>NC_140589.1:1619183524-1621683524 GCF_964204655.1 Triturus cristatus | reverse complement strand
GCAGTAAATATGTGACACCACCTTTCAATGGGGCTAATGAGTTGGAGCATGATGCATTAGTCGTTCTCAGCACATACTACTGAATATATTTAAACTACCAGCCATTGGCTATGGTCAGAGTGTTATGTATGCAATGTTTTTTCATACTACATTCTAATACAGTGAGATAAACTGAAACAGTGCACCTTTCTTGCTTTGCATGAACAAGTCTTATCAAGCAAGCATGCAAGGGCCATGTTTATTTTTCATAATCCAGCACTTGAATTTTTGACATAAGACTACATCCAGCACCTCACAGGCATTTTATCATTTAAAGATGGTTTATACTAAACAGCAGTCAGTTTGTGGAGTCTAGCAGCCTATTTCTTTGGGCTACAAAAGTTAAACAATGGAATCCATGTGTGTATAAGCAAGTACTTGAGAATCAGTAGAGTGTCGCAAAACTAACTTTGGAAACACATGCATTTTCTTCACAAAACAAAAGCCAGTCTACAAAACACTGCATACTCAAGTGCATGTTGATAGATGAAAGATCACACACTAAATTGTTTTCTTAAACTCTAGAAATGAATGCTGCAAGGCGCCAAGCTCTCAGTTTCCACACATTTGTCTTTTCCAGCAGACACTTATGTGCATTTGTTTAAATACTTTCGAATTGCTTCAAATTGTGTTCTCTAATAGAGTCGTTGGTGATATTTGAAGTGAATCTATGGTAGCAGAAGCTAAGTCACGAAAGCGCTTGCAGATTAAACTTTCCACCGTTAAGTAAATAATGGGCTAATCCAAAACTAGCGTGGCAACCCGGTTGCCCTTGGAGACAAAATGCTAAGGGAAAGCATCGATATGTTCAAATCTCTGTAAGACCGCGAGACTTCCAGCTCTCATTCATAAGCGGCACAATGCAGGTGACTGATCCTATTTATTTTATTTGTTTATTTGAAAAGTTTTATATAGCGCTGGCTACACCCGGAGGTATCGATGCGCTTTACATGAGGTAGGACATTGTTTCAGAACATTGTTACATAGTTGCATCAGTTACTGGAGTGTCGCATAACATAGAAAGGGAAACAGTATAACATAGTTACATGAGTTACTAAAGCATAGCATAACATAGAAAAAAATGGCAAGGTGGAATGTACTTCAGGGGACACAGAAAAGTCAGGCTGGAGAAGGGGAGGCAGTCAAAGAATCACGGAGGGAGGCGGCGGGGGAGGAAAAAGAAACACAACGGGAAGACGAGGAAAACAATGTCCGATGTCCGGCTGGGTAGGTGTCGGCAGAGGGGTGAACCAGAGCCAAACTCCTCTATAGCTGCATAGGACAGCTCCACCGGCCAAGGTTGCTCGGGCACCGCGGTATGTACAGACAGTTATGGTTTCCGCCCAAGGGGCATCGTCAAAAGTTCCATCGAGAGCACCGGTCACGGTGTCACTGGGAGGCGCCGTCCGCCTCATCCTCCAGCTCGCCCCCCAGGTCAAGAGTGGTGAGAGGGGAGGTGGAAGGGACGGTTCCAAAGTCTGCAGATCTACCCTAATCCCAGCAGTAGTTGTGAGTGTTGGGCATTTGTGCAGGATGCCAGTGGTAGGGGGACCACTCCCAATCCTCTACTAGGTGTTTCTCCCTTGCCGCTGTGGTCACTCAAGAAGATGTACCAGTAGCCCCGGAGAGCGAATGCTGGATCCCTCACCAACAAGGAGAGAAAAGCGTGCTTATGTGGCATATGTGCAGGTAAGTAGGCTCACTTCTTCGAGGGGGAGCGGTCCCCCCCAAGACCCGACCTTTTAAGTCACCAGTGTATCTGATGTGTTCTGTCAGCGTGCTTCTCTTCCAACAGTCAGCTCCCCAAGTAAAGGACGGTGGCCCTCTTAAGGTCAGGCACAGAGTGAGTAGCTGGTCTGATTGTGAGAGGAGGGGCTTCCCATGACTTGCACACTTGCTTCTGCAGGTTCAGGATCACGACTGTCCTACGTGATCCTAGGTTTGTCACTCCCAGAGGATATACTGGAGCAAAGAAGATGGCGATACAAAGGCTTGTCGCATCGGCCAGCAGTCATATATATAGCTTGTTTGAACCAGGACATTATTCCCATGGTGAAATGGAGGTATGGCTTGCAGCCGACTAGGATAATGTTCTGAATGAATGAGGCGGATGTTCAGCCCAGGATCCTCCTCTGAAAATGTTTATGAAAACTGACAGCCTGTTGGGCAACTCTAGTGTGATATGTAGACGTCTAAATGAACTATAAAAGCGGTATTTTGTAAAGGGCTGGAATTCACAGTTCAGCAAGTTAGAGCTGATTTAATGTGATGGAAAATAAATTACCTTCTTCTGATGGACTGGTTTTGGATCGCAGCAAGAAAAGAAGGTGACATTGTCCCTCTTGCCCTGGCAAGGGCAAGGAGTGGGCAGATGCAGAATAACTAGGTGGAGCGCAGAAAGACGATGGCAGATAGATGTAGAAGACCTTCAAATAAAGAAAGTTTTGAAAGCATCACATCAAAACACTGTCAACGGCCTGGGGAAAAAATATTGTCTGCCATCATGTCTGCATTCTTTATAGCAGAGGAAAAATACACACAATGATCGATAAAGAACAATATCAAAATAACTATAAGAAATTCAAAATTAACTATAAAATCCTTTTAGGTTGCCAAAGAGAATAAAATCATGATGCCTTAAGATGTGGGGAATGAGAAGTACTGTGTAGGAAAGGTATGCTCTGCTGAAGGAATAAATATTAAGAATTAAGGTCATTCATAAAGCAAATCAAATAGTTGAGAACAAAATCCAAGTGCCATGAAAACGAAAAACAGTAAAACACTTACTTTGAGGTGTAAGGTTCACTAATGATCACAGTGAGTACAGTATTAATGTAGAAAGGTGGAAACGGGCGTTCAAAATGGAGGGCCATTTAAAGACTGCTGAAAAGAATACAATAAAGCTACTGGTAGGCTTGCAATCTTACTTTTACATAGTGGTCATATATCACCAATGCATGAGACCACCTTTGCACCTTCTTGGGTGTTCGTTGTTTAGGTTTCTTTAACCTCATTAAGAAAAACAGCAAAGCTAGCACACTGCAGTAAAAGGTCAACATACGTGTCAGATGGTTAACATGGGAAACCCAAATAAAAAACTCCAGGTATAAAGAGATGGTTATTCAGCAGAATGAGGTCGCCTGATGACAAAGCTAGGTGTCAGTCTCCAATCAGATTATAAATGTACCTCACCTATGAGGCTTTGTGACACTTTAAGAGCACACACGAATCTGCAAAGTTCGCTCAACAGTTTTGTACAAGCGAAAACTTAAGATCTCATCTTCAATCAATTTATTTGCAGATTCTGTTCACCGGATCATTCATCTCAATCTGCCTCGAAGCTGTGTCCTAGCCAAGGTGTCATGACTACTACTCAACTCTTCTGTGACACTCAATGGCTTCTCTAGTACATTATACCTAGGATCGGAGGAGAAATAATGTTTCAATAAGTTAAGACTTTTCCTGAGATAAAAGCTTTTAAAAGCCTTCTGTTCTCTCCTGTGGAGGGAATCTAACTAAATTGCCCAGCTCTCTAATGAAAACCACTGCATTATCTTGATTGAATCTTTGGCTTGGGTGCTCCTTGGATAAAAGTGTTGGAGACCAGGAATTTTATTTCCTTGACAGGGAAAGAAACGCCATTAAATCCAGTTTTATTGCATTCTCATGGAAGCCACACATTTTAAGTACTGGAGATGCATGGGCGAAGAGGTTTACAGCAAGCTGATTTATTGAATGAAAAAGTCTTCCTCTGAGGTACACGAGATGTTGGTACAGAGCGGCAATGCCTGGCTGCACTGCATACCTCCCACACCGGGTCCATGAAAGAACTCGTAAGGCTGAAGAGAATGGTGATTCACGAGGGACACCGCAGACCAAGAAGGCATGGGAGGTGGAGTCCCTTGGCCGGGTGAGGTGGCTCCATCGACTTATACATCAAGTGCAGGAATCAGTTTTAGACCTCATGGTCTCAGGTTTGAATGCCAACTGGGGCAACCAGGCGAATATAACACACTAAGGAAGGAAACAACTACTTGTGTATACTGCCTAATGCCGTATGGCTGCGGTTCTTAACCTGTGGTCTGGGGACCCCCGGGGTCCACGATGCCTACTCAGGAGGCCTGTGACTGCTTGGAAAATAAAATATTATTAACAGATTATTAAAGTGCTAAGGAATAAAGGAGAAACAATAAAATTGAAAGTTTCAAACCATTCTGTAAATGTGAAGGTAGTTGAAATTGGAGAGTATAAATTAAACTGCCATCTTCAGACTGATTTGTGGGAGAGGTGCATGTGCATCAAACAGAATACAGTATGGACAATGAGTGACCTCAAAAGAATTTAAGAAAAGCCCCACCCTTACCATTAATATTAAAATGTGGATTTTTTATATATTTGTTTACGACTTGAATAGAATATTTCATCATTTGTGTATTTGTTTGTGGAATGTTTGTTTCCATTTTTTGTGTATTGTTTTGGGGGCCAAATTGTAGAAAATTGACTCAGTTGAGGGTCCCAAAATTCCGGTAATGATTAAGTGGCGGTCCACAGATGTCAAAAGGTTAAGAGCCACAGACGCAATGCATCTAGGCACTGAAAATACGTAAATTATTTCCTGGTAATGTACAGAACCATAAGATAGAATAAACACACAAAAATACTTATTAGGAAGGAGACAGCAGCCTAGTGTTAAATGATGCCTTTGAGCCCCACGTTACATAGCAGTTGGAATTGTTGAAATACATGTGTTTGAGCAGCCCAACGATAGTGATGCAAACTCGCGCTGTGTTTATCACATTAATTGCCCCTTGCTAGTTTGTGCAAAAGCTCGCAATGTGTAATGAGTTGGACGTCAGGAGGCATAGGCTAATGTGCTTAATGGCCCATAAAAAAATAGATGCGGTGTTAGAACCTCATTCACGGAAGTAAAAACTAGAGCACAATTTTCATTAAGAGTACTGACAAGAAAATATTTCTGTATTACTGTGAAGTAACTGGACCTGGAAAAAATGTAGCATACAAGGGAGAGAAGGCCTGCTTGTAAAGCAGTGCTTCGAATTAACTTTCTAAAGTGATGGATTTGGGGGATTAGGGGCTCAGCATTGACTTACCTGGTACATTCCAACCCCAATGTGCTTGGGCTCAATTTTCACGAGCTCGGCTAATGGATCCTGGACCCGTCTCGCTATGGAAACTGGAAAAAACACAATGTAAAAACAATTGTTACTTTATATTGAAAACCAAGGCCGCTTAAACATCAGATTTACTGTGATACTCAATTTACAGGCAATAAGAATACGCAGTTAAACGTTTAGTAGACGTTATTTCGTAGTTTTTAGCACACAAAGAACTTTAGCCGCCGTGGCTAATTCTTCATCCGAATCACCAGCCACCAAGCAATTGTAGTAGCCACAAAAATGTTTCCCACGCAAGTACATGTTCCACAAAGTGGCCTATGGTTGAATTTGCAAAGCTTCCCAACATTCTGCTGTTTTTTGTTGCACTGCAAATTCACGTTCAGCACTGCGCCTGGAAGGAGGGTCGGAGGAAGAAAGTAAAATAGACAAATGAAGGGAAAATTGGGGGGAATTAATAGGGAGTGTGAGGCAGAGTGTGAGGAAAAAGGGGACAGGAAAAAAGGGAATGGTGGAAAGAAGTAGAAAGGAGGAAGAAAAAAGGAGTAAAAAAAGGAGAGAAAGAGAATGAAAGAACAGGAGGCAGAGAAAAAAGCCAAAAGGGGGGACGAAAGGGATGACAAGCAGTGAGAGAGGGTGTGATAATTAAAGGCAGAAAAATTAGGAAGGATCAGGAGTTAAATAAACAAATGCAGAGATGAAAGCGAATGAGGAAGCAAAGGAGGTAAAAGAAAGGAGTCAAGGGTGTTAGATATCACTAGTTTTCACCACAGGGAAGAAGGATTAAAGGGGGAAATGCAATTGGAAAGAAATGGAAGAGAGAAGCTAAACAAAAGGAGACTATGGGTTAAAGAAAATGCTAGGTAAGAGGGTGAACATTTGAGAAGAAGAAATGGAAGGGAAAGCATCAGGAAGAGAGAAAAAGTTGGCAGAAGAAGAAGGTGGATTTAAGGACGAAGATACACTAAAAGAAATATGGAGAAGGGAAATAAAAGGGAGTGAAGAAACGCCTGAGGTGAACAATAAACCTCAAGAAAACCAAGGTGCTATGCTTTTCTAAACGTCACAAAACAGGGTCAAAAGGTAAATTCATCTGGAATCTAGATGACAAACCAATATCCCAGGTGAATTTGTACAAATACCTAGGGTTTCAACTTGATCACAATCTTAACTTTAACCAACAGCTGGACCAAGGGAAAATGAAAGCAAAACAACTCCTCTACACCTTTAAAATTCTAGAAGGGAAGTTAAAAGGCTGTTCAACTGGTCACCTGCTAAAGGTAATTGCAGCAAAATGTATACCAACTATATCGTATGGGTCGGAAATCATGAACACAAAAGATGCAGCCGCCTTAAACCAAGCCCAGTCGAGTCTCTTCAAGAGTCTGTTTTCAATCCCCCGGCACATCTCCCAGTCACAGATCTGACTGGAATATGGGCTTAAAAACCAGAAACCAGCCAGACAAGGAGCGGTGGCCAAATATTACTGGTGGATGAGGCAAGCAGAGGAAAATACTCTAGCCCACTCTTGCTGGGCAGAAATTGAAAAGCAAGTGAGGCAAAGTAATTCTATTGTCACAGTTTTAAAAGAATCACTCGCAGACCTGCACCTCAAAGAAGCCTGGCATACAATTACCTCCTACTCTCTGTTCAAAAATGCTGTGAATACTGTAACCAAACAAATCTCGTTGTTAATGGATAAAACTGCCTTTGCCCCAAAAAATCACGCAAGGGCAGTGATTCAATCTTATCAGACGGAGAAAGCACAACAATATTTGTCAGAACACTTCTCACATCATAAAAAGCACTATCTGACGATGTTGCGATTGGGGTCATTCCCCACGAAGGATGTGTCCCCAAAATTGAAGTGTACATAGCCAACGAAAGAATGCAGATTGTGTGGACAGGGAGAAGAGACACTATTACACCTCCTATGCATCTGCCCCTCGCTTCTAGAAACTCGAAAAATTGTTCTTCGCGAGATCTTCTGGAAAAAACAATTAAGGACATGCGGAGCAGCAGTCATTCAATCCCTTGGAGGCTAGTCAATCCAACTGTCCTGCAAAGCCATCACGTTTTGGGAAATGGCAGCCAAAAACTAGATAATACACAAGAATTAACTTGATTGCCACTGACAAGACTTCCTGGACTCTCCTCATCTGCACCTGCACTACTTTCTGATTCTTCTTTTTTTTTTTTTTTTTTTTTAACAGCCTGGCATCTTTTAAATTGCACTGATTATAAACTTAATTTTTCTAATTTTAACAAATGATGAGGATTGAGTAATGATGACACAGTGTTTTTATCCCTTGCATCTTTCAAACCCCCATTCTTAAACCATTTTGTATAATGTGCTTTTACAATCTTTTATGATTTTTAACGAAATCAAATAAAAGTATAATTGACTTGACTTGGCCTGAGTTGAATAAATTAAGCGAGGGTGGGAGAAAGAGAGGAGTGGCAGAGAAAAGAAGAGACATAACACCAAGAACTGCTGTTAGAACAAGCAAAAAGTGGAGAGCCTCCCCAAAGTAATCTAACTCGGGTCCTCACAATCCGGAGTAGCTGAAGATTTTTGCCTCTGGCCCACTCTTTTTAAGGCTCGAGGGAGCCACTGCTAGGTCTATTTAGACATTACAGAGCTGGCTTAGCTTGCTTTTGCTCTATATTTGCCAGGAATGTTACATCAGCCACGACTAGGTGTGCCCATTAAACCACAGAAGGGACCAGCATCACATTTGTGACTTGATCCTCGCATAAAGCTACTGACAATCATGATCTAAACTCACTGGCGACCCACACAGGGTAGCACCTGTAGCTTGTGCTGCACTTGTTTCAGCAGGATGCATCACATTCACAGTGGTGTTGTGAGCGCCACCTAAATCTCACAAAACCCTGAGGAAGAAGAGGGCGTGAAAGGTTATTTTTCTTTTCTGTCTCTCTAGACGCTCTAACTTTATGATACCAACATTGTTCTGGTAAATAGATCATTTCAGCAAGCTGGTATTCCAAGGAGTTGTAATGTTATCCCCTTAACAGGAGATGCTGCCACTTGCATCTGAAAAGCTATCTTTGCCATCTACCCAGTGGGCTGTTTAACCATGACTGTCTACAAGAGAAACAATCATTTGCAAAGGAACAGGTCTTGCATTTGCGAGAGTTAAAGCTATTGCTTTTTTTTAAACCATAAATGCAAGCGCCATGCTTAAACAAAGTGTGTGGCGTCAGGACACAGTAATGAAAAGATGATGACAAAAGCGGGCACCGTGCTAAAATATAAGGCGCAGTGCCGGTGCATATTTAACTTATGTGCATGGCGGCCCGTGAAGCGGGTGCCTTGGTCATTTAAAAAAAAAAAAAAAACAGGAAACCGGGCGCAGTGCAAGGTGCTGTGGTGGAAGAATATCAGTAGCACAAAATAAAATAAGAAGTCCTTAAACACAACACATGAACACTTACGGTGTAATAAAACTGCAGTTAGTCAGTGCTCCTTCTGTTAAAAGAGAAGTGTTGTATTGGGAGCCCCAACCAATAGGGAGCCAGGAAGGAATACTAATGCAAGAGTTAACTAATGGCAAGCAGCAGGTGGGATCACACTCGCTATACTGCGTACAGCAGATCTTTTAGAAAGAGCCTGCCTAGGCTCGACCTACAAAAGGCAGAAACTGTGCTCACTATTTTATGATGGTTCACTCTTTTACTCATATCCTGCACTAAAAGAAGCATTGGCAATGTGGATTTTTTTTTCTGATGTGGAGTATTTTTGATTAACAAGTTCCAAGTATTATTTTGACACATGCTGCCCAACACTATCTAACAGTCAGAGTTAATCTTTTATGACCGGATGCACATTGCATTCGCTTGTGGATGTCGTACATGTATTTAATTTTTCTTTCTCTAGTTTATGCTGCATGAGTGATTTTTGTGGCATTCACTATTAAAAAATTTCAACACTCAAATTTCATCACGTCTGCTTACATTTTTGGTAATGGTCATACCTTTTTCTTCAATGACCACATGTGCAATGTACCAATAGGGGATTCACTTTGTTATATCATTTTTTTGGTCCCTCTCTCCTTTTTGTTTTTGTTGTCTACGGTTTAGACGATGTGGTGCATTTATAGACATATACACACTAGATTCACAAGCCCTTACAATTACCGTTGGAAACCTTTGGATTATGATTTCTCAATCCTCAGGCATAGGATTTCTTGTATAATCTTGATTTCTTTAGACTTACATTTGGACACTCCTTCTTTATATCTTCTGTGGGGATGTTTAAAAATTGTACAGTTGTTTGTATTTAAATGTGCATTTGCTATATATGGAATTTAGAATGGGAAGTGTTGTATTTTTAAGTTATCCCTTACAATGAATATGGCATATTCTTATGATCACAGATATTAAACCAGGACTTATCAAGGTCCCCAATCATCAGAGGATGTATCCTCTATCTGTTACTTGGCAGGTTTATATTTTTGGGGTTGGACATCAGGCGCCTTAGATACAGGACAGATTTGATATAAATTTCTATGTTGCTTTTGACAAAACCACTACTGAATCATTAATTGGAAACGTAGATAATAAACCAAGGAATGCTTGAGGTGGGGGGCTTTTAATTACTCCATTTCGACTTTAGAACGATTTGGCTTACTCATGAGATGGGCTAATGTATTTCCTATGTTGTGTTCACCATTCTCCTTAGGGATTTGATTTGAGACCTGGTCGGCACTTTAGAAGGTTCATAGACTTGTGCTTATTGTTTGCACTGATTCCATTGAATACAAATCCATTTGGATATAGGTAATTGAACAGTTTCTGTGTTCTTGTCACTTTGAAGGGTATACAGAGGCACCATTCACTGGTTTATGGATCTTCTATTTGAACTTTTCAGCCAGAATTAGCTTGAATTCATCTGTGTATGCCCACTACCATCTTCTATTTTTTTTTTTAGGTCTCTGGAATTACTGTTTTATTGTTATCACAACCTAACTGTTCATTCGCAGTTCATTTCTTGGTTTAGGTGGCGGTTGTATATGTTTCACGCATGGGTACTGTGTCTTTTTTTTTCTTTATGAGTGTCATACTCACAAGGTATGAGAGGTTTTTATGGTGATGATCGCATAACATCAGTGTGAGAGATAAGGATTCTAATCTCATACAACAATTTTTACATTGCTTTAATAAAAAATAGTGTTTTTAAATTCATGTTTTATCTTTCTCATGTATTATCAGATGTGAAAAAGTCCTGATGTAGGGAAGAAACGCGTGTCGGCTGAAATCCTCTATGAAGCAACACGCTCAACGCATCTGTAATCTTTGCTATACAGTTGTTGCCATAGTGGTGATGTGTTTGTACATTTGTGTTGAAAACCATAATTAAGTAAAATATTTTTTTCTTTTGGAACATTTAGAAGTTTGCAATAAATCATTTGAGCACCTAACTAAACTGTCATTACATATTTTTAATTGTTGCATTCATTGCACATTGAAACATCATATACACCATAAGAGTCGTCTGCTATTTTCTTTTTCTATTAGTGCCTGGGCTTAGAGATTCTTTTCTTTGATCCAGACATACACATCTTGGCAACGGTTGTGTTTTTAGTGTTTAGAGCTCCATTGTTGCATTACTACTCCAAAGGTTGTACCATTGGTGCCCATTTGTACTAAGTAGTGCAACCTTCCTGACACAAATAATAAGTTGACAGGTGCCAGCAGCAGAAAATACATCACAATATTCACTCACACATACAAAACAAGTAGCTAATGCCCTAAAGAGTGAGTGAAACGCATTAAAGGACTGTGAAAAGGCAGAAACCTACAAAAAAGTACAAAACACATGCAAGATATAGCCAAACCCCTTATGGCTTTACCATACAATCAAGTATTCATATAGGGTGAACCCTCACCTACCTCATGTAGTATGCATAATCAGTGGGTTCCATGTCTTGCACTAGAATGCAATTAACTTCTGTTGACTTGTACAGTCTCCTAGTTATTGGGTTCTCTAATTTGGGTGTGAGTATGTCCCTTATGTTAGCATTTATTTAATCCATTGGTAAACTGTTAGACCTATACTAAAATTGAAAGTGGGTGATCTCAAAGAGTTATTGTTTACTTGTGTCTTCCTACAACAGGATTAACAACATGAGGCCAAGCAACGGACACTTCTCTTTTATATCAAAGTGTGTTGGTGCATGAATATTGTCCCTGTGAGGTCTGGTGTCTTACCCAGGAACATATGTATCTCGCATCAAATATTGTGAAACAACCTTTGCTTCAGAGGGTATGTTCACCAGCCTCAGAAGAGGTGGGGTAGGCCTCTCAAAAGGACACTGGTGAGACATTGCAGCATGTTTCCCAGGATGAGTCACTGTAATCACAGCATGCCCTATGAAACAGACCATATTAATCCTGCCAAGTGACACTCACAACTTACTAGGTGTGGGTAGTGGGGGTGCATAGGCTTTGAGACCGTGAACTATAAGCCCAACACCAAAGCATCTCCCTGCCTTGCTGGTAGCACATATAGGGGAGTGATAGTGTGGCGGTGCCTGCCGGGTCCCATGATTCACTGCAGCCCCATCCTGTCTGAAAAAGCAGTGCTATGGAGGCTTAAAGGAACAGCTCTTGGCCTAGGGTCGACCTCCCGCTTTTCTGCAAACGTCTGTGACTGCCACTTTATTTATAGCTGAAATACTAACTTTTACATCAAAAAGTGAATATTAGATTGTTTCAGTTAAGCACTTAGATTAGATCACTGCTCTGAGTAGCCTTGATTACAATTAGTGACCCATATCAATTCTGCTCTGAAGGACAAGTTACTTACCTTCGGTAACACCTTATCTGACAGAGATGATCTACCTGTAGATTCCTTACCTTTGATTTTCCCAGGTGTCAGACTAGATCTGGAAGATTTATCTTCGAACAATACTCCTGCGCGCCAGTAGGTCGCATAGGTCGGCATCGCATTACATCGTTAGTGTCTCCCGTGATGGTAGTGACGTCCGCTTCACCCATATAGGTACCATTTCAGCACACTGACATCAGTTACTTTTCACGACTTTCCACGCCAGAAACGCAGAGCCATGAAGAGTGCTGATATTGGGGTGTGTTTTTAAAAAACTAGGGTCCTAAAAGGGAAAATCTGACCTTAGAAACTTGTCTAGAACACGAGGAGGATGAGTTTGGTCGGTAAGGAATCTATGGCTACATCATGTCTCTACCAGATAAGCCATTACCAAAGATAAGTAACTTGCCCATTTGATAGAGACATCTAGCCGCAGATTCATTACCTTTAAATAGATACTCAAGCAATACCATCCCCAGAGGAGGGACCGCAGATAATTTTCATACTAAGAAGTTCTGCAGGACTGACCGGACAAAAAGGCTGTACCTGCGGACTTGACTGTCAAGGCAGTAATGCTTGGTAAACGTGTGCAGGCATGCCCATGTTGCCGCCTGACAGATGTCAAGTAATGGGGCCCACAGGGGGGCATGGCCTGCTTCGAAAGGAAATGGCTGCACACTAGGTGAGCTCCGTGGGCCCAATCCCCCTACCTACTCCATCCGCCACAAAATCCGCATGGAAAGGGTCCGAAACTACTTACGTTGAAGTCCGGTAGCAGCAACCCCGCCCCCAACTGAAGTGGGCCCAGCAACGGCGGGAGAACGCAACGTCTTGCGACCTACACTCTGCCTCAGACCGGGGCCCACAGTGACAGACGCGAGGGGAAGAGCCAGCGGTTTTGCAGCCCGTGTCTCCTCCATGTGAGCATTACCTGTGGCGTAGCCCAGACTTCATGATGACACCCCAGGGTGAGTGGCGTGGCATGACCTGGCTGGCAGACTGGTGTGTGGTCTGAGGCTGGGTGCAAAGCAGCGCTGATATGCAACTGGAAAGCGGACGGAACGGAGGTGCGGCAACTGGTGGTGCGGCCCAGCATGATTGAAAGGAGGCACTGAGGACATCCAGACAGCTTAACTGTCCAGTACTAACAAAGGTAATAAACCAACAAGTGGGGAGGTTGAGAGGAAAACTGCCTCCCATCTTGAAGAAGACTCCTTGAGTCGGGGGACACCTCGCCTTCTCCTCTACACCTTCACATAGCTTCCTCACAAGTGGGTAAAATTAATCCCTGACCAGATCAACTGGACTTTAGAAAAGGAAGCAGTAGATAATATCTTGCTCCAACCGCACCCCCATAATTCCTACGAACATCCGCAACACTGGGCATTGCCTTAGTCACCAAGTGAACACCTGAAGTGGTGGCACGACTCAGCTGGGGAAAAACCGACAGGCCGCACGGTAATACCCTGGTCAGGCAGCGGTGAGCACCTAGTGGATCGACCCTCAGCCCTGATCCCCAGCTTGGCGGATGCGCCATGTCTACCAGCAAAGGAGGGCAGGGCACTAATCAGACCAAATTGGACAAGCTCACACTACAAAAACTGCAAGAATAAGGCGCTAACACGCAGGAGCCTGCAGTGCAGAAAGACAAACCAACTCTAAAAGATATCATGGCAGCTATCTCCAAAGCTTACCAATCACTAGAAACCCATATAGACTCACTAACCTCCGAAGACTCGCTGGTGAGGGTGGATCTACGCAAGCTGAGTGACCTAGTCTTGGAGGTGGAGGAGACAAACCGTACACTGAAATCAGACTCCTCAACCCGCCAGCAACAGGTGAAGATCCTGGGTGATAACACTAAAACACTGGAAGCAAAACTGGATGATTATGAAGGGCGATCTAGACACAATAACGTGCGTATTATTGGTGTTCCTGAGCGCGCCGAGGGCCCTGCCACTGATTTGTTTGTTGAAGACCACATATTTAAACGTCTGCAACCCAGAGGCTTGTCCAACTATTTTTCTGGGGAACGGGCACATCGAGTTCAAGGGGGAAGACCAATGCCAGGCCCTCCATTCCCCCCCAAATACTTATTCTCGTGCGCACCTTCAACTTTCGAGATCGTGACATAATACTACAAAAGGGCACGCTTGCCCCCTCCTGTTCAATTCCACAACAATGTCATCTCATTTTTTCCTGACTTCTCCCTAAATGAGCAAAAACAAAGGTGCAACTTTCTTGAAGTAAAAAAAAACTCTCAGAGATAAGGACATAACATCCGCAATGCTGTTCCCTGCGAAATTGAGGGTGGAAGCGGAAGGTAAAACCTGTTTTTTCTCCAGCTCTGAGGAAACCTGGGAGGAGCTGGCGGGATTGTGCACGGTGAGACACTCTGGCCAGACAAGCAACCGACCCAACCGTCTAGTGAAAATGGAAACGGGCTCCGAATCGAACGCTGGTGGGACTCCAAGCAAATCCAAGAATCCAGGCAGTGGTGACTAATAGGTCTCCGCCACCACTTTACTTTGTAATTAAGCCACAGGAACAAATGCTGATCTTGGACAAGCAAGTCCTCGGAAGACTACCAATCACTACCGGACGTAAAGTTTAAGCTGTAAAGTACATATACCCTTTTGTAGAGTTGTAGAGTTTAGGCGGCTTGTTCCTAAACCGCCAGAGAAGGTAGATTTTTCCTACATACCAAAGTAGAATACTGTGCCATAAATGTCATTTGGCGCCTTTGTTGATTCTGTTGTGTTTGCGTGTACCCTTCGTGCTGCATAATCTGTAAAGCGCTCTGATACCCTCGATGGTCATGTTCGTGCTATATAAAACTTTCAAAATCAATAACTACATATGGGGATTTTTTTTTGTTAGTGTTAGTTTAATAGTGCGAAAGTGCTTCCTTCAGTCACTTACAGTCAGCCTACTGGTGGAATCACACGCAGCCGTGACAGCAAACACACTGACCTCCACTGTCTCCGATAGTCTGCCCCGCAGGCTCCTCCTGATTGAGGAAAACCACGCTTACACACCAAAACTCAGCGGCCCCTGATGCCTGTCCCCCCTCCCTTAGATTGCTGTCCTGGAATGTTAGTGGTTTGGGACAGAAACTGAAGAGAGGAATAGTCCTTCAATTTCTTAAGTGTCATAACCCAGATGTAGTATTCTTTCAGTAGACTCATCTCACAGGGAATAAATGCAAGGCATTAAATAGATGGGGTACACATTAGTGGCCTCCGCGGGCTTCCCCGCGGGCTCCAGGGGGACCGGGATCCTCGTACGCAAGAACTTCCCCTTCATTCTGGTCAAATCCTATGTTGATTCATTGGGTAGAATAGCGGCCAATACGGGCACATGGGAGGGCAGGCCACTCAGCCTCTTATCAGTTTATGTTCCACCAACTTTGCCAAAAAACACCCTCCTGGAACTAAGCAAAACAATACTAGACTTGATAATAGAGGGGGATCTTAACATGGTGGTATGCAACACGTGTGATCTTAACACCCCCCCCTTCCCGAGACATAAACCTGGTAGCTGTTCCACTTTAGTGGAATACCTGTTGGCCGTGGGCCTAGCAGATGTCTGGAAAATTCACAACCCATATAGTTTGCACTTCACATTTCACCCCGGTGCATGTAAGTCAGTCGCGGATCGACTATATACTGGCTTGGCCAGACCAACTGTCCTCCTTTCACAACGTCAAGCAGTTGGCGCAGGAAATATCGGACCACTCTCCCCTTGTGGCCCGTTTCACACAAGGCACACCGTTCTGACGACCTGGGATCACTCTACATCCCCGATATCTTAAAATTCCACACATACAGGAAGACTTACCCCGTAAAACAAAATTCAATTTGAAAGAAAATGAAGGCTCCACAAACACAATGGGAAATCTACAAAACAGCCATTAAGGTGCAAGCACTAGCCCTGACAGCTGGGCATTGAAGAGATAAACAGGAAACAATTACACAACTAGAGAAACAGATCTGTGATTTAGAAACGCAACAAACAGACCCCGATTCAGAAGAGATCTCGCACTCATTAGAACTCAAGCAACAAGAGAACAAAAACTTGGTGACAGAGGTGACAAAAAGTAATCAATTGGCAATATACCACAGACTATATGAGACCGGAGACAAAGCAGGGAAACTGCTTCCATGACTGGACAGGAGGGAAAAAGCAGACAGATGGGGGACATGTTTTAGGGACAAGAAAGATGAAATCATTAACGGACCACAAGATATAGCTGAACTATTCAACAATATTATTCCAGACAGTATTCCCCCTCGTCCACCACAACCCTTAATGGCTCCAAAGAGTTGCTTTCAGACATGCGTCTTCTGTCGCTGTCACCAGAAGAAGCCATAACACTCGACAGTGAACTCACGGATGAGGAAATTATAGGCGTGATTAACACTATTCAATCGGGGAAAGCAATGGGACCTAGTGGTATCCCAATAGAACTATTCAAACTGACAGCATCGACGATCGCTCCTTACCTATGTCAGATGCACCAATATAGTAAACGACAGGGAAGCCTCCCAAATGATCAGAGACTAGCCACCATAGTAGTTATTCATAAACAGGTTAAGGAGGCTGAACTGTGTAGCTGATTTCGCCCCATTTTGTTGCTTAACGATGAAGCAAAGATACTAGCCAAAGTATTAGCAAACAGATTACTACCACTCATTACGAAGTTGGTACACCCTGACCAGTTAAGCTTCATGCCGGGGAGAAACACGTATTTAAAACTCCGACGCCTGCACGGCATTCTCAGCAGAAGTGGGTTTATAAAAGAAGAGGCAGTGATACTATCGCTAAATGCGCAGATGGCCTTTGACACCATTTAATGGCTCTATCTCTATGCGGTACTGGAAAGGCTCAGTTTTGGACTGCAATATATCCCGTGGATTGAACTGCTCTACACCAACCCCTCAGCACAAGTAGTGGTAAATGGGCACACCTTGAATGCCTTTTCCCTCAACAGAGGAACCCAGCAGAGATGTCCCTTGTCACCCCTGATCTTCGCACTAATGCTTGAACCACTGCCGGCCTGGATAAGGAAGGATACCCATCAGGGTCTTAAATGGACACTGGAGTGTGAGGATAGAATCTCACTCTACACCAACGATATATTACACTACATGGCATCACCCAGCGCTTTCATTAACAGGGTCCTCCAAACCTTTACCAATTTCTCTAAATACTCAAGGTATTCTATAAACTGGTCCAAATCCAATATGGCCCCCAACCCAGACTTCCCCCGGGTTGTACTGTTACAATCACAAAGGACACCTTCCGATATCTGGGAATCGACGTTTCACGTAATCCCATTCAATTCTACACCCTAAACCTGCTGGGCCCCCAGAGCAGATTACAGAAAGATGGCCAACACTAGAGGACACTGCCGCTGTCTCTACTGGGACGAACTGCCCTCTTTAAGATGATGGCATTACCAAGATCGTTATATGTCCTGCAAATAACTCCCTATCAGGTCCCTGATTCCTACTTTGTTAAGATAGAAGCGAAAATCTGAACACTGCTGTGGGATGGAAAGCCCCAACAATTAGCCACTCACAAACTGAGCAGGGGGTGGTATGATGGCAGAATAGCTCCTCCAGATATCTGTACCTACTACTAGGCAAGTCAGCTTTCTGTAATTAATAAATGGATCTATGCCTCCCATTCCGACCCCACCTACCACATGGATTAAATGCTCAAGGGCCAAGAGGCCATAACCAGGCACTGTATACAAATCCACTGAAACAAACACGCACTGGCCTCACACATCAAACGGTGGCACAAAGTCACAAAGAAACTAGGGTGGCAGCACAAAATGACTCAATCCACACCATTATGTGATGCAGAGTGCCTGGGTGGCCTGAGCCATTGTCCAAGGTTCGACAAATGGGACTTAATCGGCATCTCCAGGGTTGGGGGATCTGTGATTAAAGTGCAACGTAAAACCTTTTACTAAAGTACAAGAGGACTACGAGATGGCTGAATCCGAGACATTCACATACCTCCAGATCAGCCAAGCTCTGAAATCAGCTATCCCACAAGGTACAGTCCTTTCAGAGGCAACCCCACTGGAGGTCAGACTCCTAAATGATTGCATAGATACCAAGCCGATCTCCATGACATAGAAGAAAATACTTAATAATATGCAGAACCCTCCTCAGACCTTACACGCAAAATGGCAAAATAACATAGGAATACTTGAATATGAGGACTGGCAGGAGGCGTTGGCATCTCCGAAGGAAGTGGCCATATCTGCGAAGCTCGGACTAGTCCAACTGAGGATTCTTCATAGAACATACTTTTCATGTGTCACTCTGGCGAAAATCAAAGGACAGGCAAACCCCAGTTGTAACAGAAAATGCAGACAGGAAGGTACATTCTATCACATAATATAGGACTGTCCCATTATACAGAAATATTGATGAGCCGTGGCGAGACAATTGCAGTCGGTCTGTGGGAAAGAACTCTAACATACACCACAACTCTGTCTCCTGAATATATGGAGGCAAACAGACCTTAGCAGGAAACAACAAATTTGGGTAACTCTGGGCTTTGCTATCGCAAAATGCAACATCACGCAAAAATGGGGAGTCGGAGATCCGCCCATCCTGACTGAATGGGAGAGGGACATGGATTGGTCAATGATTGTGGAAAAACACATTTACGAACATTGAGGTGGCCCTAAAAAATGGAGGCAGATCTGGGGTGGCTGGAATATGCATAGGGGCCAGATCTGTACTCCAGTAGTACCCAGACGCCTAGTGCTTGGTGGTAGGGGGAGGGGGGGATTGGATAACTAGTGTGATAGATTTCTTCATATGGCCCCTTTGAGATATAAACTGCGGCTGTGTGTACACTAATACATTGTACTGCCATGCTGTTGACTTTGTTGCTGACATGTGACTTTTTCCTCCAAATAAAAAGAGTTTTAAAAAAAGGAATGGGATCCACGTTGCAGCGCAGTGGTAGCAGCCTTAGATCTGGTGGAATCAGCCGTTAAGCCTTCTAGTGGCTGCTTCTTTGCCAGAGCGTAGGGAGTCTTGATGTAGAGGACAACCCTTCATGAGATGGTCTTCTGCCCTGCTCAACCTGTCTTCGATCCACCGTACCCTATGAAGAGTTGGTTGTGCACCTAGAACTCTTTGGTGCAGTCAAGGTAGAATGACAACACTCTTTTTGGGTCCAGACGGTGGAGTGGCTCCTCTTCTTTAGAGGGATGCGGAGGAGCATAAAAAATGAGCAAGGAGACAGATTATTCCACATGTAATGGAGTTACCACTTTTGGAAGGAAAGAGGCGCTAGGGCGGAGCACCAATTTGTCAGGGAATATCGTCAGACAGGGGCCTTGGAGGACAAAACCTGCAGCTTGCTCACACTCCTGGCAGATGTAATTACCACCAGGAAGGCTGTTTTGATGACAAGCAGCCGGTGGGGGCAATTATGCAGGGGCTCAAAAGGATCACACGAGGAAAGTGAGAACCAAATTAAGGTCACACTGAGGCATAATTAAAGGGGCAGGTGGGAACATATGTATAAGGACTTTCAGGAATCTATGTACAATGGGTGATTTAAATAAGGAGGGTTGGCCTGGCAGCAGCAGGAAGGCAGACAAATCAAAAAGATACCCTTTCAAGGTGCCCAGAGCAGAGGTCTGCTGGGTAAGGGTCAAAATAAAAAGAATAATATCAGAAAGGGAAGCAGAAAGATGGTCCATAGACTTGTATGTACAATATATTACAAATTTCTTACACCGGCAGGCGTATACCGTCTTAGAGGAGGGACGTCTGGCTGCTAGAATAACATTGTAGCTTTGATCTTACTGCCGAAGTCTGCAAACTGCCGCCACTCAATCTTCATGCGAGAAGGCGCGGTGTTGACAGGTTGCTGCTGCTGCAGCTGCTGCTGCTGCGACAGAGAATCCTCCCAAAAGGGCAGCCTGATCAGCAGATCAATGCTCATTTGTAGCAGCTTGGGATACCAGATTATCCGTGCCCAGTCTGGAGCCACACCGATGACTTGGGCCTGGACGTTGAAGATCTTCCTAAGAACTCTGGGCAGTAGTGGTATGGGTGGAAAAGCGTACTGGAACCCTGAGCTCCGCTCGAGATGAAAAGCGTCTCTGAGCGAGAGCTGCCTTGGAAACTCCAGATCGCAAAACTGCTGACATTACACGTTCTCTGCGGAGGCGGACAGATCTAACCAAGGCTCTCCCCACTGCTGAAAGAGACCTTGCGCCACCTACGGATGGAGATGCCACTCATGATCCATTAGGCATCGACGGCTGAGTTTGTCCGCCCTGGCATTCAGGGAACCTGCCAGGTGTTGAACCACCAGGGATACGTCCTACTGTTCCAGACATGTCCACATGAGCAGGGCCTCCTGACAAAGAGTCCATGACCCCACTCTGCCTTATGTTTGTTTCAGTGCCACATGGAAGTGGTGTTGTATGTCAACACTTGAACCAGACCAGCCTTCCTTTGATGGAGGGTAGAAAGGCTTTCAAAGCCAATCGGATCACACAGAGATCTAGCATGTTGAAGTGGAGTCTGGATTCTGCTGGAGATGGAAGTTCTCTGGTCTCCACCTCTCCTAGATGCCCGCCCCATCCCAGAAGTGACGCATCTGTCATTACTGTGAGATCTGGTTGGGGAAGGGAGAAGGGTCCACCACTGCAGCTCTCATGCAGTTCTTTCGAGATCTGCACCATGTCGGAGAGATTTCCCTGTTGCTGCACCCACTGGAACTTCAGGTCCACTGCAGAGCCCGCATATGCCACATGTCCAGCAGCCTCAGAGTCATTTTCACCAAAATCCAGGAAGGAGGCTGAAACATCGGTATCATAGCCTGAGTATTGTGGACTTGCCATTCAGAAGGATGAGACCGAAACTGTGCTGTGTCCAGAATGGCTCGAATGAAAGGGAAAATTTGAGAGGGAGTCCGGTGTGATTTTGGCACGTTGACAGTGAACCCCAGCTAATGCAGGATGTTCGCTGTAATCTGGAGCAGTCGCACGCGGACAGCACAACTCGTGGGTGGGAGGTGAGGGGTCACAAGGGGGGGGGGATTAAATTAATATTTTTAAAAAATTAAATTACCATCCCGCTGGCCGGGTTCCGCGTCTTTTCAGCTCCTGCTCTCTTACCTCCGGTAGTAACAGGAAGCAAGCAGCCAGGCTCCCACCCCAAAGCCAATCACAATGCTGCAAGCAGCGTTGTGTTTGGTCGGGACCCAGCCCAGCCGGGGGGTAATGGCCCGGCCAAGTTCTCCATGTAGGCTGAATTGCAGCCTACATGGAGAAGGGCAGAGTGCGCATGAGTGGTTCGGTCGGCCCCAGAGGGCCGGCCAAACCAGTCATGCGCACTCAGGAGTGGGCACACCACTCCTCCCCTGCCCAGTCCTGCTTGCACAGCAGCCCACCCACAACCAAACTCTTCTGCTTTCTCGCAGTGCGAGAAGCAGAAACATAAGATGGTAGTTATTACCATATTATGTTTCTGCTTCTGGCACTGCGAGAAAGCAGTGGGGCGACGCTCCTCCGCCCTAGTGGAGGAGCAGCCCCTGCTCTGGAGGTGGGAGACGACAGCCTGGGGCGAGCCCGCCTTCAGCAGCCAGTCATTGAGAAAGGGGAAGACTGGCATCCCTGATCAGTGCAGATAAGCTGCGACCACAGCCATTACCTTTGTGAACACCCTAGAGGTGCTGGTACGGCCAAAAGGGAGCCCAGTGAACTGAAAATGCTTGTAGCGCCAATGGTCAGGCAGGACAAGAATGTGAAAACAGGCGTCCTGCAGGTCTGTTACCATCCCATCTCCAGGGCAGACAGGACCTGAGCTAATGTGATTATCTTTAATTTTTCCTTTTTGAGGATGTTATTGAGGGCTCGTAAGTCTAGGATAGGACGAAGGCTGTTGTCTTTTTTCAGAACTAGAAAGTAGCAGGAATAACAACCACAACCTACTTCTGGCACTGAAACTCTCTCTATGGCTGCTTAGGCCAAAGACATGACTTCCTCCCGGAGAAAAATTAAATGATCCTCCTTTAGCCGGTGATAGGATGGAGGCATGGAGGGAGGGGTGGTCTCAAAGGGAAAGGAGTAGCCCCTTCAAACTATCTGGAGGACCAACGTATCCAATGTGATAGTCTGCCAGTGTGTGGAGGTGATGGCTGACCCTGCCACCAACTGGACGCCCATGGTCTGGAAGGGCTGACTAGGACGGTTTTGAGGCTAAAGCTAATGGGGGAGAGGTAGTGGTTTGACCCGACCACTGTCAGCCCAACCCGTGTGGTAGGAATAAAGCACAGCCAAGCAGGGGTTGCTGAACTCGTGCCACTCTGTGGCTGGGGAATGGTTGGAATGGCTGAAAGCCCCTTCCATAGCCACGGAAGGAGTGAAAAGCAAACTGGTGACATTCGGCCCCTGAGAGGCCCAAGGACTTGGTTGCAGCCCATGAGTCCATAAAGAGCGCCAGCGCCCTGTCTGCCTTATCTCCGAAGCGACAGGTGTCATTAAAGGGCATGTCCATGAGCGAAGCTTGGACATACCCCGAAAAGACCGATGTTCTCAGCCAGGTGTGGTGTCTGACAGCCACCGTTGATGAAATTACTCTGCCTAGTGAGTCGGTCGTGTCTAATCCACATAGAATGGCAAACTTTGCTGCATCTCTCCCATCTGACACTGCTTGGGAAAGGAAGGCCAGGGCCTTCTCCGGGACCAGTGGCTGCACTTGCACACCATTTCCCACAGAGTGTTGGAAAAACAGCCCAAAAAGCATGTGTGTTCACCGACCGCAATGCAAGGCCGGTGGAAGGAAAAATGTTTCACCCAAGTATCCAGCCTCTTGGATTCCCAATCCGGGGGAGTGGAAGGGAATGCGCCATGGTATGTTGAAGCCTGGACTACCAAGCTCTCGAGGGTAGGGTGGGTAGTGAGGAAATTTGAGTCACTCGGAACATGGCAGTGGCAGTGGGCAATTGTCCTATTCACAGCAGCCCCTGTGTTGGGCTTGGAATAGGTTCCCGGTAGGACGTCTGTGAGGGCTTCATTAAAGGGAAGCAGGCTTTCCCAAGAGGAAACTCCTGGTTGTAGCACCTCCGTGAAGATGCTGGTCTTGACTTTCACTGAAGGAAGCTGAAGGCCAAGGACCTCAGCCACCCTTCGCACCACCACAGCTTAAGTCACTACCTCCTCTGTAGCCACAGTAGGGGGAGAAAGCATGCCAGTATCTGGAGAAGTATCCAATTCCCTGGCCTCACCCAATTCCTCATATCAATCTATTTCCATAACAGGCTGGTCTTCTAAAGGGTCCAGCCACCCCTCCCAATCTTCTCTCACTCCTAGCCCTTCAGAATAAGGCACGGGAAATGACCTAGGACATGTAAAGCCTGTCAGGGCTGGATTCAGCGCCGATCTATGTGGTACCGGCTCCGGGTCATTGAGGAGCAGAATGGGACCAACGTCGCCAGTGGGCGCTGGGCACATCAGCATTGGGGCCGGCGCCAGGGAAGGTCTCAATAGCATGACCGGCGCCAGTCTTGATCCATTTCTGGATACATAGGGGGCCATCAACGCCCGAGCAGCCAGCGCAGAACCCAATAGGTCCTCCTCCGACCCTCGTGACCCGAAGGCCAACTGGTGGGGGTCAGGATGCCCCTGAAATTAGGTGCAAGATCTCTTGAAATTCTCTACGTTAGGTGGGGGCACTCCAGCTCCCGAAAAATCAGGGAGGCACAGAGCCGACCCAGGCACAGGTTCCAAGGAATGAGGTCTTGAACGCCGAGGCTCCTCCTTTGCGCCGGCCAATGGACAAGGATAAGTCAAAGCACGCTTTGACTTTTTGTGTTTTTTGTGCCTCTTACCTGAATGCCCAGACTATTTTGAGTGGGACAAAGAGGACTTGGGACTCCTGGAGCTGTGCCGGGACCTTACTCTTAACTGGGACCGTAACCATGACCACCGAGGAGTCGGGCGATTCTGTGTCGCCTGCCAGTCTGCAAGCAGCTTGAGGGACAGCTCCCTTAAGGCCTTCAGAGTCGTGGTCGCGCTCCAGACATCAGAGACAAACCAAATGTAGGTCCGTCACTAACATGGTGCGATGACAGGCGCCACATGGCTTGTACCCTGAAGTCTTTCTAGACATGGTAAAACCTACACCCCAAAAAGGGATTCACAAAATGTTTTAAAAATCCTGTCAAAAAGTGACAGAGGGTAGCTCTCTTCACAGGTCAGCGCTTGAGTGGCACGAAAAGAAAAGAACTGACGTCAATGCGCCAAGATGGCGCCTATATAGGTGATGCAGTGATCACTTCCGTCAAGGACAATGCAGGCGACGTCACACGGAGTCGACTGACGCTACCTACCGGCACGCATGATTATTGCTCCAAGAAAAATCTTCCAGATCCAGTCTGATGTCTGAGAAATTCAAAGGTAAGGAATCTGCGGCTAGATCTCTCTATCAGATATGTTTATTAATAACTCAAGAGGCCAGTCAGTTATCTTGTTTTCTCTTATACAAGCCTTTTATTTTAATAGATAGAGCAACATTATAGTCTAATAAACCATACACAAGGGAGGTTGTACTACAGTGTGCATTCTAAACTATTTCAAGTTATTCTCGAATGTGATGATCATTGAAAAGGAAGCAGAATGAAGAAAAGTAATAGCCAGGGGTCACACGGTTTGGTCACGTTGAGAAGTTGTGATTAAAACCAGGGCCTCTGGGTCAGTGCCTGCAACAAGTTTTGCCCTGGGACCAATAAAACCTTCTGCCTTGCCAGGGAACGTTATGCAAGGATATTCACGTTACCCCATGTTTTTTAGGATATGGGGAAAAAGCAGAAGAAACACCCTCCTTCCTAGAACAGCTACATCTTGGACAGAAACAGTGCAAGCGTCCCTCCTTTAGAGGACAGGTTCAGCTAGGATAGCATCAGCATAAGCAGAACATATCAGGCAGCTACATTGCAAGCTTTAGCTTCTTCAGAGAATAACGACAGCATGGCAATAGCAAAGCAAGCTTCCCTCTCTCTCAGAATGCAATAAGTGCAATCTTTCATTTCTTCAAAACAGATATAGCATTGAAGGGTTGTACAAGGTTTCATCGCTGACGGAATGTGAACAGTTAAGGCATGAGCGACATGCAGGTTACAGCAGATGTCTGGAACAGGTTCTTAACTCACTGAGAGGAATGTATAAGTGGGTGAGTGAGTGAGTATATGATTTCTGACATTTTCACTTAGGTGATATTCCATGTCAAATCCTGTTGTTGACATTCCGAGGCCTGCTCTTATTGATTCTTTGTTTTTTCCATATATTGATAAACTACAGTAACGTAGGCACAGGTTAAGTACCTGTGCTCTAGACAGGCACAAAGATATCATCCTTTCAAAAAGGTTTTAAATGCGTGTGCATCCGTTTAGGTGCAATCTCTGTTCGGCGCTGCACCTGTTCAAAATGTTGAGGGCCACCAGTGTCTAAACTCCATCTGGTTTACAGAACTTCTACTGCCTCCCAGCTCCTCTTATGCCCAACCACTCCCTGCAGTCAACCACAAGTTAAAAGTCGTTAAAAGTTTGAAACGTTTGCAAAGATGCCTAGGACGGGTCCCTGTACGTACGGGTCCCTGTAATGCACAAACATCGGTACTAATTTGAAATCATCCTGCTGCATTCAGACCGATCATTAATGGGGCTTGTTTGTTTCTCGCAGTCTGGATCTATGAAGTCTCCTTCACGAAGCAGTGAACACCTGGAGAGTTTATGCATCTAATGTGCACTGGAATTTCCTTTTACCTTCAAACTGAAAATATACCTTTTGTCACTGGAGGGGAATCTGACAAAAAGCTGTGGCCATCAAATATACCAAAGACTGAATGAAGGGCATAGAGGCTCAAATAAAATTACTTCTGTTGGATGAAGAAAATAAAAAAAAAGCTTCAATGTGTTCGTTATGAAGTCAGGATACAACACGAACACAGGTATGGTATACAAAAGATAACCTATACCATCAAGAAGGCAGCAAATCTCAATTTCTATTCAGAGACTATAATAGATGATGAGATGTTATTTTCTTTGATGTGGACTGCTTGTTTTTGTTTTTTATTTTAAATGTACAGTAACACAATTTTGTAAGTAGCCCCTGCACTATAAAACAAAAGGAAAATATTGAATACTCCCAGATAAGCGAGGGCGCTGCAGGCAACGCATTCAGTGACATCATGACACCCCTCCCAGCCCATACGTCTTACTTTTGAAGCTGCGGCGTGATAGCTTTAATATGATACACATGCTCTGAGCTTAACACTTCACAACAGGCAGCAGCATCCCCTAACACGCTGACGAGACAGCCAGGTTTCACGGGTGATGCTTGGGGCTGCTGTTTCACTTACGACACCATGCAACGGACAGAGGTTTGTAAAGGGCTGTGCTTTAAGTACATCCACGTATAGTCTCCATCAACTGAGCACACTCATGTCTTACTGGTGCCCCCTTTAAATGGCACACTTGGGAGACGTGAAAACCCAACACCGTTACAGGGAAAAAATAATGGTTTGAACGATAAAGAAAACAACTTATACGATGGTGGGTGCTAAACGGCAGAATATTGGAGTACATTTACATTAATATTAAAATCAGATTCGGAGAGGAGGCGCTCAAATGTTTTATTTATTGGTTATAATATCTGTACGTTTATCTGTTTCTGTAAAACAGAAAGTAAAAATGCCCGCGTTCATGGGCGTAGAGCCCGTTGAAGCAAATGTCTTCCGCCCTCCTGATTGTCATACGTTAGCTTTGGCATCTTTGGAAGGCAAACAAGTATGGAAAAAAACGCTATTAACAGTTTGATAAAGCCTGACCCACTTCGGAACAAATATGTATCTAGAAGTACGGGAAATGAAAAGTAAATGATAAACTAGGTATTAAAATATCGGCAAGCTTCCTCGGCAAGGCATTTTACTGTATCAATAAATTAAACAGTTGAATAACGGTACAGGCCAATTTTAGCTTTCCAAAAGTGTTATAGATAAATGAGGATCAGCTGAATGAGTATCTCACAAAATCATGACTTATAAGATATTCCAAATAAGTTATCTATCAGGAGAGTTTCAAGACCATATGTACTGCAGCTCAGTCGGCGTTTACTACCAGTGATCGTGACTGGACCAAGTGAAATGGAATTTTACCTTTTGGCTAATATGCACCCAGAGATGGGGAGGTATTAAAAAAACATTTAGCTTGGGGGAGGCTACACATTCAGTTGAATGTCGGTACTTACAGGAAAGTTCAAGTTCTAAATGAAGGCCAGATTTGTAAACTCTGTAATTAGGACCCATACATTAGAGCCATATTACATTGTATGTCCAGCGCCGGTGGAAATAAAAAGGATATAATCCTGGGCTATGTTGTTTTAAAAAAAAAAAAGAAACTGTAGAACCACATTGGCCGCTTCGCAATTATAGTAGAATACTGATTTGGGCAATATTTATTTATTTTGTAAATGCTTAACACCTTTTAATGCTTTAACGCAAATGTTAACCTTTGGAAAAATGTTTAGCAATTAGACTTCCTTTGAAGCCAAACCTTACTATAAAGAAAGAAAGAGAAAAAAAGTAAAGCGAAAGAAAGAAGACAAAAAGAAGGAAACTCTTGGTTACACCTTCAAACCTTTTTCACAGTAGGAAACTTATAACCATGTGTTTGTTAATAAAATCTTGCCCACATAGAACAAGAAGCTGAACCCAGGGAATTCTTGGAAATTACAGGACTTTAGCTGTAGCATTTTCCGTAGATGAACTCACAGAGTAGACCAGCAAAGATTGCTATAGAATTAAATTACTCTACGCCTCTTTTTTGTTTTCAGATATTTTTCTAAAAGATTGGCGTGTTCGAAAAAGACAAAAATCAAGTACTGTTGACAGCAAACATGCATAACATGACTACCATCAACAAGAACCTCAAGCCACCTGCCCAGTCCAAACTTCCATTGCATTCCAATCCACATGCAGTGTTAGTGACTATGTTCTCATTCTATTTTCTCTATCCAAAGCCCACTCCACTCAGCATAGCAGAATGCCACTCTTCCTCCCCCTTCTACTAATAAATTCAGGAATACATTAACAACAATACCAAGAAGAGAAAACAGAACAAAGCATATTTACACAATAAAATTGGACAGATGGACAAATACAGCCACCAACTTTAGGGTACACCTGAAAATGACAAAATAATGGAGTGCAGTCCAAGACCACAATAAACCACAGAAAGATTATATTCAAACTACCACATACAATAGCCAGAAAACATAGCAGGGAAACCTCTATGTCCCATAGTCCTATCTGAACTGGAGCCGTCATTGACGAGAACTGACTCTGATTGAACCACAGATTACTCTGCTAGCAACTAACTCACAAAATACCATGGAATCCATATGGGGAACAAAACACTTCAAGAAAAAAGACAGTCGATTGATTTCGAGACAGGAATGGCATTTTTTTAGGTCATTACCCTTAATACATATCCTCTCTATGGGAAATCTTATGATTTAACAATGATGCTACATAAACCTTACCATAAAAAAAAACCTAAGTATACAAATCAAAAATAACAACTTGGACAACTATGACAGTATTAGGCTAAAGAAATTCCATTTCAAGAAGGATAGCAGATTTGCATATCTACATATTTCCACTGACTATAGATACAGTTTCACATGGTATAAGTAGGACTGGGTGAAATTTAAATTATGCTGCATAATTGGCATCATTTCTGAAGTTTCGCGTTACACTTATTCTGCAAAATTCCTGAAATTATGCCACATCATATAATCATGCTGCCATTCGTGGCAAACTTATAGCACAGGAGCAAAGCAAACAACCAGAACTTGAGCATCTGTAGTTCGCAGCACCTGCGGTTTACATGCTATTTTTCAGCACAAAAGGTGTCTTTGTGTCAAAAACGGACATGAAGACAAATTTCACATAATGACTCATTTCACACAGCCCTAGTTACAAACAGACGAGAAATCTATTAGAAACTCAAATATTCTAGTTGGGCACTTGTTCTAAATTCATCAATTGCCATTTTTTGCCATCTCAAAGGGCTCTCTGAAGGTACACGCCATCAAGCCGTCAGCCCCCTTGAACATGCCCCCTAGTAACACATCCCTTTGGCAGCCACTA
The DNA here is from genome assembly GCF_964204655.1 of Triturus cristatus. Taxonomy (NCBI): domain Eukaryota; kingdom Metazoa; phylum Chordata; class Amphibia; order Caudata; family Salamandridae; genus Triturus; species Triturus cristatus. The sequence goes on along the minus strand of NC_140589.1, from coordinate 1,621,654,296 downwards.
TTGAAAAGTTGCCAACCAGTTGGAACTCTACTCTACTGGTAGGCATGTTGCGGCTAACACTTCTGAATAGCATTCTTAATAAAAGAAGACTGTCCTCACAGAAAAATATCATTTTCAAGACCTACTCTATCCTCAGTAAGGAAGTGAACAACAGCAACCCTTTGCAACCTGGTGACCAAGGTGCAGATTTCCTGAAGTACTCAAAAGACATGGAGGAGCAACATCACCAGACAGTAGTTCAGAAAATACAGCAGTGATAATACCAGATGTCAAGCCTTATCTTGCTATATTCTGATGCTGTGGAATTCTATCCCAGTCGAAACGTGCTTGACGCCATCCATTACCTGCTTACCATTGTAGTTTAATCTCCCAGTTACTGGCCAAGGTTTAAGAATGCCACTGCAACCCTTTCCACCATCCTGACATAGATTCCCCATCTCACAGCCTACCCCCTGCATCTCGCTGTCATCAGACCTAGACTCAAAACATGTTGTGTATTTGTTTTTCATTTGAGTGTGTAGAATAAATGAGAGTGACTCATACCCCCTATTGTGTTGAATAAAGGGCTTATACTTTGACTCCTTGATATAGATGTGGACAGCTCAACATCACACAATTCTTTTGTCAAAGAATTGTGACACCCAACAGAACGCACTGAAGCTTATAACATTGAAACCCAGGTTCTGAGGGGCACAGGGCAACCCCATTATATTTAATGGTCACTGAAAGGCCCTTGAGGTGAAGGAAACTCGGATGTGAAGGTCTTGAGACACAATTGTCACGTGAGTAGATAAAAGATACACATCGTGAATGTTTTCACACAATATTACACAGGTGTTTAATTCCAAACCAATGGAGATGATGGATCCTGACACTGCCCGCACAGCGGGTAAGGTAGGTGATGTGACCTCTTAGATGTCACTGATTCCAGTGAACCACCTGTAGAGAGAACCTCGCTAACCCGGTACAAAGGCTGAGAATATGAGGGAAAGGGGCAGAACAGTTAAAGATCGAAAAAAATCTGCTTCCAAAAGGGCTGCTGCAATTTCTCTGCAGCCGAGGGATCATTATATGAATAATCATTGATAAGACCAATACACCCCGCCTGAGACGCAGACCTATTGGCTTTTCCAAGTGTTTCCAAATTGATAAAAATTCTGTAACACTACACGTCTATCGTGGAAACCAACAGAGCTCACAGTAACAGACATTAATTTTAACAGAAATTTAGAAACAATGAGACTTGCAGATACAAATGCAAGAAATGTGCAGTGATGTTTTGAACTTGACCAGCCAAAACCCTGTAAAATAGCAACACAAATGAAACAACAGACATCTGAGCGAGTGCATCAAGCTTGAGACACCAGAAACAGAGGAAACATTTCAACTTCTAAAACAAACCACTATTAATTTAGGCAATCATTTGCCTCTTTCCAATACAAACATAATACAAACTAGCAGTCACGGCACCGAGCAGGAAAGTTGGAAACAAAACGCGGGTTTGTCATGAGCAGCTGATAAAACAACATTTCAGCAATTAGCATGTACTTCTGGCCCCTGCAAAGGGAACTCTCTGTACTTCTCTCCACAGGACCCCGACTGACTAAAGAGAAGAACCAAGACCCCTCTGCTCAGACCCACCAGCATGTATCGCAACAGCAGAAATATCCGGCAATTCGCACACATGCAAACATCCAATGAAAAACACACAGTTTGAACCTCTGTTATAGTAGGAAAACGATATTTATTCCTTCTATACAAAGTTATAGTTATACCTCAAATGTATCATTAACACACCACCTTAAAACCTTATTTGTTCAATCTATTCAAACTAAACTTAAACTACACAAATTTCGGAAATACCAAATTTATACTTGTACCTCATATTTATAATTTACACAACATCCTTCAAATTGCTATAAGTCGCGCACCTTCGTACACAACGTTGCCACCTCACTCGCCACCCTACATTAACTATAACTTGCGCATTCTCCGTGCACTGGTTTATCCTTGCATATTACATCCCTAACAGCATGGAAATCACAGCATTGATAACACTTATGGCATCGCAAATCACATTTTTTGGTGGGAACACAGTGCATGGCAGGTTGGTGAGTTATAATTAATGTAGTGTGGCGCGTAAGGTGACAACACTGTGTTCGGAGGTGCATGACTTCTAGTAATATGAAGGTGTTGCGTAAATTATGCACATCAGTTATAAGATTAGGTTTAACATTTCTAAACATTTGTAACGTTATTTTGGTTTTATAGAAAGAATAAATAAAGTTATAGTAATTTACAGGTGGTGAGTTCATTAGAAATGTAGGTTATAACCACAAATTTAGCATTTTTAATGTTTGTATAGTTTAAGTTTGGTTTGCATAGAAATAATATACAAAGCTACCCTAACTATAGCAAAGGTTTAACTGCTATTTCTCCATTGATTTTCTTTTTTTTTTAAATGTATTTCAAATCGTAGAGTCCAGTGTTGTCAAGTGGAGTACAGTGGAGGAGAGTGTCATATAGTGTCGTGTCATAGAGTGTAGACATAGTTACATTGCAGTGGAGTATTTTATAGTACAGTTGCATGGAATGCACTAGAGCAGCGTTTTTCAACCGCTGTTCCGCGGCACACTAGTGAGCCGCGAGATGTTGCCTGGTGTGCCGTGGGAAAACGTGGGAAAAATGGAAACATTCCCAACATTTAAAAAAAATAATAATAATTTCCCCCACTAGGCCGGGCGGCGGGCACTGGACTGTATCCTGGGTATGGGGGGGGTGGGGTTTTTGGCGCTCCTCGGATGTCTGGGCTGTGATTGGTCCAGACTCCAGCCTGGACCTATCACAGAGCAGTATCTTCGGACTTCCTTCCCGCCCGAGCGCAGTGTGCGCAGCAGCGGAGAGAAGAAGACGTCGCGTCACCAGGAGGACCGGAGCAGGAGGACTGACGGACGGAGACCAGGACTCGGCGGGAGTCGGCACTGAGAGACCGCATCCGGATCCAGACCAGGCCGCAGGTATTTAATGTTTAATTTCCTCCTATCCAGAGTATTCTTATGCTAGTTTGTAGTTGTACAACAGTAATCAATTGGTGGTGCACTGTATCGTTTGTTGGTATACCGGGGCGTATGGCTGAGGCCGGGGGGAGCACTTGTGGTCAGGGTGCAAAATCTGTCACCTAATAGTGTTTCTTGTGTAACTGTATGGTATGCTGTTGTAAACCTTAAATAAAGTTTTAAAAATTCAAGTGCGTCCTCCGCTGCTGTCCCACATTCACAAAGGCCCTATCACTGACGATGCTGTTTCTCTTTAGCTTTATGGCAGACGAGCAATTTGAGAATATGGTAATGGGTTACAAACAATATTATGACGGGAAACTATTGATCCAAAAAGGCCTGCAGTATTATTAAAAACGACTTAATCTATATAGAATTTATAGAGATCACCGTTAACCCATGCACACGCAGCTGTCAACCAAACTATTTCCAAGTCTATAAATAAAACTAAATGACAATTGATACGACAGATTCGATGTTAATGTGGTTATGGCGTAAAGGGGGGGCGTAGATCGTGCCGAAAACGTGATGAAACACAGGATGTGTCTGTGGTGACTGTACAAAATCTAGTGCATGCATACACTGCCGTTTTTTGAAGTCAGTAATATGAGGAGCGTGATCGGTTCTGTGGTAAGTGCGGCGGTGTGCCAAACGTAATGGTGAACTTCGCTAAATCAAGACCGTGATCGTAAAAAAGTGCCGGGTGCATGCTTGTGTTTATTTGATTCCTATTCAAGAGAATTACTTTATATATAGTCAATATATAGGCACAGAGTTAAATTTTTTAACATTTTCTAATGGTGGTGTGCCTCGTGATTTTTTTCATGAAACAAGTGTGCCTTTGCCCAAAAAAGGTTGAAAAACACTGCACTAGAGTAACAGGCGTTGCATAGAGTCAAGTAGAGCGTTATAAATTAGAGTGGCCTGTTGCACAGTACAGTACAGTGACGTGTGTTGTAGAGTGTTGGAAAGTGTTGTAGAGTGGAGCAGAGTGTTGTAGAGTGGAGTATAGCAGCATAAAGTGGAGTAGAGATTTGTACAGTGTAATGTAGGAGCACACAGTGGAGTACAGTGCAGTATAGTGGCACAGACTATGGCAGAGTCTTGTAGAGTGGAGCTGTATAGAATGGAGTAGAGTGTGGTAGTGTGGTATTGAGTGGTTGTTGATAATCTAAAAATGATGGTAAGTCTTAAAAAAAATTGATTTGACGCACATTAATCAGTTCTTCTTCGGCAGTATTCTCCACTGAGAGACCTTGACGTGATAGAGCATATAATACATATGTATTACAAATATAAATTAAAAAATAATTTCTCTTCCAGATTGTGACCTGATGGACAAGGTAACTGATGCCAGGATGTGGCCACAATGCTGCCCCGGTTGGAAAGCATTAGAAGCACCTGCTAACCACAACAGGAATGCTTCACAAGATAGCTAATCTTGCCTTGTGAGCACACACAGTAGTACTAAGGAGGTTACCACCATGCCCATAACAAAGCGTACCACATCCTACTTCACAAAAGACACATTATAAACAAATTAAACAGATCACATATATATTTGAACAACTCAAGGGGCACCAAGTCCCTCAGCTAAATAGGACGTGGTTCATCAAATGTAGGAGAATTAGCAAATTGCAGTGATCTTGCTGAGACTGAACAATGGAATTATTTTTCTAAAAATAGTAAGAAACGGCGTTTTTAAAATTGAAAACATAAAGAGAGTTTTTAGAATTCAGAAAATGAAGTGAAGTAATTTATCAGTTTTTTATTTTATGATTCCTTATTATGTTTGCACTTTTATGATTAGCTAGCCAACCTGGCGCATATTCTCGGGAGGGTAAGGACTGAACAATTTTCAAGCATGAGTGAACGAGAAACATCCAAGTCAAGAATATCGAATGGTGCATGTCAGGGACATTCCAATTACCCATATGTCAATAAAAAATGCACTATTTAAATAATAGAATGGTTGGGATTGTCAAAGTTCGAAAATGGTCTTATGTTAAATACAATGGTGAGCCCATACTAAATCTTGGTAGCACGTCAGGAATTCCTCAATAGAACCGTTTACTAATGCTCGCTCGTGAAATGGAGCATAGAAAAGTCTTTAGAGCCCATGTGAACAAGGAATAATACTCATTCCCTTTCAGGCTGAAATGGAGAGAGTTCCACTGTGGAGGCACTTGGATGGAAAAAGCTTGTCTTGCGCAACCAGTTCTTTTTGAAATTTGGAGGTCGAGTTTCCAAAGACTGACAGTCTGTAATTTCCTTGCCAGTTCTCAAAAAGCAAATCTTTTGTTCATGAATAGCAGAAAGTGTTCGTGTACGATACAAGATATCAGGCAGACCACACTAAATTGTGCTGTTCACATACTGGCAACCAGTCTGGAACATGCAGAACTGGAATCAGAGGGTCATGCTGCCCAAGATGGAGCAATATCACAGAGGCAGGATTTTAGAATAGGTACAGAATAAGCAGCGGGAACTGTGCAGACCCAGTCAAGCACTGCTAGTACAGTCGATTCAGGACTGCACCAAGGTCATCGAAGAATGAACTCAATATGATCTGCAGAGTGTGTTCAACAACACAACTGTAAAGTATGCACATATATTTATGCTCATGAGTGAATGTTTGCTGCAGTTGGGATAAATGTTGCATAGACTGAATCTAATCACAACTGTGCATTGGGTGTATTGAGCAAGGTGAGCTGTGGAAGGGGCCAAAAGGTGGCATCAGGTATTACTACAGGCATGACCGGTCGTGTAGGATTGAGGATGAGAGTATGCTTGGCCGATCCTGGTCCAATAGTTATGGTAAACAGGTTCTAGGCTTGTTAAGTCTTTGTAGGGGAGAGTATTAAGTTGTGCCAGTGTATACTTGAAGTCTCTATACTGCTGAGGTGTGCCTGAGTGCCCGTGCAACATGCAGGATTCAGAACGCATAAGGCCATGACAGCATACTCTGGAAGTCATTAAAGACCATGCTTGCCTCCTGAATCGTTAAACCTCAGACTATGTGTAAAAACCAACAAATTCAGTTCAAGTCTAAGCCAACAACAACAATTTCCATGCTGGCACGGTGTCACTAATTAAGTAACGCTTTAGGAGCAAATGAAAGTGTTTATATGGCTTTCTGTATGTTGCGCCCATCCAATTAAGGTTCTGTTTGCACTACGTCTCACAAAACTCACGGTAAAGTCTTTTCCATCTTAGCAGCCACAACCTCTGCTTTGTGTCTGGCAACTGGAAGCTACTTGTAGTGGTTTTTCTGCTAGTTAGGAAAGAAAGGTCACTCTTTTCCAGATTACATATGCGATACAGCTGAAGTCATGTCAATGTAAATAATGAGCACTTGGTTGTGAAGTCGGCCAAGTCGTTAGGACATCTGCAGATCCCATCCTTCAGAGGAGATCAAATGACGTGTTACTCTACACCTCACGCCAATGTACCCCAAAGCTTCCAAATTTGTATTTCACTGACATGCAACGGATTTATTATTTAAAGAAACGAACATAAGGGGTCCGCGATGCAAGTTTAAACCATTGTCGTTCTAGGGTTTCTGGTGTGGTATGTATACTTTCTATAGGATTCCATCAATCTCTTTTGAACACGGTTCTGCTTCAAATTAATGCAAAGAACGAGAAACATAAATCACTCCAACCCTGTGACTGCTTTAAAAAGCAGCCGGCGCATGGTTATCGTTTGCAATTGTGTGTCAGAAACTTGCGTCCACACAGCTACTGAACAAGTCTAAGCAGGAAATGTGGCTCTGACGAAACTCTTGGCTTTACCTGCCACCAGGGGGCAAATAGAACAGTTTACGGACTGCAGCATAATTCCAGATGCATTACACGATGTAAACGGCATCATCAAATAAAACCGGATAGTACAAAATACAAATACTTTTTTTGTTTCAATGGTCAATTACATCACAAGCTTTCTAACTTACTAGTCTGTAATTAATGGAAATGAGATAAAGGTAAAATGTGTCTACCTGCTCTGACTCAGTTGCCACCAGCGAGCGGCATCTGGACTACAGGAACTCCATAAAACTAAGAAATATGACATAACATCTACAGGCTCCTGAAGGGGGCAAAAAAAAAGCGCTATGACACGGTCTACACTGGCCATGTCATAGTGCTTTTTTTCTCGATTGCAAGCCATGTTGCACAACAGCTTGGGCTCCTGTCCAACATGTGTTAGAAACATTGACAAAGAGAATAGACCTTTACCAATGCTTGTTTAATGTTCCCTGACATTATGACAAACATTGCCCGCAGCAAGCTCAAATCAATGGAGTCTTCCATACCTTCCAAAACACTTACACAGCGTGCCTTTACAAGTTCAGAACTGCCCCAATTTGCACACATGGTCCACTTTCTTAGCAATCCAATTCACTTATGGGGGACACTTTAATTTTGGTGTCAGGCCTGTTTTCTCTCCCAGTCCGACCCTGAGAGCAGTACACCCATTCTGGCACTTTTAGCTCAGGTACTTGAGTAGACTGGTGTCTTTAACAAATTCCCATTTAGTTTGTAATTTAAGGAGTTAGCCAGAGGAAAATAGGTTGATACCTAGATCTACTGGTTGATAGGATTTGGCACAAAAACAAACAATATCTTTGCATCTGCTGACCACCAAAAACGCTGCAGGAATTTAAGTTACAGAGTTGGAGAACATCTGACAAAAAGGAGAATCTTTCATAGGCATGTTGTCCAAAAGCAGATATGAAACGCATCTTCTTTCTTTATGAACCAAAAACCTTAACTACGAACAAGCCAGAGGTGAGGATCAGTGACAAAATCATGTCGGCCAAAAAAAAAAAAAAAGATCCACATTCTATTATATAAATACATAATAGGATGAATACTATCAGCATCATTACATTCAAGAAATCCTCAAATCTCAGCTTTCCAGAAGTCAGGTAGGCAATACACTGTGAAAGTCTGTGTAAATTATATTGACTGTGTGGGTTATGCTGTAGAACTCAATGCTGCAGAACTCAATGCTGCAACACAACAGAAAATAGCCACCCAGCCTATCATGTTCCCTTGCTCCAGGTCAATGACAATTATTCTGAATGGGAAAAAACTCAAAGTCAAAAGTACATAAAAAGGATGTGGCAAAGTGCACAGAAAGTAGATGTCTTACACTGTACTGACTGCATGCTCCAGAAAAAGGTCTGGTTGCATATAGGTTTATCCGGAGAAAATGGTTCATGATAGATCGCCTGAATCACCAGCCCTGGAGCGAACATATTTAACAAAGTTTAAACGTGACGTTTCGGCAAAAGTTTCAGGAAGAGAAATCGTGAATCTGAATGTATGTAGTAAATAAGCAAATGGGGTAAATTTCGGACACCCAAAAAGACTTCCTTTAGTTATCAGAGACATGTATTTAGCCTAAGAATCTACTGAGTGGGAAAACACGCATACAAGTCTCACCAACCTTCCCATGGGCACAGCTGGCAAGCAAGGGCCAACATGGAGGCTTGCTCAGATCTGCTAAGCCTGCCTGGAAAATGTAGGTATGTGGGATCTTCACTTTGCTCTAATAATTCAAAGACAATCACGAATGTATGTATTATTTAAAACGCTTTACTAATTCAGACAGTTAAGACAAGTACGTCAAAAATCATCATGAAAAAACATTAAAAAATACCCAGTATAAATGGATTAGTACAAAACCATTTCATGTGACTCCACTGTGGAGCAGAGGTCACAGGGTCATTGGTCCATAAATGATGTTCATTATGACAGGCCTTAATAAATGGGAGGAAGGGCTGGTAGGATTTTATGTGAACCCACAACAAAGATGAGTGGGAGAAAAAAAAAAGCATTTCACCTAAGGCTCAGGAGAGCAGATCGATAGATTTCACCAAGACTCAATGGGAAAACATTTCCTACTTGCTCTTGTACTGGACTCTAGAAGAAAACGTCACTTATGGTTACAATATTTCTAATGGCTGGAACCTGTAACTCCACCTTCGGATATGAAGTCACAAGAGCAGATTAGGCATCAACCCACACACTGGTGTTGATCCTGAAATGTGAGACATGCAGCGAGGGGCTGAGAAAAGCAACAAATACAGCACATCACACATTTGCATACCTTGTGATCTTATCAATCATGGGACTAGCTCCCCAGGAGAGGAAGGCGCGTGGTGAGCAATCTGTGGGAAGATTGTGTCCACCAGAAAAGACCACCATCAAAGGTAGGTGGCTTTTATTTTGATGGCAGATTCCTCATATTGAGATTGAGGCTCATGGGGAGGTGGGATGGATTAGTGCCAGTTAACCAAGAAAGTATGGGAATATGACCATGTAGACGCCTAGAAGAATCAGCAACTTGGGAGTCATGAAGGCAGTCATGGCTTTACCGATGTGGGTATGTATGCCCTCCACAGTGTCTGTCTTTGTCGGGGTATAGCAGATCTTGATAAATGAAGAGGATGTCAGTGCACCCTGTGTGTTCAAGTTATGGACACTAATAGAACTGTCTTCAGGGTAAGAAGTTGAATCAGGCAACTCTGCAACAACGCAAATGGGAATGCTTCCAAGAAAGTCAAAAGAAGTTCAAATCCCACTAAAGAATAATAAGCAGAGTGGGAGGGGACAAATAAAGGAAACCTTGCTGAAAACACACCACACTGGCAATCTAAACAGTAAACAGTGATGAGGCAAAGCCATGAAAGCATTCACGGCAGATACAATCTCACTGCAATACCCTGCTCTTCAAGAGATAAAGCAAACTGCAAAATGACAGAAAGTGGTTGAAAACTCACCACTGCAAAATCTTAGGCAAGAAACTTATTTAGATGGATTTCATGGCTGGCTTCCAGTCCGCCAAGATGAAGCGTCGGACTGTAAATGCCACGGTTCAATCTCCACTTGTGCAGCTGCATTGTTTCGAGACTGGAGTGAAGCATATGACCATCCTTTTGTGAGAGTAGATCTGCTCCACACAGGAGAGGAAAAGATGGCAGAGTGCTGAGTGTCAACAGATTGGCACACCAAACCCTCCAAGCCCAGTGTGGGGCAATCAGTATCATATGCATTGGATCCTCCAGAACCTTGTGTGATACCCTTAACAGAAGCAGAATTGGCAGAACTCCCAGACCAGCTGAACCTGAAGGAATCTGCGAGCAAAGAAACACCTTGAAGACATGAGAGACTGACGGCATCTTGACACATCTGTGGGCTGGCGCTGCTCAGATACTGACCAAAGCCCCCATGCTTCCAAGCCAAGCAGGTGTGCACCCCAGGCCAGCAAGCAGACCTCAATGAATACAGGATTCTGAGCCTGCAGAAGGATGAAGAGACGATTGCAGATCTGATTAACCATCGGCTCTCGTAAGGCGAGAACCACTGCAATATTGGACACAACTAAAGGGCCTTGATCTGCCATCTGTTTTGAGGCACAATAGGAGGCCATGATGCAGTAGGTCATGAGGACACGCAGATACAAGACTTTAAGCACTGGGATCTGAGTAGGAGTCAGAAAGCACACACATCTGTGATCCTCTAAAGGAGGAAAAGCCTTGATGCTGTTTAGCACAGCTGCTATGGATGTTAGCTTCCGAGAGGAAAAGATGTGGAACTTGATTGTGCATTATTAGTACAGCCCAAGTCATCCAGAAGAGTCATTGTCCACAGAAGGTGAACTCTGATCAGTGCCAGGGATTCCGCTTTCACGAGCCAGTCATTCAAGTAATGAAAAAGTAAATAAAATACATGGACTCTTGACTGTTGGAATGAAGCCCCCACACCCACCAGCACTTTGGACTGTCATAAGCTGGAATAGCAGAACCGCCAACTGATAGCACTGGGATTCTATTGTGAACCTCAGGCGAAGTCTATAGGAGGGGAAGAATTGTTAGCTGGAATTAGGCAGTCTGACAATCCAGGTACCCCATCCTGCCCCTTATGTAGGGCCAATAGCATTTGCATCAGGCACACATATGAGCTTGTTCTGCTGAATACACAGGTTCAGAAGGTGAAGATGCATTATAAATCTAAGCCCTCCCTACTTCTTGGAAACAAATTAGTAAATGGTGTAGAATTCCATGGCCCTTTCTGCCAGAAACATCATCTCTCTGGCCCTTTTGTTCAGCAAGGCAAGGACATCCACTTCCAAACTCTTCATGTATGCTAGAGACCACATTCTAGTGGCAGGATATTGATCCGGAGGAAGAGACAGAAAAGGCAGGGCAAAGCATCTCCATATTTGCTGGAGGACCTAGTGATCCATTGTCATCACCTCACAATTGGTGGAAAAATGGACACCTACCCCATGGAAAATGATGCCTTAAATAGGAGGCTGGGGTTAAAGGGGTTTTGAGACAGCAGCGCTGGCAGAGGATTGTAGAGACTATATCTGTTGCTGTTGATTTCGTCCCCTAGATCCACCCCTGCCCCACACGTAGCAGTATAGAATTTGGGCTGACTAGACAGATTAAGAAAGTTGTCTCAGCCAGGACTCTACTACCCTGAAGTAACCACACATGTTCTATATTGTTGCTGGCATTTTCCTGCTAGGTAGGTTAATACCAGCATGCAAACCATATCTCTATTGTTCTGAAAGTGCTACAGGGAGAAGTCTGCTTACTTTCTAAACAGCCACTAGCCATCAAAGGGCATGTTTACAACTGTGGCCTTGGACATCTCCGGAGAAGTCATTGGAACACATCCAATCATCCTGCTGCAACATGACCGATCGAGCAATGGTGTCCGCAGAAACCAAACTAATCTTTAAGGTCTGTTTGGATGCTACAAAGAAGTCATTGCCCAGGTTTGAAATGGCTTCTTCATGTGACCTGGAAGCAGACTACTACAAATGTCACTAGTTCTCACAACACATGAACAAGAAGGCAGGTTGCATTCACAGAGTACAGGGGTAGGCTGCCAGAAGCAAATACTTTAAGTATGACAGAGTCAAGCTTCTTTGGCTCTCTATAGGGAAGCGCCATGGGGAAGGCATTCAGGTTCTGATTTGAAGTTGATGTTCGAACAACCAGACAATCCTGTGACAAGGTAAGAGTACAAAGAATGGCCTATGGCATCTGGATGTTTGTTGGCTGCTATGTCTCATAAGGGCGTCTCCCACGCAGCCATGACAGGATCTAAGAGGGCCTCGTACAATGGAACCAGGGGTTCCATCACTGTTGAGAGGGTACAAGATCTCAGTCAAAGTGTTAGACTTTCCCTTCACAGAGAGCAAGGTCAATTCCAAGAACTCTGCTGCTTTACACACTACCATCATAAATAAGGAAAATTCCTCTGAAGCAGGACCAGAAGGGGTAGGGGATCTCGCTTTCTAGGCATGGATCTAGGCGACTATGCATCCTGAAAACGCAGTTACAAGCCATCATCGATATTATAGGAGAGAAAGATTATTAGCTTCTATATCATCTTCTGTATGGTCATAAACTTTATGAAGCATGTTGGGGCGTCCAAGGGGCAGATGAATATCTCCTCCAGCTGGGCCATAGTCTAAGCCCTAGACATGTGCTGCGCAAAGGGAAAGGCAGGGACGAGGTCCCAATCCCACAGCCCGGAAGTGGTTATTTGATCCCACATACTGTAATGGAAATGTAGACCTGTACGCAGCAATGCTGCCGCTATCCTTGAGGTGAAAGAATATATGGGCCTTTATGCATTCCTTTCTACTTAACTGTGATCTGCAGCTGTCCCACTGAACTTTCAGGGCATGTGGATCGTACAGTAAGAGATGCAAGTTTTACTATGCTTATCTAAATATTTTGTTTAAACTCTTTAATGTGGTCCATGCAAAAGGTGAAATATCCTATTTTCCTGTCTATGTTGGACATACTTTTTTGAATAAATAATAATGGCTGTTGACATTTATTTCGTATATCTGGGTCGAGGTTTAAGGTTGCTCCAATGTACTGTCGCCTATCTCTTGCTCGTCAAGGTCCAAATACAAACTTGGAATGCCTTGCGTCAGGTTTCACATTAGTATATGCAGATGACAGAGAACTGCTGGAGATTACAGTATCAAGTCGAGGCACACTTTCCTTCACTCTACTGTGAAGAAATGGGGTGTATTATATGGTCTGGTTGTGCAACCTCACCATGTTATACACTTACCAACACCTTTAGGTCCAGAAGGTTTTGCCTGTAAAACCCTCAGCTAAACTCTGGGTAGCTGTGTCACTAAGCAGCAAAGCTTACACAGAGTGTAAGTGTTAAGCATTTAAACAGCACCAAAACAATTGAAGAAGAAATTGACAGGACACTCAAGAAATCCGACACCAATTTATACAAATAGACTGTATTTTTAGAAGAATTTAGACACTAGAATAAAAAAGATTCACTGGAGGGTTCCAGAGATATAGATTTTACATGCAATAATAAATCAAAGCAATTTCATTCAACCGCAAACAAACCTTGGCAAAGTCAACGAATTGGAGAGGAAAACTTGGGTAAGTGTCAATGCGTTTGGTTAGAGGTGCTTGGGGCGACAACTCCAGCAGGGAGCTAGCCAAGGGGTCCAGCGTGGTCCTCCAGAGCAGTTATCATCACAGAAAAAGCAGTCCTTCAGCAGTACCAGACACTTTATCTGCATTGGAATGGATTCCTATGGTGTTGTCCTGATGCAAGGGATGAAGGATGCTGTAAGGATGCTGTAGATATGAAGCAGTCGACAGGGGTCTTCCTGCAGGGTCTACGAAGATGGTGAGGGAGTCCTGGTTGCAGGGTCGATGTCCCACAAAGTCCTTTTCGGTCTGGTCGAAGTCCAGTTACTACTGGATTACCAGTCGCCAGTTGTCAGGGTCAAAGGCCAATCCTTCCCGACCTGCTAACTCGCCTTCTGAAGGTCCCAGCAAGTCTCCAAAATTACTTCCAGGCTCCACGAACTCGGGTCCAACTCAGTGCACTGAGTTTTTGTCCTCGGTGCTGCACTGCGGAATAGTAGCAGCTTGAAGCCTTTGGGCTACCAACTTGGCCCAGCAGACTTCATAAGCTGTTGTGTCCCTGTGCTGGGAACATGAGGACAGTCAACTGGCCCTTGGAGTTCTCCTGGCTGGACTGGGCTCTGGAGACGGCTTCTCCTTGACCAGGACACAACAGGCATAGTCCCCTTCTTTGTGAGCCACTAGGTGCGGCAGGTGCAGTCCTCGTAGGTGTAGTCTCTATTTTCTGGTCCCTCGTAGCAGCATGACAGTCCTTCTTCCAAGTCGGTCGAGATCTGGGTGCCAGGGGTGCCCCTTTATGCTGGAAAAGAGCCCTCACAGCAGGATGCGGTTGGTAGCCAATAGACTACCAGTTTCCCACCCACCTGGTGACTACTTCCTGTGGAGTGTGGCATTAGGATATCACAGTATGCACCATTTTGCCCACTCCCAAGATGTTCAGACCTCCGTAGTCCAGCCCAAGTTGTAGCTACCTCAGGGCTACACGCCCCTGGGGAAACTGGTTTCCCCTCTCTACCTACCAAGCCAGCCTGTCTACCTCAACAATGGGTCAGCTCCCCCACCCCCAAGTGTTACACATCTGCCCTTCAAAGGTAGCGTCCCCTTTAAAGACTGCCTTTTCTGGCTAACGCCCAAGTGGCATCCTGCAGGAGGGAAGGGACACCTTTCTGGCCTACAATACCTCTTTGTATACATTCCTGAGAGTTGTTAACAGATCTCTCCAGGAGGACAGAGAGCTGTCTCGTTGAGCAGGGAAGGCACAGGAGTTTTAAAAGGTAACCAAGTGGAAGCTCTGCTAAAACTGCAGAATTCAACAAGTTACATTATTTTCGACTTGAGATGCAAGTCGGGCTTAATGTAACGAGTTCTTTGATACCTTGGAGTGCCCACTTTGGTGCCAGCTGAAACTGAAGAAGGGCACGTCGACTGCCATCCGGACTGCAGGACCTCCGTGGGAGCCTCAGCTTTGGCAGAAAGTTTAGGGCTTGTGGGGTCAATAGTGGGAAAGTTCTGTGAGTGCAAAGTCTATGAACAAGAAGGTCTCATTGGCAGTCAGCTATTACTCGGAGTCGTCCCTCTACATCTGAACTTAGAAACTATCCTGGAAGTCCGGCTTCTTCCAGCAGAGAAAACAAACAAGGTGAATTCAACCGGTGATGTCAGTGGCAGTTAGGTGGTAATCTCTGGTTCTTTTTGGAAAAGTGTCCAGTTTCACAGTTCTTGAAGGAGAAGAGTACAATTTAACATCAACTAAAGGTTCAAGACCTTATGGGCACCACTTGGAGGGTTGGGACGCAATCTCCCAGAGGTCACGAACAGGGTCCAGTGAAAATCCAGTTGGAATTGGTCTTCTGGGCTCTTGACCTTACAGGCTTTTTGCAGCTTTCGTGTTCTGGAAGCTGAACAGTAAGCTAGCCAACTAACCCTTGGTGCCCACTCTTCTGTCCTGGGTTCAAGTGGGAGTATGTTCAGCCCTTTGGGTTTCTCTCCACAAGGTTCAGTCCTCATTCTGTAGTCTAAAGTATTCAGCAAGTGCAGTACTTCTTCTGCCTTACTCAGGTCCAGCAGTATTCTGAAGAACGCACGCAGCGGTGCCACTTTAATGCCTGTCACTAGCTTGTGGGTGGGTGAAACTTCCTGGCCAATAGGAAACAGGTTCTCAGGGGCCACCCAACCCACTCTGACATAATTTTCCTGGGGGGTTAAGCTTAAACAATCTCACAGTGCCATGCTCTAACTAAATCCAACATGGGAGAACTGTTGTTTCCCTGTTCAGAGCTCAGGGCACACCCCTGAGTGTGCATAGGGACATGAGGAGCTCATCAAGCAAACCAATTCTGGAACAGGTACCCCCCCCCCCCCCCTTCTTGGACTGGTGCCACTCTGGCTACTTGAACACTGGTAGGGGCATGCCTAGGTGACAGTTATATCTGCCTGTGACAGGGGTGTCAATTTGATGCTTGCACCGTTGGTGGGCACATTCCTCAAGTATCCTGTCAGGAGGAGGTCATGCCCCCTCCCAGCCAAGGCCCCTTTGTTCCCTTTCCTGGGTGCGATTCACACCTCCCAACAGGCTGCCAGGTGACAGTTGGGATTAACACTGAAAATTCTACTGAGGCTTTATGCAGGAAAATACCAACTTTCCAAAAGCGGCATTTTAAAAATAATAACTCAAAATCCCATTTGACCATGAGATTGGATTTCAACTTGTCTTTGAACCATAGATTTAGCTATTACCAAACTGACGTTCTCCATTTTAATGTGTTGTAATGTAACCCAGTGCTTTTCCATGGGACAGCCATCCTTGCCACAAGGACAAAGGACTTTGAAGATTTTCACTGCCAGGACATGCAAAAATTAAAAACACGTGTCTTAATTTTTAAATGCCAAGCACCTTGCCCTATGGGTATTTAGGGCCTACCTTAGGGTTGACGTAAAGTTATTACAAAGGAAGATTTAGGCCTGTTAAAAGGGATAATTCAACAGATTAAAATGGCAGTTTTTTAAACAGCTATTCTATGCAATTGTGCGAGGCCTAGCGTCATGTTTCACATTGTCATTTTAGTGGTGGCACAATAAGTGCATCTTTTAGGGGTTATAGCACATGCACTGGGAGCTGGTTAGCAGTGCTCCGGTGCAACGGAGTCGAAAACCCAGAACCATAAATCCAAAAATTTGGGGTGATCACGCAAAAAGAGGCCTTTTCTTACAGGGGCCGTTCACTAAAGCAACCATTACCTGTCAAATAAGTCTAAGCTATTCACCTTCGCATCACTCGCATAAACATGTATCCACTATTGCTAACAGGCAACTCAACTAATATTAGGTGGGTACAGCCCTCAAGCCATCACCAAGAAGCCAGCAGCATTCCTCATCAGGATTACATCAGAGTTTCGTCACCTTGCTACAATCAGCCCCAGGTTCCTCTTCTCATCTTCTCATGTGGGCTGATATTTGGCTCCCTAAGCGAAAGCAGCTCACAAACCCCCCGCCGCCCCTCCTCATCTCCAGCTCGGTGATACCTGCTATGTAAAGCAGTAATGTATTGCAATGAAAAAATACAAATGAGGACTGTAAAGCTGGAGTGCATTTGCTGCATTTCATCACGTGTGCAATGTGAATCCACGTTCCCTCGGCAAAGTCGATACTTGTCATAAAACTAAACTGATGGCAACAATGAAAGTCCCAGTGAGAGGATGAATTCTACAAGTCTTACTGTTTTGCAAAACATTTTCATACTTGGAATTACATCGATTTTAATTTGCAGTATGTTTCTATTCTTGAAAACTTATATTAAGTAAACATAAGTTACATTTCTTACAGTGCTGAGTTTCCTTAGAAGAAAAGATACTTCTACCCATTTAAGGATGTTGAAACTAATGCTCAGCTGTGGTAGTGTGAACATGGAGGCAAACCATTGGCCTGATATGTAATTACACTACCTATTAAGCCTAGCTGGAAGAGACTGTCCCATTCATACTAGAGGAGCCAAAGAATGTGGAGTGGGCCAATCAAATCTAGGCGCACACAATGGAGCATGGAAACCTGGACCTTCATTTGCTAATGTTTACACTTTTTTTTCTATAATATACCCTTGCACAAAATAATTCCAAGATATGTATTTAAACTCGTCACAGAAGCCTTTGTCAGTACTTCTCTGCATGACCTCGCCCCTCCCGTTAGCCGCAAGGGGGAGCGGTGCTCTTTGAAGACGAGATTTGTACAAACACTTGTCATTAAGGTGCAGCGCCGCACACATCCAAACACTAAGCGGTGTTAATTTCCCTAAGCTAAAATCACAGAAAGTGATGTTCGCAGGTTTACCTTCCACCTGTTCATTACCCTGACAGCCCAGATCTCTGCATCTCCATTGTTCGCAAATCCCAGCAGAGGGGACGGCCCATGCAGGCTCAGAAGTTGCAACAAGCCCGAAATGCCTACAAGCTACTCTCGGGCTAGGGAAAGTACAAGGGGTCTGCTGAGCTTCAGCGATGACATCCAATATATTGTGCCCTGTAGAGATGTGCAAGGCAGATGGGATTTGACAATAAGAACCCTTTCTGTGTACATGACCTCTTTCTCTGTGGAATTCCTGTCTCATCATGCTGGAAATGTTAGTTCTTCGATAGAGCACGGCGCATTTCACCTCAGGGAGCAAATATGGGAGCAATGAAACCTTAAAGCAATCCAGGCAGCCCGAGCAGACTCACAGTTAGCCAGTCTCTAGAAAACCGCAGCACCAGGAAAGCAGCAGAGAGGCTAATGCTGTGGGGCGGGAACATATTTGAGGGATACTAAAACCCATTGTCTCTATAGCAAGACCCCATTGGCTACTGAAGATGTCGTTACCATGCTCAATAAAGTGTGTCTAGAAACAGTACTCATTTTAAAACATGAAAACAAATATGTTGGAGTAGAGCATTTGGGAGGTCAATGAGTGAACTTAAAATCTAGATATTGACTAAAGACCTGGAATTAGAGCAAAGGGCGAGAACGCATGTCAACTCACATAACCATGGGTTGCTGTGACAGCTCCATCTAACTCAAAACATTACAATGACAAGAGAGCAAAATAAGATAGAACATCTTCACAGGGCAAGACATATTGCAGGATCCATGCAGTCCTTTACCTACTTTGAGCAGACTAATATTTATACGCTCTTCAACTGCATCTTGAGAGCGGTAGCACTAGCGCCATCTTCGAAATGTCATCAAGTAGAAAGAAAGAAACATATTGCCAAATCAGGTTCAGTTACAAGAATGAGGGAAGAAGCACCGTCATGAGCATCTAAAACAGGATGCTCTGTGCAGATGCTGTGAGTGAGGACCAGAGGCGCGCTGTGTTTCATCAGGACCACGCTGCACGTTAGGACATGAGGCTATCTGTAAAATCATGAGCTGGGGGAGAAGGCATACTTTCAGAGTCAGTTGATAACATCAAGAGCTAGAACACTGATAAACAAAGGACTCAAAAAGGTTGTGAGGTCCCACTTAATAAAACAGAGGGGAACATGTCATAGTCAAGCTCTCCTGAGCTCCAGGAATGGAGCAGCAACAAGGTATGTAGGACTGCAGCATTCCCAGCTTTACATTAGGATTCATGCACATCCACCCTCAATCCAGCTCTCTCTCGGGTCGCTCATTGACAGGTCTGTGCTTTTGACTACTTACACAACTCCACTGCCTTTCATACTACATGCATGCATGCATGCACATAGATGTAAGAGGCCCTAAAGCGAAAGTCTCTAATTACACCATCAGACAGAGCCTTCCAGGGTTCTAACAAGGTGAGTTTATCAATCCATTCAAAAGGCATCTAGTTCGATTACAAAATACTGGTGCTGTGGATCACTAATGGGAAACTCAATCACAACAAGAAATGGAAAGAGAACCCATTGAAGAGGCCCTTTAGGAAACATGGTATAGTACATCAAATAGACACTTTCCAGAACAACCAAAGGTGCATGTCCCTGCTAACAGAGGCCCATTGGTGCTTCCAGCTGGGCTGATAGTGTGAAGACGGCTGGGTGTCTGTTTCACTTGCTACACTATCGCTCACTGCCAGATGTGCACTTTGAAAACATTTCCACAGAGTTTCAACTGCACGAAGAAAGCAGCGGAGTGTCTCTCAAATGTTTGGGCACTCTCACAGCCAGAGCGGCACCCAAGGTTTCGCCCTCAGTCCTTCAAGTTTATTATTGCGCAACTGCAGAGTGGCGACTCTGCCTTCACTGATAATAAAGCTAACGAGGCGACCCTAAAGGTAGACGCTGGAAAAACTACTTCTAACAAGCCAAAACAAAGAAGGGAAATAATCACAGAGGACATAATAACAGGCGAGTTAGACCACAAATACGGGCTAGAGACTGAATGTAAAGGTACCGAGTACAGAGATTAAAGGAAGACCCTCCCCTAGCAATACTGTGTGTGTATTAAATATCGTAACATACACTCTCATGAGGGAGACGTTTGGCAATAGCACCTTATTGCGGTCTGATGAGAAGTCATTATCAGTTGACATGGACAGAGGGCTTGTTGTTCTACTATGGACTACAACTATAGGCCCTTAACACCCAAGCACACATTTTCCATGGCAAGAGGCAAGCATCATGCCTCCCACGCGATTCTGTTTAGCTCTGCTAGATGCAAGATCCCTGGCACAGTATTTTCTTTTTTTTTTTTAAAAAATGTGTTTATTAAATTTCTGAGTTCAAACAAAAAAGAAGCATTACAAGTGCAATCAGCAACGCTTCATTATCAATATTGAAAAGGCATGCGGTGCACACATCGACACGCCAGACAGTCTACATGGTGGCACAATCGCGCCCATGGCAATTACAATAATAAAAAACACAATGTAAATGTAAATATAGAAAAAGCAAACAAGCTCATGAGTCTGTCACAGCAATATGGGTGATGACGCATATGCGAAAAAGGGGGTCGGGCTGGTGGATACGTCAGGAGGGAAGTGGATCTTGTGCACCAGGAAACCCCTAGGTGGGTATACACATGTACTGATTCAGATGGGATTCACAAAAGTGTTGGTTCAGGGAGGACGCATATCGTTCTTGGCCTCAACATTGAGCAGAAAGGTCGCCCAGCACTCGCCCCCAGTACGGGAGAGCCCATTCATGCAGATCCCTGGCAGAATCAACAAGAAGAGAGATGCCCTGCCGGATGCGAAGCATGCAGTTGAGCCAGCCCAGTAGTTTATGCACAGGGGTGTAGAAGGGAGGCTGATATAGACATCATTGACCCAAGGTTGATCAGTTTTTATTTCTTGGGTGTCTACCAGCAGGTGGATTCAAGTTTTTCTGGTGTCTGGGGATCCCGGTTTCAAGAAATGAAGAACTATCCTGGGGTGCATAAGAGGATCAGATACTCAAACCCCATCACACTCAATGCACAGCTCCCTCAACCATAAAGAGGAATGGGAAGCTATTGAAAAAATAACTCAATTCATCCCACACCCCCGATACTAATGCTGCGATTGGTGTTATGTGATACTTACGCTTACACTGTTTTTTTCAGGTGACTACGTCTCCAATTTCTTTCCAATACTTTCTATTTTTTTTTTAACACAAGATTTTTTTCACGACTGTAGGCTCACTTTTCCCTACACTTTCTAAAATTAATTAGGATAATAAGACACAGAACAATGAAGCAATGAAATTAAATCACTGAAAATGTTCGCCTTTGTGTCTTTAGATGACCTGGGCACCTAATAATTAACGAAAAATGGTTAAAGACGAATTACTCCTTCTGAGGAACACATGAGCAATAGAACTGCTTTGTTCAAAAGAAAGAATCAGAACAAAATCTGAGTTTGGTGTCCTCTTTTCTTACTAATGTACAGTAGGCCCAGCCCTTTGTGGTTTTAAAAGGGACAACCCATTTTCCTTTGTTTTTCTGAATAGAAATTGAATAGCTTTGTGCTTAGGGCCTTTTTATGACTATAGCAGTTCAACACCGGACGGTGCAATGCACCATCCGCTGTAGGACCGCCCGAGCCGTGGTGCTTCCGCCTGCCAGCTTAGGAGTTAAATCCTGGTTTGGCGGACAGTGCTGCGGTGGTTTAAGGTGGTAGTCTGTCAGGCTCATTGAATAGCCCGACATGCAGACCGCTGCTCTCAAAGCGCCGACTGCATCTTCCTGCATGGTGTGACATACATGCCACACCGTGCAGGAACTAGGGGTGCAAAACCAGGCAGGCACTACATGTGCCCCCCCGCATGCACCCTTAGACCCGAGGAGCAGCAGGGGGCTCTGCTAGGGCCCCCGTTCTTCCCTCTACGCCACCCTTTCTATGGCGCCATGAACAGGGCGGTGGACAGGCAACTCCTAATATGCTTGGCGGCGCCGCAGCGGCACAGCCCACATATTAGTGCTACTGACCACTGCACAACCGATAAGAGATCCTTGATCCCCGGCGGTCACAGCAGTCCTGTGGCACTCCGACCGCCACACCCATAATACTGCGGGCGAGTCTATAAATGCGGCGGTGGTCGGACCGCCACCACAGGTTTGGGCAGCCAAACTTATAATAAGGCCCTAAGTAACATATTTAAGGCACTGTGTTTTAAATACTCTACAAACATATACTAAAAGGAAGCTAGTGAACAAAGGAAAACAGCTTCACACACATTCTAACATGATAAAGCATAGAAAGAACATACTGAATACACTGCAAGATCAGCAACAGCATTCGAATCCAAATAAAAAATTCATACCATAAACATTATATTTTAAAATTATCCCAAGCAATAATGCAATTGGGTTTCTCTTGTTGCTGTACAAAATAAGCACATACTTACTAGAAGAGCTGAATGATGCGTGGACTAAAAGCAGCACCCTAAGAATCAACACTACAAATATTTGCAAAATGAAAAACAAGACAACATCACAGTATCATGCTTACCAGCGCTTCTGAGGTTGGGGTCCAGTCCTGGCATCTCCTTAGCAGCTTCAGTACTCACACTGTAGATTGAAGCGCCTGCTTCATTTGCAATACTATAAAATAACATCACAGCAATCATTTATTTGCATGAACTAACTCCATGTTTAATACACTTCAACAGCACAATCTTTGTAATCTTTAACTTGGAAACCATGTGTTTTTGGTAACATCAACATCACTTTCATTCCAGTTTGCAATCTTACAAGCTATTATAAAATGTAGTTTCAACCACTGGTCTTAAATGAAGTTTATATTCTACTAGAGGCTAAAGTAAGGCCACGTTGATGATAACCACGTTAAGCTCTAGAACATTCTGTGGCTGGAGAGGACAATGTAGGTACAGATTATCAGGATGGGTCGTGTACACAGGGAGGAGGAGCAGCTAAGACAGAAGGAAGGGGACCAAGAGTCGGCTACTGTAATTTTTAGGATAAGGGTTTCACCGAGGTGGAGTTCCAAAAGAGGACACCGAATGCACGGAAGATTATGAGGGAAGTAGTGCTAGGTTTGCCTACTGGGATGGAACAGCATGAAGAAGCGAGGGACACCTTGAGTACGAGCTAACTAGGAATGGAGATGGGTGGTGTACTGGCGCGTCAGTACATCTGATAGCTTTGTGCATATAGGCATTGATTTGGAAGGTTTGCTAGAAAGAAAGTGAAAGAGTGGTAGTATGAGTACTACGAGTGCACAGTTAGTGCATAAAGGAGGTGTGAACATGGTGGCGTGTCAACCAATAGTAAGAAAACTCATAGGCCTATGGCATCACCACTGCAGATTCTATATGTTACATATGCTGCACTTGAACAAAGTCATGGATATTACAGAATTTCTTGTGCCACTTGCGAAGTTTTTGCACATTTTGCTGCGCACTTGAGTAAACATTAAATGTGTCAAATACTGCATTCAAAGTGTTAGCATGTTTATGGGGAAAAGCACATGCTGTATGAACTGGTTACTGCTTTAAGGTCCAGAGTGTCTGTAAAATGGATCTATATAAATAAGAAATCTGGGGAAATCAATCACCGGTTTCCAAACACACCAAAGCGGGGTTGCATGTGGATTTTCATTTAAAGAAACGTTTAAAATATCAAAATATCATATAAGCATCAAAATGTTGAACGTGTGCATTCTTTGTATGTAGGTTCTTTGTCAGGTGACCAAAATATTGAATAGAAAACTGGCAGCCTGAACATACATTAAAGCCAATATAGTGAGATGAAACATGAATCTGTTTACATTAACTACACTTACAGACAGGCATTATTAGAAGGTGCAACAGATTGGAAGTTAATGAAAACCAGTCCATTCAGCCTTTTACAAAAATACGAAACTAAAAGACTAAAATACCGTTTAACCATTTATTGCTACATCACTAAACCGAAGGTTCACTACTTAGAACGAAGCCAGGGTCAGCAGTGTGGTTTAACTTCAGACTTTCAGGAAAAGGTATGCTACACAGCCAGGTCTTTAACAGGTATTGAACCCTGAATCTGAAACACTTTTTCTATACACATCAGAAATGCTCATTCTTTCCGCATTTTAAATCACTTCTTAAGGACATGGTGCTACAGAAATTTTTAACCTTTCCGTTGAGTCTACCCATCTCCTGATGTGTACCTTAAGTTAAAATATAACTTTTAAGATACTGAGTACCAGCTATTGGGGTCTCGTGCTCTCTCCCTGTCCCTTTACCCCTCTCATCCATGCAGTTTGTTTTCGGTTACATTAGTAGATCCTTAGCCAGCCCAGCTAAATTAGGACTAGAAAATGTTGTATTTTGCTTCTCTGTACACTTTCCTCCTTAATAGATTTTGTCAGTGTTAGCTCATACAGCACCGTTCTCCTGCGAGGGAATTATATATTTTTTTAAGTAACTAATATCATGACCTACTTGTGGTAAGAATGTCATATGATGCTCTGCAAACAGATACGTCCTGGTGACTGACAAAAGTGCTATCCTGCACTTCAATTGTATACCATTAGTGGTTGCTCTTAAATCAGTCATGGAAATCTTTTCTTTAACTTGTTTTTATACATTCTTCCCCCTAGTGCAGTTTTAACACTATTCTTCGATAAGGTTCTATGCTATTCACGCTTACCAGCCTCGAGACATACGGTAAAATGAAGACAGTTGTGCTAATATACCGATAGTTAAAATAATCACTGTACATTTTAATGGACTTATTCTAATTCAGATTATATTGAATATGCAACTTACCAGTATGCATCTGTTCTTGGCATGTAGGGCTGCTGACATTCATATCTGTGCATAGATCGCCGCCTAGTGTTGGGTCCGGATGTTTGCACGTTGTTGTCCTGGAAGAGTCTTCGAAGTATCCTTGGATAGGTGACTCCTCCCCTGGACTACAGTGCGCATGGGCATCCTCTCCATCCTCAGATTGTTTTTCGCCATTGTGGCAGTGATGTAGTAGATACAGAAAGTGATGACCATGCTTGCAGTAATTCTGAGAGCTGCAGCTGCGACAGGCGCCGGGGAGGAGGGAGGGCGATATGAATGTCAGCAGCCCTACATGCCAAGAACAGATGCATACTGGTAAGTAGCATATTCAGTTCGAGGCATGTGGGCTGCTGAATTCATATCTGTGCATAGAATACATAGCAGTGCCCTCTATTAGCGGCGGCTACCCGTGCCAGCTGCAGCGGTCTGAAAAAGTGTTTTGAGAACAGCCTGTCCTACAGCTGCCTGCTGTTTTGACTGCACATCTACGCAATAGTGTTTTGTAAATGTGTGTGTAGTGGACCATGTGGCTGCTCTGCATATATCATGCAGGGGAATATTTCCTAGGAAGGCCATGGAGGCCCCCAACTTACGTGTTGAGTGGGCTCGTGGTGGAATAGTTAATGTGCGTTTTGCCTTTTGATAACAGATTTGAATACACTTAACTATCCATCTGGCTATCCCTGCTTTGGAGATGGCGTTACCTTTGTGGTGTGGGGCAAAGGCAACGAACAGTTGTTTTGTCTTCCTGAATGGTTTAGTCCTGTCGATGTAGTACATGAGGGCCCTCCGTACATCTAGTGTATGTAGTGCCCTTTCTGCAACAGTTTGTGGATTTTGGAAGAAAACGGGCAGTTCAATAGTCTGGTTCATGTGGAACTGCGATATTACCTTGGGCATGAACTTGGGGTTGGTACGTAGTACGACCCTGTTGGCGTGAACCTGAATAAATGGCTCTTGAACGGTTAGTGCCTGGAGTTCACTAACTCTTCTGAGGGAAGTGATCGCTACTAGGAAGGCCACTTTCCAGGTAAGGAATTGAATCTCGCATGAGTGTAGAGGTTCAAAGGGTGGACCCATCAGGCGTGTGAGGACCAAGTTGAGGTTCCACATTGGAGCCGGTGGGTGACTAGGTGGAATGACTCGTTTGAGCCCTTCCAAGAATGCTTTGATGGCAGGCACTCTGAATAGAGAGAGGTGCTGCCTGGTTTGCAGATAGGCTGATATTGCGGTCAAATGGACACGTATAGAGGTGTACGCCAGATTGCATCGATATAGATGTAAGAGATAACAGATGATGTTTTGGATGGATGCGTCCAGCGGGTTGATGTCATTATTACCGCAATACATGACGAACCTTTTCCATTTGGCTGCATAGCAAGCTCTGGTAGTGGGTCTCCTGGCCTCCTTGATGATGTCCATACAGTCAGGTGGCAGGTTGAGATAGCCAAACTCTAGGACTTCAGGAGCCAGATCGCCAGATTCAGCTGTTGCGGATCTGGGTGCTGAACCTCTCCATGGTTCTGCGTCAAATGCGCGGGTTTGATCCGCAGCCTTTGATGCGGCACCACGGAAAGTTCGAGGAAGGTGGTGTACCACGGCTGGCGTGCCCACGTGGGAGCAACTAGGACGAGTGTCAGGGAGTGTTGTCGGAGTTTGCGGGCCACTAGCGGTATCAATGGCGCTGGGGGAAAAGCGTACGCAAATCTGCCGGACCAGTTCATCCATATCGCATTGCCCTGCGACTGCGGATGTGGGAATCTGGCGGCGAAGCTTGGGCATTTTGCGTTTTCGCTTGTCGCGAATAGGTCTATCTCCGGATGACCCCACTGCTGAAAGTACGGTTGGAGAACTGATGGGTGTAACTCCCACTCGTGCATTTGGTGGCTGTGTCTGCTGAGCAGATCCGCCATCTGGTTGTCCTTGCCAGGGAGGTGTTCCGCCATGAGGAACATGTTCCTTTGAATGGCCCACTTCCACATGCTCTGAGCCAGATGAGACAACTGTGGAGAGTGTGTGCCTCCCTGTTTCTGTATGTAGTACATTGCGGTCATGTTGTCCGTTCGGATCAACACGACCTTGTTGCATAGATGTACTTTGAATGCCTTCATGGCTAGGAAGATTGCCATCAATTCCAGAAGGTTGATGTGCAACTTCTTTTGTTGTGTTGTCCATAGTCCTTGCACTGTGTAGTGGAGTACATGAGCTCCCCATCCCTGGAGAGACGCGTCCGCTGTCAGTACTATTTGTGGGACAGGCTCTTGGAACGGTCGGCCCTTGCAAAGGTTTTGTGGATTCCACCAATGCAGAGAGTTGTATGCCCGACCGCTCACCAACACTAGGTCCTTTAACTGTCCTTGAGCCTGATTCCACTGACGTGCTAGGCACTCCTGAAGTGGGCGCATATGTAATCTCGCGTGCGGGACTATGAAGATGCAGGAGGCCATCATGCCTATCAACTGCATAAACACTCGCGC
This sequence comes from Triturus cristatus, assembly GCF_964204655.1. Classification (NCBI taxonomy): domain Eukaryota; kingdom Metazoa; phylum Chordata; class Amphibia; order Caudata; family Salamandridae; genus Triturus; species Triturus cristatus. The sequence continues at coordinate 1,621,627,124 of NC_140589.1, read as the reverse complement.
TGGAAGTGAGTGATTGGGTTTGAATTTGGAGATCAGCAGTTGTATGCTGTTGATCCTCACTAAATTTGGCTGAGCTGTGGCCGCCAGAGTGTCTATAGTCGCACCTAGGTACTGTTGTACGTGTGCGGGCTGGAGATGGGACTTTGGATAATTTAGTGAGAATCCCAGACTGTGAAGAAGGTGAATGGTGCGGGACATGTGGTTTGCACATTGCTGGGCTGACTTCGCTTGAACGAGCCAGTCGTCTAGGTAGGGGTAGACGTGTATATGCTGCCTCCGTAGATGTGCTGCCACCGTAGCTAGGCACTTCGTGAAAACCCTGGGCGCTGTTGTCACGCCGAAGGGAAGGACTTTGAACTGATAGTGCTGCCCCTGAACAGTGAACCTGAGGTATTTTTTGTGTGAGGGGTGGATGGGTATGTGAAAGTACGCATCCTTGAGGTCCAGTGTGGCTAGGAAGTCTCCCTGCTTGAGAAGCGGAAGGACTTGCTGTAGAGTGAGCATATGAAAGTGCTCTGAAAGAATGTACTGGTTCAGGGGTCTCAGGTCCAATATAGGTCTGAGCGACCCGTCCTTTTTTGGAATTAAGAAGTAGAGGGAGTACACTCCCGCACCCTGCTCGTGGATGGGTACGACCTCTATAGCGCCTTTTAGAAGCATACTTTGCACTTCTTGCTGTAAGAGCGTTAAGTGCTCTGAGGACATAGGACGGCTTCTTGGTGGTATTGTGGGTGGAGTGGAGGTTAACTCCAGACAGTAACCGTATTTTATAATATCTTTGACCCACCTGTCCGTGGTGATGGAATCCCACGTGGACAGGAACCTTTGTAGCCTTCCCCCGACAGGTGTTATGTGGTCGGGAGGAAGGGAGAGGGCGTCACTGCTTGTTCTTGGGGGAGGACCTGGTGTTGCCGTAGCCGCGTCCTCTGCCCTTTGTGCTGGAGCCACGATATCCACCTCGGGTGTTTTTATCATAGGTGGTCTGTGTATTGCCTTTGTTATATGTTTGTTGTGACCCCTGTCCTCTACCTGCTCCCTTGTTTCCGGGGCGACGAAAGGAGCCGCTCCGAAAGGACTGAGTTTGTAGTGCGCCCATGGACTTTGCAGTGTCCGTATCCTTTTTTATCTTTTCGAGGGTGGTGTCAACCTCTGGCCCGAATAAATAGTCGGGGTTGACGGGCTGGTTCAGTATATTGTTTTGTACCTCAGGCTTGAATCCTGAGATCCGTAGCCAGGCATGTCGTCGCAACATGACGCTTGTGTTTATGGCTCTGGCAGCCGTGTCTGCAGCATCTAGTGCGCATTTGATGGAAGCGTTCGTTAGTAGCTGTCCTTCTCTGATGAGCATTTCTGCGCCTTCCTTGAACTGGTCAGGGAGATGTTGGAATATTTGCTCCAGTGTGTCATAGTGCGCTCTATCATAGCGAGCAAGGAGCGCCTGAGTGTTGGCTATGCGCCATATGTTGGCAGCTTGGGCGGCAACTCGCTTGCCAGAGGTTTCTAACACCTTGGACTCTTTGTCCGGGGGAGGAGCGTCACCTGTTGTTTGCGAGTGTGCCCTCTTGCGTGCATTCGCTACGACGATGGAGTCGAGTGGTAATTGTCCTCTGATGTAAGTAGGATCCCCAGGTGCTGATCTGTATTTTTTATCAATCCTGGGGTTTATCACTCGTGCCCTGGTGGGTTCTTTGAAAATGTCCTTGGCTGGTTTGAGGACCCCCTTCAACATTGGCAGAGTCTTTACATGTCTTTCTGAGGATGCAAAGGTGTCCATTAGAAAGTCATCTTCGATGGTATCAGAGTGAAGCTGCACCCCATGGTTATTGGCAGCACGTTCGATAAGAGCATTGAACGCCGCAGTATCCTCCGTAGGAGATGTCTTTGCCCCATAGAGTTGTGGATCCTGTGCATCGAGAGGTGCACTGGGGTCTGCAGGGTCGCCCCAAGTTTGATCAGGGTCCTGCTGGTCATCAGGGTCCGTGTCTACATGGTAGGGGACTTGGTCAGCCATGTAGTCCTCCAACGCGTCTGTATCGGAGCGTGTGGGGGAGAACCGGTGTGGATCCTGGTAGGATGAATGGAAGGGTTCATAAAGGAGAGGTTCCGATTCCGCAGGCAACTTCCTTTTTAGTGGGATCCTGAAAGGGTCCAGTGGCGGCTCCGAAGTTATCCTTCGGTCCTGGAGAATCATCCTGCCAGTGCCGGCGTCGATGATACGTGCCGGAGACGTCTCAGCAGGTGTGACCGTAGGTTGGGTGACCCGTGTCCTGAGTTGGAACATTTTTGGGATTGTTGACGGAGGCAAGCCGAAGGTAATGTTGGTCGGCACCGAAGAGGCTGCGGGAGCTCCGACAGAACCGGAGCCCGACGTGTCCTGGAGGACAGTTGTGGTTTTGCTGCCTTGCGTCGCACCAGGTCGTACTTGGGGCGCCTTCGAGGCTTTGGCACCGGCCAGGCTCGTAGAGGCGGCCGTAGATTTTTTCGGCGCCGGCGGGTCATCGAGTCGAGGGGAAGAGATCACCGTCGAAGTCTTCGATACCTGAGGCTTAGGTGTCGTCGAGGGAGCGATGTGAGACACAACAGGCGGTACGGCCCTTGGTGTCGTCGGTGCCGGTAGCCGAGCAGGTTTGTCGGTGCCGATGGCTTTTTTCCGTTTGTCGACTCCAACGTCGCCCGCTTCAAGTTCGGCACCGAAGTCCCTCTTGGTGCGGTCGGTGCCGACGCGGTGCGCTGGCGTCGAAGGCCTCGATCCGACCAGCCCTACTTTTAGTTTCGGTTTCGGTGGAACCTGAGCAGCTTTCGGTTTCGGTTTTGTGGTAGGGAAACCAGCCGGTTTATGTAGTAATGGCTGCCGCTGAACGTCCGAGGCCGGGCCCGAGGGCGGGGCCGAAGAACTGCGGGATGGGTCTCGGGTAAGGCCCGAAGGCGATCCCTCGACCGGAGTCATAGGCTGTGGCACTGGTGTTTGAACGGTTTGAACAGGTAGGCCTTGTTCATCATTGGAGCTACTTTCTTCGGCCCCGAAGGCCTCCTCGTCGTCTCCTACCTCGGTGTCGTCTTCACCTCTGTGGAAGAGTGACTCGTCTTCCTCGTCCGATCCGGGTTCGTGTTCGGAAACGGGACTGGAGGGCAAGACTTCCAATTCCTCGACGTCTTCGGCCTCGCCGAAGATGTCTGTTGGGGCCGGTGCCGCGTGCTGCGCCTCAAGTCTCGCCGCTCGTCGATTCCGCAGAGTCTTCTTGGAGCAGAACCGGGCACAGGCCATGCATGTTGATTCGTCGTGGTCCGGCGAAAGGCATTTGTTGCACACCGGATGGACGTCGATGTGTGGGTACTTCGCATTGCATACCGGACACCTTTTGAATGGCGTCCTGGATTCCATCGTCGAAGTAGTCGATGGACAGGTAAATGCGAAAGAAGTCGGTACTGAAAGTTAGTAAACTAACAAATTCTATCGAACCCGATCGATAAACAGTACCGACGCGAACTAAAGGCCTTTTGGCCTCGAAAAAATATTTTCCTGACTTGAGCTAAGATAGCACATCCGAACCCAATGGCGGAAAAAAACAATCTGAGGATGGAGAGGATGCCCATGCGCACTGTAGTCCAGGGGAGGAGTCACCTATCCAAGGATACTTCGAAGACTCTTCCAGGACAACAACGTGCAAACATCCGGACCCAACACTAGGCGGCGATCTATGCACAGATATGAATTCAGCAGCCCACATGCCTCGAACATGACTAATTGTATGCTTGATGGTGCAATGTGAAGCGTTCTGAAACCCTGCTGGTTGAAGCTCGCACTATATAACAACTATTAAATAAAAGGAATGGTGGCCTGAGGAAAGCGGTTAGGGTGGGTCAGTTTAAAGGCTCTGCGAGTATTATTGCCTTCTTTGTGATCACAAATTTGGTTCTTAAATGGCACATTGCATGTTCATTTTTCAACTAACTACAAAAGTAATTCAACGCTAAGCAAGGCTTTGATATCAACCCAATCTAATGCCAGCCATGTTATTTAAAACCCACCTTGATTAGAGGGTCTCTTAAAAAATAAAATGAGGATTAGAATTTGTCAACAGTGAATAATCAGAAGTGTGAGGTTCTTAGCGGAGAACGAATGTTGGTTTAAAAAACATTTCGCTTTTATATCAAGGTACTATCTTTTCCTTTAAATTCGATCTTATTGTTTTCATTTATTCGTACAACAAGCATGCTTAGTTTTTTATTAAAATGACAGTTTAGACAACAATTCGTTTTACCATGTTTTGTGTTGTGATACAATATTAACAGAAAACAAAAAAAACATCTTCAATACTTTCAAGCTACACCGTTATGGGCAATTTTGTTTAATGGTTCATTTGCAAAAGCAACAATACTTGCAAAACTCCCCTGGCACAACCTCGAATACCGAAGATCTAGAGTGAACATCTAGCATTATACTGGTCTGTATTACCTACATTTTTGTATTTTTTATTCTATGTAGCAGATTATTTTAAGATTATAATATAGGACACGTCATGTAGAATATGCCTCACAAAATCCCATCCCAATTCTTCAAGTGCCTCACGTCAATGACCACCATTTTCCCTTGGAACAATTGCATTTCAGTGGTGGCAGTGGTCAAAGGCTGTAAACTGACATTTGATGGACATGTCCTCCTCGGCCCCTGCTTCCCAATTGGTGGTCATTAATGGCTGGATTTTTAGCTCAGGGACACACCAAGACTACAAACCAATATATGGGAGATGTATGAACTTACACCTGCACACTTACTGCATTGGGGCATCTACTCACAGCGGTCCTGACAGCTTATAAGCAGTCGCGGGGACATGAAAAGATCCCCCAGTTGGTCCACGAAAATAGCAAAGGAGATTCCCACCCCCCTCTGGACATGGCCCCTTTTGGCAGAGGTCATGGCACAGAGAAGGTTCAGGGACAGGGACACACTTTGCATTTCTCTACTGGAGTTGTATTTTCACACAATTACATGAAGTTCTTTGTAAATCTGCAGGAAGAATTCAAACTTTTTCAATCCCAGTTCTTTTACCATTCCCCACCTGACCACGCTCGAGGAACTGACTTCAACCCACTGGAGGCAAAGCCCATGCTATTTAAATTACCAGATAAAGAAATATCTTATGAATTTATAAAGCCCTGGTTATACATGCACCCGATCCAGCCCATGCACTCAGGGAGACGTGGAAGGAAGACTTTGAATGTATGAAAGAAAGAGGGCAACAAACAGCCCTGAGGGCTCTTCTAAAAACTGCTGTTGTTGCATTATAGGCTCTTACGATGCATTTACCTCCACTATAAATACACTACTAGAACAAGGTTAATGCAATGGGAAGAGATTACCCCCCCCCACCCACCCCCACTGATTTATGGGACTTCCTGCACACAGTGTGGAGTTGCAGAGTCTTCAGAGAATTTAGGGAAGCAACAGAAAGGGTAATTTCCTTTGTATCAGGTTGCCAAGTCACTCCTACCGCTGCATGCTCTTTGTAGCGTTCTTGATGACCTGGATTTGCAGAAGTGCAGTCGGGCGTTGTGGGCTTTCGTAAGGGAGTAGTCAAGAGGGGGTCACTTCCCACAATCGGAGGGCAACAGAAGCTCAACCCTTTTTAAATGGAGAGCAAGATTGGATCCATGTAGATTACTGGACAAACCAGTGTCCGAGGCTCGTGGCTCCTCACAAAAGCACAACAAATGTTGGGGGGCAAGGATGGAATACCGGGGCCCTCCTGTGTGAAGGCTCCATCTCAAATGAACACTTTGCTACACTTATTGCTGACACTGAATACAGTCTGGTGTCTGCATACATGGTGAGCATGTATCATTTTAGAGGTGCATGAATGTTTGCAAAAACTACAGCTTTGTATTACGATGTTTACCGAAGATTATTAACATGCACATAAAAAGGTTTAGCAACAAAAAAAAAAAAGAATACAATTCACCATGTCAGACTATTTCCCCGCTTTGGGGTTTCAGTCATTAGGGGCGGTCCCAAAACCGCCTCATTTACATGCCTGGCCTCCTCTTGGGGATCCCACAGTCACTTGTATTACCTGCTCCTTGGAGCAGCAGAAGGGCCGTGTGGAAAACCTGCCAAAACATATCTACACCCGCCCAAGAGCTGCTTTCTCCAGGAAACGAAAACAAGGTACGCAGATTCCAGAATCTCTACAGGCTGCGAAAACTGACCCTGGGTGGGGTCATGAGGAAGCGCTCTTTGAAGTCAAGGTCGGTTCTGTGGACCATGTACTTTATTGTTCTATAATCACTAAAGAGAGATTTAAACCTCGAGTCGAAATCAGCATTTTATCATTTAATTTCCAAGAATAAAAGCATTGATGTTTAGCTTATCAAAATGATAATGACTCAGTATCCTTTAATATGGTAGTACAGTGCGGCAGGATTTTTTTTTAATTCTCTTTGGATTTAAATCTCCTCGACCTTTTAATGCCGACACCAGCATCATGCTAAGCCCCCGATGCTTCTCTTGTGGCGCCGCGTGGCCAGACGCCGTCCCAGAATGTTTACTGAGCTTAGCTAAGCTTTCAGATTTTTCACAAGAGCACAAAGGCTACCTTATTTCATACAACACTTCTCTTTACCTCTCAACACCTTACAAAATAGACAAACAATTACCCTTGGACTGGGAACACTGTCAAAGATCATAATCTTTACATTAGTAATTTTAAAACAAGCGCTTGCATTTGAAAGCAAACAATGGTTTGAAAGTCCCATGCAAGGATGAAATGCGTTCCTACTCGTAGTAATTGCCGAATATGAGGGGGAAATCTAACTGTTCCATTAAATAAGTGAGCAGACCCTCGTGGTACCAAGGCTTAAGCAAATGACAACATTGCTATCTCAGATCCGGTTCAGAGGTTGAAAAAATATTAGTAAGAAACCCAAAATAAGTAGAATTCATTTAAAAGAAATACTCTGGGAGTCAGGCAGGACTTTCCCGCTGCTGTTTCTGATGTGTAGTGCTGTTGCTCCAGGACTATCCTCTGACTGTCTTTAGATCAGCAGTATGACGTTGCCCAGACAAAGGCAGAGTGTCTACTTTGGTGTTCACATCTTCAACTGCGCATTACCCCCTCTAAACCCGCAGCAACGCCGTGTTTTTAAACAGGGCACCGCACAGAACTAGAAACAAGCATTGTCAAAGCTATTTAGTCCGGCTTTAAGGTGTTATTTCAAGCAGACATCATTTGTGCATGCCTTTGTTTATGTGCATTAGCTCGTTAGATCTGACCTAATGGTGACAATGCCTTGTCTCGTAGGATTTCTTTACCTAAACGATGGTGGCCTATAAGTAGAACTGGAGAGCTTTCGAAAGGTGTTACCTTTCTCGAGGCCTCAAATAACAAAGGCCCCAGTGGTAGGCAAGGCCAGTACAAGTATTTTAACTGGAACTGAACGTAGATTTTTTTTTACAGTTCTGACATTCTATCTCTAAAGAGAGGAGCCACTGACAAGTGTACCAGTGCCAGCCCTTCAGGAATGCAAACAAAACAATTTCCAATGGTCATTGTGCTATGATATGGTTAAGATAGCAAGTTGGCTATGTATACCACAAGTACAAATATAGGCATGGCCATTTCATCCTTCCAGTGCCGATATAATGAGTACCATTAAATTGTGCACTAACAACATTTATTTGTGTTCATTAATACAGCAACACTGTGGCATAGCAGTAAACAAATGTAAATTATTAGTACTGCGGTTTTCCACCTATGTGCCTTTGCTAGGTGAATGTGTTCCACTTGTATAAAGGGTGAGGCAACTCTCGTTTGATGCTTGGCACACACTTGAGTCCCGACTGTCCCCCAATGTTTTGGTGTCCAACTATCAAATTCACTTCTCCTTGAAGGGAATCTAATTGAGTTTTGATGTAACAGTAGACGTGAGTGCGAGAGATCCACTGTTGCAAAGATAAGGAATAATTGGAAATTACCAGATCATGGAAGGAGGACATAGTGTCATCAGCACATGCAGAATAGGGACAACTTCGACACATTCAGGTAGGGTTATGCAAGTATTGTGGGAGTCTGGGGCGGTGGGCTGGCATGTCCTCTTTGCTGCAGGGGAAATGGTGTCTATGGCAACAAGGAAATATTTGGACCTCTCAAGCTGAGGGGTCTCCAAGGAAGGCAAAATAAGATGCTCTTGCAGTGTGATCTTAATAAAGTCAGTGTGAGGGAGGCATACAAACTGCTCTGAGTATGAAAAGTGCACAAGGAAGGCAAAACTCTACAAATAAGGGTGCTGACGTATGATATGAGGTCACTCTCCACAGCCTACACTCACACGCTGGAGCAGTGACACTGTCCATAAGTGAGGGACACATATGTGCACCCAACCTCTGTCAGACTAGGACAAATATAGCGTGTGTGGAATAGCACAGTATACTGCAGCATGGTCAGTGAATGGAAGGTCAGTTGGAGGGGAAGATTGGGACTCGGAGCCCTGTATGTCAGGTGAAATTATTTTGGTAGTTCTTGTTTTATCTCACTGTGTTGCTGAATGGCACAAGTAATCACATGCAACCACCAGTGGCAGCTCCTCCGCTAAGGCGGAGAAGAGTCACACCACTGCTATTTGAGCAGTGCAAAAATGATGATAACAAGACGTTATTTTTCTGTGCTGGAGTGGAGCCAGGTGGGGGCAAGGCGGAGCTTGCCAGAGCAGAGTGAGGAGAGGTTTGCACTCCCTAAGTGCACATGACTGTCTGGCACTCTGGGCCGGCCAAACATTCATGCTCATTTAGCATGTTCTCCAACTGGCTGTGTTGCACAGCCTGTTGGAAAACATGCCCAGGCTCCTAGGTACTGCCTGAGGGGCCAAGCAAGCCGCTCAGACCAATCATGACGTTGCTCATGCAGAGTCGTGAGTGGCTGGGAGAGTCTGCTTCCGTTGCTGCCAGAGCAGATGAAGAGGAGAAAGGAGAAGCGTGCGGCAGCGCCAGCGAAGGGAATGTAAGTTCATATTTTTGTATCCATCCTCCCCCTCCGCCCCACTACCCCCGTTCCGAGGCAGCCACCACTTGCAACCACAAATGGCACCACCTCAGATCACTGCCAGGTATGTATTGGGGCTGTCTGTGTGCGCCGGGATCTCACTTGCTGTTTCACAACATTCACATCACGGGTGTTTTCAGCTGCCAGGCGTCACCATGATGGGGGCTAATAAATGACTGTTGGGAGGTGGAAGTGTGGCAGTACAACACATGTTGTGCAGGCACCTTCGGAAATAGATATTAACAGTACACAGTTAATGAAAATAATACCTTTACTGCTTATGCAAATAGCCATGAGAATATTTAGTATGCCTCATCAACACAGTGGCTTGTTATGTAAACCAAGACCCGCAAGCCAGAGAAAGGGTAAGAGATGGAGTAAGCCACCGCACTGGGCTGGCAATCAACACCGGCAACAAGACAATTCGAGCCATGGTATAATGTCACACTACTGAAGTAAAAGCATTGAAATTTACAGCATTTGTTTATGGAATGGGCTACAGAACATGAAATAAGTGTTAAATGTTAATAACAGTTATTTAAATCACAAACTCAAACCAACTGAGGGTCAGTATTACACTCAAGAGAAAACCAGAAGTTCACTTCTGGCTCAGAATGAACAGTCTTTACTTCATGTAGATCTATAGATGAAAGTTGGTGTTTGGGACAGTCTGACAACAAACTGACGGGGGAGAAGTTGTTCTGTTCTTTAACCCGTTCGATGCGCCTGTCGGCCAACGGCCATCGCAAGCACTACCTCCGTTGGCTGACGGGGCCCCGCCCGCGCAAGAAGTCACCCGCACCGCAGCGGATTTTACACTGTGGTAAACGGGTTAAAAAGATAAGTAATCAAAGCAGCCATGACTCGCGCCCAACTACTAAGAAAATGCATAAAAGATGCCTGCCATAGTGGGTAAAAAAAGAATGATTGCTTTCTGTAGAATGTATATGTATGATAAAGGTTTCATTGTGATAAAAGTGTGATGATTGCTTGAACTTTTGATTTCTCACCATACCACCTCAGTTTGGACCCAGCCATATGCAAATCAGTCTTGACCGCGTTCATCAATGGAACAGTCCAGCCCGAACTGCCAAGCCAGGTCCTCCCTAACCGGGACACTCAGCAACCCAGGACCGGTTTCTGTACCCTGGTGATGAGCCCATTAGTAGGGTGAGACAAGCTTCCTATCATACAGTACGACAATGATTTGGTAATCCTAGACCACACTCAAGTCAAAATGAGGAGGGCTCTGAACATCCCACACAGCAACATCATTGCAAAATCATTATTGGTCAATGCTACCAAAATAAAAGTCCTTATTTTCGGTCAACGGGTCAAAAAAATACAGTTGACATGGAACATTGGCCATATGAATATCGCCAAGTCGAACAAATATAACTACCTTGGTGTCTGGCTGTCGGATTCTGGCAAAGTCTCTCTTCAAGCAAGAGCAATAGAGGTGAAATTTGCCAAAAGTACATTATCCCTAGCCAAACTACATAGTAAATTTAAATGGCCAACTGTGAATGGGATCTGCACATCAATTCGAGCCACAAACTTGCCCACAATAAGCTGTAGCACCTCGCATACCCACGAAAACTCATAGGCACTCTGGAACACTGTCACATAGCTGCACCTAGGAAAGTTTTTAGGGCTCCCAAAATAAAACAAGACGTACATTGATACGACTAGAATTCGGACTTACAAATATGGATATGGAGTGCAAAAAGGACATTGTTAAGTACTACCACCAAGTAATTAGGGCAGATGCTGGGGCAACGAAACATGCACTCAAAATGTTGTTTAATGACGGAGTCAGTCCTTACGACCTCTATTTTCATAGAGCCGTAATAACCTTCAATCTCATTGCAGAACTAAACAAGTTCTGACCCCGCCAATATTTGAGAGCCTCCTGAAAAAAGCAAATTAGGATCCTCTCAAAGGAACAAGATCGGTCAGTGACTATGCAGATTCCGGGTGCTTTGGGCTTTTATGACTCACCCGTGGACACGGCCTGCAAGCCATACTTGGAAGCTCCTTTGGGGAAGCAGCCCCTTGGGAACTTTTTGAACACCAGGCTCCTGACCCGGCCAATTTGCAAGTTTAGATCACATTGGAAGATGCGTCTATCAGGCCTGCAGCAGTGCAGATTGTGCTTTAGGGCGAAGAAGTCAGTGATCAATTTACTGTGTTGCTACCCTGAACTGTTGTCCCAAAGGGGACTCCTCCTCCTGCAGCAAGGAATAAGATCATGCCAGGAGGCGGTCTATCATGTTTAACATGCAGGAATCTGATAGACTTAGCAAGAATCTCCAGAAAGTAGCGACATCCGGTTTAATTTAACATTGCCAAAATAGCGATCATTGCGCACATAGTTTTGAAAAATGCTGTTCAAAAACGCACTAATTAGACCTGCATACATATTTATTTCATACATTAGTTTTAATGATTTTAATCAGTCGTTATTTTGCCAAACTGCATTTGTAAAACTCTTCCAGTGCCAGGACCGCGCATACCGCCTAAACTTTTATGAGGTTCTTTAACTTGAATGCATCCTTTTTCATTGCACTAAGACTAATAGCGAGGTGATGCCAGGTTTAGGACGATGCTGGTAATACTGGCACCATTGCACACATATCTTTATTATATATCCTACCCTGTACAGCCTTTATAACCTTAAATAATGCCGACTTAATTTGTGCCACTGGGCTTAAGACAATGATGCTAAAAAACATTATTTTGCACTTCGGTATGAATGATTTGAATGAGTCGTAATGTTGCTAAACATCATCTGCAGAAGTTATTACTGTCAGGACTACAAACATAGCTGTAATCCCCATGAATGAACTTCAACTCACATGCAACCTTTTATTACATTCAGACTAATACTGGGGTTAGTTCATGGATGATCACTCCAAGATATTTTTTAGTATGCGATAGAACAATAGATGATGCTTTGGAACGTTTCTGTCTCCATGCTTGCACAACAAAAATCTTAGCCCTGTGAGCGTACTGTATTTTGTATGGTTCTAATGATCACAAAAATTGTAACTAGTACATATGATAGATATCAGGGCTAGGACAATACAGTATTCGAGTCTGCTTGATTTTTGATAAGTATGCTTGCTGCCTATGAAATCTTGTCTGTTTATTCTTTGTCTGTTTGATGTGAATATATTGTGAAGGTTCTAGCTAATCAGATAATAAAATTGAATTCAAATGCATGCACTGCTTACGATCTCACATATTCATGGCTCCAGCTCCTGTGCTGGGGTGGCAGAGTGGGCTAAAGAATGGTGATGGATCAAACCCAGATCTGTTGACTGGGTGTGAGTGTTTGATTGGTTCTGATGCTTCGTCCATCACCACCCCCTTTTGTACGCTTTGTTCGCCATAAGTTGGCAGGGTATGCTCAGACGTGAGTCCCTTGCTCACTTTGCCACTGGATTCAAGCAAGCCTGGCTGAAGACGGCTGAAATGCCAGAAACCGGTCCTAGGAAGCTTGTTTCCGGTCCAGGGAAGGCATGGCTTGGCAGTTCGGGTTGGACTGTTCCCAAGACGCACAGGGTCAGACTGATTTGCATATGGCCATGTCTGAACTGGGGTGGCAGAGTGGGCTAAAGAATGGTGATGGATCAAACCCAGATCTCTTGACTGGGTGTGAGTGTTTGATTGGTTCTGATGCTCCGTCCATCACCACCCCCTTTTGTACGCTTTGTTCGCCATAAGTTGGCAGGGTATGCTCAGACGTGAGTCCCTTGCTCACTTTGCCACTGGATTCAAGCAAGCCTGGCTGAAGACGGCTGAAATGCCAGAAACCGGTCCTAGGAAGCTTGTTTCCGGTCCAGGGAAGGCATGGCTTGGCAGTTCGGGTTGGACTGTTCCCAAGACGCACAGGGTCAGACTGATTTGCATATGGCCATGTCTGAACTGGGGTGGCAGAGTGGGCTAAAGAATGGTGATGGATCAAACCCAGATCTGTTGACTGGGTGTGAGTGTTTGATTGGTTCTGATGCTCCGTCCATCACCACCCCCTTTTGTACGCTTTGTTCGCCATAAGTTGGCAGGGTATGCTCAGACGTGAGTCCCTTGCTCACTTTGCCACTGGATTCAAGCAAGCCTGGCTGAAGACGGCTGAAATGCCAGAAACCGGTCCTAGGAAGCTTGTTTCCGGTCCAGGGAAGGCATGGCTTGGCAGTTCGGGTTGGACTGTTCCCAAGACGCACAGGGTCAGACTGATTTGCATATGGCCATGTCTGAACTGGGGTGGCAGAGTGGGCTAAAGAATGGTGATGGATCAAACCCAGATCTGTTGACTGGGTGTGAGTGTTTGATTGGTTCTGATGCTCCGTCCATCACCACCCCCTTTTGTACGCTTTGTTCGCCATAAGTTGGCAGGGTATGCTCAGACGTGAGTCCCTTGCTCACTTTGCCACTGGATTCAAGCAAGCCTGGCTGAAGACGGCTGAAATGCCAGAAACCGGTCCTAGGAAGCTTGTTTCCGGTCCAGGGAAGGCATGGCTTGGCAGTTCGGGTTGGACTGTTCCCAAGACGCACAGGGTCAGACTGATTTGCATATGGCCATGTCTGAACTGGGGTGGCAGAGTGGGCTAAAGAATGGTGATGGATCAAACCCAGATCTCTTGACTGGGTGTGAGTGTTTGATTGGTTCTGATGCTCCGTCCATCACCACCCCCTTTTGTACGCTTTGTTCGCCATAAGTTGGCAGGGTATGCTCAGACGTGAGTCCCTTGCTCACTTTGCCACTGGATTCAAGCAAGCCTGGCTGAAGACGGCTGAAATGCCAGAAACCGGTCCTAGGAAGCTTGTTTCCGGTCCAGGGAAGGCATGGCTTGGCAGTTCGGGTTGGACTGTTCCCAAGACGCACAGGGTCAGACTGATTTGCATATGGCCATGTCTGAACTGGGGTGGCAGAGTGGGCTAAAGAATGGTGATGGATCAAACCCAGATCTGTTGACTGGGTGTGAGTGTTTGATTGGTTCTGATGCTCCGTCCATCACCACCCCCTTTTGTACGCTTTGTTCGCCATAAGTTGGCAGGGTATGCTCAGACGTGAGTCCCTTGCTCACTTTGCCACTGGATTCAAGCAAGCCTGGCTGAAGACGGCTGAAATGCCAGAAACCGGTCCTAGGAAGCTTGTTTCCGGTCCAGGGAAGGCATGGCTTGGCAGTTCGGGTTGGACTGTTCCCAAGACGCACAGGGTCAGACTGATTTGCATATGGCCATGTCTGAACTGGGGTGGCAGAGTGGGCTAAAGAATGGTGATGGATCAAACCCAGATCTCTTGACTGGGTGTGAGTGTTTGATTGGTTCTGATGCTCCGTCCATCACCACCCCCTTTTGTACGCTGCCCCAAGCTGGACACCTGCAGGATGTCTGTGTTGACACCAATCTACCTGACTCAGGCGGTTAGCGACTGCCTGGAGGCCTCATCGTTATGTTTTATCCAAACTGATTTAAGAGCCTAACAAGGGGCAGGGACTTTGTCAAGGAAGTCAGGGCTCAGCTTCGACCCCAAACTTCTGAGTGTCACATAGTACCTATATTCAAAAGCTAATAACGGACTACTGGCCGCAGACATCTTGAATCAGGACAATGTTGTGGACACGAGGCCCTTGGGCGAACAGTGGGAATGCAGGAGGGAGAGAAGGAAGCACTAGTATGTCTATTGTTTGAGTAGTGAGCAGTGTAAAATAACAGTCTTATTACTTCATCATATTGATGGTCCCCTCCACCACTCCGTGCTCCACCTAAAAGGATATCATTCTGGGGGTGACATTTTGCTAGGTTTGGCTTTAACCACCCATTTTCACCTTGTGTCCTTTGTGTTCACTGACACCTCCTTTTATTGGTGGGGGCATTTTGCACTCTTCAGACCCTTGCACTCCTGCTGATTTTCTGTTGTCACGCTTAGGTGCTAGCCTTCACGTGTAACATTTATCTGCACTACACGAAGCACTTTGTATCTACGATTGCCATGGGGATCTGTGAAGGCTCTTCAGACCCTTCCATTCTGCAGTTTATGATGGCCACACTAGGGTGGCAACTTTTGAGAGAATCATCTTTTTCCACTCTATTAAGCTTTTGGTTCCTCTGCTCTTTCTACTGGTGCAGCTTAGGGGTCCCCTTTGTTCATGGGGGAGTAGTGAGGTGAAGGGTCTACTCTGTGATAACTGGTCTGGCGCGGCTACTAATTAGTGTTCCTCAGACTTAGCTGCTCTGTTCGCGTTCCCCTGAACACACCAATCTTTCACACAACGCACTTTTTTACATTATACTATGCACTTTATCCGTTGCTCCCCCTACTGTTAATTTACTTGTAGCTCAAGAGGTCCACAGAAAGTAACCTTTACCCACTCCTTGGGTTTTGTAGTGGACCCAGATCTCTTAAGAACAATTTCAATGCGATAGTTGTATAAGGTTATTAAATCTACCAATTTTAGCTTGGATGGACATTTTAACACTGTAATGTATGGATACAAATTGTTATGGTTTTGATGAACTAAAACAATAAAATTGACATTGACACATATTACATCACTAATGACATCTTCTATGACATTTATGACATTACTGATGGATTTGGCCAAGCTTTTTTTGAACACATTACTCTATAAACTGGCACGGCATTAGAAGCCTAAAAGTAAGTACAAAATAGCTCAGAATATTGTGAAGCATCATCAATGTCACCACAGATATAACTTCTTCAGGTGTAGCAAGCATGTGTTATGTGCAACATTGACGTGTAAACCATACACTTCACGGGTAGCCTAGTTCACATAAATAATCAACCACAGATACAATGGGACCTACATTGCACATGGAGTTCAATATGTATATAACTGTTTGGAGAATACCAAGTTTCTTAAGATACTCAATGTCTATTCCAAAATTAATGTCCTACTACGGACAGCTTTTAACTGTACCCAACACCTCACAGTCACCAAACCTACATTGACAAAATTAAGTTGATATGAGTAGAAAAGTGGGTACTGTAAACAGTGGTTACTCTATGGAAAGAGTTTATTCTGTACCACACTGTTTGCAGATAGTGAAACTCTCATGAGGAATCCACCACAGAGTATTGAAAAAGTATATATTTAGTGTACCCTCTACGCAACACTTGTCAAAAAAGGCACTATTCGCTTAAAATAACCAAGGTCTGAAGTTTCTAACGATTATACTACCTGCAGCCTTCATAATGTGGTAAAAACTTCACATATAGCTCATCTTCTGAAGCAAAAGAAGCACATGTACATAGGTTAGTAAGTCACTGATGCACACAGTCTTCGATGCTATGTAGAAATTGTCATGCTGAGGTGACTGTCGAATAACTCATGGCTGCTCACAATACTTAGTATTTCCTACATAGAATCTTTGCCCTGTTGGAAGCTTTTTCTGCAGAACCAAAAAAACGTGAGAGGAACATACTGGACAGTAGTAGTCAATTGTCATCTTCACACAAAGTTTCTCCTCAATACAAAGATTTATAACATATTCAATATCTCTACACACCTATGATGCATTAGGAGCACATGCGTTTTGTCAAAATGTATACCCATTAGCAGGACACAGGCTGTACAACATTTGGTAGAGAAGTAATACGGTAGTCACCCACCACTATATAAACTATCAAACAAACTAACACACTCATGGGATGATGTCATCAGTGATGTCATCAGTTATGTCATTTGGGATGTCATAAATGATGTCATAGAACATGTTATGAGTTATGTAATATGTAAGGTCATAAGCAGTGCAGGCACAATTTATAGTTAGCTTTGCTAACTATAACTGGTGAATTTCTGTTTTTATTTTTTTATTTTTTAGTTCAAAATGTTAATGTTGTCACTGACATATTCACCTAATTATAACAGTACTTTAACCTTTGGCCTTTTCAGTGATTATTAATATAGATAGATCTTCTGACAACTGTCAACTACGAGAAATGGAAAGCTTAAAGAATTTGTATGATGAAGCTGACAGAGAGGAAATTAGTTACATTTTAAAAACGAGCAAAACTGGACATGACACTTTTTCTGAGACAATAAACGTGTCAATATACACATTATATAGAAAAGATGACGGAAATAAAGAAATGTAGTTACTGCATTGTTAAAGCATGAAGAAAAAAAGTAATCTAGATGATATATGTATAAGTAACATAGGTTGTAATTTATTAAAGAAAAATAATGTTATTTTATTAATGTGGGTTAGAAAACGTGTACATGGTGAAATTCTCACATTATTGACTTTACCTCCAATTGTTGGAAATTTCATTTACATAGAAGAATAACTAATGAGATTCATGAAAAACTAGGTGCTACACTTCTCTATTAAAAGATGCCTCTGCAAAACTTTCAGAGAATGTTTTTCATTTGTGCGCTAATAATATTTGCTTGAAACGAAACTTTGAATATACATTTTTGATGTGTGCTTACATGTTGGTACCTCATAGTAGTACCTCATTTCTACTTTCATTATTTTTGATCATACTAAATGTTTCTAGGAGCTTCAGAAGTTACACTAAAATCTCGATTTCTTCATGTTTTCGTAGAAATATATCATTATTAGCCTACGTTACCACAGGCCAAACTGTATTCATGAAGTTTTCTGCCTCGCTAAGCATACTGAATCTGAGAGGATTCTCCAATGTAACAATTTGAATGTAACCAAATTCTGCTTTCTTTGAGTTCTCATGTATTGTATAAAGATTTTGCTACATTTATGTTATATTTGCAGGACATCTGCCTGGGAAACTGTCCTTTCAAACTCTTCTAGATGCTCTAGCTAAAGAAGCATTGTTTAACGTTTCACATGCAGGATGACTTAAGGACTGCGTAATAGTTCCACTTATTTCCTCTGCGTTCTGTGTCTTCTTTATGTCGTCTAATCCACATTCCCTATGAACTGGCCAATGGAACGAGTGGTCTGATCAGATGAGGCGACACCAGGAGGTGTCATCCCCGGAAACACTAAGAATATAACATTGCCTGATTTGATGGATTGTTGGGCGGTTGCTCTTGGAGACTCTCAAAGTGCTTATGCAGTTGATGATGTGACAAATTGCTGCAGTTCTACATGCCTGCTAATTATGGACTGATCGAAGAGATTTGCTGAACCTTTTGATGCGGACTCATCCGGCTTGCTTCCCAAATTGGCGTATAGACTACATGCGTTTAGTGGTCCCTTCCTTCTGGCACTACTAAAACTGCTACATTTCATGTCTTTTCCTGAAACTTGTGCGCTTTGGGTACTAATTTTGTTCTTTACTTATGTCCTATTTCTTAATGCCATCTATTGGTGCACTTATTCTTTTAAATATTTTATTAACTAAATTATTAACTAAATGTACTCAGTTATAATTTATGTCCCTAAAAGTGAATGAGCATTCTCAATCTCAAGTTTACTGATGACTAAGGGGTATCAGTTTAGAGAAATTTCAGAACATCAAATACTAATGTTACTATTTTGTATAGCTTTATATGAACTCTTAGTGTGTCTGATTCTGGCTCGCCTATGTTTCTTCAGGAGATTTGGGTCTGCAGTATTAATCCATTTTCTTTACAGCATTGTGTTGACATTAATTTACATGAGTTTGATTTCAAATTTGTAGTTCACTTATCCGATTCCTGGTCCTTATTGGATGACTGTTGGAACCCTTTATATCCAAACCTTCTTGGCACATAGCAAGGTCCAACGGAGGACAAAGAGAGTGGAAAGAATTAAGTGTTACAGATCATCCTGGTTTAGTGTTATATTTTGGGCCCCAGTGAGGGCTACAGGAAATCCCGGTCTGTTAAATGTCAGATAAATGGCTTGAGGGGGAAATATGTGAAATATTGGTGTCTCCACTTGGCTTACAGTTATAATTTCACTAATTGACATTAATTATAGTATTACGGATCACCAAAATATAGAACAAATGCATTATCTGAAGGCACAAAAGCACATGAGGTAAACATAATCACAGCTGCTATAAACAAGGCAGCGTGTTCACAGTTTCACCTGTCATATTGTATTCCGATTGCTCCTTCCACCCACAATTTTACTTGTTTACACATTTCCGAGCATGAGACACAACAAACTAGCTGAATTGGAACATTGTTCAAGTGGCGACTAAATACATTTTCGACATATAACAGCCTTTTAGAGGCAGCAGTTGTATTGAAATATGTTGCAATGCTACCCCCTAGTGGTCTTCTCATAAACTACGGGGAACTTTTTTTTTTAGTTAAACACAGATAGGAATAGTCAATATTCAACGACTGCCATGTTGTGATCAAAGGATTGCAATAAACACCCTTCATATCGTCACAAGCATAACATTCATAATTGACACTTCACAGCACAGCACTAACAATGACCAAGTGGGCACACCCCGGCAAATGATAATATTTTCCAAATGGCTGTACCATACATTTTAGCTGGAACTCTGAGAAGTTTTCTGACTTACGTATGCCGTTCATTCAAGTACCAAAGAGAGGCATATACAAAGATGTCTGACAGGGACATAAACCCAGGGTGACGCGAGTAGCTGGTTTCGGTATCCTGTCCTAAGCAATAAGCTGAGGACAACTTCAGACGGCGAAGTAAGATTTACCGTGTGAAACACATTGAAGCGAATCCACAGAACACGTGCCTTATTGTTTAAATCAATACAAAACACTTTTAGAAATCAACGGGACACGCTTTACTCGGGTGCTCATCACTCAAACAGTTCTTCTCAATCCGAAAAGTCTGGGGGTTGTACTGGTCAAATGGGACATCACTTCATCAACATGCTGAAGATACACAGGCGCACCTAAAAGTGTCATCAACACCCACACAGCACACACCTGGTGCTACTGGTGATGCGCCAAAGTGAGAGAATAAGCCTTCGCTTGCTGTGCCCCATCCTCCGAGGGGACTCTTCATTCACGTGAGGCTTGTCACCACACTCCTATCCTCCAGCAATGGTCAATGGTCCAGCATAATCTACTGACATCTACCCTCTGCCCGCCCCCCTGGCGAACTCCATACACCCCGCCCATCATCGCGGCTCTCCACTGGCATGCGTCTTCAGACTGCGCTTTTGGGACCATCCACCTGGGTTCACGTGACAATCACATACTGGCACGTGCTCCTTGTGCAGTATAAACCCGCTCCTGCTTCTCCAGCTCAGCTGCATGCTATACAAATGCCCAAATGTAATAATACAGATAGAAATTACACCTCCAATCCTCATTCTGAAGCACTCTAGCATGTCAAGCCCAGTGTCTTGTTAAAAAGAGGTCAGATCATGCAGGGCAGCAGAGCGGACGAACACCGCCTCCTCACTTTCCTTGTCTCCTTGTCATGCTGGCACAAGGTGGGTGTGCACATTCACATAGGACACTGGCCGCCTAAGCAAAGGCTTCCGGTAACAGGACTCCCTCCTTCCTTGATAGGTTCTAAAAAAGGTTTACTTCGATTTTTTATTTGTAAAGTGTGCAAATCCCCCTAAGACTGTCCTTAAGCTGGTAACTGAGAAATCAATCATCTGGCAAAAAGCCAAGTCGTCAGCATCTTAAAGAAACACAGATGATCACGAGTCACACAACGAGAAAGAAGAGTGCCCCAAAATGTAGCACTTTGAATCCAAATGGAGCCTCCACCGATCCAGGAAGATCTGAAGGAAGAAACTTTCAACAGAGCCTCAGTGGCTGACCAGATGAGCATAGTCCTGGTATGCTCAAGGACGCTCCGGTGGAAAAGCAAAGAACCCCCGGGGGCAAAAGCACAATTACAAATCTACAAAGATGTAAAGAAAAAATGGCTTTCCACAGGAAGTTAATGAAGCTTTGCACAAAGGTTGGAGCCAGTGCTTAATTTGTGCAGGTGCTTTCCGGTGCTCAGCACCGGCACTTAATTGCCAGCACCGGGGCTTATGACTGTCTGCTACATGGTAGTGGTGTCTGCCAATTTAGGTACGAGCACAACAACTTCTGCTTATTATTTCAATTTCAATTATTAGTATTTGCCCCCAAAGCCATTCTTATAGCTTTGGGGGCCTGTAATAGTATGAATTGTCACACTTTTAAGAGTGTGATGATTAGTAGTGTGTTGGTGCTGCCATTTGCAGTGCTGCTAGGGGTAACGGATGGTGCAAGGTCTAGTGTCCTCCTGTCGAGAGCCCCGGCACAACGTCTTTTACAAATTAAGCACTGGTTGGAGCATGCAGATTTAGGAAGGCCAAACATCATTCCAGCAGGTGTCTTCTGAATCAACTGGACTCTATTCAGAAGACATTTAAGGCACAGTGAGATATAAAGAGTGTCCATAAACACGGCGTGCAACGATGAGGGCCTCGGATACGAGTCTGTGATGCACAGGCGGAGGCCAAGGGCATTCTCGTGTTTCTATAGAGAAGCCAACAGGTAGAGGAGGCCCAAAGAATCTGTGGGAGCAGTGGAAGGCGACAATCCAGCAGAAAAAGAAGGGTTTTAACCTTCGATGTAAAGGAGAAGATGGTTTGCCAAAGCATGCCTCCTGTTTTTTATCGGACTTAAACCAGATACCCCATGGGTATGGAGGCTCTAGATAGCTCTTCACTGTCTGGCAGCACCAGTATACAAATGGAGCGATGTAACTAAAGAATGCAGGGCAATAATATCAACGATCACCGCCTGAGGCGAAAAGTCACCCTTTCCAGAACTGGCATTTATATTAAACTGTTAAATGACTGTCATCCTCATAGAACCAGCTCCTAGGCCATCATGAGGCACTTGACAATCACCGCTGTTCTAAGATAGAAATATTGGAAACTGTAGCACATTCTTAAAAATGATATTTAACAGATTCAAGTGAATACCAATGCTGGGAAATAAGGTAGTTCCTAAATAATTCCATCCACACGTCATGTGTTGTACTCAACCGAGTTAAAGTGTCAAGTTGGCTCATAGTTTCTTGCATCTTCAGAGGTTGTATGGTACAAATTCGACCTCCTTAATTTCAGACTGGAAGAATTTCAGATTAATTTCGGATTACCTTTATGCTGAAGTCGTAAGTGCCTATACATGTATTTCACCTACATTAATTTCCACCATTTCTTTGTCACATATTTTTGCTTATTGTTTCTTTTACCCACTTATATATTTCTATCTTGTTCATTTTCCTATGTTAAATTCCATAGGAAACTTTGTTCTCTGCTACACAAAAAACAGCTGAATGGAATTACACCACATTTGGCAGAAATTTTCGACCTAACTCAGAAAGTGTGTTTTTTGTGGTTTGGTGTAAATTTGCTCAACTGCATTCAATAAATTAACATTTATAAAGCTGATATTGATGGGTATGAAGGGGCTTAAAAGTAAAGTAGATCTGGACAGTTGGCCCCATGAGAGTT
Source organism: Triturus cristatus (assembly GCF_964204655.1). NCBI lineage: Eukaryota > Metazoa > Chordata > Amphibia > Caudata > Salamandridae > Triturus > Triturus cristatus. The sequence goes on along the minus strand of NC_140589.1, from coordinate 1,621,604,702 downwards.
CAGCAGTACTAAAAAATTTAAAATAGGGACTTCTAATTGGCCGGGGAGACCAGAGTTCTCTCATGGGTTCCTTAATGAAGTCTTCATAGTGGGACCATGGTGGAAGGTTGCCTGGCAGGCACTGCAGGAACACCATTTTACCCTAAAAATTTTGAAAACAGGAGAGGAAATTGTGGCTTGGGCACCTGTGGGGGTTAGCGCAGGGCCTACAGCCAACCCCCTGCTGAGTACCGCCAAAGGCCATGTATATTGGCAGCTGGCCACCTGCTGAATCGTTTGATGCAGGGCTTGGCCTCCTCCCGCCAACCACCTGCTGCGCATAGCCACAGCCACAGCAGGCCAGGCGCTGCGACTAACCCAATGGTGCACACATCCAAACGCCATGTGGTGTGGTAGATTGACTGCCCATGGTGGGTTGGGAACAGCGGAAAATCCCTGCTGTGTGCGTCTGAAGGACATGATCAGCGGGAGGCTGGAGAAGCTGCAGTGGGGTTGCATGCAGGGCCTGACCGGGGTTTGTAGGATATCCAAAAGGGTTGGCTATATGCTAAAAAAAAACTTGGAAATGAACTGAAAAAACAATGGTTAAAGTAACAATATAGTTAGATGTTTAAAAGAGATAAACTAATGTTTAACAAGCACAAAACAAACTCTTAATTTGCCAGTTGCAATTTACTAAGCTAACTAGAACATGCGCCTCGCCACTGCTTATGACCTCACAAGTCACTCATCTGCTAAATGACATTATTGCTGACCTCACCGATGATCTCTCCAGTATTTTTCATTGGCTCTCTTAGCGTAGCTTTGAATTTCTTCAGAAGGCAATCAGTTTGCATTATAATGGATTGTGGAGTGCAAGCTATTCTCATGTTAGAGCTTAATCTTTCAACATTCCTTCAGTTGTTTCCTTTCAGCATCAGGTACAAGTTCTGGAATATGCTTGAGGACACCGCCTTCTGAGGCACCTACTCTGTTTAAAACGGCTGTGTCCTTTCATCTGCCCTTGCTATTCATGTATGGTTTTGAAAGGAGCTGCCACATCGAGGAGCCAAGCACCCATGAGGCTCTCTCAATTTCAGAGCTGTACCAGTCCTCCTACAGACCAAGGCGGCACATGTTTCCTGACACCGTACTCTCTACCTGCGTGCTTTCAGTCCCTGCTCACTTTCTTCAGACGTTCGGAAGAGGTACCGCCTTCTGGCGCTCAAGCAGAAATGGTCCTGGCGAATTGAAAAAAACAGCACTCTGGTAAGGTGGCGCGTTGAGGGGCACGTTTAGGTCTGCACTAGCGGTTGGTGAAGGAAGATCACCCAACCATAGCACAATAGACAAATTGGGAACTACCTTACAGCTTACCTTCATTAGAGATTTATCTTTGGATGTATAGGCTTGCTTTGGGAACTCACAGTGAACCTTCAAAAGAACTGTTACAGCTTCTGATTCAGGAATATCAAGAACTTTGTGTTATTTAACATAAGGAGCTGTAATTCTGGACATTGCTCTCTTGGTGGAATCAATCAGCGTTTTCTCATATGAAAGGAAAAAACTGTTCTTTGTGAAAGTAAAACTGGGGTACTCACACTAACCTCCCTTTCCCACGCTTGGCCACATTGATATTCTGCTGAAATATAAAATTCAAGGTTGGTGCAGCCAGAAGGAGGGCATCTTGAGAGCATTCCGTCTGAGGAACTGGGCCCGGCAAGTGGGAGACCATCATTACCAAGCTAATTGCCTGAGGTACATATGGCAAGGCCTGAAGGACAGAAGGAGCCAACCAAATCCCTCCACTGGCCTCCACTTACTGGATGGTTGCTCCGGTCCATCAACCTCAGCTGTCCAGTGCAGGGTGAAGCGAGAGATTTGAGCAGAATAACAAACTCTACTCCTGTCTTTTACCCGGTTTCCTTACTTTCTGCCTTTTCCTCTGTATTCTTCCTGCCTAATCACAGCGCTGACCCTTTGCAAGAACTGCAGACAGGCTTGAAAAACCTTCACGAGGGCCCATAAGTAGGATCGTGCGGCTCCTGTCTTTTTGCTGTACCACTCATATGTATATCGGCATTGGTGTGGAAGAGGTATGGGAGTACAGAAGTGAGCAGGCTTGGGAACTGAAAGATCAGGATTAAGAAAAGGAGGAGGACAGATGGGGGAAGAAGGTGGCACTGTGGTACCACAGGGAGTGAAGAGGGTCGGCACTGAGACTGAGGTGCGGGCAAAGCTCCCTATTTACAGCACGTTTGTCTTTGAACCTTCAGTAAGTGTCTGCCTGTCTCTTCTCTCAGCATGTTCACAAGGCCCTCTCTGCACGAAGCTGACCTACCTCTTCTATCATCACCAATAAAGCAACCCCACCCCCGAAATAAAGAAATCCTCTCAAATTGCTCTTTTCCCCCATCTGCCTCATTTTTATTAACTGATTACAGTCCTGAACGTGGTCTCCTCGCTTTTTCTACGTGCCTGTCTGCCTCTAAAATCCGGTCTCAAACTGCTGGTACCACTGCTTCCTTAGTTTGGTATATTTCCCCGCCTGCCAGCTCCCATGTCTGCATGCCCTCCCCCCAGTCGACTGAATACATGCGTGGAGGAATACTCAAGAAGCCAACCAGCCACGTGCTCAGATATCCCTGCTGGCCACGAAGCAAAACAGAAAACAAAGACAGATGACAGGCACTGCAACAGACGGTGACTGGCAGAGACACCTTCCTGCATCAACATTAGAGGCCCTGCCCCATCGCCAGTCCACACTGTAAGCCGAGGAGATTCTGTACCTACCCAATCCCAGTCTAGAGGAGCCTGTGTGCTCTGACACTGCACAGACCTAGTGTGGATCTGGCCGTGTAGGCTGGATCCTTCAGGCGAGACTCAAAAGCCATTGAAGCCATCTCTCTGGACTATGCGGTGCAGTGACTTCACTATTCAAGATCAGGGTTGGTCATAACCCATAAAGTATCATTCCAAGTGGCAGCTGGTAAAGCCTTGGGGTTCAGTGGGTCCTCCCAGTCCCAAGAGTAACTCGGCCACCAGAAAATCGTGGTTGAAACCTGCCCTTTTAGAGACAAAGGCTGCTAAATTTTTGTACTATGGGGAATGGGGAAATTATAGTGAGGGCTGGACACATTTGTCCTGACAGAAAACACAAAGATCGGCTGAGTGTGCAAATGGCTGACAAAACCTGAACTGTGTTCCCACTGAGCTTCAGTTACCAGCACTTCTTGGTTTCTACCATTTCAATTGTGTTAGGTTCAGTTTCCCTAAGCATTGATGTTTGACTTTTTGTGTACAGTACAGTACATCAGAGGAAGGTCGCCCTGCCCCCTCAGCACAGCCAAGCCCACCTCACTCCCCCCGGTTGCCACTTAAGAGGAGAATGAGACCCTTGGCCCTCTTAGACGTCACCGTTAGCTGCAGGTATGGATCCCATATTTATGATTTCTATTTTGGGTGAAGGAGATTTTTACAATTTTCTACTGGAAAGACAGACACAGTGGCTTCGGCCCACTAAGAGTTCAGGCGCTGCACCAGAAACCATTGAACCAGAGAACCACACAGAGCAATGATGCTGCGTATGTTGCCTGGCCCCTCTGCCTCCCTGACTGAGCATGTGTACACATTTTATAGGAAAACTGAGGAGGCTCAACTTACTCTGACATCACCTTACTGCTCTTCCATTAAATAATATTGACAAAAGGCCATATGAAATCTAGTGACTATTGCACTAACGCTTTAAAAAAGGGGTAAGTACTTGCACCTCCAGGTTTCCTTACTTTATTTTAATTTTCAGTGCACGTTTTACTTATCAGTATATAAGCTTCCTGCTCATTTTTGAAGATATAGTTCTGGCTGGAAATTTCCTTTTTAAAATATTACTTACGGTGACATGCTGTATCCGAGTTTCTAACACACATCACATCCTAGTGAAATCCCGGACTACTCGGCCGAGCTGGAACCGCCAGGGAGTCCAGCGCCCAGGGCGACCCACGGCTCTCCAGCCAGAGTGCTGTGGTCTTGGTGGATGTGCAGCGCCAGTGGTAAATGACAGGACTCGTGGGCTGCCCCAGAACAGAAAGAGAAGGCCTCAAAAGGACTATTCAGAGACACGTTTGTTTTTTACTGTTACAATAATCCATATTTAGCCTGCCTGAAGTTGCTAAGAGCGTTTTTGAAAAATCTGGCTTTCTCAAGGATCATTAAATATTCTCGAGCCTAGTTTAACTGATGTGTTTTTAGATCCACTGATTTGTTTAATTTATTTCACAGTCTGAGTGTTCGTTCTCCTAAACCCATAGATCTATTTCACTTTATTTCCAATGAAGAAACTCACCTTGTATGAAATCAAGTAAAATACTAAATAGGCTGCATTGTTAGGAGGCAGTTCGAAGAGGCATTTCCTCGAACCTTCGAGGAAACATGCATGACTTTAGTTTTTCTTGAAAGTGCGGTAAATTGATTTAAAGTAGAGCGGTTCCTGAGTGGTGTCTCAGGGTCATGGAACGACAGATATAACCGCTCTAATATACAGGGAGGTCATGAATGGGCTCTGAGGGCCACGAAGAGCATGTGTGTTGAGGGAGGCGGTGGCGCACACACACAATTGCTCACGCACACAGCCACAGAATTGTATTGAAACATTTTGGGACCTATCTCGCTCATGAAACATAAACTTATCGAATGTAATACAAAATACCACGGTTTCATACACGCACAGTATGATTTTCACCTACACTTTTCTATGGGAAATAAACAGGAACATACAAATTCGACATTAAATAACAATTTATGGTGATAGTACAGTAAACCGCGTCAAAATGCAAATAACGTGTTAATTTGTAAATTAAAAATCAAGGCACTGGCAATTCATGTATGGTTTTTCCTGCAGATTCTCGGACTGTATACAATTATGGCTCTGGAATCATGGACTCATTCGTCAATAAACTCGTGCCCTCAGTCCATCCCTGTAAAGAGAAGAGCGATCAGATATCTGTCTTTATCTCGTCAGAAAACGATGACATTTTCCCCAAGAAAAGGGTCCAAATGGCAGGTGTCAAAGGGCTTTAGCTTCACGCGCGGAGCTGGGAGGCAGAGAGCAAGCGCCGCCGCGCGTGGCCCTGTCAGAGGCGCGCGCTCCCTGCCGTAAGAGTGCGCGTCTGAAAAGAGCAAACCTCACAGTCGCTTAAATCAATCCAGTGCCAGATGCGGTTATCATTACAGAATACATCCTGGGGTGAAGACACATCCGCGAGCCTCGGACAGAAAGTCAAGAGCCGGCACGGCACCTCGCAAGCTTACAGGTGACAGCTACCTGTTCCCGGAGTCCGCAGACTGCAAAGCGGATATGCGCCTGTCAGAAGCAATGTGGCAGCTGGACTGCAGAGCTATCTGCTGAGACGAGCGCCGTCACAAACTCGGAATGTTAAATGGCAGGGGTTGAAAGTGAAGTACGCAAATATGTTATCAAAGAAAAACAAAAATATACGCTTATGTTATTTTTCATATTGTATTGCCCTTGAATTCAAACCAGCGCCATAATTTTATATTCGGTACCACCAGTGTCAGATTTTGTGTTATATTACTTTTTACTCCTGCTGAATACCACTGCTGTGTTTGATCAGTGAGACATGTATAAATTGTGTCACAACTATTAATTGATGTGCAATATATATGTGGGCTAAATTACTCTCTGCCATATACTATAAGGATATTACAAGTCACAGAGGAGGTCAGTTACTATATTGAGGAACGAGGGCAAAGGCCGAGTGTCTTTATAAGGTCATGGGCCTCCTCAGTGACTTGCAATATTGTTATCGCGGGTCTGGTGGCTCAGTGGACTAATGCATCCACTGCAGTGGCCTGCGTTCGACCTCATGGTCACAGGTTCAAATCCCGGTGGATCAACTCACCCTCTCATCCTTTCTGGGCCAATAAAGTGAGCACCATTGAGTAACAATAATCATCTGTTAAAAAGGCGCTACATAATTTACTAGTTGTGCATGGAGAGTTTTGAGGTGATCTGTGAAACGGGCTGAGAAAAAAAGGAGGGCACCAAAATACAAAATACCCATGCATTTTTCATAGACGTCTTTAGACACGGCTACAGCAACAACTGCTGAACACAATTACACTAAATTTGGCAGTAAGTTATGTTATGTTATAAAAAACGTATAAAGCACACGTACACCAAAAGGTTTCATGGCGCTACTCTATTCAGCGGGAAGATAAATCTTAGTACACAATCAGTACACTGATTCTGCTTTTTCTGCTTTGATGCAAATCCGGTCTGCAGTTTTTGAGAAATTAAGGTTAAAAAAAAATATATAGATATCTGTACGGTTGAGTCTGCGAGAGGTTCAAGAGACTCTTGCGAAAGCGCCAGTTTAAAAATAGAGCATTTTAATCGGCCCAGGGAGCTTTTTCCCCTTGAGCCTCTGATTGGCTGCCAACAACATGAGTCGTACAGTGGAGAGGAGTGTCAAAGTGTAGTGGCGTGCTGTATAGTGTAGTAGAGTGGTGCAGAGTGGAAAGGCATAGAGTAGAGTACAGTGGTGTGTCAGCGAAGAGTCTCATAGAATGGAGTTGCGTGGAGTGGCATGTCAGAGGGGAATGGCGTATAGTGGAGTAGCGGTGAGGGGAGTGGTGATAAGTGGAATGGAATGTCGTAGAGTGAAGTGCCATTTTGTAGAGTGAAGTGGCATGTCGTAGGGTGGAGTGGCATGTCGTAGGGTGGAGTGGCATGTCGTAGAGTGGAGTGGCATGTCGTAGAGTGGAGTGGCATGTCGTAGAGTGGAGTGGCATGTCGTAGAGTGGAGTGGCATGTCGTAGAGTGGAGTGGCATGCCGTAGAGTGGAGTGGCATGCCGTAGAGTGGAGTGGCATGCCATAGAGTGGAGTGGCATGCCATAGAGTGGAGTGGCATGCCGCTGAGTGGAGTGGCATGCCGCTGAGTGGAGTGGCATGCCGCTGAGTGGAGTGGCATTCCGTTAAGTGGAGTGGCATGCCGTTAAGTGGAGTGGCCTGGAGTGTCGTAGAGTGAAGTAATATAAAGTGGTGTGTTGGTGAGTAGAGTGGCGTGGTGTTGAATGTCTTAGAGTAGTGTGTTGTAGAATGGAGTGGCCTAGAGTGTCTAAGAGTGGAGGGGCATAGAGTGGAGGGGCGTTGAGTGTACTGGCATGGGGTTGAGGGGATGGCATATTGTAGAGGAGTGGCTTGTCGTAATATAAAGTGGAGTGGCAAGTAAAGTGGAGTGGCGTGTCAGAGTGGAGAAGCGTGTCAGAGTGGAGTATAGTGGAGTAGAGTAGAATGGCCTAAAGTGGAGGGTCACAGACTGGAATGGAGTTTTGTCAAGTGGCGTTAAGTGTAGTGGCATGCCGTGAAGTGGCATGTGGTAGAGTGGAGTAGAGTGTGGTGGAGTGGAGTAGCAAGTCGTGGAGTAGTATATCGTAGAATGGAGGGGCATGGAGTGGAGTGGCAGAGTGAAGTGGCATAGAGTGGAGTGAAATGGCATAGAGTGGAGTGAAGTGGCCTGGAGTGGAGTGAAGTGGCGTGGAGTGGAATTACATGTCAGAGTGTCTAAGAGTGGCTGGGCACAGATTGGAGGAGTGTAGTGGCATTTTATAGACTGGAGTGGGTTGTCATGGAGTGGAGTGTCACAGAATGGAGTAGAGTGGCACAGAGTGGAGTAACATGAAGTAGAATGGAGTGGCGTCTCATAAATTAGAGTGTAGTATTGTGTCATAGACTGGTGTGTGGTAGAGTGTCTTTGAATGGAGGCTGGAGTGGAGTGGCATAAAGTGGAGTGTCCTGTCGTAGAGTGGAGTTGCATGTCGTTTAGTGGAGTGGCACAGAGTGGAGTGGCATAGAATGATGAGGGGTGGACCGGCGTAGAATCAAGTGGCGTTGATTGCAGTGGAGTGGCAAAGAGTAGAGTGATGTAGTGCGTTGTATAACTCGCCCCTCTACTACTCCTTTTTTTTTATATTTCAAAATTACAACTGTATTCTCTTAATACTTATGAGACAGTCCCCGTACTTTGTAAACTTTAAAAAGAATATATAGGTCAATAAAAATTATTTTCCCTACCGCTGCAGCGTTTACTGAAACTGCCTCATGTCTCCCTATACATTTCGAGAAAGCAATCTAGATTTCACATTAAAACCCAGATAGACAGAGTATGGTATAAACAATATGGATGCCTTTTTATTTTCTAAGGGCTTTCGTTGACCAATACTATTATGTCATCAGGGAAATACTGTCATGTACCGGGATATACTGTGAAGGTACGGCAGTATATAGCGGCTCAATATATCAAGTTCTTCTCCCTTACAGCTTAAAAACTACTTAACTAATTCAGATCAAATAACAAAACAGACCCTTTCCCCATCATAATCTATATTCCAGCCAAATTTCATGAAATTCAGTTCAGCCATCTTTCCGCTACATTTACTTGAAAGTCTATGGAAAATGCAAGGTAGGAAAACATGTTCTGGGATCCCCTTTTTTCTTTTCACCCCCTTATCTAATCACCATGAAACGTTGCATCATCAGCCAACGTAGAACAAGCATTGGCATAGCTAATAGGTCTAGCCTATGAAAGAGCTATTGGTTTTGCCAATGTGTTTTTAGCTTTGTTGTACACCAGCATGGCTGCTGTTCAACATGACTGACAGTTACTGGCGTAGAGAAGAGTGGCGTGGAGTGGCAAATGGTGGAGTCGTGTGTTGTGGCATAGAGTGTTGTGTATTGGAGTAGCATAGAGTGGAGTTGCGTACAGTGAAGTAGAGTGGGCTGGTGTAGAGCGCATTGGCGTAGAGTGTTGCAGAGTATAGTGGCAAAGAGTGCAGTGGTGTACAGTGCAGCGACGAAGAATTCAGCAGCGTACAATGCAGTGCCGTAGAGTGTTGCACAGTAGAGTGCAGTGGTGTAGAATGCGGTGATGCAGAGTAACATGGCATAGAGTAGAGAGGCGTAGAGTGAAGTGATGCAGATTGCTGCAGAGTAGAGTGGCTTAGAGTGGTGCAGAGTAGAATACAATGCCATAGAGTGCAATGGTGTACAGTGAAGTGCTGCAGTGGCAGAGAGTGGAGTGATGAAAAGTAGAGTGTTGAAGAGCAGAGAGGCGCTGAGTATAGTGGGGTAGAGTGGCGTAGAATGTAGTAGCGTAGGGTGTTTTGGCATAGAATGAAGTAGTGCAGAGTAGAGTTGCATAGAGTTCAGTGTCTAGAGTGCAGTGTTGCAGAGTAGAGTGTCAGAGTGCAATGGTGTAGAGTGGAGTGCTGCAGTGTGCAGTGGCAGAGAGTGGAGTGATGAAAAGTAGAGTGATGAAGAGCAGAGAGGCGCAGAGTATAGTGGGGTAGAGTGGCGTAGAATGTAGTAGTGTAGGGTGTATTGGCATAGAATGAAGTAGTGCAGAGTAGAGATGCACAGAGTACAGTATGTAGAGTGCAGTGTTGCAGAGTAGAGTGTCAGAGTGCAATTGTGTAGAGTGGCATAGAGGATTGTGGTGTTAAGTAGAGTGGCATAGACTGCAGTGGCATTGACTCCGGAGGTACAGAGTAGAGTACACTGGCACAGAGTCCAGCTCCATAGAAAACTGCAGCGTATAAGGAAGTGGCATAGATTAGAGTGGCGCATTGTAGAGTGCAGAGTGTAGGGGTGCAGAGTGGCAGAGAGTGTGGTGGCATAGAGTGGTACGGAGTGGAGTGGCGTAAACTGCAGTGGTGAACAGGGCAATGAAGAGTGCAAAGGTGTAGTGCAGTGAATCAGAGTAGAGTGGCATAGAGCGCATTGGCATAGAGTGCATTGGCATAAAGTGCAGTAGTGCAAAGTAGAGTGCCGTAGAGTTTAGTGGCATAGAGTTCAGTGGCAGAGAGCACAATGTTGCAGAGTAGAGTGCTGTAGAGTGCAGCAATGTACAGTGCTGTGGCATAGAGTACAGTGGCACAGAGTAGACTGTAGTGGCACATGGCCTCCACGTCAGGGACCGTGGACGTAGCCTAAAGGCCCTCGCGGGCTCTGCCGGCTCCAGTGTCCTCGGGAGCTGGCATTGCTTTGGACAGAGGGAGCAGCTAACATGCAGCTCCCTCTGTCCAAGAGCAATTCTGCTCCACTTCGTGCAAGCGAGAGCATTTTTGCTCTCACTTGCATGAAGTGAACCAGAGTTTGCTATGGCTTGGCAGGAACGGTGTTCCCACCAAGCCATAGCAAACTGCATTTTCCCTGGGGTGGGCACCCAGGGTCATGTAAGGCCCCTGGGGGGGGGGGCAGCGCAGCCCCCCTTCTTTAGTCAAATTTGCCCCAGGGAATCGATGGCCAGGGGTCCACGTAGAACCCCCTGAATTATTGTATTTGTGCCCGGGAGGTGGCGGTCCCTGGAGCAAAGGAAGGTCCACGAGGCCCCACCACATAATTGGAAATAGCCCCAGGAAGGTGGCAGTCCCCAGGACGGCATAATGAAAAGTGCTCCGGGGAGATGGCGGTCACCGGGGCTTTGATAAAGCTCTAGGAGAAGGGCTCTGTGCACCCCCCTCCTATATTATATGCCCCAGGACCTGACCCACCTGGGTGTTATTTAAAAGCAAGGATGGGAGCCTGTGTGTTCTCTATTAATATTTTTGCCGCAAATTTCACAGCAAATTCTTTAAAAAAAAATCTTTTATGGCATGGCAGAGTCCCTGGGGAACCCCAAGACCATACTTCGTGACCAGAGATATAAATATAATTTTCAACTTACATTTCTCAACAACTACTGAATGGATTACACCAAATAAGCAAAACACCCTTTCTTGAACCAACATCTAACTCCCTGCCTAATGTGGTGCATGTCCATTCAGCGGTTTTGGGCTGTAGCTGCGGCTAAAGGTTCCTATGGGAATTAACAGTACAAATGCACCCTTATTTCCCGCCCCAATTTTTCGTTCCCCACTGCATGGATCATGGATATATAGGGGGTGGAGGCGGTGAGGCTAGACTACGCCAAATGGAGTCCAGATATATAATGCTGTTTAATACTAAGATCCCATTTGGACTTAATGCTGAAGAAGATCTACATGTCCACCTGGTGTAGAGAGGGTATCCAGAAACAGAGTTTTTATTTATTTATAGCAGAGTAATCGTGAATAAAGAGATGGAGATGGACTGAAATGGATTTTTTAGAGATATTAATTGTTCCCTTTGGTTTTAACATCAAGATTAGGCATAACTTTTTATCATGGTATAAAGTCTTCTGATGTAATGAGGACATTGGTATGAATACACAGGACCAGGTTAGATCCATTGATACAATTAGAATCCCGAGGCAGTTTTAACAAGGTTGCCCTTAGATCCCTAGAGGAAGAAACAGGTTGTTTGCACTTGTACTTTATTGTTCATGAATAGGTTATATACGTCAATTGTGAGCAAGATATATAATGCACTTGCACTTTACAGTTGTATGTTTGCACTAGCACTTGCACTTTAAAATTTAGATTAACAACAAAGGATTTGCACTTTTGATTTTAGATGTATTATAACCGAAGGTCGACACTACCTGTCCCAGCTATGAAAAACGGCTAGGGGTACAGACAAGCCAGATGAGCAGCACTTGCACTTTGACGGGACTCGCAGATCTATTTTTCAGTATCAGATGTTCATCGTGTGTATATTATTTTCAAAGAGATCAATGTTTGTCACAACATGAGAGATGAGTAAGTTCATGCGTAGTATATTTAATGTATTGATCGTTTTCTGTCGTTTTATGCATTTTAAATTAATTATGTATAAATGTGTCAATTGAGGGAACTCACAACAGTGTAACGCATAATAAGATGTATTAATATAAAGTGAACCTAGCAACTGACGGTACACTAATGCATTGTAATGCATTGATATATTCTGTGGCTGAAAAGGTACTTTAGTATCTGCCAGGGTTTCTTTAGCATTAGCACTTTTTGCATCAATTATGAGAGAGGCAATAGATTTTCAACATATTTCTTAACCAAAGGTTTGTAATGTAAATAGGATCGCGTGACGGTGAAGTACGAGCCCCGATTATAGAAATTTGAAAGAATGTGAGGCAATGTCGTTTTAATTGTCATCGGATTAGCAAATGGAATTTTAACATATTAGGAATGTAATGCTTAATTTCTAATATCAGAATATACTGGGAATGGTTTGTTACTCACGTTATTCTATTTTTAGTAACAGGCATTATGTTCAAGTCTGTCTTCCATGTTCATTTAGAATCACAAACCATGTGACCGTTTGACTCTGTCTTTTTAATGGTGCAGGAAGATGACGATCGTAGTGTGAGCAAGGCGGGAAGTGCCGAAACGCATTACTGCGTATACTTGAATAAACCTAGAACGAATCGTTGATCCTCCCTCCGTGTCGGTGTCCGTCTCTTGATCAAGGGAATCGGAAGTGGAGTTGATGTTGAGCCGCTAACTGCTGGAAAGCGGCAACACCGACTCAGCCTCGTTCTGGTGCTCCTACGGAATCTGGCAATAATGGTGGCGATGTGTGAAGCATAGCGAGAAGTTCCCCCCCGCAGATCAAGAAGCGATAAGGACATTTACCGCAAGGTGAGGAACCCCCGGGTGCAATGGGTCGGAGGACGCCTGTAGGCTGGGAGGCGCGTTACCAGGAAGTGAGGCACTTTGAAACGCTCTGATGGGGAGAGGAGCCGGGGCGGTTACCCTGCGGGGAAGGATCGTAGGTCGGGTGTTTGTTCAGCTACATAGTGGTGTGCCAAGCAATCATTCCCGGTGTGAATTACGCTGTTATGGATACCTGGATGAGAGAAAGGGAAGAGGCAGCAGATGCAGTATTTAGCGAAGAAGCTGTGGACTTGACCGGTCAAAGTCGTGGACCTGAGCACTCTTTTTTTTTTAAAATAACTTTTTATTGATTTTGCCAAGTACACATATAGAGTAGCAGATGTGCCAACAGCACCATATTACACTTTTTCAAAGATAAAGTACATTGAGTTACATTCACTATTTCAACACTTCTCTGAGTTCTTTCTGTCGTAGTGTTAGATCCACCTTTGGGGATGTACATAAATTCCCCCGATACCTGTTCCATGCTTTCCATTTCTTATCCCACTTCTTGGGGCACCCTCGAATTATGAACACTTCCTTTTCAGCAATCATGCATCTGTCTAACTCCTGTACCCATACTCGTATTGGACCTGAGCACTCTTAAAAGTGAAACCAATGTACAAGCATTGATGCGTAAATTGGAAAAACAAACGCAATGACGTTTTAAAATGGTGGGAAGTAAAATCGCTAGGAAAGTATCTTGATGTGGGAAGAGTCCCCCGTGGGCTAGGAGTACTGATAGCCCGCACTTTTGAGAACCCTGATGCGGAAATGTTGCAGGAGTGTGCCACCAACAATGCATTGTCATCTCAGAACATGATGAAGATATTGGTAAAATATGCAAGTAAAGACCGAGATAGAATACTTGAAGAGATTAAAGTTATAGCAACTGACCTAAAAACTGGCAAAAGAAGATCTCTTAAAGAAATTTGAGTCCAACCTTGTCATTAGACTAAAAAAGCATGAACAAACAATACGGGAAAGTAAAGCTACAAAATTCCTGAGGGACAGATTGGATTATTAACGGGGGCAAATTTATTCATTTGCCCACCGTTTTGATAATATCCGGAGACAGAGACTGTCAAATCCCACAGGCACTGATTTAAAGAGAGCTGATGAGCAACAGGCAGATGCTGAATTAATCTCAGAAGCAAGTTCATCGATGAGCTCTGATATGGACACTGGGTCAGAGGATGGCAATAGAAGTGATAACCGTAACACAAACCAGCGCGAACCACCATCTGTCATTGACGAAATGCGTTTTTTACGCATTGATCGGACTCTGAGCACAAGGCCAAATCCGCAACGGAAAAGAAAGGAGTACCAAGGCGGCGCAAAAACCGACGGAGCAGGAATGGAGGTGGTTCAGGAGCAAAAATGAAGGCACCATTTTGAATTAATTATGTATAAATGTGTCAATTGAGGGAACTTGCGACAGTGTAACGCATAATAAGATGTATTAGTATGAAGTGAACCTAGCAACTGACAGTACACTAGAGCACTGTAATGCATTGATATATTCTGTAGATGAAAAGGTACTTTAGTATCTGCCAGGTTTCTTTTGCACTAGCACTTTATTGCATCAATTATGGGAGAGGCGATAGATTCTCAACATATTTATTAACCAAAGGTTTGCAATGTAAATAGGACCCCGTGACGGTGACGTACGAGCCCCGATTATGGAAATTTGAAAGAATGTGAGACAATGTTGCTTTAATTGTCATCGCATTAGCAAATGGAATTTTAACATATTAGGAATGCAATGCAATGCTTAATTTCTAATCTCAGAATATACTGGGGATGTTTTGTTGCACACATTATTCTATTTCCAGTAACCGGCATTATGTTCAAGTCTGTCTTCCATGTTCATTTAGAATCACAAACCATGTGACCGTTTGACTCTGTCTTTTTAATGGTGCAGGAAGATGACGATCGTAGTGTGAGCAAGGCGGGAAGTGCCGAAACGCATTACTGCGTATACTTGAATAAACCTAGAACGAATCGTTGATCCTCCCTCCGTGTCGGTGTCCGTCTCTTGATCAAGGGAATCGGAAGTGGAGTTGATGTTGAGCCGCTAACTGCTGGAAAGCGGCAACACCGACTCAGCCTCGTTCTGGTGCTCCTACGGAATCTGGCAATAATGGTGGCGATGTGTGAAGCATAGCGAGAAGTTCCCCCCCGCAGATCAAGAAGCGATAAGGACATTTACCGCAAGGTGAGGAACCCCCGGGTGCAATGGGTCGGAGGACGCCTGTAGGCTGGGAGGCGCGTTACCAGGAAGTGAGGCACTTTGAAACGCTCTGATGGGGAGAGGAGCCGGGGCGGTTACCCTGCGGGGAAGGATCGTAGGTCGGGTGTTTGTTCAGCTACATAGTGGTGTGCCAAGCAATCATTCCCGGTGTGAATTACGCTGTTATGGATACCTGGATGAGAGAAAGGGAAGAGGCAGCAGATGCAGTATTTAGCGAAGAAGCTGTGGACTTGACCGGTCAAAGTCGTGGACCTGAGCACTCTTTTTTTTTTAAAATAACTTTTTATTGATTTTGCCAAGTACACATATAGAGTAGCAGATGTGCCAACAGCACCATATTACACTTTTTCAAAGATAAAGTACATTGAGTTACATTCACTATTTCAACACTTCTCTGAGTTCTTTCTGTCGTAGTGTTAGATCCACCTTTGGGGATGTACATAAATTCCCCCGATACCTGTTCCATGCTTTCCATTTCTTATCCCACTTCTTGGGGCACCCTCGAATTATGAACACTTCCTTTTCAGCAATCATGCATCTGTCTAACTCCTGTACCCATACTCGTATTGGACCTGAGCACTCTTAAAAGTGAAACCAATGTACAAGCATTGATGCGTAAATTGGAAAAACAAACGCAATGACGTTTTAAAATGGTGGGAAGTAAAATCGCTAGGAAAGTATCTTGATGTGGGAAGAGTCCCCCGTGGGCTAGGAGTACTGATAGCCCGCACTTTTGAGAACCCTGATGCGGAAATGTTGCAGGAGTGTGCCACCAACAATGCATTGTCATCTCAGAACATGATGAAGATATTGGTAAAATATGCAAGTAAAGACCGAGATAGAATACTTGAAGAGATTAAAGTTATAGCAACTGACCTAAAAACTGGCAAAAGAAGATCTCTTAAAGAAATTTGAGTCCAACCTTGTCATTAGACTAAAAAAGCATGAACAAACAATACGGGAAAGTAAAGCTACAAAATTCCTGAGGGACAGATTGGATTATTAACGGGGGCAAATTTATTCATTTGCCCACCGTTTTGATAATATCCGGAGACAGAGACTGTCAAATCCCACAGGCACTGATTTAAAGAGAGCTGATGAGCAACAGGCAGATGCTGAATTAATCTCAGAAGCAAGTTCATCGATGAGCTCTGATATGGACACTGGGTCAGAGGATGGCAATAGAAGTGATAACCGTAACACAAACCAGCGCGAACCACCATCTGTCATTGACGAAATGCGTTTTTTACGCATTGATCGGACTCTGAGCACAAGGCCAAATCCGCAACGGAAAAGAAAGGAGTACCAAGGCGGCGCAAAAACCGACGGAGCAGGAATGGAGGTGGTTCAGGAGCAAAAATGAAGGCACCATTTTGAATTAATTATGTATAAATGTGTCAATTGAGGGAACTTGCGACAGTGTAACGCATAATAAGATGTATTAGTATGAAGTGAACCTAGCAACTGACAGTACACTAGAGCACTGTAATGCATTGATATATTCTGTAGATGAAAAGGTACTTTAGTATCTGCCAGGTTTCTTTTGCACTAGCACTTTATTGCATCAATTATGGGAGAGGCGATAGATTCTCAACATATTTATTAACCAAAGGTTTGCAATGTAAATAGGACCCCGTGACGGTGACGTACGAGCCCCGATTATGGAAATTTGAAAGAATGTGAGACAATGTTGCTTTAATTGTCATCGCATTAGCAAATGGAATTTTAACATATTAGGAATGCAATGCAATGCTTAATTTCTAATCTCAGAATATACTGGGGATGTTTTGTTGCACACATTATTCTATTTCCAGTAACCGGCATTATGTTCAAGTCTTACTTCCATGTTCATTTAGAATCACGAACCATGTGACCGTTTGACTCTGTCTTTTTAATGGTGCAGGAAGATGACTATTGTAGTGGTAGCAAGGCAGGAAGTGGCGAAACACGCTTCTGCGTATACTTGAATAAACCTAGACCGAATCCTTGATCCTCCCTCCGTGTCGGTGTCCTTCTCTTGATCAAGGGAACCGGAAGTGGCGTTGCTATATATATATATATTCCACGAAACAACCTGCTGGTTTTGTCTGGAATAGTTTTTCACTCCTGCACAAGAAACAACGTGTTTCGGAGCTTACGCTCCTAGGACCCGTGACCAGGGAGCGTAGGCTCCGAAACACGTTGAAAAGTTTTGTTGTCAGCTTTGTGAAAATAAACACGGTGATTTACTGGAGCCGCGACACTGTGGGGTTTCTTGTGCAGGAGTGAAAACTATTCCGCCCAAACCAGCAGGTTGTTTCGTGGAGTATTAGGGGTTTGCTACCCCGCCATGGCTCACCGTTACCAAGCGGCTCAGGCTGTAAGCGACATTGGTATTTGGGATATATATATCCCGCACTCACCCTTCTTTGCATCACACGCCATTCATCGAGGGCAGGGGAAGACAGCCTGAGCAGGTCAGAAAAACAAACGGGTCTGTAGTTCCTATGGAAACGCTTTTATACTTTTTGAAGGTTTTTAAGTTTCAGCAAAGTGCATGTGCAAAAGATGGGGCTAGAGACACATATATATATGATGCTGAAGATGGCGAAATGTTGCACGTAGCAACATTTAAAATGGAAAAAGTCTCATGCCGAAAAAAGCAGTGGCTTCTTTCATAGTTCTATGTTAATGCATCAACATAAAGTATCACCAATTTGGTTGTCACACTTTTTGTAAACTGTAACATTAGCTGGATGTCTACATTATATTATTCCATTTCCACACATCCTGCAGTACAGTTCGGCTTGATGACCACAATAACCATAATTCGTATAACTAGAACAGATGAATTTCTATGGCTTTGTGTGGGCAAAAAGTAAACCTAAGTATAACGTTCCCTGAAACCTTTGGATTTTGAAGTGAATTGCAATGGTTTTTTGAACGAAAAGTAATATAACATTTCTGTACATTAATACAACCACAGCCATGCACAGCCTTCCAACTGGCCTGCTGCAAGGCCCTGCGGCCAACCCCCCACATACACCCAATCCCACACAGTCGGGAATGTTGTGTGAATAGGGAAGGTTTGTTTTCCAATAGGGCTTCCGATCCGCTGGTAACCGCAAATACGCAGAGAATATGCGTCCCTAGCTACCTATGAATTTCTTTTTTAAATAACTCCTTAACTACTGAACAGATTTTCCACCAAATCTAAAAAATGCACAGACTGCGGACCAAGGTCTAGTTTTCTGCTAAATTTGGTGTAATTCCGTTCAGCAGTTCGGGCTGTAGCAGTGTTTAAAACTTGCCAAATCCCCATAGACATTGTATAGGGAAAAATTATTTTTGGGACCTCCTCCCCCTTTTTCTCAGTGCCCCGCTTAGTGAATCACCTCAAAACTTTCCAGACAGCAGCTAAAGTAACTTGTACACTACTTTTGAAAAATTACATGTAGATTTGTAAAACGGTGCCAGAGTTATTGGCAAAACAGAAAACGCTGTGTCTATGGGAAAAGTTGGTCCTCACTATATCTACCTAAGATTATAATAAAGAGGTGAATGCCATACTTAAAGCTGATATTTGATTGAGAATTCATACTCAATTAAGGCACCTACAACTTAAGCTATCACATTATTTCCTTTGCATCACAGGACACTTAAGCAGATGGTTTCCATTCATGCTGAGGCATTTAATGATCTGCAGTAATGTCATGTTACCACTATACATACCATGCTGGAGTTATGATGCCTCACCGTTTTTAAGAGATATGCTTACTCTAAGATTTGTCAAACCTGAGACATAGCGTAGCAGTTTGACAGCTGATATTCGACACGTGTAATTTTAGAATTTGGATGCTGCAGTTTATAATAGATTCTTAGAAGTGAAGGGTGATTCATACATTTTCCCTTTGTGAATAAAGGTCCTAAACTTGCTTTTATAACTTATGGGAGATAGCACATAGACCATTACATACAACTACATTACTCAAATTCAAAGAATCATTTTTCAAAAACCTGAAAACAGAGGACTACTTTAATCAATGTACTAGAAAGTGCAGTAAAAACAATTTTAAACTTTGTCAACACAAAATTTGTTCTCGCCTCCAACTGTCACTCTATGGTAACTCAAGCTATCTACAGTTAATTTTAACAATCACAATGAGCAGCCACTGATTAGAAGAAATGCTCACTAGGTTATAATGAAACATCATGTTAATGCACTCTGACAAACAACTGGGTTTGATGGGTACAACTTTAATTTCATTTGTCAATTTCTTAGTAGCAACCTTTGATACGTGAAACTGTATACCCAGATACTAAGTGGTTTTGGCTCATAATCTGAAGTAGCCAAGAATTTCAAATCTAAAATAAACTTTAAAGAGATGGCAGTTGTACGATTTCACATCTTTCAGACCAATGCATGCGTAGCATACAAAAATCTTTCATATATTGGCGGCAGTTAGACTTTGTTATTCTATTGCAATATAGGATTCTTAAGGTGCCAACTCAGCAAAGTTAACTTGAGGGAGCAATAGGCCAAAATGTTCTTTGATTATTTTCAACTAATTATTATTCACCACTTTTCTAATTACCTCTGACCCACCTGGGTTCTGGGCAATAAATTTTTCAGAAGTGAAAAAGCTTTAGAAACTACAAACTAAATTCACAAATAATGTTACAAAGCAGATTCAAGACAAATAAATAATTGCATGCTCCTCACTACAAAGTAGGTAACGTTTCTGCAGTCAAATTTGTATTGCTGAGTAACACCACCGTCATACTTTAATTAGTATAGAAATGATACGCCACAACAAAAATAGCATAAAATGTAAACAAGTAACACAATACAAGAAACACTGCTTAACAATACACAAAATTATACCATAAAGTTCCACACTAACACCATCCGCAAATAGTGAGGAACAATCGACACTTCAGTAACACAGATTTACAAATCTGTTATGATCAGATAATGGGGGAAAACACCATTTAGACTTTGGCAACAGGTTTCATCAGAGATGCACGACCAACATGGCTACATAAATTATAGAGATAACTAATTTCCCAAAAACTCACTTACAATTTGTAATACTCTGTCTAGTGAATACTTTATCTAACCCCAGATTCCTCACCTTTAGAGCATCCCCAGGTGTTTGACTAGATCCAAAAGATTTAACAGCAATACTCCCTGTGCCGGTTGGTATCATCGTGCGGCTCTGCACCACCTTTGTTGTGTCCCAGAAGTGACAACAAAGCTGCATATATGAACAATCCCTGCACACTGATGCCACTTTCTTTATGGACTCTGTCCACACCCTCAGAGCCCAACACTATTCAGCGATACCAGTATAACGATTCCTAGATTGGGACCCTTCCAGATGGGAAAGGAGACCATTTCACAGAATGATGAGAAGGGAGGGGGATAAGGAATCTGCAGTTAAATAAAAGTATACACTAGAAAGTGTATTACCTAAGGCAAGTAACGTTTGCTTCTCATGGATAATTCTAACCGTAGATTCCTTATCTTAAGAATGGATACCAAATCACTATCTACAAAGGTGGTAACTCTGTGGAATGGCTCAGTTCAAAAAGTCCTTCAGGAGCGAATGAGTGAAATGCCCTTCCCTTCAGACCTGGCTGTCAAGGCAGTAGTCCTTCGTGAACGTTTGTACTGACGCCCACGTTGCAGCCTGACATTTGGTAAGTGCAGGTATTCCACACGCTAGTCCAATGGCAGCAGCCTTAGCCGTGGTGGAATGGGCCCTCAACCCTCCAGAGGCTGCTTCTTGGCCAGTGAGTAGCTGATCTTGATGCAGGGGGCTATCCATCTCAACAAAGTCCTTATCTGCACTGTCTTGGCTTTCTTTGCCTCAAAGAACCTCACACGGAGCTGATCGTCTACTCAATGGTATTTGGTGCGATCGATGCAAAAGCTTAAACCTGTTTTCGGGGTCCAGCTGATGGAATCTCTCCTCCTCTATGGAGGAGGGGCAAAGAACATTGTTAGAAAAATGAACTGTCCAACGTGAAACACAGTTTTCAGGCAAATATGGCACCTTGGTCCGCAGTACCCATTAATTTGGGAAAAAGAGGATATAAGGTCACTGCACCGAGAGATATTGGAGTTCGCTCATGAACCGATCTGTAGTCACCTCAACGAGAAACAGTATTAAAAGTCAGAAGACGTAGTGGAGAGCTGTGCATGGGTTCAAATGGTGTGCACATGAGGAAAGTGATAACAAAATTGAGATCGCACAGTGGCACCACAAAGGGTTAGTAAGGAAAGAAATTAGTCAAACCTTTTGGAAACCTCATCATCACAGGTGATTTGAACAAGGATGACTCCGTTATCTTAAAAACTGGCTAACTAATAGCCTTTAATAGTGCCCACAGGAAGTCCTCGCTGGGCCACGAATAAAACTAAAAATATGACTTCTGACGCGCTTGGCCTGTAAAGAGATGGTATTGAGAGTGTACTCCAGGCTACAAACTAGTCTCAGTGCCTAGCATAGATAGTCTTTGTAGAGGGGCGCTGTGCAGCAAGTAGAAGATCTGCAACCTCAGGAAGACGTTTTAACACAGTCAAATGGCATTCCGGGTAGCACCCTCGCCTTGACCGATCTGGAACTATTAGGATGACTTGGGCCTGGTCATTCTTGATCTTGTTCAGAACTCAGGGCAAGAAAGGCAGCAACATAAAGTACTACAGGAGTACTGTGAACAAAGTTAACTAGAATGTGTCTTCAAGACAGCCTTCTTGGAAACTCAGGCACACAAAAGATTTGACAAAGTGCTCTCAGCAGCAGTAAAAAGGTCTAACCAGCGCACTCCTCATTTCTGGAAGATGCCCTGTGCCACCTCAGAGTCTGATCTCCATTAGTGATCCGCCAGGCCCCACCGGCTGAACTTTTCCTCCCTGGCCTTAAAAGACCCCACTGGGTGGGTCACGAACAGGGAAAAGCCTTGTACCTACAGCAACCTCCAGAGGCAAAGTACATCCTGACACAGCATCCAGAACCACACCCTGCCCTGCTTGTTGCAGTACCATATAGCTGTGGTGTTGAAAGTGAAGACCTGAACCTACCTCCCTTTGATGGATGGTAGGAAGGCTTTCAGCACCAGGCAAATTGCCTGTAACTCTAAGAGGGTGATGTGGAGACAGGTCTCCGTAGCACCCAGAATCCTCTGTTCTGCACCTTTCCAAATGACATTCCCATCTCAGCAGTCAGGCATCTGTCACGCCGGTAAACTCTGGAAGGGGCAGGGAGAGGGGTCTGATGCTGGTCCAGTTGCAGTTGAGCCATTACTGCAGATCTTTTGCAGTCTACTCCGAAACCTGGATGGAATGTGATAGGTTCCCTTGGAAGTGGGTCCACTGAGACCTTAAGTTACACTGCAGAGCCCACATATGCCACCTGGTGCAACCTACTAGCAGGATTCAGAATGCCAAGAGGACCAGAAGCCTCAGAGTCACTGTCACAGAGACCCAGGACAGGGGCTGAAATATTGGAATCGCAGCCTGAATGTCCTGGAGAGGTTTTTTGGTGGGATAGCCCAAAACTGTACTATATCCAAGATGGCGCCAATGAAGAAGAGTCAGGTGACTGCATGCAGATTGTGAACCCCAATGTTATCAGGAGTTTACTGTCATCTGGAGTTGTCCTAAGATTGCCTGCCGCAAGCCCACCTTCAGCCAGTGGTCGAAGTAGGGAGAAACTGGAACGCCAACCTCCGAATATGTGCTGAGACCAACACCATCAATTTTGCGCACACTCGAGATGCGCTAGTGAGGCCGAAGGGGAACAAAGAACATTTAAAATGCTCTGGCCCACCATGAACTGCTTGTAGCATCTGTGGGACTGCAGGACTGGTACGTGAAGTAGTTGTCCTGCAGTTCCAAAGCCAACATCTAGTCACATGGATCCAGGGCAGACAGAACCTAGGCCAGTTAGAGCATCTTGAATTTGTCCTCCTGCAAAAAGATGTCTAAAAGGTGGAGATTTAAATGGGATGAAGGCTGTCGTCCTTCTTTAGCAAGAAACACACAAATGATGGACGGAATGAAGAATAAATCAAACATTTAGTCCCAGTCAATGATCTGGGTTTAATCCATCGTATTTTTGCTCACTACGCCACCCCAGTTTGGGAACAAGCCATATGCAAATCAGTCTTGACCCTGCTTCCCATGGGACCAGTCCAGCCCGTAGTGCCAGGTCAGGTCCTCCCTGGACCGGGAAGAAGGTTGTGTATGGTGGATGAACACAGAGAGCCTGAAGCTACATCACATGCTGTGCTGAGGTGATGGCAATTAGGAAAGTGGTTTTGATGGTGAGGAGCCATAGGTAACAGTGGTGGAGCAGCTCGGATATAGTACAAATCAAAAAAGTAAGGACGATATTGAGATCCCACAGGGGCATCACAAAAGGAGAAGGGGGAAACAGATGTTGAAACCGTTTCAAAAACCTCATCACAACTGGTGATTTAAACAAGGAAAGGTGATCAGGCAATCTCAGGGAGCCGAAAGAGGTGAAAGATAACCTTTAACCATTCCCAGAGCAAGACCTTGCCAGGCGAGGGATAGAGCAAAAATGATATCAGACATTGGGCCTGGAGGGTGTCAATTTGGCATGTGCTGCACCAAACCCCAAACTTGTCATAAGGGCAGGTGTAAACAAGTCTTTATCAAAGAATACTTGGCTGCCAAGATGGCATCAACTACCTGCGGAAGATGACTGAAGGCATTCAGCTGTTGCCGCTCAATCTCATGAAGGTGAAGGTTGTGAAGACCGGGGTGGAGAACCTGGCTTTTCTGCTGCAACAGCAGATCCTCTTGGAGTGGCAGTCTGATCAGAGGCCAGATGCTCAAGCCCAGGAGTTCTGGATACCATTTCCTCCCCATGCTCAGTCTGGAACCACTAACATGACTTGGGCCCAGTCAGTCTGATCTTCTTGAGGACTCGGGCAGGAGTGGTATCGGTGGTAAGTTGTACAGCAGTCCTGGGTTCCACCAGAGGCGAAACACATCTCCTAGCGAAAGACACCTTGGAAAATCCAACGCACAGAAGTGCTGGCATCGCGTGTTTGCCACAGAAGTGAACAGATTAAGCCAAGGTTCTCCACTTTCATTTAAAAGACCTTGCGCCACCTCAGTTTGTAACCGTCACATGTGAGCCGCTAAGTGCAGCAAGCTGAGTTCTTTGGCCATGGCATTCAATGAGCCTGCTAAGTCGGTTACCACCATTAAGATCCCTTGGTGGTCCAGCCATTTCCAAAGGCACAAGGCCTGACATAGGGTCTGTGACCTCACCCTGCCCTGCAGTACCACGCAACGGTGGGGTAGTCCATGAGCACCTGCAACAGCCTCCCCCGATAGGCAGCAGGAAGGCTTTTAGCACCAAGCGGATGGCTCTAAGCTGGAGAAGGTTGATAGGGAGCCAACAGTCCGACAGAGAGTAGAGGCCTCTGCTCTCCAAGGTGGCCGCCCCAGCCCAGAAGTGCCATCTGTCACAACTGTCAGCTCTGGGTGGAGAACAGAGAGAGTCTGCCACTGACTTAATTACGATCTAATAACCACCACTTCAGATCTTTCGTAGTTTCCTCCAAAATCTGAACTTGGTTGGAGAGGTCCCCTTGATGTTAGGCCAACTAGGATTTCAGATCTCATTGGAGAGCCCGCATATGCCACCTGACATGCTTGACCAGCAGGATGAAGAAAGTCTTGAGTCACAGCAGCCTCAGAGTTGACCTCAATGAAATCCAGGACTGAGTCTGAAAGATCGGGATCATAGCTTTAATGTCCTGGACAAAGGCACAAAACCAGACCGTGCCCACAACGGCTCTGATGAAGGGGAGCATCTGAGAAGGAGTCGGTGGGACTTCGACAAGTTCATAGGGCATCACAAGGATGACAGGAGGCTTGCAATAGTCTGGAAGTGGTTGTTGACTGTCTGGGGCAAGCTTGCATTCAACAGCCAGTCATCAAAATAGGGGGAAGTCTAGTACCCAAGACGTTCGAAGATGTGCTGGCACCACCGCAAACTCATTCTTGAACACCCGGGTGGCGCTGATGAGACCCAGGGGAGAACCGCAAACTGAAAATGCTACTGTCCCACCACAAACCGCAAGTAGCGCCAATTGGTCAACAAGACAGGTATGTAGAAATAGGCATCCTGTAGATCCAATGCCACCATCCAGTCCAGAGGTCAAGGGCGGACAAGGCCTGGGCCAAGGTGGACATTTTGAATTTTTCCTTATGGGAGAAAATGTTGAAAGAGGGCACATCTAGAAGATGCCGAAGACCCTTGTCATTCTTAAGCAGCAGAATGTAGTAGGATTAACAACCACACCCTACTTCTAGCACAGGCACTGTTTCAACAGCTCCTTTAGCCAAAAGGGTCTGCACTTTCTGCTTCAGAGTGGAGAGATTATTCTCGGTCAGTCACTGGGTGGAAGGTGAGGTAGGAACAAAAGGAAGGGTAAAGCATAATCCAGACAATCTGCAAGACCCACTTTTCTGACCGGATTGTTTGCCAATCTGGAGACAATTGGTGGATTCTGCCTCCTACCGGGTGGGTGTGGCTCTGCAAGGGGACACTAAAGAGATTTGGCTGGTAGGGCTGCGGGTTTAGGGAGGAGGACTATTAGGCACGCTAACCTTGATTGCAGGAGGCACCTCAGCCTCTTCCATGAAACTGCTTAGCCCCCTGCTGGGAGGAGGTGGGGGAGGGGGTGTGACAGGCAGGTGGCAAGGGATGCCTCGCCAAAGCCACAAAAAGGAACAGTGGAATAGTTGCGGCTGAACAGAGAGGCCCAGAGAGGGGGCTGTAGCCCTACTCTCAGTGAAGGGCTCAAGGACAGTCAGCCTTGTCCCCACCTCCATGTTGGGGTGCTGGTGGTCAATCTGCTCCTATGCATAACCATAGCATAGGAGCAGATTCCTTAACGGCTGGGAGGAGAGAAAAGAGGCTTCTGCAGGGAGGTATCTAGCCCACTAGACTCCTGCAAGTCCTCATATCAATTGTCCTCTACATACGGCTGGACAAATTCATCAACCTGGCCATAGTCAGTGCTGAAGAGGGAACACAAAGAATGTTGCCTGCCATGTGAAGTTCAAGAGCAGGGGCTGGCTCCTCATTCGGGTTCAGGCACAGAGTCGGTCGCATTCGGACCGGGGTTGATACAGCATTAGAAAGGATGATCAGAAGCGCCTCTTTGGGAGGTGACGTCACTATCGGCGTCGCTGTACTCAAGCCTGATGTGGGTTTGGGTGCCGGGGGCTGTGTTGGAACTGGAGCCCAGGGCAGAAGTGGTACAGTGGGTCCAGCTGATGCCGAGGGTGAAGCCACCAGCGGTAGTCCAGGTGGAAGACTCCAGGGGGCCCAAAGGAGCCCCAGAGGGAGTCAGTAGAAACCTGAAGAGCTAGAGCATAGCTGCGCTGAACTCTTTGATATGGTGGGTTGTGGCGGAAGGCCCTGGAAACTGCGAATCGGCGCCGGCAGACTTTGAAAGCAGGAGCAAGACAAATGACACGCTCAGCCGCTTCGTTAGGGGAGTTGGAATAGCATGAAGGAGCAAAACTCTACTTCGACTTGTGTTTTTTTATGCTTACCAGAGGACTTGGAGCATGACAGATACTGGCCTCTTAATCAGCACTGTTGACTCCGGGAGCGGAAATCAATCCTTGGACTTTAATTGGGACTTGGAGTGGGCCCGATGCTATGTCTTCTTGTGCTTGGTAACAAAGTTTCACCTCACGTTCCATCATGGCATTGAGGCTTATCGACATGCAGTCTCCACAGGTTTGGGAGTCATGGCCCGACCTCAGACACCACAGGTATAACTGGTAAGGATCTGTCACAGACAACTGTTTGCAACAGTTCTTACAGAGTCTAGAACCTGTCATCTTAGGGGGTGACATTCCTTGCACACTGAAAAACTTTCTGTTAGAAACAAAATTGAGGTAAGGTCTGTAAGAGATAAGAAGAAGCTTCAGATTTGCATCTGGTGGCGTGGAAAGAAAGGAACTGACATCAGTGAACATGAGTGACGTATATATAGGCCCGCATATAACTTCCGGAACTGAACGGCATCAGTGAGGAGCCACATGGCGCCACTTTCTGGCACCCAGAGGTGCTATGGAATAGTTACCGGATCCAGTCTGACGCCTGGGATGTTCAAGAAGTGAGGAATCTGCGGCTAGACGTCTCTATCAGAAACCCCAGTTTCAAAAATTGTGGATAGAGGCAGAGGACCTTCACTGTCTTTTGTTGACAGTGGAAAGAAAGAATGGCAAAAAATTGACTTGGCTTTTGTTTTTAGTAGGCCAAATCACAGAGAGGATTTGGCTTCAACATACATCTGCATATTCATTTTTACAAGTCTAGCGATGTTTGCACATCTCCTATGTCTAATATAAATGTACTAATGTTAGGCTGTTCCAATTGCCATACCTCCCTTAACATATAAGAATGTATTTTGAAACTCTAGACGGAGTCACCCTAACATTGTTAGCTAATTCCAAGCACTTGCATGTAGAAGGCGCAATTGGGACTGAAGAGATATGCAGGAAATGAACAGAAATATTTACATGCACTGTCAACGCTGGTAAAATTAAAATAGTATCACCAGTGCTGCTATCTTTAAAAGTAAAGAAAGTAAAGCATAATCCTCGCCTCCGGTCCGGACATAGAATGAAAAATTTCCTAGCTACCGTAACGGAAAGTTTCAATTCTATTAAGGACTCGGAGGCGAGGATTATCCCACCCAGGGTACAAAGTTCTCCTTCTTTGAATCCTTCGCTCCCGTATTGGAGTAAGTAAAGTGTTTAATGTGTTTGAATTTTTAAGAAGTCTGGCGGTTTAAATTTTACAGGTTGCTATACTGTCGAGCTTGTTTACCTTGCAGGCTAAAACCTTAGAGACGACTTCCGCTTATATTCTCTTTTGCGTTTCGCTTATATTCTCTTTTGCATTTCAGGAGATTCTGGAAAGCAAGATTCCTGAAGTTCCATGCTGGCTGGCCTACAGCAACGAAAGAGGGAGGTTAAACAGCGAGAGAGGACTGTCTGTACCTAAGGGAGCCTGTGATTGGAATATGGAACAGAGGACACTCTAGACGTGGGCACTCTATTGTTTTTCTGTCATTCCCGATGTACCATGGGAATGGTGGTGGTTGTTGTTGACTTTAAAATGGCTGCTATCTTTAAAAGTAAAGCCATTCCTTCATACATTGTGGACATTCCTGCCAAATTTCTGGCTCTCCCAGGCAAAGTGGTGCCTCTATCAGGTCTAAAAATTTATAAGCAGAATTTATTAGTTGAAACTGTAATTAAATTAATTAACAGAAAAGGTGGCTATTAGAAATGTGTACTAAGACCATACTCTTCCCTTCATAATATTTAGCATAAATTTAAATTTTTATACACTTTCTAGAATACATTTTTAGTATCGATTTTCTCATCTGAATTCCAAGTTGTGAAATTGTTACTTTGTGAGAATAAACACATCAGAACTTAGCAGAAGCTTGATCGTAATGAACCATGACAGGAGGTAAAGGTGTGCTGAACGTTCGCAAATTGCTTCTCAGAAGAGCTTAAACTTAACATTCATTGCTCACAAATGAAATCAGCATGTCAGTGATCAGGACGACAGGAGAAGACATTAGCCTAAGGCTGGAAAAAAATATAATCCACGTAAAGTGAAGAATAAAATAAACAGTTAATAAAATCAACTCTGACCGGGAAACACGTTTCTCTCTCAAATTACTGAGTAGATTCTCCTAGTAACCTGCATCTGACCAGCTTTTTTAGGAAGCATCAGACTCATCATTAGAAACGTAATGCATACCAGACTAATAGTGTGGCTAAAAAGTGAACACTGTTTTAAAAGTAAAGTAAGGATGTAAACATTTAATACTAAAAAACAATGTCATCTGTCACCTACACTGATGCCTCTCGGAAGAGTGTGCCACGAGGATGCTGCATATGTTCAGAATAAAAAAGCGAGCAATCAGGAATGACATATGGAGTAAATAATGGACACGGTTTCTATAATGGCAGTGTTCCATTTAGTAATAAAAAAAAGTTTAATTGTCGTTTTAAGTTTCAATAAAGTAAGTACACTTGTATAAACAGAAATTCTGTTTTGGTTAGGGTACCATACACCGTGTCTTTGGCAACAGGACACTATTAAATGGAACTTTATTGTCTAGCACAAAACAGTGCATGTTGTAACAAAAAACCAGAAGACCAGATATGACTGACTGTCTTTGGGCAGTAGTCCAATGGCAATCCAAGTTAATAAACAATGATCTGCATGGAAAACTATAGTCTTACAGCTATTTAAAGTGGTATTATGTATGAAAAAATCCTCATAAAATTTGTAACTGATTTTGCTTTATATCAAAACTTTAAAAGAGAACCTCGCCATCCTTTTAAAAATACAAATATGATGTCTGGTTAGACTGATTTTCTTTTGCCAACATTCACATTCACAAAGAGCATCTTACTCACAATGGAATCCTAAGAATATTAAAAAGTTACTTTTTGTAATATAAGTTTCCAAGAAGCACATTACAGTGCAAACTCAAATAGCACAACTCAAACGAAGACTTCATTGAACCTGCTGTAATTATTCTCTTTTGAAATACCAAAGTCATCCCAACACCAAGGGCAGAGCCGAAACAGGAGTTGGCATCCATATGTTGAGGTAGAATGACGTTTGGGATGTATATATTTTTTTTAGTATGTGTGATAAATATTTAATAGTGGGTTTCACCAAGCTGTTAGATATGACATTCTTGGTGTGGTAGCCCCCCAACCTTTTTTGCCTTCACCCCTCCTTTTTTCTGAATTTGTTTTGTTGGTATTAGGACTCTATGAACTTTACAACTACTAACCAGTGCAAAATCTCCCTTAAACATGGTACAATTGCGCTACACCGGACTGGCACATTTATATACTCGGGCCTGCCACTGCAATGAAATTTTAAACTGTCATTTCGACCTGGCAAAATAAACCTTTTCCTAGGCCTAAACCTTTCTTTTTTTTATTACACATAAGTCACCCCTAAGGATGTCCCTAAAGGCCCATGGGGCTGGGTGCCATGCATTTAAAAAGTAAGACATGTGTGTTTACGTTTTACATGTGTTGGCAGTGAAAAACTCCTAAAGTCGTTTTTCACTTCTGCACGGCTTATGTCTCCCATTGGCTAACACTGGGTTACCGTATTACACTTAAGTGCTAACTTTGGGTTGGAAGCAGATAGAGATATGCTGTTTAGACTCACATGAATTGTAATTTAAAAATCTCTTTTAATGGTACAGACTAATTTTCTGTCACAATTCTGAATATGTCACATTTAGAAAGTGACGTATGTACAAGTATTTTTCAATGATATGCAACACTTTTTTCTAGCATTACACGTTTTTACATCGGGTGTATTCAATAGATTTTGTTCGCAGACAGTTAATGGGTTTTAGTTACATATTCACGGGAAAGGGGGTCGTTTGTTTGGTTATATGCTAAAGACCAGAGGAGAAGGAACGTGGGTCTTTTAAACGTGAGAGAGGGAGGTGCATTATGGGAGTGAGAGTATTTGGCAAAGATATGTTGGTAACTGATTGCAGCTGTTAGAAAACGGTTACGTGGTGTTAGGTTGGTTAAATAAAGCGCGCATATTTAAGAGCGAGAGCGAGCGTTATTCAGGTTAACAGTCGGGAAGTAGGAGGAAGGAGTAGATTTATGGTGAACAGCACGAGGAGCTGAACGTTGATGGGAACCGTTTTTGGAAAGGTACAAAATAGGGACATAAAGCAAGATAGAACAGGAGTGGGGGAGGGAAAGGTCTGCAGCATATGGGAGGAATATGGGAAGGGCAACGGGTTTTTCGAGGGAAGGGAGTCACAATGACTTTTACGTTGATTTAGAGCATATTTAGGATAAATATAGTTTTGGGTGAGTTAAGAGGGAGTATGAGACAGGAAGTTTCAGTATTCACGCCAGACTCGAGATGGGGTTACGGAGGGATTTATGAGTTTATGTATATAATATTTTTTGATCATGTGGTAAAGCTGTTCATTTTATTTGTTTCAGTAACCCCTGACGAAGAGCCAAGCAGGCTCGAAATGCATTGGGTATTTCTACAACGGGTCAACTTTTAATTGTGATCAAATTGTGATTAATTTGCGTGTACCTATGTACAAAGCCTGGATTGGAATACATTTGGTATTAGAAAAGTCAAATAAAGATTGCAGATTCAATTACACTGTCTCCGCTGTGATGAAGAGAAAAAGTGTACGTATTTAACATTGGATTTTCAAAAATAAGGACATGATTACAAGAGTCTATATTAGAGTACCTGGATTAATGAAATTTATTGGCGGGACTGATTCCCACTTCAACGCAGTGCGACAGTGAGGGCGCAAGATGAGTGCCCTTTTTTTGAATACATTTAGAAAGTTGGCATTTTTCTCCTCTTAACCATTTGTGCCTTCTGCCAGAGTCAAGCCTGTATTGTGTAGGAGTCAATGCCTTTAATAGAGAAGTAATTTTGGATTGCCTCTCACTCGACCAAGCATTTAAAATCCCATGGTTAAGGTATGTCAAGGAGACTCTCACAGCCCTGGGAAGAACAGACATTTTTAAGAGATATGACAAAGTGAAGCAACTGGAAAAAAACTGGTCAAAGAATTGTTCTTAAAAAAAGCCATGGCCCACCGTGAGGGTAAGAAGCTTAGTAAACCCACAGTAAGAGGACATGCTTTAGTCAATTCAGTACAGGGCATGGAGACTTATCTTTCTATTTTAACCAGTGCCCATGACAGATTTTTAATCACTCGTTTTAGACTAAATATGTTCCATCACTTAGTGGCATCCCCGGCAGGCTTTGTTTTACACGTAGAAGATAGAGGATCCTGTGGCTGCAACAATAGGTCTCCACAGGATACCCACATTTTGTATTCTTATGTAAATATTTCCCCCCCCCTCGGCGATTGTATCTTAAACCTTTTTTAACTGAACTGAGATTCAGGCATGCTCGTGTTGCCCTTTTTTATTTGCAACTCTTGCCTAATGTCTGTACGCTATTTGTTGTCACAAATGTTTTAAGAGCAGCTCTAAGATCTAGAAGCTCGAAACATGATTGATCTATATATGGATTCTTGCAATTTTGAATAGATGATGATATATTGTTTCAAATGAATTTGTTACTGTATTTTTATCTTTGTGTCTTTTATGGCAGCGATTACCGCTGAATAAAGATTATAATTATTATTCTTCTGCCAGTGTCCTGGGTGACATGACTGTGAATGGCTCTGTTGTTAGAGTTTGTGTAGTCCTCCCAGACAGTAACACAAAGGGGACAAGGTGTGGACAGGATGGCAGGGGCAGAGCTGTGCCCTTTCCACTAGCACACACAAAGGAGCGCCTATTGTCACCACAGACAGTGTGGAGCCTTGACAGGGAAAAGGAAGAGCCTTCCAGAAACAGACTTGGGGTAGTACAGGGTTTCACCCCCATTCATAAAGGCTGGCACCAGGTATACATATTGGACCATCAGATCAGCTCTCCAAAATACTCCTGGACCTGTGGACATTACCAAACAAGGACAGCACAGCTGTTGAGGACTGCCCTGCTATCTGAGAAGGAACACTGGACCTGCTTATCTTCATCCTAGACTAACCTGAGTGACTCCATGGATCAGTTGTCTGACCTGCTGCGTGAGATACAGAGACACCACAAGCTCCAGGGCCCCCCTGCAACTGCCCAGCCGACATACTGCACTGGCCCTGCAACTGGACCTGTCTGAGCCTTGCTGGCCTCTGCTGGAGTGAGTTCCTGATTCCCAAGGGGTGCCCCCCAGGTAGTAGACCCTTGGCTGGCACTGGTTTGAGCTCCTCCGAACACAAAAAGGTGAAATCCTGAAGTTTGGGCTCTTCATGACTGCAAACGGGATAGTTTGTGCAGAGACTCTGCCACCAATGGCCACCGTCAACGTGAAGCTCGGGTGAGACCTGCTCTTTGAGCTACAGAGACTGCCAGCGAACCGCCACCGCAAAGCTTCAGCAACAGCTGTCCATGATGCCGGACCTGCTCTTCGGTCTACAGTGACAACCATTTGCAATGCTCTCCCTGCTCCTCATGGCCTCCTCCACTGTAAGTGGAACTCTACGCGCAAGACTTCGAGAAGGTAACTCTTTGAGCGGGGCTAACCTGGACCCTGTATCCAGCTCACATTCCATCGCACACAGCCTGAACTTGCTATGTTCCACTGGCCTCGTACAACCAGTTGACCATGAGTGACGCTTAGCACTTTTAGGTGCTATTTACACAAAAAATCTTAAAATAGCTTTTCTACGGTTCTACTGATTGAATTTTTGCTATTCTCGTATCATTGTGTTTATGGAAAGGTCCTCTATTTTTCTAATTTGGTTTGTGATTTTTCTTGTGTTTTCACTTTGTTACTGTTTGCGTATTGCATAAACACTTTACAAATCGTCTGAGTGCTTTGTTCCAAGCTACCAGAGGGTTAAGCACAGGTTAATTTAGTGACTGTTGCGGTTCGCCCTGACAGGGATTGTGATTGTTGCCTGAGTGGGGCTTCCATCCCCCTCAATCAATAACCCAGTTTCTCACACTACCATCTTATGTATTAATGCATGTGGGTTTCTGCCACACCAGGTTCTTCACTTCTTTAGTCCAGTGATGTGTGTTAGTCCATTTTCTATCAGTACGCAATTTAGCTGAAGATGTTACCCATGTTGCTATAGTTATGTGGACTGGTGGTGGCACCAGTGTATTCCTTTCTAAGACTCCGAGCAGTAGGCACATTTGCAGTTGTCCTTTTCGTACAGCTGAAGGCTGTGGATGGTGCAAGACTGAAAAACCCACCTACAAATAAAGTTGTTGCTCTATGACTAGTATCATTGTATGGCAACATGGTTTTATCTCCTGCAGTAAGCTGTGGGTCTCAAATCAATTGAAGTGAGTCTTAGATTTTAGGTTCTCTATGTCAGCAGTCATTTTAATTCCAAATTCTGAGGAGTATGCTGAGAATCTGAGATATTCCCCTGATTCATCTTAGAGTCCTTTCCTTAACTACACCATCAAGAAACACTTGAATGGTGAGGAAAGGAGTCAGTCTGTGACTCCACAAAACAAACCTTTTGAAGAATCTGGACTTCAGGCAAATAACTGAAGTGATCCCCTTCAAAGACATATTGCTTAGAATAAAGGAGGAATAAATGAAAAGGAGTAAGGCATTGCTAGGAATAGAATGGCTGATGAACTATTGTTGCAGGGATTCTACACATATACAGAACTATGTGCAGGAAACCAGGACCTCAGTGTGTAGTGGTGTACCAAAATACCCACCTCAGTTCCCAGTGTCCCAATCCGACTAGCTATAGTGTCTCATTCGTTCTCCGTACTACAGCGAAGCTACCAATAATTAGACATCCTAGAACATGCTACTCCATCCCTCTCAGGATACGTGGGAACAAGAACACTCTTTCGTTCAAACTCTTGTACTTGTCCACAACATGAGTAAATAGAGCAAAGGAATAGTTTAAAATGTTTATTTTAACTAACGTGCCCTATAATGCAGTACACGCGCCAATACTAGCAACAATATGCATAAGATCAAACAAATCAGCATTGTTACAATTCCATATAGAACAAAAGGGGAAATCATATTATAATGATGGTGGGAACAGGACTATAGCGCCTCGCCACCCTCCCCGTGCTAGAAACTAGTTTATTATAATTATAGAAGACCTCCAGGATTTGTCAGGGGGACCCCATACCTCAGATTGCAGATGCAGGAATTTACATCTCTGGACAAGCACAGCTCTTCTATCCTGGAAAGCGTTTCTCCAAGTGTGTTAACATGCATGCAATGCAATATTAAAAGCACCAGATTTCCAGGTTGGTAGCTGTGTTCTATGTTATGGCTAGGGACGTGAGACCGACCAAAGCAAATCAACAGAGCTCATTGTTTTTGGACTTTGAACACGCTGTACAGACGAAGAGCAGAGTGTTCAACTAGATATGTGAAATGCAGACAGTTCTCATGTGAAAGCAAGCAGGCAAAGTGTTTACGAGAAATGTGGCATGTAGTAACATGAGCAAAAGCGGCAAAATGGCGGTGTAGTGATGTCTCTTTAATAGAGTTATGAGGCATGAGTGTTCTGGGTTCTATGTTCTCGTGGTGGTGGGTGGAACACGGGCTGAACAGTTGGAGTGTAGCTGTGGACGTGTGTACATCTCTGTGCCTGTACGAGGTTGCTAATAAAGTGCTTGCCTCATATTCATCGCTTCTATGGTTATTACAATTTGGCGACGATCCTGGCAGGCGGCCAAGCATATCTAACTTATGCTAACTTAGCAATGTCCGCAGGTGTGTCCATATCCTCACTACACTATGTCACACAATAAGGACACAGGATATATTAGGGACTCGGGATAGATAGAGTGCAGAGAGGAGGCGGCTTGGTTTCACTACCAGCCATACAAAGTGTACTGAAACAAGTCCAATCCAAATAAAGTTGATCTATGTAAACAAAATATTTTACTAACCTGAAACGGAACAATAGCCAGAGATCCTGAAGAAACATTTTCTAACTTGAAGAGATAAAAGTGTTTATAAAAATAATGCTAAAGGAGCATTTTTGTCTAAAATTACAGGTTTAGTCTGTATAGATCCTTTAGACAAGAAAAATTATGTAATCCGACTAACCGTATAGTATAGGAAATACCGTGAGGTTTAACTTTACTAACATACAAGATCACAGAGATTTCGCTACAGCACTTGTAGAACAACATAAGGCATGCTTTTTGACCTGAATCACAAACATGCAACCATCACTGCAGAAGAGACGCATATATGTTTGATATCATTTAGAGAGAAAAATTATATATTTGGATTTAGCGGTCAAGGCTGCTAATCAGGTTAACATGACACTTGTGAAACTTTAAAAATGTGTTGCATTCACATGAAACAGTCATATGCAGTCCAAGTGGAAAACGTTCACAATACCTCCTCATGTTATACAGAAAGCAACGACACACGTCTGTACAAAATTCAGATACGTATTTATCCTAGCATATAAAACCAACAATCGGGCACCGACACTGGTATCCTGGACTTCCTCCGCCTTAGTAGACCTAATCCTACAGGAATACGATCCCTTTCTGTCCTGGAGATTAAAAGTTATAAGGCCACTCCAACCTTCCTACCCAAGTCTGTTTATTTCCCCAAATAAATTAAATAAACAACAGAAGGGGTCGGATAATAACCAGGTATACTCAATACTGAAAAATCCAATAGGTAAGACAAAGGGACACATTTCTAAATCTTTAATTGAGAACAATAGTGAAACAATAGAGGAGCTAAAGTTTGGTTGGTTAGCTGCAGCATTACACAGAGTAAAGGAGGCTTGACGAAACCCAAATGATGGTCCCAAGTGGTAGGATTGGAATATGCTCCTGGAATATAAAAGGTATTCAATCAAAGATACATAATGAGCAACTGACTTCAATGCTGGAATATTTTCAAATTATTTGCCTACAAGAGAACTGGGTAACTGATCCTTTTAAATTAGAAGGTTTTAAGGGATATTATATGCCTGCCATGAAAACAAGCAAATACGGCAGATCTTGTGGGGGTTTGGCTACTTTTATTTCAACAGATCTAAAAATGAAAAGCGAGGTGGAAGCCCAAAATATATGTGACTGTCTGATAGTTAAAATAAGTAATAAAGATAAACACATAATTAAAACTCTCTTACTAATAAATGTATATATTCACTCTGATTCCAGTTCAAGAAGAGCAATGGTTAGAAGTTTGACAACTATAACATTGCAGCAATTGAATAAGGAGACCCACATCACAGGTGACTTCAATATGAATATGTTGAGGTCTTATGTTAGAGACGACGAAGTTCAACAACAGGACCATCTATGGGCAATCCCTAGCATTCCACTTACCCTGGATATTAAAGGAGAAAAGAAAGGGAAAATGAGTAAGATTTAGAATCCTTAGGTCAAAGGGTGCTAAACGGACGGTTCCTGCATGACTCGCCACCCGCCTGGACTTATCAAGCACTTGGCAACAAATCTCGAATGGACTATAAAATAGCATCTTTAAACTTATTTCAAAAGATTTCATCTTATCGGATTGGAGGACCAAACGGGAGTGATCATAGCCAACAGATAATGGAGTTAAAATTTAACTGTGTAAGGCATGGAAAATATATGACGCTTCCGGGAGATATAACTACGGTAAATTATAAGAAACTTTATTGGTCAGAAACCTCCAAAGCAATCAATCATACCAACGGCGCAAGCGACAGCTGAAATTTGTTTTAAAGGAGATTCTCTGAACGCTATTTAAAAATGGTCCCTCTTTACAGAAAAAAGTATCTCATGCCAGATCCAAAAAGATGGTATTAAGGAGCAGCATGGTAAAAAGTCACTAGTCATTGGTTAAATTGTGTTCTGAATGTCATTTATTCAATCAATCAATTGAATCTTAATTTCGGCAATATTTCAGCCATAAAAGAACACATAGAATAATATATACATTAAAAATACAATATTGAAGCAGTGTCTAAAATTACATAGTCAAGTGTAAAGCAGGGGTGGAAGTCACTGTTAAAAGTACATTATTGCAGCAATAACTGGAATTACATAATCTGATATGAGCCCGGGCTGCTAGGCACTATTTGAAATTATAAAACTCCTATTAATCCAG
The DNA here is from genome assembly GCF_964204655.1 of Triturus cristatus. NCBI lineage: Eukaryota > Metazoa > Chordata > Amphibia > Caudata > Salamandridae > Triturus > Triturus cristatus. The sequence continues at coordinate 1,621,567,153 of NC_140589.1, read as the reverse complement.
ATAGCATGCAGATACTTTGCAAGAGCAAACACAATATAACCTGCAGTATCAGTTTTAAAAACCCTTAATGCATCCGAACACTTCCTGAATCCTAGATTCCTGCAGATGGGTACAATCCAGTTCTTCCTTGCTCTACTGTAGAGAGGGCAGAAAAAGAGAATATGACATTCATCCTCTTTGTTCATGCAACAGCCAAGACAATGTGAGGACCTGGACGGGGACCATTTGCTGGTTAGGCACGCTAAAGGAAGTGCACCAAACCTCCATTGTATGTATAGCTTCCTGGCCAAGACAGGAAAAATTACATCCAGGTAATCTTCAAATGAGTATACAGATTTAATCTCTATGAATGATTTTACCATGGTACCATTCTGAGAATCGTGGATCCATGCGTTAGAACATCGAGATCTGTATAACTCTGTGAATAAATTCCCTGAGATCTCACTACAGGCTGTTGCTGGATTCACCCACATGTCTTCAAGACCCAATTTCATGAATTCGTCTTTGATATAAGAGAGCCAAGGGATATGCACTACCTTGCCTAATCTCAGTATTTCTTGTAACTCAGTTTTGTACTGCACAAGCTCGGGGGTCAGCCAAATCCTCCTCCAGAACCTGAGGGGTGTAATGGCTAATTCCTCCTGGATGGAAAATATACCCAAGTCGAGCCTCAGCGGTAATAGAGGTGTACTTTGGGGGAGCGAGAGCAACTGCCTCAGAAAGTTGTTCTCAACTTTAGTCAGTCCAGGTCTAACGGCGTGCCCCCAAAGTTCCCCTCCATACAGTGCTGCCGCTCTGGCCCTCATTTTATAGATTTCAAGACTAGGGCTGATGGGTTTGTAAGTGGAGGCATTTGTCATTTTTAGTATTCCCCCTGCTATTTGGGTCAGTTTGAGTTGTGATTTGGCAAGGTGTGGGCCCCAGGAAAGTTTTTCACTTAGTGTGACACCTAGGTATTGGAAAGTGTGAACTCTCTCAAGTGCAACCGAGTCTAGGGTAGGGGGTGGTCTGGTGTGTAAGGGAGGATTAAAAATCATGTATTTTGTCTTATCTACATTTATCTGTAGACCATGTTCACGGCAGAAGTTGTTAAATCCATCCAATATACGTTGGATCCCCATTGGTGACTTGGATAAGAGCAAGGTGTCGTCAGCGAACATTATAGCTGCGACTTTCCTGCCTGCCAGCTTGGGTGCATCGTTGTTAGGAACTGCGTCCAGGCTAGCTATCAGTCCATTTACATATATGCAGAACAAGGTGGGGGCCAGGACACACCCTTGCCTGACACCCTTGTTCACGGTGAACCTGGCGGACAATACACCTCCTCTTGCGCACCTGACCTGAGCAAAGTTCTGGGTATGCAACCTCACAAATATTCCCAATAGAGAATTGGGTACACCCAAGTCTCGTAGAACAGCCCAAAGTTTACCCCTAGGGACAGTGTCAAACGCAGAGCATAAGTCAACAAATACCATGTGGAGGCTGCCACCCTCTATTACCACAGTCTTCCAATACAGCATTATTAAACAGAAGATCTGGTCCATGGTAGATGTTTTGCTTCTAAAGCCAGTCTGATAGGGAGAAAGGATTTCATTCTCATTGGTCCAGTCCTGCAAACGATCTAAAATAAGTTGTGCAAATATTTTTTGGGGGACGTCAATGAGACTAATGGGCCTGTAATTGACGGGGAGCAGGGGAGAACCCTTTTTATATATAGGTATGATTTCCGCTCCCAATCACGAGCCCGGAACCTCTGCACCGTACAAAATTGTGTTAAAGAGTGCGCATAAGTACGGCGCCCATATCTTAGGCTGTTCTTTGAACATATCCCCGGGTAGCTTGTCTATACCTGGTGCCTTGCCCACTGCCAGTTTCCCTAGGGCAAAGGTAACATCCTCTACGGAGAATTCCAGAACTTCGACATCCCCAGTGAGAGGTAAGTGAAAGGGCAGAAGGTCTAAGTCAGAGGTGGCTGCATATAGTGATTTAAAATGGAATTCCCACACCCCCGGATCAAGGTTGACTTCAATTGCATTGCGGGGTTCCGCACGCCCTGAATTCACAATAGCCCAGAATCTACTCGGTTCCTTGTTGGCAAGAGCAGAGGCTAAGTTTTCCCATCTCTCCCAGTCCCAATCTATTTTTGCCTGTTTTAATACTTTTTTGTGGGCAATCCTGAGTGAACGGATCATTAGCCTGTCACTGCCAATTTTGATGGCATTAATCAGATCAGATTTAGCTCTCCTACATGTGGCGTTATACCATGACGAGGAGATGGTCCTGGGTTGCCTGGGGGGAGCGATAGGATTTAGAATGCCTGCAAGGGTATCAACCAGATCCTGATGAACAGTAAGCAGGTTTACAGAAGTGTCCGAGGACAACCCTTGAGCCCAGATGTCACTTGCCATTTTGAGCAGGGGAAGGATGGATGAGTATAAACTTGAGAGTACATCCCTCCTTTCACGCAGGGTCGCCCACTTTACCCGCCTCCTGTTGTTAGTAAGAACCAGGCCTGGGTCGGCGGTTGATTCCATGTGGGCTTTCGCAGATATGGGCAATTCCATTTTCAACAGCAGTGCGTTATGATCGCTGTCCGTTCTATTCACAACCTCCAGATCCACAATCTTAGACCACATCCTGGTCTGGACCATTACGTAGTCTAAATGGGATTCCTGATCTTTTTTATTATAAGTACATTTGGAGGGAATATCTGAGGGCATCCGACCATTAACCGCCCTGACTGAGTTTTGCAAAGTTAGGGTCATAATCTGCATGGCCAGTGGGGTCCATGCCTTTGCGAAAGTGGACCTGCACTGCGGGATTCCCCAAAACTCATCTTCATCCAGCAGTGCCCCCTCGTTCAGCCCTTGAAGGGGCTCGTAGTGGCAATTGAAATCTCCTGCAATCACATAGTGGATGTCTCGGTTTAAAGATTCAAGAAAAAGCGATAGTTCCCCAACGGTGTTGGATTCCTTTGCCATAGCAATAGGACGTGAATATACATTCACTATTGCCAGTTTGTGTAAGTTGGGCCAGGTCATTAGGACGCATAAAATGTCGTCCGAATTTGTCTGAATCAAATCCACCCTACAGCCCAGGTGTACACCGATCCATGTTGTCAGACCACCAAAAGGGCGGCCCTTACCTCCCCATCGGGCTGCGATGTTAAAGGTCACGAACCCAACTCTATGAACCTCCTCCCTGGCCCAGGTCTCCTGCAATAAAATCACGTCAGCAGTGTCCACAAAAGAGCCCCATGCTGGACATGCTAGCTTATTTTTTAGTCCTGCCACATTCCATGATAGTAGGTTCATACACTGAGGATGACATGGGTGATGAAGTGAGGGGTCCGGTAGAGGGGAAGAGCTACTCTGCTGGTGTGGATCAGTTGGCCCAATAGGGGTGGTACTGGCACTTTGGAGAATAACTGGCGATTGGTGGGGAACAAAAGACAGTGTAGAGTACTCTTGGGGGATACTAATACTATTACTAATACTAATCCCCGCAGTAGTAGAGGTGCTCCCCTTATTAACAGGAGACAAGCTTCTTTCCCTAGACGACTCAGTGGGCTCTAAGCCTAGGATACTACCCCCCAGTGGACCCTGAGCTGTATGGTTGTACCTAGCCAGTCAGTCAACCTGGTCAAGGCAACTGAACCTGTTTGAACAGAGGGGATAGGACCATTTTGGGACAAAGGGGGCTTGTCTTGATTTCCCACCACCTCCCCTGAGCGGATGCGAAATATGGGTCCAACCACTTTCTTCTGGCCTCAATTGACCATTTGGATAAAAGTAGGAGAGGGGACGCACCCCAATTTTAGTGTCTAAACGGGGAGTTTCCCAATTGCAGATATAATTTGCTGTCCTGGCGTCCCGGAAATTAACTACAACGCAATCGCCAGTTATGTTTTTAGGAGTGTGCCCCACCCACCCCACCCTTCTAACCATAATGATCTCGCATCTAACATGCGGTGGCAAGGGCCTGTGATTGGTGAGCCAGTGAATTGCCTTATTTTTCAGGTTGGAAAACTCCTCAGTACTGTGGTCATTAATTTCGGGGACCCCTGTGAGAACAACCAGGTAGGGACTTGCTTCCGGGGGCAGGTCTAAACTCGGGATAGACCTGGAAGCCTCACCCTGAATTCGCTTCCTCTCAATCCTCGCATTGTCACAGTTATTGACCAGAGGGGCCTCTCCCAAGGTGTTGCTATCTATATGATGGTCAGTGAGGGGCCTAGCTTCATGATGTACTTGTGAGAGAATGTGAGAGGTAGCTGAAGCTGCCAGTGGTGTAGCTGGTGGAAAGGTTGGTGGCCGTGAGGTTGTACATTGAACCGTAGGGACTGGCAGAACCCCGGCCGTAACTGTACAGCCACATTTACAGAGGCGTGGGGGGAGTACTTTGTTATTAACACCCTCAGTTAGACCCTTAATTTGTTGTTCGAGCTTAGTAAGAAGGGTCAGCATACCCTCCAACCTAGATTCCAGGGGTCCCAATAGGGTGCGCAGCAATAGATCTAATTGTTGCGGAGGTATTGCATCCCCAGGTGGCTGTGGCAGAAATGTAGGTGAAGCGGGTACCTTAGCAGGGGGATCCCCAAGGGACTTAGAAAAGATAGAAACTGGAGGAGGGGTGCGGCTACCCTGTCCTTCTCTGACCGCTAAGTCGGCCTCTGGGGCTGCACCGACACCTCGTTTTACAGATTTAGCTCCCCCTGTCTTGGTACTAACTTGCCTAGTGGCTTTGGGCTTGGCTTTTGATGTCAACCCTTCTTTGGTGACCCTTTTTTTGCGCAGGATCGGTCCATGTCTAGTCACTGGGGGGGATATGATTCTTGAATTAGTCGTAAGATCATTATCACTCGAGAGATCACTGGATGAGGTATCATCGACAAATTGTGTCAGAGGGAGGATTGTATTGCTCGCACCAGTACCATTAGGGGCGCGCGCAGATGCAAGAAGGCCCAGAGAAGATCTCCTTGCTAGGGCCAAATCCTGCGAAACTCTGCGCTCCATAAGAACAATACCCTGATCAATCACCGAATTAGCTCTTACTATAAACTGATCTATTGTGCCAGTGAGATTACCTTTGGTCACATGATTCCTACCCTCTTTGGATGCCATACTCGAGTGAGGTATAACACAATGAGTAAATCGTAGTAATAAAGCGACAATATACCCTGCTTAAGACAATGAAATAATAAAGGGTAATTAAGAACCACTGCAATCGAATAGCTTAAAATATACACATACGGCTTAGTCCGCAGATGAAAAAGGGGTGGCCCGGTCCGGTCTCTCTCGGTCTCAAACGGGCTACAACGGGCCCACCCTTGGCCCGGGCTTCGCCCGGGATGCGCCCCGGACGTGTCCCGCGTACGCGTTGTGGTGGAAATAGATATAGTGGGAAAAGTAGGAGGGGCCGGGAAGTCTCCAGCTGCGGCCAATGTCCTTGAATCAGAAGGGCCGCTGGGACTCGCAGTCCCGGATTCACCGAGTGTTGATGCTCGTGGCTCCCACACCCACGCCTGAGTCCACGGATACACCTCCAATGCCTGGAACACCTCGCAGAGCCCACTGACCAAGACTCGCCTCCGAGCGGCTCCCGCGAAGCGGGGGCCGCGAGGCGCTATGAGAGTCTCCAGCTGCGGCCAATGTCCTTGAATCAGAAGGGCCGCTGGGACTCGCAGTCCCGGATTCACCGAGTGTTGATGCTCGTGGCTCCCACACCCACGCCTGAGTCCACGGATACACCTCCAATGCCTGGAACACCTCGCAGAGCCCACTGACCAAGACTCGCCTCCGAGCGGCTCCCGCGAAGCGGGGGCCGCGAGGCGCTATGAGAGTCTCCAGCTGCGGCCAATGTCCTTGAATCAGAAGGGCCGCTGGGACTCGCAGTCCCGGATTCACCGAGTGTTCATGCTCGTGGCTCCCACACCCACGCCTGAGTCCACGGATACACCTCCAATGCCTGGAACACCTCGCAGAGCCCACTGACCAAGACTCGCCTCCGAGCGGCATTTATTAAAAAAAGAGCGCAATAAAAATTTAAGATTGGTTAAGAAGCATCCAGGTAATCAAATCTATCAAGACAAATTAAGGAAGATAAATGCAGATGTGAGCAAATTGACTTGGAAAGAAAAAATGAAAGCAAAACAGGCACTCTGGGCAAAAGCGTTATATACCAGTAAAAAGAATAATGCAAGAGAATGTTGGACATTAATCAACAACATGAATAGATCAAGTAGGACAACTACATCTTCTATAGTTACTGAATCAGAATGGGTCAAGTTTCTACATTCACATCTGAATTATAACCCAGGTAAGGAGTTTAATCCAGGCCCAGAAAAAACAAGTAGAACACAGGATAACAAGGATACCGGCATACCTATAACCGGAAACCAAGTATGTAAGCTTATTAAGAAACAGAGACTAGATGGAGCCCCTGGCCCAAATGGGATTCCAGCTGTCTTCTAGAAGGAGAATGCATTAATTTGGGCAAGTTACCCAACACTGGCATTAAACCAAGCACTGCGAACATCGACCATTTCGGAGTCCTGGAAGGGTTTTATAATTTCAGCTATTTATAAAAGAGGTGAGTGGTCCCTACCAACTAACTACAGATTAATTACACTGCTAAATATAAAAGCTAAGCTCTTTGCATCAATTCTCCTGATAGAACTAACAGAGTGGGCAACGGAAAAGCACTTAATCCTGCCAAATTAATTGGGTTTTATACATGGTCAAGGGACGGCAACTAATATTTTAATACTAGCAATATTAACAGAAAAATATAAAGTGAAAAACAACCGCTATACCTATATTTCGTGGATTTTAAATCAGCTTTTGATTGTGTAAATAGGCAAATTTTATTAAGGAAACTGGATAATTATGGTATCAGTCCTGGTCTTTTAAAAGCAATCCAATTACTGTACACCGAGACTTGGACCCGGGTTCGATTAGGTAACGGCTCGCGGATATCAAGAAGAATCAATACATCTCAGGGTCTAAAGCAAGGGTGTGTTTTAGCACCGTATTTATTTAATTTATTTTTATTAGACCTAACGGAAATACTAGACAACGAGTTGGCTCACTCACCGAAATTGGCAGATAAACACATTTCAAATCTATTATATGCCGATGATGTTGTTTTGCTTAGTCAAACAAAGATAGGTTTGCAGCGACTTATAAACAAAATATCAAAATATTCAATTAAGAACAAGATGGTAATAAATGAAACAAAAAAGAAAGTAATGGAAGTTAGCAACCGGGTATCGACCCATAGTAAATATAAATGGTATATGCAAAGTCGGCAGCTAGAACAAGTGAAAGCTTATAAATACCTTGGTGTACTATTTGACGACAAGGGCTCATTTTTACAACATAAAACAGAGCTGACAAAGGAAGCAATTCCTTTCTTATGGCCTTTCGATCATTACATAGCTCTCTGGGTGGGCCAACCAATCTTTCACTACTAAAGGTTATAAAAGCGAAACTGCTGCCCAGCCTTACCTATGGAAGTGAAGTTGTCTGCAGTATGGACTCCACGCTATTGAATAATGCCATAACCAAAGCTTTAAATTTTTGTTTCGACTTCCAGCTAATGTATCACCGGCACAGATTCGATTGGAATTTGGATTCTGCATTCAGCAAATTGCAAAGATGGGTCAGTATATAAAGGTATGGAAACAAATAAAAACCAACACTTTTAATCCAGTGAGTTATCTACTCTGGCTAGAAATGCAACTGAGTCAAACCTCTCATTTTTATAAATATCTTCAAGCAGCACTGCAAGAGTTATCAGTGCACGAGATTTGGGAAATGACCCTAACACCACTATCCTTTTAAAAAATAATTAATAGAGTAACAAAACACCTATCCCTTCTGAAAGATAAAGAGCTATTTACTAAGCGATCACATGCTTGGATGATAGTGAATGAATATACGATCCTTAAAGCTCAGCCATATTTAGAAATACCTTGGACAGTACAAACAAAAAATATATTTATTAAAGCAAGATTTGGCTACCTTCCAGGACTAATGCACGCAATGCCATGGCTGAGACCAACCAAGCCGACTCCCTGCAGACTATGCAACCAATGGGAAGAAAATATGATACATTTGGTTTGCATATGTATTGCAATGAAGGAAGGAAGAATGAGGTATTTAAACAATTATTTTATTGATAGAGGTGTACGATCATGTAGACAAGCCCTGGTAGTTTGTTTTATGCCTATGGATATAATAATGAATGCAAATGTTACCAAATTTTTGATTGTAGCGAAAACGAAATTAAAAGTCAGTGATTTGAGCATAGTAAATTTGGAAGTTACTAAAAGCTAGAATAGAATTATGAAATGGACATGCAAATTTGCACATAAGTAATACATTTATTAACTGTAAATTATTCCCATTTTAAGATTTGCCTTGTTGACTTGCAATAATGATTAACTAAATGAGTGTATGTAATGAATTCTCTACTATTTGCAGTGGATATTCGCTCGTCTATGTTTTAAGATGGATCTCGGATTTATAGTTATGTTTTAATATGGCTGTGTATTGATGGTTTTCTATTTGTACGATTTTAATTAATCATGCAATAAAGTTATTATTATTTACAGACACTAGAAAGGGGGCCGTGCATGATAAGGGTGGCGTTAGTTTGACATTACTTTAGAAAGGGCCATTATTCATTAAAGCATTAGGATTACTAGACCAGGAGTTGCAATACAGTATTACATTAAAAGAGACTGCTTTACATAAAGCACGAGAAGATTTGTTAAAAATGGAAATATATTTTTGGAGCCGTGCAGATATAGAAGGGACTCCAAGCCTGAAGCCTGCACATAACTAGGAAAATAACACACGTCAACGCCATCTCTCAGTATTTACCTTTGATGAAGCAGCAGGAGCCATAATAACATGTGCAGCCCGGGTTTTGGCCTTTGTGTGTAGATGATGACAGTATCAGAGTACTGTAAAAACTGGGATGTGAAACTAAATGTCTTAAACACACACAAATCTTTTCATTGCAAGCGAAGATGGATGCCGCTCACGTTCTTCATCGAATAAGCCGGTCTCTGTTTGCGCTTCAAGGGGCTGAAAGAAACAGGGAGCTTTTCTTTTGCAAAAGACAAGAATCTGAGTGTGTTTTGGCAAAGTAAGAGCGCCTTGACAACTTCTTCAGCAAGCAGCGCTCATCTTAGATGACAAACTCATTTTTAAAAACCAGATCAACACACTCACCTCCTCTTCTTTTTCATTTTGAACATGATCCGGAAGGTCCGTCTTTTTATCCGCACGATTCTTTGAAAACACTGGTAACAGCTCTAGCACTGTCCAGACTGCATTATGGTAATGCCTTGTTCATGGGTATCCAAACACAGTTACTACAAAAGCTACAGCCCCTCCAAAATGCGGCAGCCCGACTACTGCTGGACATCCCTAGGTCACCGCCAGTCTCCCACTGTCTTAGAACTCCGCACTGGCTCCCAGTGGAAAAAAAGATCAAGTTCAAATCCTAATGCCTAGCTTTTAAGACCCTGCATGGCGTTGGTCTTCAATTTCTGAAGAAGCATCTGATCTGGTATGCGTCTCCCAGAAATCTAAGATCGGCTCACAATAAACTCTTACAGATCCCACGGATCAGGAAAGCAAGATGGGGCGGAAGAAGAATTCTGTTGGGGACGGTTCAAACATGGAACTCACTTCCAGCCAGCATAAAGAATAGCCCTACACTTTCAGTGTTTAGGAAATCATTAAAAACCTGGCTCTTGGCCAATTAACTAGCTCACTACAGCTACTTTGGCACCTTACTGAACTAGCTGGCATAAGCGCCTAGACGCCCTAGGGCATTCGTCCGCTTTATAAAAGCTAAAATCAAATCAAATCTTTCCAAACAAGATGCCTGCCACTTCCGTCCCATTACTACCAAAAGATAACTCCTCCAAAGAGTGGTCCATGTTTTCAAAGTGAATTTAGCCACTAAAGTGGAAATACCACAGTACCTTTGAAGTCCTATTTTTGTAGGATCACAGAAAAGGAATTGGAAAGTGAACATGGTATTGTGGTTACGGACATTATCATCGGACTCGTTTTCAAGAGAAAGGAAACACTAATATTATAACTGATTGCTACAAGCAACAAGGGGTAGAAATAATTATTGCAGAATCTCTACGATCCATGCAGAATGATAGCTTTAAAAAGAAGTGTGTTTTCTTATGTGAAATAGTGCCAATTCTAAAGTTCAGTGCACATGTTTTTTTTCCAATTGAATGCGTTGCACTATTGGTTTGAGCATGATGTTGCAGACGACAAAATTGTGTACTGGATATAGGGCCCTTTTGTGTCCACGTCGACCATGTTCTTCCTTTGCACTGTTCAAATTGCGAAATTTACTAAGTAGATGATTGAGGCTGGGACATTTTGAATTGGACATTTAATTTGAATGAAGTCAGAAAGCACTTCAGCTGAATTTCTACACATTACTGACTTAAATACACAATTGATTGGCAGATTCTGATGCAAATACAAGTACAGGGTGGATATTTGAAAGTGAAGCTTGGGATTATTATATAGTTTTTGTTCACAAAACAGATGTTTGCGGAAAAGTGGATTGAATTAAATGTTCGATATAATTAACCACCACACTTCTATATGTTAAATTCATTGTCTAAATGTTTCCTTTTATTAAATTAGAGTTGCTGCTTTAGAAAAAGATTAAAATATATCTTTGCAATTTACTGGTAACCTATCAGAATTATTTAAAAAGTAAAACAAATTTTACAAATGTCATGAGGAACATATTAAACAGCTCGTGCATTTTGCCCAGGAGAAGCTTAAAGTCGTACAATTGCAGGTATTCTTTAATGACTGTGCTTCTTTTTTAGGTCTCGCCTAGCGTGGCAGCGCATGCACTGTTTGCTCGGAAAGATTTATTGTTAAAGAGGACTTTCAGAACAGGGCTTGAAGCCCCGCCCCTCATTCCAATTGGCTGGCTTCACTGTTTATGCTAAACTGTGGCGTGCCATTGGAAATGAGGGTTTTGGGTTCACGCCCTTTCGCCTCCGATCCGGACTTGGTGGCCTGCTTTGCTGCTGTCGCAAAGCACTTTCTTATCTTTGTCGGGCCATGTGTTTCTAATTAGAAACACATGGCCCCATAAAGACAAGAGATCCCCATGCTCCGGCTGCAGCGTGGTCCTCTTTCACTTATTATATATCTGTATGTAATGACAGAAGCAGCAAAATACAAGTTGTTGTACACGACCACCAGCAAGGCTCCGTTTAATGGCGCTGTGCTTCTTAATCTCCATGTCTGTCCAACTGCAGGGTTGACTGTGGCATTACAACCAGAACTGCAGAATTTGGAATTTGAGAACCATGATTGAATCTCGGCGTGCTCAAAATCCTGTGATTATGGGCACATCACTTCTCCCCGTGCCTCAGAACATGAATGTGATCCTGTGTAATTTAATCGGTGCTCATGCACAGTGATCCAATATCTTTTTGTGGACTTTGCGCTATATCAAACTGCAATAAACGCTACTCCATCATGGTTTTAGATTTGTTTTCATTCTTTTACTTAGAGGAGTCGAGCAAAATGCTGCGCATGGGCGGCCTGCTATGTCACTTCTTTTCAATCTCCTAGTACTTGGGCCGAGCTCCTGGCCCCAGCTGCACGAAAAACCTCTTGTGTGCCTGCGCAAGTAGCCGCTCTTCCTCACACTTTTCAGATTACTGCTGTTGCACTTTGACTCCAGGGAGCAGCTGCATGCAGCAGATCCTCGCTGCTACCCCACTGCCGGGGACTTTAATGGTGCACTCGTGTTTGCTCCCAACCGAGGCTAAGAGAGGGCACCTTAGCCCCAGCACTGCAGCGGTTCATATTCCTCGAAAGTGTTTGCCTTGAGGTTAACTGCAAACGTGAAGTACTCTTCAAAATTTCACCATGCAGCACACTGTTTATTGGCAGTCTGCACCCATTATTGTGTGCCACTGTGCTTGTGCAAATTAACAAAGGAGTGCTTTCTTTACGATTTTGAAACGCCATGGTCCCTTAATTTCAGGCGCCATTTACGGGTGCTTTTTGTTGTACATGTTTTGTGTTTAACTCACTATTCTTTTATTTATAGCCTGTAAGATTTATTGCTCAATTTCTGTGCTGGAATGAGGGGAAAATGACTTAATTGGTGTTAGTTCAACCCCGATGCGCAGCGTCAGGGCTGTTTCAGAGGTCTCCCTTCTGTTGCTCTTCCCCCCACATCTGTGCTTTTATGACTCTATCGCCAGTGTGCCTCTCTGCTTCCGACACTTCCCCCACATGACGGACCTGGCATGCTGTCCTCCTCCTCTGTATTCTTTCTGCTCTGACACACTTTTCAAACACAATAGCTATTTATTTTCTCACATGAGCACCTGCAGAGCTGGGCCTCTTTGCTTCGCTAGGTGGCTCTTTTCCAAAAATGAGCTCCCTGCCGAGATTTATGGCTGTGTCTGCTACTCCACCCTCCTACATGAGCCATTAGACTTCACATGTAATGTCACCAGGGCAGTGTCATAAACCCAGCACACTAGCAGATCAAGACTTTGTATTTATATTACTGTGCACTTTGTATGTCAGAGTTCTAATCCTATTTCAAGAAACATGTTTAGAGTTTGCATTTTTAAACATTTGAAATGCTGCTGAAGCTTTAGTCATTAAATCTGCATTCACCACCTAAATTATGTTTAAAAAGTTATTTATTTTCCAAGTCATGGGCAAGGGATGGTTTAAAGTGCTGCATCCAAATTGTAATATCACCTGAAACCCTTCATTTAAGTACTCTTTCTGGCAGGATCTGTGTTTATTTATTTTTGGGAAATGTTGTGGCGGTTTCTGTCTGGTAACTTTGTATCCAACAACTTACTAAGGCTAAAATAGGCCCTGCAAACACATATAATTTTGACAGTCCTCCTGCAGCTGTTTTTACCGTTATTCATAAAGGATAATAAAGTACATTCAATATAGCTTTTGCACATAAGTGCACATTAATCATTGCCACCTAATTACACTTTACTAAATACCAGATAAATACATCCCACATAAAACCACTATGCCACACAGCAACCATCCATACAAATACACTCCACACCATGCCACATAATTCCCATCAGCATAATTTCACTCAAAATACCACAGTTCCACGCCACACAATTCAGCTCCACACATTTCCATTCTGCACCACATAATTCAACAACAAACCACGTAATTCAAATCAACACACTTAAATGCATCCAATCCACACCTCAAAATTCAACATCATGTCACACAATTCAACAGCTCACCACATAATTAAATTCCACCACATACCACGCCACAAGACAACATACCAATAAACATCTTTACACTCCATAACACTCAATCCCATTCTACATAATTCCAGCTAATTTAATACCACATAATTACTATCCACATAATTCCACTACACAAATACACACACACACTATTCCACCCCCAAAATTCCACAACTAACAAGTTCAATCCAATCCATATAATTAAACTCCACACTACATACATCCACTCCATAAACAAAAGATATTTTCATTTACAACACCATTAACTCCAACTTTCACTAATGGGAGACAAATTGCATTGCAAATGTTTGTGTTATTGTACTTTGCGGCAGATCCGCTCCACTGTATCTCTTGGGGCTCTACAAACAAATTTGGTGATGAAGAGTAAATTGTATTTTTCTTAACAACTTTTTAATTAAAAAGTTCTTCTCGGGGGAGGAGCCTAGCACGCATCCAAGATGGTCGCGTGAGCACAGGGCTCCCCGGACCCTCGCTGCTCCTCGGAACTTATCCTGACTCTATCCTGACTTGGTTGACGGATTCTGGAAGATGAACATTGGCTGAACCCTAAACTCTTTTCAGAAACCAAATCGGACCTGGGAGACCTGATCTATGGTGGTTTGAACTTTTGAGGCCCAACTGATGGCTGTGCCCGGTGCGAAGGTGAACTGTGGAGCCGGGGCATAGTTGAACAACAACGGCATCGGGGCTGTGCCGGCGGCCGTCTCATCACTTTCGGTTTCACTTTTGGATCTCTGAGTGGCTGGACAGTGGAGTTGCTTTGTGCGGCTGGGTTTTTACTCGGCCTTCGCTTCGTGCCTTTGCCTCCGCCTGAACCCAGTGTGCCCATTGACTTTGATCCTCTCGCACCGCCACATTGCGGTCCCTGGTACGGCTCGTGTCGGCATCGCCCGTGCCACTTTGACGCTTGCTCGGTGGTCCCCTTCGGCGAGCGTGGTTCCACATGGGTGGCAGAGGGGATCCCGAGAGGCGTAAGACCAAGACATCCCTACGTGGGGGACCGGTCCAGACCAACAACATGGACCGCTACACTCAGGGTAAAGGGTCCCCTGGGACGGCCAGTGTTCTCCCGGATGACGCTGGGGGTGTTCCGTCCGCCCCTCCGGATTTGTCCCTGCAGGACATCATGGGCGCCATTAATGGCATCAAGGAGACCATCGCTCAGCAGTACGAGGCCTTGTCCCGTAAAATCGACACGGTGGCCATTGATGTTACGCTAATTCGGGCAGATCTCTCTAAGACCAATGAGAGGGTCCAGTCGCTGGATTTGCGGACGTCCACCCTTGGTACGGATGTGTCGGACCTGCAGACTGCTCTCGGCGACCTCAAGTCGACCAACGACCTGATGGCCCGGCGGCTGGAGGACTTCGAGGGACGGGCTCGACGCAATAACATCCGCGTCATAGGTGTTCCGGAGGCCTCCGACAATCGCCCGGTGGATCTTATGGTTGAGGAACTCATCCTCAAACAGCTTGCCCCCGCTGGCCTGAGTAAGTTCTTTGCCGTGGAGCGGGCCCATCGAGTCCCAGGTGGTCGGCCGCGACCGGGAGCTCCCCCGAGGCCTATTGTCGCAAAACTTTTTCACTACAGAGACCGAGATGCGATTCTGCAGGCCTCACGGGTACATGGCCCGGTCCGATATGAGAACTCATCCGTTAACTTTTTCCCGGACTTCACCCAACTGGTCCAGAAACAGCGGATGGGTTTCCAGGGGGTGAAGCGCCGTCTCCGGGACCTGGGTCTTAAGTACTCGATGCTTTTTCCTGCTAAGCTCCGAGTGGAATACGAAGACCGGGCTACCTTTTTTGACTGTCCTGCGACTGTGAGTGACTGGCTGGATTCTCTGCCGGACCGGGGTGACCGGCCTGGGCCTTCTGGTGGTGCCGAGGGTGGCGGGCCTCCTTCGGAGTGACTTTTGGTCCTTGACTTTGACATTTTGTTTTGTTCGGCTGGGTTCTACTTCTTTTGTACATTTTGTTTAATTATGATCTATGCTGGGGGCGGGCAGGGACGGGTCCCTTTCCTCCTCCGGGGTCTTTTCGTAGAATGGGGTTTGTAGGGCGACAGGCACACTGCAAGTTGGGGTGGTTTTCTGGACCGCAGGGGTGCAGGGTGGGGGGAGTTGAATTTGGGGGGGGGGTTGGTGGGTGGGAGGGGTTGTTCGGATTTGTGTTTTTTGTTTTCAAGGCGAGGTATTGGCTCTGTTTCAGTTTCAGGTGTCGCGCTATTTGCTGGGGGACCTTTGATCTATTGGAGGGGATGGGGGGGACGGGTTGAGACTGATGTCTTGGAACGTTAACGGATTGGGGGATCGTATCAAACGGGGTGTTGTGCTGCAGTATTTGCGTCGTTTGACTCCTGATGTGGTATTCTTACAGGAGACGCATCTGGTTGGTAATGTTTGTCATGCCATGAACAGGGGGGGATACCGACTCGTGGCCCATTCCGGTTTCACCACTGGCTCTAGAGGGGTGGGCATTCTCCTACGATCTTCACTTCCGCTAGAGATCACCAGGGTTGTCCTAGACGATAGAGGGCGCTATGTGGCTCTGATTGGGAGGTGGGAGGAACAGTCCCTTTCCTTGGTTTCGGTTTATGTTCCCCCGGGCCTCCAGAACTCCACTTTCTCAGACTTGGGTCGTATGCTGCTTGAGCTTCCTGACAGTCTTTTGCTTATGGGTGGGGATTTTAATTCGGTTGTTTCGGGTGATTTGGATCGCCACCCGCCCAGGGCCCTCCCTGCTGCCCAGGCGTGGCTCGGCGGACTCTTGGATACCTTCGGTCTGGTGGATTGTTGGAGGTTAATGCATCCGACACAGTGTCAGTACACATTTCACTCTGGGGCCCATGGGAGTCTCTCCCGATTGGATTATTTTCTTATGCCCGCGGCCCAGACTGCCCGGATTCGAGAGGTCAAGCACTTGGCCCGGGGTATCTCTGATCATTCCCCACTGTGGTTGCTTTTCGACACCGGGATGCGGTCCGCTGGGCGGATCGCCCCTATTAACCCTTGGTACTTGCGAGACCCCAAGATTCGTGATAGCCTTGTTAAGTCGATTGATCAGTATTTTCTCGAGAATGAGGGGTCGGTGTTGTCCTCAGTGTCCCTGTGGGAAGCCTTCAAAACAGTGCTCCGCGGGCATGCCCTATCCCAGATAGTGGAGGCTAAGAGGGTTAAGAATGAGGCGGTGGTGAAGCTGGAGACTGAAATATCGGGGCTGGAGGCGGCTTTGGAGACGGGTGTCACTCAGGATGGGCTTCATGCCCTCAGCTTGAAGCAGTTTGAATATAAGTCTCTTGTCACTGACGCTGCCAAGAGCATGTATAGGGAGCAACAGGGTAGGTTGTATGATGCCGGGGACAAGGCGGGTAAACTGATTGCTTGGTTGGATAAGAAGGAGAGAGTGAATCGTGTGGTCCCGGAGCTTCGGGTTTCGGATGGAGTGTGTGTGACTGACCCTGGTGAGATTGTGGAGTGTTTTGCTGACCACCTCCGGGCGGTGTACTCCCCGGTGTCTGATAGAGATGAGGATGACTCTCGTCTCTTGCTGCGGGATATTGCCTTGCCAGGCCTATCCGTCGAGGACCGTGAGCAGATGGATGCCTCCCTGTCTGTCGCCGAGATCGCTACCGCGATTCGTTCCCTTCGCTCGGGCAAGGCTATGGGCCCCAACGGACTGCCGATTGAACTGTATAAACTACGCCCGGATAAAATCGCGCCCTTCCTCCGTCGTATGTTTCTGGAGTCGCTCGAGCGGGGTTCCCTTCCCGACGACCAGCGTCTCGCTACTATAGTTGTTATTCCCAAGGACGGTAAGCCACGAGACCGCTGTGCCTCATATAGGCCTATCTCCCTACTAAATGCCGAACCGAAAATCCTTGCCAAGGTTCTCGCTAATCGCTTGCTGGGAGTTATCTGTGATTTGATACATCCGGATCAATGCGGCTTTATCCCTCATCGTAATACCGCTCTCAACTTGCGGCGTCTACATGGCGTCCTCGCTAGGGCGGAGTACTTCTCTGAACCGGCCATATTGGTTTCCTTAGACGCCACGATGGCCTTTGATACCATCGAGTGGCCATTCCTTTGGGCCGTATTGGCGAAGTTTGGCTTTGGGGAGGGATTTATTGGTTGGGTGAAGCTCCTCTATGCTGGTCCAATGGCTCAGGTGGTTGTCAATGGGCGGGTTTCTCGGCCCTTCACGCTCGGGAGGGGTACTAGGCAGGGGTGCCCGTTGTCCCCTCTGCTCTTTGCTCTCGCCTTGGAACCGCTCGCTGCCTGGCTCCGCTGGGAGCCCTCGATCAGAGGGATCCGGTGGGCCCCGGGCTTCGAGAATCGGGTCTCGTTGTACGCGGATGATATTCTTCTGTACCTCACCTCGCCGCGGAAGTCGCTCAATGTGCTTTTTGATGTCCTTACTTCCTTCGGGAGAAATTCGGGTTTGATAATTAACTGGTCCAAATCTTGCGTGTATCCTATCTCCGGTGGCCTTCCTCTCTTGCCGCCTCGGCTTCCGATCCAAACATCTCAATCCGGCTTTAAATACTTGGGGGTATAGGTTTCGTTGGATCCGGCGGTCCGCTATGAGCAGAATCTCCTGTCTCCCCTCCGGCGTTTGAGGGCGGACACGGCTCGGTGGTGTAAGTTGCCCTTGTCTCCACTTGGTCGCGCAGCACTGTTTAAAATGATGTCCCTTCCCAGATTTCTTTACGCTCTCCAGAACTCCTTCGATATCATTCCGGCGGCCTACTTTAGGGAAGTGGAGAGTTTGCAGAGGAAACTGGTTTGGGACGGCCGTGCGCGTATCGCTTTGCCATTAACCATGCTACGTACGCTCCTGGCTCGAACCCGGCATATGAGATGGATAAATTCCTGCTTCCCGGCGGTAACTATAACAGAGCGCTTTACTCTCGATCTGCCGGAAGGACCCTCACGGGCCCTACTAGGATTGCGGTACGTGTGTGGAAGGCGGCGAATGTAGCTGTGGGCTGGAGTGAGCGGTTAACGTGTGCTACTCCTCTATTCGCCTCAGAGCGCTTGGGAAGCCTCTGGACAACGAAAGGCTTTGAGCACTGGGATACGATCGGCATTAGCAGAGTGGGGGACCTATGGGTTAAAGGCGCGGTTAAATCCTTCGCGGCGCTTCAGAGCGAGTACGAGCTTAGTGAAAGGGAGTTCTTCAGCTATGCCCAGGTTCGGCACGCCCTACTCTCGGTCTTTGGGGAGGGGACCACGGTCCCTGTTTCTTCGCCTCTCGAGGACCGTATACTCGACGGACACGTCCCCGACAGTACTTTCTCCCTGATTTATAAAAACTAATAAATAATCGGGCTGATCTCTTGGTGCGTCTTCGGGAGGCATGGACGGGAGATGGGGTGGAGTTGGACGACGAGGACTGGCAGTCTGCGCTGTCATCCCCTAAGGAGGTTGCCATCCCGGCCCGTCTCCGTCTGGTCCAGCTTAAGATTCTCCATCGTGTCTATGTGACGGGTCCCCGTTTGGTCTCGATGGGGTTTTCTGACGACGGGCTCTGTAAGCGTGGCTGCGGGCTCAGTGCCACCTTTCTCCACATCCTCTGGGAGTGCCGCGAGGTGGCGGAATATTGGCGCCGGGTGCATGATGTTATGAAGCGAGTCACTGGGGTCGCTCTGCTGCCGGAGGTGCGCCGATGTGTTCTGAATGTGTGGGAGCCCAATGACTATAATGCGGCCCAGGCTCGGTGGGCGGCCCTTGGGAACATGATCGCAAAGAGAGATATTGCGCAGCTTTGGGGTTCCCAACGGCCTCCCACCGTGTCCGTATGGAAGGAGAACATGGACTGGTGCATGTTCAGGGAGAAGACGGTGTATGTGGCTCGTGGTAAACCGGGGGGGTGGGGTAGAATCTGGGGTCAGTGGATTGTGTATCGAGGGACTATCTGTTCTCCCCCCCTGGTGGATACGTCTGAGGTTGCCTTGTCCCCCTGATCCTTGAGGGTTCCTTGCTTACTTTGTTCATCTGAGTATAGATTTGGTTTTCCCGTGGCCCCCCCTCCCTCTCAGACCCCCCTTTTATTGACCACCCTAGGGTGGTCCTATGTGGAGTTCCTCTGCTATGGTTAGACGCCCTCTCAATGTTTTTCGCCTTGCTTTTTGTTTTTCTTTATTTTGGTTGATAGTTATGTAAAAAGGGTGTATCCTGACTTCCTTTATGTGCAGCCTGATCTCCTGTCATTTAGCGGAGCCCCTGCGGGCCAGTCATTGTTTTTGAACTGCTTGATCATTTCTGCATACTAGCGGCCGGCCCAGGAGGTTGTAGGCCCGTGCTTGTACCCTTTTTCTCTGCACAATAATTTTTTTATAAAATTTTAAAAAAATCAAAATAATAAAAAAAAAGTTCTTCTCTTTAATTTTCTGTAATTCCCATAGTTGAAAAAACAAGCATTTGCAATGCAATAGGTCTCACATTTCATGAGTTTGAGCTATTGGCAAGTGGGCTGCTGGATGCTGTTGGCGTAGGAATGGTTGATCATAAGAACTTGCAGGAGCCACATGTGAACTCTCGTTCAACGCTGTGTGGTGCAGTGTTACAGCAGTGCTGTGAGCGGCAGCCAGGCCTGAAAGCACAGAGGAGTGCAGCACGGCAGCAGAGCTTGGGACAGAACCAGTGTCCCTGGTGCTGGACCCGGTGCAGGTGCAGATAGGCGCAGCTATGCATGCTGTGCGCATCCTTTCATCATCCGTTTTGCAGCTGAAATTCAGTGTTGTCCCTTTCTGTGCAGATGGTTGATAGGAAATTAAGTTCTCTTTGTAGGTTTCTTCTACTGCCTAGATATAAGCCCTCATTTATTCCCCATGCTTGCAGTGCAATACAGCAGGTTAAACATTCACACTACACATATAGACAGCGCACCTTTGTGCATGACAGCGTTTACATGCATGAGCACATTGAAGCTTGGTACAATCAGACTACAGCATTAGCTCTGTATTGAAGAGATAAAAGTTGGAGAGATTGCGGCTCTTCTCAAGAGTACATTTGGAAAGATAAACTGTTTTCAAAGCCTGCGTTCTATACGTTTTATCTTGAGTAGCACAGATGCAGGCCATGGAACTGCTAAGCTTGGCCTTTCATTATTTGAAAATATCCAAGATAAGGATTGACTGAACACTGGTAAATATAAAACTTTGCATCACTTTGCAATTATCACGAAGGTGTGTTATTACCATGAGTGCTTGGCACTGTACCTGTGTGCGTTCCATCAGTGCTTGGCACTGCACTGTAATGTCATTCTCGGGGGTAATGTCTTTCACAACAGGGCACATAATTTGACAGATTATTTTCCCTTTCTTACTACCATACTCCCGTCGGTGCACTGTAGTCACCAGTAAGCCACTTTCGTCCTCATGAAAAGTAATGACGGTAGCAGTTTCACCAACTCTCTGAGGAATACGGCTGGGTTTGGCAGGTACCATGCACAAATGCAATAGGTCTCGCCTTTCATTAAGTAAAAGTCATTTGCTTTGCTCTACAATACCATTAGCAAAGCAAATGGCTTTAACTTAATCAAAGAGGAGACCTATTGCATTTTCAATGCGTGTTACCATTTTCTAGCAGTCACAAACAAATCTGCAAGCAGTCAAACAGGGAAAACGCCGGTACTACTTAAGATAAGAGCGGTGGTGAAAAAGAACGTCTACAGAAGAGCTAGGATCACGTCAAGGAGATTAAGTTAAAAGAACAAATTTTTTAACACATTGCCCTTGGGGATGAATGAGAATTCGTTTGTGAACCAGTCTTGCTGGTACAGAACTGGTGTTCATGGAAGGGCTGCAAACAAGGAGCAGCAGAAGGAGAGTACCACAATCCACAAGATCCATTTAAGCAAGACTCAAAACGCGACACAGTTTTACAATTCACCAATTAGCTAGATGCCCTAACATTCTAATGTGGTAGGGGTGTCAAAAGCAAACACATAACTTAAAATTATCAAGTTCTATCTCTTTGGAAAAAAGTATGTGTTTCTACTAGTCAGCCAAGAGTAGAGAGAGATAATACGGTCACATTATCAGCAGGACGTTTGCATAACCTATGTAATACAGATGCTGCCGTGAGTAATGCTTCCACAATACTGGTCTGGTAATAAATCTTTTTTGCTTTCAGGATGGACAACATGTAGCCATGATCAAGGGGACAACAGGCCAACTTTCTAGATTGACTCAGTGGTTCCAGCTCCTTCCTCATGCTTCACCATACTGGACCTCACTTTATCAATTTCTGTATCAAGAGAAGCCACCTGGAAAAAGCATCCAAAATATTTCCAGACATCTTCAGTAGATGCAGGTTTACTGATGGACTGTGTACAGTATTGGCAATATTCACCCCACCCCAGGTCTATCGACTTTATTCTTTCAAAAGGATTTAGCAAGAATTACTCTTGGAGGCAACACCTCTAATGAGGGAATAAAGATGCCTCTAAAAGCCCCTAGACAGGTGCTTCTATGAACAACAGAGTAGGTTTGTATAAGCTGGAATTAACATCTATATAAATGGTGTAGGACATTTTTAAACTAATCAATCTCGACGTTCTGCGATTGTATGATGAACACATACCAGTTCTGATATATTTGCAGATGAAGCGGTAATACTTGTATGCACAGGAAATTCAATGCATCGCCCCCCTATTGGGATCTGAGACCTTCTGTGGCGTCAGGAAGCTTACCATCAATATAGGAAAGACCACATTCATGATTCTCAAACCAAAATCAAACTTCACAGTCACAATAAAATCTATTACAGGTGGCTTTAAAGAATACAATTTTATGATTATCGGGGCACATGCATCAAGTCGACGAGGGTTTGTGATGCCTAGTCCAGCATCAAGGATGCGTTGGTCACTTGGAGCAATGCGTTGGTTGCAAGGAGTTTTAAGGCTGGAATGCCGAGTCCAGAATCGGTGTCGAGGCTGCTGCCGACAAGGATGCAAGGGCCAGCACCAAGTATGCTTCGCGTAGCAGCAGCTATGATGAGGCAGAAGCCTGCGATGCGGGTCTTTGCGACAGAAGACCCACACAGCAATGACGAAGCATCGGTTCTGCTCGGGGTTGCTCCACGCAGCAGAGTAGATGCATCTGTAAACCTGGATTCAAAGAGGTTGGTAGAACACCTTAGGATCACTTCCAAAGGACTAGGACGGAGGGGGGGCTCCACCTGGGAGGGTAGACTCCAAGATGGCAGAGCCCAGGTAATGGGGTGAAGGATGTTGGAGCCTTCTGTCCCTGAGGAGCAAGTAAAGAGTCCAGCAAACTAGCCCTTGGATTCACTCCGGGGTCCTGAGTTCAATAGATGCAGGTCCAGTCCTTCTCACCCAGGCAAAAGGGAAGCAGATCAGCATAGCAGGGCCCCAGTCCTTCAGAGCAGCAGTCCAGCAACGTGGCAGTCCATTCAGCAGCACAGCAGTCCTTCTTCCTGGCAGAGTATCCACAGATTCAGAAGTGTACTGAAGAGGTGGTGTCTGAGGTCCAATATTTATACCCAGTTCTGCCTTTGAAGTGAGGAGAAGCTTCTGGAGACATGCCTTTAATGTGCACAGGTGCCCTGCTTTCCTTGCCCAGGCTCCAGACTCACTACAGAGGGTAGGCAGCCCTTTGTGTGGAGACAGAACAGAGCCTATTTAAGTGTAAGTGGAGCTGTGAACAGCTCCTTACTCCCATCCTGCCAGTTATGGCCCATCCAGGCACAACTAAGCTCCCTATTGTGTGTGGCAGTTCAGGAGGCATACACAAAGACCAACTGTTAACTACACCCAGTCATGTGACCCAGAGACAGACTGCAGGCACCAAATGGCTAAGGCAGAAAAAATACCTACTTTCAAAAAAGTGCTATTTACAAACATTTATTTAAAATCTGACCACCATAAGTTAGGATTTTTCATTACAATCCCAAGGACACCAAACATGAATGAGTTGCTTGTTCCCATTTAGCAGTTACAGCTAAATGTAATAAGGTAACCCCAATGTTGCCTATGGAAGAGGGGGCCTTGCAGTAGTGAAAAGCATGCGTAAGAGTTTTTATGGGATATGTAAAATGTAAAAGTACATGCCCAACTTTTTAAACACACTGCACACTGCCCTATAGGGGGGTCCAGGGCCTACCCTAGAGGTTACTTATAAGTTTTCAAAAGAAAGTTTTGGGCCTTGCAAAAGGTTTATTTTGCCAGGTCAAAATGGCAGTTTACAACTGCACACACAGGCTATAATGGCATGGCTGAGACTTTAAAGGGATGCATAAGTGGGTGGCGCAATCAGTACTGCAGGCTAACTAGTAGCATCCAATTTACAAGACCCTGGGCACAGGTAGTGCCACTGTACTAGGGACTTACAAGCAAATTAAATAAGCCATTTGGGTCTAAGCCAACTTACCACGTTTTAAGAAGAGCGCACAAGCACTTTAGAGGTGGTTAGCAGAGGTAAAGTGGGCAGACTCCTAAGGCCAGCAAAAATAAAGTCAGCAAAACAGGAGGTCTGAAGGCAAAAATTTAGGGGAAAACTACAAAGAAAGGACGAAGCTAAGGAAAATATCTTTCTCCTAACATATTTTAATATAAAACCAGAGCCTTGTCTAGAGGCGTACCTGGACTTCCTATTCCCAGATGAGAAAAGAGCTCTCTACATAAAGTTAGAATTGGAACCGTTTAGGTTTTGTTAAATGTGCATCACAGCTAGCGCACAGGTAACTGGTTCTGAACATTCTCCAACTGGCGTTCCGTACTGCCATGCTGGAAACTACAACTCCCATGAAGCCTTGCGCGTCACACATGACATTGCAAGAAGACGGCTCAAAGGAGGAAGTAGAACACCAGCCAGTATTGGAAATTCTTCATCCTCGCCATTGGTTATTGCTGCGGTTCCTGGTTCCTGGTTCCTGTAGAAGAGGTCTGGTAAGGGTGCTCAGCACCACCTCTTGCTTCCTTATCCGCCAACCTCCGTTGGAGAAGCGTTCTGCTCATGCGGAGGCTGGCTCACATCCCCCTTTGGTTTTCGGCCGGCTTTGACGGCCGGCGGTGGTTTACTTGCTTTTCTGCCCCTCCTCTGTTGGTGAGCGTTCTGCTCGTGCGGTGGCGGGAGTATTTTCCCCTGGGTTTTGTTCGGCCTGCATTGTCGGCCGGCGGTGAATCTGTCCTCCGTTGGTGAGCGTCTCGCTTGTGCAGAGGGCGTTTTTTTGGTTAACTCCTTATCCTCCGCAAACCCTGCAATCCTGAAGGCATAACAATTTTATCATGCTGCGGGCTGGAGCCCTACTTCAGGTCTTATATGTACTTCTTGGTAAACGCCTATTACACAGGGATTAACTATACTTTGGCATCATAGGCAATACTGTGTGGAATATAACCAATGGTGAAGTTACCAGATCTGTGGATAAATACGCAGGAGTGTTTTGTTATTACTTGGATGTTTCAAAGGTCTTGTAATTGTGTTATTCTGGCTCTGTTTTAACAGGGGTATTCGAGTGGTAGAGGTCTACGCTCTATCCCTGTGAAGTACAGTGGAGTCTAGATAAGGGTAGGTTCTTAGTGATAATCTTATGTGCATTCTTACTGTCGTAGCCAATTCATGTATGAAAGGGAGTTATGCTCATGGTGTATGTGTTTCTATGTTCTTTTTCCACTGCAGTTATAACACAGCAAATAGCGGTCTACACAAAGGCACCCCCTTTTAGCGAAGTACCATCTTCTACAAGTGTTATTCTTTTTGTTACAGGTATAGGAGGTGCCACTATTCAGGACTGTTGTTGAATACATGTTTTCTATGACTATGGTTAGAAGACAAAGAGGGTATTTACAATTGTGCTTTTTGTTACAGATCTCCCTCCCGGCTGTTCCCTTCCTTTCCTTCCCCCACTTGATCCTTCCGATGACCTGTGCCATTACGGCTATAAGGCTTGGATAGATCGAGGGGTGGACCATTCCTAGCAACAAACCGATCCCGAGGACTGACCGCTGTAACAGGTTTTTTTTCTTACACCAGAATTTGGTCCAAGTCCCCACCTAACATGTTACACTGATGCAGTTGTTTAATGGGGGGCTCAGAAACAGTTACACATTTCAACGCTGTTATGCAAAAATCACTTGAGCATCTGGAGATACTACCTACAATCCCTGCTTCTAAAACGCAACATACAATGTGCAGACAGAGAAGCAATAGCATTCTGTTACAGATCAGATCTAAAGGAGATCTTCCTAACGGTACCATCATACATCCATGCTGCCTGGAAAATAAAAGCTGCAAAAAGACTGTCCCAGATTGCTCAGCCCTAAATGCAGGGAGCTACTAATCATAATTGTACAAGCTCTCTGCTCTAGTATGATGCTGTACGATGCAGCTATCCTGTTTGAAAACCATCCGTACACAGACTGGCAGGAGGATACATTGCGACCTTACATTAGGATATCTTTAACCAGGCACAGGCCCAGTCAGTTCTTTTCCTTCTGGATGCATGCCTCACAAACAGTATCTGCACTATTCTTTTGCGTTTTAGCACAGGCATGGAAACACCTTTTTAATATTGTTCTTTTAATTGTCTTACACAAATTATTGGTTCTAGATTGCTCAGTGCATTTGCACTTTACTGGCTAGATTGCACATTCACTTTGTTGGACCCTTACCACAGAGACTAAATGATATATTACTGCTATACAAATGCAAGTTACGGGTGGGGGATGACCTATGTTGACTTCGCCACAAGATTAAACAGCTCCCTTTGCTAATTTATTATGCAGTGCAATAGCATTAGCAGTATTTTTATGCATTTTTCCACATTCTTTATTAGCCTCGCTTCAAATTTTTGTTTCATTTTGACCTCTCCATGGCATAATATCATGTGAACTTTGTTGATTAGTGCTAATGAGCAGTCTGGCTATGTCCAGGATTCCTGTTTTTTTTCTCTCAAGACAGCAGAAATACCTAAAGGTTAACAATAAGTGTTTTCATTCTTGTATTTAGTTTTACAAAATAATTTGCTTCTATACTGAGGTGGCGAGTGAGCTAAAGAATGATGATGGATTCAACCCAGATCTGTGACCGGGGTGAGTGTCTGAAAAGTTTCAGCGCTCCCTCCTCCATCTCCTTGTGTTTGCTTTGTTTGCTCTAAGTTGGCAGGGTATGCCCAGACATGGGTCCATTGCTCACTTTGCCACTGGATTCAAGCTAGCCCGGCTGATGAGGGGTGTTACCCCGAAACCGGTCCCAGGATGCTTGTTTCAATTCAGGGAAGACCTGGCTTGGCAGTACGGGTTGGACTGTTCCCATGAGGCACAGGGTCAAGACTGATTGGCATATAGCTGGGTCCGAACTGAGCTAAAGAATGATGGTAAGATGATAAGTAGCCTGGTATACATGTAATGTACAATCTGTTTTTAAATGTGGTACAGTAGTAATTGGTATGGCATAATGCTGAAAACAACAAAGACCCGATTTATTAATTGAAGATGGAATGTAAGACGGCAGTGATAGCAAAACCTGAAAACATGACTAAGAGTGAATAGTCCTTTGCTTTAGAATGGGCCACTAACAAACTGCATCTGACCTGAATCCACAAACTTTGAGTTCCGAGGTTATACTCATTAGTTGTAGCTACAGGACCTAGGCAGAATCCCCAAAACAGTGGCCCACTGGCTCTACTGCTGATCTGGAGAGACCACTACTAAAGTCAAATGATCTCATGCCTGGTATTTCTTCGGATTTTGCTTTCCATGATCTAAAGGTAGATTCCCAATATAGTAGATGACACAGGCTTTCTGCAGATGACCTACAGAGAATCTGAAGCCACATTATATGGATGGTTAAAAAATTAGCTTTGGTGGATCGCACTAGCAGTTTACACAGATAAAAACATAATATTTTCCAGTTGCAGCACAGTGGCAAGAATGCTTGCCACAGATGGCAACAACATTCTGCAGTATTAAGTTACAGATTCGCACAAATATAACCAGAAATCACAAACCTGCTTCCTATCCGCATTAGTTTGTGCAATAATAGGAATTTCGATGGTGTGTAGTGACCTGGAGTTGACAGTAAAGGTCTAGCAATAGTGCAAGGAAAAAGCAAGTGGCTTCCTAAAGCAGGGGTCTTCAGGATGTCACTGTCACCCCTGTGCCAAGTGGGAGTGGTGGTGGGAGGAGGAGCTTTAGATGGGATGTCGAAATCTCTCTAAGGCTTCAAAAAATCCTATATCAGACCTAGAGAAGAGCATGCACCATAAATAGATAGTAACCAATCACTCAGGATACGAATAAGAGAGCCCTAGAAGTGCTCATGTACAATGCAATTCCAGAACCGATTGTGTAGTAGGGTCTCAGGTAGCACTAAATCTTTTCACCTAAATGAGGATTTCCTGAGTTTTGAGATCGACTACAATAACAGCAGTTTTACATTAGCAACATTTATTTACTATCTTGCTGTCATACGTTTGTTGCTTTTTACCATTTAAAACAACAGTCCAAACTAAACTAGACTTTGCCAAGCATACTACCTAGCTTCATGCAAAAGTCACAAGGCTGCACTGCTTTTCCACCATGTTGAACATATAAATTGCACAGCTTTCTTACCAGTAGACAACATCCAGTGGTGCAAAAAATCTCCTCTGAATTAAATCAGCAAAGTAGCGTTCAGTTTCCCTGCAGGCAGTCCCATTTCCAATTACAACTGTACTACACCTAGGGTCAAAAGAAACATAATATTTTTTGTTATAAATATGCCAGTTTGATGATGGTTTTATTTATGAAAAATGATAAAACGTAGCCATTTGCACTTAAGTTATCTTTTTAACAAGAGCTCCAAAATAGGCACTGCACTTCAATCGCATGTACAGAAAGATAACACTAGTTGGTAGGTTAAAATGAGTCTTGGTGGCTAGAAACAGCACATTAATCAATACTGAAACCATTTCACACAGCTTTGAAAGCTACAACAGCATGAAAGGATAACAAGGTAGCTCTACTGACAACTTGGAATTATAAAGTCACCTTCTGGTGAATCTGTAAATCCTAATCAGTGGGTTATCTACTATCGTCAGACTGTGGGTACATTGTCACCTCGTATGTTAAACCAACCCATGTATGTATGTATTGAGTTCTTATTGAGCGCTACTGTCACCCCAAGGGTATCCTGGCGCTTGACCTTGAATAAGTCATCAGATCTAATACACAACATTACTTTGGAAAGAGATAGGTTTTCAACTCTTTTTTAATGGAGAAGATTTCCTGCTTACTCCTTAGCAACAAAGGGAGGGTATTCCACAGCTTAGCTGCTGTAAAACCAAAAGCACGACCACCCATCCTCACTCTAACAAATTTAGGGACTGTGATCAAAAAAGCCGAGGAGGATCTTAAGGGCCTAACAGCCTGATACCACGAGAAAAGATGTTGGAGTGGCAGCGGTCCCAGCCCATGCAGCGCTCTAAACACAATACAGGCAGCTTTGAAGAAAATGCGCTGCTGGACAGGCAGCCAATGGAGGTCAGATAATGCTTCTGAAGATGACGCGGAGCGAGGTCGGGCTAGAGCCAGTTTGGCCGCCATATTTTGAACCCTCTGCAGCCTACCTACTAAGGACTTAGGTGCCCCCAGAAGTAGTGCATTGCAGTAGTCTAACCTGCTGAGTATAGTACTGCGCACCACTTCTGCCCGGGCCTCTGGGGGGAGCAACGGCAGGATTTTACGTAGTGCTCGAAGCAGGCCCATGCATGTAGCTATAGTCTTATTCACCGAGGCATCCAGTTGCAGACCAGGCTCAAACAGTATCCCCAGATTACGGGCCGACTCCGCCGCTGTCACCGTACCCAAAATGGATGCCGGCCAAAAACCTTCTGGCAACGTGCGAGAGGGCTGATCCAATGAGCAGTGGAGCACTTCGGTCTTTGCCCCATTAAATTGGAGTGAGTTGAGGCTAAGCCACTCTGCTGTTTCCGACATGCACTGATGGAAAGTTTCCCTCGAAACCGCCTCCTTACCCTCAAAGGAAAAAATCAGTTGTGTATCGTCGGCATAATTGATGACCGAGATGCCGAAAGATTTTATCAGACTAATTAAGGGTCGGAGGTATAGGTTGAAGAGGATCGGGCTAATCGCCGACCCCTGTGGCACACCCTGCTTCACCTGACGTGTGTCTGACCGGAAAGGTGGTAATGCAACTGCTTGTTGCCTATTTTCCAGGTAAGATTCAAGCCAACCCAGCGCCAGACCACCCACGCCCGCCCTCTGGAGACGATCCAGCAGGACTGCGTGATCCACCGTGTCGAACGCGGCCGACATGTCCAGCAGCACTAGAAATGCTGCCTTACCCGTATCGACACACGTTCGCAGATCGTCCAGCACGGTGATCAGGGCGGTCTCAGTCCCATGCGCCGGCCTGAATCCAAACTGGACAGCGTCCAGACAAGCGTTAGATTCCAGAAAGTTAGATAAAGTTCTTGTAACCAACTTCTCTAGAATTTTTATAGGGAATGGGAGCAGCGAGATAGGCCTATAGCTGGCAGGACAAAGCGGATCCAAAGAGGCCTTTTTTAGCAACGGTGTCACGATTGCAAGCTTCCAGCTATCAGGAACCGAAGCTGAAGTCAAAGACTGGCAGCAGATGGTATGCAGCGGAGGTAGCAGTTCTGTCTGGAAGACCTTCCAAATCCTATGTGGCAAGGGATCCAGTGGGGAACCCGACGACACACCATTAGCCACCGTACAGAATTCCTCCAAGGAAGGGATGGGAAAGCAAGATAATAGCTGCTGTTCCCCCTTGACCTCCTCCACACCCAGAGAGTGAGGAGGTTTCCGTGGGGAGGACTCTATCGGGACCAAATGGCTCGAAGTCGAGAGGCTACTCAAGATAAGCCTGATTTTTTCCTCAAAAGCAGAGGCCAAGGAATTACACAGCTCCTGAGATGCTGTGGTGACTGGAACTGCACAGGCCGGATTTGCCAAGTTGTTGACCAACTTAAAAAGGGTCTGTGATTTGTTGGTGGCTTTGGCTAAAGAATCTTCCAGGAACTTCGCCTTAGCCATCTTTAGGTGGTCTTTATATTCCCGCAGAGCCTGTCTGTATTCTGCGCGATTTGAATCCGCGTACCCTCTCCTCCAAGCACGCTCCGCCTGTTTACAGCGGAGTTTCTCTTGGCTAAGATCACTAGTGAACCAAGCGTTAGTTCTCCGAGGCTTGTTCTTCACCCTTTTTAGAGGGATCAATTCATCCAGTGATGTTACAATCTGATTACTAAGGGTAGCGTAGCTTTTATCCACAGTTTCCTGCACCTCAAAGGTTGTTGGCAACAAAGAAGGTAAACAAGGCCCCCTTAATAAACGGGACCACTGTCTGCTAAATTTATGCCCAGCCGAGCCGTCACTACGCTGCCCTCCAGCCACATAAATAGACATGAGAACCAAAGCATGATCAGTCCAGCATTGGTCCAGAACCTCCTTGATAGCAACCAGCTTTTTGTCAGCAAAGACCAGGTCCAAAATGTTCCCCTTCACATGTGTGGAACATTGCACAAGCTGTTCCAGCTGTATGTTGTTACATGCTTGGCATATTTCTCTGAAGGCTAGATCTTGTGGGCCTGATGGTCTTAAATTAAAATCGCCCAGCACTATAAAGTTAGAGTGCGAGTTGGATAAATGATAAACAAGGTCAATAAATTGCTGAAAAGAGGGGGCTATTCCAGAGGGAGGTCTGTAACACAGAAGACCTGACAAAACTATACCACCCTGAGCCATTAAGGAGAATCCCATGAGTTCAAAGCCTACCACCTGTTTAACTGTAAACTGTGAGAGGGCAAGTGTATCTTTACAAATAAACCCCACTCCGCCACCTCTTCCCGTGGTTCGAGGAATGTGTCTAATGAAATATCCTGGGGGACATGCCCAGGCCAACTCCGCTCCACTATCTAATGTGGTCCAAGTCTCTGTCAGGAATAGAATATCCAATTTAACTGACTCAACTAACAGAGAGATTTCGTCATAGTGCTTTACAAGGGAGCGGACGTTAAGAAGGCCACAAGAGATGGAGGACGAGGACAATGGCCGCACAGTGGATTCTTTATATGAGGCTGAATGAAAATTCAGAGCACATAGTTCCTCTCGAGAGTATACTAAGTGTGTCCTCAATGGGTCTATGGAGCCGGGAGCAACCGGGACGCGAACGGGCGCAAACGGGCTTACCTCTGGCGCACCTCCGGCGCGCCCACGCCGCGCCCGCTGCGCGCAAACGCTGCGCGCCCGCAGCTCCATTCACTTTATAGTATTACGCCGCGTGAGTATCGCCTCGTATGTGACCGACCCACCCAATATGGCGCCTACAGTGTCCCAAGCCTCACTCACCCACTCAAAGATGGCGATCAAGCGCCGCTGAACCGGAGCCCCCGCTAACTAAGTCCCGCCAAATGCGGGTGATAGAACCGTTTTAATGTGCAGGTAAGCCTGACTGTCTCCCCCCGCGGCAGAGCAGCGTAGCAGCCAATTTAAAAACTCTATTCCCATAGAGTAGTATATAATTTTAAAATAGAGCAATGCGCGCGATGACAAAGTGCACATGGTACTATGCATGAGGGAAGCCATAACCCCTTCCAACCCTGGGATTGTTCTCATGATTGTCGGTTTTCTTTAGCTCAAAAGGATCTTAATGGTGTGAAGGTTACAATAATTGTGTGGGTGGGTGGCGATTGCGAGAAAGCATGTGGATTAGGCGTAAAGGCGTAACAATGAAAGAAATGTAACCATATTATTGGTCCTGACTCTAATATTCCCAATCTATGGACAGATTTTACTGAATGGAGAAAACGAGACAAAAAAAGGACCATCGAGCAGTCAATGGCTTAAATAAACACTGCTTTGAGACAGCTTAGGAGTGAAAATGTACAGAGTAACAAAAAGTGAAAGTTAAAAAGGAGAGCTAACATGAATGCAGAGGAGTCAAAACAGTATACAAGAGTAAAATGAAAGCCAAATGAGCAAGGAGAAAGAATGAGAAATTGGCAAATGAAGGCAAAAATATGTCTAATTAAGGAACTGAAAATAGAGCAAAGAGGGTCGAAAGATTCGGCAGGGAGAACGAAGAAGCAGTAATCAAGCAGATGCACGATAAAGTAGCAGGAAAGGATGAATTCCACGAAGATTATACTGTTGGAAATTACAAGTTGGAATTTAAAAGTTGAAACAGTGGAGGAGATGTGATTGGGGGGGAAAACAGTGCCTAGGCCCAGCTCCCCTACCACTTATCTGGGACTGGTCCTCTGACCAGCCTAGGCCATTTCAAACCCGGCTTTGAGCCTCGAGGCCTCTGTCTCGCTCCTTCTACAGTCTTCTCTCTCTCTCTCTCACTTGTTCTGCTATCACTCTCTCTCTTTTGCTGTTCTCGACTTTCCGTACTCAGTCTCTTCAGGGTCTCTTTCTCTCTTCGTCACTCTTTTTGTATCTTCGTCCCTCTCTTTCTTGCCAATCTTTGGGCCTTTAGCCCTCTTTCTCATGCTTTGTTCATGCTCTCTTCTTCTAATTTTGTTTCATACTTTAGTGCCTCTCACTCGTTTTTTAAACTCTTTGTGCTCTCTTTTTCGTACTAGTTGCCTCTCTTCTCACCACTCAAGTGCCTTTCAGCCTTCAGCTCTTTCCCTCTACTCGCCCACCCCTCCACTCTTGTGTCTCTCTTTGGGCCTTTCCCCCTCGTGTTCCTTTCTTCTTTTGGTGCCGGTTCTTTCCTATTCTCTTGCCCGGCTTGCCCCTTCAGGCTACCTTATCTCCCCCACCCCCATGCTTTTTCCCCAACCTGCCTCGCCTCGCTGCTTACCAGATTCCTGTTTTCTTGCTTCTTCCCGTGTTGTCCTACAACTCATTCTAGCCCCAAGCACTGCCCCTCTGCACTCCACCCCCCCTCGCACCCCCTATTTAATGACGGCTGCTGGCACACCAAAGGCAAGCTAGAATGTGCCCATCTGTATCTCGACTGCGCCCAGTGCCAAAACCTCTGGTCAGATCAGCCCCCACCGCTACACAGATGCTACCCTTCATTCGTTCGTCTCAGGATGCCAATCCACCCGCTGCTGCCGCACCACACCACACAGCATGATAGGACCTTTCACCTGCTTCTACTCCCACTTCAGTTTTTGCCAGTGATCTACACCCATCCCCCATACTCCTACACCTGCACCACCCACTCAGACTATCACCACATAACACGCCGCACCAGAATCCCAGCAAATGTTGAATGCATACTCCTCAACACCCGCTCGCTCAGCAAACGTGCCATACAAAATATGGGATCCCCTCAGCAACAGCACACCAGACCTCCTCTTCCTGACAGAAACCTGGTTGAACTCAACATCGACTCCCGACATTACCATGGCAATTGCGGCAGGATCCAAAATTGCACACCAAGATGTGTCCACAATCCAGTAGGAGGGCTCGCAATTATCTACAAAGACACCATCAAATGAGCCGAAACCACAGACTCAGACATCCCCTTCATGGAATGCATGCACTTCAGTCTACATAGAAACGACAGCTATACCTGAAAGGAACCCTAGCATACAGACAACCTGGCTCACAAATCAAGTTCAGCAACTTCACTGCAGACTTCATTTCTTCCCTCACCATCAACTCAAAGAACTTCATACTCCTCGGGGACCTCAATTTCCACTTGGAAGACCCCACTGATCCCTGCTCCACAGACCTCCTCAACAGCCTGAAAAAAAGACAACACACATCGCGGGACATACGCTGCATTCAGTCTTCCCCACCAGCTCACATGACCGACAACTCCATTATATAATTCCAAATTACCACACTGCAAGCCAAAGTACCCACCAGTATCAACCTTCCCAACTAAAACTGGAACAAAATAACAGGCGCTAACTGATGCATCATCCTTGAAATGAACCAACCAAACATCTGGAACAACTTAGACAAGGATATCACCAACTTCAACCATTGGCTCAAGACTTGTGCAGACTCACTCTCACCTATCAGGCTTCAAACGCAAGGCAGAACCACCAACCAGGCACCAGTGGTGGTTGGGAATCCAAACACCACTTACACAACTGAAGAGAGAGCCAGCCCTGACACCGACATCTGAACTACGTACAAGGCTGTACTCTGATACTACCACCATCTAATAAGAGATACCAAAAGAAGAGCCTTAACTGAACATATTGAGGCATTGAGATCTTCTCTATCGTTAAGGAGTTCACCACCATAGATGCCACAGCCAACTCCGTCACACCATCTCAGGAACTCTGCAACAACTGTGTGAAAGTGGCTCTGTATATACTGTTCCTTAATAGGTACAGGGTGTACAGAGTCCACAGTCCCCAAGGGTTTGGCAGAGGCTAAAGTTAGATATAACCTTACTCTCTAAAGTGGTAGCTTGGTCGAGCAGTAAGGCAGTATCAGAGGACAGTGTAAAGCATTTGTTGTACACACTCAGTCAGCAAATGGTCTCACACACTCAATAACTGAACTCTAGGCCAATGGTTTATATATAAAAAATATATGCTTGTTTTATTTTAGAACCAACACTAGGCATTAAAATATACTTTCTCAGAATGAGATGCTTTATATAAATACTTTTGCAATATGCAATTGACTTTTGTAAACCGTTACAAGTGGTTGCAATAGGCAACACTATTTTAAACACAATATGCATTGAGCTCAATGGAAATTTCAAGTTATTTGCAACAGATTACTTTTGGAATTCCAGGACTGGATCCTAGATTCAGTCCTGGGTCAGTACTTAGGATCAAGTGATGAACGTCGACTTAATTACTGTGATGATTTTTAAACAATATTTAGCTATTTTAAAAGTTGACACTTGGAAAATATTTCAGACAAAACAGTCAATGATTCCCTATGGAAGAAAATTCAAGTTGCAGGTACAGTATGTTCTCGTTACTTTTGTAATCCAGTACTGGGTACCTAGACTCAGTACTGGGACCTTTATCCAAAACAGGTAAGTAATTACGTTTTCAGATATTATACGATTTTTAAAGAATATTTAAAGATTGCAGAAATTGACACTTAGAAGAAATTTCACAGAAAAACAGTCAATGATTTCCTATGGGAGAAAATTGGGTTACTGGTAAGTACAGTTGTAAGTATTTTTCAGAGTCAGTGCTGGGCACCAAGATCCAGCACTGGGAGCTCACCTAAGAGCAGGTGAGTATTTTCATTTTCGTTACTCGGCTGATTTTTGGTGAATATTTTAAGATTTGAAAAGTCCACACTTAGAAGAAATTTCAGGAAAAAGCCAGTCAATGTTACCCTATGAAGAAAATAGAGTTATCGGTTTAAAGGTAAGTACTCGACTGGCAGAATTGAGGTTCTGGGCATAGACTCAGGGGTCCCCCAGGGTCAAGTAGGTACAGTTGGTTCACCCTCAGCGACTCTAGGGCGGCCGGGTGCAGAGAGAGTTAGGCCCAATGTTATCCTATGAGAGATAGGGGGGCCTTGGTTGGTGGCTGCTGACTAGCAAGCCACGCGGCTGTGGGAGCTGGGCTCCTGGTCACTTACTCAGGGCAAGTGGGGAAGTAGGTAGGTGTAGAGGTTGCACTGCCAGGGCCACTCGGGCGGCTGGGTGCAGGGTGCTTTTGAGCCTTCTGGCGCTCAATTGATTTCAATGGGAAATCTCCGGTTTAGAAAAAGACTGCAAGCTCGGGGACGAGGATTCTTCAGGAGCCACCACCACTTCGAGAGGTAAGTTGGGTAGTTGGAGGATAGGTAGGTACCCCGGGATTGGGCACAGGGGGCCGCGGGGTGCCACGTGCAGGGCTGCCTTTTGGTGTCGGGAAATATTACCCTCTGTGGATCGCGGTAGGGGGGGCACCTTGTTCTGAGGCTGCAGGCTTCTTCAGGAGGGTCGAGGGAGATCCTTGGGTGCCGGACTCGGAGTCACAGTCGCCGTTATGTCGTCCTCGTGGTCTTTATTCACTCCTGCACTGGCCTGGCTTGGCTGGTGCAGTGTGTGCTGGGTTCGCGGTTCCGGGCTGCTGCCAGGGATTAGAGGCAGGTTTTGAGTAGAGCCTCTACTCATGGGAGTCCCAGGGGCTTAGAGTTAAAAGGTAGCCAGGTCCTCCGGGGTTTGTGAGGTTGCTGGCCACAAGAGATGCCGGGTTGGAGCAGGAGCAGGTTCGAGGGAGAACAGGGGCTCTCCCACCCGGGGTCCAGCAACATGTCTGCTGTGTGGCAGCCTAGGCAGCCTCAGAGCAGACGTGGATTGTAGGTTAGGTTTAAGGAGGCATCTCTAAGATGCCCTCTGGGTTGCTTGGTACATTAAATCCCACACTGGCATCAGTGTGGGTTTAATGTGCTGAGAAGTTTGATACCAAACTTCTCAGTCTTCAGTGTTGCCATTATGGTACTGTGGAGTTCGTGTTTGACAAGATCTCAGCACCATGTACTCTTAAATGGCAGTACTGCACTTACAGTGCCCAGGAATGGACCTGGGTACTGTAGGGGCACAGGGCTCCTGCTCCTGTGCCCACACCATTGGCATAAGGCATCCAGCTAGAGGGGTGGCTGATATATGCAATGGCAGTGTCGGTGATGGGCATGGCACACAGGGATGTGTGCCATGTCGACTCTTTGTTTTGTCTTGCACCCAGACACCCAGCCTGCAAAGACAGTGTGTGTGTGTAAGGGTACAGGGCCTCTAAGGGTGGCACAATGAGTGCTGCAGCCCTTAGAGGCCTTCCCTGGTCACAAGGCCCTGGGTACCTAGGGTACCATTTACCAGGGGCTGACATGTGGCCAGGGTTTGCCAATTTGGGTTTTGTGTGTTTTAGGGAAGGACATAGGCCCTGGGCACCTGATTGGCAGGAGTCCAGGGCGCACTCAGTCAAAGTACATTCAGCAATTCAGCAAAAAGTTGGGGCATTCCATGCAAGAAAGATGGCACTTTCTCACAACAACCCATCCAACTTCTTTCGCAGCAAAATAAAAAAGATCTACAGCACCTTCGAACAACAACCCAACCCTAAGAATCTCATCGCCAACCTAACCACCGACCATGACAATCACCTAGCCAGCTGGAAAACACTCACTGAGGATGATACCGCAGCTATCGTGAAAACAGTCCACTCTAGGTCCTCAACAGACCTTTGCTTGAATCACAGCTACAACATGGGAGGATCACAGATCAGCAAAATCCTCACCCACATCATTAACTCCTCCATCAAATCAGCCACCTTCCCCAAAGATTGGAAACATGCAGCAGTCAACACCCTCCCCAAAAAACTATCGGCCGACCCCAGCGGGCTGAGCAAAGTCCCACCTATCTCCCTGCTCCCATACCCAGCCAAAGTGATAGACAAAAAAATTAACTCACCACCCATCTCGAACTCCACAACCTACTCGACCGCATCCAATCTGTTTTTTGAAGCAACCAAAGCATGAAAACAGCACTCATCGTACCCATGGATGAAATCTGCACTATATTGTACTGTGGAGAAACTACAGCCCTAATTTTTCTCGAACCCTCCTCTGCTTTCGATACAGTATCACACTACACCCTCATCAGTAGACTGCACGACAAAGGCATCCAAGGACTGGCCCTCAACTGGATATGCTGCTTCTTCCTTAAAGAAAGAACATAGATTATAAGACTACCACTCTACACATCGGAATCCAAGAACCTGATCTGCAGAGTTCCCCAGGGTTTACAGCCCAAACCTGTTCAACATTTACATGATTCTGCTCACTGACGTAATTAGAGCACATGGCAATGCCATCATTTTCTAGGCCAATGACACCAAACTCATCCTATCAATGTCCGACAAGTCCAGCACCCCCAGAACCAACTTTGGTGACTTCATGATCAACGTAGCACATTGGATGAAAGCTAAATGCCTGAAACTCAACTCCAAGTTGGAAGTGTTGATCTTCATGAACAGGAAACCCCCCCACACCCGGGGACTCCACCTGATGGCATTCAGAGCTCAGACCCACACCAACCAACCACGCAAGAAACCTGAGAATCATCCTCAACGACAAACATAGCAGCAGAGGCCTACGCAGGCAGCTCCTCCTGCTTCCATACCAGCCAACCATCACACAAGACCTTATCAGAAGCTGACTAGACTATAGCAACGCACTCGGAATCTTCAACCACCTGCTTTCACCAACTCCAGGTGGTCCAGAAGACCACAAGACTAATCCAAAGCCTCCCACTGCACACTCACATCACATCACATCTTAGAGATCTCCATTGGCTCCCCATACATACATTTTTCCAATTCAAACCCTCAGACATGCATACAAGGCACAGCACAACATAGGCCCAACATACCTTAACCTCTTCTGTGCCCATGACGAGATAGTCTCGTCATGGAGCACGGTTGCGCTGTGCCCATGACGAGACTATCTCGTCATGAACCCCGCCCGCTAATGTAACGCCCGGCACAGGAGGGGGAAAGGGCGTGGCACTGAAGGGGTTAACGACCCCCTTCAGCACCAAGACGCCCTTGGGCATTCACGCACTCTACAAATCTTCAAATCAAATCAAATCTTCATGTCCACCAACCCAAGAGACACCTGTGCATAGCCTTACTTTCACTAGTACCCCCATCCTCCCTCAATGTATCCATAAATGCAGAATGGGAGGACTGGCAATGTCCCACATTGCACCCAAAACCTATAATTACCTGCCACCTAGCTCTTCAACTAATTCTCTGAGGCAGACACACTACACCGTCAAGGCCCATGCTTATGCCTGCTTCAGCGCCTGGATACCCTACCAGATGATAAGCGGTGCTATATTGTGCCACATTTACTTCATTCTGAACGTCCTGGAGAATCTATGCCTGCTCCCTCTGACATACGTGTCCTCCACAGAGAACCCTGCGGTCCACGATTTGGCCTTCACCGAGTTCATGATCTTCTCCCTCAGCCTCATGATTCTGAACTATCTCCCCTGGATGTTGACTGGATTAAACACTGTTAGTTCTGAGCATCATCCTCTGCATCATAGGACTCTGTACTGGTCATTATCAGGATCATTACGGATCCATGAGTGTGACTTCTCCACTTTTTGGGCGCGACTCCTTCAACACGCACATTTGCACCGTGTCATCACGCTAAGGAGTGCAAGGACTAATTTGGGCACACACTGAGTCAGAAACTTCTGCTTGTACTCACTTTCATTTTTTTTGTGTTCTATAATTGATCATAGGCTTTTTTATGAACCAATCGGGACATGCACACCTTTGCCCCGCCTTCGGTTAGCTGCACCTGGTTGACCACGTTATAGATCATAGTATCATAGCACACGAGAGGTGTCACACGCTCAAGTAATATGTTCATGAGACACCAGAGATGGAGATCTCTCTCTTGTGACCTTGCTAATGTCATATCTTCCTATGCCTCTACTTCTTCTTCTCTCTACAATACCATTATACCATAGGGAACGAATGTGTTTCTCCCCCTGTTGACGCGCCATGCACCTGATGATGAGCTTTTTATAAAAAGAAATGGTGAGTCTACACGTAACCATGATTTCTTTTCTACAATTGAAATAATGGTTGTGCTTTTAACCAGAGCCTTGCTATGCTTCTTGTTTTAACCGTTTTTACCTTGTCCTGATAAATCATGTATTGGTTAATTGGTCAATAACCAGGTAGTAGTCCAGTATAATTTCAGTCTGGAGTATATTAAATGGATCACTGCTTTACTAGACTAGTGGTGATTGACTAAACTTTTTTTAATGTTTTACAGACGCCAAGGGTGGCTTTTGGTTTATATACTTTTTCCAATTTTTCTTTCCTTAGGTGACCCCTTTTAAAAACAAAACATAAGGTAGGGGCACCTATTAAGGGTTGACTAACATATTAGTTTTCACCCTTGTTTTTCACACCACACTGTAGATAGTTTTTGAGCACATTTCACTTTAGTATTATAGGTCCTGACGAAGCGCCATGAGATCCCTCTGACTGACTGGGCGCGAAACATGTTGACCAGAAGAGTAGAGCGTAGCTAGCCACTCCTCCTTTGTGAGCAAATATAGCTTTGACGCCACTCACCCCCCTTTTAACTAGGTGGTTGACTGAGCCAATAAAATTACATTTCAGATTAACCAACCTTTTTAAATTCACTTACATCTACACTCCCGGGCCCTCACACGCATGCACCATACGGCAGGGAACAAAAGATCTCCGACAAAGAGCCCCTGTTTGGGTGCCCGTCGGGTATTGCACCGCCGACCCGACGAGGAGCAAAACCCAGATGATGAAGCATGACACCTAGCTTGCTGGGTGTGTGAGGGTTTCAGTTCCACCCTTAAGGGATTCCCTTCCCTTGTGCACCTACATTCACTAGGTGAAAGTCTGGGTTCGGAATACTTTATTCCCCTTCGACTTCCCACCCTGTAGGAACTACACATCTCTCGTTGATATCGCATCATCCTCTGCACCCAAGAACTTAATATGAAAACATCTGGATTGCTGATGTGCAGCGTAATAAACTTCTGTGAATTTGTGAAAAATAATTAGAATTACAAACTGTGTGCTTCATGTCCTGGATGGCAAAACTTCTGGAATGGCCTGTGCTAGGCTTTTACCTTGGAGATGGGGCAAACTAATGGCCACAGAGAGAAAACAGTCTGTTCCCCAAACTGTTGCTGTTTGTTCCCATTTAGTACTCTTTCTTTCTTTGTCTACTTCCTTTGATTCCTATCCCATCTCCCCTGAAGCACTCCCCTTGCCTGCTACACCACCTAGCCCCCTGTCCTTTATGCCCTTTGACTAAGCACTCCTTCTCCCCTTATTGGGGAAAGATCCAATATTTATACTCTGGAGTCTCAGCGAACCCGCTGAGAGAGTCCACAGCGCCAAGGGAGCCACTCACAGTTGAGGTATGGTATGACACCCCTTGCCAAAGCACTCCCTCTCCCCTTTTTGGGGAAGGATCCAGTATGTAGGCCTTGGAGTCTCAGAGACCCCTCTGAGAGAGTCCACTGCGTAAAGGGAACCTCTCACAACAGAGATGGGGAAATTATACCACTTCCCCTGGGATCACAGCTTACTGGACTTTTGGCGCAGCTTTGACTCGTCTACCTGTTTGTGTCCCTGTCACCCCCCCCCCCTCCTGTTTCCATGCTGCGTCTCTCACCCTCCCCTCCTCTTTCCCTCATTCATTCTCTGTTTACTTCCCTTGCTCCTACCCCCCTCCCCTGAATCTCTCCCCTTGCCTGCTTTTTCCCTTATGTAAATTTCCTTATTGTTTGCTTTGACCTTACATGTAACTAAGTTGCCATGCTCTAATAACTGTGTAACCTCTATAACGATGTAACCTGTAACTATGGTCTGATACTCATGTAAAGCGCTCTGCTACTTCCGGGTCTAGACAGCGCTATATAAAACCTTTAAAATAAATAAATATATAAATCCACATACTATAACAAAGTTCCGGTAAAATAATACCAATATGTCAAGGGCTGATGATAATAGAGGAGAATCATGAAAGAAAGAGACAGATGGAGGTGGAGGACACGCACGCAGACAAGAGAAAATGAAGAAAACATTTTCAGCTGTGGGTGGCTAAAAATAAAGAGGGAGGAATAGCATGAAATACTGAATGGATGCTAGACAGTCAGAGATGGAATTATTAAGTTAGGTATCCTAGGAAGCGAAAGATCGCCGAGTTGTCCACATGGTAGTGGCAAAAAAGTGTAAAGACGCAGAGAGGAGAAGCATGAGTATTGTAGATGGGAAAAGGAAGAAGACCAAGAACAGAACTCCAGTGAACATCATACCAGAAATGTAAAGAATCAGTAATGTCCTGGACATGACACTGTATATATTATACCTTTAGGAAAGTAAGAGTAACCCAAGAGCGTGCTTGATAAGACAGAAATAGAAGAGATTATAACTGAAGGATTTAAAAGCTGCCGGCAGATCAGAAAGGGAAAAGTGAGAGAAGGGAAGATGCAAGAGAAGCAATGTTCAGAGAATGCAGATCATGATGAAGAAAAGCGTCTGAGGTAAAGGGGTCTGGAGGAGGGGGAATAAAGTGAAATAGAAAAGATAGTGTTTGAATAAGGACAGGGAGGGAAGAAACAGAGGTTGCAGTGCCAGATGAAAACAATAAATGTTCAGAAGAATAGCAAAAGATGTGAGCCTGAACGGATAGCAAGTTGAATGCAATGGTAAGATCAGAGTACAGGAATGAAAACTAAAGAGGTGTGGGGTAGGCCACAAGTAATTGCTTATGTCACCAAAAAGAAAGAAATAAAAAAAATTAGATGTTGATTGAGAAGGGAAAGAAGGTTGTTAATAGGGAGCTAAGAGCACCGGACTATAGAAATATTGTCAATAATGCAATGGCAAAAAATAAGAGTGACAAGCCAGAAGGGCATATACAGGTGCGTATAATTCTACGGTCACTGCATTTTTCAGTGGCTATGAAAAATGAATAAGGAAAAGTTAGAAAATTGCATTTGTGCTGAAAGAGAGAAACCATGTTTCAGTTAATTATAGAAAATGAAAATTAAGCCGAAAAAATAGGTCAAGAATGGTAGTAGCTTTATTACATACAGAATGAGCATTCAAGAGGGCAGTGAGATGTGGGAGGCATAAGGTGGTAGGAGAAGGAAAGAAAAGGATGAACTAGGGGTGTTGACAAGAAATATGATCAGAAATGTTGAGTGGTGAAAAGACAGATAGCAGCAGAAGGGAAAGGAGTAAGAGAAAGGAATCTATCGTTGAGATTCATGAGTAATTGGAAAGGGTAATAGTAACTGGGCAGGGTAACCAAACCTGGTCTGGCTCTACACTGTACACAGGTCTATACAGGTATTGCCCTTGGCTCAGCACCCCTACACAAGAGTGTCTGGGCACGGTGTGCATTCGATGAAGATATTGCAATAGCTTCAGTGAATGCATACTTAGGTGGGTAAGGGGAGGTTATGAGAAACTGCACGGCTGCCCAGTGAAGGCCAAGGTGAGGCCAGGCCGGCATTCCGAGCTCACAGCAAGGAGTGGATTGTTCAATGCAGTCTGTTCACCACCTCCTTGTATGGACATGGTTTCAGAGTGGAAAAGGTTGTGACTAACTGCGGGGCCGGGTCACTGAAGCAACGGGTAAGAGTAGCAGTATTGGTTGATTCCTTGGTCTGGAGCAGGAAGGGGGATTTCCAGGTCTCTTGACTCCCTCTTCCTGGCACATGCTTGAGTTTAGCATCTCTCTTCTATTTATCAGAAGACACAATTTCGGCACGTAATGCTTATACTTAAAAGTACAAAATGATGACTAGTAATAAAACACTTTTTTAAATTCAGTTGAGACGCCCGCATCACTCTTTAAATACTAATTGATTGAAATAAGCTGCTTCATAAAATAATGGTAAATAAATAAATACCGTATGTTTGAGGCACTTATTATTATAATTGCATTCAATGGGAAAGCACATACTCTCCATAATGCATTAAATGAAACGAAAAACCACAACGTAATTTAGGCAAGAACTATAACCTCCAAAAGGTCACATTGGAGGCCCTGAAGGAAAACTCCACAAATAAAATTATCGAGATTTGGCCTATAGACCTAAGCCATATGCAGTTCTTAATTTGTGAAACAAAAACAAAAAACAAATACAAATAAAAAATAAAATAAGCGCCTGGGCTCTCGTCAGGCGGCAACTGCAGCTTGCACCTCCCCTCCCAGCATTGCCAACGGCAGTACCAACACAACTACTAACGATGCACTCGTACAAGTGAGACCATTCTGGCTATTTCAGACGCCCAAATTTATAAGAATGGCTTGGGTAGCAGGTACCTGTCATTTGAGTGTATATTAAATAAAAAAAACGCTTTCCATCGCTAACGCACCGATACCAAAGGGTTATACTGAGACGCCCATGGTGGCAAGTAATGTTCCTCATCTTCCCATGTTGTCCGTCAGCACTGGGCATGCAGGGCCTGTGCTTTTGCCATGGACAATGCGAGCGCTGCAGGCAAATGCGGCATGGAGCATGACCAATGACCATCAGGCCCTCCTTACAGAGCCGGGTGCACCCTATTTGTAACAGCCTACATCTGATATTGTGCTGCGTTCACACGGTCTTCAGTGCTGGCGGGGCCTCTGGGTGTCAGCAGGAAGGGTGACCTGAGAGCCTTGTTGTGCTGTTTGATGGCCGTGCTGATAACTACCTCATACCAGCGATGCTGCCACGGAGAGTCCTCATATGGAGAGGAGTATTGCGACCAAGGAACTAGGGTACTACTGGACTACCCGAGAGTACCTTAACGGGACCCTGCGGTGGACTAAGAGCTATTCGTGGGAACCGCAAGTGGTGCAGTTTCTTGGAAGGATTCATGGAAATGCTCTTTACATTCCGATAAAGCTGGAAATGTACTCCAAACATAGGAGTAAATCTACAGGGACTAGGATACAAATGACAAAAGAAGCTAGTAAGAGCGCCCAGCTGAGCTTCAGAGAGAGTTATGCAGGGAGACTGCTCCAGAGTATGTAGGGGAGGAGCACTCTGAAGCGCCCAGGGTCCCCCTACCACTGGGACCATGCTCAAATGCCCCACACTCACCATTGCTGCTGGGAATAGATAAACTCTGCGGACTTTG
This sequence comes from Triturus cristatus, assembly GCF_964204655.1. Classification (NCBI taxonomy): domain Eukaryota; kingdom Metazoa; phylum Chordata; class Amphibia; order Caudata; family Salamandridae; genus Triturus; species Triturus cristatus. The sequence goes on along the minus strand of NC_140589.1, from coordinate 1,621,522,226 downwards.
GAACTGTCCCACCTCTCCTGTCTCCGCTCTTGACCTGGGGGCGAGCTGGAAGATGAGGCGAACTGGCGTTTCCCAGCCACACCGTGACCGGTGCTCTTGATGGAACTTTGACGATGCCCCCTGGGCGGAAATCATAACTGTCTGTACTTGCTGCGGTGCCCGAGCAACCTCGGCTGATGCCCGGTGGAGCTGTCCTATGCAGCTGTAGACGAGTTTGGCTCTGGTTCACCCCTCGGCCGGCACCTACCCAGCCGGACATCGGGCATTGTTTTCCTCGCCCTCCTGTTGTGTTTCCTATCTGCATTCCTTACCCCTGTTTACCATTCCACCTCTACCTTTTCACTCCCCAAAAGACGTGTTTACACACTAATAATTCACATTATTGTGTAATTCTCATGTTTTTTTCTCTCCTATGTCTATACCGGTCTATTTAATTATGCAACCTGTAACTCATTGATCCTCATGTAAAGCTCTCTGATACCTCCGGGTCTAGCCAGCGCTATATAAAACTTTGCAAATAAAAATAAAATATTATGTTTCACACCCTTCTCGCTCGTGTTGCTTGACCCCCACACCCTTGATGTTTTTATACCTATTGCACAGCACCACAAGCTGCTGTGCAACATGGCTTAAAGGAAACAAACAAAAAAAAAAACTCTGGCGCTGTCAATGCTGGCCACGCCATTGAGCCTGCACAAAAGCTTGCACTTCTGTTCAATATGTAAACATTGACAAATGCAAGAGATTTCCCATAGGTGGAACCCGTTGGCTATGCCAATGCTTGTTTTTATCACTGATTAATGTCAAGCATAACATTTTATATATTTTATCATCTAACAGCCCAGCTTTCTATTTCACTGACCCAATAGTAGCCTAATGGTCACCTATCAAGGGCATTCTTGACATATTTCTGGCTATCTCTGGCACGATGGTGTATTTTCCCGACCTACTGTGACCACTCATGACATATTTGTGGCTATTCATTGCAAACTAGAGGCATTTATATAATCGTCCCACTCTTGCCATAGTGTTCCCATTTTCACATAATTCTAGGTCTCCATGGCATAATACTGGTTCATGAAAATCCCTGGGTATAAAGGCCATAATCACAACCTATAATTGGGAGGATGCCGGTTAATACAAAATGAAAAGGTAACATTTGGGACAAGAACTGTATTCTAATCATGAAAATGACAGGTTTATATTTAGGAAAAAGGTAACATTTATTTAATATAACTTGTCTGGAATTGAACAAAAATATGTGCGTTTTCATAAACATGTCTGGAGATAAAAAAAGATACATTACTGAAAATTGATATTTAAGTGATAATTCGTGTTGAGCCCTTGAGGATTATTGAAAGCAGACTATGAAAGTATTAGGATATTTTACTAATCCCCCTTAAGAACTGTTGGATTGTTAAGCAGTTTCGGTGAGAAATGTGCTGTAAAATGCATGATTTAGGCCTGTTTTATTCAAATGTCCGTAGGCAGGGAGAAAAAAGGGGGGATGAGATTCTCAACCATTGACTCACACAAGGCGAAATAACACTCGGGCAGTACAACTTAGTGTGAGTATTTAACACTCTACTGCTATCTGTCCAAGCATGCTTATGTTTTATGCTCTTTTATCATAGGAGAACATCCTACTTCTAGCAAAACTAGAACATTAATCATAAATTCATTCATTTTTATCCTATTTATACAGTAATAAAATGAGCGTACTTGTAGTTTATCAAAAGACTCCTTATCTTCTCTGCTTCACGGTAGGCAAGATTAGATCCAGTATGTAAATAGACAACATCAGCATGAAGTATCTGGTCTAAAAAAAACACAATGCAATTAGAGAGTTTGTCAGATTAAAATGGTTACTGAGTGGCATAGTGGCATAAATAGATATGTAAAACTTGAATAGAAGATTGAGCATTTTCCTCACAACAATGATGGCTTCTAAAGTATTAAGGCTCATATTAGCTTAGCCTGACATGGCATCACACTCAAAATATAAGCATCAGGTCAATAGTTCCTCACAATGGGGCCTACTACAAACATTTGTTATGTGTTTTGGTAACTATTTATATAAGTAACACTCCTTTCACCATCCATAACCATTATACAGAGATTAATCTTTCAATGTACCATGCATAAAGGACCTCCACTTCTCCCACATCCATTGTGCACGCATTACAAAGCAAACATGTTTCACTATACCAGCAAATTACAGTGCCGGCTAGTTCACTATGGCGGAGGAGCACCGCCTCACCTGCCAGCAGCCAAAAAACTTGAACAATAAAACGATGATACACCATTGTTTATCATTGTTTTATTTTTTCTCTCAGAGCTGACACTTGGGGGTGAGTCCAGGTGGATGACGGGCTGGTGGAGGAGTGTTTTGTACTGCTATTCAGTGCGCATGACAGTCTGGCCAGCCGTCTCAGGCCAGCCAAACCGTCATGCGCACAGAAGCTCTGTCCAACCCCTGCTGCTTTGCCGAGTTGGAGAGAGCAGGCTCCCAGACTAAATGGGAGCGCAAATAATCAGCGCTCAGGCTATTCCTGGTGCTGCACTCAGCAGCATGAAAGCAGCGTCAAGATTGGCAGCAGTGCACTCTGGGAGCCTGTGCCTGCAGAAGAGAGGGATGCAATATGGCGATTCGGCAAGTAATTGTGTTACTAACGTGTCTGTGTTATTTTACATTAAGCACCTATTTTTGATAAGTATTGCTTGTTTCAGCACTCAGGGGTGTTATGTATGAGCTACACTGAGATATACACAGTTACTAAGTATTTTTACTGCCAATAGAAAATGAAAAAATAGGATGAAAGAAAATAAATCAAATAGATTTAACTTTGCACTTTTTAAAGATCCAGGACATAGACAAGCATCAGAAAAGGGATACAGAATATGGAGTTCAGAGAAGGAAAATACATTTCATTTTGGATTAAATTAGTTGAAATAATGGTTTTGAAAAAGAAACAACTTAAATGAGAAAATTCAGTAGGAGCAGTGATAATGTTTCCATACCATTTTATCAACTTAGAAGTAATAGAGCAGAAACGTTACAACATGGTGGTATTTAGAAAAGATAACCGGTGAATCACCATCTTTAAAACCATGTGAACGAGGTAATAAATCGCTTACTTGTGGGAGAGATCAGTGCTAGTTTACATCCATGCTTATAGCCCGGATCGACTCCCATCATAGTGCGTCCTCTGACGGGGGCAGCGAGAAGCAGCTGACGAAGGTTTCTCCCAAACATCATGATGGACTCCTTCTCTGCATCAGACGTTAACTTCGATCTTACAATGAAGAAAAATGGACCAACTTGTGTTATATTTAAGACTATCTTGTTTCTGTACATAAAACAAAACATTACCAATTTGGGCACACTCGTTAGTCTCACTCTGACTGTGGGGAGATGCACCTTGAGTATTTTATATTAAACAAAAAAAAATAGTTGGATAATAGGAGATGGGTTTGATGCTGGTAAAAAATGTATCCCTGTCATCAACTGCTCATTTCTATGCAAAGGGTAAATGAGCATTGGCAATGCCAACCAATTTGAATTTTGAAAATATATTTGCGAGCTCATGTTATAAATAGAAGAGGTGGCACATGGGAAGCAGTAGCAGCTGGTCATTTTAAGCTTATTTCACACTTATGGTGAAGGTTGAACTGCAGCTGCGTTTCTGTATGACTGCTAATTTAGTGAAGCATGCTGAATGTGTTTTCACGGCACAAAAACCAGGCACCACAGGAGCCTTGTGAAAGATGAGTACATGATCCTAGGTGAAGGGGTAAGGATGGAGCAGAGGCTCCATGGTGCACAGATTAAGATAAAAAAGCAGTCCATGGCGTGGGGGAGGAGCAGCACAGAATTAGGAGTAGGCGCAGCATAAAGTCCTGATGGAGAGCTGCTGGAGCATCACAGTGTTCTGGGTGCACCAATGAAGGGTAGAGGGAAGTAGATATGCAGAATTGGGGTTGGGGAGCAGCACCGGATCAGGGAAAGGTGGACTAAAAGTTAACAGCCAGGGGGAGGTGGAGCAGCACAGGGTTAGAGGAGATGGAGTAATCCTAGGTGTGGGAGAGCAAAGCAGCAAAGAATGAGAAGGTTGAGGTAGAAAGGGATCAAAAGGAAGTGAAGCAGTCCAGTGTCTGGGATATGGATCAGCGTAATGTCCATGGGGGTGGAACACTGCTAACTAACATAAAAAAAATCTTCAAGTGTGTGTGAAAGTGCCTCTTTTTGTATAGCCACCCCCATTTTTTGTTCACAGATGCGGCTGTTTTTTTTTTACTCCGGGCACTGGAACACTGACTTTGCGGACTATGATGCAAAGTCCTTGCACTAAGAAAGTCCTGTCAGGCGATGTGTCCGTTTTTCTCAGTCGTGCTACATAGCAGAGGAGATGCGTTGGTTCTGCTGTATCCACATATGGGCAGACAGGGCACATTCAGGCACACTTCCAAGGATCCAGTACTGGGGTGGCACCACTTGATAAGGTAGACTCACAGATGGTAGAATTCAGGTGCAAGGTTGTTGGAAGCCTGTTATGTCCCCGAAGCTTCAGAGCAGGAGGTGAGCCAACTAGCCCTTGGAGTCACTCTGGGTTCAAGAGATGCATGTCCAGTTCTTCTCCCCCAGGCAGGTCAGCACAGCAGGGCAGCAATTCCTTCAGAGCAGCAGTCCAGCAGAGTGGCAGTCCTTCAGCAGCACAATAGTCCTTATTCCTGGCAGAGTATCCACAGGTCCAGAAGTGTATTGAAGTGGTGGTGTCTGAGGTCCTCCTTTTATACACAGTTGTGCCTTTGAAGTGGGGAGAAGCTTCTAGAGCACGGGTCTCCAGCCTTTTTTGTAGTGAGAGCTAGTTTTGATCGGTGAAAATCATAGTGAGCTACTGAAGGCTAAGCAACTCATGCATTGTTACTAGACACCCTTACGCCCAGCTCTACTGACCTTAAGCCTAATGTCCATAGAACCAGATACAATGGTATGAACAAAATACTTTGACTAGGGGCACTATGACAGGGCCTGCATGTGTATAAGTGAGACTGTGGTCTTTGGGGATGTATGAACATGTAGGAGTATGAATGGGATAAATGTGTATGGGTGACTGAGAGCCTGTGTCGTATGTACTTTTGGCACAGGAATAACTTTTTTTTCATCCGTGGCACCATTACATGTATAATACAAACATATAACCATTTTGTTTTTAAATGGGAGAAATTCAAAGTGCAGAAAATGTTCTATAAAAAAGTGCACGATATGGAACATTTTTCTGCTCTAAATTTCTCCCACTTGGCTATATTTTTCATTTATAAATATGGGACCGTGTCTACTACCCACTGGGAGCAAGATGCCTGTTGTGTGTAAAGGCGACGTTTTTAAAAGTGAAGAGTTAACTTTATGTTTATGTGTATTCCATAAAACTCAACATTTAAATGTAATCCAATTTCCAAGTGTCACAATTACAAATGCCAAGTATCTTGCTCTCAGTGGCCTGAAGACAAGGTGCCATATTTATAACAGAAAAATAAAGCCATTTGTTAAAATGGGAGGAATTTAAAGTGAAGGGACATTCTTCATACAACATTAAGAAGTAATTGGTTTAGTTGAAAGTGGAGAAAAACATTAAGACAATGTTTCATAGAAATATTTTTCTTCACTTTAAATTTCTCCTATTTAAATAAAAGAGTACTGAATTTTTCAGTTATAAATATGGTACAGTGTCTACTAGCAAATGGGACCAAGAGGTGTGCTGTTTGTAAAGTGAACACTTTGAAAGGGAGAAAATTAAAATGACACCTGTTCCAGAGGTATGTCTTTGAAATGCATAGATGTGCTGCGTTCCCTGCCCTGGCCCCAGACTAACTACAGGGGTATTCAGTACTTTGTGTGGGAACAGGACACAGCCTATTCAGGTGTAAGTGTGGCTAGGCCCAGCTCCTCCCTCCCATCCTGCCAGCGATGGCCCATTCAGTTACACCTAAGTTCCCATTGTGGGTGGCTGTCTTGGAGGTATACACAAAGCCCAACTGCCAACTACACCCAGCCATGTGACCAGAGACAGGCTGCATGCACCAAAATGCTAAGGCAAGAAAATGTCAACTCTCCTAAAATGACACTTTCAGAATTGTAATTTAAAATCCGACTTCACCATAAATTAGGATTTTAAATTAGGATTCCAGAGACACCAAACTAAAACCAATGATATCATCTCATTTGCAAATGACATTTATACATTGTAATAAAGTAATCTCAATGTTATCCTATGGAAGGTATAGGCCTTGCAGTAGTGAAAAACAAATGTAAGACATTTTCACTACCAGGACATGTGAAATGTAAAAGTACATGTCCTGCTTTTTAAATACATTGCACTCTGCCCGAGATATGGGCAGTGGACCAAAACACAAACAGCACTCAAACTGTTAATCACCAATTCTATTTGTGATAGTGTAATATGTAATTGTGTGCAATTCTCCACATGCACCCACTGCCAGGGTATGCCTCCCTTCCCAAGGGAGTATAGAGCAACAAAGCACAATTGGAGCTGTACCACAGAAATGAGAACATATCATTTGAAAAACGTCAAAATATCACAATCTAATATGACACTTCCTTGTGAATAACAGTGTCCATAAGTTTTTATTTCTCCCTTTATTGTGGTATATTCCATTCATAAAAAACCATCAGCCAACGCGTTTTGTCCATTTTAGCACTGGACTTCTTCAGGGCATAGATATGAAAACCACGATATGAAATGCACTTCGCAGTGGAGATTATCCACCAAGCCGTAAGCACTACAATTGAGATGCGTCCGGTCGCAGTAACGACTCTATAAACAATCTCCACTACAAAGTGCATTTCATATCGTGCTTTGCATATCTATTCCGATTATTTCGTTTGAACACAACATCTGCATGCTCAACAGCAACATATCGCCTTTTGGAAATTCGCCTTGATTCGTTTATCATTGCTTGGACTGCTATTTACACAGTCCCACACAGATGCCATATACTAGCACTTGTACTGGAAAGTGCCCCTTGACCATTGGTGCACATTTTGAATTGGCACAGGCGATTTACATCTTAGCTGCCCGGAAGAAGTCCAAAGTTTAAATGGACGAAACGTGTTGGCTGATGGCTTTTTATGAATGGAATATACCACAATAAAGGAAGACATTGCACTCTGCCCTCTGGACTGTCCAGGGCCTACCCTAGGGGTGACATCGGTTTTAAAAAGGAAGGTTTGAGCCTGACAAAAGGCTTATTTTGTCAGATCAAAACGGCAATTTAAACTTCACACGCAGCCTCTGAATCGGCAAGCCTGAGACATGTTTGAAGGGCTACTTAAGTGGGTGGCACGATCAGTGCTGCGTGCCTACTAGTAGCATTTGACTTACAGTCCCTGGGCTCTTATAGTATCCCTTTACTAAAGACTTATAAGTAAATTAAATATGCCAATTGGGCATAAGCCAATATTACCATGTTCAGAGGAGAAAGCACATGCACTTTAGCACTGGTTAGCAGTGATAAAGTGCTCAGAGTCCTAAGGCCAACAAATACGAGGTCAGAAAAAATGAAGGAGGGAGGCAAAACGTTGGGGGGAAGAACACCCTAAGGCTGACAGGTCTAACACTCCCTGATTGGCCTTTTTGCTTTTACCAAATTCCCTCTCATTCGACTTGTTCGCAGTCCCTGAAACCACACCTGCCAGGATGGAGTTTGAGCTGGCTAACATGGAAGTTTACACTGTGGCCCATCTCATGGAATTCTGTAAGGAGAGGGGACTTCCAGCCAGGAGCAACACCAGGAAAGTGGAGCTCCGAAAGGCACTAAGGGCCTGGCGGGAGTCCCCTAGTCACTGGTTACAGCAACAGAAGGGGATGATGATATGGAAAGGCAAGGAGAAGACTGGGATACCAGTCCTGGGAGGCAGCAGTCTGCTGAGGGGAGTGACTTATCTCCTGAGTTGGAGCTCCCTGCCAGAGCAGAAAGCAGTCTGTCTTCTCAAGGCCTGTCCCCAAAGGAGCTGACAGACAGGAAGAAAGAAAGGGAGTTCAGGCTCGAGATGGCCAAACTCGGGATGCAGGAAAGGAAACTTGCCATGCAGAAGAAACTGGCATTAGAGCGATTGGCTCATGAAACGATCCTCAGAGAGCTGCACTTCAAAGTCAGGTAGGCAGAGTCCAGCAATGTTTGTGGCAGCGTACCGGCAGGGCCCACTGGAGACCAGAAGAACCAAATTCCTAAAGGTCTGGCACATAACTTTGATGTGGAGAGGATACTGGCACGTGGTTTGAAGCTTATGAAGTAGGTTTACAGAGGCATAGTATCCCTGAGGAGGATTGGGGGGCTAGCCTATGGAAGCATATCCCTAGTGAGAGGAGGGAAGCCCTACCAACATTAGGGAAGGGTGACATAATTAGGTATTCCCCCCATGAAGGAAACCGTTGTCAGGAAGTAATGGGCAGAAGTTTATGGACAACCAGAAGCTGACCATTTGGTCCTGGGAGGATTGTGTGGATTCCTTTTGCAAGACACTGGATGGTTGGGTGAAGGGTAGTGAAGTAAAGGATTACCAGGGGCTGTACGTTTTGATTGCTAAAGAGCACATGTCTCTGAAATAGTTCCATGGGCCAGGACTCCCAGTCCCCCTCTGAGCAGAAGAAATGGTTCCCTGTCAACAGTCCTCAGGGAATGCACTCTCTAAGTGCTTTGAATGCCAACAGGTTGGGCATTTTCAAAGGGGAAGCCAAGTGTCACAAGCGGACAAAGCCCCCACTGGTGGGTAGACACAGAGCTGACGAGTATAGCACTTGGGGAGAAGATTACCCCAGATGGTGTGGGGAGGTGGTTGCAGAGGTTACTCTAGTGACACTGGGTAATCGTGAGATAGTGCCATGGGCTCTCATGCCTGGTAATACAAAAAAATATAGGCAGTGGGTCACCACCAATAGGCAGAGAATGGAGGCTCTGAGAGACACTGGAGCCAGCATGCCACCTGTCAGATGTCATCTGGTGACCTCAGAGCAGGTAGTCTGTAAAGCATTTCACCAGGTTATTGAAGCTGACCACCAGGGCCAGATTGGGCACCCAAAGCAGCCCTGGCAATTTTGTCGGACCAACCCCCAAGGAAAGAGGGGTGGGTGCGCAAGTGTGCACTGCTGCTTTTGTTGCTGGGGGCTGATATTGCAGCACCACAGCAGAACCGGACCCTCAGTAACAAAACCAGCCCCCACCCTTCCAGTCTCCTGGGGATATGCTTGATACCCGCTATGGCCAGTCCGGCCCTGCGGACAACGATAAGAGTCATTATCCAGTGGCTTTGGTTCCTTTTTGGGGGGAGGGGATGGACTCAAGTACCTTGAAGGTAGCTGTGAGTCCATCCATGCTCGCACCTGGAGATTTTAACGGTTGCCTGAGGTTTGCTTGACAACACAGTACCTGGCCACCCAAGAGGGTTGTCAGGAGGAAGAACGGCCTGGTGCCTGACAAGAGGAGGAAGAGCAAGGGGTACGAGAAACTTGCTCCTGAAACTCCCACGGTCAGGGAGGAGGCCTAGCCTTAGTACTACGACCCAAGACCTATAGAGGAATATTGCCGCACTGGGAAACCTACCTGAACAGACTAACTGGCAGAAAGAAAGGGAATCCCACTAGGGAGAAGTTCTGCAGCGCACAGAAGGAGTGCCGTACTCTGCAGGGCCTATGGTGGCAGGCTGAGGCCCAGGCAACTTGTGACAGAATGGTCTCCTCTATAGTGAGACTAAGGTTCCTGAGCCTGGTGCAACCCGTATGTTGATGGTCCCCCGGTGCTACAGGGCCTTTCTACTTGAGCTGGCACATGATGTTCCCATGGCAGGTCATCTAGGGCGGGACAATACTTTTGAAAGGCTTGTCACCCACTTCTATCGGTCCCAGAATATAATTGGCCTCAGATGAGTTCTATAGGTCATGCCTTACCAGCTAGGCCAGTGGTAAGTTAGGAGGTAAAATCAGGGCTCTCTTGCAGCCATTTCCTGTCCTGCCCTGGGCAATATGGGTTCAGGGGTGCCCGGAAATACTCAATTAAGATGGTTTACAGGGGTTCAAAGGTAATAGCCAATTGGCTACTTACCTTTAGAGTGACTGCGTCCTTTGTATGTCCACTACCTCTGGGGAGGGGGCATACCTACAACCCTATTGCCTAGAATCCTCCAAACCAATATGGAGGATTTTCAATGGAGGGGGTCACTTCACCTCAGAACACCTTAAGGGTGGTCCTGGCTGAGAGGGGACACACCTCTTGTTTACTAATTTTCCTACCGAAATTGCCGCCAAAATTGGGGCTCGGTTAGGAGGGTGGGCATCACCACTAGCTGGAGAGGCCCTGATCTCCATAACAAAGGGCAGAATGCCTTTATGGCTCACCGCCGTTCTATGCTGTTCCTGCTTGGGGGTAGATGTGACGCACCTCCACCCAGTACATTCTTTGTTTCTGACCCAAGGGAGCAAAAGGTTCCCGCTTCAGGGGGTCAAAAACATGTCTAGTAGTGGCAGGCTGGTGCAGACCACACTAGTGGGTGATTTTTTTGTGTGTGCAAAATTTGAGGTTTGCAGTGGAGTCTGGGCATGGAAAACGTTTGGGGATGCACCCAAGCCACACTTCCCTGGACTCCCCGGGGTGCTTAGTTTTTGTTTCGTGATAGATAATTTCGATGTCTCCACAATACGTTTTGGGCCCTTCTCTGTCCCAGATACTTGGCCCACCCGCACAAGTGAATTTTTATCAGGAGACCTGGGGAAACACTGGGTGGTAGGGAATTTGTGTCAGCCCGGTGATTCAACAACTTTCCCATACAGAAATGTAAGAAAAATTTGATTTTTTCAGCTAAATTTGAGGTTTGCAGGAGATTCTGGGAATGAAAACATTGGGGGAGACATGCAAGCCACCTCTCCCTGGACTTCCCCGGGTGTCTAGTTTTCAGAAATTACTTGCTTTGGTAGGTTTCCCTAGAAGTTCGCTGAGTCCGGGATTAAAAACGCAGGTGACTCCTTCGCAAAACAAGGTCTTTTTGTAATCGATAATTTTGAAATCTTGACAGTACGTTTTGGGCCCTTCCTGTTGTGGGAACTAGGCCTACCCACACAAGTGAGGTACCATTTTTATTGGGAGACTTGGGGGAATGCTGGGTGGGTGGAAGTTCGTAGCTACCTGCAGAATCCAGAATTTTCCATCACAGAAATGTGAGGAAAATGTGTTTATCTTTTACAATGTTTGAGGTTTGCGAAGAGATTCTGGGTAACAGAACCTGGTGAGAACCACACAAGTCACCCCATCCTGGATACCCATTGGGTGTCCAGTTTTCAAAAATGTACAGGCTAGCTAGGTTTCCCTAGGTGCCGGCTGAACTAGGGTCCAAAATCCACAGCTAGGCACACTGCAAAAAAAAAAGGGTCAGTTTTCACTGTAGAAATGTGGTGTGTCCATGTTGCGTTTTGGGCCATTTCCTGTCGTGGGCACAAGCTCTACCCACACAAGTGAGGTACCATTTTTATCGGGAGACTTAAGGGAATACAGAATAGTAGAACAAGTGTTATTGACTTTCTATGCATTTCTGCCTTCCAAATGTAAGACAATGCGTGAAAAAAAAGTCATTTTAAAAAAAAAAGCCCTCTAATTCACTTGCTAGTATGGGTACCCACAAATTCGGAGATGTGCAAATAACCACTGCTTATAAAGTCCATTGTTTGTTCCCATTTTGGAAATTCATAGGTTTCCTTGATACCTATTTTTCACTCTTTATATTTTACCAAATGAATTGCAATATACCCGGTACACAATGAAAAACCATTACTAGGCCCAGCTCAGTTATTGGCTCTGGGACCTCGGATTCTTGGTAAACCTGCAAGTCCTATATATCCCCGCAACCAGAAGGGTCCAGCAGACGTAACAGTATATTGCTTTAAAAAATCTGCCATACTTAGAAGAAGTTACACGCGAAAACGCAGACACAAATGGCTATTTTTTTGTACTGATTTCAGATAGATTTATTTCAACTGATCGTTTCTGTAGCTAGACCTTGAATTCAAAATGTTGTCTATGTTTCAGAAATGCATAGTTTTCCAGGATCCATTATTGGTTTCACACCCATTTCTGTCACTAACTGGAAGGAGGTTGAAAGCACAAAAAATAAAAAATAGGCTAGGTCCCAGTAAAATGCCAAAACTGGGTAGAAAACGTTGGTTTTCTGACAAAAGGCTGCCTGTTCCTGAAATCTGGGAAGATGGTGATTTTAGCACTGCAAACCCTTCATTGATACCATTTGAAGGGCAAAAAAAATCCAGATGCTTTTTTCGGCAGCACTTTTTCCCCATTTCCCCCCCAAAAAAAACAAAATGTAGATGTAGTTTGGCTAATTTCTTGGTCCCTGCCACGGGAATCCACAAACCCTGGGTACCCTTAGAATCCTCAGGATGTTGGAAGAAAAGGATTCAAATTTGGCGTGGATACCTTATGTGGACAAAAGGTTACAGGGCCCTAAGTGCGAAATCCCCAAATAGCTTAAAAAAAAAAAGGCTTAGCACAGGAGAAGGGGCAGGGGGGCCTAATAGCGAAGAGGTGAAAATAGTATTTTCTGAAATGAGATTCAGCTGCAAAAAGATTGCTGTTTGAATTTAACTTGAGGCTAATCGAAGCCTGTAAGGTAGATAAAAGAAACAAAAACAATGATGGTATGGGTAAGGTCGAACCTCTTAGAAAACTTGCCGGGGAATGTCTTGTGAACATAATTTAATGTAAGAATGAATTGGATCAACAAAATAGGTTGAGCAGAGAGGTTTAATCGTTTTTGAAGCTTTGTTCTTTGTGCTTCGTTAGAGGCAACTAGTCTTTTCTTTCACTTTCTTAATGAGGCTTTCTCATCGGTTCTGTTTTATGATGCTTTATTTGATCATATTATATTTTATGCACTACTTTAATTGTTCATTTCGATAATTCAGTGATTTCAAGTAACCGACAACAAAATAACATTGACCAAGACCAGAAATGAGATTGAAGAGACTATAAGAAAGTAAAAAAAAAAAAAGGAGACAAGGCCCAATGGTTACCTAGCAATCTTCTCTAAGCAGGGGAGGCGGTACATTACAAAGGGGCCTTAGAAAATAAAATATTTTGAGGAAGTTAGGAGTTTGGATTATTAACTGAGGATCTATCATAAGTCAAGATCACAACTTTGAAGAAAATGATGCCTGCCACTAGTAAGGTGAAAGTTAGTTTCCTCTTTATGAGAAGGTTAAGATCTTTGCTAAGTCTTGGGAAAGAAGCTTCTTCTTAGTCTCGCATACAGAGTGGAACACTATATATTATAATCACACAACCAACATGTTGCATGTTTTGTGCAGTGTAGTATACTAAATACAAAAATGCATCTTTTACAGCTCAAGAGGAGGTTGAATAAACTGGTGGCAACTGTGAGATGTCCCAAGATTGTCTCTGGACATTGAATAAGGGTCAAAATTATTGAAAGACTGGGTGTTTCCCAAACTGTTTCACCACATTTGAATTTACTAAAATAAGAATAAGGCACCTGCAAGACTGTATGTTTATTACAAGTGAAACGAACATCAATAGTTGACCTACCCTTGGTGCTAATGCTATACACTTCATTGATCAGAAATATGCACGAGTGCCATGAATTGTAACAAGGACTGGCAAAGCCAATCGCTCTCGCCTACGCAAGAGCTATTGTCTTTGTCAATATATTTTAGTCATGTTGTACAGCAGCGCGGCTACTGTGCAGCATGGCTGAAAGCTAGAAAAAAAAGTGCTATGACTTGGCCAGCGCTGCCTGCAACATAGCACTTTTTTCTGGGGCTACAGGAAGGGGCAAGCAATAATTCAGGGGGGCGGGGGGAAGAAACAATTCTGGAGGGGGCGGGAGGTATGGGCCAAGCAACAATGTGTTTGGGGTAGAGGCTCAGACTGTGGTTGAACTACGGGTTTTACATCAAGCCAGCGTCTGAATCACGAATAAGACTACATCCTTCCTGCTATTCAGTGTCTGGTGATCTTATAGGATAGTGTCCTATCTTTTAGTCAGTATCTGATAGGACAGTGTCCTTCCAGCTTATCAGCATTTGAGGCTCTGGTATGGCTTTGCCCTACTAGGCCCTGTCTGGCACTTTGGTACGGCTGCGCTGCTCCCGTCTAGTGGTGACTGGTGTCTCTTTTAGGGCTGTGTTCTTTCTGACTAGTGGAAACAGGTGTTCTGTTGGACCTGTGAGCTACCTACTAGGAACTGACTCAGGCTGTGGTTAAATTATGGCCTTTACACCAAGCAGTGTTTGAAGTCCCGATAAGACTCCATCGTTCCTGTTAGGCAGTGCCTGGTAATTAGATTGGGTGTTATTCTTCCACCTGGGCAGTATCTGATAGTGTGACTGCAATGTGCTCTTCCGGCAAGTGTATCCCATTCTGATATAGCTCTGCCTTTTCTGCCAGTATTTTCTGCCGCTCTGATTGGGCAATGTCTTGTTATGTAAGGTACTCTCTTAGGGCTGCGTCCTTTCTGTTATGTACGGTCTCAGGCTGAGGCCTTTACACTAAACAGTATCCGAGGCCCTAATTTGATATAATACATAAAAAAATATATTATTATTCTAATTAGGGGTGGGCGACAAATTCCGCTCTGAAGGTGAAGTTTGCAGAGTTTTGCCCACTCTGCATTACGCTTGTGGAGTTGCAGCAAAACCCTGCCAACCGCTGCATGGCGGAGTTTCTTCTTGCCACGGCTCGCCAGCATTAAGCTGGCGAGCTAGAGTTTTCGGGCGCTAGGACGGCACTTGGCGAGATTTTTTCAATGCGGGCAGTCACAACCGTTCGCGGTGAAAGAAGCTGCGATTCGTGTTGAGAAAGCTGCCACTTGAGTAGAAAATCTGCTCAAGCAGCTGAAAATAAGTAGCGCCCTCTGCCGTGCCACAATGGTGCAGTTTGCGCTGATTTTGCAGCGTAGAACAAGCTCCCAGCACTAAAAATCAGCATGATGTGCTGATTCCACCTGCTTGTTGAACTTCATGGATCTCCCTGGAATTCCATGGAGTGAAACTCTGCGAGTTCCACCCACCCCTAATTATAATCCTTCCTTCCAGGGAATGTCTCAGGAGGGAAGTGGGGGACAGGGCCAGCAACAATAGCAAAGTAGGGGGCGGGCCGGGTGGGGCAGACTGCACAAGCAACAATGCGGGAGGGGGGGGGGGGGGCAGAACAGATGGGTCAAACAACAATAATGCAAAAAGAGGGCAAGTGAGATGGGATAAGCCACAACAACGCAGGTAGGATGTGGCAAACAACAACGTGGGAGAGACAGGCATGCAAAAGCAACACAAGAGGAACGGGGCAAGCAACTCGACAAGGGATGAAAGTAGAAGGGATGGGGCTAGCAGCTACACCGAGGGGATGGGGAAAGTAAGCCACAAAGCGGGAGGGGTAGCAGGGACGGGACAAACAATCAACAATGCAGGAAATGGGCATGAGAGATTGGGCAGGCAAGCAACAACATAGGAACAGGGCATGAGGTATGGGGCAGGCAAGCAACAGTCATAGGAACGGGGCTTGAGGGATGTGGGAGGCAAGCAACAATCATGGCAGAGGCAGGAGGAACGTGGTAGGCAACAACACAGGTGTGGACAAGAATGACAGGGCAGGCAAGCAACAACTCAAGAGGAAGGCGATAGGGATGGGCCCGTAAAGCAACAACACAGGAGGGGTGGGGGGATAGATGGGGGTGGCAAGTAACAAGACAGGAAGGGGGCAGAAGGGACGAGGCAAGAAACCAACAATAAGGGAGGGTGTGGGAGTTTCAGGGCAAACAGGCAACAACACAGGAGGGATGGGGCAAGCAAGCAATAAATCAGGAAGGGCAGGTGGTACATGGCAAGTAAGCAACAACACAGGGAGTGGGTAGGATTGGGATTAGGCAAGCAACATCATGAGAAGGTACAAACAAGAACACACAGTGGGACGAGAGCCTGCAAACACAGGCACTCTTATCGAGTTCTACAACTAAATGAATAAAAAAGTAGCTCTGAAAGTGCGAGCAGTGTAAGGATACAGGGCAAGGAAGAAGTACTTGGGCTATACTCGAGGTTAGGGACAAACACAAAGAAGAAGTGAAGCCGGCACGTGCTGACCAAAGAGAAGTCAGGAAATGAGAGTGACGATGAAGCAGTGGTAAGCAATGGGCAGGCTCTTATCCCAATAAGTAAACAAAGTGTCTTGCAATGGACAGCACATGAGCTGTTTCAATCAAAACATAAATACAAACCATTTTATTCCTGTTAATAGCTGGTCCATGCTGTAACTTTACATATTAAACTTTATTCCCAAACACATTGTTGCTATTTAACTATATCATTTCAAATAAACTATTCAGTTTACCTATATTCTCTACAGAGAAGAGGGTAAATAAGGCGCTTATATGAATCTTCAACAGAACTACGTAGCATGTTCATGAACTCGGGTTTCGCATACTGCTTCGGTCTCCACCTGTGGTACAAAAAACACCAATTAAACAAGCAAGCAATATTTTATTGTTGGCTTAACCTACACAAAAAAATAAAATCATCTGTAGAAATATACACATATAAATGCATGTTAATATCAAAAGCATGTTGAATCAAGAAATAACACATCCTCAAAAAAGAGATGAATAAAAAAGGAAAACAATTTTTTTTGCCTCACGCTACCATATTGTACAGCAAATTAAGCAACTGGCCGATTAAGAAAACAATTTGGTAGTGACCACAGAGTAAAAAAAGTGGTGCCAAGAAACAAAGGGATTTTAACTTGTTAGTCCAACACAGTCTTTCAGGGGTACACAGTCAACTAAAAATTAAGCACAATTGTCCAGGGGAGAGGGCATTCCAAAGTAATAAATCACTGGCCTTCGCTTTGGGCCATACTCCACCTCAGTCAATAACTACCTTTGAGTGCTCTCCCCCTTTGATTACATTGCTACGGTATATCAGACCATTAAAATGTGGGTTGGAATTTACATAATTGTTTGTTAAATGGTGTGTTTTTCAGTGGGCTATTTAGGGGAAATTTACAAGTTACCAATTAGCAAATATCTTCGACAGCCATGAGAGAAACGCGTATTACATGAAGAGTCAAGCCAGTACTTCCAAATGCAGCAGCAGTATGTCACTTGATTCACAAGTGTTCAACTACAGCTTCACCAAACGGTTTTAACTCTAAATATTTATTATATTCAGGACAATCGTGACACAGTCCTGCATGCAATTTTTCTGGAATATAGAGCAGGATCAATTAAATGAGAATCGAGGGGCTGACATAGATACAATCCCATCTTTGGGAAAATATGAGGGGAAATATGTTTTTTTGGAATCAGAACACATGAGAGAGATCCCAACCCAAGTTATAACAACTCCTTTTAACCTCTATTTCCTTAGACTATCCATCCTCTGCGTTGCTTAATGCTGCCTTAATATTAAAATAGTAGTGTTTTGGCAGAGAAAGCATTTATTCTCCAATTTAAATGCAAGTGGGTAGATTTTATTTTAGAAGTTCTGGAAGATACTTGCTGTTAGATCTATTTAAAATGAACAGATGCGTGCTTCTATGGGTCCCAGTGATTTGTGGTTTGGACATTTCAATTGTATTTCTAATCACTTCCTTTTGTCAGTATTTTTATCTGCCTGCACAAATGTGCACTAGCATGAACATTAGTTTATTTTGAGTTAGCTACAAAGAAATGATAAAGAATGTTTAGAAATATTTGTACGTTGTCTATAAAAATAGCCTTTATGTATATTGTATAAACGACTATATGCCAAGGTTTTTAAATTAAAACATATTTTAGAATAGGTAACATCATACATAGCCAGAGCAATAAGCCAATCATTTTAAAGCACAGTGAAAACGGTTAAGGATTACACAATTTTCATCACATCTATCCTGATAGACTATGGTGGATGGGGAGGGCTGAGTCGCCACATTGTTGGGGCTGTGGGGCTTCAGATTGGTCCTTTTTCCACCTCACATGGTCCTGCGAGAGCATAATTACATACTGGGAGGCAGTACACACCAGAATCTCAGATCTTTAGATCTCAGAAAGTTTGGACCCTAAAGTTCCACTGATGGGGATAACGGAAGGCTGGACATACACCAGATACCAATGCTCATTTGTAGGAGTGGGCTACTTAATCGTGAAAAGAGACATATCCAGAAATAAGGGATCACCTAGACCCTGGGATGGAAGCTTGGGAAGACGGGATGAACTTCTGCTGCAGGTGCAGGGCGGATAGATCTATAAATGGAGAAGTTGTGCCACCAAACACCTGAAGGTCTGGGGGGTTCTAGGGCATTCTGAGACTGCTTCAGACGAAATATAATGCCTTGTTCACTGTCCACTTTTCGTTCTTCACCTCCATTTTGTACTGTTACTGAGTTTTGCCTTAACGTATGCTCTTTCATCATTGTAAACTGCCCTGACTTTTCGTTTTGTTTGACTGCTTTGTTCAATACAAAATTAAATAAACAGATTTATTAAAAAGGATTTACATAATTTTCAAAGGTTGGGAACACTTCTAATATATAAAACCAACACATGGAAAGGAATGTTTTCAGGGACTCATTTATTTCAAGAACTTTTCGAACAGAAAGAACCATTTTAGAAGGAGACAGTGAATATGAATCTAGAGAACTTGTCAAAGTTTAAGGATAACTTTACCATTATTAGATTCTGTTAACCAGCTCTGTGGCACTATGCACCCTCACGTTCCTATGGTTCCATCACCTAAACTCACCCTCAACAAATCAAGTCTGAAACGTACGTATCAAATTTAACTCGGAGCTGCAGCTTGAAACAGAGCAATGCAGTTAATTCTAACTTCTATTTACTGAGGTTCTTGAGAGATGTCAGACCTGTTCTAATATTATATCAGAAGACCGCCATTGTACTTGCTGTGATGGTATGCACTAGTCTCTGGGCTACAGTAATGTTGCTTACACAGGCCCACGTACTCAGACACAAAAGTACTATAACATGAGCAGAACCGCACTGCCCAATGGTGCTGTTTATCTGATAAAGAATTCTAGCTGCAGAATCCTTACCTTTGAATCGATACCCACGCAATAAGTCACCGGAGGTGGGTCTGTAAGACTGATTTAGATTAAAAAATGCTGAGGAACAGAACGGGCAAAGTGGCTATTCCGAAGGACCCAATTGTACGGGCAGTAGTGTTTGGTGAACGAGTGCAAGGAGGCCCACGTTGATGCCTGGCGGATGTCGAGGATTGGAACTCTGCTTGGTAACGCAGTGGTTGCAGCTTTTCCTCTGGGGGAATGAGCACGCAAAACTACAGGGGGGTGCTTTTTGGACAGTGCCTAGCAGATCTTTATACAGAGCACAATCTAACTGGAGATGGTGCGTTTCTGCATGGCCTTTCCCTTCTTCGCTCTGACCTATCCCAAAAAGAGTTGGTCGTCCACCTGGAACTCTTTTGTGCGCTCAAGGTAGAACAATAACGTTCTTTTGGGGTCCAGACGGTGAACTCACTCCTCTTCCTTGGAGGGATGTGGTAGAGGGAAAAATGTAGGCAAGGTAATGGGTTTGCCTACATTAAATGGGGTGTCAACTTTTGGCAGAAAAGAGGCCCTACTATGCAGAACCAGCATGCCTGGATAGATGCTAAAATATGGAGTCTGTGATAAGTCCTGAAGCTCACTGACCCTCTGGGCTGATGTCATCGCCACGAGGAAGGCCGTCTTGATGGTAAGAAGCCTGAGGAGATAATGTAAAGACTCAAAGGGAGTGCACATAAGGAAAGTGAGCACAAGATTATGGTTTCACTGAGGCATGATGAAAGAGGGAACATGTGTTGTAACCCTTTCAAGAATCTGTTAACAGGGGAGTGGAAAAGGGATGGCTAATCAGGAAGCCGCAGGAAGTCTGAAATAGCAGAAAAATAGCCCTTAAGAGTGCCCAGAGTAGAGCTCTGCTGGGCGAAAGAGAATACAGAGAATGACGTGAGAGAGGGGAGCAGAGAGGTGACCAATCTGTTTCTCTGCATACCATGCCACAAACTTGCCCCAATGGCAGGCGTATACCGTTTAGGTGGGACAACTGGCTACCAGAATAAACAAGCATTTGCAATGCAATAGGTCTCACAGTTGTGAGAGTCTGAGCTATTGTAAATGGCAATGGCTTTTATTTACGTGTTGTTTTTTAAAACATAAATAAAAGGCATTGTCATTTACAAAGCCAATAGCTTAAACTCTTGCAAATGCGAGACCTATTGCATTGCAAATGCTTGTTTGGTAATTCACATGATATAGTCTGCCAATGCTTGTAATTGCTCTTCTTGAAACTGCATTATAAAAATGTTTGTCAACTGTAGTTTCTGTAATATATTTGTGGTATATGCAACGTTCATGAGCTATGCTACAGAAAACTGCACCAATATATAAACATCACACAGTGTCGATTGTGAAGGCATGAGAAATAAATCTGTTTGATTTTATTTTTAGTATATGTGTCTTGTCCTTTGCATTCTGAAGGCACAGGCTTCTCAAAGGGGTGGGGTGTGATGAGACGTCGGAGGGCCTTTGAGTTCACATTAACGTAAAATATACTGCCTTTTTGACTGGTATCCCTCATCTACAGAGGGAGGAGAGCAGATATTTAAATGAGAACGAGTTATTTTGTAAGCTGTCACTCCACGGTGGTACTGATCCCGCAGGAAGTCTGAAATAGCAGAAAAATAGCCCTTAAGAGTGCCCAGAGTAGAGCTCTGCTGGGCGAAAGAGAATACAGAGAATGACGTGAGAGAGGGGAGCAGAGAGGTGACCAATCTGTTTCTCTGCATACCATGCCACAAACTTGCCCCAATGGCAGGCGTATACCGTTTAGGTGGGACAACTGGCTACCAGAATAAACAAGCATTTGCAATGCAATAGGTCTCACAGTTGTGAGAGTCTGAGCTATTGTAAATGGCAATGGCTTTTATTTACGTGTTGTTTTTTAAAACATAAATAAAAGGCATTGTCATTTACAAAGCCAATAGCTTAAACTCTTGCAAATGCGAGACCTATTGCATTGCAAATGCTTGTTTGGTAATTCACATGATATAGTCTGCCAATGCTTGTAATTGCTCTTCTTGAAACTGCATTATAAAAATGTTTGTCAACTGTAGTTTCTGTAATATATTTGTGGTATATGCAACGTTCATGAGAAAACTGCACCAATATATAAACATCACACAGTGTCGATTGTGAAGGCATGAGAAATAAATCTGTTTGATTTTATTTTTAGTATATGTGTCTTGTCCTTTGCATTCTGAAGGCACAGGCTTCTCAAAGGGGTGGGGTGTGATGAGACGTCGGAGGGCCTTTGAGTTCACATTAACGTAAAATATACTGCCTTTTTGACTGGTATCCCTCATCTACAGAGGGAGGAGAGCAGATATTTAAATGAGAACGAGTTATTTTGTAAGCTGTCACTCCACGGTGGTACTGATCCCGACTAATTCTGACAGCCACATTTCTCTTATTTGACTGCAATCGGGACTATAAATCTAACCAGCTCTAAATCTTGTACCTTGCCTGGAGTACTTGACCACAAACCACCTAATCATCACTACCGTCCTCAAAAAACCTTTAAGTGACTCCTTTAGGAATTCGTGAAAGGCAGGAGGATAAGCAAAAGCAGATACATCAACTTGGCTCTGAAGAACTGTGACAGATGAGCAGTGGAGATCTCAGAGGGAAGAGTGGAACGTTTCCTCTCAGGCTAGCAAGCCAAGAAGAGTGATGGTGAAAGAGGAGAAGGAATTCACTGAGAATACATTGGTCCTGACGCCTGTCAGGGTTATCGCATGCTAAAGAGTACCATATGTGCATTCTACCCCATCCATTTCAGGCAAGAAACCACATAAAAGCAATCACGGCCACAACAATTGCACAGTACACACATTTCCTCGACCATGTACACACACCACACAAAGTAAAAAAACAGGAGCTCTCTCTGCCAAGGAGGGCGTCAGCACGGGTGCTGAGCAAGATTAATCTGTGCAGATGGAATAACGCTGTGCTTGCAAATTGCACACAGTAATTTTCACACGCTGTCTCTTCGCACTGCTGCATCATAACAAACCCAGCAAAGCCGACGCTGAGAAAAGCAACTGGCCATTAACAATTAAACACCAAACTTCGTAAGCGCTGACAGCGGGAAGAGCTCAGAAGTTGAAAGTGATGCTCACGTCGTCACCCATTAAGTTGTTAGTACAAGACGATTAGTTAAGGAACAGCAGGCACCCGGACCAGACGGCCTTCCGATCATCTCTGAAAATGCGCGGGGGAAGGACATGAGTGGTGGCGCCAAGAGCAACAGAGCAGACAACTACACGCCGAGCTGTGGGGAACCCCATTAAATCTAAATCACCAAAACATGTGTAGGGGTGGGGGGAGATGGGAACTGGCTCTCCTATAAAGAGAATTCTATTACGTTTAGAAGTAACATTAGAGGTATAAGTGCATCGTGATCACTTTTCACTGGCTGCGAAAGTGAAATTGACAGCAATGCATTTAATGATCCGTGATGGAGGAAAGACAGATGGCGGCTGCGCGCATGCACGTGCGCGTGAACGCAAGCGCTAGGCCGGCAAAAGCCTTTGGGAGCACTTCCAAAAAGCCCCTTACTAAATGTCTCGCAGAGACAGCGCATGTGCTGGCTCAGGTGAGACCTAAAAAATCATGAACTTCGGATGGAAGATCGAACGCCGCCAACAGTCGCCGCTCAATCTCCACGCAAGAAGGCGGAGTGTTGACAGGTTTGAGTGGAGAACCCTCCTCCTGCTGCAACATAAGATCCTCCAAAGGGGGCAGCCTGATCGGAGGAGCTATGGCAATTCTCAACAGCTTGGGATACCAAACCCACCAAGCCCAGTCTGCAGCCACAAGAATGACTTGGGGCAGGTCATTCCTGATTTTCTTGAGAACTCTGAGCAGGAGCGGTATGGGCAGAAGGCATACAGGATGTGTGAGCTCCACAAGAAATAAAAGCGTCTCTAAGAGTGAGCCGCCTTAGAAACCACAGCACACAGAACTGCTGAGATTGCGTCGTCTTGGCAGTGACGAACAGATCTAACCCAGGCTCTCCCCATTGCTGAAAGAGACCTTGCACGACCTTCGGATAGAGATGCTCATGATCAGCTATGTATCTTTGGCTGAGTTCATCCACCCTGGCTTTCAGACAGCCCATCAGGTGTTGAACCACCAGGGAAATGCTCTGCTGTTCCAGCCATGTCCAGAGACGTAGGGCCTCTTGACAAAGGGTCCACAACCCCACCCTGTTTGTTGCACTACCACATGGCGGTGGTGTTGTCTGTGAACACCTTCACTAGCATTCTCTCTTGAAGGAGAGTAGAAAGGCTTTTAATGCCAGCCATATCATCTGGAGCTCCAGAAGGTTGATGTGGAGTTCACATTTCGCAGGATAACAGAGCCCTCTGATCTCCACCACAACCAGATGGTCGCCCCATCAAAGGCGTGACGCATCTCTCATTACTGCCAGATCTGATTGAGAAGGGCAGCTGACCCAATCGCAGTTCGTTAACCACTACTGCAGAACTTGCGTAGTTCCCAAAAAGATCTGGATCACGTCAGGGAGATTGAACCAATGCTACGCACACTGGACCTTCAGGTCCCACTGCAGTGCCCACATATGCCAGTGGGCATGTGTCACAAGCAGGATGCCATGAGGCCAAGCAGTCTCAGAGTCAGTCTCACCGAAACCGAGGATAGAGGCTGGAATATATGTATCATAGCCTGAATATCCCTGACTCGCATTCGGAAAGATGAGACCAAAACTGCACCATATCCAGAACAGCTCTGATCAAAGGGAGCGTATGAGATGGAGTCATGTGTGACTTCGGCACATTGATAGTGTACCCCAGAAAATGCAGGACATTTGCCGTAGTCTGGAGATTGGAGACGACAGCCTGGGGCGAGCTCACCTTTATCAGCCAGTCGTCGAGATAGGGGAAGACTGGCATCCCGGATCTCTGCAGAGGAGCTGTTCACGCCGCCATCACCCTGGTGAACACCCAAGGGGTGCTGGTAAGGCCAAAGGGGAGCATGGCAAACTGAAAAATGTGAAAGTATGCGTCTGTAAGTCCAATGCTACCATCCAGTCTCCCGGGTCTAGAGCAGACCAGACTTGAGCAAGTGTGAGAAATTTGAACTTCTGCTTCTTGAGGAAGAAAGTGAGAGGGCGCGTGTTAGACTTGGCATCTTTGGCGTGATTTCCCCTGACTTTTTGCCTCTACCTCCCGTATGTTTGATGCTGTGCTGGATTTTGTTTTCACTAGCTTAGATGCTTTGGGCTCTTTGCCACTGCTGATCAGTGTGGAAGAGCAAGTGCTCCCTGTGTAAATTGTTACTACAATTGGTTCTCCTTGATTGGCATATTTGATTTACTGGTAAGTCCCTAGTAAAGTGCACTGAGTGTGCCAGGGCCTATAAATAAAATGCTACTAGTGGGTCTGCAGCACTGATAATGCCACCCACATGTGTAGCCCTGAAAAGGTATCTCAGATCTGCCACTGCAGTGTCTGTGCACAGTTGTAAGCTGCCATGTCGACCTGGCAAGTGTACCCACTTGCCAGGTCCTAACCTTCCCTTTTCTTACATGTAAGACACCCCTCAGGTAGGCCCAAGATACCCCATGGGCAGGGTGCAGTGTATGTGAAAGGTAGGACATGTACTGGTGTGTATGACATGTCCTGATAGTGAAATACTGCCAATTCCGTTTTTCACTATTGAAAGGCTATCTGCCCCATAGGGTAGAATGGGAGATACTTTGTAACATCTTACAAGTGTAACTTCCCACTGGGACAAGATAGAGAAATTGAGTTTAGGCTATCTGAACTCAGAATTTAATAACACATATTTTAGTAAAGATGGTTTTTAAACTGTGTGTTTGAAAATGACACGTTTAGAACGTAGGCATTTTGTTGTTTAATCATAGAGTGTGCCTCTGCCTGTTAAGGATCGACTGTCTGGTTTTGGTGTGACAGGGACTGGAGATGTGAATTCACTGTAGACAGCCACTGGGGGGGGGGGGGCTGAGGTGTGCCTAGCCCTTCCTGGATTACTCTGAGTTGAGCTGAATGAGGCTCTTTTCTTTTTGTGGGACTTACCAAGTAGTCCAACGACTTGGAGGGCGACAAAGATTGTGGATTAGGCGACCGATGAGGGACCTTTCTCTCAAGCAGGATCAAGAGCGTTGCTGTGTCGCTGGTTGGGCAGCAAAAAGCTTGAGGGATTGCTCCCTCAAAGCTTTGGGGTGCATGACATGGCAAATGGCATACGTCTTTGCATCGTGGTCACCTTCCAAGAACCAGAGGCATACAAGGTGAAAATTTGTCACCGACATCTGTCGATGACAGGCGCCACAGGGCTTGAAGCCAGACTAGCAGACATCAAAAGATCTTCAACAAAATGTCAATAAAGAAAAGTCAAAAAGTGACTGAAGGGGTAGCTCTCTCTGGGTCTCCACTGGCTGGTGTGGAAAGAAAATAACTGACATCAGCGCGCTGGGGGAGGGGGGTATAAAGGCACCAATCACGTCACTTCCGGCATGGATGATGCCAGGCAGAGCAGATGAACGCAACCTACCGGCGTACAGATTACTGCTCATGAAAAGTTTCCAGATCCAGACTAATGCCTGGAGATAATCCAAAGGTAAGGAATCTGCGGCTAGAAGTCTCTATCAGATACTTGTCTCAGGTCTGCTACTGCAGTCTGTAGCGCAGTTTTAAGCTGTCATTTCAACATGGCAAAAATAAACCTCTTGCCAGGCCTAAAGCCTCCTTTTTAATAAATATAAATCAACCCAAGGTAGGCCCTAAAGGCACATAAGCAGGGTGCAATGCATTTCAAAAGTAGGACATGTGAGTTTAAGTTTTTCATTTCCTGGAAGAGAAAACCCCTTAAGTTCTTTATTCAACACCTGTTTGGATTATCTCTCCCATTGGATAACATTGGGTTCCCTTATTACCTTTGATAAATGCTACCTTTTGATTAGGTGCAGGTAGAAATGTCATGTTTAGACTCAAATGAATTGTAATTTAAAATCATCTTCAACAGTAAAGTCACAATTTTGAAAATGTCACTTTTAGAAAGTTGCCATTTTCTTTCCCTAACCATTTGGTTCATGCCACCAGTGTCCTGGGTCACATGGCTGTGAATGGCTATGCTGCTGGGAGTTGTGTATTCCTGTCAGACAGTAAGACAAAGGGGACTGGGTGCAGGCAGGATGGGCCATTCTACCTGGATGGCTGATGGTGGAGCTGTTCCCTGACACACTTACACTTTAAAGGGCCCACAAAGGGACCTGACACCAGCCTTTTTTCATCCAAACTTCTTGGAGCCTTGGCAGGGGAAGGTAAGAACTTTCCAGAACCAGATTGAAGGGTAGCCCAGGCTGTGACCCCACTTCCAAGGCTGGCACCAGGTATAAATTTGGGACGATCAGAACACCTCTTCAGTATACTTCTGGACCTGTGGAAGACTTCAGAATGACTGCCTGGACCCCCAGAGGACCGTCCTTCTGCTACCAGAGGACTGTCCTGCTTCTTCAAGTCCTGTCGTGCTGCTTGAAGGAGAATTAGACTATCTCCTTGAGCCCAGGACCACCAGAAGAAACTCCAAGGGCTAGTTGGCTAGCCTCCTGTATGAGCTACAGGGAAATAACAAGCTACAGAGACAATGGCCCTGCACCTAGCCTCTGCTGGTGTGAATCCTAGTCCCCTCAAGTGGTGTTCCCAGGTCCTAGACCCTTGGATGTGTTATTAGAGCTTTTGCTTCGGCCTAACTCTAAGTCTTGGGACTTAAACAAAGGTATCTATTCTTGTGGAGCCCTCGGTGGCCACAGCCTGCATCTGTCAAGTTGCAAAGTCTGAAGATAACAATCTTCACCACAAATCCATCCAGCTGCTACCCGATGACAATGCCTCCTTGGACACCGCCTGCTGCCTCGCCATGCTGAACCTTACCTTCTCAGGAACTTTTTTAAAGTAAGAAGGCAAGCCTAGCCGGCCCCAATCCACCTCATGTACCCGACCTGTGCCGCATCGCTGTCGCCTTAACTTTTGACTTTGCCCCGGTCTCTCATGACCACATACCCACAGTTGGTGTTTTGATCTTTTAGGTGCTATTTTGCACTAACATCTATTAAAATTCATAATTCTGGTTCCACTGATTGGATTTAATTTATTTTGGTGTCATTTTATCATTAAAATTGACTCATTTTTTTCAAAATTGGTTTGTGGTTTTTTTTGTATTGTGTTTTCTCTTTATTACGGTTTGTGTGCTGCAAGAAAACTTTACACATTGCCTCTAAGTAAGCCTCACTGCTGTTGTGGCAAGCTACCAGAGGGGTAAACACAGGGTAATTTACCGGATCTAGATTGTGGAGGTTCGCCCACTCTACCAATAACCCGATTTCTTACAAGGACAGTACAAGAACTCCTGGGAAGTCCACAAGACTGACCTCAAGAAGCAAAAATGTTTTAGCTGGACAGTTTCCAGTCAATTCCACAGGAATGTTTGGAACTAAGATTGTTGTTAAGCTACCCTATCTCTTGCAAGTGGCTGTGTCAAAGGTCATTAAAAGGATCAGTAAGACTTGGGCTATCAGCCGACACCATCAAATGTAGCTATCTGTACAAGCACAGGACAATACTCATAACTGAGCGACTCATTCCATGTGTAAATATAATATTATCAATTTAAGAATACCTCTAAAAATTGAAAATCAGGTTTTACAAACATATGGCAATATTAAGGGGGCTGAGCCACACAACACCTTTACCATACACCCAATAAGGATCATGGGTGATGCAGGTGAAGATTCAACTAGGTGACTCCCCCCATTGGCCTGCAGAAGCTGAGTGCTTCCTGCTCTCGCCATCAGCCACTGGGTTTGTGGAAGACTGCATCTGCCAAGCGGGATGTCTGCATTGAACGAGATAATAGTATCTGCTTGTTTCCTTCCTTGTGAAAGTCATATGTTCATTTCTCATCGGAGAGCAGCCTGAAAACAAAAAAGACCACCCCATTTTCTCGTTCTACCGAGATATCCATCTTGTTATTTCCTGGCAACAAACAGACAATGACTGGAAAAATGGAAAATAGCATTACTCCTTCACAGAACTATATTAGAGCACACTGGTTTGGAAAAGGAGGAATGTAACATCATAATAGCTATGTGTTACAATATAATGAAAGTTTTGAGTGCATAGTGAGGTAAGGAGACATACCAGAAATACTGGGTAGACGTAGTACAACAAATAAGTGTAAAGATGTTAAATGTATCAGTTCTAATGAAATAGCCTTGTGCTGTAAAATGTGGGAGGCAGAACTTTTTAGAGGATCTAATGATTAACAGAGAACATTTACTGATATTCCCTACTGATATTAACCTGATGTTCATCAGATGTTGCGCTGAGAAATAAGTTGTCCTGAGTTGCTGACTAACAAAGGCAGAACTGGTGGTCTTTTTCAGGGATTAGCAAATTTGTGTTTGTGCTACTGTGAGTGGGTAAATGAGAAATGTTCAATGGGTGAATGATAAACCAAGGAGTGTATGAATGGAAGAATGTGAGTGTGCATGGGTGATTGACTGAGGGAGTTCATGGATGAACAGCTGTATCTGCAGGGATGGATATAAGAGGACTGCATGGGTAAATGAGTGAGTCCATTGTGGATAGATCCATGAACACAACCTCTGACACATTCATTCTTCGAACCACTGAATCATTCTCACACTCACCTATGAACAAAACCAGACATAGAAACTGGCAAATCAACGAAGGATGTTGCTTGTAAACCACACTTTTTCTGTGTTCGTTCAGAATGCATACACAGATCATATGGCACAATATTTTAACATACAATACATCATAAGGTTATCAAGAGCCACACACAATAATTCTAGATTAGAATAGTACTTCTGAATATATTCAAGTATCATCTATGAAAACCTAAAACAACACTACAACACCCATACTTTGGTGGAATGCAATATACACAAATAGGAGTTAAAACCTATATAATTTCACATGGTTGTGTCACTGTTACATTCATCATATATGTTCTTAATAAAATAGCACACCTATCATGTTTTGTGGCGAATTATAAATAAAATGATATTTCGAAAAGCATTAACAGACCTTTCATTGACACACCACCTACAGAATTCATCCTTCACCCTGTCAGGAATGTTGACCTTCACTGTCAGGATCTTCAGATTTTCCCCACGGTTAATGGCCAGAATCTAAGTGCAAACATAAATGGCACAGACAGATGACGCACAAAATACCCAAAAGATAGAGCTAGAGAGTGAGAATTTCTACGAACTCTTACATGACATTTTGCAACAACTTATGCAGGTGGTTATCAACCTGGAATATTAAAAGCTAAATGTACACTTCTCCTTTATATTTAACCTAACTATATTTGAGCAGTTAATAAGATGCTTTTTCATTAGAATGTAATGGCATTTTGTAGAAATCATATTTGCATATATATCTACCAAGGGATATAGAGATTTTCAAGAAAACTGAAACAGTGCTAAGATAGCAAGATATAGGATTCCCTAACCAAAGGGTGCATGAACAACACAAACATCTTATGTAGCAAACAGCAGCATACTGATGTTCTTTAGAAAAGTAGAGAAATAGAAAAACAACCATAATCGCTTCAGGTTGAGTACAGATCTCTTGGCAACACAATAGGCTAGGAATACCAGGTTTTCCAACTTTCATATAGCTTGGGATTATTTTGTGTCCTGTAACAGTCGATGGACAAATGGCAGTCATAAAAATGTTGCTGAATAGGTTGACACCAAAGGAGTCAATGAATTTAGCAAATAGAAGCAGATGCTAAACAAGAACAACGAAAGCAGTGCAGATACATTTGAGACCTCCCAAGCGACTTTAAAGCTAGACAAAGAATTCTTATCATATTTACCAGTAAAATGCCGATAGGGTACCCTGAGCACTAGCTAAAGTAAACTGACTAACAAAAGTGAACTAGTCCTCAAGCAGTAAGACTAAGCTGTCAAACACAGACCGAGGAAGGTCCTGCAGGAGAGCCACTGGGTGATGAATTTCAAAAGCAGATCTAAGCGGCAAGTCATAACTTGCCATTAATATCTTAATAAATGGTTTACATTGTTTTTGTTTTAGAAAAATGGGAGTGGGGATTCCTATAGATTTAGTGTAAAGGTGACATTTAACTATTTCTTTAAAAAAGGAGCATTTTTCTATACACTATTTTCAAAACCACACACACCTGCGTAGCTCATGTCTAAGTTCATAGGTGCACTGAAGTGGGTAAAAGCAATAAAAAAAATTGGGAAACACCCTCGAAGAAGTGACTTTATATATTAGGTGTGGGCAGAACTCGCAGATTCCGCAGAGTTACCTAAAACCTCAGTGAGCGGGCGGAATTCAGCATGGTGTGCTGCTTGCACTGATTTTTAGCACTGGGAGCTTGTTCTGCGCAGTAAAATCAGTGCGAATGGCACCTTCTTGGGGAATCAGCGCAAATGGCACTACGTGGGGCGCTAGCGGGCACTGATTCTTTCTGCCACTCGAGTAGATTTTCTACTTGAGCGGCAGCTTTATCAACACAAATAGACCACCTGCATTGAGAAATCTCGCGTTTTAGTGCCTGAAAATTGTGCTAGAGAATGCATATCCTCGCTCACGCTTGCCAACTTAATATTGGTGAGCTGCGTGTGAGAAAAAAAAGAGTTCTGCTGGAACTCCGAGTTCCAAGCGGAACGCGAAGTGGGCAAAACTCAGCGAACTCCATCGGCTGGGCAGAATTTTTTGCCAACCCCTACTTTATATGCATTTGCCACATTAGTATGATCTACTCCCACGGGAGAAAAACTTCTGTGCCCGCTGTTACTTAGGACAATGGAAAATGACATACATGAGGCCGAACGAACAAACTTGTAATTGATCTCCCTCTAATGAAAAATCAAGTCTGACTGAGTTTCAAGAGAGGGATTTTGCAGACAGTTTACACTTCCATCGGAGATTAACCTTACATTTGTTTGCTTGTGACTTCAGTTCATTCAGAATCTGGAATAAACCGTTTGGCAGCGCTGAGTTCAAAAGCCTCGTGTTTTAGCAGTCTCTGTTATTGCAAATAAATTCGGAATAGGCCTTTCAATGCATTTAAAAATCAAATATAGCATACGAGCCACATTTCAGCGTTGACACGCTTTCACTAGGTTTTTTGCCACTGGCCTCTGCTAGCTGAGGACTAAAACAGATGGTAAGATTTTGTTAGTTATTTTTATTAATGCCGTCGGGTACCGGCATGAATGCATTCAAATAAGTAAAGGCCATAACACTAGATGACGTAAGAAGCCAATAATGTTGGCTCATTCGAGTAACCATGGCTGTCTTTCTGCGATGGATTTCGTATGGATGAAACTGCCAATGGTACTGAACACAGTGCCTCTAGGTCTAGAGGATAACTATTAAAAACCTAAGGGTTTCTAACATATGTCTGCAAAAACACAATAACAGATGCACACAAAAGTTTTCCTTGAAATATTATAACTCTTCCAGGAGTATCCAAAAACTGTGAAAAAAAACAGCTGTTGAAAGCTGGCCAGGATTTAGCGCCGCACATGTTGCTTCCTGCTTTTTAAAGGCCCTAAGCACTGTCACAACAGAGCATCCTGTGCCAATCACAGGCTTTAATTCAATCACTAGCTAAGTCAGACATGTCACATATGTTAAATACAATGGCTTAAAATGACTGCAGGATATAGTACCAATGTGTATTCCTCAGCTTGCCAGAGCGAGTGACATACTAGGACTGACATATAACTGAATAACAAGACCGAAAATAAAAATCGCATGTGAAATATTATAGCACCGGGTACAGTGGCTGCCAAAACAAATGGTTTAATATATTTCATACTCGCATTTTAAAAAGACATTTGAACAAATCAAAGTCGCTCCGATTCACCTGCTCTGTTCTTTCAAAAATCTTTAAGTTACCGTCTCTAGAAACTGGAATTTAAATGACATTCTATGGTAAATGACTGCTTTACAGTGTTGACTCGTGTCACGCTAGCGTTTGTGTTTAGCATTTTGCACTGTTCAAAACAATACACACAGGACTTTCTCAGGCACGTCAGTCTGTCTTTTCCAGCACATTACAGGTCTGAAGATGCATTTTGTGTAAAAAAGAAATGTAATGCAATGAATTTAATTGCTCCAAGAATATAGTCTTTAATAATATATAAAATACATCTCTGAAAAGGCAAATAAAGTGAGAGGATAGGATTTGACAAATGACTAACTAAAGTATAATAAAGGCAGCAAAAGAACATGAAATTCAGTGGACAAAAAAATGAAAAGAAAATGCTAACCAACAGGGAAGAAAACAATGGATTAGAAAATAAACAAATAATGATAAATGGCGAAAGTTGAGATCTCCATGAGTAAACAGGATTTCTAAAAAAAACAGAATGGAGCGACAAGTGAAACAACAAGTGAACAAATACAAAAATATGGCAACAGAAAGAAATAACCTAAAAAAGCCCAGTGGTGAGTTTAATGACGAAAGGTAGACTTCATAAACAGTATCTCCTAGGAAGGAACATGCTGCAAGTTCATCAAGAAATTAATGATGGGTACTTGCAGGATGACCAAGGTGGGACGTTTGGCTAATGCAAATAAGCTTAGGGTTTTGGAGACAGAGGCGTGAACGGGTCAAGGAGGTAGATATTTTTTTCTCTTCAGGAATTCTCTTTCTGGGGGGGCGTGGCTTCGGAGCCTTAGAAGATGGCCGCTATTCCCGGGAGCTCCGGCGAGCCGTGAAGGAACGCGACCTCTGCAGGCAGCATTTCTTCGTTGAAATCGCCGAAATTGTTCATTTTGACAATCGGAACTGCCACTCTCCAGAATGATACCTTTATTTTTTCATAGGGTGAGGCTGGAAAGTTTATTTTAATGTTTTTCCTGTTACCTCACCGTCGCGGCCGCCATTTAGTTTTTTCAACGATTCTTTGCTCCCTGCCTGCGGTTGTAGGACGGTGCTGATCCATTTTTGGCTGCCTTTTTTGCTAGTATTATGTTCTTTCGTCCTTTTTAAAGCAGCATCTATATTACTTGATTGATGGTGTGCCTGCAGTTACTGCTCAACAATATTTCTTCGTTTTTGCTGGGCTATTATCCTCCAATTTTGACTCTGCTTTCTTTTGAAGGACTCTTAGTATATTTTTTCTCAGAACATCATGCCTCGCGGAAGTTGTAATGCCGCTCGTCCCTCCACTGAGGGCAATTTAGAGGTTTTTAACCCTTTTGATGTTTTACAAGAGCATACTGACGATAATACCAAAGACTATGTTGGCGCCAAATCTATTACTCCGTCTACTCCTCGCTCAAGTGCTAAACAAAATACCAAGATACCCTCTGCGTCACCGTCTACTTCTGGCAAAAGGGTGAAGGCGAACCCACCTTCTCCCACTAGTTCATCGTCCCCGATTTCTATGGAACTCCTTCTTGATGAAATTCGTGCCCTTAAACCACATATGGAGGAAACTAACGCCAGGCTTCAGAATCTGGAAGCTAACTGGTCTCTCACTGAGAAGAGAGTTGGAGACCTGGAATTGCGTGTTGACTCTGTTCAAAATATCACGGCTCAAGTTCCTCTCATATCTCAGGAGGTGGCTCAGCTTAAACAACAGGTTGAAATGTTAGAAAACCGTAATAGGCGTAATAATCTGCGCATTTATGGCTTATCTGAAGGTCTTGAAGGTGCCAATCCAATCTCATTTTTCAAAACTTTTTTGCCAACTCTTTTGGGTCTTCCAGAAAGTCCCTCATTAAATATTCAAAGGGCACATCGTTTAGGTCCCTTAGCTCGCTCTCCTTCAGCATCATCTACTAAACCGAGAGGAGTCATCTTATACTTTCTGGAATACACGGATTTACTCAGAGTCCTGCAGGCTGCCAAGCACCGGGGAAAAATTACTTGGAATGGTTCTGCTCTTTTCTTCGCCCAGGATTATGCCAAACCAACTGCTGATCGTCGGAAGAAATTCCTAGACATGAGACCTGCACTACGCAGTTTAAACGCACGCTATGGTTTATTTCATCCATGCCTCTTTAAAGTAACTTATAACAACAAAACTACCAGTTATGAAGACCCTGCGCTGCTCCAGCAATTCCTGAACAGCTGCAGAACGGAATCCATGGAAGTACCTCAGTCATGATGCACCTTTTCACTTTAGCGGTGTCTGTTTGCCTCACCATTAATGATATTTAATTCTCCCCTCTTGTATTTTGTATTTTGTATCGTTATGTTGTGCTACCGTGTTCCCCCTTTTCTTCTCCTTCTCAGGTAGCGATTTTGTGGTTCTTCATCGTTCCTTGTTCTCCTCAGCTTGCCTAGCGGATGTCCCTTCCTTCGTCGTCGCTGT
This sequence comes from Triturus cristatus, assembly GCF_964204655.1. NCBI lineage: Eukaryota > Metazoa > Chordata > Amphibia > Caudata > Salamandridae > Triturus > Triturus cristatus. The sequence goes on along the minus strand of NC_140589.1, from coordinate 1,621,487,704 downwards.
AGAGTCCCCCGTTGTAGTGTCCCATCTTCCTCATGTGGCTTCACCAACCCCGTTCTTCACTATTTTTGGTGGTATGTCTATTTGTTCTTCTTTGTTTTTATTATTCTTGTCTGTCGATTTATACCTTTGTTTTTTGTAATAATTGCTTTTTCTCCTCTTTCTCCTTTTCTTTTTACTTTCTTTGCTTTTACCTCTGGTCATATCTCTCCTTCAGTTGTTTTTCCTCTTGTTTATATTTGATCCTCAATCTTTTCGCTTCATGCCTTTCTACTTTTAATCTATTTTCTCCAAGTCTTTCTCTTATTTCATATTTTTTCTCCTTATTTCTTAGCTACTCCTCTAGACGCAATGCCATTTTTTCTCCAATTTTTACAAGATGCTTTGTATTTTATCATTTATGTATATATTTGACTTCCACATAACTTCTTTGGTATAATTTATATTTTTAAATGTCATTAAATATACTTACATGGAATGTTAAAGGATTGGGTTCTCCCATTAAACGGCAACGTGTGTTATCCCATTTAGCAAGTTTGAAAGGGGATATTGTGTTATTACAAGAGATTCATATAAAAGAGGTTGAAATTGCCAAGCTACGTCGTAATTGGGTGGGTCATGTTTTTGCATCGCCTGGTTCAGGAAAGCGTAATGGTGTTGCTATTCTTTGTCATAAACGCTTAAATATCAAAGTTATACACCAAGCCAATGACTCTGATGGTAGATGGGTGAGTGCGTCTTTGTTAATTGATAACATCCCTATAACTATTTTTAATGTGTATGCTCCTACCACACAGGACAAATTATTTTGGCCACAGATGCTCACCTCATTGATGCAATCCTCTGATGACTATCTCATTCTGGGAGGGGACTGTAACACAATTGTAGACCCTCTTATTGATTGTCACTCCAATTGTCATTTCTCTCCCTCTCTGATGTACACTCAATTTACTTCTACTATTTCCCAACGGTCTCTTGTTGATTCCTGGAGACTCTGCCATCCTACACTTAGGGAATACACATACTACTCACCAGCCCACTCCTCCCAATCCCGGATCGACTACATTCTTATTTCCAAAGCCTTGATTCAGCATATTACCCATTCTGAAATAGGTTCTATTTTAATCTCTGATCACGCTCCAGTTTCCTTACACCTAGATTTACTTCCACCTGTAAAAGGCACTAGGAGATGGCGGTTTAACAACTCTCTTTTATTAGATCCCAAATTTACCCCGGCTTTTCTTGAGTTCTCATCCTTGTTTTTTACCGAAAATGAATCTCCTATGATCTCTCCTCAAATGTTATGGGACACTTTTAAAGCTGCCTCTAGGGATTTCATTATTTCTTTTGTCTCCCATAAAAGGCGTGTTGCTTCCCAGTCTTTACAATCGATTAACCTACAAATCAAACAATTGGAACATTCCTATTACCGGACTAAATCCCCCTCTGATTTGGATAAGCTTCTCAAGGCTAAATTTTCGTTTAATAAAGTCTCTACTGAATCTGCGAATTTATGTTTACTTAAATCTAGCGCCAAATATTATACTGCTCAGAATAAAGCTGGCAATCTTCTTGCCAAATATCTTAAAGTTAAGAGAGAACGCACAAGAATTGAATCTATCATTTCCTCATCTAACGTCACACTCCATAAAGATGAGGATATTCTGATGGAATTTACAAATTTTTATCAAAAACTTTATACTCCGGAATCCCCTCCCTTGTCAACTGATATAGATCAATACTTATCCTCTATTCCCTCACCTTCTTTTCCAGACGTTGACTTTGCCCCCTTGGAAGCTGATATAAGTCTTAAAGACATTCAGGATTCCATTGAAGTGCTTAAAAAAGGCAAAGCTCCTGGGCCAGATGGTTTTACGATCGAATTCTACTTACATTTTTCCAAGTTGCTTGTTCCTAAGCTTCATCAACTGTTTTCCTTCTTTATATCTTCCAAGAAATCTGAAGGCTCCTTTCAGGAAGCCTTAATTTGCCTCCTTCCCAAAGAGAATAAGGACCATACCCTATGTAAGAATTATAGACCCATCTCTCTAATTAATCTGGATTACAAAATCTTTGCAAAAATTCTAGCGCTCCGTCTTGATAAAATTCTACCTCACTTGATTGGTAAGGAACAATGTGGTTTCGTTAAGGGCCGTCACCTCTCTGATAATACTCGACTCTTTTTTAACGTATTAAGTAAATCTCATTCCTACCCACACTCTTTAGGTGCTATTGCACTGGATGCTGAAAAGGCTTTCGATAGGGTTAATTGGCAGTTTATGTTTGCAGTTCTTGCTTGGTTTGGTTTTGGTCCGAAATTTCTTGCGTACATCTCTTTATTATACTCCTTTCCTAGATCCTTTATATTAGCTAATGGCCTGGTCTCTTCTTCTCTTCCCCTATTTAGAGGTGTCCGACAAGGTTGTCCCCTTTCTCCTCTTCTTTTTATTTTAGCATTAGAACCTTTTCTGACAAAGCTCCGAGAAAATAACAGTATCACCGGTTTTCCGTATGGGGATAAGTATTTGAAACTTTCAGCCTATGCGGATGACATACTTTTATTCATTTCTAATCCTAAATCCTCTATTCCATCCTTTTTATTTGAAGTTTCTGGGTTTGCGAAGGTATCGGGTTATAAATTAAATGTGGACAAATGTGAAATCCTTCCGCTAAATAAATTCTGTTTCCGCGCAGATTTTTTGGCCTCATCTTTTCACTGGAGCCCGACTCAGATTAAATACTTAGGTTTGTGGTTTAAACCCTCTATTAAAGACACTGTCACACTTAATCTTAAAAACTTATTAGCAACTCTAAAGGATTCTACAGCACGGTGGTATCCTCTGTTTTTATCTTGGTGGGGTAGATTAGATTCTATTAAAATGATGTTAGTTCCAATAATTTTGTTCTATCTGTCTAATCTTCCAATTAATATACCTAAATCCTCCTATAAAAATATTTACTCCATCTTATCAAAATTCCTATGGCATCATAAGAAACCTAGGATGTCTTTTGCCAGACTCAAATGCCCTAAGCAATTAGGTGGAGTTAATTTTCCGGATTTTGCGACGTATCATACCTCATTTTTTCTTCAGCACTCTGTTTCCCTTTTATCTGATCATAAATCTGATACCCTTTCTCAACCTTTGTGGGTAGACATTGAGTCCTCTTTCTTTCATCCTTTCACCTTTGAAGAATTTGTGTCCTTGTCCCACATTCCTAAGGGCTTTTCCCTTCCCATTCTTAAAAATTCTCGGAAAACGTTTTCCCCTCTTTTTGTGGACGGTTCTGATGATCGCTCACGTTTCTTACATTCCCCTCTATGGTATAATCCTCTTATTAAAGTAAAAAATAGGATGCTTTTTTGGAAGGACTGGAGAGATCTTGGTCTTAACTGGACTCATCAGCTTTTTCATGAAGGTACTTGTGTCTCCTTCAGTACTCTTTAATCTCGTTTTTCTTTACCAGTTTCCTTTGAACCGAAATATAATCTACTGCGTGTGGCTGCACAGAGTAGCTATGATTCCCTCTCCTCATCTACCACTCACACTCACCCTCCTCCTCTTCCTCTCCCTTGCTTGCTTGCTTCTTCTTCTGCTTCCCAAATCTATAGTAAGTTGAGAGAGGTTCCTGCTACTCAGGGTAAATCCAAAGTAGAATCTGATTGGGAGTCAGACTTAGAGGACTCTTTCTCTCCTTCCGTGTGGCAGAAAATTTGGATTAAAGTAAGGAAGTCGTCTCGAGCAGCTAATACAACCCAAACGTTATTTTTTATCTATAATAGGCTTTTAATTACTCCTGCTAAATTGAACGTGATTGACCCTTCAGTGCCTTCTACCTGTTGGACTTGTTCAACCTCACCGGCAGACCTTAAACATATGTTATTTACATGCCCAGTGATTTACAAATTTTGGAATGACGTGTGGCGGCAGATCAATAAAATCTTTTCAACACATTTCCCCTTTACTCTTTCACATATTTTCTTAGGCAGTCTTTCCGACATATGGTCTTTCTCCACTACAGATACTTCCATTATTGATTTGCTTATAGCTGTGGCGTTTCAACAAATCACTAAGTCTTGGAAGGATGCCTCAAATGTTTCTTTTCAGGCTTGGTGGTATGGGGTTTGTTACCACGATAGATTAGATAGGGCCTATGTATATCCCATTACACTTGCTATTAAACGTGATATATTATGGGTACCAATCACAAACTTTTTAAATGAAGTTGCACGTTCTCTACCCTTACACAATCCTCGTACGGAAGAAGTTCCCAACCCTCCTTGAACATATTTCTGTTGAATTTAAGCATCTATACATATAAAATGTTTTGTATTTATAAATATTTCATACATTGTGACTGGAGAAGTCTTTCTATACCCAATTGTACCTTTATACTTCCTATGCATGCATTTTATACAGTAATAATTATGCTTTTTACATATCTATTTTGTTCTAATATTTGACAATCTCTTTTTCCTTTTTGTTCCCTTCCCTTATTTCTTCCTTTCCTCCCCAGCGTAGGACAATACCCCTTTTTAATTGAATTTAGCCATGATGTTTTATTTTAATTGTGTTATATTTAAACGTCAATAAAATTTTTCTTTAAAACTTAAAAAAAAAAGGAATTCTCTTTCTGGTGGAAATCCCTTTTAACCACAGATTGTTCACCTACGGAATTCTTCCATGTGTCAGAATGTACATGGAAACGTTTTTTGAAAATTCTCATGCATGCTAATGGACGGCACCATCTGACTGCAAAGGAACCTCGTCGTGCTTCCAGACGTGACGAGACTAGGCATCACCACTGCACACTGATGTCAGTTAACCACATAGCATTTAATGTGCAGCATCGAACAAGGTGTCCTTATTAAAACCTAGACATCCACTCCACAGAGTATCCACGAGAAAGAGTATTACGGAAGATAAGTAGCTTGTTCTTTTGATGGATACTTCTAATAGCAGATTCTTAACCTTTTGAATAGATGCCAAAACGGTACCTCCCAAAACTTTGACTCAGGAATCTTAGTGGATTAACAATATAAAGACTATTGCATTATGATGTACTTTTAAAGTAGGGTAAACACTCTACAGGGGCATGTGCTTTATGTAGATCAAGTCATTCTATAACATATAACACTATCGTTAAAACGGTTTTTGCACCAACTCTTGTAGCAGTGTAATATGTATGCAAGAACAGTACTCATATTCCACCTGATAAATAAAAAGTATACTGAATGCAGCTAGCCGTATGGTTATGACACAACCAAAGATCTTAGTTCACACTGTTTCAGGAGAAAGGTTTGTTAGCATCACAACCTAAATGTTTAACTCAATAGGAATTGTTCAGCAAAATAGAATTCAGAATCATATTATCACGCTTGCATTAAAGTCCATTTCCTTTTAGATTCAGATACGTGACTTCATAGATTAAAGATGTAGTCAGAGAGGATACTCCAAACAACTGGAAACACAGACCCAACGATGACCATTGAAGATCTGAGCAGACTACAAGAAATGATTGGGAAGCAAGGCTCTCCACAGTAAGCTTCTTACAATACTAAAGATTCAAAGATGGCTGCCACCAACTTTTGTGTTCTATTGAGTTTCCAAAACTCACGTCCAGTGGGCCGCCATCTTTGATGGGGAAAGAGCACAGGTCTTTTATTCATAACATCCTCCATACTGGTTGGAAGCACAGAATGCTGCTGTTGCTAGCTTTGATAGAGAGATTAAGTCAGAAAAACGTCAGAGATGTAAACACACTAAAAAGGCATATTGTTAAGGAAAAAGATGCAATTTCATAACCTAGACTCAATATCCATCACCCCCCATCTATCTTGATTGGCCCAAGTAACGAGTCCTGTCTGGGAATCACAGCAGATGTGACACAAAGTTTTAATGTTCCTGACATGTGGGGAACTTCTAATACAACTGTGTCTGTGCCAAATAAAGCCTCTAGTTGGTGAAAGCACTAATGCCAAGGTAGAGGCACTGCCATAGAACCTTCGAAAACCACTGTTTATGTCTTTCTGATCTCACAGTGAGACACTGGCTGTAATCTAGCCAAACTCTACACCAGATCCAAGACCGGCATCAGGGTTGGATCCGGAACCTCTGTCTCTGAAGCTGGGGCTGGCAGTGGTGCGATCCAGACAGACATGGCCTCCTGCAAGGAAGCAGATGCATGGCCTGAAGATGCCGGTGGAGGCTTTAAGGTGTCCATCAGTGTAAGGGAAAGCCTGACGGTAGAGTCAGACTGGGATCCCAGTGGGTTCTGGAGGTGCTCCTGAGGTCTGGAACAGCTGAAGCATTGCCTCATTGAAGGCCTTTACCAGCTGCGGAAGCTATGTGAAGTTTCACTTGCCACACAATGATGGCCTCTGGATACACCAGGGAGCATTTGTTGCATGACTTCGAATCATGCTTGGATCCAAGGCGTCTAAGACAGATGTCCTATGAGTCTGTGGGCAACATCTGCTTCTTGCAGGCACAGCACAGCTTGAAGCAGAGCTCCACACCTGCATCGAAGGCCACACAAAAAAGGTACCGACATCAGCATGCAGGGGTGGCGGCTATATACAGCTCCAGATCTTCACTACTGGAGGCAGGGCAAAGTCGCTGCAAGTCCAGTGGAGCCACCTATCAGGGCATGAGAGCAGTTGCAGAAATTGCCAGACTCAGGCTGGCATATGGGGAAATTCAAAAAGGGTGAAATCTACAGTTAAAAGAATCCATCAGAAAGAACAGTTACTGTTGGATACCAGTATGTCCAAATTCTTGTGTCGTTACTGAGTTCTACGACCTTGCAAATGGCATCCAAGCACAAAACAAACATTATGAAGGACAAGAGAAGGAACCATCTAGAGCGATTAAATCTTCATTTGCCTGTTAAAGAACTGTGAGATTAAGATATTTTCATCAAACTATTGAAAATCATTCTAGTACTGGGCTGACTAACAGAAAAATCTCTTGTCAAGTGATCGAGAGGAATTACACTGTGGGACTTTCAGCGAGAACTTTCCAATGGATTTCACTTAAGGTTATATAGGATGATATTCAGTCTAAGATACTGCATGACTTTGTCATATACATCTCGCTAGGTCAGGTTTAACATTTTTATTGTAATCCTAGCTTTCCCTCTGCCATTCCGGGCCAATCAGGCCACATATGCATCATTTGTTTTGCACCATCTTAAAACTAAGCAAAAGATTTTGGAAACGGTGCAATACAAGTCATTGTTATGATCGAGTTAAGCACCTTTGAAGGCACATTCAATCATGGCCACATGCTCCTGAAAGAAAAAAGGTTTCATACGACAGAAAAGCTGAAGTAATAATCTAAATGTATGCCTAAGTGAATGCAGTGGTTAATTATCTCAAAGACCTGGCATAACCACTTAAGTTGAAAAACCACAATGACTGATTAGTAGAAGTGACAGTAAGCAAGCTTTGTCCCCTGTTGACTCCTTCCGCCACTGTTAGGCACTCAACAGTCTCCTGTTTGCTACTGAATAACTAGTGGAATTGCAAGAAGTGAGCCCTGTTTACATCAGTGTCCTAATGCACTCATGACCACTGAAACCAGAGAGCCCAAGCATTTTTGTGATGTGGTACACAGAAAGAACTGTATCTTAGCATCATTTACACTCAACCAATTTGCTAGATCCAATTGTGAATGATACCATCCTCAGATTAAAAACTCGAAAGATCAGCCAAGAATTCACATAATCCAAAATTGGTTGCGCAAGATGTGCAAAATAACCCGATAAACTCTGAGCAGTTCCCAACAGAGACTATAGATAAATTATTAAACAGTGAAGACAATAACCACAAGCCCTTTGGGATTCCACAAGTGACAGGGAACGAGTCAGAACGTACACCATCTGGCATCACACAACTCGCTATTCAACAGAAATGATGGAAAGTGGTCCAACGATGACATATATGGCTGCCACCTGCACATGTCAAACACCAAGAAGAGGAGTCTCATTCCCCTTTGATGCCTTGAAACCTGATCAAAAATAAAATATTCACATAATCTGTGCACATCTGCAGTTTAACAGTTGCGATTTCCTCCGAAATGTTTGAAGGGAACATTTTCCAAATCGGTTGATGTTACACAGCTCTTCTATGCAGAAGAGATGCGAGGGTGGAGTAGTTAAATTTATCCAGCATAGAGCTTTGTGAGGGTGTATGATGTTGGCCATTGTAGGAATCTAATAGAATAATTTGGTGCAAGTCTTGTTTTAATAAGCTGTGGTGCCAAAATGTAGCTAATTTATCTCACAAAGCATGCAAATTACATTTGACAGTGCTTAGTGTAGCAAGCAAAGAGATCATTTGAAATTTAGAATAATGCCTTTGAAAGCTGAAGCTTTAAGAAAGCGACTGATACAATACCCCATCCCTTTAATTTATGACTAATGCACTATAATTGTCAGTTTGCTACTGTTGGATAGGTACGGGAGTCACATTGTATGAGAGAAACCATTGGCACTCCACATGCCTTCCAAACACTTTGCCTAATGAAGGCAGAACATAACCAAGACATCGAACAACATTTAAAATGCATAATCTAAATTAGCAATTTAACAATCTCATACAGCGGGACAGCTCAGCTGACTCCACTAATCATAGTGGTCAAGTGGTCTTCAAATCTAAAACGTAACTGGTGATTTTAGGTTGCAACACGTAAGCATGATCCAGGGATCTCTGGTACGAAAGTACCTAGGATCAGTTGAGATTAGATAAGATACGGAAATAGTGTGATGAGCAGTCCATGTCATAGATTGCCAGGTCAACCTGGATATTTTTTTTCTCTACTGAATACAAGGTCAGAATTAAGGCCTTCTAAACAGCATGATCCCTTTCGAAAGTATTCTGAACTACAGTGATTCCAAGATTACTGGACTTGGACTGGTAAAAGTCATTGGCCCAGGCATTAAAGTTCCCTAATAATTTTAGGCGAAAATAGTCTATTGCCATATGGGAAAAGAGATCTGCAACTGTATCCATGAAATATGAAGAAAGGCAGATACGCTAGAAAATGTCTATGCTAACAGATGTAAAGATAGGGTGAAAGTCCTTGCAAACATTGGCCTGCTGATCATTTACTGCCCTCTCTGGTCTTCTAGCTGACCTTTCCTTCAGTTGAACCATGATCAGTAGAGGAGCTCTCCAAGCAGAGTTAAAGGCTCTGCTGAACAGACAATGCACCCAAAATATGCCACCCCCCTACTGGTGTGGGGCCAAGATCCCCTACCCAAAATAAGAGGCACATGATAGAAGGTATCCCTGAGAGAGGGTCTACCTAGGTTAAATCAGAAAATCCACTTAGGCGCTTAAAAGTGGGGAACTTCAGTTTCCTCTGAATGAATGCCAAGAGTTGTCATATATAGCATATGTATGTGATGTGAGCAGGTTTGAGAGTTCAGTGCTTAGTGCATTGTATAACAAGACTGAGGCTCTCCTTCAAGTTATCTTTGAGTATCTAATAACCTGCATGTAACTTTTGGCTGTGAGCCTTGTAGCCCAGCAACGGCCTACCTTTGCTCAGAAGATCTTGCTGAATATACTTCCCCGTAGCTCTTTGTGACCTTCCACTTGTTGTGCTTAACGATTTCTGAAAACAGGAGGGACCCTGTTCAGGTGGTCTACACTACATCTCTACAATGTTTATTGAATTAGTCTATTTGGTGAAAGTATGGAGGATGAGCCCTGTTCTAAATCAATGCAACTATAAATTCTCAGTTTGACATATTTTGTGCTCTACTATAGCTTCACGAGAGACTACCGTGTACTGTATAAGAAATGTTCCTCAAATGCCAGTTCCTCTATTTGCTCCGACTTGAGAAAAAGAGCTAATGTTCCAGGCAGGAAAGAGGTCTGCTCAGGACTTTGACATTTCTGCCGAACCCACCCTGCTATCAAGGTTGGAAATAAGCCAGAGAGACCCTAGAATCATTGTTGTTTTGCCCTGCTGGAACAAGCAGTTGCTGGGCTGTGAAGGGTAGAGGATCTGTACTGACACAACATCACCTGGAAGGCAAGCACAAAGCCCAGCTGACTGAGTTTTGAGGCAAGGTGATCTGAGGAACTGCGTATATTCCTAAAGCTACAAGGAACTTCACCCTTAGTCAAACAACCTGATGACATTTGCTTTACCTGGCGGTCACAGATGTGTTACAATTATTGAACGACTTTAACAGTCGGAGAACCAGCACTGCTTGGTAACACACTAGAATTAGTGTGAGCCCTTACCATGCTTCACTCATGGTGAGAGAAAGCCCTTGGTCCTTTGGACTTGCTCAATTGCCCATGGCTACTCGCCCCGTTAACTGGTCATTTGAGGTTTTCAATTTGGAGCAGTTTTAATCCATCAAGAAGAAATATTCAATATATTAGTTGGGAATCTGAGAACACTTTTGGCTGGTGGGGTTTGTGTTTTCGGCAGATTGTCAGCAGTCTAGGTGCAAGTAGTTTGAGCAAACACACGTGCACCCGGGTCCACTGAGGAACCTACGATGGGTATACTCGGTGACATTTTGTTTTCACCAAAATTTGTACAGAGTTCATAGAAAAATAAATTAAATTAAAAGGTGTGTAGGGAATACCGAGGACTTCTGATCACATAGGATAACAATGTCCATAAACTTCAAGCGTATACCCAAATATGGAGCTATCCCAGTAAAGGCAGTAAATACTTAGAGGACCTTTATATGCCCGAGAAAGACCTATAATCTTGAGATTAATTGATGATCATCATTCTAACTTTACTATTCTATCTAACTGTAAACACGGACATACATTTCCTTAAAGATAATAGGCCTGACAGATTATTAAATTTCTTAAATGTGACTACTCTGTCATAATCATCATCATGCTCTTATCTCGGAATTCAGACCCAAAAGCAACTCATCATTTGAGCTTAAAACGAAGTCCTTAAAAGAAAATTGTTTTCTGAACAAATTAAATTGGTTCGTGAGCTGTAAACAGTTGAGTGGTTAATTACAGAGATAACAAGTTATTGTTGAAAACACCTGTCCTCACTCCCGGACTCTGCTAGCATTAGGATGATCAAGGAATTGTTTCCCATATCTACGAAGAGACCCATTGGAGTTGTACAAAGTACAGTTATTTTTAGGTAATTAGGACCATTACCATATAAATCTTTACTGTAAATTGCTTTGATGTGTGGTTTTAATGGCTTCGAATCTGGTCTCTAACACATCGCCAGTGCAAACTTGCAAAAACGACCACAAAGGGGAAAATGTGTCACTTCTGTAACTGCTCTCTCCTGTGTTTCCTATAATTTAGATAGGTCGCACTTTATGGTGCAAATAAGGCAGGATTTACAGTGGTCCAGTTTGTCCTCCACCATAGCCTGTACACGTTTGGCCCTATAATCTTCATCGAGAAGCGGCCTTACTTGACATACAATTCTAGCTGGTAGTGATACGCAACTATTGTGACGTCGGTTTGGCCCTCATCTGAATAGTAGTTTTGTTGACAGCGAAAAATTGTATGTCGCTCACATTTTCTTAAGCGTGCGATCTGAAACTAGCGGCCATGTCAGGCTACTTTATTCAAGTTGAAAACCTAGAACCACCTGCTGGAATCAGGTTTTACTGCTCAACGAATGCACTTAGAAAAGTAGCGATGACAAAGAAAGTAGCTTGGTTATCCATTTACAGTGCAACAGTACCCAGGGCCAGGCCACAGTCATTAATGACAGTGCTTCCCAGTAACCAGTGACTGCCCAAAGATCCAAATGAAGGCCTGACAGAAGGTGAGCTCTGACTATGCAGGGATTTGCAAGAGGCAATTCATTCTTGCTGATTATCTTAACCATGAGTAATGCCTTCACACAAATAAAAACAGTGCCACTCTTGTCATAAGAAGCACTGCTGGCAATTTCATTAGCTTGGCAAAGTCATTACAGCTCTGACGGGCCTACCAGATTTTGCATTATGCATGATGTTTACCGAGTCTATTCACTCTGTGGTTCTGCTAAGTTTTTAACTTACTTACCGGTTATTTTAACATCTATTTTTAAATATTGGAGAATATACTGGTACCTACTTCATTGGGTGTGAGACCAAACTTCAGATAAATAAAATGAATATAAAATGCAGAGACAACCTCAGAAAATAACACTTGAGGTCTTGAGGGCAAAAAACACGTTTTAAGCCTATATCGATCTATTGCTAAATGATTTTTATAAAATGATCAAGAATTACTCCCATTTTAGAACCGTTCTTGACGTTCATCACAAAAGTCCCCAAGATTAACAATCGATCAACATCCAAAAAAGTGGTTGCTAGATGAGGAATTTGGTGGCGCAAAAACACTAAATAACTATTTCAAAAACAACATAGATATCAGTTTTCTTCAAGTAACAAGGTAAACCTACCAAAAAAAACAGTTTTAAAACTTTTTAACGGAGATCTATATGCAAGTAGGCTTTAGAACTCTTAATTGAATAGTCAAATCATTTCACTATCCTCCCAACATATGAATACATGAAAGAAAAAATAGCCGTTTAGTGTAGTAGAGCCTAGAAATCGGGGTCAATAAGTCTAAATATTCATCTCTGTCAATCTTCTCTTATTAGCTGGTTTGGAATAAAGGCATACACCTGACACTAATATTTTAACATGAGTATTGGCTTAACTTATCACCTGATGATGTTGGACTCGATTGATATTGGCAGTAAAGTTGTGGTACAGGTGAAACTTGTCAACATCTTTAACAGGTCCGTCTTTTGCTGTCACTTTAGCCAGGGCTGACTGGAGAGTAATGTAATTATGCTGGCATCTAAACACAAGCAAACGCAATATGTCAGCAGCACGTAAACAACTTGAGATAACAATAATGGAGATGTTCAGATTATTAAATGAAAATACATTGTAGGTGACGGTGTTAATTCGCTGTTTGTTTAAGAAATACATATCACCACACAAGGCTCGTCACCCACAGAAGAGAAAAGATAGGATGAAGTAAAAGTATACCATAAACAGATGGAACCGAAAACACTCTTGTCTTTTTAAGATTTCAAGTTTAAAACTTTCAAAACATAAGAGACTGCAGCAGACATTGCTTATGCATATGTTTAGAAACAGACAGAAAAGCACCAACTTATGTGGAAGAGTTGACTAACTTTTGCGTAAAGTTAAGTTATGCAGCATAATGAGGCACATTTTTTGATACAATTATTTAATACTTTTGCAACTTTTACATAAGGTAATACTGAGTGGGCAACGATTTCATCTCATTAATACCAGTTTAACAACCAGATGCAGAAAGAAGAAACGGAAAGATGACCAGTTAACCTTTGCAAAAGCCAAAAGGTCTCCCACTGCGCGCAAAACATCGCAATATTATTAATAAGCTTTGATCAGTTTGAGCTAGATTTTTCTTTATTAAATACTGAAAATTATGCAGCAGATGATGGCTTATGTGGCAAATACATACATTTTTCGGAAAAGGCCGTGTCATCCCATAATTCAAGTGGCCCGGCCATAACCATGCACCACATCAGCTGTCATCCGAAAGAGGAACTCTTTTGCCTTGCGGAGTCAAACAGGCAAGAGAATAAACTGTATCCCTAACAGCTGAGAAATCCAAGTTCAAATGGCATTTGCGTGGGCTGAGCCAAAATGCAAATAACACTTGCAACATGTAATGGACAAGTAGGGCCAACTCAGTGTCCCTCTCCAAGGGTTATCATTTTATGATTTCGTTATGACTGACAGCTAAAACTATCTCTAACAGACCAAAAAACAGTTAATTTAATCTCGACATTAGTGCTACTAAATGCAGGAAAAAAATGCAAACTAGTCAGACTGGCAGAGCCCACCTACAATCCATGCAACAGATTTTGAGCTCACAAAGTGCTACTGCGATACCATTATCAGCAGAGGCGTTAATGAAGGAGATATACGTTAAATGCTTACTCATTACTGGAAAGAGGATCCGACAGGTCAACTTCTTAAAATGTAATCAAAGTTGAGTTTGTAGTCAATTTACATGGTTACTATAACTTACAGTGAGTGGGAGCAACCAAACTGGTTTCCTGACAGTTCATTGGCAATCTATGTCAGATACTTGTGTATGCACATTTTTCTATGACATTTTCAAACACATTTACAGATTTAGCTAGCAGTGCACCACAGTCAAATTCGATCTGTTCCTTTCCTGCTTAACCAAGGCTATATTTTGGTGCAATCTGCATACACACTCAAGATATATAAAAAAAACATTTATGTGGAGTACTGTTATTAATTAGGTTTCTGGTTGGCAGAGGGATGCACCCTGTCCAAGCAGGAACCACAATCATAGTAAGTCAGATACACACCCTCAATTAACCAGTGCTCACCCTCTGGTAGCTTGGCACAGAGCAGTCAGGTTTAAATTAAGAGGCAATGTGCAAAGTATTTGTGCAACACTTAAAATAGTACAATAGTGAAACCACCACACAGAAATAATCCAACTCATGTTACAGACATAGAGCTTAATTTAATGAACAAAACAAGACAAAAATGGCAAAAATCTAATAAGTAGAACCAAAGTTCTGAGTGTTTAAGCGATTATGTGCAAAGATAGTGCTTAAAAGCATAAAGCGCCAACCAGGGCTATCTGGTCGTGTTTGACCGGGTCAAATCCAAATGTTCAGGCTGACCACGATGGAGAGCAGGTTGGATACGGGAATCAACCATGTCCTGCTGAAAAAGTAACTTGTTGTACTGTCGATGGGGCCCCATGTGTGGAGCAGAGGAGGCGATGCGTCGTCGTCAATCCTTATGGGTGTAAGCGATGGGTCAGTTCAGATCTAGAAATTGGTGGCTTCTTCCAATGTAGGCGATGCGTCATTGTCGAGCTGCGCAGTCGGATATGCGATGTCCTTCAAGCAGGCGATGCGTCTGCACCCAAGGAGATGCATTGATTCCGACCGGCGCAACAATGGCAATGTGTGGTGTTCATTGCAGCACAGAAAACCCACTTCTGAGGGGCCAGGACTGGATTGGCAGCACTTGGGAGGGCAAGACTCACAAGTGGCAGAGCCTAGGTGCTGTAGCAGGATTTTTGAAAGTCTTTAATGCCCCTGAGACTTCAGAACCGGAGGCATTTCAGCAAACATTTGGAGTCTAAACGAAATATAGCTCAACACTGGGGAGCGCCGGACGGCCCCACACACCAACATTGGTGTAACAACATGGATAGTGCAATGGTGGCAGAGAAGGCAGTCTTTATCCACAGAGGGTGCCCCAAGAAATGGACACGGATGTGGGGGAAGTGGAATGCTTTCAGAGGGAATATATGTACCCCGCCGCTTGAAGAGTCGGTTTTGGACCTGAGCGACTAGGGGACAAAATCAGAGTTACTTTTGTGTAAGCTGTTATCACTGTGGGAAACAGATGGGGGGCATGGGAGAGAAATTAACATTGCAAATTTATACAGATGTTATTTAAATGTTGGCACAGCTGTGTACTCTATGTGTACTTACAATTTCAGATTCCTGTAATCAGTACCGATTAATGTAAAAGAACGATAAAAATGTTTTTTTTTTAAACAAAAAACCTTTGGAGTCACTTTGGTTCTGGGGTGTAGACATACAGGTTCAGTCCTTGTCACTCCCAGGCAGGAAGGGCAGCAGGGCAGGCACAGCAGGAGTCCAGCAGAGTGACAGTCATTTAAGCAGCAAAGCAGTCCTTCTTCTTGCCTGACTATCCTCAGTTCAGAAGTGTACTGAAGTAATAGTGTCTGGGGGTCCAGGACTTATACCCAGTTGTGCCTTTGAAATTGGGACACTGCAAAGAGGTCTTTGTAGTGCACAGAGTTTATGCCCAGGCTCCAGACTCACTACAAGGGGGTATGCAGCCCTTTGTGTGGGGACAGGCACAGCCTATTTGGGTGTGTCAGCTACTCCCTCCCATCCTGCCAGTATTGTCCATCAGGATGTTGATGGCCCATCAGTCACACTTAAGCTCCCTTTGTGTGTGGCTTTCTGAAGGGAATGCACAAAGCCCAGCTGTTGCCCACCCCAGAAGTGTATTCAGAGACAGACGGAAGGCACAGAAAGGTTAAAGTAAGAAAATGCCAACTTTCTAAAAGTGGCATTTTCAGATTTGCAACTTAAAATCCAACATTACCAGAAGTTGTGATTTTAAATTGCGAGTCCAGAGACACCACACTTGAGAAGTCTATATTTTCCCAATTGGGAATTACTTATAAAGTGTAATAAGGTAATCCCAATATTAACCTATGGGAGAGTTAGGCCATGCAGTAATGAAACATGAATTTAAGAGTTCTTGACTACCTAGAGATGTAAAACTTAAAATTACATGTCCAACTTTTTAAGTACACTACACCCTGCCTTGTGATGTCCAGGGCCTACTTAAGGGGTGACTTGAATGTATTAAAAAGTAAGGCTTAGGCCTAGCAAGAGGTTTAACTGGCCAAGTCGACATGGCAGTACAAGACTGCATACACAGGCTCTGCAATGGCAGGTCAGAGACATGGCAAAGGGCTACTGGAGTGGATGGCACAATCAGAGCTGCATGCCCACTAGTAGCATTTAATTTATAGTCCCTGGGCACAGGTAGTGCACTTTACTAGGGACTTATAAGTAAATTAAATATGCCAGTTGTGGAAAAGAAAATGTTACCATGTTTAAAGTTGAGAGCACATGCACTTAAGCACTGGCTAGCAGTGGTGAAGTCCTAAAGCCAGTAAAAATGAAGTCAACAAAACAAGAGATTGTAAGGCAAAAAGGTCAGGGGAAACCATGCCAAGGATGCCAGGTCTAACATGCATGGGTTATAAAATATTCAAGAATCAAAATGAAAAGCCTGGATCCCTACCACAGAACAGAAAGAAAGAAATGAACACTTTCTAAAAACAAGGACATTCCCACTCTCTTTTAAAAACAGCAAAAACACATGGGCTGGTGGAAAAAAATAAGAGGTAAATGTATGTATTACCATAGCACCTGACAGAATGTAAAAACACATAATTTACTTCATAACAGCTTATTGAGACTAGAGCAATAAGACATGCACAATCTTTAAAAAGTCATTTGTCTTTACATAACAAAAAGGTTTAAGGGAATAAATCACATATTTTGGAACAAGCTGGCAGAGAAGATAGGTTGGAGATGAGCTCTGACCTTCTTTCGTAATGGAATATTTCAGAACTTAGAGGGTGTTTTTCAATACAAATGCAAACAATAATCACAACAGAGAATGTGTCCCCACTAAGAGATTTAAAGATGGTGAATGAAGCCCCCTGGAGACATTGATTCTCCGAACATGGTTATCCATTGATGATTGTTGGCAGGAAGCGGCTGAAGAGGCAAAGAGGATGCTGCGCAGGCGCTGATCGTGAGGTGACAGATGGTGATGGGAACATGCTGTGGCTCAGAAGGTAAACCACCTTGGGCTGAAACATGGATCCTACTGCCGGCACAGGACTATCCTGAGGATCACAAAAGAGGGCAGACACAGGAGAATTTACAGTTCATCAGCCTAGACAGCCAGTCCAGGTGACTGTAAGTGGCAGGTGCTTCTTTGAGAATGTAAATAGTATACATTGTTTTGTCTACAGAATTCGCCCCTGAGGAAGCGACCCTGGAGTTCCGAAATGCATTGGGCTTTGCATCAACAATTTGTTTGTCAATGCTATTTTCATAAATAATTTTTGCTGTACATGCATTCCCCGTGATGTAAAATAATATGACTAGATGGATATTTGTTTGCATTTTTACCATGAAAACATGTACCAGAAATACATACATGTATTGTTGTGAGTTTCAAGAATTATTGATGAATAATAACTCATAAATTATACAAATTTGTTCATTTGGTTTTTATGGTTGAGTGCACCAAATTAAAACGTTTTTTGAGTTAGGATAGTACATGGAATGGTTGGTTCTACAGGCACGTGCACACATCAGGATTTCATCCTGTTAGACCGTGAGTACAGTGGGTAAGGGACCCACGTCTGGGCATACCCTTGGCAACTTAGGGCATAATATTAACCACAAAAAAAAGGTAAGAGGAAGAATGCTTGCAAAAAGTCTAACCACGGGCAATCACTCTGGGTAGTATTCCAATCAATACTTTTTCATCCACAGTGTCACTCTAGACAAAGGACCACCTTATGCAAATCAGTACTGACCCTGCTCCTCATGTGGGAAGCACTCCACCCCGATCTGCCAGACGAGGCACCCTTCAGAAGGGAACATATTTCAGCTATGTTAGGCTTCATCAGTGGGGTTATAGCTTGGATCCTATGACACAGTGTGCAAGGGACCCACTTCTACGTTGGAATACTACCCCAAGAGCCTGCAAGTGGTTAGACTATGTGCAAGTATTCCTCCTATCTCCTTTGGACGTTTGAAATGCTGGCTGCCCACAACTAGGATAGCTTACAGTTGTAACCACATCTGATCGACTTTTTAACAGGGTGTGCAAAGTCATCAGAAATTGCTGGTGCATACTGATTTGGAGGAACCAAAACCTCCCTCTACCTCACTCTTTATCAAAACAGGTGCACTAATTTTAATTTCCAACTAGTGCACACCATACCACTGAAAGTAAAAAGTGCACCTTGTGGAATCTGCCTCCATCTTTGGGCACTAGCTCATGCAATTTTCATGAATACATTCATCAAGAACAGAGGTGCAACTGAGGAACAAACTTGGGAATTGAAAACACTAAAAGCACATAAACTGCAATCCCACTAAAGTAATACACCATCGTCTCGGCCTTCCAGGACAGCTTACTTACCTTAGGTAATGCTCTTTCTCTCTTTCTGGTAGATACTCTATCTAGATGCAGATTCCCCACCTTTTGAATATTCCCCAGGCGTCAAACTGGATATGGAAACTTTTCAGCAGAACCTCTCTGTGCGTCAGTAGGTGGTGTCATGGGGATCTGCACTGACGCCGATCTGCTTTGGAAATGACATGCGGAGCCATGGTAGGCACCATTCTCGCATGCTCTCTCCCAGAAAAGCATTACCAAAGGTAAGTAACTTTTTCTTTGGATAGAGACTTTTACCCGCAGATTGCTCACCTTTTAAAAAGATACAAAAGCAGTACCTATTTGGAGGTGGGTCTACGGATGAACTCTAACCGCAAAGTCCTGAAGGACTGAGCGAGCAAAATGACCTTCTCTGCAAACTTGACTATCCAGAAGTAGTGCTTCGTGAACGTTTGGAGGGAAGCCTAAGTACCCGCTTGCCAAATGTCCAGGACAGGAGATGCTGCTTGCTAATTCAGTGGTGGTATCTTTGACCCTTGTAGAATGAGCATGCAGTCCTTCCAGAGGCTGTATTTGAGCGAATGCATAGCAGGTCTGAATGCAAAGCACAAGCCCACGGGAGATGGTTTTCTCTTGCATAACGTTGCCTTTTTTCCGCTCCAAAGAAGCTAACAAGGAGCTGCTCGCCTACCCAGTGTTCTTTAACATGATCTTTGTAAAAGCTCAGTGCATGTTTGGGGTCCAAGTGATGGAGTATACCTCCTCCTTCGAGAGATGAGGCAGTGCATGGAAAGCTGGTAAGATGACGTTTTAACCAACATGGAATGGCATCACAGCTTAAGGCAAGAAGGATGTATGTAAAACCAGTTTGTAAGGTAAGAAAGTGGTGTATGGCGGGTTGACACAAAGGGCTTATGCTCACACACATACTGCGCTGAAGTAGTGGTGACAAGGACCACTTTCTTAAGGGTTAGGAGTAGCATCTGTGAAGCAGCTCAAATGGAGTGCACATCGGAAATGTGAAGTTAAGGTCCCACTGTGGCAAGAAAAAGGGAGAGGAAGGAAACAAACCTTTCAAAAAGTGCATGCTAAGGAACTTAGACAAAGAGGACCGATCCCGCAAACACAAAAAGGCAAAAGGGTACCCTTTAACTGTGTCCAGAGCAAGGCCTTGCCGAGCCAGGGACAAAAAAAAAAAAAAACCATTAGTAGCCACTGACCCCCGGTCTCCCGAGCCTGCAACTGCGCTTTCTGCCACCGCTGCCCAGGATTGATCAATATTTGTCATAAAATTGCCAGCATGTTTTCAACGATGGTGGTGGCCTCTCCAAAGGGGTTCATCAATCCTGATAATCGAGGGAACCTTGCCCCATGCCACAGCTCATGTGTGCCACGCTATTTTGAATAATATTTTGTAGCCGCTGCATTTTTTACGATACAGAACTGATAAGACCTATAACGTCCTCTGAGGAAAAAAATATTATAATAACAATAAGGATCCCTCTTCTTAGAAGATTGGGACCCTTCACAGGAACCTAGACACATATTAATCACAGAATAGAGCATCTTGGAGACCTAATCAAGACGTGTGGATCCATTATTTCGACTATATGCATTTACATCCTCCCCAAAAGGCCCCCAGCCATTTCCCTGATTGAACATTCAGTAATTCTAAAAAGCAGAATTGTCTGCAATCCAATGAATATAGAAAGAAATAGAGAAAGTTGAGAGGGTTTCCTGACGAAGGCAACTGCCGAAATGCGCGTAGTCTCCATCTACCGCCGACCCTCCTTTCGGTCCATGAACCACCTGGACCCTGTTTCAAATATACGACAAGTGTTGTACTAAATATAATATTGTACTGTATTGTATGACCTTTTTAACAATATGATCATGTTCCAAATTGTCATAAATTGTTTGATGAATTGAAGATTCTAGTGAAATAAAAATATTTTTGATTCTAAAAAAAACCGATAAAACATCATGAAAATTAAAAGATTTTTGCTAGTATCTTTCTAAGTATTGGCCTGACTTTGGTCTCCTTTGGGTTTTAATTTGGTTTTAATTTGATTACTGTTTAGCTTCACTCGTGTCCCCCTTCCCATTCCCGCCGTTTCTTCCTGCTCTGATGCTGCTCCTGCTCCCCGCCCTCCCACCTCCCAGACAGACCTTCGCTCCCCCCAGGACTACTTATGGAGGCCACAGCGTGGCTGCAGTAAACAGCCCTTGAACCCTTGTCACTGCGCCACTCATACGCTGCCGCTTGCATAGCCCCCGCCCCCCCAGAGTCTGTAACCGCGATCTCTGTCATCGCTGCCCCCAGTTTGAGCCTGCTGCTCACAGGTCTGCCTGGTAAAGAGTAAGAGTATTAACCTGATTACTGGTACTGCATTAGTGTTCGGTTAATTCATTTACTCACTGACCTTTGCTGGTGTCCCCCTCCCGTCCCCGCTGTTTCTTCCCGCTCCAACGCTGTTCCTGCCAACGGCTAACCACCCTTCCACCTCCAAGGACTACTTATGGAGGCCTCTACACAGCTGTGCTGCTGGGACACCAAAGGCAAGCCCGTCTGTGCCCATCTGCACCTGGACCGTGCCCAGCGCCAGGACCCCTAGTCCTCCCACCATCAGCCGCAACACCACCAAGGAGCTTACAGCCCTGAACCATGGACACCGAACATCCACTGCTTCACATTCTCTCCAAGCTCAACCGGGGAATCCTTGCCTGCCATCGCTGCATGCAGCTACTCCTGCTACACAGGACCTCCTACCCACGCCGGACCAAGCACCGGTACAGCTCAAAATATCACTAACAACCCAGAACCACTCCAGTGCATCCTGCTCAAAGCCCGATCCCTCAGGAAACATGCCACATAAATCTGGGGCCCCATCACCACCCTCACCCTAGATGTGGCCTTCATCCCCACCTCAAACCACAACATCGTCCAATGGCTACAAGATGATATACTGTGGCCGCATCAACACACACGGTGGGGGAATCGTCATAATCTTCATGGAATCCATCCGATGCACCGCCACAAACCATGGCCTAGTCCTCTCATGGAACACTGCAACGCACGCCTACAAATCAATACCAAGACCACAATAAGAGGCACCCTCGAGTACGGACCCCCGGGACCCTTGGGCGGCATTCTGAGACACCATCTCCAACCTCGTCGACCCCCTGGCCATCGACTCCCTCCACTACATCCTCCTCAGTGATCTAAATTTTCACGTCGACGACCCCAAGATCACCAACTCGACCTCCCTCCTAGAGAACCTCAACAACATTAGCCTCACCCAATTAGTCATCGGACTCGAGCACAAAACCGGAAACACACTTTGCGCCAACTTCACCTCCAGCGACACAATAAAATTCACCCACATCACAGATCTCACCTGGACCAACCCCACCATCATCCACTTTACCATCTTCAACATCCAGAACACCATCAACATGCACCATAGCACAAGCCACAGTAGCTGGGGCAATGTACCCGAGACCCAATGGATTCAGATGCTCAGCTCCACACCACCTGAAACATCAGCAGCTCTTGACAAGGCCATATACAACTTCTCTGCCTGGATCAACAGATGTGTCGACAGAGTAGTCCCACTGAAGCCGGCAAATACTAACTAAGCCTCAAGGCAAGCTGACTGGTAAACCCTAGAACTCTGAACCACCAAGCAAAACTGCTACCGACTTGAGAAGTGATGGCGCATCATCAAAGACCCCTTCAACAGAGCTGCTCACAAAGCAGCCCTCTGCATCTACCACATCAAGGAGGCCAAAAGAGCAGCCGTCACTAACTGAATCGACACAGTGCCTAACCACATGAATGAACTCTTAAGAATCGTCAAGAAATTCTCCAACTCGGCAGCCACAAAGAACATCTTCTACCCATCCCTACAACTCTGCGACACCCTCTCAGACTACTTCCACAGCAAGATTGCCACCATCTGCAACTTCGACCCCAATCCCACCACTCTCAGCTTTGACAACCTCAACCAACCCGTGAACACCAGTCGAATGATAACAACCTGGTCTCCACTCACAACTCAGACCACCACTAAAATCATGTCATTCATCCACTCTGGGGCATCCACCGGACCCTGCCCCCACCATTTCTTCAACTTTGGACTCAACACAATCAATACAGAATGTACCAGCATCCTTAATGCTTCCATCTCCACAGCGACCTCCCCAGACGGATGGAAACACACAGAGGCCAGACCACTCCTACAGAAGCCCTCTGCCAACCCCAGCGACCTCAAAAAGTATTGACCAATCTCCCTGCTCCCATACCTAGTTAAAGTACTTCGAGAAAGCCAACAGCTCAACAACTACCTGGAACAAAACGACCTACTCAACTCCTCACAATCAGGATTTCGGCCCAACAACAGCACTGATACCGCACTGATCGCTGTCACAGATGACATTAAAATCCTCCAAGACCGCTGAGAGATTGCGGCCCTGATCCTCCTCCACCTCTCTGCAGCGTTCAACACCGTCTCCCACCACATCCTGATCGACAGACTCCACAACTTCAGCATACAGCAACAAGTCCTCAAGTAGGTCACCTCCTCTTTTCGGGACGCACATAAGAGTATTCGCCTACCTCCCTTCACCTCCACTCGCAAGGACAACATAATGCGGCATTACCCAAGAGTTATCCCTCAATCGCACACTGTTCAACATCTTCATGACCCCCCTCGCAGATGTCGTCAGATCCCACGCACTCAACATAATCTCCTACTCTGATGACACTCAACTCATCCTCTCACTCACCGAAGACCCCTCCAACACCAAAACCAACTTCAGCAACACCATGTTTGATGTAGCCAAATGGATGAGAAACAGATATGGCATGGAACGACCTGCCCCTCCACCTCCAGATATCACCCTCCCTGGCGGATTTCGGAAAGCGACTCAAGACCTGGCTCTTTGACGGAGACGAGGCACATTCAGTGCCCAGATACCCCTAGGAGTGACAGTGTCGCGCTATACAAATACTGACCGATTGATTGACTGGTTGAGATAACTTTGCCTGAAGAGGGTCTATCTGCCAAGTACCACACCAAGCCACAAATTTGGCCCAATGACAGGTGTATACAGTTTTTGTGATGGGACGTCTAGCTCCTAAGATGACATTAAACAACTCCGGAGGAAGATCAAAGGTGTATAGCTGTCGCTGCTCAATCCCAAGCATGAAGGTGGAGATTGCGAACCCCCAGTTGCAGTACCCTGCCCAGCTGCTGCAACAGCAGATCCTACCAGAGAGGCAGCCTGATCAGAGGACAGATGCTCATGACCAGGAACTATGAATGTTATATTTCCATGTCCAGTTAATGTGCTAGGATGGCTTGGGCCTGGTAGGTACTGATCTTCTTGAGAACTTGGGGCAGGAGCGGCATTAGTGGAAGGACATACAGGAGTCCCGAGTTCGACTTGAGGCAGAATGCATCTCCGAACGGGAGATGCCTTGGAAACTTTAGCATGCAGAACTGTTGACATTTTGGGTTCTCGACAGCGGTGAACAAATCAAGAAAAGGTTCTTACTATTCGGGGAAGAGACTGCTCCATCTTCAGATGTAACTGCCATTTGTGATCCACTAGTTGCAGACAGATGTGCTCATCCTCCCCGGCATTGAATGATCCTGCCAGGTGGTACACCACCAAGAAGATTCCTTGGTAGTACAGCCATTTCCAAAGGTCCACGGCCTCCTGGCACAGGGTCCATGACCCCACCACACCCAGTTTGTTGCAGTACCACACTGCGATGTGTTATCTGTGAGCACATGAACCATCCTCCCCTTGATGGATGGAAGAAAGGCTTTTAACAACATATGGATAGCCCTTAGTTCCAGAAGTATTAAGGAGCCAGGACACTGCATCTAATCTCCACCTTTCACAAATGGCCACCCCAACCTAGAAGTGATTCATCGGTCACCACTGTGAGCTCTGAGCGGGGAAGATAGAGGGGTATGGTGTTGGCCCAATCTCAATCCAGTAACCACCACTGCAGGTCTTTTGCAGTCTCCAGTGAAATTTGAACGTGGTCAGAGCAGTCCCTTTGATGTTGGGCCCACTTCAGATCTCTTTGCAGAGTTTGCACATACCACCTACTATGCTCAACCAGCAGGATGCAGGAGGCAATCATCCACAGTAGCCTCAGAATCGATCTCACTGCAATCCACACCTGAAGTTGAAAGATCGAAGTCACAGCCTGAATGTCCTTGACTCTCCTTCCTGGTGGAAAGGCAAGAAGCCCAACCGATTCAAGAATGGCTCCAATGAAAGAGAAGGTCTAAGAAGGAATCAGGTGTGACTTCGGCATGCTGATAGTGAACCCCAAAGATGACAGGAGGTTCGCAATAGTGTGGAGGTCCATGACGAGTGCCTAGGGTGAGCCTGCCTTCAACCACCAGTCGATGAGGTAAGTAAAGAATGGCCACACTGAGCTCCGAAAATATGCTGATACCACAGCCATCACTTTCCTGCTCACGCGGGGGGCACTGGTGAGACCAAAGGGGAGCTCAACAAACTGAAAATGCTCCTGTATCACCAGGAACCATAGGGCCTGCAGGAACGGCAAATGGGATTAGGCACCCTGCAGGTCCAATGCCACCATTCAACTTCAAGGATCGAGGGAAGACAAGGATTTTTTTCTTCTGGAAGAAGGCGTTGAGAGGACTAGGGGTGGGCGAAAAATTCATCTCTGCTGGCGGAGAGGGGAAGTTTTGGCCAATCCACTTTATGCATGTAACGTGGGGTTCCAACCAAAGTACGCCAACCGCCGCGTGGCCTAGTTTTTTCCTGCGTGCCACTCAACAGTAAGTTGGCGAGCGCAAGCGAGATTTGGCATCCCCTTGCGTGATTTACGGTCACAAGGAGGGCACCTGGTGGTTGCGGGCTGTCAGGTAGAAAATACACTTGAGCAGCAGCAAAATTAACTTGAGAAGCAGCGCCCTCTGGCGTGCCGCATGGTGGTGTTCACGCTGGTTTTTCAGCATGGAACGAGCTCCTGGTGCTAAAAATTAGGACGGGAAGCGCGACATGCCTAATCTCACCCGTTCGCGGAACGCCACGGCATCTCCAGAGTTTTCATTTAGCTCTGAGGAATTCCACAGAGTCATACTTCCACCCATAGAGAGGACGCAGGTCTAAAATCAGACTTAGGCCTTCGTCCTTCTTTGGCACCAGATAACAGCAGGAAAACCACCATGTCCTTCTTCTGGTATGTGGACCTTCCAAATGAGTCTTTTGGCCAAAAAGGCTTGAACTTTCTGTCGCAAAACGGACAGATGGTCCTTCATCGGTCGCTGAGAGGGCAGTGGAAGGTTGGCAGTGAAGAAAAAAAGGTAGGACCTAGCCCTTCTACATAATCTGCAGGACCTAACTGTCTGATGTTATGGCCTGCCAACCCAGAAAGAAGTGTCAAAAACAGCCTCCTAGTGGGTAGCTTTGCTCCACTAAGGGCACGCTAAAGGGGCTTAGCAGGTAGGGCTATAGGGAGGTAGAGGACTAGATGGCCCATTGAACTTGACCATGGAGGTGGTGGGCACCACAACATAACCATGAAACTGTTGGGTGCCGTGCTGTGGTTGGATGGGCTGACGGTATCGGGTACCTATGCCAAAGCCACAAAGGGAAAAGTAGGGCTGATAATGCTGGCAAGTTGGGGCAGGTATTCCCTGGGAGTGTGCCATGGCCCTGCTCTTCTTTAAACAGCTTGAGAGTGGAGTCTGCCTTGTCCACACACAGACGAGTCCAGTCAGATGGCAAGTCCATGAGGGGCAATTGGACAACGCCTCAAAAACTGCTAGACCGCAGCCATGTGTGGCCTTGAATGGTGACACGGGTGCCAGTGGCCCGCCCAATGAAACTCGTGGGGTCCACCCGACAAAGAACTGTGAACTTGGCTGTGTTATGACCATCCTGTATGGCCTGTGCGAGGACCGGTCAGAGACTGTCAGGGACACCTAGGAAGAAGTCAGAGTCCCAAAGGGTGTGAGAATAGCACACCAGCAGGCAGCTGGCATTCTTGAGCAAAGCGTCAAGCTGGTGGGTGAGAAACCCTTTCACAAACGTCTCCACCCATTTCTAATCCCTATTAGGGGGAGATGTCGGGAATGTGTTGAGATTAGTCTTCCTTAAAGACGCCTGCGCACCAAGCTTTAAGGTCAGGGGTGCGGAGATAAAAATGCTAGGTCGCCCGGGGCAGGGATGTGGCGTTGTGCAATTTCACAGTTGACCGGGTGGCCAGAGCAAGGTTTGGCCCATGCCTCAAACAATGTATCTGTAACAGCCTTGTTCAATGTTAAGAGTGGCTCAGTAAATGTTTGCCCCTGCAGAGAACCATTGTAATTGTTCTTGATCTCCATGGAACGGAGATGGTGGTCAAGAACTTTGGCTACCCTATGCATAACTGTGGTGTAGGAAGCACTGTCTTCTGTGGCAGGGCCAGGGGATGAGAGCAGACTGGACTCAAGAGAGGTATCCAGGATGGTAGCCTCCTTTAGGATGCCATAACAATTTGCCTCGTGATAAGGGTGACCAATCTCATCAGCCACATAATAATAATGACCTAATTCCGTGCTTAACAAGGAATGCAAGGTGTGTTGCTGTCTTTGTGGAGGCAGAGCAAGGGGACGAAATGGAGCCCCAATGGTACCCGGGTGCAAATTCGATAGAGGGTGAACTGGCGCTGACTGGACATTAGAGAGGATAAGTGGGGCCTAGCCTTCCAGCGTTGATGGAATCTGCATCGTCATCAATTAGGCAGGAACCGGCATGGACCGTGGCGTCAAGAGTGGAGCTAGAGGTGCCCAGTTATGAGTTTGGAGGGTCCAGCTGGTGCCAAGGGAGAAACTACCTGCAGTAACCCAGGTGAAGAATCTCTCTCCTCTTTAGGCCCCACAGGTATTGGGAATCATTAAGGATCCAAAAAATCAAAGCATGGCCCTCTGTAACTCTTCGATTTGCTAAGTAATGACGGATGGCTCCAGAATTTCAGATTGAGCCAGAACAAGTTACGGGATCGACTCTGAAGTCGACCACTTTGTGAGCAAGATCGAGATTTAAGGTGCCTACCCTGCGCCTTCTCAGGGGAGTGTGAGAGGTGAGAAGGGTACATATTCTGCTTAGATGTCTTGTGTTTTGTCTTCAACTTAACCGATGACCTGGATCGAGAGGAAGTACGACCCAGAAACGACTCTGGCGACTTCTGGATCTCGATTGGGACTTGGACAGGTCTTGTCAAGGAGTATTCCGGTGCTTGGCGATGTAGAGTTTTGACTTGTGGTCTCATATGGCCTTCGGGTTCATTAACATGCAGTCACTGCCGGCCTTAGAGTTGTGGCTCGATCCCAGGCACCACTGGCACATTTGGTGATAATCTGTCACATACATCTGTTTCCAACAGTCCTTACAGGGCTTAAAACCTGTTGTTTTGGGAGGCGACGCACCTTGCACACTATAAAACTGTTTTTTAATTGAGGTAAGGACATCAAAGAGGTGAAAGGTAGCTCTAAACCCACATCTGGTGGCGCAGAGAGAAACTGACATCTGAGTCTACACGTCATTTCCAGAGTGGAACCGTGTCAGTGGGGAGCTCCACGGCACCACCAATAGGCGCGCAGTGGTACTGCTGAAAGGTTTCTGGATACAATCAGACGCCTGGGTAATATTCAAAAACTGAGGAATATACCAACCTTGTGCCACATTTTTCTTTAACTAATCAATCGCTTCATGATATCGGGTGGACTGAGTTGGAACAAGTGAATCATGCTCGAAGTGTTAAAAACCTTACCACTATTCTATTCTTTAAGGAGCAGAAATGAGTGCTTAAAAAAAGAAATCAGAAGCAAAGATTGGACTCATTCAATAGACTGGAATATATTATATCGGTAACTCAGTACCATGCTCCTTATTTGCTGCAATTTTTTCAAAGTGGCAGCTGCGCTGGGTTCAGGTCATGCTGAAGCCTTATGTGGCTGTGGCTAGTATTGAGACTACTGCTCTATTTAGTACCTGGGCAGCATGCTTCCAAGGTTATCAGTCAGTACCTCAGACTCCTAGTGGCAGGTAAATGTTGGAGCACCTATCTATTAACTGTGTGCATAGGTAAACATCTACTGACAATAAGCATTGGCCCTTTTTCTTAGTAATGTGATCAGCGGAGTCTAATTAGACTCTTCTCCCTGCATGACTCACCCATCTATGTTTCGACAGTGTTCTGCATGCAAATGGTGTTCTCTTGTGGGAGATGAACTCAGAGAGACATCCAATGATTTTGTATATACGTTTTTTTGGACCAATTCTATAATTTCACAGCTTAAATGCCTATAAGACACCTCCCAGTCATGGTATCCTTCAGCTAAATCCTGAATCCCAGAAATACAATGAGGTGCAAGTGTGAGTATGCCCTGGGCTTAAGTTAATATAGTGTTTAGTATAGGACAAGGTAGGTCACTTTAGTTTTGTGATATTTGAACTATTTTCTGCATGTAAACGTGCATTTGGTTTCTTCATATGCGCTGCTTTATTATGCTATACAGTCACCAGTGGAATCACAACAGTTCCTTTAATAACACGTCTCACATGACCAGGATCTTGCTGTTTTAAGTTATGGTTTCCTCATGACTTTTTCAACAATACTAATGACAGACAAACATGCTGACCTTTCCATAGAGTGGTCAGGAACATGTCTTTAATTTGTACAGAGTGTAATAAAAGCAAATAACTGTGATTACTGTTCAACTACAATTTTACTTCTCTTTCAGGTTGTGAAAGGGAACGGTTAGATCCACTGTGTAGGGATAGCACCAACATAAAACAGTGGTTCAGACACTGCACCAGTGTTACTTAATTTTTAGGAAAGTATCCTATCAATACACTTCAGCGAGAGGAGTTGGCCTAACGACTAGGGCGGTCGACCTTGAATCCGGGGAACTGGGTTCGAGTCTCGGCAATGACGCTGAACATCCTGTGATTCTGGGCAAATCACTTAATCTCCCCATGCCTAACAAAAATGAATGTGTCCTCATGTAATGTAAATGGTGCTCTGTAAAGCACTCTGATACCAGATTCTGGTCAACTATGTAAAAAAGAAAAAAAAAAGCATGTTTCTCTCTCTCCATTCACTAATGCCTGCAAACAAGATCGGTTTAAATATCCCCATCATGGCGCGAAGGGGAAATGAAATGAAATGAAAAGGAGACTTCTAGAGCTCAAAACATTCACCCAAAGGTATCAAGGCGCTAGCTTAGCACAAAACAGATAAGACCAGTAGAGACAGCCTCAAAGATTAAAAAGCCACGTCTTTAATGCCTTCCTAAATGGCAACAAGTGAGTTTCTTCCTTAAGCTGCACTGGAAGAGTGTTCCAAAGTCCAGTCGTACTGACCAGAAAACTCCTTCCCCGCCCCCCCCCTCCCCCAGGCACACTTTTTAAACCTGGGAACTACCAGGTTGTGAGTGTGCGCGAGCGGATCTGGCGGGCAGTAACATAAGGCTGCAAATTCTTTTTAAAAAAATGCTGGACCAATATTGTGAGTGGCTTTGAACACAATGCAGAGAGCCTTAAACTCACTACGCCTTTTCACTGGCAGCCAGTGATGCTTTTTGAGCGCCGTAGAGGCCGATTTATGTTTTGGGATATTCAACAAAAGGGAAGCTGCAGCATTCTGCACAATCTGCAACTTATTGGGGCAATTTTTGCGGAGGTTCATAAAGAGCCCGTTACAATAAACGGCTCTGGATAAAACAAGTGCCGAGACCACTAATTTCCTCAATTCAACTGGAATGATTGGGAGAATCCTTTTCAGTATTTTTAAAGTATAGAAGGAGACAGAAGTGACCTGGTTAACATGTCCTTCAAAGGAGAGCATAGAGTCAAACGTGACACCCAAGTTTTTGACCTTATTTTTGGGTTGCGGAGGGGACCAAACTCTGAGGGCCACAGAGCGGGGGCCCAGAAGTTGGTATGCTTGCCGAAAAGTAAGACTTCAGTCTTACTAGCATTCAGCTTCAAACAGTTAGCTGACATCCAGTCCCCCACTTGGCGAAGACAGGTGTGGAACAGTGCCGCTGTTTCGTCTGGAGAACCTGTGACTGAAACCACAATCTGGGTATCATCTGCATACGAAATAGCAGAGAAACCCAAAGATCTAATTAACCTTGCCAGTGGGGCAACATAGATATTAAAAAGGGTTGGGCTTAACGACGAGCCCTGTGGCACTCCACAATGCAGTGTGTAATTCAGCGACTTATACTCACCAAGGGCCACAAACTGTTCCCGACCTGACAAGAATGATTTTATTAGAGCAAGCGCTTTTCCTAGAATACCAATCCCCTTCAGGACTTGCAGTAGTGTCTGGTGATTAAACCTATCAAAAGCCGCAGGGAGGTCAAGCCCAAAATGACACCACAGGTCTGCTACTGCAGCATGGGTGAGGTGGTGCATGCACCCCTTACTGTGATATAGGTTACCTTTATCACTACATATATACAAACATATAAACCTATAAGTCACTCCTATGGTAGGCCTTATCAATTCTGAAGGCAGAGTGCTTGATTCTTATGCAAGAGGGTGCCCCTGTATGAGCAGAGCCCCTTCTCTGATGCTGTTTGTAGTGCAGCCTGACCATATACTCTTAAGTGCATTATAACCAAACAGTAAATGCTAACTTTGGACTGGCTGCACGGAAACATGTTGTGTTTGGTGTCAAACACCTTGGAATCATACCCCCACACCAGTAACTGGTGTGGGAGTATGATCCCATCCTTCTAGAGGGAGAGACATGGCAGCACTGGTATACCCGGTAGAAACTTAATAGAGCCCTGGCATCACAGAATGGATGCTGCAGCCACAGACACAAGTCTGGCCTCCTACTGCTGACCGAAACTCCGGCAGGGGAGGCCTGGACAATAGGTTTACTGCCACAGGGAGGTGTAACCACCTCCCAGACAGGATTATGTGTATTGGGGCTCGGTGGGAGCACTCTCTGAGTGCTTTGAAGTCCTGCACTGGGGGAACATTTGGTGTCCCTGTGCATAGCCCAGCTCAAACCGAAACTGGACAAAGGAAATGGGTGTAGCCACCTCTCTTTCCAAACCCTCCCATAGGTGGGACGCCAGAGCTAGTCCAACCCCTTCCTTAGGTATAAGTAAGGAATGTGTAACCAGAACTTTAGATTACCCTGGACGAAACTCTGAAGCCGAATCCTGGACCTTCGACGCTCTGCTAAAGACCAGAGGACTGAAGAAATCTCCCTTGGGGTCAAGGAGCGACTTCCCTGCTTGGCAGGCACCAACGAAGCAATTTGCCGGTCTGCATTTCCGAAGCTCCCGCCGGACTCCGAAGTATTTGCAGCCCAGGAAGAGGATTTCCAGACATCTCAGAGGCTGACCTGAGTCCCCAGCAAAGCTGAGACCCGCAGCCCTCGTGAGTAGCGTGTATACGTAACTCCTGGTCACCGTGCACTTTTGCAAGTGCATTGACTTCTCTACGTCTCCTGAAGTCATGCTTGGGCTGACTTGTAGCCCCCACCCGAGCACTGAATCCACCGAAGATTGTTGGCCTGGTCATTCCGAGTGACCCGTGGGCCGCCATTTTGTGTTTCGCCTCTAGGTCCCTTCGCGATCCCTGGACCGTTGACTGGTGGGTCCCTGAGGGGTTACTTTGAATTTCCTTGGGTATCCCTGGTTGTTCCAGACGTGCCCCAACTCCCTACCAAGTGGTGAGTCCCACAGACCTTGCTGGTCTGCACCGAAGCATCTTTCTCGTTTCTGCGTGGGTTGCTGTTGCCAAGGCTTGTTGTGTCCAATTCGGGCACCGACGCTGCAGCACTCGACATCTTTCGTGGGACAGCTCGAATCCAGCTCCAGGTCGTCCTCGATGCCTCCTGGTCCTCGTGGCTGAAGAGTCAAGCTTCCCTCTTTCACCTGAAATCACCCGACATTGGTGGGCATCTGTCCATCGCCTTCCTGGTCACTGGCTAGTGACCCAGACTCTGTCCCCTCTACTTTCAGGTTCTTCTCATCTTCGATCCAGGCTTGGATCTCTTCGGACACTTAGCATCTTCACGGCAGCAGCACTTCTTTGCCAGCTCCCATTGAAATCGACACAACCAGACACCTAAAGACACCTATGCAGCCGGCTTCCCTGGGTGAGGTAACACGAATACTCCGGTGCTTCCGTGGGTGTTAGCCCTAGAACTTCCTAAGTCCAAAAGGGTTTGGTCCTAATCATTTCTAAGTGTCCCTAATCTTTAAAAATCTAACCGCGACTTTCCCCATAGAAGCTAGCGGGAGCTCGAGGCTGTGTTCACACACTGCACACGGCCCCCGTGGGTCCCCTGTGTCACTACCTTGGGTTGTTCCTTGGGGTCCCAGCGATTCTACAAGCTCTAGGCCTTGTGTCTAGTTAAGTCGTGGTTCTTATACCACTATGTTAGTAAATGGTTTGGCTCGCCCCTAGGGCCTAACGTGTATTTGTGTTATTTTACTGAGATTATTGAAGTGTAACTTATGTGTTTTGACCTCTAGTCTCATAAAGAGACTAGGAGGGTGTGTTTAGTAATAAATACATATATTTTATATATGTACCTGGTGTGGATATCTTTCATTTAGGAACTCAAGAGATTATAGACTGGTAAAACAAGCTGCTTTACATTCCTTCAAGACTTAGCCGGAAGGCTGCTCTCCATAGCTACCACTAGGATAGCTTTCAATAAAGGTTGTCTTTAACCTATAACCAATAAGGGGCTGTTTGGACTGATACAAGGTGCCCACAATAACTAGTGGACAGCACATATCAGGCCAACTTCTCACATGCTTTTCCATATGATCAGAGATAACAGTGTCCTGAGATGACAGTGTTCATGGCTTTCTCCACCATCTTTGCGGGCAAAGGGAGTCTGAAAATTGGTCGATAATTATTAGGGTCCGTTCCATCCACATTGACTTTCTTTAAAAGGGGGAGAACGGACTCCAATTTCCAATTAGCTGGAAAAGTCCCGGAGAGAAACATTTGATTAAAGATAAGTGTCAGATGTGAGGAAAAAACCTCTGGCAGGAGATGAAAGATTTTAGGTGGACAGGGATCTAGGGGGGACCCAGATTTGGTGGAAATCAAGAGCTTAATGACCTCCTCCGTTGTTAGTAGAGGAAAGGAAAGAAGTTCATGAGTGTCATTATTATCAGCGGATAACGAAGAGGTTTCCATTTCCACCGTGACATCACGAGGAGACCCTAAAGACAGTGACTTCCCTGGGGCAACACTGCAAAAACCCGCTATAGACCGCTTTCACTTTGTCTTGAAAGAACGGGGCCACGGAATTACAGAATGTTTGATTTGATGGAAAAATGGTCACCCCAGGGCATTTGGATAGCTTTTTCACCGTGGAAAAGAGTTCCTTCGATGAGTTTTTAGCAGTTATTATGGCTGTGGTAAAATAAGAAGCTTTCTCCTTATGTACTAGCTTTTATAATCTAGCAGGGCTTGTTTATAGACCAGCTTGTTGTTAGTATCGTTAGAGAAGTCTCCACTTCCTTTCCGGACGGCGACACTTTTGTCTTTCCAGTCTAAGTTGCTCTGAAAACCATGGTTCAGAGTGCCTAGATCTGTGACAAAGGTAGGCTTTAACCGGAAGCACCTGGTCTATAGAGCTCCTTAGCCAGGCCTCAAAAGTGTCAGCTGCCTCACACGGGTTCTCTAAGAAAACTGGGGGGTTCTGTGATAGGAAGCTGTTAAAATCCTCAATGACCAGCCTGATCCAGAGTCGAAACTTTTTCAGCTGTTTGTGTTTCCGAAACCCTGACTGAGGGTATTGAACAGGGAGTGAAAACATTACTGCCTGATGATCTGACCATACAAGCGGGAGAGAAGTACACAGTACCTGATTTTGGCAAATTTTTAGTGTGCCCATGAAGTCTCTCTTCTGTATAGGTGCACACCATTAATCAGCAACCAGCTTTCAGACACTCAATTTCTAATGAACAGTGTGTACTCATTATAGCTCAAGTGAGGCAGAAGCTTTATTGGCATGTGTGTTGCAAGTCCAGGGTGTTTGATTTTTGATGTGTGTTCATACTTTCGCTGCCGACGCCATAGGCTTCATGTACACATTACTGGAGAAACTGCACTGAACAACTTCGAATAGGCTTTTAGAATAAACATCTGCAACATTGGCCAAAGGTTTGTGCCTGCCAATGTACTTTAGCTCTTTTGCATTCTAAGGGGTAATGCTAGGTGTCGCTTAGTAACTTGCAATTTTGGCTGAAAGTGACAGGTATCTGCAGTAAGTTAATCCATAAAGCCACTTTCCTAGAAAAGACGAATAGGCACTGTGTCCTGACTAGAGATATTCACATTTTCACCAAGCTTGTGTTTTATTTTGCCTTGGCTTTTCCATTGGTAAAGAAGGATAAATACTGTCCCAATCCAACCAAAAGTTGTACATCAACTGGACTTGAAGGAAGCTCTGTGTTCCAGCCCGGAGAAGGAAGCTCTGTGTTCCAGCCCGGAGAGATGTTGATCAGAAACAGGTCCATGCTCGTTGCAATTTCCTTCCAGGTCAGGACCACACACAGAATCTGGAGAAGCCCAGTGGCTGGAACCTTCCCTGCTTCAATAGACATCTATATTGTGTAGATGCCCTAGGTCACATGGATGGCCCAACTAACCTAAAACTGTTACGGTTTAGTCCAAGATGTTAGTTCCTGTAGTTTGGTACTCCTGTAGGGTTAACTTGGGTAAGCAGTCTTACAGGATTGATGGGAGGCCTGGTCACTCTCAAAATGGTCGTTCCATCAAATAAATACCACTGGACAATGAGAAGATATGTACTGATTGACATGGATTCCTGAATTTCATCATAGATATCAGTGAAAAAGTAGGCCAAAGGGCAAATAGCAAACTAGATACGCTGTTATAGTATGTCTGGCACAACTGACACAAAGACTGCAGTCTGTAAACAAAGACTATGCAAAAAGTGAAAGTTCTCAAAGTTTGAGTAGAGTACGCAAACTATTTTTCATAGATGGCCTTTTGCCATGGGGTCACATATTACGTCAATGCAGTGCCTTACTGCGTAAGTGCTATAAAAGTGGTTGGTGTGTGCATTGACCCGGAGAGGGGATAGTACCTTGTGGCTTTATGTGCATGATCATTTTAATTGCTGTATCTTTCGTTCCAATAAACAAAGACCTATTTCTTTCCAAAGATAGATTTTACACTAGATATTGAGTTTTTATTGAAATTACATATCTCATGTAGCATCCGAGAGCCCTAAAAGAAAAGAAGCACAGACACTGCCCAGTACACATGCTCGACCCCAGGACCCAGAGAAATAGAAGAGATAAAGGACTGGTGCTGACAATAGTATAGCCCAAAGAATGTCATATTAAGAGTCACATTAAGGATGCCTTCACTTCAATATATATGCTGTCTCCTGTATTACAAAGCATTGGGAAAACCTCTAGAGTGGGCCTTGAAAAGCCTGCATACTTTTAATTTATGTTTTACAAACATAGGCCATAGGTATCAAAAGTGCAGAAGGAATAAAACGTAAAAATGTTTTGTCCAATTGTTACCAAAGGAAAAAAGTACAAAATTGCAAAAATACGTTTAAAAAATAACGCAAAAAAGCAGAGACCAGCCTACCAGCCCTCTCACTGTAGGGGACTAAATTTTAGACAGATGTACACAAGCTAAATGCCATCACTCACAATGAAGAGTAGTTGAGGTGGGCTGATCCACAGCCTGCATGCTATATGTTGTGTCAGCGGAAGCAAGATGTGATTGACATTTCAACAGGACAATGCATGAAGGGAACTTAGCAAAATCCAACGTAAGCATATACAGATGTATGGAATTTTATTAAGAGTTATGTGGAAAACGTGAGTTTGGTGAGACAGCTAAAGATGCCTCTGGATCAGACATAACATGGGTGACAGGTTACCAAGCAGAAAGACGAAGCAGGGTAGGGGAACATTATCAGGATTCCAATTGTTCAAGACAAATGGGCACTGTTTGCTAAGAATAAAATCAGTGAACACTGTTTGCAGAAAGCACAGGCGAGAGCCAACAGAAATGTGTTTTTTCCTAGAAAGGAGGCTAAGGTACCAGCGGCAGAATAGAACCTTTGGGGAACAATACTTACAATTTTCTGATGCGTTCCAAAGAATCTTTATCTTTAGCAACCATGTCTGCTAAAATATGCTGCACTCCTGTTTGCACTTCAAGCAAGGAAGCCAATCCTATAATCAGACAAAAAATGACAAAATGTTATAATTCACTATTAAAGGCTGATCATACTGGCTGTAGAATGCTTAACATGATCATAAAAGGAAAAATACAAGTCATTAAACCTTAAAATGCATCCAGAGGTGCAACTCCTTTACTTAGACTGCTCTTCTGGTGCAAACCGCCCCTTTGCCTTACTTTGTTCCGTCATGCAGTGGTATGGACCCCTTTCTTCCCTACTGATTTCTGGTGAAGGGATGTCAAAGTTTGTTATTCCGGAGAAGACTCACTAGAAGAAATGTCATAACGCCTATTTAAAAAAAGAGGGATTCATTTCATTTTAAGTAATATCTTGCTAAGGGGTGACATTCCGGACATTAAGGACCGAACTTCCGATACCAATATTACTAAATATGGAGAGAAGACGGCTGAAATAGAGAACAGAGATGCACTGTTACAGAAATAAATTACATGTACAAGTAATGAAAAAGAGACATTACTGTTTTGTAAATAAGGAAAATGTAAAGGGCTGTCAAATGGCAGAAACAAGAGGTGCAATACTGTTGAAGTTGAGGAGCCATGGAGTCTGCCATTCCAATAATTTAAAAAAAGACTGCGGAGACGAGGGGGAATCATGATGTAATCGTCAAATTCAAGTTGTGTCAAAGATATGGTTCTCAGAGTAGTTTCAGTTCAGGGAGATGCAGTCAAGCAATGTTGCCCTTCTTCGCACTCTGAACTGTGTTCTTCTGCTCAATGATCTCTTGGGAGCATGTTGGAAGAGAAAATTAGTCCATCACTGACATCACACCAAAATCATCCTTTGCAGCGTATGCAACATCAAGAAAAAGATGCAAAATTAAATATGTCTGCTGGGGACACAGCTGCACAGTAAACTGCTACAGAATCCTCCCCTCTAGAGGTGCAAGCCTGAGAGAACAAGTTGTTTTCCATAGCGCAGCCTTCTTACTAATATAGTGGAAATACCGTGTGTTGTCAAGTCAGGAAATTAAAGATTGATGAATATGTCTGAATATGAACAGGAAAGAAATGGGAAAAACTCAGCCTTTTTAAGTGTTAATCTTAACTGTCAAGGATGGCGTCAGGCCCCTAGCAACTGCAGCTCTATGTGTCCTACTGATAGAAATTGGTTTATTAATTTGGGAGGGCTGGGCAGCCCCACCAACTCAATAAACACATCTGCTTAGGACAAAACACAGTTCTGAGAGAATCTATACTAAACTTGTGATAGCCAGGG
Organism: Triturus cristatus; assembly: GCF_964204655.1. NCBI lineage: Eukaryota > Metazoa > Chordata > Amphibia > Caudata > Salamandridae > Triturus > Triturus cristatus. The sequence continues at coordinate 1,621,449,438 of NC_140589.1, read as the reverse complement.
TACAAGCAGCGGGCAATAAGACACTTGACAACTACTTCTCCTGGAGACTACAACCACAGTGCCTCCATTATAATCAACTCGGGGGGCGGCAGGTAAGCCTTACACAGATCGGTACTTTAAAGAGAAGGATGGTACTGCTAGCAAGAATGTAGTGGAATTCTAGGACTCCATACTGACTTTTCTAAGAGGCATGTGAATAAATGCAACATGGAAATTGCGTCAGTTAATAAGAAATGGAGGTGCATTTGCAATCCTCTAGGGTGACCTACCAAGAAATGGCTACTCGACTACATCCATGATTCGAAGAAGTAGGCAAGCTAGGCAACATGGCGAGACAGATAACACCGGCAGAATGTCAGCCTGACTGATCACAAATGAAATGGCAGTCAGACTGTGGCGAGACGAAATATCACCGACAATGGGGGAACCAAAGGCTCCTGAATTGTTAGTGGAAGAGGGATTTAGATAGGTGCGTGTTGGCAGGAAAAAAACAAATATGAGGGGAGAGGATGTGCTAAAAAAATGGGACAATATCTGGTCATACTGAAGATGGGGTGAGGGGCTGCTGCGCTACAACATGCTAAGTGTTTCCCGGAGAGAGAGAGAGAGCAAGCTGCTGTTGTGAGGGGACAAGAGTCCAGTCGTCCACTACTGTATCAAGATGCTTTTATGGTATGTAGAGCTCTAATGTCTTTGTATGTTCCCTTTTTGTCAATAAAAAGACTTACAAAACAAAATTGTAATCGCAAACAAACCCATTTCAGCTCTGAGGGCTATGGAAGGTGAAACGGCCAACACACAAATAGGGGGAAATAAAAATGTGCAGGTATATTATAATATAAGGGGTTCTGCAATCCTTCTGAAACATATCAGACTCCAATGTGTTTATAATAGGCAATCTGTGACGCACCGAGTCCGCTTTAATGAAGCAATGACATTGTAGCTCAACTATATCAACTTATTACAGTCGAGTTCAGACTTCACAGTGCCTGCCCACAAAGCCAGCAGCCAAGGGGAAAGGCAGGGCAGGTCATGGAGCACAATCAAAATAGATGCTTAAAGAAGGCAATCGAAATGTGGCTATTCTTTTTTTCTGCTCTGATTTTCTAGCTCTACAGTGACAAACAGAAAGGAGATATTTATGCCAACTTGTTTATTTTTTGCACTCCTTATGTAGATATTGCAGAGTTGGAATCTGTCTGCATGCGTCTACACATTCCGAGCTCCTGTATCTTTAAAAAAAACTATCTTGTACTAAACTGATTGTAATATCTTTTTGCAATAAATATCTAACAGCTTTTTCATGTGTTTAATTTTGCCTAGAGATTCTATTTCTATTCTTCATGTTTGCCAACATGATTTAAGTGTTTTGCGGCAAGGTGATGGAGTGCCATGTATTTCAGGGAATAAAGTACCTCCTGAATACATGATAAGGATACTGCAAGTCACAGCAGAGTTCCATAACCTTATAAAGAAACTCAGCCCTTAGGCGCATTCCTTAATATGGTCATTGAACTCCTCAGTGACATGTAATATCCTTAGAATATATGACAGGGGGGACTTTATCCTGTACATACAAAAAATACACTACACTGCAAGAATCTCACGATGACATTATGAATATGCACTTAAGACAGGTAAACTTGGGGAAATTATCACTAGCACACACTACAGAGCTAGATGAATCTCAGAGCAGAGGAGATCAAAATAGGAAGAAAAGAACAAATGGCACGAAAATCACTAGGTCACGACGGATTCCAACCCCCATTTTTTAAAACATACTGTGGCATACGGCTTCACGTATAGCAAGATGCACAGAGGATTGGGACACTGCCACAGACCTGTAGGTAAGCAATTCTGGCTCCATTACCAGAAACCCACCAAAACCTGTTAGTTGAATCATCAACTCACCCCCTCTCTATAATGAATACAGATGGCAAGCTTCTTGGCAATGTATTAGCAAACAGAATTATACCCCTAATAAACAATCTAATGCAGCCAGGCCAATCGTGGTTAACTCTACAAAGACCACAGCAGCATAAGATGTTTTGTCCATGTAATGAGCAGAAGCACCACTGAGGGAGCGTATACCTGCAGTTGCAGCTGCGCAGATGGAGAACGCTTTTGAATTATGATCTGGAAACAGATCGGACTTGGTCTGGAGATTAATAACTCAATCAGACCCTTAAACACCAACTCTATGGCCAGAGTAAAAACTGCGAGGGTAGTCTCTGAGCCAATACAACTACTAAGGGGCACACAACAGGGGGGTCTATTGTCCCCAATCTTGTTTGCCCTCGAGATGAAACTCCTGGTTGAGAAATTTAGAAATACAGGTGCAGAACAAGGAATCTACAAAGGGCGGAAGCCACACTATCTCCCTATATGCTTATGACATATTACTCTAAGACATAGAATATAGCCTTGATAGTGTACTGAGAGCTCTGGAAACATTCACCGCGGTGCAGAGATTTCATGTGAATAAGAAGTGGTCTTGCCTTTTCTACCTTAAATTAGTACCTGAATCAGTCATTCTCCAACTCCCCATTTAAAAGGAAAGTTGAGAACATTCCACATTAAATACTTGGGTATTAGAGTGTACTAACAAAATCCTGACTAGATATATGGAAACCTAGCTAGAACTGTTGCTAGTACTAGGAGAGCCATTATTACATTTGTAATGATGCCCCGCATTTTTGTTTTGTTTGCAACAATACCAATGTAACCACAAAGGGTTTTTGCCAAAACAGATGAAACCCTGAATTGTGTAATATGGGGAAATAACGACACACAACAGTCCTAGCCAAACTGACTGGATCTCTCACAGAGGGAAGTTTAGTGGCCCCCAAATATAGAGTACTACTCTCCAGATGGAGAACTGCAGTGAATAGCACAGTGGTCTGCAGATCTGCTGTCCCCAGAAGCATTACATCTGTAAGAGGTACTGGGAGGAAAAAACACTGTTAACCAGGGTCTTTGCGCGTCAAACAAGAAAGCATTATGCTTTGAAGGCGACAAACCGCTGTTGGCATAGGATGTTACAGAAGACAAAAAAGATACTAGCCTATGCCCTGTTTCTGCCCCTGTGGTGCATCCTGCAGAGCAGGAAAACAGCATATGCTGCAAATGCGCATGTCTAGACCGTTACTGGTGTTGTGCGATATGGTATGGTATGGTATGGTATTCCCATTTGTAGTGTATGTGTATTAGCTGGGATAGGATCGAGGTGCCTGCATCAACAGATATAGGTAACCGGTACAACGGAGTGAATTGTCATGCGTTTCAATCTAAGCAACAAGAATATCCCATTCCGACTGGCCAATTCATTCAATTTAACACACTGATCTGGGTAATTAAGTGTAGATACCCCATAATCAAAAGAAGGCCATACCCAATATACAAACTTTAAGGGAGGGATTGGCGACAGATGCAGAACATGAGTGAAAACAATTCCCAAAAATAGTATCCAGAAACGCTAAATCCAAGTTCATGCAACACAACATACTCCATTGTAAGTACCCCAACCCTAAATTGGTTACACAAAATGTATATATCAAATGATCTACGATTAATACACAAGGTGTTTTGCAAATATTGCCAATTTAGTACATATATTTTGGGCATGCACTAAAATGACCTCACATCAGAACATGTCATACAAACAAATGAGAACGTGGTTAACAAAACAATAGAAAATAACCTGATAACTGTCTACTGAGCCCACTGCTAACCTAATGCTGGAAATAAACTGCCTCACCAACTCAAATAAAGTGGTAACTCCTTAAGTGGACAGAAGTCGTGAGCCAAGTTATCTGTATGCACCACAGACAGCAAAGTATAGGCACATAAATAACCAGCTAGGAGGCAATGCTGCAAAACCTTACGCACAACGACGACAGACTCGTCTTTGGGGATATCAAATGCACCATTAAATTTTACCGGACACAGAATGCTGTGGACAAACTAGTAGCCCGATATTCCCCCATTCCTGTACTTCATATAGGTTCTTCTTCTTTCATCAAATATTAAGTGTCATTTATTATGGTTTTCAGTATTGTGTTAGGAAATCAACATTGTAGGACTATCAAATCATCAATGTTTTATATGAAGTAATGTTTGCCTCCTCTATTACAGGTTTGACTGCAAGGTGGATAAATATAGTGCTATATATGTATGATCCAAGAAAAATAAGTCATGCATGTGTAACATGTTTATATTGAGAAAATGGATAAAAAAAAAAAAATCAACTGTCACAACAGTCTCTGGTCTCCTGAAAGCAGTACTTCAGGACACAAGGATCTACAATACCTGCAGGTATAACTGTGTGTCTTCCGCCTAATGCTGCAGTTTGGCCACTTTTTGTCCCACCTACAGAATGAAACGCACGGAAGCTAATATGAGTCTTAATGCTATACCAAAGCATGCCAGCCATTGAGCAACATCCGAACTTCCAGTCATGACGAAGTTTGAATGATGATGCAGGAAATAAAATGATAAAGCTAAACTTATGCTGCAAATTCCCATTTGAATTTGCAAAACCTTAAGCAGTGTCCAAAAGATGACGAGGTCCAAAGTCTTCCAGATGGGTACAGCAGAAGTTGTTAGTGGTGAGCATGCCATAGTCACATAAAGAACAAGATGACCGGTGTTGATTGTGCATACATTTTGATACCCAGGGCTCTTTTCACTCCCTTGTAATCTACTGTCACCCGAACATCCTTAGTAAGTGGAAATAGTTGACTGATATCCCTGGAACTGGGATGCCTATTGACCAAAAAGATGGCACTCATTTATAGAACAATGGTTAGCATTTTATCATATGCTCCAAGGCTGTAATAATCAATGAGCTTACGTAGAGTCCCAATGCGATAGGTCTGTAAGACAACACACTCATTTTGGCCCAGGAGTGGACATCCTCCCCCCAGCAAAAACAACCTCAATGATTATGATCCACTCAGCTGGCATCAGGTGTCTTTCTTGCTAAAGAGCAAAACAATATGATTCTGAGAGCCACTGCATGTTTAATTTATAGATGCATCATCTCTTCAACAGGCAGAACTAGGCATCCAAATGCAGATACACTTGCAATCACATTTAGTGTAAATACAATGTTTCCATAGACAAAATCTACAGCAGTGCACAGTACGGTTTGAATGGAAGCACTCAAAACATGAAGCACAACCACCTGGCCACAGAATGGGTGCAGAGATGAAGAATTAAAGTGATAAATTAAAGTCACCAAAAAGAGGCTAGTATTATATTGCAAAAAGGTAAGAATCTGAATAATGCAAATCTAAAACTATTGCAAGGTCTACCTCTCCAATAGGATAACTGTGGGGTGACCTTTTTCACATTTAATAAAGTTAACTTTTTAAATGTGACAGATAAACAATTCATGTTTGGTGCCTTTGGAATTGTAATGAGAAATCCTCTTTTATGATAAAGTCGGATTTAAAATTACAATTTTGAAAATGCCACTTTTTGAAAGTTCATCAGATGTGGAGCGGCGTTATGCCACAGTTTCAGAGCGATGTCCATGAGTGCACACAAATACTCCATTTCAAAAGTGTAGTCCATATTTAACCATTTAATTGTAATTTCATCCAATATCATTTCATTTTTCCCAATCCACATGTAAGGTTTCGAGCTTTTCCAGTGCTTCTAATGCTATAGATATGCCCATCCAGGCCTTTTTCTAAAGCACGTGCGGAAATGCATTGTTCATCCCAGGCCGTCTTCGCCACAACACCCCAATGCATTTCAGGCTCAATAGCCCTTCTTCAGGGGTAACTGCAATTTTAAAAACCACCATGACTTCTTTTTACTGCATTAGACATGCAAAATGATCTGTACTTCTCTAATTTCGTTGGCAGGGGAGGCAGGGAACCTGTGTGCTTCAAAGGGAAACCTCTAGAAGGTTCTCCCACTTCAAACGAGGCATCAGGTATAAATATTGGGACCTCGGATATCAATTCTTTAGTACACTTCTGGACCTGTGGGAGACTCTGCCATGACGAAGGACTGCTGTGCTACTGTAAGGACTGCTACTCTGCTGGACTGCTGCCCTGGTGTGCTGACCTGCTGCCTTTTTTCGCCATCACCCATCAGCACAGGAAATGAGAGCACTGGATCGCCCATCATCCGCCTACACAGTAAGTGACATCACTGAATTTCCCATCACTTGTCTGGCCAGGAAGTGACATTACTGGGTTTCCTGCCAAAACCACCTTTAAAACAAGAAGCCAAGCAAAAGGGCTTAATTTCCCATCAACCATAAGCACAGGAAGTGACATCGTTGCATCCCCCATCATCTACCTACACAGGAAGAGACACCACACAATTTTCCATCATGCATCTGGACAGGAAGTGACAGCACGGGTTTTCCCGCCAAAATAGTCTTTAAAAGAAGCAGCCGGGGCGTGGCCAAGATGGCGGGGTGAGCGGACGCTTCCTCCCGTAGCTCCTCCGGCCCGGCCAAGCTTGAGCCCTTTTCTTACGCTTTTCTCCCCCCGCTGAGGCTCAGCGTGTGAGAGGAGTGCGGCGGAGCACCTGGCGCGCACGTTGTTGTCGCTTTGGTTCGGATCGCCTCGAGGGAAGTCCCCCAAAAGTCCGATCGAGTTCGAGGAGCGACGGAGGGCCTGGGAGGCGGAGCACATCGGAGTGCTGTCCGGGCGCCTCGGCTGGGCCTGGTGCTGAAAGCTGCGATCTGGAGGAAGTCTGACCCGTCGCTCGACGGAGGGTGAAGGAGCTCTGCGGGCTGGGAACCGGCGGTGCGGAAGACTTAGGACGGGTGCTTTGGCACTCAGACTTGTGTCGGCGACACTTCGCACTGTGTGGGCCCCTGTCCCTTGGCCGAAGTACGGCGGACTCTCTGTTGGGGTCGGACCATCTGGGCCCTTGCGTGTGACAGACTGAAACCGGCGGTGGAACTTATCTGATTGCTGTGCGTTTAGGGGGCCCCTGTGGTGTCGCCGGGCCTGGTCGTTCTGCCCTGCCCCGCCCTGCCGCCATTTTGTCCCCGAGGGATCAGTGGTGTTGGCCTTCACCGGAGCCCTTGCTGGTGGATGTATGTGACCGTCACTGCTGCCGGGCTGACTCTCTGAGGGACGTGCTGATGAGGAGCCCCCCACTGTAGCTTCCATTGCTGTCTCGGATGGGCACCCGCGGCTGGCGGTGACCGGACTGAACCGCCATCTTGTCGCCTGTGACGCAGCGATTCTGCTTGCGGGGGGACCCCCACGTCGGGCGCTTGCCAGCGGCTGGGCATCCCTGGGGCGGCTGGACCTGTGCCCACCCGTCGACCGCAGTGTTTGCGATGACTGGAAGAGGCGGCTCGAAGAAGGGGGACCGCACCCTGCCGGACATGCTTGGCAGGGCCCAGCAACTGCGGGACAGAACACAGCCCTCGCCGGGGTCTTCCCGGGCCTCGGCGGATGTGACTGGGGGGGAGCCACCGGTCACGAGGTCCTTTATGGAAGAACTGTTTAGCTCCCTCAAAGAGGACTTCCAGACACTGAAGCGGGAAGTGGCCAGCGAGGTCCGGGAAGTGCGTAGGGAAGTGGAGGGCCTTGGCGAGCGCGTTGAAACGGTGGAGACGGAGGCCCAACGCCGGGATGAGGAGATAGTCCATCTTCAACAGGACGTTCTCCGCCTCCGGGAGCAGTGTGTTGAGCTCCAGGCCCACTCTGAGGACCTTGAGAACAGGTCACGGAGGAACAACATTCGAGTGTGTGGTGTGCCGTCCGCAGACGAGGGGTCCGATCTGGGGGGCTACCTGCAGGACCTGTTTCGAGAGATCCTGGGGGAAGCTGCGGACTTCCCTATTCGCATTGATAGGGCACATAGGGTTGGCCGGCAGCGCCAGTCATCGGCACCTCCACCGGATATTTTGGCTTTCCTGCCCGACTTCCCGCTGAAGGAACGCATCATGACTGAGGCCCGCAGGAAACAGCCCCTGACTTTCCGGGAGCGGCCTGTGGCGCTTTATCAGGACCTCTCCGCCATCACGCTGCAGAAACGCAGGTCCTTCAGGATTGCCACTGACTTTTTGCGCGAACGCGAGACGCCGTACTCTTGAGGACATCCCTTCCGCATGATCTTCCGGTGGAATGGGGTGCTACATCAGCTACGCTCCTTGCAGGACATTTGTGGGGTCCTGGGGCTTACGGCGGCGGAGGAGGAAGGGGCTACACCGTCGTGGAGGCCCTCGGAGAGACGGAGCCGGCGGAGGTCGGCGAGGCGACGATCGGCGGCCAGCGCAGGGCATCCTGATTCCCCTACCATCAGGGCGGACATGGCCGACGCATTGAGGGCGGCGGCCAGGGACTCGGCCGGCTCCACCGGCGTGGCCTTGACGGCCTAACACTCACTCCGGGGGGAGATGCCTCTAGCTTCTTTAAATGCTGGGTATGGGGCGGGGGGGTCGGGGGGGAGCGGATGGAGGTGAGTGGCTGGACGTCCACTTCGTTTTTTTTCTACGGACTTGCCCGTTTTGGGGCTTGACTGGGACAATGGGGTGTTTAGGTTTGCATTTGGCTAGTTGCCAGGGTTGTGTTTTGGGTGGGTGTAGGGGTTGTTCTGGGGTTAGGGAGGTTCCGTCCGATGTCGTCCGTGCCCACGCTTGGTCTGTTTTGGCTTGTCCCGCGCGATTGCCCCGCGCGCCCCACCCGCTGATCCCCTGCCCATTGCACGGCGTTCCTGATCCCCGGGAGGAATGTCGGCCCTAAAGGTAGTGACCCTTAATGTTCAGGGTCTGAATAACCCTGTGAAGCGCAGAGCGATCTTATCTTTGCTGGAGGGGACGCAGGCGGACATTTGCCTCTTGCAGGAGACCCACTTATTGTCCCGGGATTGCCATACGCTGCGCTCTGCTAAGTTCCCTACCCAGTTCTTCTCCTCGGCAGCGAACAAGACGGCGGGGGTAGCCATTCTTCTAGCGAGCTCCTTTAGGGGGGAGGTTTTGTATAAGTGTGCTGAACAAAAGGGGAGGCTTCTTGCGTATCGCATGCGCTTAGGAGGCATAGCGTTTACAGTCGGTTCCGTTTATAGCCCAAATGACCACCAAGAGCGTTTCCTGGACTCCGTGTTAGTGGATGTCACTGCTTCTCCCGACCGCCACGTCATTTTGGGGGGAGACCTTAATATTGTCTTCGATTCTGTGATGGACAGATCGGCGCAGCGCTCCCCGCAGACGGGGGAACTGTCCCAGGCTGTGAAGGCCCGGATTGCGGAAATGGACTTACACGACCTTTGGCGCTCCATGCACCCCACTGATAGGGACTACTCTTACTTTTCACACGCACATCGAACCTACTCACGGCTGGACTATCTTCTGGTGAGTGGACCGATGCGCGCTGCCGCCACGGCGGCGGACATTGGGGTCCTGACCCTGTCTGACCATTCACCAGTCGCCGGCGTTTTCAAGTGGCCGGCGGCCTCCCCCTCTAGGGGGGTGTGGCGCCTTCGGGATACCCTTTTACACAAAAAGTCTGTAGTGAAGCGCATTGGGGAGGTCATACAGGATTACCTAACTCACAATAGCAACACCGACACTTCACAAGCGACACAGTGGGCGGCATTGAAGGCAGTCCTCCGGGGGGAATTTATTTCAATCTCCTCAGCCGAAAATAGGGAGCGGCAACGGAAAAGGGACGAGCTGACCGTTCAGGTCCGGGAGCTTGAGCAGGTCCACCGCCGCACGGGGGCGCCAAGGGTGTGGCGGCAGTTGAAGGCTGCGAGGAAGCTCCTGTCGGCACTGGATCTTGATAGGGCGGAGTATGCCGCCTTGCGCTTGAAGCATGCCTTCTACACTGGGGGGGACAAATGTGGTAAGCTCCTAGCACACCGGCTCCGGGTCACGCAGCAGCGTAGCGTCGTGAGGGAACTGGTGGGTACGGACGGGGTGGTCGTCTCCGGGGACGCAGAGGTAGCGGAATCTTTCCGCGGCTTCTACGAGGCGCTGTATGCTGAGGAGCCCTCCTCGCCGCGGGATGCCGAAGGCTATTTGGAGTCAGTGACCCTTCCGGTGCTGGATCCTGCTCAGGCGGACCACCTGGAGCGGGATATCCATGTTGAGGAAGTGATTTCCGCTATCGCGCGGCTGAAACATGGTAAGGCCCCGGGCCCGGACGGGTACACGTCTCTGTTTTACAAGACTTTTTGCACGGCTGTGGCCCCTGTCCTTACTAGGCTATTTAATTCCTTCTCCGAACCGGGAGCCATCCCACCGGATCTCCTGAGGGCGACGGTCTCGGTAATCCCGAAACCTGGGAAGGACCGGGCCTTCTGCGGTTCGTATCGACCCATCTCGCTTTTAAATGTCGACCTCAAGTTGTATACGGGGATTCTAGCGTCCAGGCTGGGTCCACGCCTCCCCGGATTGGTGGAGGCGGACCAGGCTGGCTTTGTACCCGGCAGACAGACGGTTGACAATACCAAGCGGGTGACGCATGTTCTGGAGAAGGCCTCGCGGATCCCGGGGGAGCGGATGTTGCTGTCCGTTGATGCGGAGAAGGCCTTCGACAGAGTTCACTGGCCGTATCTCGAGCTGGTTCTCAAGAAATTGGGAATCGGTGATAAGTTCCGCACCATGGTATTCAACTGTTACAAGCATCCTTCAGCGTCGGTGCGGGTCAACGGGTGTAGCTCCGGTGGATTTGCTATCGAACGCGGCACGAGGCAGGGCTGCCCCCTCTCGCCGCTTTTGTTTGCCCTCTACATGGAGCCGTTTGCTCAGAGGATTTGCAACAACCCGGATGCTATTGGGGTCCGGATGGGCCAGTATGTCCACACGGTTAGTCTCTATGCGGACGATGTCCTGTTGACCTTGGACGACCCTAGGAGGTCACTGCCTGCTTGCCTCCAGGAACTGGACGCCTTTGCACGTGTGGCCGGCTTCAAAATGAATATGAGCAAGTCGGTGGCGTTAGACGTGTCCCTGGCTGCGGATACCAGGAGGGACCTTCAGCGACTCTTCCCCATGCAGTGGTCCTCGTCCACGGTGCCATACCTGGGGATTCTGCTGGCGCCCACATTGCCGGAGATGGTTACGGCCAATTATACCTCCCTCAGCAGGAAGATCAAGGAGGAGCTTGGCCGCTGGAGCAAGGGCCTACTGTCCTGGCTGGGGCGCATCGCGGCGGTTAAGATGACGGTGTTGCCCCAGATACTGTATCTTTTTCGGGCCCTACCTCTCCAGCCCCCGGTGGGCTGGATACGACAAATGCAGGCTGACATCTCCCGCTTTGTCTGGCAGGGCCGCAAGCCACGGATGAAGAGGGTCCTCTCCACGCTTGCTCCGGAGGCGGGGGGTCTCGGTATTCCGGACCTCCGTAAGTACTTTCAGGCGGCACAGCTGCGATATCTGGTGGAGTGGAGCAGGTGGGAGTCCGACAAACACTGGCTCTTTCAAGACCAGGCAGTGGCGGGCCGCACCTTACAAGAGGTTCCATTCTTGCGCCGCGCGCATCGCCCCCCTAACCTTTACGCCTCTTTTGTAACGCGGGTCCCCCTGAGGGTGTGGGATGCAGTCTGTGAGGCTCGGGGCCTCACCACCTTCCCTTCGCCGTTCACACCCATAGTGGGTAACCCGGACTTCTCCCCAGGGATGGAGCCGGGAGCTTTTTCCCATTGGGTGCATGCGGGCTGCAGGGTGCTCTTCCAGATCTATGGGCCGGAGGGCGTGATTCCTTTTCAGCAACTTCGCCAGGAATTCGGCCTGACGGAGCTGGACAGATTGCGCTACATGCAGGTTCGGCATTGGGCCCTCCAGCCCCAGGTGCGTGACACCGCTGCTCGTCAAATTACACCGTATGAGAGGTGGCTGGCTACCCGGACTTCCGACGCTAAGCTAATTACCGATCTGTACAAGTACCTACAACCCCCGCCGTTTCACTATTATAACCCGGGGAGGGAGCGCTGGCACAGAGAACTGGGTAGGACGCTCAGCCACAAGGAATGGGACAAAATTGCGTATCGGGCGCGGCACTCTGCATATCATACGGGCCTTACGGAGACCTTTACTAAGGTGTCCACTTATTGGTACTACACCCCGGAGAGACTGTATGAAATGCATAAACACACTGACAAGGGGTGCTGGCGGGGCTGCGGGCAGGAGGGTACCCTCTCACACATTCTTTGGGATTGCCCCGTGCTGACCGCTTACTGGAAGGAAGTTTTGGACGAGGTGGATAAGCACTTTGGGATAGAGCTGCCGCGCTTCCCGGCGTATGTCCTGCTGGGCCTCCCCAATGACCTAATGTACCCACTGAAGTCCCGCAGGGGTAGGCAGAGCGCGATTGCGCTGGGGTCTGCGGTCCAGAACATCCTTATCCACTGGCGCACCACCACTGTCCCCTCCATTACGGGTTGGTTGCATAGGCTCTGGCATGTGCTGGGAATGGAGAAGTTGTCGCTTACGGTGGCGGGGGAGATAGACCAATATGAAGAGCTGTGGCAACCCTTTCTAGCGCTGCTGTCCACCGAATTCCGGGAGCTCACCTGTCCGAGGTATCTTAGGCTTCTTAGGCTGACGCCGCCGGTGATCCCGGCGGACTAGATCACATGTGAGACGGGGTCCTCAGGGGGGGGGGGGGTGCGGGGCTTTTTGGGGCGGATAAATCTGGCGCGGGACCATAGGACGGGGGGGTTGGGGTATTGGTTTTTTTTCCCCTCCTTTCTTTACTGGGGGGATGAGGGATGGGGGGGGGTGGATTGTGCTTTGTTGAGTTGCTGCTGGCTTTCATTGCTCAGATTTGGGGTGTTGGATATGCACGCAGGGATCCCACAGATTGCATTGCTTGCCTTTCATTTACTGTGCTTTTCCTCTGGACCACCGAGCTATCCTTCGCCAACCCTCTTGAGTTGCACCTTTTTCTTTTACTGTATTATATGTACCCTAACCTCCTATCCCCCTCCCCCATGGTTTGTTTTGTTTCAATAAAAACGTTTTAAACATAAAAGAAGCAGCCAAGTAAGAGGACTTAATTTCCTATCACCCATTAGCACAAGAAAGGACATCACGGAACCCTACACACCTTCCCCTAAGCCTTCCAGGACCTACTTAATGGCAGCTGCAACACAGATGTGCAGCAGGTGCTCCGCTGGAACACTAAAGGCAAGCAAATCTTCACCTTTCTGTGCTTAGTACGCACCCAGCGCAAGGAACTTAGGTCCGATCACCACCCCGCGATACTTTGCAGCACTTCTTATGACACTAGACCCCGGATGCTGTTCCACAGTTGCTGTCATGCTGCACCTCACACCATGGTAGGAGCTTTCATCTGTATCCACTGCCGGTTCTCCAGCAGACACCCACCCACATTTCCCACGCAAATACTAACACCACCCTCAACATCCCCTCCCAACACATACCCCACACACAAGTACCAACTACGCCTGCACAACCACTCTACAACACATGCCACAGCAAACATGCAAGTCATTACTCACATGCATGCTTCTCAACACAGGATCCCTCATCAAACACACAACCAAAATATAGGACCTGCTGAGTAGCGAAGCACCCGACATCCTATTCATCACAGAAACCTGACTCGACCGCACATCGACTCCCGACATCGCAACAGCAATGCAAGTGGGCTACAAGATCGCTCGACAACTGTGTTCACAAACGAAAAGGAGGACTCGCTATCATCTACAAGGAATACATCAAATGCACAACATTCACAAAGAACGCCACCCCATTCATGGAACACCTTCATTTCAAGCTGTAAATCTCTGTAAAACCCTCACCAACCGACCACCTAGACCACAAGCCACCTTTACTAACCTCATCACCAACTTCGTAGCTCTACTTACCACGGGCTCCAGAGCCTACATTCTCCTTGATGACCTCAACTTACGCCTGGAAGATCGAAACAACCCCTGCTCCACAGCACTCCTCAAAAGCTTGAGCAACAACGGACTCACCCAGTTCATTCCAGAACCAACACACATACTAGATCCGTCACCACAAGCGACATCATCAAATAAAACTCCACCACACTACCCCCATGGACTGACCACTCCATCATCCATTTCCAAATCAACACACCTAAAGTTAACACGCATACCAGGTACAGCATTCCAAGCCGCAGCTGGGGCAAAATCACAGAAGCAGACTGGCTCAGCACCCTCAGCAAACAAAAACAACAACAGGATCAAGAACTACATGGACTCCCTCGCACCCATCAAAGCCAACAAGCAAAGTAGATCAAACTAGAAGGTCAGCTGGTACACAGAAGACCTACGAGACACTAAAGAACAGTAAAAAGCTAGAAAGGTAATAGAGAGCCAGCCACGACACCACAGACAGAACTACATACAAGGCAGGACTTAGACGCTATCACCAGCGCATAAGAGACACCAAGAAAAAAGCACTAAGGGAGAGCATCAAAAGAAGTGCCAATAACTGCCAGGAGATTATCTCGATTGTTAAGGATTTCATCTCGCCCTTAGCCACTGTCAACAACATCAGTGCCTTCCAACAACTCTGCAACAGCCTATCCAACTTTTCACAGCAAAATCCAAACATTTACAGCAACTGTGCACACCAACCTAACTCCAGATAAATCGTTGTTAACCCACCCACCACCAACCAATACGGCCACCTTACCGAATGGACAACCCTCGCTAGAAACGACACAGCAGCAATCATGCAGACCATCCACTTAGGGGCCTCAACCGACCCATGCCCCCACTACATCTACAACCTGGGAACATCAGCACCACCCTGATCCATATCAGCAACACCTCCATCATGTCCGCCACGTGCCCGGATGAATGGAAACAGCCAAACTGAATCAACTGAGCACCTTCTGACCCATCTCCCTGCTCCCCTATCCAGCTAAAGTGGTTGAGAAGGCCACCTCACAACCCACCTCAAACTTCACCATTTTCTAGACCACACTCAATCAGGATTCAGGAAGAACCACAGCACCGAAACAGCACTCATGTCAGCCATTATGGACAGCCGCCCTCATCCTGCTCAACCACTCCCAGGCCTTCGGCACTGTCACCCATAACACCCTCCTCAGAAGACTCCACATGACTGGCTTACAAGGCTCACAAATGGATCTGTTCTTTCCTTACCAGAAGAACCCAAAGGGTCACCCTTTTCATCAGAGACCAAGAGAATGATATGCCGAGTCCCATAGGGATCGTCCCTCAGTCCCATTATTTTCAACATATATATGACACCATTCACACCAACATCATCCAACTGTCATCTCCAACATCGATGACACCCACCTCATCCTCTTCCTGATGGACAAGACAACCACCACCAGGACCAACTTCAACTACTGCATAACCATGGTAGCAGACTGGATTTGAACAAACTGCCTGCAGCTCAGCTCCGACAAGACAGAAGTACTGGTCATTGGCAACAAGACCTCCCCATGGGACTCCCCTTGGTAGCTGACAGAGCGAAGACCAACACCCACAGACCACACAAGAAATCTAGGAATCATCCTAGATGACAAGCTAAACATGACGGCTCAAGTCAACGCAGTGTGCACCTCCTGTTTCCACATGCTATGAAAGAACTTCAAATGATTGCCTCAGAATATACAAAGGACCATCACACAAGCCCTCATCACCAGCAGGCTGGACTACGGAAACACTGTCTACTCCGGAATCTCCAAACAAATCCTAAGCAGACTCCAGACCATCCAGAACACTGCTGTAGGATTCATGCTCCTCCTCGCACATCGCAACCACATCACACGTACCTCAAGAAACTTCAATGGCTCCCCATTCACAAGCACATCCAATTCAAAATTCTCACAAACCCATACAAAGCCCTACACAACACAGGACCAGAATACCTGAACATCTGCATACACTTTCACCAGCCCACCAGACACCTATGCTCCACCTCACTTTCACTCGCACACATTCCCCGCATCTGCAAAAGCAAAATTGGAGGTCGTTCATACTCCTACATCGCACCCAAGACACGTAGCGATTTCCCTCAACGCATCAGAGCCTCCTCCTATTTCTTGAGTTCCACAAGAAGCTGAAGACCCGGCTCTTAGTAAAAGCACCTTGGGGACCACACACCTGCCCAAGCACCTGGATACCCTCTCGGTGGTTAGTGCGCTATACAAATCAATAAAACGCAACAAGGACTTCACATTGCCGTTGCAGCCCGTAGCCTCATTGGAACCGCTGTGTGTGATGCATCTTCAATGCGGGCTTCTGTAGGGCTTTGCACCACAAGCTGCTCATTGACTGCCTCCTTGACGATGATGTAGGGCCTGGCATCACAGCCTCGCAGCTCACTGGATCCAACGCTGTGTGACACATCCCCGACTCGGACCTGGAATTGCCTTGGCTGCACAACGCATCCTCGCCATGGGACCTCGCAAAGGTCTGCAACCAGTTTTTGAGGTACCCTTGGGCAGCGGGCCTACCTGGTCCCTGTAGCCAGCCTGAGTTCTATCGTGGTCAGCCTGAATTTGTTACTTTGTCTATTTTTTTAATTTAGTGATGGGTCCTTCTTGTGTCGTGTTTTTAACATTATTACTGTTTCAAGGGTTGCACAAATACTTTACACATTTTCTCTAGGTTAAGCCTGACTGTGCTGTCTCCAGCTACTAGAGGATTGAGTACAGATTAATTTCGAGTTTGCTTGTGACTTCACCCTGACAGGGATTGTGGTGGCCGCTTGAGTAGAGTTTCATCACCCACCAACAGTAACCCAATTTCTTACAGTTCCAAAACATATTTTGGAGAAGTGTAAACACATTGTAATATTAAATCCCTGCTCTCTATCTGCACAAGAGTAAGGGCTGGTGCCTTCTTAGTTTCAGTATTTGTGAGATTCTTAGTAAACTCTGGGGGCCATCATACACATGAAGGCGACAATAATTCTTGAGCTAAAGAACCAAGTATTCCAATGCCAAAACGCGGCCACATATTACAAAATGTCTGCAGTTATTCTATGGACATGGATTAAAAGATTTCTTGCAAAGGTTTTGAAGATACTCTACTCTTGCATAGATGCATCACTGCTGGTAGCTTTAGGATAAGAATATGTATTGGGCTGAAGAAAGTAAACAAAATGGGTGAATATGTTATGTTTTTTTGACTGAAATATTAACAAGTCAGATGTTTACTAAATATTACGCTTTGCTTATACTTTCTAATACATACAATCACCTCTGTTGGTAGCACAACATTATTCTACATGGATCTGCATGAACTTGAAACTATTTTCAGAGACTCCTCCTTGCTAAAACAGTGATTCTGAGAACATGGACATCCAGGTTCAGATTGATCTACTTTAGAAAATCCATGTACAGTTAGAGACAGAATCCAATTATGAGCATACAATTTAGAAGGATTCTAATGACTTCTTGACTTAACAAGTATTTCAATCATATTTATAATTTTTTCCCCTTTGTAGCAGGTTGCTCCCTTCTACTTTTTCACATTTCATTATGCTCCCTTTCAGGTCATCTCTTGTGTATCTGATGTCCGGTTTCCTGATTGTAATGTTTGATCAAGTATATTCCGTTATGCTTCCTTAGGATGTAGTTGACTAGCTCCGAGTTTATAGGTTTCATAACACTGGCTAACAAGACTTTGAATGCTGGTGCCACACATATCTAATGATCTTTATAGAATACATATTATGTTATTGTTTTTTATTATAATTTAATCATTTCCAAGTATATCTATATATTATCATACGAAAAAAGATTACCATAAATTAGCAAATACCCCAAGTGATAAGTCATATGTATTCAAGACTACATTGGCAAGCCGTTTTTTTTCCTTCAAAATGTTACTTTATAAAGCATAATAATCCATACCTTCAACTTCGGGCTTTATAAATGAAAAAAGGTTCAGCTGCGCCGGGGTTTCAATAAGTGCAATTGCTGCTGGTTCCAATCCAAGCTGTCTGGCCCTATGTGCTTTTGTGCCTTTACTTCCAGTTTTGAATGGAGCATACTGAATAAAGGATCATACAAAATGGTTATTATTTTGGGCTTAAAGACATTGAAACTAAAATGATAGCCTTACAAGGCATATAAAAACATATACTATACAGGACATATACTAACCACGTATTCTACTTCATCCAGGGTTCGACTGTTCAACAGGGCATTGTGTAAATGGATGTTTAACTTTCCTTCTTTTTGTAATTTCTGTATTGCTATATGTGCCTTCTTAGCAACATTGCTGAAAATGAAAATTAAAGTTTAATAACAGAAGTATTAACCAAAGAGACTGCCATCCCTTGGAAGCACATGTGCCCACCTTTCACTGTATTCCCATACACCCAAAAATGATAGAGTGAATTGATGTAACACCACTCTCACTTTAAATATAATTAAGCTGTGGTTTAAAGCTCTAAACACCAGTGTAGGGGAAATTATGTCAATGTAAGAAAATAGAAACTCCCCTCCACTGCCAGAAACTAAAAAGCAATACAAAGACATTGTAATGAAAGGGAATGCATGATTTTTGGTAAACAGTCGGAACACAGCGGCCTCAGCCACGAGTGTTCCAATAAAGCAAGCGTAACCACGCTTATGCGTGGTTAAGGCACTGCGCGGTTTAGCTGCTGGCTGCTGCAGAGACGGAAGCAGAAAGACCTCGCCAACAAGAGAGGCAGAGGACGCGGTGAGGGACTAGGGGGAGTTTATGGGCTGTGCTGAGAGCTGGGGGATAGTTTTCAGGGCTGGGGTAGTTTTCAGTGCTGGAGGAGGGTCAGGATAGTTTTCAGGGCTGGGGAGGGTTGGGGTATTTTTCAGGGCTTTAGTTTTCAGGGCTGGGGTGTCTGGGTAGCTTTCAGGGCTGGGGGTGGTGCCGGAATAGTTCTCAAGGCGGGGGAATAGTTTTGAGGGCTTAGGGGAGGGGAGAGTAGTTATTTGGGGTAGTTTTTAAATTATGCGTTAGGCCTTTGGGCAGTGGAAGGGGTTGAGGTAGTTTAAGGGGTAGTACCCAGTAGAGGTGGGAGGGGGTTGGGGTAGTGTATGTTAAGGGTTAGGTTCACGCCAAGGGTGGGAGGAGAGTCAGGGTAGTGTATGTTATGGGGCAGGTAGGGGGTTTGTAGATTAGGGAGGGGTGTGGGAGTAGTTGCAACCTTAGCCATGCATAGCCCTTTACCAATGATGCCTTTACCACGAATGTGCATGGTAAAGGCATGCGTGGTTAAGGAATGTGTGGTTAAGACGCATTCGGTGTTCGAGCTGCGTAGTAGAGGCACGCATGGTTCAGCCATGTGTGCCTCTAGCATAAAACATTTATTTTTGTTTTATTTCCAAAAGGACCAAGGCAATTTAGTTATGTTAAAGAAGGAAGTAGCAAGGAAAGTGGTCTAAGATTTCTCTACTTGTGTTTTGATTCTTAGAAAAGTCACAACAAATATTTTGTTTCCCTTTGTTTCATTCAGTCTGGGTGACTTGGTGCAGTGATATGGGGTTTACAAGCATGTTTTCATGTTTCATCTAATTAATCTCGTTACGCTGGAAAAAATAAAATTACATTTAGTCTTCTGGCAGTGCTTTTATTCTGTCACAGATTGGCAAAATCATAAGAAACCTTGTTCATAAACCACTCTCCCTAGTCAACCGATATAATGGGGCAACACAGTACCCCTCAGAGCCTGGGTAAGATTGAGATTGCTACAATAGGTTCTGTCCGGTGTAACAATTGCATTTTGCTGCAAGAGAGCTGATCACTTTAGGCACTTCAAAGTTTAAAGATAATTAGATGATAGTGATTAATCTGGGACACACCAAACACAAACAAAATAAATAGGTTCAAGACTTTATATATCCATTGATTCTTGCATGGAATATAAGGCTGTTGTACAGTGAATGTAAAGGACAAAAAATAATAATAACAAGGTAACACAACATGAAATGTGGCAGTGCAATATATATATATATATATATATATATATATATATATATATTCACTGAAAAAACCATAGGTTTCACACTCGTTATAGTTACGAATTAGCATATAAAAAACCTTGCAAATTCACTTAAAAAACCATAGGTTTCACACATGTTATAGTTAGCTGGACATATCACTCGTAAAAAACCAATGAAATTCCCCCGTTATAGTTACTGCAGGCAACTATAACTCACGCGACCGCAATCCTCTGCTGATGACGTCAGATATTACATCACTGTATTTAGACACTTATTTACCCATGTCTTCTTCCATTAATCTTTAGCTATACATATTACAAATATTTATTTTTCATAAAGACACATATGTCATCAGTGATGTAATATCTGACGTCATCAGCAGAGGATTGCGGTCGCGTGAGTTATAGTTGCCTGCAGTAACGATAACGGGGGAATTTCATTGGTTTTTTACGAGTGAAATGTCCAGCTAACTATAACATGTGCGAAACCTATGGTTTTTTACGTGAATTTGCAAGGTTTTTTAAATGCTAATTCGTAACTATAACGTGTGTGAAACCTATGGTTTTTTCAGTGAATTTGTACGGTTTTTTAAATGCTAAGTTATGTATTTATAAATTATTTTTTTTTCAGGTTTTTCACCGTGCTGGCACCGTGAGATTTTTTTTTTTTTTTTAAATCACGAGGTTCTAAATACATTTATTTTGTAGTTGATTCATAACAATCAGAATCTTGCAGTTGCCGCATAGCTTCGTTCACATACTGTTCACGGGGCATCAGAACAATGTTTCCCCCTTTGTCTGAGGGTTTAATGATCATTGAAATATCTTCTTGAAGGTTTTTTACTGCATCTTTCTGTTGTTGGGTTAGGTTCTGATCTACTTTGCGGTTTCCTGCATCTTCACGAAATTTGATTAGATCCTTGATCACTCCTTCGGAAAAAAACGTCGATTGCGTCCATGGGCATCTGAGGTAAAAATTGGGAAGATTGTTTAAATCCACTAGCCGGGGGAGGAGGAGCCTAGCGCGCAACCAAGATGGCCGCATAGGTGCGAGACTCCCGAGGACCTCCACGACCTCCTACATCTATCCTGTCCTCATCCTGATTTGGTTGAGGGGACTTTGTTTGTGAACCTGAGCCGAGGTGGTGCCCGTTTTCCGTTTTCGAATCGGACCCCGGGTGCCGTGATGGGCTTCGCTTGAAGTTTGCGGCCTGCTTCTCCTCTGACCCCGGACTTGAGTTGAGGGGCGATCCAGTGGTGAAGTGAATAACAACGGCGGGACGAGCCTGGCGGGGCGCGCACCCCTCACTTTCACTTTCGCGCCCTCTCGCCATCATCACAAGTGGGATCTCGGCTCTTTCGCGGAGTGTGGTGGTTGGCTCACTGGGGGACCCTGCCTACTCTGCGGGGACCCGTTCCGTCTTCCTGAGGCGACCTCTGGGGTCTTCGGCCTCGATTGTTCGCCCCCCGTCGCTGGACTCGTGGGTGCACGGATTACAGGGCGATGGCGACGAAGCAGGATGGAGAGAGGCTGAAGGCCAAATCGGCCCGGCGTGGTGCCTCTACCCAGGCCAACGTTATGGATCGCTACACCCTGCCGAAAGGTTTTCCCGGCGGGTCGCATAAGTCTCCGGAGCGGCCCGCGGATTTGCCAACGGACCCGACATTGCAGGATATCATGGGCGCCATAGCGGAGATGAAGACCTCGGTGGGTCAACAGTTTGACACCCTGGCGCACAAACTTGACGCGGTTCTCATCGATGTCAACCTTGTTAGGGCTGATCTTTCCAAGACAAATGATAGGGTTGACTCTTTGGCCCACACCGCGTCGGGCCTCACGACTGAGGTGGCCGCCCTCCAAACGGAGGTACTTCGGCTCCGGCAGGCCAGTGCTCTCACGGATCGGCGACTGGAGGATTCCGAGAGTAGGGCCCGGAGGAACAACGTCCGCATTATCGGAGTGCTTGAGGGATTGGAGGATTCGGCTGCGGATGTCTTTGTGGAGGACTTGATTTCCAATCGTCTGATGCCTCTGGGATTGAGCAAATTCTTCGCTGTGGAGAGGGCCCATAGAGTTCCTGGTGGCAAGCCGAAGGTTGGAGCTCCTCCGCGGCCTCTTATTGCACGTATCTTCAATTTTCGGGATAGGGATGCGATTTTACAAGCCTCTAGAGTGCAGGGGCCGCTTAAGCTAGAGAACGTTGAGGTGAACTTCTATCCTGACTTCACGCAAGCGGTCCAGAAGCAGAGGCTGGGTTTCATGGGCGTCAAACGGCGGCTCCGAGACATGAACTTGAAGTACGCCATGCTTTTCCCGGCCAGGCTGCGGGTGGAATCCGAGGGTCGTTCTCATTTCTTTGACCGTCCGGAGGCGGCGGGGGATTGGTTGGACACTAGGGGACATGATCGAGAGGGACTGGGGGCCGCGAGTGGGGAGTGCCCACCGGACCGGGCCTAATGTATTGACACTGGGGCTACTTTCTGATGATGTCACTTCTTTGTAGGGCTCAGGGTTCCTTGACTGTCGTGCTTTGTCCTCCTTCGCTTGGAGGTTGTGGTGTGTCTTGAGGGGGTTCTCTTTCCTCCTCCAGGGGGTCTTTTTGTAGTTTAGTTCATGCAAGGGCGACAGGCACACTGCAAGTTGGGGGGGCTGTTTGGGCTCATGCAGGGGTGCAGGGTGGGGGGAGTTTTGTTTGGAATGTTGGGTTGGGGTTGGGTATTGTTTGTTCGTACCACAAGGCAGGATTATTGTTGTTTCATACTTGCAGTGCTCTCTGGGAGGGTGGTGATTGGAGCTGGTTGTGATGGGGGGTAGGGGACTGAGACTTCTTTCCTGGAATGTTAACGGACTGGGGGACAGGATAAAACGGGGGGTGGTCCTGCTGTTTTTAAAACGGATCTCACCCGATATCGTGTTTCTGCAGGAAACACACCTCATTGGTAATTCCTTCCGTGCTATGAATAGGCGGGGCTATCGCCTTCTGGCTCATTCGGGCTTCACCTCTGGTTCGAGGGGTGTGGGCATAATGGTTAAAACCTCGCTCCCGCTGGAGGTTGACGAGGTGATCCATGATGACAGGGGGCGCTATACTGCACTGGTGGGCAGATGGGAGGGTAAAGTGATTGTTTTGGTTTCTATTTATGTCCCGCCGGGTTTGCAGACTACTACTTTTGCCGACTTGGGGCGCCTTCTTCTTGGGCTACCAGAGGGGATTCTAGTGGTTGGAGGGGACTTTAATGCTGTGGTTTCCGGAGCCGAGGATCGATACCCCCCCAGGGACCTCCCCCGGGCCCAAACTTGGTTGTCTGGACACTTGGACACCCTGGGATTGGTGGATTGTTGGCGGCTAAAACACCCTGCACAGACACAGTACACGTTCCACTCCGGGGCCCATGGTAGTCTTTCACGACTTGATTATGTTCTTATGCCAGCGGCCCAGGCGGGGAGGATCGGGGAGGTGCGACATCTGGCCCGGGGTATTTCAGACCACTCCCCGCTTCTGTTACACTTCGATATTGTCCTGGGGGTGGAGGGGAGGGTGGTCCCGATCAACTCCTGGTACCTGCGTAATCCCACAATTCGTGCAGATTTGATTAAATCCCTTGAGCAATATTTTGAAGATAATGTGGGATCGGTCTCGTCTGCTGTTTCTCTTTGGGAGGCGTTCAAGACGGTACTCCGGGGGGAGGCCCTGTCCCTCATTTCCCATTCCAAGAGGCGCGAGCGGGAGGAGGTGACTCGTATTGAGTCTGAAATTACTGAGTTGGAGGGTGACCTGGATCGTGGTGTCACGGAGGACAAATTGCATGCTCTCAGACTCAAACAAGCAGACTACAAGGCCCTGGTCACTGAAGCGGCCAAGGGCATGAGTAGGGAGCAACAGGGGCGACTGTATGATATGGGGGATAAGGCTGGAAAACTGATTGCGTGGCTGGATAAAAAGGAGAGAGCGAGTCGAGTTATGCCGCTGGTTGAGAGAGTGGATGGTGTGTGTGTTACTGATCCCAAGGAAATTGTTGATTGCTTTGCAGAGTATTTCCGCGGGGTGTACTCCCCGGTCTCTTCTCGCCCAGAAGAGGATTCCCGCGTCCTGCTTATAGATATTGGGTTGCCTCCCCTTTCTGAGGAGGATAAATTGTTGATGGACGCGACTCCGACGTCTGAGGAGATCGCCCTGGCCATACGCTCAGTCGCTTCTGGCAAGGCCATGGGTCCTAATGGCCTTCCCATTGAATTGTACAAGTTGCGGCCGGATACCTTAGCGCCTCATCTTCGTGATATGTTTCTCGCGGCTCGGGCGGCGGGTTCTCTCTCGCTGGACCAGCGTCTCGCCACCATCGTGGTTATTCATAAGGAGGGGAGGCCGTGGGATCGAGTCACGTCCTACAGGCCCATTTCGCTTTTGAATGCGGAACCGAAAATCCTTGCTAAGGTGCTGGCTAATCGAATTGTTGGCGTGGTGTGCGATCTGATCCATCAGGATCAGTCTGGTTTTATTCCTCATCGCAACACCGCGCTTAACCTACGGCGTCTGCATGGGGTGCTCGTGAGGGTTCCGTTTATACGTGAGCCGGCCATTTTGGCGTCCCTGGACGCCACTATGGCGTTTGATACGCTTGAGTGGCCATATATTTGGGCGACGCTGGAGAAGTTTGGGTTTGGCCCGGGATTCATCGGTTGGGTGAAAATGCTGTATTCTAGACCGCTGGCGCAGGTGGTGGTGAATGGTAGAGTGTCGGCTCCCTTCGAGTTGGGCAGGGGCACGCGTCAGGGTTGTCCGCTGTCGCCTCTCCTCTTTGCGCTCGCTTCGGAGCCCCTGGCGGAGTGGCTGCGGTGGCACCCTTCGATTCGTGGTCTCCGATGGACCCCAGAGTATGAGGACCGAGTCTCTCTCTATGCGGACGATATTCTTTTGTATCTCGCTTCCCCGCGTGAATCGTTGATTGTGTTGGTGGATGTATTGTCCTCCTTTGGCCGTAACTCCGGCCTAGTCATCGCCACGAGGAGCAACCGTGCCCAATGATGATGCTATACATCCGCGAGGGTGTTATGAGGGCACACAGGAACATCACCAGGAGTACCCTCTCCTCACTCTGCACACTCACCCTACCTTCGGAGACTTTCCCCTTTATTGACAGCTTACCTGCAGCTAGTCACTTTTCTCTCACACTATAGGAACTGTAACCATCCATTGGATAAATGTCTTCTGTTGTCCTCCAGAAGGGCCTGCTATATCATCCTCAGAATATTCGTTTTCCGTTACATCCGACTCTGAGGTATCAACTTGAACCGGTGTCGCTAAGGGCAAAGTTTTCCTTTGTTGCACTTCTTTTCTTGATTGGTCGAATTTTTTGGCAAAAGTCAGCACTCTCCCTAAGGCGTAATCCCTCTAGTCTCGTTCAAATTTTTCTTGCTTGCGCTGTTTGATCTTAATTTCGTATGTGGAGAGTCTTTTTTTCATCGCTGATCTTAATAGATCTTGCTGATTTTTATCATATACATCTAGGGTAAAAACGCCGCTGTTCATTAATATCACGTCCGGAACCACTACACCCTTGCAATCGTTGTGAAAAAAACACAGGGTTTAGTTGAAACGTTTATGTAACGATTGAACGGATGGTTTCAGTAACGTCTTTTTGTCATTTTGTTCTTTAATTTGGGTAATAGTCACATGTTGTATATATATTTGTTGCACTGCCACATTACATGTTTTGTTACTTTGCTATTATTATTTTTTGTCCTTTACAAATCACTGTAGAACAGCCTTACTCTCCCTAGTCAAACACATTATAAACTATCCCATGGTTTAATCATTCAGTGTGTGATGAAGTGGCAGGTACCTGTGGAAAGTCTGTAGGGACTGTGTGCTAGAAGATTGCTGAATGTATGAAACAATACTTTCCACATGAAAAACAGAGGAATACCAATATTCATAGCTGTCAGGTGGCCCAGTGTCATGTGAAATGCCTTCAATGAGTTTTTAGCTTTTTAGCCATCAGCAACTTGTATGCTGGAATTTCGAAACCATACATGCAATGCTAAATGCAGTACTACAAGTCCCAGAATGCAACATGTTAAAAATGTTTGGAAGGACTATCTCACACTTGACATAGGGACTCTTTGTAGCAACCAATAGCCACACACTAGAAAAACCACTTCTGGTAGGCATGAGAAAAGTGCAGAAAAGCTGTAGGGGCAACAATCAGGTTTCAGGTGTTTAGGAATGCAGGGATATGAATTAATCTGGTGCAACGTAGGTGTTTGAAAGATCCTGAAGGGACCTCTACACTCTCATAATAATTAGAAATGAAGACGTCAATGGCCTACAAACGTGTAGAAGCATTGGATTCTTAAACAATACAATGTAACAGAATGCAAGCGGCAGAGAGCAATACGAGAGGCTGCCTGAGAGAGAAGGTGGGAAGGGGTGGACGTACGGAAGAAAAACAGGGTGAGACTGGGATAGATACAAGCAAAAACAGAGCTCTATGTCAGGACCAGAGGCAAGGATTATGCTTTCTTCCTGTGCTTTATTCTTAACAACAGCTATTTTAAATAACTAAAGAACGACTTTACCCATGAACAGCAGGGAAGCAAACGTCAAAGTCCATGAGCTCTGCCTCTCTATTTGCCATCCAATCCCAACGAGGTCCTTGCGCTTTGTCCACTCCTCCTCTTTCTTCGCTGCTCAGCAGCAAGTTAAGTCGTTTTTCCGTTTCTCTGATGTTTTTATGCATAGTATGCTCTTTGCTGATATTGGTGGTCTGTGTACTGCGGTACGTTCTGTTTTAACGTTAATACCTCTGGCGACTATATACCTGTCCCCTGCTGTGGTGCGGACCTACGACCACCTGAGGGCACTGTGGCCGCTGTCTCGGTGGCTCCGAGCAGCACAGGTTTTTTTACTCAGTTCAAATGACGACAAGTGCTGTTGGAGCACAAAGAAGTTTAGCCCTGCCCTTCGTTACCCAAGTGACACCCTCTTAAGGGTCTGTATTCCCCCTGTGATTGATGCCCTCCAGGGTCTAAAGTACCCCCCTGATGCCCTACTGGGCCCGTATTGGCAACTAGATAATACTGCGTGTGGGACACTGTCCCGGCTGGCATTAGCCCAACTGATCAAGGGCGTGAGTATCCCATGGGCTTATCCCACAGTATGCCTTCGGCTAACCCATATCAGACTGTGATCCCCCTTGCTAAAAAAGCTTTGACGCTCTGTGTGTTCTATTCCAGCTGATCCCAGCACATAACTTGAGGAGCATGCTGCTTCACGTATGTGCCCCATGCATTGATCTATTACTGTGCCCAAAATACCATGCAGTCCCCGAAGACCAGTACCAGAAGGCGGACCTCTGTCCTTTCTCCCATGGGACGATGAGCTCTACGAGGTAGTAGATGCCTCAATATACAGGGCAGTAGATCAGGCCATGGAGCCATTGGAACAGTGCCTCTCCATGCAGATTGTGTAGGAGTGCGGCAAGCTGGTCAAGTCAGCTGCGGAGCCGCCAAGGCCCCCTCAACTAGCCCTGGAGGGAGGGTAAAATGGTAATGATGCTACCAGAGAGGTTCACATCCCCAAACTATCCTACTCCACGTTCAGATTTAAATAATGTTTACACCTTGGACAACCTCTCACTGCAGCTTGCATCAACTGGCACCTTCAACTCCTTCTCTAGATAACTTCAATGCCACCTCCTCTGACTTATTGTGCAGCATTCTGACATTGTAACATATTAAAGCTGTCCTATACCTGGGTTACCTATGGACGAGAATGATAAAAGACCTCTGCACTTACTCCTGTCACTCTACATTATCCTGCCACACACACACCCATTAGTTTATGCCCCCACCCCCATCAAAGACCACATCTCAGTGCCATCTATTAACCAAAATACTATGAGCAAGCAGGTTCAGAGATTTCCAGCTGGAACATTGGGAATGCTTCCAGCTTTGACTGAAGATCATGATGCCCAAGGACGGGCCGGTCTGCGAAAGTTAGTGTGAGAGGAGAATGACGGATGGGGTGGTGAAGGAATTAAAACATTTGAATGAAACTTTTGTCAGAAAAAACAAAAGCAACAAGTAGGTAAATATACTGATAAGGCCCTCCTCCAAAAGGGTTGAAATAAGGGCAATATAGTCCACTATTTCACAGACTCAAAACTATAACCAGGCCTAGGGCATGCAATCCTCTTCATCTTCTCATTGTGATGTTATCACATTATTTGCAGTAGGTTACATTAGAAGGGGACAGGGTGTAAGCACTTCATAATGATGAAGGCAGTTTCAGAATTGTATTTTTAGCAGAATGTATTGGGCAGTACACTTAGACTGAAGAGGGGGCATGAAGCACTGCCAGCTTTCGATGGAAGGTGTTCAAAAACAGTTCATGTCTCATGTTATACTGAAAGAGATAATATGCCTCAATACTTTTGATTTTAACAAAGACGCTCTATAAAGAGCTGTGGAAGACCTACCTTTTCATACCGTCTTGAAAAGAGTGAAGGCTTTGTAATGAAAAGTGTGAAGGCCAAACAAAATATTATATCATCAGTTAGTTGTTGCCTATGGATCCGCTCCTGGAGCATACCAAGTTAAACCACATCCTATTAACCACATCAGAACACTATCATGGCATTCACAAGGGCACCTAGCATCTTGTTTAGTTTATTTAGATTTATAGAGCGCCTGGTTACACCAGCTGGTGTGTCCCCGCGCTGTTGATTGCCACTGATAATTCTCAGAAAAATTATTGATCTGCAGTTAATAGGTAGTTACGTATCTACTGGGAAAAAAAACATGTTTTCAGCTTCTTACGGAAGATCTTCTCCAAAGGTTCCTTCTGGGGGGACATGGGTAGTTCATTCAAGCTCTTAGATGCCAGATAGGTAAACGATCTTGAGCCAATACGAGCTCTTTTTATCCTAGGGACTTTTACCAGATGTGTTCCGGTAGATCTTAACTGACGTTCTGGTTTGTATACAGAGTGTAGGTTATGCAAATAGGTAGGGCCTTTCCCTTGCAAGATACGATGACTAAAACATAGTGCCTTAAATGTGATACGTTTTTGAACAGGTAGCCAGTGTAGTGTCTTTAGCGCGTTTTCCGAGGATGACCTTCTTGGCAGGTTCAGGGTCAGACGCGCGGCTGCATTCTGGATGGACTGCAACTTCTGCAATCCTCCTTTTGTTGCTCCCAGCAACAGCACATTCCCATAATCCAGTCTTGTGGGAGATGGTAACCATAGAGGTTGTTCCCCCATGCACTCCCACAAAAATAAAAGAGCTGCTATGGTTTTCAGACTTGGTACACCTCAATTTTAGCTCACGAAAAGCAAATCAAACACAACAGCAATGCCATTTACCTGGTGTACTAACGTCTACTCCAAGCCTTCTGAGGACTATTATGCATTAGGCACCCCATAAATGACAGGACATGGCATTACATTAGTTCCAATTTTCACTTGATTTTCTTGCGCTATTGGGTTTACACTGAGTAACCTATACAGAGGGCCTTTGCCATTGCCTGTCATTCCTTTGTGGCTGAGAAGTTGTAGGATACGTGGGGAACAAGAACTACGCAGAGAAAGTCCCCCTAACTGAAACCTCCCTAAATGCAAGTGAATTCATTAGTTAACTTGAACTCTTTCATCAATGCCTTGCTGCCTGTGAAGCCACTTGCCAACGCAGCTGCCAATTTCAGAATAACTGCTGTTACAAAGGCTATAAGATGGACTTCCTTGATGCCCATTTCTGTTAAGTATTAGTATGCGTTGATATATTTTTGTCGCCTCTTTTTAGATTATTTATTTATTTGTAGTTAATATTTTGATTGCTTTTTTTGTTTCTGCTTGTTTTACTTACTGAAGAATTGTTTAATATGAAGTTCAACACCATGGTACCCTTGTGGAAAAGGTTTACACCCTAAGTGTTATAAATACATAAAACCATTGCTGGGTGTCCAGGAGGCAGTTTCTTAGAGGAAAGTCAATGTTTGCGTTCTCCCTAGAAATAGCTCCTGAGTTTTAAAAACATAAGACAGATGACAACATGGGTGTGTAATAGTGATTTGTGCATGAAATAAAATAAATGATTAAAAGCTCAACTTTAAAAGCACAAATTGTCACAGCAATACAGTCCCAAAAACTAAGTAAAAAAATCGATCTTCAATTTGGATATTGAAGAAATAAATCCAGGGTTTGAGGACTTTCCTGAAACTGAAGTATTTTTCAGCAAGAAGCAACAACATAGGCATGGCGTTCCAAATCTTGGGTGCTAGACAGAACAAGGATCATCCTCCCATCCTGTCACATGGAGAAAAATGTTTGAATGACCTAGTGGATTTCCTGTTACTTCCAAGTCCTCAGGCATTCCCCGTAGGCTTCCGGAGTGGAAAAGCAGACATCTCTCACTACCCTTTCCCACCTCATGGGCTACCATCAAAGGTTGGGCAGTATGGAGATTGGAGTAAACCTGTCAAAAACTCAGTAGGAATTTCTTGATTGGGCTCCCGAAATGCTCCAAGAAGTCAGTAAATAACACATGGGAATACCTTTTATATATTTGTTATACAGCATCCAAGTATATAGCAAGTGCTTAGTAATTATAACAATGAATATTAGAACATTGTCAAATGTGAACAAAAGAAAGCTGAACAAGAAAGACACTCCTAACACAGGATGAAATTTTCTCACAGTGCAACCCACCCATACTCAGCAACACCCGCGGCCGTGGTCCACGCAGGTAAGAGCTTGTTTCCAAACAACCAAGCTTAAATCTGAGCACTTGCCTCCTTTATATCCATTCCACCTCTGTCCCTGAAATCTACCTTAATGCTGATGGTGCAGTCCATCGACTTACTCTATTTCCGGAATGCTAGCAGGCAATCTAGCTATTTGCAGCACTGACTACTGTGGCTCTTAAATATTCTGAAGATTTCTCCCCTCATTTCCCTCATCTGGCTGGTCTTATTTGGGCTCAATCGCCCTCGCAGCCTCTCAGGAAATCAACGTCAACCTGGATCAGCTGTGCTGCCACAGGGCCATAGAGTGGGGGTAGAAGACTGGAAGTGAGTCAGTGAAGGAGCCACTGCTCAATAGTGTTCTGCTCCTTTGGCAGCTCTCCCTACAATCCTAGACAGCATATTGTGGTCCGGCATTCAGTCACAGTATCAGAAATTCTCACAGGCTGTACCAACTCTGCATAGCTACCAGGGAAGGGGCTAGCCTCTTACAGCAGATGCCCATCAGCTAATTACGGTTGCTGGTATAAAAAGGGTAGTGCCAACAAAAGTGCATAACAACAAACCAGGTGTATGTAGAAACTGAAGTACTTCAGAAGATATCTGCTAGAAGTACAGAACCAAGACAGCTCAAAAAAGTAGTTGCAAAAGTAAGACAGGAGGAGGGCTAAGAGAGTCCAACAAATTCAGAGAAGTCGGTGAATAGGGCTCCTAACTGTACTTCTGAATGGGCACAAGGTCTGGTAGAGATGGCCACTGGCACTGGAGAAAAATTGATAAACAAAGAGGCATATGCATTCATAACATTAACACTTAAAGACTCCTGGGGTCATGGACTAGGCAAAAAGGAACTTGCTGTCCCTAGTTGTGGTACTGGGTGGGGGGCTAGGGGGAGGGTACCGCTCTGCTAGGAGGAGCAGCCGTCTTTTCAATTATAAAGAATATTAGTACTGGCATTGATTTTGGCCCCACTCATTCTTCTTTCAGACCTTCATACTCCTGGCTCGAAAGGCTCCCCTAGTAGTGATAATTCTCCTAACTTCCAGAGGGACCCGCTTACCAGGCATTAGTCTTCTCTAGTGGAAGAATATAGGTGGGGTCCGCCCATGACACAAGGGATAGCAGACATAATTATCAGTCTGTCTAAGAGGTGCTCTAACAACATGCCCAGAGGTGGTGAGATCTATTAGCACACGCCTCATGTTGTAGAACCCAAATGTCCGTCATGTCCCATTCAGGACCCTATGCTGCGCCTGCATAGTTCATTTATTAAAAGGTCCAGAAAAAAAGAGATCAACATCATCGGAAGGAAACAGGGAGTCATGCCTTGCCTCAGAAAAAGATGTTAAACTAGTCTTCGGTTCCTATACAACTCTTTATCCAACTTTGACGACTTCAGCATTATTAGCAATAAGTAAATCATGGCTGAGCTGATTTGTTCTTTATTCCGTCCATCATTTGTGTGTTTTTTGCTTTCTTGCACTAAGTGCACCGGGTATACCCAGGTGTGGATCCCAAGCTCACATTGCCACTTGATTCAAGCTAGCCTGGCTGATGAGGAGTAATATCTTGAAAACGGTCCCAGGGTGCTTGTTTCCAGTCCAAGGAGGAGCTGACCTGACACTTCAGGCTGGATTGTTCCCATGGGGAGCAGGGTCAAAACTCATTTGCATATGGCTGGATCTAAACTGAGGAAGCATGGTGAGCAAAAGAACAATGGATTTAACCCATATCTCTTGAATTGGAGTAAATGTTGGATTTGTTCTTCATCCATCCATCATTTGTGTGTTTTTTGCTTTCTCATTCTAAGTGCGCCGGGTATACCCAGACATGGCTCCTGGGCTCACTGTGCCGCTGGATTCAAGTTAGCCTGGCTGATGAGGGGTAATACCCCAAAACGCCCCAGGATCCATCATTTGTGTGTTTTGAGCCATCTTCAGGCATCCACTACAAACTATCTCGCCAGGCTCTGGTGGAAACAGACGGGAGGAATGGGTCACACACACCAATAAAGATTGTTAACAATCTCTGCCTACAGGTGAAGAATGGAAACAAGTCTATAGAAAACATTTATCATTGAGCAAGGGTCATAAAAACACTTTATATCTCTAACCCAGCGAAAAACCTCTGAGTAATAACATTTTATACAGATTAAATTAGTCAAAGAACACCAAAGTGATCAGTAGGGTACAATGGCCGTCCAGGAGGCTGCGTAGAGTACTGATGATCAAACGTAAAGTGGTTTGGGACTCCAGAGTGGGATAACCCTTAGAAATCGATAGTGAAAGTGCTATCTAATGCTTTTCTAGACCTTGCTACTTGGGATATCTCGTGGGAAGTATAGCGGGCCTATTGGCTTCATTCAAGTCATCTTTAAAAACTAAAGAACCGTGACTCAGGATCATTTATCTGGGTGATTATCTGCTGAATGAACTTCTGTCCACAAAACAAAATCCCAGAAACATGGTAACTATGCAGGTAACAATGCAATGTTTTTTAAACTCAATATCGCTCGTATATGCCACCACACTGCCATTGGAATATAATAAAAATCTTTAAATCAGACTGCTCATCTTCACTGACCTTGCAGATTAAAAGGTAATGATCATGACCATTTTACTGAGCTTCATTTCCATTTACACTTAGTAGATATATTATTTATTTTCATTCGGATGAGGTGACCTTTTAATGTTAATTTTTATTATGTTTCTAAAATGTTTTGCAGTTTTTCCTAATC
This sequence comes from Triturus cristatus, assembly GCF_964204655.1. Classification (NCBI taxonomy): domain Eukaryota; kingdom Metazoa; phylum Chordata; class Amphibia; order Caudata; family Salamandridae; genus Triturus; species Triturus cristatus. The sequence continues at coordinate 1,621,416,069 of NC_140589.1, read as the reverse complement.
ACCGAAAGTGTCTGACCTTAGTATGGCCGCTTGATATACATCTGTGTTCATTTTTGTATTAGACCAGTACTCCCATGGTTCTAGTAGATACAGATTCAAACATGGTTGACATGAACTATTTTTTAATTCCTATCATCCAATAGAATACATTCCTGTTCCTTATATGGCCATGTGCCTACGAAGCCCTATGAAGGTAGTTTTCTATGAAACCAAGGACGAAGTAGGGTAGAGGCATCCTTCCATCCACTGTCCTATAAATGGAATGGCCCTATAACTTGTGGTGATCAAGAAAGTGACCAATGATCAACACTAACCTCTCGGGCCCTTAGGATAGGACTGCCAGTAGCCCTTTATGAGGAACAATACACAAGAAAAGCTAAATCAGCACCACAAGGTGGAGGTCTTGTTTTGGATGGCATGGTGGTATCCCGGTCAGGACCATGGACTTTTACTATTGCAATTGGGGGAAAATCATGTCCCTACCTGTGATATTTTTCCCACTGCAATAATCACTTCCCATGGTTCTGTCAGTGATTACCAGCCTGAATCCTCTTACATGAAATACTCATTCGGGTTTGGGCAATAAGGCGGACTGTATCCAATCAACTCTCCTATCTGAAGAAGATTAATTTATATGAATACATTAGTATTTTAGAGATCTTAAATTTCAATGAGACAACCCTTCACATGATATTCGACAAAAAAATTTCTTTGTTTTACCAGCATAGGTCCAACATAGAAATTTTACACAGACATTACGGGCTACCAAAAGCAGAGATTTAGCTACATGGATGCATGACCATGATCAAACCCAGAAGCAAGTCAAAGTTTCAGACTACAATGCAAGTTTTCAATTTTTAACATAATGTGCTAATAAAAGGTGAGATTTGTAATTAAAGCTTTAGGGCCTCCTTCAAGTTGGGCGGAATTCAGGTAGCAACTGTCGCAACTAGAAACTACTGTTACCTCAGTGTGGGGTATTTACAAGATGCAGAAATTTACAAATTTTTCAAGTGCCCCACCTAGAAATAAGTGTTTGTCCTACTCGTTTTCACAAGCTGTGCGTCTTTCCAAGACCGTTTCCCCCCCAATAAATGTGTCCAGGTTTTTGTTGATAAAATCTCTCAGGGGAAAAATGTGTGTTGCGTCCATTATTGCTAAACACAGAATTACAAACCAGCGTAAACAGCAATTTAAAGAGAGGCTGGAGTTTAGAACACAAAACACAACTCAAAATCAGTGACCACATGTCGTTTAAACCGCAATATCAACAGTAAAAAAGCAAGTACATAGAGATAAAGTTTCCCGAAAAACATATTGCTAAATTTTGCGCACGCTGCATTAAAATTCTTACCATTGTTCTTCTAACGCTTGCTGTACTTCACGCAACGCATCGGCATCCATATTGTTGATAAGCTCTTTTCGATATCGGGCAATGAAGGGGATCGTGTTTTCATCTTGGAAAAGGTTAATTATGTTGGCACATACCCACATTTCAACATTGGTTCTCTCTGACAACACCTAAACAGAAATGCCAGTTAGCTGGAAAATCTTGCTCTGGAATTAATTTTTTCATAGGTAACACTCATTTTGAAATTAAGTATATTGGGCCACTCAATATGACATACAAATGCTTTCACTAATTTGAGAAAAACTTTTGAATCACACTCAAATACAAAAATATATTTAGAAACTCAAAGATAAACATGACTTACTTTTTACCAGCTGTCATACTCAAGCACTGTATAGTTTAACTATCCCATGGGACTGCTTAAGTGGATCCACAAGGGTTAGAAGATGTGGAGCTAGGTGTGTGACAGCTGGTAACAAACACTAATAGCATGTCTCCCTAACTCTTTGCTTCCTTATCACAGCTGTAACCATAAGATAACTTAGGATACATCTCTCAACTTTCCTGCCTCACAAATTACATGACTTCAAAACACCTCAATTTCAAGGGGTTCCAGTGGAATATATTCTGCTTCATTTGAAAAAAGTTAACACCACATTTTAGAGTGATAAGCATCAAGAATGGGCTGATAGATTTGTCATCGGTGACCGAAATAAAACACACTGGAGAGAGAACACCCACCACCTACTTTTGCAGCAATGATTAATCAAACAACTTCACCCATCCTGCACCACCTTGATGACTTGCATACGGTGCTCCCCTTGCACAGAACTGACCTCCCACTCACCCATCCTCTATTTTAGACCTGGGTGCAATGTGATTAATGACTTTTGCGCTTCCCTCCTTAATAGAATTATCTGGAGCAAGGTGCTGTTGTGGTACAATAGCAGCACGATGAGAGCAGTGCACATAATCTATGTCCTCTTTAAACTGCCTAGCCACTTTGCACTGTTTGCCTGGCTATGACCCCTTGTCCTACACATCCAGATCCCAACTAAATTGACTTTCTTTTTCCTAGAGCAACCTTTGCTACAAACACATCAAATGCAGCCCTGATCCCTTCTAACCTAGCCCACTCACCCCCAACAACAGCAGAAAGATAGTCAACCAGTCCTGAACCAAAGGAGGTAAAAACACCAATGACAAAAAAATAATTAATCACTGTCAAGTCACCCACTATTGACAACTCATTCTCAATGCCTCAAAATATCCCTTGCTGACTTTACTTCCTAAGCGAGGACCCTTCTCCCCTGTCACCCGCCGGCAAGCAACCAAGTCTCCCTTGTATTCTTGGCGAGCTTCCTGGAACAGGGGCTGTCAAGTCAGAGAAACTCTTGGTGGTAAAAGATTTAACACTGAGCTAACTAATGCAACTTGATCTCCCACTCATAATAAAAGCCACTCTCACGATCTCACATGCCACACAAACATCAACCCAGAGCACTAGATAAGACAATAATGTTTGCCATTGCTAACATATAAAGAGAACCTCTATCTGCACCCCATTCAGACCCGGAGCAAACCTCTTCTCTGAACACTTCTACACATTGGTTCGAAATCTCTTCTTAGATCTACCACCTTCCCAGGATCGAATTTGCAGATGCTGCTTTGAATACCGTTCTCCTCAATGCAAAGTATTTGGTAGCCCACATTCTTTTTAAGTTACTCCTATATCCTCAACATCACCTCAACGCAAATTAATTGGCAGCCCCTTTTCTATCAACCTCCATCCATATTCCCAACTTCATTTGTGTTCACCTTGCACCCACCGAGATGAGGGGATCCTGATTCGAAACCTTATAGAACAACTTCAACATGGAAAAGAAAAATGTCTTTAAACCTTCTATTTAAAAACCCTTCTCCTAGCAATATTATTAAAGATATGAACAGTGTTAGACCTGGCACCATTTGTGTGGGTTACCCCCTGCATTTTTGCCTTTGCCTCCTGTGTTTTTGCTGTGTGTTGGACTTCGTTTTGCTGATCTAGATGCTTTGGGCACTTTGCTACTGCTGTTCAGTGCCAAAGTGCAAGTGCTCCCTTTGTAAATTGTTATTATGGATTGGTGATTCCATGATTCGCATATTTGACTTACTAGTCAGTCTCTAGTACAGTGCACTGTCTATGCCCAGGGCATGTAAGTCTGGAACACAGGGGGCGCTCGGCGCTCCGCTGTTAAGTAGCGCCTCCGGGCGCAGGTGGCGTCGTCAGCGGTGCGCCGGTGATTGCTGGGGCACCTGGGGGATGTAGTTCGTGGTTAATCTGCCGCCTGTCTTCACGACCAGAAACACCGGGAAAAGAAGGCTCCACGCCAGGAAGGTGAGTTTATCTGGAGGAGTCACACATCCTTCATAGCTCGCTGTGCGTGACGCATGCGGTTGTAGGGGCTTTCCTCCTCACGGTCGGCTCCCCTATCCGTCGATAATACGGACCGCTGTAGGTAAAATCCCCGACGCTCGTTTTCAACCTCCGGGCATGTAAGTCAAATACTGTGAGTGGGCCTGCAGCACTGATTGTGCCACCCACATAAGCAGCCTGTATATGTAACTCAGGCCTGCCTTTGCATTGCCTGTGTGCAGTCTAGTACTGCAATGTCGACTCGGCGAGTGCACCCACTTGCCAGGCCCTAACCTTCTTTTCTGAGATGTTAGTCACCACTAAGGTAGGCCCAAGGTACCCCTGTGGGCAGGGTGCAGTGTATGTGAAAGGTAGGACATTCTCTATGTGATTCCTGATCTTAAGCAAATATGTCAGTTAAAGAATGTAAATATTTTAAATGAAGCATGCCAACTTCTGGAGAGCACAACAATGAAGTGCACTCAGAAACATTTATTTATGGAAGAGAGACTAGTATACCAATTATTGGCTATGCCCATGAGGGAGGAGCATGCCTTCTATAAAACGGACTGTAGTACGTACTTTATTAAGGGTACTTGGGTCTGTAGAAGTTCGAATATGCAAGTGACTGAGACCATCAGAAACCCTAGAAACTTCATCTGAATAGAAGAAAAATTATATGATCTTCTGTGATTTACTGTGAACCCAGACTGTGAAGGAAATATACAAGTTCTTCAACTTGGGAGATTAGTAGTTTTCAGTTTTGGGGCATAAATAGCATGTTTTTCCCCAAAACAACATTAAATTCCGTGTGGTTTAAGATACGCCCTGAATGGTTTTATCAATTTTATGAAACAGCAAGTGACTGAAGGCAGCCAGAATTGAAGGGGGTGAACTGAAATATTGGTTTCCAAATGAAGTGAAGATATTTAGTTTCATCTCTATGTATAGGGACAGTCATATGATTAACAATCCGGTTTATTCTGATGATTCGTTCCCCTGGTTTAGAGTCACAGAGGTGTCACATCTTCTCCATTCGGAGGAGTTGGTACAAGATAAACACTTTTAACCCCTTCGGTGTATTGGACGCATGGGTGCCGTCAGACTCACAAGTGCTCATGTGCGTCGATTGGCTCCCGAGCGTCAGACGAAATAGCATTTCACTGAAAACGAAACTCAAACGAGCCGATCGGCTTGTTACAGTTTCCCTGCCTATGTTCTTGTGGGGTTATCTCAGACCCTCGAGCACGTAGGCAGACGGGAGAAGTATCATTGGAAAGGGGAGAATCTCCCCCTTCCAATGGCACCCTCCCTAGTGGACCCCTGATTGGGGATTGACGCAAGAGGGCGATCCCCAAGCAAGGATCCACCACTAGACACCAGGGAGGGGGGAGTGGCCCCTTGGGCAAGGGCTTTTGCTCCCCCCAAAAACGTTTTGGCATAACTTCAGTCCTTCTGCCCCCTAAGAAGGCAGATGGGGTAAGAGCCCCCAATCAGCCCCCCCCCCCCAGGGGGGCAGAAAGAACACTAGGCGCCAGGGATTTTTTCAATTTATTTATATAGGGGTGGGGGCTGCCCAAAATGGGCATGCCAATGCCCCCAAACCCCCCCCCAATTTTTTTTACGTCTTTCTGCACCCCAGGCAGTAGATGGGGCAATAGCCCCTGATCTGCCCCCAGGGGGGCAGAAAGCTGACTTGGCACCAGGGATTATGCTTTTTTTTTATATGTAGGGGTGGGGGCTGTTCAGAATGGGCATGTCAATGCCACCACCCCCCAAATTAAATTACCAGTCTTTCTGTCCCCCCCTCCCGGAGGCAGATGGGGGCAACAGCCACTTATCTGCCTCCAGGGGGTCAGAAAGCTCAGTAAGCAGCAGGGATTATGTTGGGTTTTTTTTATACGTAGGGTTGGGGCCTGCCCAGAATGAGCAAGCCAATGCTCCCACCAACAAAATTAATTAGCCACAGACTGCCTCCCCGGGCTGGCGGTGTACGTGGACTGGCGCTGGGCCGACTGTGTATATGGATGGTACTTGGCGGGCGGTGATGGTGCATGGCCGACAGAGTGCGTGGGTGGCGCTTGGCTAGTGGTGTGCTTGGATGGGGCTTGGCTGGCGGTGTACGTGGATGGCACTTGGCTGGTGGGGTGCATGGATGGCGCTTGGTTGGCGGTGTGCGTGGATAGCGCTTGGCTGGTGGTGTACGTGGACTGTGTCTTGGCTGGCGGTGTGGGTTGAATGGATCCCCTAGCGCTTTCTTACCCAAAATCTGCTGCAAACCTCAAATTTACTTACAAAGTCATATTTTTCTCACATTTCTGTGTGGAAAACTTCTAGGATCACCGCACAGCCACAAATATCCCACCAGCCAGTGTTCCCCTTGGTCTACTGAGAAAAATGATACCTCACTTGTGTGGGTGTCCAAAGTAGAGTCGGCTCAAAAATGTATAAACAAACTACCCTTTTGGACCCGCTTTGGGTCCCCCTCAATCTCTACAGGTTTGTATCCCTTCTATGTCACAGGCACTTGGCTCATTCACATAAGTACGGTATCATTTTTATCGGGAGACTGAGGGGAACACTTAGTGGTAGGAAATTTGTGCCGTGCGGTGATCCCACAACTTTTCCACACAGAAATTAGGTGAAAATGTGACTATTTAGCAAAATTAGAGGTCTGCAGCGGATTCTGGTTAAGAAAATGTTGGGGGATCCATGTAAGTCACATTCCCTGGACTCCCCCAGGTGTCTAGCTTTCAGAAATGTCTGGGCTTTTAAGGTTACCCTAGATGTTTGCAAGCCTGGGACAAAAAACACAGGTGCTTGCCAATCTATCATAAAATGACATGGTTTTGTAAGGGGTCACCAGTGTTTTTGGTCCCGGGTTCGGCGGCCAGCTAAGGAAACCCTCCAAACCCAGACATTTCTGAAAACAAGACATCCAGGGGAGTCCAGGCAAGTGTGGTTTGTGTGGATCCCCCAATCTTTTCCAAACCAGAATCCCCTTCAACCTCAAATTTATCTGAAAAAAAATCAAATCTTTCTCACATTTCTGTGTGGGAAGGTTGTGGGATCACCGGGCTAACACATTTCCTACCACCCAGCGTTCCCCCAGGTCTCCAGATCAAAATGGTTCCTCACTTTTATCGGGAGATCAAGGGGAACGCTGGGTGGTAGGACATTTGTGCCGGCGCGGTGATCCCAACAGAAAAGTAAGGAAAATGTGGGGGGTTTTTAGCTAAATTTGATGTTTGCAGGGGATTCTGGGTAGGAAAACATTGCGGGATCCACGCAAGCCACACTTCCCTTGACTCCCCCAGGTTTCTAGTTTTCAGAAATGTCTGGGTTTGGTTGACTTCCCTAGATGGCCGCTGAGCCTGGGACTAAAAACGCAGGTTCCCCCTTGCAAAACCAGGACGTTTTGTGATAGATCATTTTGATGTCTCCACAATACATTTTGGGCCCTTGCCTATCGCAGGTACTTGGCCAACCCGCACAAGTAAAGTACCATTTTTATCAAGAGACCTAGTGGAACGCTGGGTGGTAGGAAATATGTGTCAGCCCGGTGAACCTTCAACTTTCCCATGCAACAATGTGAGAAAAATTTGATTTTTTTAAGCTAAATATGAGGCTTTCGGGGGATCCGGCTAGAAAAACGTTGGAGAATTACGCAAGTCAAACCTCACTGGACTCTCCCAATTGTCTAGTTTCCAGAAATGTCTGGGATAAGTAGGTTTCCCTAGATGGCCACCATGCCCGGGATCAAAAACGCAGGTGACTCCCTAGCAAAACAAGGTATTTTTGTAATCGATAATTTTGATGTCTCCACAGTACGTTTAGGGTCCTTGCCTGTCGCGGGTACTTGCTTGACCCACACAAGTGAGGTACCATTTTTATCGAGAGACCAGGGGGAATGCTGGTTGGTAGGAAATAAATGTCAGGCCAGTTATCCTACAGCTTCCCCAAACAGAAATGTGAAACAAATGTGATGTTTTCAGCTAAATTTGAGGTTTGCTGGGATTTTAGGTATAAAACATTGGGGGATCCATGCAAGTAACACCTCCCTGGACTCACCCAGGAGGCTAGTTTTCAGAAATGTCTGGGATTGGTAGGTTTCCCTGGATGGCCGCCAAGCCCGGGATCAAAAACGCAGTTGGCTCCCTTGCAAAACAAGGTCTTTTTTAATCGATAATTTTGAAGTCTCCACAGTACGTTTTGGGCTGCTTCCTGTCGCTGGCACTAGGCCTACCCACACAAGTGAGGTATCATTTGTATCTGGAGACTTGAGGGAATGGTGGATTGGTGGAAGTTTGTGGCTCCCCTTAGATTGATTCCAAAACTTGCCATCACAGAAATATGAGAATTTTTTTTTTTTTTTTTTAACAAAGTTTGAAGTTTAGTTTACAAGGAATTCTGGGTAACAGAACCTGGTGAGAGGCACACAAGTAACCCCATCCTAGATTCCCCTGGGTGTTTAGTTTTCAAAAATGTACAGGTTTGCTTGGTTTCCCTAGATGCCAGATAAGCTAGGGTCTCAAATCCAAAGCTAGGCACATTGCAAAAAAAGGGTCAGTTTTCTGTGGAAAAATGTGGTGTGTCCACGTTACGATTTGGGTCATTTCCTGTCAGGGCCACTAGGCAAGTGAGGTACCATTTATATCAGGTGACTTCGGGTAATGCTGGGTGGGTGGAAGTTTCTGGCTCCACGTAGATTCCAGAACTTTCGATCACAGAAATATGAGGAAAATGTGTTTTTTCTTTTTACAAAGTTTGAAGTTTGCAAGGAATTTTAGGTAGCGGAACCTGTGGAGAGCCCTACAAGTCACCCCAATCCTGGATTCCCCTGGATTTCTAGTTTTCAAATAATAGGTTTTGCCAGGTTTATCTAGGCGCTGGCAGAGCCTGGGTCCGCAATCCACAGCTAGGCACATTGCGAAAAAAGGGTATGCTTTCTGTGGAAAAATGTGATGTGTCCATGTTGCGTTTTGGGCTGTTTCCTGTCACGGGCACTAGGCCTCCCCACAGAAGTGAGGCAGCATTTTTATAGGGAGACCTGGGGGAATTCTGGGTGGGTGGAAATTTGAGGCTCCCTCTAGATGCCAGAACTTTCCATCAAAGAAATGTGTGGTAAAAGTGCTTTTTTGTTTTTGTACAAAGTTTGAGGTTTGCATGGGATTCTGGGTAACAGAACCTGGAGAGAGGCACACAGGTCACCCCAACCTGGATTCCCCTGGGTGTTTAATTTTAAAAAATGTACATGTTTGCTAGGTTTTCCTAGATGACGGCTTAGCTAGGGTCCCAAATCCAAAGCCAGGCACATTAAAAAAAAGGGTAATTTTTCTGTTGAAAAATGTGATTTATCCGTGTTGCGTTTGGGGCCGTTTTCTTTCGCAGGCACTAGGCTTACCCACACAAGTGAGGTACCATTTTTATCGGGAGACTGAGGGGAACACAGAATAGTAGAACACGTGTTATTGCCAAATGACTTTCTTTGCATTTATGCCTTCCAAATGTAAGAGAATGTGTAAAAAAGAAGCTATTTTGAAAAATGTCCTCTAATCCACATGCTTGTATGGATACCCACAATTTCGGAGATGTGCAAATAACCACTGCTTCTAAACTCTATATTTTGTTCCCATTTCGGAAATATATAGGTTTCCTGGATACCTATTTTTCACTCTTTATATTTTACCAATTGAATTTCTACATACCCGGTACCCAATGAAAAACCACTGCAAGACGCAGTTCAGTTATTGGCTCTTGGTTCCTCGGGTTCTTGGTGAACCTACAAGTCCTATATATCCCTGCAACCAGGAAGGTCCAGCAGACATAAGGGTATATTGTCTTCAAAAATGGGCCATACTTTGAAGAAGTTACAGGTGAAAACATTGGCACAAATTGCATTTTTTTTCAACTCAATTTCAATATTTTGTATTTTCAACTTTTAATTCCTATAAAAAAACCTTGAAGGATCTACACAAATGACCAGTTGTTGAATTCAAAACTAATACTCAGGATTCAATCGTAATTACAGTTGCCAAATTTCTGAGCTGGATGTGGGTTATCCGTGCTAAAAATATGAGGGGCCATAACTCTAGTCAGGTTTTATATTAATAATTATACAAAGAGTTTGGGCATGGGACCAGCATAGTAGTATTATGTTTGCTTTGACACACACTTCTGTGTCTGACAGTGTGTTACTTAGTGTGTAAAGTATTTTGACATACGATTTTTGGTGGTCTTATGGCCACCATTGCTTTTATGTATATATGTATATATAAATATATATGTCTATGTATGTGTATATAAGTATGTACTATTGTATATTTTTTAATTATCATGTGTTTTATATACTGAGGGCCCTTTACTTCTAAATTTTGGTCGTTGACTTTTATATTCTTTCAAATCATGGACTTTTAATATGACCTGTTTTAAAAAAAAGTTTTTGTAACTTTTTGTCTTTTATGATTGATACAATCGAAATAAAGACTTATGACTGACTGACTGACTGAATTAAAAATGTTATCTACTTTTCAGAAATGTATAGTGATCCGGGATCCATTATTGCTTTCACAACCATTTCTACCACTAACTGGAAGGATGATGAAATGACAAAAAATAGGAAAAATAGGCTAGGTCACAGTAAAATGCCAAAACTTTGTAGAAACTGTTAGTTTTCTGACAAAAGTCTGCCTGTTCCTGAAAGCTGTGAAGATGGTGATTTTAGCACTTTAACCCATTGTTGATACCATTTGCAGGGGAAAAAACAGACTCTTTGTTCTGCAGTACTTTTCTCCCCATTTTTCCTAAACAAAACAAAAATTATCTGTATTTTGGCCAATTTCTCGGTCCACTCCAGGGTATTTTACAAACCCTGGGTACCTTTAGAATCCTCAAGATGTTGGAAGAAAAGGACGCAAATTTGGCGAGGATACCTTACGTGGACAAAATGTTACTGGGGCCTAAGAGCGAACTACCTCAAATAGCCATAAAAGGCATATCAGGGGAGGGGGGGGGGGGGGAGTGTAGCAGTGAAGTGGTTAAGTTATGTAAATCCATTAATTTTTTTATGCATGCCAAATTACAAATTGGATAAAAAAACACCTAAAAGCTTGATTTCAAGTGCCCATTTTTGGACGTGATGATTTGGCACCTAAAATGTAGTACCTTAATAGAACCCGACACGGAGGTGCTTCAAAGTTGTTGGGTGTGATAATTATAAACAGTTGTGACTTCTTGGGTAATAACATGCAGGGTTTGCTGCATATGAATAGCCGCATGTTCAAGTACTCGTTGTTTTCCACTGTTAGATCCAGGCAGGCTTGACTTGAAGAAATTTAACTGGGTGCAAACGTTAATGCACTCAGTAATTACTGGGTGGCATGAACATCACACCACTTATAACGGAGATCTCTGCTGAAAAGGAGATTGTACAGGGACTGATAATGGGCACGTACAGTTACATTCTATGTAAAGTAGATTTCTTTTATTTCCCAATCTGACAGTAGACCTTGGAATTGCTGATTAACCAATTCCATGTCTGTCAGTAAATGTGGACTAGTAAAGGATGTGTGTTTTGAAAAATTGTTTGGTAAACCTTTTTCCGAAAGCCTTATATGGTGCGAAAAACACAAGCAGCTCCAGAAATATTTTGCTCTTTGTATTTATTTTTCTGGAAAAAAATAAAAGTCCCCTATCAGAATTCCTACTTTTGGAATGTACACCTTTGTGCTTAACTATTCTGATTTGGTCTCTTCCATTTTGGTAATGGAAAGGCCTCCTCTACGGAATTTAGGTTTCATCTCTTTAGTTTGTTTGGAACTCATATTCATGATTACATCGGCCAATAGGACGGTCCCTTTTTGCTGGATTTTGGAAAAGACACATGGAACATAAACTCTGGCAATGAATTCTGAGTATTTTTGAAAGACAACGTTTGTTACACATTCCACTGTGCCTGCGATAACATTATCCCAATAGAATTAGCCCTGAGCTGTCAGGACTACTTTGGAAGAGGCTGTTCTGCTTCCTTTCAAATCAATATACAATAAAAGTCCCTTCTGTTTTTAGTGGACATTTCATATACTTGCATTCCCAAGAAGACATAGTCTTAGAGACCAACTGGTCCACTGGACAATTAAATGGATCAATATTAAAGCCACTTTCTTTTACTCTTTTAGTCAATTCGAAATTTTGTGCAATCGGACCATCGTGTCCAGACGTTAATCTTCACAAAATGACCAAGACGTATCTATAACACTTTTTGTCTCTTTCCTATATTTCAAGATAAAATTAGGCATTCCAAGATCTAGAGACAAAGTTTCAATGACATGATGTGGAATAGATAGATGGGGACATTCTGTTTTAACCCTGTTTTGGACTTACTGATGTAGAATAGCGTGACTTTGTGATGTGATGCATTCTGCTATGTGATGCATTCTGCTATGGGGTACAAAGAAGCCCACTCAAATGAAGATGGGTCTTGTATCAGTGATGGACTGAGCATGGGTTCACTAAATGCATGCAAAATATCTGCAGAGAAAAGCGTTGAATCATTTTGAACATAAAACTTGGACATTCTTTTACATCTATTAATTTTGGGAGGTCCAAAGCAATGCATGGAATTATCCTCATCAGCATCTTTGCTTGTGTCCGGATTATACAAAGCATTGTAGGTCACTGTAAGTGCTATGCTTCAAGGACCACTCTTTTTTACCTGCTTATCCACCGCTAAGAGGAGCTAAGTTGTGATTGATAACGATTATCACTCAGACAAATTATGTAGTGCATCATGTGTCCGAAAGTGTCAGAAATCCTACCTGAGGAGCCTGAGACAGGAAGAATAGTGTAAGCAGAATGAGGTTTTATTTTTTGAGTTTGACAGAAACACCACTTTCCGTGACAATTGAGGCACTGATTTGGGTAGGAGGTTGGTTTTACCTTGAAGGAAACTGACCTCTTACCAGCAGAGGCGAAATCTTGGCGGTTGAACGAGCCCAGTGGCAAAAGCTTGAAAAAGTCACTTACCAGTGACTTCATGGCAAAAGACTGTTTTCTGCACAGAAGAAGCCATATATTTATCAATCAAAGCATGGAAATGAGGTCTGAAAATGTCTGCTTCGTCCTATTCAACTATACCGGCAACACAATGAACTCCTTTTTGCGTAGCACGTTTGCTTTCCTTTTGTGATATTGTGCATTAATGAGCGAGGTAAACAGCGCATTCGGTATTCCTTCAGGTTCCTTGAGAAAAGCTATGGAAGCCTCAAATGTCCAAAATCCTAAGAGAACACCTTTTATCTCTCACATGGACGTGCATCACCAGTTGAAGTTTTCAACAGACTGATGAGTCTGAACTCGGTCACCCAGAGTCTGGGAGACAAACCTTTAGCACCACCAGCACCACCCAAGCGCTCTCACACCAGAGCCAAGGAAGTTGCTCTTTTGGGACAAGGGATTATAGAGAGCATCCCACAGCAGCTGCAGGTGTGATCACATGCCTGCGAAGCAAAGAATAGTACCTCTCTCGGGATGTGTAGCCAGGCAGGACTCATGGCAGATGGGTTCATTCAGCGATCCTTCTGAAAAAAAACTAAGATTTGGCAATTTTAACACAGTTGCAAATGTCCATCTGAACATGGGGCCTCTCAGTCTGCTTTAGAGGCAAAGAAGTACATGATCTTGGCCCTTATTTGAGGATAGGGAGGTGCTGCTGCGCCGATGTTGGATAATACTTAGGAGGAGGTGATGTTGGGCTGCAGTGAAAAGGGAAAAGAGGAACTACTGGTGCACAAACCATGTGTGACCAGAGTATAGGACACCAATCTCTCTCCCCTGTATAAGAGAAGAGGGACTGGATAAGGCAAAGGAGGCATGTTTGAGCTATGGGGGTGCCACTTGCAGAGTGTAAAACCAGGACCCGTTTCCCCAGCTGAGTTCATCGCTGAAGAAAGAGTTCCTGATGCAATGTGTAGAGCAGCCCTGCTCTGGAGGACAAGGAAACATTAAGTCTACCACAGAAAAAAGAGTAAAAGAAAGTGAGGTCCAGGAGACCACCCGAGTATTTTTTAAACTTTGTAGCTACGCCAACCCACAATTGTGCACTAAGTGGGTGCAACATTAGAGGTGCTAATGTTAATATTACAATAGGCATAGGTACACTATTACTGTCTGCAATGAGGTATAGAGGGAGTCTTTGGAGCAGGTGTGGAAAAAGGAAGTGGGATTCCCCTAATGTGGTTCCTTGGTGGTCTTTCTTTAGTAAGAATTCACTATCAATATCTGCTCCAGACTTCAGTCATTATCTTAATCCTTATTATAGCAAGCATTTTATTCAGTGTAAGAAAGATATACTTCTCTCAGTTTGTTACCAGTAAAGCGTACTGCACTACCACCATTTTGGGTATGCTGGATTATACGAGACTATAAAATAAATAAATAAATAAATAAATAAATAGTGAAGCATGCAGAGGCAGGAAATGCAACCACGGAGTCAAACTTGAAAGAAGTCAGTAAAGCTGCCGGATTGCACCTGTGCCTCCTGAGGGAAAAGACACATATTGTACATGATGCACCCAGGTGTATCAACCAATGACCCTCATTTTTTAAACACAACGTTTATTACCATTTTGTATTTTAGGCATTAAATAACCAGAGAAATATAATGTACACTAAAGTACCTCCAAGAAGAGAAGCAAGGATTTCTTATGAACAGTAAATGGTAACAATGAGTAGAACATTGAAGATGTATTAGCATTATTGTCCGAAAGAAGATAAATGCCATTGCTTGTCAAACACAAACTTTACTGACGCGACTAGATTGGACACTAGCAACTACATTACAAACTGCTGGAGGAGGAAACACAGCCAGAGGAGGGAAAATGCGGAACAGGGAGGTTAACACTCCCTGTCAAGCCTAGTAAGAGGGAAGCAGGTGTACCTAGGGGGCACTACCACTCCAAGGTGTGAACATAAGACTCCTATGAACAGAGCTAAGGCTCCTATGAGATCAGGTCCAAAAAAGGTTGGGCAGGGGCAGGGTAATACACAACTCATGATATTCTGGCAAGTGCTTTCAGATTCATGGGGGGCTCCGATATGCCCACCTTAGGGTTTTCTAAGAGGTAATCCCATGGAGTAGCTATAAGGCACCTTCGTAGGCCCCTAGCCTTCTCTCTTCACAGTACTCTGCTCTCAGCTTCTGCCCACCTGAATAGAGTACGATTCAAGCTACCTGCAAGGAGGATGGCAAGACTGGCCAGATTTGTAGCAGGCCTATCGTTCTTAGTCCTATTATAGACTCCCAGGGCAATTGAGGGTCAATCAAGGGGGCGTCGGCTTTGTTGTGATGGTGGATAAGGCAATTGTAATGCAAGTCCAGTAGGGCCCAAGACAAGGACTGGCATACAGCATGTGGGTGAAGTCTGCAGGGGTCAAAAGAGCAGCAAGGGCAGAAGGCAGATGCTTGAGGGAAGCACGTGCTGATAGTGGCAAAAGACAGGTATGCTCAATGTAGAATGAAGTACTGAATTAGCTTGAACTTTGCAACAAGAGATACTGAAAGTGGAATTCCAGGAACTATGTCCATTCCTTATTATGAAGGACTCTGCTTCTGTAGAACTGGGCCTGGACAACTGGCTGGGGTTTCGGTGCAGAATCAGCAACGGACCAATATGTATGTAGGGAATGGAGAATGGGTAGGTAAAAAAGAAATTGACCACTGTGAAGGTCAAATCTCTTAATTAGCTCTCCAAACTGGAGCAGAGCATTATCTTCAAACAAGTCGCCTATGGTTGAGAGGTTTGAGTCATGCCAGAAATAAATGTTTTTGTAGTTGTTATGGCCACTCCAGAGTGGAAGTTCCAAAAAAGGAATGGCTCGGACATACGGGGTCATATGTTTGGTGAGGGTCAATGTCTGTGAGTAACAGCTTAAGACTGCTCTGGGAAGGTGTGGAGTTGCCATTTGTTGCTAATCAGGAGTCCATTCATGTCCTCCAGTCACAACGGGTTGTCCCTATGAATGTTTACTCAAGGGAGAGGCCATAGTGCCAGCAGTTCAGCCACTGGGGCAGGGCTTTGAGGTACTACAGCTCAAAATGAGGAGTCTCCATCATAGAAAGGTAGCGCAGTTTGGAAAAGAGCCACCTATCCCTCTCGTTAAGCAGGATAAGGTCCTTGAATAGGGTGTCCAAGCCTCAAAAGAAGGAGGCTGATAAAATGAGCATCAGGTTTGAAAAATAATACAGCAGTCAGGGAGGACAATCCTTTTAGAGAGCGATATGAACCCTATAAGAGCCGGAGCAAGTGTTTTTAAGAAGAAAATCTGAGAGGCAAGTGTTGTTACTTCTCTAGCTAAATTGCCATCTAAGAGGTCATTGTCAGTATGATAGATGCTAATACCCAGGGAGCGGAATGCTCAGTTTTCCCAATGTAAGGGGCCTCCCCTCAGGTTCAGAGAGGTCTCAGGGAATCTGGACACTAATGGAAAAATGCTCGATTTGAGTCAATTCACAAAGAGGCCTGAGGCTGCCACAAAGTCCCTCAGAAGCTGGATAGACCAGCCAAGGGACCATGAAGGTCCTTAAGGTAGACAAGGAGATCATCTGCATAAAGCGAAGTCGAATGGATGCTATCCGTGAGTGGGATACCCCAAGTTTCCCTGCCCTCACCCCCTGCTACCAGTCGAATGGCCAATGACTGAATGGCAAGTGTGAAGAGTAAGGGCAAGAGTAAGGGCAAGAGGAAGGGCAAGAGAGGACAGCCTTGGTAGGTCCCACTACTGATCTCAAAGGATGAGGAAATGGATATGCCCACCAGGAATGCAGAGGTGCAGTGGGAAGAGTGCATAGGACCATAATGAGATGGATAATGCAAAGTCAAAATAGGAGAGGACTGCAAAGAGATAGTCCCAGCACAGAGTACTGAAGGCCTTTTCAATATCCAGGCTGACAGCCGCACAGCTCGCACAATGCAAAGGGGTTGCTTCCAGAATCCTGTAAAGGCATTGGCGATTCAAGGAGGTGTTTCTAAGGGGAATGAACCTGTTATGATCTGGATGGAACACCTGGGGAAAAAGGGGCTAAAGGAGAGTGGCCAAGACCTTCCCATGAATCTTATAATCAGAATTAAGAATAGCTATACATCTGTAGGAAGATGGGTAACTTGGGGAATGCCCCAACCTATGCAGAGTCAACCGTGTCCCCTCATGATAAGAATGATAAGAATATTTGCCCACCTCTGGATTATCCGATAGTCAAAGGTATTCCAGAAACCTGAAATCAACTTCAAGGATTGTATGCCAATTTTGAGGTGGCTTTTCAGGATACTGTGAAAGGGAAATGTCTCTCCTAATATAGGTCTCCTTACATCCACAGTCCACCTTCTTGCCCTCACTCCACAACTGAGATGGGGGAGCTGGGGCTCTTGTCCTACTTTCTTATGCTTATCCTGGTCTCCCACCCTGCCTGGTTAACTCTTTTACTGTTCTTCTCCTTATTCTTCTTCCTCTGCTGCCATCAATTGTGTTAACAAACTCTCTGCTGGAAGATGAAACTGCCCTTTCAGAAATGGGGAGATGACTTGCATGGTACACACTCTTAATACCCTCACCATTATTAGAAACATGCAACTGGCTAAATGGCTACTGATTGTGTGCACTGAATATAGCTTTCTAATATCTGTCTTTTTGCATGCTGAGAATGATTTGTCACATCTCAGACAGCCCTTGATTATTGTATTCCTGGTCTGCTTCATATTCACACTATGACACTCGCACTAGTGTTCTGGACAGTATTGTATTATAAAACCTATGTTTGGGTGAGGAACTGCTTAAGATGGACATTGAGAAATCAAACTGTCATGAAACAAAAAGTATTTTAAATCATATGACATACTTTAATGAACTTAAAGTAGTTAAAATGGGCCTCAACTTACACTTGAGAACCTCAATGGTCAAACATCTCCAATTCTGAGAGAAACTGGCAGTGCAGATGGTGGCCACAACATTCTCCACCCCTTACTCTCCAATCCATTCAATGGTGGCTTTGCCAAACGATGCCCACTACTAGACAAGATTGTTGAAGGGCGGAGCGGGTGACACTAAATATATGGAGAGACTGCCCCTGAAAATCAGCATTTTGGGAAGAAAATGCAGAACTTTGAAAGAAATACTAGGATATTCATTTCCTCTGGATTCAGTAGAGTTTGTGAAAAGGGGAGTATGTATGTATGTGTGTTCTTATACCGCCTTCTCTAGTACCACAGGCTATGGAACAGCCTAATGTTGGGAAAACTAACCAGTAATGTCATTAGAATTCACTTTCAGAAACCCCTGCTTAAATATCCGCCTGGGGGGGGGTATACAGCATGCCCTCCTGAGTGGAGAACAATGGTTTTGTTTCTCAAAATGTTGGAATTTTTTACTCAGATTTTGCAATTCCCCTATTGCAAACTGCAACAAATGTACTACTTGATGTTCTTTGATCCATATCTGCTGGTGTTACTTTTGTGGGTGGGATGGAAGAGGCAATACAGATATGATGACAGCTCATAATGATTATTTAAGTATCCATTGTTTGAAATTCAATACAAACAAATTGATAAAAAGTACCTCTGCCAGCATAAACTCCACAGAAGACTCTCTTGGTGGTGAGAGAAAGAAATAGAGAATACTCTCTGTAATATAAATCGTAATGCCCCAAAACATAAAATATACAATCTTATAACGCACATAAAGGTTATGAGGAAAGGGCTCTGCCCTGGTGTGTGCAATAAGAAGCTTTATACCATGCTGCAACGTGATTTGCTGTCACTATACATTTTTCCGTAGTTTTCTGGGTAAAGTGGTACACAGTTGGCTGCTATTAAGACAGCAAGTTAGATAGTATCATACGAACTTCCATCCTTACCATGAAATCATCATCCAACTTACTCTCTCCTACTCACTCGCAAAGGACGGAAATCAAATGAAAGCAGTAGTATTGCCCCCCTCTTCAGAAAATTATACAATTTTACAAATATCATACCTGTGTCAAGTCCCAGTGCATCTGAAATTCTCCGAGCATTTTGTTGCCTTTAATGAAACGGCCTAGTCCGTCAGGGTGCTGTGCGGATTTCAGCTTTTTTTGTGGTGGTTCACCAAAGGTAAAGTCATCTTCGCCCTTCATCCGCTTGCAATGCGGGTCACTGGTTGAGGGGAAGTCATCGTCGTCCGAGTCCTCCTCTTCCTTCATTTTCGCCGCTTTTGGTTTCCTGGGCTTTGGCGTTGCTTTTTTTCTTGCTGCAGGTTTTCTTTTTGGTGTTCCTTGCGGCTCCGGTTTTAACCCATCTTGAATTCTTTTCAGGTCTATGTCGGCAATGCCAACAGACAATCTCTATAAAATAAAGGGGTTGCAAACATGTTCATGAAATGTGAAACTATAGCGAAATGGAATTTACCAACATCTAAACATACATCTGAACAATTATAAGTGAAGCTCATTGTTAGGAGTAGTTGGTAATGGGATAAGAAGTCCAACACACCACAAAGGCTGATGTTCCAAACATTTTTGGCCAACATTAAACTTAACAATTTTGGTAAATTTAGTTTTGTTAGATATTTTGTGTGATCAGAATCTGTTAAACAATATAAAATGCAGAAAGTTCATGCAATGCACTTTTTTTATAAACACATTCACTCAAATGGCAATCAACAATTCAGCATGGTTGCCTAAGTGAATAAGAAAAGAAAAAAAATTAAGCAAAGGTAAAATAATTCATAGTGTAAATACAGTAAAGTGTTCAAGAATCTCTGGAAGGTTTTCCAAATGATCTGCATAGGAGCCAATTGTCATCAGTCACCACTCTCATTCACCGCCACAAGAAAATATACCCTTTGGGTGGATACAATGAAAGGCATAGGGCATGACCATACTGTCCGCCAAGCATGTACAGTGTGTAAGCCAGTGTAGGACACTTAATTATGCACTGCAAGTCAAAGACCCAGAGGCAATGTTCTGTAGTACCAGGAAAGTTTGGCTGGATAACACTCCTAGTGAGTACAATCCAGAACGCAGTCGCCAGACTGATCCTCAACTTGCCCAAGAGGACTCACATCATCCAGCACCTGAAAGACCTCCACTGGCTCCTAGTCTAGAAGCGATGCTACTTCAAGCTCCTGACCCACACCTTTAAAGCCTCCCACGACCAAGGGCCCGCCTACGTGAACCACCGCCTGTACTTCCACCGACCACCCCAGGAACCTCAGCTCCGCAGACCTCGCCCTCTCACAGACCCCTCGCATACACCGCTGCCGAGCCAGAGGATGCTCCTTCTCCCATCTCGCCACCAAAGCCTGAAACACACTTCCCCTCCGCCCCTTCCTGAAGTGGGTCAGTCACTTCAGGAAGGGGCTCAAGACCTGGCTCTTCGACAGACACGCAGTAAGCGCCTGGATACCCTCTCGGGTGATAAGCCATGCTTTACAAGTACTACTTGATTGATTGATTATTTTGAACCAATTGTTCCCAAACTCAAGAGGAATGACCCTAAAAATATATAAGACCTTTGGCAAAAGTTTTTACCACATTGCAACGGCCGACTATTGACAAATGTAAATTATTCATACTTCACAAGTATCACTTTGCCTTTTGAATAACTTGAGTAAGTTTGATTCCAGTATCTAGTCCACCTCTGCACGTATATTAACTCCCAGATATACTGCATGATCGACAATGCATGCATCAGATGACTGTATCTGGCTATTTACTACCAATTGGGATTTATTTCGATTTAGGGAATAGCTGGAAGATTTGCCAAAAGACAGTGCCTCTTCTTCTATCGCCCTCATTGATTCATCTGGCTCAGATGTTACAAATGCAATGTCATAAGCGAAAGCGAGAACTCTAGTGTCCCGGCCGTGAAACTGTAAGGGTCTATTCACATATTGGCGTCAAGTTTTCAGATCAGAGGGTCAATATTTAAAGCAAATATTAGAGGGGAACAGGGACACCTCTGTCTTGTGCATCTCTCGATTCGTATTTGACTCGACTGCCCCCTCCCCTCCCCTCCCCTCCATTATCTGTAGGCAGGCTATGGGTTTACGATACACTGCGTGGACTGCCTTAATATACCTAGTACCAATTCCAATCCAACCTACAACCGCCCATAGATACTCCAAGGTTACCCTGTCAAATGCTTTCTCACATCTAATAGGGATAAATCCAAGGGATCCCCAGAAACAGCAGCTGCGTCAAAAAGTGTGATAACTTGTCGAATATGGTCCATTGTGCCCCAGCCCAGAATAAAGCCATGCTGTCTTGCAGAGACCACCATACCAATAATCTGGCTTAATCGTGTGACGAGGATTTTTTAATTTTAGCATAATTTGGTCATGCTGTTAACTAGGGTAATTGGTCTAAAATGTCCCAGGATTGCAAAGAGACTTTCCTTTTTTTCAGAAAAACCACAATATAAGAATCCGGTGGCCAACTGTCCCTTTTGCACTTGCAAAATCATTCACCCCAGCTCAGAACCTAAGACATTAAAAAAAAGTATAAAATTCTAACGGGATCTTATCAGCTCCCACTGCCTTCCCAGACAGAATTTCTTTGAGTGCCGCCTGGCTTTCTTCCACAGTGATCAGTGAATCTAGAAAATCTCAGTCTTCATGGCTAATTCTATCGACAGGTATTGCATCCAGATATTGCATTATGCTTTCCTCTTCTGGCATCCCCTCAACACAAAGTCCTTCATAGAACCCCAGAACACCTCCCGGATCCCTTCAAAGTCCGTTACACTATTGCCTTGGTGATTACTAACTTTGGCCATTTGCCCTGCAGACACTTTTTGCCTAGTGCGAAAAGATGTTCAACACTCTCGCTATATTCTTAACATTCATGTCTCCGAGCCAGATATTTTTCCACTACTCTCTTTGCAGTTTTATCATTAATAGCGGCCTTGGCTAGGGCAAGCTTATGCTCATCCAGCTTCCTACTTCTTCTCTGCTTGCTGTTTTGTCAGATGAGTATTGGGACCATGGTCTCATTTTCTCTAATAATGCTGTTGTTTTGCACGTGTTCATTGCTGTGTTCGTGGGTATCTGTGACTGCGAAGTATCTGCTTCACTTACGTGGGCGCAGGAATGTTGTGTCGCTCATTCTGGGCAGCTCCTTGATCAGTTTCTTTCTCAGGGAACCGGGGCCGAGGTGCGCGGTGGTCCACTGGCCACTGGAAGGCATGCACCTCCTACGTCAAATTCAAGACATGCCCATCTCGGAGAGGATTGGGCGTCCGTCACAGCTTGCGATGAGTGCCTCCACCAGTGTTGGTACTGCAGAGCTGTGTTCCTCACCAGCCTTGAGCAGTGAGACCCTTCGGGGTAGATCGGCAGAAGCAAAACACACTGAGTTATTCCTTTTGTAGTGCCCATGCCTTACTTTGAGGGTGACTGGTCTGCCTCCGTCCTAGTAGCATTACTAGGACTGCATTGACTCTTCAGGGCCTCTCCGGTTAGGGTTCCTTCATCACTTTGCTGGAGTCTGTAAGGTTTGGGGGCCCTGGGTTATTAACACCCTTACAAGGGCTGCAAGTGCCAACATTATTGAAGACCTCACAAGGTCTGTGGCCCTTATTACTAATTTCTGTGGCACGCCCTAGGCACACTGAGCCCTTTTACCTGGTGTGTGACCATCGTTCCCCATTTCTACCTTCTACAGCGAGGTTCAGAGCTGTTTATACTTACCTCATGGAGGAGTTTGGGGACTAATATGAAGAAAAGGAGGACGTAGCGTATTTCCTGGTCACGGATTACTTCTGTGATGCGGTGGACGCCTCCATAGTCAGGGTGGTCTCGGAAGCAATGGAGAAGAGACTTATGTAGATGGCACAACGATGGCTACAACCCCTCGCACCGAGGTAAGACCTTCCTGTGCCATTGGCTCCAAGACCTCGAGAGCCGACTGCTGCCCCACCCCACCCTTTTGAGAATCCACACAAGGCTCACAACCAGCAGGGAGGGATCTGGAAACCTTCAACAGGCTTAAATGGCATTTCTGGGGCCACACCACCCCCTCTGCCAGAGGCAGTGGCCGTCCTTCCAACTGCAGACGAGTCGTGTCTTGATACTTTCCCTGTGGAGTCATACAAGGACTCTGACCACGACCGGTCCTGGCGCCCCATTCTCCATCCCAGTCCTCCGAAAGCACTGGGGATGCCTAGTCAGACATTCAAGAGCCCAAGGAGCTATTGCACCCTCGCTTCTTGGAGTGGGTACCCTGTGATAAAGTGGCCTGGTATGTGGCCAGTAGACTGCACAAGCCGCTTGACCAAGAGGTATGCTCCCGTCTCATGGTGGAATGCCCCTGGCCTTCCTTGGAGGGTAAGGTGGCGTTGATGCCCAAGATAGACTCTCGTATGAACACCTTCTTAGCCAAATACATCAAAGACCCTAAGAAGAGCATTGAAGCTCCTGGCAGCGCTGCCAACATAAACTCTGGGATATTATCGACCCTTTGGTAAAACCTTTTGAGATGGTGGAGGACGCTAGAGCATCCGGAGCTTCGATTTCTCCAGATGTGTTATCTAGTTGGGCCCAATGAGAGATTATATTTCTATGCAACGCCAACTGCGTCATTTCCACAGAGAGGTGCAGATTGCTGCTTATTAAATTAGATCCTAAGTTAAGGGAATTGGCCACATCCGAGACAGGTCAGGGCACCCAGGTAGGGCTCTTTGGCGATCTATTCATCAAGAAGTTTGGCAAATTTGTGTCCATGTTCAGTTTCCTGAACAAGGCCCAATCGACTGTCAAGAGCATCTTTAATGCGTGTGTTATCCCAGAGGTCAGCAGTGGTAGGGGGCGCTCAGCTGGCCGTTCCTCTTACGCCGCCTCCAGCAGGGGCCAGCCATCCCAGAGAGGCCAATAACATGATTCATCACCATTTGGGGGATTTTACCCTACCAGAGGTCTGTCACGCTGGAGATGCAAGTGCACAGGACCCCACGGCAGAGAAGCCGCCAACTCGCACAGTGAGTTTTTCTTATTGATTCATGCACTTGCTTGAGGTGGGGGGTCATCTAGCACAGTTCATAGACAATTGGCGGGCTCTTAAAGCTGATGCTTAGTGCTTCAAATGGTGCAAGGGTTCCACATAAGAGTTCTAGGAGTCCCTCTTTCCCCCCCGCTGATCCTCTTCTCCGGCCTGAAGGCTACTCTCATTCAACATGGGGTTCAGGAGCTCTTGACCAAGGGAGGAATGTGTCCTACCACTCCACATTCCTCTGGGTTCCTGTTTTTGGTGCAGAAGACTGATGGGGCAACGCCCTGTGATCAATCTCCAGGAATTCAACAATTGGCTGGTATACCGCCACTTCATGATGGAGGGGATTCATCTTCTTTGTGACCTCCTTTGTACCATCGATTGGATGATCTAGTTGGACCTCAAAGATGTGTACCTCACAGTATCGATTTTCTTGCCACATGGAGAAACTGGTGATGTAGCAGGAAAAAAAGCAAGTGACCACCTTAATAATTTCAGATGAGCTGTAAAGAGCTGTGATTGTCTCTCCCTTTATAACCAGTGTGGCAACAGGATGGCACCAGGTGCCAGCCACGAATAATGCCTAATTAGCCCATAATCTGGTTAAGAAATATGTTGGTTATCTCCATTTTTAAAGCATGAACAATGTTTTCCCCTTGTTTTTGGAAAAAACAGTACACATGTCTTTTTACAGAAGAAGTTTGGAGCGGTGCACCACCAATTTACGTGTTAATACATCACACCAAGTGGTCAATTGTTTGTACTCGAAAAATATCTTTATTTTAATTGTCCAACCATAGTCTCAGCCAACGCGTTTCGTTCAAAATGAACTTCGTCAGGGCATATGTAAGGTTGAGAATGTATT
Source organism: Triturus cristatus (assembly GCF_964204655.1). NCBI lineage: Eukaryota > Metazoa > Chordata > Amphibia > Caudata > Salamandridae > Triturus > Triturus cristatus. Next base: position 1,621,391,444 of record NC_140589.1, on the reverse strand, counting down.
CCAATAGTATGACCGCCGTCTGTATAAACAAATATCTGTCTCGAGAGGAGCAGTGATAATAGCGTCGTATTTCCCAAATTAATAGTCCTAATTGTAATCCCAGTGCCACCTTGATAAGAGCACTGTACACGATTCTGTAAATCAATGGAGGTCCGTGCTCTGGCATCTATTAGCGGCGGATGCAGGGGCGTTTGTGTGCACACCATCATTAACTATACCTTCAGATTACATACTATGGGAACAAAGTAAGGAGGTGCAGCCGTTGGAGTCCGCCGTTAACCCTCTTTTCGCTAAAACATGTCTTTTTACATGATCACTGGGAGGTGTGCATCAAATCGCCGGAAAGGAATATTTTTACACATCACCAAGATTGTTTAGAGATGAAATATAACCAGATTAATTAAAGAGTCATACAGTCTAGAGTAAAATGGAAAAGTAAGACTAACTTCACATGGTATCCAGAAGTTCACTATATATTTCACGTCACTAGTGCCTCTGATAATATGTAGCTCTCTTTTTCTGCCCTCAGTTAGAATTCACAGATGTATCATAAACTCAGGTACAGGCCTTTTACACTTACAAAGAATGAATGTGTAGTCCTTTCAAGCAGGGACATGATTTTTGCCCTGAATAAGGTCCCAGATCCATTTTGGACTCGTTGTGAGGGCCAACACGTGTTGGCATTCCTTAAAATCAAGGTTAACTGAGTTACAACTCTCTTTTTTATTATTACCCTAGTACCCTACTAATAAAAGAATTTCTTGCGAGGTATTTTTAACTCACTATGCACTACTCTTCTCCAGATCCCTGCTTTATCCAGTTTTATTTCATCTTAGAACTCACAGAGACCATCTTCTGGTTGAGTCCACCCTAGTGTTATCATCCTACCAGGGTGTGGCAAGGTGCCGTTGATGACGCATGTCACTATTCCAATATCTTGGAATACCCCAGGAAGACTAGTGAGCTTCAATTGGTACCCTTGTTCTTCTCTTTCTTCTCTGTTTTCGTCATGGCCTAGTTGCTTTTTTGTGAATAATTATTGTGTTTGGGAGAATGCCACTGAGCTAAAAAAAATCTTTCACTCTCTTGGTGTGAGATAAGTACTAGGAGTTACACAGTCTACAGCTCATACACCAACTCATACATTTTCTGGGATAATGTATGCAGTGAAGGCAACTCATGAACGTTGATTAAAACAGATCTTTTTTTTACATTAAAAATTGTGAACATTATATTTTTGATGTTTTGATTCTGAATAAAAGCTGATGTATTTTTTTTATTCCAAAGAAGTCGGACTTGCCGGTCTCCTCACCACTGGAAGACAGATTGTTGGATGACAATCTCCCGGAGAGAGCCATCTCATTGACCCACTGTAAAATCCTCAAACATACTCCAGACGCTCAGGAGAACATACGTACAAAGTGGGCCGACGACTTGGGGAACTTGGATGACGATGACTGGAGGGAGGCCTTGGCCTGCCCCCGCAATGCAGCGATCCGCTCGAGATTTAAACGTATTCACTACCTCGATATTAGTCAAGATGGGGGCATTGGACTCCCCCAATTGTCCCCGCAAGTGTGGGCAGGTTGGTACCTACATACATCAATGGTGGCACTGCCCGATCCTCCAAAGGTATTGGGAGAAGGTTATCACCGGTATGTCCCGCATCTGTAATTCACCTATAGACGTTTCCCCCCCGGCTGTCTCTGCTAAACATTTGAGATGCCACGGATCTGTCAAGCACTGAGAAGAAGTGGGTTGCCTTGGGCTGCATGGTGGCGAAGCACAATATAGCTAGAACTTGGAGGGGAGGAATCAAACTCAGATACCCGGATAGGGAGTCGGATATGGATTGGTGCATGCAGGCAGAGAGGGTGGTCTACGAAAATAGGGGTTGCCCGTCTAAATGGACAAAAATCTGGGGCCCATGGAATGAGAGTAGAGGTTTGTTATGTACTCCTGTCAGCCTCCCTCCTTCCCTTGTGGTGGACGACGAGAATATTTTAATTATCTACATATGGAACACTGATATGTGCGTCTTGTATGGTAACCCTATGCCTGAACTTGTATCTGTACTGTATGTCGTGATTATTAGAAGTTAAGATCGATGCGTTGTACTGCACCTTTTTTTGTTGTATTTTATGCTATTCTTTGAATAAAAAGATTTTCGAAAAAAAAGCTGACATAGTTTTGCTCACCCAAAGATATATTTTTACAATAAAAATAGAAATATTTTATCCATAAGTGTGCCTCAATAATTGGTGTAACTTATTCAGCCCTAAAAGCATGGCTACATGTTTCTTCTTGTGCATGTTATTTCTTTGTCTCACACCAGTGTGCTTGTAAGTCAGGGGAAACTTAATTTTTAAACAAAACACAACGGACTGACCACTATCAAAATGAGATTCTAACCCACTTAAGTTAATTTAAAATAGAGGCTGGTCGTTGGCCTTGGGTGTTTGAAATAAAGATCTATTATTTTCCCCTTTTAACACAATTCCTGCCCTGTCTTTCGTTCCCTCTGCTCTGTCTCTTTCCCTTCCCTTCATCTTTGACATTCTTCACCAGGGTAGATATCCTCTCAGGGGCTGCTTAAAGTCCTTCAATTTCTGGTGTCTGTATTCTATTAATTACTATCAGATTATTCCATCTTGAATCTTCTTTTTGTCTATCTTTCCGTCTTTTACAACAACAGTGCATATTTTACAATAGACAAACTCTTGATCAAGGGACAAGGCAGTGGCACCGACTCTGACCGAGGTGCCATAGCCAGGGCCGACTCGCTCGGTCTCTGTACGCAGTTGCTAACTCGGAGAATACTTTAAGATTCCAATCCCAAGGATATTATTGTTAAGACCCAGTGACATTGAAAAGACCTGTCCTCGGGCCTCTGCAATAAGTTTAACCTATTTAGGTTTTCTGCCCGTGTTGTTAACTGAGGGATATCCTGTTTGGGTCCCTGAGTGAGTATTTCACGTATTATTTTAGCACCTTTGGTGCTATTCACTGGTATTGTTCGTGTACTACAGTGAAGGCGACATTTCAAGGTAGTCCCAATATTGATTTGCCTTGATGAGACCCTATATCCACAACAGGATCGAAACGTCACCGGCATTAAATACGCAAACAAACCTGCTAAAAGCCTAACTCAGGAACAGGCACAGATTCACCATAATCCTTAGACTTAATTAGTACACATGGTTGTTTGTTGTTTATGGAACACATTTCTATTCCCTTTTTTGTTGTAAATATATATAAACTATAGCTATACAGATTAGTGGTTCTTTCTTCACAAGGGACACTGCACTTTATCATTTTCTTTGTGTATTCCTATATACTGCAGTAATATGCTACAAAATATCACAAAACTAATGACTGAGTGATGGCTATATTATTACCAGCATTTGTTCAGAAATTGTTTTGTTGCTATTGAAATTTATACCGTTAACACAGTAACTGTTTATAGCTATTGTTGCTTCTGAAATCATATGAATTTTGAGATATTATGATGCCAATGAAAACCACCGTTTTTTTTCAAATCGCTCTTATATTAGTGGCATTCCTCCTCTAAGTTAATACCTTTAAGTTGAACATAGCCTAATGCAATGGGTGCATTATTCCACTGAGCCACATTACCCACATTGTTGAGGGCAGCATACCCCATCAATAGGAAAATATTTCGACTCTTTTCAACTGGTAGACTGACATTTCAAACAGGAATATGTTGGAGGCAGGTACTTTGTCTACAATTTCCCCTACATAGACACTCCCACATCACAGAAGGGTCATCCCTCATTACTACCAACTCATGCTAGTGTCTCCACCTCTTAGGAACGGTAAGTAGAATCTGAAAAGGTCAAGAAGAAAGACTACCATTCTATTCCTATTTTCTTTTCTGAAAAAAACTAAAGTACTGAGATGAAGCTGAAATATCATAAGACTAAACTCTCTTACTGAGAAAGAAGAGGTTACAACAATATTTTTCACAGATTTTCGTAAGTGCAAACAATGCTTTAGGATGATTTGGGGTGTGATTTCAGAAAGCATTTTGAAGCCAAACTTCAGAATCCTTTCCATTTAAAAAACATCCACATTACTAAAACAAAGAAGTATTTGTCAGTCATGGCTGCTTACATTAGGAGGCAGGCAAAGCCAGGAGGCTTGTCTGAAAGACACAAAGATTGTTTCTCAGGGACGATCCTACTTAGCAATATGCTCCTTGCAGTGGTAAATATTTATCCGATATTATACTGTTAAGCAGGCCTCATTCATCACATACAACTTGAGATTACATGTTTGTTGTAAAAATGGTTCCATAAGAGACCTACTGCAAAACGACATGCATGCACAATAATATCTAGATTGCATCGAGAAACGTTGTGTTATGCTGAAAGAATTATACATTTTGTAATGCATTGATTTGTTATTTATGATGACATCCATGTTTGAGTAAGTACCACCATTGTCAATAATCAGTAAATTAGTAAACAATACCTCTTCTTTGACAGTTTGTGGTCTTGGTTGTCCATCAGCAGAAGTATCTTGTATGTTATCTGCATTTTCACAGGTCAATAATTGTCCTGGCTTTGTAAACTGTGCACCGTCACTTCCTTCATCACATTTTAAACCTCCCTTAAAAAGAAGTGTATGGCAAGTTTAAAACAAACAAGTTGAATCACTACATCCAAATAATCTGAGGCATGCTGGTATCATAATTGCTACAGGGCTTTCACATCGGATATTACCACCAAAGAAAAGGCATTCGGTTTGCTCACATGAAAACCTTTCTAACAGTTTCTATGTATAAAATATGCTAGTGCTAAAATAATGGCCTGTAGTCCCAAAGATGGCAATTATATATAAATATCCTTATCAGACCCCGTTCACAGGCCATACGGCAGGCCAGGGCTACTGGAACTCAACCATGGGGGTTGAGGTGATTTGCTACCAACAGCCCAGGAACTGCCCTACTATTGTTCTTCAAAGTGAGCCACATACAGCGTATCGCAACGTATAGAGGTTAAGAAGTCACATGCGTTTATGGAAGTTAGTGTGGAGGTTCTACTTAGGACACAACAATCAACCAACAGACACTATAGTGTTAAGGTCCGGAAGAGAACTTGCCTGTAGAATAAAGAAAGTACTTTAATTACATTACACATCAATTAAATATTACACACTTCAAGGAATATAAAAGTCAGTCATCACGATCGCACTCCTTATAGGCTGTGCATCTGCCTCGCTTCATCTCTGCTCTTACCCGGGTATTCTCTTTAGCTCTGGTTGTCACTGGCAATCAGAATGACATGAATTAGGCTCTGATGCAATCAATAGAAGACCCATGGTTCAATTGCTCTCAGTCTTTTGCAATATCTTATTCCTCCTTGGATAGAAGATATACTTCAAGGGTCTAAAGAACTGTTCCTTCTGTACCCGCTCTGCCCTCCGGCATACTTTATAGGGATCCAAAGTGAGCCACCATACTTGTTGTGCCGGTCACATCAAACAGGGTGCCCACCAAGTTGCTCAGCCTGGCCTCGATCAAGTAGACATGGGCCTGGGCCATAGCTGTCCTTCTGGGATGCAGTTTTCTTCGAGCAGATAAGACCCACGATTTGTCGACTAGCAGTCTAAGTTACTTACAATCCAAGTACAGCCTAAAAGTGGGAGTAGACCCAGACGGGCCCACAGCAGTCTGGCAGATAAAAGGGATCTCTGCTCAGTCTGGTAGATGTAGCCCTCCTCCGGGTCTTTGTCACTCTGGAATATGCTGCCTCGATCAGGACAATAAGGAGCACGGTGTTGCAGTTTCTGACATGAACCGGGTGAGACACTAGGGGGTCACAGGAACTAGGCTTCGCTTACATCGTTCTCAAACTGTCTGCTTCTTCTAGGATTTCCTCAGTCACCAGGAACGCATAGGGCCTTGCTCCTCCTGCGGAGACAGGCAGACCCCATCCCTCTCTTAGCAGGCAGGCAAGAATGTAGACTACCTTCATGCAGGTCAACAGCTACACTATCATACTTCCTAGACATCCCTTTAGATACCAGTCCTGCGTGCACAGCTGTCATTTGAGTACTCTGCAGAGAACTCCCTTCCTTTGTCATAAAGGACTTGGAAATGGGGTAGTTTGGGTCCAGCTTTTATGCACAGCTTCTGGGCAAGAGATTTGGAACTAGTGTCTAAAACTGAGAACTGGCTTGGGGTGGTTCTCCTTTCAACTGTTTTCTCCAGACTGTTTTCCAAACACAATCAGACAGGAGTGATGCTTCTCAGAGCAGGCCGCACTGGGGCAGTCTTCATACTGGAGCCCCCAAAAGATAGGCACAAAGAGGTATAAGGTTTCTGCAACTAGCAGTCAACAGCCAAACTGAAGGGGTAATCAGGCAAAGGCAAAAAGGGAGGGCTTATCTGTTGACTTTCTTGCCTTACCTAAGAGAGCCTGCAGTCTCATCCACCACCCATACCATCCACCAATTGGCAATGCTTAGAAAGACTAATCAGCAGCTATTTATTAACCAAAAGTGTCCAAATATTTCTAAAGGCAGCCATGTCTCCTTTTCTTTTACTTCAGTCTTAGTTTCTTCCCTCCAGCTATAGGAATGCAAGCAATAGACTTCCACTGATTGGGAGCATAATCCTGAATGAGTCTCACTGATTTCCATGACTCTGACTCAACCACTCGCCATACATATGCAGCACTCACTACACATACAGACAAGCAAGGCCCAGGTACACACACAGAAAGGGAACTTTACACGGGTGGGCCAGTAGGCCTCAACCCAAGTGACCCAGATAAAAACATCTGGTCTCAATACAGATTACTCCTAATAAGTAAATGCTACCACCAACGCTCTACGCGCCATACCCACAACAGGGACAGTAGTTCACTGTCAGTTCTAAGATCACAATTAGTGAACTCCTCCAGGTCACAAGACAGGTTCCAGACCTCTCATCATAAATTGCACGCCTGCTTAGATTAGCGGGAAATCATGACCAGAATAATAAGTCAGGATACCGGATAAACATGCAGTTTTGTACTCAAGGCAGGGGAACATCAATGTATACAATACGGGGAATATTGCGGAATTAAGTTATGCTTTTGAACATTTTCCGAATTTTGCCACATTTGGACACATTATTTATTTTTAACATGCCCATAAAATGCTGTCAAAATAGTGTCTTTTCTTCTGAAATTTGATTCAACGAAATTCTATTCTGTTCTATTCTACAGAAACTATAGAATGCATGGCTACCCAAATTGTGCTTCCCAGCACTATTGTAATGATCGGAGTTAGTTAATTAAAGGAGAGAAGGACAGAGTTAAGAGAAAAGATATGTCTTATATTGTTTTCCTGAACCTCGCAAAATTGTCCTCCAATCTGAGGCTGGTAGGCAGAGAGTTCCGAAGCCTAGGTGCAAGGTAGGCAAAAAACCTGTCCCTACTTCAAGCTTTCTTAATTCTGGGGACAAAAGGCCGCCCACAATTTTTTGATCGCAGGTCCCTCTTAGCATGGAAAGGGATGGCCATTTGCTGCAGAACAGATCGGCCTGATCTAAAATGCATAGTGCTTTAAATTGTACTCTGCAGCTTATGGGCAGCCATTGAAGCTTTTTAAGCATAGTGCCAGACGATTTTGTTTTAGGAATACCTAACAGTATCTAGGCGGCGGCATTTTGAGTGATCTGAAGTTTATTTATCACTGATTTTGGACTGCCTAGATACAGCGAGTGGTCATAACCAACGCGGGACAAGATTAGCCCTGGGATTAGTTGGCTATCCAGGGTCATCCCTAGGCTTTTTACTTCTGACTTAGGAGATGGGCGATCTCCTAAGGGAGATGGCCAGATGATCTGATCCCAAAGCGGTGGGTTATTTCCTAGGACCAGAAAGTTGGTTTTACCACCATTCAATTTCAGACAGCTGGCTGCCATCCGGTCAGAGACTTTTGCTAAGCAGCTGTTGAGTCTCATGGAAATAGAGTCTATATTTGGTGACAGCGTAACAATCAGCGGGGCGTCGTCCGTGAAATATTTCTTAAACACCACTCACCTGTTCTTTTGAAAATAAAATGAAAAATGCACTGTTTCTTTTTAATGCTACGTGATCATTCTTTCTTTTTCATTTGTTTGCATTTAGCCAGTGAAAAGGGTAGGGAAGCAATAAACAAACTAGAATTTACCCAGAGTCATCAACGGAGACAGGAGTCCAAATATCTTCTCATTGTGTACCCTCCTTCATGAAGGAGCACTGGTAAATAATTAAACAATAATACAGATACCAGGGCAGGTGAGCCATATTTTAAAAACATACAATATTGTGATCACATCACTATCATTTATCCACCAGCAAAAAACTGAGAACAAGAACCACTCTGTGCCGTTGTATGGGGTTTCCTAAAAAGATATTAATATAGGGTACCAGCTTTACAATCATAATGAATTTAAATGCTTACAAGGAAGATTACCCCAAGCAGCAGTCCCATATGTAAAAACGATGTCGCCTGATACAGCTTTTAGCCAAAAGCAGTAGATATGGTGTATCCATTTATGGCATTTAAACATTAATGCAAGTGGGTACATCACACCAGGACAAGTGAGCACTCGGGTAAAGTAAAACAAATTCAACAATTTAGTAATACACACATACAAAGAAATTAATGAAGGTGTGATTTTTGCTTCATGTACAAGGCTGTCCTACCCTCAATTCCCTACAAACTGCACTATGTTGCACACAACCACCAACTACACAGGACGTATAATGACCTATTACAATACACCGAGTAAAAAATAAGGCTTCCCCTAAAAATTATATCTGAACACCTACTGAAAGACACTGCCAATAAAATTAATTTCATCTGACATTCTCCTACTTCTTCCAATTAAAGCTGCCCTCTAGTCACGCCAGTTGCCACACTTCAAAGGATGAGAAAAGGTCAAAACTGCAGATATGTTGGGTTAGTTTTTACTGAAATCTGTTGGGTGCGACCAGGAGGCAGTTATTAGCAAATTGCAGCCTCACAAAATACAATTTTGAAATGTAAAAGTCCAACAGAATTCAGTAACAGCTAGTCTCTTCGGCTTGCACACATTTCCCCTACTCACAATGCCCTAGAAGCTGGAGGACAGTGTGCACAAATTGGTTTTCCTGCATTTATCTGTAGCATGACTGTACAATGTAACTGTTTCATTTGGTGCAACAGTGGGTTTGCTCTGTCCTTAAAACTGTAATCTAAAACTATATTCACCCAATTAGCATATTTAAACTTCTAGAAAGGCTGTTTTTGTAGGTTGACTAAGAATCTGAACCAATGGCATAAAAGTTCAAATCTGATATGCTGGCTGCAGCGTGCACTTAGATCGCCCACAAATAAAAATATAAAGCTTTAGAGAGCATCATGATAGCCTGGCTGTGATTAGGTTTGTGCAAAATTGTAATTAGGGGTGTGAGAAATTATGAACGAACCATTCACCACGCACACATAGGTGGTGCAAAATGTCAGTGCAATTGGTGACATTTTGTACTTAAAATAAACAAAAGGTGTCATTTCAGGCTGTGACTCCATGTAAGGAATTCCAAGCTGCTCTGGAAGTCTCGATGAGAGCTCATTTGAAATTTCAAGGTCAGTCAAGGCTCCAGGATGCCGGGTACATTTTCTCAATGTCCCCCTCTGTCACTTGGTGTACAGAGACAAGAATGGGTAGTGAGCTTGCTCTGTTGTAGCAGGACATGGGTGTGGGTTACCTGCAGTTAAACTAGTTGCTTTTCTCAGATGGTGCAAGGGTCCTAGGAGAGACATACAAGTAAGCAGATGGCCAGTCTCTGTGGGGTGGAAAGCAATTCTAGGACGCCAGGCAAGAAATCCTTTAGGTCTGGCCTATGGTCCATATGCTGGACCTCCATGAGGCAGAGTATCCGGAAAGAGCTCCTCAGTTTAAACAGGCTGAAAAGAACCCGAATCGGGTCATCTACGAATGATTTAGCACCAGGTGTGCCACAAACATGCAGTGCACTAAGGGCAATTGGGGTGGCCCCTATCCGTCTATGCTTAGTGTAGCGTTGTGGAATATTCCCATGTAATATGGAACTGAGGAGTGGAATGCATCTTATGGAGAGAGGAGAGTTGAATGAGACTCCACAGCACTACAAGATTGTTACGGTGTAGAGAGAACGCTGACTTAGACGTGTTCAGTCATAATCCCACAGATGATACCTTCACCCCACTGGCTCCTCCAAATACACCATACACCAAACGTCCAAATGTGCAGTTCCTCTCGTACTGAACAAGATTACTATTGCAACAACCCATCATTAGCAGGTGTTCGGACAGAAAAGTTCCCTGAACAGTGCTTGACGTGTACCCCTACCCAAAGTGCCCCAGATGCATGGATATCTGCATCCCTGGTACTGATTTTTGGTCAAGGTGAACACTAACACACCCCATGTAAGGGTACCTTATTAATTGTCAAATGTTTTGTGCCCTTCTTGACGATAAGTTTTTTCTTTAGATTTCTAATTCGGTTGGGCAATTCACTTGTGTTCTTTTGCCTGAACTCAACACACATTCCTTTGGGGAATTGCCTGTTGCATATACCATTGCCACTAGGGGTAGGGAACTGTGTTGTGATCTAACTGGATTGTTTTTATTTAGTTGGTAAGGTAAGGCTCCTCTTAAAATAATAACCTAGTTTCATACAGGTGACATCATCCCATTTTCCCACTCTAAATCTATTGCCCATTGATAACAGGACAAGTGTGGCCAGATTTACAGCCAGGTACAGTCTGATTTGAGCAAAAAGGAATATGCTACTTACCAGTATGCATCTGTTCTTGGCATGTAGAGCTGCAGATCTACACACTTTTGCATAGATTGCCATCTGGTGTTGGGCCCGGATGTTTGCAGTTTGTTTTTCCTCTTGGAAAGTCTTTAGAAGTCACGAGGTCGGTGACTCCTCCTTTGGATCGTATTGCGCATGGGCTTCGGCTCCATCCTCAGATTGTTTTTCGCCAGCAGGAAAAGATGGAGCGCAGTAACAACAGTGAAGAAACCCATGTGTGTTGTATCTAAATAAGATAGACTGGAACAGATACAGGTAGCCGGGTGGGCGTGTGTAGGTCTGCAGCTCTATATGCCAAGAACAGATGCATACTGGTAAGTAGCATATTCCGTTCGAGGCATATGAGCTGCAGATTACACACTTTTGCATAGACTATATAGCAGTTCCCACCTTAGCGGCGACCACCGGTATCTGTTGCAGTGGTTTGAAATAGTGTTTTTAGTACAGCCTGGCCCACACTAGCTTGTTGCTTGGTTTGCACATCTACACAGTAGTGTTTAGTGAAAGTGTGCGGTGTTGACCATGTAGCTGCTTTGCAGATATCATCTAGTGGAATGTTCCCTAGAAAAGCCATGGAAGCCCCTATCTTTCATGTAGAATGGGCTTTAGGGGGAACGGAAAGCGTTCGTTTTGCTTTGTGGTAGCAAATCTGGATGCATTTTACAATCCACCTAGCTATCCCTGATTTTGAGATGGGGTTGCCCTTGTGTGGTGGAGAGAAAGAGACAAACAGTTGTTTGGTCTTTCTGAAAGGTTGTGTTCTTTGAATATAGTAAAGTAAGGCTCGTTTGACATCTAGCGTGTGCAGAGCCCTTTCTGCAATGGTCTGAGGTTGCAAGAAAAATACTGGTAATTCTACAGATTGGTTTAGGTGAAAAGGGGAAATGACTTTAGGTAGGAATTTTGGGATGGTACGGAGAACAACCTTGTTCTGGTGCATTTGAAGAAAAGGTTCTTGTATGGTAAGTGCTTGTATCTCACTGACCCTTCTAAGGGAAGTGATGGCTACTAGGAAAGCTGTTTTCCATGTGAGGAATTGCAGTTCGCATTTATGCAAGGGTTCGAAGGGAGGCCCCATGAGCCTTGTGAGTACGATATTTAAGTTCCACACAGGTGAGGGTGGTACTCTGGGGGGAATTATTCTTTTGAGGCCTTCCATGAAGGCTTTAATGGCAGGTACTCTGAAAAGTGATAGGTGCTGCCTGTTTTGTAAGTAAGCTGCAATTGCTGCGAGGTGTAACTGAATGGATGTATAGGCTAGATTACACCTTTGTAGTTGGAGTAAGTAGCATATGATGTGTTGTATAGACACTTATAGAGGATTGATTGTGTTGTTATGGCAATAAACAACAAATCTTTTCCACTTGGCAGCGTAGCAGGCTCTAGTGGTAGGGTGTCTAGCTTCTTTGATGACGTTCATACAGTCAGGGGGAAGGTTTAGGTACCAAAATTCTAGGATTTCAGGAGCCAGATCGCAAGGTTGAGCTGCGCTGGGTCCGGGTGCCTGATCTCTCCATGGTTCTGGGTTAGGAGACATGGTGAGAGGTGTAGCTTTTGGTGTGGTACTACCGAGAGTTCCAGCAGCGTGGTGTACCACGGTTGTCTGGCCCACGTTGGAGCTACTAGGATCAGTGTGAGGGAGTGCTGTTGTAGCTTTCGCACCACTCATGGAATGAGTGGGAGAGGCGGAAAAGCGTACGCAAATTTGCCTGACCAGTTCATCCATATCGCATTTCCTTTGGACAATGGGTGTGGGTATCTGGCGGCGAAGCTTGGGCATTTTGTGTTTTCGTGGGTGGCGAATAGGTCTATCTGTGGATGCCCCCACATTTGAAAGAACGGATGAAGAACCTGTGGGTGAAGTTCCCACTCGTGGATCTGTTGTGTCTGTCTGCTGAGCAGATCTGCCACGGTGTTTTGGATTCCTGGGACATGTTGAGCTAGGAGAAAGATTTTGTGGGGAATTGCCCATCTCCATATGCTCTGTGCTAATTGAGAGAGCTGTGGAGAGTGTGTGCCGCCTTGTTTTTGAATGTAATACATGGCCGTCATGTTGTCTGTGCGAATGAGGACTGCCTTGCCTGAAATCCGTGGTTGAAAGGATTTCAGGGCTAGAAAGATAGCCAGTAACTCCAGATGGTTGATATGGAGTAACTTTTGTTGCGGCGTCCATGTGCCCTGCACTGTGAGGTGTAATAGATGAGCTCCCCAGCCGGAGAGCGATGCGTCCGTCGTTAGTATTATTTGGAGAACCGGGTACAGGAACCCGGATCCTTTGGAACGGTTTGTGGTGTTCCACCACTGCAGAGAGCGATGGGTGCGACCGTCTACCAACACCAGATCTGCTAATTGACCCTGGTCCTGGTTCCATTGGCGCGCTAAGCACTCTTGGAGAGGACGCATCTGGAGTCTTGCATGAGGCACTATGAAAATGCAAGAGGCCATCATCCCTATTAGTTGCATAAACACTTGAGCTGGAAGGGAGTGTTGTAGTGCGAATTGTGCACGTAGAGCTTGAATGTTTGCACTTCTGGCCGGATTGGGGTAGGCTAGTGCTCGTGAGGTGTCTATGGTGGCACCGAGGTATTGTTTTATGTGGGATGGCTGGAGATGGGACTTCTGGTGGTTTACTGTGAAGCCCAGCTGGTGGAGTAATTGAATGGTGGTAGATGTGTGTTGAACACACTGATTGTACGACCCGGCTTTTATTAGCCAGTCGTCTAAGTATGGGAAGACGTGGATGTGTTGTCTTCGTAAATGTGCTGCTACCACTGCTAGGCACTTGGTGAATACTCTTGGCGCTATTGGCACCTTGAATTGGAAGTGTTGTCCGTCCACTACTAATCTGAGGTACTTGCGGTGAGCTTTGTGCACCGGAATGAGAAAATACGCATCTTTTAGATCTAGGGTGGTCAAAAAGTCGTTTTGGGAGAGGAGCGGAAGTACCTGCTGAAGCGTTACCATATGAAAATGGTCGGAGTGTATGTACGTGTTTAGGGGCCGGAGATCTAGGATGGCCCGCAGAGTCTCGTCCCTTTTTGGTATGAGAAAATATAGGGAGTAGACTCCCATGTTTTGTTGGTTGGTAGGAACGGGTTCTATTGCCTGTTTTTGTAGGAAGGAGACTACCTCCTGCTTCAGGAGTATTAAATGTTCTTGTGACATTGGGCGCTGCCTGGGTGGAATGTTTGGGGGGGTAGATATTAGTTCTAGGCAGTAGCCTGCTTGAATTATTTGTGTCACCCATTTGTCTGAGGTGATGGTAGCCCAGACGGGAAGGAAATGTTGGAGTCTGCCCCCGACCGGAGTGGAATGGTTTGGGGGGAGTGGGGGGGAAGTCATTGGGTAGGCGTTGTGGCAGAGCGGGCGTTGTTTGTTTTGCCTCTGCCTTTATTATTGTTACCCCTATAGCCGCCTCTTTGATAACCCCTCGTGAAGGTGGACTGAGTGGGGGATTTGTACGAGGTGGAAGCGGTATCTGAGGAGTAGCCTCTAGATGTACTGCGAAAAGAAGAGCGGCGAAAGGAGCGTCTAGGAGGGTGTGACTGTAAGGCTCCCATGGACTTCGCCGTATCCGTATCTTTCTTCATTTTTTCTAGGGCCTCATCTACCTTTGGGCCAAAAAGATGTTCCTGGTCAAAGGGATGGTTAAGAATGGAGGCTTGTACCTCCGGTTTAAACCCTGATATTCTCAGCCAAGCATGGCGACGGAGGAGGACGCTTGTATTGATGGCCCTGGAAGCTGTGTCTGCTGCATCTAAAGCACAGCGTATAGAGGTGTTTGTGATAGTCTTACCCTCTTGAAGTAGTTTGTTGGCCCTAGCTTTATATTTCTCAGGGAGGTGGTGCATTATGCTCTCAAACTCGTCATAATGTGCCCTGTTGTATCTGGCCAATAGGGCTTGAGTATTGGCGATACGCCACATATTGGCTGGTTGAGACGCAGTGCGTTTCCCTGATGCATCCAGTAGCTTTGACTCTTTGTCAGGTAGTGGTGCTTCGCCTGACGCCTGGGAATTTGCCCTTTTACGTGCAGTGGATACAACTAGAGAGTCTAGTGGCGCTGGCCCTCTGATGTAGGAGGGATCTGTAGGGGCAGTTTGTATTTTTTCTCGATGCGTAGGTTAATGACCCTGGCTCTAACTGGGTCCTTAAAAACCTCTGGCGCATGCTTTACCACTCCTTTAAGCATAGGTAATATGGAGGTAGACCTATGTGTGGTGTCGAACGTGTCGAGGAGGAAATCTTCCTCCACGGGGTCGGTATGTAAGTCTACCCCGTGATAGTGTGCTCCCTTTGTAGTAGGTGGTGGAGCCCCAATGAGTCCTCTGGTGGAGATGGCCTGGATGGGTAAAGGTCATCTTGTGGGACGTTGGGGATATCAGGTATATTGTAGTCGCCCCATGGGTCTGGGGATCCTGCGGGTAGGTCCTGGGGGACATCCCCTATGTCATCATATGGGTCCCCGTGATCATCATCTTGTGGAGAAAGATGAGGATGGGGTGGAGAAGGCGGGGGTGGGTGGAGGTGGAGGAGGTGGGGAAGGTATTCTGAACGGGGAGGTAGCAGAGTCCTTCCTTTTTGGAGGTGGAGGTGGAGCAGGCTTCTCCAAATGTCTCTTTTTGGAAGAAAGTGTCAAATGTCCAGTTTTTTGATCCTTGGTGAGTGTTTTCTGCAAGGGATCCGGTGTAAATAAGTCCGGTGAGGCTGGTCTGTCCGTCGGCGCCGAAGGAATCGGAGCCGTTGGCTTTTTAGGCTTTTCTGTGCCGGTTCTTTGTTTGGAAACTGGTTTGGGAACCTCCAGACGCTTGGTCGGCGCCGAGTTGGATTTCAGCCTCGAAGTGTCGGTGCCGGTGGCCTTGTGTGCTTTGGTCGGCACCGAAGGTGTTGTCGGTGCCGAGGAGCTGGGTTTCGACCCCGAGTGCTTCGGTGCAGAGCTCGGTGTCGATATGGGGATCGGCTTCTATTTCGGCGCCGAAGCGTGTTTATCGGTACCGGGAGTAGGCTGGCTCGAGCCCGAGCCGCCGGAAGGCTTGCTTGGCTTCGTCACCGGGCCCGAAGGCTGGGTGTTGGAAGAAGTGTCCTTGGTCTTGCCTAGGCCAGGAGGCGAAGGCGTGACCGGAGCCTTTTTCGGTGCCAGCAGGGGTGTGGGGGGGGGGGGATCAGTACTCACGACCCTCTGCGCCGGGGTGATGTCCTCCACATCTGAGTCGTCGGCCTCGGAAGCGCTGACGAGGCCGTCTTCAGTGTACTGCTCTGGAGCATTGATGCCTTCTCCGAAGATGTCGTCCGGAATCGTCATCGAGGAGTGCGCCATAGTTCTTCTGGCTCTTCGGTCCCGAATAGTCTTTTTGGACCGGAAGGACTTACACGCCGGACAGACTCGAGCCTCGTGTTCAGGGGAGAGGCAGAGATTGCATACCTCATGGAGATCGGTGTGGGGGAATTTGGACCCACATCGAGGGCACTTTTTAAATGGAGTCCTTTCCATTAGCCAGGACCGAAGCTTGGAGAGGCCCGAAGGCCGCCGTCGACGACTGGAACTGAAGGTCCGTGCCGATGAGAAGGCACGTCGAGTGGGGGAGATCGCGATCGAAAAAATGCTGCGGTTTAAGGTGAGGATTGCGCGTCGACCGTCGAACTGGAAGCTGTTCGGAACCGGAGCGCGAAGATCACATCCGAGCCCGATGGCGGAAAAAAACAATCTGAAGATGGAGCCGAAGCCCATGCGCAATACGATCCAAAGGAGAAGTCAACGACCTCGTGACTTCCAAAGACTTTCCAAGAGGAAAAACAAACTGCAAACATCCGGGCCCAACACCAGATGGCGATCTATGCAAAAGTGTGTAATCTGCAGCTCATATGCCTCGAACACGCATTTTTCGTATTCAAGATAGGGCTTGCTGGAGGTATTTAATTTATAGCACCTAGGGAATGCTACCAATACCAAACATTTTTGAAGAGTAAACAAACTGGAGAATTCACGGTTGCGTGATTCATATTGCCTCTGCAAGGTTTTGGAATGTGAGTGCATGAAATGATGCAATTACTTATCAGTAATATTCATTACTTTGAATACCTTTTTTCTCATACCAATACTTACTCCTTTGACATGTCCAACCTCTTCCCAGGAAACACATGACCTAGCTCGAACAAACCAGAAGGTGTAAAGAAAAACTTTCTCTCTGTCCCTCCCCAAGCCCTTACCACCATTCTGTTGATAAACAGGGTCAGAGTCCAAAACACATTTTGCATCTTCCCAAGCTGAAAAGGGGGGTTCAGATGTGAAATGGGTACTGGCTGGGAAAGACGCAAGTAATGGTACAAGAAGAAAGGTATTCAGAGTAAATAAGATTACCGGTGATAAATTGAATCATTACCTCCTTAACCGATTTCCTCGTACCACTACTTGGTCCTATGAAGATACAATAGCTGAGAAAGAACCTGAATCCTCAATAAATCAGGCAAACTCTTGGTTATGGCAAACAAAATCTGTTTTATTGCAAACTATAAAGTAAAAATTGTTTAAGAAATAGCAACAGCCAAAATCCTAGAACCAAAGTCTGAGGAATCTGTACTTCCCAAATGCAACCTATAATGAGAGACAAAAGTAGATGGAGTGGCCCAAGTGGCTACTTTAGAAATGTACAGAACAGAAGCTCCATCAGCCTCCGCCCAGGAAGCTGCCATTCCACGAGTGGATCTTCCCTAAACTCCACTCTGCACCTGCACATTTTGTGTACAATAGGCAATAGAAATCAATTATTTAATCCACCTACGCAGGGTAGAAGCCCTCTGTCCATGACTGAGAACACCAAATAGACAAACAAATTCTCTTATTGTCTAAAATCATGTGATCTGGACAAATAGATGTGCACCGCCCTCAACACATCTTAGGTGTGTAAGGCCTCTTCCTCAGCAGTGGAGGGTGCTGGAAAGAAAGAGGGCAGAGTTATTTCTTGTTCCTGATGGAAGGAGGACAAAACTTTCTGAATAAAACCAGGACCCAACTTAAGAGCTAGTAGGTCTTAAATAAGTGGGGCCTGATAGATAAAGACCCTAACTCGCCTAGTCTAAGAGCAAATGTTGCGACCACCAAAAGAATACTTTCAAAGATAAGTGTTTCAAATCCACACTGTCTAAGGGCTCAAAGGTATGAGACTGTAAAGCTTTAAGGACCAAAGGCAAGGCTCATGAAGAGGTGGAGGATTTGATATCAGGTCGCATCAGGGAAATTCCTTGAAAAGCCTAGCCTACCACCCAAGGAATCAAACTTGGGAATGACCCACAGAGCCCTAACTCTTAACTGCAGCCAGTTGAACACTTAAAGTAGCAACAGCCAAACGCTTCTGAAACTCATCCTGCAAAAACTGCGGGATACAAGAGGAATCACAATTAGTGGGGTTCAAAGATCCATCCCAGCTCCTTTTCTTTAAAAAAAAAAGGCGGCCAATGATGATCTTCCGATTTCCTAGTGGAGAGTCTCCTCAACTGCTATATGCAACTTGCCACTGGTGAAGAAAACCCTGCAATTTCAAACCCTTTCTCTCAATAACCATATTATCAAACACATCCTCTTGATTGTGTCCAGAGGAAGAATAGGAGACCTGAGGAGACATGACCTGTCCATTCGTTCGGCTTTGCCATTAGTCTCAACAAGAGAAACCATTCCATTCTTTGCCAAAAGAGAGTCACCAAAATGAGATCCGCTTTCTCATCCTGAAGTCTGGGTATCAAAGAAAAGCGGAGGGAAGGTATACAGAAGAACGGGAGGCCAAGGGTGGATGAGAGCATCTATTCCCCATCAATCTGGATCCAGGTACCTGGACAGAAACATTGGAAAAAAAGTGTTCTCTTCTGAGGTGGTAAAGAGGTCTATATGAGGAGTGCCAAACCTTTGACACACTTGACAGAAAATACCAGGATCCAGACAGAAGTCTTGAGAAGAAGGAAAAACTCTGCTTAACTCTTTCCTACAGAAGCCACCTCCCCTGGATGAATGATCACCTTAAGTCGCTCCCCATCATCTGTACTATTGGCACGATAAAATGGTTTGAGGAGGTAATATAAAATTACCAAACTAACAAAAGCCTGGACACCCACTAGGCTACAAAATAGAATTGCATGACTTCTTGTAATCCATGGGATCTACCAATAAAAAGTACGCTTGACACGCATATGTCGCTTACAGTACTAATGTGTGAGCAGATATTAATGTATAAAACAATGCAATAATGGGAGTGGTCTCCAGTGTTATTTCTTATTTAGTTTCCCCCAAAATTCACTCACTGCAGGTCTCAGATCATATCTAATGGGCAGCTAAATAATGGATGAGGAGATTGAGAAGCCCCAGTTTAGGAAGCGGTACCGGAACGTAAGAAGGACTATAGACCAGGGGCTGGGAAGAAGCACACCCTAACGGACTCTTAGAGATATCAAATAATTTGCCATGTTGAAAGTAGTCCAGGGAGTGGGAAAAAGAGGGATTTAGCAGGCTCCCTATTACTACTTCAGATATCGGAAGAACAAACAAGGGCAATGAGGTACTACTTCAGATATCGGAAGAACAAACAAGGGCAATGAGGACAGCAGAACCTGAGACAGCAAGACAGTGTCATCATTTACAACTTACCGGTGCAAAATGGGTTTAACCCCTTTGAGAACCTATACGTAGAGGTCAAAAGCAGATCAGGACGAAAAGTTAATGTTCCACACTCGGAAACAGTATGTTAGTGTTAGGTTTTGATTTATGAAGCAGCGCATTAACAAAGTACATTAAGCAACATGGACAATGGAAGCTAGAGCTGAAAACTACTCATTGCAATAGAAACCCCATTACAATAGCACTTTGAATTACACTTTCTTGATGACTTAAGGCAATGTAAGGTTTGTTGTATTGAGGTGACAATAACTCAATAGGCCATTCAGAATAGCAGTTTTTAATGTACACATTTTAACATAGGATATTAAACCTTAACGCGTCAAGAAAGATATTTTGGAATACTCAGCATACAATTCTTTAATACTTAAATCAGATTGCTTAAAGACCTCCAGTGCCTGCAGAACTTTCATCCTGCGAGTATTAAATAGTTTAAGTACATTCAAGCAGGGGCGCTTTGATAATCAGGTGAGTCATGAATGTTGTGTGGAAGGCTCATCTAAAATTAATTACATTGAAACATCCAAAACATTACAAAAGTGTTAGTCATAGGCATAGCCATCACAATATTGAACAAAATAAAAATTCACAGAACTACGTGGCTGAAAGACTCAAAGGGTTTACCATATAGAACACTGAAGATAACTCTGATAAAGAATCTAAAATGAGATTCCTTTCTTGTAAATCTAAAATACCTTTTATTTAGAATAACCTTACTTTTCTGTTTTTGGCAGCAGCAGGTTTCCTTTTCACTGGTGTTTTCTTTGCTGGTGCTCTTGGTTTTTTAACTTTTGATACAGTAGTTTTTTTCTTAATTGCAACTTTCTTTTTTTCTGGTTCCCACTCATCGTCATCTTCAGGGGAATCGGAGTCTGAGGACCTGAGATCAATCAGAAACAATTTATCAAATTATGGAACCAGTTGTTATTTTTGTAAGATTTACTTTTACATGCATCAATCGTATTGCATATTCTATAGCATTACTTCCACCCATCACCTCTCATAGAGAACCTTGTGTATTGGTAGTAAATTCCATACACTCATGTTTGCTACAAGTAAATAGATTTCACTAACGATCATTAAACAGTTATGCAGTGATAAACCTGGTGCACCAGATTAGGGCTGAGCCATACACAGGTCACATCATTTGTGCAGAATACTGCAGTTTTAGTGAGCTTACTTTCAAAATGTAGGTATAGTAGCCTGGAAAAGAACAAAGGTTCTTTCTTAAACAATATGCAAATTAAAGTGTCCTCCTGTTGGTAAAAACATTTGGATTTCGACAACATACAACAAATAAAAAATATTTCAGCACTACATTACTAGCGAACAAGTTACTTGCCTTTGGTAACGCTTTATCTGGTAGAGGATCTATCTAGCAGCAGAATTCTTACCACAGAATTATCCCCAGGAGTCAGGCTGGATCCAGAAATTTTTCATGAACAGTACTCCTGCACGCAGGTAGGTGGATTCATTCGGGTAAGTAACTTGTTTATCTGACAGAGACTTCGAGCCATAGATTCCTTAACTTAGAATAGATACCCAAGCGATTCCTCCCTGGAGGTGGGCCTGAGGACCAATTTCACACAAAGAATTCCTGCAGGACTGAAGAGGCAAAGTGCCCATCCCTACGGACCGGACTGTCCAGACAGTATCATTTGGTAACTGTGTGCAAGGAAGCCTACGTTGCTGCCTGCCAGATGTACAGGACCGGAACTCCATGTCCTAACGCAGTGGTTGCAGCTTGAGCTCTGACTGAATGAACACACAAACCCTCAAGGGGTTGCTTCTTAGCCAATGCGTAGCAGATTTTAATGCAGAGCACGGTCCATCTGGAGATGGTCCGCTTCTGCACACCCTTGTTCTTCTTCACTCCGACATACCCCACGAAGAGTTGGTCTTCCACTCAGAACTCGTGTGCACGGTCAAGGTAAAACGACAACACTCTTTTTGGAGGGATGAGGTGGATTGTAAAAAAAGTAGGCAGAGTGATGGTTTGGCCAATGTGAAATGGAGTGACCACTTTTAGAAGAAAGGAAGCTCTCGTACGAAGCACCAATTTGTCTGAGTACATGTTAAGATAAGGATGCTTGGATTACAAGGCCTGCAGCTCACTGACCCTCCGGGCGGATGTTATTGCTCTGAGAAAGGCCATCTTGATGTAATGAGACTGAGTAGACAATTGTGCAGAGGCTCAAAGGGATCACACATAAGGAAAGTGAGGACGAGATTGATGTCTCACTGAGGCATAATAAAAGGAGTCGGAGGAAACATATGTTGCAAAACCCCTGACCTTTTTCCCCAATTTACATAATAAGTGCACTCGTGGAAATGAGCAAACAAGGTAAGCTTCACGCAAGCCCTCGATTTGACTTTAATGTCAACAAGCCTTCTTAAACATGCAAGAACTGTTGTTTCTTGCTTTTCCCTGTGTTTCCAAAGCAACCACAGGATAGCTGATACCTGAGCACGTGCCAGAACTACACTCAACAGTGCCGGCCAAAAAGTTAACTGCCTTTTTCTCAAAATCTGCTCCCTCATAAATCACACCGTGGAGATTACTGATTTATTAGAGCGAGGAGGCACTGATATTGCCTTTCTAACGGAAACATGGGCAGATGAAGCATCTGTCCCTCATTTCATTGCATGTTTACCTGATGTCTATGACTTAATTAGACTGGACCGACCCCAAAGGCGAGGTGGAGGCCTTCCAATCATCCTTCAAAGTTTTATTAAAGCCACACATACACCCCTTTCTCACCTCAACTCTTTGTCTTTGCTTTTCTCACGGATTCATAAGGCCTACTCCTTTAATGGCCTACTCATTTACCGCTCCCCAGGTCCAAGATACATTTTCATGTCTCTGCTGGGTTTTATGGAAGCATGTATTGACTATCTCAATTTTACCATTTTAGGTGACTCTAATTTTTACCTAAAACAACCCGATGATACAAATTCTGAACTTGTACTTAAAAACTAATTAAACAATCCACTCACATCGCAGGCCACATGATGGCATTTTTTCAAATAATCCTAACATAATGATTAACACATTTTTACCTCTAATTCGGACTAACCACAAAGCCATCTTGTTTAAAATGAATGTCCCTATTCCTAGCACTGGCCCGCCAAAGCGCCAGAGGCGTGCGATAATTGAGCTTTGAAAAAAATTAACTCCTACATTCTAGATGCCTTATTAAAAGAATCCACACCTCCAGTTAATGATGACCTGGAGCAAGCTTCAGTCTCCTGGGACTCTTGGATAAATGCAGCTGTCTCCCAGCATGCCCCCCTTAAAAACAGAACAAACGATCGGAAAACGCCTTCTGCGCCATGGTTTTTTGCAGGATCTTAAGGAGCTAAAGAAAAAATGCAGACATCAAGAACAGCAATAGAGGATGCAATATAGTCCAGAAGTAAAATTAAAATATACAAATGTATTAAAGGACTACAAAACCTTAAAGTATCCAAAATAAACTTTTTCACTGATAAGATCAAAGCAGCTAGCAACTACTCTAGGGAGTTATTCAAGACTGTAAATTATTATCATCCTTTGGAAACAAAAACAGGGCTACACCTAGCCAAAATTTCTGTGATCAATTAGCCAATTTTTTATTTTCCAAGGTTAATACTATTTTTCAAGATTTTAAAAATACAAGCACCAGTCTTTTTCCGACTCGTACAACTGCCACCGATGATGGACTCTCCGTTAAAAAAAGTTCCAGGACTTTACTCCAGCTTAAACTTCTTCACACATCTTTCGGTAGAAAAAGTTGTTTGTTTTCTAAAAACCAGTCGGGATTCCCTGCAGATCCCTGATCTTCCGAGGTATTTCATCCAGTTTCTGAAACCTTGCTATCCACCTAGCCTTAATTATGATGAATAGGATCTTGGACACAGGCTGCTTTTCGACAGCCTGGAAAAAAAGCCTCAATTTTGCCGCTTGTCAAAAACCCCTCTTGATCCTTCTGAAGTGAAAAATCACAGTCCTATCTCTTGTCGACCACCTCCGGCAAAAGCATTGGAGAGAGCAATGAATCAAGAATTTATCTCCTTCCTAGATTCAAACAAATGTATTGACTCTGCACAACAAGGCTTTAGGCCTAGACACAGTACAGAGTCTGCCCTATTGGCAGCCACTGAAGAGATAAGATCCATTGTCGACAGAGGTGACAGTGCTGCCCTAGTCCTAGAGGACTTGTTTGACAAATTTGATATGGTTGGCCATCATTGCCTCGTCAACCGTCTCGAAACCAGGGCATAAAAGGAACAGCTCTCAATTTAATCAGTTCCTTCCTTTCCAATAGAGAGCAAGTAGTGACCCTAGACGGATACACATATACTCCCTTCAGGCTTCCTTGTGAGGTTCCTCAGAGGTGCTCATTAAGTCCAACCTTTTTTACTGCACACATCACCCACCTTATTCAGCTGATCAAATCCTATAGCTTTACGGTGTGTTTTTACGCCGATGACACAGTTAGTGGTAACTGTCTCTTCCAACCCAAAAAAAGTAGCTTTACAGTTCAGTGTATGCATGAACGGTATTGCTCAGTGGATGCAACTCAACTTTTAAAAGCTTAACTCCGATAAAACGGAGGTACTATTGTTTGGCAACAACAATACTTTCTGGAACACCACTTGGTGGGCATCGGATCTGGGTCCTTTACCTGGTCCAGTGCAGAAGGCAAGCAATTTGGGTGTCATCTGCAACAACAGACTAGCCTTCATTGAACATTCGAAACTAGTGTCCTCTTACTGCTTCTACATGCTGAAAACGCAAAAATAAATCCTTCAATTTCTTCCACTTGGACAAGGAAAATGAGTGATTCTAGCACTTGTTATTTAAAAAATTGATTACTGCAATGCTTTATTTGTAGGATCTCAAACAAGTCTCCTCAAGAACTTCAGACTACAAAACGCAGCAGCCAGAGTTCTATTGAATCTCCCTAAGTTTTGCTTGGTTTCCAACTCTATTAGGGAACTCCTCTAGCTTCCCATCCGGGCTCGGGTTCCGTTCAAATGGCTTTGTTGGACTACAGCAGGATGGTCCGTTTTTTCTGCAGGGCATCTTCAAGTGGCATTCCCCACTCGTTCTTTACGGTCTAGTACGGCAAACAAAGTGCAGGTACCCAGAAAAAGAAAATCCCACTGGGGTGTGAGAAGTTTTTTCCTACTCTGCAGCAAGATGGTGGAATTCGTTATGTAACATCCACGATCTCAATCCAATCTTCAGAAATTCAGGAAAGACTTAAAAATTTGCCTTTCAATCCCAATCAGATCACTCTGAACTCCAACAAGCTGATGTGGAGTCCCGATTCTGCCGGAGACCAAAATCCTTTGCTCTCCACCTCTACCAGATGGCCACACCATCCCAGGAGTGACACATCTGTCACCACTATCGGATCTGGTTGGAGATGGGACAGGGGTTTGCCTCGTACCTAATCGTGGTTCGTAAGCCACCACTGCATGTCCTTTGCAGTTCTCTTTGTGATCTGGACCATGCCAGAGAGATTCCCCTGATGCTGAACTTAATGGAACTTCAGGTCCTGCTGAAGAGCACGCATATGCCAAGGGACATGTGTGACAAGCAGGATGCAGGGGGGCATGAGGCCCATCAACCTCAGAGTAGGTCTCACTGAAATCCATAATAGTGGCTGAAACATCGGTATCAGCCTGAATTTCTTGGACTCGCTGTTCGGGATGATAGGCCTAAAACTGCACCCTTTCCAGAGCAGCTTCAATAAAAAGGGGCATCTGAGAGGGAGTCAGGTTAGACTTTGGCATGCTGATGGTGAACCCCAACAAATGCAGGAGGTATGCCATAGTCTGGAGGTGGGAGATGATAGGAGGAGCCCACCATCAACCGCCAGTCACCGAGATAGGGGAAAACTGGCACCCCTGATCTCAGCAGACGAGCTGCAACCACCTCCAACACCTTGGTTAACACCAGAGGGGCGCTGATGAGGCCAACAGGGAGCACAGCGAACGGAAAATGCTTGTGGCCCACGGTGAACCGCAGGTAACGCATGTGGGCAGGCAGGACGGGAATGTGGAAATATGCATTCTGCAAGACCAACACCCCCATCCAGTCTCAAGGGTCCAGGGAGAGCATCTGAGCAAGAGTGAGCATCTTGAATTTCTCCTTCTTGAGAAAGAAATTGAGAGAGTGTAGGTCGAGGACAGAACAAAGACTTCCATCCTTCTGGTGCATTAGAAAGTAGAGCAGCCACAACCAACTTCTGGCACCGGCACACTCTTTATGGTTCCTTTGGCCAAAAGAGCAGTCACTTCCTGGTGGAGAAAAGAGAGGTGGTCCTCCATCAGCCTGTCATAAGTAGGTGGCAAGGAGGGAGGCTTAGTCTTGAAGGGGTGGGAGTAGCCCCTTCAGACAATCTGCTATGGACTGCCTGCGGGGCAGGTGATGGCGAATCCTGCCACCCATTGGGTGATGATGATGGTAAGCAGGCAGACTAGGAGGGCTCGGAGGCTGTGGCTGCTGGGGGGTTGGTGGACTAACCCGACCGCTGGCCACCATTGGGCCGTTAGAACCCTGTCGGCAGTCATGCAGAGGTTGGAAAACTTGCGCGCCGCAGCAGCTGGGCAGGGAAAGACGCAGCTGGACGCCACTTCCGTGGCCCGAAAGGAGCAAAATGAGGGCGACGAGGGGCAATAGAAAGGCCCAAGGACCTGGCCATAGTCCTGCTGTCCTTAAAGCGCTCCAGCGCCGAATCTGCCTTGTTTCCCAAGAGACAGGAGCCTTCAAAGGGCATGTCCATGAGTGAGGACTGGACATTCCCAGAAAAGCCAGTCACCCTCACTCAACCAGGCGTGGCGTCGCAGGGCCGATGTTGACGAAACCATCTGTCTAGTGAGTCGGTGGTGTCTAGTCCGCAGAGGATGGTGAACTTCGCTGAATTCCTCCCATTGGAAATAGATTGGAAGAGCATGGACCAGGCCTCCTTTGGGATCGTTGGCAGTACCTGCCCAACTGCATCCCAGCGAGTGTGGGAATAGTGGCCCAAAAGGCACCCGGTGCAAGGCTGGTGGAAGAATACATCTTCTTCTCAAGAGTGTCCAGCCTCATGAATTCCCTGTCTGAGGGTGCAGTAGGGAATGTACCAGAATTTACATGGGACGGGAAGGCTTGGACCACCAAGGTTTCCAGGGTAGCGTGTTAGGTGAGTACAGTTGAGTCCCCTGGATATGGGCAGTGGTGGCAGGCAATCGTCCTGTTCACAGGAGCCCCAGTGTTGGGCTTGGACTAACTCCCAAGCAGGACGCCAGTAAGTGCCTCATTGAAAGGGCAGAGCAGTTCTGATGGCGACACTCCCAGCTGAAGCACTTCTGTCAAGACATTAGTCTTGACTGCCACAGGGGGCAAGCTAAAATCCAGGACCTCAGCCACCCTCTGCACCACCATTACAAATGAAACTCCCTCCTTCGTAGCCACGGTAAGGGGAGAAATCAAGCCGGTAGGGGAAGAAAGCATGCCAGTATCTGGATTAGTATCCAGTCCACTGGCTTTACTCAGAGCCTCACACCGGTCCATTTGTTCCCCGAGTCCTAGCCCATAAGAATAGGGCTCAGGCTCTGGCCTGTAAGGCATGGCTCCTGATGGTGCCAGATCCCCCTACCCCTCTCTGACTCCGTGTCTGAGTCAGGGATGAGAATGGGGATGGAACGACCAGTGGGCGCTGGGAGAGTCGGCCTCAAGATAGGCATCAGGGAAGGTTGAGGTGGCACAAGCGGCGCCATCTATGGATTCATGGGGCCTGACTGATGCCGGAGCTGCCGGCGTGAAACCAGTAGGAGCCCCTTCCGAATCCACGTGGCCCGAAGATGTGCCGGAGGGAACAAGTTGGCCAAAGATAAGGTGCATGGCCTCATAAATTTCACAAGTGGGAGGGGGATTGCTCAGGCTACTGGAAATTCAGGGAGGCACGTAGCCGACTCTGGGACTAGCTCAACCGCGGAGCCAGGCCTCGAGTGGTGACGCTTCCTCATCCCGTCAGCTGACGGACGAGTAGAAGCCAAAGCACCCTTCCACTACTTTTTCGTCTTGCAGGACTTGGACTTACCAGAGTGCCTTGATGACCTGGAGTGTGACGACGACCTCAGGCTTTGTAACTGCTACCAGGACTTTTCTCTCGACCAGGACCTCGATCATCGTGGCGTCGCAAGTCGAGCCATTATAAGCTTGAGGGTGTGCTCCCCCTAGGTCTTCGGGTGCATGGCACGGCGTCAGTGCAGGCCTTCGGGTTGTGCTCGAGGTACCAGAGGCATACAAGGTGCAGAAAACTGTTCCCAAAGTCCGAGAGGTACCGATACAAATGTAGGGAACATAATATAATAAAAAGAACGTCCCCCACACACCAATTTCCAAACCACATTGGAATATTCATACATTTATCATAACTCGCATACTCTCTAGTCTCACAGCACCAAACCCAAATATCTGCAAAAATGTCTAATATTTATTATATTATCCCGATGTACATATACAAGACAATTAAACCAATAAAATAAGTCCTACTATTAGACACAGGTATTTGATTACAATTTCCAACTTTATCTCCTATGTCCCTTTTGCATCAGTATATTCATACAGCATCATCGGAAAGACGAATTTAAAAAGAAATAAACAGGTTTGGTTAAATAAACATTTATGCACAATATACAATATTTGTATTCTTTTGTTTGATTGTATATTGTGCATACAGTTTTTTTCTTAAACAAACCTGTTTTTTAAAAAAAAAAAAGTGTTCTTCCTTTGATACTGTATGAATATACAATGTAAAAGGGACATAGGAGATAACGTGGAAAGTGAAATCAAATACCCGAGTCTAATTGTAGGATTTTGAAATTGTTTTAACTGTAATGTATATGTACATTGAGATAATATAATAAATATTAGACATTTTTGTATATATTTGGGTTCAGTGTTGTGAGACTAGAGAGTATGTGAGTTATAATGAATGTGTGAATATTCCACTGTGGTTTAGAAATTGGTATGTGGGGGATATTCTTTTGATTATAATACAAGGTGCAGATCCATCACCGATATCTATCCATGGCAAGTACTGCGGGGCTTGAAGCTGGCCTTCTTCGATGAAATACTGCCACACCAGCTAAACCTCAAAAAAGTTTCGACAAAACGTCGAAAAAACCTAGTCAAAAAAATTACAAAGTGGTAGCTCTTCCTGGATCTGCACTGCATGGAATGGAAAGAAAAGAACTGACATCAGAGCGCCAGGGTGCGCCTATATAGGCAACACGAATGTCAATTCCAGCACGGACGACGCCATGTGGAGCTGAATGACACCACCTACAGGCATGCAGGAGGACTGCTCACTATAATTTCCGGATCCAGGGTGATGTCTGGGGATAATTCTAAGGTAAGGAGTCTGCGGTTATAAGTCTCTATCAGATAGTACATCCTGTTGTGTTAGAGTACATTGCATTTATTTAGTGCCAAATGCTTCTGTGTGACAGTGTGACAATTAAAACAAGACACAGCCTTCAGAACTTTCCCAGCAATACAAACCCCACGGGAGTCTTGTTTTTTAACCCAAGGATATTGTAGCAATATCTAAGGAATATCACTCTTCTTTATAATCGTCCACATCTGACAATACATTGCAACAAGAAAATGCTTTTCTAGACGCCATGCGCCTACCATGGCTGACCCAAATAGCAGGAGAACTGTTAGAAAGGGAAGTCCCGGAACTGAAAATTTCAGAAGCAATTAAAGAAATGCCTGCAAAACTCCTGGAGAAAATGGACTACCTCTTAAATCCTATAAGATTACTGTCCTACTATAGTGCGGTTGCGGAGCAGGATTTTTGTCAATGCCATAGCTACTGATGGCTTAAGACTTGAGAATAAGGTGTTTCTCTCCTTAATATTGAAACCAGAGACCGGCATCTAAGCTCTAGCTATAGATTAATACAGACATGTTGATAATAGCTAAAACACTGCCACAAGACTGACAATAATGTATATTTGTAAATCGCACGCTCACCCAAAGGTATCTTGGCGCTGATGTTTAATGTCCAAGCCACTGCTAGTGCACAAGAACCAAGTGGACTTTGCTCCAGGCAGATCTTTAGCAACCAACTCTGAACTAATATGCACCTTTTCTGGAAACAAAGACACTGAAAGCAGTAGAACCTACCAGTCTCTTTTGAAACCGAAAAGCCTTTGACCATGCAGAGTGATCCTATTATTGATAATCTTGAAGATTTTCGGCCTCAGATCTAAATTGCTCAAAAACGTTGGCTGATTTTATAAAAAATCTACTGCTGCAGTTAACACTGGGGGATTCATCTTTTTAGATGTTCAATGTTGCGGCACCTGACAACCTCTCCACTTCTTTGCTTACACTAGAACCTTTAGCAACCACAATCAGAAAATTGCATTAGATCCACAATATTGAGACATAAGCTGGTTAGCTGAAAGTTTTCCTATATGCAGGCAACGTTATGCTGACTCTTATAACTCGGAACAATCCTTAAAAAGTACTATTTCTGCCTTCTCGATGATCCTGGAACTACACAAAAAAGAAATTGGGACAAAAGTGAAGCATTGCCTATGAACTCCTTTACAACAAGAGCAGCACTGGCAGATCTCCCTTGCCGGTGGTGCTGGACAAATTGAAATATCTTCTCACCTGGATCAGCTGTAATACTAATTTCATGGTAATAGAATTTGCACTATGGTTAATAGACCATTCAAAATTAACCCTAAGAAATATCTGCAATTGCCACTCTAGTTTAGAGAATACAATTCAAATGGTGATGGCCCTCGATGTCTTCAGCATGTTTCCCTTCCAACTGCCAAAGAAAATATTGCTTGAAATAGATTGCATGATTGAACGATGCATATGGGATGATCAACGGCTGCTGTCAAAAATGGAGAAGAACAAGTTGCTTACCTTTGGTAAAGCTCTTTCTGGTAGAGACTCTACGTAGGTCCAGATTCTTCACCTTTTGAAAATTCCCCAGGCGTCAGAGGATATGGCAACGTTTCAAGAGTAAAGAACCACAGTTACACCCAGGGTCTGGCCCGGGGAGGGAACTAGAGGCGTTAGGGCACTAGAGAACGGTCAGCCTCCAACCAAAGCTATGAACCACAGAAACGACCGTCCCTAGTTGTGTCTTAAGAGATGCCCAATTTAGTGGGGGCAAATCACAAAAATTGACGGACTGGCATCACACACCACCAGGTGTCATGCTTCATCATCTGCCAATCCTCGCCCTCTAAAAACCGCGTTTGATAGAGGGCGGGCATACACCTGAAGACAGGGATGCACTTCTAAACTAAGTGGGGGCACAAACAAAAAAAGGAGTGAGTGAATTTAAAAACCATCATAGTATACCTGAACAATTTTTATTCTATGGGGTTACTATGTAGGATTAAAATATATAAAAAGGTGCTCACCTGAAACCCATATCGCATGCCACGATCCCACCCAACAGTATAAAAGCTTGCTGCGCACTACACTTAATGTCACCGGGGAGGAGGCTGGACGCATGCAGCACTAGGTTTTCTAGCGGGGAGTACGCCTTGAACTGTAAGTCGTTGTTCTGATTTCTTCTTCCAACAGGTTGAAACTATAGTAAACCAAGCACGCCCTGACGGTTTTTTCTGCTAACTAATTCAGTATCTTTGATATACCTTCCCAACCAGTCTGGTTTTTAACCCTTTTGTCTTCATCCTTTATCGTCTCCCACCAGAATGTGGCCACAAGGATTTCCCCCCTACCCCTCCCATGGGGCAAATAGGTTTTTCCAATAGGGTAAGACTTCTATATTTGTTTCACATGAATGTCAGAGTGAACACAGATGCCTGACACTCATATAACATTTTTCACCTTTTTCACTTTAGGAGAGAGCAGTAAGTATGGAGCGTGACTGTGACACATCAAGGTCTACCGAATGACAACCATTTTGAGTATTATATGTTTGTCTCACCCCCTCTCTCTTACAGGTTTCTCTAAACAGGTGGCAGCTGGCTATAGGCCTACGCCCCCAGTGGTAAGATTGGAGCCCAATATTTAAGGTCCTGACGAATGCCACGTACCCAAGTGGACAATACAGGCAGAAACATGTTGACCCCCTATTAACAATAACTGATTCACAGCGGCGATGGGATGATAAGGTCCCCACTCACCGCACTTATATATTTTAATCCCACATAGTAACCCCATAGAATAAAAATTGTTCAGGTATACTATGATGGTTTTTAAATTCACTCACTCCTTTTTTTGTTTGGGCCCCCACTTAGTTTATAAGTGCATCCCTGTCTTCAGGTGTATGCCCGCCCTCTATCAAACGCGGTTTTTAGAGGGCGAGGACTGGCAGATGATGAAGCATGACACCTGGTGGTGTGTGATGCCAGTCCGTCAATTTTTGTGATTTGCCCCCACTAAATTGGGCATCTCTTAGACACAACTAGGGATGGTCCTTTCTGTGGTTCATAGCTTTGGTTGGAGGCGGACCGTTCTCTAGTGCCCTAACGCCTCTAGTTCCCTCCCCGGGCCAGACCCTGGGTGTAACTGTGGTTCTTTGCTTTGTACAGCCTTTTGGCTGTGGGAACATTAACTAGGGCCTACTCCACAACTGGGAGTCTTTCGAGGACTGTATTGGATAAAAGCCAAACGTCCCATATACTATAATTACATTGGAAGTCCGTGGTGTAGCCACAATCCACCTCCTTAATAATGGAGACGGAAGTCATGTTTGACGAAGACACCTTTACAGAAATACTGAGAACCCCCTCACTACTGGCAGAAACAGTAGTAGCATGCACCGTAAAAAACTCTGACGAATGGGAAGCACTAACAACCAAGAAGAAAGAACAGATAAGAACAGCTCTTCATGGAGCTTTTATGACAGAATACCTGAGGAAGAACACCGCTCCCAGGGGCCTGATAGTCACCAACGAACCCATACTCTTTCTGAACAATAAAGAATTCAGGATCAACTGGTCCGGTATAGCCTGGAAATGTACCAAGGACTGGTTGGTGCTCATTATTAACATGGCAAGACAACTGGCGGATGCCCTTCTTGTTGAGATCCAGCAGAGCGAGAGTCGACTTAAAACGACTATTGATATCAAAATCTTTAAGAAAAAATTAGACGATATCAATAACGACCATCAAGAATACCGGAAATCCCTCACCCAGTCAAAGATTACCAAACTTCAAAAGGATGTCTTGAAATTCAATAGGGATACAGTCTACCCCTATACGACTGATGAGTACTACGACAAGGCTCCAGAACCCCAACCTACAAGGAGACGACAGCAGCAACAACGCCCCCGTCCAACTCCCCTGAACTGGACTTTCAGTGCAGGAGATGAGCGCAGTACATCAGAAAGCGGCGAAGAAGACAATGGAGGTACTACCAACCAAGGTCAACAACAAAGACCGCACCATAACCAACAGATGTACGCCCCTCCAATGAATCCGTATGGATTTTGGCAGCAACCACCGTTCTATCCGCCGAACTTTGGCTATTATCCCGGCCCACAACCTTTTTTATCCAGGGGCAGGGGACGAGGCAGAGGAAAACAGAAACAATGGAGAGGACCAAGAGTACACTGGGAGGAAACCGCGGAAGACCAACTAGGCGCAGTAACAAGGAGCAGGGGCAAAGGCACCACAGCCTCAACGAGCAAACAGATACGAACATAGTGAACCTGAGTAATTACCAACTATCAGGACCTGAATAATCAGTACTACAGAAAGGTTTAGGCTTTGTACCCACTCCCCAAAATGATCCATTTACCCTACATACCGAACTGGCACATTTTTTTCGGAAAATCAGACTCAGGGCCTTCTTTGGAGACACTAAAATAAACAAACCGAAGGACGATGGACATACTGATCTAAGAAATAAATCTACCTTTTGTCCACCTATACAATCCATTCCATGCCAGGTTTTGGCTTTTGAACAGGCAGTATTGGCAGAAATTGAAAAGATCAATTTTCACAATCTAAAAGGCTTCCAAAATCTAACCCGGGAAGAAAAATCCGCGATGTCAAATCTCAAAACCAACAGAGACATCACGATTAAACCAGCGGATAAAGGTGGGGCCACAGTGATCCTGGACACAAACGCATACGATCAAGAGTGCCTGAGACTATTAGCCGATGCAACCAGCTATGAGGTTTATCAGACGGACCCTACTGGACGCCTAATGACCAAAATAAAGTCCATCGTGGTAAAAGCCACCGCCAACAACTGGATTACACAACATGAAGCAGACTTCCTCATTAATGAGAACCCTAGGATGCCCAGGTTCTATACCCTGCCGAAGATACATAAAAACAGGGTCCCACCACCAGGAAGACCCATAGTCTCAGGGATCGGTTCCATACTAGAACCCCTATCCCAGTTCTGTGACTGGTTCCTGAGACCTATTGTCCAAAATTCAAGAACCTACCTACGGGACACCAAGGATGTTCTCTGTCTCCTACGTGACATGCCTATCAATCATATGGAAGACACCCTGGTCACCATGGATATTGAAGCGCTGTACACCAGTATACCACAGGTGCGCACTTACCAAGTGGTAGAGCAAATAATTCTAAACCAAGATTGGAACTATGTCACACCACAACACTTCATAATGGAATGCGCAGAACTGGCACTATGTGAACTTTTTTGAATTCAAGGACGTGATATACCACCTGATCAAAGGTACTTCAATGGGGAGCACATTCGCTCCCAGTCTGGCATGCCTCTACGTACACCAATTTGAGGAGGACCATATCTTTAAGGAAACCAACCCCTACCTTGATCAAATCAAAATGTGGAAGAGGTACATCGACGACGTTCTGATCGTCTGGATGGGTACCAATGAAGAAGCACAATCATTTGTGGAATGGGTAAACAGCATTGATCCACATTTGAGATTCACACATACCATCGACAAAGAAAGAGCAATATTCCTGGACCTTGAAATCAACCTATCTTCAGAAGGCCTACGCACAAGAGTTCACAACAAAGCAACCGACAAAAACAGCCTTCTGCTTTTTGAAAGCTTCCATCCCAAAGCCCTAAGACAAAACCTCCCGGTAGGGCAATTTCTGCGCCTCCGCAGAAATTGTTCAGAAATTTTAGACTTTCATGAACAAGCAGACACCCTGGAAATGAAACTCAGAGCAAGAAATTACCCCCCAAAATTGGTCAAGAATGCCAAAAAAAGAGCTCGAAACAACAACCGGGCAGCTCTTTTAGAAAATACGCCAAAGGAGCCGGCCAACCGGATGGTGTGTGTCACCACCTTTACCCCAGCGTCCAACAAAATTCAGAACATTATTCAAAAGAAATGGCGCACGACAAAGTCTGGACCCAACCCCTATTTGCGTACAAACGCAGTAGGAACATCAAGGATGAACTAGTCCATACAAAACCACCAGCCGCTACAGATGACAACCAACTGACACTATGGGGCCACCAACGACCAACTGGACATTACCCCTGTGGCGATTGCGTATCATGCCAATTCACGGCCACCACAAAAGAAGTGGACATAGGTACTGAGCGGCCATGGACTCAGAAGAACTTCTCTAACTGCAACACAGAAAATGTAGTGTACCTACTCAAATGCCCTTGCCAACTCATGTATGTTGGCATGACTGCTAGGCGTGTAAAGATCAGAATTAGTGAGCACCGGACCACTATCAGAAGGAAGAAAGATAACACCAAATTAACAAAACACTTCCTTGAGAAAGAACACTCTGATAAAGATCTAAGATGGACGGTACTGGAAGTAGTACAGAAGCGCAATGGCTGCCTCTCACATGTCTTACATGTCAGAGAACAGCGCTGGGTGTTTCGCCTTGGGACATGGAAAAACGGATTGAACGATGATATCCCATGGCTACAAATGAAGTAACTTCCCTTAGCGCTCACTAAAACATACACTTTAACAGTACCCATTATAAAGACAAAAACACAAACAATAGACACAGTAATACATGTGAATAGAGCTATACGTAGTTTCCCTTACTCCCTAAAACTAGAATCATCTTGATCAGCAATCATGCGGTAGCTGTAAAATCAACTTGTGCACTAATTGTGGGTTTAACCACACCATCACCCTGACTGTAAACAATCTGGGTTTGTTTTCTCTTCCTTTCTTCTGTGTAAATACTTGAAACTGCATCCGTCATGAAATAATACTCATGAGCAGGGCACATGTTCCCCATATTTCTATATAACGTGTCTACACACGTTAAATCACTCCCTTGTATCTCCAGAAACTATGGCAGGCGCTTTCATTGGACCACAGCTGGTCCCGCCCCACCCCAGGCAATCATCTGAGGTAATGACGGGACACAGGAAGCGGCGTGTCATAGAGCAGCGCCATGTGCTGACACACCCCCACGAGGGTCAGGCAACAAACAGGCAACGTGCAGTCCTTTCTGCATGCTTCGCTCAGGACACAGGAAATGCAGCATCATCACTGTGCGCCACGCTCACCTGAAACCCATATCGCATGCCATGATCCCACCCAACAGTATAAAAGCTTGCTGCGCACTACACTTAATGTCACCGGGGAAGAGGCTGGACGCATGCAGCACTAGGTTTTCTAGCGGGGAGTACGCCTTGAACTGTAAGTCGTTGTTCTGATTTCTTCTTCCAACAGGTTGAAACTATAGTAGACCATGCACGCCCTGACGGTTTTTTCTGCTAACTAATTCAGTATCTTTGATATACCTTCCCAACCAGTCTGGTTTTTAACCCTTTTGTCTTCATCCTTTATCGTCTCCCACCAGAATGTGGCCACAAGGATTTCCCCCCTACCCCTCCCATGGGGCAAATAGGTTTTTCCAATAGGGTAAGACTTCTATATTTGCTTCACATGAATGTCAGAGTGAACACAGATGCCTGACACTCATATAAAAATTTTCACCTTTTTCACTTTAGGAGAGAGCAGTAAGTATGGAGCGTGACTGTGAAACATCAAGGTCTACCGAATGACAACCATTTTGAGTATTATATGTTTGTCTCACCCCCTCTCTCTTACAGGTTTCTCTAAACAGGTGGCAGCTGGCTATAGGCCTACGCCCCCAGTGGTAAGATTGGAGCCCAATATTTAAGGTCCTGACGAATGCCACGTACCCAAGTGGACAATACAGGCAGAAACATGTTGACCCCCTATTAACAATCACTGATTCACAGCGGCGACGGGATGATAAGGTCCCCACTCACCGCACTTATATATTTTAATCCCACATAGTAACCCCATAGAATAAAGATTGTTCAGGTATACTATGATGGTTTTTAAATTCACTCACTCCTTTTTTTGTTTGGGCCCTCACTTAGTTTAGAAGTGCATCCCTGTCTTCAGGTGTATGCCCGCCCTCTATCAAACGCGGTTTTTAGAGGGCGAGGACTGGCAGATGATGAAGCATGACACCTGGTGGTGTGTGATGCCAGTCCGTCAATTTTTGTGATTTGCCCCCACTAAATTGGGCATCTCTTAGACACAACTAGGGACGGTCCTTTCTGTGGTTCATAACTTTTCAGGAGTACCTCGGCGCGCTGTCAGGTGGCACCATGCGGCACCGTACTAATGCCATTCCACTCCGGTTATGATGTGCAGAGTTCAATTAAATGCCACCCCAGCAAAATAATGTCAGTTGTTTTCGAGGCTGTTCATGCTCCAAGATGCAGAGCCCCAAGAGCAAATTGCTTTTGGCCAGTGCATAGATTCTCAGACTTTGCTTTTTATAAATAGATAGAGTCCAATCACAGAACAGGGATAATCAGTGAGGAATCTGCAGCTAAATAGAGTCTCTACCAGAAAGTACGTTACAGAAGATAAGTAACGTGTTCTTCTCATTAAGACTTCTAGCCACAGATGCCTCAGCTTTTGAATAGATACCACAGCAGTACCTATTTGGAGGTAGGCCCATGAAGGTCCTCAAAGACTGAGTGGGCAAAATATCCCTCTCTGCGAACCTGACTGTACAAACAATAGTAATTTGTTAACGTATTGAGGGACAGCCATTTCACTTCATGGCAGATTTCCAGGACAGGAACTGTGTGCCAATGCAGTGGTAGTAGCTTTGGCCCTTGAAGAGTGAGCAGGCAGTCCTTCCAGGGACCACTTTTTGGCCAATGTGTAGCAGATCTTAATGCAGAGCACGATCCAGCAGGAGATGTTTTTCTTATGCACTGTTTTGCCTTGTATTACCCTAGATAACCTGACAAATAGCTGATTGTCCACCCAGTGGTCCTTGGTACGGTTTATATAAAAGCTGAGCACACTTTTGGGATCCAAGCGATGGAGCCTCTGAACCTCCTTAGTGGGAAAAGGTGGAGTATAGAATGCCAACAGGGTCATAGTTTGACCTATGTGTAATGGCGCCACAGCTTTTGGTAGAAATGATGCTCGTATCCACAGAATCAGTTGGTCTGGGAAGAAGGTAGTGTGAGGAGGATTGACACAAAGAGCCTGAAGTTCACTCACTAGCTGTGCCAAGGTGATAGCGACAAGAATTGTTTTTTTAATAGTAAGGAGCTGAAGGGACTGTTGTAAAGCAGCTCAAATGGTGTACATAGGACAAGTAAGAACCAGATTAAGGTTCCATTGGGGCATTAGGTGGAGGAACACATATGTTGTAGTCCTTTCAAAAATTGCTTCACAACTGGTAATGAGGTCTGATCTGGTATCCCTAAAAAAGCTGAAAGAGCCAAAAGATAACACTTAACCAGGCCCAAAGAAACGCCTTGACAGGCCAAAGACAAAACAAATAAAAGAATGTCAAATAACTTGCACTGGAGAAGGTCAAACCACAAATTTGCCCCAACAACTGGGTATACAGTTTTCCACAAGGTACACCTGGCACTGCCACGGTGACATCAACCATCCCAAGAGGAAGGTCAAAGGTGTTCAGCTGTCGCCGTGCAATCTCTAAGCATGAAAGTGGAGATTGCGAATGCCCAGTTGCAGAATCCTGCCCTGTTGCTGTGACGGCAGGTCCTCCAGGAGGGCGGCCTGATCAGAGGTTAGATGCTCAAGCCCAGAAGTTCAGGATACAACACTCTCTGTGTCCAATTTAAAACCACTAGGTTAATTTGGGCCCAATCAGTCCTTATCTTCTTGAGAACTCAGGGCAGTAGCATATTGGTGGGAAACTATACAGAAGCACGGACTTCCACTCTAGGTGGAAAGCATTTCTGAGTGAAAGATGCCTTGGAAACTCCAACAGGCAGAAGCACTGACATTGCAAGTTCTCGTCAGTGCAGAAGGAATCAAGCCAAGATTTCCCTCATCCCAGAAAGAGGTCTTGTGTCACCTCAGGGTGTAATTGGCACTTGTGATCTGGTCGGAGTCGACCGCTGAGTTTGTCCATGGCGCCCAAAAAGCCTGCAGGAGGTTCATCACCAGGAAAATTTCCTGGCGGTCGAGCCATTTCCAGAGGCACAGCACACCCTGATTGTTGCAATGCCACATGGCAGTGGTGTTGTTCGGACCAACTAAACCAGCCTCACCTTGATGGATGGTAGGAAGGCTTTTAGTGCCAAATGGAGGGTCTGGAGTTCCAGAAGATTGAAATGGAGCCAGGACTCCACCGGGGGCCAGAGACCTCTGATCTCCACCTCTGTCAGAAGGCCGTCCCAAACTAGAAGTGATGCATCGGTCACCACGGTCACCTCTGGGTGGGTTAGAGAGAATCGCGGTCCAGATACCACCACTGCAGGTTTTTCGCAGTCTCCTCTGAAATCTGAACGCAGCCTGAGAGGTCGCCTTGATGTTGGGCCTACTGGGACATTAGAGCCCACTGCACAGCCTGGAAGTGCCACCTGGCCTACTCGATGAGGATGATGCAGGAGGCCATCAGTGCTAGTAGCCTCAGAGTCAACCTCAATGAAATCCAGGACAGAGGCTGAAAAATCATGATCATAAACTGTATGTCCTGGACTCTACTTCCTGGGGAAAGATACAAAACTGAATCGTGCCCAGAATGGCTCAGATGAAAGGGACATCTGAGAAGGAGTGAAGTCTAACTTCAGCATGTATATATTGAACCATAAGGATGACAGGAGGTTCGTTGGAGTCGGAAGGTGGCTGTCGACTGCTGGGGGCGAGCCAACCTTCAACAGCCAGTAATGGAAATAGGGAGAAGACTGGCAATCTTGATTTTTGAAGGTGCGCTGCTACCACGGCCAACACCTTTGTAAATACCAGAGGTGCACTGGCGAGACCAAAGAGGAGCTCCGCAAAGTGAAAGTATTCCTGTCCCCCTACAAACCATCCAGTCTTTGGAGTTGAGAGCAGATAAGACCTGGGTTAGGGTGAGCATTCTGAATTTTCCCTTCTGGAGGAAGATATTTAGAGGAAACAGGTAGGTCTCCATCCTCACCCAGGCACCGCTCCAGGCTCTGCTAGCAGCCATTATCAGGAAGCACGGACTAAACATTGTCTCCTACGCCAACAACACCCAGCTGATCCTCTCCCTCAACAACGAACCCACAGTCGCCAAGAGCAACTTCCACAACGGGATGAAGGCTGTCGCCACCAGGATGAAGGACAGCTGCCTCAAGCTAAACTCAGAAAAGACTGAAGTCCTCATCTTGGGCTCCACCCCTTCTGCTTAGGACAACGCCTGGTGGCCTGTGCACACCCACAGACCACACAAGAAATCTCTGCATCATCTTGGACTCCTCGCTCACCATGAACCACCAAATAAACGCCATCTCATCAGCCTGCTTCCACATGCTACGCCTGCTCCGAAAGATCTTCAGGTGGATCCCCACCGAGTCCAGATAGACGGTCACCCAGGCACACATCAGCAGCAGACACTTCTACGGCAACACACTCTATAACTGCATCCCCCAGAAAATCCTCCAGAAACTGCAAAGCATCCAGAGCACCTCTGTCAGTGTCATCCTCAACATCCCCGCCGCATCCACATCACCAGCCACCTGTGAGACTTCCAATGGCTCCCACTCAACAAAAGAATCACCTTCAAGCTCCTCACACACGCCTACAAAGCCCTACATGACAAAGGACCTGCATACCTCAATCACCGCCTCTTGTTTCATGCACTGACCAGAGACCTCCACTCAACTGGCCCTGGCCGCCATCCCACATATCCACAAGACCACGGCCGGGGGAATATTCTTCTCCTACCTCACAGCAAAGACCTGGAACACCCTGCCTGTCCCCTAAGGCACTCCCAGTCATTGACCCAATTCAGGAAGGACCTCAAGACCTGGCTCTTCAACTGAACCACAGTGCCTTGCGACAGATCTGCAGTCGCCCCCCCGTCCCCCCTTTGGGGTGGTGGGGAGGGGGGAGTAGTTGCACTTTACAAACCACTTGATTAATTCTTTTTTCGGCGCTGATCCTTTTTTCGGCGCCAGAAAGTAGCAGAAATAACAATCACGTCCTACTTCTGGCACCCTATAAACAGTCCCTTTGGCCAGAAGGAATGAAGGAATAGCACTTACTGCTGCAAAATGGAAAGATGGCTCTCCATCAGTCACTGGGAGAATGGCAGATGGTGCGGCGAGGAAGAGTAAGTTTTACTCCCTGCAACCGATCTGTAGGACCCACCTGTCTGATGTTATAGTCTGCCAAATGGAAAATGTTCCTCCGGTTCCTGTAAGGGCATGTTAAAAGATTTGGTATGTGGGACTACAAGGAGAAAAATGGACTGAGTTACCCAATGACCTTGGGGCACTAGACATAATAGCCCTAGACCACGAAACTGCTGGTTTCCTTGTGGAGGCATGACAGGCTGGTGGTATAGTGCACCTCTACCAAATCCCAAATGGAGCAGGTGAATTGCTGCGGCAGCAAGGGTGGAGTGGACAGGCCATGAGAAGGTCAGTAGCCCTGCTCCCCTAAAAATGCTTTAGTGCAGAAACAGCCTTGCCCCTAAACTGACAAGTCCATCAAAGGGTACATCCATCAGGGAGGAGTGGACATCGCCAGAGAACACACTCTATCTCAATCACGCATTGCAGAGAATGGCAACACTGGTGCCAATGGCCCGCCCAACGGAATCGGTGGTGTCCAAGCCACAACAAATCATGAATTTGACCGCATCACAACTGCCTTGAATGCCTAAGTGAGAGATGTCTGAGATATTGAGGCACACAAGGGAGAACTTATGCCACCGAGTCTGTGAGCGTGGTAATAGCGTCCAAACAAGCAGCTGGCGTTAACAGAACGGAATGCAAGATTGGTAGAAGAAAACACTTGTTTCCCAAATGTTTCCACCCACTTATTTTACCTGTCCAGGGAATGGCTGGTAGAGAAGGTTTTGAGGTTAGATACCTTGCACCACTAGATTTTCAGGGAAAGGGTGCTGCAAAAGAAAAACAGGGTTAGGTGGAGCAGGGCAATTTTCTTATTGTCTGGGGGTCTAGAACAATGTTTGGGCTGTGCCCCCAACAAGGTAATTATCAGTGCTTCATTAAAGGGAAGTAAAGGATCAGAATATGTTTGCCTCCGTTGGAAGACTTCTGTTAATGCATTGGTGTTAATGTCCAAGGTGGGAAGCTAGAGGTGAAGAACTTCAGTCGCCCTATGCATAGCCATGACGGAGGAAAATAATTGCTCGGTGACTGGTCCATAGGGTGAGACTCGACTTGTTTCTGGGAGGCATCAAGACTACCAGCCTCCTGTTAGTCATCATACCAGACATCATCTGGCTAGGGTTAAGCAAACTCATCACTCGGGCCATAGCCGTCGTGACAGTCCATACCAAATAGGAAATGCAATGTGTGTTCTCACTCGCTGTAGGTAACCACTAGTTGGTTATACTGTGCACACAGTCTAGGGGTTTCCCAAAAGTGTACAGGGCTCAATGTAAAACCAATAGTGCTCTATTGGTGGTAGTGTGGGTGAGCAGTCTTAGGCCTAACATAGAGGAGTTTAAGACATTTATTGCACAACATTGACCAATAATGAACACATGACGCAAAAAGGAGATCCACACCAATTTTAGAAAAATAAGCTTCGTTTGCATTTTATTTTAAGACCTAGAGCTTCGCAATAAAGTAAGCACGTTTTTAACCAAAAATCCTTTTTACTATAAAAAGTCGAAACTTAGTGCAATTTCTGAACAGTTCAATGTTATCCTATGGAGGAAAACAATAATGTGGTTTAACAGGCACTTTCAAATCCAGTCTTCGGGCCCAAATGTCAGCAATGGGCAAAGGTCAGGTGAGTACCAAAACTGCACCACCAGCTGCCGGGTGCAGAGGTCAAAGTCCGAGTTCGGCCCAATGCGTTCCAATGGAGAATGGGGTCTCGAAGCCATACTGCTTGCAGGTATGTAGATCGGTTGAAGGGGGCCAATGTTTGTGGGTTAAGACAAGCACAGGGAGGGCACAAAGCAGCCCCAAACATACACCACCAGCGGCACAGGGGCAGCTGGGTGAAGGGTG
Source organism: Triturus cristatus (assembly GCF_964204655.1). NCBI lineage: Eukaryota > Metazoa > Chordata > Amphibia > Caudata > Salamandridae > Triturus > Triturus cristatus. The sequence goes on along the minus strand of NC_140589.1, from coordinate 1,621,348,522 downwards.
CAATTTCGTCATCAGGCACCCAATGCTTCCCACCCAAAGTGAGGGTGAAAACCGGGGGTTGCCATCTGCTGCTAAATCAGAGACTAGGGGTCGCATTACAAAAGCGGCAGGCCATTGAAGTTTCCCCTTCGAAGCACTGGCCCATCTTTTGGAAGGAGGTGGGACACCTTTGCCCAAGATGTGCATTGTTTCTGGTCGTAGAGAGCAGAGGCTCTCCATCCAGGGGTCCAGAAACATGTCTATGTTTTGCAGGCTGCCTAAAGTCAGTAATTGCCCACACCAGGGTCAGTAGGTTTTCAGGGGGCACCTCGTAGGTGTCCTCCGATTACATGTTTTAATAAATCTCACACTAGCATCAGTGTGGATTTATTACAAGGAGCTGTTTGGTACCAAACACTATTGATTTCAGGAAAGCCATCAAGGTGCTTGGGAATTCTAGTTGGCGAGTTTCCAGCCCATGTACTTCTTACAGCTTCCCTGGCACTTACAATAATTAGGAACGGACTCAAGTATTGTAGGGGCATATCTGCTTAGGCAGAAATGCCCTCACAGTGGTATAATGCACCCTACCTTAGGGCTGTAAGGTCTACTAGAGGGTGGCTTACCTAAACCTAAAGACAGTGCTGGCTGGCATGGCATACAGGCAGGGTGCCATGTCCACTTTGTTGTTTTTCCTCCCACAAGGGCATGCAAGATGCAAAGGCAATGGCAATGGCATGGTCCTAGTGAGAGGGTGTCACAGGGCACGCTCTTCAGCTTCCAGGCCCTAGGTTCCCAGGGCACCATTTACTAGGGACTTACAGGGGCAAAAGAACCAATAGTGGATATGTTTTAGGGAAGAGAACTGGCACAGGAGACCTGATTGGCAGGGACCCTGTGCACTACAATCAAAACCACATCAATTACCAGGCAACAAGAAGGGGTTACCCATGTCAAAAGAGGCACTTTCTTACACTTGTACCAGCATGAAATTGCTTGAGGTCAGATCAGTGTCGAAGAGAGCTATAAGGACCTTCTCCTCCGGCAGCAACGGAGTCAGTATTAAAGAGGCAGTGCCTGGAGGAGGTGTGATCGGGAGGTGGAGGGCAAGATGGGCTCAGAGGGTCCATGTGGTGCCAAGGGCAAATCTGCCAGCAGCACTACAGATGGCGAGCTTCTCGGCTCCCTGGGGCCTAATGGTGTGTTAGAAGGAGTTGAGAGGGATCTGAAGAGCTGGAGCATCACTCCGCGGAACTCTTCTGTCTGATGTGGCGTAGCAGTTGGCTCTGGAAAATCAGCATGTTCCAGAACGAGCTATTGGATTCACTCCAAAGTCTGCTGCCTTTGGTAGAGAGATCAATAATTGTGCACCACCACTGGGCTTGCTCAGGCAAATGCAAGTGGCAGGAGGGGGGTAGAATCCCTCTTCAATTCCTTATGCAACTTGTTAGACTTACCAGACGATAATGACTGTGACGAAGACCGGCCCCTAGAACAGCTAGGTTGGCTTTGGAACCGGGATTGAGCTTTGGATGTGGGCCAAGACTTGGAGGGATCACAGTGAGGAGTCTTTTTATGCCCTAATGACCTTGGGGTTTATTTATGTACAGTAGCTGCAGGACTTGGAGTCATGGCTCGACCCCAGAAACCACAGGCATACCTGAAGAGAATTTGTCACAGACATTTCTTTGCGACTGTCCTTACAGGTCTTAAACCTGTTGTCTTTGGAGGTGACATAACTTGCACACTGAAGAACAATTTCAAAGTAAATGCCTCTGGGAGAGATGAAGTGAGCTTCGGCTCCGCATCTGGTGGAGCTAAAACTGGAAAAGGAACAGATGTCAGCATGCTGGGGTGGCACCTATATAGGCTTTGTACATATTTTCCATAGCAGCTTCAGTGTGGAGCCGTAGGTACTGCTGAAAAGTTTACCGGTCCAGTCAGATGCCTAGAGAAAATTCAAAAGGAGGGGAATCTGTGGCTAGAAGTCTCTTTCAGATGTTGTATGCATCTACAACATCAGGAGTCCTTTGGCTACCAAAGATGGAACTGCCTCTCAAATATCACAGTCCGCAACATCGTACTTGTATCTTCACTTCTCTCTGGAAACCTGAGACTTGGCCACTACCAAGCAACATTTAATGGAAAAGTACACAGTATCATGATTTTTATACTACAAGATTAAAAAGTCCACCTTGTTGGATATCTCACTACTTAAAGACATAGAGTTTAGCTGAGAGTGCACTCAAAATGTAAAGTCAATGGCTTCCTCCATCTCAACACACCTATATGCATAATTCATGCATGGCTATTGGCAATGAAATGGTGAACAGGGAGATATGTCAAACTGCTGATATAATTAGTATGTGCATTGCCGTGCAAATTAAGTCTTGAATCCCTCCCAGGACCTAGTAACAGGCGTTAATCCAACAATTGCCTGACTAAGAAACTTGGATCATTGCTCCTGATATTGGAAGAATCACTGATCCATCTTTATAGACAACTATGGAGCAGTTTTAAAGGATATAGTCACTGGCTTATATTCTCTACTAATAAAAGAACTCTACGCCAGACCGCTGCACTCCTGCCTCAACAGACTATGGCAATCTAAGCTCTCATTAACTTGAGCTGACCAAGGCAGGCATCCCATGATGAAGGAACAATCGATTTACAGACTGCACAACCTCTAAGCAATATTCAATTGGATATTGGACCCCTTCCTGACCTCCTGACTATATGGTCTGAAAGAAGCAGACCAATCTAAGTCCCTTTTTTCAGTAGCACTGATCTTAGGGGTTTCTCCACTGAGACCGAGCTGTTTCATATTATGCTGGAACAACATGGAGATACAGGTCATCTTTACTGCTCATGGACTACATCTTTCCAGGAGCGCACAGTTAAGTGTACCAGAAACTCAATTTGTATATTCTATATAACAGTATTTCTATAGCTTACAGACTGGATTGTTTGATCTGCCTTGTGATCAGGCTTACTGCTGCCACGCTGAGGTTGCAGGATTAGTATCCCAGAAAGTGTGCATAATTTCCTGCACTGTCACACATGACTGTTGTCTATTACATCCGACATCGCAAATATCCCAATGTTTGTGCTTTTATTGATAGGCCTAAAGTACAATCGTTTGCAGCCATTAGGACTGAACCTAAGTAGAAGGGCAGGTAATGGGTCCCTTCCTGGGGGTGGGTACACCCCCTATTATACCACCCTCCAGTAGGAGGGGGTATAAGCCTCACTCTGGTTGGCTGGGTCCCCCTATCTGCAAGATGTCGGGGACTGAGAGTTGTGCTTCACCTCGCCTCCCCCACCTGAGGGGTGGTGTTGGCAAAGGTGGGCACACCTATCCTCTTAACTTGGGTTTCCCGCCGATTCTCCCACCCAAAGAGGGGGTCAGAACAGGTGGGGGCCAGTTGCTGGGAGTAGCAAATTGCCTGGGTTGCTCACAAAGGCAGCAACCCTTTGAAGCTTCCCCTTCGTGAGCCCTGCCCATCATGGGAGAGGAGGCTTAGCATCACGTCCCAGGATGTGCTTTATTTCAGGAACTCGAAACCGACAGGCTCTCAACCCAGGGGTCCATAAATATGTCTCGTGGTGGCAGCTGGCAAGCAGCCACTCAGCCAGGACACTAGAGTTAGGTTGTTTTTCATGGGGCATCTCTAAGATGCCCTACGAGTGCATTTTTCATCAAATCACACACTGGCATCAGTGTGGGTTTCATGTGCTGAGAAGTTTGATACCAAACTTCCCGGTTTTCAGTAAAGCCATTATGGTGCTGTGGAGTTCATAATGACAAACTCCCCGATCATATACTACTTATGGCATTACTGCACTTACAATGTCTAAGAATTGACTTAAACACTGTAGGGGTAAAGGGTTCATGCACCTGTACTTTCACCACTGGTATGGTGCGCCCAGGTAGAGGGGGGGGGGGCTTACCTATTCCCAGGCAGTGGACTGTAGGAATGGCACACAGGGATGTGTGGAGAGATGGAGACAGAGACGGAGAGAGAGAGAGAGAGAGAGAGAGAGAGAGAGAGAGAGAGAGAGAGAGAGAGAGAGAGAGAGAGAGAGAGAGAGAAAGAGAGAGACAGAGACAGAGACAGAGACAGAGACAGAGACAGAGACAGAGACAGAGACAGAGACAGAGACAGAGACAGAGACAGAGACAGAGACAGAGACAGAGACAGAGACAGAGACAGAGAGGGAGAATATATTATATATATTTATATATATACAGGGCCTCTTAAGGGTGGCACAGTAAGTCTTCCCTGGTCACAGTGCCCTTGGAACCTATGGTACCATTTACAAGGGACTTACATGTGGCCAGAGAGTTGCCAATTGGGTTTTGCAACAGTACAGTTTAGGGAAGGGACACAGGCCTTGGTTACCTCCTTGGCAGGAACCCAGGGCACACTCAGTCAAAGTACATCAACATTGGACAAAAAGTGGGGGGCAATCATGCAAAAAAGGGCACTTTCCTACAGTTCCCTTCTTTTCGGGAGAGCTATTGCTAATAATTCCAGGTTGGGTTCTACGGTACAGCATTACCTTAATAGTCTTCTATTGTTTCCTAAAACTGTCTGCTTGGCACAGATGAGTTCGCACACGCAGTATCGGTATCACTTCCTCCACCTGCTTGAACAATGTGCACATTTACCCATTAAAATGCATAATTATGATACTTACACGTATCAGTAGGATTCTTTCGCAGTAAGGAACCCCCTTACAGAATAATAGGTCGTCAGCAGTTGTTACTACAGAGTTGTTTGAATAGACATTACTTTCTGCCTCTTTTGACCCAGGTAAAAACAAAAAACATGTTCTCCCAACTTTTTGTATTTAATTGAGTCATTCAAATTGAGTGGAAATCCTCCCAATATCGTGTGCCTGGGTTTGGTGTGTAGGAATAAGCGTGCCCTTCTCTGAGCTGAAAACCTGGTTAGATGAGTAATAACCAATTAAACTGTTGTCCAGCTGTGGCTGTCAATATACTTGGGCTCAAGGTTGCACAGCTGATCATCTGCCCAGCCCTACTCATAGCCAGCGTGCAAACTGAAGGGAATCCAAGAATGAAAGGATATAAATGAGCAGCAGGTAACACACAATTTCAAACGCATGGAGCGGGCATTGCTGCAAATGTGTAATCATTTGAACTACGTTTCTTTCGGGGCAAAGGTACATTTAGCAGAAGAAGCGGGATTTTAGGCTGCCTTTCAGCACTGAAAATACTTACAAGCTTGCAAACGTTAGATGGGTTAATAGATTTGTGAAAGCAATAAGCACAAGCAAGGAAAACCTCTTCAAAAGCAGGTTCCAATGATGCCTTTAGCACTTTAACGAATACAGCAAGAATTAAGGCACCTCCTGCTGTCATAACTATTAAAAAGCAACAGTATTAATATAATGATCAAAAAACTTACACGACGTATGATGGCTTTTCTTTTTCCTGAACTAGAGGCCGCCGTGATGTCCTTCTTGCCTCACACCGCTAAAAGATAAAGGAAAATAGATTCGTTTTTTTGAGCGGCAGTGTTACAAAATGTATACACTATGCTATTATTAACATAATGAATAAAAAGTTATCTTTTTTTCACATCCAAGTGACAACAATGTATTGTTCCTCAGCATCAGCTACACTGATGACACTGTACTCTCTCATCTAAAAGGAGTAAAACACAGCTGGGATGCTGTTTGACCAGTTCTCCTGGGCCAGCACACGTGAGTGACAGATAGGCAACCCTAGTAAACACTATTCTGCTGTGTTTCAAAAGGCAAAAAACATAGGTACGACCCAAGAGAAGAGTTCACTAAAATTCCAATGAACTCTTTTAAGGCTTTGAAGCATATGGTAGTGCGATCCCTTGGAGGTCTCTATGAGGTTTGAACATCAAGTTCAGGCTATGCACGTAGCGCTTACAATAAATAGAATACCCAAGCAGTTGATAAGACTTTTATAGTAATTAAAGAAATATGCTTGGTAAATGTACAAAGTTTAACTGTAAGTTGCTCTCTAGCTGAGGGGTCTCCAACCTTTTCTGTAGTGAAAGCTACTTCTGATCAGTGAAAATCAACATAGACTACTGAAGGCCAAGCAACTAGCACATTGTTATCAGGCACCCTCACGCCCAGCTCCATTGACTTTAAGCCTAATGTCAATAGAACCAGATACTGAGTTCAACAAATTACTTTGTCCTTTGGCACTAGGATAGGGCTTGCAGTGAGAGCGTGGTCTTTGGGGATGTATGAACATGTGTGCATATGAATGAGATAAATGTGTATGGGTGACTGGGAGCTTGTGTTTTTATTTATTTTATTTTTACAGAGTTTTATATAGCGCGAACTTGACCTGAATCGGGTATCAGAGTGCTTTACATAGCACCAGTTGCGTTACATGAGGAAACATTCATTTTTTTAGGTCTCTCGCCTGACCCAGCCCATGCGCTGGTCTGGCGAGACTTTTAGTGAGGGCTCAAAAAATGCTACTATGGCCAGCCTAGATCTACAGTGCATGTGCGCAGGAACGCGCTTAGGAGCAGAGGCACCATATGGCAAACCTCATCATGCTCATCAAGAGCCCGCGATCAATTTCACTTTTGCCCGCAATCACTTTCGCGGCGCCCCTTTGATGTTCTCGTTCAAAGAACATCAAACATCAAAGAACATGTTGTTGTGTTAATGCTTTGCTGCGCCCATTTGACTTACAATGTGCTTTCTCTTTCCACAAACTCGATGTTTGTGTTCCTTAATTTTGATATGCTTTTAGTATTACTGTCACACACACAACCACACACCCAACCACACACACACAACCGTGCACACAACCACAACCACATGCACAACTACACAACCACACACACCCAACCACACAACCACACCACACACACACAACCACACACAACCACAACCACACACGATGCACACAACCACAACCAACCACACACACAACCACAACCACACACACAACACACACACAACCACACAAAACCACACACAACCACACCCAAAACCACAATCACACACAACCACAACTACACACACACACAACCACATACACAACATACAACCCCACATGCAACCATAACCACACACGCAACCATAACCACACACGCAACCATAACCACACACGCAACCATAACCACACACGCAACCATAACCACACACACACACAACCACACACACACACAACCACACACAAACACACACACACAAACACACACACAAACACACACACAAACACACACACAAACACACACAACCACACACACACACAACCACACACACACACAACCACACACACAACCACACCCAACCACACAACCACACCCAACCACACCCAACCACAACCACACCCAACCATACCCACAACCACACACACAACCACAACCGCACACACAACACACACAACCACACACACAAAACACACACAACCACACACACACAACCACAACCACACACACAACTACACACACACAACCATAACCACACACAACCACACACACACAACTGCACACACACACACCCACACCCACACACCCACACCCACACACACCCACACACACCCACACACACCCACACACACAACCACACACAACCGCACACACACACACACAACCGCACACACACAAACCCCACACACAACCTAAGGCTTTGAAGCACATGGTAGTTCGATCTCTTGGAGGTCTCTATGAGGTTTGAACATCAAGTTCAGGCTATGCACGTAGCGCTTACAATAAATAGAATACCCAAGCAGTTGATAAGAGTTTTATAGTAATTAAAGAAATATGCTTGGTAAATGTACAAAGTTTAACTGTAAGTTGCTCTCTAGCTGAGGGGTCTCCAACCTTTTCTGTAGTGAAAGCTACTTCTGATCAGTGAAAATCAACATAGACTACTGAAGGCCAAGCAACTCGCACATTGTTATCAGGCACCCTCACGCCCAGCTCCATTGACTTTAAGCCTAATGTCAATAGAACCAGATACTGAGTTCAACAAATTACTTTGTCTTGGGGCACTAGGATAGGGCTTGCAGTGAGAGCGTGGTCTTTGGGATGTATGAACATGAGTGCATATGAATGAGATAAATGTGTATGGGTGACTGGGAGCTTGTGTTTTTATTTATTTTATTTTTACAGAGTTTTATATAGCGCGAACTTGACCTGAATCGGGTATCAGAGTGCTTTACATAGCACCAGTTGCGTTACATGAGGAAACATTCATTTTTTTAGGTCTCTCGCCTGACCCAGCCCATGCGCTGGTCTGGCGAGACTTTTAGTGAGGGCTCAAAAAATGCTACTATGGCCAGCCTAGATCTACAGTGCATGTGCGCAGGCACGCGCTTAGGAGCAGAGGCACCATATGGCAAACCTCATCATGCTCATCAAGAGCCCGCGATCAATTTCACTTTTGCCCGCAATCACTTTCGCGGCGCCCCTTGGTTTCAAAGAACATCAAACATCAAAGAACATGTTGTTGTGTTAATGCTTTGCTGCGCCCGTTTGACTTACAATGTGCTTACTCTTTCCACAAACTCGATGTTTGTGTTCCTTTATTTTGATATGCTTTTAGTATTACTGTCACACACACAACCACACACCCAACCACACACACACAACCGCACACACAACCACAACCACATGCACAACTACACAACCACATGCACAACCACACACACACCCAACATACAACCACACACACATACAACCACACACACACAACCACACACAAACACACACACACACAACCACACACAACCACACACACAAACACACACACACAACCACACACAACCATACCCACAACCACACACAACCGCACACACAACACACACAACCACACACACAAAACACACACAACCACAACCACACACAACCACAACCACACACAACCACAACCACACACACAACCACACAACTACAACCAACCACACACACAACACACACAACCACACCCACACAACCACAACACACACACACAACACCCACACAACCACACACACAACCACACACACAACCACACACAACCACACACACAACCACACACACAACCACACACACACACACAACCACACCCAACCACACATCCACCACACCCACAACCGCACCCACACACAACCACAATTACACACACACACAAACACAACCACCCACACACACCAATACACAACCACACACACAACCACACACCACACACACAACTACACATACAACCACACACAACCACACCCACACAACCACACACAACCACAACCACACACAACCACAACCACACATCCACACACACCCACAACCACACAGACACACAACCACCCACACCCAACCACACCAAGCATTGGCATAGCCAATAGGTCTCGCCTTTGGGGCCTTATAAGTGTTTAGCCACGCAACAGTTGATGTGGTTGCACCAAGGAGATTGTGCTGCATAACTAAATACTTAGAAGGTCCCAAAAACGAGACCTATTGGCTATACCAATGCCTGTTTTTGTTAGGCACAGAGAAATTAAGTGATTTGCCCAGAATCATAGGATGTTCAGCGTCATTGACAAGACTCGAACCCAGTGTCCCAGATTCAAGGTCGACCGTCCTAGCCGTTAGGCCAACTCCTCTCCCCAATGTACTTTTGGCACTGGAATAACTTTTTCGTCATATGTGGCACAATTTACATGTATAATACAAACATATAAACATTTTTTAAATGGGAGAAAGTTTAAATGCAGAAAATGTTCAACAAATATGCCTGTGATATGGAACATTTTTCTGTTCTTTAAATTTCTCCCACTTAAAATAATGGCTGTATTTTTCAGTTATAAAAATGGCACTTTGTCTACCACCCACTGGGAGCAAGATGCCTACTGTGTGTAAAGGCAACACCTTGAAAATGGAGAACATTATACTGAAGAGTTAACTTTAGGTTCATATGGATTCCATAAAACTCATCTTTTACATTTTATTCAATTTCCAAGTGTCACATTTACAAACACCAGGCATTGGGCTCCCAGTTGAGTGTAGACAAGGTGCCATATTTATAACGGAAAAATTGAGCCATTTGTTAAAATGGGAGGAATATAAAGTGAAGAAACATTCTTCATAAAACATTAAGAAGTAATTGGTTTAATTGAAAGTAGAGAAAAACATTAAGACAATGTTTCATATAAATAGTTTTCTTGACTTTAAATTTCTCCCAAATGAAAACAGGAGGACTGTATTTTTAAGTTATAAATATGGCACAGTATCTACTGGCTAATGGGAGCAAAAGGAGTGATGTTTGTAAATCCATCACTTTGAAATGGGAGAAAATGAAAATGAAAAATGTTAACTTAATTATTAAGGTAACTTTTCATTTAAATTTCGTACCATTTAAAAGCATTCAGAAACATCATTTTGTTCTCACACTCCAAAATTTAGTTGACAAGAACTTATTTAAGAATTAAATAATTCAGAACACTTCGAACCCGAAACACCCGTCTCTTTGAGCTGCAGAAAGCAGAGCGATCCGAAAACCGTGGCTACGAGAGCCTCACGGCTGGGACCCAAAATGGCGGCGCCCTCGGAGTGAAGGGCCCCGGAAGAATCCAGGTCGGCCTAAGAAGGAGGATGTGAGGCTTGGCAATCCCACGGAGGTGGATCACTTAAACCGGACCTCTGGAAGCAACAGCGTTGCTGGTGACTGGCTCCGACAGAGCTCCAGCGGGCGTCCCTCGAAACGCAATCAGCGGGGGAGGCCATCATCACTGAGGGCATCGAGAAGAGGCCCTGCGGCCTAGGCAGAGAACCGGGCCGACTAGCCTCCTCAGAACCGGATGCAGAATCAGCGGAGGGTCATCGGGACGCGCACCGCAGGAGAGGCCCTCGGCACTGGGAGTGGTGAGAAGACATCCAGCAGACCTGGCAGACAGCCGCGACATACAAACCCCCCCCCCCGGCAGCGGAGGTAGCGGTGATCGGCTGAGAGGATCCAGAGGATTCCGGCAGCCTGTAGACCGAAGAGTGTGGCGAGAGAACACTGGCTGAATCCCTGAAGAGTGGACCTCCCAGAAGTGGATACGGAGGTAGAGATGAGCAGCTGGGGGGTTCCGGTGGATCCAGACTGACTGCAGGCTAAGGAGAGGGGCCGGGAGCACACTGGCTAGAACCATGCCTGGAAGCTATTAGCGGGGAAAGGACACTGCGAGGGGAAACAGCCGAGAGAGGATAGAAGCCCTGCACAGTAATCCACGAAGGCAGACAGTATATATCAGGAGGAGCCGAAATCATAAGTGGCGGTGAGCGGGTTGAAGCGTCCATCATGAACTGATCCGGAGGATCCGTGAAGGGCGCCCCACAGTGCTAAGGAACGCGAATCCTGTTGAGAAGTGAGGTGTGCCTCAGGAGCGACTGAATTGGGGGCAACATATATTTTACAGTACACCAGAGGAGAGCAGTGCCCCCACCGAGACTGATGGACTGGGGGGCGGGATGGTCTCTCATAAGGCCCAATATGCGGACAGGCACGCTGGTACAATCAGATGGCCTTGAATAATAGGGGGCCCCAGATATCACCTGATCAGAAGGAAAAGGGGGCGGACAAGAAGGGAGCATCCTTCCTTGATAGCGCACCTGGTCAAGCTGGGAACATGGTGAGGACATTGAGACTGGGCAATTGACATTGGGAGCAGCGTGAAATACTGGGAGAGTAGACCAGGAACATCTTAAGGATTTCGGGGGTCCAGGGCCAAATGTAATTTGGGGGCCCCTGTTCAGAACAGCTTTGGATTTATGATCCAATTTCAGCTCTTTCTTACCTTCTTTGCCCAGGTCACACCGCGGCAGACACAATTCTAAATGTGTTTATAGCTAATATTCAAGAATAGTGACCTATTTTCAATATTAGAATATAAAGCAGCAGCTCACTCATTTTATTGCAAATAATCTTTGAAACACCCACCCATTTCTCGTGTGTGAGGTCCTGTTTTGATCTAAAAGAAACTTGTTTTATGGCCATTGCTGCTAATATTTCTCTGCAAAATGTCTGTAATATATTCCCAGAAAGTAGTATATAATGAACGCATGAGATTTAGGGCATTCACACTCCTGCGGGTTTAGTAACGGTTATATTCCAGGTACTAATGGTAGATTGGTGCAGCCAAGTAGCCCCTCCTGAGTGCGAGGGTACTGAATAAACTGAAATCCGCGTATTATCCTTGGTCGAGGACAAAGTCCCCTGGGTGCACTCTTGAGGTGGTTTTAATAATGTTTCAACAGCTGGTATTTATGAGTTCATTCACATGTTTATTTTCTTGTTATCAAACAAAAAAATATATTCTTCAATTTTCATGAAATTTCTTAATGATATGCCCAATGCATTTCGGGCCACGCCCTTCATCAGGGGTTAATTTCTGTAATGGTTAAACACACAGCATTTACAACAATCATCATTATATATCGTTCCGAGAGCAAGATGATTGAATTATGTACATGCAACGTGGTATTAGATGGTTAAATCGACTTACATGTCTGTCGATAATTGGCCCGTGGGGTCCCATATTAAAAGAAACAAGAGTAAAGGTAACTGTCGAAAAAAAACGGGAGCTTTAAGTATCGGTATCAATGACCTAGCAACCTGGTCATGAGAAGACTACTGTTGTGAAAAAAACGCTTACCCGGTGTTTACGCGTGGAGGTTTCTCCATTGCAAGTTCGTTACATTGGGAAGCCGACGCCACATCTTGCGTTCGCGGGTTTAATATGCTTCCGTACGTTTATAACACGTGACTGATAGAAAACGACAACAGACTATGTGCCGTGTACTAATAGTAGTTTAGGAAAACAGAACCACGATATGGTAAAAAGGCAAGGTTAACAGGAAATTATGAAGTGCGCGTCACCCTCCGGTGAAAAACAAGTTCAAAATAAATGAAAATTGAAAATAATAGTAATGCAATAAAATAAAATGAAAAGCGTGTCTTTATCTTTCGTTCAGTTTTGCCCACGTAGACCAATCCACATGGGCACTTTATCATATAAATCAAATTGTTACTGTCACAAGTGGCTGTGACTCAACTTTATAGATGTGCCTTTATGAGGATGTGGAAACTGATTTCCCTTGATAATTGCGTTACAGTTGCCACAATTGTGGCACGGTAAAGTTCCCGTATATGTACTGTCAAGGCAGTCCTCCTTTTGATTTAGGTTTCTTTGATGTTTCGCATGCGTGAGTACGCAAATATTGGAGGTCTTGAAAAAATTCCCCTGAAGTCTTCTTCCAACGTTAACAATGGCCAATGGTTCCATATGATTCTTTTAATGTTTTGACTTTTTGTAGAATATTTAGATACGAATACCATTCTATTTTCTTCTTTGATTTTTGTGTCTTTCGTCAATAGTTTTTCTCTTTTGACTTCCTCTACTTTATGTACTGCTTCCTGTACAATTTTGTCAGGGTACTCTCTCTCCCGGAATTTGTTACCCATGTTAGAAATACTTTCCTTAAATAGTTTCTCTGATGATGAAATTCTTTTCTAACGTAACAATTGGGAAAATGGAAGGCTACGTTTTAAGGATGGTTGATGAAAACTTTTGAAGTGTAATAAGTTATTTCTGTCGGTAGGTTTGGTGTATATTGTGGTGTTCAATGTTCCATCTTTGTTACAAATCTTTACATCAAGAAAGGTTATTTCGGAGGAGGAGCCTAGCGCGCAACCAAGATGGCCGCGTAGGTGCGAGGCTCCCGAGGACCACCACGACCTCCTGAATTAATCCTGCCTAGATCCTGTCCTTGTTGAGGGGACTGCATCGGTGAACCCGAGCTGAGGCGCCATCCGTTTTTCGTTTTCGAATCGGACCCCGGACACCGGTGGGAGCACCGATTGAAGGTTGCGGCCTTCTCCGCGCTGGCCCCCCGGATTGGAGTAGTGGGGCGATCCGGGGACAAAGCGAACAACAGCGGCGGGCAGGGCTGGGCGACTCGCGTACCCCGTGCTTTCACTTTCGCTTTTGCGCTCTCCTTGCCCTCAAGCGAGGTAGGGTTGCGGAGCGGGGTGCGGTGGTGTGGCCTTGTCCAGGTGCCCGGCTGACCCGCCGGCCGTGAGTCGTCCTGCGGCCCAGTGGTCGCCCTCCCCCCCCCGGAACCCGTGAACTGGTTTATCGGCCCTTTTGAGGAGATTGGCACGACGGTGGGTGAGCAGGCATGTCCACCAAACAAGATGGCGACCGGGCGAAGGTGAAGACGACCCGCCGCGGCCCGGCGCCTCAATCCAACAGTATGGACCGCTACACCCTCCAGAAGGGATCTCCGGAGACATCGCGCACATCCCCGGCGGGCCCGACGGAGGCATCTGCTCAACCGGTGGATCTGACCCTCCGGGACGTCATGGGCGCCATCGCAGAGATGAAGGCCTCGGTGGACCAGCGTTTCGACACCCTAGCGCAAAAGATAGACTCGGTCCTGGTGGATGTTAGCCTTGTGAGGGCTGACTTGTCCAAAACCAACGACCGGGTCGATTCCCTGGCCCACACCACAACGAGCCTCACGACGGACGTGGTGGCCCTCCAAAAGGAGGTGCGCCGGCTTGGCCAGGCGAGCGCCCTGATGGACCGGCGACTGGAGGATTCCGAGGGTCGGGCCCGGAGGAATAACGTTCGCATTGTGGGGGTGCCGGAGGGACGAGAGGCGGAGGCGGCAGATCTTTTTGTGGAAGAATTGATCCTTACCCACCTTCAGCACCGGGGGCTGAGTAAGCTTTTTGCGGTGGAACGTGCTCACCGGGTCCCTGGGGGCAGACCTAAGGCCGGTGCCCCGCCGCGGCCTCTCATTGCCCGGAGTTTTAATTTTCGGGACAGAGACGCTATCCTGCAGACCTCCAGGCAACAGGGACCGGTCAAGCTTGATAACATGGATGTGCATTTCTACCCAGACTTTACTCCGGGGGTCCAAAAACAGAGATTGAGTTTTCTCGGAGTTAAACGTCGCCTACGGGACCTGAACCTTAAGTACTCAATGCTTTTTCCAGCTAAGCTAAGGGTGGAGGTGGATGGGCGCACGCACTTTTTTGACCGACCCGAGGCGGCTGGGGACTGGTTGGACACTCTGCCTGGAGACCGGGGCCGAGGGGGTGGGGGGGGTGCGGTTGGCGGGGAGGGCCCGCCGGATCAGAACTGAGGGGTTACGAATAGGCCGGGCTCTGGACAACATTCCTTTACCATTTACGGATCGTTTATGTTCCCCTCCTATGGAGGTCGTGTGGGGTCTGTTGGGGGCTTCCCTCCTCCTCTGGGGGACTAGTTAGTTTTTCATCTATGGGGCGACAGGCACACTGCACTTTGGGGGGGCTATCTGGGCTCATGCAGGGGTGCAGGGAGGGGGGAGTTCTGTTGGGATGGGGGGGTGGGGGGGATGTGTTGTTTGTTTGCACCGCAAGGCAAGCCCTTTACTGTATTGTTGCTCTCGAGAGGCTCTGTGGGGGACGACTGATTGCTTCTACGTATGATGGGGGGTAGGGATTTGACTGTGTTGTCATGGAATGTTAACGGCCTGGGGGACAGGATTAAGCGTGGTGTGGTCCTGCAGTACCTGAAACGTATCTCACCAGATGTTATCTTCCTGCAGGAGACACACCTTATAGGTAACTCCTTTCATGCCATGAATCGGCGAGGCTATCGATTGGTGGCCCACTCGGGCTTCACCTCGGGCTCGCGGGGGGTGGGTATCATGATTAAGAACTCGCTCCCGTTGGAGATTGATGAGGTGCGCCATGATGAGAGGGGACGCTACACTGTTCTGGTGGGTAGAATGGAGGGTAGAGTGTTTGTTTTTATATCAGTGTACGTCCCGCCTGGGTTACAATCTACTACATTTGCGGACTTGGGGCGCCTCCTCCTGGACCTCCCGGGTGGCCTGCTGGTGGTTGGGGGGGACTTTAATGCGGTAGTTTCTGGGTCTATGGATCGCCATCCCCCTAGGGACCTCCCCCGGGCACAGGCTTGGCTGTCCGGCCTTTTAGATACACTGGGCCTGGTGGATTGCTGGCGACTAAAGCATCCCGCACAGCGGCAATACACCTTCCACTCGGGTGCCCATGGTAGCCTCTCGCGGCTTGATTACATCCTTGTCCCGGCGGCCTATGCTGGGAGGGTGGGAGAGGTGTGCCATCTGGCGCGGGGCATTTCAGATCACTCCCCATTGCTGTTCCATTTCGATGTCTTCCCTAGGGGGGAGGGCAGGGTGGCTCCAATCAATGCTTGGTACTTGCGTGACCCCACTATTCGTGCCGACTTGATCAAATCCTTACAGCGATACTTTGATGAGAATGTGGGGTCTGTCCCTTCGGCCATCTCCCTGTGGGAGGCTTTTAAGGTAGTTCTCAGAGGGGAGGCCCTCTCCTTTATCTCCCATGCCCGGAGGCGCGAGCGGGAGGAGGTAACCCGGGTGGAGGCCGAAATTGTGGAACTAGAGGGGGACCTGGGGAGCGGGGTCACAGACGCCAAGTTGCATGTTCTGCACCTCAAGCAGGCGGCCTATGGGGCCCTCGTCACGGAGGCGGCCAGGGGCCTCAGTAGAGAGCAACAGGGGCGACTGTATGATGTGGGTGATAAGGCTGGTAAATTGATTGCGTGGTTGGACAAGAGGGAGAGAGCGAGTCGTGTGGTTCCCTTGATTGAGGGGATGGATGGTGTGCCTGTCACCGAGCCGGAAGCCATTGTCTCCTGCTTCGCGGATTACTTCCGCGAGGTGTACTCCCCGGTCTCTCCCTGCTCGGAGGAAGATTCCCATGCCCTGCTTCGGGATATCGCGCTGCCCTCCCTTACGGTGGAGGACAGGGATTTGCTGGACGCTCCTCCCACCTCGGACGAAATTGCCCTGGCTATTCACTCGGTCGCATCCGGCAAGGCCATGGGCCCCAATGGTATCCCCATCGAGCTTTACAAGCTGCGACCGGATGTACTGGCGCCCCACCTGCGCGCGATGTTCCTGGCGGCCCACTCGCAGGGTTCCCTCCCGCCGGACCAGCATCTGGCCACAATCGTGGTGATCCACAAGGAGGGGAGACCCCGTGAGCGGGTTACATCCTATAGGCCTATCTCGCTCTTGAACGCGGAGCCCAAAATCCTCGCCAAGGTACTGGCCAACCGGCTGGTTGGCGTGGTGGGCGATTTGGTCCACCAAGACCAATCTGGCTTTATACCCCATCGTAACACGGCTCTTAATCTGCGACGCTTGCACGGGGTGCTCGCGCGTGTCCCGTTTGTGCGGGAGCCGGCCATCTTGGCGTCCTTAGACGCCACTATGGCGTTTGACACGCTTGAATGGCCATACATCTGGGCGATGCTGGCGAAATTTGGATTTGGACCAGGATTCATTAGCTGGGTCAAATTGTTGTATTCGGGCCCATTGGCGCAGGTGGTGGTGAATGGGCGAGTCTCGGCCCCCTTCGCGCTGGGGCGGGGCACGCGTCAGGGTTGCCCCTTGTCACCGCTCTTGTTTGCATTGGCCTTGGAGCCCTTGGCGGAATGGCTGCGGTGGCACCCCTCTATCCGTGGTCTCCGCTGGACCCCGAGCATGAGGACCGCGTGTCCCTCTACGCCGATGATATCCTTTTATATCTCGCCTCCCCGCGTAACTCGCTGATTGTCCTGGTTGATGTTCTGCGCTCCTTCGGTCGTAACTCAGGCCTTGTCATCAACTGGGCGAAATCCTGCGTGTATGTGCTTTCCGGGGAGGCTCCGGCCCTACCACGGGACTGCCCGATCCAGATTGCCTCCCAGGGGTTCCGGTACCTGGGTATATATATTACTCTCGACCCGGAGGCCCGCTACGAGCGGAACTTGCTACCCCCCCTCCAGCGTTTGCGGGAGGACGTTGCGCGTTGGCGGCGTCTTCCGCTTTCGCCGCTTGGCCGAGCGGCCTTGTTTAAGATGATGTCCTTGCCGCGCTTTCTGTATGTGCTTCAGAACACTATGGACTTGGTTCCGGCGCGCTACTTCCGTGAGGTGGAGAGCCTGCAGCGGCGCCTGTTCTGGGACGGGAGGCCGCGTATTGCTCTGGCTAAATTGACGCTCCCGTGGTACGATGGGGGAGTTGCCCTCCCTGACATTAAACGGTATTACTGGGCCTCCCAGCTAGCTGCGATTAATCATGGCCTTTACGGGCCCGCCCTGAACCCGGCATTTGAAATGGACAAGATGCTCCTGCCCGGTGGCGACTACAATCGAGCGCTCTACTCTGGCGCGCCCGACTCCCGTCTGACGGGACCGACGCGTGTCATGGTGCGTGTCTGGCACGCGGCTAATGCAGCTATGGGGTGGAAGGACCGTTTGACCCGGGCGACACCGCTATATGCGTCTGAGAGGTTGGGCTCCCTGTGGACATCGAAGGGCTTCGAGAAGTGGGACACGATCGGAATCAGCACAGTGGGAGACCTCTGGACGAGGGGTGGATTCAAAACTTTTGAGACGCTGCAGACGGAATTTCAGCTGCAAGGCAGTGAGTACTTTCGGTACTTACAAGTCCGCCACGCGCTGGGCTCCGTCTTCCCTGATGTCGCGTCCATTCCGGAGTCTTCCCCCCTGGAGGACAGAGTGCTGGATGGCCATGTCCCAGACAGCACGATCTCCCTTATATATAAAAAACTGATCAACGACAGATCGTGCCTGCTGACTAGTCTCCGCGAGGCCTGGGTTGCCGACGGGCTGGAACTGGACGACGAGGACTGGATTTCCGCGGTGGCCTCTCCGAAGGAGGTGGCCATCCCGGCTCGCCTTCGCTTCGTCCAGCTTAAGATCCTCCACCGGGTTTACGTGACGGGGCCAAGGCTTCTACGTATGGGCTTTGTTGGTGACGGATTGTGTAAGCGTGGCTGTGGTGCCTTGGCAACTTTCATGCATATTCTGTGGGAATGCCCACAGGTGGAGCGATTCTGGCGTGGTGTGCATGAGGTCCTGCGTGTGGTGACGCGGGTTGCGCTGTTGCCTGAAGCGAGGAGATGCTTGCTGAATGTGTGGGAACCAAATGACTATTCGGTCCCGCAGACGCGGTGGGTGACTCTGGGATATATGATAGCTAAGCGTGACATCGCTCAATTGTGGGGATCCCAGAGGCCCCCAGCGGTGTTGGCCTGGAAAGAACATATGGATTGGTGTATGTTTCGTGAAAAGGTAGTGTATGTGGCGAGGGGTAAGCCTGGGGCGTGGGTGAAAATCTGGGGCCCCTGGAACGCCTATCGCGGGGGTATTTGTGAGCCGCCACTGCTGCCGGCCGCCTCACCAGCTCCGTCCCCCTAGCCGACCCCCTCCCTCAGCCACGGGCATGTGGTTCCCCAGTCCCTGATCTATTCCCATTCCCCTCTTCAGAGTTTGGCTGCTGGTTGGGATCCCCCACTTAAGGAGCACGTGCCGTCACTTTGGATGGCGGGTTGCCTTGCGGGTGTGGTTTTTTTTTTTTTTTTTTTGTGTGTTGTTTTGTTTTGAAAAAAGGAAACCGTATTGTGGGCTTGGAGTTATGTGGCCTGCGCTATTGATATCTCCTGATTTACCGATCTGCACCGCCAAGAGACTCTTACTGTATGTATGTCATATGCTTCTGCCACTCTAGCGGCCGGCCGGATGGTTGTAGGCCCATACTTGTAACCTTTTTAAAATGTAATAAACGGTTTCAAAAAAAAAAACAAAAAAAACAAAAAAAAAAAGAAAGGTTATTTCTTCTTTATGTATGGTGTGGGAAAAACCAATTCTGTCATTTACTCCGTTGAGTTTTTCTATAGCCGATTCTAACGATGATTCAGATCCTTTCCATAAGATGAAAATATCGTCGATGTACCTTTTGTACATAATCAAATTCTCCACCCATTCATGTTGATGCAAGATATTATCTAGTTCAAAGTGATACATCAAGATGTTTGCATATGCTGGTGCTACACAATTTCCCATCGAAGTGCCTGAGGCTTGAATAAAATATTCATCTTGCCACTTAAAATAACTATGATAAGGGGAAAAGTGAAGAAGGTCCATTAGAAACACATTTAGGTCATGGCCATTGTCTGTCAATGTCAAAAAAGATTCCCCTGCTTCCAAACCAAGGTTATGGGGGATGGATGTGTACAGTGATTTAACGTCAATAGTGCATAGGATCATTTCTTTGGTGTGTTTTGCTTTGTGTTCTTCCTAAATATTCAAAAAACTGGTGGTATCTTCGATGTAATTCGACATTGATTGAACAATAGGTTGTAAGTGTTTATCTAGGTATTTCCCGATGGATTCATGTATAGTATTTATGGTTGAAACTATTGGTCTGCACGGTGGTTTTGTAGGGTGCTTATGTATTTTAGGAATCATGCATATGTACGGGAGTGCGGCATTCTTCTTCAATAGGAATTCTTTTTCTTTCGTTCCGCTAATACCGCAATTTATTGCTTTTTCAATGATGGTACTGAGAATTTTGGTGAATTCTTTGGTGGGATCCGTGTGGATTTTGGTGTAGATATTTACATCATTGACATGTTCATTGACTTTTGACAGATAGTAATCCGTGTCCATGATTACCATGGCGCCACCTTGATCTGCTTGACGGATGGTTATATGTGGGTTATTTGCCAATTGTTTTAACGCTTGATGTTCCTTTTGAGTGAGATTCGTAGTTTTTGTTTTAGGCTGTTTAAAAATCCTTTCTATGTCTTTGGTAATTACTTTTTCAAAGGCATCAAAGACCTTATGGCTTGTTGGTGGCATAAATTTGCTTTTGGTTCTTAACCCCAATAGGGTGTCTTTAGGTGGTTCTTTGGTTTGTTCCACGATGTTGGTGAAAAAGTGCTTTAACCTTAATGATCAAAGAAATTTGTATATACAAATTTGTGTTTCCAAGACGTTTGAATGAAATGTAGATGCATATGATGTACCCTTTTGTAAGACTTTCGATTGTAGGTCGGTTATGGTTTGTTTGGAAATATTTATTACTAGGTTTTTTGACTCCTCGTGTTTTTTGATACTGTGTCCGGTTGTATTTTTGATTTTGTTTTTCCCATGTCCCCTCCTGGTTCTTCTGGTATAGGCTCTGTTACTAAAAAATAAGTTTTAGTGAATCTTTCTGAAAGTGGTCCACTTGATGTGGAAGGTGTTTCGCCTCTCCTGTTGGGTTCTTTTCTCTCAATTGGTGGTCTTTTTCTGAATTGTGAGTCTTCGGATGAAGAAGTGTCATCAGTTGATCCCCCTGTATGTGTTTTTTGTTGACGGCATCTCGCATAGATATCCGCCCAATTGTAAACCTCTCCTAGTTTGTAGTCCAGTGTGTCTCTTTTAAATTTTCTGATTTTCCGTTAATTGATTTCTCTTGTATATGTATCTAGCTGTTTGTTGATGTCATCCAATATTTCAATTATTTTCTCTTTTGTCATAGTTTGGCTGAGTCCCTGTTTGAGATGCATTGTTTCTTTATTCCAATCTTCAATTAATTTTGCCAGTTCAATTATTAATAAAATAAGATCCAACAAACATTTGTTGAGAATGTTATGCCACTTCTCCGTAAAGCGAGGATTGTTTTTGCATAGTGTTGATTTGAGAGAGATACGTAGCCCCCGTGGTATTCTTTGAACTTTGTGATATCTGATAAGGGTGCTAGCGTGTAATCGTTGATTCACTATTCTTTTCGACATGTATAATAGCTGTTTGATGTTCCTTTGTTTTGATCCAGTGCTACTACTGGTACCTTCTGTTTCCTCAATGAGTGAGTATATCCGCTGTGTGTCTTCCTCGGTATAGCTGGGTCTGTTAACAGTAATGTGGGAACTTTTCTCACTCTAGGAGATCTTACATATTGCAGCAATGATAATTGATTGTGAGCACGAGTTGAGTCTACACTCATTAATAGGCATTATCGTTTGTATTGAGCGCATGATTTGCGCATGTGTTGGGGATTAGTTTGCCCTACCTATGCACTTGCGCGTTAAGCTCATAAACTCGAGCATGCGCACTAAACTTTTCGACTATCAGGATTTACCGGATGGAGTTAACGCCCTGTACCTGACCCCGGTGATTTGTTATAATTGAACCGCGTAAAGCTTCGTTGCTTTCTGGCATATGCAACGATGGGGTAGGTGCACTGGCGGCAGTATCCGAGGAAAAATGTGAGTAGCCTTGTTTAAAAGGGATACAGGCACCACTATTAGTGGGGGCTTAATATATATTTGGTCCCATGTTTGTTTTTGTAAACTCCTTTTGATCTCCCGTTTTCCACAGCACGTTAAATTAGGGGAGTTTCATTGCTTGTGCCAGCGGTTTTTTTCTTCAGCAGTGCGAGGTAAGCACTCATTAAAAAACCCCTGTTTTAATTTTGATGGGGTGGTATGTGTATAAATCTTAGAGCGGTTGATTCCTCTGGACACAGTGTCCATAAGCACTATTCGATGTGGGTTATTATCTCATACGCCGATCTATTTCTTGTTTTTCATGTACTGGATGTGCACACAACGGTGGCACATCATGTGGCATCAAGGTGTTCCTGATGGTTATATTTGTGTCTTACTTCGTTTTGTTTTTTCTGTCCTAGGTACCGATCAGGAGCGGTTACATCATGCAGCTGTAGCCAGATTTCGGGTGATACAGGTTACTGCCTGCCCTGATCTATTTTGAGGGTATTTTAATTGGTTTTCACGTGCACATTACATTTTAAAGTTCTGGTCCTGACGAAGCGCCAACGACCCTTATGGCGACGCAGGCGCGAAACATGTTGACCTATGTCTTTCTACACCCGGGCATAGTATGCCTTTGGGGCTAGATTTTATTTAGCAGTTGAGTCTGCTTAGGGTACACAATTCAGACAATCGCTGCAGGTTTACCCTTAACGAATTTTCTCTTCTCACTTGCACGCACTTTTGTTTTCACCCTCATTGGACCCCCCACCCCACACACCCACATGCACCATCCGGCAGTCCTATAAAAGATCTCCGACAAAGAGACCCTTCGGGGGACCCGTAGGGAATTGCAGCGCCGGCCCTACGAGGAGCAACTGCCCGATGATGAAGCATGACACCCTTTGGGGTGTGTGAGGGCAACAGAGGACACATTATGGTTTTCCCTTTCATCTGAGGGTCCCTTCACCTAGGTATTTCTCTCTTTCTTTTTCTTTTTCCTTCCTCTTTTCTCTTTTTTCTGATTCCTCTTCTTAACATATGGTGACTGTTTGCACCATATTGTATGGGTGACTTTTTGCACCCTACTTTTCAGGAACAGTGTCCTTTTTGTGATATTAATATAGATTCCCACACATCACCGACATAAAAAAACAAAATTAGAGGAAAACGGTGTTTAAAACAATCAGTTTAAAAATTATCCACGGTCATTGGGGCAACAGTCTGCAGAACAGAGGTGGCTGGATCTGGAAGGGGCCCACTTTGGCGTTGGCCATGCCTTAAAACGTCTCTGTAGTAGACCTCAGTGGGATAGGCATGACAACAACCCACCCCCGCGCCCCCCCAACAAGATTCCTTGAGTACTGGAGGAGAGCAGACCACCCAGACGGAGGCCTTGGAGACATCCGCCAGATAAGCCCGGAGAAACGTTGGGGAAAACAAGCAGGAGGAGGGAGGTGGACCTCCCGGCCCATAGTTCGATGGATACGGAGGACAATTCACCACAGGCCCCCTCTAATGCTGTGCAAGAAGATGCACCAACAACACCAATGGTCCAAGACATTCTACAGGCCATAACTGCCTCAAGGCTGGCTGTGGAGAGCAAAATAGATATTGTAAGGGAGGATATGGGCCTCCTACGAGCCAACCATCTCAGGTTGGCCAAGTGACCACAACAGAAACGGATATTGAGGACCTGAAACCGATTGTAAACACAACTGCAGACAGGTTGAGAGTGGTTGAGGCCCAAGTGAAGGTACTGACAATTAGGGCCGAAGACGCTGAAAATAGGCCCTGTCGCAACAATGTGCGCCTCACAGGGCTACCAGGCAAAAGCGAGGGAAGGGACATGTTGGCATTCCTGGAGAAATGGTTCAGGGAGGAGGTGGCACCAGATGGCCTGTCCCCGTACTTTGCACTGGAGAGAGCACACAGATTGCCTGCGAGGCCCTCTCCAGCTGGAGGACCACCACAACCAGTGTGGCCCGCCTTTTATTTTACAAGGACAGAGACCATATACTCTCACTGGCCCGTCAGAAGGAGCCCCTCGTGGTGGACAAAAGCACCGTCAGATTTCCCCCCTACTTCTCTAGGTAGGTTCAACGGCAGAGATCATCATTCTTGGTGGTCAAGAAGAAGCTGTAGCAAATGGAGGTCCAGTATGCAATGCTCTTTCCGACTGAGAATTGTGGCCCCCTCGGGCACCCTATTTTTTAGTTCACCGGAGGAGGCATGGGAATGGATTGATCAACAGACCCCCGGAACTGCCCCTCTGGAGCAGCAGAAGAGAGAGGGCACCCAATCACGAGGAGAACACGGCAAATCTACAGCAGCCCCTTTCAAAGCCGAAAAGCAGCGGGAACGTGTACAAGTCATGGCGGCAGTGGCGCCTCCAAGTCCAGTGGTGCATCTTCTCCTGTAAGAGAGGATGCAAGGGATTCGGACTCGGACCATAGCACCAACACGAAGGAAGGTGCCAGTCAAGACATGCCGATGGTCACCCTGCCACAGCAGGTGAGATTATTTGACTGGCCCCCCATAAGCCGCAAGTATTAACAAGGGATGAGTGGAAGGGGCTGGAAGATTCCTACAAACAAACTTATGCAACTGAGGGGGGGAATAAACCCTGGATGGGAACACTTACGGATTGAATTATTGACTGAATGAAAGAGGGTGGCGGGGCCACAACGTCGGATCCACCAGATGAGAGGAAGGCCAAATGTTGGGCGTTGTTTTTGAATGGTTGGTTAAGGAGTGTTTGCTCGCTTGTCCTGGGGAAAGGGAGTTTGGGATGTTACTGGTTCGTGTTTATGGGGGTTGCAGATCTCTCAGCCCAGACACTGAAAAAGCAAGAGCCTAAACCGCGCTCTTGCCTGCAAGAATGGGGGGCTGTGGGCCCTCGAAGCCCATCGGCGAACGCACTTGATACGCATCAATGGCTGATGCCCAATCATACAAGATAATCTCATGGAACATTAGAGGGATGCACACCATGTCCAAGCGGTATAAAATGTTATCCTTTCTAAACAGGAGTTCATATAGCTCTATTATATGAGTCCCACTAGTCTGCAAAGGAGGGGAAGGCTCTTCGACGTAGATAGCGAGCTCAAATGTATTACACATCATACTCCGCCTTTGCTAGGGGCTCTTGATTTGAGTTAGGGCGGGTGTCCCGTTGCAGTGTACTAGGGAAAAGATAGATCCAGATGGCCGGTATGTGGCAGTGATGGGCCGACTGGATGTCCAACATATAGCGATTGTGCGTATATATGGCCCTAACGTAGATCAGGGGATGTTCTTGGCTAGGATCACGGGTACTCTGTAATCATAGGAGGCGACTTTAACTGCATAGCTGACCCTCGGAAGGACGAATCACACCCACCGTTGAGGGATGCCCAAACAAATAGAGTAGCAAAGACATTCACAGACTGGCAGGACAGATTGAGCTTAATAGACTCCTGGAGATCCCTGATCCCTTAGGGCAGGGACTACTCCTTTTACTCTCCGGTACATGATCTACATGTTCGATTAGATACGCTCTTATGTTCCCCAGGCATACACACCCGATTCAATCTGTGGAATACTTAACGCGCACTTTGTTCGATCACAATCCAGCCCTGCTTTATCGGAGGTGGGGACAACTGCGCCAAAGAATACCAACATGGCGCCTCAAACCTGAGGCTCTAGAAGACCAGGTGTTCCTTGAGGAAGTTAGAGAGTGTATTGTGAACTACTGTAATATAAATGCAAACACGACTAACTCCCGACTGACAGAATGGGATGCATTTAACGTAGTCATCAGGGGCAAATGCATTGCGACCTCTATAGGAGTAAGGCGCTCCCTTTAAGCTGACCTTGAGTCCGCAGATAGGGCACTGCGCGCACTGGAGATACAAAGGCCAGGATGTCCGGAATTGGGACATGGCCTACTGGATGCCAAGGAGGAAGTGGCCAAACAAACGGAGAGGCTGCGTAGCTATGAATATAAATGGTACATGGAACGCACACAAGCAGAGTAGGACAGAACCGGATCACTGCTGGCTTGGTTGGCCAACCCAGCCTGGTGGGGCCCTCCGATTCTTGAAATTGGGGATACCAGAGGACATATATTATACCGGCAAGAGGAAATAAACAGGAGGTTCCTGGAGTTTAACACTACCTTATATAGTTCCCAGTCGAGACAGGGAGAAAACACAATTAGAGAATACCGGACTGATATACTGCTTCCCACCTTGGAGGCTGAGGAGGCGGATGCACTAGGGGCCCCCATAGATATACGGTAAATAAGAGCTGCAATCGAGGGACTGGCTTGGGGCAAAAATGCCCGGAACGGATGAGATGCCCATAGAGCTTTACCCTGCCTATGTTGAAAAACTGGCACCCAAGCTAGTGGGGGTATATGAGTCGGCTCTGGTGGAGGGTCATCTCCGGAGGTCCACCCAGGAAGCACTGATAGTCTCTCTATTCAAGACAGGCAAAGCCCCCACTGATTGTGAGGCTTACAGACCACAATCAATGCTAATTCAGATATTAAGGTACTAAGCAAAATTCTAGCCACAAGGCTCCAACCGAGAATGACTGACCTCATTCACTAAGATCAGGCGGGATTCATCCCAGGGCGCAATACAGCCCTTAATGTCAGACAACTCATGGCACTTATGAAAGGAGGAGACTAAATGATGGGTAAAGAGGTGGTCTTTACTGTAGATATAGAGAAGACTTTTGATAGCCTTGAATGGGAGTTTTTATACGGCGTTCTGGATAAAATGGGACTGGGACAGGGCTTTTCCAACTGGGTAAGGCTGCTATACACAAGACCAGTGGCGAGGATCAGAACAGGTCGGACCAAATCGGTGAGCTGTGTAGTTTTGAGGAACTTGGCGAGGATGCCCCCTTTCTACATTGCTGTTCGCTCTTGCCATGAAGCCTTTGGCTTCCCTGGTCCGCACAGGAGTATGATACAGGAGGATTCGCCCTCTATGCTGATGATCTTCTGCTCTTCCTCAGGAAAAGAAGAGGACCTACCGGGCACAAAGACATTGATGGGGAGTTCGGAGAGATGTCAGGTTTAAAAATCAACTGGCAAAAATCCAAACTGTTTCCGCTGACAGTCAACACAGCCCCCCGGCTGATGTGGGAACTCTTAAATGGGAGCCTCGCTGCTTAGAAAACGTAGGGGTAAAAATACATAATTCCCAAGCGGACATATTTGAGGATAACTTGGGAACGGCCCTGAGATCTCTAAAGTCCAGCATGGAATTCTGGAAAGGCCTCCCGCTATCTTTGGCGGGGAGAGTGGCCCTTCTAAAGATGGTGGCCTTACCACGACTTATACATCTTTACGGTACTTCCAATATGGATTCCCCCGAAATGGCACACAGCCCTACGCTCCATAATTTAGTCCTTCTTGCGAGGGGCACAGGTCGTAGAGGAGCGGCTCTGAAATGATGCAGCGACCAACTACGGAGGGTGGACTAGCGGTCCTAGACTTCGAGCGATATTATCTAGCCGCTCAATTACAGTAGGTGGCGATGGGTGGGAGACCTCCAGTCCCAGGTACGGGAAATTAGACCCGCTAACACCAGGTTTAGAAACGGTATGGAAACTACTACTAGGTATAGACAGAGCCACAGCTGGGGACTCTGATGCAGTGCAAGTGGCAAGGCGCTGTTGAAGACGAAGTCTCCGCAAGACACATACCCGATCTCCATATTCATCTGATTGACCCATAACCATATTAAGGGTGCTCCCGTGTGTAGCAGCTTGGGCGGGCCCCGAGGACTGGGAGCTGGCAGGGGCCACAAGACTAGGAGACTTGTACAACAGTGGGGAGCTCATGCCATTCAAACTTTAGAGAGGTGTATGAACTGCCACAGGGGCACTTCTTATTCCACGCAGGGATCCTAGCAGCGATTTGTGTGCATTGGAGACTGGGGCAGCTGAACTCCCACAACACGCAACTTGCGGCTACATGGGCAGCAGTGGCGGGCACAATTTAAGCAAGCCTATATGGAGCTCTGAGCAGGGACACGATACAACCACGGACCACACTTCGAGTTAGATGTGAAGAAGACTTGAATTCCCACTGAAAGACACACCATGGGAGAATATACTGATAGGGATCCCCAGGACCTCGAGAAATGCCTGTTTCAGACTCATTAACTTTTTCATATTGCACAGGACATTCCTCACTCTGGGGCAGATCAATACATTTTTTCGGAAAGACGATGCAAAATGCCCAAGATGCAGAGAGGTGGGGCAGAACTTCTACACATGATGTGGGCATGCCCAGAACTGCAGAATTACTGGACAGCATTACTTGCCGCCATAGGGGAGGTAAAAGAGCGCCCAATTTCAAGCACCCCTGGACATTGCCTCCTGGGATTGGTTCAACACAACTCCAAGCTATGGGTCACCAGCAGGTTCCAAGATCTAGCCTTGATTATAGTTAAGCGTGAGATCACGTGACACTGGAAATCCCCTGTAGGGCCCAGATTTACTACATGGAAGGCTGAGCAAATGGGCAGCCTGCAAAGGGATTGTACTTCTTAGAAATGCCAAAAGAAGTACTGGCTCACTGGAGCTAGCCAAGGCTTGGGAAAGCTCTGGTCAATAACTTAAAGGAACCAGAGGCGGGGAGACGTCTCCAGAGAGGGGGCCCCAATAGAGAAGCCCAGAATACCACGGGAGGGGATGACACAGTACTTCATAAATGTAGTAATGATTGAAAGCAATCCTAGGCTGACATGGGAGTATTGGGGACCTGGGAAAACAGGCAGAGGGAGGTGGAGCTAGAAGCAACTATATGGTATGTTCATAAAGTCTGGTCTGGTAGGGGTCTGTGAAGTGGGGTGGGAGGATAGTAGTTAGGAAATTAGATTAGAGAAGAGAGATATGTACAATAACTAGAATCACACTGATCATCAAATCTGTAGAATGGACTCAAGAAATTGAAGACTCCACATAATACAAGGGCAAAATTGGAAATGTGATGTTTATTACATGTTTTTGCAGACACCCAATAAAATATGTTTAAAAAAATAAAAAGAGTTAAATAACTCAGTGCTTCAGTTCTTCACCTCTGTGCCCTGGGTCATAAATCTGACTTTAGCACTGCTCTTTATCAGTACCTACTCTCTGCACCTCGAATATGATAATGTAAAATAAACACCGTTTTCCCTGAACTTTAAAAGAAAAATGTGACACTGTGCTTTCTTTAAAAATGAACTTAAGGCGGGTGGAGCTACTCTGAAGGTGTCAAGTAGGTACTGGTAGCTTGCGATGGACTGGTTGGAGACAACTGCTCTAGCTGAATGTGCTCCGACTGATATGCTTGAACACAATTTATATTCAGGCAAATAACCCCAACTGATATAAGGCTGGGGTACAGGAACACAGGTCTATCAGAATCATCAGGCGCAAGTAAAGATAAAGCATGTCACATTTGTGCTGCAGACACTTGAGGAAGCAGTTCTGCACAGCAGTGGTTCGCTGCTCCAGGACTCAGAAGTCTGCTTCTCCAACCACCTAACAGCAAGACTCTCATTCAGAGCTCATCCTTTTGCTGAACAGACAAGTTCTTGCTACATCAGGCGGTTTATTTCCAGGGTTCTTCAGCGACAATAGTTTCTTCTCAGCACCACAGGGCTAATCCTTACTCTTAAAAAAGGGGGAGAAATGGATTCTGCTTTTAGTTCTTGCCTTTCTCTACAGTGCGGTGCAGAGCTGTCAAAGTGGAAAAGTGAACAATGTCTACGCTGTAGGGACTAGCTTACATCCAGATGTGGCGACTTCTGGCGTTCCTAAAAATCTAATCCAGGTCAACTTTAGGACCATTCTTTTTCGGGGAAAGAATCATGTTGAAGTGCATTTTCCTTTTGGTTGGCCTAATGTAGAGGTAGCACTTCCACCTTCCCTGTTGTGAATTTCAGGCAGGAAATTCTCCACAACAAAAAAGCACAAGATGCTCCAAGGGCAAACGTTTTTTTTTTTAATGAGGAGTGTGTCCCAGGCCAGGCTTCCAGGCCACAGCTTATGTCCATGTGTTGTCATCTACTCAGGCCACACCTTGCCTCCTGGAACGGTTTCAGATCCAGTGATCTGAAACAAATGTTTCTTCCTTGGGATGATATTTTAAAACCACACTCTGCACTTGCCTTACAGTTAATTCTAGTAGATAGCTATAGCCGACTACTAGTTCTATGGGGCATCATATATCTTTTGGAGCTATATAAACACAGGGAGAATGCCAACATGGATGCATCACCTCACATTACACAAGCAAATATCAGCTTGTACAAACATACTTCACATACAATTAGGGAGAATGAGGGAGTCTTGTCAGGGCATATAGAACAAACATACTAGAGACAGTCACTAGGCACTGTCCCCACTGGGGTTCGGGTTAGAATAAGGACTTAACCTCACTATTATATTCAGCTACTACTAGTTGTAACTCATGTCAAGATGGGGATGGTCGCCACCACACAGTATGTATATAGCACTTTTATAGAGAGAAACTAGACTAACAGCATTACCACAGAATACAGGGTCAAACGCAAGCATACAGCTAAAAGGTAATTGGAAGGGTAACTGGGTTCGGAGAGTGGATGCGGACTGTTGGGGGGGGGGGAAGGAGAGGAGAGGAAGAGGAAGAGGAAGAGGAAGAGGAAGAGGAAGAGGAAGAGGAAGAGGAAGAGGAAGAGGAAGAGGAAGAGGAAGAGGAGAGGAAGAGGAGAGGAAGAGGAGAGGAAGAGGAGAGGAGAGGAAGAGGAGAGGAGAGAGAGAGAGAGAGAGAGAGAGAGAGAGAGATTAATCCCGAAGCGTAAACAGCCGGAACGGCGCAACACTAGGGTACAGCCTCCGTCAGCAAAGGTGCAGGTAAGTAGGGTTTATTTAAATCTCAATGTCCAAATACATATATGTGCATCTGTGTGTGTATGTATGTGTGTGTGTGTATATATATATATATTCACTGAAAAAACCATAGGTTTCACACATGTTATAGTTAGCTGGACATTTTACTCATAAAAAAACAATGAAATTCCCCCGTTATAGTTAGTGCAGGCAACTATAACTCACGCGACCGCAATCCTCTGCTGATGCTAATACTGTATTTAGACACTTATTTGCCCATGTCTTCTTCCATTAAATTTTAGCTATACATATATTACAAATATTTTTTTTTCATAAAGACACATATGTCATCAGCAGAGGATTGCGGTCGCGTGAGTTATAGTTGCCTGCACTAACTATAACGGGGGAATTTCATTGGTTTTTTATGAGTAAAATGTCCAGCTAACTATAACATGTGTGAAACCTATGGTTTTTTCAGTGAATTTGCAAGGTTTTTTAAATGCTAATTCCTAACTATAACGTGTGTGAAACCTATGGTTTTTTCAGTGAATTTGTACGTTTTTTTAAATGCTAAGTCACTTTACGCCGTTCGTGGCGTGCGTGCCCACTTAACGCAGTTCGGTTCCGTGCGCGCACGGTACGCTTCGCGCACCGCGCGCCCACTTTACGCAGTTAGTGCCGTGCACGCACGGTGGGCACGCGGTGCGCTACGCGCACCGCGTGCCCACGTTACGCTGGATGGGCCATGTACGCACGATGCGCTTCGCGCACCGTCCGCACACGGAGGACATATTATGCGCTTCGTTGTGAAAGGTAATCTATTAATTGTTCCATTAGCTGATATGGCAGGCACATAAGGTGCCCTGCAGGCCCCTTTTGCACACGGGGGTGGGAAATTGTGGATAATTTTTTTTTTATAATTAATTTTTACCGTACGGTAAGCGTAATCGGCGTTTTTGCGAAAAAAAATAAAATTGCCTTTTTTGCCTTGGGGGTTCTTTTGGGCCACCTTAATCAAGGCTAGGTGGTTATGAGCTGTCTAACCTGCCCCTTTACATGTTTTCAACCTTTGTTTTTCCTCCCCCCCTCAGAGTGCGAGAGAGAAAATGGCGGCCGCCGCTTCCTGGTTTCGACCGATTCGAATGTTTACTAAGATCTAACAGCCAATCAGAATCGCGCTCGCGCACGGCACCGTACGCGTACGGTAAGCTTACCCTAAGTGCACGGTAAGCGCACCGCAAGCTGCCACAGATATATATATTGATTTAAATGCTATTTTCTCAGGAACTACTGAACAGATTTACACCAGACCTACAAAAGGCACTTCCTTGACCTGTAGACTACCTCTCTGCCAAATTTCAAGTAACTCTGTTCAGCCGTTCGGGCTGTAGCTGTGTCTAAAGGTCCTATGGAAAAATGCATGGGAAAAACGCGTTTTGGGACCCCCCTTTTTTCTCAGCCCCCGCTTGACGAATCCCCCCGAGACTTTCAGGGTAGGAGCGGAGCGAAACCCCCCCCATTAGTTTTGAAAATTTCGCGAGGATTCGTCGACCGGCGCCAAAGTTATTCCAAATAGAATGTTGCGGATTTCCTATGGAAACAGGGTCCTAACTATAACTACCTACTGGCGACCGCCAGTAGGTAATATATATATATATCTCTGCAGGACGACTCCTCCATGTTGTCTGTTTGCACGAACAAGGAGTCTCGGACCCGAATTTTGTGGCTGAAACTTCTTTATTCAGTAAGCCATATGACGCGTTTCGGGCATACAAAGTGCCCTTGATCACATGCGGAAACGCAGTCCGCTTTCTGTTTTTATATCTTTTACTGAAATTCACCCGTGATAAACATAAACAAAACACTATCAATCTTAATGTATTTTGAGTCGGCAATGGTGATAATATGCCATTAGTATTGTTGTAGAGTTTCATATTACCACTGTAATTAATGTTGGTGAACACAGTTGAATATATATGCGCACATAGTGTGAATTTTCGCCACAGTCATTATAATGCACAAATGTATCTAATTTGCATAAATACAATAGTCCTTTAGTCAACATATTATAAAAACTGTTTAATAAATTCATCGTTAATTTAAAACCAAAATTAAATTGATATAAATACTTATAAATATATATATATAAATACATACATAAACAGATTTACCAATATATCATTTGTTTGTTGTATTTAAAACACATAGTGCAACATGTGCCTATTATTGCATAAATGCTTGAAAAACTTGTAGACTATAATTGAGTGCAAAGAATTTCTGTGATTGATTGGTTATTCAACTGGTTACTACCTCTTAGATTGACGTAAAGTGCATAAATGTCTCACTACTTATCTTTATTGATTGTCCTGACTCTATTAGTATGATAGTGTGTTATGATTAAAGAGCTAAGTGCTACCTTCATTAATTACAAAGTGCTAATGCATAAGTGCGTAACGTTCAGGTGCATGACTGTAAATGTAAAAGAAAAATGAAAAGAGAAAATGAGGGGGAATAGCAGCTGGTGGTGAACTGAAAGAAACATTATTACTTCATGTTTTTTTCTCTAGTTGATTTAAATATTATGTTGTTCGTGTTGCTTCTTACCCAGGGGAAGCTAACTAGATTGCATAGTGATCAGTATACGAGCGATTAAAATTGTCATTGTCTAGGCATTATTTAGAAACTTTATATAAGTCCAGTTTACCAGGTTATAAAAAATTATAAAAAGTTGTGAAGGTCTTCTGTGTTATTCAGACCATTCGGATGTTTGCTGTCTAGCTCAATAATGAACCGTGATTCGGATTGGCGTAAAGATCGTTCTCTGTTGCCACCTCTGCGGGGTTTTGATGTTGAGCTAATTACAAAATAGCTTAAGCAACTCAAATTATTGTTGGGAAATTGTTTAAAGTGCCTGGCAACTGAGTAAGCATCATCATTGTTGACAATTGCCCGGATATGCTGCAATATCCTGATGTGCACCTGCAGTTTCGTGCTGCCCACATATCTTAGCCCACAGGTGCAAGCCAGGACATATACAGCAAACTCGGTTTTACAATTGTAGTGGCCTGTAATCATCTTTGGTCTGGCATTGAATGGGTTAACATAACTAGTAGTGTTAATCCTAAACTTGCAGGCTCTACAACTCGAGCATTTGAAAAATCCCTGTTGTGGTTGCAGCCACATTTTGTTGTGGCAGATCTCTGGACTATTTTTAACCAGCTGTGTTCTCATAGATCTGCCTTTCCTAAATGTGATTGTAGGGTTATTTGACAACTGTGGTACCAGTACCGCATCTGTGAGGATTATGGGCCAGTTACGCTTGAGAATTGATTTAATTTTTCTCTCTTGTTGATTATAGGTAATAATCAGTCTAGGCTCAGAATCATCATTTTGAGTTGTTTGGGCAATGTCACTTATAGGTTCAATAAGTTCTTCTCTATTTTTTAATTTGACTTTAGCCTGTGCTTCTTGGAGAACAGTCTCATCATAGCCTCTTTCTCTAAATCTTATAATGGCTTCATTTTTGCATTTCTCTAAACCTTGTTCTTGGCAACAGATTCTCTTAATGCGAAGTAACTCTCCAAATGGAATGCTTCTTATTAAATGTTTAGGGTGCTTGCTAGAGGCATGTAGAGTAGAATTACCTGCCGTGGCTTTTCTGTGTAATGTCGTAGCCATCTGTTCATTTTTAATGATGACTTCAACATCTAGGAATTCAATTTTTTCTGTGTCAATGCTGGATGTAAATTTAAGATTGACCTTATTGTCATTGATGGTATTCACAAATGTTTGTGCATTGTTTACACTTCCTTGCCACACCACAAAAACATCATCGATATATCTGTACCAAAACTTGACATGTTGGTTGTACAGTATTGCGTGGGTCCCACGAAGGACCTGCTCCTCCCACCAGCCTACCATTAAACAGGCGTAGCTGGGAGAGAAGCAGGATCCCATAGCCACACCGCGCAGCTGTTTATACACATCTGTGCCAAATAGGAAGACATTTTTGTTGAGGCACCAATCAATACATTCTAACAGCATATTGTTATGTTTGTAGGATTCAATGGGTCTTAAGTCTAAAAAGTATTTAATAGCTTTTTATAGTATTTTATATATATATATATTCACCAAAATAACAAAGGTTACAGGGACGTTATAGTTAGGGTTAGATTTTACTCATCTATATCACTCAAAAGGGGAGACACTGTTCCAAAAAGGAAGGAAATCGAGAAAGGCTCAAGATTTTACTCATACAAAACCAGAGAAATTCAGCTATTATAGTTAGCTGAGTTAACTATGACTCGAGTCCCTGCAATGCACTGCTTGTGACCTCACACATTACATCACTCATGTTAGTCAGTGACATCACTGATAACATCACTCATGCTATCTCAAATTACATCACTGATGTCATCAGCCACAGAACCACACACCCACTCACAACCCCCATACAACCTCTCGTATGCCCACTCACACAACCACTCACCTACCACATTCACAGACTCATACTCCCACACCCACTCACTCCTCCATAGGGCCACTCACACACCCACTCACTTGTACAGCCACTCACTCAACAATTCACTCACCAATAAAGCTACTCATACAACCCATCCCCCAAAGCCCAGCCTCACTTGTGGGTGCCCTCGTCCCACCCAGGGCACCCACTTTGTTGGGGACCGCAGGGAGAGCCTGAAGGCAACTGCTTCTGCTTGCTCAAAGCAGAGCACAGTTTGCTATGGCTTGGCGGTAACTGTAAAGCTCCCACAAAGCCATAGCAAACAGGTAAGTCCCGTGGGAGGGCACCCAGGGACATAGCAGGAGCCAGCCCTAGGGTGTAAAGGTCCCAGGGCCATCTATGGCTCCGGGGGCGCACGGGGAAGGTGGAGGGGTCCACAGGATTTTGCACATTTTGTCAACAGTAAGCGTTGGGGAAGTGGGGGTCCACTGGGCAATGGGGGAGGCCAATATGGGTCACCTCCGCACTTTTTACAAAAAGCAGCTGAGGGAAGGTGGTGGTCCCTGGGACATAATAAGCCCCAGGAGAGAGGGGCTTGGCACCCCCCTCGTTTTTTATCTGAAAAACCTTTAAATAACTCCGAAATGGATTTACACCATTTAACAAAAAGGGTGCTTTCTGGACCAACAGCTACCTTTTTGTCAAATTTGGTGTAATTCCATGCAGCAATTCGGGGCTGTAGCTGTGTCTTAAGTTATTGGCAAAAGAAAAAACACACATATATATATATATGTATATATATACACACACACACATATATATATATATACACACACATACATATATATATATTCACTTAAAAAAACATAGGTTTCACACATGTTATAGTTAGGCGGATATTTCACTCGTAAAAAACCACTGAAATTCCCCCATTATAGTTAGTTCAGATAACTATAACTCGCGCGCCCGCAATCCTCTGCTCATGACGTCACATATTACATCACTCATGACATGGTCAGTGGCATCACTCTTGATATCACTAATGACATCATCCTTGTGATAGAGTGGCGGTCGCGCGAGTTATAGTTATCTGAACTAACTATAACGGGGGAATTTCATTGGTTTTTTACGAGTGAAATATCCACCTAACTATAACATATGTGAAACCTATGGTTTTTTTAATTGAATTTGAAAGGTTTTTTAAATGCTAATTCCTAACTATAACGTGTGTGAAACCTATGGTTTTTTCAGTGAATTTGTAAGTTTTTTAAAATGCTAAGTTATGTATGTATGTATTATTTTTTTTATATATTTATTTTTCAATAAACTACGTATTAAATTTTTTAAAATCTTTTTTTATGGTTTTTCACGGTGCGCGCACCGCCGCGATTTAAAAAAAAAAAATTTAAATGTTTTTTTCTGCCTTCGGGGTGCTTCAGGGACCCCCTGACAAAGGCTAGGGGGTCAGGAACTCTCTACCCTGCCCCCTTTTCACGTTCGCCACCTTCTTTTTCCACTCTCGCAATGAAAACAAACAAAATGGCGGCCGACACTTCCTGATTTCGACCGATTCGAACGTTGACTGACATGTAACAACCAATCAGAATTACGCTCGCGCACGTTAGGGTGCGCACACGGTGCGCGCACGTTGCACGGCTATAGATATGTATGTGCTTTTAACTGCAATTTTCTCAGGAACTACTGAACAGATTGACTCCATATATGCAAAAGGCACATCCCTGACCTGAGGACTACCTCTCTGCCAAATTTCAAGTAATTCTGTTCAGCCGTTCGGGCTGTACCTTTGACTAAAGGTCCTATGGGAAAATGCGTTTTGGGACCCCCCTTTTTTCTCGGCCCCCGCTTGACGAATCCCCCCGAGACTTTCAGGGTAGGAGCTGAGCGCCCCATTAGTTTTGAACCGGCGCCAAAGTTACTCAAAATAGAATTTTGAGATTTCCTATGGAAACACGGTCATAACTATCTAATATATATATATATATATATATATTATTTTTGAAGTCTTCCCCAGTATTGTTGGAAGAAAAACGAAGCCTTGTGTGGTTTTTCTGCAAATTCCTTTATTCCTCAATCAGCCGCTCGCCAAAAGCGTTTCGAGTGCGTAGCACCCTTGTTCACTGACGTAGAGATACATTATTGGCGGCTATTTAACTTACTGCACACATGATTTTTTAAACTACAAATGCAGTGTGTGTGAAGACAGACTCGTAGTTTTCACATAGTGCGAAAATCATATGCTAATGGCAGGCAATAAAAAGCGCTTATAATCAAGGTCAATTATTGTAGTTTCAAGTTGACAGATTAAAGACCTGAAAGATTAAGTGAGTGTTTCAATTAGTTACTCACTCTTATATCTTCAATAAAGATATTCTAAGAGGATATGACGACAGTGAGACCCGAGTGGGTCTACTCAAATGAAACATAACAAATGAGCCCTAGTGGGCAAATGCCAATACAATACTAGATCATGTTGTTGGCAAGCACTCATAATCATGGTCATGAATGGTTACAAAATTAAGACCTCAATTATTGGGCATTATCATTACCTTCATTGAATATTATTACTGTTATTAAAAAACACACAGTGGAGCCCCAGTGGGCTTTCTGATAGCACTAATCATTCTAGCTCTGGTAGGGCGGTTGCCAATACAGTGCATTGATACATGTGAAAACCGAGTCTCAAAAATTGCATAATTAAAAACATTTCATAAACAAGTAAATCATACGAACTAGATACTAAAGATGCGTGTACAAATCCTCTTCAATGTTCAAACCATCTGGCTGTTTTGAATTGAATTCAATTATATAACGTGACTCCAACCTCCTCAATTGCTTTTCTCCGTTACCTCCCCTTGGATTTTTTTCTATGGCATCAATCACATAGTATGTTAGTCCCTCAACCCTTTTTTTTTGGAATCTTTCGAAATGTCGAGCGACAGGATATGACCTGTCACCGTTTTTTATTGCTCTCAAGTGTTGAAGGATTCTTTTATGTACTTCTAGGATTGTACTGCCTACGTACCGCAAACCACAAGGGCATTGAAGTACATAGACCGCAATGTCCGTTTTACACGAATATTTTCCTTTTATCTTTTTTGTTCTCTCGCTTAAACCTGGTTTGTGCACTTCTGTATTTACACCATGTGTACATGCTTTGCATTTGGTGCACTTTATGAATCCTTGTCTTTTAGTTAACCAAGTTGTTTTCGGTTGGGGTGTTTTTTAGAGTATTCCTGACCAGTGTCTGTTTAAAAGATCTTGCTTTACGGAATGTGATAAGCGGCCTGCGGGAAACAGATTTACCAAGGATTGGGTCATTTCTAATCACATGCCAGTGTTTGTTTAAAATTCCTCTTAGTTTAGTATGCTGTGCATTGTACGTGGTAATGCATCTCCCTGGTTGGTTCAAGGTCTTCTTCCTTCCTTGATCTAGTGCTTTTTTCTCAAAACAGAATATCCTCTCTCTTTCTATTGTCAACTTTGAAAATAGCACTGTCTATCCATTCATCTGGATACCCTCTTTTTTTGAATCTCTCTTTTACTACTGCCAATTCTCTTGTTATTTCCTGCTCATTGCTGCAGTTACGTTTTGTGCGCAAGCATTCACCATAAGGAATACTCCTTTTAAGATTTACCGGGTGAAAACTTTTGGCATGTAAGATGGTGTTACTAGAGGTGGGTTTTCTGTACAGTTTAGTTTCTACCTTTCTATTCTCGATGTACACTGTTAAGTCCAAAAAGTTTACTTCAGTTTTACTTATTTCACTTGTAAATTTTAAATTGAGGTCATTATTTAGTAAATCATTAATAAATGATTTTGCCTCCTCCTCTGAGCCTTTCCACACTACAAATAGGTCATAAATAAAACGACTCCAGTGAAGGATGTTGTTTTCCCATTGTTGCTGGTACTGCAACCTGACCACCTGCTCCTCCCACCAGCCCATATGCAAATTAACATAGCTGGGGGCAAAGCAGGTGCCCATCGCAGTACCGCACACCTGTTGGAACAATTCATTATTGAATATGAAGTAGTTATTTGTCAAACATTGTTCGATCATTGTCAAGAGCATTTGGGTATGTGCCCACATTGTGATTGGTCTTGTTCCCAGAAAGTATCTAACAGCTTTTATCCCGTCAGTATGACGTATACTCGTGTAGAGAGTTGACACATCTATTGTTATTAAGAGATAATCATCCTCCCATGGCAGATCATAAATGCCCCTCAAAAAATCCCCCGTATCTTGGATGTATGAGGGTAAAGTTTGGACAAGGGGATTGATGAAGGAGTCTACATACTTTGATGTGTTTTCTAGAGCGCTTCCTATTGCAGAGATAATTGGACGTCCTGGTGGCTCTAAAATATCCTTATGGACCTTGGGAATCAGGTAAAATACTGCTGTTATTGGATGGTCAATTTTAAAAAATTTAAATTCATCATGACTCAGTAAACCCTGATCGAACCAATTCTGCAATTGAATGTTATAAAGATCATTACTGGCCCGCATAGCTTTCTCATCTACCCTTACATAAGATTTTCTGTCATTAAGTTGTTTATAGGCCTCCGTGAGATATTTCTGTTTGTTACACAGAACTATGTTGCCTCCCTTGTCCGCATTGCGTACAATACAGTTCTCACTCTCAGACAGTTTTTTCAATAAAGCTTGATATTCTTTGTGCTTTGCGTTTTTATTGATGGAATTCTTTGCATTTATTTGGCAACTTAATTTCTTCAATTCATTCGTAACCAGGTCACAAAAAATATCAATTCCATCTCTTGCTGACATGGGAATAAACCGTGAAGTTGGTCTAAAATCAGTTGATGGTCCTTGCGCAATAGATAGATTTTCTTCCTCTGCCATAATTGCTGCATTTGTTTCATTTGTTTGTGTTGTATCCATTGATTTAAGTTCCATCATCAAGTCGAAGTCCTCAACTTGTAATCCACTCGCTTCACTTGTAGATTGATTTGTGGTAGGTATATTTCTCTGCACAGGATTTACAAGGAAATGTTTTCTCAACTTTAATGTTCTAATAAATCTGAAGAGATCTATTCTAGTTTGGACATAGTTCAGGTTTGATTCAGGGCAGAATGTTAAACCCAATTGTAAAATTTATTTTTCTTCGTCGGTTTGGGATACTTGTGTCAAGTTGATTATTGCCTCATTGGCTTTTATTGATGTTGATCGTTCCTCTTCTTCTCTTGCCTTTGCTGCCCTCTTCCGACAGGGTGCCCAATTCCTCCTCGCTGTCCTCTGCCTCTTCCTCTTGGTGGTCTTTGCGTCTGTATTGGTGGCCTTGGTCGCAAGTTGAATCTGCGTTCTTCGCATAAAAAAATCAAACTCTTCAATTATTGTTGGTACTGTGGTCAACGTTGTACCTTCATCATCTAGATCGGTATCCACTTCTGAGCTGTGTAGGCTGCTTTGTTCGGAATGCACTTCCATATTTGGTTTGTTTGCTTGAGCTTGTTTATTGCGTCTTATTGTATCAAACTTCTTCGCAAAGGTGTAGATTTGACCTCTGTCGTAGTCTTGTTTGTCCCTAACGGTCGCCAGTAGCCAGTTATAGTTAGGACCTATTTTCCGTAGGAAATCCGCAACATTCTATTCCCAATAAGTCTGGCACCGGTTGACGAATCCTCGCAAAATTTCCCAAACTTTTGGCCAGCTCCGCTCCGCTCCTACCCTGAAAGTTTTGTGGTGATTCGTCAAGCGGAGGCCGAGAAAAAAGGGGGTCCCAAAACGCGTTTTCCCCAT
Source organism: Triturus cristatus (assembly GCF_964204655.1). Classification (NCBI taxonomy): domain Eukaryota; kingdom Metazoa; phylum Chordata; class Amphibia; order Caudata; family Salamandridae; genus Triturus; species Triturus cristatus. Next base: position 1,621,307,347 of record NC_140589.1, on the reverse strand, counting down.
GCAATTTCCTATAGGATCTGTTGTTTCAGCGACAGCCCGAACCGCTGAACGGAATGACACCAAATTTGGCAAAGAGGTAGTCCTCAGTTCAGACTCGTGCCCTTTGCATAAATGCTGTGAATCTGTTCAGCAGTTCCTGAGAAAATTAGAGTTAAAAGTACATAAATATCTATGGCCGCGGAGGATCTGCGGACCGTACACGCACCGTACGCGCACCATCCCCGAACGGAGAGCACACCCCTCCCGATCGCGCGCTGAATGCTAATTGGCTGTCGAGTGTCTCTCTACATTCGAAACCAGGAACTGTTGGTGGCCATTTTCTGCCTCGGTAGAAGCGAGGCTGAAGATGCAAGGGGAATAAGTGTGTAAAACATATAAAGGGGGCAGAGTGGAAATACTCTGACCCTCTAGAGGTGCTTAGGGGGTCCCAGAAGGTGCCCCTGGGGCCCCCCTTTTTTTTTTTTAAACGACGAAATGCGCGCACAGTGCGTGCATCCTATCGCGTTGGGTACGCGGATCCACGGATTTTTTTAAAAAAAGACAAGAAATCATTGGTTGTATGACTACTTTGTACACTGAAAGGTTGGGTGTATATTTCTGTCTTTTAAAGGTATGATTCTTATTGGTTAACAAAAACAGATTGTAAGGAACATTATATATGATTAGCGGATATGTTGAAAAGTGAAGCACACTTCCTCTCTTGTGTAGGAACATTGTGTGCTGAACTTCTGACCTGTGTGCTTAGTGCAGTGTTCCATGACCTGTTTCTATGGTAACAGGCAGAAGGCAGATTGGGGGAAGGGTTGAAATGTTTAACCAAAAGAAATGTGTGTTTGCTTTTGAGTTTATGTGTGATGGATTGTGATTTGATGTTTACATGTATATGTGTGGAAAATGAAAGGGAAACTTTTCCATTCTTTGTTTTTGCTGAGAGGTGCACAGTGCAGAGATTTTGCTGACAGATAACTGTTTTAAAACCGGTCATGTTGTCATGTTTTAGTAGCATTAGAAGCCAGTCTTTGCTTATGCTTTGATTAAATGAGTCAGGCTTTGACACAAAAGTGCAGTCCTGAAATATGAAGATTGTGTGCAGTTCCCTTACCGCTTCCACAGTAGTGAATGATTTTTGGTAAACTCCTAGGTATAGTGGTTGTTGTCTAGAATCACACTGTGAGTCTGTGTGCATTTGGGAAGCACTGTGAGAGAAGAATTTGGTAACATCGTGTATTTTTTAGCAGATAACTCTTTTAAAACCTGTCATGTTGTCAAGTTTTAGTAGCATTAGAAGCTAGTCTTTGCATATGCATTGATAAAATGAGTCAGGGTTTGACACGTGCAGTACCATGTACTATTCTGTTCACTGTGGCAGAACTGAAAATTTAAAAGTTTTACCTAAGCACTGTCCTAGAAGTAGTCTGATTATTTAGTCAGTTTCAACGTACCAAATAGATTGCTTCAAATGTCTATGCAGTATGCATGTAGTGTTCTAACATACTATACACTTGTCTTTTACACCTTCAATTCCCTAGTCAGTATCCATACACTTCCAGGAAACACCCTGTCACTTCCTTTGCAGTCCTCTAGAGACCCATTCAACAGCATGTACTAATCCATTCACTGTGCCAAAACCCAAACACTAATAAATTCACCAAGACACTCTCTTTCCAGTACTCTAATGATTCAGTCACTGCCTAAGTATTCATGCACTGAGGCAGGTCTTAGCACATGGACTTCTTCAAACCCCTATCCACTATGCATGCAGTCCTCTAACCACCTACACACTTGTCTTTCACACCTTCAATTCCCCAGTCAGTATCCATTCACTTCCAGCAAACACCCTGTCACTCCCGTTACACTCCTCTAGTGACCCATTCAGCATCATGTACTAATCCATTCACTGCGCCAAACCCTAATAAATTCACCCAGGCACTCTCCTTGCAGTACTCTAATCATTCAGTCAGTGCCCAAGTACTCATCCAGTGACCCAGGCCTTAGTATGTGGACTGCTTCAAACCCCTATCCACTATGCATGCAGTCCTCTAACCACCTACACAATTGTCTTTCACACCTTCAATTCCCTAGTCAGTATCCATACACTTCCAGGAAACACCCTGTCACTCCCTTTGCAGTCTTCTAGTGACCCATTCAGCATCATGTACTAATCCATTCACTGTGCGAAAACTCAAACACTTATAAATTCACCAAGATACTATCTTTGCAGTACTCTAATCATTCAGTCAGTGCCTAAGTATTCATGCACTGAGCCAGGCCTTAGCACATGGACTGCTTCAAACCCCTATCCACTATGCATGCAGTCATCTAACCACCTAGACACTTGTCTTTCACACTTTCAATTTCCTAGTCAGTATCCATACAGTCCAGCAAACATCTTGTCACTGCCTTTGCACTCCTCTAGTGACCCATTCAGTACCAAGTACTAATCCATTCCCTGTACGAAAAGCCTAGCACTTATAAATTCACCTAGGCACTCTCCTTGCTGTACTGTAATCATTCAGTCAGTACCCAAGTAGTCATGCAGTGAGCCAGGCCCTAGCACATGGACTGCTTTAAATGCCTATGCAGTATGGATGCAGTCCTCTAATCACCTACACAGTTGTGTTTCACACCTTCAATTCCCTAGTTAGTATTCATACTCTTCTAGCAAACACCCTGTCACTCACCCAGTGTCTCTCCTTATAGTACTGTAATCATTTAGTCAGTTAGCATGTAAAGTTTTAGTGAGGTAGGCTTTAAGGCATGAACTGCTTCAAAGTAGTATGCACTATGCATGTAGTGTTTTAACCATCGTCACACTTGTGGTTCAGGGACATAGTTTCTTAGTCAGTATTTATATAAAATGTGTTTGTACAGTAATGGAATAGTATCATTTTGAAAGTTATTAATATACATTTATTTGTGATTCTTTTTTACAGATACAGAATAGGAGTGTTTCTCATCGGTTTGCACTCTTCTTGTGCAAGATTGTTCGGATGAAGGGTCCTTAGGTGTTTCATCATACTTGCCGTGCCATACGAGTATTTCTTGTTAGGATCCCCTCGTGACAGAACTCTTTTGCAAATATTGCACGTGACCAAGGTGGCATTGGTCTTTGTTTGCCCCTTGGGAAAAGTAAAAAATTTCCTCACCACTGAAGAAAAATGTGGGCTTCTGCAAAAAATGTTCCTCAGATTCAGTAAATATTTTAAAGCGGCAACATTTACAGTTTTTGTAAGTTAAACTTATAAAATTGTATTAGCTGTATGCATTTTATATATCTGTGATTTGTTTCTTGAGGTATTTTGTTGAGAATAGCATGTTGTTTTTTTTTTAACAATCTTTCTGATTTTCCAGGTCTGTCGTCGACATCCATGGTCCCCACAGGAGTGTTCCGCCTTGTTGTTTTTTATTATTGTTGATACATTTTGTTTATTAGTTTATCATTCATATATATGTTAATAAAAAAATTAAGTTTGAAAATAGCTTATCGTTTACATATTTATGATTATAAAAAATTAAGTTTGAAAAACATTTATAACGTTTTTTGTTGTTCTCTTAACTGCTGTGTGACTCTTTCTTGTTCTTATTACTGTAATTTGATGGAGTCCACCATGGTGTTAAATTTTGGGGCACTTTTCGCTGGAATACTGGTGATATCTGCAGTTTGCACCAACTTCTGAATAGTGTGTTAGATTTATCTCAACTTCACTTCCGTTAAAGTGCTGATAATGAAATGGAGACTAGCCGTTCTTGTGCAAAAAGACACGAGGTGCACCTTTCCGATTTATTCTAAATACTAAAATCCTGTATTGATTTGCACTGAGTTATTGGCTGCACTTACAGTGTACACACAAAATCTATTAAGAAATCTCATTGTATTTATATTGATTGGGAATAGTGCGTCAGGTGCTGGATCTTGACGAGATACACCGCTCAGTTCGTATATTGTTCTGCACATGAAAAACATAACATCACAACTTTCACACCAATTGCAATGCGAAACAAATTCCGGCAATAAGACACGTTAGCACCAGGGATTTTACACCTGCTTTCTGCTGGTGTTAAGCAGGACAACTACCTGCACCATGAAAGGGAACACAGGCAAGAGCCACACCAGAACACCCACAGGTGCCATAGAGTCAATGAGCATGATACAGGGATACCCATGAGGGCCAGAAGACTCATCTCAACAACTCCAGGACCGCCAATGCCCCCCAAACTAACATCTTAGCAAGTATGTCCCTGTGGTCATTGTCTTAGCATGATAGGCACGAGCCCTGCAACATCACAGTGTGCTGTCACCTCAGCGTTGACAGTGAGCCTGGACGTGTAGCTACGCACGCATCCTCCTGCATGAACAACTGGCGTGTGCTGGTCTGGGGTTCACAGGTCAGTGCAGGGGTGTGCCTATCCGGCAAGGGGAACGGGGTGTCTCGGACATGTCCGTGTACAGGAAGTGCGGTAAGTGTGTCTCTGTGTTCTGGTGTGGCCTGCTACAAGAGCCGCAGCAGTGGATGTTGTAAAGTGGCATGCACCACCTCCAAACGGCACTGTGATGGTGTAGTTGGAATGTAGCAGGACATGCGCAAATAGGCATTACAATGGTGTGCCGTACGAGTGCACAAGATACAACAGCGCACCGTACAAAAGTGTGGGGGCTCGTGGGAGGGAGGAGCAGCCGTTTGGCAACATAACACACAGTGAACTCGACCATGTGCCACATGCTGGGCATCTCATCCATGATGACCACGGTCGCAGACATCCCACAACATCAATGACTGGCCTTTGTACACATCCTGTATGAATGCAGCGTGGTTTTCACTTCTATGCTCGTTCAGTGGTGTGATGTTGGCGGGTTGTGTGACTTGTGCTCCTTGTTGGTGTGTTTCATTTTGGCCATTGTTAGTCTATATGTGTGTTGTACTTAATTGTGCATGTGTGCCATTCTGCCCATCTCCCCCCTCCCCCCACTCCCTGCTTCTTCCTCTTCCTGGTGCTGTTGTGTCTATAATTTTGTTGCTCCACACAAAAATACATGTAAAGAATAAATTAGAATAGTTCCTTGATTCTTTTAGGTTTCAAAACTTCTCTATTGGTTTCTTTTTAATTTTCCATATGAACTGTTTTTTTAATATTCAACAACACATAGAAATCAGAAGTGCAACGTATTCTATCAACACACTTTCTAGAACATTCTACAACACGTGCAGGTTAAAAGTTCACGATTGTTTTAAGTTCGAACAGTGCCTTCCAAATGCAAGTAGCGGGTGTGGTTGAGCTGAGCAAATTTTATCCTACGATATGTACTCTACGTTGAAACTGCTTTTTCTTAACCAATCACAAAGATGCTTTTCCACAAAACTAATGTGCACCCTACTTTTAAAAAAGAATGCTTTTCATGATATCTTTAGAGATAAATTACATATAGGAATTAGCATTTAAAAAACCTTTGAAATTCACTGAAAAAACCATAGGTTTCATGCACGTTATAGTTAGCTGGACATTTTCCTCGTACAAAACCCTAGAAATTCCCCTGTTATAGTTAGTTCAGCTAACTATAACTCGCGCCCCCGCAATGCACTGCTGATGACGTCACATATTACATCACTCATGACATGGTCAGTGACATCACTGATGACATCACTGATGACATCACTGATGACATCATCCATTGAGTATGTGTTTCTGAACAGTTTTAATATGTTTAATATATATAGGGAAAGGCCTGTTGAATAATAAGTGGGTGTACAAGTGTGTGAATGGATGATTTTCTAGGTGCGTAACTGACTCTATAAGTGAGTCATTAAATGTATCTTACTGCAGACTAGTGACTAAACTGTGTATGTCTGTATGTGTCTGTGTGTTGGTGTATAAGTGGCTGCATGGTTTTGTGAATAGCTATACGAGTGTCTATATGGGTTATTGATTGGTTGTCTGAGTATCTGTATGGGTGCCTGAGTGTTTGTGTGGGTAGGGTGTGTGTGACTCTGTGACTAGATGTGGGAGTGGGTGATTCAGTGGGTGCATGGTTTTAAGAGTGCATCTGTGATGGACTGTATGGTTGGGTGACTGTATGTAAGGGTGTGTTAGTGATTGAATGTATATCTCAGTTGTACATGTGTCAGTAACTACATATGTGAAACGCAGTGTATATGTGTGTATGAGTATATAACTATCTATATGTGAGAGTGTGTGATTTTGGGAGTAGCTGAATGCACCATAGTGCAAGGATATCTGTGTTATGTGCTGTTTGTTTTTCTGCAGGAAGACACAGAATTTGTTAGTATTTTTATGAGTAAGTGAACAAGTGTGTTTAACTGTATAGGTGAGTAAATTGGACTGTGATTAATTATTTGCATGACTGACTAGTTGTGTCAGTACCTCAGTGGATGATTGGCGGTGTGTGAGTGTCTATATAGCTGTATAAATGCACAGAGTGACTGTAAGTATGAGTGACTGTACAGGTGAGTGAGTGGACATGTATGTAGACCTAAAAGTCAATGAGTGGGTGTGTAGTTATTGGTATTGGAGTATCTATGGTTGTCAAAATGGCCGTTTGAAATTTTGAGTCGGTGTATCTAAGGTTATATTAGGTTGTGAGAAGGTGCACTAATTTGTCACATCGATGACGTCATCAGTGATGTCATCAGTGATGTCACTGACCATGTCATGAGTGATGTAATATGTGACGTCATCAGCAGTGCATTGCGGGGGCGCGAGTTATAGTTAGCTGAACTAACTATAACAGGGGAATTTCTAGGGTTTTATACAAGGGAAATGTCCAGCTAACTATAACGCCCCTGAAACCTATGGTTTTTTCAGTGAACATATATATATATCAGCAAACACGCATCCAACGCATATGAAAGCGTCAACATTTACAACAGACTCCAATAGTAAGCTGTGCCAAAATTTTGAAGTTTATTCTGTGCTTGTGCTGCCCATGACGCGTTTCGGCCAAACAATGGCCTTGATCACATGATCACACTGCGTCTCTTACGGTTATTTAAAACCAACAGTTGCCTCACATGATGATGACGTAATCATGAAAAAGGAAGACATACTTAAATAAGTACGTGGCGATATACAAAGAGTACATGAATCAGATAAAATTTTAAACAAATAATTAACATCAATAATCGTGTTGGAGATTTTTTAGAAAAACATAACATTAATGTCACACTGGAACCCCACATTCTGAGTAAATTAGATGATGTGAAAGCACCTTTTGGAGGGGATTATACACACCACAAATGTAAAAAGGTTGCCATGGTAGTTCATGATGCCAAACCTCATAAGTCATTTTTAGTAAGCATAGGCTCAACTGTCCCGTTATATTCAATTTGAATGTGCAAATACGCTGATGATACAGTACTAAAATGAAATTATGTGCAAATCCGCTAGTATTACAAAAAAGTTTTTGCAACTTTCAGCAGCATCTTGTATATGTGCAAATACACAATTTGTACAGTACTGTGGTATTTCATAATTATGTGCAAAATGCTTTGAACAGTATAGCTGTGCAAATACGTTAATACTACAGTACCCAATATTGCATAGTGCAAAGTTCTAAAAATAGCTGTGCAAATACGCAAATCTTACAGTACTTTTTAATGCTTAGTGCAAACTTTTGTTGAAAACGGACACTATGCATAAAACGTTGTTCTACCCCTAATAATATTAGTACATCACATATAAAGAGCCTAAAGGTAACAGGATAATGCTAAAAAAACAGAACAAAACAATTATGACCTGAAACGGGCGGAATAGGAACCCATGTTAGTGTACTTCCAATATAGTTACTTTAAATCTCCTAAAATTCGAATGTTTTTTGAGAAATAAAATCACCTAAAAATCACCGTACTCATAAAGGGTTTGGTTGAGACCCTATACATATATTATCTTCCCAATACTCATTCATGATTGATATAAATCTCCCGTGAATACTAATGTGATGAAATAAGTGAGATCAACCAGAATCCTACACCCTAATGTGAAAATAAAAATGGATCTAGTCTATACCTAGAACTGTTAGTAAAGCCTATTTGTACCTAGATGGAATAAAAGCATCTCACCGCTCTTCATAATGATGCAGGTGACAAACGACTCTAGGTCACATCATGTGACCCTTAGCTGAAAACAAACCCTGTGTTAAATTCAGACAACTTATCATTAATAAGGACATTAAAGGTAATTGTAAAGGTCCTCCCCTGTATTGTGGCCTGAGGGTGCCTTGGTGTCCAGAAGCATATTATACTTGGATTCCAGTTTACGCAACTGCTTCGCCCGATTCCCTCCTCTGGGGTTGGCCTGCACAGAGTCTATGGTATTGTATTGAAGACATTTAAGATTATTGTCATGTACAGATCTAAAATGTCTGGCCACTGGATAGGATGGATCCGAGTTGACAATGGCTCGTAATTGTTGCAGTATGCGAACATGTACGGTTAATTTGGTGCTACCAACGTAACACATATCACAACAGCATTTCAACACATAGACTGCATGGTCAGTTCTACAAGTGAAGTGCCCAGTTAATTCTATGGTATCGTTGGAGAAAGCAGTTTTGTATGACTTGACATTTATTCCAAATTTACATGCCCTACATGTGTTGCACTTATAAAAACCCCTCTTTGGTGCTAACCAGCTAGCTGTCTTGCAGACTTCTGGGCTGGTGCGCACTAGCTCATTGTGCATGGAAAAAGCCTTATGAAACGTGACAGTGGGTTTGGCTGGTAATATATGCCTTAAAGTGGTGTCTGTTAAGACAATAGGCCAGTGCTGGTTTATAATAGCCATTATCCTTTTCGCTTGCCTACTGTAAGTGGTGATCATTCTCATGGTTTTGTCACTTTCCTCTATACAGGCATTATCACTACCCCGACTATCATCAATGTCTCCTCTCGTATTACTTTCAGAGGTCTGCCTAATCTTGGTTCTACTCACTTTCAAAAGAGCTTTCTCTAATATGTTAGGTTTATAACCTCTTTCAATGAATCGTTGTTTGGCCTCAGTTAGATGTTGCTTCAGATCCCATTCTGTGCTGCAGGATCTCCGAATACGGAGAAACTCCCCATATAGGATACTGTCAATGGTGTGACGGGGATGGAAACTAAGTGCATGGAGCACAGAATTACCAGCTGTAATTTTCCAGAAAAGACGTGTCTCAATTTTACCTTCTTCAATAAATACCTGGACATCAAAAAGATTGGTGGAGCAAGGGTCAATGTGAGCAGTGAATTTTAAATTCAGCTCATTATCGTTGATTTGATTAACGAACTGCTGGGCCTGTGATGCACTCCCCCTCCAAATCACAAAGACATTGTCAATAAATCTCCACCACTCAACAATGTGTTCAGAGTAGCTGCTGCCGTGTTGAGCTCTGAGGACATGCTCCTCCCACCAGTCTACGTGGAGAAAGGCATAGCTGGGGGAGAAGCATGTCCCCATCGCAACACCACGCAGCTGCCGGAATACCAAGCCATCAAAAAGAAACACATTGTTGTGGAGACACCACTCCACCATATTAAGATATATATATATATATATATATATATATATATATATATATATATATAATCTACTGGCGGTCGCCAGTAGATAGTTATAGTTAGGACCGTGTTTCCATAGGAAATCTCAAAATTCTATTTTGAATAACTTAGGCGCCGGTTGACGAATCTTTGCGAAATTTTCAAAACTAATGGGGTGCTCCGCTCAGCTCCTACCCTGAAAGTCTCGGGGGGATTCGTCAAGCGGGGGCAGAGAAAAAAGGGGGGTCCCAAAACGCGTTTTCCCCTATGCATTTTCCCATAGGACCTTTAGTCGAAGGTACAGCCCGAACGGCTGAACAGAATTACTTGAAATTTGGCAGAGAGGTAGTCCTCAGGTCAGGGATGTGCCTTTTGCATATATGGAGGCAATCTGTTCAGTAGTTCCTGAGAAAATTGCAGTTAAAAGCACATACATACCTATAGCCGCGCACCGTGCGCGCACCCTAACATGCGCGAGCGTAATTCTGATTGGTTGTTACATGTCAGTCAACGTTCGAATTGGTCGAAATCAGGAAGTGTCGGCCGCCATTTTGTTTGTTTTCAGTGCGAGAGTGGAAAAGGAAGGTGGCGAACGTGAAAAGGGGGCAGGGTAGAGAGTTCCTGACCCCCTAGCCTTTGTCAGGGGGTCCCTGAAGGACCCCCGAAGGCAGAAAAAAACATTTACATTTTTTTTTTTAAATCGCGGCGGTGCGCGCACGGTGAAAAACCATTAAAAAAATGTAATACGTAGTTTATTGAAAAATAAATTTATAAAAAAATAATAATACATACATAACTTAGCATTTAAAAAACCGTACAAATTCACTGAAAAAACCATAGGTTTCACACACGTTATAGTTAGGAATTAGCATTTAAAAAACCTTTCAAATTCACTTAAAAAACCATAGGTTTTACACGTTACAGTTAGGTGGATATTTCACTCGTAAAAAACCAATGAAATTCCACCGTTATAGTTAGTTCAGATAACTATAACTCGCGCGACCGCCACTCTATCACAAGGATGATGTCATCAGTGATGTCAAGAGTGATGCCACTGACCATGTCATGAGTGATGTAATATGTGACATCATGAGCAGAGGATTGCAAGCGCGCGAGTTATAGTTATCTGAACTAACTAGAACGGTGGAATTTCATTGGTTTTTTACGAGTGAAATATCCACCTAACTATAACATGTGTGAAACCTATGGTTATTTCAGTGAATATATATATATATATATATATATATATATATATATATATATATATATATATATATATACATATATATATACACATATATATATACATATATATTACCTACTGGCGGTCGCCAGTAGGTAGTTATAGTTAGGACCACGTTTCCATAGGAAAACCCCAACATTCTATTTTGAATAACTTTGGCGCCGGACGACGAATCCTCGCGAAATTTTCAAAATAGGTGGGGCGCTACGCTACGCTCCTACCCTGAAAGTCTCGGGGGGATTCGTCAAGCGGGGGCTGAGATAAAAGGGGGGTCCCAAAACGCGTTTTTCCCATGCATTTTTCCATAGGACATTTAGACACAGCTACAGCCCGAACGGCTGAACAGAGTTACTTGAAATTTGGCAGAGAGGTAGTCCTCAGGTCAAGGAAGTGCCTTTTGTAGGTCTGGTGTAAATCTGTTCAGTAGTTTCTGAGAAAATAGCCTTTAAATCAATATATATATCTGAGCCAGCTTACGGTGCGCTTACGGTGCGCTTACCGTACGCGTACAGTGACGTACGCGAGCGCGTTTCTGATTGGCCGTTAGATCTTAGTAAACATTCGAATCGGTCGAAACCAGGAAGCGGCGGCCGCCATTTTCTCTCTCGCACTCTGACAGGGGATTGAAAAACAAAGGGCAAAAACATGTAAAGGGGCTGTTTAGACAGCTCCCAAGCACCTAGCCATGTTGAGGGAGTCCCCAACGATCCCCCAAGGCAAAAAAGGGAATTTTAATTTTTTCGATAATTTTGCCGATTACGCTTACCGTACGCGTACGGTAAAAAAATAAAAAAAAAATAAAAAAGTATCCACAGTCTCCCCACACCATGTGCAGATGGTGCCCGAATCGCACCATTTGTGCATGGCTTATTACATCATAGAAAAACCAATATATTATCTGTCACAACGATGCTCATCATATGTCCTCACTGTGCGAGCACGGTGCGCGAAGCGCACCGTGCGCGCACGGAACGAACTGCGTTAAGTGGGCGCGCACGCCACGAATGGCGTAAAGTAACTTAGCATTTAAAAAAACTTACAAATTCACTGAAAAAACCATAGGTTTCACACACGTTATAGTTAGGAATTAGCATTTAAAAAACCTTGCAAATTCACTGAAAAAACCATAGGTTTCACACATGTTATAGTTAGCGGAAATTTTACTGATAAAAAACCAATGAAATTCCCCCGTTATAGTTAGTGCAGGCAACTATAACTCACGCGACCGCAATCTTCTGCTGATGACATATGTGTCTTTATGAAAAGAAAATATTTGTAATATATGTATAGCTAAAAATGTATGGAAGAAGACATGGGTAAATAAGTGTCTAAATACAGTATTAGCATCAGCAGAGGATTGCGGTCGCGTGAGTTATAGTTGCCTGCACTAACTATAACGGGGGAATTTCATTGGTTTTTTATCAGTAAAATTTCCGCTAACTATAACATGTGTGAAACCTATGGTTTTTTCAGTGAATATATATATATACACATACACATACATACCATACATATATACACACACGCACACATACATACATACATACATTCACTTACTCGGGTAATGGTTACATTTTCATTGTAAAGGCATGCGTGGTAAAGATATATGTGTCTTAATAAAATGAAAAATGAGTGGTAAAGACATGTGTGGTAAAAGCATTTTGTGTTGTAATGATCTCACTGTAGAGGTAGTGCGTGGTAATGACTGCGTTGTAATTTCTGTTTCCCGGACTGTTTCACTGTCGTGGCACCGTGTTCAAAGATGAAAAGACCTATTGCTTTGGTTTTACCTTTTGTACTTCATCTGCCTGGTCATGGTGTCCTTGGTCGGGTGTGCTGAGATCCACCAGACATGGTGTGCTGGTGAGTCAGATAGGAGCAAGATCTGAAGCCAAAGACATTCAAGGGTTGGCATAAAGTCTAGAAGAGAGGTTGAATGAGGATAACAGGTGTAAAATGTATAAATGCCTCATTTATGTGGGTGTAGTAGAGGAGGTCATATCGGAGTGGAGATGCTTTTCTAGATAAAGAAATCAGGAGTTGAGATTTTCCAGGGACACTCAGAAATAAAAAACACACCTGCTAAAGGTTGCACCAAAAATGGGATTATAAAAGCACAAGATCGATCAAATCAAGTAGGCTCAGAAATAGGCTGCCAGATAATGCTGACAGACTTTATCATCAGTGTATATGCGTCTGCATAAGGATACAACAAAGGCACTCACTCAAGTGCATAAAACGTGTTCCCGCTACAAGCTAGGAACCAATGGGTGTTCGAATCACAGTAAAATAGCACCACTTAGTTTACTGGCGATGTTTGTAGACCCATAACATCAATAGGATGAGTGGCTGCCTGCATGCTAAAACAAAAAGGTGAAATATCTTTGCACCTCACTCCAGTCAACGACCTAAACTTTTTCGCAAACTTTTTCTTATTTACTGTGTTACAAACTATGCACATAATGATGCGAATAATGGAACGCGGAGAATCTAGCATATATTATTCATTGTGGGAGGCGAACCTGTCCCATGGTGGGTAAAATATATACACACGAGAGAACAGCAAACGTTTGTATAGACATTTATTAACCTTAGAGTAGTATTGAAAAATCAATCATGCAAAAATATAGATGTTTAATAACGTTTGGAGGTTGAAATAACAATTACGTTAGAAGGTATTTTCATGTATTTGTTAAGAGAAAACAGATGGAAAGAATTATAAGAGGTTACTCTGTAGAATCTCAGGAGCTTTCACAAAATGCTACAGCAATAAATAACAAGAAATAAGTAGCCACGTCTCCCATTCAAGCACACAGGTGCGACTGAATTTAGGCCCCTGCTCAAGTGTTTAAAAAGCTGTCCACATACCTCAATTATCATTTTCAAAAGCCCCAGACTGTACTTAAAAAGTGCTGCTTACATGGCTGAATGTCACTGAAATCCTGTTTTAAAACATCTGCTATTGCTGCAGGCATAAACAATGCCGATGACGTCACAGAAAAGTGACCCGCCGGTAACTTTGTTCCTCACAACAAAACCTTATTTATGCCCACTCCAAACACTATCCATATAAAGGCCATTAAAATCAGGAAATTGATTCTACCTAGCTTCGGTCGCCCTGAAAACACCATTTGAATGAAGAAACTGAAGGCAACATTACTCGTATGGCTACAAAGTCTGAGCTGTTCTACTTCCAATCACTGGATTCCCAGAGGGGGCGGTGACAGAAGGATCGGGCCAAAGCCATATTTACCAGTTTTGGGAGGAGTTCAGCCCTTACAGCCAACACTCTAAAACGCAAAAGAGGAAGATTTAGTGAGAACATTGAGGAAATTCAATTTTTCTAAAGACTAATTTACTGGGGGCCTTTTCTAAGCGGGAGAAAGTTAAAATAAGAACATTTGTGCTTTAAAAATGGCGAGTCTGCCACCTGAGGTGAGCGTGTCATGTAGGTCTGTCCTCGTGGTGATACTGTAGGTCACATCCTTTGTCGACCAGTTCCTCTGTGTGCATTCCATTTGAGGTGGATCATTATGAACCACAAAGAGACTATCCATATAAAGCAGAGTGTTGTAATTTACTTGCATAGACTGAGCAGCAAGGCAAAGGGCAGCAACAGAGAGGATGAATTAATCACTTATTAGATCATAACACATCCCCCCCTCATCAGAATTGTAAAAATACGAGCAAGCAAGATCAATGTACATACATGCAATAAATCTAATTGTAAATAAAATGTGCGTTGATGGACATACAAACATACAAAAAGTCAACGAGCTTCAAGAATAACACAAAGCTTCAAGACGTAACACTAAAGGGTAATTTTGCTACCCCTAACAACAGGATGATACATATACCACAACCAAAACAAGGGTAAATCCAGAGAAGCTAAAGGGAAAGTAGTCTTCTTATGTGCGCACCCGTAACGCACAGTCCAACACCTCACACGAGGCAACAACCAATTCAGAGGGTATAACCAAAACAGGTAAGTTAGAGAAGCTTCAGAAGAAGGAGTCTTCTCTTGTGCGCACCCGTAACGCACAGTCCAACACCTCACATGAGGTAGCAACCAATTCAGAGGGTAAAACCAAAACAGGCAAGTCAGAGAAGCTTCAAAAGGGTAAAACCAAAACAAGCAAGTCAAAGAAACTTCAAAACATGACATGACCAGGGACACTACACTCAGTCTCCCTGTATTCATACAGATACAAAACAAAGACACTACACAACTCCCGTGAGAGAAGATCTACTCTCATGACAACCACAAGGGGTAAAGGCACACATTGCCTACGGGGTGACAGACCTAAGTCAACCCACAACCAAGAACAGTGAGAGAGCATATACTCTCATAGCAACCACAAGGGTAAAAAGCACACATTGCCTACAGGGTGACAGACCTATGTCAACCCACAACCAAGAACAGCGGCAGGACTAGAGATACACCCTCTACTGCAAACAGTGAGAGACAAAAAGTATTCAGAAACTTCTTAAAGTTAAGTAAGAATGCTTCAGCATAGCGAATAAAAGATAGGTGTTCCGAGCATTGGCCGCAGCATAGACAGTACTGGGCCTCCAAAAAGGATTTCTGGTTTAGGCACATAAGGAAATGACAGATTTGAGGAGGAGCTGAGCATTCATTTTGGTTTGTAAAAACTAAAATTAGATGCAAAAAAGTGAGATGTTTCAAAATGAATATCCTTAAGGGCAATCACTGTTCCTTCATAAACTCTGATCTGGACTAAAGATAGCCCCAGGGCATATTCCACCTAGTAAACAGGGAGAGAAGGTCCTAGAGGCAGGATGCAGTAACACTGTATGTATACCATTTACAAGAACAAAACGATGCAGGTGTGATTGGTTTACCAGTCTAGGATCTCCATGATCACCGGCTAAGTAGATTCCACAAAGAAGCCTAAAAATTACAATGTTTGAAACTGAACCAATAATTGCTTCTTGATAATACAAACTCGGGTATCTAAGCAACAATTCCATAAATGACAGTCACTGATGGCAGTCTCTAGAGCTTGAACAGAACATCACCCAAATAGGTAATAATGCAACACTATTAGGCCCTACAAAGATCATTACCGACCTCAACAACTCTGCTAAACACCAGAGGAAGTCGACATGCTGAGCAAGTGAAATTTCCAGAACCTATCATAGATTGACTAGGAAAGCACAGTTTTCCTTGGAAGGCGGACCCGCCTCAATTCTGAAGGAGCACAAAACAAGCCACTTCTCCGACTTCCCAAACTGGAGAATGCACTTCTGTTACTTCACTAGCAAATATATTACTAAAACCATTATTTTGATCGGGCGCCTGACAACTCTTGTGTAAAACTGTCCTGTCTACGAACTGTATGTGGCCCCAGAGAACACAATTATTCCATGGGTTACATCCTCCAATGGAAAGAGAGCGCTTCGATCTAAGACCGTTATAGATTGGAGGATCCCAGGCATTAATGTTACGGTATGCTACAATCTGGTAAACTGTGCTAATATGTTCCCATGGGAGCTCATTCTGACTTAACTTACACAAGCTTGAGTACCATTGCGCTTCTTTATTAACCATGTTTGACTCATTCTCAGCTGCCACACAGCAGGGAGAGGTACGGGCTGTTTATAAGCCTCTCAATGCTGTAAACTGTTTTAGGAGTCTGGCAGAACCATCAGGCCCTTATTTCCATATTAGCGATTCGTAGTGGGTCACAAATAGACCTATTCCATGAATATTGAGGTAGGTCGCAATTTATGATCCACTAGAATTCGCTGCCATGACAGAGATGGTGGATGCTTTTAAATAAAATAAAAAATTGTTAAATGCAGCCAATTTTCCCTAAAGGAAAATGTGATGAATTAAAAAAAAAATTACATTTTTTTTTTCTTTTAGCAACAGACAGTGGTCTCTGGGACTACTGCCTGCTCTTTAAAAAGTTTTTTTTAAACATTCTCAAAGGTGAAGGGGTCTCATGGGGACCCCTTCCCATTTGCAAATGCATTACTACCTACCTGGTGTAAAGTATGAATGTTTTGGAATGCATTTCGGTCGCAAAACATTAGTACATACCATTCAGATTCCCTGTTTGGAAGGGAAGCCCTGAACACCCCTTCCAAATAGTGATTCTGTTTTCAGTCACAAGCACAAACTGAGATTCACTAGAATCGCGGTTTGGTGTTTGTACATTTGAAAAAGCATTTCTGTGACATAAAATAATGCTTTGTATATCTGTCCTAAAGTCCTTTCTTTACTTTTCTCTTAATTCGTAGTAGTGAACTAAAGAGTGGTCATTTCTGGTAGAGTTGGAGTGGCTCGGCCCAGTGCTCAGAGAATTGAGCCCCATGACGTACGAGGCGACGGTGTCTCTATTAAAACTGTTTGTAGTGCTCATGCGCAGTTTGAATATGGTTTCCTAAAAGTTAGTAGCTTAATTATGTGTCTCACATGAAGGGTGGGCGGGCGTGCTGCGATGGAATTAAAAATGCAGCAAGAACTGATTTCTGCAAGAGTGTGCAAAGTAAACGTAAGACAGTACATGCTTCCAAAGGAAGGAGGGCTAGGATTCGCACGACCGTCTAATGGCAATACTTGTTTTTCACCATTTACTGAGGCAGCACATCAGTGGACGGCCTAGAAAGGTCCCTTATAAAAGGGGCTAGCAAGGCATGTCTTCCTTTCAAGAGAAAACCCAGATTTTATGGAGACGAGGAAAGTGCTAACTGTGTAAACAGAGAAAAGGATTACGACGAGGTGGTGTTTTTAGCTGGCAGGACAACCGAGAATGAGATACAGCTGACCAGCTTCAAAGGCACATGGAATAATGAGTCTTCAAGTCTATGTTACGTCTTGCACTGTAAATGCAAAGTAAACCCGAATCAAGTATTGAATGTTAGCACAGAAAATTTGGACACAGAAAATAAAGTTGCTGAATTTTACGAATCACTGAGAGAACATTACTTTTATGTCCATTATTTAACGTATTGCGGACTGCCTTCAGAGAGTAGATATAAACAAGCATTTGCAATGCAATATGTCTTGCATTAGTGACAGTTTGAGCTATTGGCATTGCAAATAAAAATGTTAGTCATATTTATTTTTTTATGATGCTAAATATCCCAGCAGTAAACAACAAGTAGTGTTGTGAGGGTGCTTTACCACAGGCTGTCACTAGGTGTCACTTGGGACCTCTTTTGGCCACATATGGTCCTGCAACATGGGTAAGTTAAGGATATGGTGCAGCGGTGAGAGCTGCCGACTGGGGAGCTGGGGATCTGTGTTCCAGTCTGGTGTCCACCTTTGCAGACAGGTACATTTAATATGTAAGGCATACGGTTGAATCTGTGCAAATTTACTTGTTCTCGTGTTATTTTTAGATTGACAAGTAGGTTCTGTTGAGTTGTAATAAACATTCACTTTTGAGTGCCACAAAAATGTAATTTATAATGTTCTATATACCTGGTTATTGTAAACACAAACAGACCCACCTGACATTTGTGTAGAGCACACACAGATATAAGTACATTCTCACATATGTAAAGAGGAAGGTAAAATTACAAACTGTTTCAAAATTCACTTGGGCGCTTGGCACTGTCTGAAGTGACACTCTCGGTGATTCATTTCTTTACGCAGATGGGGACTAGCTGCAAAGCTTCAGAACCCAGTTGTGCTCAGACAAAGGAGCTGCATGGTGTCTGTGAGCTCATGCTGCAAAGGTAAAGAGCACTATTTCCTACATGAAGGCTGTCGCTGTGCATTGCTGCTGCGCATGCTGCGCATCACAAAAAGGGCGAGGAGGGCAACGTGAAACGAATTAGAGGGTGATAGGCATGTCCGCTGGCCTTACATGAAACAACACAGTTATAGCTTCACAAAAATTGTATTATTACAGAATTCACAAGAAGATGCCAACGATTCCTCTTTTTCCTTTTTCTTTCACCACCCGCACCACTTTCTGGGAAAATTGTATATGATCCCCAAGTCCGATATAGCACAGCCGTTCGATCTCTGTAAAAAGACCTTTTATTTGATAAAAATGAAAAAAGGAAATTGCTTTCCACTATATATGAACCTCCTTACTGCTGGGCAGGAAAGATTGAACCTCCTTACTGCTGGGCAGGAAAGATAATCTAGAGTCTACACACAAGCGTTCCCGTAGCAAAAATGTAAAATTATACAAGCCTTTGCAATGCAATAGGTCTCAAATTAGTGACAGTTTGAGCTATTGGAGTGGCAAATAAAAATGTTTGTTAGATTTATCTTTTTTGGCAAAAAATATCCCAGCAGTAAACAGAAATTAGTGTTGTGAGGGTGCAGTACCGCAGGCTGTCACTAGATGTCTCTTAGGACCTCTTTTGGCCACATATGGTACTGCACCCTTCAACATGGACAAGGAAAGGATATGGCACAGATGTGAGAGCTGCTGATTGGGGCACTGGGGATCTGCGTTTGAGTCTTGTGTCAGCCTGATTGTTTAAATTCCCCCGAGCGCTCTGGGGCGGGTAAGCAGTGTTGTGAGCAAAACAGCATTGGCCTCCGAGGGGTCGTGGGGGCCTGGAGTAGTGTTGTGGGAGGTGTGAGGGGAAGGCACGGGGAGATCAAGGGACCAAGCAAATGAAGAGACACATAAGTTTCAATGCACAAGTGAACAGAACCGTTAAGGAGCAAAGCAGCAGCCCAACCAAAAAAAAGAGTTCTCTCTAAGTATAAATAACCCAAACCTTAAAAACACATGTAAGAGGGCCAGTCCTCATGGGGGGAGGGATACAAAATTCCAAAAGGAGGTTATTCACCAATGAAAAGCCAGCATTTCTAAAGGACAGCAACAGGAACCAATGGAAAAGATAGGCATTTTTTCAAGCCCATATCCTAGATACAGCCTGTCTCAATGAGACAGCGCAAGCGCTGTCTAGGCGAGAACTAAACAAATCAAGTCAGCTTCCTACCAAATACCTGACTGGTTCAAATCCAAGAGGTTCATGTATTATGAAACTAACTATGCCAATACAATTTGTGTGCACTTAGATGAAGTAACACTTCACTCCATGAGAAAATGGATTATTAGTTGGGGTGTATTTTAGTCTACCACAAGTCATAATATCACTATCCTGTTAGGTTCAATAAAAGTTATCAGTAATTTTAATTTGACCTCTATCCTTTGTAGCTATGGCAAGGAGCAGACAGGCTTAACTTAAGAAAATGTGTAAAGAATTTAAAACTACCAAAACAGTTTAAAACTTTAGAACACAACACAATAAAAATTATATTCCAATTAATAAGAATAGAGAATATTTTAATGAACAAAATGACACAGAAACAAAAAAATCCAATAAATGAAATCGGAAATATGAATCTTACGCATTTTAAATCAAACCAGTGGCAACAACAGAAAGTGCCACCTGGGGGCAACGGGTTGCGCGACATGGGACAAGAGTAAGTTTCAGGAGAACAGTGATGAAGCGCGGGTCAGATATTAGGATCAGGTTCGTCCAGGTAGTAAAAGATACAGCCTCAATATCAACAGCCTTCTGAGAAAGCAGGCAGTGGGCTAGCACTGGGGGAGGGAGAAGGGTGGGGGGGGGTTGGAGTCGGCAGAATCCAGCACTGCGATGGAGGCTAAGCGAAACCATTAGTTTAGACAGGAAAGCTCTGAAGGGAGAAACGTGTAATATTTTACTTGGCATAAGCGACAGCCATTTTGGCTGTGGTGTCCATTAAGTTTCCTTCGTAATTCTTTCGTCTTTTCACTCTGCTTGTGCTAACTATTTTAGTTGACTTCCTGACTCAGCTAAAAGCAATGTATGTGCTGAGGGTTTGTAGCTGCCAGAGCACCTGGTCTCAGATGTTAACTGTTAACCATTTACTGCTGACATAAGCACTCCTGCTCCCCCTCCCACTTTGCTGACCAAGTGATTATTCATCTGCCCTTGTTTGCTGAAAACTATTTCTAAAACTTGTGCTCCCTATTTCTACTCACATGCTTACAGTGCAGAAAACCTGTATAAAAGACCTGTGTTTTGTGACTTTAGTGTACTACCTCAGGCAGCACTTGAGGGTGCTGTGTGGATGTGGTCCCACTCATGAGTGATTAATAAACTTGTTATTTATTTCCAACTCCAGTGCTGATCTCTATTTTGTTGGTCTCTGAACCAGTGGACAAAAGGGTGACCCTGCACCAGTGTGCCCCTAAAAAGGTATATTTCCACAGTTGGCACTCAACTTGTGGGGCCCCATTGGAGACGCGCCGTCCGAAGGAGTGGTCTTGACGGAAAATTGAAATTTTACTGAGGAAGCGCACTGCACGAGGAGACCTCTGTCTTTGCAGGCCGACGTGACTTTTCCGGTTTTCCCGATTTGACCCTCCAGGTGGTGGCTGATCTCAACTGGGGTTTTCTTTGGCGCAATTTTGAAGTGACCATTAGCTCGACCAGAGATCAGCAGGTGAGAGTTGGAGTCTTCTGTTAGATAAGGTCGCTAAAGCGACACTCTTGATTTGTTAAGCCTGGGCTTTTTGTTTGAATTTGTTATTCAATCTTTGCAAAGTTTGAAGGCAGGTAATGTGGAGATTTTTCTGCTTTTGAAATATTTTGAAGTAGTTATATTTTACACATATTGGTAGAGCATGCCTGTTCTCAGCACACTCCGTAGGTGGTGTTGCTGCTCTGGTGGTACCAAACAAAGTTTAGAAAAAAAGTCAGCCGGCTCCCCCAGAGGGGACACCTAATAGAAATATGTATGTCAAATATGGTATTTCTTCCATAATGTACGGTCCACTGTGGAACAAATACACAAAAAAAGATTCGGATCTACAATGGCCAGTGAATGGGTCATTTGATTTGAAAAAGGTTCAATATGTAGAGCAGTGTTTATTTAAAAGAAAAAGTAGACAGGATATGTTTTATTGTGTGCGTATGTGGGAGAAAAAAGTGCGAGAGAGAGCGAAAAGAGCAGAAGCTATAGCAGAAACAGAACAACGAAAAACGATATATCAAAAATGCTAGAATTAAAAAATAAAGAAAAGAAGGAAAAAATAGAAAAAGAAGATAGAGAACGTCGATTAGAGGTAAATGGCCAGTACCCTATTAGGGGCCCTATTTATCCCATACTTAATAAACCTCAAGATGACTTTATCCTATTAGAACACCCCCCACCCCCGTATAAATTTCCCACTACAAGTGCCCCTATTGAGGTTTCTGACGATGAGGATTTGTCTTCAGACGACAAAGAATAAGATAAACAATCGCTCTACTTTGACTAAGGCAGAAAAGGATACCTTAAAAAGCGCTGCTAGGGAGGAGGCTCGTCGATCTCACGCACCATCGCTCATTGAAACTATGGTTCAGTGGCAAAATATGGAGCAATTTTATTTTGTAGAATAATTCATTTGGGAGGTAATATTTGATTATAGACAAATTTCTCAAGAACTAGAGCCAGCTGATATAAATACTGATTACAAACGATCAAATCATAATCAATGAAAATCTTATCTCGTTCTATTCAGATTTCGGCCCAAACACGCATTCTGAAGAGGTAAAGAAAAACTAAAACAGCTAAATATACAATATGCTGTACTACGTCTAGCACATCTCCATATTGATATAAAGAGCTAAAGACACTTATTTGACCTCTCAACCAAAGCAATGGACTACAACAAAAAGGTGGGGATGAATATTTAATGTTCTAATTACACCCTGTGCAATAATGTGAAGCTATTCAAATGATTAAATGAAGGGGGGTGCCAATAACTCCAGCTCAGATTAAATGATATTCACAGACAGGAATGTTTGAAATAAGATAGAGGAGGCAGATTTGGCACACGCTGGTGGTCATCTCAACAGAGGAGCCAAGGCGAACCGACCACTGGTGGGAAATTAAGTGATATGTTGTGTTGAAAGGACGGGAGGAGGAAGGTACTTAATGTACCCCTTCGGTAGAGCCATTGGAGGTTGCCTCACATGCGGGAAAGGACACATTTGAAAATAACAGGCAATCACATGCTGAAGAATAAACACTACAGTACATAAAGAGGGACAAATGTAGTGGTATAATAAACTGTTAAGGGCGTTAATTGGGCGATTAAGAGGCAAAGAAAAGCATCACACTTGAAGAGAAAAAGCAGTCAAATAGTAATGTTTCAGGAAACCTACTTGAGCACCCAAGAACAAGAATAGCTTAAATTGAAAAGGGGGTGAGCACTCTGGCATGCGGAACTAAACAGGAGATGCATAGCGGTGGCAGGTAGACTAGGCACCCAACTAACTTTTCTACTAAACACTTTCATACGAAATGTAAAATTACACACCATCCTTGAAGAGATATCACCACTCCTAAAGCCAAATGTGCATTACAAATTGCTATGAAAGGGGTACTTATATTGCATGCTAAACTTGATCGTTCCAAAATCATCCAGCAGAATACTGGATCGCGGCTGCACAAAGGGCAATGAATAAATAAATCAGTGATTCTTATCCTGTGATTTGAGGACTCCTGTGACTCTGCTACACCTACTCAGGTGATCTGCAACTGTTTAGAAAATTGAATAATAATATTAGCAGATTAATAAGGTACATGTGCATTATAAAGTGAATTGAACATTTTAAAAGACTCAGTAAATGTGAAGGAATTTGAAATAGGAGGCTAAAAATTAAGTTGGTATCTTATTTTGATTCATGGGAGCAGCAACGTACAGCAATAAGCATCTAGTATGGATGATTGGTGACCTCAATTGAAGCACTGGTATATGACGACAAAAAGAGAGCATGCATTTGGAGCAAAAAAGACAAAATGATATACTAGTGTCATACATATCACTTTGTGTTTTAGAAATAAACCTACATTTTGAAATACTCCAACCTTCTAATTGAAATTTAAGTTTATGTATAAATTATTATGAATTAAAATAAAATATTTCACAATTTGTGTATTTTTTTGATGCGTTGATTTTTGTCTAAGGTTGTGAGGTTCAAAATCATACAAATTGCTTATGTGGTTGTCCCCGGCTTCCACTAATGATTCAGTGGCGGTCAACAGAAGACAAAAGATTAAGAACTGCTGACCTGAATGTAACAGAACTCTGGAGAACACAACATGGGGAAGCAAGCGGATATTCATTTTATTTGCAACCACATGGCACTTTTTCTCAAATTGACTTTGCAATCACTCACCCAGAACAATGAGGAGCAGAGGTGCATAATACCATAAAAGTACACTTTCGGACCACACCAGTTGCTAAATAAATAGACCTGGAGGAGACTGGCGGCACTGATGACACAATGGAAGCTTATAGAGTATGGTAGGCCTTCCAATTTACAATAACAGGGACATTTAAGAGTTTAACATATGGGGTAAGAGAAACGCTAGTTAATGAAATAAACATAGTGAAAGATATTTAGGACATAGATAGACGACTGGCACTAGGAAATATGGAAAACAGGGAAAAATTAGGAAAATGGAGGAACTGAAAGGGGCAGGCTAGACAATCAAGATTACAGAAGCTACCTACCTACTTTTATCATGGCAGATGAACAGAGAAAAAAGAAGGCAGCAATACGGAATAAGGCTGGTCACCTCCAAACAGAGCAAGTAGTTATTAGCAAAAGATTTAGAGAGTTTTATGCCAATTTATTATACGGTCAACAAAAAGGGACTGATGAACAACTGATTGATGTGGCTCTAGAGAAGGGGAAAACTGCCTGCCCTAAAAGCGGAACTAGAGGACAAATTAAATGCCCCTATACGATTAGATAATATGAAATGGGCTAGCAATGACTCAATCAGGATTTATAAAGAGCAGCAAATTGAGGGTCTCAAGGCGCTGGAGTTGCTAGCTGCTTCGCGGTGCTCGGTTCATTCAAACAACCATGTTTTAAGTCCTTTTCTGAGTTCCCAGAGTGATGCTACGTTTCTGAGGGGAAGGTCGTTCTAGGCTTTGGCTGCTATGTGACAGAAGGAGCATCCCACGCTGTTGGATCGGCAGATCCAGGTGGTGTCTAAGAGGAAAAGGGAGGCTGATCGTAGGTATCTGGTTAATTGGTGGAAGGTTATCCATCTGTTGAGGTATGATGGTCCTTCATCGTGCAAGGCTTTGTATGTGTCGGTCAGCATCTTGAAATGGCATCTTTTCTGGATCGGGAGCCAGTGGAGCTTCTTTAGGTGTGGGGTGATGTGATACCATCTGGAGAGGTCAAGGATGAGTCTTGCCGCTGCATTTTGTATCGTCCGTAGTCTCTTCAGAAGGCGTGTAGTGATCCCTACGAAAAGAGTGTTATCGTAGTCCAGCCTGCTGGTGACAAGGGCTTGAGTGACGTTCTTGTTGTGACTATTGTGAGCCACCTGAAGATCTTACGGAGCATGCGTAGGGTGGGGAAGCAGGTGGGCAAGACTGTGTTTACCTGTTTGTGCATAGATGACTTGCTGTCCAAGATGATGCCAAGGTTGCAGAAGTGGTTTTTCGGGGCAGGGTAAGGGCAGAGTTCATTAGGCCACCAAGTGTCGTTCCATGGTGAAGTGTTGTTCCCAAAGAGGAGGACTTCAGTCTTGCTCAAGTTGAGCTTGAGACAGTTGTCCTTCATCGAGTCGGCGATGCTCCTCCTACATCTGTGGAAGTTGGTTCTGGTGGCAGAAGGGTCTTCTGGCAGTGAGAGGATGTGCTGGGTGTTGTCAGGAAAGGAGGATGTTGAGTCTGTGTGATCTGACTGTGTTGGCCGAGGGTCATGTTGAAGAGGGTGGGACTGAAGGACGATCCTTGTAGGATGCCGCAGATGGTCTCCTTGGGCTCTGAAGTGAATGATGAGAGACGGATTCTCTGGGATCTTCCCGTGAGGTATGAGGCGATCCATTTGAGGGAATCTCCCTGAATTCCGATTCGGTGGAGTCTGTGATCAAGATGTGGTGGGAGACGGTGTTGAAGGCCACTGACAGGTCCAGGAGGATGAGGTCTGCTATTTCGCCGCAGTCTAGGCAGGTCCTGATGTCGTCTGTTGCTGCTATCAGAGCTGTCTCTGTGCTGTTGGTTCAGAATCCGAATGGAGAGGGGTCCAGGAGGTTGTGGTGTTCCAAGTGTTTGGTGAGTTGCTGGTTGATTGCCTTTTCGAGAACCTTCGCCGGAAAGGGGAGCTAGGAGATAGGTTGGTAGTTCTTCGAATCTGCTGTGTAGGCTGATGGTTTCTTTAGGAGGGGCCTCACTTCAGCGTGTTTCCAGACCTCAGGGAAGGAGGCCGGGTTGATGGAAGTGTTCAGGACTTTCTTGAGCTCGTCCCCAATCGTCTTGCTGCCAATGTTGAATATGTGGTGAGGATATGGGTCCATGGGTGCTCCCAAGTGTACGGAGTTAATGATGGAGATTGTGGCTTGAATTGTGAGAGGGTCCCAACAGGTGAGCAGGTGGTCGGGGTTTGTGTACTTGAATGTGAGTAGGCCGATTCTGTTGGAGGCAGGGGTTGGGGTTTGAATTTCCCGTAGATGGCTGAGATCTTGTAGTTTAAGAAGTCCGCCAGGGTGTCACAGTTCTTGGGAGAGGGGTGATGTTGTTCCCGGTGGCTGAGGGGTTAGAGAACTCCTTCACGATGGTGAAGAACTACATGCTGTGGTTTGTGCTAGCTATGAGGTCTGCTAGAGCGTTCTTTGTTTCTCTCAAGAGGCAGTGGTACTGGTTCAGTGCTGCTTTGAAGGTGGTATGGACTTTTGTCTTTTTGCTATTACGCCACTTCCTTTCTGGGTGGCATCAGTTGCGTTTGGAAGATTTTAGCTCCGCAGAGAGAACCAGCTGGCTCTCCTGGCTGGTACTCTGGGTTTGGCTGGCGGGCGCTTTTTCCGTCTGTGAGAAATTGGAAATTAAGATACTCTATTATCGGGGTTGGAACATCTAAAGAGTTTGTGCAGTGGATGGTGTCCTTGTGGATAATGCCAATTCTATTTCCCTTTTGATAATTCGGTTCCGGGGTGTTATCAAATGGCCAGCAAATGGGGACAGGCCAAACATCAGGGAATGATAGCTTACCACCCAAGCAGATTTGCTATCTATCATTTTTTAATAAATAAAATGAGGTTCTGAGAACACTTAAGGAGGACATGGTGGCAGTGCTCCACAAAACAGGAAGGTAACACCTGAATGCACGTCTTACAGACTGCTATCAATGGCAAATGTAGATTTTAGGGAAAATATTAGCTAATGGTCCGTCAAAGGTGCCGATGAGTTAATTCACATTGATCAAGCGGGATTTGTGGGAGGCCGTAACAAGACAATTAACACTAGAAATACTTTTCTACTGCTGCACCATGCCGGTAGGACCCAAGAGAATTGCACAATACCAAGCTTAGATACTCACAAACAGGCACAGGCACTCAAGAGATACAAATAAAGATATATTTATTTAAGATGGTGGCACCCTTAAAACAGGCAAACAAATATATGACTGCTGGAAGATCAAAAAAAACAAAAACAGGAAAGAGATGTCGTCCGGCACCATTTGCTTTTGAGTTAGAAACTAAAATCCTTGTACAAATAAGAAGAATCAGACACATAAGATATGGCTTAATTGTCAAGAACACAAGCCATATTATATCCTGACAATATATTATTAACAATCAGAAACCCAGCAGAAAAATAAAGAAGGAAACAAAATGCATTGAGAGAGGTGAGAACAGTCTTCGCCTTCAAATTAAATTTAATTAAATCAGTGACGTACCCTGTAACAGGTGTAGATCCAAATGGTTTCAGTGAAATACCTCTTTTGGTGCAAAGGAAATCATTTAAATATCTAGATATACAAATGAGCGAAGATTATGATGCAGCATATGATAAAAGTGGGGATACTGTTGACATTGCTTATATAGAGTTTAACAAAATGATTAACGTTACCAATGTCTTTAATGGGAGGAATAGCAATAACTAAAATTATTGTAATCCATTGCTATGTGTGATGTAACATAGGCCAATGCCCATCACTGAGATGAGCTTCCATAAGCTAGACACAATGATGGGACAACTCTATTTGGAACGGAGTAGAGTTAGAATATGACTAGAAAAACAGACTGCGTTAGGAGAAGAGAGGAATGCTAGATCTAGATATTAGAGTGTACTCCAGTATGTGGTATACAGATCCAGTATGTGGTGCACTGGATTTGAACAGAAGTCAATGACCTGACAGGCAAACTAATCCAAATAAGGACACAGCCAGTGGCACTAACTGCCCTACCAAAGAGAGTAGCTAAATAGCTTCCACACGTGCAAAGCATAGTCAGTGCCTGGGACGCAACCGTAGTATGGGAAAGTTATAAATTCAGGTGTAAGCCACAAATGACAATATGGTGCGCACTACTCTCCCCTAACATACCCAACTTTATGAAGGTGGGCAATGAGGAGACAAAGCCCCAACATTTGTAAAATAGATATTAAAGGAGTTGATTGACAGGATTTGTGGAATTTTGTTCCACATTTGGACTCACTGATAACAGAATTTTTACATACACAGGAAGCAGTCCTGAATTCCCAAAAGGGCCAGAAACACACAAAGTGAATCAAGTGATCCTGATCCTGAGAGATGGGAGGAGGGCACTATTCTCCAAACAACATGTTTACCAACAAAGAGTAAGACGCTAGACCGACTAAAGGAATAATGAAATTAGGATGCACAGGAGGAAATAAGATTGCTAGATTGGCAAAAGATCTTTATAAACTGCAATGACACCAGAAATGTCAAATTTTAATCAATCCCCAATTCATGTTTGTATTGGATATATATGATGCCCTAAATGGTGCATAAAATAAGCCCAAAGAATAACACTAACTTCCCAAAATGCATGACAAACACCAGCATGTACATTAACATGTGTTGGAAATGATTGCGGAGACGTGTGGAGTCAAGAAGTGACATGTAAGTTGCGAACCCTAACCAGGATAGCTCTGCACCCATCTATTCATCGGTGTTTACTGTGGTTGGAACCAAGCAGCCAGGGTAGCCGTCAAAAATATAAAATAGTGGAGCTGTGGCTGACATAAGCTAAACTGCATTATAGAAGAAATAACGGTGGGCACCAAAGTATAAAATATGGAACGTAGGCATGATGAAATGGCTAAGTGCCGAATGTGGGGATAGGAAACAACAGACATATTAGGCATGGGAGGTCAAAGGAATTATGGTCTGGGAAATGGTGCTGACCAAATGAAAACATCAAAATGAATCTGTGGAGGACGAGCACCAGCAATCTGATGTGGATGAAAAATGAGTGATCAACCCAAGCTCCAATGCTCAAGGTGGTTTAATAGAAAGTTTAAAAAAAATATTTGAGCAAAAGAAAAGTTGCAATGAGCTGCTGTTGCAAGATAAGAACAGCTGTGCAAACATATAAAAAAAATATATAAAAAAGAAATATATAAAAGAAGAATTCTATTTCTCCATGTTGTGCTCATTTTCTTGAATTTATAATGTTCTTTATTGAGGTCAACAATCTGAGAGCCCACTGATGGTGCTCCAGTTTTATTTATAACATCAAGAGCACAAAACATCTGCTTCTTATAAGAAGTGCACCAAATCGACTGCTGACAATAACGACTGACACTGCACCCTCATACGGGGTTATAAGGTGATTAGACAAGGATTATAGTTCCAGTGGTACCATGTCTTTTGCCTTTTGCTTGTGCATTTGAGAAAAGGCTGCTTATCTGCCCAACATGTTAGCTCTGATCAAGCCTCCATAACTGAGGTCTTTGCTCTTCATTTGGCATGTAGTGCATTTGGTCAAGAATCTATGTGATGGAACTAATGTCTATTTGGGGCACTATATGTAAGCATCACAACAATGTTTTACGACAGACGTATCTCTTCTATGGTGGATGGTGCCTCCTATTGTCCCAATGTTCAGGGTACTGGGTCTATGAAACTAGATTCCTGCTAGTGCCCTACAATGAAGAATAAATAGTTGTACTTTGTACCAAGAACTCTATTCTTTAATGAAACTCTGCACACCAGCACTGAACAGATATCTGCCGGCAAGAATACCTTTACCTGTTGACTGCCCATTATTAGGGTGACGCACAAGACCAGGAATCTGGAGCAACTCTGCACCTTTAACATACTATAAGAATGTTCAATGGCCCACTGAGGATAGAAGCAGGCCCCATGGACGAGAGGAAGACCAACCCATGGCCCACTTGATTAAGGTTCATGAAGGAAGCCTTGAGGGTGTTAGTCACCCAGAGCCATGAGACCTTTGCAGTCTAACGAGGAGGAATCATCAAAAACCGACAGAGCACTACCAGATGTCAAGGAATTTCTGAAACACTTCCAAGGAAGACATGTCTAGTGAACAAGCACCTTCTCCAACCTCCAATGTACAATAGGGTGCTCGTATCTGTCTACATCTATTCTCACTGGAAAGCAAAGGCTATGCTTCACACCAGACCTTATGGTTGTGTCCATTCGGCTGCAGTTGGTCGATCTGAATGTGGAATCATTGTAATCATCCAAATAAGGCTTAAAGATCCAGAGATATCATAATTTGAAGGTGCAATAGATATTTAACCCCAGACATCTGAAACCCTCATTAGCTGCTCACCAAGAAAAGAACTAGCCAAGTCCTTTGAACATGGGTAGGACAGCTGGGTTTTTTTTTAATGGTGGATTTCTTTCTGTAAAGGGATTTGAGGAGATTTTTGCAAGAAACTTAGCTGGGCAGTAAGATATTTTCCAGCAGTTTGTGATCCTCTCAGTTTCCAAACCTGCAATATATCGAACTATTCCATTTTACTTACGTGTTAGTAAACTGCTTTTATTCACAGGCATTATAGCATCAACTGGGCTTTCAGTTTTTTATTTTACTGTGCCATGCAGTATCTGTGACTCTCTGTATCTTAGCCTTGACTGTTTGACTTTTCTGCCAATAGAGAGTCAAGAGCTTGAATATCCAAGCAAACCGATAGTATTAGTGACACAAGGACCTCTATAAAATACAGTAACCATCATATGACTACTGAGTGCCCCAGATGTGGATATGTTGATGCCCGATTCTTGCACATGGTGTGGGACTGCCCTAGGGTGACCCCCTTTTGGGAGGCGGTATTGGAGCATTTGAGACACGTAACAAGGTGGTCAATTCAATGCTCGAGTAGCCAGGTACTACTGGAACTTATCTCAAGACCAAGAAACTTTCCAGACGATTTTTGCAGCTGGGTTTAGTGTTAGCAAAGAGGCGGGTGGCGATTCATTGGATGAGTGCGCGGCCACCTACACCACAGAATTGGGCCAGGGACCTGGTAGAATGGGCAACGGCCGAGGTAGTTTGTATAAGACGAGTCCGAAATAATGTCACACTAGAAGATGACGCGAGTGCATGGCAGGGAATGCTTGTGGAGGCTCCACTTCAGGAGGAGGTTGCAGCCTCTCCCTCACAGAATACTGTGGGGATGCTGGGGTTGCAATCTGAGCACGGCGACGGGGTATGTACATCGCCCATGATGGCCTAAAGGGCACACGGTGTAACTGAGTTATTGCAAAGGTTTCATACTGATTATCATGATATATATGTGGTGGGATTCGTGTATCTAGCTGACCCGGGGAGGGAGTTTTGTGTTTCTTTGTATAGGATTTGGATATTGTTCTTTTGGATCCTACTATTTAAGGAGGTGTACAGTATATGTCATCGGGTAGATGCTCTTCCTACAAATAACACTGTATTGCATTGTCCTTGATTTATGTAATGAGAATATTTGTTTTATGATTGTGGAAATTCTGATTGCAACATACTGAGTTGCTCTGTGGAAGAACAAGTTAAAAAAATAAAATATTTAAAAAAATAAAAGATCATATGACTATTAATTGTCCTAGAACCACCAAAAAGGCCGCACACTGTCAAACTGAAAATACTTCATAAAAGGACAGCATGGTCAATCCAATCAAATATAGCTTGTAAGAGTAGCATATTACCCATAAGTTGCAAAGAAGGGAAAGTAGACAAAAGTCCTTACCCTACACTGTGCTAAAGCGACACATAAAGAATTTACTAAGTGCTAGGCTTCAAATAAATCTTGGACTTGCAGTGTAACTGCTTTATCGAATGGCACATTAGAGTTAGATGAAAGATTTCTCAAGTGTTTATTTCGAATATTCTGAACAGTGTCTATAATGCACATATACTTGGCCATGAAAATATTTTGACCCAACTTTGTGTATACGTATTTGCCTTCTATTTCAATTAAATACCTGAAAGCAACTATAAACGCTATTTGCTAGGGTCACGGTTGTTTAAATTGGTATAAGTTTGGTCAATGTCTAGAATTCAATATCCCTTAGCACTTCCTGACAGTTAACATTTCTTTCATGTGCCAATCCTGATTTATCGTGTTCTGTTCATACTGAATTATTTCTAGACAAACTTTGTGTGCCGAGTCTGCATCCGGTTTCTTGCCAGAAAAACAGGTTCTACTCTAGTTAATCACTCAACCAGCACAACATTCTTTCTGTGCAACTGTTTGTAGACCAATCTCAACCATGAATGTGTGTGGTATAATTAGATATATTCCCCCATCGAAGGTGAATCAGTAAAAGCGTGAGCACAACTTGTTTTTAAATGTAAACGTGTATCTATTTATTCACTGTTCCTTTTTCCGAATAGTCACAAGCACTTGTGATTACATTTTCCGTTGGTTACCTTCTGCTTATTCTCATTTCTTTTTACATTAGCATATCTGAATCTAGGTCAAACAACGACAAATGTCTTATTTTTACTGGCTGGAGCACCTTCTCGAACAACTCATGTCTCTTAGATCACCATCTTCATTGTAGACCATATATACAACAGCTTATCGATGTGGTTTCTAAGTTCTTATATCATAAAATGTTTTGTCAGTAGTATTCGTTATTGCCTCGCCGAAAAATGATAACTGTGATGACCGGGTTCCCTAGGCACCAAGGCAGTCAGGGGTTAATGGGCTCCAGTTGCATCAATTGGAGCGTCCCAGGGCCAAGGTACTACTAGACACCCAACTGGATAACCAAGTACTCCTCTAGCACTAGACTCTCTCAGGGCAGTGAGACAGAGCAGTCCAAAGTTTAGTCAAGGAGGTGAGGTGGGTTAGACATTCAGCATACAATTTGCACCGTAATACCAGGTGATAAGATCAACGTCCAGTCAGTGCTCTACTTTATAAAAGACTTTACTACACAACTACTTTTAAACACACACAAGAAAAATATACTACATATGAAACTAAGATACACTATGAAAATCGGACGTTTCTACCACCCTCTGAGCCACTGTTCTGACCCCAAACAGTAATACAGCGCTTGACACTAAGCACTATAAAAGCACTGTTAACATTGCATTAAACAGATCCCCTTGCACCGGGTTGCTCTTCAGGGCTAGAGCAAGGATTCCATTACTTGTACTGCTGAGTTAGGGTTTCAGAAGGTGATATACCGTCAAATGTTCCCGGTCTATCCACTGTATGGCCTACAAAAGTCAAGGGTCTCGTTATGGGTACCACATGTCTTGAACAGTTACTGGAGCCCACAAGTCCAGGAGCCACTGGGCAAGCTGTAGGAGGGTAGTGGCTGGCCAGGGTGCCAGCCTACCCTGATAACCTCAGATGACACAAAAGAGGTGGAGGTCTGTACCACAAACCCCACTAATCACGGTCTAGATTTTCAACTAGCACAGCACCCACGGGAACGGTGCTTGCTACTAGTGTAGGACAAACAACGACAAAGCTGGAGATTATGCAAGTCCTGGGGCAGGCACCAAGGGTTGAAACGGTAAGGTCTTCAACAGAAAATCTTCCCCAGCTACAGATGATAACTGGAAGCATCCAAAGTCTCCCAGAGCATAGGGGAGGGTTCTGGGGCGAAGCAGTTTCACCTTCAATGACAACATGGAGCTTCCCCAGTCTCCCTTGATGTTTATGTGCAGCAAGTTTCCTTATTTTGAGCAGCAGTCTGGGATCTCCTTGTGTTTCGAAGGACAGAAGCTTCCACAAGCCTCGGACAGCTCTGGGTCTGCTTCGGTTGCAGCACTGCTCCTTTTGTCAGATTGGTAAATTCCTTTCACCTGTAATCTGCCAGAGAGAAACTGTCTCAAGTTCAAACCTTATCGCCGGGTCTGAAAGGAGAATGGTAATCCAATCCCTGGACTCCATTACCGGATGTTAAATTCCTCGACAACCCCTTGTGGGCCCCTTGCCAGAAAAAAAGAACAGCCTTGAACAAACAACTGGCTGATGAGGCCAGACTTTCATCATTCGCTGAGTGACAGGCTAATACAATCAGGTCTATTTTTTCATCCTGGGAGCCCCTCCAATCCTGGGGTACATTTCCTGCATGTTCACTACGTTATCAGCCTGTGATCAGTCGGTGTGAGGAGGGCATCCCCAGTCTCTTGGTACCAGTCTGTCCTAACCCCCAGAGAAGAATTTTAATTAACTCCAGACCAGGAATCCCTGACCATCACCCAGCAGAAAGGGAGGAGGTCACCACAGCAGAGAGAATCTAAGTTAAATGCAGATAAGTGCTAGTGCCTACCGCAACTCACCAAACGTCTACCAAGAATAGCGAGGGGCACGGGGGGCTAGAATGTCCAGCAGAACACATACCAATTCAGCTCACATTGAACATAATGGCTCACCATCCTCACCCACTGAAAGCACCGGCTCTCAATAGACAGATCCCACATACAATAGAGTAGGAAAAAAAAAAGAGGAAAGGTAGACTGCACAGACTTAACTAGGAGGCGGCTGGTAGGCAGCCCCTCCTAAAGGGTACAGGTAGCCCGAGTATAGAGACGAATACTGCCACCACTGTCAGTCTACCACAGCCTAGGTAGAGAGGGTAGTAGCCACTCTCTGTAAAAGAAGGGTGTACCATGCATGCTACCTTGACCTCAGAGCTAAACTCTAGGGTCTCAATCCATGTCAACAGGAAGACAGTGTGATTTTTTTGATCGCTACCTCAGTGAGCATTACGATCTACAGTACTTTCAAGTGAGATCAAAATAGGGCAGGGAAGCACGCTCTCCAGAGCCATGCAGAAGACTTCCCGTCACAAAAATAACGAGAGCTTTTCACTTTGGTTAATAAAGATATGTCTTTTTTTAGATTCATCGTTTTGAGCACCCTTTGCGAAAACAAATCCATAAAAAGATGCACCAGTGCTGGTAGCCAACAGACTGGTTCAATATATCCGGAAAGAACGATAGGGGACTCATGTTGATGTGATTAGGCTCTGTAGCGCTTTGCCTTTTCATTTTTCCACTACCCGAGAGCCTTGGTTTCGGCAATTTCTTTACACACTTCCTTTACGCCTTTTCATGGATTTAATGTAACCTCGGCTACCTGGCATTCTTCGCAGTGGGTCAGTGTAACTAGGCCTCTCTGTATGTTAGTTTTTGTGCTGTGGTTGGTAACCTATTAGAAATGGAAATAGTTTTGTTTTCCTACAAGCTAATAAATGCAACCTTTGTTACATAGTTGTACCTTCATCAGGTGTTTTTTGGGTGAGCTCAGTCCTGGTACTGGAGCAGCAGCATGCTCGTCAACACTACAGGGGTTTGAACCTTCGTTATGACCTTTGGCCCACTATCATAATTATGATGCATTTACAGTCTAGAACTTGAAATGTCAAAGTACAGAACTTGCAAATGTTGCAGTATATAATGTGATTCATGTGTAATCACCTAAACCAATATAGTGCAACGGTATCAGCAAAACACGTTTTGTGCACTACCAAACCACAGGCAGCAGAAAAGCTAAATATTAAGAAAAAAAAGTTAGATTTTCAGTGTTTCTTCAATGCTCAGACGACTGCAGTCAGTGGCAAGCATTAGTTTCTGCCTCCATTAACCAACATTTTTAAAACGGTAGTGAAGCTTTGAGGGCTGGAGACTATGAACACAAACCTCGAAAAATAGGGAATCCAAATTATGGTACAGAAGGAAAAAAAATAATGCCACATGGTAATATGGCTTATTGAAATGTTTATGAAAGGGTCACACTATGTTTTGAGCTTTCGATCCGCTATCTTCTTCAGGCACATGCTTGCCGGAATGAACATTATCGATCAAGATGAAAAATAAGCAATATATATATTTTTTGGTAGTTTTATATAGGGCGAACTCGACCCGAAGGTATCGGAGCGTTTTACATGAGCACCAGTTGCATTACAGTCTGACACATTGATTTTTTAGGCACGGGGAATTAAGTAATTTGCCCAGAATCACTGAATGCTTGAGCCTCCCATCAGACTTGAACCTAGTTCCCCAGCTTCAAAGTTGGCCGCTCTAGCCCAAGGGGATGATGGACGAAGTGTTGAACAATGCAAGCACTCACCCCCAGTTAACTGATCTGGGTTTAATCCATCATCATTCTTTAGCTCACTCCACCACCCCAGTTCAGACATGGCCATATGCAAATCAGTCTGACCCTGTGCCTCATGGAAACAGTCCAGCCCGAACTGTCAAGCCATGTCTTCCCTGGATCGGAACAAGCATCCTGGGACCGGTTTCGGGTTCATAACCCTCATCAGCCAGGCTATCTTGAATCCAGTGGCAAAGTGAGCAAGGCACCCACGTCTGGGCTTACCCTGCCAATTTAGGGCGAACAAAGCAAAACCAAAGGGGATGATGGATGGAGTGTCAACCCCCAGTCAACTGATCTGGGTTTAATCCAACATCATTCTTTAGCTCACTCCGCCACCCCAGTTCAGACATGGCCATATGCAAATCAGTCTGACCCTGTGCCTCATGGGAACAGCTCTAGCCCTGAAGCCACATCCTCTCCTACATACGGCACACACTTTTCAATTAAGGGGTAATTTAAGTTTTCACTTCTTAGTATTGTTAACCATCCTATTAGGTTTAAGAACATCATGACATGTTTCATATTATTATTGTTTTCATAGACCTATCTGGATGTCCTCAAGCCACATCTATGCCAATCTTCATCTCCTACACAGGATTGACTTTTCTCTTTTTCCGGTGACTGAGCAGCATAGACAAGCATTTGCAATTCTTTTGTGAGGGTTTAAACTAATGGTGTTGTAAATGACAGTGTCTTTTACCTATTTGTTTTCGATTGGAGTGCAGTGGATGTACGTGGTGTGGAGTGGAATTATGTGGGTTGTATTGGAATTGTTAGTTGTGGTATGATGTGTACATCTGTGGCGTGCATTGGAGGTATGTGGTGTGTTGTAAAATTGTGCTGTGTATTTGAAATGTGTGATTTGGTGTGACATGTGGTGTGTATTCAAAATGTGCGAATTGTGTGGTGTGGAACTGGCGGAGTTGAGGTAAAATGTGGATTGCTGGTATGTGGTATAAAGGGAATCCATGTGGAGTGTATTTATGTAGTAATAGTAGAGTGTAATTAGGTGTAGTGTAATTATGTGGCACTGAGTGGTATTTGTTGTGTAATTATGGTGTGTGGTGCAAAAATGGGTGGCATTGAATTGTGGGATGTGGTTTGGATTTATTTGGCATGGTTTGCAGTGGTATTATGGTTTGGAGTAGTAATAAATGATATGAAACTATGTGACATGTTGCAAAGTTGATTTGTTTTGTGGAGCGTTATGTGTTTTGTAATTGAATGGATATATGTGCAGTGTAATATGTTGTGTGCAATGTAGTTTGGAGTGTTATTATGTGTAGTGGAATTATCTTGAGTTGAATTGTGTGGAGTGTAATATGGTTTGGAGTGGAGTGAACTTATTTAGCGGAGTGGTATTACGCGAGTTGGAATTTTGTGGCATGTAGCGAAACTGAATTATGTGTAGTTCATTTTATTGGTTTGAAATTATCTGGCATTGAGTGGAATGATGTGGTGCGGAAGTGTGTGTACTTGAATTATGAGGCATGTTATTATGAGATGTTACAATTTGTTACACGACGCTGGAAGTCTCCTGACCCCCCATGGTGATTGCCTGGTTCCAATCGCTTCTCTGCTGGGCGCAGGCGGAGAGTGTGGCACTGCGTCGCAAGGATGAGGTGGGTGTTCGTAAACAGCCACTCACGGGCAAATGGGATGCAATCCGGTCAGATTTTTCGCGCGGCCTAGAGGGCTCAGACTGGGGACCCCACCAGCCCGCCTGTGCTGCATGAGAACTAGATTGGTGGGAGCATTGATGGGTCCTAGGACCAGTGTCATCGTCTGCCCCTAAAGTGTGCTCAGTGGGCTGAGTGCAGGTCACCACCTGACCACCGACTACGCCATCTGTCAGCAGGCGTCAAGACTAACATAATGTGACATACACCTTAGATGCTGGTGAACAGTGATTAGACTCCATCCAGGCGCTGTGTGAACAAACTTGTGTAGCTAACAGACATCGATAGTGCATTGTGTTGCTGTGATTTAAGGTCATAAGTCCAATTGTAGGAGCTAATGTGTTTTCTGCTATACCAATGTTTAGGATTACTTATCGGGTTTATGACTATACTCTGAGAATAATGTTTTTCACTGTAAAGCATTGGCATTTACTTTAGAGATGTCCTACTTGATACCGCAGCCCACACATCATAACTAACTTGTAATGTGAACACTGTGGGATTGTAACACCGGAATTATGATGGAATCTTATAACCATTTTTTCAAAAAATCAATAAACACATTTAAACAAATGAGATGTTAAAATTTGTTGTGTGTAGAGGATTTATGCAGCACGGATTTGTATGTTATGTTATTGTGTGACATCTTCAGCCATTTCTGATGCCTTAACCATTATGATTTACACAACAGGAAAAGTGAAACTACAGGCTCCGACAATCAAAATGCTACTAAATATATATGTCACGTACCTACATTATCAATATTTTAATGTTTTTTTATTCAATGCCTTGCATATTTCAGACAATAGGGGAATACCAAAAGGATATGTTTAAAATTACAATTTTGCAATTGAATTTCCTAATAACATTTCTTGTGTTAGGACTGCATTGACATTTAAAGATACAGATCTGCGCCATAGGCGAAAAATTGTTTTACTAAGTCATGCTCTGATATTTATTCCAGATGAAGGTAATGCTTTGAAAAAACACATAAAGTGGAGTACCGGAATCTAAGAACCATTTGTTACAGAAATAATCTGAGAGTATGTCTGGGTCCCTAATGCGTCAGGAATGTTGGGATGGTGGCTGCGGCATCTAAACCCTAAACTACATAAGACTTCATGTAAGCCAAGCTTTGGCATAGCTAATAGATCTTGCCTTGGGACCTTGAAAGTGTTTAGCTAGAGTTATTAGCTCTGCCAATGTGTTAACATTTTGTTCTAGAGCAGTGTGGCTGCTGTGTAACATGTGGAAAAGTTATAATAAGAAATTGTTATAAGCATTCCTGCTGGTTTATATATAACCAAGAAGATATTCTGTAGTACTGAACGATCCTATTAAAAAAAGACAAAACACGAACAAATTGGGAGGGTTTGTGTTTGTACTGCTGCTAGCTTTTTTCTGACTGTTGCATTGCTTCTTTGTAATATATTTTTTTTTTTTGGGGGGGGGGGCTTGTAAATAACGGGAGGGTGGATGTTGAGAAATAGTATTTGAATGATTAACGTAGCTGGAGACATGTAGTAGGGGAGAATGAAGAGATGCAATATTCCGAGGTCAGACAGCATTTGTGATAATGGTGCATATTCTAAAATGGTGACCGAGAAACAAAAGGGAGAGAGAAAGAGAGAGAGAGATAGAATAAGAAACAATGTGTGTTTGTGGTTGAGAGAGATATAGAGGAAGTGAGAGAGAGAATGAATGTGAGTACGTAAAGTAATTTTTCCTAAAAGAAGAGACAGAACGAAAGATCTTGACCTCGACCTACAGTGCAGGTGTCAAACAGGCCACATCACAAGTCCATTACATACCCAGTCAGCCGTAGCAGAGTAACAGTCATTGCCTCGACACAGATGCAACCTGTCCAAGGACCTCACCTATTCTCTGCAGTAGGGCGGCAGGAGGTCTGTAAGGACCATGAAGCAATCCAATGACCAGTCAGGCCAACACATAGAGGATCTTAAGCTGTATGCACTGTCCCATTAGAGAGTGGGGAACTTTCTTGGAAGGCTGTTAAGAAATGTTTTTGGGGATTGGGCAGTAAGACGCAAGCCGCCTGAAACAGTGCTGGGAGTTGGGTAGTGTGGCCGACTTTCCAACTTGTAATGTCCAAAGACCAAAGGCTTGGGGCAATGACCTTTGCTATTGAGAGTAACCTCCGCTCTGACACAGGCAAGTCCTTAGAATATACGACCACAATCGACTGACACGACTGCTCATGAATGCATGGTGCGGACATTGGAAAAGGAGAGGCTGAGTAGAGTTCCCCTGCCTCCTCACTTGTGGCCCCAGACTGACCTTCAGAAGCGAAGGCAAAAGTAAATTACCTAGCTGCTCGTCGCTGCTTTCATGACCAATGGGAGGGCCAGAATTAGAGGCACATTAGATACAAGGCCAATTTCTTGCTTATGTACGCATTTGTAATGCGCGTTACACTACCCGCAGAGCTCATTACTTTAAATAGAGATATAGAAGTGCAAATACTAACTATTCAGAGTACTTATCTGATTCTGAATACTGTTAGTACTCTCCCATTAAAGGTATTGCAGCAGTGGTAAGAAGTCAGGTACTCTCTCTTTCAAATTCAATTTAAGAAGTGCAGGTACTCAGAACCACTGGCAGTGCTGTAAACTGAAGATTTTGGGCACCCTTTCGATATGTGAACTGTTAACTAAATGTTTCATAAATGTCTGCAGTTTCTTTCTTTCTTTTTTTTTTATTGAATACTGCCGATTAAACATACCATGTAGTGTGCTCAAGTCCCACAATCTGAATAGCACACGCTTGCAGTAAGAACATTATCAGGAGAGAGAGAGAGAAAGCAAATAATACAAATGAGTGGGGGACTGCGAAACGGAAATAGTGAAGGTTGGGGCCACATTTGAGAGACTATTAAGAGAGAAAGAGGGGGGAAGTATTGATTTTACACGTATTTATTATGCAAATCAGCTATTTTCCTGATGTGACCACCCTAAATGTTCTGTCCAATACAATTCAGTAGAAAACAAAAATGTGATCACGATTCGGATGTCCAAACACACTCTGAAAGATTGAGTTTTGTATCAAAAACATCTATCCTGGAGTGAAAATGAAACCAGAAACATGACACAAAACATTTGAATAAACATTTGAGAACAATTAGCATTGAACCAGTCTTACAGCATGATAACAGAGGTTAGAGAACGAGACATACCATGGCATCACACAGATTTTACAGAAAAATATTTTCCATCTTACATCATTAACAGGGCCATTGTAATTATGCAACAAGGAAAGGTCAAATTATGTGAGAAGAAAAAAAGACAAATTATATGGTATAATGTAATGCACATTTTGCGATAGCATGATGCATTATGTTATTTTTCCACGTTACAAACTCACTGGGAAAATTATTTCACCTCCATTAGTAGCATCCAAATACAGCTACAAGCCACTAAATGGTGACTAGTCCGTCTTTGCCAAGGGCCTTCCACTGCACTGGAGAAATCCTCTCACTTTAAAGTAGCATACATTTGTCGTTTGATACTGTCGACACCCTGGGAATCTGGAGCACTCTGTGAGGACGACAACGGCTTCTAGTTTGCAAACAGATGGTCTAGCTTAGTAGTGTAGGTTTATTTGGTCAGAAAGAACAGGCATGATTTTTATATTATGAGTGGCCTATAAAAAAAGCGATGTTGGAAGCATTTTGGCTAATGCTTTCTAATTAGTGGTATTTCTGCTGGATAACACCCCTTTCCATCTTTTTCAGCCCTGTGTCATTATAAAATGGAAGCAACCACATGCAGAGGATTGTCAACGCCCCTTCTGAAACGACAAGGACAAGCTAAAAGGTATTACAAGGAAATGCTTACAAAGGAATTTGCAAAAGTAAAAAAACCCTCTGCACAAACACTTCTATGTACACGTTATTTGCTAGTCTGGGTTCGTGGCCTAGTAAGGGTGCAGAGTTCCCTGTGCCTATGGACTTAAGTTGCATTCCATTGTTTAACCTCAAAATGGACTAAGGCATATGCGGTCAATTTTGTTCAAATGGAGAGGGGATGTGCCTTAGACCTTTGGCATGGATTTCTATGCTGAGAAACGGAGCGATTGACTTCCATGGGGCTATTCCACATCTGGAATAGCAGATGAGCTAATGCATATTCTAACAGGAACTTACAAAGGTTAATAAGCATTGACTTGTCCTTTTCCACCTATCATCACGTTGTTGCTTCATTTCCACCTATCAATATTTTTTTGCTTCATCTTAATATGCAGACCAATAGGAAGTGAAAAAATTGCATAATTTTTAAATATACCACTTCATTGGATTACTAACATCACGTGTGAACCTCACTCTTTTGACCAATGAAAATGAAAATCTTAAAGTAAATATCAGATAGGTGGTCTGTTGTCCTGTTTAAACTTCACAACAGCTTCAGAAAGTAATGTTTGAGAGGTGCTCTAACAACACTACAGGACTTTTGCCAGGACAGAGGTTGGATCCCACAGCAGATATCATTCATCACATGTTAACAGTAGCGCTAAACCATCTAGTATCATGTGGGCTGCAAGACCAGGCTCAATTTGCTTTTCAACAGCACCTACAATCAATCATTCTAGTTGTGCACTGTCTTCATGTACGCATATGGGTAGATTTCCGGGACTGATCCTTGGAGTCATGTGTATGTCTTGACCAAATAGGAAAAGCTGTTGCCACGTATAAAAAATTTGACTGACGACATTTTGCAGTTGTCGTCATCAACGATTGGTGGGAGTTCCTAAATGAAAGACAGATCGAAAGAATGTCGTTGGGCTTGTACAACAGATCTTACATGGTATTAAGCAAACACACTTATCAGCGTAATAGAGTAACAGAGCATGGAGTACTTGATCCATGCCAAAGGGAAGCCCTGCTTTTCACAGCGTGCAGTGAGCAGTTTAAGAGTTGTTCCAGTTGAAATGGTGCAGTGTCAGTCTAGTAGTTGTCTCCATCGAAATTCTTAAACGTTTTCCATTTTGCATGGTGCTCTGGGCAGTTCAAGATAAACAGATGCCCCAAACCTGGAGCTGGAGATATTTTGGGACCATTCTAAAGGCATAAACTTGCACCCTTCTCAGCAAAACACCCAGTGATCAAGGTCTGTCTAATTGGGGCTATGTTGCGTTCACTCTGTGGAGACAATAGCAAATGCTCCTAGTGCCCCCTTCTCCCCATGCAGGATGTAGGGAGAGGAGGAGG
Source organism: Triturus cristatus (assembly GCF_964204655.1). Lineage (NCBI taxonomy): Eukaryota > Metazoa > Chordata > Amphibia > Caudata > Salamandridae > Triturus > Triturus cristatus. The sequence goes on along the minus strand of NC_140589.1, from coordinate 1,621,264,337 downwards.
GCTGAGGATGGATATAAAATGATTTCTTGTAACTTGGATTCTACATACAATAGCTTTGGAAAGCTTTGAAGAATATCAGGTCACCGCAATCAAATCAACCATGTCTGATCGTCCACGGAAGGGGGTGGGAGTGTGTAAATGGGGGAGGGTGGATGACAGCTGGCAGGAGGACCTGTCAATTTAAATTTCAAAATTATTATTACTGGCTATTGAAGTATTGCCCCAATGGCCTTGCTACGTTCAAATTATTTCAATTAAAAAATAGCTGGGCTTACCTAACTGCTTCTCAGTACTGCAGGTAAAGGTGTACTTAAACTTGGGTATGACAAACAACAGCAGTTAAGTTAATACATTTTTGGAACATTTGATCAGTTTTCTACAACTGAATAAAAGATCAGAAATAATTATCATGGGGATTTTAGCTGAGAGTTATTGCTCCCTGACAATAAGGAAATAGAACACTCAGAAGGCGCACTTTGGAAAACTAGGAGCTTTGTCCCTGCCATACACAAGAAGGATGTTGTTGGAGCGTCTTTACTAGATTCCCTACACTTCTTAATCTGAAGCACTCTGAACATGCATTTTTCTGCAAACTCTCCCAGTGTTCATTTTGTGTCTACTGAAAGGTAACCTGAGATAGATTATATATTGTTTTCTCTCCGTTTCTAAATTGCTTGAACTTTCAGACTTGCCTCACGAAAGAGAGGGATTATCCCCCACAAGTGATTTCTTTATCACCGGATATCCTGAGGGCTACTGAGTTAACAAGTGTGGGTAGCTCAGATAGCTATGCTCACGTGAAAAGGGCTCGATGTAACAGATGTTCAGCAAGGTGTGTTGGCAACTGAATTGCTAGGAATAATTTCAGATATATTTCAATTATTGAACATGTTGTCACCAACGAAAAGTATCAAGTTCATCATGTTATTTGTCTTTGCACACTCCTTCCTTTGGAGGCCTGCCTGCCTGCCTGTCAAGAAGGCTGGCAGTAACACACAGACTACGTTCAACTGTATCCTGAAGAGAGAACTATCAGTGCTCAAGAGGGAACCCAGAAGACTGAAGCCTGATACGAGTTCACCTTCGCCTCATGTGCGAATAATACTATTAAAGAAAAAGACTTCTAAAAATCTAATTTCGAAAGTCACAATAGCCTATTATAACTCGCAGCTGCAAAAAAGCACTCATCTCTGACAACTTAGGGACTACCGGAAATTCTTGACATTTGTATATTCTTTGGATACAATTAATGCGAGGAGTGCTTCCTGTATAGTTCAGGGCTCTAAATGGGTCTGCCACATAACATTACTATTAGGGAACCCTACGTCCCAAGCTGAATATTTTGGCCCGGGTCACAGGTAGGGGGAGTCCATAGAGATGAGTGCTTACATGCCTCTTCGGTTTGATAATAGCGTGGGTAACATTTTAAATACACATCGGAGCTCGACTGCCAAAGGTTGCATTTAAGGTAAACACCAGCTATTGAACAATATACTTTTTCCTTTTTTACACAATGCTTTTTATTTGCAATGGTTCGTTTCTCTAGTGAGTGATAGATTCTGCATCTACTATTTAAAAAGGGAGACCACAGAGAATTGGAAAATTACAGCCTAATCACATTTTTTGACATTGAGACAATTTATGCAAAAAAAAAAGAGATAAATATTAAACAGCACTGTATGTAATTCATTGAAATCTAATAAACATTTAATAATAATTTTTAAAAAATCAAAGAGGGGTTCGCGGACCATTAATACTGAGAAGTACATTATATATACATATATGTGTGTATGTGCTCCACAATCCTCGCTCTTCCACATAGCGAAAAGATTCACTGAACCATAAATAAAAGGTACTTTTGTTTGAATATTTATTTACCACGCTATAGTGCAAACAAAATACTGATTGTTAGAAATGGGGGTCTCTAGTTGGCAAGGGCTTGCACCTTTGTCCAAGTAGGGACCCTTCTTCCTAGTCAGGGTAAGGGAGTTACACTCCTAAAATAACCCCTGCTCACCCCTTGGCAGCTTGGCACGAGCAGTCAGGTTTATCTCAGAGGCAGTGTGTAAAGCATTTGCACATAACCAGCAGTAATACAGTGTAAGCACTACAAACGGACACCACACCAGTTAAAATATATATCCAATATTTTTATATACTTAAGACAAGACCAAAACGATAAAAATCCACAATACAGTACTTAAAAATCTTCAGTTGTCAAAATATCCTTGAAAACAGTTCCTTGATGTCGATAGCTCCGTCCGGGGCTATCACGGCGTCGTTAGCAACAAATCCAAACAGTTCTGGCTGACCGTGGCGTTGCGGCCCAGCTACGGTGTCGGGAAGACCCGCAAACAGTACCTTTCAGAAATGCAAGGCGTTGATGTCCTCTCGTTGAGCTTCCGAAAGCACGGCGTCTGCAGGCGTCAGATCCGGAGGTCAGTGTAGGAGTCGTCGGGGCCCTGAAGTCACACGCGTTGCAGATCGAACTCCTCTTTGTTGAAGTCAGGAGCGCTGACATCGGCAGGTGTCGGTGCTGCGGTGCGAAGTGCAGCGGTGCGGCATGCGGTGCCCTTCGGTCGCGGTGCGAGCAGCAGCTCGGTGGAGGTGGCGGATGGCGTCATCGGTGAGACCAGGGTCGCGGTGTGAGATATAGGCGGTGCTAGTCACGGTGCTGGCAGGTCACGGTGCAAGCAGCGGCGGCATCGTTGCTGAAGCGCTGTCGTCGGTGGACGAACTGGAGTCGATGGTACCAGCGTTGATAGGCCAAGGCTGCTGTGCAGGATGAGGGTGGTGCGTCATGTAACTTTACGGGCGGTGTGCTCGAACCACGGTGCAAGCAGCGGCATTGATTCCAGCGTGGAGCGGCGTCGTCGGGGATACCAAGGCGTCGTGGTGAAGCGAGGCGGTCCGGAGTGCGGTGCCCACAGGTCGCGGTGCGAGCAGGGGCTCGGTGGCGGCATCAGCAGGCGTCATCGGTGAGGCCAGGGTCGCGGTGCCCTCTGCGGTGCCTTCAGGACACGGAGTTGGCAGCGGCGTCGTAGACGGTGTCGAGCTTGAAGTCTTTGCTGTTCCTGAGACTTCTTGAACAGGGGGCAAGCTCTACCTCAAGCCCTTGGAGAGACTCACAAAAGTAGACTGCAGAAAGTTCAGTCCAGTCCTTTCACTGCCCAAGACAGAAGCAGGCCAACACAGCAAAGCACACAGCAAAGCACACAGCAAAGTGGTAGTTCCTCCTCACAACTTCTCCAGCTCTTCTTCTTGGCAGTCTTCTTGATCCCAAAAAGTTCGGAAATCTTGGGGGCTGGGCCCCAATATTTATACCACCAAATCCTTTGTCCTCTGAAGGCAGAGGGGCCTGTACCTAGTTCAAACCAGTTCTGGGTGCATTCTGCCAGTGTGCACCATCTTCCTTTGTCAGGGTGGGCCAGGGTCCTCAGACGCACCACAGGAGGTGGAATCAGCATTTTGGAAGGCAGACACAGCCCTATTCAGGCCCAGGTGCTACTCCTCCCACCCATCTACATGCAGATAGGTCTATTCAGCCCTGTGCTGACTCACCCTGTCTCCTGGAGTCTCCCCCAGCCCCTGACGCTCACAAACCAGGCAGACAATACACAAGCTCACAGAGGCAGGCTGGATGGTTAGGTCAGAAAATACCTACTTTCTAAAAGTGGTATTTTCAAACACAGAATGTTAAAACCAGCTTCACTAAAAGATGTATTTTATCATGCTAAGTTCAGGCATACTAAACACGAATTTCTACAGTGTTCCCTGGGTCAGTTAGGATTATAGGATGTTATAATCAAACTGCCTACTCTGGCCTCTTGGGAACAGGTAGCCTTGCAAGAGTGAAAAATGAAGTAGGCTGCAATTCACTATCAGGACAAGCCACACACAGCAGGACATGTCCTACCTTTCCCATACAATGCACCTTGCCCATGAGGGTACCTAGGGCCTACCTGAGGGGCGACTCGCATGTAGAAAAGGGAAGGTTTAGGGACTGGCAAGTGTGTGCACTTGCCAAGTCAACATGGCAGCCCCAGGATGCGCACAGGCTCTGCAATGGCAGGCCAGAGTTACTCTTTACGGGCTGTTTGTGTGGGTGGCACAATCCAGGGCTGCAGCCCACCAACAGCATTTGATTTATAGGCCCTGGCACTCGCAGTGCATTTTACTAGGGACTGACACATAAATCAAATAGGCCAATCACGGAAACACCAATCCATAACACATTTTATAACAGGAGCACTTGCACTTTACCACTGGACAGCAGTGAGGAATGTGCGCAGAATCATTACACCAGTCAAAACCGGGAGGTCAGAAAGCAAACACTCAGGGGAAACACACCAAAAGATGCCAAGTCTAACACTGATGGTCTACACGTTTCGGCCCTCAGCCTTCTACTGGACCATAGAGTCCCTTCGTCTAGAGTGTCTTTAAAGTGTTCATTTACATTAGCCCCTCATCGATTTTCATTGCAATACATCACTAGACTGCTAATCTTCATATTCTTTGAGCAGCAACATTTGTAAGCCATTTTGAAGTGTGCTTGTATATATGTGTGTATGTATTAATATTACATTATATTGAGTTGATATCTTAATTCAGATTAATAATTGATTGTACAATTAATTTAAAATGTATGTTCTATTTTAAATTTAATTAAATCACACGTTATAATATAATTTGAATACAATTTAATAATTGATTTTATACATATATACATACACATAAATCCAAGGTAATCCTCACTCCACAAGAAGAAGGCACGCACACGAAGACTGCAGGATAAAGTTTCTTTATTTAAAAGGGTCTCCTCCGACCCAGCGACTAACGAGATGCGTTTTGGCTGACTCAGCAGCCTTTATCAATCTCACACATATATATTTACATTACACATATACAAATATAAGTGTCTATGGGTAAAAACCATACTTATCGCCTTACCTGTCGTAAAATACTCCTGAACAAAACGTAACATACTCCTGATGTAATGGTCAAAGTGAAACTGATGCCGATATAATTATCTGCAAGCTAACAACAGACATTCCTTGCCACCAGTAATCTCCTCCCCAGTATGACGCTGATCTAATAATGAAATGATCCGAATTTGCAGTTTCTACCCTTTTCAAGACATCTGCAAAAATCTTGATAGTATAGCTTTCAGGACTTACACATAAAGGGCAACGGTAACAATGGTTGCAGGTTAATGCCAAGCTTATAGGTCGTAGTGGCAACAAAACATTGCTCTTTACAATGTACTTAGGAAGAACATTTGTTTCAGGTTTGCACTGATTGACAGATAATGCTACACTAGCCAGAGCGTACCTTGAATTATCAATGTGTTATAAATCAATTAGGTCAACCCCTATATAATGGTAAAAAATGAGCTCAAGTACACCAAGAGGTTATTTCTGAGCCTTCCACATCCATTTCAGTCTTTGGCTTTCTGCAACAATGGAATCTGAATGCCCTGTGCACTTTTTAATGTCCATTAGGTTTTTAGTAACTCTGGACCCTACCAGAAAAGCTGGTGAAATAATCTGCAGTCCCTCAAAACAGGTGTGTATATTGAACGTTAAAAGGGCCACTGCACTACTGGCAATGGTTCCGCGGCTTGAAGTATACCAGCTTGATGCAGTCTTTCCACTTGAGGTAAAACCTTCTCATTATTTTAAAAATACCTGACATTTCTCAAGGGCACTGTCTCATGTTGCCTAGATTCAGTGCAATAGACACTGCGTCTAGTCATTGGCACTCCTGCTGGTCCTTAAACAAGGGGCTTCGTTGAACCAATCACCGCTGGCTCATTTAATGGGATACACTCATTGCAATTCAGAAGTGGCTTTATCGAAACATCAGAAAAAAAATCGACAAGTTTTTTCGTATCCAGAACCTATTTCATCTCGATGCCGATTTATCAGTGGTGACATTTCCAGCAGGATGGAATAGATCCTAGATTGCAATGGTATAGTACCTAACATCTCTAAGCTTCTTGTTACGCACTCAAAAGAAAACCTTTGAAGCCTATGGTCAAGTAATCTCTTCAACCAACCGAAATGGGTCACATATGTTAAAAGGTGTTTGCTTCAGATTTAACAAGAATATATCTGTATTTGGCTACTGCTGGCTAATATGAAATATGTTTGTTAATTTGGAGGAAAAGTTATAAACGAGAGCATCATTATTCCCAGCAAATGAATTGCAGCATTTCACTGGAGGTTGCAGCATTTCACTGGAGATATCAAAGAAAGGCAACCTGGATGTAAGTCACTCTGGAGTTTTCACCTTTTGGCAGGACCCGATATTTTTGCTGGTTTTAGAACTCCATGCACTTTATGCCTGCTAACCAGAAGTAAAGTGCCTGTGCTCTCCTTATTTTTTTTCCAAACAGATTTTTCTTGGTTTGTACATTATCACATGCATCAATTACAAACATTTATCTTTTATATTTTGCATTTTTCTTCTTATAGCATCCAAGTGAAAGTATTACACTGCCAATATGTGAGTTAACTCCACTGTCGAGTTTTGTGCACACATACAATAGATCGCTTTGATTTAAGACGTCAACATTGAAAATGAATTTGCCAACTTGTAACAATTACCCAGTCCCCCACCCCCACCACCCTCCTCCCTTCCTCGTTCTGGCCCATCGTGTCCACAGTCAGGTTTAGTGGTGCATCTTAAGCTAACTTGGGTAATGTGCTTAATGCCTGCGGTTGCACATTGAGACTAGTCGCGCTGTTGCAACCCAGGGTGTTGCGACTAGACCACGTGTTCTACTATGCAGCTGGGACACTAAGTAGAGGGTCGGGGTCTATGGCTTTGAAGCCCTCTAACATAACATCCCAGTGTTCACTAGCACCTATTGCACCATTCACTACAGTGGCAGTAAAAACATAGCTTAGGGCCTAGCACTGTAGCCTCCTTGTACCAATGTAAAAACCGGCAATTCGACATGTCAAAATATTAATACGTCACCCCTATGTATGTAGCCCACAAGGCTGGGTGAATAGTTTTTAAAAGAAGGACATGTAGAAATGTAATGTTAACATGTTTTTACAGTTGACTAGCCCCCAAAAGCTAATTTCACTTTAGCAGACTTAGCTGTTTCTTGGGAGTGAGACCAAATAGAAATATGATTAAACAATTTCTAATTGTTACTGAAAATCCAATTCAATGGTGAAGTCCGATTTTAATAAATGTTAAGGAAAAATAACTCTTAGTAAGTTTCCTTTACCCTACTTGTGGTTCCTGGAGGCCAATTTGCATTTGCTTTTCAGCCTCCTAATTATAATTTGAATAGGTTTGAAATACAATCCAGGGACAAACAATAGGCTGACCTGAATGAGCAGAGATAACTATTGTGAACCCCACAGAATAAGTAAGGTGAGACTGTGGGAATCCTTTTGACAGCAGTGTCAAATCCTTTTTGACACATCTGCTGAGCCACATGTAACACTAGAAAGGGAGAGAACAGGATGGCAGGATAATTCCTCTGTACCTACTGTCTGGTTGCTAAAGAAGCCTCCTTTTGTCCTACCAGGCTTCTGGATCGGGGTTTATTGGGGATATTGTTTCTGCTTCACAATGGATTTTAGTGTTAGATTCAGAAGGACACTAGGATTACCACAGTGCACGCCCCACACACACCCTCAGCCCTCAGAGCCCATGTTTAGTGTGGTCAAAGACTTCTGCATCTTGAAAATGCCTTAAGGGGGTTAGGTTGGCCCTGCAAACCTTTACTTCATTGGTTAGAACATGCGTAGGCTTTATTCCCACCTCCTACCTCAAACAAGGCATAAATATGGCATCTCCAACCATCCACTTCAGAACACTGCTGAATCTGAGAAACAGCAGAAGAGGACTGAACCTGCTGTCTGTGACCTAAGAGGAGGCCTGGGGGACTGTACCTACTCCCTCTTGTATCTAGGACTAGGAGGTGGACTTTCAGGCTCATAAGGTTGGCCTCCTGGTCATGCTACAGAGATACAACAAGCTACATGAGTTAATTCCTGCAATGGCCCAGCGGCAACTGGACTTGGACTGCTACCTGCTGGTGGCCCCTGCCGGACACCCTGTGAGTCTCTACGTGTCTACCTTGAGGTTCCTAGGCAGCTTTAAAAGTGTACTCCTGAGATGGATTGGGACTTAAAGGACAAAGTCAGAAGGTAAAATCTTTGACCAGGATGAACCTGGTTAGTGTGTCGATCCACGCTCCATCGGTCCAGCCTCAAATTGCACCTAGGTCCCGGTCTACTGTGACCACCGACTATCAATTGCACTTTGTTTTTCTTGGTGCGATTACCACTTAAAACTTTTTTTGAATCATATCAACGGTTCCCCATAAATGTTTTTCAGTTTAGTTTAATTTTGTTTATTACATTTTATTTTAAAAATGTAATTCAGTTTGGGATTTTTATTGTTTTGCATTTTGACTTTATTACCATTTTGTTATAGCATACATACTTTTCAAATTGTCCTAAGTTAAGCCTGTCTACTCTGTGCCAGAGTTACCAGTGAGTTGAGCTCAGGTTAATTCAGTGACTTTGAGTGTTTACCCTGACGAGGGTTCACCCTGACAAGGGTTGTGATTATTCTTTGAGGAAAGTAGTCACCCACCTCAATTAATAACCCACACTTGTAATACAGTTTGAATACAAAGGGTGACAACATCGTGGGGGTTACATTAGTTAAGTGAGGTATATACTTTACTAATTCTTCCTTAAAAACTTTCTGAGGGGTCGGAATCACTAATTGAGTACTAGTAGCCAACAATGCTGGTGTTGATGACAAGGGACTGTTCAAGGTACCCGGATAAGTCCCATAAACAAGCAACACATTAATCTGTGCTCCGAGCAGTTGTCCCCTCCCGAGTAGGATTTACTTGAGACAGTTCAACCCAGCTGTAGGCCCTATACAGCTGTAGTCAGTAACACCACTGGGTCAGAGTCAGAGTCCATGCTTCTGAGGCTGGCTAAACGCATGGGTTCTTCCAGACAAATCAAAGGCTTGCCAAAAATTCAACCAAAACATGATTGGGGAGATGGGGATTAATACTTAGCAGTTAAGAAAATTCTCAATACAATACATACCTAGAAAAATTATAGTATCCACTAACTTGTTTGCTGAAGGATAACAGATGCGAGAAGCTGCAGGTTGATAGGAGGCAGTGCAAGGAAAGAGAATAGCTGGTAGATTACTGAGAAAAATTCAACAAAAAGGACATGGGATCCTCTTCAACACAACTACACAGGAGAAGAATCTATACAACTACCAGTGCATCCAGGCTACAAGCTTGCCGAGCCATGATCATACACCATGCCATTCACACAATTAGAGGTCATTTGGGATGTCGCAAACTATCAGTTGGTTGCCTAGAACTGGCAAGGGTCAGTCTTTGCAACTTCTTTTAAATGAACAGAGTGGTCCCTCTCCACTGAAGTTGCCCTGACCATAATCTAGCAAAATGTTGCTGCCGTCACACATAGCCAATTATATTCTTCAATATAAAGGCAATGGTTTTAGTGCAAACAGAAGACAGATGCATTCGGTTTTGTGGTGATCATGTTTTAAAAGGTAGAGAAATGTGTTGTAATCCATTTCTCTTTAATATATTCTTATGATTATGAGTGCTCCATACACCGTTTCATCTCAGTTTCTTTCTATAGCCATTAACAAAGTCTCTCTTGATGTTAGAGAAGTAACCACTGAACATTATAATAATGTTAATGAGTTGTACAGTACAGCCAACTGACTTGTAAAAAGACATTTGAAAAGACATTTGAATATGTGCAAGCATAGATCTAGAAATTAATGTTATAGGTTGTTTACCCTTTTATATACAGCTTAAAATTGGCATTTATCCAATTAAGCACTCTCAATTTTGCCAGCAAAATGAAGTTCATTGAGATAAAGAGGGAAGAAGAAGAAACTTAAATACGAAACCCAAAGAAAATCAGACGCAGTCCCCAACTTGGCCACTAGACTATATCCTCAAAGTAGAGGCGTGCAGGCCGAAGGAAAATCATGAGATTAACCAACATGTAGCTGACTCCAAAAGGTTGACAGGACTATAGTGAAGCTATTCACATGTGGTTGCCTGGCCTGTTAATAAATGAGCCTCAGCTCCCCTGACTATTCATAGACTAGTTTACCTCAGTCTAAAACATTTCTGAGAACATATGCTACTTGTTGTTTTATATAAATATGTTACTGAGGTTTTACTAGACCCATCATGCAGAACCAGGCTCTTTTCCTTAACTACAATATGACAAACACTGTTTATCACCCTACACTGAATGCACCCCTCAGCTGAATAAATGTAGCAGCTTCGGTCCGGTTAAGTGATGCATATTTAATATGTTTTTACACCAGCATTTAGTACTATTCTATGCATTTCCATCGTTGGTAGGTAAAGCATCGGATGAGCAGATGGCATCACAATTAACTAGGATGATAAAATGTGCGCAGGTGAAGAGAGTGGTTATTAAAACCATGGTTACCTCAGACTATAATTACAAACATTGTCACTAAACCCCAGTGTGTTGGCCAATAGAGAAAACAATTGACAAAGTCTTCACATTTTCTGCTTATGTACCCCCCTTCATTGCATTTCATATATTCCATGTTCGTTGATTTGAGAGCATATTTCTCATTTATAAACGCACAGTGCGTTTAATGTTGTTTGCACATGTAAGTCATTTAACATTTGCTTGATTATAGTTTGATAATTTAGCAATAACTCATACATGTATTCACATGATGTATAATGCTTTATAAATGTAAGTGAAAGTGCCACCAGATTAATATGTTAATTCTTCATTTAACATCTTCGATGTGAGACCTGTTCTTTTCAAAATATTGAGAAAAGTGTATTTAAGCTGGGTACAGACAAGTAGAAGATCGAGAGGATGTCTGAGACTTCCTGGGAGACTCTAAAATATAATAAGCAGAAGCTGTAAACATTCTATGTGAAGGCCACAAGCAGTCCTCTCTGAGCCAGCTGGCCTTATCGGTTCGCTAGGATGCCATAGCTATCGAACAGAGAAAGACAATGACCACCTTCACATAGAGCAAAACTTCTGTTGTTCCATTAAGGTAAGCGGGAGAGAGGCTACTTGGAAACTCTCAGAGGCCCTTTTAATGCTAAAACAGCTTAGCTAAAGGGAAGAGTTGGAGGATAGAGATAGACTCCATCTTTTCAAGCAAAATAATTCTGATCCACTGTACAATATTGCAATTTTTTATTAATACTCAGTTATTAATTGCTTTCATTGACAATGTTTTGTTCATTTTTATAGTTACAACTATACACATGATATGCACTAGGATAGGACACTTATTTTTATAAAAATTATAAAACATATCCTTATTGTGCTTTCTTGAGTCTATTCACAGTGAAAAGAGATTTGGAACCAACTAACAATATGTAATCCTGAGATGTGTTACAGGACTTATTGTTACTCAGAATGTACCTTCCTCATGTATGCTTAGGTGGTTCATGGCTACTGACCAGCAGGATCCTTGGCTCCAGTTGCTAAGTTGGTACTAAGCCTACCAACACTTTTTTTCCAGAATTAGAATACCTATATTTTAGGTTGTATGCTACAAGGAATTATATAAAAACAATTATCACAATAGATGTCTGACCTGGCAAGTACCTCTGAAGGGCTGGTAGAGCTGAGGTAAAGCCAGTCATGAAAATGTAACATGTCAGTGTATGTGCCCCAACATTTCTTTCGACTTGTGACAGCCAGCTTATGCCTTAACATGTGAGTGTCAATGACCACTCTGATTCCTTTGCTTGGATTTCTATAAGTAGGGCTTACATAGTACTGACATTCAGCACTAGGATGTTACATGGGCTACACCATGAAGAGCAGATAAAGATAGGTTAGCAAGTTAACTACTCAATGTGGAGTGTGTGCATCATGCACAAATAGGGTATCTCCCTGTTTTTTGACACATAGAGTGATCCCAACATAGAAAACCCAGACAAGAGGTCAAAAAACACAACACAAGTAGACCTTTTTTGAGCATCATATAAGTCCTATGTTGTACCACTAGACAGACCGACAGGAGGACAACCCCATCTCAGAGATATTAATAGAGATCCCGGCACATCAACTGTATTCCTCACGAAAGCCCTGGACTTTATGGACCTATAAATAATGGCTGAAATATGTTGACTAAGAAGAGGGTGTAGGGGTATCATATCCTAACACCACCCTATGCATATACTTTTTATCCATACCATGAATATTCATTATTAAAAGAGATACCTGGGTATCTCAAGGTATTTTTAGCTTTTTGAAAACCCCACCAGGAAAATTATCAAAAGTGCTCCCTGGGAAATGGTCCCATCCTGTTTTATAGGGACCTCAAACAGAATGGCTAAGGATCTAACAATGTGTATAAGTTGCTCCTTTCATTCCATCTTATTGTGACATGCATAGCTGACTCACAAACTGTAGGATACCTCATTGTATTTAACTACTGGAGTAGCGGGACAGTATCAGAGATCCTGAAAGCTTCTCTTTCCCCATAAGAGATTTTTTTGGTCACAATCTATGCTATAGATTTTGAAGCTTCTCTTACATCCTTCCTTTGTCTTGCATTGGGAGTGGTCTGGACCTCATTCTGGAGGTCAACACTATCAATTTGTGAACATGCCCCTCGTCACTGGTATGCAGGAACCATCATGGGATTCCCAGTTGATTTTGGGTGGTGGTTTATAGACCTAATGCTATAGGGACAACGTATTTATAGTGCACTATATGTAATCATAAAATTATGTGCTGCACAACTGAGTTGACTAGCCACAAACAGTTGACCGCATAAAGGGGAGGACATATTCACCAGAACAAAAGAGATTTGGTTCCCTTTTTAAATTGCTAGAAAACTGGTTCCTTATGCAAATCTACAGAAAAAGAGTTTTAGAGTTCTGTACTGAATAATCAACACCCCCCTGTGTAGGCCAGATAGTAAGGAGAGAGTCGAATGAATGTTTAAAACATTTTAGTTTTCTGTAAAATTGAGATGCTTCCCAGCACCTAGTTCCATTGATCAATTAGAACAACATGCAGACACAGCATATGTGATACTAAGTCACAATCTGGTTAGTGCTTAGTTCCATTGATGGGAGACCAAAAATCAACCCTATGTAATAAACGGGAACGCTTAGGCTCCTAGATAATACAACAGCCGCATTCCGAATGTTCTATAGCTTACACCTCGTCTTCTTTATTATACCACCATATGGCATACCTCCACAGCTCTTCTTTAATAAAGCTCGTGGTTAATCAGAGTCCTTGTAGCAACTGCACAAAGTTTTCTGGATCTAAGAGGAAGGATCTCTTTTACTTTATTTTGATAAGAAAACGTTTTGTTAGCCATCTGACGAGCTACAGACATTTCCTGACCAATGAAAAGCCTCGGCTCTTTGACTTTATCCAGTGATGGAGATCAAGAGAGGTTTATCGCATCCTTCTTGTTCCCCTTGAAGCACAGCTAGCTAGTAATCAGGCTCCAAATTAGAGTACCGATCGACGACCCCTTATTCTTGCTTCTGTACTCCATTTCCTAGTGGCTATAGATTAGCTATTTTTAACTGGACATGCTTCGAGAGAAGACTGTAGAGGAAGACAAGGCACGGAAGAAATATTAGCAAGAGTTCAGCATGCAACTTCAGAACACAGAAAAGGAACAGTAAAGGAAATGAGAATGCAGAGAAGAGAGGCAGAATGCTGGAAGAGAGGAAGTTTTGCAACGTCTTCAAGGTAAAAGTCAGTGTTAAAGGCAGTGACGGCAAGCATGGCTGTTATTGCTTCTTTTGTCTCCAACAAAGAGAGGAGTTGGCCTAACGGCTAGGGTGGTCGACCTCGAAGCTGGGGAACCGGGCTCGAGTCTCTGCAAAGATGCGCAACATCCTGTGATTCTGGGCAAATCATTTAATCTTCCGGTGCCTAACAAAAATGAATGTGTCCTCATGTAACGCAACTGGTGCTCATGTAAAGCGCTCTGATACCCTCGGGATAAGTTTGCGCTATATAAAAAACTCTGTTTAAAAAAAAATAAAACACTTCGTAGGGACAATTACATGACCTTGAACTTGGAACTAGAGTGTGAAATGCATAGATTGAGTACAGCCATGCAGGCAGCAGCCCTAAAGAGTCCTCTTCCACTCCATTACAATAATGCGATTCTCGCAATGGAAAATTGCACATGGTAATCACAAATTCGATGAAGTATGAATGTGTTAAGAATCACATAATGAGGAGGTTTGCACTTATCTTCGCTTAATAACAAAACAACCTTAAGAATACTAACAAGAGTTGATGAGTCTCAGTGCAATCAATCAAGCTCGATTTATAATCACCTACAAGGGTATCCAGGCACAGAGGCTCTTGCTGCTTCAGCTGAAATGCCATGTCTTAAGTGCGTTTCAGAATTCTAGGAGAGAGTTGTGGAGATCTGGCGGTGCAGGGGACGGTAGTTCCAGAATTTTGCCACAAGGTAGGAGAAGAAGCGGCGTCCACTGTTGCTTCAGGAGATGCAGGAGGTGTGCACGAGTGAGAAGGAGGCGAAGCGCAGGTATCTGTAGGGATGGCTCAGACAGTGGTTAATGTAGGCTGGCCCTTGGTTGCGCTGGGCTTTGTAGATGTGAATCAGCATCTTGAATTAACATCTCTTCTTCATGGGGAGCCAGTGGAGATTCTTAAGGTGAGGGGTGATGTGGGTCTGCTTGCGAAGGTTGAGGATGAGTCTGACTGCGGAGTTTTGTATGGTTTAACATCTCTTCAGGAGGTTAGTGGTGATTCCTGCGTAGAGCGCGTTGGAAATAGTTCAGGCACCTAGTGACTAAGGCTTGAGTGACAGTGCCTTTGGTGTTAATGGGGAGGAAGTTGAAGATTTTCCAGAGCATTGGAAGAGTGAGGAAGCAGGCAGATGAGACGGCATTGATCTGGGTTTTCATGCCACGGTGGCTGCCCAGGATAATTTAGAATTTCCAAGCATGGTCTGTTGGTGTGGGTGAGGGTCTTCGTTCCGGGGGCCACCAGGAGTCGTTCCAAAGGGAAGTGTTGTTGCCAAAGATCAGCAAGTCCATTTTGTCTGTATTGACTTTCAGGCAGTTGTTTTTCATCCAGTAATGATACTCATCATTCACCTGCAGAAGTCTGCTCTTGTGGTTGTGGGGTCTTCGGAGAGGGAGAGGATGAGGTGGGTATTGCCTGTGTAGGATACGGTGTTTAATCCATGGGCTCTGGCCATTTTGGTGTTGAACAAAGTGAGACTGAAGGACAAACCTTAAGGAACGCCGCAGATGATGTTCTTGGGTTCCAAGGTGAACTGTGGTATTCTGGATCTATGGGTTCTTCCGGTGAGGAAAAAGGAGATGGACTCAAGAGCGTCTCCTTGGGTTCCCATGTGATGTAGTCTTTCAATCAGGGTGTAGCAGGACATGGTGTTGAACGCTGCCAAGAGGTTGAGGAGGATCAGGGCTGCAATTTCTTCTCGGTCGAGGAGGGTTCTGATGTCATGTGTGTCAGCAATTAGCGTGGTTTGGGTGCTGTGGTTGGTGTGGAATCCGGATTGGGAGGTGTCCACAAGGTGGTTGTTCTCCAGGTGTTCAGTGATTTGGCGATTGATGGCTTTTTCGAGTACTTTGGCAGGGAATAGGAGCAGAGGGATAGGACAGTAGTTTTTGAGTTTGCAGGGATCGGCGGACCATTTCTTGACAAGGGTTGTTCGGAGAAGGTGACTGTAGCGATGGAGGCGTTAAAGAGGGTTGTGAGCTTGCTGCTGATCTTCTTGCTCCCAAGGTAGAAAATGTGCTGGGGACAGGAGTCTGTGGGGTCTTCTGAGTGGACAGAGTTCAAGATTCCTGGGGAGTTCTGTATCATACGCTGGTCCCACGTGGAGAGTATGAGGTGGGGTTTTGCTTCAGTGGAGGCAAGATGGCTGAAGAGGTCTGAGGGTGTGAGCTGGGGTTCAATGTTCTTGTAGAGGATGTTCCAAAGTTCCTGGGAAGGGGCGATATGTTCTGTGGCGGAGTGGCTGGAGAACTCTAAGGTGATGTTTTCTTTGCTGCGGTTGGAGCTGGCTACAATGGAGTCTGCCAGGGCATTCTTTTTCCATCTCCTTCTGGAGCTAGTGGTAGTGGCTGAGGGCAGTCTTGAAGGTGGATTTGTCTGCGGATTCCTTGCTGGTGCGCCAAGTTCTTTCTAGTTGCTTGCTTCATGGCGTACCATCTAGCTGTTTGGTGGATCTTTTGCGTTTGCTGGATATGACGGGGGAGACTAATGACACAGTCGGTGAAGTCCTTGGCAGCTTGTTCTAGATTGGGTGCGGTGTCAGGTGGGATGTGTTGAAGGTGTTGGTCCATTGGCTCTCTAACACCTTGCTCCTGCTCGGTGGCTTAGGGTCAGTGCTGACGGGTCTAGGGATGATTAAGTGAACAATGGCCTGGTCTGTCCAGATTAGTTTGGTGATATGACTTTACTTGACTGTCGCTGGCCGTGAAGATGGGGTCAAGCGTGCATCTGGTGCATGGGGTGAGAAAGAGCTTTGAGAACTAAACAATACAATCCGACCTCACACAGAAGAAATCTGGAGGGAAGAAGAAAGTAGAGTTTGATACATTTACTTGTCTTTTGAACAAGTCTCTCATTGAGGCACTGTTCACACTCTAAAGTTCAGATTTAAAAGACTGCACAACAACTCCTTCTCCACTCGCCAAAAAGATTCGTTGGAGAGAAGGATATAAAGAGACACAGGGATGTAGAACGGGCAGACACAAAGACTGATTTGCTTAAGGGGAGATGCTAGAGCACTATTATCAGACTGCGGGCTGACAGACTTCTTAGGTTTGAAGATAAGTAGTTAAGTACATGGCTTTGCATAAAATAGCCAGAGAGATTACTACCCATTCAGCTAATACTACAACCATGCGTGTGTGAGAGAGAGAGAGCGTATATACGTACATTAACCCCCACAAACATATAAAAAGCGTGTTTTTGTGTATGGCATGCACCTACTTTCCAACCAACTTGGCTTGGATCCCCTCTTCGGGGCCACGAGTGGGGGGACCAGGCCGAGTAGGTTGTAAAGTGGGACTGGGACCCTTGGCGCAGGTTTAACTCCAGGGCAACCCACTCGTTCCCCAGTGGAGGTAGCACTCTCCATTTGCTCTAGATACTACCCAGATTGGCAAGTATCAGCACTGACTGCGTATGCCTTGAATGTATTTGCATGCCATACACAAAACCAAGTGTTATATACTTTGGGGGGGAGGGTGATAGTAGTATGAATCCACCATGAAGAAAGCCCATGACCATTGAGGCCATCAGTATAGGGCTGCAACATGTTGGATTTTAGGGTCATATATCCTTTTAATACAGAGAAAGTCCATATTACTCAAATAACATGAGAAAGTGGGGTTTGAAAGCAACTACGTGGATTTTTGGAAAACTGTGCACTCAACTGCCCTAGTCCTGATGAGGCCAGAGAGTAATGGGGCTGAAACGCGTCGACAGATAATTTGAAGATACCCGCAAAAAATTTAAATAGTACAAAATAAGTTAGGAGTACTAGAAATAACAGAGGCTGGAGTAATAAACCTCTGAGTTGCTCCGGTAGGGTGATCTACTTTTTAAGGGAATGCACATTGTGGAACATTTTAAGGAGCATCCTTATTGATTAGAAGCGCGAAGAGTACTAAATAAAAAATACACTTTTTGTTTGTATGTTTAAATGCAAATATTGTGTATATATATGTTTATGTGATGTATGTGAAAAAAAGAAGAATACATTCTTTCAGATTTTGAAAAAACTATACAAAATAAATACAGAAAAGTATGTTTCTATGACGGGCACTTGAAACCGTATAGAATTGCTTTTGACTATTGATGTTTGAAGAAAGTATAGATTTTACTAGAGATTTATATCTATAGGAAGGGATAATTTAAGTATCACTTCATCCTACTGTATAGTGTGGTTATTTATCCCGAGGCATTATTATCTTAATTTGTTTTAATGGGGAGGAAACAGCACAAACTCCCGTATTATTCTACTCAATACTCAAGAAACTACAGTAGCATGACCTGGCTTTGTATGGGTCCTAGCAGTAAATAAAATCAAGCGCAAAAAACGAGCAAGTGGAATATTCCATGATATTCCCTGTCTCTGCTGTTACTTACTTGGCCGGCCCTGAGGATCCCGCTGCCTGCCTGACACTGTTTCTTTGCTGCCCGTCACCTGCTGCTGTCCCGGTCTCCCGCCGCTGCACTTCCATCTCATGCGGCCGCAGTGGGGAGACCGGCTTCCAAAACCACAAGACCCAGGTGCCCCAGCGGTCACCAATCACGTGACCGAGCGTTTCGCGCCAGGAGGCGCTTCAAATCACGGTGCTGCTGCGGCAGAGCGGGCTCCCTGTCTCTGCTGTTACTTACTTGGCCGGCCCTGAGGATCCCGCTGCCTGCCTGACACTGTTTCTTTGCTGCCCGTCACCTGTTGCTGTCCCGGTCTCCCGCCGCTGCACTTCCATCTCGTGCGGCCGCAGTGGGGAGACCGGCTTCCAAAACCACAAGACCCAGGTGCCCCAGCGGTCACCAATCACGTGACCGAGCGTTTCGCGCCAGGAGGCGCTTCAAATCACGGTGCTGCTGCGGCAGAGCGGGCTCCCTGTCTCTGCTGTTACTTACTTGGCCGGCCCTGAGGATCCCGCTGCCTGCCTGACACTGTTTCTTTGCTGCCCGTCACCTGCTGCTGTCCCGGTCTCCCGCCGCTGCACTTCCATCTCGTGCGGCCGCAGTGGGGAGACCGGCTTCCAAAACCACAAGACCCAGGTGCCCCAGCGGTCACCAATCACGTGACCGAGCGTTTCGTGCCAGGAGGCGCTTCAAATCACGGTGCTGCTCCCGCGTCGCGGGATCGCGCGCGGGTTGCGCCGGGAGAAGCCCGGGACAAGGGTGGGACCGTCTGTGGCCGTCCGGGGCCGGAGGAGGCTGGGGTGGGGCCCACTCCCTAAAATCTACTGAGGCGCATCCCTGCTCGTCCAGGACCCTACTGACAAGGTATCATTGCCACTGTATCACTGTTGCACCGCCTAGGAGACTGAATTGGCACCTGACTAATGGGGAAAAAAGCCATCACGAAGAAACGATCTATCGAAATGCAGACTAAAGGCAGTAAGGTCCCCCTGCCGAGCCTGACTGCGATCGATAGGATGCTGCAGAAAACCATAGGCGTTGTTGTAACCGCCATAGAGAGCACAGAGAGGCGCTTATCACTTCCCCCTAACATGCGCCTAGCTTCGCTAAACCCTTCCTCTGATGAACAGCCAATAGTCTCACCTGGATCCACATTCCTGGACTCTTATGTAGGTCTTCCAGGAGTTGAGGGTAGCCACAATATCCCATTTTCAAATAATCCTCCTCCCGTAACATCATTATTTGCAACAAATGTAACTAGTGCGCAACACATACCAATTACACAGCACCAGGATACATTTGTAGAGATATATGAGCCAGCAACTGATTCAGTGGTTTTGGAGGACTCAGCCCTCTCCCTATGTACGTCATTGAACAAGAGTGAGAGCCTTATCGTTTTAGATAGGTCCCCACCCTTGCTAGCAAATGGGAATATTTGTTACCCTAATCAAAATGACACGAGGCCATATAGAGAGCCACCCTTAACGAGCAAAACCCCACTGTCTAAAACAACTAATAGACGTATTGCTAATCGAGTAAGAACTGGTGGGGCTTCGAAGAGGAAAATAATAGAAGCTGTACAAAAAGGGAGGGAACCAAAACTATTTAAAACTCAAGATTTGGAAACCCCTAAGCAAAGACCTCCCATAAAAAAAAGGATACCTGTAAGGCCCAATGATAACCAAGAGCGTTCTACTAAAACCATCACTACAGGTAGTCCTACTGGAACCATAACTCCTGCTTCTAATGAGGGTGTCTATGGGTCACTGGCACATATAGAGCACATTGTTAGGTCAATGATTTTGCCAGTCCTTGAAAGGATCAAATTGGTAGATGAAAAGCTGGTGAAATTGGAACAGTTAACTCTGGATAATTTTACTTCCCTAAAGAACCTGATAAAGGTAGAAGTTAGAGGGAGACCAGAGAATTTACCATCATCCAATGCTGATTCTGCAAGCACTATAAGTGCTGGAAGCGTTGTAAGTGCAGGATTGACAGTTCAATCAACAAAGGTACTAAATTGCAAAGGTCTGAATTGTAACCAACAAAAGTTAGTAAAACGTGCTAAAAGCCCAACATCTAGTGCAGGGAAGCTTACGAAGGGAAAAGCTGTTATACCACAAAGCACAGAAAAAACAACACATAAGCACGTAGGAAGTATAAAAACTCCTTGGGTAACAATTGACCTACCACCAGATTCGCTACCCTACACAATTGTACTTACTGGCGTCCCTGAACTGAAGAATGGGAAAGCAGAATCCTACCAAGAGTTAAAGAATAAAGTGTTATTCTGGTTGAATACGAACAGGCCGATCCCTAGACACTTAAATGGGGAGATACTGTTTGTCAGAAGGGTTGGCTGGATAGGTAGGAAGGCAAAAGACATACAAGGAGACACGATCATAGTCAATTTCAGGGATAGAAATGTAGTGGCACTAGTCTGTAACGATGAATACTATAATGACAAGGGCCCTATTAGAATAAAAAATCTTAATTATTTTTACAGTGAGAAGGCTACCCGTACATATAAATGCCGGGCAAGCACGGCACATGAAGTTATGCCGTGGGGGCCCGACAACTTTTTCCACATACCCACAAATAATCGCTTCTCTGAGCTATATGGGTTAGACGAGACAAATTGACTTGATGTAAGTTATGATAAAGAGGATGATATTATTGCTAAACCCATTAAGGCAACTATGGATGGATGTATTACTAGGGACATAGCCAAACAGGATAATAACCTAATCCTGCAAACAGAAGTGGGGAATATTAATCCACCAATAATAAGAACTGGTGACTTTACAAATATAGACTTGGACCAACCTGACAGTACTAGGGAAGTTGTGGTCAAGTTAATCTCTTGGAATATTGCTGGTATAAAGAAAAATCTGTCCGGTCCTGAATGGCACAATTATATCAGCAAAGCGGACCTCATCTTGTTCCAAGAAACATGGGGGGTAGAACACTCTTTTAAAGTAGGTTACAGGTCATTCCATATAGCAGCATCACACTTAAATAAAGGTAGACCATCTGGCGGTTTGATAATCTGGGCAAGAATCACGCTGGGTATTGACTTTACACAAGTGGATTCTAACAGCCCTGATATTTTGGCTATAAAATTTAATGACGCTAAAGGACGGGCAATGTGTATTATTAATATTTACAACAGACCCCATCCGTCAAATAAAGAATCAGATACAATAGCCCAACTAGATGGTTTTATCCGTAGTTTGGATCATAAAACTATGCTGATTATAGGAGGAGACCTTAATAGGAGCTTTGAACCCATTACGGGGCTAGATGATATCCATGGAGAAGAAGATAAGGCCTATAATATCCCTAGCATTGACGCAAATTACATAACACCCTGCACAAATAGTTCACTGCAGATGTTAAGATTGACTATGGAACATGGCCTACGCTCCTGTAATGGCAGACTCCCTTCTGATTGCCCAAGTAAACCGACCTTTGAAAGAGGTTGTTCTACTAGCCATCTTGACTACATACTGGTTTCCTTGAACCTATGGCCAATGCTCATAGATTTGAATGTGGACAACCGTATTGAAAGTGACCACTTTCCTCTTTCTTTGACTATCACTGGCTCATTGTTTATGTTCCCTAAGGTATTGATACCTAGTGATTATATTTCCACTTATGAGCCCTTGGAGTCCAACAATTGCAGGTCTTTAAAATGGCCTGCTGTAATGGGTAATGTCGATACAATTAGAGAAATCTATGTACTCTATGTAAAACTTATGTCGTCCTTAGATAACATTAATACTGAGGAACGCTCGGTATCATTAGTACATAGGAATCTGATGCAGCAACTTAGGAAAATCCTCTCAAAAGAGGTTAACATAGGCCAAGCCTGTCGGAATAACCGGCCTAAGGAGAGCCTTTAGTATAACAAAGCCTGCCTGCAGGCTAAATTAGAACTAATAAAGGCCATAAAAGGGAAGCAAATAAATATCTTGAGAGAAAAAAGAAAATTTTATAAAAACACTATTTTATTTGCAAAAAGATCCTGGGATGAACAAGTCTGGGTAGATTTACTTCAAGCTTGTAAATCAAAAGATCAAACGTTGTTCTGGAACCTTATAGCAAAGGGCACCAAAGAAGGTGTGCAATCCAGAGATAGGTTTCTAGAAGAAAAGGTCTGGGTCAAACACTTCTCCTCATTATACTCATGTGTAGGGGAGGAGGAAGGAATGACAAACGAATACCTAGGGCAAAACACTTGTGATACAACGCTAACATTTAGCCTGGCAGATACCATACTAGCCATTAATTTAGTTAAACAAGGCAAAGCCCCAGGACCAGACAAAATCCCTGGGGACCTCTGGAAACACGAGAATAATCTGTGGGCACCCTATATTAATCTACTTAGTAATGACATTGCAAGAGGTGCCCCAATTCCAGAAACCTGGCAGGGTGCAGAAATTGTGACCATTTTCAAGAAGGGGGACAGATCCAACCCATCAAATTATAGACCTATCAGTTTGATAGATGTCTTGCAAAAAATTTATGCGCGTCAACTTCTCAATAAATTGAATATGTGGATTGAGGATCACTTTATTTTTACCAAATACCAGGCAGGTTTCAGAGCCAAAATTAGTACTGTAGACCAGGTTTTTAGATTCTTATGTTTAACATGGAAATACATTAACCCCTTCCATGCGGGGCGGATTCCCCCGCTGTGCTGAGCGCTGCTTGCGCGGGCGTGGTCATGACGGAACGGTTCCGTCATGAGCACAGCTCAACCGACGCTCATGACGGAACCGTTCCGTCATGAGCGCCGAAGGGGTTAATATAAGGAAATCCCATCTATACATAGCCTTCGTGGACCTTAAAGCGGCCTTCGATTTGGTTCCCAGGGGGCAGTTATGGAAAAGGTTGAGGGATATGGGTGCCCCTGGGGACATCTGCCATCAATTGATTAGGCTACACGAGGGTAACTATGCAAGAGTAAGGTGGGGGCCAAATGGAGAGCTATCGGAGAGAATAAATATAAAGAGAGGTGTCCGACAAGGTTGTGTTTTGGCACCAACTCTTTTCTCTCTCTACGTAAATGACATCCCTGAAACCCTCTTGGGCTGCGAGCATGACTCTCCCAAGTTGTGTGGTCAAGCCGTTCCGGCATTATTATTTGCGGATGACACGATTTGAATCTCCCAGACACCTAATGGTCTACAAAATCTTTTGAATAAATTTCGGGACTACTGCTTGGATAAAAACCTTGAAATTAATGCTTCTAAAACGAAAGTTATGGCGATTAACCCCCACAGAGGGTTTAACAAAGTCTTTAATGTAAATAAGGAAAAGATTGAACAAGTGAATAATTTTAAATATTTGGGTATCACCCTTGACACTAAAATGAACTGGAAACCGCAAATAGAAAAATCGAGGTTAACATTAATACAAAATAAAGCCCCTATAATCAGGAAGTTCAAAAGTAGCCCTATTAAAGCAATATCACCTGCTATTGAACTTTTTAAATATAAAGTTCAATCAGCTACCCTATATGGGGCAGAACCATGGGGCCATGTACCACGAGATTCTTTTTCAGTCCAAGAAAACAGTTTTTTCAGGCAACTTTTAGCGATCCCGGGCTGTACCCCTCTTGTCCCGTTATTTTGGGATTTGAATATACGTCACTTGGACGATCAAGCTCATTTACGCCCATTACTGTACTGGGTGCGCCTGTGGTCAACTGATGAGCTTGCAGACTACAGAGACGCACTGAAGGAAATAATCCAAATAAAGAATGCTACTCAGTTGGTTTGGTTAGCGTATATTGAAAACTGGTTCACAAAGCTGGGCTTACGCAACTTTTGGACAGATCCGGATTCACTAACCAATTCCTCTAAAAAATTGTTGAAGGACACATATTGGGACTATATTAATAACTCTGTATTACATAACCCCAAACTTGGACCACTGACCCTTAAATTTTTAAATTTTAAATGTGAAAGCAAATTCGAAAACTATATGGATGAAATTGAACCCCCTTTGGCTAAATCACTGTATTTAAAGTATCGCTATGGTATTTTGCAACTCAGTTCTAGAACATCAAAATGGGCGCCCAATAATAATAATAATAAATCTGACCTGTGCAAACTGTGCAATATGGAGGCAAAGGAGGATGAGACCCATGTTCTTTTTATATGCCCTGCATATATGCGGCCAAGGATAAAATGGATCAAACCTATTTGTCTAAACTTGGGTCTTCGTCGTGTCCAGGATGGGGAAAGAATATTTAAGGGCGACTCATCACAGAGGATAGTATTTAGCCTGAGTCGTTTTTTATTTAGTGTTAAGATAATTAGGAAAAGGAATGGTCAAAAAATGTAATGGTATCTTCACTAAGCCTGGTTCTTAAAAATGTTTAAAAAAATTTTAATTCCTATTTTAAAAGGTTGGTAAACCAACAGTGTGTATAAATTAATATTTTAAAAAAAATTTATATTGTATATTGTATTTATGTATGGATTATTTGTACCCACCAGAAATGCTGCACTTTGTCATAATGATTGTTTTTTATTGTACGGTACTCTTTTATGGTTATTATAACCGAAATAAAGAATTAAAAAAAAAAAAATAAATAAAATAAATATCTAATATAGTTTTTTAACCCTTCCCATCCCCCCCAAACACAAAGGGATACCTGGGAGTAGATGAGGATTTTTTTAAGTTATGCCCCCTTTTTTAACAGTCTACTTAAGAGCCCCTTGGCATAAGATCGAGCCCACCCTGGTCTTTAGGAGTCAGGGAAAACTAGATGATGAAGCATGCCAATACTAGAGTGGGTGAGGGTTATACAAAAAAAATGTTTCTGCATTTTCCCACTCTCAGAGTGGACCTTTGGTTTGACACAGGTTCCTTGCACGTACAAAGATTGTGTAGAGGGGATGCTTTTCAGGTCATAAGTAGTTACATAGGGAGGATGTATCCCTCCATCCTTGTAAGCAATCAACAAGGGGGACGACGAGAAATATTTATCTAATGAGATCCTACACCCACACTCCTCCTAGACTAATGTTTCAAAACACAGCACTAGGGTACTTCCTCTTAGGGGTCAGTTGGGTCCCCAATCAAAGTGTTATCACCAGACCTGACCACGGGGTTCACAGTGGATCCAGATGGTCAGATCTTAATGCTCTCACACACCCAAAAGGGTGTCATGCTTTATCATAGGGAGCTCCTCGTCAGGCCGTCACTACAATGCTTGATGGACCTAGGGGGACTTTAGCGGAGATCTTTTGATCTGAGTGCGTCGTTAGATGAGTGCACGTGAGGGGTCATAGGAATAGGGTGGTGCAAGAAGTGTGAGTAAAAGAGTCTAAGGGAACCAGAGGAAGGTTTTATGGGGTAATGGTCCCTTGACACAAAGATGCTATTATGAGGTCATAATGTACCCCAATTGCTAACATGTGGGAAAATATATAGTAGGGTCCAAATGTTTCATGCCTTGGTTGCCAGGAGGGTAAAACTGCATTTCATCAGGACCAAAAAGACGTGTGCTCCTACCCTATATATTTAATTTTTGTGTGTGGGCCCACCATCAAATCTAGGGTGCCCACTACAGTAGAGGATACTACACCTGAATCGATGAAGTGGGGTTGAATCCACTTATAGAGAAATAAAAGAAATGTATTTGTAACCTTCATATGGGACCTAGCCCCTGCTTGTCTAGATAATGGCATGTGTAACATGGTCATTATAGCGCTCACGATATGGTGATGCACAGGCGAAAACTTAGTGTCTGTTAATAAAAAAACATAACTAGCTACAGCACTTAAATTACACATCAATTGTTACATGCTAATATGTGTGCTGAGGACACAGGTATGTGAACATTCGTGAATATGTACATGGTCTTTGCGACCTACCCTCTGCCAGCCTGTAGGTTCAGAGTGAGGCAGTAAGTTAAGTATTGATGGCGTGAACACTCATGTGATAAGCCTCAATGCTGGGAGCACTTACTCAATTAGTGTGGGGATAGCATTGGTGGAGTAGGTATCGGAAGGTGAGCTTAACAGATGGCCAAACGGATAAAGAAGCCCTGTCTGCCTATTGTGATAGCTTGGGGGAGAGGTGTCCTAATCGTTCCCCGACTCGCTTCTCAGCAATCGGTAGCCAGGACCACACCATGCACGTCATGACGGTTCAGTGTGTTGCTTTGGTAATCAAGTATAGTTCACAAAGGCAGCGGCCATATTGTAATGGTCGCCGTTGGGTAGAATGCATATATATCTATTCATTGTGAGCTCAAAATAGGGTCCGTGAAGTATTTTCATCTGGAGGTTGGACAAATAGTATTGTCTCTATGGTGGAAATGTATTAGTGACAATATCTATTTTCCTCGATGTTGTAACATATCTCAGATGTGGTTCGTGGTGGGATAGTGGTGGCCAAAAGGGGAGTCATCATGGTATTTGTGGCTGGGATATATTCTCATCTCCATTGATAATAAAGTAAAAATGATGTTTTTACTATGGCCATATTCAAAGTACTACATTAAATATGACTCATGTTCCCTATATACAAGGTTATGGAACGATTGTCAATCCTTGTATAAATATGGTGACTACTACTTCCCATACATTATTAGAGGTTTCAGGAGATCTAGAGTAAAGTCTTATTAGTGATCGAGTTAATTCCAAGGGATTTCATCGTTTAATCCATCCACATTTGTAGATAGATGAAAAATCCAACGTTGTTCCTTTGCAAAGAGATTTTTTATTTCACTGGTTGTTTGCCTCTAGCACAGTCCATTTCAAATCAACAGTCATGTGATTTTTTTTTAACAAAACACAAACTCATTTTCGTGGAGCTTTTTTTGCAGCAAATGTTGCTGCGGTGTGCGATTATGCATTTTTCACTGGTCTGGAAGTCATGCCAATGACTGCAACTTGCATGAGCATTCTATCAGATAAATGCAGTTTTTTGTGTTACAGTTAGTATGATTTTTTAATATCCAGGTCTGGGTGTTGTTCAGAACTATTTCTTTAGTGTGTTTCGTCAAAGGAGATTCCCCCACAGTTACCACATTGATAATGTCCAGCAACTAGTGGTAAGTCCCATAGCGTTCTTTCTCCTTGTTTGGGTTTCTCACGTGGTCTTGTATGTACCAAGAGGTCTCCGAGATTATTTGGACACTTAAAAGCAAAGCGTGGAGTGGGGATTACCAGTGGTCTAGACTGAAGAACACGCAAATATTTGCATACTATTTTCTTTATCCGATTGGAGTTGGTAGTAGACGTGGTAACACATGTGATGGCACCATCCTGATGTTTGGTTATTGGTTCAAGCAATGCTTCCCTGTTATTTCTAGCCCTCTTCCGTGCTTTTTTAATGACACAGGGGGGATATTTGCAGATTTCCAGATTTTTTCTCAATGTCGTTTCCTCCTTTTCATAATCTCTGGTAGAGCTGCAGTTTCGACGCAGGCGTAAAAACTGTCCGAAGGGGAGTTTATCCTGAAGTGATTTTGGGTGGTGGATCCTAACAGTGTGGCCTATCACATGGCTGTTCACGCCATCAAAACTCAACTCACTTCCTCACTCTGAACCTACAGGCTGGCAAAAGATGATAGATCAAGGGAAAGTCTCCAGCAAAGACCACGCAAGTCTATATTCATGACTGTCTAATGGATTAGCCCCTGTAAACTATGTCTTACTTACAGGCTTCATGTTCATTTTTACTTTTATCCTGATTTTTACCTTGATTTCGACAAAATATTGCATTCCATTTCATGCTGGACCCTTATCTATGGTTACTGTACACCAGTTACTCACACAGTGGAGGCGCGTACCTCTGCCTAAACCTAAGGGGTACATCTATCCTGATTGTTAGGTAAGGTCTGGAGCAATGTTCCATTTATGTTTAGAGGAACATCATGATCTCTTAACATCATCACCTTAAATGCTGCAGATGTTGTAGCGCACTATTGGCATCTAAAGTGCACATACCTGTGTCCTCAGCAAACATATTAGCATGTAACAACTTCTGTGTAATTCAAGTGGTGTATCTATTTATGTTTTTTATTAACATACACTAAGTTTTCGCCTGCGCATCACCACATCAGGAGTGCTATAATGAACATGATGGTACACATGCCATTATCTAGAAAAAGCAGGGGCTAGGCCCCCTATGAAGATTACAAATATATCTTATTTTTCAATAGGTGGATTCAACCCCACTACATCGATTCAGGTGTAGTATCCTCTACTGTAGTGGGCACCCTAGATTTGATGGTGTGCCCACACACAAACATTAAATATATAGGATAGGAACACACGTCTTTTTGGTCCTGTTGAAATGCTGTTTGACCCTCCTGGCAACCAAGGCATGAAACATGTCGACCCTACTAAGATTTCCCTCATGTTAGCTATTAGAGTACATTGTGACCTCAAAGTAGCATCCTTGTTTTTACTGTGTCAAGGGACCATTACCCCATAAAACTTTCCTCTGGTTCCCTTAGACCCTTTTACTCACACTTCTTCCACCACCCTATTCCTATGACCCATTCGCATGCACTCATCTAACGGCGCTCTTGGATCAAAATCAGCGCTGGCCTGATGAGGAGCGCCCTATGTTTAAACAAGACATCCTTTGGGGTGTGTGAAGGCATTAAGATCTCACCATCTGGATTCCCCATGAACCCCTTGGTCAAGTCTGGTGATTCCACTTTGATTAGGGACCCAACTGACCCCTAAGAGGAACTACCCCAGTGCTATGTTTTGTTCCTCCATCCTTGGTCATAGGATCTATCCACCCTTTTTGCACTTCGGAATTCTTCTGAATCTTCCAGACCTTTAGATTAGTAAATCAACCAGATTTAATCGACAAAGTTCAAATACCAATGCAAGGAGATACTGAACGAAAAATACCAATGCTTTTTTGGCCTTAACTGATTCTTATGGCATAATACTAACGGAAGAAGAATTTATAATCATAATTGAAGCTGTATTTGGAGAGAAAGTTACTGTGGGAACATTTTCTATGCTAGTGCTCTAGTCACTTAAGTATACCATAAAAGTGTGCATTACAGCTGGCTCCTGGCATACACAATAAACTAAGCCGTTTGAGATAAAAGTGCAACACCACACATGATTCCATTAAGAGATGATCTAGAGATTCAAAAACAATGTCAATAAAACCGAAAGCGCAAACTCACCTTAAAGGAATTATTGGTGAATTACTGTATCAAGGAATTGCAATCATAAGCCCTTCAACAATGACCACTCCTGTTTATTTGAGTTTAAAATCTGCTAAAATCTTGAGAACCGTACTGAGCTATCATAATTTAAATTTATTGCATAGCTTATGTAGTACAGAATGAATATAGCAATTAATTCATGATACAGCTTATGCACAAAAAAATACAAAACCACTTTAAAGATGGCAAATCAATTTTTCACACAAAGTTTAGCACCAGCATCATGCTATCACACTTAATTTACATGGTGAAGAACTCAATTTGGTTTTACATGAGTGCCCCAAGGGTATAAACCAGCCGAGGACTATTTTCTGCAAAAATAATTAAATTATTACAATGTGACTTGAGTATAGTTCTTATTTCAACGATATAGACAACTGATCATGATTTATAAGAGCATTTACAATATGTGAAGAGATCACTTGTGCTTGCTGAAGCAAGTTAGAAGTTGAATTTCAGGAAGTTCAAGGTATTCTTTTTGAATTAAATATTCCAAGATATAAATTATCCTATAAAGAAAAAGGACTTGAACCTGGTATTATAAAAAAAACGTGGGTCCCTTGAGTCTCCCAAATCCCTCAGGGAACTGCAAGCATTACTGGAAATCCTGAATTTCAGCAGAACATATCTGTCACATTATTCATGGGAGAGTCAGCAAGATGTTTATATAAGCTGATAACACCTACATTTTCAGATATAAATAATTATGTTATGTTATGCATAAAGCTTACCATCACCAGTGGGGGCATCCTGGTGCTGAGCCGGTGACTGTGACTAGCCCTGCCTAGGGTAGGGTGGTGGATTGAAAAGCCAGGTCTTCAGCTTCACCTGTCATTCAAGAGAGGAGAGGCTGGTATGTGGATTGGGAGTCCTTTTCAAGATTTGGGAGCGATGTAAGTGAACGACTCTCCTCCTGATCTAGTTCCGAGTAAGAATGGGATGTGTGCGCAATTAAGAATCCTGTGGAGCAGAGGTGTCTGGGTGGTTGTTGGAAGGAGATGTGACTGTTCAGGTAGGTGGGGCCAGAGTAGTGTAGTGCCTTGAATGGGAGCATGAGGAGTTTGAATCGAGCGGGTGGTATTTCAAAGCCATTGGAGGTCCATGTGCGGTGGTGTGATGTGGGTTCTGTGTGGAAGGTTGAGGATTGAGTCTGACTGCCACATTCTGGATGGTTTGTGGTCTTCTAGTGACTTGCTTGGTGATCCCAACGTAGAGGGTGTTACCATGTTTTGTTATGTGAATTTGCAGAGGGAGGATAAACACCGTCAGGGTATCCAGGCACTGAGTAGGGCAGGCTAGAGGGTGGAGGAGGAGATCATGCCTGTTTCATCTGGAAGAGCCATGTCTTGAGGTTCCTTCAGAAGTCCATGAGGTAGGGGGAGATTCTGAAGTTTTTCGGAACGTCGTTCCAGGCCTTGGCTGCGAGGTATAAGAAGGCGCATCCTCCGCTTCTGGTCTTCTTGATGCAAGAGTGTGTTCTTCCCTGGGGCGCTGATCAAAGAAGTCTTGTGGGTTGGTAGATGTTGAGGCAGTAGCTGAGGTAAGCTGGACAGGTGTTAAGAAGAGCTTTGTAGGCATGGGTCAGTAGCTTGAACTTGCATCTTTCCTGGACTGGAAGACAGTGGAGATTGTTGAGGAATGGAGAAATGTGGTTATTTCGCGGGATGTTCAGGATGAGTCTGCGGCAGCGTTCTGGGTGGTTTGGAGTCGGTGTAGGATATGGACTGGGATTCAAGTACAGGGCATTTCCAAAATCAAATCTACTTTTCATAAGAGCCTGGGTGACGGTTCATTTGGTGTTCAGTGGGACCCACCTGAAAATCTTGCATACCATTTGAAGGATGTGGAAGCATGATGAGGGGATGGGATTGGTTTGTCTGCTCATGGAGAGTTTGGTGTCCAGGATGATCCTGATGTTCTTGGCATGGTCTGCAGGCGTGGGTGGGGGGCCAAGTTTGGAGGTCCACTAAGAGTCATCCCGGGGGGAGTGGTTTTTGCCAAAGAATAGGACTTCTTATTTGTCTGTGATGAGCTGGAGGCAGTTTTTCATCCAAGAAGAGACCTTGCTTATGCAGTAGGTGAAGTTTGCTTTGGCGGTGCTGGTTTAGTAGGTAAGGGAGAGAAGAAGCTGTATGTCATCGGTGTAGGATTCTATGATGATGCCATGGGCTCTGACAATGACCGCGCGGGGCATAATGTAGACGTTGAAGAGTGCTGGGCTGAGAGATGATCCTTACGGTACTGTGCAGAGGAGTTTCTTTGGTTCTGAGGTGTGTGGGGTTAAAACGCTGGTGACCAGGGCTTGAGTGACAGTTTTTATAGTATTGCATGGGAGCCATTTGAAAATCTTTCTTTGCATCTTCAGGGTGTAGAAGCTGGATGCAGTGACAAGAGTTTACTCGTGTAGCCATGTTCAGTTTGCTGTTGATGTTTATTTGAGGTGCCGTGCATGGGTTCTGGGCATGGGTATGAGTTTGACCGGCCACAAGTTGGAGTCCAATGGTGAGGTGTTCTTGCCAAAGATCAGTTCTTCTGTCTTGTCGAAGTTGAGCTTGAGACAGTTGGCTTTCATCCACTTAGTGATTTTGGTCATAGTGACTTATGCAGGCGGTGAACTTGTTTCTTATGCTGGGAGTCTTGTCCGAGAGGGAGAGTAATAGTTGCTTGGTGTTGGCGTAGGAGAGGATGTTGATGTTGTGTGAGCGGATGACGCTGGCCAGAGGGACCATGTATGCTGTGAAGAGGAAGGGGCTGAGGGATGAACCTTGAGGCACTCTGCAGAAGAGTTTGCTGGGTTCCAGGGAGTAAGGTGCAGGCAGAAAGCTTGTGCTATCTGTTAAGAAGAAGCAGGAGTGGGTCCTCGGAAGCCAATCTCATGCAGACGCCAGATGAGGCTGGGGTTTGAGACCATGGCAAATGCTGCAGAGAGGTCCAAGAGAATGAGGGCTGCAGGGTTTCCTCTGTCAAGGATTATGTGGATGTAGTCTGTGGAGGTGAGGAGTGGCGTTTCTGTACTGTGGTTGGGCCAGCAGTATTCCGGGAGTTATGTGCATCAGTGCAAGGGAGCTTTGAAGGTTACAAATTCAAAATTGAAAACATACCTGTGAAGCTCTTGGGTGCCCAACTGGTCAAATTGCAGAACTAAATGCACTCCTCTTAGCCTTTCAGAAAATTGACAGATCAATCTGTTCCTACCATACTTTTATCCAATTCAACATTTTGTGTGCAACGATACGAAGTTGATTTGCATTGAGAGACCAATGATTATAAAGACTCATGGGGAAAGCTAGTACAATCTATACAGCTTTGGGTTTGGACAGCCTCCCTCTGATAACAGCTTGCATTATTGGAGACCCAGCTAAAGAAGACACATCAAAGTGAGGGAGAACACTCAAGGCAATTCCGCAGAACAATAGGCTGCAAAATCTGCTGTGCATGTTTGCACAGTAGCAGTGATAACCTGGTCGAAAATAAGTGCGGACCTGGATGCCTCCTACCCTAAGCAGTCCAGTTATTTCACTGTAAACAAAGCCCTGCCTCCCATCTTTCTGGAGAAGCACAATGACTTCCTGGTATAAGATGGGTTCCTACTGTCAGTGCACCTACAATAGGAGAACAAACATACCAAATGAATCAAATTAAACTTAATAAAAGCTGTTCATGAAAGAATAGGCTATGTTCTTGCAGGAGAGTCTGCTACTCTATGTACCCTAAAAAAGCATTATCAATGGCAGTGGATACTACAATGTGAAATTTGTCGAAGAATAAAACATTCTAAGATTGTACAGCCCCGTCAACTCTATTGGGGAAAGTAGCTCACCCATTCTAAATAGTGTACCTGAGCACACATTGGTGGATTTCAGACAGTAGAGAGGTATAAATATATTCTTGTAGGTATGGCCCCAACGCCAAATTACAGCTCATGCAATCATGAAAGACTTGTTAGGGTTAGTATTGATGGATGGAGTTCATACATATCATTCTGATTAAAGGTTAGTTTTTACCTCTAAGCCACTACCAGAGGCACTAGCTGAGATGGATAGGTCACATTTCACACATCTATTTAAGCCCAGTTTAAACATCTTGAGAAAGCTAATGCCACATCAAAACAAGCTTTGTCTGGGAGGGTCTTTGACAATGGTGATTCATGGGTTCAAAAATGGTTTAGTGCACAAATTGCATTAACAAATATTCCAAGGCATGTTCTATCTAACCACTAACCAAATAAGATGCTGTTCAGAGTCAAAATATGTCTACCAGAACTTCCAGGACAGGAAGATCCCATGATCAATCATTTCTTTTTCTGGTGCAGGATTTGCAGAGAGCCTGGGATATTGTATGCCAGACTAAAACTTCAACACTATATCCACCTGACGGTTGGTGAGCTTGTTGTGATTAGAATTCAAGGAGTGTTTGGTATAACCTATCAAGCTCTTTTATTGGTACTGAGGATGAAAGAAACCAGAACAATGATACTGCCACCATAACCTGGCAGAAAAAAAGACAAGACTAATGTTTGTGAAAACAGTAAAACCATATTATGTGGCCCATCCTATACAGCAGACCAGCGCAACTTCAGAAGTCAATGCTGACTGCGCAACCGTCAACTCTGCCGCAGAACGTGTCCCAGTCACATTACCCTCATAGAATTAAGGTGCTATCAGCCCAGAGCACATATCAAGAAGCGGTAAGCATTTAAAGAACTGCTGACAATGCAATTTTACCAACTGCATCACCTGAACATTTTGAATTTTCTACGATCTTTATCTCCCAGGATTTAAATGCAGAATAATTAGCACTTGAGACTTGTTAGAAATGGAATCTCTGGTTGGCTAAGGCTTGCGCCAAAGCCAGGCAGAGACCACCACTCTAGTCAGGGCAAGGGAGTTACACGCCAAAGATAACCCCTGCTCACCCCCTTAGTAGCTTGGCACGAGCAGTCAGGCTTATCTCGGAGGCAACGTGTAAAGCGTTTCCGCAACACACCCACAGCAACAAACCACTAGGCACACCACAAAAGGAACTCCACACAAGGTTATATCAAAAATAGCCTTTGTATTATCATAAAACACATTAGAATAGTAATCACACAATATACACTGTGCCAATGGACACTAGGCAATATTTACAGGGGATTATATAAACATGACAGGGCCACTTGGACCACTGTCAGAACCATCACAAAGTGAACATAGTAAATGTAGAACTTATTATAAACGTAGAGCACAAGCAGTAATTACTGGCAAACACCGTACTCAGCATCATCCTGTAACGCAAACCATATTATGTACAGTATCACATTATATATAACATTATAGGCCTAAACATATACCGTAACCTCCTAATCATAACTCACATTAGGCATACATCACAGTGGAGAATAACCTCCCAAGCATAATCCACATTATGCAAATAACCTCATATATTATATCATTTAGAGGCATAAATCATGGTGCATAAAACACAGTACATGAATCACATTTCCTAGCACCACATAAATCATAGTAGGGCCTGGCGCCCTATCAACCTAACAGTACCCCTGGCCAACTGGCCTCCTCAGAGGGCTCAAATGCCCAAAAGTGTCAGGGTGGCTGCCAATGCAGCAGAATTCGCAAGTGCGCAATTGTGCTGGGGCACAGGAGTGTATCTCACTCCTGACTCACTAAAATGCCCACTAAAATGCCCCCAAAGAAATGTCAGCCTAAACGTTGCAGCTGCCACTAATTGCTGTGCAGCTGTGAAGCATAACTTGGGCACTGGCACTGACTGTTCCCTGAGAGTGGGTCCCCACTGGGACTCTGTAGAACAAATGTGCGCCAAACGTTGCAGTTACCCACTACGGCGGTGCAATTGGGAAATAACCAGAGAGGCCCTGCTCTGGGGCTCTCTACACAATGCGCCAAACGTTGCAGCTGCCCTCTGTCAGGCGGGGCAGCTGTGGACAAAGTAAATGGGCACTGGCACGACGGTGCCCTTGGAGCCCCACTGGGCTCTCTAACCAAATTGGCCCCCTTCGTTGCAGTCAAGCGGGGCAACTGGGAAAAATCGCCAAACAAAGGACACGGGAACCCCTGGGCCCTCTGGACCCCACGGGGGCCCTAAAACAAGGTGGCCCACGTTGGAGCAGCCCACTGTCAGGCGGGGCTGCTCAGAGGATAGGCATCGGCACTTGTGCCTCGATCTCACCTCCCCCCCAGCCATCTCCACTCACTGGGCTCTCGACTGGGACGGGCACCAGCATTGTGCGGGGATCGGCCCTGCTCTCGGGGCCTCTTCTCCCGGTCTCCTCTTCCCGGGGCAGCAACACGCGGGGCTCTCTCTCTCTCGTGAGAGCCTTGCCGGAAATCTTGCCGCACTCTGCAGCTCCCACGGAGGTGGGGTGGGCTCCCGCCTGCCTTCCTCCTCGTCTCTTGGCATACACGGGGCTTTCATCCTCCCCGCTAAGCATTTTCTGTCTTCTGGGTCACCTTCTCCTGGACGGGGGAAGGCGGAAGGGACACACGCGAGGCCCTGCCCACAGTCAGGCGGCCGCGCCTGTCTTCCTTTTACGACTCGGGCCGCGGCGATTCACTTTCCTCAGCAGCACAGTGGGTTGGGCTCCCGCTCGTGATATGGATCCTCAATGCGGGATGGGCACCCGCACTGTGAATAACAAAATAAGCGGGGTGGGCACCCGCAATGAAAATAGCAGCATAAGCGGGGTGGGCTCCCGCGATTCTCAGCATCATGGGGGGAATCCCTCATGCCGGGATTCCCTCTAACAGGACGGGCTGCTCAGCGCTGCAAAACCCACGCGTTCCTCTTATGGGGAATTAACATATAGCGCTCTCCAGGCGCTAGGAAAGCAAAAGGTGTAGCGCTCACAGAGCGCAAGGAGCCAAAGCTCCAACAGCAAAATGTCCTTAGGGATCAAGGGGGCAATGCTGGGCCCAGGGAGGCAAGCCCTCTTGGCGGTTCCTCCTGGGACCCAGCAGCAGCAAGCCCCCCAGTACGTCAGGAACAGCACACCAGCATAGAACCAACATCATGGTGTCACAGCCCCTATTTTATATCAAGCATTCCTTTGTCTGCAGTGCAGGGCATGGGGGAACCAGATGCACTTGTTCCAGGGGGGAATTGGAGCACTTTGTTTTCCAAGCTCCTCTTTCCCCTTGTCAGGTGGGGGCTAGGTGATCAGACACACCACAGGGGGCGGAGCAAGCATTGTACAGGCTGGGCACAGTCCTATTCAGAGTCAGGGGATCATTCATCCCACTACTCCCACTGCAGACGTCCCATACAGCCTAGCGCTGACTCACCCTGCACCTCCTGGAGCCACACACACCTCAGCCCCTGACACTCAAAAGACTGACATGCAATTCACATGAGGCAGGCAGACAAATAGTACACAGAAATGCCAACTTCTAAAAGTGGCATTTCTCAAATAGTCATAATAAATCTGCGCCCACCATTGCTCAGCATTTATCCTTACAATTTCATACATACTAAACTCGACCACGCTGCTCTCCCATATCAGGAATTACCACTGACACACTGATCAGGGAATCCCCAATTCATTCCTATGGGAGGGCAGGCCAACCTTACCAAATTATAACACAAAGAGTGCATGCACTTTACACTGGACAGCAATGCTAAAGTGCCCAGAGGCCATAAACACCAACACCAGGTCACAGAAAAGGCTAGGATAAGGCAAAAAGTTAAGGGATGAACCTGCCAAAAGGGTCAAGTCCAACAAGACTATTCCCTTGAATGACCTCATGTTGGTGATTCTACCTAATAAACTAATAAAAAGCCATCTTTGCAAAATAAATGGAGGACATTTAAAGATCGTATGAAAGAATAAATAAGACTGCCTTGTAACCATGTCTGGCTTACAGGAACACAATATTAACTAATGATTTGGTTAATAATGGCGTTTTACTTCTGAAGATGGTGCATGAAGAATGAGTACCACATGTAGGCAGTACCTTAAATGGTAAACAGCCAAAATGAAATATTTAGAGTTACTAGCATCTCCAAATTAAATCATCAAACTATAGGGCCACAACATGCTGTCCAAGTACCGCACACGTATCTTCTTGATTTAGATGATATCTTGCCTCCACACCTGGGGACAGACACAGTGTAAAATATTTATGTATGGAACTACTGACACATACTTTAATGAACAACACTGATCCTCAAATCAATGTGTAGAATTACAAGCAAATGTCCTGCTACAACCGATACACTGATTGGTATCTCAATATACTGAATGACTGGTATCGACATATATTGAATTCAACGAAAACATTATATTGCCAACAATAGAAACAGTGCCTGGTTCTGGTAACAGAAGTAAAACAGAGTTTAAAGCAATTTTCTGTATTTTAAATTTCCACATAAATACAAACATTATGCTGAAATGTATTCATATAACCACATTCCAACAAACCACGCTTGTGTGTTTATTTCTAGGCACAAGGTAGGCGGTTTATTTGATTGAGTTTTTAGATCAATATGCTGTAAAAAGATATTTAGCTTGGAAGACAACCATACCAGTAAAATGGATATGTGGAATATAAAGTTAACAGATTCAAAGAGCAGACACTTTGCTTAAAGCATGTTTTTTTCCAGAATATTTTTTATTTTTGAATAATACTATTCAACAGGTAAGGTGTGCAAGCTTTTGCTAACATTAATGAATTGCTAACACCTTTAATGCCTAAAGAAAATCATTCTCACTTCTCAATTTGGAATTGCGAATGAGCGTTGTGTTGGGATGAAAAGCAAGCATTAATTGCTAATGGTACTGGAATCTGGGAGAACTTGTGTTTGGAATTTGCAAACAAATAAATGCTACAATAGATTTGCTAAAAGAGAAACAAAACCATTGGCTAATAAAAAAAACCTTAGGAATGACAGGGTGCACACCGACACTTAAAGAATAGAGAAAACTGTCGAGAGTAGGTGAACGATTTCTCATCAAAAATAACACATAAATAAATTCCATGGAAACGTTAATGTTTATACACATCTTAAATATCCAAAACAACAACAATTAATTGTGGTTTGACTGCATTAGCTGCTATGACTATCACATAAATCTCCTGCCAATGGGCAGTTTGGGTAGTTGATGTTAAAAATGTTTGAGCAACAGCGGCCTCTTTCTTATTAATGCTGGAAATGTCCTGAAAATGAACATGTATATGTCGCTGCAATTTGCATAACCAAGTTCACACAACATTACTGTACGCGATCAACAGTCATCTTATATAAGAAAATATGTTACAGTTATGTCTGTAAAACGATAACAGAAAACAAACTGTATGTATAATTATTGGCAATATATGATAACACATGGGTCTCAATAAAGTTTGTTAAAAAAAAAATCTCCTGCCAGAGAACCTCAAAAGATAAGAGTTATAAATGGAGAACATATTCCAGAAGTATTTATTTTAATGGGCAATAATGTACAAATGATAATGAAAAAACTATTTAATTTCAGAACTGAGCTCAATTTCTTTTGATTCAGTGAAAACCATGCTACAAAGTTATAGATATTAACAGGAATAGTTTAGAACTATATTTATGTGAAAGACTTCTTTATAAGAACTGACATTTCATAGAGTTTCATGGAACCCAATTAATGATGTAGAAATATTTAATCTATATATTATGAGCAATCGTCAAAACATTCTAACTAACCGAGATTCTACATACAATGTAATTTCAGTACAGTAGTTGGAATTGTTACCATCTCACTTTCTGAAAGGCTTTAAATACGTTTGAGCTGTGATACCCATGCAACTTCCATTAAAACACTGATTAACTATGAAACCAATGAACCACAAAACAAAACAGTCATGAGCTCAATAACTGTACAGTTAAATAAAGATGCGTGGAGCATACGCTATCCCTGTCACAAACTCTTTAAACATGAGCACTCATATGTACAGTGCTATGTTTGTTATGACATATCTGTACAGGTGTCAGGACCTCATGCACCTCACCAAAATCTTTCCACCTAGGTCATTCTAATACTACACTTTTCCAGGCCTGACTATAAACAGTCTTGACAGTTACAGTGCCACAAAGCACAATAATGGCATAGAAAGGGAATCCATGCCACAAACGTATGATGTGGAGGACATTTCAGTTTGGACAGCACTTTAACCTAGCATAACACATTTGTAAGTGGTCAACTGGAATTTTCACCATACAGAATGAAAACGTGGACAGGGTGAATGGTAATCTTTGGGGGTGGGCCTAATTCAAGTAATTCTGTGTAGCATAATCCTGCGGAATTTTTCGCAATTTACTACCGCCATTTAGCATTACTTTGTTAGCGCAAAATGCGCCCTTGCATCCAAAATTGCCACAAGGATACCGTTTGCGCTAAGAAACAGAGCTACATGCAGACCACAAGTACGGAGCGCGAGCAGCCAACTCTCGCTCACTAAATGTGCTCTTGTGGTACAATTTCCCCCAAAATGATTCTTAATTACACGAGGAGTAATTGTGCAATTATCGGTAATTCCGTGTCAAAGAATAACGCTGAATTACCAACTCAGAGTACTCCGGTGTAATCAAAATTCTGCCGAGGCCTAGTAATGTTGGGGTTTGGGAAAAAACATGGGAAATTGTGAACATGGAAGATCGTGAGTAGGTAATTGGATGGGGTGAGTCGGACCATAGAGTTGAAGATGACGAACAGTAAGGAAAAGAAATATGTATACTTTGGGGGTGGAGTTCTTCGAAACATCTAGTGAGTACATGGGAACATGGAAGAAGGTGAATTGGGAAATGGGGTGGTTACTGGGAGCACTGGGCAAATAGGGACGCAAATGCAAATTCCTTTTTATTTTATTCAAAGTTCTAGCTATAGCACGAAGCCATGTCCACAGGAGGACTTCATCGTGCTTTAAGTAGTAATGTTAACTCTCAATATACATTCACCAGTAAACATGGAACATGAAGCACGGCTGTGTATATGATTTTACATGCCCATCAAAACGTCTGGAATTGTTTAAAAGCCAGGGTGCATATTCAAAAAGAAAGTTAGAGACAACTAGATCAGATTTTCCAGGAACTCCGAGTGTCAAGTTGACTAACTTGCCACACAGACTAACTAAATGGGAATAGTTGATGAATGAATGGATTTACAAAGTGCGTGGCTACTTAACAGTGTCCTGGTGCTAAACTAACAACATGGGAATGGTAGCCTGTGCAGGGGTGTGGAATTCCAATAGCCCGACGTCCAGGACATATTGTTTGGGATCAAGGAAAACAGTTTTGTGTATTTAAATTCAATAGTAGGAAAAAGAGAGAAAAAATGCCCAGCGCTACTTCCCAGTTACCAGTTTTCCTCTAAGGGAATAATCCATACAGTAAATTTGTGCTGAGAAGAACACACGTTACAACTTCAAATGTCCATAATACATCTTTTTATTTTGCGTTCTTCAGTTGATACACTTGCAAGAATTCTTCTTCATTCTTTTAAAAAATCAGACTTGATAAAGAATCTTCATTGACAAATTAGAGTGTATACAGCCAAGCCAACACGTGTTTCGCGAAAAAAATATTCACTTCTTCAGTGCTTTATATGATTCTAGATTATTCAATATAAATTCCAGGTAATGATTCACCAATTCCAAGAACAATATTTCTTCTGGTATACAGGCCAAATAACTTACACAGGCTGTAGCCACACAACAGTAAGAAGCTGTGAAGAAGTAGGCCTAACCCCCTGCAGCACAAACCCTTTGGCTGCCAGTTTACCCCCTGAGACCCCCTGTGCCCCCACAGCCGGCCGCTCCTCACCCCTGCTCCGCCGCATCCTGGTGCTTGCCACTTCCTGGTGCCTGCCGCTGCCTACTGCCCTCCGCTAGCTGCTACCTGCCTGACGCCGCTGCTCTTCTCCGTCAGGTAGGGGACGCCTCCTGCTCCCCGCCGGCCGCTGCCCCTTCTTGGCGCCCTTTTTTCCGCCGCCGCTGCCCCTGGATAGGTGCTCCTCCCGCCGCTGACCACAGACCCGCCTCCCCTCGCTCCCCATTGGTCACCCCGCCTCCCGCCTCCCAGCTGACCCACCCTCCCGGCTCCTTACTTAAGGGGACCGCGGTGGGCTGGTCAGTGTGACCCCCTGTGCCCCCACAGCCGGTCGCTCCTCACCCCTGCTCCGCCGCATCCTGGTGCTTGCCACTTCCTGGTGCCTGCCGCTGCCTGCTGTCCTCCGCTAGCTGCAACCTGCCTGACGCTGCTGCTCTTCTCCGCCAGGTAGGGGACGCCTCCTGCTACCCGCCGGCCGCTGCCCCTTCTTGGCGCCTTTTTTTCCGCCGCCGCTGCCCCTGGATAGGTGATCCTCCCGCCGCTGACCACAGACCCGCCTCCCCTCACTCCCCATTGGTCACCCCGCCTCCCGCCTCCCAGCTGACCCACCCTCCCGGCTCCTTACTTATAACGCCCCCTGAGCAACCGTGCAGCGGACGCGCGCAGCGGGAGCGCCGATTGAGCGCCGAAGGTGCGCCAAAGGTAAGCCCGTCTGCGCCTGGCCCGCGCCCAGCGCCAGACCCCCTGGTCCCCGCGTCCGCCAGCCCCCCCGCAGGACCTACGATGCCGCCACACTCACCACACTCAACACCGGCCGAGCCCCCGGATGCTACAGAGCATCCCCGCAACGCACCTATAGACCCTTCATCTGCCGATCCTGCAACTTCTCCTGCCTCCGACCCGGCACCGCGCCCACCAAGTCGGACAACAGCAACCACCTCAAGTGCATCCTGATCAACACCCGCTCCATCCACAAACACGCCGTGGAACTCTGGAACCTCCTCGACACCGCTTCTCCTGACGTCGCCTTCCTCACGGAAACCTGGATGAACGCCTCCTCAGCCCCCGACATCGCCATAGCCATCCCGGACTGCTACAAGATCATCAGGAGGGATCGCGTCAACCAGACCGGAGGAGGAATCGCCATCGTACACAAAAGCACCATTCGCATCTCGACTGACTCCACCGACGCTTTCAACACTGCCGAGTACCTGCACTTCCAGATCCACACCGACCCCAAGACTACCCTCAGAGGCACCCTCATCTACAGACCCCCAGGACCGCGTACACAGTTCTGCGAAGACATCACGGACTTCATCAGCCTACACGCCCTCCCCTCCACCGACTACATCCTCCTCGGGGACCTTAACTTCCACCTGGAGAACAACAACGACCGCACCACCACCGCCCTGCTGGACAACCTCGCCAACCTCGGACTCAAGCAACTGGTCAACACCCCCACCCATTACGCCGGCCACACGCTTGATCCCGTCTTCTCATCCAGCAAGCACGTCACCTTCAGCCACTCCACCGGACTTCACTGGACTGACCACAGCTGCGTCCACTTCAGCTTCAGAAAGAATACGGTCCACCATCACCCGAAGCAGGTCCCCCACAGAAACTGGAGCAAGATCACTGCCGACCAGCTCGCCACCTCCCTCAGCCAGAGCCCACCTGTCAGGACAACAGACCCCAACACAGCAGCCCGCAACCTCACGCAGTGGCTGACCTCATGTGCCGGCGACCTCGCCCCACTGAAGAACCCACTCACCAGGCCCAGAAGCAAGAAGGCCCCCTGGTTCACCGACGAACTCAAGGACTCCTAGAAGGCCTGCCGCACCCTCGAGAAGGCCTGGCTCCTCAACAAGACCGCCGACAACATGACCGCCCTCAAGCTTGCCACCCGAAGACATCACCAGCTCATCCGCACCACCAAGAAGAAATCTCTGAAGGAACGACTGGACAACAACGCCCATGACAGCAAGGAGCTCTTCACCATCGTCAAAGAGTTCTCCAACCCCAGCACCGTCAGCAACGACATCACTCCTTCACAAGACCTCTGCGACTCCCTCGCTTCGTACTTCCGCCGCAAGATTGCCGACATCCACAACAGCTTCGGCGTTCCACCCCCGCACCCATCGGTCGAACCCACGCTCCCCACCACCACCCTCCAGACATGGACCGAGGTGACCCCCGAAGACACGACCCGCATGATGAACACCATCCATTCCGGATCTCCGACCGACCCGTGCCCCCACCATGTCTTCAACAAGGCAGCCTCCACCATCGCACCCCACCTCCGAGACATCATCAACACCTCCTTCGACACAGCCACCTTCCCGGAGAGCTGGAAGCATGCCGAGCTCAGTGAACTGCTGAAGAAACCAACAGCGGACCCGACCGACCTGAAGAACTACCGCCCCATCTCTCTCCTTCCCTTCCCTGCCAAAGTCATCGAGAAGGTCGTCAACAAGCAACTGGCCGCCTTCCTCGAAACGAACGGATCCCTCGACCCATCGCAGTCCGGATTCAGAGCCAACCACAGCACCGAGACCGCCCTCATCGCAGCCACCGAAGACATCCGAACCCTGCTCGACAACGGCGACACAGCAGCACTAATCCTCCTAGACCTCTCCGCAGCATTTGACACTGTCTGCCACCGCACCCTACTCCAACGCCTCAACGACACCGGCATCCAAGGGAAGGCCCTGGAATGGATCACTTCTTACCTCACCGGCAGAACACAGAGAGTCCGCCTCCCCCCGTTCCGTTCTGAGGCCACCGAGGTCATCTGCGGCGTCCCGCAAGGATCATCACTCAGCCCCACCCTCTTCAACGTCTACATGAAACCCCTCGCTGCCATCGCACGCCAACACAACCTCAACATCATCTCCTACGCCGATGACACCCAGCTGATCCTCTCCCTCACCAGAGACCCCGACACCGCCACCGCCAAAACCAGCCTACACGAAGGGATGAAAGACGTCGCCGAATGGATGAACATCGGCCGCCTGAAATTGAACACGGACAAGACAGAAGTCCTCATCCTTGGACCATCGCCCTCCGCATGGGACGACTCCTGGTGGCCCCCGGGCCTAGGCACCGCACCCAAGCCAACGGACCACGCTCGCAACCTGGGCTTCATCCTGGACTCTTCCCTATCGATGACCAGACAAGTTATCGCCGTCTCCTCATCATGCTTCCACACCCTCCGCAAGATCTTCCGATGGATCCCGCCCGAAACCAGGAAGACTGTCAC
This sequence comes from Triturus cristatus, assembly GCF_964204655.1. Taxonomy (NCBI): domain Eukaryota; kingdom Metazoa; phylum Chordata; class Amphibia; order Caudata; family Salamandridae; genus Triturus; species Triturus cristatus. Next base: position 1,621,219,831 of record NC_140589.1, on the reverse strand, counting down.
CCAGGCCCTCGTCACCAGCAGACTCGATTACGGAAACACCCTCTACGCCGGAACAACAGCCAAGCTTCAGAAAAGACTTCAGCGCATCCAGAACGCCTCCGCCCGACTCATCCTGAACGTTCCCCGACGCAGCCACATCTCGAGCCACCTGAGAGACCTGCACTGGCTCCCTGTCAACAAGAGGATCACCTTCAGACTCCTCACCCACGCACACAAGTCCCTCCACAACCTAGGCCCAAGGTACCTCAACAACCGCCTGACCTTCTACACCCCCCCCCCCCCCGCCAGCTACGATCCGCGAACCTCGCCCTCGCCGTCGTCCCTCGCATCCAGAGAGCCACCGCCGGAGGAAGATCCTTCTCCTACCAGGCGGCTAAGACATGGAACTCCCTGCACGTACGCCTGCGGCTCACCCAGGACCACCTCGCCTTCAGGAAACAGCTCAAGACCTGGCTGTTCGAGCAGTAGCAGACCCCTCCCCCAAGCGCCTTGAGACCCTTCCGGGTGAGTAGTGCGCAATATAAATTCCATGATTGATTGATTGATTGATTGAGTTTATAGTAACACATTATGGATCAGGAAAGGGTATTGTCTGCTATTAAAGTAATAATAGTGTCCATGTGTTAATGCTGTTCAAACTTGCATTTATGGTTCATTAATGCAAAGCCTTTACTATTAGGGTGAGTGCTCTAAGTAAATGTAAGCTCGGACTGTACTACCGACAGTGGTTTCAGTATAAAAATGTTCACACCTGTTTGCAAAGTTTAACAATATGAGGCTACGTATAATGCTCTCACAATGCTCTCTCATTAGATGCAAATATTTGCAGACGCTTGAAAGCAAGATTGACAATTATTTGCTTTCAAAATAAAATGTTCACAAACAAATGCAACTAGGAAAAATATGGTTTGCTAAAATTTTAGTTACCATTTCTTTGAAACATAATTTAGTAAAATGTGTGGATACATGCTAGTATTTCCAATAAATCTTCATAATGGAAAATCATTGTAACCAGTTTCAACCAGATAATGAGAAACATGAAAATAAACAAGCATTGGCAAAGCCAACAGGTCTGACATTGGTGGTTAGCCTTTTGGTTTTATCAATGCGCATCTTGTTTTGACATAGTTTTTGTAAAACATTATTGTTGTGGGAGCTGCCAGGTCCTCACTATTATAACAAACATTGGAAAAAACTTTTTCGTTTCAAAAAGCACGCATTGTGACAGTAGTTCCTGGCAGTAAACAAATCTTTGAATGACGATATGCCCCCTGTGAAAGAGCAGAATACTGTCACAATGAAGCCAGCCAATAGACAGAGTAAGAAAAAAAAATTATTACTACAAAGGATCTTTGTTAACATGCCCAATTCTTAAAGAAAGTCACAAAGGTGCATCCATCGTTTATGCCCTTGCATTAGTGCAGATTTACGGCTTCCAGTGTCACACAAGAATTTACACAAGTAGGCCAGGAAATCATGCTCCTAGAAAATATTTGTGAACTCCATTTTAGTATGAGCAAATATGCCTGTGTAGATTTGCTCATGTGAAAATCTGTTGAGCTTTTACAAATTTACTTTCCCTCCAACCACTTTTTTCCATCCCCAGAAGAAGCTTTACTGCCCTTGTTAAGAAGTAAATTTCCAGCCTTTCTCAGTATGGGAAAAGATTAGAGAAGAGCTGTGAAAACCCCTAAAACATTCAAGTTAGTAGGTTTGCACAGACTCAAAAGGGCATTCCAACCCTGGAACAATTGCTTACAGCTACCTCCAGTCTCAGTATGCAGATCTGCGGAAAGGTGGCCAAATAAGAGAATTGCTAGTATTCAAGCCTTGAGCCTTGGCATAAACGGAGAGGCTATTATCAGAGCTCTTGTATAATGAGATTGCTGACATAATTTGACAACGCACTTCATAGCACCAAAGGAACAAGCTGATTTTGTTACAGGACAAGTAGATTAAAGAAGCAACTTGTCCCATGGACAAATGGATCTTTTATTGAATTCCACACCCTTGCATGTGGTTTTGGAAGCACAGTGTCTTGCAGGAAATTAATGTGAAATGAAATGGACAAACATGAACATGGGATGGAGTGAAGGAACAAGAATTTCATGCCTGGAAATATAGTGCGTAAATAGGAAAACTGGGTGAATGGGATCATGGAGCGATCGATAAGGTCTGCAGAGGTATGGGGGTAAATTCAAACAGTCACGGGGATAAAACCCAGGGTTTTGACACACACATCCCATATCTTCCTGATGAGCTGAAATGTTTTGAAAGTGACTCCTTGCCATGGAGTATGTTTTCAATGGCATTTCAAGTGGGTCACATAAATGTAATCACTGGGGGCCACATCTGGCACTCTACATTAATGTATTAATCTCAGAGGACAAAAACACATGGGCAGCTCAAAGAGCTAATGGGCAGCCCATGTGCCCAGGGTTTATGCCAACAGATATGTCTGTTCACACTGCTGCCGACTATGGAAGATCAGCATACTGATGGCCCATGTTCTGTGGGTAGGCTACGGTCTGATACCAAGTCACGCCCGATGGTCTGGAGCTGGCGAAGGGGCCTTGTAGTCTCACCCTTTTTTGTGCATCTATGTTTGTTTACTGTTACAATTGGCCATTGCGACATAGGAGAGGGATCAATGCTTGACCCTGGGGAGGCAATAACATTGTTTTAGTCTATTTGTTTTTTCCTCTTTGAGAGAGGTCGGTGAGAAACTCCGGCTCATAAAATGCACTGATGCAGCTCCCCAGTTCAAATTGGTTTTAAGTATAATGCCCCTCCCCCTTACTTTTTTTTGGGGGGGGCGGGGGGGAGGAGTATGTAGGAATGCACTGAGACTGTAGCTTTAGCATGCAGCAGAATGAAAGGAGACAAGTTCAAATCCTGGCAAAAAAGCACTATTCAACACAACGACAACAAGCGTTGCACAAAAATACATGGACAAAGAATTTTTAGCACAACACAACAACAAGTGTTACACTAAAGCGCGACACAGAATATGTTTTAATCTTTGGAGCAGCAGCGCTTATGACGAGATAAGAACAGGATTTACAGCCTTGTTTACAGAAACTGAATAACGAAGCTTGTATCGTGAAAAAACAAGTGCTCATGTAAAATGCTCCAAATCAAAGAAAAAAGTAGTTCAGAAAATATTTGCTAAAAATGGAAGTTGGGGATGGATAGTAGTAATTAGTCCATGCTCTTGGGGATGGCTAAATACCAGTAGTATTTTAGCCACCACGTACTCACCAAACCCATCTATTCCTTCACTTGCATTAATCTATATGGCATCTCCAGATCAAAAGATCTCCGATAAAGAAGCCTCCAGGCCCGTCAGGCATTGCAGCGCCAGCCAGACGAGGAGCGCCCATTGATGAAACATGACACCCTAATAGGTGTGTGAGGGCACCAAGATCGGACTTTCAGATCTCCCAGCGATACGTATCTTAGTCATCTGGCACAACTATTTCTAGCCACTTGACAGAGGAGGAACTACCCTTATTCTGATAATGAATAAACACCAGTGAGGCATACATGCCATGGACAAATGGGGAGAAAGAACAGAATAGCGATGATGGAGCGAGCAAATGGGAAGCCTAGGGACAGGCTAAAGCCCACAAAGTATATACAACATGTCTCTTTCAAGACAGATCATGTGCTGTCTGGAGCAGAGACCTAAAATTGTTTCTTTATTGTGAGATTCAAAGAAAATGGCTGTTTACTTAAAGTATTCACAACTTTAGGGACTGAGAAAGTCGAATTAATGCTGTGGCCATATGCTACACCAGCCAGTGCAAAACGTGATAACTACTCTCCATTGGCCAGATCTCAATAAACTCTTGTATGCATAACATAGTAAACTGATCAGCAAAAGCTCATCATTGTTGCAACAAGAGTTAGTATTAAAATAAGTACGCGGTTATTAGGAAGCCCCAGTTGCATTTAGTACAAGTAGAATAGCACAATTATTACAAACAACATACTATGTCCATTTACTAAACAAGACAGTTGTCGGCTGAAGAAGTTCAAACATCAGGAGCGAAAGACTTCTAAGGCTAGGTTCAAAGTAACAAGTTCACTCACAAGCTTGACCAGTAATATGAATCTGTAGAAGAACATCCATCTACAATCCTAGGCTAAGAAACTATTCAACAGACTATCTCACCACAATTGGTTAACCTTTTGCTATGGAGTGAAAGTTGAGACATGTTCAGTACAATGTAATTTTTAAGGAATGCTATTTGTGGAGATGTTGCCTAGAGGCTCGAGCTATCACATTTGGAACCTGAAGACTGAAGTTTGAATTCCGGCCTCAGCACTAGACTAGACACTGTGTTGATTATGGGCAAGTCACTGAATCTCCCCGTGCCTCATTGTGTGTAAAATATTTTGGTTAAATCCCCTTGATATACCTTATCTAGATCGTCTCCTGACCTCCACATTTACACTTCAAAGCTAAATATACATGACGGACAGATAGAAAGATACAAATGCATACATATTGGTCACAAGGACAAAGAAAAACAAGGTGCAAGAATTTCCACTTTTTAACCAAAGATCAGGCCCTCTTTAAAGTACTAATTACCAGTTGTTAGAAATGAGGTTCCTCGTTGCTACAGGTATCCACCCAAGCCAGGACGGGACCACGACTCTAGTCAGGGTAAGCTAGATACACACTAAAAGATAACCTGTGCTCACCCTCCGGTAGCTTGGCACAGAGCAGTCAGTCTTATCGAAAGAGGGAATGTGTCAAGTATTTGTGCACCACACAAATACACACAAATGAACAGTAACACAATGAATACACCACAAAAAGACTACACACAGGATTAGAAAAATAAAGAAAATGTATCTGAGTAAAATGAGACCAAAACTACAAACATCCAATCAGTAGAAGTCGGATATCATTTTTTATAAAGATTAATTGCAAAAACAGTGCTTAGAAGTCACTAGCGGTCAAAGGATTACTTGAGGTCGCGGGGGACTGGTGCCAATCCAATGTTCAGGTCGACCACAAAAGAGGGCAGGCCAGCTACAAGACCCACGCTGGGCCCGCTGAGAAAGTACTCTGGATTGAGCAGAGCATCGGTGCCGAGGGCTCGATGCTATCTTTTTCACGCATTCAGGGTGCTGCATCGTCGTCGAGCTTTGCAGAGGTGAAGGTAATGCTCCATCGTCGAGCCGTGCAGGCTGTTGAACCACTGTTGTTGTACAGCCTTTGCGTCAACGTCGAAGGGCGATGCACTGGTTCTGATCGGCACAGTGGTGACGATGCGTCGGCTTTGACAAAAACAGCTGCAGAACCCACTTCTGAGGCCCAGAACTTGGAGGGGACACTTGAGGCAAGGGTGGGACTAACCGAAGGCAGAGTCCCGCACCACCAGCAGAATTACAGGAAGTCTTTTGTATCATTATGATTTCAGAAAACAGGAGGCAAGCCAGCAAGCCCTTGGAGATCACTTGGAGGGAAGGCAGAATCCAGCTCTCCTTCTGACAGAGGTTTAGTTCAGGATGCACGAGAGTCTAATTTCAGGGGGCCAGAGACCCAGTACTTATACCCAAAAGTGCCTTTGATGAAGGGGGTGACTTCAAAGCAACTCTCTGAAGTGCACAAGGATCCCTTTCAACCCAGTTCTGTCTGCCAGGGTACCTGTGGGGGGTAAATCGGTGCTTTGTGTGTGAACAGGACACTAGCTATTGAAGTTTGTCAGCCCCTCCCATTCCTCCCTGCTCAGGAAGTTCCATCAGGATGTAGATGAGTGCTCAGAATGCAGGTGAGCCCCACCTTCCTGTGTGTGTGGCTGTCTAGAGGGAATGCACAAAGTGTAGCTGTCACCCAACCCAGACAAAATGTTCACTTTCTAAAAGCGGCATTTCTAAAACAGTAATGTTAAATGACTGACTGAAACATTTATAAAGCGCACTTATGCCGTGGCGTCTTGGCGCAAACAGGACTTCACTAAGAAGGAGGATGTATCATTACCATTCTAAACATATGAAACATAAAATGCTACCCCTCTCTGATCAGGATTTACAGCTTAAAAGTGTATTAGGGAATTCCCAAGGCTAGCCTATTAGAGGGGTAGGCCTCACAGTAGTGAAAAACAAATAGGCTGTTTATCACAACCAGGACATGCAAAACATACAAGTGCATGTCCTACCTTTTACTTGCATGGCCCCTGAGCTTAGGGTTACTCACTGCCTACCTTAGGGGTGACATATATAATAAAAGTGGAGTTTAAGGCTTGGCAAGTAGATTTAAATGCCAAGTTGAAGTGGCAATAAACTGCACACACAGGCACTGCAGTGGCAGGCCTGAGACAGGTATGAAAGGCTACTTCTGTGGGTGGCACAATCAGTGCTGCAGACCACTAGTAACATTTGAAGTTCAGGCCCTGGGTATGTGGTATACCACTTTACAAGGGACTTACTAGTACAATCAATATGCCAATCAGGTATACGCCAATGTCATCATGTTTAGGGGAGAAGCAAATGCACTTTACTACTGGTTAGCAGTGGTAAAGAGCTCAGAGTCCTAAGGCCAACAAAAAGTATCAGCAAAGCGCTGAGACAAAAGGTCCAGGGGAAGACCACCCTAAGGATGACAGGTCTAGCACCAGTGAAAGATGACATATGCAATAAATCGTTTGCAAAAAATTTGGGAGAATCTAAAAACATATGTTAGGTGCTTTGTGAAGAGCATAGCAAAAAACAGAATACTTTCTTGACATGTATTTGTGAAATTGTCTTGTTAGCATAGAATCCAAGATCACCCTGAGAGATGCAAATCTATGGCTATTATTCGTGCACACCTTGTTTACATAGACTTAATGCATAGTTGGGTGCCTCTGAAACTCATTTAAAATCTCCAGTACAAGCAGAACAACGCTGCAAGCCAGACATCTGGGAACAAAACATGTGATAATATGTAGTCACACAGAAAAAGTCAATTTGATCAATAAGAAAAGGGAAGGTGTCAGAAGAGAGCTTCTTTAAGTACGAGAAACCTCACTCCCCCGAGGATTACATGTGTCATCATTAGGCCCCCTCCTCACAACTGGACTGCAAGGTCCTTGGTGTGGGCTACAGTTCCCCAATGGGGAGGAGCTGAGGTGTAGTAAAAATGAGTAATATTAGGAGGTTCAGTGAGGGGTAGAGTGCAACGAACATTCTGAATAAATCTATCTCCAGAGGACCAAATCAGCGTTAATCAATGGTCTTCTGGGACAGGGTTAAAAAAAAAAAAAAAGAGGGCTCTGGGATTTAATCAAATACGCCTCTATAGATGGTTAACATGTTTCTGCCCGTTGTTGACCCCAAAGGGGTTCAGGGGAATTCATCAGGAACTGGAAAATGTGTCACTCTGCTCAAAAGATGATAATAAATCAAGATATCTTAGCCACAAAAATGCAGTCTGGTCCGATTCTCGCCGGGACGTCCCGCAGATCCCGCTCGGACTATAGCAGCTTTTCGGTACAGATGCACCCACTGGCTTGAGAGTGGACGATGTAGAGAGATGGTTGACCCAGAATACATATGGGCCATCGCCGTATTGTCCAGGCTGACCTTTTTCTGGCCCTCTAACATCGCTCATTTTTAAAACACCCATTGGGGAGTTGTAGCCCACACAAAGGACCTTGCAATCTAGTTGAGAGGAGGGAACCTAATGATGATGATTCATGTCATCATCTGGTGAGTGAGGTTTCTCATCCTTAATGAAGCTCTCTTCTGTCAGCTATATAACATACTACATATAGGACTATATAGGTGTGTGCTGTGCTTTCTCTGCTTATTGACCAGATATACCTTTTTGTGAGTTTGATGATAGACAGGAAGTATAGTACATATCTGGTTGGGCCCCTCCTGCTAGATCCCTTTTGTGAATGTGATAATATGTAGTCTGCCATAAGGGCTCTGGACGGATTTGTAGTAAAAAAAAGAGAAGAAAAAAAAGCTTATAAAGCATTGAATTTAAGATTGTACATGATTGACACAGAGGGTATGAAGCATAAGCATGATATATTTGAGAAATAATGAAGAGACACGTTGACTGTAAATGATTTAGATCAGCATAAGTGTTCTATTTGTACACCCAAAGCCATATTCACAAGCCGGTTTTCTGTGAGCAGGTGTGGCCAACTCCTGTAGTACTCCTGAATTTCCAGGGGAAAATCAAATCTGTTCCTGGAAAGCATTTCTGTGAGTCAAGCCCTCAGTGTTTTAGGTTCTAGTGGTACGGAGGTAGTAGGAGACTGGCAAGCCAGGCTTTACTCTTATGTTTTGCTCTTATGTTACACCATAGCATCCACACCTCATAAACTAATGTATCCACTTACATAAAAAAGGCCTCAAAACCAATGCTTTATGTGGGATGAAAAAAGGTGGGGGTCTTCGGGAAAAGGAGGGGGTACAAAGAGGAACAATTGGATACATTAAAAAGAGACATGGTCTATTTAAGGGCATTGTTTAAACTGTGAAATTACATTTTGTGCTTCACACTGTGGATCACCTCACCAGAATGTGGGTTTCCCTGTGGATTTTCTGTTATTATATATGGGCATATCACACAACAAAGAAAATATGGCAAAAGCAAGCCAGACCTATTGGCTTTGACAATGCTTCATAGCAGTATCAGATGAAATAAGTGACAATGTTTTTGACAACTTTCTACCTCCTTCACACATTCTCAAAGAAAATGTCATTACAACTGATATGTATGTGACCATTATTCTGTGTGTTCTACGGAGAGGCACAGGACTGGATGAGCATGAAGTCCGAACACCTTTATGACCAACTGACAGACAATGTGAGAAGCTCGCACTGTCTTCAGCATCTGCTCCAAGTCATGAACACTCACCCACAAACTAAGCTCATCCAGTTCACAATATACACTATTCAAAGAGATCTAGGTAAAACTTAGATACAGTTGTGCTTCAACCAGCCAGATTATAGCAAATTTCTGCTCTGAAGTACCTAAAATGTTCTATAAAACAGTAATAAAATAGATGTTACACAAAGCAGCCAACAACCCAAAAACGACCAAAACTTGATAAAAATCTGCACAGCTTTATTGTTGTCAAATTGAAGCGTTCACATCCATGTTGAAAGAATCCAGTTATGTTAAATGTTGCTGTCAGAGTTCTCCTTTAAATACAGTAGGGCATGATTTTACTGGGTCGATGAAAGAATCGTAGAAAATATGCTGACTGGTATCAACCTAATGTGATGGAGCTACATCATAATGAAAATAGAGCACGAGTTCTAATGCCTCAACTTGTCCCATTTAGGAAGCAAGTATGTTGTCCTGTAGTTTCGTTACATTGCTGCGTGTTTAATGTGGAGTTTACCAAACAAATGACTTGCTACAGTACCAGAAAGCAAAAAAAGAAAACAGACTTTTAAATCCGTTTACACCTGGCAATGAAGCAACTTGAAATCTCCGCATTCCGAGTGCCACGGCCATAAAATAATTATAATCTGAAACCAGTGGAACTTCTGCTTTGTATCACCTACAATACAACATTTAGACAGGTGCAGGTGTGTAACAACGCCCGTGCACAGGTTCATGCGACCGTCACTGTTTAATCTCCGGGGAGTCCGAATGCCCTTAGGTGTCAGGGGAGGCGAGCACAGCTCAGCACCAACCTCTAAATCTAGCAAGAGTCTCTCTGGCAGCGAAAGCAGATGTGCCTCTATTAACTGCAGCCTCGGGAGAGCTGGCAGCACCGTACCCACAGCATTGCAAAGCTCCAGCCTCCTCATGCATAGACTACCTTACCCAGCTCACAGCACAGAGTAGTCAAACCCATTGCACTTCACGGGGGGCTGGCCATGCTCACGAAAATCCCACCGTATAGGCAAGGCGGGATTGGAACTACAGCTGAGCAGCTGCCACAATGAGCCACTGAACTGAGGGCACATGGGGATTCAGCAGACCTAGGCTCTCCAACCCCTGCCTCTTGGGCAAACCCGCCATACCATCATCAGCCCACGACTCTGCAAGAACCCCAAGACTGATACTTAAGGGAGAACTCCCCAGAAAGGAAAGCGCTGTACCTCTGGGGTGCTGCTCTCCTCCATTTTACTGCCACTGAAGCCAGGACCGGGTCCAATGTGGCGAATAAGCACAATCGCCTACAAGAACAAACCCGAAACACGCAACGCCTACATAAAGAAAGAGAAATGCCGCTATTATTTGGCTCAATGGCTGCACTGAAGTCACTACCTGCCAGAAATACCCAGCACCACGAAAATCAGACGGTCTCACCACACTAATTTTTATCCAAGTAAATTATATGTTCAAAAAGTCGTCATAATTGTACTCGAAGCGCTAAAGTATTTTGATAAAAAAAATACTAGTAAATGTAGGTTGTAAACCAGATTTCAAACCTAGACATTTTAAAATATGAGCCGTTATTCCTTATGTTTTAACAAGAACGTATCTTGAACATTTTTTTGACTCCATAATATTGACTTTAAAATAGTGCTGTGTTCAAGTTTTCATTGTGCCCTTTAGGCTCTTCTTCACAGTTATAGGTTTGTAGAGTGCTGACGTGGGAAAGCTCAACAGCCTTTCGGTGCTGACGAGAGGTGTGACGTAAGACTAGTAACACGGTGCGCATTCTCCAGGTTAAGTGTAGTCTATGAGACCTAATATACATAGCTCTGAAGTACTACCGTATTTATTTATGTATCTATTTATGCGTTTTTTATATAGTGCGAACTTTATCCGAAGGTGTCAGAGCGCTTTACAATAGAACCAGCTAACATTACTTAAGGACTTAAGAGTAGATGAGTAACATAACCTATACAAACAGATAAACTCTAAAATCACACAAGAATGGTAGTAAGTACATAAGCCTACTACAGATACTAGTGGTTAGAATTACATATATACAAGTTGCAATTTCACTCAAGATTACATTTTAAGAAGAGTTGAAGCGATTAGGCTTGGACAATTATATATTACGTATTTACAGAGCATGACCTTCTCACCATTGTTGGGGTTCTTGCGGTGCTCGTTCAGCCAGGTCTTCGGGGTGCTGTTGCACTCGCAGGCGATGATCTCAGACCTTGAGGGATCCATACTTGCTAACATTTTATACGAGTAAAGTGGTAGATTTAAAAAAAAGAATCGGGAGAATATATGTCTACCAATGACATCTATTGGAGCAGAGGGAATTTCAGGTGGGAGATAGCCAAAATAAAGCCACTTTTGGCATAAAAAAACAGGAGTCTCCTGCCTGAATCGGGTCTATTGGTCATCTATGGAGGGATCCCTGAGCTGGTGGTGACTGTAGGGGTAGAAGTCCGGGTTGTGGTGGGCGGAGGCGGCATGCTCGATCCCGGGGCTGTTCTTGAGCTCGTGCTGGGCTCCAGCTGTGGGAAGGGGGTAGCTCGGCGCTGTAGGGCATGAAGGCGCCATAGCTGGTGTAGGGGGGTACGTGAATGGCAGAAAAGAAGTACCGTGGGAGAGAGACTCGGGTAGTGGGGACCGGAAAGACTGCGGTGCGCCGCTTGATGGCGTTGATGGGTCAGATGTCCTCCATGCCTCTTGTCCGCTCTATGCTCCCATTGCCTGCCAGATCGCCCTCAGCTGCTGGCCCTTATGCCTGTTGGGGTCGTTCCCCCATCTGTCTGATCGGGAAGGGAGGTCGTCCATACTCCCTGCCCCGTGGTGCACCTCCCAGGGGGCCCCAGCCCCCACAATTCCTCGGCCGCTGCTATGCGGGCAGGCAGGAGTGCAGCGCAGGCCGGTGGGGTCTCCACCCTGAGCGCGCCAACCTCTGCGTCAAGCCGCAGCGCTTCCTCCGTCCCTCCACCTTAAGCTGCCGAAGGCAACTTTCTGTTATCACTTTGCCGGGCAGTGCATTGCTGGCCTGGAAAACTTTGAGAGGCTGGAGGCGCCAGAAGACACTTTTAGTGAACATAGCGGTTACATTTTTTTTGCAGTTCAGTGTTATATAGCGCAAACTCGACCCAAAGGTATCAGAGTGGTTTACATGAGCACCAGTTGCACTACAGACGAAAACATTAATTTCGAGGCACGGGGAGATTAAGTGATTTTCCCAGAATCGCAAGATGTTTAAGCCTCCGCCAGACTCGAACCTGGTACCCCAGCTTCAAGGTCAGCACTCTAGCCTTTAAGCCGCATTATCTCCCCTGTTTGCAGTGGGATTGTGTGTAACATTTCAATGCCTTATGTGTGAAACTTTGATGACAATTTGTTCGTGAGCGGAACCAGGACGTTGTGATTACGAAAACATAATCTTTTCAGAAACACTAAAAGTGCCTGGTGTAAAACCAGGGGCATCTCCTCCGCTATGATGGCGGAGCGTCGCCAGCTCCCACACCCCCGCCCCCGCCAGCAGCAGCAACTGCAAAGCTTGAAAATAAAACAATAGGTGTTGTAGCACATCCTGGAAGCATTCGGCGATCAGGGTGGGAACCAAATGATGAAGCATGTCACCAACTAGGTTGATGAGTAAGGGTTCTTTAAAAACACTCTGTGGGTGCCAAGGCACCCTAGGTTTAAGGATTATGAGAAACTTGTCTCTGGCTCGACAATAAAATAGTTAGCAAACTTGTTTTTTTTTGGTTGTACTAGCTATTGGTTGGGAAGGTGAACGAGTTCTCACTTACCCTTCTCTCTCTCACTTATGTTTATACATATTCAAATTTTAGTAATTATTTTTACAGAGTCAAATAATCTAAAAGTTGATATTTCAAAACAAGTGTGTTCCATTAAGGAAAATCTCTAATCTAAATTAAAGACGGTTTGGGCGAGAATGGCATTTAAATTGAGCCATATAAGGTAAGGTGTTAGCTTAAGAAAACTAGATGAAGGTTTCCGATTGGAGAATATGAATGCATAGGTCCGAAACCTTAGCATTGGATTAGCAGAGACTAGAATGGTCTTCTCAGCACGAAGCCAGCAAGCATCTCTAAGATCTGCTCCTAACTAGTCTACGGAAAACACACTATTATAATTCAACAAAAAACCAATTGCAACATTGCAACTCATTCCTACCCTCAGGAACCTCTTCAAAAGGTTGGGAGCAGGTAAACTCCCCAGTTTCATGTCTTTACAATGATTCATCCATGGCTATGTCCATGAGTGTTACACTGAACACAATCTGGTTCAAACAGCTCTTCCATAACAAATTCCTATTCACCAGCTAACAGAAGGCTCTGGAAAAATACAGCATCTGCAGTAGGAAGAAAAGGAAAACCTCTTGTGCAAAGCAACTGAGTAATACTTGAACAGTCTTTTTAATCCTTAAAAGTGACATTCAAAATGGCATTAGTATTTAAGCTAACTTTATTCTTTACAACATGCTAACTCAAGTATTTGCTTATAATAGGTAAGTGTGATTAGCTACTACAAATTATGCATACAATGTGCATTTTATTTAACACTGTAAATTGCATTTATAATAAATGTGCTTAATTTTTAAAAAATGAGGAATTTCACTCTATCACTCTTTTTTCTTCTCAGCCCTCTCCCATCACGGTTTGCCACTCTTTCCTCTCTTCTTCCATCTCTCACCCTTTCTTTCTTCTTACAATATTCCTCCTCTTTTTCCCTCTCTCTTCCCCTTGTACCAATTTCCTCCTTTATTCCTCTGTTGGCCCTCCACTTTCACTACTCCATGTGAATCATGTTCATATTTAGTCCTCCTCCCATTTGTAAAGTGCAAAGTTTTTTTATATAATGTTTTGTTGCTAAATGGCCCATATCAGCAAACAGTGATGGGTCCCTACCAAAGATCTCTAGCTTTTCAACACACATCATGTTTTATTCTGGGACTCATATCATAATATCACTTTTTCTTTTTGAGTATAAATGCTATATGTATAAAGTAACTCCCACTAAAAGGCCATGTTGGGGTGTCAAACACGATGCAGCCACTTGACAGCTATGATAATAGAGGTAGACAACTTGGTATTTTGAGAGAGGTTATCTGAACACCTAACCTTAGTGTAGGGACATGGTTTTCTTCTGCAGCTATCTTGGGTCACCTTCTAAAAAGCTGACAATGATAGATCAGCTGTGATGATGTACTGCCTATATGGAGGAGATCATTTGGCCATGAGTTGGGACTGGCTATTCTAGAGAAATAGGCTTTGAGACATTGGGTGGGAGTTGCAGGGGGCATGCTGTGTGGGAAAAAGGCATTGTAATCTTTTCACAAAAACACAGATACGGGAACAGAGAAGGAAATGGCACCGTACGTCCCTTCACAAAAATAAACACAACATAAAGGTACGGTGACATTTATCAGAAAATGACAAGCAGTATGAATAGGTACTCCAAGATTATTTGCTCTTACACGTAAATACACAGCACAGAAGTTAGATTCCTAACTACAATAAGTCATCCTTCTGACTAATAGTGTCATGCTTCATCATAGGAATCCTTTCCCACCCTGCTAGGACAGTGCCACCAGGGTAGACTCAACCTCCACAAAAAGACTGACTAAATAAGAGGGAGTTCTTGCATAAATCTTGCTGAACAAGAGCAAAGGGATGGGGATCCAGATAAATACTTAAAAATACCTTAGTGTGCCCTGGGGAATAGCTTTATTCATGGGACACTATGTATGGTTAAAAAATCAAACTTGCGTGGGTATATGGAGTATAATGACTCACACCCAGGCAGGTAGTGATTGTCCAGCAAGATTTATGCAAGAGCTCCCTCCTATAATCATAATTTGTGCATCAATTTGTAAATTGTTTTAACATATGTTGTCTATCTTTTTTTTTTTTTAAAGAAAAAAACACAAGCTAATATATGTATATTGGTTGATATTGATTCTATAGAAATGTGTCTATGAGATGTGCCTACGAGATGTTTTTTAAGAGGTCTATATTGTGTGTATTAGAACCTGATTGGTTCAGATCCTCAATTTGTTTTTAATGTTTTAAATCATTCCTATGTTTTTTATGGAAAATAAAAATTGTCGAAATAATGAAATTGTATATTCAAGTGTGTTTTTGCTTATGATTATCTATACCACATATTGTTGCAACCTTGAAGTGGCTTGAACTGCTTATGCTTTGCCTTTTAGCTTAGAAATGCCATTCTCTTACTACTACTATCTAATTGTAGTTTTTGCCAGTTTGCAAAACATACTTTCTCTCTGAATCCAGTGAAAAGGGTCTCCTTTTTGTTTCTTTGTTATATACCCTGTCCCTTTTCTCTATATCAGGGTAACTCCTTCGTGAGATTATCCTTTTCAGGTCACGCAATCCGCTCTGGGTACTGTCCTAAAGGTAGTTTTCCATGGAAGAACGGTGTTCTTCTCCTTCGGTACATTTGTTCTTGGTTCTCAAGCCTTTTCCTGTGTGAAACGCAACGTCCTTCCTTTATGGATTCAACCCATACAATGTAAATTTTACTCTCCTTGCCTGATTAGTAAAACAAATACATTAGTCTTCTTTCACCTGCAACTCAAAACGTGAGAATGAAAAATTCCACAGCACACATGAAATTGAACTGTTAGTTCTAAAGTGAGAGCTTCCAGGGAAAATGCATTTCAGGCCTACAAAATTCAGCCAACATAGGAAAATGACATGTGAGCTTCACGAGATTGCATAGAAAAATATGGCACGTTCGTTTAATAATTCTAACTACATGTAAACGACAAAGTTAATAAAATAAACACATTTAATTAAATTAATGATTGTCAGTTGCACAACAAGAATGTCTTCAGGTTAATATGTTCTGCTAGTTACATTCACCTTCTATATTAGTTCTTCATGTTATTGTTCAATGGCCTAGGCACATCACGTTTCGTGGTATTACATTTCAAGATTCTAACACTTTATGTTAATACGACAAAAGATTATATGCGGGTGTGCTTATAATGCACCCCTACAAATAAGATGCAATTTCCGCTACATCAGTTCACCCCTCTTATGACGTTGAGTCATCACAAAACACTCTTTAAATCCCTGTTGAGTAGACTGATCTAAACAGATGTTGGAGATAGTCTCCTCTGACTGAACTCCAACTGCTTCAGATTCTCGTAATGACTGTCCTTCAGTCTTTCCACCCTTCTCTCTCGTTCCCTAATCTAGTTCTCCATTTGCCTGGCTTTGTCCCATTTGTATGCTCTTTTCATACCTAACGAGATGATAACACAGATCACGACAATTACGATTGGCTTCAAGATATATTCAAGAATTCCCTTACCTAGGTTAGCAAACCAACTTCCAACTACTCCAAATCCCTTTCCAATCTTGTCCAAGACTCCCTCGGTTGCCAAGTCATGTATCTCAGTGACGTTGCTGATATATATCCTCTCAGATCTTTACTCTTATCAGAAATGTAAGTACAACACTGTTAGACCTTCAGCATCTGACAAACTTCACGCACTTTTGCCAATAGCACATCTAAAGCAAGATGGTTTTGCATCACTATCGCCCTTATCTGAACCATTTCTTCATCTATTATTAACAATGACTGAGCTGTGTTGACCAACAACTTATCCACAATGGTAGACAACATTGTAATCTTGACTACTTCCAAACTAGGTATCATCGCTCCAAATATGGCTCCCACAACTTCACCAGCACCCAGCCCACGTTTTTCTCTGTGGTTTGATTTTCCTTCCAAACTCTCCATATCTTCCACATGATATATCTTTGGAAACACAACTGCCACATAACAGGTACCATACCAATTATTTGGAAGCCGTACATATGCATTCTTCTCACACTCAAAATGTACTCCTGGGACCACTTGCAC
Organism: Triturus cristatus; assembly: GCF_964204655.1. NCBI lineage: Eukaryota > Metazoa > Chordata > Amphibia > Caudata > Salamandridae > Triturus > Triturus cristatus. Next base: position 1,621,203,066 of record NC_140589.1, on the reverse strand, counting down.
TGCGTCTTGGAGAAACTTCTTTGTAGAAGCATCGATCAGAAAGATGTGATCATAGACACTCTGTTCCATAAATATAGTGTCATAACAGGTCTGCACCTGTCGAATGCAAAGCTTGCCTTGTTGTTCCCAAACTAGAGCTATAGGACCATAGCTTCCCTTAGCCTTGTGAGCTAACTCCTCCTTGGTACATTTAAAGTTTACTTCCCTATTGTTAAGTTTAACAGTTAAACTTCTATGTCTATCCTCTACTTGATATACAAATTTCTTTTCTATGTCTGTTAGTGTGCATGTTAAATTATGTCTATGCACATAAGCAGTATCTATTGTTACTGTGGGTACAAAATGATTTTCCCTTCTCTCATCTTGCTTGTAATAATCATATTTGTTCTGGTGTTTATAGGCTGGTATCTCTGAGAGTACCAAATCATAATTTAAGAAATAGTACTCTTAATGACCCTTTCCTTAAAACATGCTAAGGAGCAAACTACATGTAATACCATATGTCCGAGGCAGGTGGTGATACCTAATCCCTTCCTCAGCTGAAGCAGGCAATTGCATAAACATATAGCAATCTCTCACATCCATAGTGTTCACGTATTCGTACAACAGCTTAGCATAAGCATTCGGAATGTAATCACTTTTAGACAAGTCTACATGCAGAAAGCGAGTAGTTTGCTCTATTAAACCTTTATCAGATCCTAATGTACCCTCCTTTGAGGCAGCAGTGGTAGGTGTGGATGTCTCATGTACGCCACTACCTGTTTCTTAACTTTGTGTGCACTTAAAATGGACTCAGTAATGACTACCGCTAATACTATGATTACCCCTACAGTTAGTGTACCTATAATACATTTGTGCCTATGATTCGAATTTCCAGACTCCATCTTTAAAGTGGTTTGGATTGCAGCTGTAAGCGGATCAACACACAGAGTCTCTTTTCTCCACCTCTTATTTTTATGCAACAAGAACCTTTGAGCAGCTTTCTTTTGGACCTTGGAGAATTCTGTAACAGTCCTTGGCACAGTATTTACACAGCTTGGAAGACCTCCCTTACCCTCTTCTTCTAAATGGAAAAGTCCCTACCTTTATTCTTCTTCGATTCGGGCCTAGGTTACCTTCTTTCAAGCAATTTATTTACAGTTCAAAAGTTCAATATACATCCCTTATGAGATCAGAGCCAATCTCCTCTATGACTCGTTATAACAGTTCCGCTTTAAATGCTGCAATTTCTTGAAAAGATGGTGGCACTCAGAGTTTTGAGAATTCGATGTCTTCCAGAATCAGAGTTCATAAACCACTCAACCTTGGTGGATAAGGCAAAGTCAATGACAGAACTGCATTAGCCTCTGTTCCAGGAACTTTCAGCAGAATCTCGACAATCAGGATCAAGAACTCGGACCTCTCTCTCCCCAGCATTGGTAACCAGATAAGTCTCCATGAGAGAGGAATATCTCCGACACGGCACTCTTGCTCTCCTCGATCTCCTACAGTTCCTGTGGCTTGCTTGGACTCACTCAGATCAGACTCAGATGACTCACTTATTGGTGCAAGTTCTCTTTCAGATGCAAGTCTTAAATTCTGTCTCCTCTGCCTCACAGGCCATGTTTCATCTGCAGCATCTTCCTTCCCTGACTGCACACAACCGATTTCCACACCAGTCTCTTGGTGGGTATCCAGTTTCATCAGGAACCTCCACTGCTGTCCAGTGACCCTTCGATCACTGCTGGAACCACTTCTTGGAGAGGAGCTGTTTCATCGAAGAGACCTGTGACTCGTCGGGTATGTGAAGCGTGTATCCATTTCAGCACTCCTCCACACTTCACAGCAGTATTTGTCACCAGCATCACCTACATGGTCCACGCCACCAAGAGTCGAGACATTTCTTTTGACATGCTTTTGTATGATGACCCAGTCCCCTGGGCTCAGGTCGTGGCATAGGTCTTTCGATGTTGGTGCAGCTGTCGCTTCAACCTCATGAGACACAGAATGAACCACATCAACCAATCCTTTACAGTAGTCAAGGATCAAGTCATCCGTGATGTTTATCAAAGCTGTAGCTGGCACTGCAGGCAAGCGCATCACCCTCCCCCTCAAATAACTCAGTTCTCTTGCCAGGAATGCTGCTCAAGCTTATCAGAACCAAGGGCAACACATCAGGCCATTTTCAAAGATGTTGAAACACATGCTTTTGCCAGCCTCGCCTTTAAAGTCCCATTAATTTGCTCCAAAATGCCTGATGCTTCTGGCCTGTAACCGCAATGCAGTCTTTGATTCACACTCAAGGCGTGACACAACAGCTTCACGATCTCGCTGTGGAAGTGAGTTCCTCTATCCGACTCCAATGTAGTTGGAAATCCGAAACAAGGTATAAGCTTCTCCAGCAAAAACTTTGCTGCTGTGAAGCTGTCACAATTCTAGTTGGATAAGTCTCCACCCATGAGATAAGATGCATGCTACAACCAAAATGTACCTCACTCCATTACACATAGGCATCCCAGCAAAATCCATTGGAATCCAATTGAAGGGACCCCCTGCTCTGCCAATGTGGTTTAAAGCAATGACTGTCTTTTTCCCAGCTTTCATCTGTTCGCACATCACACACCGGTGGCACACTGCTTCTGTAATCACACGAAACCTTGGTTTGAACCAAGACTGTCTGAACAATCTCACCAATGCATCCCTTCCTATGTGAGCTTCTCCATGAATCTGCCTTGCCATAGGTTCAACAAATAATCTAGTAACACTGCCTTACCATCCATTGAAACCCATATGTCACTTTCTCCTTTCTCGCAACCTGTTCTTATCCAACCCGCTTGCTCCTGATCAGTTGCTTCCATTTGCAAACGCCTCACCTCATCCCATGTGTCTGTAAAAGCTAACATAATGCTGAGTTCAGTCTTCTCTGCACTCTCACCAACATATTCCCCATTGAAAATGCATGAGTGTGTAGCACAAAAGCGAGCAACTTCATCCGCGTAGCGGTTTTCCGTCATGACAGTCATCTCCCTTCCCATGGGCAGCGCACGTAATGACTGCCACTTCCTTCAGTAATTGCAATGCTTCCAACAGTTGTCCCACATATTTCCCGTTTCTAATGGGAGAGCCTGATGACGTTAGAAACCCTCTCTGCGACCATAGCTGTCAGAAATCATGAACTAAACCGAAACCGTACTGGCTATCGGTTTTAATGGTGACTCGGATCTGCTCAGCGACCAGAAATGCATGTGCTATGGCAATGATTTCTGCTACTTGTGCGGAGTGTACTTCCTGTAAACAAGCAGCTTCCACCACTGCAGACATGGTACAGACAGCAAACACTGCTCTCAAATTACCTTCATTGTCTCTTAAACACGAACGATCAAAAAAAGTACTTGATCCATAACAGACAATGGTTCATCGATAATATCAGGTCTTGGTTTGGTGCACAGCTCAGTGACATCCAGACAGTCATGGTCTTTACAATCTTCCCCATCATCATTTGGAACAGGTACCAAGGCAGCAGGATTTAACACAGAACAGCACTTCAGAGTGACATTCTCTGCGGCAAGTAACACCTGTTCATACCTTGTCAACCTGTTATTTGTCAAATGCTGTGTCTTGGTTCTCGTCAGCAGGAGCTCAACTGAGTGCGGTACATATACAGTAAGTGGATGACCCATCACAATGCTCTCACATTGTTCAGTACTGACACCTGTTGCAGCAACGGACTTGAGACATCGGGCAACGCTGAAACTACAGGATCTAATGTAGCTGAGAAATAAGCCACTGGTTTATGGGCACCTCCAAATGTCTGGGGGGAGTACAGAAAGAGCACAACCTTCCCTTTCCTGGCAGAACAGCAACAACACTTTGTTGTGATCAGGCATTCCTAAAGCTGAAGCATGACACAGGCACTCTCTCAGTTCCAGGAAAGCAAGTAAGCAGTCGTTATCCCAAGGGACTGGATTAGCCTTGTGGGTCAGCTTCTGCAATGGCTGTGCCATCAAGGAGAAATTTGGGATCCATTGTTGGCAGTAGCCAACCATTCCCAAAAAACATTCTTACCTCTTTCCGGGTAGTAGGCAAATTTATTTTCATGATCGCCTCCACTCGTTCTGGTGACACCTTCCTCTTGCCTCTCTCAATTTGATGTCCCAAGTACTGCACTTCAGTTAGACAGTAATGAAGTTTACTCGGAGACCCATTATGCCCATTGTCAGCCAGATGGTTCAGTAAGGAGATGGTATCATCCATACAGGCCTACCGTGTTTCAGATGCAATGAGGAGGTTGTCTATGTACTGAACTCACACTGAGTTTCGGGCAGATTCAAGCTCTCAAGGTTCTTCTTAAGAACCTAATTGAAGATGGATGGGCACTCAGTATATCCTTGAGGGATACGACACCATGTTAAGACATAATTCCCCAGACGGAAAGCAAATAGAAATTTGTTTTCCTTGTGCAATGTAATGGAGAAAAATGCCTAGCAGAGGTCAATCACCATTATCCAGTCAGCTTCACATTGAATCTGAAAAAGGATCACAGACGGATTTGGTACCACAGGGCAACATGGAATCACAATGTTATTCACTTTTCTAAGATCCTGAACTATGCTTTACTCTCAGCCCAGTATATGCAATCCCATGATAGGTGAATTACATGGGTTTCCTATGATCTTCTTTAGTATGCCTTGTGCAATCATAGACTCAATAACAGGCGTAATTCCTGCCACCGTTTCCGGGGTTAGGTTGTACTGAGGTGTTCTTGGAAAATCTGCATTAGGCTTGATCTGTGTACAGACTGGCTGGACTCCTCTAATCAGTCTGATTTCCTCCACTTTAAAATCCCATACCACGGGAGAGACGGTGTCTCTGTAATCCAGCGGCATGTCTTCCACTGGCAGTGATGGAAACATTGCTGTTTAATGGTTCTGATTTGCTAGTTTGAAGGCAGTGTCCTCATCATTAGTCTGCAACTTAATTCACGTAGGTGTGCAATAGATGGTACAATTCAATTTGCACAAGAGATCACGCCCTAACAAACAGACTGGTCTCGAATCACATACCACAAACTGATGGTGATCCTTGAAAGTTCTGATTTTCACCAGCAACTCTTCCATCAGAGGGTTAGTCATTCTTTTGTTAGCGACTCCTACAACTTGAATTAATTTTCCAGAGAGGGGTAGGTTCAGGACTATTGCAGATCTCACAGTAGAACGGGTAGCACCAGAATCAATCAAGAATATAATGGGATGACCATCTATATCGGCTTCTACATATGGTCCACTCTGGTCCAACTCCAAGACTGCACCAAGTGTACAGTCTTCCTCCCCCCAGGCACTGTCATAAGGACGGGTCCTGATCAAATCCATCCAGCTCTTCCATTAGGGGCATCTGGTGGTATGCTCAATTTGTTATGTTATGTTAACTCTTTTTAAATAGCCCACAGCTTCCTCAGCAAGGAGGGGTCCCGGCGCTGGTAGCAGTGTCAGTAAAGAAACTAAGGACTAAGCCACAGGAAAAAGGTAGGTTTTGGTAGCCTTTCGAAATGTCAGCAGGCTATCCAGACAGCAAATCTGAAAAGGCAGGGAGTTCCACAATTTCCCTGTGAGATTCTCGGAAGTTGGGGCACCTGCACTAGCTGGTTTTAATTTCCCCCTGCATTAAGAGACCTCGCCATAGTCACTGTCGGCAACTGGTTTACCACATCTTTCACGTGAATGAGGTCTCCTTCCTGGACTTGATTCGCATGATTTAGACGACACTCGTACTTCAAATGCCAAATCCTGTGGCAAAAATGACAAGTAGTGTTTATTTTCAGAGTCGCAATGTCTATCCCTGTATTGGAGTCTATGGGGATACCTCTACCTCTTCCCTGCCCCACTGGACCTGATGTAACGTGAACACCCCCGGGACATTCCCGTGATTGCAAACTACCGTTCCCCCCTGTTGACTGTACCTGTTCTCCCCTCTGTGCATTTCACATATGAACCAGCATCAATTTCTCCTTTATCCTTCTATGCTTGAAATCCACCTGTCAAACTCTTACCTTGGTGCCTAAATTCCACAGGAGCAGATGACTAACTCCCAAGTCCCAGCTGTAGTTGCCAGTTCACACTAACACCCACAGGGGGGGAAGGGAAATGGAAAAAGAAAGAGAGACCACCTCCAGTATCAGGAATCTGCCGACCTCCCAATTTCTTTTGGTATCGCCAATTGGAGCATGGTGTGTGTCTGTTTTTACTCGGGGAAGTGCTGAGACAGAACCTGCAGGGGAACGAGACAAATGTGAACTTCAAACTATTTCTATAATCTCACAACAGTTCACATTCTCAGATTCACTCGGTTCAGTCCCTCATCTAACCTGAGGTCCTAGTAGGCTAGCCCCACTCTATTGGATGGTCTTGACTATCTAGTACTCCCGGGTTAATTCTGGAACATCGGAGTGCCGGACATTACGGGCAGCGTACTCGCTGTGTAAGTACTCACACTCGGATTGCTACGAGAATTCCTTATCTATTACTTGAACACTGTTGCGCTCAACCCAAGAAGGGAGAACCTTCTTTTCCGATTTCCACAGGAGCGAAGATGCTGCTCCCCCCACTTTCAGAAGACAATCCTCAGAGGAAGACAGAAAACACTCTCTCATAAGATCTTGTTAGCCAAAAGTGAGGGGAATAACCAATGAGTGACCACCACTCTTCCCCTAAGTTTTGGGTGTGCGTGCCAGGTAAAGAGGGAAGTTGATCAAGGACGACCTGGAAAGGAATACAAGGAGAATTTAAGATACTATGCACATTATCGCATTAATACAAGTCCACTCTTCTCATATGGCCCACTTACTCATGGTGATTTCTTAGTATACCCCAAAACAGGAGTGTCTCTGGAATCCACGGAGAGCTGAGGTAAGACTGAGTATCTCTCTCTAGGATGGCGTAGGTCTTAGAAGAGGTTAATCCACAAGAAGACACTTACACACTCACACACACACAGGGGTAACGATAAAAATAGAGATGGTATGTTCAAGAACCGTTGCTAGAATATCTGGGATAAGTGAAGGGAAGGGAGTATCATGAGAGTCCTAGGCGGGGAGGAATTCAGGGTTCTCTCTTACAGCTACCCTTTTTCTTACAGGCACAGACAATCTTGCTGACCGGCTTTATACCGTCAGCCGAAGAGCGGAGCAGCCGAGATCTGTCTGATAAAATGCTGCGTTGACCGGCGCCTGTCCAGAGTCTACAGGAGCGGAGCAACCACAAGCATAAACCCTGCTCACAACTGTCCGGGCGGGAGCGGAGCAGCCGAGGTTCCCTCGCTTCCCAGTGGACACGCTGCGCTGACCGGCTCAAAACTAAACTGCGAGCAGAGCAGCCGACATACGTGCTTACCTGGGAAGCTGGTGCACCTCTCTGGCCGGCACCGGTCGGAACTAATCGGACGCAAGGGCGGACGCTCCCAATGGGGTAAGACGCTGAGTGTTTGGCCACAGCAAGTAGGTGTAGCGTGACCAACTCGGGAGAAAGAGCGAGGGGGTATTTCTCTCTGAAATCTCGTAACGGGGAACTCAGCTAGTCCAAAGGCAACACAGGAACAGAGAAGGTTGAGGGAATTCAGGCGGCGAAGCAATACACAGCGAGGAGCTGGAAAGTTGGGGGCATGGTCACCATTCACACGACGGATCAGTAAGCCAAGCACTGATTCGTGGAAACTCCTTCGAGTTAAAGGAGTTAGGGAGCGTCTCTAAAGTATGTACCTTCCTATGTAGGGATTCTATCAAAAGGCCATACTCTAGTTTACCGAACCAATGAGAGAGTGGTACATGTTTTAATGTTGGGATTCCTCGTGACTTCAGGGGGAGTTAACAGGGAACCCTAACAGTTCTCCCACCCAAAGATGCTCTCCTGGGGCGTGGTTTAGCAGGATGTAGAGCATGAAATCTACGGATCAGAACAGGGGCATGTATGTTTTCCACTGGTTCCCACGACCTATCCTCTGGCGGATACCCAACCCAGTCCACAAGATACTGAAGTTTGCCCTTGAGTCTACAAGAATCTATAATCTTGTGCACTTCGAACTCGTCTTCCCCGTGTACTGTTATGGGGGTTTTTCAGGGTTCAGAGGAGGGAGATATTTCTTTAACAAAGCACAGTGGAAAACAGGATAGATCTGTAGGTCATCCGATAACTGTAGTTTTAATGTGACTGGATTGATTATTTTAGTAATGACATAGGGGCCTATATATCGGGGTTGTAGTTTCTTGGGCCCTGATAGTCTGAGATTTCTTGTGGATAACCAGACCTTGTCCCCCTTTTGATAGGCAGGTTCTAGACGACGGTGTTTATCAGCCTGTTTTTTCATGCTCTCTTTGGTTTTCTGTAGCTCTGTTATGGCTTTTTCCCATACAGACGCCAAATGTTTATGGTGTTCCGCAAGTGCAGGAATACTGTCTAATTCTTTGGGGTAAGAACTTGGGGTGATTGGCTGATGTAAAAAAGAATGGGGTAACCCCTGTGGAGGCATGCATGGCATTGTTATAGGCGAATTCTGCTAAACGACGTGCCTCTATCCAACTACTTGTGATGGTGGACAGAAGGCATCTTAAATATTGCTCTAGGGTTTGATTGGTACACTCTGTTTGTCCATCGGTTTGGGGATGGTAAGTCGTGGATAACCGATGTTCAATGCCCAGAGCTGTACACATGCCAGAATTTTGAAACGAACTGAGCCCCTCTGTCTGAAATGATCACAGAGGGCAATCCATGTAACCTAAGGACATTGGCGGTAAACACTTGCACTAGCTCTTTGGAAGAGGGCCATTTCTTTAAAGGAACGAAGTGTGCCATCTTGGTTAACATGTCTACTACCACTAAAATAGCGGTATGTCCTTGACTCGGAGGTAAATCGGTGATAAAATCCATGCTTATGGAATGCCAAGGTGTCGGGGGAACCGGCATAGGTTTCAAGAGGCCTGTGGGGGCGCAATGGGAAGCCTTTTGTCTAGCACAGGTAGGACAGGAATTTACAAAAGTGCCAACATCTTTGGACATTTCTGGCCACCAAAACCATCTCTGACATGCATGGAGTGTTTTAACACTACCTGGATGCCCTGCCAAGGCGCTGTTGTGACACCATTGCATTAGTTGTTGTTCTACTTTCGGTGTTGGTAAGAACAGTTTATTATCATGATAATACAGGCCTTCATGGATGTGATTGCGAGGATCTTTGTTTCACTCGTCTTGTGGAATCTTTTGGTAAATGTCTTTTAGGGTCTATAGGAAATCGTTGGATCCGTTGCTCTTGTGATATCCTACCCCTATAATCTTGTCTTTCGAAATGAGGGGGGTGCTTTCAATCGGTATTATATTCTTCTTCTGACCCAGTCTAGAAAGAGCATCTGCTTTACACTGCTGAACGCCGGGACGATACGTGATCACAAAATCGTATATTCACTAAAAAATGCTACCCAGCGCATTTGTCTTGGGGCAAGGGCTCTGGCTGGTCTAAAGAATTGAAGATTCTTATGATCAGAGTAGATGGTAATTACATGGGGAGAACCTAACAAATAGTGTCTCTATTCTTGAAATGCTAATTTAATAGCCAACAATTCTCTTTCCCCTATGGTGTAATTTTGCTCGGCAGGTAAGAGAGTTTTGGAGAAGTAAGCAACTGGATGTAAACACCCTGACGTTTTATCACGCTGAGAGAGGACACCCCCTACCGCCACTTGGGACGCATCTGCTTCTACGTAATACAGCTGCGTGTTGTCGGCATGTTTGATAATGGGCGCCTTGGTGAATCTTTCCTTTAATAAAGTGAAAGCAAGCTCCGCTTCTTCCGTCCAACGGAAGGGTGTTCCTTTCCTTACAAGTTTTGTAATGGGTTTTACCACGTCGGAAAAATGATGTATAAAGCGACGATAGAAATATTGGCAAAACCAATAAATGACTGTACTTCTTTAACGGAACTAGGTTGCGGCCATTTGCCTATTGCCTCTACCTTCTTGGGATCCATGTGCACCCCTTCCGGCGAGATCACAAATCCCAAAAATTCCACACGTGAGGTATGGAACATACTTTTATCGAGTTTGGCAAACAGCTGATGTTCCTTCAGTTTGTTAAGGATCTTCTTCACATGAGTCACATGTTCCTGCTCATTTTGCGAGTATATCAAAATGTCATCGATATATACAATTACAAAAATATCGAGGTACTCTCGCAGGATATCGTTGACAAAATACTGAAAAGCCGCAGGAGCATTGCAAAGCCCAAACGGCATTACACAATACTCGAATAGCCCAAATTTGGTGCGGAAGGCTGTCTTCCATTTGTCTCCGGGTTTGATTCGAATGAGGTGGTAAGCCCCTCTCAGATCTATTTTTGTGAACACCTTGGCTCCTCTGATCTGGTCTAGAAGAACAGGTATGAGGGGAAGAGGGTACTTGTGTTTTTATGGTCGCCTTATTAAGAGTGCGATAATCAAAGCAAGCCCGTAAACCCCCTTTGCGCTTAGGGATACAAAAAAGAGGAGAAGAAACGGGAAATGTAGAGTGTCTATTTAACCCCTTTTTAGGTCTCGGGACCATCCGGTCTGCCGAAGGCAGAACCGGAAGTCGAGAGATTTAATGACTTGGAGAAGAGGGGCTTGATCCAGCCCCTCTTCTCCCCTGTTCTCCATTGGCTGGCCTCTTCAATGCTGGCCAGCCACTGGAGAAGAGGTCCCGTCACTCCGATCAGGCCCTGTCCTTTTCGGATCAGGGTGCGTGGTTTTTGCGAAAAGTCTCAGGGAGGAGACAACAGCAAAACACGCCCCCGAATCCGAAAACGACGCTGCCTTTCTCCGAGGCATTTCTGCTCTGCCTCGGAGAAAGGCGGTGGTGTGTGCTTGTTTCTGCTCTCCTCGCTGCTCCCCCTTACATACCCCCACTTCCCATTGTCCCTTTCCTTCTCCCACGAGGGCTCCACTTCGTTTTCTGCCAGCTGTCCCTGTGCGACTGCCCCCCCCACCTACCTCGTGACTCCCCTTCTCTGAACCCGTAATTCATGGTATACCCGCTGTGCACTGATGCCGCCCCCCACCAAAAGAACCCACGTTCTGAGGCTGCCACATATGCCTTCCCTTTGTTCTGTTCGAATCCTCCTCGCTTCCTGGTGCGCCTCTGTGCCCTCCCCCTCACTCCTGGGCTCGGGCTTCTTTGTTTACGAGTCAGACGCTGGATGGTTTGTGGGGTATCAGACCTGCTCTAGAGCTTCTAAGAATTTTGACGGCAGTTTCTTATTTGAGTAAACACCTTCCTCCCTCCCGATCACCCCTACCCCTCTACAGCCTCATACTCATATCACTTCTCAGTTTCTCTTTCTCTTAATTGCTTTCTACTGCTCTTTGTGCCTCGCTCTTTTGTTTAGCCACCGAGTCTCACTGCGTTTCTCCCTCCTTTGTTCTTTTTCGCTGTCGCACATTACTTTGTCTCTCTTATTTTTTCTATCACGTGCTCCTTCTTTATCCATCTTTCTATTTTCATCCATGCTCCTTTGTCTCTATTTTGCTCTATCTATTTCACTTTTACTTGCTCTCGCTTGCTCTCTCTCACCTTGTTCAACATGTCATGGATATACTCCTTCAAGTATTCTGTTTCAGGTGCTGTCCAGAGTCTACAGGAGCGGAGCAACCACAAGCATAAACCCTGCTCACAACTGTCCGGGCGGCCGACATACGCGCTTACCTGGGAAGCTGGTGCACCTCTCTGTTCGGCACCGGCCGGGACTAATTGGACGCAAGGGCGGACGCTCCCAATGGGGTAAGACGCTGAGTGTTTGGCCACAGCGAGTAGGTGTAGCGTGACCAATTTGGGAGAAAGAGCGAGGGGGTATTTCTCTCTGAAATCTCGTAACGGGGAACTCAGCTAGTCCAAAGGCAACACAGGAACAGAGAAGGTTGAGGGAATTCAGGCGGCGAAGCGATACACAGCGAGGAGCTGGAAAGTTGGGGGCGTGGTCACCATTCACACGACGGATCAGTAAGTCAAGCACTGATTCGTGGAAACTCCTTCGGTTTAAAGGAGTTAGGGAGCGTCTCTAAAGTATGTACCTTCCGATCTAGGGATTCTATCAAAAGGCCATACTCTAGTTTACCGAACCAATGAGAGAGTGGTACATGTTTTAATGTTGTGATTCCTCGTGACTTCAGGGGGAGTTAACAGGGAACCCTAACAAACACCACGTACAGGACAGTACATTGACTTAAGGACCTACGTCCATTACCACAATTTCATTAGAGAAGGTCAATTTTATCGACTTACCAACCAGGACGGAATTACAACCGGCGGAGAAAAGCCCTTCAAATTTTCAAGTCTGCGGGTATTATTGAAGTTTCTTCAGTTACTCCAATTCTGGGTACTGTGCCTTACCATTAACTCAACCTGGACGGTAGGTAATGGTGAAGTTGGCAAAAAAGAGCGACCATCTCAATTACCTGGCACTGAAGGTTTTAGCATATTTCAGAAACTGGAGATTCTTGTGGTCGGTAAATACTGTGACCATGTGGTGGGCTCCCAGCAAATAATGTCACCACTCCTGGAAGGCATCTTTAACTTCTAACAACTCTTTGTCTGCAATTGAGTAATTGATTTCTGGAGGAGTCAGCTTCCTATATCAAAAGGCCACTGGATGGAGCTGGCCTGTTTCTTTGTGCCTTTGGGACAAGATTCGACCTATGGCCTGGTCTGAGGCATCAGCCTCCACAAAAAAGGGCTCTTCAGAATCTGGATGAAGGAGAATCGGTGTAGAAGTAAAGGAATTTTTGAGAAACTTAAAAGCCTCTTCAGCTTCACAAGACCATTGAAATGATACTCCCTTCCTCAAGAGTTTGGTAATTGGACCAGTCTTTTTGGAAAATTCTTTGATGAAGCGACGGTAAAAATTGGCAAAGCCAATGAAACTCTGCACTTCCTCCAGGTTCCTAGGAGAGGACCAATCCAAAATGTCCTGAATTTTAGCGGTATCGATCGAAATCCCTTTCTATGACAAAACGAAGCCCAAGAAACTCCACCTCCTTCACATGAAAAGCACATTTCTCTAGTTTTACATACAGATTATTTTCCAATAGCTTCTTTAGGATTCCTCCCACATGTTCCACATGCTCCTGCAGGTTCTTGGAGAAAATTAAAATGTCATCGATGTAAACCACACAATGAGATCTAGGAACTCTCTTAACACATCATTAACAAAGTGCTGGAATGCGCCCTGATCATTGCACAACACATAGTGCCTCACTTGGTATTCAAACAATCCAAATCTGGTGCGGAAGGCGGTTTTCCACTCGTCTCCCTTAGCAACACGAATTAAGTGGTAAGCACCACGAAGATCCAATTTTGTGAAGACCTTTCCCTTTTTCACTTGATCGAGATGCACTGAGATCAAATGTAGTGGTTATCGGTTCTTGATAGTCACTAGATTTAATGCTCTATAGTCTATGCACGTTCTTAACTCTTAATTCTTCTTTGGGACAAAAAAAAGAGGGGATGAAATTTAGGATTGGGAGGGATGAATGAAACCTTTGGCCAAATGTTGGTCTAAATATTATTTTAGGAATTTATTCTTCTTTTTCGTTGGGGCATAGATTCTGCTACAAGGCAAATTTGCCCCTAGTTTCAATTCGATCTTACAGTCGTTGGGCCTGTGCTGGGGAAGTTCCTCTGCTTTTTCTGTGTCAAATACTGTAATTAAATCTTCATACTCGGGAGGGATGGCAACGGTTTCTAATGTACAAACTACATTTGGTTTGATGGCTAAACTTTGGTTGGAGTGATTTCATCGTCTTCATCAGATATCATAACCACTCCTGAGGCAGAAGCCGGGAGAGTTTGTTCACATTTTGTCCTGATTTTAGCCTTGTATTGTAATTGCTTTTAAATTTTACTGTATTCTTACTTGTGAGCACTTTACCCCCCGATAGCTGCTTGAATCGCCCTTGCACAGCCGATCTTATCGCTGTTACGGGAAGGGAACAACATCGCCGCCATCACGCGCCAAACCTCCGGGCCATGCCCACTTCCTGAGGTCACGCCCACTTTAACTCAAACCTTCTTCGTCGCGCTGATTCACGAGCGCGCCACAGATATCATAACCACTCCTGAGGCGGAAGCCGGGAGAGTTTGTTCACATTTTGTCCTGATTTTAGCCTTGTATTGTAATTGCTTTTAAATTTTACTGTATTCTTACCTGTGAGCACTTTACCCCCGATGGCTGCTTGAATCGCCCTTGCACAGCCGATCTTGTCGCTGTTGCGGGAAGGGAGCAACGTCACCGCCATCGCGCGCCGAACCTCTGGGCCACGCCCACTTCCTGAGGCCACGCCCACTTTGACTCAAACCTTCTTAGTCGCGCTGATTCACGAGCGCGCCACAGATATCATAACCACTCCTGAGGCGGAAGCCGGGAGAGTTTGTTCACATTTTGTCCTGATTTTAGCCTTGTATTGTAATTGCTTTTAAATTTTACTGTATTCTTACCTGTGAGCACTTTACCCCCCGATGGCTGCTTGAATCGCCCTTGCACAGCCGATCTTGTCGCTGTTGCGGGAAGGGAGCAACGTCGCCGCCATCGCGCGCCGAACCTCCGGGCCACGCCCACTTCCTAAGGCCACGCCCACTTTGACTCAAACCTTCTTAGTCGCGTTGATTCACGAGCGCGCCACAGATATCATAACCACTCCTGAGGTGGAAGCCGGGAGAGTTTGTTCACATTTTGTCCTGATTTTAGCCTTATATTGTAATTGCTTTTAAATTTTACTGTATTCTTACCTGTGAGCACTTTACCCCCCGATAGCTGCTTGAATCGCCCTTGCACAGCCGATCTTATCGCTGTTACGGGAAGGGAACAACATCGCCGCCATCGCGCGCCAAACCTCCGGGCCACGCCCACTTCCTGAGGCCACGCCCACTTTAACTCAAACCTTCTTAGTCGTGCTGATTCACGATCGCTCCACAGATATCATAACCACTCCTGAGGCGGAAGCCGGGAGAGTTTGTTCACATTTTGTCCTGATTTTAGCCTTGTATTGTAATTGCTTTTAAATTTTACTGTATTCTTACCTGTGAGCACTTTACCCCCCGATGGCTGCTTGAATCGCCCTTGCACAGCCAATCTTGTCGCTGTTGCGCGAAGGGAGCAACGTCGCCGCCATCGCGTGCCGAACCTCCGGGCCAAGCCCACTTCCTGAGGCCACGCCTCCCCTCTCCCTATATCAATGTGCCTTCCTCGGACGCGCAGCGGACGTGCGCAGGGGGCGCGCCATATGCGCGCCGAAGGCACGCCAACGGGAAGCCCGTCTGCGCCCGTCCGCGCCAGGCCGGGCCCAGGGCCCACCACCCCTGGAGTCCACGCTTCTGGATCAAGAGTCTACTCGCCTGATCTACTAATGTCCATGCCACCCCCTGTTAAGCAAAACTGCAAGATCCTACCAAATGACAGGCATGATACCATCTCATGTTCATACTGTAACTTCCAACTCAATGTCCCCCAGCTCTGTCGGCCCATCTCCCAAGGCCATAAGCCGACACATACATGGCTTCTCTGTAGCCTAAACTGCAGATCCCTTGGTAAACATAAAAGAAATATATACGACCTCTTGTCTGACAATTTACTGGATGCCTTATTTCTCACAGAGACGTGGCTACACGCCAGCTCAGGCCCAGACATAGCCGAAGCTCTTCCGCCCAATTATGCCATTGTCAGACAAGATCGAACCATTGGAGTAGGGGGCGGCATAGCAGTCATTTTCAAAAAATTGCTGCACTGTACCTTGGAACACGTTTCCTTAAATGCCTGTGAGATGGCACTTTTTAAACTTCTACTCCACCCGAATTTCTCCTTCACGGGCCTACTGATTTACCAACCACCTGGCCCGTTGCAATCCTGGGACACGCAACTGGTGGATTGGATTGCCTCGGTCAGAGTAAACTATAGCAACTTATCCATTATCGGAGACCTAAACATACATTTAGATGACCATCTGAATAAATCTGGCATAAATTTAATTCACGATCTGGCTGCCATAAATCTCACCTTGTGGAATTCGGGAGCTACACACAAAGGTGGTCATCTACTGGACCCAATTTTTTCCAGTTTTCCCCTGTCACTTAGCCACCCAGCCGTGCCCCTACAGTGGTTAGATCACTTTCTTATTTACTTTAGTGTGTCTGACCATCTGAATTTTAGATCCTCCGGCAGGACATGGCAGTCCGGCAAAAGAAACTGGAAGAAACTGGACATAACTTACTTTATGTCTGTATTAGACTCTGCTCCTCTGGATGAATTATTTAATACAGATGATATAGAGATTGTAGCCGCTAATATAAATAAATGGATATTAGGAGCTCTAAACATCTGTCTCCCGTTGGCGCTCAAAAAATTCTCATCCCACAATGCTCCTGCGCCTTGGTACAACGAGGAACTGAAGGTAGCCAAATCCAAGTGCAAACGCTTGGAACGCCTTTGGAGGACGGACTACTCCCCTGCAGCCTGCCTGACTTACCGAAAAGAACTTAAGCTTAATCATAAAGCATGCTCCATGGCCAGAGCTACCTACGTGGCGAAATCTATTTCAGATGCCACCAACAAATCCAAAATTCTGTTTAATCTTGTAAGAGAATTAGCGGGCTCAAATACTGCAGCCAAACCCCTTCCACTGAATAATGCTCAATGTGAAGAATTGGCGCGTTTCTTCACAGACAAGATTGATACAATTCACCAGGACATAATAAAACAACACCAGACACAAGTAGTGACAGATCGGGACCTTGACCCGAAGATGGTTACCTTCTCTCCTGTGCCATACTTGTCTTACGAGCCACTTACAATCTGGCCCGAGATTAATAATCAGGGTCTCCAAGTCATTTTAGGGAAAGTTAAATCTGGTTCTCCCAGTGACCCCCTCCCAATCTCTGTACTTAGACTTCTTGATACCCCACAACTTTCCATCATCTGCCAAGCTTTAAATCTATCCCTCTCCACAGCTAAGGTCCCAGCCATGTGGAAACATGCCATGGTCTCACCTCTCCTTAAGAAACCATCGGCAGATCCAAAAATCTTGGCCAACTTCCGCCCAATATCCCTCCTACCCGCTTTCTCCAAAGTTATGGAGAAACATGTCCATGGAAACCTCGCTAGTTTTTCAGAGGCAAATAACATACTACATCCCTCCCAATCGGGTTTCCGCCCTGGTTTCTCAATGGAGACTACACTGCTTGGTGTGATGGAAAATCTTCGCCTCCTAGTTGATAGAGGTGACTCCGCTGCGCTGACCCTACTTGATCTCAGCGCAGCGTTCGATACCATCTCCCATGACATTTTGTTAAACTCACTTTCCACCATAGGTATCAGGGGCAAAGCATTGGATTGGATATCATCTTTCCTAACTCTTAGGATGTTTCAAATTACCTCCAGTAACGCGACCTCGAATGTCCACCCATCCCCCCACGGTGTCCCTCAAGGCTCGGTATTAAACCCTCTGCTTTTTAACCTATACGTTACTCCGCTTGCCCAGATCGCTGAAGTATCAGGTCTAAACATGTTTACCTATGCTGATGATTCACAGATCATATTTTCACTCTCAAATGGAGATCACGACTCCTCCTCCCTTCTGAAGTCTGGCCTTAGGAACATCTCCACCTGGATGAGTAAAAACATGCTCAAACTTAACGGTAGCAAAACGGAGGTTGTGATTCTGGGCCCAAATCAAAATCTTTGGAACCCAAGACACTGGCCATCCGAAATGGGCTCCCTACCCACTCCGTCACAAAAAGTTCGCAATCTAGGCATAATCATTGACAACGGCCTAACTATGGAGCCCCAAGTTATTAACCTGACATCCACCTGTTTTACCATTCTGAGGTGGCTCAGGAAAATCATTTGGATGCCACCTGACGACACCCAAAAGTCTGTGGTCAATGCACTAATCACCTCCCTTTTAGACTACGGAAATGTTCTTTACCTGGGGGCTTCACAGGCAATCATGCGTCGCCTACAATTGGTGCAGAATGCTGCAGCAAGATTGCTCTGCAAGTGCAACAGACGGGAACATATGTCCGGTCATCTTAAGGCACTCCATTGGCTACCAATCGTAAATAGGGTCAAATTTAAAACACTCAGCCTTATGCACAGAATTAAATGGGGCAATGCCCCCAGTTATCTGCAAGTCCTTGTGCGAACTTACACTCCGGCTCGCTGTCTGAGATCTTCATATCAAGGTCTTTTCTGTGTACCCAAAGTTCGCTTAGCAAGGTTGGGGGGCAGATCTTTTTCCCTACTGGGTCCTAAGCTCTGGAATTCCCTTCCTCAGCACTTACGTTTGGAAATCAGCTATATTCGCTTTCGCAAAGCCATCAAGACCTGGCTCTTCTGCCAGTAATTTGCTCCATCCTCTCCTCTAAGTTTCTAGCTCTCTCAAGTGGTCAATATCTCTTAGCGCCGGGAATCCCTTTTTGGGTAGCTGTCGCGCTTTAAAAACCTAATAAATAAATAAATAAATAAATAACCATAACACTGTTTCCGACAATAGCTCAAATTCAATTGTACAGTTCTTTTCTCCCAGTTTATTTCCGGGTTGTGCTCTGTCAACCATGGCAAACCCAAAATCTGTTGAAATTAAGAAGCTTCAATGAGATTGAAGGACATTTTTTCATGATATCCATGATGATCCTTCAGTTCAATGGGTTCTGTTTCGTCAGTGATGGGGCCGGAGGAGAGATTTGTACCATCCACTCGGCGGACGGGTTCTGCGATTTTCTTTTTAACAAAGTTAATTTCTATTCATTTAGCATACTGAATGTCGCTGAAATTTCCAGTTGCCCCAGAATCAATCATAATGGAGATTTCCTTCAATTTATTTTCTCCAAAATGTATGCCGAAAGAAACGGTTCGGTGAAGGGATGCGCACTGTAAAGTGTTAGCCACTTGCTGATGATCTGGGGTTGACTTTTGCTGAACATCCATCAGCACAACCCTTTTCACTGATGGGGTTTCTCTTTTCCCGAATTATTCACTTTGGGATTCTTAGGCCACTCCTTCACAAAGTGTCCTGATTGTCCACAATATAGACACAAATTTCCTGACCTTTTTTCCTTTTCCTCCTTAGATACGGGTCCTCTGACACTGCCTATCTGCATGGACTCTTCTGTAAGATGTGCCTCAGAGTTTTTGGTGCCTTACTGCCTGCTCCGGTCGAATCGTGGTGGGATTGGGCGAAATTCTCGCTTTCATTCTGATCTTCTTTCAAATAGCCTTTGATCAATTTATAATACTAAGTCAGAATTTGAGCTAGTGCCTCTTTTAACTTCTTTAACTCTATAGCCCTCTGTAGAAAATTGCAGCCCTTTTTCTCTCAGGCCATCCTGTTTCAACTATTAGCTTGTTAAATTGAGCCAAATATGAAATCAGATCTCGGTTACCCTGCTTTAGGTCAAGTAGCTCATTGTCAGTAGCTTGGGATATTACTCGACGATCAAAGATTCTGAGAAATTCTGTCTTGAAGCTTTCAAAATTATATAATACTGGATTGTTACGTGAAACTATAGGCATGGACCAAAATGCTGCATCTCCGCTCAAGTAAGACAATACAAAGGCTGTTTTTGACTGATTATCTGCGAAAATGACTGGTCTACAAAGGAAGTGTAACGAGAATTAGGTTAAGAATATCTGCGCCTTATGGGGGTGCCTATTAAAGCGTTGAGGAGGGGCAAGGGGAATAATAGGGAAATTGAACGTATGACTTGTGTGGTTATCTCTGAAGTTGGGTTAGGGAAGTTTTTTCCCGCAGCTCCACTTGTCTGCGAAGAAGCTCCAGAGGTAAGTACAGTAAATTCTTGTATTAGCTGTCGACTCTCTGCCTGAGATCTTTTTATTTCTTCCCTCAATTCTTTGTTATCTTCTATTCATCAAATTGATCCAGCACTCGTTATTGTAACAACCTCAATATTGTAATGCAATTGTATCAATAGTGTTTCATTCAAATATTATTCTGCCACACAGTTAAACACGACATCAATTCAGCAGGTGTATTTCTGTTTCTTTATTCATGACTTCTCCTTCACAATAGGTAAAACCGTAGCCAACGCGTTTCGTCCTCTCGGACATCTTCAGGGCATAAGATTGTTGGCCTTCTATCTTGAGGACTGTGTGTATTGTTCAAATAATTTCTTAATGGTAATGATAACAGTAATCTTGCCAAGTAAAACTCTTCCCAAATTGAATCGTGAGTGGTTTTAAAAAAGCTTGTCAGTTGCACAATACGAATGTCTTCACGTTGATATTTTCTGCTAGTTACGTTACCTTTCTACGTTAGTTCTTCATGATATTTTCAATGGCCTAGACACATCATGTTTTGCGTTATTACATGTCAAGATTCTAACACTTTGTGTTAATACGACAAACGATTAAATGAGGGTGCGCACTATAAATGTGATTATAATGTACCCCTACAAATAAGATGCGATCTCCACTACCTCACACTTCACATCAGTGTAGGTCCAAAAACGTTAACTGCACTTCTCTTTAGTGCGGGTCCATAATGTTCAATGCACTTCTCTTCAGTGCAAACCATACAGTTCAAAACTTTTGGCATGTGCAAACGGGCTGCAGAAAGTTTAGAAGAAGGTGTATGATCTCTACTACCACCAACAAGCTCTCAGGGGAAAGGGTGTGGCCTGACAGCCAGAGCTGCCTTTGGAGCTGCGGAACCAGTTTCGATTCTCAGCATCGGCCCAGCATCCTATTATTCTGGGCAAATTACTTAATCTACCGGTGCCTACCAAAAATGAATGTGTCCTTCTGTAACATAACTGGTGCTTATGTAAAGCGCTCCAATACCTTCAGGTACCACAAGTATCTGACATACTTATAAAGCGCTCGATTGCCGAGGCGTCTTGGAGCTAAGGTGAGTTGATACCGATGAACAGGCTCGCAGGTCTGAGCAGTTAAGTTAAGGGAAAAGCCAGGTCTTAACCTGTTTCCTAAAAGAGACCTATTGGATTGTAGTCTGATAGTAGTCGGGAGGGAGTTCCACCATATATAGCCTTATGCACAAGACAGAGGACTTTGAATTCTACTCTCTGTAGAACTGGGAGCCAGCGAAGCTGTCTGATACTAGCAGATGTGGGGTGGTGGAAGGTCAAGCAGCACCCGTGCTGCCGCATTCTACAAAGACTGCAGTTTAGTGGTCTGGCCTTTGTCAAATCCCAAGTATAAAGCATTTCCATAGTCGATTTTAGAAAGGACAAGAGCTCCTACGACCGTTTTCCTAAGGGTTAGAGGAATAAACGGCAGAATGTTACGCAGAATTTTCAACGTAAAGAAACAGGAGGAGGTTAGCTGGCTGATTTGTTTTACAAACTTTAGTTCATTGTCAAACATGAATCCCAGGTTTCTGGCCATGGTCACAGGAACAGGACAGTTCCCTGCCTCGGAAGGCCACCATGATTGATGTCAAACAGAAGGGCCCAACCCAAACTCAATGACTTCCGTCTTTTCAGTGTTTAGCTTCAGAAAATGTGTGTTCATCCAAGCCATAACTGAGTTGAGACAATTCCGAAAGCTAGTAGCTGTTATGTCCACCTTCTGCATGACTGATACCACAATCTGGGTATTGTCTGCATATGAGACCAAGGTGAGACCATGATCTCCAATTAGTCTAGCCAGCGGGGTGACATACATATTGAACAGCGTTGGTGACAAAGCTGACCCCTGAGTAACTCCACACAGGAGGCAAAGGTTTCCTGACTTAAGACTATCCCAGTGGACTACCTGTTCCCTGAATGCCAGAAATGATGATAGTAGTGCTAGAGCCGTCTCTCTGATACCTACTTCCTTCAGTCGCCGCAATATTACCGCATGATTGATGGTATCAAATGCTGCTGATAGGTCAAGCAGGGTGAGGACGGCTCTTCCCCCCATCCATCATTCTTCGGATCTCTTCTGTGGCCATGATCAAGGCAGACTCAGTGGAATGTCGAGATCTAAAACCATGTTGGGTGGAGACAAGAAGGTGGTTGCAGTCTAAATAGTCAGTGAGTTCCGTATTAATGGCTTTTTCAAGAACCTTTGTCGGTAATGGTAAACACGATATTGGGCGATAGTGTTTCACCTCAGTGGGGTCCAAAGTAGCTTTCTTCGGGATAGGCCTGATACAGGCCTTTTCCCATAACTGTGGAAAGATCCCTGAGCTAATAACCTCATTTAGGAGGGGAGTCAGGTGAGCACTAATTTTCTCAGAAGCCAAGTGCAGAATATACGGGGGGCAAGGGTCCATAGGCGAACCAGATTTCGTCAGAAGTAACAGATCCTCTACTTTCTCTGCCACTAAAACAGAGAATCTTAACAGACTGCTGTGAGTAGGATTGTCCACCAGAGAGTCTTCGTTATTTTCAGTCAGGTTAGATACTGTCTTGTGAAGTTTGTCGAAACCGTCTGTACTTTCGCCTGAAAGAAGGAGGCAATCTTATCCACAAAGTTTTGGTCAGGTGAGAATTGGCTGTCCTGCTGACGCCTTGATAACACTGTCACCGCTTTAAAAAGCTCCTTGAAGGAGTGTTTTCCCTCCTGTACTTTGGTTGTAAAATTGCCATTTTTGCATTTTGTATTGCTGCCTTATATTCCTAAAGCACTAGATTCTAGTCCCTTTTATGTTCATCACTATAATCAGCCCTCCAGAGTCGTTCAGTGCATCTGCATTTAGCTTTAATAGCTCTAAGCTCTGTTTTATACCAAGGTGCAGACGCTTGCTTTCTTTGAGGGTACTTAGTTACTTCTGGAGGTAGGCGATCTACAGATGACCTGATCCAGTCATCATAACTACTAGCTGCCAAATTAGAATCCGACACAAGCTTAGGTGAATTCCTCACCAAGACTGCTTTCAGTTCGCTTTTTTTTTTTTTTTTTTTGAAAACCTTTATTTTCAAAATTCAGGACACAGCTATTCAGCCGACAGCCCGGAGGTTCGGCAGCATTGAGAGTTGGATACAGTGATGTGTCCCCAATACAGTTCAAAGAGTAATACAAAGGTCCAATTTTAAATAAATACAGAAAAAACTCACAGCAAACCCCAGCAAGGCAGAAGCAATGAAAGCCCATGGCGAAAGCCCCCAGGGGAGGCCGGACCCCACTCATCTACTAGTTACAAGACTGTGTACGGAGGAAGCAGGGGGGCAGCAGAGGCCCAAAACGGGTCCTAGAACCAAACTGTGCTGGAAAGTAGGTCAGGGGGAAAGCTGTTCCTCGGGAGGTTCCAGATCCGGGGCAAGACATATTCCCCCCCGGTATTGGTTCCACCGCCCCCAGATGGCATGCCACTTCCGGGGGCGACCTCTCCAGTTCGCTTTTTTGGATAGATTTCCATGGGTGCGATTTAACCATGGGTGGTCCATTCCGATGGTGGCTGCTATTTGTGGGGATTGCTACTTTAAAGGGTATTACATTGTGATCGGACCGTGGCAGAGGCAGCAATTTAACCATCTCAATGTTCTTGTTATTGGTGAATATGCCATCCAGAGTATTGCCTGCTGTATGCGTAGGCTCCGATACAATCTGAGTCAACCCATAACCTGCAAGATTGTCCACCAATAAAGTGGTCTCAGGAATGTTGATGGCTTCAAGGTGAAAGTTGAAATCCCCTAAAATTGTATAAGTTGAGGTTTCTAAACATGATTCGAGAAAAGTCTGAAGTGAACGGGTAAAAGTAGACCTCACCCCTGGAGGTCTATAGATGAGTAGCCCCGGAAAGGACATAGAATTATTACATTTAATGTTAAAAGTCACCGCCTCCGCTTCCAATTGTTGTGCGGGCTCGATCCTCACGGTATAAAGGGACCGATAGATTATGGCTATACCCCATCCTTTTTTCCCCACCCAGTCGGCACATGCTACATCATAGCTCTCAGGTAGTGCAGCATTCCAGTCAGGTTCAGATGAATTATTTGCCCAAGTCTCTGTCAGGAAGATGAGCTCTGAGTTGGTAAGTTGTAACAAACATTCTAGTTCGTATCTGTGTTTCCTCATCGATCTAGTATTCAGCAGGATACCTGATAGTGCCCATAATAGGACGCTGCGGGGTGCTAGCACCTATGCGGGTGACCACTGGGCTTGAGCCAAGGTGCGTTATGGGTGCTATGGTGGCCCCCATTCCTTGTGTGCAAACATTACTTTCCTTAGATGGAAATAGCAGTCCACTACCCCTCCTATCGTTACCCCAACTACTTTTGCTTGGCATGTACAAGGCCACAAGACCACACGAGTTACATCTAGTCGGACCTTTATTACCTCAGCCTATCAGTGAGGTGGGATTTATGCACTCATCAATATTGAGGCTGAGAAGTTGATTTTGTGTATAAATTTGGGGCGAAAAATGGTTAGGGGTTCTGGCACTGGGCGCTTTCCAGGTGCAGACGGGCTTGCCTTTGGTTCGCCGGCGGCACGCCTGCTGCGCGGTTGCAGCATCACGTGATTTATGGACGGAGCAACAAAACTAGAGCGCTGACCTGCCCTAGCGGGCCCGCTCTTACATACAGGCACTGCAGTCACGCAACGGAATTCTAAAAGACTTTAAACACAGAAGTAAAGAGGATAAAACAATTTTAAAATAGAATGTTTCCAAACTGCAAATGCAATTTACATTAGCAGCAACTTAAGGGCTCAATCGAGCAAGGCTGAGGCAGCCGCACATCACCCATCTAGTCCAAGGAGCTCGTAATACACTTGTTATGTTTTTTTAAGAAGTCAGGCTGAATCTGATGCCGAAGCCAGGTGTTGTCATGAAGTCTGACTGAAAGTTTGACATGAAACTAGGATTGCAGCGGAGCCGGTCTGGAGCTGGATCAAGCAAAGGCCTTTCGTGGAACCAGGATGAAGGTGCGCTGCGGAAGGTGTCGTGGCGGGGCCGAACTGAAGCTGTTCTACATTGAGAATGCTGAGATAGGCAGCGGGACTGAAGAGCCGTCCCTTCATGATGGCCGAATTCCACGAGGTAAGGTGAGTATGGGACGAAGGAAACGCTGTTCCTCTCTGACGGAAACAGTCATGAAGACAAGCACGGCTTCAGGAGGGGACTTGGTTTAAATGGCCGTGCTTCCAGTATGGCCGCCAAGAGGTCACTGACGAAACCTTTGCAACCTCCGTGGTCAGGGACCCAGCGATGCTCTTCCCACATGATGGCCAACAGCACCTGCACCACCAGGGTAATCTATAGTATGTTGAGGAGGGGGTCCGCCTAAGACAATGGCAACAAAGGGAGAACAGGACCCTGGCTCAAGATGGTGGCAAAGCTACAGATGCTACTGGTGGGACATGTCATAACATGATTACATGCCGCCTCATTATGGAATTCCCTTCCGCTAGTGCTGAGGGGTAAGCAAGATCTGACTTCCTTCAAAAGGGACCTTAAGACCTATCTGTTCCCTAGGGCAATATAAACATTCTTCCGGTGGTTTAAATAGGGTCTCAGCGCCAGGATACCCTTGGGGTGACAGATGCGCTTAATAAGAGTCAAATACATACATACATACATACATCACAAATAATTATGTTACACAGCCCGTGAATATCAATGATAGCACGAGTGGTGACTGATGAAATAATAAAAACAAAATTAAAAAAATGTAAAATTAATAAACAACACCACTTCACTAAAGTAGGCGCATGGATTCCAGAAATAGTGGAGCAGCACTCTCATGTGTCCAAAGAGGTTGCTTACATCAACTGAAGTAGTTAGTCTCCTGAAGTCTTTTTATAACTCCCAGCAGCTGCATTAAACACAGCAGAGCTTTGGAAAGAGATGCTGTAAGGAAAAACCTCTTTTTGCATGATCACCCACAACGTTTTGGACTGATGCTGCAGGTTTTTTTGACTCTGGGTGTGCACTTAGGCCTACTAACCAGACCTCAATGGCACTGTTCTAATCCTTTACAAAATGTATGTTCAATTGGCTACCCCCAATTGACATAATTAAGTTACTCTTAAGTCTTTAGTGTATGCTACTAAGGGTACAGAGGGCCTGTAAGTTAAAGTGTCCACCCAGGGCTGCAGTACTGATTGTGCCACTCCGAAGTTCAACGGGGCTCCCAGCCCTGCTACTGCAGAATGGAAGAGCAATTTTAAACTGCTAGTTCGACTTTGCCATTTAATGGCAAATCACCCACTTCCCCTAACAATATATATAAATCTCCCCTATAGAAGAGCTATCGAGCCCTAAGGCAGGGAGCTCTATTTTGTAAAACATGTACTTTAATATGTCCTAATAGTAAACCCCCCTGTTGTTTTTACTGTGTAAAGACTAGTTGCCCCATTGGCCAGTACAAGGTTGCAGGCTAACATCTCAGTCCTGCTAACGTCTGAATGGAACTACTGAAAATAGTACTTCAAGGTATCAAATTAATCTTGGCAATAAACCCGGCTTGATGCCCAAGTCAAATTTAATGTCACTTTTAAGGAAAAGCAACTTTTAGAAAGTTGCCACCTGTTGTCTAGTTTTCCAATGACCACTTCCTGGCGACCTTCTGCCATCCTGGGGACTCTTGTGAACGACTCCCCAGCCTTAGAACAATAGAGGTCTGCTGCAGAAGGAGGTGTCACACACCCATCACAGGACGCCACACAGGGTGTTGACCCAAAAGGCAAGTTTCTAAGGAGAAGCTGCCTTTGATGGGCAAATGGCAATCACGCTCGAGAGGTGCTGCTCCTTTGTTCAAGGAGACAAGTTGGCGGCAGGAACAGAGAGGGAAAACCGGTTGCCAAACCAGTTTTTTCTGTGGCCTTGTCGCCGACAGGTAGCCACAGCTCCAGGGGGGCTACCAATCTCTACAAACCCAAGGATGGGTTCAGATAGCTTGAAAGTGGGCAGAATAGTGCACTCTGGGTTTGCGAAATGCTACACATAGTCGGAAGTGGTCATAAGGCGGGGGGGATCCTGGTAGCCCATTGACTAGTGACTGCATCATCCTCCTGTGCACTTTCTGGGCATACATATGGCACCCTGAACCTCAGATCACATCTGGACTGGAGAAAGGAGTGAAGAAGGACTACCCTGTGGACCCCTTGACTTGGTAAGAGAGCAGGGCTTAATTTGCAAAGAAAGTAGGTTCCAGTGCTCTTCTTGGGAAGCCACTGCAGCCTGCACCACCCATTGCCCCTGCCAATGACAGTACCAACACAGCTTCTAGCCATCGCACTCCTACAAATGTGACATTTCAGACTACTCCAGGCCACCCACAGCTATAATAATGGTGTGAGCATCAGGTATTATTCTTTTTTATGCATATCGACTTATTAAATGCTGTTTTTTTTTTTTTTTGGAAAACCTTTATTGTTCACAGCGGTATCTTTACATAGTGTACGTGCACCATCCATGGTATCAAATCAGTTATGCAATTGATGAGTGCTTGTTGAACAATATGACACAGCCGTTCAGCCGACAACCCTGGGGTCCGGCGGCGTTGTACATGGTGGCATTGTTGTAGTCCTTGGACGCGCACCTGAGCAAGTGATAGGTCTATTTTGTTGTATGCGTGTGCTTGGTGTACCTGATTCGCAATGGTGTAGCCTTGCATTTAAGTTAAGCAATTCTAGTCTGTGCTGCCGTTTTCGGGCCCATGTGTGTGCTGTGTGTTGCGCGCCCAGTCCCCGAGCGCTGTGTCTCTCAATCTGTTGGTCATCGGGGCATGCCCAGCTCTCAGCTCTACGCGCCCTTGACAAGAGGTTGCCGCAAGCTTCGGTCGCTCCCATCCCTGGCAGGCCAGACAGGTCATCGCCGCTCCACCGTCAGTAAGCAGGGCACTCAAAATAGGGCAGCGCTTCGGGGATGCTAGACAGCGCAACTGCCATGTGTTATCTGCGACAAATCAGGAATCTAGTCGGGAAACACAGCCGATAAGCAAACCGCTCCCGACGCTTATACGGCAGTAGGGGTAATAGGGGTGAAGGGTCTTAACTCAAACAGGGTCAAGGGGGGGGTGAGGGGGGAGGTCATTTTGCACCAGTGCGGGGAGGTCAACAGCCGCCCAGTGAGGCATAGCGGGTTCGTGCGCCGTGCGCGGGAGATAGCGGCCGGGAGGGGGGGGGGGTGGAGGGGCCCCCGGTCTTGTCGAGAGTCCAAAGCATCTATGCAGCGCCCACGGTGGGAGTCGTTGCGCGCAGGGCGCTCTGCTACGCTGAAGGGGGAGTGGCAGGTCGAGGCAGAGTGGCCTCGTCCTTCCGCCTGAGCCCCCAGCTACGCGCTGGTTGCACTGCTTCAAGACGGGGCGGCAGTATGTTGTAGGCGTGTGTGCTATCTGTGTAGCGCTAGGCCTCAGGTGTCGGCCTCGCTGAGAGTGGGAGTAGAGGGTACCAGAGGCAGGCGGGAGGGAGCAGGAGGTGGCGCCGCTGCAGCTCTAAGGCCGCCTCCGTCAATCCACAAGGGAACGGCAGGCGTCGGTGATTCAGGTTACCCCTCTTTCCTGGCAAGCTGCCTGGAATGCTTTGAGAAGGTCATCCCAGTACTGGGCGATGGGGAATTTGCGGAGCCCCGCTATTTCCTCACGGAGGAGTGCCGTGCTCTCCGCGCGCGCCCAATTATTGAAGGAGGCTGTCCAGTGTCTAACGTGCGGGGGGGCCGCGGCCTTCCAGTGTTTGGTGAGCAAGCGCTTGGCCGTTATAAGTCCCATGTCCCAGAAGCGCGCCTGTACTTTGTTGTTTTTTGTGCGCTTATATAACCCCAGTATGCATGCTTCCCATGTATGCGGCAGTTGCCCGTCAGCGTCGCGTACGAGCAATGCCAATACGTCGTCCCAATAAGGCCGCACCTCTGGGCAGTGCCACAGCATGTGCAGAAGGTCTGCTCCCGGCAGCAGGCAACGCTGGCAAGCTGCGTCTGTCAGCTGGAAGTATCTATTGATCTTGGCGGGCGTAAGATATGCGCGCTGTAGTATGTAGTACTGTATAAGTTTAAAGCGGGGGTTGCGCGGGATATAGGTCGGGCCAGCCAGAATCTGTGCCCATTCTTTGTCCGTCCAGTCTCTTCCCCTGTCCGTCGCCCAGTGTTCCCGCAGTGGTTGCGTGGAAGGTTGCGAGTGCGCCTGCAGTGCCCGCACTAGCCAATGTACAACGTGCGAGCCATTGCCCATAACATGCAGATATTGTATAAAGCTGTGCATCGGGAGCTCCACTGCGATGTCGCCCCATGAAGCAGTGAGCGTGCGCAAGAGGGTCGCATGCAGCAAAAATTGCCCCGCCGGGAGAGGCGCGTCGTCAGCTAGGGTTGCGAAGGTGAGCAATTCTCCATCTGCATATAGGTCGCCCAGCGTGTCCACTCCCGCGCGCCCCCAGCTGGCCAAGTGCGCCTCCGTGAGCGGCCCCGTCGGGCCAGGGGTGCCCAGGAGCGGCAGGATCGGGGCATATGGTGTTGTTGCGCGCGTGAGGCGGAGGCATCTCAGGTAACACCTGCGCGCCACTGCTAGGTACATCTGGGAGGGGCAGCGCGTGCGTGTTATCGGGTGAAACAACGTGTTTATTTGCGTTTGTGTCCAGGCAGCCGCAGTCGAGGCGGTGTCCTCCAGTTGCCTGCCGCCGAGCCATCCCGCCACCCATTGCATCTGTGCCGCGAGATAGTATAGCTCCATGTTAGGGACCGCCAAGCCCCCCGAGTCCGTGGGCAGGTATAGTTTGGTCAGCGCCACTCGCGGTCTCCCCTTGTTCCAGATAAGGGTGCGTAGCAGCACCTCTAGCTCGCGGAACAGCCTGGGGGGGACATACACGGGCAGATTCGCAAAATAATATAGCAGCCGGGGTAGTACAATCATCTTGGTCAGCGCCACACGGCTGGGCACATTAAGGGGTAAAGTGTTCCAGAAGCCAATTTGCGCTCGGACAGAGGCTATCGCTCTGAGGAGGTTTCCCTCCAAGACGTCCGCTGGGTTTCTGTATATTCTGATCCCCAAGTAGCGGAAGGTGGTGGGGTGCCACTGCAGCATGTCCCCACTCAGGCTGATGTCGCATTCAGGCGTGTCCCGACTAAATGGGTAGGCCCCTGATTTGGACCAGTTGATTCTCAGTCCCGACACCCCTTCAAAGGTGCGGAAAATGTCAGAGAGGGAAGCGGGGATATCCGTGATATCTCTGACGTAGAGTAGCAGGTCATCCGCATACAGTGATACCGCATGTAGACCGTCCGCCAATGGGATTCCCCATGTCGGACCCTGTGCTCTGAGAGTCGTGGCCAAGGGCTCCATGGCCAGGGAGAATAGCAGCGGCGAAAGCGGGCAGCCCTGCCGAGTGCCCCTGCAGACCCGGAGGGCGGCCGACAGTAGCCCTCCCGTGCGGATTCGGACTGTCGGGCTACCATAGAGCAAGTCAACCATGGCTCTGTATCCTCCCCCTAGCTGATACTTCTCCATGACTGCTCTTAGGTACGGCCACTCCACCGAGTCAAAGGCCTTCTCTAGGTCTAGTATCAGACACCCCGCTCTGGGCCACTGTTGCGTGGCGTACTCCTGCACCCTAAAAAGACGACGGATATTGTGGGAAGTATGCCGCGTGGGAACAAAACCATTTTGGTCTCGGTGCACCAGGTTGGGCACATGTGGGGCTAGTCTCCTGGCTAGGACAGATGCTAGTATTTTGTAGTCTGTGTTTAGCAGCGCCAAGGGGCGATAGGAGCCCACCCGCGTGCTATCCTTGTCTGGTTTGAGAATGGAGACCAGCGTGGCTTCGTTTAACGTTGGGGGTAAAGTGGCGCTGTCTGCCGCCGCATTATATACTCTCAGGAGTTCCGGTACAAGAATATCCGAGCCGGCCTTGTAAAGCTCAGCCGGGAGCCCGTCCGGGCCCGGGGACTTGCCATTAGACAGGCTGAAGATGGCTTCTCGGAGCTCGTCTGCCGCGAGCTGGGCTCCCAACTCGTCTTGTTGTGCAATGGTCAGCTGTGGCATTTGCAGGGGGGAGAGGTAGCCGGCCATGTCAGGGTGAGGGACCGGTAGGCGAGAGCGGTACAGTGCCTCATAGTGGGTGACAAACGTGTCATGTATGCGCGATTGGGTGTCTACCAGATCTCCACCCTCCGCCCGTATGGCCGCCACTGGGGCCGAGCGAGCTTCTTGGGAGATCAGCCAAGCTAGAAGTTTGCCAGGTCTGTCGCCTAGACAGTGCATCCTCGCGGAATGTGCTGCATAATTTACGCTTCGGAGCCGCTCTAACAGGCGCGCGTGTTCCGTGCGGGCTTCGTGTAGTGAGTCCTCATCGCCTGTCAGAGCTCCCTCCTCTTTGGTAAGCAAGTCAGTCTCTAGCCTAGTCAGGGCTGTCTCCAGTTGGCGTCGCATGTGGCCCTGTGTATGCAGGCAGTGTCCGCGGAGCACTACTTTGAAAGCGTCCCACTCCACCTGTGGGGTGGATGCCGTGCCTGTATTATCCTCAAAGTACTGCGCGGCGCGCTCGAGTAGGGAATCACGGAAAGTCGCGTCTAGTAATAATGTAGGTTGTAGGCGCCATGTGGGCACAGGGGGGTATGGCTGCTCCCAGACTATGGACATGAAGTGTGGGTTGTGATCTGAATGCGTGCGGCCCATGTAATACATGTCTGTGACGTGGGGTAGCAGGCCGGCAGATGCCATGAACTGGTCCAGACGGACATGTAAGTCATGAGCGCCAGAATAGTAGGAGTATACCCGCAGCCCTGGATTGCGCGTTCTCCAAACATCATGTAGGTCCCATTGTGCAGCCCACTCCCGCAGTGCCGTCGCGGCTCCCCGTGCGGAGGCGTGAGGTGGGGGTGGGGAGGAGCGATCCAGTGTGACATCAAGCGTGCAATTATAGTCGCCCCCCAGTATCCATGAAGTTGCATGCCAAGGTGCCATAGTCGCTGAGAGCCGCGCCAGAAAATCGCCCTGATCAACGTTGGGAGAATATAGGGATACTAGCGCAATTTGTTGCCCATTCAGTCTGCCCTGCGCAGCAGCAAATCTGCCCTCCCGGTCTACGGCTATATCCGTGACTTCCCAGGGGGTTCCAGGGCGGATCCAGACCAGCGCTCCGCGAGCATATGAGGAGTATTCCGTGGCATACAGTTGCCCTCGCCATCTGCGATGCAGCGCCTGCACCTCAGTTCTGTTTAAGTGTGTTTCTTGTAGTAGCGCCACGTTGATTTTATGTCGCTTGAGATATGAATAAATATGATAGCGCCTAGCCGGTGTGTGCATTCCACTGACGTTCCAGGTGCAGATTTGTAGGTTAGCCATAGCAGTCGTGTGCGCGCGCGCCCTTCACTCTCCCCCAAAGTGTGACTCCCAAAACCGCGGTCCTCCCCCTCCAGCGCCGCGCCCCCAGCGCCAGGGTGGTGGTAGCGCCGTGTGTGTGGTGCCATGATCTCCAGCGGGACATGGGGACAGGGAAGAAAGGGGTAACATATAGCCTGAACACGGCAACAGAGTCAAAAATACCAAAAGGTCGGCTGTACAACATGTCGCCGTCCAAACGCTCAATTGAGCTCGTGAACTATACAGTCTTAGGGGGTGTCCTGTGACGTATATTCCAACAGTGGATCAAACAGTGTAGTCTTTGGAGAGCCCAGTATCTCTTCCGGGTGAGGTGTAGCGGCCGCTGCTGCTCGGCGGACGCTCCGTGTCTGCCGCTCAGTGGCGCCGCCACGGCTTGCTCGAAGTCAGACAATCGTGGACAGCGGTCTCTGGAGGGCGCGTCCTCCTCCGGGCGCCGCGCATGGCAGCGTTGCATTAGTGCAGCATCGTGTGTCATAGTGTCTGCGGTGTGGGCGATGAAAGCTCATGTCTAGAAGTATAAAATGTACTTACAGTGTCCGGCTTGTTCTCAGGTTTCCAAAGCAGCGACGTCGCGGATCTCGGTAGGCCCATGTCCCACCCAGTGGAAGGCGTGGCTGCTAGGCAGGGACCGGGACATGTCTGTGTCCCGCGTTGTGTGGCAGTTCGCCAAGGGATTACCTTCAGCCAAATAATTCCGCCGTTTGCGGCGTGACGACCGGGAGGTCCCCCGAGCCCAGAGTATCCGGAATCCCATACACCTCCTCATCGTCCGTTGAGGACACAGCAGGGCTGGCTCCCGGGTGATGTGACGACGCCGGAGAGTTGCTAATCGCTGCCACCTTGCGCAATGCATCCCGTTGCTCCTGTTGGACGAGATCCACCGGTGGGGAGTGTTTCCTCATGGCTCCGGCCAGCGAAGACGTGGGCGATCCACGGCGGGGTCTTCGTCGCGGTCCCCGGGTCCGACCTTTAGCGGCCGCCTCCAGCGGTCTTCCTGTCGCCTCTGGCATTCCCCCGTCCAGCCAGGCCTCCGCCTCCCCCGGGCTCGTGAAAAAGTGCGTCGCATCTCGTGCTATCACTCGTAGTTTGGCTGGGAAGAGTAGTGAGTACTTGAGGTTGGCCTCGCGTAGGCGCTTCTTTACTGCCAGAAAGGAAAGCCTCTGCCGCTGCACTTGCACCGTGTAGTCCGGAAAGAACATCACCTTGGCATTGTCTATGGTAATTTCCCCTCGGTTCCTAGCTTCGCGCAGGATAGCATCGCGGTCCCTGTAGTTGAGGACTCGTAGGAGAAATGGCCTAGGGTTAGAGCCAGGGGGGAGCGGTCTTGTAGGTACTCGATGGGCTCTCTCCACTACGAAATACGGGGAGAGCACGTCTTCAGGCAGCAATTCTCGCAGCCAGTCCTCCACCCGACGAGTCGGGTCCATTCCTTCCCATTTCTCCGGAATGCCCACGAGGCGAATGTTGTTCCTGCGTGCCCGTCCTTCCGCATCCTCGGCGCGGTCTTCCAAGAATTCCACCCTGTTCAGGAGATCCTGTACTTTTCTGTCCGTTTGCGCCACCTGTGGTTCTATGACAGCCACGGTGCCCTCCAGCTCCTTGGTGCGATCTTGAAGCTTCCTGTGATCAGCCCGAAGGTGGGTTAAATCTACTGCCACGCCATCGATTCTGGTCTCCAGGGAGGTGCGGGTCTGTTGAAGGGATTCTTCCATACGTTCCATGGCTGCTAGGACGCTGTCCAGCTTCGACGCCACTTGCTCTGCATCCATCTTGGGCAGTGCTTTCGCCTGTTTTCCCTTCGTCGACGCGCTCCCCGATCCGGTGCGCTTTCGCACCCCTCCAGACATGGGGCCAACGGTGTTGGCAAGGTGCTCTCTCCAGGCGCGTGGGGGGCGGAAGCCCGTCCCGCGTGTCGTGTAGCTCCGGCGCCGTCGAGGCCTTTGCGGCGGGCCGTAGGTCTCCTCCAGAAATAGGGGTGCCCCTCGTGCCCACCCGAGGGCGGTATCGGAGTCCGTACCCGTGGGTCCCTGGGTCTCGCGTGGCGTGTCCGCGCCGTCGCGGCCTCCGAGGTGCCAGTTGTGGATGGGCACAAAGCCAGCGGGGCGGCGTCCAGGCGTCTCCCACCTAAGTGCGCGGCCGTGTCCGCGTCTCACCCCCACCCCTCGTGGTCTCGTACTTCCCGGCAGGCAGCATCAATGTGGGCAGGTGCGGCTATGAGGAGCGTTGCCCCCTGCCAACGGGAGTCCGCTCCCAGGTCTCAGTGTCTTGCTAGTCAGAGATAAATATGAGGGGGGGGGGTGGCAGCCCAGTGTCTCCCCGCTCGTTTCCCGACCCTGTGGGCCGTCGAAGCAGCTCTCACCTCCACCAGGCAAGCCAGCTCTTGTAGCATCCAGAGGGCCGCGTCCGCCGCGCGGCGTCCGCGAGGCTCCGTCGTAGTTCCAGCGTCTCTCCGCCTCACCCAGTGTCCCAGGCAGCACACTCTTGGTCAGGTCTGGCAAGCCTTTGCCCATGCGGGTGCCCCAGTGTGCCTCCAGGTCGCTAACCCCTTCGATCAAGCCCCCGGGGGGGGGGGCGGCCCCAGGTCACCCCGAGCTCGGCCTCAGTTGGCGCCAGCCGCTGTGCAGTATCGGCAGGGCGCCATCTACGTCCCGGCGTCGCCCCGTCCCCCTCAGGGCCTCAAGTAGTTCGTCCTCATGTCCATCAGGGCCGCAGTTCTGGTGCCATGCGGGCGTCCCGGTCCGCTGCCCCCGTCGATCGCACCCTCGGGGGGGGGGGGCCGAAGACAGCTCCAAGTGCCGCCTCAGCCGCTCAGAGGTTTCCCCGCAGGTGCCGCCTGCCGCCGCACTCCTCCGCGATGCGCCCCTCGTGGGCCTCAGCGCCAGGCCTACCTGCCCGGCAGAAGCCGCGGGCTCTCGTCGTCAGGGCTCCCAGCAACGTCGGCTCCAAAGCGGCCTCGGCCCCGCCCCCAGAGTCGGTGCAGCTTCGGTGCGCCGTCCAGCGCCGGAGTCGGCCAGAGTGTGCCTCGGGTCGTAGGGCAGGTCCGCCAGCAGTTGCGGGCTGCTCAGGATAAGTTTTAAGGGGTAATTCACCCGGGATAGGGAGGCTCAGCCGGGAGCTCTACCCAGGCACGTCCATTCACCTCGCGTGGTAAGCCACGCCCCCCTCATCGACTTATTAAATGCTGTTGTTGTGCTAAATTCAAAATTAGACCGACAGCGCCACTATGTGGTGGAGGTGGACTGTCACTAGAGCCGGTGCTGACCATTAACAGCCTGTGCCAAGCACTGGAAACCACTGGCTCAAATTAAGCACTGCAGGAGAGGTTGCACGAACCGCTGGACTGCAACTGCTACTCCTTGGGCTAGTGAAGAGAGGACTGCGTCTGTGGTGCCTGGTTCATGGAAAAGTCACCCTAGAGCCCTAGACAGAAAGGGTGAATTACAAGAGTCAGTTGACTGACTCCAGCACCAGGGCCATAAAAGCTGAAGTAGCCCGTTCTGGCTAGTCAGTAGCCACTTTCAAAGAATCACCACTGACTGCAGACCTACAGCCATGAAGACCACCCCTCGACACTCAAAAGTTTCTGGACCCTAGAGAGTCTTCAGAGTGCGGATACGTCACCCAAGATGGACACTAGCCTGTGCCAAATTAAACCACTGGATCCACTGGACAGAGACCAATTGCCCAGTCACTGCTGGACCTCTATTGGCTTGTGGCTTGAAGAGGACGTAGAGAGACCCGACTACTGTGGGCAAAGTCACCCCACCTCAACCGTGGACCAACGAATAACCCTAGGAAGACCCTAGTCGAACACACAGCACCCAAAGCATCTTTCAGCATCCTCCGCATCCTGTATCCTCAGCATCAGGCCTGCTCAATTGAAGTCTATGGTGGTCCTTGCATAAAGTGTGGAACTGGATTTGAGACTGGTTTGGTGACCAGGTAACTGTCCAAATACTCCTTATTGGCCCCCTGACCTTCTCCCTGTCGGAAATGGTCACGCAGTCCAAACCGGAGTAGTCAAACACAACTCTTTAAAACTTTTCAAAAGTTTCCAAACTTTACAGTCACCAATGGTTGCTTGCAGTTGGCAGTTAAAAAGCTGAGATGTACTTTTTACTTTATAATTGATATCTCTGGAACCGCCAGTGGATTTTGTTCTTCTTGGTGTATAAAAATTAATAAAAATATAATCCTTGTTTTTAGGTCTCGCCTGAGCCAGCGCATGCGCTGCTCTGGCGAGACATTTAGTAAGCTGCTTCTCGAAGTGCTACCAAATCGGCCACCAGCTTGCGGTCACGCACACAAGCACGCGTGCCATGCTCCGCCTCTAACTGCTGCGTGCGCATCCCTCGCGTGGTTTGCACAGAGCGCGTCATCGCGATCACTTTCGCTTTCACCGCGATCGCGATTACTTTCGCTTTTACGGCCGCGTGGCCAATGCTTGTTTCTTTTTTTTTTGTCAAAATTGTTTTTATTAATCACATGTGAAAGAATAACATACAAACCATACCATGGCAAGAGTGTCGCAGCTGCCTGGCCCAACCAGCAAAAGGGAATACAACCACAATGAACCCGCCCGTGCGAAGGCCCACACAAGGGAAAGCTTCCCCCATCGTAGCAGTCGCTATAGGAGGGTTACAGAAGAGTCAAGATAAGAAGAGGAAGCCAGCCCGGGCAAAGTGCCCCAAAGACCTTCAACGAGCGTCCAGCAAACAGCAACAGTCCCTTGCTGGTCCGGCACTACGAAAGGCTGCGCTTATCAGTCCCACTGTCAACATGGCGTAAGGCTGCCTCTACATTGTACCACCATCCCCAATTCCCCACATCCCCCTCCCCCCTCCCCCACCCCGACCCCAGGTCTGGAAAGAACCAGAAAAACAAGAAGAAAGAGAAAAAAAGAAGGAAAGGAAAGAAAGATGGAGACAGGGGGGGGGAACTCCGGTCGCCGGACCTGAAGGTCCA
The DNA here is from genome assembly GCF_964204655.1 of Triturus cristatus. Lineage (NCBI taxonomy): Eukaryota > Metazoa > Chordata > Amphibia > Caudata > Salamandridae > Triturus > Triturus cristatus. Next base: position 1,621,165,844 of record NC_140589.1, on the reverse strand, counting down.
CTGCTATGTCCAGGGAGGAGCGATGTCCGTCCCCCGTGCAGACCCATCAGGGGTCCACTCAAGAACCCCCGGCACCCCGGGGCACACAGGCAGGGGGCTCCCCCGAAAACCTCCGCGGCCAACTACAATTGGAACAGCCGCAGGCCCCTAAGCTGAGGCGGACACACCGCCGCCGGCAGCCCCCTAGAAAGGAACGTCACCAACTGACCCCATTTGAGCTCAAACGCGGCATAGTCGTCTCTGAAGATATCCGTCATTCTCTCCAAGCTCAGGAGTCTCCAGAGGCGGGCATGCCACATCGAGGCCGTGGGCGCCGTCCGCTTCCTCCAGTGGGCCGCAATGGCCACCTTCGCCGCCCCCAAGCACAGCCACATCACGGCCTTATCAGCTCTAGTTTGGTAGCGCAGGGAAGGATCTCGAAGGCCCAATAACGCAAAAGCCATGGAGGTGGGGATCGGGTAGCCCAACATGGATTTAATGTGCGCCAAGATCTCTTCCCAGAAGGGGCGAATCGTGGGACACGTCCACCAAATGTGCTCAAAGTCCCCCAGCAACCCGCAACCCCTCCAGCAGCGATCAGAGGTGCCTGGAAAAATACGCCGCAGTTTATCCGGGTACAAATACCAGTCCACCATTACCTTCATATGCGCCTCCCGTAATTCTATCGAGTGGTTGTGCTTAGAAATATCCGACCATAGCGCCTCCCACTCCCAATCCTCGAGGGGACGCGACAGCATAGCCTCCCATTTAGCCTTATAGCGCGGTAACGGGGAAACTACAGTGGCCACAAGGTGGCCGTACAGAAAGGAGATCGCCCCCCTCATGGACGTGGTAGTGCGCACAAATTTTTCAAAGGGTGTCTGGGGCCGGTGGATCGCTGCCTGAAGCTCCCGTGATTGCAGCCAATGCTTGAGCTGAAGATAGCGATAATGCTCGGTGTGCGGGAGGCTGAAGTCAGCCCTACATTCGGAAAAAGTCATCAATCGGGTCCCCTTAAAAAGATGGGCCACCATTAAACACCCCCCCTCCTCCAATGCAGCGAACGGCCCCCTTGTAAGCGCCGGAGGAAAGGCCGCGAGACCGTAAATAGGAGTGTGTGGGGAGGGGAAAGAAGTCCACCTCTCGTCCGCAGCCAGTGTGTCCCACACGCGCAACGTTGTCTTAGTGGGCGTGCTGATGTATGTGTTTCCTGGTCTATCCCGTTTCGGGCGCCAAGCCAGATCCCAAATCGTCCGACCCGCCACCGACCTGTCCATATGTAGCCAATGTTTCTACGACTCCCTCTTTGACCATTCTATCAAGACGCGCAATTGAGCCGCCTTGTAGTAGAGGTAGAAGTCGGGGAGGCCTGCCCCGCCCGCAGAGCGAGGCCTCCGCAACAAGGAGAATGCCAGTCTTGCCCTGCCCCCCTGCCAGATGTAGCGGGAGCATAGTGAGCGCATTGTCGAGAAAAAGGAAAGAGGGACCTCAACGGGGAGGGCCTGGAACAGATGGAGTAGCTTCGGCAATATCGTCATTTTAAGCGAGTGAATGCGCCCCAACCAGGAAATAAACAGGGGCTTCCAATGCGCTAATTCGACCTTGATTTGTGCAAGGAGTGGGGGGAAATTAGCCTTATAGAGGTCATCTATTGAGGGGGTGAGTTGAACTCCCAGGTATTGGAGCGAGGCCGCCGCCCACCGGTACGGTGTGCACTGCCGAAGGCGCAAAAGCTCCTCGTCCCGCATCGTAAGATTAAGGATGTACGATTTGTCCTGGTTAATCTTGAACCCCGCGACCCGCTCATAGCGCTGCAGTTCGGAATGGAGCGTCGGGAGCGACACAAAGGGGTCGGCGAGGGACAGAAGCACGTCATCCGCGAAGAGGGAGATCTTATGGTCCTCCCCTGCGAACGGGATACCCGCAATCTGCGGATTACGTCGGACGGCCATCGCCAACGGTTCAATGCTCAGGGCAAACAAGAGGGGGGACAAAGGGCACCCCTGTCTGGTGCCCCTCGAGAGGGCGAACGGGGTCGAACCAGTCCCATTGACCTGAACTCGCGACGTAGGGATGCGATAATTGGCCCGGACCATTGCGATGAAGGCGTCAGCAAAGCCCATCCGCCGCATGGTGGAAAAAAGGAAGCCCCAATCCACCCGGTCGAACGCCTTTTCGGCATCAAGTCCGACCAGGACGGCCGGCAGATGGCGTTTAGAAGCTTTTTCAATAAGATGCACTATGCGCCGCGTATTGTCGTGCGTTTGCCTCCCCGGAATGAAACCAGATTGGTCGGGGTGGATCAGGGCCGCCATGAGCGGGCTGAGCCGAGCCGCCAAAATCGAGGAGTATAGCTTGGCGTCGAGATTCAACAATGCGATCGGGCGGTAAGAAGAACAGTGATCCTTGGGTTTCCCCGGCTTGGGGATGACCGTGATCACCGCTTCCGCCATGGACGTGGAAACCACCCCCTGGGCGACGATAGCGTTAAAGAGCGCTTGCAGGCGTGGGGCTAGGTCCGGCGCGAAGGTACGATAGAACAAAGCTGTAAGGCCATCAGGCCCCGGAGCTTTATTCAGTTTGAGCGCCATTATGGCCTTGGTAACCTCCTCCAGGGAGATGGGAGCGCAGAGGTCCGCATTGGCAGCCGCGGTAACTTGAGGGAGTGGTAGCTCCCGCAGATAATCATCCTGTGCCGGGCCGTCCAGGGAGTCCGACGTATAGAGCGTGCTATAGAAGGAGCGGAAGCAGTCCGCCTTGCCCGCATCCGAATGAACAACCACGTCCATGGCATTTCTCACCCCCTCGATGTATTCCCTATCCCGCTTAACTCGTAGCTGCCTGGCCAGATGTCTCCCCACCTTGTTCCCCTGGCTGTATGAGGTGTGACGGAGCCGCAGGAGGGTAAGTTCGGCCCTATTGGCGTAGATTGCCTTGAGTTTGCCCCTCAGTGCCGTAAGGGGCCGCAAGGTAAGGCAAGAGGGTTTAGCCTTGTGGGCCTGTTCCGCTGCCACTAACTCTCCCTCCAGGCGTTCTCGTTCCGCTGTGCGCTGCCGGTTGAGCGCGGAGTTGAGTGTGATGCACTTGCCCCTGAACACCGCCTTGAAGGCGTCCCACCGCGTCTGCTCCGAGGTTTCCCCCTCGCAGTTGAGGGCAAAGTAATCATCTATAGCTTCCCGTAGCGATGCGCGTAGGACTATATCCCTGGTAAGGGAAGCGGGGAAATACCATTTCCGCTGGTGCTCCCGAGGGCCCGGCCAGTGAAGCGTCATCGTAACCATACTGTGGTCGGAGATGGAGAGCGGCAGGATCCGCGCATCTCGCAATGACCCCGACAGAAAACGATTAATAAAGATATAGTCCAACCGTGCATATGATTGGTGGACATGCGAGAAGTGGGTATAATCCTTTGTGGAAGGATGCGCTTGTTTCTTTTTGCCGGAGTACTCTTTTAGAGTGCATATGTTTTCATGTTGCTTGGCCCCTTCTGTTCCCTCCATGACTGCGTCATTCCTGTTTTATGCCCAATTTCTCTTCTCCATGCCCGCTTTCTTCCTGTTGCTTGTCCCGTCTGCTGTCATGCTGGTGCATGTCGCCTGCTGCCCTACTCCTGTTGTCTGTGTTGTTGTTTGCCCCCTCTCGCTGTAAGTGTTGGTTGAGCCTCCTCAATTTTGTTGCTTCCCCCTCCTGCTCTCCCATTGCAGTCCATGTTGTTGCTTTGCCCACCCGTTGTCCATGTTGTTGCTTGTTCCCTTCCACTGTCCGTATTGTTCCATGCTCCCTGCTACTGTCTGTGCTGTTGTTGTTTGCACCATCCCACCCTCCTACTATCTCTGTTGTTGCTTGCACCTCCAGCTCTCCATGTTTTTTTCTGCCCCCTTCCACCCTCAGTGTTGTTGCTTATCCCTCAAACATCCTTTTGCCACCCGTATTGTTGCTTGCCTGCCCACTCTCCAGTTTACTGCTTGCCTCCTCCTGCCACAGCTGTTGGCCCCTCCACCAACCTGCTACGGCAAAAATGGCTATGATAGGGCTGACTGCATGATATTTTTTTTTAATAGCTCTCAACCACGTACACAGCCTCCCTCCTTTTGTCATTGCTTTCCTACCAACCAACTTGTTGCTGGTTCTCACACCACCTTCGAAAACAAAACATTATAAGGCTTTTTTCCTCACTCATGGCCTCCCTCCGTAATGCCTTCCATCTGCCCTCCTGTCAGCAATACAAATAATTATGATGGGCCCAGCACTGGTTGCATAATAGTGCTTTTTATTTACTTTCTGCAAGTAGTCTAGCTGCTGTACAACATGACTTAAAAACATTGACAAATCCAACAGCTCTCTTGTATGGGAGACCTATTGCCTTTGTCAGTGTTCATTTACTTTATGCTATCACCCCACTCAATCAACAACAAGCATTGGCATAGCCAATAGGTCTCGCCTTTGGGACCTTATAAGTGTTTAGCCATGCAACACTTGATGTTGTTGCACCAAGGATATTGTGCTACATAACTAAATACTTATAAGGTCGCAAAAGCGATGCCTATTGGCTATGCCAATGCTTGTTAAAATTGGTGTCGGATTCTTTTCGTGTATTCAGACTTTTTATTACATTTTTTTGTGATTCTAAATGCCTTTCTTTTTTTTCCATAGTTTGGTAATTCTAAATGACTTTCTTTAAGCGTTGCTGCTCAAAGCCACTGCTACCCAGGGTTGAGCTAGCGGTTTCAGAAATGACCCTAACTGGACCCAATATGGTTTTGTGAGTGTATTACATGATGAGTCCTCACAACCACACCCTATACTACATCACAATCCTTACAGATGGATTTAAAGTTCTAGCACTTCATACCACATGTGGTATTTAACCTGTTGTGAGTGAGAGGTCAATCTGACCTACAAATTTATTCTCTCACTCACAATGAGTAAGGCTTGAGTCTCTGGCTATATTTTACCGACTGCTCTTGGTTTTCTAAGCATTGTTGTTCCACTGATTCCAGCCTGCAAACCGTTTTGAAAACTAGAAGGAGTTGTTCACACAGAGAATGCAGCCTTTTTCCATTTATTGAAAGGATCATGCAACATCTTGTATAGTTTGATAGTCTCTAAGTAGGTTGGTATCATAAGTGTGCGTGTCATTAACGAGACAGCAGTTGGATGGAATAAGTAGGGAGATTCTATTGTGGGAGTATATTCTACATCTGTTGGCAAAGCTGCTGGATCCTTGTATTGCTCTTTGTCATTATTTGCAAAGTGCTGGACTGTGTAATGGTACAGCACTGATAAGTAGCATGCTCAAACTAGGATTACTGCAGAAGCATCAGATCAATTAGAGATTGTGCCACCTAAGTCAGGAGTGTTGGCATGAATGCTATTGTGGTATTGTACGTCTTAGGCTAGTGTTTGAATAAGAGAATTGAGGTTGTGTCAGATGGCATACGTGATACAAACTGGAAACGTGTGTATCAGTTACTGTGAACAGCCACGTGGGGCACATGCTGTCTACATTACTGAGTGGAACACTGATGATGAGGCAGGTACCGTTTCTCTATTCTTGTACTAGTTATTGGCACTGAAGCCTTTGTAGGAAAGTGCCCCTTTTGACATGTCACCCCTACTTTTTGCCTGGTATTATAAGCAATTTTAACTGAAATGCACCAGGGCCCTGCTGACCAGGTCCCAAGTGCCATTGCTCTTTTCCTATAACAAGGCAACTGTTCAATTGTTCCCCAAGTATGTAATGTCCTGGGCATCTTCCCTGAAGACGAAAAATTAAAAGGGGGCTTCAGCCAAATTGCCATCACATGCTCTAGGCACTGGATGGTTTTAATCATTGAAACAGCTCTTGAACACAGCAAGAAAGAATTGAAAGAAAAAGCTGATTTGGAATACGAACTCTTAGGCTGTGACAACCTAGAAGAGGCAAAATCTGCTCGGGACATGCTTAACAAAACCATTCCCAAATTTAACACTAGTGAGCTAAAGAAGAAGGCAAATAAGGTCCAAAAAGACATGAAGAACTTAGTAGGACAAGGCATACCTATACCTTCACGACGAATATTACATCCAAACACAGCCCACACGATAAAAGGACCAGAGATTAGTCAAATTTTCTGAATCCTCAGGAGGGTCAGAAACCTTAGAAGTCCCCGTAGAAGGTACTAACAGTAGCTAAGACAATCAAGGATCACGACAGCGAGGCAGAGGCAACTAGGTGAACGGAGGGAGACCATGGAATCAGTACTCAGGCGATCACCAAACTCATAGAAAGTACTAGAAGTGGGGCCTGGAAGCACAGTACACCACGAAAATACTAACAGTAGGTAGCCCAACACTACACAGAGTAATGACCTCATGAGAGTGCGCAGAGAGAGTATGATCCTCCCTTTTTCTACTCCACCCACCTCACAGTGCATTCCCATCTTCAACTTATCCATCTACCTACTATCCTCAGAAAAGATCACCTTACTCAGAACGGGGCTCTCCTTTGTCAAAACAGAAATAATTGACATTTTTGGACTGCAATTTGAACTCCATAAATGTTTTCGAAGAATCAGACAGAGTTATCCACACTGCTTCTTTGGCATCCTCACATAAACCTCCATCTTCAATGCATTCCCTCTAATGCCATGGTGCCTCCTGTAATATTACCCTTTGATAAAGTGATGCTAGAAGACAATAATTGTTTTAGAACATCAAGATCTTACACTCCATACAATATCTCCTGGCCTGAGAGGTGGTCTCTAAACAAATTGAAGACTGAGGATTCCATTCATAGTAAAACCCGCAGACAAAGGAGGAGGAATTATGATACAAGTCAAAGAAGCCTATAATTCCGAAATCATGAGACAATTTAGCAACCACAATCATTAAACCAAACTATCTCCTAACCCGCTCCCTGGAATCAGGCTTAAGATACTTCAGACCACCACGTGTGGTCTTGATGAGGGCTTACTGACACAGCAAGAATTTGAGATCCTCAAAAAAAATGACGGAGGACACCTTTATTGTATACCCTTCCCAGGATTCACAAAGATGCCAACAAACCCCAGGGCAGACCCATCCTGTCGGGTTGTGACTGTGTCCTCGAGCCCATAGGGGGAATACATAAATTTTTTAATAAAGAATTTCTTCCCTGTTTAGATACCTACATGAGGGATAGCACGTACAGGATTAACCTAATCGAAGGTTTGGAATTTGACCCCACACAAGAACTACTAGTGACCCTAGACATAGAATCCCTATAGACCAACATTCCCCAGAGGGAAAGTATAAAGGTTATCAGACAAGTCCTTGATAGACGACCTGTCCCCTATCATGTCCTTACCAACTTAATCACAGAGCTCCTCGAAATTGCACCCACCACCAACTACTTCATGTATGGGAATGAGTACTATCAGAAGTGCGCCGGTACATTTATGGGAACATTTTTTGCACCAAATCTGGCTAACTTCTATGGAAGCCAGTTCGAAGTAGACTTTGTTACCACAGAATATGTCCCCTTTTTCAACATAATTCGCTGCAGAAAAGATACATTGATGATATTTTTATGATCTGGATAGGCCCCACAGACATCTTGACACTCTTAATTCATTATCTCTACCTAAGCTCATACATGAAACCCACAGAGCGCAACATTATAAAATCTTCCTGTCATGGGCACCAAAGGATGGCCTCCCCTTCGGCCAATTCCTTAGACTGCGTAGGAACTGCACACTCAGAGGAGGTTTCTTTAAAGAAGGGGCTATACTGAATAAAAAAAATTCAAGAGAGGGGTTATGACATACATCTTATCAAGACGTCCATGAAAAAGGCATGATATAGCCCAGAGAGGCCATACTACAAATCAGAGAAAAACCCTTTTCTAATAAGATTGCCTGTGTCACCACTTTTTGCCCGGACACTTATAAAATAGTTAAAACATGTTATGTAAAAAGTCTGATGGTCTGTCCTGACTACAAATGGCTAGGTGGCTCTCATTAACAGACAGGTGTTTTGATTCAATGCAAGCTTGTTTTATGGCTAGTAATGCTCTCCCAAACACAGCAGGTTTGTTCTCATGATATCAGAACGTAAGAAAACTGGACACTGGTTGCTCTAGATCATCATCAGATTGAACATGCAATAAGACTGTGCCAACTGCTCTTCCAGAAGGACTGGCTTGCGCTGTCAATTGTTGTGTGAGATTAGGCTGACTGAGGACTGGGGGTTAAGTAAAGATATTCTTTAACACTTGAAAGGCCTTGTCAGCTTCTTGAGTTTGGCAAAACCCATTATATAGACTCAGTTTCTTCAGTTTATGAGAAACATAATACGTCTTATGGGCAAAATCAAGGATGAATTGGTGATTGAAGTTTGCTGAACTAAGGAAGTATTGTATTTCTTTAATAAGTAAAAGAAGGCCAGTCCAGCATAACAGATATCTTGTTCAGATCCATGGCTATACCTGGAACAGAGAAGGGGTAGCCAAGATAGTCAAGGTTATCCTTCACAAATTTGCACTTCTGTGGCTTGCAATGTAGATGAGGCCAGGACCATACTGGCCGCAGTGGGCATCAGGCGTTTTCCCGAGAGACTGGACGGGAGGGGCTGTTTTTCCAGCAGAGGGGGGCGTTTTTTGTTACTGGGGACTGGTTTTGCAGCTGTAATGCAATATCAGGCCCCTGTAACAAAAGCAGCAGTGCTACACACTTTCAACTCCGTCCCCCCTGTCCGGAGGGGGGGAGGGGGGGGCGGGGGTCTGCTCCTACAAAATTTCCAGGGCTGCTTTGTGTTCCCACTCCAGCCCTGGATGAGGCAGACAAAGTTGAGGCAGGACGTACTGGACATGGTTTCTTTGGGACATTAAAGAAGATGATGCGAGTAACTGAGTGCTCACCCGATATTGATTGCATATGATTAAGACTAGCATGAGTTGAAACGCGTTTGCTACATACAAGGGCACAAGTCGGGGGTACACGCGGGTGGACGGCGTCCACCCACTTTTTTCACAGGGTGGACGCTGTCCCCGCTGCCAAGAAGTTGGGCCCCACTGAAAAAGATGCTGAATTCATCCCGGTGTAATTTCCAAACACCGGAACACTTTCAGCAGCGCCTGCACGTTATTATCTGATTTTGATCTGCAACAACGTGCAGGCAGGGACGGGATGGGGCTGTCTTTTTTCTGACTCCTGCTGGGCCCATAACAAAGGCCGAATTTGAGGGGTCATCAGGCCTCCTTATGTTTGAGTCTCCTGGCTGGCAGCAGTCAGGAGCCTCACACCTAGAAGCAAATGCAGCAGAGGGAAAACAAAGGCTCACACCTTGTTAGCACTTCACATATACTTGAGAGGCAGCTTTTCAGTTTGTTCAGTCTCTGTTTAGGAGATATGCATGCACTTTAAGAAGTCAGATGTGTTGATCTTTCCCAGTATTTGCACAAAATAAATAGCATTTATATAGAGTTTACTACCCCTGAGGAGGCATTGTAATAATTTAAATATCACCATTTTTTCTTTTAAAGCACTATGGGTAGAGAGGAAGCTTTACACTGACAAAAGGCAACATTGGTTTATGTGAAGCTTACAAAAGTGTGAATCTTCTACCTAAATCAGGAGGGTTTGCAAGTATACTCGAAATGTGCTCAAAAGTACTCATGATAGACCTGCTAAACATATGGGCTTAAGATCTGATGTCACTTTTTGTGATACCACTTCCTGTGATGTCACGCGCTGTGATGTCACGCTCCTCACGCACCGTGAGTCATGTGCCGTGATGCCACTTGCATACTGATTAATTAGGTTAGCCCCCCCACTTCTTTTTTTAGGACTTGTGCCCTGCTACATACCCTGCCTCTTAAATATAGAATTCTTCATTGAAGCATGTCCGGTTGGGCCTGTATGCAGGGCACTGTAAGCGGCACGTGTTCTCTGCTGGAAATATTTGGCATTCGACGCACCCTAAACAGGCCCCGACCCGAGGGGCTGGGTGTCCCGAGCATCACAGACATGTGGATAATATGAATGAAGGGATGCCCACTGGCTCCAATTCAAGATGTGGACAGAGTATTGTTGGCCGGGCCACCGTGTGTGAGGTCTTCCCGGACGCAGCAAGTCTTTGAAAGCAGCCAGGGTCTGTAGGGGTATTTTACCCTTGCACGTCGTGCTGTCTGAAATGATCGAAGAAGGCAAGTTTTAAATCAATACATAAACTGGGTTTTAAATAAGAGCAGCATTTCCCTTGATAGCCAACTGATGCTTAACCCCTTGTATGCCCATGACGAGCTGGACTCGTCATGGAGCACAGTCGCGCTGTGCCAATGACGAGTCCAGCTCGTCATGAGGCATACCCTAGGGAATCCCTCATAGGGATTCCCTTTCTGCAAAAATAGCCTCGGGTGCTGGGGAAGAGCTTCCCCAGCACCCGAGGCCCCCCCCCCCTTTCACTGTAATGACGATCGGCGCGCACGTCGCGCCGACGTCATTACAGTGAAAGTGAAACTGAAATGAGCCAAGATGCTCATTTCAGGTTTCACTTTGTACGTGCTCAGGGGGCTATCTCAGCCCCCTGTGTACGTAGAAAGACGGGAGAGGTATCGTTGGAAAGGGAAGAATCTCCCCTTTCCAATGGTACCCCTCCCCAGTGGATCCCTGCTTGGGGATCGCCACAGGAGGGCGATCCCCAAGCAGGGATCCACCCACTAGACACCAGGGAGGGAGGAGCGACCCCTTGGGCAAGGACCTTTGCTCCCCCCTGTTTAATTTTGGCAATTTTAGTCTTTTTGCCCCCCCTGGGGGGCGGATGTGGGCATTAGCCCCCAATCTGCCACCCAGGGGGGGTAAAAAGCCCACTAGACACCAGGGAAGATTTGTAAAAAAAAAAAAAGGGATGGGGGCTGCCCAAAATGGGCAGGCCCATGCCCCCCCCCCAATTACTACAGTCTTTCTCCCCCCCCGGGGGGCAGATGGGGCATTGGCCCCTAATCTGCCCCTTCTGGGGGGCAGAAAGCCCACTAAACACCAGGGATTAGTTTTTAGTTATATTTTTAGGGTGGGGGCTGCCCGCAACGGGCACGCCAATGCCCCCACCCACCCGCCACCATTACAGCCTTTCTGCCCCCCCTGGGGGGCAGATGGGGCATCGGCCCCTAATCTGCCACCCGGGGGGGGGGGCAAAAAGCCCACTAGACACCAGGGAATTGTTAAAAAAAGAAAATAGGGGAGGGGGCTGCCCAAAACGGGCAGGCCCATACCCCCACACCACCCCACCCCCCAATTATTACAGTCTTTCTGTCCCCCCCGGGGGGCAGATGGGGCATTGGCTCCTAATCTGCCCCTTCGGGGGGGGCAGAAAGCCCACAAAACACCAGGGATTTTTTTTGCGCAATTGTTTTTAGGGTGTGGGCTGCCCGAAACGGGCACACCAATGCCCCCACTTCCCCCCCACAAAAATGTCAGTCTTTCTGCCCCCCAGGAGGCAGATGGGAGCTGTAGCCCCCAATCTGGCCCCCCTTGGGGGCGCAGAATGCCTACTAGAAACCATGGATTTTTTTGTTTTATTAGTGTAGGGGTAGGGGCTCCCCAAAATGGGCATGACAATACCCCACCCCACCCCCAGAGAAATTCCAGTCTTTCTGCCCCCCGGGAGGGCAGATGGTGGCTGTGGCCCCTGATCTGCCACCTGCAGGGCATTCTGGGTAAGGAAACGTTGGGGGATCCACGCAAGCCATACCTCCCTGGAATCCCCCGGGTGTCTAGTTTTCAGAAAAGTGTGGGTTTGGTAGGTTCCCCTAGGTGGCCGCCGAGCACCGGCCAAAAACCCAGGTGACCCCCCTTGCAAAACCAGGTCGTTTTGAGGTAGGCAATTTTCATGTCACCTCAATACGTTTTGGGCCCTTGCCTGTCGTGGGTACTTGGGCCTCCCACACGAGTGAGGCACCGTTTTTATCGGGAGACCCGGGGCAACGCTGGGTGGTAGGAAATTTGTGTCAGCCCGGTGATGCCACAACTTTCCCACACAAAAATGTGTGAAAAAGGTGATTTTTTTCAGCTAAATTTGAGGTTTGCAGGGCATTCTGGTAAAGGAAACGTTGGGGGATCCACGCAAGCCATACCTCCCTGGAATCCCCCGGGTGTCTAGTTTTCAGAAATGTGTGGGTTTGGTAGGTTCCCCTAGGTGGCCGCCGAGCACCGGGCCAAAAACCCAGGTGACCCCCCTTGCAAAACCAGGTTGTTTTGAGGTAGGCAATTTTCATGTCGCCTCAATACTTTTTGGGGCCTTGCCTGTCGCGGGTACTTGGGCCTCCCACACCAGTGAGGCACCGTTTTTATCGGGAGACCCGGGGGAACACTGGGGGGTAGGAAATTTGTGTCAGCCCGGTGATGACCTAACTTTCCCACACAAAAATGTGTGAAAAAGGTGATTTTTTCAGCTAAATTTGAGGTTTGCAGGGCATTCTGGGTAAGGAAACATCAGGGGATCCACGCAAGCCATACCTCCCTGGAATCCCCCGGGTGTCTAGTTTTCAGAAATGTGTGGGTTTGGTAGGTTCCCCTAGGTGGCCGCTGAACACCGGGCCAAAAACCCAGGTGACCCCCCTTGCAAAACCAGGTCGTTTTGAGGTAGGCAATTTTCATGTCGCCTCAATACGTTTTGGGCCGTTGCCTGTCGCGGGTACTTGGGCCTCCCACACGAGTGAGGCACCGTTTTTATCGGGAGACCCGGGGGAAGGCTGGGTGGTAGGAAATTTGTGTCAGCCCGGTGATGCCTCAACTTTCTCACACAAAAATGTGTGGAAAAGGTGATTTTTTCAGCTAAATTTGAGGTTTGCAGGGCATACTGGGTAAGGAAACGTTGGGGGATCCACGCAAGCCATACCTCCCTGGAATCCCCCGGGTGTCTAGTTTTCAGAAATGTGTGGGTTTGGTAGGTTCGCCTAGGTGGCCTCTGAGCACCGGGCCAAAAACCCAGGTGACCCCCCCCTTGGAAAACCAGGTTGTTTTGAGGTAGGCAATTTTCATGTCGCCTCAATACGTTTTGGGTCCTTGCCTGTCGCGGGTACTTCGGCCTCCCACACGAGTGAGGCACCGTTTTTATCGGGAGACCCGGGGGAATGCTGGGTGGTAGGAAATTTGTGTCAGCCCGGTGATGCCTCAACTTTCCCACACAAAAATGTGTGAAAAAGGTGATTTTTTCAGCTAAATGTGAGGTTTGCAGGGCATTCTGGGTAAGGAAACATTGGGGGATCCACGCAAGCCATACCTCCCTGGAATCCCCTGGGTGTCTAGTTTTCAGAAATGTGTGTGTTTGGTAGGTTCCCCTAGGTGGCCGCCGAGCACCGGCCAAAAACCCATGTGACCTCCCTTGCAAAACCAGGTCGTTTTGAGGTAGGCAATTTTCATGTCGCCTCAATACGTTTTGGGCCCTTGCCTGTCGCGGGTACTTGGGCCTCCCACACGAGTGAGGCACCATTTTTATCGGGAGACCCGGGGGAACGCTGGGTGGTAGGAAATTTGTGTCAGCCCGGTGATGCCCCAACTTTCCCACACAATAATGTGTGAAAAAGGTGATTTTTTCAGCTAAATTTGAGGTTTGCAGGGCATTCTGGGTAAGGAAACGTTGGGGGATCCACGCAAGCCATACCTCCCTGGAATCCCTCGGGTGTCTAGTTTTCAGAAATGTGTGGGTTTGGTAGGTTCCCCTAGGTGGCCGCCGAGCACCGGCCAAAAACCCAGGTGACCCCCCTTGCAAAACCAGGTCGTTTTGAGGTAGGCAATTTTTATGTCGCCTCAATACGTTTTGGGCCCTTGCCTGTCGCGGGTACTTGGGCCTCCCACACGAGTGAGGCACCGTTTTTATCAGAAGACCCGGGGGAACGCTGGGTGGTAGGAAATTTGTGTCAGCCCGGTGATGCCTCAACTTTCCCACACAAAAATGTGTGAAAAAGGTGATTTTTTCAACTAAATTTGAGGTTTGCAGGGCATTCTGGGTAAGGAAACGTTGGGGGATCCACGCAAGCCATACCTCCCTGGAATCCTCCGGGTGTCTAGTTTTCAGAAATGTGTGGGTTTGGTAGGTTCCCCTAGGTGGCCGCCGAGCACGGGGCCAAAAACCCAGGGGACCCCCTTGCAAAACCAGGTCGTTTTGAGGTAGGCAATTTTCATGTCGCCTCAATACGTTTTGGGGCCTTGCCTGTCGCGGGTACTTGGGCCTCCCACACGAGTGAGGCACCATTTTTATCGGGAGACCCGGGGGAACGCTGGGTGGTAGGAAATTTGTGTCAGCCCGGTGATGCCACAACTTTCCCATACAAAAATATGTGAAAAAGGTGATTTTTTCATCTAAATTTGAGGTTTGCAGGGCATTCTGGGTAAGGAAACGTTGGGGGATCCACGCAAGCCATACCTCCCTGGAATCCCCTGGGTGTCTAGTTTTCAGAAATGTGTGGGTTTGGTAGGTACCCCTAGGTGGCCGCCGAGCACCGGCCAAAAACCCAGGTGACCCCCCTTGCAAAACCAGGTCATTTTGAGGTAGGCAATTTTCATGTCGCCTCAATACGTTTTGGGCCCTTGCCTGTCGCGGGTACTTGGGCCTCCCACACAAGTGAGGCACCGTTTTTATCGGGAGACCCGGGGGAACGCTGGGTGGTAGGAAATTTGTGTCAGCCCGGTGATGCCTCAACTTTCCCACACAAAAATGTGTGAAAAAGGTGATTTTTTCAGCTAAATTTGAGGTTTGCAGGGCATTCGGGGTACGGAAACGTTGGGGGATCCACGCAAGCCATACCTCCCTGGAATCCCCCGGGTGTCTAGTTTTCAGAAATGTGTGGGTTTGGTAGGTTCCCCTAGGTGGCCGCCGAGCACCGGCCAAAAACCCAGGTGACCCCCCTTGCAAAACCAGGTCGTTTTGAGGTAGGCAATTTTCATGTTGCCTCAATACGTTTTGGGGCCTTGCCTGTCGCGGGTACTTGGGCCTCCCACACGAGTGAGGCACCATTTTTATCGGGAGACCCGGGGGAACGCTGGGTGGTAGGAATTGGTGTCAGCCCGGTGATGCCTCAACTTTCCCACACAAAAATGTCTGAAAAATGTGATTATTTCATCTAAAATTGAGGTTTGCAGGGGATTCTGGGTAAGGAAACTTTAGGGGATCCACGCAAGCCATGCCTCCCTGGAAGCACACGGGTATCTAGTTTTCAAAAATGTATAGGTTTGCTAGGTTTCCCAGGGTGCCCGCAGAGCTAGGGTTCAAAAACTACAGCTAGACATTTTGCCAAAAAAGGGTCATTTTTCACTGCGAAATTGAGGTGTGACCACGTTGCGTTTTGCGCCGTTTCCTGTTGCGGGCACTGGGCCGACCCACACAAGTAAGGTACCGTTTTTCTTGTAAGACTTTGGGAAACGCAAGGTGGGTGGAAATTTGTGGATCCACGCAGATTCCGGAACTTTCCAACACAGAAATGTGGGGAAAATATGTTTTTTTGGACAATTTTTTAGGTTTGCAAGGGATTCTGGGTATCAGACCCTGGTGGGAGGCAGTCAAGTCACCCCATCCTGGATTCCCCTGGGTGTCTAGTTTTCAAAAATGTATAGGTTTGCTAGGTTTCCCAAGGTGCCCGCAGAGCTAGGGTTCAAAAACTAGAGCTAGGCACTTTGCCAAAAAAGGGTAAATTTTTAATGCGATATTGAGTTGTGACCACGTTGCGTTTTGCGCCGTTTCCTGTCGCGGGCACTATGCCTACCCACACAAGTGAGGTATCATTTTTATCGGGAGACTTAGGGTAATTCAGTTTTGTAAAGAAACTGTTATTATCTATTGACTTTCGATGTATTTCTGCCTTCCAAATGAAAGATATTGTGTAAAAAAGAAGTCATTCTAAAAAATGACTGATAATTCTCATGCTAGTTTGAGTATTCCCAATTTCAGAAATGTGCAAATATCTACTGTTTCTAAACTCTATATTTTGTTCCCATTTCAGAAATACATAGGTGTCTTTCATACCGATTTTTCCATGTACACATTTTTACAGAATAATTACTATATACCCGGTACATAATAAAAAAACCATTGCAAGTTGCTGCTCAGTTTTTGGCTCTGGGTTCGTCGGGTTCTTGGTGAACCTACAAGTCCTATATATCCCCACAACCAGTAATGTTCAGCGGATGTAATGGTATATTGCTTTCAAAGAGTTGTCATAATTAGAAGAAGTTACAGGTGAAATCGTTGACACAAAAGGCTTTTTTTTTCAACTAGTTTTCAATTTATCCTATATTCAACTGTTAGTTTCTATAAAAAAACCTTGATGGATCTACACAAATGACCCCTTGCTAAATTCAGAATTTTGTCTTCTTCTCGAAAATGTATAGCTTTCCAGGATCCATTATTGCTTTTGTACCCATTTCTGCCATTAACTGGAAGGAGGTCAAAAGCACAAAAAATAGCAAAATTAGGCTATGTCCCAGAATAATGCCAAAACTGTGTAAAAAATGTTGGGTTTCTGACAAAAGTCTGGTATCCCCGAAAAGCTGGGAATGGTGATTTCAACCCCACAAACCCTTTTCTGATAACATTTGCAGGGAAAAACCCAGATGCTTACATTTGCAGCCCGTTTTTCCAATTTTTCCGAAAAAAACCAAACTTTTGCTGTATTTTGGCTCATTTCTGTGACCCCTCTAGGAGAATCCACAAACCCTGAGTACCTTTAGAATCCCCATGATGTTGGAAGAAAAGGATGCAAATTTGGCGTGGATACCTTATGTGGTTAAAAAGTTACAGGGGCCTCAGCGCGCACTACCCCAAATAGCCAAAAAAGGGCGTGGCACAGGAGGGGAAAAGGCCTGGCAGCGAAGGGGTTAATGACTTTGCCAGACATGGAAATATATCCTTTAAAGGCGTGACGAAGGCATAGAAGCCAAGTACATCAAAGGTGACTGAAATCATTATACGACAGTGAAGAATTGGAAGATTGCATGATAACAACTGCAAAGGATTATGGGCGCTGTGGTCCGAATGATGGGGCGGAATGCATGAAAATGATTACTGTGTCGGAAATCAAGAATGCAAAGCTGTGCGGATTTTCAAAGGATTAACCTCTTCAGAAGGACATAAAACTGACCCACTACCTTTTTAGGTCTCGCCTGGCATTAGCAGCGCTCATGTGCTGCCCTCACCATGCGAGGGCTTCTTGGAATTGATACGGATTCCGAAGTGGGCTTTCAGCTCCGCCCGTTATTCTGGTTGGTTCGCGTCATAACCTATGCTGAACGGAGTGTGATGATTGCAAGTGAGGCTTTTTAGCCCCTCCTGGATACAACATTGTCCACTTTTGAAGTAGCATTTATAAAGCACATGGTTACCTGGAGGCATCCCAGCGCTGGCGGGCACTAAATTGAACTGCAACAGGGTTAGAGGGGGAAAAAAACAGGTCTTCAACCCCTTCATAAAAATATTATGACTGGGTTCCCTACGAAGCTGCAATGGGAGGGTGTTCCAGAGTTTAGCCGCGTTATATGAAAACAGTCGGCCACCACTTCTGGCCCTCCGGATTCTGGGAACTGAGACTAAATGGAGGTCATCCGAACGAAGCCGCCTGTTAGCTCGGTAAGGATGGACCAGAGAGGAGATAATGGGTGGTCCTTTTCCTCTCAGCATCTTGTGGGAAATGCACAGGGCTTTGAAGTGGACCCTTTCCCTGATCGGGAGCCAATGGAGGGCCTTTAGGGCGGGTCTGGTCGATTGACGTCCTGAGAGCCCTAAAAGGATCCTGGTAGCACCGTTCTGTACAACTTGGAGTTTCGCCAGAACCGAGCTAGGGGCGGCCAAGTATAGGGCGTTTCCATAGTCCAGCCGAGACAATATGAGGGCCTGAACCATCAATTTTTTTGCTTGAAAAGGGAGTAACGGTAGTACCTTGCGTAGTAATCTTAACATGCCAAAGCAGGTGGCCAAAACTGTTCTGGCTTGTGTTTTAAAACTGAGCTCATCATCTAGCCAGAAGCCTAGGCTCTTTATTTCTTTTTTTGGAATGGGCGTAGGGCCCATACATGCTGGCCAGCTGGAATCTATGTCAGTTGGTTATTGTCAGCATAAGTGACGATTTGCACTTCAAAGCGGAGGACACTGTCGGCTAAGGGGGCCATATAAGCATTAAAAAGAGAAGGGCTCAAGGACGAGCCCTGCGGTACTCCACAATGGAGGGGCCCGAGATTTGAGATGGCTTCGCCCTCAAAGACTTGAAAGGATCTATCCTCTAAAAAGGAAGTTAACCATTTCAGGGCAACTCCGGACACACCCAGTTTGTGGAGTCGTTGGTTCAGGATGCGGGGATTCACCGTATCAAAGGCCGCGCTGAGATCTAGAAGTATCACGGCCACCGATCCTCCCGCATCAAGGATCTTTCTAGTGTCTTCAACGACAGCTAACAACGCTGTCTCAGTTCCTTGGCGTGGGTAAAAGCCCGTTTGAGACGAGTGGAGGAGGTTGCCATCCTCCAAATGCCTAGAGAACACTGAGTTTACATGTTTTTCTGCAACTTTACTGGCCCATGGAAGAAGAGAGATCGGCCGAAAGTTGCTGAGACAACTGGGATCTAAACTAGGCTTTTTCAGTAGAGTTTTAACCATTGCATTCTTCCACGAGGCGGGCACCGCCCCGGAAGAGAGCGAGGAGTTGATCAGATCCAGCATAACGGGGCTGACTGAATCAACCACTGACTTCAGAATTTTAGGGGGGGCCGGGTCAGTGGGTGAAGCACTCCTGACGAGTGCAGAGATGGTCCGAAAATTTTCCTCGTTTAGAGGAGGAAATACGTCTAACACATGCTCCTGATTCTGAACAGTAAAGTCCTGACGAGACAGGTCTGTGACAGAATCAGTCATGGGAAAGGTGCTGCAAATGGTTTGAATTTTATTGTAAAAAAACTCCGCAAGCTCGTTGCAGCGATGGAGTGTTGCTTCGGGAGTAGCAGGGGGGCGGGGGCTTTTAAGAGTTTTTTAGCGATATGAAACGTTTTGCGGGGGAATTTGCAACCAGGGAAATTTTTCTTCAAAGTAATGGGCTTGAGCCTTTCTAATCTCGGTCTTATATACCTTGATGGTGTCCCTATACTCCTTTTTCTTGGGAGAGGAGAAGTCTTTCCTCCATGATCTCTCAGCTCTTTTGCAAGTCTGTTTTAGCACCCGGAGTTTTGGTGTATACCAAGCTGTACTATTGGGCCCAGTTTTAATGTGAATGATCTTCTTCGGAAGAGTCAAATCTAGGGTGCCTTCGATCCAATTTTTGAATTGATCGTTGGCTAGTGTGGGGTCGGGATCAAGGGATGGACGCGTATTATCCAATACAAGGGCCCACTGTTCCATAGGGAATTTTGACCAGCAACGGCTTAATTTTTTAACCGGCCGGGCGGTCGGGAAGACATGTCTGGGGGACCATTGGAGAGAGATCAACAAATGGTCTGACCACGGTACAGGGTGGGGTTCCAGACAAATTAGCTCCTTCAAGTTAGAAAATAGGGGGTCAAGAAGATGGCCTTTAGAATGAGTAGGAAGGGATACCATCTGGGTCAATTGTATGGCTGCAAGGTCGTGAATGAGATCTGAAGCAACCCTCAATGTCAAATTATCCAGGTGAATATTAAAATCGCCCAAGATGGTAAAATTAGGGGCTGTTGTTGCCAAGTTTGTTGTTGTCTCAAGTAAGGATTTAAGGAACTGACCCCGCCCACAGGGACTGGTTGGTTTACTGGCGGAGTCACACAGTCTTCTTGAAAAGCCTGGAAGCACTCTTTCTTTTTCATTTTCCTCGAGGTCAGCTTCAATTGCACTAGCGCGGTCTGCTTTGGCCGCACTTGCTTATTTACTTAATTGCACAAGCGCGGTCCGCTTCGGCCGCGCTTGTGACATTGTGACTTGTTTATTTAATTGATTTTTGTTGCGCGGTCTGCTTCGGCCGCGCTTGCTTATTTACTTATTAGCACAAGGGCGGGGCGGTCCGCTTCGGCCGCGCTTGTGACCATGGGGCATATGTATCAAACGATTTTGTATTCGCAAACGCTGCGAATCGCAAAAAAACAGCGTTTGCGAATACAAAATCACAAAATGAGATGCATGAGGCATTTCAGCAGCGCATTCTTAAGGAATCGCTAATTTTGCGATTTCTTAAGTTTGCGTAAGCATTTAAGAAATCGTAAATTGCGATTCCTTAAATGCTATGTAACACGCACCCAAGTTGTGCGATTTCTCCTTAAGAAATCGCAAATTACCACCAACTTCAAGTTGGTGGTAATTTGCGATTTCTTTGAAAAATGCACTTTTTGTCATTTTTCAAAGTGCCATGTGGCGCACATACATGCCCTTAGGGCATGTATGTGCGACATATGTGCACACATGCTGATTTCAGGGGTGCATCAGGGTGTCATCATGACACCCTTGCACCTTTGAAAATATTCTCAATTTGCGATTAGCAAATAGCGATTCGCAAATTGAGAAAGACTTCCCATTCATTGCTATGGGCCTCCTGGCCCATAGGAATGAATGGGAAGGTATTCCTTAATTGCGATTTCGCAATTTGCTAATCGCAATTAAGGAATTTTAAGAAATCGCAAAATTTGTGCAATTTTTTAGATACATCCCGTTTTGCAATTCTCAAATAGCGATTCTCAAAAAATCGGCATTTGAGAATCGCAAATGGAGATGTCGATACATATGCCCCATTGTGACTTGTTTATTTAATTGATTTTTGGCGCGAGGGCCACTTTCACCGCGCTTGTTATAAATGCTTTGGAGCCCAGATTCCCCTTTCTTCCCACCCCCTCCTTTCACCCGGCTGTAGTGCTCCTCTCATGAGGAGAGGGGGTGTGCGGGGGGCTTTTGATTCCGATTCATGCCCCGCACCTTCAGCTCCCAGATCCCTGCGTCACCGCTTTCTCTTGACTTGGACACCTTCACTTGCGCATCTCTGGGCTTTGTTCAGTGTGGTGCGGCTGGCGGGGTGTACTCGGTGTTTCTGAGCACGGAATGAAAGCACAGCTCTTCCTGGGTTCCAACCTTACAACACACACATTAATAAACAACTGAGCTCCCTATATACTCACTCTGCCTGCTGTTCACCATCATTCACACAGAGCCCTGGCTTCAGCCTGTGAGGATTGCAGTGAGCACGCTGTAGAAGTAGCAGTACCCCTTGGCCGATAGCTCCCTTAAAGTACACTGCAGTGTACACTGAGAGCGGGAGGCTGGCGCGTCACTGGGCTGTCAGTGCGTCTGTTCATTAGCTGCGTAAATTACAGCTGCTCCATCGCGGCTTTGCCTCAATCATGATCGTAGACTCCTGCTGTTTTGTCTTTTCTGGATGTTTGTGTGTGCGTGTGTGCGACAGCTTCTCTGCTTCCTCTGTTACCTTGTTTGCAGTGCAAACACTGCACTCCCTGGTTCTGTCCCCCCGTTGCTTCCTAGGTAGGCCCCTCGGCAGACCCGGGGCAGCCGGCAGCCTGTGCCCGGTGCCGATGCCTGTGTCTGCAGTGGGTGCAGTAGAAACAATCCAGCTATTGCTACTTAGAAGAGCACCGGGGCTTGAATGATGTCTCATGTGGTCAGAGTTGAACAGCAGTGGCAGAACTGGGGGCTGCCGGTGGTAGGAAAGGGCAGCCCCCCAGCTGTAGGAAATAACTGACATATGAGAATCCAAAGCGTTGAAAAAACACGTGCCAGAAATCACATTTGTGAGACTGGTAAAATAAGAAAAATAGGGAGCGCCTGATATCGAATCCTG
Organism: Triturus cristatus; assembly: GCF_964204655.1. Lineage (NCBI taxonomy): Eukaryota > Metazoa > Chordata > Amphibia > Caudata > Salamandridae > Triturus > Triturus cristatus. The sequence goes on along the minus strand of NC_140589.1, from coordinate 1,621,144,121 downwards.
GGTACGGAAATTAATATTTGTTAAAAATACAAAAGCTTCCAACAGTTAGTAGAGTAAAAAGTGGATTGGACCGGCATGTTTTTTGTAATAGGAAGTAATTACAAAATACATTGTTGAGGGATGAGTTATTATTTTAACATTTCTACCTCAACACTAAACAAGCATTGAAAATGCAACAGGTCTCGCCTTTGATTAAGTGAAAGCCATTTGCTGTGCTAATGGTATTATATAGCAAAGCAAATGGCTTTCACTTATTGAAAGGCGAGACCTATTGCATTTTTAATGCTTGTTAAATTCGGTCTGTGATGCATGGATACTTTAGGACTTCTTCATTGTCTGCAGCTACATTTAAAAGGAGCAAATGAGTGTTCACCCCCTATTGATTGCATATAATTAAGACTTGCATGAGTTGAAACGCGCTATGCTACATACCTTGCCTCTTAAATAAAGAATTCTTCATTGAAGCATGCCTGGTTGGGCCTGTATGCAGGGCACTGTAAGTGGGACGTGTTCTCTTCTGGAAATATTTGGTGTTTGACGCACCCTAAACAGGCCCGACCCGAGAGGCTGTGCATCCCCCATACATATATATTATCCAACAAAAGGATGCCGCACTCCAGGGTATTGCTGTTCTCAAATGTTTTATTCACACACGACTAACCCCGACGCGTTTCGACACAATATCACAACAAGGTAGTGGTGGTCTAGATAGTAGCACATCAATCCGCCGATGCTACGTTTCTCAAATTTGGTATTACATAAATTATGGTGCCCCTCAAGGTAACAAAAGACAGGAAGATCCCACTACCAAGGATGTTTGGTTAACAAGTATTCAGAAGAAACTTGTTATAGTATTCTTTTATGAAAATATTGCACCTCGGCACTCTAATGGTTTAGATATACAGTTTCTAAAATTGTTTGCACAGATATGGCTGCATAGGAAAACACAATTTTTCGTATATTAGTGTATATATGCTCACCGGAAAAATACGTCAGATAAGCCTGAGTGATATATAAATCTAAATGTTTTTAATCCAAAATCGTCATAACAACACATTGGTAATTGACTGAAAAAGCATAGAGATATTATATGCTCATGACATTGTTTTTACACAAAAAGGAGAATGTACAGTCGTCAAATAAGGGTCCTATTGCTAGAACCTTCCAAATGATGGCGGTTTGGAGCAGCCGACACGTGTCTCGTTACTTTCGTTAACTTTTTCAAGGCTTATTTATTGATATGTTAATTCTCTGTTTTAAGAAAACAAACGTAGATACTGATTCCTGGATAATACCAGTAGGGATATTCAGTAGCGACCCGTTATATCCAAGTATGAGTCGGATATTTCTCCTTGTCTATATGTCCTTTGTTAGTATGGTCTTCTCTCAATATTAAATTACTGTCATTTGGCCCTTAGTTATCCAGTGGCCAATTGAAAGTTATTTGCACCGTCTCCAAGCAATGATAGCAAAGGCTATTTGTGTGCCTTAATATATTTGTTCGATGTAGCGTGGGCTATGGTATGCCCTGAGTTTGGAGCAGAACGTTGTCTGAGGTAGGGGCAATCCTGGTATTTCCTAAGAGAAGCCACAACGTCTTGATCAAGAAACGCGTTGGTGTTAGTGGTGTGTGAATAAATCTTTTGAGAACAGCGATACCCTGGAGTGCAGCATCCTTTTGTTTGATAAGAAATACTACGGACCTGATTTCACCCGATGTTGCCTGCACCGGCTGTGAGAGCGTTGTGAGCTGGAACTTTTTTGGTTAGGAGATATATATATATATATCCAGGCTTTGGATTAGCCTGCATTTTTGAACCTTACATTATCCCTTGTTACAGAAAGCTTTTAGATATGTTTTCGCTTACATTCAGTTATTTATTTATTTTTATATTTATATAGCGCACTACTACCCGGGGGCGTCTAGGTGCTTGTGGAGGTAGCCCACAGAGCATCTGCGTGATGTAGGAAACAGTGCTTACCAAATTACAGAGTGTAAAGCCATGTCTTAGTCCCTTTCTAAAAGACAGAAGATCAGTGGAATTTTTTTAATGCAGAGGTTGCTTGTTCCACCATCTAGTGGTGATATTAAAAAAGCTTTTACCACCCCATCTCTGAAGGCGGGAAGATGGTACCCTAACCAGCTTCAAAGAGGCCGAGCGGAGTGCGCTAGCCGGTATATGCCATTGGAATCGTTTAATTAGGTAAGTGGGACCCGAGTTCTGTAAGGCCTTAAATGCAATACACAATGCCTTAAACCTAATTCGCTTCTCAATCGGCCGCCAGTGCAAGGTGTTTAAGGCCTGTTTGGCAGATGCATATTTGGACAGACCAAAGAGCAATCTGGCGGTGGAATTCTGAAGAACCTGCAGTTTTATTATTACTGATTTATTTGCTCCAACCAGCAATCCATTGCAATAGTCGAGTTTAGACAGCACTAAGGCTGCCACCACTGTTTTCTGCAGTCCCGCCGGTATGAAAGGTAGAATTTTCTTCAAGATTTTTAAAGTGTAGTAGATGGATGCAGTAAGTTATATATAGCAATGCTATTATAGATAAACTGTTTTGCTCCTCCAACCTACAATCTCTCTTACTATTCATAGATTGTATACCTCTTCTGTGTATGCAGTCACTTACTTAAGTTACAGGAGAGGGGATTATTACAGGAATTACAATACATATATGCAAATGTCTTTATGCACTGTAGTATGATACAGGTATGGATTGACACATTCATTGATGTCCTTGTTCTCTTCTTTATATACACATATATTCTTTAAAAACTTCTCGGGCAACAACACACCTTCCTGCGCTGCCTTCGTGAAACAAATGTTCTTTTCCCCACTTCACCATTTCACCTCAGCTAGCTTTGACCTTGTTGGGCAGTCATGGTGGAGGGAGGAAGTTGGGACCTTGCTTCATTATCTCCCTATTGCTCCTGGGGAAACACAGGTTAGAATTGACAGATTCTCAACCAAAGGGTTACTGATATGAGTATATAAGTAGGAAGTACAAGGCCACTCCTAGTGCCGCTGTAACTCCTGCCTTAGAAGTTTACAGGGTTGCTGCTATGGCAGGGGCTATATATGGGGCAGAGCTCTGGAGATGTGTTGCAGTGTCTGCATTTAAACAAATAAATGAGATAATTGTTCAACGTTCCCCAAAGTACCCTCTTCCCCCTCTTTGTTTGATCATTAGTCCGAATTGATCATGCTGTACTTCTAAAGCCCCTGACATATTTAGTGCGCCTGTGGACAACGGCAAAACTGGATTTGTACACGGAAGTCCTGGTAGAATCAATTGATATTGACAAAAATGTACGTGTCCCATGGCTGAGCAAAATCAAACACCTGGGTGAATATATAAAAAAGTTGTGAAGTGTGGAACTCTCCTCTTACTCTTAAAAAAGGTATTCCAACTAACCCGAAGCACGCTTTCTGGGATTTTATGATGCAGCAAATCTGAAACGAACAAAAAGTGTGTAGCATTATTGAAAAATTTCTATTGTTCAAATGTTATTCTAGCTTTGAGTTGTATTTGGACAGGATCTCCCCTTCCCTTTACAAGCCAAAAGCCTCGACATGACGTTCAGATTTTTTTCCTTGCCGTTGGTCTCCTTCACAAGCAATGCATATGGTTGGGTCTAAACTGGGTTGGCATGGTGAGCAAAAGCACAAAGAATTTAACCCAGATTTCTTGATTGGAGGTGAATGTTTGATTTGTTCCGCATTCTGTACATCATTTGTGTGTCTTTTACTTTCTCGCCCTAAGTGTGCAGGGTATGCCCAGACTTGGGGCCTGGGCTCACTGTGCCATTGGATTTAAGCTAGCCTGGATGATGAGGGGTGATACCCCGAAACTGGATCCAGGGTGCTTGTTTCTGGTCCAGGTAGGACCTGGTTTGGCCGTTTGGACTGGACTGTTCCCATACGGAGCAGGGTCAAAACTGATTTGCATATGACTGGGTGTAAACTGGGGTGGTATGGTGAACAACAGTATGATGGATTCAACCCGGATCTCTTGACTTGGGATAAATGTTGTATTTGTTCCGTATTCCATCCATCATTTGTATGTCTTTTGCTCTCGCCCTAAGTGCACAGGGTATTCTCAGACATGGGTCCCGGGCTCACTGTGCCACTGGATTCAAGCTAGCCTGGATGATGAGGGGTGATACCCCGAAAGCGGACCCAGGGTGCTTGTTTCTGGTCCAGGCAGGGCCTGGTTTGGCAGTTCGGGCTGAACTGTTCCCATAAGGAGCAGGGGCAAAACTGATTTGCATATGACTGGGTGTAAACTGGGGTGGCATGGTGAACAAAAGTATGATGGATTCAACCCAGATCTCTTGACTTGGGATAAATGTTTTATTTGTTCCGCATTCCATCCATCATTTGTGTGTCTTTTGCTTTCTCGCCCTAAGTGTTCAGGGTATGCCCAGACTTGGGGCCTGGGCTCCCTGTGCCATTGGATTTAAGCTAGCCTGGATGATGATGGGTGATACCCCGAAACCGGACCCAGGGGGCTTGTTTCTGGTCCAGGCAGGACCTGGTTTGGCAGTTCGGGCTGGACTGTTCCCTTAAGGAGAAGGGTCAAAACTGATTTGCATATGACTGGGTGTAAACTGGGGTGGCATGGTGAACAAAAGTATGATGGATTCAACCCAGATCTCTTGACTTGGGATAAATGTTTTATTTGTTTCGTATTCCATCCATCATTTGTATGCCTTTTGCTTTCTCACCCTAAGTGCGCAGGGCATGTCCAGACATGGGTCCTGGGCTCACTGTGCCACTGGATTCAAGCTAGCCTGGCTGATGAGGGGGTGAAACTCCGAAACCGGTCCCAGGATGCTTGTTTCTGGTCCAGGGAATACCTGGCTTGGCAGTTCGGGCTGGACTGTTCTCATGAGGATCCGGGTCAAGACTGATGTGCATATGGGTGGGTCTAAACTGGGGTGGCATGGTGAGCAAAAGAACAATGGATTTAACCCAGATCTCTTGACTGGGGGTGAATGTTTGATTTGTTTCGCATTCCGGCCATCATTTGTGTGTCTTTTTCATTCTGGTATGTAAGATTTTGGGCACCACCCATTATTGGGAAACAAGCAGAATCCTTAGATGTGACACAAATGAATATATTGTGTTTGCTGTTTCTAGATATCTATTGTGGGCATGGAGACTACAAACAACTAATTTGACAGGGAGAGACAAGGACTGAGGATTGCAGTGAGCACGCTGTAGAAGTAGCAGTACCCCTTGGCCGATAGCTCCCTTAAAGTACACTGCAGTGTACACTGAGAGCGGGAGGCTGGCGCGTCACTGGGCTGTCAGTGCGTCTGTTCATTAGCTGCGTAAATTACAGCTGCTCCATCGCGGCTTTGCCTCAATCATGATCGTAGACTCCTGCTGTTTTGTCTTTTCTGGATGTTTGTGTGTGCGTGTGTGCGACAGCTTCTCTGCTTCCTCTGTTACCTTGTTTGCAGTGCAAACACTGCACTCCCTGGTTCTGTCCCCCCGTTGCTTCCTAGGTAGGCCCCTCGGCATACCCGGGGCAGCCGGCAGCCTGTGCCCGGTGCCGATGCCTGTGTCTGCAGTGGGTGCAGTAGAAACAATCCAGCTATTGCTACTTAGAGCTGCAGAAGAGCACCGGGGCTTGAATGATGTCTCATGTGGTCAGAGTTGAACAGCAGTGGCAGAACTGGGGGCTGCCGGTGGTAGGAAAGGGCAGCCCCCCAGCTGTAGGAAATAACTGACATATGAGAATCCAAAGCGTTGAAAAAACACGTGCCAGAAATCACATTTGTGAGACTGGTAAAATAAGAAAAATAGGGAGCGCCTGATATCGAATCCTGGGTACGGAAATTAATATTTGTTAAAAATACAAAAGCTTCCAACAGTTAGTAGAGTAAAAAGTGGATTGGACTGGCATGTTTTTTGTAATAGGAAGTAATTACAAAATACATTGTTGAGGGATGAGTTATTATTTTAACATTTCTACCTCAACACTAAACAAGCATTGAAAATGCAACAGGTCTCGCCTTTGATTAAGTGAAAGCCATTTGCTGTGCTAATGGTATTATATAGCAAAGCAAATGGCTTTCACTTATTGAAAGGCGAGACCTATTGCATTTTTTAATGCTTGTTAAATTCGGTCTGTGATGCATGGATACTTTAGGACTTCTTCATTGTCTGCAGCTACATTTAAAAGGAGCAAATGAGTGTTCACCCCCTATTGATTGCATATAATTAAGACTTGTATGAGTTGAAACGCGCTATGCTACATACCTTGCCTGTTAAATAAAGAATTCTTCATTGAAGCATGCCTGGTTGGGCCTGTATGCAGGGCACTGTAAGTGGGACGTGTTCTCTTCTGGAAATATTTGGTGTTTGACGCACCCTAAACAGGCCCGACCCGAGAGGCTGTGCATCCCCCATACATATATATTATCCAACAAAAGGATGCCGCACTCCAGGGTATTGCTGTTCTCAAATGTTTTATTCACACACGACTAACCCCGACGCGTTTCGACACAATATCACAAAAAGGTAGTGGTGGTCTAGATAGTAGCACATCAATCCGCCGATGCTACGTTTCTCAAATTTGGTATTACATAAATTATGGTGCCCCTCAAGGTAACAAAAGACAGGAAGATCCCACTACCAAGGATGTTTGGTTAACAAGTATTCAGAAGAAACTTGTTATAGTATTCTTTTATGAAGATATTGCACCTCGGCACTCTAATGGTTTAGATATACAGTTTCTAAAATTGTTTGCACAGATATGGCTGCATAGGAAAACACAATTTTTCGTATATTAGTGTATATATGCTCACCGGAAAAATACGTCAGATAAGCCTGAGTGATATATAAATCTAAATGTTTTTAATCCAAAATCGTCATAACAACACATTGGTAATTGACTGAAAAAGCATAGAGATATTATATGCTCATGACATTGTTTTTACACAAAAAGGAGAATGTACAGTCGTCAAATAAGGGTCCTACTGCTAGAACCTTCCAAATGATGGCGGTTTGGAGCAGCCGACACGTGTCTCGTTACTTTCGGTAACTTTTTCAAGGCTTATTTATTGATATGTTAATTCTCTGTTTTAAGAAAACAAACGTAGATACTGATTCCTGGATAATACCAGTAGGGATATTCAGTAGCGACCCGTTATATCCAAGTATGAGTCGGATATTTCTCCTTGTCTATATGTCCTTTGTTAGTATGGTCTTCTCTCAATATTAAATTACTGTCATTTGGCCCTTAGTTATCCAGTGGCCAATTGAAAGTTATTTGCACCGTCTCCAAGCAATGATAGCAAAGGCTATTTGTGTGCCTTAATATATTTGTTCGATGTAGCGTGGGCTATGGTATGCCCTGAGTTTGGAGCAGAACGTTGTCTGAGGTAGGGGCAATCCTGGTATTTCCTAAGAGAAGCCACAACGTCTTGATCAAGAAACGCGTTGGTGTTAGTGGTGTGTGAATAAATCTTTTGAGAACAGCGATACCCTGGAGTGCAGCATCCTTTTGTTTGATAAGAAATACTACGGACCTGATTTCACCCGATGTTGCCTGCACCGGCTGTGAGAGCGTTGTGAGCTGGAACTTTTTTGGTTAGGAGATATATATATATATATCCAGGCTTTGGATTAGCCTGCATTTTTGAACCTTACATTATCCCTTGTTACAGAAAGCTTTTAGATATGTTTTCGCTTACATTCAGTTATTTATTTATTTTTATATTTATATAGCGCACTACTACCCGGGGGCGTCTAGGTGCTTGTGGAGGTAGCCCACAGAGCATCTGCGTGATGTAGGAAACAGTGCTTACCAAATTACAGAGTGTAAAGCCATGTCTTAGTCCCTTTCTAAAAGACAGAAGATCAGTGGAATTTTTTTAATGCAGAGGTTGCTTGTTCCACCATCTAGTGGTGATATTAAAAAAGCTTTTACCACCCCATCTCTGAAGGCGGGAAGATGGTACCCTAACCAGCTTCAAAGAGGCCGAGCGGAGTGCGCTAGCCGGTATATGCCATTGGAATCGTTTAATTAGGTAAGTGGGACCCGAGTTCTGTAAGGCCTTAAATGCAATACACAATGACTTAAACCTAATTCGCTTCTCAATCGGCCGCCAGTGCAAGGTGTTTAAGGCCTGTTTGGCAGATGCATATTTGGACAGACCAAAGAGCAATCTGGCGGTGGAATTCTGAAGAACCTGCAGTTTTATTATTACTGATTTATTTGCTCCAACCAGCAATCCATTGCAATAGTCGAGTTTAGACAGCACTAAGGCTGCCACCACTGTTTTCTGCAGTCCCGCCGGTATGAAAGGCAGAATTTTCTTCAAGATTTTTAAAGTGTAGTAGATGGATGCAGTAAGTTATATATAGCAATGCTATTATAGATAAACTGTTTTGCTCCTCCAACCTACAATCTCTCTTACTATTCATAGATTGTATACCTCTCCTGTGTATGCAGTCACTTACTTAAGTTACAGGAGAGGGGATTATTACAGGAATTACAATACATATATGCAAATGTCTTTATGCACTGTAGTATGATACAGGTATGGATTGACACATTCATTGATGTCCTTGTTCTCTTCTTTATATACACATATATTCTTTAAAAACTTCTCGGGCAACAACACACCTTCCTGCGCTGCCTTCGTGAAACAAATGTTCTTTTCCCCACTTCACCATTTCACCTCAGCTAGCTTTGACCTTGTTGGGCAGTCATGGTGGAGGGAGGAAGTTGGGACCTTGCTTCATTATCTCCCTATTGCTCCTCGGGAAACACAGGTTAGAATTGACAGATTCTCAACCAAAGGGTTACTGATATAAGTATATAAGTAGGAAGTACAAGGCCACTCCTAGTGCCGCTGTAACTCCTGCCTTAGAAGTTTACAGGGTTGCTGCTATGGCAGGGGCTATATATGGGGCAGAGCTCTGGAGATGTGTTGCAGTGTCTGCATTTAAACAAATAAATGAGATAATTGTTCAACGTTCCCCAAAGTACCCTCTTCCCCCTCTTTGTTTGATCATTAGTCCGAATTGATCATGCTGTACTTCTAAAGCCCCTGACATATTTAGTGCGCCTGTGGACAACGGCAAAACTGGATTTGTACACGGAAGTCCTGGTAGAATCAATTGATATTGACAAAAATGTACGTGTCCCATGGCTGAGCAAAATCAAACACCTGGGTGAATATATAAAAAAGTTGTGAAGTGTGGAACTCTCCTCTTACTCTTAAAAAAGGTATTCCAACTAACCCGAAGCACGCTTTCTGGGATTTTATGATGCAGCAAATCTGAAACGAACAAAAAGTGTGTAGCATTATTGAAAAATTTCTATTGTTCAAATGTTATTCTAGCTTTGAGTTGTATTTGGACAGGATCTCCCCTTCCCTTTACAAGCCAAAAGCCTCGACATGACGTTCAGATTTTTTTCCTTGCCGTTGGTCTCCTTCACAAGCAATGCATATGGTTGGGTCTAAACTGGGTTGGCATGGTGAGCAAAAGCACAAAGAATTTAACCCAGATTTCTTGATTGGAGGTGAATGTTTGATTTGTTCCGCATTCTGTACATCATTTGTGTGTCTTTTACTTTCTCGCCCTAAGTGTGCAGGGTATGCCCAGACTTGGGGCCTGGGCTCACTGTGCCATTGGATTTAAGCTAGCCTGGATGATGAGGGGTGATACCCCGAAACTGGATCCAGGGTGCTTGTTTCTGGTCCAGGTAGGACCTGGTTTGGCCGTTTGGACTGGACTGTTCCCATACGGAGCAGGGTCAAAACTGATTTGCATATGACTGGGTGTAAACTGGGGTGGTATGGTGAACAACAGTATGATGGATTCAACCCGGATCTCTTGACTTGGGATAAATGTTGTATTTGTTCCGTATTCCATCCATCATTTGTATGTCTTTTGCTCTCGCCCTAAGTGCACAGGGTATTCTCAGACATGGGTCCCGGGCTCACTGTGCCACTGGATTCAAGCTAGCCTGGATGATGAGGGGTGATACCCCGAAAGCGGACCCAGGGTGCTTGTTTCTGGTCCAGGCAGGGCCTGGTTTGGCAGTTCGGGCTGAACTGTTCCCATAAGGAGCAGGGGCAAAACTGATTTGCATATGACTGGGTGTAAACTGGGGTGGCATGGTGAACAAAAGTATGATGGATTCAACCCAGATCTCTTGACTTGGGATAAATGTTTTATTTGTTCCGCATTCCATCCATCATTTGTGTGTCTTTTGCTTTCTCGCCCTAAGTGTTCAGGGTATGCCCAGACTTGGGGCCTGGGCTCCCTGTGCCATTGGATTTAAGCTAGCCTGGATGATGATGGGTGATACCCCGAAACCGGACCCAGGGGGCTTGTTTCTGGTCCAGGCAGGACCTGGTTTGGCAGTTCGGGCTGGACTGTTCCCTTAAGGAGAAGGGTCAAAACTGATTTGCATATGACTGGGTGTAAACTGGGGTGGCATGGTGAACAAAAGTATGATGGATTCAACCCAGATCTCTTGACTTGGGATAAATGTTTTATTTGTTTCGTATTCCATCCATCATTTGTATGCCTTTTGCTTTCTCACCCTAAGTGCGCAGGGCATGTCCAGACATGGGTCCTGGGCTCACTGTGCCACTGGATTCAAGCTAGCCTGGCTGATGAGGGGGTGAAACTCCGAAACCGGTCCCAGGATGCTTGTTTCTGGTCCAGGGAATACCTGGCTTGGCAGTTCGGGCTGGACTGTTCTCATGAGGATCCGGGTCAAGACTGATGTGCATATGGGTGGGTCTAAACTGGGGTGGCATGGTGAGCAAAAGAACAATGGATTTAACCCAGATCTCTTGACTGGGGGTGAATGTTTGATTTGTTTCGCATTCCGGCCATCATTTGTGTGTCTTTTTCATTCTGGTATGTAAGATTTTGGGCACCACCCATTATTGGGAAACAAGCAGAATCCTTAGATGTGACACAAATGAATATATTGTGTTTGCTGTTTCTAGATATCTATTGTGGGCATGGAGACTACAAACAACTAATTTGACAGGGAGAGACAAGGACTGAGGATTGCAGTGAGCACGCTGTAGAAGTAGCAGTACCCCTTGGCCGATAGCTCCCTTAAAGTACACTGCAGTGTACACTGAGAGCGGGAGGCTGGCGCGTCACTGGGCTGTCAGTGCGTCTGTTCATTAGCTGCGTAAATTACAGCTGCTCCATCGCGGCTTTGCCTCAATCATGATCGTAGACTCCTGCTGTTTTGTCTTTTCTGGATGTTTGTGTGTGCGTGTGTGCGACAGCTTCTCTGCTTCCTCTGTTACCTTGTTTGCAGTGCAAACACTGCACTCCCTGGTTCTGTCCCCCCGTTGCTTCCTAGGTAGGCCCCTCGGCATACCCGGGGCAGCCGGCAGCCTGTGCCCGGTGCCGATGCCTGTGTCTGCAGTGGGTGCAGTAGAAACAATCCAGCTATTGCTACTTAGAGCTGCAGAAGAGCACCGGGGCTTGAATGATGTCTCATGTGGTCAGAGTTGAACAGCAGTGGCAGAACTGGGGGCTGCCGGTGGTAGGAAAGGGCAGCCCCCCAGCTGTAGGAAATAACTGACATATGAGAATCCAAAGCGTTGAAAAAACACGTGCCAGAAATCACATTTGTGAGACTGGTAAAATAAGAAAAATAGGGAGCGCCTGATATCGAATCCTGGGTACGGAAATTAATATTTGTTAAAAATACAAAAGCTTCCAACAGTTAGTAGAGTAAAAAGTGGATTGGACTGGCATGTTTTTTGTAATAGGAAGTAATTACAAAATACATTGTTGAGGGATGAGTTATTATTTTAACATTTCTACCTCAACACTAAACAAGCATTGAAAATGCAACAGGTCTCGCCTTTGATTAAGTGAAAGCCATTTGCTGTGCTAATGGTATTATATAGCAAAGCAAATGGCTTTCACTTATTGAAAGGCGAGACCTATTGCATTTTTTAATGCTTGTTAAATTCGGTCTGTGATGCATGGATACTTTAGGACTTCTTCATTGTCTGCAGCTACATTTAAAAGGAGCAAATGAGTGTTCACCCCCTATTGATTGCATATAATTAAGACTTGTATGAGTTGAAACGCGCTATGCTACATACCTTGCCTGTTAAATAAAGAATTCTTCATTGAAGCATGCCTGGTTGGGCCTGTATGCAGGGCACTGTAAGTGGGACGTGTTCTCTTCTGGAAATATTTGGTGTTTGACGCACCCTAAACAGGCCCGACCCGAGAGGCTGTGCATCCCCCATACATATATATTATCCAACAAAAGGATGCCGCACTCCAGGGTATTGCTGTTCTCAAATGTTTTATTCACACACGACTAACCCCGACGCGTTTCGACACAATATCACAAAAAGGTAGTGGTGGTCTAGATAGTAGCACATCAATCCGCCGATGCTACGTTTCTCAAATTTGGTATTACATAAATTATGGTGCCCCTCAAGGTAACAAAAGACAGGAAGATCCCACTACCAAGGATGTTTGGTTAACAAGTATTCAGAAGAAACTTGTTATAGTATTCTTTTATGAAGATATTGCACCTCGGCACTCTAATGGTTTAGATATACAGTTTCTAAAATTGTTTGCACAGATATGGCTGCATAGGAAAACACAATTTTTCGTATATTAGTGTATATATGCTCACCGGAAAAATACGTCAGATAAGCCTGAGTGATATATAAATCTAAATGTTTTTAATCCAAAATCGTCATAACAACACATTGGTAATTGACTGAAAAAGCATAGAGATATTATATGCTCATGACATTGTTTTTACACAAAAAGGAGAATGTACAGTCGTCAAATAAGGGTCCTACTGCTAGAACCTTCCAAATGATGGCGGTTTGGAGCAGCCGACACGTGTCTCGTTACTTTCGGTAACTTTTTCAAGGCTTATTTATTGATATGTTAATTCTCTGTTTTAAGAAAACAAACGTAGATACTGATTCCTGGATAATACCAGTAGGGATATTCAGTAGCGACCCGTTATATCCAAGTATGAGTCGGATATTTCTCCTTGTCTATATGTCCTTTGTTAGTATGGTCTTCTCTCAATATTAAATTACTGTCATTTGGCCCTTAGTTATCCAGTGGCCAATTGAAAGTTATTTGCACCGTCTCCAAGCAATGATAGCAAAGGCTATTTGTGTGCCTTAATATATTTGTTCGATGTAGCGTGGGCTATGGTATGCCCTGAGTTTGGAGCAGAACGTTGTCTGAGGTAGGGGCAATCCTGGTATTTCCTAAGAGAAGCCACAACGTCTTGATCAAGAAACGCGTTGGTGTTAGTGGTGTGTGAATAAATCTTTTGAGAACAGCGATACCCTGGAGTGCAGCATCCTTTTGTTTGATAAGAAATACTACGGACCTGATTTCACCCGATGTTGCCTGCACCGGCTGTGAGAGCGTTGTGAGCTGGAACTTTTTTGGTTAGGAGATATATATATATATATCCAGGCTTTGGATTAGCCTGCATTTTTGAACCTTACATTATCCCTTGTTACAGAAAGCTTTTAGATATGTTTTCGCTTACATTCAGTTATTTATTTATTTTTATATTTATATAGCGCACTACTACCCGGGGGCGTCTAGGTGCTTGTGGAGGTAGCCCACAGAGCATCTGCGTGATGTAGGAAACAGTGCTTACCAAATTACAGAGTGTAAAGCCATGTCTTAGTCCCTTTCTAAAAGACAGAAGATCAGTGGAATTTTTTTAATGCAGAGGTTGCTTGTTCCACCATCTAGTGGTGATATTAAAAAAGCTTTTACCACCCCATCTCTGAAGGCGGGAAGATGGTACCCTAACCAGCTTCAAAGAGGCCGAGCGGAGTGCGCTAGCCGGTATATGCCATTGGAATCGTTTAATTAGGTAAGTGGGACCCGAGTTCTGTAAGGCCTTAAATGCAATACACAATGACTTAAACCTAATTCGCTTCTCAATCGGCCGCCAGTGCAAGGTGTTTAAGGCCTGTTTGGCAGATGCATATTTGGACAGACCAAAGAGCAATCTGGCGGTGGAATTCTGAAGAACCTGCAGTTTTATTATTACTGATTTATTTGCTCCAACCAGCAATCCATTGCAATAGTCGAGTTTAGACAGCACTAAGGCTGCCACCACTGTTTTCTGCAGTCCCGCCGGTATGAAAGGCAGAATTTTCTTCAAGATTTTTAAAGTGTAGTAGATGGATGCAGTAAGTTATATATAGCAATGCTATTATAGATAAACTGTTTTGCTCCTCCAACCTACAATCTCTCTTACTATTCATAGATTGTATACCTCTCCTGTGTATGCAGTCACTTACTTAAGTTACAGGAGAGGGGATTATTACAGGAATTACAATACATATATGCAAATGTCTTTATGCACTGTAGTATGATACAGGTATGGATTGACACATTCATTGATGTCCTTGTTCTCTTCTTTATATACACATATATTCTTTAAAAACTTCTCGGGCAACAACACACCTTCCTGCGCTGCCTTCGTGAAACAAATGTTCTTTTCCCCACTTCACCATTTCACCTCAGCTAGCTTTGACCTTGTTGGGCAGTCATGGTGGAGGGAGGAAGTTGGGACCTTGCTTCATTATCTCCCTATTGCTCCTCGGGAAACACAGGTTAGAATTGACAGATTCTCAACCAAAGGGTTACTGATATAAGTATATAAGTAGGAAGTACAAGGCCACTCCTAGTGCCGCTGTAACTCCTGCCTTAGAAGTTTACAGGGTTGCTGCTATGGCAGGGGCTATATATGGGGCAGAGCTCTGGGGATGTGTTGCAGTGTCTGCACTTAAACAAATAAATGAGATAATTGTTCAACGTTCCCCAAAGTACCCTCTTCCCCCTCTTTGTTTGATCATTAGTCCGAATTGATCATGCTGTACTTCTAAAGCCCCTGACATATTTAGTGCGCCTGTGGACAACGGCAAAACTGGATTTGTACACGGAAGTCCTGGTAGAATCAATTGATATTGACAAAAATGTACGTGTCCCATGGCTGAGCAAAATCAAACACCTGGGTGAATATATAAAAAAGTTGTGAAGTGTGGAACTCTCCTCTTACTCTTAAAAAAGGTATTCCAACTAACCTGAAGCACGCTTTCTGGGATTTTATGATGCAGCAAATCTGAAACGAACAAAAAGTGTGTAGCATTTTTGAAAAATTTCTATTGTTCAAATGTTATTCTAGCTTTGAGTTGTATTTGGACAGGATCTCCCCTTCCCTTTACAAGCCAAAAGCCTCGACATGACGTTCAGATTTTTTTCCTTGCCGTTGGTCTCCTTCACAAGCAATGCATATGGTTGGGTCTAAACTGGGTTGGCATGGTGAGCAAAAGCACAAAGAATTTAACCCAGATTTCTTGATTGGAGGTGAATGTTTGATTTGTTCCGCATTCTGTACATCATTTGTGTGTCTTTTACTTTCTCGCCCTAAGTGTGCAGGGTATGCCCAGACTTGGGGCCTGGGCTCACTGTGCCATTGGATTTAAGCTAGCCTGGATGATGAGGGGTGATACCCCGAAACTGGATCCAGGGTGCTTGTTTCTGGTCCAGGTAGGACCTGGTTTGGCCGTTTGGACTGGACTGTTCCCATACGGAGCAGGGTCAAAACTGATTTGCATATGACTGGGTGTAAACTGGGGTGGTATGGTGAACAACAGTATGATGGATTCAACCCGGATCTCTTGACTTGGGATAAATGTTGTATTTGTTCCGTATTCCATCCATCATTTGTATGTCTTTTGCTCTCGCCCTAAGTGCACAGGGTATTCTCAGACATGGGTCCCGGGCTCACTGTGCCACTGGATTCAAGCTAGCCTGGATGATGAGGGGTGATACCCCGAAAGCGGACCCAGGGTGCTTGTTTCTGGTCCAGGCAGGGCCTGGTTTGGCAGTTCGGGCTGAACTGTTCCCATAAGGAGCAGGGGCAAAACTGATTTGCATATGACTGGGTGTAAACTGGGGTGGCATGGTGAACAAAAGTATGATGGATTCAACCCAGATCTCTTGACTTGGGATAAATGTTTTATTTGTTCCGCATTCCATCCATCATTTGTGTGTCTTTTGCTTTCTCGCCCTAAGTGTTCAGGGATGCCCAGACTTGGGGCCTGGGCTCCCTGTGCCATTGGATTTAAGCTAGCCTGGATGATGATGGGTGATACCCCGAAACCGGACCCAGGGGGCTTGTTTCTGGTCCAGGCAGGACCTGGTTTGGCAGTTCGGGCTGGACTGTTCCCTTAAGGAGAAGGGTCAAAACTGATTTGCATATGACTGGGTGTAAACTGGGGTGGCATGGTGAACAAAAGTATGATGGATTCAACCCAGATCTCTTGACTTGGGATAAATGTTTTATTTGTTTCGTATTCCATCCATCATTTGTATGCCTTTTGCTTTCTCACCCTAAGTGCGCAGGGCATGTCCAGACATGGGTCCTGGGCTCACTGTGCCACTGGATTCAAGCTAGCCTGGCTGATGAGGGGGTGAAACTCCGAAACCGGTCCCAGGATGCTTGTTTCTGGTCCAGGGAATACCTGGCTTGGCAGTTCGGGCTGGACTGTTCTCATGAGGATCCGGGTCAAGACTGATGTGCATATGGGTGGGTCTAAACTGGGGTGGCATGGTGAGCAAAAGAACAATGGATTTAACCCAGATCTCTTGACTGGGGGTGAATGTTTGATTTGTTTCGCATTCCGGCCATCATTTGTGTGTCTTTTTCATTCTGGTATGTAAGATTTTGGGCACCACCCATTATTGGGAAACAAGCAGAATCCTTAGATGTGACACAAATGAATATATTGTGTTTGCTGTTTCTAGATATCTATTGTGGGCATGGAGACTACAAACAACTAATTTGACAGGGAGAGACAAGGACTGAGGATTGCAGTGAGCACGCTGTAGAAGTAGCAGTACCCCTTGGCCGATAGCTCCCTTAAAGTACACTGCAGTGTACACTGAGAGCGGGAGGCTGGCGCGTCACTGGGCTGTCAGTGCGTCTGTTCATTAGCTGCGTAAATTACAGCTGCTCCATCGCGGCTTTGCCTCAATCATGATCGTAGACTCCTGCTGTTTTGTCTTTTCTGGATGTTTGTGTGTGCGTGTGTGCGACAGCTTCTCTGCTTCCTCTGTTACCTTGTTTGCAGTGCAAACACTGCACTCCCTGGTTCTGTCCCCCCGTTGCTTCCTAGGTAGGCCCCTCGGCATACCCGGGGCAGCCGGCAGCCTGTGCCCGGTGCCGATGCCTGTGTCTGCAGTGGGTGCAGTAGAAACAGTCCAGCTATTGCTACTTAGAGCTGCAGAAGAGCACCGGGGCTTGAATGATGTCTCATGTGGTCAGAGTTGAACAGCAGTGGCAGAACTGGGGGCTGCCGGTGGTAGGAAAGGGCAGCCCCCCAGCTGTAGGAAATAACTGACATATGAGAATCCAAAGCGTTGAAAAAACACGTGCCAGAAATCACATTTGTGAGACTGGTAAAATAAGAAAAATAGGGAGCGCCTGATATCGAATCCTGGGTACGGAAATTAATATTTGTTAAAAATACAAAAGCTTCCAACAGTTAGTAGAGTAAAAAGTGGATTGGACCGGCATGTTTTTTGTAATAGGAAGTAATTACAAAATACATTGTTGAGGGATGAGTTATTATTTTAACATTTCTACCTCAACACTAAACAAGCATTGAAAATGCAACAGGTCTCGCCTTTGATTAAGTGAAAGCCATTTGCTGTGCTAATGGTATTATATAGCAAAGCAAATGGCTTTCACTTATTGAAAGGCGAGACCTATTGCATTTTTTAATGCTTGTTAAATTCGGTCTGTGATGCATGGATACTTTAGGACTTCTTCATTGTCTGCAGCTACATTTAAAAGGAGCAAATGAGTGTTCACCCCCTATTGATTGCATATAATTAAGACTTGTATGAGTTGAAACGCGCTATGCTACATACCTTGCCTCTTAAATAAAGAATTCTTCATTGAAGCATGCCTGGTTGGGCCTGTATGCAGGGCACTGTAAGTGGGACGTGTTCTCTTCTGGAAATATTTGGTGTTTGACGCACCCTAAACAGGCCCGACCCGAGAGGCTGTGCATCCCCCATACATATATATTATCCAACAAAAGGATGCCGCACTCCAGGGTATTGCTGTTCTCAAATGTTTTATTCACACACGACTAACCCCGACGCGTTTCGACACAATATCACAACAAGGTAGTGGTGGTCTAGATAGTAGCACATCAATCCGCCGATGCTACGTTTCTAAAATTTGGTATTACATAAATTATGGTGCCCCTCAAGGTAACAAAAGACAGGAAGATCCCACTACCAAGGATGTTTGGTTAACAAGTATTCAGAAGAAACTTGTTATAGTAGTCTTTTATGAAAATATTGCACCTCGGCACTCTAATGGTTTAGATAGACAGTTTCTTTAAATTGTTTGCACAGATATGGCTGCATAGGAAAACACAATTTTTCGTATATTAGTGTATATATGCTCACCGGAAAAATACGTCAGATAAGCCTGAGTGATATATAAATCTAAATGTTTTTAATCCAAAATCGTCATAACAACACATTGGTAATTGACTGAAAAAGCATAGAGATATTATATGCTCATGACATTGTTTTTACACAAAAAGGAGAATGTACAGTCGTCAAATAAGGGTCCTATTGCTAGAACCTTCCAAATGATGGCGGTTTGGAGCAGCCGACACGTGTCTCGTTACTTTCGGTAACTTTTTCAAGGCTTATTTATTGATATGTTAATTCTCTGTTTTAAGAAAACAAACGTAGATACTGATTCCTGGATAATACCAGTAGGGATATTCAGTAGCGACCCGTTATATCCAAGTATGAGTCGGATATTTCTCCTTGTCTATATGTCCTTTGTTAGTATGGTCTTCTCTCAATATTAACTTACTGTCATTTGGCCCTTAGTTATCCAGTGGCCAATTGAAAGTTATTTGCACCGTCTCCAAGCAATGATAGCAAAGGCTATTTGTGTGCCTTAATATATTTGTTCGATGTAGCGTGGGCTATGGTATGCCCTGAGTTTGGAGCAGAACGTTGTCTGAGGTAGGGGCAATCCTGGTATTTCCTAAGAGAAGCCACAACGTCTTGATCAAGAAACGCGTTGGTGTTAGTGGTGTGTGAATAAATCTTTTGAGAACAGCGACACCCTGGAGTGCAGCATCCTTTTGTTTGATAAGAAATACTACGGACCTGATTTCACCCGATGTTGCCTGCACCGGCTGTGAGAGCGTTGTGAGCTGGAACTTTTTTGGTTAGGAGATATATATATATATATCCAGGCTTTGGATTAGCCTGCATTTTTGAACCTTACATTATCCCTTGTTACAGAAAGCTTTTAGATATGTTTTCGCTTACATTCAGTTATTTATTTATTTTTATATTTATATAGCGCACTACTACCCGGGGGCGTCTAGGTGCTTGTGGAGGTAGCCCACAGAGCATCTGCGTGATGTAGGAAACAGTGCTTACCAAATTACAGAGTGTAAAGCCATGTCTTAGTCCCTTTCTAAAAGACAGAAGATCAGTGGAATTTTTTTAATGCAGAGGTTGCTTGTTCCACCATCTAGTGGTGATATTAAAAAAGCTTTTACCACCCCATCTCTGAAGGCGGGAAGATGGTACCCTAACCAGCTTCAAAGAGGCCGAGCGGAGTGCGCTAGCCGGTATATGCCATTGGAATCGTTTAATTAGGTAAGTGGGACCCGAGTTCTGTAAGGCCTTAAATGCAATACACAATGACTTAAACCTAATTCGCTTCTCAATCGGCCGCCAGTGCAAGGTGTTTAAGGCCTGTTTGGCAGATGCATATTTGGACAGACCAAAGAGCAATCTGGCGGTGGAATTCTGAAGAACCTGCAGTTTTATTATTACTGATTTATTTGCTCCAACCAGCAATCCATTGCAATAGTCGAGTTTAGACAGCACTAAGGCTGCCACCACTGTTTTCTGCAGTCCCGCCGGTATGAAAGGCAGAATTTTCTTCAAGATTTTTAAAGTGTAGTAGATGGATGCAGTAAGTTATATATAGCAATGCTATTATAGATAAACTGTTTTGCTCCTCCAACCTACAATCTCTCTTACTATTCATAGATTGTATACCTCTCCTGTGTATGCAGTCACTTACTTAAGTTACAGGAGAGGGGATTATTACAGGAATTACAATACATATATGCAAATGTCTTTATGCACTGTAGTATGATACAGGTATGGATTGACACATTCATTGATGTCCTTGTTCTCTTCTTTATATACACATATATTCTTTAAAAACTTCTCGGGCAACAACACACCTTCCTGCGCTGCCTTCGTGAAACAAATGTTCTTTTCCCCACTTCACCATTTCACCTCAGCTAGCTTTGACCTTGTTGGGCAGTCATGGTGGAGGGAGGAAGTTGGGACCTTGCTTCATTATCTCCCTATTGCTCCTGGGGAAACACAGGTTAGAATTGACAGATTCTCAACCAAAGGGTTACTGATATAAGTATATAAGTAGGAAGTACAAGGCCACTCCTACTGCCGCTGTAACTCCTGCCTTAGAAGTTTACAGGGTTGCTGCTATGGCAGGGGCTATATATGGGGCAGAGCTCTGGGGATGTGTTGCAGTGTCTGCACTTAAACAAATAAATGAGATAATTGTTCAACGTTCCCCAAAGTACCCTCTTCCCCCTCTTTGTTTGATGATTAGTCCGAATTGATCATGCTGTACTTCTAAAGCCCCTGACATATTTAATGCGCCTGTGGACAACGGCAAAACTGGATTTGTACACGGAAGTCCTGGTAGAATCAATTGATATTGACAAAAATGTACGTGTCCCATGGCTGAGCAAAATCAAACACCTGGGTGAATATATAAAAAAGTTGTGAAGTGTGGAACTCTCCTCTTACTCTTAAAAAAGGTATTCCAACCAACCTGAAGCACGCTTTCTGGGATTTTATGATGCAGCAAATCTGAAACGAACAAAAAGTGTGTAGCATTATTGAAAAATTTCTATTGTTCAAATGTTATTCTAGCTTTGAGTTGTATTTGGACAGGATCTCCCCTTCCCTTTACAAGCCAAAAGCCTCGACATGACGTTCAGATTTTTTTCCTTGCCGTTGGTCTCCTTCACAAGCAATGCATATGGTTGGGTCTAAACTGGGTTGGCATGGTGAGCAAAAGCACAAAGAATTTAACCCAGATTTCTTGATTGGAAGTGAATGTTTGATTTGTTCCGCATTCTGTACATCATTTGTGTGTCTTTTACTTTCTCGCCCTAAGTGTGCAGGGTATGCCCAGACTTGGGGTCTGGGCTCACTGTGCCATTGGATTTAAGCTAGCCTGGATGATGAGGGGTGATACCCCGAAACTGGATCCAGGGTGCTTGTTTCTGGTCCAGGTAGGACCTGGTTTGGCCGTTTGGACTGGACTGTTCCCATACGGAGCAGGGTCAAAACTGATTTGCATATGACTGGGTGTAAACTGGGGTGGTATGGTGAACAACAGTATGATGGATTCAACCCGGATCTCTTGACTTGGGATAAATGTTGTATTTGTTCCGTATTCCATCCATCATTTGTATGTCTTTTGCTCTCGCCCTAAGTGCACAGGGTATTCTCAGACATGGGTCCCGGGCTCACTGTGCCTCTGGATTCAAGCTAGCCTGGATGATGAGGGGTGATACCCCGAAAGCGGACCCAGGGTGCTTGTTTCTGGTCCAGGCAGGGCCTGGTTTGGCAGTTCGGGCTGAACTGTTCCCATAAGGAGCAGGGGCAAAACTGATTTGCATATGACTGGGTGTAAACTGGGGTGGCATGGTGAACAAAAGTATGATGGATTCAACCCAGATCTCTTGACTTGGGATAAATGTTTTATTTGTTCCGCATTCCATCCATCATTTGTGTGTCTTTTGCTTTCTCGCCCTAAGTGTTCAGGGTATGCCCAGACTTGGGGCCTGGGCTCCCTGTGCCATTGGATTTAAGCTAGCCTGGATGATGATGGGTGATACCCCGAAACCGGACCCAGGGGGCTTGTTTCTGGTCCAGGCAGGACCTGGTTTGGCAGTTCGGGCTGGACTGTTCCCTTAAGGAGAAGGGTCAAAACTGATTTGCATATGACTGGGTGTAAACTGGGGTGGCATGGTGAACAAAAGTATGATGGATTCAACCCAGATCTCTTGACTTGGGATAAATGTTTTATTTGTTTCGTATTCCATCCATCATTTGTATGCCTTTTGCTTTCTCACCCTAAGTGCGCAGGGCATGTCCCGACATGGGTCCTGGGCTCACTGTGCCAGTGGATTCAAGCTAGCCTGGCTGATGAGGGGGTGAAACTCCGAAACCGGTCCCAGGATGCTTGTTTCTGGTCCAGGGAATACCTGGCTTGGCAGTTCGGGCTGGAGTGTTCTCATGAGGATCCGGGTCAAGACTGATGTGCATATGGGTGGGTCTAAACTGGGGTGGCATGGTGAGCAAAAGAACAATGGATTTAACCCAGATCTCTTGACTGGGGATGAATGTTTGATTTGTTTCGCATTCCGGCCATCATTTGTGTGTCTTTTTCATTCTGGTATGTAAGATTTTGGGCACCACCCATTATTGGGAAACAAGCAGAATCCTTAGATGTGACACAAATGAATATATTGTGTTTGCTGTTTCTAGATATCTATTGTGGGCATGGAGACTACAAACAACTAATTTGACAGGGAGAGACAAGGACATGCTTTAAAAAGCCATAGGGGCAATGCCGCCAGTTGAACTTTCAGATGTGTATGTAAAGTATTCATTTATTTATGCCCCTATGATTTGTAACACTGTTTTATCTATATGTATATTGTATTGTATACGTTTATTTGTTTTTAAATGTTTATGTATAATCTTCTTTTATGATTTGTACAAACCGAAATAAAGAAATTGATTACTCTCTTCATATATTTTCTGTAAATATGTGGAATTATTTAGGTAACTCTCCCCAAAATAATATTCATTGAGTAGAGTTTTAGATTGGGCAAAATGTATTTTATTCTCCTTCTAATCCAATCACATAACTTTTTCATAGGTTTTTTTATCCAAGATCTAACTTTTTAGCTCTTTTGTCCTTACTAAGAAAAATATCTTTCAATGTTAAAAAAGACACGTAGAGAGTCTTTAAAAATGTCCCATACCATATCTTGAGAAGCAGTCTTTTGATTATTTTGAAAGAATTAACAATTTTGTTTTTAAATCTCGCCAATACAATCCTTAAATTCCAAATATACTTTATTAAAGGGCCCTTTCCTAGCATTCCGGTGTTTCTTAAAGTCCCCTAGTTATAATAGAAGGGCTAAGTGATCAGAGAAAAGTCATTAGGTTGGACCAACCTTTGGACTAGCTTGATTGTAGAAGGTTGTGAGAAACTAGTCAATTCAAGCAGGCGTTGTTCATCTGGTTGAAGTACAAGTGTATTCACTCTTATGTGGATATCAAACATACCACGCATCAATTAGCATTAAATTGGCCAGATACTGTTTCATTAGTATTGCTGTTTTGGGCTTAAGTTACTTCGTATGGGGAGGATGTTGAACCAAGAGACGCGTTCTGCAGAAAGCTACAATCCCCCTCTCTCACAACTACTCCTGAAATGGAGATGAGAGACTCAAAAAAAAAGGAGGCTAGGGAATCCGTGTTATCCTCTACCGACTGTGGCTATTGTACAATTTACCCAACACCAGCGAGGTTACTTATTGTAGCGCCATGTATGTACCTGTATATCTATGTGCTTAGCAATAAAAATCACAAATCCCCTGTGAGCTGCTCCTGTTGAGGAACGACACAAAATCCACCAATGCTTGAAAACATCTTTTTTCTGTTTGAAAATGCTTTATTAGAGAAAAATAGAAGGAGCAACGAAATACAGATCATTCAAATAACATAGTCCATGTTGAATTAAAAAAAGAAAACAGTAGATCAATATTCGCTAACAAAAGAAACCTAAAAAGCATTTTGTAAAAAGTTTTTATAGACAAAAAAGGGGGGGGGGAAAGAGAGAAAAGGAGGAGAGAAGGAAGGAGGGAAAGGAAAAAGAATAGGTAAAAGGCACTATAAAGAGAATAGGAAGGAAATCAGGCAAGAGAATAGGTAAAGTAGAAAAAGCAAAAAAGCCTAGGATAGGGAATATTTAAATACAGGAGAAATAGATGTAAATGGAAAAATATAAGAAAGATAGAAGAAGAAGGACAGAGAAAGAGCTGTTCATGGAGGTTTAAAATTCTCAGAGGATAAAGGAGAGGTACGTTTCAGAGCCAAGCGGTCAAGATAAGTTGTGAGAGGCAACCAAAATAAATCTCTATTAAGGGTAGGGGTGGAAGCAGCAGCAAAGTGCACATCAAGCCTATGGTGATGACAGAGAGAGTTCCACCAACATTGTATAGAGAGTTTGTTAAGGTCCTTCCAGTTAAAGGATATGTGTTGAAAAGCCAGAGCCAGCATAAGATCTAATAGACCAGAGGAGTGTGAAGGTATATCTAGTGTCAGAAAGACTACCTAAAAAGAGAAGAGGGATAGAGTAGGGAATAGAGATCGAAAATAGGCGAGAGACATAAGACCACACCTGACCCCAGAGAATGACAACAGGAGGGCAAAGAAAGAGTAGGTGAAAAAGATCAGCATTAGGGGAGGCACAGGTCCAACAGTTAGAATCTTTATCAAGAGAAAAGCGAGAAATAGAAACTGGAGAAAGGTACAATCTATGGTAAAGAAAAAACATAGATTGGGTCAAGGAGGCAGAGCGAGAAATTTTTAAGGACCTGGACCAAACTTTATCCCAAAGAGCTATAGACCAGTCACAGCCTAGATCCGACTCCCAAGCACATTCCAATTTAGATTTCAGACGATTCGGATTGGGGGAGGAGAAGAACTTATAACTAAGAGAGGCTTTGGGAAGAGTAGACAAAATCTGAAGTAGGGGGGATTGAGATATAGGAGATGACGACGAAGGAAGGGAATAATAAACATCAAGTATAAGGGCCATGAGGACTGTGAATCTGTGGAAAAAGGATTGCGGGCAGTGAAACAAAAGTCTGTATCGAGGAAATGAGCATGGAAGAAAACCATCAAAGAGTTGGTTAACCCACACCAGACCCTTTGACCTCCAGGCATTCCAGCAAATAGGGCGATTGTTTAGGAGAATAAGTGAGTTATACCAAATAGGGGAGGCTAAAAAGGATTCACGAGAAACTAGATCAGGACGGACCAAAGCACGTAAAAGAGAGGAAGTGTGCTTGAACAAGGGGAGAGGAGTGGTTAAGTTCTTAGCAGAAAAATGCACAACCTCAGATAAAGAGAACGGAGAAAGCAAAAAACGTTCAATAGAAAGCCAAAGAGGAGCAAGAGGGGAAGGTGTCAGAGAAAGCCAGTTAGAGGCCTGACGGAGAGAAAATGACTTATGATAGAGACGAAAGTCCGGAAAATTGACACCGCCATTCGATTTTGGTTTACGAAGAGCAACTAGAGCAACCCTCGATTTTTTATGGTTCCATAAAAACTTAGAAAGACAGGAGTCGATGCTTTTGAAATAAATATCAGGAATATGTATGGGGAGCATGGAGAGAATATATATAAGAATGGGGGATATCATCATTTTAATCGAATCCAGCCGACCCCACCATGAAAGAAAGAGAGGATTCCAGGAGGATAACAGTTTATCAATACGGGATAGTACAATAGACATATTCAACCGAATGGATGAAGAGATGGAGTTAGAAAGCCATATTCCGAGATATTTGATTTTAGAAGAGTTCCACGCAAAGCCAGTGGCAGAGAACTGGTGAGGAAGACAAAATTTGGTGAGAGGGAGTATCTCAGTTTTATCAGAATTGATCTTGTAGCCAGAGACTTGCGAAAAGGAGTTAAACTCGCTCAATAAGGCAGGAATGGATTTTTCAGGATCAGAAATAAATAAGAGAATGTCATCTGCATATGCAGAGAGTTTCAAATGGGACTTGTCATAAGGAAAACCAGAAATAGATATGTTATTCCTAATAGATGTAAGAAAAGGTTCTAGGGCCAGAACAAAAAGTAGTGGGGACAAAGGACAACCTTGACGGACTCCACGTTGGAGGGGAAAATAAGGAGATAAATGACCATTGACTAAAACAGACGCCTTAGGGGCAGAATAGAGTAAAGAAATAAGAGAAATAAAATTAGGGCCAAAACCGTGCCACCTCAAGGCAGCAAACAGAAAGGACCAATCTACTCTATCAAACGCCTTCTCAGCATCGACCGAGATGGCGGCTAAAGGGATAGTAAGAGAAGGTACTTTATTTAGGACATTGAGGAAAAGGCAGGAATTGTCTGAGGTAAGTCTGCCCTTAACAAAACCACACTGTTCCTTGCCAATGAGATGGGGGAGAAGAGTATCTAAGCATAAGGCGAGAAGTTTAGCAAATAATTTGTAGTCCACATTAACTAAAGATATTGGCCGGTAGTTTTTACAGAATTGGGGGTCACGACCTTCCTTGGGTATAAGACAGATCGTAGCCTCGTGGAAAGTACCAGCAGCTGTACCAGAGCTAAAGAAGGACTGGAAAAGTGAGAGAAGTTTAGGGAGCAGAAGGTCTGAAAAATGTAGATAGAATTCCACAGAGAAGCCATCAGGACCCGGGGATTTACCTTTAGTTAGAGTCTTTAAAGAGCTGTCAAGTTCGGTAATAGAGAGATCATGCTCAAGAGCAGGGAGGTTGAGATGAGAGGTGGAGGGGGCAGGGATGCTATCGAAATAGGACTGGAT
The DNA here is from genome assembly GCF_964204655.1 of Triturus cristatus. Classification (NCBI taxonomy): domain Eukaryota; kingdom Metazoa; phylum Chordata; class Amphibia; order Caudata; family Salamandridae; genus Triturus; species Triturus cristatus. The sequence goes on along the minus strand of NC_140589.1, from coordinate 1,621,117,328 downwards.
GAGAGAAACAGAAGGAGGCGATTCAGGAGTATAAAGAGACTGGTAGAAAAGTTGGAATTGGGCAAGGATATCCTGTTCTTTGTGTAGAAGAAGATTATCGGAAGAATAGATCGAATCTATAGAGTTACGCTCCCTACGGTACTTAAGATAGTTGGCCAAAAGTTTACCCGATTTGTTGCGACCACCGTAGTAACGAGCACTACTCCGTAGCAAGATTGAAGAAGCATTATCGGTAGTAGTTTTGTTGAAATCAAGTTTGGCACGTATAAGATCTGGTAAAACAGTTTTGTTAGAGGAAGTATAGAATTTATGCTCTAGGGATTTAATATGAGCCAACAATTCTTTCTGTTTATTGAGGAAGCGTTTCTTTTTCCTCGAAACAAAGTCTATTACAAAACCACGAGCGGTTGCCTTGAAAGAATCCCAGATAACATGAGGGGCTAAAGAGGGATCGGAGTTGAGCAAAAAGAATTCTGTAGCAAAGGAGAGAAAGGAAGAGGAAAAAAGAGGGTCCATAAGAAGAGAGTTATTGAAACGCCAACGAGAAGACTTGGGATGTGGAGGGAGAAGATCAAGGACTGTGACAATGGGAGCATGGTCTGAGATAACTATTGGTTCTATAGACGAAGATAGGAGATTTTGAGAAAGAGATTGAGAGAGGAAGATGTAATCAATCCGAGAAAAAGAGGCATGGGGAGGTGAAAAGAAGGAGTAATCTAGAGTGTCAGGATGGGAAAGTCTCCATGAGTCAATAAGGTGTGAATTAGAAACAGTGTCTAGAAATTGTGTATGTGATTTGTGAGGTGTAAAGCGGGCAGAGGATTTGCGATCAAGAAACGGATCAACAATTTGATTACAATCCCCTCCCAAGATAAACATGGAATCACTGTACTGAACACATTTCGAGGTGATTAAAGGCCAAAAATTGCAATCAGGGTGGGTAGGACCATAAACATTAAATACAGTCAAAGAAACAGAATTGATTAACAACTTAACTAAAACCCATCGACCTTCAACATCATTATCTTGAGAAAGAACTTTACATTTGAGCTTCTTGTGACACAAAATGGCCACACCATTCTTTTTGTTAAATGTAGGAGAAAATAAGACCGTTCCCACCCAGCCTCTCTTCAATTTAAGAGATTCAGCCTCAGAGAGATGAGTCTCTTGTAAAAGGACTAAATCAGGGTTGTAAGAAGCTAGATGGGAAAGCACTCCCTGTCGTTTAATAGGGTTAACAAAACCTTTCACATTCCATGAAATAACTTTGAATTGAAAACAGTAAAATTGTAAGGAACAAAGAAAAAAAGCCATAAGTACAAAAAGGTTATAAAAAGTGCCAACCGATAAATGAGAAAAAAGAGCGAGACAACAAAAGAGTCAAGAGATACAGTAAGATAAAGGGAAGGGAGAGAGGGGAAAAGGCAAGAAAGAAAAAGTACAAGGAGAGACAGTACATATCCAAATAGGACGACTGAAGAACACATACCTGAAGGGGGAAAAGGAGATGACAATGGGGTATGGGAGGATTCGACAAGAGTGACCTCCTAAGCCAGGAAAGCAACATACTGCACCAGGACGGAAGATGAGTAAGACGAACCGTATGGGGTGAAGGGGGACACATCGAGCAATCTAGGTGAGGAAGAGAGAAACAGATGATACAAAAATTATGTTAAACAAAAACCACACAAAGGCCAACAACATATGAAAAAAGGGAATCCAGTCCGGCAACCACATAGGAACCACATCAAAGAGAGAAAACATATGCCAAGATAAAAACATATCAGCAAAACCTGCAAGAAAAACGGGAAAGTTAAATAATCAACCATTAACGGGATTGGAAGTATCCATGCCAGCACTAGTCTGAATATGAATAAAGTTCTTGAGTTCGGCTGGGTCTTGAAAGGTCCAAGTATTGTTTTGGTGAGTCACTTTGAAGGTACAAGGGTGAAATAGACCATACCAAGCCCCGAGAGAACGTAGAGGAGCTCGAAGAGACAGGAACTCTTTCCTTCTGGCAGCAGTGGCATTGGAGACATCTTGAGAGAGAAAAACTCTCTGACCCATCCAGGATACTTGACGCTTTGTTCGAGCAGCAGAGAGGACCAGAAGAAGATCAGTAAATTTTAGGAAGAGGATGATGACCCCTTGTGGTTTAGTTGAGGAGGAGGAACGAGGGCCGAGCCTATGGGCTCTTTGGATACTTAGAGAAGTAGTAGCAGGAATGTCCAAAAGTTTCAGAAGAAAAGAGGAGAAGAACGCCACAGGATCATCTCCTTCCAAGGACTCCGGCAGGCCATAAATGCGCAGGTTGTTCCTTCTATTCCTATTTTCCAAATCCTCAGTGTGCTGTTGGAGGGTGAGAAGAGACTTCTCCAGAGAGGAAATACGCTGAGAGTTAGTCTGAATCTCTGTAACCTGCTGTTCCACAGAGGACACACGAGTCTCCATATTTGACCATTTAGCCTCAAAAAGCTGCATCTTCGTATTGGTCTCCTCCACAAATGGACGCAAAGCGCGTATTTCCTCCAGCAGCATTTCCAACGATATAGGGGATGAAGGGATCTCAGTTGGAGGAGGAGGAGAATCCTGTTTCAAGCGCTTAGACAAGGAAGCAGAAGGAGAAGACTTGTTCAAGGCAGATTGCGATGGAGAAGCACGGCTGGAAGACGCTGTCGCCATTTGTTCTGTGGGAGAAGAGTGACCTGTCATTGAAGAAGAGGCGGTTGAAGGAGAGCTCTTCGAGGGCACAAAGACAAACTTCGGGTTGCGTAACTTGCCCATAGAAGCTAGAACGTGCCAATGACTGGATGAACAATAAGCAATCCGCCTATGTGCCTCGTGCGTGAAGTGCAAAAAATTCCACTAAGCTTAATTGGAAAACACAGAGGTCAGCAGGAGCAATAAAGGACCACAGCAAAAACCATGGAAAAACCAAAAATCAGAGTTAGTTCCAATCAGTAATTAAAATCAACTTCCAATGGCAACGGGGAAATCACCAACCAGTGCGGATGTCTTATGCACAGAGGATTAGTAAGATAGTTGCGGAGAAATCCCAGCACTTAGACGCAGTATGGATGTGGCGAATTTCACTCTAAATATGGAATCCTCAAGGATGAAAAAGGAAGCACTACTGAAGAAATCATCAAATAGAGCACCTCAGGAAACATTTTGTGAGGAAAGTATAAAGGCAGGGGTCCTCCGTGAGGCAGCATTCATGAGAGAAAAGGAAGCGATTCACTCTTTAAGTTAACATGAGGCGGTCGCTCTTTCCAGGCATATCCCAAAAACAGAGCAGTGCTGGATGAAAAATGGAAGGAGACTGGAGGATTGGTTAAGCAGGAGCATTATAGGAGCGTTATGGGCAGAAGGAGAAAACCATTAAGCCATAATGTCAGAGTCTAGGCACTGAGGAAATAATAGAAGGAACATGCCGGCGCCCTCCTCAGCTTTGCGCCGATGACAAAATGGCGGTTGCGCTGAGGGACTTACATGCAGGAGCGAGAGCGGGGCAAAAACTGCATACAGAAGAAGTCAGGCGTTCACATCTTTAGCTCGAAGCTGTCCGCTCAAAGGTGGCACAAGAAGCAGACGAAACAGCCGCAGATAACGGACAGGGAAGGAAAAGTCCGCCGCGGTGCAGGAGAGCTCCGAGCTCAGGCGGCCATCTTGTTCTGCGTCCAAGCCACGCCCCCTTGAAAACATCTTTAACTTATTCAATTTAGCTAGGGGAATGTGAGTTTCCTGCAAGAGGATAACAGAGGGATTATATGTAAGAATAATCATTTCAAGAGCCTGTGCTTTTTTCTTGTTATTAATCCCGTTAACGTTAAAAGAAAATTATCTTACAATGTATGTATTATCCTTTCATATTAATCATAAAAGATAGAAAGATACAACAAGCAAGCACTGCGCAACGAAAAAGCCAAACGTTGTAAAGTGCTTGTGACAAATTATGTAAAGTGCATAAGAATCAAATTCGGAAATCCTGCATAAAGGTGAATTGAAGTAGGCTTGGGCAGAATTTTGAATACACCGGAGAAATCGGAGTAATTTTAGTAATTCTGCATCATTCTTTTACACAGAATTACTGATAATTATGCGATTCATCCTGCTTGTTCAATTAGGAGTAATTTGGGGAGGAAAATCCTACTGCAAGAGCACATTTAGCAAGCGCACGCAGTCGCTCGTTCTCACCATTCATATTCTTCTTCATTTAGTGCTGTTTCTTTTCGTAAAATGCATCCTTCCATCCATTTTGGACACAAGTATGCATTGTGCGCTAAGAAAATATTGCTAAATGCCGATAGTAAGTTGGGGAAAAATCCTACCCCAAGAGCACATCAAGGAAGCATTAACGGCTGCTCGCTATTCATGTTCTGTTGCATTTAGCACTATTTATTAACGCAAAATGTTTCCACCCATCCATTTTGCACTGGGCACTAAGAAATAGAGCTAAATGCAGAAGTATCTTCTCGCATAATTCCACATAATTTTGTGTAATTCTTACGTATTTCTGAATTAATGCGCTACACAGAATTACACAAGTTACACCCACCCCTACATAGAAGTGCTTGAAGGCATGGAGTGCATCCATACTTAACTCAGAACTTAATTCCAGCCCCAGTATAAAAAATAGGACCAATATAGGACAGGATTACTGCAATTCAAATCCAAAATTGTTTCACATTTCTTGGTAGCACTTCCTTTTAAAGCACCTCCGAATAACCATGGTCCCTTCACCTCCAATACACCCCTCACCCTAGTGCTGTAGCAGGAGTCCCACCCAATGTCCTGTCCCTAGCTCCCTCCCCAAGCCCATGGACAACAAGCACCATGATTTTGTTACTGTCTGGATCCTGCGGGTCACGCCTTCCCTATTTGTTAATGTGACCCACTTAATTCATCTAGCCTTCTATCGTATTATGTCAAACCAGACTCTGATAAATCATAGCGTATCGCATATCATACCCTCCTAAAAATTCGGGTCAGATTATTTCCCCCCTTTCAGCTCTGTTAAGAGGGTTTGCACGTCTGAACCGTGGAAAAAATATGAAATCGCTCCTAGGAAAGGACTTTCAGCTTTGACATTTGGACCAAGGTGGCCTGGGCACCTGCCACGTGAAACAGTGGGGTCATAATTCTAAAATCCTTGCATCTACGTGCAGTTTCAACAGTCATATCGGAATGCAACCGAAAGGAGAACTGGTTCTGAACTGAAAAGGCCTTCTCCTTAGAATCCTCTCCTTAACTCTGCAATCAGAAAAATTTACTAAAATGGTGCACAGGAATTTAGCACTGGACACCCTGGGCGCCCGCGTTATTGTCATGTCTTGAGAAACTTCCGGGAGGACATACAATCTAATCTGATACTTCAAGTATTAAACAGGACCCACAAAGCCCTCCTCTTTTTCGGGGACATCAGTAACTCTCAGATTACACTGCCTTCAATGGTTCTCCAGTTGCTCATGTTTCTCTCAAAGAATGGCAATCTCCTTCTCAAACTGGGCAGTTGGTTCTGTGGTAGACTTTCTTCAAGAACTTCCCTTTACAATAGCATTCAACGACTGGGGAAAGCAAAGCCTGGGTCTACCTTGGAAGAATTTAGGATACCAAACTCATTCAACAAAGTAGCACCTGAGCTCCATGATTGAGGAATTCATAGAGGGACACGGCTATGCCATCTGAGTATGGACTTCCTGTTTCCAGTTCCTGCAGGTCCCTCCCACCGTCTGCACATGATCTGAGAGGTTGATGGTGTTCTGGGTCTTTGGGTCTAATTCCATTGATCCCGGTCACCGTTGGAGGTTTGAGTCCACTCCAAGAGTTGTGGCAGTGGGTAGGGACAGACAGACCGACTTTGTAGCGTCGAGGCGGCTGTAGAATGAGTTACATGCTTTTGGTTTGTTCTGCTTCACTCGCTGGGGCGAGATTAGCTATCTGAAGTTGCAGCTTGAGGCGATTGTGAGCCTCATGTAAGGTCTGGCTTTGCGTCATCAGAAGATTATCATACAGGAGGACACTCCCACGACAGAGGTTTACAGTTTTTCTGAGTAGTAGAGATTGTTATTGCTTCTGCACTGATTTTCCTGGGATGCCTTACTCAGTCAATCAATATCAATAACAAGCTTTAATCGGATCATACAAAATGTCCATAAAAGCATACTATAAAATACAATAAAAATTCATTTATAACCAGAAAGAAACAGCATTATTACATATTTAAAATACACATAATCATTATACAATGATACATATCATAACGAAAATACACTTTTTATTGTTTCATAGTTAAAAATTTCTAAGTGAACGAGTTCATTCCTTTGTTTAATTGCCAACATTAAATAGCAGTTTACTGCATTACAGGCAAATACATTTTCCAAATTTCGTAAACAGTTAAAAGCGGCTTTATAGGAATACAGGGAATTTTCTTTAAAAATTGGACGTAAAAATTGTTTTCTAATTTCTATATAAAATTTACAAAAAATTAAAAAGTGAAGGGTACTTTGTTTGGACCTACCATCACATGGACAATTTGGGAGATTGACACCCCACTTAGCCCTTTTTGGAAAGGCAAAAAAATAATGTAACGTAGTCTGGTTAGGTAGAATCTATGCTGAACATTTGTTATAAAAACGAGGTATGGCTGTATACCCTTTGCAAGTGGCCCCTCAAGATAGGAGACAATGGTTATCTTAGTACTTGAAACCACATCTCTTGACGCAATCCTAGCGTTCAAGAGGCTCCTTTTTAATTCGACCCTACTAATTTTTTGAATATCTTCGGGTTGATTCCAATTCAATGCCAAGTTGCATTCTTCTAGAAGGCTACTAATATAACTTAACCAGGGTATTTTCTTACATCGATCTTGGGATAGACAGTCTAGTATAATATCCCTCGTAAAGTGAGCTTCTTCCCTACTCCAGACACGGTGCCACAACTTTAGAGTAGCCAAACTAATCAGATCATAAATATATGATGTCCCAGTTTCTGTATGCAAAATAATCGAAGGGGTGGAGGCAGGTACGGCTAACAAACATCTTAGAAATTTGTTTTCAAGGGTGTGTATCGGCGTCGTATCTGCCTGACCCCATAAGGCTCCCCCATAGCAACTCCCTCTAATACATTTTGCTTCATATAACTTCAGGATCTCCCGTACAGGTTTATCGCCAATTTTATGGGAGAATCTGAAGATAGCCTCAACTCATTTCACAAATTTCATCTTGCATAAAGTTATATGTGTGTCCCAAGTGCCCTTACTGTTAAAAAGGATACCTAAATAAGAGAAGGTAGATGTTCTCTCAATCCGTATCCCGTTAATATAGTGAGTTTTAATTTTAATATTCTTTTTACCACAGGACATGACCCAAGTCTTGCTCTGATTGATTTTTAAGGATTTTTCTGTCATAAAACTAGTAAAATTGTCCATTAAAATTTGTAGGCCATTTGCTGTCCTTGAAATTAGGACTGCATCGTCGGCGTACAACAAAAGGGGCGTAGGCCGATTACCAATCTTGGGGACGTCTGCCCCCAAGTTCTGTAATAAAACATCAACACCATTTATATAGAGTGAAAACAAAAGAGGTGCGAGGGTACAGCCCTGTCTAATCCTGCCTAATCCCACGTGTAATGTTAAAGTGCTTTGTGCATTCTCCATGTATTCCGTAACGTATCTTGGCGGAAAGACGAGCATAGATTTGAGATAAGAAACCAATAATATCCTCGGGGGCACCCATCCCTCCCAGCGTCTCCCATAGCTTTGAATGATTTACCAAGTCAAAAGCACTTGACAAATCAACAAAGCAGAGGTGAAGGCAGCCCTCCCTTGCGGATGTATATTTTCCTATTATTAGTTCTAAATTCAAACATTGTTCAATTGTTCCAACACCTCGTCTAAAGCCATACTGAGCTACAGATAGGATCTTTTTTGCTTCTACCCATTGTTCCAGCCTGGCCAACAACATTCTGCCCATAACTTTAGATGTTGAATCGAGCAAAGATATAGGGCGATAACAACTAGCACTACTCCTATTTCCTTTTTTGAAAATGGGGACTATCAAACATTCCGCCCAGGTGGCAGGTATCACCCCGTCAATTGTGGCATTAAAAAATGTATGCAGAACGGGTAGCCAAAAATCCATATTACATTTAAATATGTCTATTGGCACCCCGTCGGGGCCAGCCGCTTTACCACTAGCGCTACTTACTCAGTCGTTGTTGTCATCATTTTGATCTGGCATTGGTCTGTTCTCTTTTGTTCATCTCAAGGGTGGATTATTGAGGGTAATTCTTTGTATTCTAACCATAACCTTGAATCAGTCTCCATGGACGTGAAGAACCGGGAATTTAATCCCAGCCGCGCAGGGGACACGCCCTCAGTCTTCGGGTTCACCTGTCTTAGAGTACAGAGACACGGGATTCTTCTGGTGACATCAGAGATCATATTTATTAGCTGCAGCCAGTAACAGAGATCCTAGAAGTACAACACGGTGTATGTTCTCAGGAGACTGCTCAACCAAAAGGAGTGGAGCATCGTCTTTTATGTCAAAAACCACGTTCCTGGCTAGCATCAATTACTTACAGGTTTGACCAATCAGAGGATGACATTTACAGAGGCATCAGATAACGACAAACCCACTTTCAGTTAACCAGCCCATCATCAATGACAGGGTAAAAATCCAGCATTCTTGCTCGAACAGGCTGGACGAACCCGTCATAAAAGACCTTAACCCAAATCAATAATTAGCCCATAAGGCCATAAAAGGGAAAGAGCAGAAACAGATGAGAGGCAAGATAGAGGGGTGTGTGCGTGTACCATAGGGTCAATAATGTCCTGTTCTTTGATCATTATCTGACCAGCTGCTTAACAAGGGCCTGGCTTAACAAGTTTTGGCCTCGGGCAACAGGGTCAGTTGACTCAGGTCAAATAGAAGTCAACACGCACTCAAGCTAAGGGGTATGCGTCCCTGGAGACTTGCTTGGCCAGTCATTTCTTAATCATTTGCCTAGGTGAGGGCAACCACAAAATGGCGGATGTGCACAAAATGAAACCTAAGGGTACCGACTAGATCGTCCAATACACAGTCAAAATCTTGGTGTAGAATGATGAAAATGCTCATGCATACCGCACTTGTCATTCGCGGTTCGCTGATACCAAGATCATCAGGATATGACGACCTTAATTGAACGGGTTCAGAATTCACGGAACCACAGACCCTCCTTTTGCCCTTACATAGGCAATAACCTAAACTCACGTCAATCTGAATCTAGGTCTATGTTCATCAGATCATTGAGATGTTGCTGTAACATCATCCTGGTACTTAGTAATTCTCTCTGGACCGGTCTCCTCGAATACGAGGTAGCAAAAATGCCACATATTACGGGAGCACACTGTACACAAAGACAGAACAGGAAGAGGGTAGCTAATACCATCCCAATGACCATCAGGATCTTCCATCCCCAAGTGGATAACAATCCCCAGAACCATTCCATAAACGACCAATCTCCTTCGTCCACATGTATGGACTCGGAGATCTTATGTAACTTGGAGATGGCTTGGAAAACTGTCGGAGCGTTATCTGGGATGAAAACACAACAGCTCGATTGGATCAATTTACAGACCCCCCCTCTATCTGCAAGTATGACATCCAACGCAACTCTGTTCTGAAGAGTCATAAGGCGATCCGACTGGAGCTCAGCAGTCAAGTTCCTAAGGGCGCCGGCAGTTTCGACTATGGTGGACTCAACCACTCTCGTCAGTTGCTGTATGTTCCTGCTGTTAACCATAGGTCCCCAAAACGGCAGAAAACCCTTCACGGAATCTCCCAATTCTTGTCCTGCGGTATCTTCCTTACTGAAGACACCTCTAACGACTCTCGTTTTGTGGTAATCTGCCGCAGCTGTAAATGTAGGAGGCAACAAGAACGAGACAAAACATGTGCCCGAGAAATCAGGGGGCAACCATGTATATGCTCTGTCATGGCAAATGAAGTAGGTACCCTTAGCTGCTAAAAACGATGGGGAAGTCTGGGACGCAAAAACATATGTCTCAGTGCAAACACTCTTCCCTAGCTGAGCTCTAGGATCCTTGCCATTTCCTTGCAGACAGTAATGACCCCGATGGGGTACTATCCAGATCGGGAAGGATCTCTTCGCTCGCTGGTTCCCACTCAGACTAACTTCATACCCAGTGACGTTCCATCCAATTTACGCTAGTGTCTCATCTCTCGGGATAGCCTCATAAGAGCTCATTCCTCTAATCATGTCGACTATTCCCTTGACCAGAGCACTATTCTTTGGGCTATTTTTCAGAGAACGTAGGGGGTTAACTTCACGGGCATAAATGAACATTGTTCTGTATGCCCACACAGAACCATTGTAGCTAAATGGCAGGACCAGGTAAGGAATACCTTTCTCGGCAGTATGGGGCATAAGGCCACACACCCAACAATTAGTTGTGTTCACTACTAGCTGGTGTTGGTGCAGAAGCTGAACAAAGGAATTATTAGTGAATTCCATTCTCCTAATGGACTTATGTTCAGGCAGAGGGTGAAAAGAATGAGAAGAAACAGTAGGAGGAGGCATAGGTTGTGTAGTGGGCATGAATGTCGCTTGAATAGAGAATGTCACATATCCAATTAAAAACATTATTAAACTTAACAGTATAAACAGACATAATATTAAAAAACGTTTTCTACTCATTATTATACACATTTTGCTCTTGAAGCTCATTCTTTTAGTAGGTCTCTCCATCTCGAAAAACTCCATCCTCTAATCGTGCTGCTCGCGGCGGATGGGTGTTCTGTGCTAAGGAGTGCGCCTGTCGGTCCAGGGAACGCCCTGAGACCAACCAGAACCGTCGACCTAACGTCTTCGGCTTGCACTCCAAGGACTTGGGACCGCGACCCTACAGCTGAACCCGGATGGTGGTTCGAAAAACAAAAATCAAAAAAAATAGTTTCTCGGAGGGGAGCCAACCATAAAAGAATAGCAAAGAAAGGACTCAGTTTGTTGTTCGTCCCACAACTCTCGGTCGCAAGTTATAGCGCTCTTTACCAGGCAATGTCTGTTCTCGGAAGAGTAACTCAGGTTCAAAAGTGTTCAAATGGTTTGATGGAGGTACAACTTCTTGGAGAAGTTCGTCGCTCTCTGGCTCAATGTTTGTTCCAATCAAACGGGCATCGCTAAAAGGCAGAAAACGAGGCACGGTCTCAGTCTCAGAATCAGGAAGTCCTCTTTGGACCCACCGGTCGTACGGCAGAGGCAAAGGGACCCTCTTACAATGTACGCTGTGAATCCAGTTCTTTTTACCGTGCACTCGTACCGCAGAACGGGTGGACAATAACACCAGATACGGTCCTATCCAGCTGGGCTGCTCGTTCCGGGTTCGCTGAAAGTTCTTCACGAGCACCCACGCGCCAGGTTCTATAGTGTGCCCTGGATCTTCAGAAACCTGTGGCAGAGTATCATGAACCTGTTGATGCAGAACACGCAATTTAGCCGTCAATTCGTACAGGTAGTCAAGCAATACAGGGTGTTCTATCTCACTAAATTTTGTCGGCCGCGGCACTCCCCAAATATTTGCCGGGCGAACGAACACAACCTCATAAGGACTCAGACCCATTCGCGAATGCACAGTCATTCTTATGGATAGAAGGGCTAACGGTAAAGCATCAGGCCATTGTAGACCAGAGCTCGCTTGAATTTTGGCCAATTTCAATTTTAACGTGCCATTGTAGCACTCAACTAGACCAGCTGACTGGGGATGATTGGCAGCGTGGAACTTCTGCCGGATACCCAACCCATCACACACTCTCTTCATCACTTGACCCACAAATTCACTCCCATTGTCACTTCAGACCACTCTCGGCAAACCAAACCTAGGGAAAAATTCCTTAATAAGGGCTTTAGCTGTGGACAAGGCAGTGTTGTCCTTCAGAGGGTAGGCTTCCACCCATCTAGAAAAAGAGCAAACAACCACTAAGACATACTTCAGGTTGTTGCACCTCTCCATGTGGATGAAATCTAGGTGCAAAGCCTCAAACGGGTACGTGGGGGGAGCAAAATGACCAGCTGGAGTTGGAGTTCCCTTACCAGGATTGTACATCAAACAAACCATACAGTTCTTGACCAAATTCTCTGCACACTTAGGAATGTCAGCATTTTGCCAAACTGGGGCCAATGACTTACAAATCCCTTTCACACTAATATGAGCCATCCCATGTGCCATGGTAACCACTGGAAGTACATACGCGTCAGGCAACAACCATCGCTGATGCTCTGACAACTCAACCCAACAACCATTCAAATCCAATTTACCCTTGCTTTCTCTCCATTCATTCAACTCTTTCTCTGTGGCTTCAGCTTGGATGGATTTCACTCTCTCAATTGTGTCTTCACACATACTCCTATCTGGAATCCATCTCGCTGGACCCGCAACATACATTCGACTCATCACATCTCTCGCAGTCTCTTTCGCGACTTCATCTGCAAATGCATTACCTCGACCAACATCGTCCATGACTTTCTTATGCACACTGCATTTCACGATCGCAACTTGCAGCGGCAAAGCAAGAGATTCAAGAAGTTCATTCGGGGGGAGGAGCCTAGCTCTTGACCGAGATGGCCGCGTGAGCTTAGAGCTCCCGAGACCCTCGCGCCCTCCGTCGACTATCTTGTCTCTAATCCTGTCTGCATGCATGGCATCGTGTAGATGATTGGTCAGGGAGGCGATTGATGCTACCCGCGGTCGGATCGTCCACCGGGAACCGGACTTACGCCTGGCGGAAGATTGCGGCCTGTCTCCCGGGGAAGCCAGGGGCTAGAGTTGGCTGGATGCCCGACTCCTAGTTGAACAACAACGGCCAGGCGAGGTGTGAACTGTCGGACGGAGGTCCCCGCACTTTCACTTTCGATTTCGCTCCCTTTGTCAGCCCTGCTACTGGAGGGCTCTGGATGGCTTTATTACCCCGGGGACGCTCTGCAGGCTACTCTGGCGGTCCACGGTAGAACTGATCACTCCTTATTCCTCTCCTTGAGAGGGACCCGTCTTAACTGAACCGACCTGCTTGGAGTCAACCATGTCGGGCAAAGCAGAAGGGGATCGGCAGAAGCCTAAGTCTACCAGGCGGGGAACTTACACCCAAGTTAACAGCATGGACCGATATGCTCTGCAAAAGGGATCACCGAGTGGATCGAGCCAGGTGCCGGATGCCCAGAAGGAGGACTCGCCTGTGGCCCCAGAGCCCTCCCTGCAGGATGTCATGGGCGCGCTCGAAGGGATGCAGACTTCGATTGGGAGACAGTTTGAGGCCCTGGCGCATAAGGTGGATGCCATTTTGGTGGATGTCAACCTGATCCGTGCGGACTTGGGCAAAACGAATGAACGGGTTAAGAACTTGGACCTCAAGACCACGGGCCTCACTGATGATGTTACGGAACTGCAGACCGAGGTTCGTAAGCTGAGGACCGAGAGTGATCTCGTCGCCCGCCGGCTGGAGGACTTTGAGAGCCGGGCCAGGCGCAACAATGTGCGCGTTATCGGGGTCCCGGAGTCCTCGGATGAGGCTTCGGTTGACCTGCTTGTTGAAGACTTGGTCCTCAATCATCTGAAGCCCAAGGGCCTTGGGAAGTTCTTCGCGGTGGAAAGGGCCCATAGAGTGCCGGGCGGGAGGCCTAAGGCGGGTGCCCCGCCGAGGCCGATCGTGGCCCGGCTCTTTCACTTTCGAGATCTGGACGCTATTCTGCAAGCATCGAGGGTGACGGGCCCGGTCCCCTTCCAGAACGCGTCGGTGAATTTCTATCCGGACTTCACCCAGCAGGTGCAGAGGCAGAGACAGGGCTTCCTGGGGGTGAAGCGGCGGCTCCGGGAAAGAGACCTGAAGTATGCCATGCTCTTCCCTGCCAGACTGCGGGTGGTGCACGACGATCGGACATTCTTTTTTGACTCTCCTGTTATGGCCGACGAATGGCTGGACGCTTTGCCCCGGCGACGGACGGGGGACGACACAGCCGAGGATGGAGACAGTGGCCGGGATGGGCAGGGCTGACATCTCGGAGCCGGCCTGACTTGATTTGACTATACTTGAAGACTTGCATAGAGTGCAGTAACTGTGGAGGGTTGCGGGAGGACGAGGGTTGCTCTTTTCCTCCCTTAGGGTACTTTTTGTAGACTTTTTGTTTTTGTAGGGCGACAGGCACACTGCAAGTTGGGGGGGCTTTGTAAGCTGCAGCAGGGGTGCAGGGTGGGGGGAGTTTTAGGGATTTTGGGGTTGTTGTTGGGGGGTTTATTTCTGCAAGGCATGATGCTTATATCCAGGGCTGTTCCATGGTGGCTCCTCGGGTGTGGGGTGGGCCTCTTTCCGTTTGAGGATGGGGGGTAGGGGCTTAAGTGTTATAAGCTGGAATGTTAATGGGTTGGGGGATCGCATTAAGCGGGGGATTGTTTTGCAATTTTTGAAACGATCAATGCCGGATGTTGCCCTGCTGCAGGAGACGCATCTTATAGGAAATACGTGCTATGCCCTGAATAGGAAGGGGTATAAATTCATTGCACATTCAGGATTCTCATCTGGGTCCAGGGGTGTGGGCATCCTAGTTAGAGCTTCGTTGCCATTTGAGGTGGACTCCACCATTGTTGATGATAGGGGGAGGTTTGTGGCGGTGGCGGGGCGGTGGGAAGGACGGACTGTGGTTTTAGTTTCGGTTTATGTCCCGCCGGCCCTGCAGGCCTCCACTTTTGCAGATCTGGGTAGGGCCCTGCTGGATCTCCCGGGGGGAATGCTTGTTGTGGGAGGGGATTTCAACGCTGTTTGCTCCGGCCTGCTGGATAGATACCCGCCCAGAGATACAGGGGGGGCTCAGAAATGGCTTCCAGACTTCCTGGACACGCTTGGTCTGATAGACTGCTGGCGGCTCCGGCACCCCACACAGAGCCAATACACGTTCCACTCCGGGGCACATGGTAGCCTCTCCAGGATTGATTACCTGCTCACTCAGGCCGCGCATGCCTCGTTGGTATCCGAGGCGAGGCACATGGCGCGCGGTATATCTGACCACTCGCCAGTGTGGATCCGGCTGGATCTAGGTCGGGAGGGAGGAGGAAGGGTGGCCCCTATCAACCCTTGGTATTTCCGAGACCCCAAGATGCGCAGCGCCCTGGTAAAAAAGGTAAAAAAAAATTTCAAGGACAATCAGGGAACCGTTGACTCGGCAGTGTCGCTGTGGGAAGCTTTTAAGACCGTGCTTCGGGGGGAAGCCCTCTCCCTAGTAGTGGCTGCCAAGAGGCGTAGAGATGGTGAGATTCTGCAGGTGGAGGAGGAGATCGCGGCTCTGGAGGGAGCGATGGAGGAGGAGGTTACAGAGTCCTCACTGCATGAGCTTTGTTTGAAGCAAACTGAGTATAAAGACCTGGTGACGAACGCCGCTAAGACCCTCAGTAGGGAACAGCAGGGCCGACTGTATGATGTTGGTGATAAGGCAGGGAGACTCCTGGCGTGGCTGGACAAAAAAGAAAGGGTCAATAGAGTGGTGCCAGAGTTGACGGGAGAGAGGGGAGAGGCGATTGTGGAACCTGAGGGGATTGTAAAGAGCTTCTCGGACTATTTCTGTAAAGTTTATGCCTCTGCGTCGGATAGGCCAACCGAGGACTCGTGTGACCTCCTCCGTGATATCGAGTTGCCCTGCCTCTCTGCTATAGATAGGGACGATCTAGATGGTGACATAACGGTCGACGAGGTGGCGGGGGCTATCCGCGCGTTAAACTCGGGTAAGGCCTCGGGACCGAACGGCTTGCCGATCGACCTGTACAAGCTGTTCCCGGATAGGGTCGCCCCTCACCTGCGCGCCATGTTTTTGGAGGCGCGGGGGGGTGGGGCCCTCCCGTTGGATCAGCGACTGGCGTCGATTGTGGTCATACACAAAGAGGGTAAACCCCGCGATAAGTGCGCCTCATATCGGCCTATTTCACTTCTTAACACGGAGCCGAAAATTCTGGCTAAACTCCTGGCGACCCGTTTGATTAGGGTACTTGGCGACTTAGTCCACCCGGATCAATCCGGCTTCATCCCGCACTGAAACACAGCGCTGAATCTTAGGCGTCTTCATGGCGTAATCGCCAGGGCGGGCACGTTGCGTGAACCGGCTATTGTGGCGTCTCTTGATGCCACGATGGCCTTTGACACGGTGGAGTGGGCATATTTGTGGGCCGTGCTGGACAAGTTCGGTTTTGGCAGCGGTTTTGTGAGCTGGGTGAGGTTGCTGTACGAGGGGCCGCTAGCTAGTGTTGTGGTGAATGGTCGGGCGTCGACTCCGTTTCAGCTTGGAAGGGGTACTCGGCAGGGTTGCCCCCTGTCGCCTCTGTTGTTCGCCCTCGCCCTTGAGCCGCTGGCTGCGTGGATACGTTGGCACCCGGATATACGGGGCCTTCGGTGGTCGCCTGAACACGAGGACCGTATTTCGCTCTATGCCGATGATATCCTGTTGTATCTTGCCTCACCCAAGAAGTCACTTATAGTGGTCTGTGACGTACTCACATCTTTTGGTAGGAACTCGGGTCTCGTCATCAATTGGAGCAAATCGTACTTGTATGTTCTTAGTGGCGAGGTTCCACCGATCCCTAGAACATGTTCGATACAGATCGCCCAGCAGGGTTTCGTGTACTTGGGGATCTTTATCTCCATGGACTCGGCTGTGCGCTATGAGAAGAATCTGCTCCCCCCCCTGGCACGCCTGAGGCGCGATGTTGAAGGTTGGCGGAGGCTGCCGCTCTCCCTCGTTGGGCGTGCGGCCCTGTTCAAAATGATGTCTCTCCCCCGCTTTCTCTACGCCTTACAGAATACCTTGGATTGGGTGCCGGCCAAATACTTTCGGGAGGTCGAAGGCCTCCAACGGACGTTGCTGTTGGATGGGCGGCCGCGAATTGCTATTGCAAAGCTGACGCTTCCATGGTACGACGGGGGCATTGCGCTCCCAGATATCCGTCGGTACTATTGGGCCACACAGCTGAGCGCGATCAATCATGGGCTTTATGGCCCTGCTCTCAGCCCTGGGTATGCCATGGACAGGTGGTTGCTGCGTGGTGGTAACTATTACAGGGCGTTGTACTCGCGATCCCTAGACTCGTCCCTCACGGGGCCCACCGCTGTGGCAGTGCGGGTGTGGAAGATGGCAACTGACTCGCTGGGCTGGAAGGATAAGCTCACCCTCGCTACCCCGTTGTTTGAATCGGAGAGATTGGGAAGGCTTTGTCATTCAAAAGGCTTTGATAAGTGGGACCTGATTGGCATCTCCAGGGTGGGTGATGTGCTGCATAAGGGGAAGGTGAAGTCCTTTGAGGAGTTGCAGACTGAGTATGAGCTGGGGCCCTCCGAGTATTTCAGATATATTCAGATGCGCCACGCCCTCCGATCAGTCCTCGTGGAGGGTGAGAAGGTGCCTGAGTCCTCTCCCTTGGAGGACCGGGTCCTTGATGGCCATATGCCCGAGAGCACGATCTCGCTCATATATAAGAAACTTATAAACGTCCGGGCGGACATGCTTCTGGGGCTGAGGGACCAGTGGACTAGGGATGGCCTCGAGTTAGATGATGAGGATTGGCAGTCAGCTGTTTCTTCCCCTAAGGAGGTCGCGATCCCGTCGCGCCTGAGGCTGGTGCAGCTTAAAATACTGCACCGAGTGTATGTGACGGGGCCAAGGCTGGTCCACATGGGGTTCTCGGAGGACGGCCTGTGCAGGAGGGGGTGTGGTATGGTGGGTACTTTCCTGCACATCATTTGGGAGTGTGGTGTCATTGTGGAATTCTGGAGGGGAGTCCATGCAGTAATGGGGGAGGTGACAGGCATTGCTCTGCAGCCGGAGGCGCGGTGCTGCCTCCTGAATATCTGGGGGCCCACTGACCTCGATGAGGCGCGGACCCAATGGGTGACACTGGGTAACATGGTCGCTAAGAGGGATATCGCGCGATTGTGGGGCTCCTCGGGGCCCCCCACACTGACTGCGTGGAAAGAGAACATGGACTGGAGCATGTTTAGGGAGAAGACAGTCTACTGCTCTAGAGGCCGCCCCCGGAAGTGGCACGCCATCTGGGGGCGGTGGAATCAATACAGGGGGGGAATATGTCTTGCCCCTGATCTGGAACCGCCCGAGGAACAGCTTTCCCCCTGACCTTCTTTCCAGCACAGTCTGGTTTATGAACTATTTGGGCCTCTGCTGTCCCCCCTCTTCCTCCTTACACTATCTTGTAACTGGTAGATGAGTGGGGTCCGGCCTCCCCTGGGGGCTCTCACCATGGTTTTTTATTGTTCTTGCCTTGCTGGGGTTTGCTGTGCTTTTTGTGTTTGTTTAAAATTGAACCTTTGCACTTCTCTTTGTACTTTACTGGGGACGCATCACTGTTTCTAATTATCGATGCTGCCGAACCTTCGGGTTGTCGGCTGAATAGCTGTGTCCTGATTTTTAAATGAAGGTTTTTCAAAAAAAAAAAAAAAAAGAAGTTCATTCACCAATCGACCATGTTGGATCTTGGTCCCATGCGAAGTCAGAAACCCACGTTCTCTCCACAATCGTCCAAAGCTAAAAGCAACACTGAACGCATACTGGCTGTCAGTGTACACAGTCACTCTTTTCCCTTTTGACAACACACACGCATTTGTCAATGCAATCAATTCTGCCGCTTGTGCGGAGTTGTGTGGGATACGAGCAGCTTCAACAATCGTATGCAAAGTCGTAACCGCATATGCCGCAGTCGTATCACCATTCGGAAGTTTAAAACACGAACCATCAACCCATAGAGTACCATCACATTCTGCAAGGGGAGTGTCCCTAAGGTCTATCCTCCCTTTCGTTTCTTCCTCAGTCCTGAGGAAACAATCATGCTGTTCTGTATCATTTGTCTCAGTTGAAATCGGCAACAACGTGGCTGGATTCAACGTGTTGCATCTTTTTATATGTACATGACTTGCTAACAAGGTCAATTCGTAACCTGACAACCGAGCACTAGTTAAGTGCTGTGTCTTGGTACGGTTCAACAAGGTATCCACTGCATGTGGAACCATCACAGTCAGTGTATTGTTTATCACCAAACCAGCAGTCGGTCGGATTGAAACAGCCGCTGCCGCTGTAGCTCTCAAGCAACTCGGCAACGCTCTAGCTACCGGATCTAAAGTCGACGAAAAATAAGCACATGGACGTTGCCTATCGCCAAACTGTTGAGTCAAAACTGACAATGCACATCCCTCTCTCTCGTGGACATACAATGTGAAATGTTTACTGTAATCGGGGGGACCCAACACAGGAGCTGAACACAGGGCGTCACGCAATTCTGAAAAACTCTTCTGACATTTGTCAGTCCAGGGAATAGGATTCGGGGTATCCTTAACAGTAAGAGCTATCAAAGGTTTTGCAAGCAATGAAAAATTAGCAATCCACTGTCTACAGTGCGATGTAATACCTAAAAAGGCACGCACTTCTCTCTGTGTCGTAGGCACACTCATTTTCGCAATCGCTTGGATTCTCTCTGGGGTCAATCTTCTTCCCTCCTTCGATAAGAGGTGACCTAAGTAGGTAACTTCTTGTCGGCAATACTGCAACTTCGACAGGGAAACTTTATGATGGAATTCAGACAAGTGACGTAACAACGACAGAGTAGCCTCTCTACAAGTCTCTTCATTTTCAGCGGCGACTAAAAGATCGTCAACATACTGAATAAGGGCAGTGCCATTGGGTAAAACCAACAAATCAAGTTGCGTCTTTAAAGCTTGACTATAGATCGATGGACTCTCACAATAGCCTTGAGGAGCGCGTTTAAACCTGAAGCTTCGGCCTCCTAAAGAGAAGCCAAAAATATCTCTACTCTCTGCGGCAATCGGGATGCTGAAGAAAGCATTCTTCAAATCAATCACCGAAAACCACGTGGCTGTAGCCGGAATCAAAGTCAGTAGAGCGGTGATATCAGGCACAACAGGGAATTGTGGAACAACGATCTTATTCACCTCGCGAAGATCGATCACAAACCTATATACAGGAGGCTGAGAAAAATCAGTTAGTTTCAGAACCGGCAAAACCGGGCTATTGCACACATTACCTCTCGTTTCCTCAATCACACCTTTCTCAATCAGATCAGAGATGATCGCCAAAAGTGCTTTTTCACCATCACTTGAGATACGATACTGTGGAATGCGTGGTAATCTAGCATTCGCCTTCAATGTCACAACATATGGTGGAATCTCCAAAAGACCCACATCATTAGGACCAGTAGCCCAAAGACAATCAGGAAGAGAAGACAATTCAGCTGGAAGTCGGTCTTTAGACAAATACATCGTAGAGATCACTATCTTTCCCAATGTAAGCTGTACTCCTAAAGGAGAACAATATAGCGTCGCATACAATCTCTTCAACAAGTCCAAGCCCAACAAGTTCTCACCACAACCTGTCGTCAGAATGAGGGGTGCTTCGAAGTCACAAGGTCCAACAGAAAGAGACAAAGGACTAGAAATCGGATTGCTAACCGGGGCGCCAGAAAAACCTACTGAAACATTTGTTAAGCCAGACAAAGGTGCGCCAGGGAGTTTGGTGTGCATGATAGAACTTTTTGCAGCACCAGTATCCAACAGAAAAGGTTCAGACACCCCTGGTGCAATCACTTCAACATAAGGTCCACTCTGATCTACCGGAACTGAAACAACTCCCTTTCTTTGTCTGTGGCTGTCCTAGCAATCATTACCTTCCATACTCTCTCCTTCAACGTAATAATCGTCCGCATAATACTGAGCCGTCCTACCAGACGCACCATTCTGTTGATCAAAACAATTCATTGAATTCTGCGGAGGCAAGGAACGCGCAATCTGAGACACACCACGTCCTCAACCTCGCGGAGCTTGTTGAACACCTCGACCTCTCATAACAGAAACACCATTCGTGCGCTGTAATAATCTCGGGCAATTATTCTTGAAGTGACCTTCTTCTTTGCAATACGCACACTGATTGGGGCCTACAGGGAAACGCGGTTGAGAAGACTCGCACATTTGCGAGCTTCTCTGATAGTGTTGTGGTTGCTGATAATCACGCTGGGTATTGCGGGGCGGGTATGCTTGCTGCAGAAGAACCTTAGTCTTCAATTCCCTAGTCTTTTTGTCCGCTTTCTCTATCTCATCTTTATTTCTATTCTCATAGTACTGGGCAGTAGCCAATATCTGCGCTGATGAAGAAACAGCCCAAGCA
Source organism: Triturus cristatus (assembly GCF_964204655.1). Lineage (NCBI taxonomy): Eukaryota > Metazoa > Chordata > Amphibia > Caudata > Salamandridae > Triturus > Triturus cristatus. The sequence continues at coordinate 1,621,096,112 of NC_140589.1, read as the reverse complement.
CTTTCAGAATCCTTCAACCTATTGCACAACTCGGGAAGCAAATTATGCACAAACTTGTCAACGAACAACCTTTGACCACCTTCTGTACTCATGTCTTGACCACTGTGGTCTACAAATGTCTCTTCAAATCTAGTGAAAAAGTCGGACACAGTTTCGTCTTTCTTCTGCTTGCACGCAGACAATTTTTCCCAATTCACACGTGTAGAAGGCATCAAAGTCTTCATATAATCAATAATTCTACCAGGGAGATCAGCAATCACATTTTCGGGTTTAGCACCACCTATTTGTCTTTCATCTGTAGTTCTAAGATTATTCCATGTATCACCTAATTCCTGCACATGATCCGTATGACGGATCTTACTCCATATAGGCTGTGGAACAACATTCCCAAATAACATATCTATATCAGCCAAATTCATAATACAGGAACTCGCAGTTTGAGATAGCTCCTTATAAAACCCCGTAGGATTTTTACGTGGATCAGGCAGAGTCTGCTTTAGAGCTAGTACTTCGGCACGCTTTCATGGAACATGTACCCAAACGCGCTGGAAATGTGCCAGAACAGGTGGATTAGCATTCGCATCACCAGGTCTCCAAACGGGAGGAACCTCACGCATCGGATATTGACGTGCCTTTCTCCTAACTGAAGAATCAGGCTCAAATAATGACTTAGAAGGAAAATTGCTCCTAAATGACAACAATGTCGCGACTGCTCTTTTTACATCGAGACCCACTATAGTTCCTTTCGCGAACTCGGACTGCACACAGAACAACTCAGGCGGATCCCGCCCTACCTCACTATCTTCCCACTGTTCACGGAGGAAAGAACACATCACATCAAATACATATCTTTGGGTCGGTGCTTCCCATTGATGGAAAACATTCGTAACACTCTCCAGATCATAGTGTGAAGGATAGTTAACCCATTTACGTGCCAAGTGATCCAGCACTGTCCGTTCATCAGGACCAGGCAATTGACTACGCAATTGCTTACACTCTACAACAGGCGACATACCTAATGAACCCATTAGAGGAGAGAAGAAACTAGCAACCGCATCAGTCATTCTCCGTCGGGCAGAAGGAGAAGGTGACATAAGAACAGAGGACAAAGCGGAATGAGAAGGAACCGACGTCGGAATAGTGACAGAAGGGACAGACAACACAGGTATAGAGGTAGTAGACGAAGGAGGTAGCAAAGACGGCATCCCTTGAGAAGGCTGCGCAGAAGCAATAGTAGTAGCCAGCAAAGGGAGAGCTGGCTGTTGAGGAACCGCTGGAGGTAAAACAACCAGAGGCTGCGCAACTACAAGTTGCGGAGGTGCGGTAGCACTCTGAGCATAAGGGGGTGGCGAAATTAATAGATGCGACATTAAAGGATCTTTCACAAGATCTTCCTTTTCTTCTTGCTGTTGAGGTGGCAAAACTGGATAACATTTGTCTACCGCTAATTTACGTTGCCTAAGCATCTGTTCGCTTTCCTGCTCTTCCTCATTATCCCTGAACTGTATCGCAGCCTGCACCATCGACATACCTTGTGCACGTTTATTTCGTTTCGCTAACTTAATTTCCTTTTGTTTAGATTCCTTTCGCCAATGGCGGAAGGAGTCGAACATTGCCGGCCGGGCTTTCTTTTTGAAGAGTCTGACTTCTAAATTATCTAAAATTTCCGTGTTGTAGCTACCATATTGGGGCCACTTTAGGACACCATCTTTCCTAATATACCTAATCCATACCTCATTATACGTGATGGGGCCCACGCCGTGTTTCAAATAGAGCTCATAGGTCGGAGTTCCGATCGGAGGCACCGGACACGAGTCCTCCAATCGGGAATCCTTTTTACAACCATAACAAAATATCTTTCCAAGTCTGCTAAGACCAGGCATCTTCGCTCACTAGTCTAGCTTCAAACTTCAAGGGAATATCAGAAACTATAGCCTCATGAATACACGAGTCCCTCTGCTTTGGGGCCTGCAGGTACCAAATCAAAGCGATCCCGAAGGATACCAAATCAAAGCGATCCCGAAGGATACCAAAACAAACTGGGAGACGCTCCACTCATACTTAACTGAAATATCGATGACGTCGCCAGAAGACCCGTCTATCGTCTCGCTTTACAAATCATCAAAGGGCTCCAAGACAGGGCGACCGTCAGGGCAGAAGTCCCTCGTAGCCGTCGGAATGCGGGGAACTTCGCAGCAAAGTCTTTCGGACCACAACGACATACAGGGGTCGATGAAGTGGTAGGCCTCCCTCCAGAATTTTCACACGAAGCTCCTCACGATCTTCAGGCTTGGACCGGTACCGCTGAAGTCGCCCTATGTTGGACGCCAACTGAAGAACCGGGAATTTAATCCCAGCGGCGCAGGGGACACGCCCTCAGTCTTCGGGTTCACCTGTCTTAGAGTACAGAGACACGGGATTCTTCTGTTGACATCAGAGATCATATTTATTAGCTGCAGCCAGTAACAGAGATCCTAGAAGTACAACACGGTGTATGTTCTCAGGAGACTGCTCAACCAAAAGGAGTGGAGCATCGTCTTTTATGTCAAAAACCACGTTCCTGGCAAGCATCAATTTGACCAATCAGAGGATGACATTTACAGAGGCATCAGATAACGACAAACCCACTTTCAGTTAACGAGCCCATCATCAATGACAGGGTAAAAATCCAGCATTCTTGCTCGAACAGGCTGGATGAACCCGTCATAAAAGACCTTAACCCAAATCAATAATTAGCCCATAAGGCCATAAAAGGGAAAGAGCAGAAACAGATGAGAGGCAAGATAGAGGGGTGTGTGCGTGTACCATAGGGTCAATAATGTCCTGTTCTTTAATCACTATCTGACCAGCTGCTTAACAAGGGCCTGGCTTAACAAGTTTTGGCCTCGGGCAACAGGGTCAGTTGACTCAGGTCAAATAGAAGTCAACACGCACTCAAGCTAAGGGGTATGCGTCCCTGGAGGCTTGCTTGGCCAGTCATTTCTTAATCATTTGCCTAGGTGAGGGCAACCACAAAATGGCGGATGTGCACAAAATGAAACCCATGGGTACCGACTAGATCATCCAATACGCAGTCAAAATCTTGGTGTAGAATGATGAAAATGCTCATGCATACCGCACTTGTCATTCGCGGTTCGCTGATACCAAGATCATCAGGATATGACAACCTTAATTGAACGGGTTCAGAATTCACGGAACCACAGACGGGCTACATATATGAAATCACTCTTTAAGTAGGTTCTAGATTGTAGAACTCAGGCACAAACTATGCCACCAAAAGTTTCCAAAGCTAAAGCCATGAAGAATGCTAACCATCAGCAGGAGGTGGTCTCAAAGTCCGCCTCAAGTTTATTTGAGCACCAGCAAAGGACAAAAGGCCCAGGAGAGACCACATCAATGGTATCGTCATTCTCTTCTCAGTATCTACAAGCAAAGACCGAATATTTACCATTATCAGCCCAGAATGCCTAAATATATCAGACCTAAAAGGTCCTCTCTATCGAGTTTAGTGCATTGAACGCATAGGTTCTCTGTTATACCATCACACAATTGCACGGAAGCTGTAGACCCCATCCAGCCCAAGGACTCTAGGGAGACATCAAGCAGAGTATCAGAACCAGCAAAGTGATGCACAGTTCTGGCTACTGTCCCGGGGTCAAAAAATGCAACTACTCCCCCACTGGGTTATTTGCCGGATGCAGCAAGAGCCACAGACGCTGCTAATGGTAACCGTGGATACTTCTTCATTGCCTGAGCAAAATCCAGTCCATGACAAGATGGCGCTGCCACAGCAAGATCCGCAGCCGGGATATTTGGATTTAGAAGGCATAGGGTCAGACAATTTTGCAATCCAAACAGAAACCCTAGGACTTGATTCTCATCTTGGGTCCCTGGTCCCTCCTTGTTTTCTCTCTTCCCACCTGCACCCTGGTGCTTCCTGAGTGTACCAGTCCTGTTCAGCTGCTGTACAGTCTTGCTGGCATCTTCATCTGTCATTTTCCAGCTTTCACATTCATGTGCCTGTGTAATATCCACACACTGGGGTACCAGGAGCATACTAGGACTCGCTGGCTAGTTTCTGGCATGTCCTCACCGAGCACCTGATAAGTACTGGACTGGAGTTCTGTGCGTGTAGATCTAGAGTACAATTGCCTCTGTTGCCAAAATATCTCATGTACCATCCTATTAGGCTGTACATGGGAGACGTGCGCCATCTTAATGCCTGTGACAGCTGAGACATACATATCTGAGATGCCAGATTAGTTTGATAAGAAGCTTCCTCCTGTGTTTCTCTCTCTCACTTTGACCCTTACCCCAATTTCCCCCAATAGAGACTGTGGGTTCTGAGTTTACACTCCACGTACCACACGTGTCTATCAAGGGTGGAGGCTAGGAGATTAACATTGGAATGCAGAAATCTGTTTGCTCAACACCAGAACCTCACAACAGGTCCCCCAGCTAGTCTGTCACAGTTCATTCCAGTTGAAAGAGCTCACAGAGTTCCGGCTGTTTCTCGCCATTTGTGGTCATCGCCTCTTTCTGTTATTGCCCACATAGTTAATTACAGGAATTATGAACAATTGATTCAAAAGGCCAGACAGGGAAGGCCACTAAAAGTAGACAGTAATAAAAATTCTTGTTCCAAGACTATACAACGGAGGAACAATTCAAGAAGATCTCTTGCCTCAATGTCATAAAAAAACCCCGACAACTAGTCCTCAAGTACCTGATCATTTTCCTGGCTAACCTGAAAGTCGTAGACAGGGAAAATCAAACTTTTTCACCAAACCAAAGGTAGCCTGGGACTGGACAGAAAAATGGGGAACAGAACCCAACACGTAAAATACAGATGATAATCGGAGGCACCCGAACAAGGAGAGTCGCAGACAACGATCTCGTAGGATTATGAGAGTTCTAACCACACAAATGTCCAGGTAGAAATAAGCAGTAGTAGCGCCTGTTACCACGTAATTACTAGAGGAAGAATTCATAACAACTGAAACAGATGCAGCAGAGTCCACAAATGATACAGAAAAGAATTAGAAAATTACGCCATAGTGGACCCATCCCCTTTCCTACAAGCCACACTTATGACCGCAGAGGAGGTGATATACAAAGACAACCTGTCAGCTACAAAGCAAAAATGTCAGATCATCACACATCTAGTGCCTTGCTCCTTTCATTCATTGACCTTGAAGACTTGTGAGTTATGACTTTTTTTTTTTATAGGAAAGACACCACACATACACATTTAGAGCTTTTCATCGTCCATGATCAGCCAGATGGCATATGCACAAGTGGACAGGGTGGCCGAGCAACAAGCAACTCAACCAATGACACCCCTTTACTGAACCCTTAGAACCACAGAATTGACACAAAAGATTACATGTACTAGTTGATGTTCATTTTAGGCAAGGATAGTTAAAAACCTCACACTGGGAGGGAGTTTGTTGAGAGATTCTCATTACAGATCATGTTTAAAAAATTGCATACTAAAATGAGAGAGAGGATGACATGATAAACACAGTCCTAAGCCACTACCCTCCAGTCTGATTTCTGTGAGACACTCACAACATAGTTCTGATAATGAAAACGCTATAGTGGGCACATTGTTAATCAGCATCTAACCTTGCCAACCCTACACCTGGCTAGAAACCCAGAATGCAACCTAAAGACCTGGAACATCTGGGGAATGGACAATCTACCCAACCAACACTGATTCTATGCATTTATACAACTGGGCAAGGTAGATATTGCTTTCCTGCAGGACACACTTATCAAAAGTTGAAGAGGACAAAATAAAAAATCGTTTTAGTGGCCAAATGTATTATTCAACCTACTACTTTCACACCAGGGGTGCTGGTGGAGGAATGGGTTGATCCAGATATGTAATAATAGAGGTTCTTCTGGATTGTGACTCAATACGGTTCATAAATATGTATGCCTAAAATGCCTCGTAGATTACATTCCTTGAAAAAATAGTGCAGTTCTATCTCATTTGTTACATGTCCCATCAATACAGGGCAGACTTCAACTGCATCCTAAACATAGACAATATGGTCATTTCCAACACTCCTCAAATAGAAAGACAGTATAATATCAAAAAGTCTTAATAACTGATTAAATTGCTGGAACTTGACAGAAGCATGGAGAAACACTCCTCCATTTGAAAGGGTCTATTCTTTCTACTCCCTGGTACATATACCATACTCAAGGATAGACAAATTCCTCCACTCTTCACACCTACAAAGTCAAACCAAAGTGTTTGATAACTTAGCAAAACAATAAAAGGTTTTATCCCTCTGCTATTAACACTATCATGGAGTGACACCCGACATGCAAAGTGTCTTGGTGACAGCAAGCAGTGTCCCTCCCAGATGCAGCTTTTAAGAGGACCCTAGGAGAATCCATAAAGCATTACTTCTCTAAAACAATCTGTGGCTAACGCAAACATTCTGAAACAGTGACAAGCCCTTCAGGTCTTTATTGGAAGATCTTCCATTCATACAACATACAGGTCAAAGTTGCTCTTGTGAAGGTCACTGCACAGTTAAAAGATAATATCAATGTGCTGGAGGGGGTAGGAGTGGAAGACCAAGTAGAGATAGAAGAACTGATTCAGTAAAGAACTGAATACAGCACATTAGTGGTAAGACTAAAACTAGACAACTGTAGAGTCTATTGGTCATGTAACACAGCAAGTGTGATAAGACAACTGCCACACTCTCCCATATCAGCACTGCAGAGGTCAGACGGCTCTATGAGGAATTTACAGAAACAGCTACATGAAACACTACCAGAATATTTAACACATCTGCCTGACTTTATGGGCATGGGAACTACTAAGATCTTACACCCTAAAAAGACACCTCAATAACATGCACGAGTAGATGGGTCAGTGACGATATTAAACCTCAATATCATGAGGCATTGTGTCCCAAGATTAGACTCAATGTGACACATCAAAAATACAGTCAATTAAGGAAGGACAGACTGAATAAGTGAATTCTAGGGCAGCATTTGAACATTTAGAAGAATTTATTATAAATATATTGTAACTGTAAAACACAAAAATTGTAAATGTAGATGCAATATGTAATTGGCATGAAAGCTCTCGGTAATGGCGCATTAAAGAATTGTAGGTAAAATCAGAAGAATTCAAAGTCCCAAATGAGCAGCAAACTCAGGAAGAAATCGGACAGCATCGAAAAAGTCTCTCGCTCACCCCAAATTTGAGGGTTTAGTTAGGAACTCTTCCTGTCAACATAACTAAAACTGCTAATTCATCATGGTGTGAGCAAACGAAATACAATTTTGACAAATCAGGGTACAGGATTATTAATCACATTGCCTTACCATCTAAGCACTATCCCACTATATGAATATTGATTTAGCCCACTTTATGCTAATGTCATCCGAAGATGGCAGAACAAACTAGTTAAGACGCAACAGTAAACTATTGTGAATGAATGCACTACAATGAGAAGACGGAGCAACTTAGAATGGTTGCAGTATCACTGAGCCTATGGGGCATATTATCAAGGGCCTATTGCTGCTTTAGCTACACTTTTTTGCCGCTAAAGCGGCGATAATTTTATCCCACTATTACCAAGCTGCAGCAAACGGGCCATAGCGGCCGTTTTGTTTGTCTCAAAGCATGTTAGTGATATTTATCGCTAATTACATGCAAAGTAGGCGTTCCCATGCAAAAAGGCACGCAAACACCACTACTCCATAATATCAAGGGGCTCCTTGAAATTCTGACGAGCCAAAAAACTGGCTCTAACAGCAATTAGAGCCAGTTACGTAAGACCAGAAAATAGCTGGTCTTAAAAATGGTGATAAAACTTGGGCCCATATCGCTGCAGGTTTTGGCGCTGGTCAGCGCTGCAAGCAATGTTGCAGCGCTGTCCTGCGACAAAACTACAGTGCAGGAATGCGCACAATCAATAAGATAGTGTGCATACCTGTTCCCCAGTCATGAAAAGTGTTGCTGCGCTGCAACAAGACAGCGATTCAACACTTCTCACTACACCCTTCTTGCGACATCATGGATGCGCTGTAATCACTGGACAGCGCTCCATGACGCAAGTAATGACAGATACGTCAGGAATCCTGACGTATAACTGCTGGCTCTAAAGTCAAGCATTGCTGCAGTCGTGTCACAACCATGACGCAACTCCAGCAATGCATGGGACCAGCCTATCCCTGTGGCACTGCCTCACCCTCACGCCTGCCATTAGGCAGGCAGAACGTACTGATGCAGTGTTGTTGAGGAGGGGGCCCTAATGTCGGCGCTTTTGGAGATCCATCGGTACTGGTTGTGCACTGCGGTGTCATTGTTTGGAAGCATTGGTGGAGTGATGGTGTGGAGGGAGTTGACGAGATGTTCTTCGCTGACCTTGATCCAGCTGCGAGGGGGTGCGATGATGGCGGTGGCGTCCGTTGGGCAAGGTGAAGACGTGATGTTACCAATAATGGTCAGTCCAGGAGAGTCCGGTGTTGTAGCTGTAGTTGAAGTACCTGCTGGCTGAGGTGACGTGTTTGACCGTGTGTCATGCTATGTGGCCTTTTGAGGTGACTTGCTGCTTGCGTCTGATGTCGGTGACCCTACCCAGGAGGGGGTGGTGCTGTGGTCACTGGGGTTGTCCAAGTGCAACTTGAGTACACCGAGTTGGATGTCGTTGGTGGATGGGAGACCCTGGGGTGCAATGAGTTCTACAATGGCATTGGAGAATGGGGGGCCATGGCCCGGGGGGCCTGCACATGAGGGAGCAGCAGAAGATGTTCTTGGGCTTGGTCCAGATCTGGGAGTTGACGTGGTCCATGGTCACCCTTGGCACATTAAAGTGCGTTGTCAGTCGGAGTGTGCCTCTGTAGGTGACGGCAATGCCTCCTCCTTGACGGTTGGGGTGCTCCTTGCGGGTGATACTGCAGCCGTCAGTGATGGTGAAGGCGATGTACGGCATGGAGCAGAGCTTGGTCCTGGCAGGTGAGGTGGCGTTCAGGGTTAATGGCGAGGAGGGTGCTGGCGTTGTAGCGGTGGAGTGTCCAAAAGGAATGCTCCTTGGTGCTGAGCGTGGTCCAGGGGCAGACGGACGCAAACGGTGTAGCCAATGGGTTGCCTTTGGCATGGGAGATGACCATTACAATGCAGGCAGTACATCGACACAACTCCGATCACGCGGGTGCCTTAACATCGCATTTGATCACAACACATTGTGAGGTCAGTAATGGGGTAAATTAAAGTTTCTCATGTGTGTATGGGTTTTGGGGTAAAATTTGAAAATTTACGTTTTTTTGGTGGTAAAATATGAAAAACGGGGTGTTTTTTGGGGTCAAATATGAAAAATGGGGTGTTTTTTGGGGTAAAATACGAAAAATCGGGTTGAATTTTGGGGTCAAATATGAAAAATTGGGTTGAATTTTGGGGTCAAATATGAATTTTGGATGTGTTTTGGTGGCTCAAAAAGTAATTCCAGGATTCACGGTCTGGTTTGGGGTGCAAAGGTAAGTTTTGGGTTGCACTCACTGAAGTGGGAATAGTGATATGTATGTCTCCACTATGCTAAACCTACTCTACTCTTGCAATGTTCCTGGTATTTGTATGTATTGGAATGGAATGCGATGTCATGGCATGTGTCGTACTACGTATGTGCCTTTGGCACACGAGTGGTACGCCCGCTGTGCATGGGTGCACAGCGGCCGGCATTGAGAAGTGCTGGGGGGACTGGACAGTTGTGAGGGCAGCCAGGTGGGAGGGCATCGGGTGACTCTGAGGTTAGTCTGGGTGATGGGGACAGGTGCCGTCGAGTGTCCTCCTGTGTTGGGTCGCCCATTCATGAAGGGTGTGTGCCACTGGGCGGTCCATTTAGGGCTGACCATGAGGGGGTGAGACGGAAAGCTTTGATAAGGGAAGGCGGGGGATTGGCCTGGGTGAACGGCTTGATGTCAGGCAACCTTGAACATGGAGGGGCATAGAGTGCCCTTATGGGAGGGGCATAGAGTGCCCTTATGAAGAAGCACCAGCCAGTATGAAAATGGCAAGCCTGTCCCGAGGGGCACAGAGGCAGTAAGAGCATGTGCACAGTGCAGCCAGGGAGGAAACCCCTAGAGGGGGGGTGCGGAAGCAACACCAGGGATCCAGGGAAGGGAGCTCATAAGGGCCATCTGGGAGCCTAGGCAGGGTGGCCCTTGAGGGGTGGTGGGGCGATCATGGGTGGGGAGGGAAACAGGTGCCTTGCAGTATTGTCCTTGAGGGGGCATAGAGCACTCTGGAAAGGAGGTCCGTGAGAGAGCACCGGGCAACCTGGGAGGGTACCTGTAAACCCTGGAGGTCAGCCCATCTGAGCACCTGGGTGGTGCGCCCACAAGAGACCACCGGGCATCCTTCAAGGCCGGCCCTTCATAGGGCACCCGGTAACCTGGGAAGGCAGCCCATGACGAGGGCAACCTGGAAGGTCCGTCCATGAGGAGGGCACCCTGGGGGACAGCCATTATGGGTGGCACCTGGGTGCATGAAGGCCACACACAAGGGTAGAACTGGGCATCCTGATGCCCATGAGGGGCACACTTTGAAGCCTGGGCGGCTGGTCCAAGAGCACCTAGGGAGATGCAGACTTCGAGGTCGGCCCTGGGCTGGCTGGGAAAAGAACCCCCAAGAAGGGCACTGTAGAGCCTCCGTGTGTAGTCCTCCATGGGCACAGATCAACCTGTGTAGGTACCCCATGAGGGGGCATCGTGCAGCCTGGGAGGGTGCACTGCGCTTGATGGCCCTATGTGGGCCTGGAGGGAAGGCGAGGTGGGAGGCGCACGTGAACCTAGGTGTGTATTTCGTGATGGGACACATGGTAGTCTGGATAGGCTGCCGTGTTTGGGGGCACCAGAGAGCCTGCACTGTAGTCTTTGAGGTGGCACTGGCCAGCCTGGGAGGGTAGCCCAGGAGAGGGGCACAAACAAGCCTGCCCCAGGCACTCTGGAGTGCTGCCGAGACATACCCCTAAACGTGTTGAGTGCAAGCTTAGGCCATCGAGAGCGTGAATCATGCCCATGCAAGGGCCGACACCCGCCCTCTCCTCGGCATTGTACCCCCAGGGGCACCCCGCTGTCCCCCCTCCCCCAAATTAGGTTACCCAATGACACACACGAAACAGTTGGAGTTGGGTAACAATGCTGCAGGTTTATTACATAATTCCAAGATATGTAATGGGTGGGTTATCTTACGGGCGATCCAAGGGCAGGCAACCATCTGGGTCGCCTGCCCGCCTGATGAGCCGGGCAGCACGGGAGCAATGCCCGCCGGTGCTGCCCTCCAGGTGATTCTTTCTACGATCACGTGCCGTTGGTAATTCTACTCACGCCCCCCCTCTCGGGGCGGAGCGTCGCATAGCAAGCCCCCGGTTGTTCAGGCCCACAACCGCCCGCAGGACTAGCGGGGCGCCGACACGGCTTCCGGGACCTCTCTGGAGGCTCCTCGTTTTGGCTCAGGCACCCCCTTTGGTGCCGCGCAGAGGTACTCTTTGTACCGGCCTGCTTCCAGATCGCCCTGTAACTCCGCCTGCAAGGAAAAAGAAAACATTACAACGCTCAGAACCCCCCCCCACCCACGCCTACACCGGGTAAGCGGTAGGGAGGGAAAAGGCGAGGTGGGCAACAAAGAGGTCGCCAGTGAGGGTGGGGGAAGGCTAAATAGCCTCCCCCTCACACCTGGGCCAGGAAGTGACACGCATTGCGCGTCACTTCCGGCCCTGCCAACGGAGGGGGGCTCCTGTCTGTGTCCCCGCCCCCCCCCCCTTAGGGAGGGGGTGGGGAGGGGTGACCGGTGCCCTGGGGCCACTAAGGCGCCGACTGCCGAGTAGCCCCCTGCGGGGGCCGCGGTCAGCGGCATAGTACCCCCAGGGGCACCCCGCTGTCCCCCCTCCCCCAAATTAGGTTACCCAATGACACACACGAAACAGTTGGAGTTGGGTAACAATGCTGCAGGTTTATTACATAATTCCAAGGTATGTAATGGGTGGGTTATCTTACGGGCGATCCAAGGGCAGGCAACCATCTGGGTCGCCTGCCCGCCTGATGAGCCGGGCAGCGCGGGAGCGATGCCCGCCGGTGCTGCCCTCCAGGTGATTCTTTCTACCATCACGTGCTGTTGGTAATTCTACTCACGCCCCCCCTCTCGGGCGGAGCGTCGCATAGCAAGCCCCCGGTTGTTCAGGCCCACAACCGCCCGCAGGACTAGCGGGGCGCCGACACGGCTTCCGGGACCTCTCTGGAGGCTCCTCGTTGTGGCTCAGGCACCCCCTTTGGTGCCGCGCAGAGGTACTCTTTGTACCGGCCTGCTTCCAGATCGCCCTGTAACTCCGCCACAGCCCTGGAGGTGGCTCACCGTCGCAACCAGGGCCCCCCACCAACCCGCTATAGTCTTTCTTGCAACGTCTCCTGTCTAGGGCTTCCTGCGTCTAGCTGGAAGGGAACCATCCCTGCAGAAGGAGAGTGTGAAATTTTGACACTTTGACAGCGCTAGCGGTGTCAAGTGAGATCCTGAGGGAGGGGGTGGGGAGGGGTGACCGGTGCCCCGGGGCCACTAAGGCGCCGACCGCCGAGTGGCCCCCTGCGGGGGCCGCGGTCAGCGGCATTTCCGCTGCCACAGCCTCAAAATGAGGATTTTTTTAAGGACAGGCAGCCCTGTAATGAAAATACTGCCTCCGTTGCCACGGCTGCCCCGGGCTGCAGGTTCTAAATGATGTGACCGTTTTTGAACATGTTCTGTTCATGATACAACTGAAACGATCTGCCCCTGATAGGGCTGTCGGTGCTGCATGGCCGTCAGTGGACTGGCAGGAGGCGCTCCCTCCCCCATCTGTTGGTGGGCCCCATGGGTGGACGCAGAGGTCAGCCCTCTGAGGTGGGTGGGGTTAGAGGCGCCCGCTCCCGGATGCCTGCCGTTCCCATTGCTATCTCTGGCTTGCGTGGAGCATGATTTATGCAGCCATCCCCTGCAGTCTGCGCAGAGAGGCAGGTATGTGCATCATCGCAGTGTACCATGTCCACGGCAAAAACAGAGGAACTGCACCTATTACCGGTGACTCCACCCTCGTTCCTTCCCCACACAGGAAGTGGCGCGCAACTTCTCTTTGCCTTCTCCAAAGGGATGGGAATCGACAATAAAACAAACAAAAATACCCAACACACGAACATCAGCCCTGGGTTGGCTACTTTTTCCACCCTAAATTAGTGTAGTGAACGAGACGAGCTTCCCGGGCGTGGGTGTGACAAGGACCACATGAATGCAATGCACCAAAGGTGGCAGCCCCAAGGATGGCACGCAGGGTACCTCTCTGGTTTGCTTGTGTTTGTTCGGTGCATGTCTATATTTGACTCTGTGAATGGATGAACTGCACGTGCAGGCTAGTGTTTTAATGCTTGTTACCACCTTCAGTGTGCGCCTTAAACAGTGCTTTTTGTGAGCCCTTGTGGTGCAGTGTCGGCGCTCAAGCATGTATTGTGTGTATGCGTATCAATCTGGCATGGATGTTAGAGTGAGGCAATGACTGAACGTACCTGTGCACGTGTTTGTATGTACATGCCTAGTTTTTTGGGGGGGGCCTGTGTGTGTTTACCATGCTACTGTCAGTGTTAGGGTTTGCGTGTTCCTGTGCTGTGTATTATACGTGCTTGTGTCTTCTATGAGTGTATGTGTGTGGATGTGTTTAGGTGTGTGTATGTTATTGTACTCTGGTTTTGTGAGTATGCATACTTCTGTCTTGTATGTGTGTGTCAGTGTGTTTTTATGTGTTTGTGTGCTGTTGTGCTGCGCATGTGCGAGTAGGCATGCTTCTGTCTTGTATGAGTGCGTGTGTGTGTGCAGTGATGTGCGTGTGCTTTTGTGCCATAGGTGTGCATACAGGTGCGTGTTGTAGTTGTTTGTGTATGCTTCTATTGGTGTGGCCCACGCACACTAGTGGCAAAAATGGGCATTCACGCGCCCACTCTATGCACCGGTGACTGCAGTGTCCATCCCCCAACATGCAATACAATTACATGCCAATCATGAATTATTGACCGCGCTTCACCTCTTTCAGTACACAGGGGTGTCCCTCCTTCGCCTGGGGCAGGTCCCTAATTCCCAGCGGTGGTCCCTGGCGTGCAAGTGCACTGACTAGATGCACAAGGGGGCATATTACGGGTATTTATTGCCGCGTTAGCGACACTTTACTGCCGATAATGGGCCTATCGCTAGGTATTGTCGGCTAACGCAGGATTTCCTATCGCCATCGCGCTCATGTTAGCGGCAGTTTTCACCGCCGTTCCCTGGTACTATCGCCATGTAGCAACGGCTTGGTAATACGCCGCTAACATGGTGATAGTTTTCAGGGTTAGACGGCGATAAAAATACTGCCGCTAACTGGCGTTGGCGATAGGTATCACCTGTCCGTGATAATATGCCCCTCTCTTCCTTGCCAAAGCCAACAATCCAGGAAGGCCACAGAATGGAGACATGACCCGACTTTAAACATTCATTTAGATATATTTACCAGGAATCAAATAAAAGAGAACCACAGATAACACAATCAGATTTACGCAATTGGAGATAAAAGCAGGGAAATGTTTTTTGCCAACAGTTGTTAAAATGGCCATCGGTCTCTCCTTTGAAGTTGGATTTCAACAGTGCAATAGCTAATTAAACCTAGACAGTCTCCTATTAAATTTCATGTATGACTTTCTCCGCCTGAAGATGTTACCATCAACCTAATTAAGTGGCACACAAGTAACTTCATGAGATTATCATACAGCCAACTTTTCTATCTCGCATGTCCACCTTTCAGGCTCTTCAGGCCACCAACCTCCTATTCACCCCGCTACCGACACCTAGCAAAGGATTGTAGTGTTGTACACACGGTTGCTAATGCTTGACCTGACAAACTAAGCAGGAACTATCACCTGGGGATAACACTGATTGGCAAATTCTCTCGAGGGCACTTCCCACATACAACTTGAAGACACAATTACTGATTTGGTTTATAGCACAGGCATGCAACACAAATCATGTACTGTAAGCTAGAGAGATAAGTTGAAGGCTAGCCCCTACCATAATGAAATCCTTAATAGTGGCACTAACTAAGCCACTCAGTTGAATTTGAGCCTCTCTGCAGGGTCAGCCCCAAACCTTTTGCTTTTACCCCTCCTGTTTTCTCAAATTATTTTTTGTTAGCCTTAGAACTGTGTGCACCTTACCAGTACTAAAGTGTTTGTGCTCACTCCTTAAACCATGGTCAAATTGGCTTATACCAAATTGGCACATTTAGTTTACTTATTAGTCCCTAGTAAAGTAGTACTACATGTACCCAGGGTCTGTATACATGCTGGTAGTGTGCCTGCCGCATTTATTGTGCCACCCTCATAAGTAGCCCTTCAAAACATGTCTCTGGTCTGTCATTGCAGCCTACATGCAGTTTAGACTGCCAATTCAACTTGGCAAAATAAACCTTTTGCCAGGCTTAAACTTCGCCTTTTAATGCATATAATACTTATACATCACCCCTCTGATAGGCCCTAAACAGCCCATAGGTGTCTGGACTGCTCAGTCCCTGCTGCAGGTTGCAGCAGGGGTGGAGCCACGTGGGTTCAAAATCACCTGACAAGACGGAAGGAACGCTTCGCATTCTAGTCGTGCAAGTGTCTCCTTCACGTCCGGGAACACTCACCTGCTTCCCGGTCATCGTGTCATCATTCCTGGCATTTACTCACTCCACATGCCTGTTCTTCAGACGGTGTTTCAGCGGTTTCGGTGTCTTCGGTCCTATCCTTGACTCGCGGGACCAAACCCCAGGGGGCTGTATTCCGGGTTCCTCCCTTATGGTTATTTCACTGCGGCATTCCCTGAAAAAGGAAAAAACAAAGAGAAGAAAAAACCTGAAAAGTTTCCACACTATGATGAAGTGGTAACACATTTGCGCTGCATCACTATACTAAAGCTTGATTTAAAGGCACTAATATTACTTATATGACCAGTTCCTTATGGCTCTGATGGGTATCTGTATTCTTTTTTGTTGCATTGTTCTTGGCTATGCCTGAGTATTGCAGTCAGTGAGTAGTTTCCTGCAGTTAAGGAAACAATTTATACATTAGCCTGCACATTTTTGCATTTACCTTTGTTCAAATACTTATATCTTTTATGTCCATTGGATAGTATCAAGGCTACCAGGTTTGGGTTATATTTTTTGCTTTTCCTTATATTTTATTAATGGTACGCAAGTTTCCATGCACATTTAAACTGCTTAAGGGAAAGGTATACATTTGCTTTTCTCTGCCTAGCTTTTCGTCTTTTCTCTACAGATTTATTTTAACTCCTGAGGGAAATTCTTTTGGATTGTAGTGGAAGAGGGTTGTAAATCGGGTAGCGAAGATAGTTAAATGTTTAGTTGTTTTATACAAACCTGTTTCACTCTTCCCTTTGATTTGTCTTATTCTGGTTCTCTGTTTGCAGGGTCACACACATTTCCAGTGACAACTTCTTGCTGCCCTGGTGACACCGAGGGACCTTCTTCATTTCTCCTTCACTTGTTTCCTCTCTTCCCCCATACACTGGCCTCGCTTTGACTGTGTTGGGCATACTAAGTGTAAGCGGGAAGTGGGGACCTGCTCTTCAGCCTGTTGCCTCTCGTTCCCGTGGAAACTTCAGGTGAGCCTTGATAATAGGGCAGAGTGCATTGTATTTAATAAGTGTGACATGTACTTTTAAGTTTTATATGTCCTGGAATTAAAAACTTCTCAATTTGTTTAGGATAACATTGGGTTACCTTATTGCATTTAATAAGTGCTAATGTTTGATTGGGGACAGGTAGAAATATCATGTTTGTTCTCAGAATAATTTTAATTTTAAATCCTCTTTAATAGTGATGGTAAAGTTGGATTTTAAGTCATAATTCTGAAAATGCCACTTTTAGAAAGTTTGCATTTTCTTGTCCTAGTCATTTGGTACCTGAAGCCTGTGTCCTGGGTCATGTGACTGTGTGTAGTTGGCCTTTGTGTATTTCTCCAAGACAGTGAGACAAAGGGGGACTAGATGTTGGCAGGATGGGCCATCCTGCCGGGACGGGAGGGATGGAGCTGTTCCCTGGCCCACTTACATTTCAAAGGGCTGCCTCCAGCACACTCACAAAGAACTTGACACCAGGTTTTTATCACCCTCTGGGCAGGAGAAAGGGGGAATTTCCAGAACCAGATGTAGAAAGGACTAGACGTTCTACCACTCCAAATGCTGGCACTTGGTACAAATATTAGACCTTTAGACCAACTTTTCAGTTCACTCTGGATCTGCCGAGGACCCCTTAAAGGACTGACTTGTACTTCAGAGGACTGCACTGCTCCCTGAGGACTGCTTTGTACATCAGAGGACTGCCCTACTGCTACCAGAGGACTGCCACGCTGATTGAAGCCTGCCTTGTACCCTCAGAGGACTGCCCTGCTGTTTGAGACCCGCATTGCTGCATAATCCCAGGACTACCAGAATGACTCCAAGGGCTAGTTGGCCGGCCTCCTGTTCCGAGCTACAGGGTCACAAAATGCTCCAACAACCTTGAACCCACACCTGCACCCTGCCTGAAGTAAGTCCTACCCTCCAAGTGGTACCCCACCAGTCCTGGACACTTGGAAGTGGTGCTAAATGTCCTTGGAAGTGTTGGCAAAATTTCAATATTTTTGGACAGGATTTTGGTTGCAGAACATTGATAGATACCATACCAAATCACTATTTGGAAGGGATGCCCTAAAAATACCTTCAAATTGTGATTCATTGTGGGATTCTTAACCCATTTGTGATTCGGTAAGGTGTTACTGAATCGGAAAATCGATTTAGGACATAACCAAAAAACATTTTCCTGTTGCAGGCGCTGTACGTTTGCAAATCGCATGCTTTGCAACCCCAAAATGGCTTTGTACATTAGGCTCCAGGTAACATAAACAGATCTATTTGAAACACATTGCTGGTAGAAACAATCTTCAGTATACACAGCAGAGCCCAACCATGCATGTGATTACTAAATACATCAAAGTACTGATAAAAACCTTAGGTGTACAAGAACAATATAGCATACTCCCTGGAGCAACCATTGTTTTGCTCTATCAAGTTTAAACACCTGGGGGCATATTTACAAGCCCCTTGCTCCGCTGGTTCGTCACTTTTGTGGCGCAGTGTGGTGCTCCATATTTATAAGGCCACTTAAAGGATGCATGGCTTTTCGTGGCCTTGTAAATATGGTCCTTTTTGACGAAACACTTTACATGAAAGGCGCGTGCCATGGGTGATGCTGTGGGTGTTCCCACGCAACACCCATGGACTCTGCTGTATTCCCAGATTTACAAAATTTCATAAACCTGGTAATGCTTCAGAATCCTAAGCCTCCCCAGAGGAGGCGTAAGGAGGCAAAAAGAGGAGAAATACTTTTATTTCTCCTGTTATTTTTCTCTTTCTATGCGTGTTGCATTCTGCAGCACACATAGAAAGAGGAAAACACCTCACATGATTGTCTTTGTGCAGGAAGGTATTCCTTTCTGCACAAAAACAATCTTCCCTAAAACGCAGACAACCTTGCACCATGGCGCAAAGGTGCCTGTGTTGGCACATGGCAGCCAATTGTGCGCAAGTGCAGGGGAAAGCACTGGGATGCAACATATTATTGTAAATATGAAGCATCTCTGTGCTATGAAAGTGGCACAGCACAGCCAAATGACTTGCGGTGCCGCACAGTGTCACTTTCTTGTAAATAAGATCTCTATTGTAACTATCATCCCTGTTGTGTGGAATAGGGCTAATATCACGGAACTGGGAAATCTGTTTGATTGCGTACATTCAAGAGTTTACAACAGACCTAGTTCATAGCAGTAGCCTCAGCAACGCAAGGAGAGCGGTCTCTTCGCTATATCAAAATATACTTGGTTTATCAGAGATTAAAGTAGACCAAGTCAGGGATAGATGGGAATATTGAACTGGAACAAGAGCTAACAGTTGGGGTATAGGCTTCAATACTCAGTTTCCTGCCAAAGCCTCAAGTAAGCAAAATTCGAACAGACTACATAAAAACTACCTGACACAACAATGACTTCATACAATATACCATGAGGCACCAAACACCTGCCTGTGATATGATGCATATGACACAGGCCTGCTCCATATGCTGCACACATATCCAACACTGCAAAATACGGGAAGACGTTCTCCAAACTAGTACGACACATACTTGTAGGCCGTTTTATGAGAGGCTGCCGGAGCGTCACTTTTTTGGGCGCTCCAGCGGTCCAACCCTCTCAATCATGTCTATGAGGCGACGCAAAGTCACTCTGTGTGGCTTTTGTTTGTTTGTTTGATGAGTTTTATATAGCGCTGGTTAGACAAGGTTACAAAACAATTGCACAATGTTACACAGTAGAAAAAAAACCACGAGTTAAGGATATGATAATACTCGAGGATGGCAATGAGAAGACGCATGATGAGGCAACAAACAACAAGAGGTATAACAGTAAAAGCGGAAGTTAAGCGGAGGCAAGAAACAGCCTAAGGGGCAGGGGAAGAAAAAGGGTGAGCACAGAAAGGAAAGGGTAAGGAAAGCAGATAAGGACAGGAAAGTGAGAGGGAAACAAAACGGAAAAGGCACCAGAGATGTCAACAAAATCAGAAAATGAGGAGCCGGTCCATGGCAAATGAGAGACAATCGCAAAGTTGCCCAGCAGGAGACCAGCGGAGACGGAGGATGGGGCAGGGATTGCTAAAATGGCGGATCGCGGGTAGGAGAGGCAGTGGAAGATAGTCCCAAAATGGCGGGGAGCATAAGGGTCCAAGTCCAGAAACCAGGGGGGCTAAGTCCAGAGAAAAAAGAAAAATAAGAGCTGATTTCATGGAGGAGCACTATGTGGTAAATAATTTAATTACCGGGACTTAATTTGATACAGAAACATAATAAAAATAGCTCAATAAATAAGAGGCAGAATCCGTGGTATTAGAGGTTCGGAATGGGCTTTATTCCAATGGACGATTCGAATCGGTTGCTCCAAGTTCCATCACCACGAAGGTTCAGGAAGTGAAGTACATACATTATTGATAATTAATCACTTTTATACAATAGGCATTACAGTGAAGCAAATGCAAGAGGCGTAACAATTGATAGTGTAGATAAGACATACATACGTAGTAAAAGTAGGTGTAACTGGGTGTGACTAAAGAACGTCATCAGGTGTGATGTCATAATAGGGTGGTTCCATGAAAGAATTTCGCAATGTCAGCAGAAATACTTGGCAGAAATGCGCGCACAGCAGCATGACGTATGATTGACGTGCAACTAGGGGGTGAAGGGGACTTGACATTTAGCTCTACATGTGGCGACAGATGTCTGGAGGGTCAAGTCAACCTAATCCCAAATCATATCTAACATCCTATGTTTAAAGAACTATGTTATCCAAAAGAGAGGTCTCTTAGAGTAGAATCTTATTCTATACTGACTATACTGACTGTTAGTGCGTGTACAAGCGTCTAAGTGTCTACACTAGATGCGAGGGCAGAAGTCTTCCATAATAATAAGGCTATGAATTACTTGCATAAAGACAGAGAAGCCGGGCCTTTGCTCGGTAGCTGGAAGAATGTTTACTTAAACTACTAGACAGGAATGCATTGGGCAGGGAGCGGAGCAGATAATTTCGAAGGTGAAATACAGTTTTTTGGCAGGCAACAGGCTGATGTCAGGCTTCGTGAGCCGCGCAGGGAATGAGACAAAGTTCATGGTCACAGATGCAGGCTCAGACTGGAGCTTCAGAGGCAGAAAGCAAGAAAAGCTTGATGACAGAATCAGGGCCTACTTGCCTGGACTGAAAAATGGCATAAGTGAACCATATAAAGCCGGTGGCCTTTCGTACTTAGGAATGGAATATCCGGCCCATTCATGGCTGATCTGAAAGAGGATATGTTGACGGTGGACGCACATGTGTTTGCGTCTTCATAACTGGAACTGGAGGGAACATACATGTACTTGTGATTCATACATGAAACCGTTGGGGTCCAAGATAGGGGACATAACTGATCAGAAAAATCCATATTTCCACATTCCCTCCTTGTCCCCTACTTGCCCGTCAAGAGATATCAATCTTCATCAATCCATTGATCTGTTCATATAGCATCATTTGTTCTTCTTTTTTCTTTTGGGACGAATGAAATCTTGGTGATGGAATACACGATGTGGCACACAGACCACAAATCGCTGGTCCACATTGTAGGCATAGACAGCAACTGAATAGTATGAGAAAGCCAATACCTAGGAAGGATAGGACCTTCCATCCAAAGGTAGATAATACACTCCAAAACCAACCGGACCAAGTCCAGGTGCCTGGATTCTGGTGTATCTGGCTTACAATCTTATGAAGGCGAGTTATGGCTTTATATACAGATGGCGAATTTTCTGGTATGAAAATGCAACAACTTGATCCGATGACCCTACAAGCTCCGCCCCTATCGGCCAGGATGACGTCAAGGACAAGACGATTTTGAAGCACAACAATCCGCATAGCAGACTGCTCTTCTGTTAAATTGCCTAAGGCGGAAATAGTTTCGTTCACTACTGCTTCAAGGGTTCTAGTTAATCTACGTATCAACTTACTATTAGTAACGGTACCTATATAGGGAAAGAGACCTTTATTGAAATCTGTGTATTTTTCCCATGCTGTTTCAGTGTAATCGACAATTGGGAGATCTCTCCTTTCTCTATTGTGTACTAAATGAGTATTTCTGTGATAATCGGGAGGAGCTAGGAAAATAGGTGGCAAAAGGAATCCAATGTAGCAGGTACCATCCCAATCTAGAGGCAAACGTACATATGCCGTCTGACCACATATAAAATAGGAATGGCGGGAAGCTCTAAATGTCGACTTGCCTTGATCACTGAATTCTATTACAGTGGTGCATCTACTATGGCCCATATGTATGGAACCATTCTTTCTTACACATAATTCACCTTTTACTGGAAATACTGACATGGCGGGCAAAATTGGAGTAGCTTCGGATGCGACATTTAGGATCATAAGGTTAAGCGTAAAATTACCTAATCCATATACTTCATTTTCTAGATCAGTTCCTGTTCTCTTGGGAAGTCCCTCCTTGTTAGGGTAGCAGACTTTAAGTAAAACTAAGTTTAAATTTCCCCATACCCAGTTGTCTTGATAAACTGCAGAATTTGAATCTAGGGGATTAATTAAACTAAACCATGCTCCACAGGAGCCGTTGTGTGTGAATGGGTATGGAAAGAGAGGTAGAATTCCTTTATAATTCTGATAGGGAGGGAGTCGGCCACATATCCAACAATTTGTAGCATTGCTAACCTGATGGGAATGATGTAACATACTAATAAACGTGTTATTGCGCAGCGCAAATCTATAAGACAACTCATGCGGAGGTAATTCACTAAAAGAATGTTCAGCAGTAACATTATAAACATGTCTAGAAATAGGATAATATATGTGCAACAATATACTTGCAGTAATTATTAAAAGACTTAAGAAAAACAAAATTAATAACGTCACTGTGCAATGACTACGCAGTGATTTACAGTATGCATGTCGTTTCAACATTTTTCTGGTGTTTTCTCTATTCAGATCTAAGGGATACATGTCAGAGACAAATTCAACCGCTTCACCTTGGAGAGGACTTAAACAATCAAATTTCCCGACTGGTTAGATCTGAGTTTTAGTTTATATTGTTCGTGACTACTTGATTCAACAAAAGGAAGTTTTGAGTCAATGGGTGAAGACACACAAGGTGTGGTATTTACATCCGATGGTAGTCCATGAAATTTCTTGATATGACTTGAATGTATCCAGCCTTTTCTGCCTTCGATCTTCACGGCTGTCCTTGTGGTGAGCAAGACCAGTTGCGGTGACTTCCACCTAGGATCCAGCTGAGTCTTTCGATCAAAGTTCCTCACGAGGACCAGGTCCCCCGGAATTATATCATGGGGTTTCACCTCAGTGTTGTCGGGAAAGGCTGCAGCTACCTGTGAACGACAAGATTGTAGTGCAGACATCAAGGAAGCCAAATAATCTGTCAGCATATTACAGTCGATATCAGTTATTTTTCGTGGTATAGGCGTCCCCCACATATTTGGTGGTCTGCCAAAGATCACCTCATACGGGGATAGCCCTGTTCGAGAGTGTGCTACCATTCTCATGTAAAATAGTGCAACTGGTAACGCTACTACCCAGTCGACACCTTTCTCTCTGCATATTTTGGACAATCTGATTTTCAGGATCTGATTATGTCTTTCTACGAGACCTGCTGCCTCGGGGTGTCGGACACAGTGGAATTTCCACTGATAGCCTAACAAAAGTGAAACGTGTTTCATTAGTTCGGATGAGAACGGCTGGCCGTTATCTGAGTAGACAACACGTGGTAAACCGTATCGTGGGAAGAATTCTCGAACTAACTGTTTGGCAGTAGTCGGGGCAGTGTAATCTGAAACCGGGTATGCCTCTGTCCAACGGGAAAGAGCACAGACAACTACGAGAACATATTTGAATCCTCGACATCGTTCCATCTGGATATAATCCATCTGGAGCACTTCAAAAGGGTGATCAGGAGGCTGAAATCCACCCTGTTCTACGGGAACGCTTTTTCCTGGGTTGAACTGACAACAGATCATACAGGTACGAACTTTTTGCTTGGCTGCTGCTCGTAAATGTTTATTGAACCAAATGTGTTGGATGCTGTCTAGCATAGCTTTTTCTCCTAGATGCGCTGGACTATGTATAGTGTTAATAATAACTTGGACCATTGAATCAGGAAGGAACCACACAGATTTTTCCTTCGTCATCCATCCTTGATCCGTTTGGATCCCTCCTAATTCAGTCCATTTCTTTATTTCGTCTGGTGTAGCATGCGTCTGTATGTCAATTACGTCAAGAGCGGGATCTTTAATCGTCATACAATGTGTTGGCGTCGGGACTTTTGTCTTTGTCATGTCGGATGTTTGAGTTTGAGCAGTCTGTTTAGCTGTTCTGTCAGCTAGATCATTGCCTTGAGAAATGATATCAATAACTTTCGTATGAGCTTTACATTTCATAATTGATATTGCAGTGGGTAGATGTATTGCATCTAATAAGGCATGAATGAGGGGTCCGTGCTGAATGTGGGCACCGTGAGAAGTTAAATAACCTCTCTCTCGCCACAGCACGCCGAAGTCATGTACAACTCCGAATGCATAACGTGAATCAGTGTATATGTTGACTTTTTTATTTGTGCCTTGAATACAGGCTTGTGTCAGAGCGATGAGCTCTGCGGCTTGAGCTGACAAGGTATTTATGCAATTTGTTTCGATGACTTCAGTGTCTGTTGTGACTGCGTAAGCGGCCACTAACTCTCCTGTACTTGTTCTCATACATGAACCATCTACATACAACGTTAGGTCTGGGTCTGACAATGGGACGTCTGTCAAGTCTTGTCTGGGTTTCGTTGTGATAGTGATAACTTCAATACAATCATGAGTTAGTGGGTCTGTTCCGATTACGGGTAAAAGTGTGGCAGGATTCAATGTGTTACAACGTCTGATTTCTATATGTGGCTGAAACAATGATAATTCATACCCTGTAAGTCGCGCTATAGTCAAGTGCTGTGTTTGCGTTCTATTCACAAGAACTTCTACTGCATGTGGTACTTGAACTGTCAATGGATGTCCTAATACTATGGCATCGCTTTGTCTGATTGCTAAGGCTGTTGCTGCCACTGATTTCAGGCATGCAGGCAAAGCCTGAGCTACGGGATCTAATGTACTAGAAAAATAGGCACATGGTTTGTGTGATCCTGCTTGTTCCTGTGTGAGTACTGACAAGGCAGTACCTTCGCGTTCTGTAACAAAGAGTGTAAACTGTTTATTGTAACATGGTGTTGCTAAAACCGGTGCTTGGCATAAGGCTTTCTTTAGGTTTTCAAAAGCTTGTGTATGTTCCTGAGTCCAAGGGAGAACAGTCGATGTGGCTGCCTCCTGTGTTGTCAATTGAATGAGTGGTTTTGCTAGAAATGCATACTGAGGGATCCACTGCCTACAATATGAAGTGAGGCCTATAAAAGCCCGCACCTCCTTTTGTGTCTTGGGTATTGGCATGTTAGCTATTAACTGAATGCGGTCGGGTGTAAGCTGCCTTCCCTCCTTGGACAGCGAGTGTCCAAGATAAACAACTCGCTGGACACAGAATTGCAGCTTAGAAGGGGACACCTTGTGCCCTTTTTCGGCTAGAAATTGTAAAACTGTCAGTGATGCTTTCTCACATTCGTGTTCGCTTCTAGCGGTGATCAGCAGATCATCGACATATTGAAGCAGGGCAGTGTTTACTGGCATGTGGATACTGTCGAGTTCTCGTTTCAGTGCTTGGCTATAGATGCTGGGGCTTTCTGTAAATCCTTGAGGTGCGCGTGAGAATTTAAAGCTTCGTCCATTTAAACTAAATCCGAACAAGTATTGGCTTTCCGGATCTATAGGGACGCTGAAAAAGGCATTCTTGAGATCAATTACAGTAAAGAATGTTGCTTCAGAATCAATAGCTGTCAGTAATGACGAGATATCTGGGACCACAGGGAATTGTGGCACAATGCACTTGTTTAATTTGCGCAGATCAATAACCAATCGATATACTGGCGGGGCCTTCGGATCTGTTCGTTTAAGAATCGGAATTATCGGTGAATTACATACATTGGAGTCTGTTTCCACAACCACTCCTTGGGCAATGAGCTCGTCAATGATTTGTAGTAAAGCCACTACAGCATCTGGTGGTAACTTGTATTGTCGCATTCGTGGTAGTACCACTCCTGCCTTTAGTGTAACTCGATATGGTGTAATATTCATGCAACCCACATCAGTAGGGCCTTGTGCCCATAAATGTGTAGGTAAAGTCTGCAGTCGAGGATCCATGTCTCGAGACACATAGTGACCTTTGAAATCACGTAAAAACAATCTTACTCCTTCCGGAGAACAACATATTATAGCTCCTAGAGCTTTCAGTGTTTTTATACCTAACAAGTTTTCTGGACATGATTTAGTAAGCAATAAATCTGTAGTTCTGGTCAAGGGTCCTATCGTAAGTGGAAGAGGCTGTGATACTTCATTAACAATAGGTTTTCCTGAAAAACCAAGGGAAATATTCTGTGAGCCTGAGAGGGGTGCCCCTGGAACTTCACTGTGTTTTATTGTTGTTCGACTTGCCCCTGTATCAAGTAAAAATTTTCTATCTTGGCCTAATAATTCACTATGTACATAAGATCCTTCTTGGTCTACTGGGACCTCGATAAGGGGTAAGTCAACTTCCCTCTCTAGGCTGGTTCATGGGTATCGTTGATAATCAGGATAGTCGTACTGTGCGGTCTGGTACAGCTGTCGTGTCGTGGTTTGTGTGGCAGCAACAGGCAGCGCTGGTGCAGCTGGCACAAACTGTATAGACTGTTGTGGAGCTGGCATGGACTGTGCATGCTGCGGGGCTCCTTGTTCATTCTGATCCTGTCTAAGTGGCCGTGGTCTTTCTTTTGTAATACCTGTGGCGATATTACGCTTCAGGACTGGGCAATCGTGTATATAATGACCTGGTTGTTTACAATAGTTGCATGTCCCTTTTACAGGTCCTGCTGAATCACCGGAATGTGTCGTACCCTTTTTATGTCCTTCAGCTGGAACTGTCTGGGAGACTAGCATTTTCATTTTCGTGTCTTTCATGCGTCTTTGTTCATGTTCTTGTTCCTCTCTAATTCTATTGTAATGGTACTGTAACATTTGTAACATTTGTGATGGGGTATTACCTTGCCAGGTACTCTCGAATTTTAATACTCTATTCTTCACTTGGGGCAAGGAATTTTCAACTAATTTTGTCACAAACAGATGTGGGTATGATTCGCTACTTGCTTTTATGCCACTATTTATACCAAAACATTTTTCAAATCGTGCATAGAAATCACTAGTGTCTTCATCTTGCTTTTGTTTACAGGCTGAGATTGCACCCCAGTCTTCCTTTTTTGTAGTTAATAAACGTGGCAGTACCTGTACTAGTAAACCTGGTAGTGCTTTAGTTTTGTCCCCAAGCCCCGAACCTGGACCTCGGGCCTTTTCTTCATTTTCTAATGCTGTCCAGTCTATCTTTTGGTCTCCCACCTCCCACTCTTTTTCCTTGAGTTTTTCATAAATGCCAGCAGGCATCAATACCTTTAATATTGTCATAATGTCGGGATAGGTATACTCTCCCATGAGTAACATGTCTTTAATTTCTCGGTGGAAACCCGCTGGGTCTTTGTCATGACTGGGTACCACTTTCTTCATTTCTAACAATTCTATTTTCGATATGGGCGTATATACGAATACACGTTTAAACTGATTGTCCTCGCCCTTTATTGGGTGTACTTCTCGTAAGGGATTCTGTCTGTCCATGTAATACATCGGTCTTTCCTTGATGGGCAGTGAGACATGTTCTGGACATACAAAAAGAATGTACTGCTTTCTTGATTCTAGTATTTCTTTAATTAGCTTACTACCTGAACCTCTCCATCTATTCGTGAGTAATTCAGTCAATATATCAGGTAAAGGACCAGGATCTGAATGTTGGCTTTTATATAGTATAAGAAGTTGTTGAATCATATAAATCCCAGCTAAACGCTGTTCATCTGGGGTGAGGTTCAAAAATGTGTGTGCTACTGTATCATCACCATATTTTCCGGGACTGTCAACCCAATGAACGGCTGACCTGGCTAATTCTTGTTCATCCATAGAATCGAGTAAATGATAACCCCTTCGTTCTCGCAGTAATTTGTCAGCGGCTTGGAACGAATGCTCGGGGGACCTTATATTTATTATAGGTGTTTGGAAATTCCTGTTATTATCTGGACATATCGGACGTATCGGGTCAGTAAAACATCTAGTACTATTACAAGATCTTCCTCTACCTACATAGGCTATGGTTTCTGACTGTCCTGTGGGCAGTCCTGATCCTTCCTCCTCCTCGTTTTGTTCAAACTGGTCTACCGCTAATCTCTCTTCGTGTAGGCGTTCTATTTCTTTACGGATCTTTCTGCACATGGCTATTATACATTTTTGCTTATCATGTCTCCCTTCTGATATATTCTGGCTCCATCTGGTAAGAATTTGCATTGCTTCCGGGTCTACCCCCGGTCGGTCTTGATTTCTGATCACACAATTTATAAGGAAACGTAACAGTTCCCCTTGTATCTCCACTTTCTGGTATTCCATAGCTCTGTTAATACATTCAGAATCTCGCCCTGTTTGGACAAAATGGTATATATTATCTAGATGCATAGTCATTCCTGGTAACTTCCCTAAATACACCGCGGCTCGTCTGATACGTAATGATGCCATGATCATTTCGTCCTCTTTGCCGGGCACAGGGTCATATCTACAATCTATAAGAAGTTCCTTAAGCGTACGGGCATTTATGAGTTTGGGGGTACGTGGATGTGCTGATTCTTGAAAGGTAAGTTTATTTACTCTGGGTGGCGTAGAAAAAATATTGGTAGCACCTCCGGTAGCCCCGTCTGGGGTATCGGGCGTGAAAGGATTCGTTGAACGCGATACAGCAACTATAGGTGTGGACACAGCTATAGAAGTAGCTGTAGGAACAGATGTGGAAACAGATGTGCTTGCCGGAACTTGTGTCAGGATTTGTTGTTGTAGAGATACAGATACAGGATCTTGGCGTTGAACCTCCCCGGCCGACGGTCTATGTGGGGCGGGGTTAGCATACTCGGGAGCTGCGTCATCTAAATATGAGGAAAGAAAAACATCTTCTGCGGTTCTAGGATGCCCCTTAGGATGTACTTTTATTGGAAATAATGGGGGTGGCAAGTCTTTTGGTATCCCCGGAGTAGCCTTAGGTAATCCCTCGGCCAGAAGGGGATACATACCCTTCATAAGGGCATTTCTTTGTCTGTCTACTTGTTCTGATTTCACTTGTGTACCTTCTTCAATTAATAGATTTTCTCGGACTTTATTTGAATTCTCTTTACTCTTCTCTTCCTGTCTACGTGCTTTTTCTGTACGTCTATACGATTCTTTACGCCATAATTCAATGGCGTCTTTCTGTGATTGTCTAGCTTTCTTTTTCCATAATTCTTCCTCTACTTTCTCGATGCAATCTGCATCCCAGGTCCCAGCTGCGGGCCACCTCTGACTTTCTGGTAATTCCTTAGTGTAGTCTACCCATAGATCAAGAAATAATATGGCGTCTAGGCCATGTTTATGATACATGAAGTACCCTGGAGTGTCCCTAGGAGGAATGGGAACAGCTTCTTCGAGTACCCCTTTTCTAGTTGTGTTCTGTCTTAATTTCGAAAAGAGCGGCATATTGAGAACTGATCTGGTACTTGATTTTGAACAAACTTAATACAATAAACACGATAATGAACAGTCATTCACACCACAATATGCAGAACGTATTAAAAACATTTAACATTTAACATTTAACTGAGCAACGATGATGATGACGATCTAAGGAAACTTAATCACTAAACATAATACTCGGCATTAACTGAATTATTCTGAATTTATATACTTGATATACTAGATATACTGCTAAACAGTACAGATACACTGCTAAAACAGTGCAGACCGGATTTGTGTACCCAAACCCGTCTGGACCGGCACAACTTATGTGCACGCCAGAACGCCTCCCCAGTAATGGTACTCACCGGGTAGCTCGGAACGGAAGGCCTCGGAACGGAACTGAACTGGACCGGACTGGACTGGACTCGACTCGACAACTTCGGACACTTCTGAGCTTCGGAAACCTGGTGGGCCTCTGTATACCTCGGATCTTGCTCTCTCAGCTAGGCTCTGGTCGGGATACTTCGCACTTCTCACCGCCTCGTCTGGGTGTTGATCGCAGCCTCAGTCGCCCCCGCTTGACCGGAGGGAGATACAGGAAATCCTGCTGGTACGCGTTGTTGTCCGTCCAGCTGTGGCAGGAGACCGGGCCTGCAACGCACCGCCGGCGCGTGAGATGAGAAAGTGTCCCTATTCGGGCGCCATTCATGTGGTAAATAATTTAATTACCGGGACTTAATTTGATACAGAAACATAATAAAAATAGCTCAATAAATAAGAGGCAGAATCCGTGGTATTAGAGGTTCGGAATGGGCTTTATTCCAATGGACGATTCGAATCGGTTGCTCCAAGTTCCATCACCACGAAGGTTCAGGAAGTGAAGTACATACATTATTGATAATTAATCACTTTTATACAATAGGCATTACAGTGAAGCAAATGCAAGAGGCGTAACAATTGATAGTGTAGATAAGACATACATACGTAGTAAAAGTAGGTGTAACTGGGTGTGACTAAAGAACGTCATCAGGTGTGATGTCATAATAGGGTGGTTCCATGAAAGAATTTCGCAATGTCAGCAGAAATACTTGGCAGAAATGCGCGCACAGCAGCATGACGTATGATTGACGTGCAACTAGGGGGTGAAGGGGACTTGACATTTAGCTCTACATGTGGCGACAGATGTCTGGAGGGTCAAGTCAACCTAATCCCAAATCATATCTAACATCCTATGTTTAAAGAACTATGTTATCCAAAAGAGAGGTCTCTTAGAGTAGAATCTTATTCTATACTGACTATACTGACTGTTAGTGCGTGTACAAGCGTCTAAGTGTCTACACTAGATGCGAGGGCAGAAGTCTTCCATAATAATAAGGCTATGAATTACTTGCATAAAGACAGAGAAGCCGGGCCTTTGCTCGGTAGCTGGAAGAATGTTTACTTAAACTACTAGACAGGAATGCATTGGGCAGGGAGCGGAGCAGATAATTTCGAAGGTGAAATACAGTTTTTTGGCAGGCAACAGGCTGATGTCAGGCTTCGTGAGCCGCGCAGGGAATGAGACAAAGTTCATGGTCACAGATGCAGGCTCAGACTGGAGCTTCAGAGGCAGAAAGCAAGAAAAGCTTGATGACAGAATCAGGGCCTACTTGCCTGGACTGAAAAATGGCATAAGTGAACCATATAAAGCCGGTGGCCTTTCGTACTTAGGAATGGAATATCCGGCCCATTCATGGCTGATCTGAAAGAGGATATGTTGACGGTGGACGCACATGTGTTTGCGTCTTCATAACTGGAACTGGAGGGAACATACATGTACTTGTGATTCATACATGAAACCGTTGGGGTCCAAGATAGGGGACATAACTGATCAGAAAAATCCATATTTCCACAACTAGATGGGGAAAAGAGCCAGATAGTCATGGGAGGGCAGTCTATTTTCGAGTCACAGCCGTGCCGTCCATGTGCAAATGTTCTGGGCAGCGGTGTCCGATCCGTTGTCGATAGGTCACGGGAGGAACTGTTACGGGCGCCAGGGCAGCAGACCAAGAGAACAGGAGGCAGCAAAGTTGGAACCAGCATGGGCGCCTCTCTGGCACGGAGGGGAGAGTCACAGGCTCAAAACGCCACGTAGAGCAGTGCCAAAAGTTCTTACCTCCGCTAAATCCCAAATCGACCCAGTTGACTTGCGGGAGACGCAGTAGGTGAGGTAACTGTAGGGGTAGGCAACGGCAGCCGAGCCCGGAGGAGGGGAGAAAGTCAGGAGGGTAGAACCTCCGCCCAACTCCTCTGCGGCCATCCGGAGAGATCAGAGAGGCATTGGCAGCGTTGTAAAGGGGTCCGCCAAACGTTGTTCACCAGGGGCTTCAGAGAAAAGGCGAGGGAGGAGGAAGACAAGCAGTGGAACTGAGAGGGGAGCTGTGCCCGATGCCGAGCTGGATAGGTGTCGGCTGCCGCGAGATACCAGGGCCAGACTCCCCTTTAGCTGAACGGAGCGGCTCCACCGGACATTGGTCATGCTGGCTCTCGAACTCCGCGGGAGAAAGCCTCAAGCGCAAATTCTGATGAGAATCTCATGCTCACAAGCACAGGAATGGAGCATTGAGGACTGCAGTTGAGGCTGGAAACACAGGTGATTAGGTTTATCCTCGGAGGAAGTGGGAATCCAGGGATTTTTCATGGCCACTTAGATATGGAGTAAGACAAATCAGCGCAAGTCGCTGTCTTGCTTTACTCTGTGTCAAGGAGTCATTCCAGGGGCATTTCGGTGAGTTTTCCCACGCAGCACTCATGGATTTTGATGCTGCCTTCAGATTGACTTAATAACGTAAACCTGGGGCAGTGCCAAAACCTTATGCCTCCCCAGAGCAGGCGTGATGAGGAGAAATATTTTTATTTCTCCTCGTTTTACCTTTTTCCAGGTGTGCTGCATTCTGCAGCATACCTGGAAAAAGGAAAATCCCTCTCGGGATTGTTTTTGTGCATGAAGGTGCCCCTTCCTGCTCAAAAACAATCCTGCCTGTCAACCTTGCGCCAGCGCAGGAGGAAAGGACAGCAATGCACCATGTTTCATAAATACTTTGCATTCCTGCCCTTTTACATTGGCGGAGGGAGGCGCAGCAAGAAGACTTGTGGTGCTGCCCTACACCAATTCCTCATAAATTAGGCCCCCAGTGCTCAATTTGAGTCTGTAGTTGCAGGTGGAGCCACTTGGACTTTTTTTTTTAACTCTACAATAAATAATTACGCATCAGGGAAAAGGAGGAAGAAAAATACGTCAAAACTGTGGAAAATGGATATAGCAGGGATGAAAAAGAACCAGCAAGAGATAAAAAGTATGAGGTGAAATCAAGTGAAGATGACAGCGGCAGCCACCGCAAAACACAAGTGGGGGACGGGGATGGGGAATGAGGGGAAAAACTAATAATACTTTTTAAAAAGTTTTGTTCCTGCCGCCAAAACCGACGGCCGACTCAGTCCTTTTCTCCCACAGACACAGAAAAGCATAGGCTCCCCACCCAATCCAGACGCTGCTCTCATGCTGTGAGAGCAGCACCAAGATTGGTCTGAGTAGCCTGGTCTACTGCTCATGCAGTGCCTGGGAGCCTGAGTCTTTTCTTCAACCCAGCTGGGTTGGGGAAATAGAAGTGTGCATGTCACTCTAAACTTACATGTGCACTTCGGGGCGTGGCCAAGCCGGCTATCATGGCGGCTGCATCTTGCTAGGGCTCCGCGATCGGGCCGGACAAGTGGCCACTTCCTGACGTTGCACTCCCTCGGAAAACGTACCGCTGGGCATCGGAGGGTCCCAGGCATCCGCTGCTCCGTCGCGGTGCACCGCTGAGAGGGAGAAGCAGAGTGGCGGCATGAAACGGCTCCGGACCGGGACCCGGGAGCGCAAGATGGCGGCGAGCGGACCCTGAAGTCCGCGATCGAGGGACCGGAGGACCACTGGACAGCGGGTACGGTCGGCACACCTACCCTGTGACCCCCGTTGAGCCTCAACTGGTACCTGCATACCACGGTGGGATGGTGAAGCCCCGGAGACAGGCTGCAAGTGTGGGCGTCCCCTTTCCTGCCCGGGCGCGAAGAGAGAGAGCGGCCATGACACCAGCGGAACGAGTCCCACGCAGCAATCGGCCCCGCAGCTAAGAGGACGAGGCACACCAGATGAGACCCGGCGCTTTCCCTGGGGGCACCTGGAGACTACGACGCCCGCGGTGGGCGCGGTGCTGCGGGGGGGGGCGCCCTGGTGGGTCTGGAGACAGGATCGGGACGCCTGACCCTAAGATGGCGCCCGACGAGACGTCACCTCATTAAGGCCTGGAGCCCATCACTGAGAGCGGAGGGCGCCGGTATTGTGGGAGAGCGGCCTACATTCCTCCCGGACCCTACCCGGGATGCCCCACCCTGCGGGGCGGCGCAAACCCGGACGGCACCCAGACCTTGAACATCACCGATAGGGGTGGCCAGCCTGGGAACCTACCGAGGAGCGCCGAGCGGTGGAGTGCCTTGCGGGGGCCCGCTTTGAGGGAAGACACGAGTTGGGATGGCGCCTCTCATATGCTGTGAATAAACGATCCCTGAGAACGCCGGACGGCGGCCTCCTCATAGCGCACAGACAGGAGCAGAATAGCGGAGGATCTCGTGGAGCTACGGAGGCCTGTGGCGGAGCACGGAGAGCCCTGGTGGGGGCACCAATCCTTGGCGAAAGCGAGATCGGAGCAGAGGCGCGCCCCCCCCCTGCCTCTTCGGGAGGGGAGGAAGCCCGCGTCCCCCAGCAGACGGGCGCGGAGGATCACGCGGAG
The DNA here is from genome assembly GCF_964204655.1 of Triturus cristatus. Taxonomy (NCBI): domain Eukaryota; kingdom Metazoa; phylum Chordata; class Amphibia; order Caudata; family Salamandridae; genus Triturus; species Triturus cristatus. The sequence continues at coordinate 1,621,061,965 of NC_140589.1, read as the reverse complement.
CTGCGGAGGCCGGTGGCGGAGTGCGGTGGGCCCCGGTGGGGACATAAACCATTGGACTGAACGAAACCGGCGACGAGACAACCCCCCTGCCTCCTTGGGGGGAGAGGGAACCCGTGTCCCCCAGCAGACGCACCTCGCCCGCAACCATGGGGAAGCCCCGGGGGACCCAACAGACGGCGGTCCCCGAGACTGCCCCGGAGAAGATGCCCAGAGCCCGGACATGGGTGGGCGCGACGGAGTCGCTGCCCGACTCCTCAGTGTCTGTCAAGTTGGACCAGGTTCTGGCCGCCATAGAACACTCCAGGGTCTCCATGGAGGAGCGGCTCGGGACACTAGCGACGGACATTAGCCTTATCCGGGACGACCATCGGAAACTGGTGGATAGAGTGAAGGACGGAGAGAAGAAGATGGAAGAAGTACAGCCAACGCTCGATAAACACCAGCAGACGCTCCAGGAGGTGCTGCATCGCCTAACCATCATGGAGGAGCGGGCGGACGATTTAGAAGGGCGCTCACGACGCTGCAACATTCGCGTAATAGGGCTACCTGAAGGAATCGAAGGCACGGACTCCCTGCAATACGTAGAGACCTGGGTGAAATCCTTCACCCCGGATAGGGATCGCTCCGCATTCTTTTCTCTGGAACGAGCCCACAGGGTCCCGGCCCGCCGACCGCCCCCAGGGGCGCCCCCGAGGCCGCTGCTAGCGAAATTCCTCCATTTCCGCGACAGGGACGCGGTGCTACGCGCGGCACGAGCGGCGGGCACCCTGCGAGTCGACAACCAACGTGTTATGGTGTTCCCCGACTATGCACGAGCAGTTCAACAACAACGTGCCTCCTTTCTGAATGTAAAGAGACGTCTGCGCGAGAACAATATCCACTACTCCTTGCTTTTCCCGGCCCGTCTCAGGGTGGTCTATGCGGACTCTACTGTGTTCTTCACGAACGCCACGGAAGCTCAAGACTGGGCAGACCAGCACTGTGCACGACAATCCAGGGCGGAGATCACAAGAGACCCGCATCCTAAGCCTCCACGATCCGGAAGGCGGTCGCAACGACGCCCACGCGAGGGCGCGAGTGGCAGAGCACATGCCCGCACCCAAGACTCTCCTGACCTTGAGCAAATCGTGAAAGAACGGAGGGAGGCCTTGCAAGCGGTGATCGACCTGCAGGCGTCTCCTCTACCGGATGACATTGATCGGCCACCGCATATCTTTACCTCGGAGGAGGAGAATGACAGTGATGGAACAGGGACGGGGGAGAACTCCGTGACACCCCCCATGGTCACTCCGCAGACGGCGGACCTCATTCTAGATGGACAATCTGGCTCCCATGCGAAATGAAAAGGGGACTCTTGTACCTACCATTGCGCCAAATGTACTTTCTTCCCCACCTATTGAACTTTGGCCCTTCTATCGTAGCCTGCTGTAGCAGGTGCAACGTCCTTTTCTCCTACTACTGGCCCGATTCGTTTCTGGCCCAGCACGCATGCACCGCCGCCCCCCTTCATATATTGTTGTATTTCCCCTTAAGTGGGTGAACAGGTTTGGACGCACCGTCCTTGATGATGGGTCCCAGGTATTGGGGATGTTCCCCGACCCCTTTGGTTCAGTTGTATACCCCAGTTGCACACCTTTCCCACCCCTCATATGGAATGACACAGATCCAACCATCTCCCACATATGCTTATGCGGCGTCGGGGGGCGCAGACACCCTTAGCCACCTGGAGCGACCGAGGTATACGCACCTCAATAGGCGTAGTCCCTGCGCTAGGCGAACAGACACAGACCATGGCGCATCACACACCACACACTGATGTCACCATCCTTACCCTGAATGTTAGGGGGCTTCACACTCCGCGCAAACGATATGCGGTGTATTCCTACGCAAAGCGTCACAACACCCCGATAGTCTTTTTGCAAGAGACGCACCTCATTGCAAAAGAGGTCGGGAAACTGCAGTTGAAATGGCGGGGTCTCCTGTGTGCCACAACCTACTCTGCGTATGCGCACGGGGCGCTGATCTGGGTGCGACCGGGGACTCCCTTCCGGGAGCTTCGGAGAGTAGTCGACAAAGAAGGTAGATATGCACTACTGGAGGGTCTTTTAGACGGACAAGTAGTACTTCTCGGTAGCATTTACGCCCCTAATGTTGACCAAGACAAGTTTTGGGACCATCTCACGGGGGTCCTTGCCCCATTTGCTTCTATACCCTGGGTTCTGGGAGGAGACTATAATTGCTCACTTGACCTGCACCTTGACCGATCGCACCCACCTCCACTGCACTCCCCGGCACATAAACAAACCACTAGATTCCGGGCATGGATTTCACACTGGTCGCTAACTGATGCCTGGCGGCTGCGCCACCCCCAGGTCCGCTTGTATTCTTTTCATTCCATCCCACACAACTTGCGCGTCCGCCTTGACCGCTTCTTATGTACGGCGACTATCCTACCCAGGATCACCCACACAGACTACCTGGGCAGGATTATATCCGATCACGATGCTCACATTCTCCAGTTACGCTGGCGGCCCCCACACCCACCGGTCCCCACGTGGCGCTTGCCACGGGACTGCCTATCGGACCAGATCTTTCGTCACGATCAGGAGGGTAGCATCCAAGACTATTTCACGCGCAACTCGGGGACGGCATCCTCTAGGTTGGTGGAATGGGATGCGTTTAAAGTGGTGGCCCGGGGAGAATGCCTGCGGCAAATAACGGGTGTTAGACGCGTGTTGGAACAGGCCCTCACCACCGCGGAACACCGCCTGGCGACCCTCACCAAGCGGGACGCTACGTCCGAAGAGGAGACGCGGCGTATAGCAGAAGCCAAAACAGCCTATCACTCGGCCTCCGCGGATCTGCGCAGGTGCAACTTCCGATCATATGCTACCCGGATGCATAAAGAGAGGGACAAGACGGGCACTCTACTAGCGTGGTTAGCCAGGCAAGACACGGAAGTCAAACCCATTACCGAGATACTGGACCCTAGGGGGGTGTTAGTGCACTCCCAGGCGGAGATTTTGGGGGCCTTCCGCGACTACTATGCCGAGACGTATAGCGACCCCACCTCTACCCCGCAGGAAGTAGTGGATCGCTTTCTCGATCCTTTACCTCTCCCAACAATCACGAGAACAGAGCAAGAGGCCCTGGATACCATACTAGTTCCGGCGGATGTGACGCGGGCCCTGCGTGCCCTGGCCCGCAATAAAGCTCCGGGGCTGGATGGGTTCCCCCTAGAATATTACACAACATTTTCAGTGCACCTAGTCCCTCGGTTAGTGGAGGTGTTTGCGGCGGCGCTGAAGAAAGGAGAACTACCGAAATCCATGCGAGAATCCGTAATCGTGACATTCCTGAAACCACATAGGGACCCACAACGAATGGCCTCCTACCGTCCGATATCGCTATTGTCTGCCGATTGTAAACTCTTCGGGAAGACCTTGGCGGATAGATATGTCCAAATTATACGCTCTCTGGTTCACCCGGACCAGTGCGGATTTATACCAGGCAGATGTACGTCCCAGAACATACGTCGAGTCTTCCACATTCAGGATCAGGTACAGGGGATATACCCTCGAGCGGCCTGTCTCATCTTAGACCTCGAGAAGGCCTTCGATTCCCTCACATGGCAGTTCCTGTTCTCGGTGCTGCAGCGAGTAGGCATAGGGCCCACCCTCCTCGCCTACACGCGCTTATTGTACACCGGACTGACCTCGCGGGTGCGCCTAGGCCGATGCATATCGACGGAGTTCGCGGTTCAGAGAGGCACGCGACAGGGCTGCCCGCTATCCCCTCTGCTTTTTGCCCTGGCGGTAGAGCCTCTGGCTGTGCGGCTCCGACGGGAGGGAGAGGGCTGGGGCATCCCGATAGCAGGCACGGTGCATAGTGTTTCCTTATACGCAGATGACCTACTGATCTATGTGCGGGACATTGCGGATGATCTGACACCCCTCTGGGAAACCTTGCAGGAATTTACCATGGCCTCAGGACTACGAGTAAATTGGGATAAATCCACAATTTATCCGCTGCATCCGGGACTACCTCCACAGGAGGTTCACATAGGAACCCAGCGAGTACCCTGGAGCGCGGAGGCCCCCCGGTACCTTGGTATTCGTCTCTACCACTCCACCGCAGATATGTTCGAGGGTAATCATTGCAGGGCTCTAGCGAGCATTAGGGCTTCGATCGGATTTTGGAAGAGCCTCCCATTGGCTCCCATTGGGAGAGTGGCATTGGCCAAAATGATCATGGTTCCGAGATTGCTGTACTTTTTTACCAACCTCCCCGTAATCCCGCCCAGGACCTTTTTCCGGGACCTAGACTCCCTTCTTAGTGCGCTCATCTGGGGGTCCAACAGACACAGAATAGCCCTGACAAAACTACAACTGCCCACCACGCAGGGTGGCTTGGGAGCCCCATCCTTCGAAGCCTACTTCTTAGCAGCACAATTGCAATGGCTGTCTCATTGGACAGCAGACAGGTACACTGTGGAAACTCATACCATCGCGGGACGGGTATCGGTTCCGGAGATCCGTCGCTTGCTCCTCCCTGGCACACGCCCAAAGCCCACGTACCCCTTACAGGTGTTGGTCGCACGTAAGTGTATGCTGCGGATACACCGCATGTCCCCGGGGACCCCGTTGTACTCCCCTTTACTCACTCTAGTAGGATGGCCCAATCGGGAACACTACTACACGAATAGCGCGCTTCGCACATGGACGGGATGTGACTTAACAGAGGCAGCGTCCCTTTTCGAGGACGGGCAATTAAGACCGTTCCTTAGTTTGGTGGAGGAATACGGGCTTCCCCCTGGGCAGTTTCTGCTCCACCGCCAACTCCTAGACAGCTACCGGCCACATCAGGACCTAAGTAGCGGGGAACCACACCCACACCCAGTGCTACACACGATCCTACATATGGGAGCAGGACGCCATTTAACTACGTGGCTTTACAAAGCCATACGGGAATTGACTAATAAACCATTGGCGACCCTCCGGGCCACCTGGGAGGCAGAAATCGGGCGGGTGCTTCATGACGGGGAGTGGGGGAAGGCTTTGAGATACCCTAAGAAAGTCTCCAGAAACGCACGGTTTAAAAACATCCAATATTATATCCTACACAGGGCCTATCTCACACCTGCACGCCTCCAACGATTCTACCCTGACACTCAGTTCCTATGCCCCAGATGTCAAGAACAAAACGCAGACTTTCGACATATGTTCTGGAGCTGCTCCGTCATTCAAATCTTCTGGCATCACATTCACACCGCTTTGGGCACCCTCACTGGGCTAACCTGCATGAACACTTGGGAGGCCAGCGCCATAGGCATCTTTCGCATCAGTAAGCAACACAAGGTGCAGACTCGCTTCCTCTCCTTAGCGGTGCTCTTGGCCAAACGCAGCATAGCCATGCATTGGCGTTCCCCCATCGGCCCTCCGGTGGCAGCGTGGGTGGGAGCTACACTCAAATGGGCGGCGGCGGAGGAGGAGACATTACGGGAGGAGGAGGTGAAAGGGACCCGCAAGCACCCTATATCAATGGAATGGGCCATGTTACTATACCAATTTAGGCAGCTCTCCCCGGGGGCGGACCCGCCAGATGACGCATCTACACAACTAATCCGGAGTACACAATCACAGGCTCTGCCCACCTGAACCCGTAGGCTCCCAGCCGTGCGAGACCTTGACAGACCCTAGCTCCAGGCGCACTGTTACGATTTTCGGTCGCAACGACCAGGATAGGCACACATGGTATTAGAGGTACCTCACCATCATGACGCTGCATTCCCCCCCTAGTGCAATTGGATATATTCTTCCATATTCATCCCCTAGTTTACACCTCTGTTGAACCCCAGTTCCTCTGCCATATATGGAACCCGTGATTGTGGGCTGTGAACGTCACGATGATTGTATACACTGTTTAGAACTCTTGGTAACGAATCATCAATCAATACCATTGTTGAGTAACCTTACAGGATGTATGATCGGATACGACCACTTGACGAATATGTATGCTGTACAATATATAAAATGTGAAAATGGCAATAAAAATAAGTTTAAAAAAAAAAAAAAAAACTTACATGTGCACTTCTAAGTGCCCATCACTCCTCCCTTTCATGGCCCAGCCTCACCCCGCCCTACACAGGTATGCCAGCCACAGCCAGTCACAGAAAAATAAAATTATATTATGGTTATATTATCATTTTATCTTTCTGTGACTGACTCTGACCAGTGGGGTGATGCGATGAGCTGCCCATGGAAGACGCCCAAAGTATTTGCCCCGAATGAGCTTCTGTAAGTAGTTTAGCCTCTGGCAGTTAATGTTTTATAAAGGCAGACCTAACTTATGCAAACCTGACACGTGTCTACTTAGATTGATGACCAGATCGAAAAGGAAAGAATAGGGGGTAAGTTAACCTGGAATTTTTGTTTGCTAAGAGGCAAATCGCCATGACATGGAGGTCCCCAAATGCCCCTCAGACCTGTGGGAGCAAAAGAGAAGTCATCCAATGGACTGAAGGTGAGAACATGATAATTTCTATACAGCAGAGCCGCGGGATAGGGAACTCGATAATAACTGCCTGCCACACATACTTAACTCCACTAGCAGAGAAAAACAATGAAAAAACCCATTCTCTTGGCAGTTGTCAAGGACTAACACACACGCAAGCTGGCAGCCAAATTTGGGTCTGACTGTGAGCCAAGTAGAGTGGATTGGGAGACATCCTTTACATCGCATGCGATACATCGCCTGCCATTACAACGAGGTAGTTACAACGACTGCGTTGTTACATCGCAAACCATTACAACGCAAGTCGTTGCAAAGACTTGCTGTAGGATTTAAAATCCAACACCTTCCCTACTGTTGCACGGACTGGAGTTGGAATAGTAAATTATACTATTCCAACATCAAGTGCCCCCTACAGCAAGTCGCTGTAACGGCTTGCGTTGTAATGGTATGCGATGTAACAACGCAGTCGTTGTAACAACCGCATTGTAATGGCATGCTATGTATCGCATGTGTTGTAACAGCGCATATTCGAGTGGATTACCTCATAGAATTCTGCTCCACCTGACTCAAAGTGTTCGGGTTTTCCACACAGCAACAGCTAAGTCTCAATCACATTTTTTCTAACAGAGGAGAACATGCAATGCTCTTCCGGGACAGGACATTCTCTATTCCATTCCATTACTCATGATTGCATTGGACTGGTGTGGAGGTACCACATGGTAATGGTAACGTCACATGTCATTTTCTCATTAAGCCTTTATTGTGTAACTTATAATCTAGGCATTAATGAGGACTGCACACATAACCTATACCCTGGTATTGTACATAATTGGTCCAGATAGACCAAAATAAACAACTCATGTTAGAGCACAGGGCAGAATTATCAAAGGGTTTGCGTTGCCCTTGCGCCATTCAAGAGGACGCCGTCAGGTCATCGGGTGTTTCCCCCGGGAGGCTGGAGGGTGGGGGCTGGTTTTGGAGTGTTGGGGGTCGGTTTTGTTACTGGGGGCCGGTTTTTCAGCAGTGCTGCAATATTGGCCCCCAGTAACAAAAGCAGCAGTGCTGAAGAGCAGGTTTAGCTAAGCAGAACAGCAGTGCTTCACACTTTCACCCTGCCACCCCCCCCCACACCCGCCCACCCCCGGAGACCAGTCTGATAAAATTGCCAGTGTTGATTTGTCATCAGTCCGGCCTTGGACTCAGAGCGACGCAAAATCTAGAGTGAGATTTACTAAGCCATGCAAGGCCACCTTGAGTGGCCCTGCATGGCTTAGTAGATCTGGAGTGAAGTAAAGCAGCACAGGGAGGCCCCCTAAGGGTGGAGCGGGAGTCTAACATCCACCCATGGAGTTTGGCACATTCCCAGATGGTAGACCTGGGAATGCGTCAAAATGCTTCACCTTCCCAAGGGAGGTATAATGAGGAGAGCTATCTTTATGCCTTCTGCAGCACACATAGAAAGAGGAAAAAGCCTCAGAGGGTTGTTTTTGTGCAGGAAGGTGCCCCCTCCTGCACACAAACAATCCTGCATGCAACGTAGGCACCCTTGCACATACTGCGTTAGAGCTAGGAAGCACATAGTATGCCAGCTCAGGAAGAGGACAGGAATGCACAATACAATGTTAAATATGACGCATTCCTGCCTTCTTCCTGCCATGCAACGCAACAATGTGTTTTACTGCACTGCATTTCGTGACATGTTGATAAATCTACCCCCACAAATGTAACAACACTGCAATAACTCCTCAAGACAATACATACTTCACACAATTAAAAGTACATGCTGACCAATTTGACAAGCACAAACACACTCAATGGAATACCTCCCTAAGATCACAGTGAAAACCTCCTAGGGAGACGTTACCCTACATATATTATATTAGTTACATTTGTTCGATGGAATGTATAGCTTTCAAGAGAAGATGCATAAAAAGGCAATATTGACTGTTCGTCTCAAAGTGTCCTTAACACATTATTAAAATTAATACAAATAATTCCTTTAAAAAGATTATTAAACGTAGACGGCAGAAATATGTGTGCAAAATGCAGATCATAACTTTGAATGCGACGCACCATTTGCAATTTAGTTTGTAGCGTGACCTCTGCAAATGAGCAATATCATTTATTAGAGCATATGGCTCTTGCATATTTAATAATTGTATATATAATATTTAGGAGGTGTATAGCGTTTATCGAAAAAGGCCACAAAAACATTAACTTCCTGACTCAAACATAATTTTTTTTTACACTAATTATTGTAGAACATTGATATTTCCCTTGGTAACTCATTTTCTATGCGATCTCTTTCCTACAGCAGAGAATATTGCCTCAAATAGGAGTGAGTACCAATTTTATACCGAGAGCTTTTTTTAGACAAAGTGCTAGACTACCATCATGTGGACAATACTGGCGTGACATGTTTCAATTAAAACCAATTTTATTTATTGTCAAGAATGGAAGAGACACGGGGCTGATTCAGCCAGTGGCGGCGGGTAAACTTTGGACGTGGTAGGGCGTACAGCAGCAAGTGCTTCGAAACCCTGAAGCACTCTTTATTTACAGTGTCATCAACTATGCGAAGCAGATCAGAAGTGGCTGACGCTACTTAGTGCTATATTTCAATTTGCGCTTATTTTTATTGCCATGACTACACTGCCTCATTCAAGTCGAGAAAAAAAATGCCACTATATAAATGTGGCAGGGTCGTGCACGAATAAAAAATTAGCAACAAATTAAAATGAAATGCAGCACTGTGTAGCAGGAGCAAGAGGCAGCGACTCTGATCTGCTCCCCATGGTTGATGGCACTGTAAATAAAAATTGGACTTCAAGACACCTGCTAGGGTTGGCAGATTTGTGCTTGCAATAACAAATAAGCACAAATTGAAATACAGCTCTGATCTTGCTTGACGTTGCGAGCTGTTGGCCTCTCCAGCGCCTGGCATCAGACTTGCCAACCCCTAGGCCGAATACCGCACAAGCTTTCATGTGACACGCACATATGTGCACTTAAACACGTGCTCAGGCATACAAACACCATCCACACACACAGTCGGAGGCATGCACATAAAGACAAGCACACAGACAAACTTGGACTCCGCAGCACACAGACAAACACACTCAGGTTGCTAAACACAAAAACTTACCTGAAGCAGTCTTCGATATGAGCTTACGCGCTCTTTGTCTACAGGTCAGGCCCACAATGTCCGATTTCCCTGTCCATCTGCTAGCTCTACCAAACAGAGCACCAGAGCCACGTCCACAAACTTCCACCCACCCAGAAGCAGGAATAGGGTTGAAGGTACTGAGGTAGACCTGCTTTCTCTATTCCAATTCCTGATAGGCCAAGAGGCTGTATGATTGACAAGCCCTGAAGCTCCATTATCTGACACACAGCACTACCTGACACTAGTGCAACGTGTCAGATATGTATTGTGTCTGTTTGAGGCCAGGCTGTAACAGCGCACTCCTGACACATGCTCAGTTCTGCCAGTTGAGCCTTTGATGAAATTAAATGCTATGCTATTCTGTTTGTGCTTTGTTCTTGTGTTAAGCTAGCATTCGCTGCACCATTTTATGTTCAGCCGCCATTTTGAATCATGTCTTCAGCTCCGTAATCCCTGCCTCGTGAAGCAGGTTGTGCAAATGTTTGTTTCTCCAAGGTTAGGCATTGCTCTGCTAATGAATACACTGTTCTTATTACCACATTCCTTTCCCATAGATAGAAGCTTTCTCCCACTAGCCTTGCGATAGACACAAACAGAACGACCTTGCCATAAAGATAGAGTGTGCCCGGTCTCAGAGGCGAGACTCGTCTTACTGTATTTCTTTGTTTTAGCTGCACCTTCTAGTAGATTTCCATTATGGGCGGGACATTCTTGGTTCAGAAACATACATAATGCATCTCTATGTTTGCTGAAGTCAGTCCCTCTGCAGCAATCCTAGGAGGCTGGTCAGCCTGGACTCCGCTCGAGTGACCTGAATAAAATATACTTGGTTTGTATTCTCTACTGTCTGACTGACTCTTCATTTGTATGGAAGGCTGAGAGGTCGTCGCGAGTGACCCGGTGGCCCTAATCGGGTCACTTCCTTCAGTTGGCGCCCGAACAGGGACTCCATCGGGTGACCCATCTTCGCCCGCGGACAGGTGTGGAGGTTGGGGCCATCGTGGGGTCGGACGGACGGACCAGGGATCCCTGCATGAGAGATCATCCCGACTGGGGTTCTGTCAGGATGTCAGTAGCACAAGAAAGGAAACAAACACCACTAACCTCTTCTTAGCGGCCAGCGGGGACAATGGCTTGTAGAGGAGCCTCTCTACTCCCTTGAGCACAATCTCCCACAGTGTAGAAAAACACAACTATGGAAGGGAGCACCCCGGGGAAAAGGGAAGGGGATAAAATAACAAAGAGTGCTGCAGGGAAGCTCTTGTCTCCTAGGTCTTGTGTAGGTCTCAGAATGTCTTCCTTTTATGTCATCGTACTGAATGGATAAAAAGGAGAGAAGCAAGCATGAAATGCCACACAGGTAAACACATACAAGCTCACTCAACAGGTTTATGTTATGTGTCATACACTCACAAGGAGCCCAGCAGCTATACACTTTGAATAATCAGGAAACTTCAATCCTTTAGACACCACGACCTCTTAGGACCCAACAAAGGAAATGCCAGGATCCTGCGAGCTCCAACAATTAAAAGTTCTTAAACATAAGCAATTTCCAAATCCAAACTATAGAGGGCACTCCACCGCTGTTCAATTTCACAGCGTGTGTGTTTTACAGAACCAAATTGCCCCGGTCGCTGTTTTCAATCACAGGAGAAGAGCAACTCACGGCACCCGAACGCTGTTCTCTAAACCGCGGTATAGTATACCTGGAGGAAGCGCTGAATAAGAGTTCCAGCACGCTGAAAACAAAATAAACAAAGTCGTGTTAGAGAGGAGAGCGCTCCGGCGTTTCTCTCTGCCTTTGAAGTCACGATACCTGAAAGCTCCCGAGCCGGGAGTCTGGCTCAGAAAATGCGGTCCGGAAATAGCACACGAGTGATGAAAAGCATTCCTGAAATCCTCGGGAACAAACAGTGGTTCAAAGCGCCAAACAAAAACGATCCTCCAGCGGGGAATACCTTCCGCTTTCTCAAGGAATGCTGGCCAAATTGTCAAGCACCTTCTTCCTGAAGAGGAGGTGCTTTAGGGGGGGCGGTTTCCTTGAAAACGGCAGTTCCGTTTTCCTTTGCTGTGCCCCAATGCCTTCTGGGAAGTGTAGTGCAGCGGGCTCCTGTTCCATGTAAACCGGGGACCATGCATAAACGGGAGGCATTTATGGTGCATGTGTGCCATACCTGCCTTTCCTCCCTGTCTACAGAGTGTAATCGCGACAGGTCCTGAACGGTGAAACCTTGGATTTGACTGTTTGGTCGAAGAGTCGGTAGTGGAGAATAAAATTGTTTGACCTGTTTGGCACGGTCTGAGGACCAATTATGGTTTGTATTTGGTATGGTCTGAGGACCGATTTGGCTACAAAGTGTTTGTGAACACTTTGCCCGGCAACATAACGAATTTGGCTTACTTTTGAAAATGCCGGTGTTCAGTCGCTTTTTGGTTTCTTGTTGTCGTTGTTGTTCTGCTGATGCTCGACTGGAAGGAAGTCAACCAGTGCCTCCGGAAGGCACTCCGATTTTTTATATGTATGTAAACCATGGCCTTGGCCCTAATATGTTTAGTACATTGTGGCACAAATATACGAGGTGTCAAAAACAAGGAGAGAGCAAGGGAAGGGAAGGGGGGACATCCGTATCCCCTGTATAATATATGTTTAAACAATGAAGGACGAACCCAAATATGTGTGGTACAATCACTATAGGGCAGTGTCATGGGACGCACTGGGTTTGTTAAAAGACCCCTCACACACCAACCTAGTTGGTGTCATGCTTCATCATTGGGGTCCCAACCGGGTGGCCGAATGCCCCCCGGTTGTGCTACGACGCCTGATTACAGCGGAGATGGTGTGGTGCAAAAAAGTGTCATGTGATGTGGATTAAAAATACCTCTGAGAATCCTTGCCTTCTAATTTTATTAATGGCGGCTCAGGATATGATTAAAAGATATTCGTGATGCAACTAAAAAAAGGAAATGATTATCTTATAGTTGTCTATGTGGTTGGTCTACATGTTTCAGCCCACAGGGGAGAATAGATGGGGCTTTCTTCAGGACCGGTGAAAGTGGTGAGTGGCAAAGTGAGAAGTGCCACATGGAAAGTGATTATAAAAAGTATTTAGTACCTACACACGCGCTAAGGTTTGTGGACTACGTGTCTGCGTACTTATGGACACTTAAGCAAAAGAGGGGACTCTATGGCCAGGACGACGGGAGACCAGATCAGGTTTACGGTGGGTGACGCTCTGACACTAATATCTGACAGAGGAGCGCACTCCTCCCGAGCCCCGATCAGCTAATCTAGCTCGGCCATAGTGTCCCCTTTTTTGCTTAAGTGTCCGTAAGTACGCAGACACGCAGTCCACACACCTTAGCGCTTGTGTAACTATAAGATAATCATTTCCTTTTTTTAGTTGCATCACGAATATCTTTTAATCATATCCTGAGCCGCCATTAATAAAATTAGAAGGCAAGGATTCTCAGAAGTTTGTTTAATAAACATCACATCACACTTTTTTGCACCACACCAGCTCCGCTGTAATCAGGCGTCGTAGCACAACCGGGGGGCATTCGGCCACCCGGTTGGGACCCCAATGATGAAGCATGACACCAACTAGGTTGGTGTGTGAGGGGTCTTTTAACAAACCCAGTGAGTCCCATGACACTGCCTTACAGTGATTGTACCACACATATTTGGGTTTGTCCTTCATTGTTTAAACACAAATATACGAGGGACAATGCTGAGTTGCAGTGGCCGTTGACGGGCACTTTTGATGAACAAAAAATTGGGTTTTTACAGGAGAAATTGTTTGTGAGAAGAAGCAGGCAGTCTATGTTTGATTCCCTCAGAACATGGCAAAAGGAGGCTAAACAGAGGCGAATGAAAGCAGAGAAAGAGGCCCGGAAGGGAAGAATGCAAACATTGACTCAGAAAGTTGTAGCGCATGATAGAGAGAAGCAGGATAAAGGAATTGAACTTGAGGATAGGAGGTTTCGACTATTGATCAATCTTATGTAGCCCGAGAAGAAAATTATACTTTTGCGGAAGAATTTCTAGATGCTCGACCCCCACCTCCGTATGCCCCGCAGAGGGTATTTCCCACTCTTCCCCCAGAGGCCCAGCTCCCCAGTTCTTCTGTCTCTACTCTTTCTGCAGTTGATCAGACTGCCTTGGCCCTCCTGTGCTTTCTTTGTCTTCGCCGTCTGTGGCAACTGCGACTGTTAGCACTCCTGCAATACCTATTGCTTCGGCATCCCTTTCGCCAGCTCTTACACCCATGACCCAGCCAGCAGCGATGGTAATGCCCACTACCTCTGTTATCACTCACACTGTGTTCCTCCATTCCCTGACATTACAGAGTGGTGGGACTCCGGTACATGGCCCTGAGGATAGAGACTGGATGAACTGTAAGGAATGATTGGGGCGAACGTTTGTACGATCTGATATAAGGGAGGCAGAGAAACAGGTAGTGGCTAATCAGGCTGCGCAGTGGGCCCGAAACCCCATTTATGGTGTGGAGGATGTGTGGAGTGTGATGAAAGATTATGCGCTTTTCCTACAACAACATGCCCTCAAGCACATGTCGGCTACTTTGATCAGACTTTGGGAGCAGTGTTTCAATGATGCAGCATCACAGATTATATATGATATTAAGGATCAAGTATACGTTGCTGACATGGTGCCTAGTCAAAATAAAGGGTAAACCCATATAAAGTCACTGGGACCTGGGTATAGAGCAGTATGAGAACAGTGGTCCCAGCATACAGAATCATTCAATACAAAACATTTAGAAAAACAATGTACCAAGAAACCTTTTTAAGGGGGTTCAAACGCCTATTTAATCACATTGAACACTAGTAATTTGTTATTACTGAGCTCCATAGTACAGACAATATTTGAGTATTATAACAGTGCCCAGAAAAGAGGAGGAGGAGTCAGGAGGTGAGTGATAAAGTGTAGGATTTGGAAGGAAGTGAATACAAAAATTAGATACATTCAAGAACACAATCAAATTAATCGGCAAAATTAACTCTCTGCCGTATTTATATTCCAATCAAATCATGATTCAGACATCTACAATTCTTAAAGAAGCCATATGAAGACAATCACAGTACATCCTGAACTGGTGATAGTATTGGCAAAGATGTTGTGTCGACGTTTCGACCCCTTAAGGCATGTAGGTACTCAGTGCGACCTTACGGGATGGGGTCTTCATCAGGACTGGGGTGCAAGTGGAAGGGGGGGGTTTTGGTTGTGGGCACCCTATCTGTCAGAAGACAGGACTCTAAGACGTCAAAAGATCGTCAAAGGTGGAGGGTAGCAAGCTCCTCGAGGGTAATAACAGAAGCGGGAAAGGAGGTATCCACTGAGTCGCAGAAAAACTTTTCTGTCGAGTTACGTCAGGAGGCTCCTATTATTCGGCACTCCCGGAAAGAAATCCAATTCAGTATGAACAAGGCAAATGGGGACTAGTCACCACTGATTCACCATCAGGGAATTAATCCTGCTTCTCCGGTCCCGTGTGAAGGATGACATGGTGCCTAGTCAAGTTTTTAGTAATGTTACGACGTTGGTTGCTTATCGGGGTAGGCTGCTTGAGAAGAGCCCGAAGACAGTATCTCAGTTTCCAATGACGGAGGTCCACCCCATATATCACTCTGTAATACCAGAGCTGCGGGATCAGCATAATGTTGTTACTAGACCAGGTGTAGCGGCCTGTTTCCAGGAACAGTGGGTTTATACTCCATGGAAAAGGATTGAGGTCTTGTCCCTTAAGACTCAGTTACCTGACCCTAGGAAAAATCCTACTACATATTACAAAGAATTGACTGAGGCAGCCTCTTCAACTGTAAAGACGCTTGTGGATATTGAAATGTTCTTTGGTTTGTTGGTTCCAGTTGATATTTGGAGACAAGTACACACACAGGATCATGTTGCAGATTTGGATGGTACCTGGGATCAAATTAAAGTATGGGACCAGGAGAGGAAGCCTGGTGAGAAGCCTAAAGCAGAAATACTTGCTTTGCCTGGTCGTATCATTACGTACATGCATTCTCCTATCCTACCCAGAAATGGTGATTGGGATAAGCTCTCGGCTTGTTGTCAGAAGAAAGATGAGAGTGTGTCTGATTTTTTCACTCGGTTTGAAGTTGTATTTCTTGATTATAGTGAGGAGATTGCAACTCGATTACAGACTTCCAAGAGTACCTTGTCCACATCTTCTCCTTCTGTTATCTTGAATATGGAGCAGTATTATGAGCACTGGGACAATGAGGATAAGGAGAAGGCGGAAAAGAAGCACAAGGATTTGAAGACGTAGGAGTTGTTGCAGTAGGCTTCTCGAGAGAATGGTACAGGACGTGGTGGTTTAACCCGACAGCTTCCCCATACTAGCAGGAATACTGAACTGGTGGGGACAGATCAGTGTGCGTATTGCAAGGAGGAGTGACACTGGCGCAGTGAGTGTCCTGTACTTCTGCAGAAGGTGGTGGTCCTAAGAGGACGAGGGTCTCGTGGATGGGGTCATGAAGATGGTGGCCAAGACAGGGCTCAGAACGCTGTGGCATCTCAGGGTCATACTGATCAGAAATACTTTGACGACCCTCAGGGCAAACAGTATTATCATGATGACTACGATACGGACGATGTGACCGGGATGTCTTACAGCTTGGACAGCTGGGACAGGGTGAGGGACCAGTTTTGATACCTGTAGACCAGAGAGGTCCGTATGTTTTCCTTGGTCCCTGGGGCGACATGCCTGGCCATAATAATGTTTCAGTAGGATTTTCTGGTGTACCGGTTGTGAGCCCCATTTCAAAGCCACTTGCTTTGACTATTGGTCCTTTCACTCTGGATTTGCCATTCTTGTTGACGTCCAATTGTGGAGAGAATTTGATGGGTTTGGACTTGTTGAAGAAATTGCATGCTACAATTTACTGCTCCTCAGCCGGCATCTATATGACGATGGGTGTGAGCTAAGCAGTGTCTATCCAAAGATGCACCCCCATTGTGGGCAACAAGTGACAGAGATGTGGGTTTGTTGCAGATATCACTTGTTTCGATTCATTTCAAGGAAGGTGCTATTTTACCCTGTATTCCTCAGTATAAGATTCTGCAGGCAGGTGAGCGAGCTTTGATAAAGATTGTGCAGGGTTTGATTGAGAAAGGAGTGGCTGAGGAGATGACTGCTAATGTTTGCCCTATTCTTCCCATTCTTAAAAGGATGCCTTCGGGTCCCTCTGAGTATCAAAAAGATGTTTATCGTTTTGTGATTGAGTTGCGTGAAATTAATAAAATAGTGATTCCCCAGTTTCTGGTGGTCCCTGACATTATGACTCTCTTGACGATGATTCCTTCTTCTGCTAAATTATTTTCTGTCATTGACTTGAAAAATGCATTCTTCAGAATTCTCATTCATCCTGATAGCAGATATTAGTTCGGGCTCGCCCTCATTGGTAGAATCTTTAAATTCTGTCGCGCTCCTCAAGGCTATACAGAGAATCCGAGTATCTATAGTCAGGCATTGAAAGGTCAGCTGGAATCCTTGTCACTCCCTACAGGTAATGTATTGCCTCAGTATGTCGATGACTTGCTCATTGCCTCGGATACAGAACAAGGTTGCAGAGACAGTACAGTTAAATTGCTGCTACATTTAGCTCAACATGGCCATAAAGTATCCCTTTCCAAATTTCAGTATTGTCGACAGGAGGTCACCTACTTAGGTCACCTACTGTCGAAGGAGGGTGGGAGATTGACCCTTGAGCGCATCACTACCATTGTTAAAATGTGTGACGGCAAACTCAGAAAGACGTGCATGCTTTCATAGGTATCACTTCCTATCGCAGGCAGTGGATACCTGGCTATTCATTGCTTTATTAAGCCCCTGCTTGCGCTAACACTAAAGGATTTGCATGAACCCTTGCCTTGGACGCCAGAGAGTCAGCAGTCTTTTGAGCAATTAAAAACTGCGCTTTGCTCAGCTCCAGTGCTTGGTACCCCTAACTATGCTAAATGCTTCATATTGTATGTCCATGAGATGGGTGGTTGTGCCCTTTCAGTTTTAACACAAACATTTGGAGATAAGCAACATCCGTGTGCATATTTCTCTGCTGTGCTTGACCCTGTCACCCAAGCCCTCCCGAGGTGTCTAAGCGCGGTTGTGGCTGTGGCTGTCTCAATAAGACAATCAGCGGGACTCGTACTCGATTCTGGCCTCACAGTTATGGTACCCCATGCTGTGGATACACTTTTGAATAAGACAAGGACACAGCACCTCACCAGTGCACGTCTGACCAGTTACGAGCTAATGCTCTTTCAAAAAAACATTCCAAACAAATGCTGTGCCACTCTGAATCTAGCCACGCTACTGCCCCTCCCTTCTGAGAATGAGGAAATTGACATACATGATTGTATCTTCCAGATGGACAAAAGAGATGAAAGGACGGGTAGACATGACTGATGTTCCCTTATCTGACCGCCAAGGGGAACTATATGTCGATGGCTCTTGTTTTAAATTACCAGATGGCACCACAACAGCTGCGTATGCGATTACTACGCTGCGCACTGTAGTTGAGACATCACGAGTTCCCTATCAGTCGGCCCAAGCTGCAGAGTTAGTGGCCTGTGAATTGAGTGAGGGACTGGTTGTCAAGGTTTATATTGACAGCCGGTATGCCTTCATGGTCGCGCATAATTTTGGGCGACTCTGGGCAGAGAGAGGGTTCCTTACTTCCCATGGGATGAGAATTCAGCACGGTCTTCTCATGCACAGGCTTTTGTCTGCTTTGACACTCCCTAAGAAGTTGGCAATAGTGAAGTGCAGTGCCCATAAGGAAGTTACTGACGATGTGGGTAAGGGGAACGCTTTTGCAGATCAGACAGCTAAAGAAACAGCCCGAACGAAGATGAAAAGAATATTCGTAGCAGGTCCCGCCAGGTGGGTGCCCGAGTTCTCCATGTTTGAGGATACACTTGACAACGTGAAGGAGATACAGAGTGAGGCCTTGGTGGAGGAATTAGCAATTTGGCAAGAAAGTACAGCAAACATGAACAATGAGGGATGTTGGATTGATAAGTCAGGAAAGCAAAGATGGATGTTGCCAGACGATATGTTCTTCCTGTAGTGGCAATGACTCATTTCAGTGCTAAGGGTATTTGAAGTTGTTAGATCCCGTATGGCAAAATAACAACATCTCGAAGACAGCTGCACATTTAGTGAAATACTGCATGGTGTGCATGATGCACAATCCTGGCAAGGGTACCCCTATACCACCTGGTAATTTTGCAGCTCCCACTTTCCTTTTTGAGGTCCTGCAAATGGACTCCATAGAGATGGACAGGGTCAATAATTTGAAGTATGTGTTGGTGGTTGTGTGTGCGTTCAGTAAATGGGTTGAAGCCTACCCCACTAAAGAGAATACAACCATTGGGACTGCAAAGATACTCCTTAAGGAGTTCTTTCCTCACTTTGTCTTGCCCCGTTTGATCTTGAGTGATAACTGAAGTAATTTCAATGCCAAGGTTATTCAGTTAGTTTGTGAGGGACTACACATCAGACAGAAGTTTCATGCTGCAAATCATCCCCAGTCAGCAGGTTTGGTTGAGAAGTACAATGGTACACTCAAACTGAAATTGGCAAAGATTCAGGAGACAACCATTGGAATTCCAGTGGAAGCTCAGGTTAGATGTCCTTCACATCTAACATGGGCTTCTATTGGAATTCCATAGAGCATATTATCAAGCCCATTATTGCCATTTTAAGCGGCAGTTTTCTGCCGCTAAAGCGGCGATAATTTTATTGCCTGTCTTGATAATATGCCCCCAGATGCTTTACCACTAGCTCTTTTGCCCACAAGAACTACAGCACATTCTAAGACAGGACGGTCACCCTACGAGGTTGTGTTCGGACACCCGGCGAATGTCTGGGGCATCCCGCACCCGCGTAGGTTCTCAGACATTGAGTACCCTTTATTGACCGATTACCTATGTCAGTTAACTGAAAATTTGGGTTCTATTCACCAACAGATTCAAGAATAGCTTCCGCCCATACAAGAGTTGCCCGATCATAACTTCCAGCCGGGGGACTGGGTGTTTCTGTGGAATTTTCAGCAGAAGAAGAGCTTGGAGCCCCGTTGCAAGGGGCCTGGGTTAGTCCTCCTCGCTACCAGAACTGCTGTGAAAGTCGCTGGCTGAAAGAATTGGATTCATTCCAGTTACTGCCGCAGAGTACCCTTGCCCTTACCCTATGACCAGTGGGTGAGGGATGGTATTGGGGATGCTGAGGGAGAAAAGATACTTCAGTTCGTCCCCTTCACTGAAGCGCAGCTTATATGGACCTAAACAGATGCTGAGAACAACGATGAACTAAATGTAGCAGTCCCCCCCGGAGATCCGAGCAATAAAAGAGCTCCCCTTCGTTGACCCCTCTGTGTCTGGAGTCACCAGGTACAATTTGCGCCCTTGGTTGAAGAACGGTGAACCAAAGGAGAAGTCAGATTAGTTATGGAAGGACTGTGCAAGTCAAGGTGCACTTTGTCATAGTACCAACCGTGTTAGTTTAGGGTGAGGCGAAATTGGTGCATTGTTCTGACATTGGATAGAATAGATCAAACATGCTCCCTTGGAGGGGGGTACATTATCCTGTACGACGTGCGATTCCTCGAGAGCTAGGACTGAGCAGCTTCACCGCCGGTGCTCATGAGCACCAACGTTGATGAACAATAGATGCCTGTACCAGTGAGGCTCAGATGGACACTGGGAACAATTGCCTTCGTTATTACTTTTTACTGCATTCTCCTTTTTGCTTCATAATGTATCCGTTTGGTCGGCCTATTAATGAGGAGGAACAGCTATTTGCACCAACACATCCAGAACGGGATAACTTCGAACCATGGCAGGGTTACAACCTTGCGCACATCCAAATTCCTGTCAATGGTATAACTCAATATAAAAAGGGTGCTCTAGGAAACATCAAGGGGAGCAGCCACCTATGCCCCAATATTCCTCCGTCACCAAGATGACAACAGGAAAAACAGAAAAGCAACAAATAGACGTTTCCGAGCAAGGACAAGGTAGTTGAGCCTGTAAGCAACACTCCTTAAAGCAATTTAGAGTCCAATAATTCAAATGAACTGGTTTTCTTCTTTTATTCCTTTAATCTTCTCTGTTTTCATTAAAAGCACCAGGATAAGAACAGTAGCCAACACGTGTTTCGTCTCGGGTAAGTTGCCCGGCGACTTCCTCAGGGCCTCGAATTATAATCACTTAGAGGGTGTGTATTCTATCGGTTCGCCACACCTCTAATATATTATCGGTGTAAATCCTTGCATTATTATTCGTAAATGTACGCAATTCTCGAACAGTTTCACAGTCCCGATCAGAATTTCAAATGAAAGGGAAGGTCAATATCTAAATCCAAGAGGAAGCAAGAAAGGAGAGCACACCGTTCGTTGCCAATATCCATTGGCAACGAAAAAATTGTAAAGGAGGGTGAACTGCTGTGAGGAGTAAGATTGACATCACAGTGTGCTGTACTGGGATTGGTTGGTTGGTGTACAGCCACGCTGATATTGGATGACTACATCATAGAGTGCCGCGCTGCTATTGGTTGTTGATGCCGAACAAGAACAGTGGGCAAGAGAGATAATTTCCTGGTTTGAGATTAAAAGATTAATTGTAATTGGTGATTCACCATGAAAAATGAACTGCTTTAAGGCTGAACAAGAAATGTTCAGAGGAGATGT
This sequence comes from Triturus cristatus, assembly GCF_964204655.1. Lineage (NCBI taxonomy): Eukaryota > Metazoa > Chordata > Amphibia > Caudata > Salamandridae > Triturus > Triturus cristatus. The sequence continues at coordinate 1,621,040,556 of NC_140589.1, read as the reverse complement.
AAAGATACCTGTTCAAGAGGGAGAAGAGGCACCACCTAAGGATATGCCAGATTATTATATGACTATACATGTATTTGGCTTAATCAATGGCATAAGATCACTGAGAAGTAAGATGCATTGATGTTCCCACGCTATGGCACAGTAGAATACCCTTAGTGCAGACCCAACCATGAACCAGACAGGATTACCACCTCTGAGAGAGACTGTTCAGCAATCATTAAATTCTGATATGCCTATATGTAGTACTTCTGTTAGCGTTAATCAAAGTACTCCCAGACAAGGGATAGTATACTGCCCCTGTAGAGGAGGCTGGTCCGAGTGTCCAGGAATATGATAGGTGGGTCCAAAAGTTACTCGAAAACCCAGGGGAAGGTACAAGCTCAGGTGTTACCAGAGCAGCAATTCAGTCCCCAGTGAGATATAATGCAGTGGATGTGGTCAAATAAAAATTTGAACTGGATGAGATGATTTTTCCTGATTAGATGCCTATCAGGAGAGTAATCTCGCATTCATGTGCAAAGATGTTTCCAGATGTGCAGGACAGATTCATGAAAGGTTACCAGAACTAGCCCAGAAGTACAAGGTTGATTTGACTAGGACCAAGTCTTTGCGGAAAAATTACTGTGTATGGTTTGGTGAGGATGACATAACGAGCACGAGGACATCAGGAATAAAACTACAAATTAAGGAATTAATTGGCTCTATTCTAAAATCGAATAGACTAGACAAGTGGGAAGGCAGATGGGCGAAAAAGATGGACAACAAGGAACCAAGAAGAAAACTGCCTCCATCCACAGTGGAGGAAAATGATACCTCAACTTTTCCGTTGAGGGAACTGCCAGGTGAAAGTTATGGCATTGTGCCTAGGAGCAGGAGTTTTCTTACTTAATTAATTAATGATTTTTCAAATTTGGAATAGTATACTCAGGTTCAACGATTTGTGGAAATTACAACGGTCCTGTGGATAGATTTGAATACCTTCTTTGACATTGTGGCACCGAGTGATTTGTGGGCAAAATGTAAAGTGTCTGTAAATTGCCCAGAGAGGGAACCTCCAAGAAATCCAGTGACAAATTCCCCATCACAGTTGGTGATAGAGTATCAGCAGGTGAGAAGCTTTTTAAAAGGGAAGGTATAAGCTAAAGACATTGATTGGGTCAAGATTGACAGAATGACCCAAGAACCTAGAGTCAGTGCATGCCTATTATGAAAGATTGTTGCGGTTGTTTAAACAGTATGGTGGAACGGAGAACATTGAGCTGAAAGATATAGGAAATGTTATGTTTTGATTCCTGTCAGGATTGAGAAGTGAGATTAGCTCGATGATTCACCAACATTTGATTCTGTGGCAGAATAAACCAATCTATGAAATTTTGCAAAATACTGTGCTGATGAAATTGTGATGAAGAAGAAGCAGTTGAAGGAAAAACTGATGGCGGCACAAAGAGGAAATCAGATTCCGCCTTTTGTAGGGAATGTTGGTCCTATGCAAGGAGTGTATCAGCAGGGAGTTTCTGTGATGCAGAATGGAAATTGATTCCCACAATGAGGTAGAGGTTGCAGTGTTAAATTGAGCTGGGTATTGGGACTGATAGGATAACTGTGAATAAAGAACAAATCCATGTCATTGTTGCAATAGGTTGGACCATCGGAAGCAGAATTGTTGTCTTAATCCAAGTAACATGATAAATGGAAACCAGGTTCAAAATTCAGTATTAACACAGTCTCAAGATTATAACCTCATACCGTTATAAAATGCGCAGAGAGCAAGGGCACAACATTGTAATGTGTCCCAAGCCACAGTGATGCAAGTTTAACAAGCCCCGATGAACAGCAAAATGTAAATGTTCCCAGGTTTACCTCAAATCGAGTTCCAAATTTGAACCAGAATCCTTTTCTAAATCAGTGTACACTTCACCAGTACTGTATGATTGAAATGTCTGATGATTATGGCTCTGACCTGTCACAATTACAGTGCCTGAGGGAGGAGGAGGATTGTATGCTTGGCACAGTCTTAGCGATAGACCAGAGTGGTCCATTTGTAGAAGAGGAGGTGTATGGCCATCCCGTATCATTTGGTGTTGATACTAGTGCTACCCATTCCATTGTTAGAACAGCAGAAGTTGTGGACCGACCCCTATCGGGAAAAAGAGTCCAAGTTGTAGGAGTTGCAAGCAAGCAAATGACAAACCCAGTGACCGAAGAAGTACTTGTTAAAATCTGGTCCTTTAAGGAGGACCACCAGTTTGTGTGGTGTGTGAGTCGAGTCCTGTAAATCTGTTTGGACAAGACCTCTGAATTGCACCATGTATTGCACCCCAAATGGTGTAGAGTTCCAGAATCATGATGAGGATGTTGCCTTTAAATTGGCAAAGCAGGGTCCAGACATTGGATTGTTCCGCATGATGAAGAATGATGATTTGCCCCCAATTCTTAGAGATAAAGTGAAACCAGAAGTCTGGAACTTTTCAGGAAAAGACATAGGTCTCATCAAAGGAGTTGAACCTGTCCACATGAATGTAAAGCCAAATGCCAAATTCTGAATACTTAAGAGCCCCGCAGTATAATTTAACCCATGAAACCATTGCTGGGATTACACCAGTGACTGACTCAATGATACAACAAAACATTTTGAAGGAGATAATGGGAAGTCCATGTAACTCACCCAATATGGGCTTGCACAAGCCTAGTGGCAAGTACTGCAAAGTGCGGGACCTTGGAAAGATTAACAGCATAGTCATCCCCTGTTGTCACGTGGTACAGAATCCAGCTGTGATTTTATTTCAAATTCCATGTTAGGCTGAGAGGCTCACTGTTGATGATTTGAGCCAAGCTTTCTTCTTGCATGAGATAATCAGCTCCTTTTTGCATTTCGGCTGCAGAACCATGTTTTGAATGGTTCTAAGCCCCACAAGGCTATACAGAGAATTCCTAAATTTTCAATCTGATCCTTAAAAAGAATCTTGAGTCCTTGGTTATGCCCTGTAATTCGATCCTAGTCCAGTACATCGACGACCTGTTGGTTGTGTTAGAAACAGAGAAAGTGTGCAAACAGGACACTGTTGAGCCATTTGGCTGAAAATAAACATAATGTATCCCTAAACAAACTGCAGTATTACTATAAAAAAAAGTCCTGTATCTCACACATCACATTGAGACGGAGGCAAGGAAGGTGTTACAAGAAAGAATTACGGCAGGCATGAAAATGAATGCGCCAACTACTCAGAAAGGAATCGGGAGGTTTTTTGGAATGGTTGGCTCCTGTCGTAAGTGGATCCCCAACTTTTGCCAAGTGGCCAAGACTTTACAGAGGCTTACACACAAAGATGTGTCTGAGCTGGTACCTTAGGATGACAACATAGTAGGGATTCTGCTGGTAAGCAAAACTGTGCCTTGGGATGACAGGACGTCAGAATGTATGAACTGTGTCACTCTACCACGTCAGTACCTAAAAGCCCAATTTCGCACTCTCACAGTTCCTCACCTGAACTCCTAATCTTCTCAGAGTAGCAGGCGATTTTTACAAACCTAGAAAATGAACCTCTAGTCCCCAAAGGAACTGTGGAAACAGATCATCACCTTTCATATCTCACTCATATAGGCCCTTAGCAAACAAAAGAAAGACACAATGAAAGTTTACAATACATTTATTGAAAGTATCATAGTCTATTGTGAAGCAGATGTGCTGCCATTAGTAGACAAATACAACTAAGCAAAGTAATCAACATTACTACCAGACTGTATACAATGAACGACTCAACCATGGCAAATGATCTATTTTTGTAATTTTTATTACGGCGGTTTATATAGCGTGAACTTGGACCTGGTATCAGAGCGCATTACATAGCACCAGTTGCGTTACATGAGGACACATTCATTTTTGTTAGGCACGGGGAGATTAAGTGATTTGCGCAGAATCACAGGATGTTCAGCGTCATTACCGGGACTCGAACCAGGTTCCCCAGATTCAAGGTCGACCGCCCTAGCCATTAGGCTAACTCCTCTCCCCAATCTATCTAGGCCTATTTTTACCATGTAAGCAAAGGAATATATTCGTGATCTCTGGGATTAGCAACGGACGCCATACCTGGCGTGCGTTTGTGCCAGGACCGGTCTCTCTACCGGAATTCTCCTATCTGCCCACAAGGGGACAAAACACAGTTTATAAGATAAAATGACTGTGTTGGAAAGCAGCATCTGGGCTACCGTGTTATGTCTAAACTGTTAGTAGATGTTGCTGCCCGAGCAGAAAACCGTACAAAATGGTGTTATGTATTCTAAATGTCCTTGTATGAAATGTGCACACGGAATACCAAGAAGAGTTACTGAACAACAAAACAACATGTAGAGCAAATTTCTAAAATAATGTCACAAAAAAAACCAGTGTTATGCATGAACATCTGAGCAGATGCAGCCTAAAGCATCTAATATGCTAAACTAAGGGAGAACCAAAGTGAGCCCAGAAGGGACATCACTACACCCCCTCATGGGTGGGAAAGCAACTTAGCAACTAACAAAATAATAAATGTCACAAGCTAAGCAAATTCAATGCAATGCTAAGAAGCAAACTAATCAAATATACAAGTAAAATAAAAAATGAAACAGAAAAGTTTGAAAGGTGGCCGAATTTTATTGAGGATGAGGCACCCAGGATTTCTTACTCAAGATAAAAAATTAGTAAATCCATAATGGATTCAGTCTCCACAGATGATTGATTCCTGAAGAGCTCCATTCAAAAGCTCCAAAGAACAGACATGATACTCGTTATCAGTTGATGCTGAGGAAGTAGTCTGAAGTCCTGCTGTGGAAATTGCAGGAATTTCTGTTAGCATGAGCTGAAGCCATTTTAGTTGTGGCGTCCATTTTGTTAGCCATGTGTTAGCCATGTGATTCTTCCGTTTTCACTGTTGCTCGCCTTTCTATTCTGCTTGAGTCATCTACTGTAGTTAACTCCTTCAATACTGAGCCAGAGCAATGTATGAGCTCAGAAAGGCCTGTAGTTGCTAGAATGCACCTGTCTTAAAATGTAACTGTCAGGCTGTTTCAACTGACATAAGCAGTTCTGTCTCCCCTCCCACTTTGCTGACCAAGAGATATTTGTCTGACCATGTTAGTCGATAGCTATTCATATGTATGCCTGTACCTTCCATTTGTGTCTCCATGTTTACTGTGCAACAAACAGGGTATAAAAGACCCTTGGTTTCTGTATTCGTTGTACTACCTCATACAGTTCCTGTGGGTGTTGTATTGATGTAGTCCTACTCATGAGTGATTATTAAACTTGTTATTTGATATTCCAGCTTCCGTGGCAATCTCTATTTTGTTGGTTTAAGGACCAGTGAACAGATAAGGGTGAACCCCTGCACCAGTGAGCCCCTAAAAAGGCTCATTTCCACAAATTAGCACCCGACTCGTGGGGCTCATCGGAGACACGGCCATCCAAAGGAACTGTCTTGGCAGAAGACAGGAATCTACTGAGGAGGTACCCTGCACGAGGAGACCCTTCGTCTTTGCAGACCAAAGTGTTTTCCGGTTTTCCTAATCTGACCCTCCAGGTGGCGGCCGGTTCCTGACTGAGATCTCTTTTGGCATAAGTATTGCAGTGACCATTAGGTCAACCCAGAGCTTGCGAGGTAGAGGCTGGAGACTTTTGTCATTTAGTAAAATTTGTAAGTAGAGATACGGAGCGCTCTTGAGTGTTCCGCCAGGCCACTTGGTAATTCTGTCTCTTCCTGCAAAGGCTTGGGGGTTTTACCCTATCTTGTTTTGGGTGGGTCTGCAGACCATTTTAATAGGCATGCCTTATGATTTGGTAAAGACACAGAGTGTTTGCGAACACTCTGCCAGACCAACTGGTAATTCGGCGTATTTTGGAAAAGGTCTGGGCCTAGAGCCTGTCCTCTTGATAAGGTCACTGTAGCGACACTCTTGTTTTGGATTTGCTTGGCCAAGATTCTGGTTTTGTTTGATTTGTCTATTGGAATAAACAAAGGCAGGTAATGAGATGTTTTGTCTCCATTTTTTATATACTTGAGATAAATACTATTTGACTATAATATTATATTTTGTTATAATATTTTTGGCATGCCTGCCCTTAGCACACTTCGTAGAATGTGTTGCTTTCTTGGAGGTACCAATATGGATCTAGAAAGTAGTCAGCCGGGACACCTAATAGGTTTATGTATATTAAATATGGTATTTCTTCCATAATGTATAGTACGCTATGGAACAAATATACGAAAAAGGATCCTGATATACGATGGCCGGTAAATTGGTCAATTTATTTTAAGAAGATTCAGTATGTTGAGCAGTGTCTGTATATGGAACAGTCTTTGGGCTGTTTACGTGTCTTGGTGCAGTCTCTGGACTGCTTTTGAGAGCTCTTTTGTTTGTGAATATAATTTACAATTGGTTTGGTTTGAGTACAGTCTGTGGGCTGCCTCTTGTTTTTGTCCTAGTGTTGATTTGTGGGTTGATTGTGTGTTTGAGTGTCTATGAGGTTTGTGCACTGACCCCGGTGGTAATGCTTGTGAAGTACTTGTTTGAGTGAGTAGCGACTGTGCTCTTTGTGTAAGGGTGGCTTGCCTTTGCAAGCTGTGTTGTGTGTTATGAGTGTGATGCCCCTTCTTGAAAATGTCTGAAATTAGCTCAGTTTGGTTTGTTGTCGTCGTGTTCTGCAGAAGCCATTGGAAGAATTACACTTTAAATTTCAAAGAATGAATTATATAAAATATGTTAAGTAGCTGCACGCTACTATAGAAAGTAAAAGCAGTAACAAAGTTTAGATGTGTGAACATTCAATTATTATGTTGCCACAATGGAGAAAAAAAATTAGAATTAAAACTCGAAGCAGAATTGCCTAGCATTCTATATAAAAAGAGAAAATATTATCTCACAACAAATGAAGCGCTTTGAGACCTTTGGGTATAGCAAGAGCTATATAATGTTAAAACTAACTTTACCTAGGAAAAAGTAGGCCTCATAGAGAACAAGCATTTGCAATGCAATAGGTCTCGCATTATTAAAGTTTGAGATCTTGACATTGCTCATAATAATGCAACACCAATAGCAATAGCTATTGCATTGCAAATGCTTTTTTTGCATGAGCGTTGCTACAGGCTCGACCTAAAAATTAGCTAAAACACTGGCGAGGAGAGAGGGAGAAGAGAGAATAGAAGGCATTAGTGACGAGGCAGAAGAGATATAGAACAAGAAGCCAGGGCTATCTGTGTGTGGTGTCGCAGATCACACTTGCCCTGTATGTGGCGCTGGAAGGAGGCCGGATCCAGACGGTGCGCAGGGTGACCAGAGGTATCGAGACTTCCCTGCATTTATACAGGTGGCCCTGCTGAGCGGAGCCGAGAGAGGAGCAGGCAGCTTTCGGCACACATCTCAGAGAGACCTGGGAAGCAGCAGAAAGCCATTGCCGGAGCAGCAAACCCTGAGCCAGCATGCTCTCTAACGGCCACTGCGGCAAGTCTACTGCAAGGATTGTGTAGTATGTGGCAAGTCCCCAGAGAGGGGCCAGAAACTGCTGAGCAGGGAGCACCCGTAAGGCACCTAATACATGCACACCACAAATGTGTCCCTACAGCAGCCCTGATACTGTCTTTAGTAGACATGCAGACGAAAAACAGGACCGTACCAACTACCGTACTCTCTCTTATAAAGGTGCCAAGATACATATCTTGTACCTTTGTAAAGAGAAGCGTGAATAATAACAAGAACTGATGTGTGGCGAGGCGGGGAGGGGTGCAGACACACACAAACATGAGCAGGTAACACAGCTCAGCCAGCATGTCCCGGACCCTCCTGTGTTCAAATGCCTGAACCTAAATAAAACAAGCAATTAGGGGAATAAGCAATTTACAAATGACGGGAGTTGGCAGGGGGCAAGGACTGGCATGTTTCTAGCCAAAGTTACTAAAAATGCGTCAGGTTGACTGCTCACTCTTCTGCTGCTTATTTTTGTATTTGTGTTTCAAAGTGGTGCTGATGGGGTGAAACCTTACATGGAAAGTGTTAACACTTCTACCAATTCAAAAATAATGAGGTAATCAACAAAATGTGCCACGTAATGCCACATAATTAGCATTTTCACGCTGCATAAAATATCCAGCTGTATCGCACAATTTAGTCCTCCCTGCCGCATAATTCCAGTGGCCCTGATTATGATTATTATTACACATGCTGCTTCCGGGCATGAGTTCCCAGCATAACATTCTAGCGCTTCAACACATATACACTCAAAGCACTATCACCGGGTTCCATCCTCTCTGTTTGTTGCACGAGTACTATTTTCGGGTGTCCATTTGCTGTTAATTCTGGTAATATATGGTTGTTTGGAGGAGTCGAGGAGAGTTGCAGGGGTTGATAGAGCTTTGCTTCCTACAGCAACGAAAATAAGGAGGGTTTCTCGTGGGTATAAAGGTGAGATACATTAAAGGATTACCGAAGTCACTTTAAAATATCTGGGCGACACACAGCGCTATCACTGGTCTAAAGGCCAAGTTCAAGCAGGCACCCACATACCTCGGCGGGAGGGGACACCTTCCCAGATGCTTGCTTGCCAGTATCAGGCCCTGTTGCCTAAGAGTCCAGGGCAGATTCAATGATTAGGGGCTTTTTCAGGGTGTCCAACCCTGGTCCAGTAGGGGCCGATGCACAAGAGATTTTTATGGTAACCACTGACTATGCAAATAAATTCCAGTCATTGTATGTAATATTAGCATATGTGGATCTACTGAAATCCCGGCTTGGATTGACCTTTCTCAACATGTTGGACGCTCCTAAAACAAGACAGCAGCTGACATATAAAAAAAAGCAGCTGCTGAAACAAACACAAGCTAAAGCCACCAGGGAAGAAGACAGCATTAAGGACATCTCTGAAAAGTAATGCGTCATCGATGATTCGGCAACTACATCTGACTTACTCCTGTAGTACTACTGATTTACGCCTCAATTGCAGGAGTATATCTGTCTCACTTTTGGATTGGTGGAATAAGCCACGAACAAGTCACAGAAAAGTATTTCTGAATCGAGCCCTGGTTCTTTACTTACAGCCTTTTTTTCAGTTTTATATAGGGCGAACACGACATCAAGGTATTAGAGGGCTTTGAATGAGCACCTGTTACATTACACAAGAACACATTCATTGTTGGCAGGCACGGGTAGGTTAAGTGATGTACCTAGAATCGCAGGACGCTGAGTCGACGCCAAGACTAGAACCTGGCTCCCCAGCTCCAAGGTCGGCAGCTCTGACACCTGACTGCCCTTGGATGCATTACTTTCAGTTAAAGATTATTAAATATTGGTTTCGTTTAACACCTTTTTCGCTTTCATACACACTGCCAAAATGCCATGCTCTTTAAAGCGACAGGCCTGACTGTCTGTGTATGCGCTATCTCAAACCAATGAAACGTTTTAGACAATGAGAACAGCGATCTGTGTACATGGGCAGCGAAAACCAGAACACTCCTGAGAACAAGTCCTTTGACTGTGCAGGATTTATCTGTTGGCATAACGATGGTGAGTGTGCACAAAGTGACCGTCAACGGTGCAGTGTTTACCAGACGCAGCGTTAGGCGGAGTCATGCTCTGTCCTTTGATAAATGTCAATGTTAGCGTCTGCATGAATTCGGCGTGGGCTCAGTGTGTTCAAGCGCCAAATTACATGGAAGCAGGTCACAAGTTCTAAACGAGCGCCCGCGCCTCGCAGAAGAGAAAGATTAAAAAGAGAGGGGAGAGCCGAGGGTGGCTGGAAGTGAGAAGAAACAGACCCGGCTGTGAGTAGGAAATAAAAAAACAGGCTTGAAAGTAGCATGCTGGGCTGGAGGAAGGCCGCCGTTCTATCGCGAACACGGGGAGCACGTCTTAAATAAATAAACAAACGTGGCATGAGAAACAGATGGCACACTGCAGTTAATGAAAACAAGTGCGAGTTGCGGACGAAAACTGTAGTTAAGCGCCGCTGCTTTGGAACTACACGGAAGTAACTTGAGGATCAACAGCCAACAGAAAGCACAAACACAAACACAATGCCTCAGTTAAACCAATCACAAGCAGAAAAACAAAATAGACTAAGTTTCAGCCAACATATAGATTACTTTAGGTCTCGCTGAGACAGCGCATGCAGCGCATGCGCTGCCAAACGCGAGACCTAAAAACAAATTTGTGTGTTTTATGCAACTAGGACTTAACAAAATAAAAAATAGATGCCCAATATTTTGTTAGTTCTGCCTATCAGCTGTGCAAAATGTTACAGCACTATCCTTAGATACATAATATTAAATATTAAAAGGCATTCACATTATATGAGTAATTGGTTGCTGCTAAAATAAAAGCGTCCTTCTTTTACCACACTGCAAATGATAGATTTTGACTGGCTCGGAATGCCTGGTTTTTAACTGAGCCTCATTCCCAGCACCAGAAAGAGAGCTTTTAACAGCTGCTCAATCTGTCTGTCCGAAGGAAGCTGTCTGTCAGAGCAGAGGGGGTTGAGTGGTTTATCAACTTTTTGGGGTTTCTGTGGGGACATTAGAATACAGCACATTGCTGTCATATTTGAAACAGATGGCATTATAAAGGGCCCTGTGCCATTAAATGTCAGACAGGATTTATCAGTCTTAGAGCACAAGGCCTTTTCTCCTGAAAAAGTGTAGAATCTAACACCTGCCAGTCATAAAACACAGCTAAGTAAATATCTTTACCCAGGCACAAGCTACAAACACTGTGGCAACTAGGTTTTAAGTTAGTACACAATGGCATAAAAGCACGTGCATTAAAGACTACTAATTTTGAAAGTTAGAAATACAGCTTCATTATTGTGGATAAAAGAGAAAGGATGAAAGTAAGGACTTTCTTGTTGCTTTCCTAGGAAGCACATCTGTGGATCTGATGGTAAATAATTACTGCTTTTTAAAAAGTGAAACAAACTTTCTATGTTTCAGTAAAGCTTCTGTGCTTAGTTTCAAAATAAGTTTTGTAAGTGTTATAAATAAATGCATTTCAAGACAAATGGAAAGTACTGAGGCTTGCTTTTCATATGTAGAAACAGCAAAAAGGGTTAGTGATCATTATTCAAAAAATGACTACATTAAAAAAATTATTAAAAGTCATTGCACTAAAATCGTTTTTGCATTATTATGATCTTTATCATGTCTAATAACACTATTGTGAAAATTCAATAATGTTTAGCACTGTAGAAAATTACCCTGTGCAAAGTGTGCATTAAGATTTCCATGTTTAAATGGTTAAATATATTGTGCATCCAAATTAAAAAGGTGAGTATTAGTTTCTCTCACAATGACAATATTACTGTATCTTAGTGACACACTTAAAATATGATTTCTAGTATGGCCTAATGGCTGCAGTCTCAAATACAATCAAAAGTTATATAAAAAGAGTAGCTCTAGAGACATGTGAATTACATTGCACGCCTTAATGCACAATAGTTCTGGGCGCATTATGGCATTCTGAAAACTAAAATTTTGAGCCAATTCTTTAGGTGCAAGAAATGCACAGTGCACAAGAAAAAATAAATAATAAAGACCAAAGTTACACCCTACCTTTAAAATATTAGCACACAGGCACGAAGCAGGGATGCCTCCCAGTGTTGCTTCTCCAAGAGTTACTTTGAATTGTGATTGCCACAAGGGAATGGCTTTGCTTAGACGAGGGACAACAGGTTTAAAGGTCAGAGGCCAAGTTCTGTAGTTAGCAAACTAGCACGGCTGAAAGCAAAATACCCACGCATGAGGGTTTATTCCTGATAGGATTGCTCTGTCACTTCGACCTTGGCAGACATTCCGAAGGAGGGGGCTAGAGCGTAGAGAGAGAAAGAGAAGCTTTGCTTATTATTTTTGGCAAAAGACCAGGCGGGTTCTATGAAGCCACAAGATAGAAGGAGGGGCAGCCACTTCTGTGGGTCATGTGCAGAGAACAGCTCTGACATGCATACAGAAATAATGGTTTCAACTTAAGGTTGCTGTACTAGGGCTAAGATAAGGAGGCAATAAAATTAAGCTTGCATTCATGCACCATCATGTTAAAACAGTACAATAGCTAAAGGAATTGGTAGTTGATAATTGGATTAATGTTTTCTAGTTAGCTCAATGTGCTTGTACACCAAAATTTACAAAGTGGTACTGTCCAATAGTATTGGACATGGCCTCCTTGGTATGGATTCCCCTAGCTATTTACCTCCTGCAAGTCTGTTTGTGCCCAGCTGCCAAACAGGGGGTAGGTATCGTCGACAGGAGGTCACCTGCTTAGGTTACCTACTGTCGAAGGGGGGTAGGAGACTAGCTCCTGGGCAAATTAAGGGTAAGCAAAATTAAGTAACACACTGTATTTTTTTGGGGGGGGGTTGTTTGTTGTTGTGTGTTCTCTCTCTCTCTCTTTCTCTCCCTCTCTCTCTCTCTCTCTCTCTTGAGCCTGTCTAAGCCATCTAGGAACGGCCAGGAGACAATTGGTTGGGCTCGTTTTAGTCATTCATTTCACAGGATGCTGTGAATATGTTTTTGAATAAATAGAGACTAAGCACCTCACCATTGCACGTCTGATTGGCTATTAAGTAATACTGTTTGAAAAAATTGTTAGGATTAACAAAATGAATAAATAAATATGCCATGTTACTGCCCATCCTGTCTGTAAATTGATAAAATTGGAATTGGATAAGGATGAAAGGATGGGTAAAATAGACTCATGTTCCCTTATTTGACCTTTAAGGGGAACTATATGTTGGGGGTTTTTGTTCCAAATTCCCAGGTGGCAACACCATTATTGTTGATGTTATTTCAGCACTACAAAAGTCGCAGAGGCATCACAAGTCCCTCATTAGTTAGTCCATATAATCGAGCTGACAGCCCTTGCTAGAGCTGGTGAATAGGTTTCTCCTCTGAATATGATATTACATGGCCCAGATCGTGAAAAGTATGAAGGATATGGTTCACAATGCTAGCAAAGATGCCCATATGCCCTTAGCACACATTTTTAAGAACAAAATGTTCTTTTGCTTGTTTTCTTGTCTGCCACAAACAAGTTCTGCTGGAAAATTCATGTACCTACTAGGTTATGTTTAATTTATCAGTTATTCCTGTTACATTCACAGTTTTAGAGTTTCCTGCTACACCTATAATATGAGAGCATGGTCATAAAGGGCAAAACATGGTTGTTCTTATGCAAGGAAAATATTTTTAGAGGAGTCTGCAGTTTTGAACAATAGTGAAGGTTCACAAAGTAGAAGCTGTAATGTGATTTCCATGACTTATTAAATACAAGTTTGTTAAAAAAATATAGTTGTTTTGAAATTCCTTATTCTTAGGGGTTCTTCAGAAGAATAATATAGGGGCGTTTCTGAAATTGAATATCCTCTTTTGATTGATTATTTGTATGTTGTGTCTAAAGATGTCTGTTCTGTTCACCAACAGATATCTGCTGTCTTACAACCATTGCCAGAGAGGCCCGGACATCAGATCCAGCCTGGGGATTCAGCGCAAATCCAGCTTGGAGCCGAGGTGAATGGAACCAGCACAGGTGTTGCTGGCAACTAGGACCGCAGTGAAGCTGAGAGAGGCACAGACCGACAAGGACGGCAAGGAGGCTTTGCCTGAGGGGACCGCTTCTAAACCAATGGTTGCTACAGATACTCCAGCATCAGGCCTCTGAGTCCAGGTCCCCAACTGAAAGCAAGCCTGCACCTTTGTTTGTTGATAAGGAGGTGCCTGGGCACACTAGGTACAATCTGTGGCCCGACGAAAGAGCAGTGCGCCAGCAGAGCAATACAGGAGTTAGGGAAGGACTTGAGTTCAGGGTACAGGTGCTGTGCCTCTGGTGCTTGTTAGATTAGAGTGAAGAATACTGGTGCACTGCCCGAGACACTGGACAGGATCGTTGAGGGTATTTGCCCTGGAGGGTGATTGCCCTATCCTGAAAGAAAAACTTTTCCCTTAGCCTGGGCCGTGATTGTTTTTCTGGGTTGCAAGTTTCGCAGCTCCACCGTGGGAGAAGTGAACACTTGATGAATGATAAGAGCCTGCCTGTGAGGCTCAGACGGACACAGGGAGAAGACTTTCCTCTGGCTGGTTGCACAGTGGCTTCAATTTTCCAAGTACTTTTTTTTTGTTAGCAATGTACCCCTTTGGTCGTCCCATTTTTGAGGAGGAGCAGCCATTTGCAGCTCCTCGTCCTAATTCCCATGGCCCCGTTTGGTCCTCCTGTATTGTATTTGTTTTAATATTCATATTCGGAATACTGGTTTTTTTCTGCAAGAAAAATATTTTGTGCACACTTTGATAAATACTACTCCGCCCTCCCACTGAACATATCATTGGTACTCTAGCCCTCATAAAGAAGAACTTCGGAAGGTCTATCAAGATAATGTTTTTAACTTGGAATTGGACTGGATGGCTTAGGACACTGTTTACTGCAAGGGGCTGGAAGATATTATCAACCCTATGTATATTTATTGTGATCCTTTTTTCCTGCTGCCTTTGTATACAATGTGACCCAATGCTCTTTTCCCTATGTATTTCTACTTGTACCTCATGTATACCAGCTAAACAAAATGCCAAGAATGCAAATGCCCAACTAGTAATAGACCAGGAGATACAAAACCTGATGAGAATAGATATTTTCCATGTTTCTTCTACTGCATAGCGATGTCTTCAGCTAATGCTAAAAGGGCCATCTGTGGAAATCGCAGAAAGTTCTGTTAGCATGAGCTGAAGCCATTTTAGTTGTGACGTCCATTTTGTTAGCCATGTGTTAGCCCTGTGCTTCTTCCGTCTTCACTGTTGCTTGTCTTTCTATTCTGCTTGAGTCATCAACTGTAGTTAACTCCTTCAGTACTGAGCCAGAGCAATGTATGAGCTCAGAAAGGCCTGTAGTTGCTAGAATGCACCTGTCTTAGAATGTAACTGTCAGGCTGTTTCAACTGACATAAGCAGTTCTGTCTCCCCTCCCACTTTGCTGACCAAGAGATATTTGTCTGACCATGTTAGTCGATAGCTATTCATATGTATGCCTGTACTTTCTATTTGAGTCTCCATGCTTACTGTGCAGCAAACAGGGTATAAAAGACCCTTGGTTTCTGTATTCCTTGTACTACCTCATACAGTGCCCGAGTGTGTTGTATTGATGTAGTCCCACTCATGAGTGATTAATAAGCTTGTTATTTGATATTCCGGCTTTCGTGCCAATCTCTATTTTGTTGGTTTAAAGACCAGTGGACAGATAAGGGTGAACCAGTGATCCCCTAAAAAGGCGCATTTCCACACTGCGTTTGTGTTATTAGAGCCTAAATTCAAAAATCCTGGTGGAAAAGCACCCATCTCCCCTGCAGGGACTAGCTCATACCATGTATCTTGAAGCAGCTGCAAGTTCATGGGACAACTCTGAAAATGGATTGTTACCGGACTCATCAACAGGTTCATGTCCATAGGAACAGGAAATTGCAATGCAAGGCAGACATCAAGGGCCCACTTGAAGTGACACCATAGGCAATTAAACACGAGCTGTACGCAGGTAAATCAGGCAGGTCGGAATAACAATGAACGGTCGGTGTTCAGTTCCTGGAGCAGCGGGACTCCAAAGAGTTGTATCATGCGCTCACGGCACAGCATGTATAATGGCTGGTATTACCTCGAAGATTTTAAGAAAGGTACTGACTAAGCCAGTTCCAATTGTTTCAAGGAAGTGCGCGATACCGGCATTTTGAAAGCATTAAAGATGTGATGCACAAGTTCATTCACCTAAATGCTGTGGGGAGATTGTGCTTAAAAGTGACATTAAAAGAAAAAGTGACTGTATTTCACTGGACGTCCTTGCAACCTGAAGTTCAAAGGTTACTCGGGCAGATGTTAATGCCACATCGTTTCAAAACAGTAAGGCTTTGAGTCGGCTTAGCTTGCTAAAGTCTGCCTTCAAAGAATGGAATTGAGGGCCACAACGAACATCAGAAACTACATATGTAGGTGGGAAAAGCACATTATTGCAGCAGGTCTCTATCTGGGAAGCAGACAGGACAAACAAGATCCCGGCCTTCATTTCCCAACAGTCATGATCACTTAACATTAAATAACTTCCATTGAAAAGGACAGTAATGAGGGTGAAAATTGAAGGGGCTGGTTTTACTTTTAGAAAACAGGCCAAATTTGCTACGGAAGTGTTACATGCTCTGAGAATGGTAACATATTTACAAACAAGTGAGTGGCTGACAGTTAAGTGGCATTTATTTCCATTAAGGAATACCCCTCTATCCGCCCTTTCATATCGGTATTCAGTAGGGAGTGACCATAATTTATCAATAAAGTTCCCTCCCAGTGCTTCATAACTACCTACCAGGAAATGTTTCATACAAGATGTGAATGGGAATATGGAAGTTGGCAACGATATTACACCATGACTTAACCATACCACGGAGGGTGTTTCAGCCACAGTAAAGAATAATTGCTCTAACTTCTCGATATGTAACATTGTATAGGAGACATCTTTTTTTGGCCATGAGTCGCTGTTTATGTACAAATTGAAAAGCAAGGATAGACTTGGCCATTCTAGAAGACCTGAAATGTCCAACTAAACTGCATAACAGATCTATGCTGACTTTGCACATGGTATATTAGAGACATGTCGTTTTGCATAATATCAATAACTGACGACACAAACCTATTCAAACTGTAAATGCAAAAAGACAACGTATTATTGTTATTATCAACAACAGCAAGTATTTTATCCAGGAAGTTGAGTATTAGGATTTTTTTCACTTCCTTTTTGAAGTAAGCGGTAGAGGAGATTGTATGGAGTTCCGGAGGAAGAGTGTTCCAAATCTTTGGGTCAGTCTCAATCATCAGTCTCTGTATTGTAAAATGGGTAGAGGGGAGACCACCCCGTTAGTTTAAAATGTAGGCAAATATACTCAATCGATTCCAGGTTTACACCCCTTGACATCACCAAATTGACAAACCACTCTGTCCCATTGGTCAGTTTCAATAGGATGAGATGATGTAGTAGGTAAAAGTATACAAATGTGGAAGAATTAAGTAATCCATTACGTGCATTTTCCTTAGGACCACTGTACTTTAGTCATATGATTGTTACATTTTGGAAGTAGGTGAGTTAATGTTCTCATCCTTTGGCAGTCCTTTCCCAAGTATGTGCAGGAAGTAACAATTTTGTTGCAAGTCTAGTTGAGAAGGCTACAACCATGAAAGAAATCAGTTGAGTGTTACAGCACAAGTGGAAACTTTACGAAATGTTCCCATAGGCTTCGGACGATTCAGTTCATAAGTTCATACTAGGAAAGAAAGCAAGTTCTGTGGCCTTCATGAAACATAGCTTGTGAACTATGAATTTAGTTTAAAATATACATTTCACATTTTTCAAAAACAGTAAATTAGTTCTTCACTTAGGCAATTTAATATTATCTCAATATGAATTGCAATGAATTCATATAAGTATAAGGTACCATACATGTTTTTTAATACTTCACTATTATTTCGCATATAATTTTGTACGTTTCTTTGCACGTTATAGGTTAATACATCATTCAGGATTTGAAAGCACATTTGAAATAAACTATATTGTTTATAAGTGCTGTGCTGTGTGTATTTTGTATTGCAAATGTGCATGTATGACTTTTTAATTGTCTATAGTCTAAGACCATATGATATGAAAGATCCGGTTTTAAGACAGGAAAAAGAGTAATATTAATTTCGGAGATACCGCGTTCAATTGCTCCCTGGTACTCTAATTGAGAGAGTATTTCTCTATCAGGTCCTTTAGCATCCTGTTTGATTAGGTATTGTGGTACCACTTGTGGGCTGGACCTTACGGGTATTACATGATAAGGAAAATTCTTATGCCAGCCGACATGAGTGCGATATAAAGTTGGGGCTAGTGCAAGAGCCCATTCTGCGACATATGCTTGTTTGACCTCATTAGGGACAAGCACAGAAGAAGCAGTTAGTATAATATCTTCACCTTGTGGGAATATTTGTGCAGACTCCAGGGTCAATTGGCCTCAGCTAAGAAAATGTCGGATGATAATATTAAATTTTCCCCACTCCTGGAGATTCTGGCGTAGACCTCTGCTATGCTTTCGAGGAGAGTCATCGCCCTCCTCCTGCTTGGAAGGAGCGTTGTCATTGTTTGTGGCATATTTTGCGGATAAAGCAGCAACATTCTTTTTCTGAATTTGGGGTTTGTATTAAGGAGGCTTCTCCTCCCATATCTTTAGGTCAAACAATAGTTGTGAGTCCTTTTTTGATTTCAGGTACTTCTGTCTGCATTCGAAACGGCTTCCTCTCTTGTATCGATTGTCAAATGAGTCCTGAAAGAAACAGGAAGGACAATTGTCAGAAAGGTGATACCTATCAGGTGCTTCAATTGTGTGCGATCATGCGAATTGTAGCATCTGTCAGTGTGCTGCGGTGGTGGAGAACCTCGCCTAGACCTAGCCTTTTCTTTAGGTCTGGGTTTGTCCTATCGTTTTTTAACAAACTCCGGGTTCTGCTTGGCAGTGTCCTTGTTGGAACTAGGTTTGCCAAGCTGTGGTTTACTGGAAATGGTTCCCAAATCACTATGGCCTATAGAAGTATATACTTCAGCAATAATTATAGATAACTCACATTCCTGGTTGACTGGTACAACCTGCGCAAGCTGCTGGCATATAGCCAGAGTAGCTGCTTGACCTTTAACAATTGACAGAATCATTGACGAGACCACTCAAACGTTTCCCATTCATTTCATCCCCAAATCCAGGGCAGCAGCTGTCTCATGTTCTTTCTGTATTTGTTTTAACACCTCTGGAAAGACTGACATGGATGGAGTGCCATGTGTGGTGGTATAGACAGGAGCAAGACTGTGACCCAAGTATTACAGTCACCTACTTGGGGAACGTGCCAATGGGTAAGCACATAGTCAATATTCTGTTC
This sequence comes from Triturus cristatus, assembly GCF_964204655.1. Classification (NCBI taxonomy): domain Eukaryota; kingdom Metazoa; phylum Chordata; class Amphibia; order Caudata; family Salamandridae; genus Triturus; species Triturus cristatus. Next base: position 1,621,021,624 of record NC_140589.1, on the reverse strand, counting down.
TTGTCCTGGGGTCCTGTAAGGGGAAACATAGCTTCAATTTGATTAAGGAATTTCCTCATGCTTTGCAAGAATCTTACCCATAATTGAATGAATTATTACAAGACTTATTGTTGGTACTGCAGGCAACTGAGGTTGCCCTACCAGGCCTGCCCTTGCTGGGACAGCTATCAAAGTGCACAAAACATACTGGCTTAAGGGTCTGTATAATCTAACTAGACCAGTGTATAATTGCAGTAGCTCATTAACATTAAGATCCTGTAGGCTAGGGAATGGTGTATAACCAGCCAACGCTGGTCAAGTGGCCCCTTCATTACTAGGGGACCCATGTATACGGGAGCAAGTACGTGTTTAAGGGCACCTCGAAACCAGTTTTGGTGTTCCCAACGTGAAAGTGGAATTTCAAAGAGCTGATATGCTCTGTATGCTAGTTCATTTGACTCTGTAACAGCCAGCCAGGACTCTAAGCATGTGGTTACTTGACACTTCAAATCTGCTCAGCTGTGATCAAGGCTCATTTGAAGAGCCAAAATACATCAGGTTGTGAGCATGCTGCCATTTCTATTTGTGGAATAAACTTTTGGTATCTCCAGAATTTGAGAAAAAAGTTTTTTCTTGAAATGTTTATTCACTGGATGCTCTGTCCTCATCTGCTGAAGCCACCCTGCAGGGTCAGTGGCCCCCATCAACGGAGGTTGTTGTGTTGGATATATTTTGGGGGAATGACCCGCTTGCCTTCATGTGAGCAATAGGATTTACCCTGACATTTTCGAGTGTGGAGGTGAGCAAGGGATATAGGAGAGCAATCTACCTCCTCTCGTTGAATTCGACCTCTTATGTCCTAAAAGACACTTAATTGACTGTGACAGTATTGCGTATATTAATTAGTGAGGATTTTAAGACTTTAAAATTACTTACCGGGGGGAGCGTGTCGCGGCGGCGGCAAGATGGCCACATCTTGAGGAGGCTCCACAGAATCGACATTTACTCTGCCACGAAGGGACCTCTAATTGGCTTCGTTCCCGCTTCTCCGCAGCAGCAATTACGTCAGAAACCGCCGGGACTGCTGTGGCGTGTTTCCGACCACCGTAATGTGACGGCAAGTTCGTTTTCGTCATTTTTTCAATTCTGCCACTCCGACCCAACTACCACGGCCTCCATTTTGCGCTCGCTCGGAGCATCTCGATAGAATTTCTCCTCAACTTGGTGGCGGCCGCTGAGTGCACTTGTACCAACGCTGCTTAAATAAGGGAAATGGAGCAGCAATTATCAGCCTGTTCTTCTCCAATTTTACAGCTGCAGACATCTTTATGCTTTGAACATGGCGCTTCCTGCAAGTATGCTATCTCCTTTTTTTTCCCCCTCACCTCAGCCCAACAGAGATAACAGCTGACTCTATATACACATCTATAACAGTGTAGGCGTCTCTACCAATCTTGTAATATCTTCATTTGCCGCTGTATGCATGTTCTTCATGACGCATTTAACTCTGAATTGTTGGTAATAGCATCCAGCTGTCATTATGTGGGCATAGATATCAATATGTACTAACCTGCATTACAACTTACCTTAATGTATGCATACTAAGTCTTCTTCAACAGTCTCCTCCCACGTACTTTGATTTTTATCATTGCTATTACGTTCAGGCGCTTACTAATCTGCTGTTTTAATCTTTAACGGACTCATCAAACCTGTTTTGTTCGCTTAAGGAGCAGTAATTCCATCTGTACTTGCCCTTCTCATTGTAACAGTTGGAACTTGTTCTAGTGACTTTACTTGCCCTTGGACAGATTTACGCTACTACTTACCTAGTCCATTTGTGCCTACAGTTCTCTATTGCAATGTGTTGACTGCCTTTTCACGCTTTTTATACACTTTGCGTCAACTTAGCCTACTGATCTGGGCATTCTAGATTTTTGTCTTTAACGATTTCAATCCCTTTTCCCTCTGTGCTTACGTCATTATTCTGCTACCCTCTTCATTGTTCCAACATGGAGTTTACGCAGTCTAATAAATCACATAGCACTTCAGGGACTGCTTCTGGGGGTCGTAAAGACTCTACAGACACTAACAGCAAACGTCTGAAGAAGGATCCCTCCTCTCCAACTAAATCTCCTCTTCCCATCACATTAGGATATTATGGACAAACTTCGTCTCTTTCGCCCATTCATGTCAGACACTACTACCACTCTCCAAAGAATTGAAGAAAAATGGTCTGGCTTGGATATGAGACTAACTGATGTCGAACAAAAAGTAAGCGATGCTCAGCACGTCATTGCTAAAGTTGAGACTCTTACTAAGGAAGTTAACCAACTGAAAAAATCTACAGAGGATTTAGAAAATCGCTATCAGCGTAATAATCTACGAATTTATGGAATTCCAAAAGGCTCTGAGGGATCCGACATGATCTCCTTTTTGAAATCTCAGGTCTTGCAGATTGTTGGCCTCCCAAAATCATTTGATTTCAATATCCAAAGAGCTCATAGATTGGGTCCTCAAATTGCATCCTCTGCCACCAAACCAAGAGGTATCATTGCCTATTTTTTGCTTTACTCTCACCTAATGGCTATCCTCACCGCAGCCAAACAACACAAGCAGATGCTCTGGTCAGGTCATAAAGTCTTTTTCAGTCAAGATGTGTCCAAACCAACTGCCAATAGACGCAAGGAGTTCCTAGATCTCAGACCGGCCTTGAAATCCATGAATGCTCGCTATGGCCTTATACATCCCTGTTTCTTCAAAGTGACTTACAAAGACAGAACATTTTCATTTGATGATCCAGCTGATCTTCGGAAGTTCATCCATACCCACCAAGAAGAACACATGGAACTGGGCAAACATTAATCGACTTGTTATAGTTTTCTAAATTTTTTCCTTGCTTTTTCTCTTTAGGTCAACACATTTGTTTTGAATTACTGTTAACTGTGAACTGTTCTTTTGTCTGTTTTAGGTTTATTTTGTGCTATGGTTGAAGATCCCTGCTTACACCATTCGTTTGTCTACTTTGTTTGACGTAGCCCGTTGATATGTTCCCCTAGGTCCTGGTAAGTTCCCTTTCTCACTGTCTCATTGTCTCATTTGTTTAGCTTGTCCTGTTTGGAGTAATTCATCCCTTCCTCTTTATCTGATGTTATATTGTCGATTTCTGTTCTCGATACCCCCCCAGTGATGTGGTTGTCTTGGTTTTTTTTCTCTGTCCCCCCTCCCTCAACATTGTTTGTTCTCTCTTCCTTGACTATCATGACTAAAGCCTCTCGGCTTCTTGTCATCTTCTCTTTCCTTACTCCTTTGGGAGATAATGCTCCCTATTTCTTCTTTTCTCCTTGTTTCCTCCTCTCCTTATTAATTCCATCTCTTTTTCATTTTTCTTTGACCCTTTCTCTCTATCTTGCGTTTTCTTCACATCCTCATTATATGGCACCTCTTTGCATTCTGTGGCCAGTCTACATTTGTTTTTCTTTTCTTTATGCTTCTCAAGTCTTCTTGCTCTTTACTCTACTTCTGCCCTTCTATCTCTTTTCTTTTTTTCTCTCTGGCTTGTCTGCAATTTTATGCTTATCAATATTTGAATTCTATCAATGAAAGGTTTCCGTGTGATATCCTGGAATGTCAAAGGTATTCATAATCCTGTTAAGAAGCAACGTGTTTTATCTCACTTAGCGAGGTTAAAATGTCTTGTTGCGCTGTTACAAGAGACACACCTTAAGTTACAAGACTTGTCCTCTCTACGTAAACTATGAGTAGGAGAAGTTTTTTGCTCTCCAGCTGTAAATAACAAAATCGGTGTGGTTATATTATTTCACAAATCTTTAAATGTTCAGTTACATAATGAGTTTCATGATGACAATGGTAGATGGTGTTTTTAAATACCACTGTTAACAGCACTCAACTTTCTTTTTGTAATGTTTATGGTCCGAATGGTATTGACCTTCAATTTTGGAATGATTTTTCTACCCTTATCTCTTCACATGCTGTTGATGATTTGAGACTGTAATCAACTTGTGGGTCCTTTCCTAGATCGCAAATCACAAACTAAATATGTTCCCAACAAGATGCAGAAAACATTCCATAAAGCAATTTCAACCAGAGGCCTAATAGATACTTGGAGAGCCTCTCACCCTGATACACTAGAATTTACTTTTTTCTCCCCAGTCCACAAATCTCATTCCCGTATTGACTATATTTTTCTCACCCAGCATGCTCTGCAGTTTATGACCAACTCAGATATAGGATCCATCCTTATTTCAGATCACGCCCCAGTTATTTTAGATATGGATTTTCCGTCACCCCTCCCTCACCTCTCGTCGCTGGCGCTTTAATAATCCTCTTCTCTTAGATCTCCAGTTTGCTGAACACTTTTTATGGATGAGTTCTTTCTTAACAACCTTACCTCTAGTCCTCAATTTCATTTCATTTGGGATGCTTTCAAGGCTGCTGCTAGAGGATTTATTATTGATTTTGTGGCTCGGAAGAAGAAAAAAGCCCTCTCTGATTCTTCTCTCATCCTTAAACAAATTAAAATATTGGAACACCAATATTTCACCACTAATTCTACGGATACTCTCTCTTCCCTTATCAAAGCCAAAATGCAATTTAATAAACACTCCTGGGATTCCGCTTGTAACCATCTCCTTAAATTTAACGCAAAAATGTATGGCGGGCAGAATAAAGCGGGCAAATCTCTGGCCAACTACCTTAAAATTAAGAAACAGAAGTCTAAAATTGTTACTATTACTGACAACTCTGGTGTTCACCATACTGTTGATGAAAAAATACTTGACTGCTTTGTCCAGTTTTATACCTCTCTTTACACTCCAGAGTTTACTCCTTCCTCCGTTCAAATTGATTCCTTCTTCCAATCCATTCAAAATTCCTCTGCTGCTTCGACAGATCTTACTTTATTGGACATTCCTATTACAGAAACAGAAATTATTAACGCCATCAATCTTCTACCCAAAGACAAAACACCTGGTCCGGACGTCTTCACGGTTCGGCTCTATCTCCATTTAAAAAAAATCCTTAATACTCCATCTATTTTCATTGATCAATCATTTTCTTCATGAAGGAGAGATATAGGGAACATTCACCCAAGCAATGTTATGTCTAATTCCTAAAAAGGACAAAGATCCCTCCCTTTGTAAAAATTATAGACCCATCTCTTTGATTGACACTGATTGTAAAATTTTTGCTAAAAAACTAGCCATTCGTATTAATAAAGTAATTCCTGATCCTATTAACATCTATCAATCTGGTTTCGTTAAAGGGAGATCTATAACCGACAATTCAAGAACTCTCCTTAACATCATCCATCTTGCCTCAAAATTGGATTCACCTGTTGCTGCCATCACGTTGGATGCTGAAAAAGCATTTGATAGGGTGAGCTGGGATTTTATGTTTGGAGTGTTAAGATGGCACAGGTTTAGTCCCCCTTTTATTAGATCTGTTCAACTACTTTATTATAACCCCTCTACTTCTATATGGGCCAATGGTTGTCAATCTAAATATTTATCTCTATATAGAGGAACCAGGCAAGGGTGCCCCCTCTCCCCAATTCTTTTTATTCTTGCTTTAGAGCCTTTTCTCGAAAAAATCAGGCGCTTACCTTTATACACTGGTTTCCAATTTAAGGATATTGACATTAAGTTCACTGCTTATGCAGATGATATTCTGCACTACATCCCTAACCCTTCCACTTCTTTGCCGGCTCTTTTTTCTTTCCTACAAGAATATTTCTCAGTCTCAGGCTATAAATTGAATATTGATAAGTCTGAAGTCCTACTTTGAATAAGTATTGTCTTTCCCACATGTTTCATGGCTCCGGCTTTGAATGGAATCCCAAGAGCATTAAGTGTTTAGGTGTCCTTCATACAAATACTATTAGGGAAACCATTTTAAATTAATCATACAGGAATACTTCAAAAACTCTGCTCATATCGAGAGTTGGTCCCCGCTTTTCCTATCCTGGTGATGCTCCTCCCCATTGTTAATTTCTACCTCTCTATGCTCCCGGTCTCTCTTCCGCTTTATTTTTTTAGTACCATAAACCGTTCCTTAACTAAATTTTTATGGAACAATCGCAAAGCTAGGATTTCTTTCTCCCGTCTCCAGCAGCCCAAAGACTTAGGCGGTGTCAATTTTCCTAACATTAGTCGGTATCACTCTGCCTTCACACTAAAACAAATTTGGCCCTTTTTAGCTGATTCCCCCGCCCCTCCCTTAACAGCTTGGAGTTCACTAGAACTTGCTCAACTCTTACCCTTCTAATTTCTTATGGCCACCTGTATATCTCAACCTCCAAAAGGTCTTTCCACTCCTATTTTCAATCACTCCAAAGCTCTTTCTTGTTCTCTGTTTCGTTCTCATCTCTCTCCTGAGGAATTTCTCTCACAAACCCCAATATGGTACAATAAATTCTTAAAGATCAATAACAGAGCACTCTTTTGGAAGGAATGGATTGATAAAGGTATTATCACTCTTGATCATTTAATGAAAGATAATTTACCAAGGGAGTTTTCAGATCTCCTCGAGTCGTTCAATATCTCTAACACTCACTCTCTTCAGTACCCCCTCTTGAAAACCTCTCTCTTTCAAATTTTTTCTCAGGATTGCCCTTCAGCCATTCCTGCTCAAGTCCCCTCCTTTACACTTGATTTCTCTATCCCACTTAAAGCATCTGCCATTTATAAACTACTCTCCTGTCCTTTAGCAGACAGATCTAAGTCACCAATAGAACTACTTTGGGAGAATGACTTAGCCCAGGAAATTTCACCTCAGCTTTGGGACTCTGTTTGTTCCAAAATACATACCTCATCCCGTTCTGCAAGCACTGCACAGACTTTATTTTTCTTTTATAACAGACTTTTTTTTACTCCTTCTGACTTGCACAAATTTAAATTATTAGAATCCAAAAAATGTTGGTCATGTCCAAGTGAGAACAGTGATTTTCTCCATATGTTCTTTAATTGTCCATTATTTAAGTCTCTATGGTCTCAGATTTGGTCCAAATTAAATGTCATCCTATCCACCAATTTCCCTTTTGAGATTATACATATATTTTTAGGTTGCTCCTCACCAATATGGAATGTTCCATGTAATGTACGAACATTTATAGACTTATTTATAGCCATTTCTCTCCAAAGTATTCCAACCAATTGGAAAGACACCTCCAAAATCTCATATCTAGCTTGGTGGAATTTGTTATGCCACCATTACAGACTTGATCGCTCATTTGCTACTTCAATATCTTTATTAATTTAAAAAGACTTATTATGGTCACCTCTCACAGCATATCTCTCCACTCATGCTACTTAAAGCCATTACTTACCCCCACTTACAGTACTTTTTTTGTTCTTTATTACTTATCTTCGTATAACTTATTTCATAGAGGTTGTTGTTATTGAACTGCATTTTCTCTCTTTTATGCCTCCCCCTCCCTTTTCCCCCTCTTTCTTTTTCTCATTTACTGTTCCCCTCCCTTTTCAAAAAATCTTAAAAGCTTTGTTTTACTATGTATAGTTTTATATCCCTTTTTTAGGGGGGATTGACTTTTCAGATGCTATGTTCTAATATCATTTCATATTTTATTGTAACTCATTTGCCATTGTAATGATGTTTTACTATGTTTAATAATCTTCAATAAAGCTTCTAACCTTAAAAAAAAATACTTACCAGGCTTGCCTTTCAATACATGTGGTCATCTTATTGTGAAGAATTAATTGAGAAATGCACTTTGAAAAGTATGACTTGACTGCAGTGGTTTGATGTAATTAAGCATTATTACAACGCACTGTGGCTCAAAGAAATAATTGTTTACACTCCAAATGCATTTTGGTAATCGTATGACTTCATGTTAGAGTCACATGGCAGCCTGGACTTTAAAGCATGTGGTTACTTGACACTACAAATCTGCTCACCTGTGAATGAGGATCATTTGGAGATCCGAATTAGGATAGTGAGTATGCTGCCATTTCTATTTTTGGAATAAACGTTTGGTATCTCCAGAATTTGGGATTCAGCGCTTTCTTCTTGCAAAGTTTATTCATGGGATGCTCTGTCCACGTCTGCTGAAGACACCCTGCAGGGTCGAAGGCTCCCATCAACAGAGGTTGTTGTGTTGGATATATATATACATTTATTTATTTATTCACTGAAAATACAGGTATAGTAGGCTCAGATTTCACTCATACAAAACCAGTGAAATGCAGCAGTTATAGTTACCTGGGCTAACTATAACTTATGCCCCAGCAATGCACTGCTTACAACCTCAAATATTACATTACCCATGACATGGCCAGTGACATCACTGATGACATCTCAAATTACATCACTGATGACATCAGTGATGACATCATCCACAGCATCTCTGACACACTCACTCATACCCCTATAGAATCTTTTCTACACCCACTGCCACTCCCACACAACTAGAGTAGTGTAGGAAGGAGGCAGGGCCTCCAGCGAGTTGCTGGCTTCAGATTGTTTTTTTTTTCATTTTAGGAAGGGGTGCTGTGTGCCCCCCTTCCCATGAACTTTTTGGGCCCGGGGTCTGAGCCATTCCTTTCTGTTTTATTTCATGAAACGGGAGGGGGGCCCCAGGGACTCCATCCCCTGTGGCTATGCCTTTATTTATATATATTTTTAAAAGGGAGGGGGGGCCATTCAGCCCCCCTCCCCAGGCCATTTTATCTATCTATATATATTACCTACTGGCGGTCGCCAGTAGGTAGTTATAGTCTACTTGCGACCTCCAGTAGGTAATATATATATAGATAGATAGATATATATACATACATGAATATGTATGTATATATATCAATCTTTCTATATATATTACCTACTGGCGGTCGCCAGTAGGTAGGTATAGGTAGGACCTTGTTTCTATTCAAAAAGCGTTTTTTCTTTTGCCAATATCTTTGGCTCCGTTTGACAAATCTTCACAAAGTTTTCCAAACTAATGGTTCACTCAGGTCAGCTCCTGTCTTGAATGTTTTGTGGTGATTCATGAAGCGGGGGGCAAGAAAAAAGGGGGTCCCAAAACGTGTTTTCTCCATGTTAATTTCCATAGGAATTTTGGAACAGGCTACTGTCGGGACTGTTAGGCCGGGTGTAACTTTAAGAGGCCACTAACCTGCAAGGGCGGCCAGCAGGGACGATGTCATGTAGATAGATCCAATTATTTCCCTGGACACAACCCCCACCCAGAGGATTTAAATCTCTAGGGGTGAGGATGTAACCCGGGGGACAAAAGGAAAAAGAAAGGATTGGAAACTCGGGAGGTGGAGGAGAGGAAGTAGAACTTGCGCCGCTTCGTGGTAAGTCAAGGTTCCTTCGTGGGGTGGCTGCAGGGTGAGAAAATAACAGAGGCAACCTGATCAGGGGCACAATGGTAGGAAGATTAACCTGTAATATACACCCCCGTTTTCCCCCCTATGTCGGGTCACTCCTTACTGTGTCTCTCACGAATGAACTCCAGATTACCCTTGGTAACAGGACAGGAAACGGCCAGGAGGAGGATGCGGCAACGGTCCTCTGTCAGGATGCACCGGGAGGCGTGTTACCGTCACAACGCCCTTTATAGCACTTCAGGAATTGGTCACCAAGGAATAGGTGGTAGCAATCCGGCTCTAGTCTTGCCGGTAAGTCAGAGGAGGAAAAGAAACCCCGGTAATGCCGCAGCAAGCAGCCAACGTGAGAACAGGGGTACCCAAGCACACGCAGAAATAAAGTTTACATAGATTATTACGTCAAGTAAAACATGTAACACAATAAGTGAATCTCCGTTTCTTTCTTGTAACTTTCTTCAATTTAAAATTCTTGTTTCCATAGTAATTTCACAGTCTTCACAGTGGTTTCCAAGCCAACACGTGTTTCGTCGTCGCCTCTAGTAATATTGTACATGCGACTTGTTCACGGCTAGGTACAAATTGATATGGTAATTCACATTAGTCCAACTGTTTATTCAAGAAGTTGCATACATTTGTTAACACTGTAAACAAATGTGCTCCCAGGGTAGGTGTCAAAATTATGGGTTTTCATCTCCTGTCATGTATACACAGTAGCTAAGTATCTATGATAACTGTGTAAATTATGTACATATGCAGTTTAATTGTTTGAATATATGCGGGTATTATGTTTTAAGATGTCACTCACCTCTGCACCATAGCCACTGACAACCACAATCTACAAGTCATCACTAAATTACACACAGCGGTATGTCCAGTCTTTCATATATAGAAAAATTCTCAGTGTTGTCTTGAGCTCGAAGATATAGACAATACACAGGTTCTTGCCCTATCCCTCGTGGTTTTTTATACCAGCTCTGCCACTTTCTGGGCAATATACTCATCCTCCTCAGGGCCCAATCATTTTCTATATAGATAGTTACACCATTTTTTAGGAGCTTGTATATAATATTAGACCAAATCTACACGATTTTAACAGATATATCGCCTGTCAGCTCCAATACGGGGTTCTGCTGACTATATATGTCGTTTTTTTTGTGTTCGTGTTAGATACTGAATAAAGCTGACCCCACCGCTTTTCTTCCGTTTTTTTCTCCTATTAATTAGGGCATAACCTGACCCAAGATGGCCGCCATCTTTCTGTAACACATTGCTCTAACCCGACGTTATATTTGGAATATGAATTAGATTTGGTATTCTGATATTGGCCTTGGTTAAACATTACGTATCCATGTAAATTCTAGGGTACCAGGACCAACCTCGTGTATTGTGCACACACCCGACCATACGTTGTCTTCGTTTTACCGGCATTACAATGTTAACATGCACGGAACTTTTTACGTTTAGAATAATCCACGGGATGGACATGGATCATATTATGATCTCATAACATACATTAGATAATACTAATCGCAACAGTCTTATACATGGCGACTGTGGTTACTAGCGTTTTGTCTGTACACATGACCGATTTCCGGTCATGTGACTTCCGATTCTGAGTCAAAAACATGCCGAGTGATTTCAACCGGCAACTCGAATTGGAGCCAGACGCGGATGGGGGCAGTTTCATATCACGGACATACTCTCCACTACTCGGAGGTAAGAGATTAACCAGCAGCACTCGGGGCGCACATATTTTGTGGATCACCCCTCCCCCTTTTGGGGTTGTGAACACTTTCAATCTAAATAGTGGTTCCTTATACGGAAACTATTATTTTGTCTCGTTGATCTTAGATGGGATTTTTCCTTAAATACTGAGCACAGTCACCAATCGAAATCGATTACCTTACAAGGACCGCCCCCCCCCCGTCGCATGACTGTATGACCTGGAATTATCGTCATACCTAAAGTATGTATTTCTTCCTGGCAAATGCCTGTTATGATCTCAACTACTTCACTTTTGTGTCCCTTTTACATGGATACTCATAGCTATGTGTACATTTCTTTCTTTTTTATCTTATTCATTGCAGAGATTGATAACTAGACAGAGTTCAGGTCAGTTTGTTCAACTTTTCACTTGAAAAAAATAGCATATCAGCTAAACATACCTTCCATTAGTCTTTATATGATTTGCATCTGCCCTCATACCACCTACCTGGTTCTTTGACTCTGCATACCGCATGTTTTACTCAATAGACATCACAGGAAACAGATTTCTATCACATATGTGAAATTTTCACAATACGCCACCCTCACGCTAAAGCTATACGTATCTGGATAGTCACAAACTGATATAATAAGGCTAGTACTCACCTGACCTCACGGTGCATGCTAAGTACACTATAGCCTTGTGATACCACCTCCCACGAAGAAAACCCATAATTTTGACACCTACCCTGGGAGCACATTTATTTACAGTGTTAACAAATGTATGCAACTTCTTGAATAAACAGTTGGACTAATGTGAATTACCATATCAATTTGTACCTAGCCGTGAACAAGTCGCATGTACAATATTACTAGAGGCGACGAAACACGTGTTGGCTTGGAAACCACTGTGAAGACTGTGAAATTACTATGGAAACAAGAATATTAAATTGAAGAAAGTTACAAGAAAGAAACGGAGATTCACTTATTGTGTTACATGTTTTACTTGACGTAATAATCTATGTAAACTTTATTTCTGCGTGTGCTTGGGTACCCCTGTTCTTGACTTTTGTGGCTCTGGCCACAATCCTTTAGGGAGGCTAGTGGTTCTCCCCTACCCTCTAGCACCGTAACTGATTTAGAACTTCACGAATACCGGGTGTACTCACTACAAGCGCCTATTATCTATTAAAAATACCACTGCCTATTTCAAAAACCAGCCAACGTGAGAAGTCCGACGGACGTGGGACAAAACAAAGCAACACTAAGAGCGCAGGTGGAGTGGGAGACGCTTCCACTCGCTGCGCGGACCTAAATACCTGAAATGAGCTCCGAGGCTCTCTAGACGGGAGACGCAGCAAAGTCTCGAACTCCGGGTCTTCCGGGGACGAAGGTGCCACAAAATAGGTCGGGGCTTGAAGGCTGTAAGCGCGCAAGATATCCGCGGGGAATACCATCCGCAACGCGCTTACACTCGAACTCCAGGAAAGCAAAACGGAACGTTTGTCAAGTCCCGCGTCATGGAAGAGGCGGGGCTTTTGTAGTGCGCGAAATCAGGCAGCGCGCGGCGAGGTCCGCACGTCGCTGCCCCTTGGCCTTCTGTTTTTTGTAGTTTGCTGGGTGCATGACTCGGGAGTATGTCTCGTGGATCGCGACAGCTACAGCCCGAACTGCTGAACGGAATTACACCAAATTTGGCAAAAAGGTAGCTCTTGTTTCAGAAAGCGCCCTTGATTAATGAGAGGGGGCCTCCTGGGCCCCCCCAAGCCCGGGGACCACTACCTCCCCGGGGCTACATTCATTAATGAGGGGGGCCCCCAACCCCCAGGGAACACCACCTCCCCAGGGCTTCCGTTATTAATGAGGGGGGTGCCTCGTGGTCCCCTCAAGCCCCGGTGACCACCACCTCCCCGGGGCTTCTTTGATTAATGAAGGGTCCTCGTAGGCCCCCCCAAGCCCCGAGGACCACCACCTCCCAGGGCTTTGCGCTCAAAGGGAGGAGGGCCGTCCTGTCATTGCAAACACTGCTTTGCTTCTTGGAAGCGAGAGCAGGAAACGGGCTCTCACTTCCAAGAAGCAAAGCAGTATTGCTTTTGGTCAAGGGGAGCTGCATGTTAGCAGTTCACCTTGCCCAAAACGCAATGCCGGCTCCCGCAGGAGGCGGGGAGCCGGCTGGGACTGTGGGGGCATTGTGGCTCCGCCCACGGTCCCCAACTTGAGGGCCGGCCCTGGGGTATGGGGTCCCCGGGTCAGAAGTGGCTACATCTGCTAGTGACAGGCCATCCTTTGAAACTCCCGAAGGGGCTTGGCTCAACCCCAAGGCACCCTGTTCACAGAAGAAAAACTTTGTCTACTGTCTGGGAGTAATCCCTATCTGCCACAGAGGATCTATCAGTAGCCAGGTGACATTGGACACTGGCATAAAAGCCCTTTTGGCTTAGGCTGGAAAATGACAACTTCCTAAAAGTGTAATTTCTAAAATGCTATATAAAATCTGACTCACCCATTAAGTTGGATTTTAAATTACTATTAAAATCACTCCTTGAACTGTTTTTCTAGCTACTATCAAACTGGAGTTGGCAGTGTTATCCTATGGAACAGACACCCTTATCACAGTGAAAAATGAGGGTTTTCACTGCCAGGGCATGTAAAACATTAAATATTCATACCCTACTTTTTAAATATCATGCACCCTGCCATATGGCCATTTGCAGCCTACCTTAGGGATGCCTTATAAGTATTAAAAAGGTTTGGGCTGACAAAGGGTTTATTCTGCCAGGATAAAAAATCTGTTTAAAATTTTCATTGGGGCTACAGTGGCAGGCCTGGAGACATATTCTACAGTGACATTATAGTGCGTGGCACAATGAGTGATGCAGCCCAATAGTGATGTTTAGTTTTCAGGCCCTCGGTACATGTGGTAACATATACTTGGGATATTAAGTAAATTAAAGGTGCCAATTAAGGGTATGACAATTCTAACATGTTAACAGAGTGAGCACAAGCACTTCACCATTGGTTAGCAGGAGTAAAGTACACAGACTCCTATAGCAAGAAAAAACAGGTACAGCAAAAGAATGCTAAATTCTGGGGAAATACCACACAAAAGTTGGTCATCTCCAACACCCACTTACTTTGTCACAATCCAGCACAGTCGTGTACTTTAAAAAAAATCTTTATCAACATTTTGCAAACTAGGAGCCTACCAATACCAAACAGAGGTCGGAACTTCACCAAATGCAGTATAGATACAGCAGCACTTTCAGTTAGCTATGGATTGCAATTAACACAATGGCCTAGATTCTCACAAAATCCCGGAACATAGCCAGCAGCCAAAAATGCTCCACTGCGTTGCGTGACAGGGAGAGAGCAGGAGAGCGCCATATCTACAGATTTATGGCTCTCTCCTCCCCTTTCCCTAGCGCCGGTGCTGATTTCAGCTGCTGTGCGCCAGGCACACAGCTCAGCGCCAAAGTTCTAGGGTGTGTGTCCGAGTCTACCATAGGTTTTGTATAGGAAGGATACCCTTCCTGTACCAAATACTATGGCTAGACAAGTTTAAAATCTTTTCCTACTTTGTATGTATTCTGTACAGTGCAGCATACATGCAAATTCAGAAAAGCAAGGAGAATTAAAACATTTCCCTTTTTAACGCCTGCTATTCAGTGGCGTTCGTTTTTGGCGCTAAACTCTGTCTACTAGATAGGTTGAGCATATAAAAGCATAGGTGGTTGCATGGGAATGCCCATGTACCGGCCATGTAACGCCCCCTTGATGCAGAGTAATGCAAAGCAATGTTATGTGCTGCTTTTCCGTTGTCCGTAAATAACAATTTGCGTTTGTTTGTTAATCACCATAAATGTTTAGTGTTAAAAAGTAATGCTAGGGGGCGTGGTCTTGCTGGCTATGCGGTAGGACGCGCGCTCGGAGTGCTCCGGCAGGCCGCTGATCAATAAAGCTATTCCTGCGTACCTGGAGGCCCACTAATACCGACTCTGGGGTTGTCCTGGCGGCAGACGGCGGGTAGCACCTTTGGCAGAGCAGAGGACCCTGCGGGAGCGGCGACAGGAGTGGTGAGGCTCCAGCGACCTGGCCGGTGATCGGAGCACCCGCCATTTTGCGGCATCCGGAGCGGGGGTTCCGTGGGATGCGATGTCAGCTGCTTCTGATCGCTCCGGGACCTTCTGCTGCTCCGCGACTTGAGAAGTGACGGCGAGGCAGCGGGGACGCCTTTGTTGGTCTGGAGGGCGAGCCCAGTCGGCCCGGAGCGGGTGAACAGTCGGCGCCTCGGTGGAGGATCCTGAGCCGCCATTTTGTCTGCTGGGCCGGGGAAGCTTGGGGCCCGGCCGATTGCTCACTCAGGTCCAGCGGGACAATTGTGACAGCCCAAATGTGTCTCGGGCCTTCAGGGGCCGGCTCCGATGGCGACCCCATTTTGCCTGCATCTTGCCGGTGGAGACTATGAGTAAATGGGGCCCAGTGGGGAGTGCGGCCTTGAAGTAATGTTGCGGCCTTGTGAAGATCCCGGGAGCGAGCACTCACATTGTCTGGTGCAGCGCTACAGCCCTTTACACCACCGGGCCCAACGCCTTTAGTCTCCCCGGTCCCTTTGGAGCTGACGCCGGATGGGGAGAAGGCCCGGGAGTCTGCTGGAGGTGGGCTAACACAGAGAAGGCGCCTTCCCTGAGTGATCTGCTGCTGGCCATCGACAGCGCAACCTCGTGGCTCGAGAGAGGGTGCGGAAGGTGGGGTCCCTTTCTGCTGGTGTGCCCCTGTGTTCCCCCATTCTGGTAATCTGCATCTCATAGCCCAGTGGGGCTCTCACATTCTGCGCTTGGTCTGGAGCTGAGCTGGCACACTGCGGACTAGGCTGGGACGGGCGGCTATCGGGGAGCCCTGCTGCTTGCCAGTCTTCCCGCTGACCTCCTACTGACTATCTCTACGATGTGACACCAGGCAGTATAGATATTGATGCTAACTCGATCCCTGTGACCTTGTCCGTGCGCTTGGGCCCCTCCTGTCCTGCTCGTGAGCCACAAGAGGGGCTGCCACACCACACACATAGCGCCAATCCTGTGATGAGGTGACGGACTTTGCGCGCCCTTAGGCCCTCCCCCCCTGGGTGCTTCTCGCGAGACGCGGCTGGGGCATTGTACTGCGTCTGGGGGGCCCGACCGCACTTTACAGTGGGGCTGATGTGATCGGTGAGGAAGTGCTACAGGATAGATGGGGGACGCTGAACATGCGCACGGATGGGAGCTGTGGACCTGTCGCAACAACCTGAGTGTTGGGATCTTGTACTCTGAACAGCCTGGTTCGCCTGGGCCTGCGGTAGGGCCAGTTGCCTCTGAGGGGCCCTGTGGTGGGGGGTGGTGCTCCCATTGAGACCCGTGATTTGCAGGCACTGCGGGTGGTCTCCTCATACCCTCAGAGACTAGAAGCCGATTGACTGACTATAGCCTAAAAATGACACGCACTAACAGAGGCAAAGACGCTCCAGGGCCGACAACCAAGGACAATTCGGTGGCGGCGATGTGGGGCAAGGTGGGCTCGTCCGCACCTGCTGAGGGGGCCCCGCAGGCAGGGGTGGACTCACCGCCGGTGACACAGGCTTTTATGGCTTCCTTTATGTCAGAATTGAAGACCGAGATTGGCTACCTGCGGACCGAAGTGCACTGTGTTTGGGAACTCCGGAGAGAAGTCACAGATTTGGGCGAGCGGGTAGATGGGCTGGAGAAGACGGTTGATGCCCGTACAGAAGACCAGGAACAGCTTTGGCAGCGCTTAGCCGTCCTGGAAGACCAACACATAGAATTACAACTAAAGCAGGAGGACCTGGAAAATAGAAGCTGCCGGAATAACCTCCGCATTCGGGGGGTTCCTCTTGGAGCGGAAGGGAAGGACATTATGACCTGTGTGGCGCGGCTACTACACGAGGTGTGGGGAGATGATGATGCCTCCCCGCCGGCTTTGGATTGCGCTCATCGCATCTCCGGGGCCGCGGGCAGGTCGGGCTTCCTTCCGGATATTTTAACCAGGGTCCAAGTTTTTACTGAAAAAGAAGCTATACTTCGGTCAGCGCGAGCCAAGCCAAATCTTACATACGAGGGGCACAAAATCCAGATTTTCCAGGACCTGGCACCCACTACTCTGCGCCGCCGCCGTGGCTTTAAACCTGTGACGGACAAATTGCGGAGCATGAACATCCCCTATCAGTGGGGCCACCCATTTGCTCTTATTTTTACGTGGGAGTCCAAGCGGAGGGTGATTTGATCCTACCATGATGCGGCTCAACTGCTCTGACTTTCTTCCTCACGGCCTAGCAGACCCACTCGCCCTTCGCCTTCTACGTGGGTGCCTGCCAAGCCGACCTGGTCGACCGTGCTCCGCCACAGACGCTCACCGCCCTTCGCTGAACAAGCGTCCTTGCAGGCCAAACAGGACATTATAGAGCACATACGGTCCTTGGAAGGGGACAAACCAGAGTAAGGCCCGGACTCTGCACCTCCCTGATCAATGGCTCATGTTTCCCCCAGCTCCTCTTTTGCAATGTAGCTGATGCCAGAGTACTCTGCCTGAAAGACCTAGAGAGCAGCAGACGACACCCCCCCCTCTGTTCCTAAGAGAGTGACGTCTCTGGGCTTATCCGAACCTTAGGGTGTAGGCCAACCCGCGACTGGAACAGAACAATGTGGCCCGTTTGGCCGGAGTTGGTTGCACATCTTTATATTCTCTGTTTTCCCACTTGTCTGCGCTTTCTCTCTCCCTCTTTCTTGCTCACTAGGTATGGTGGTTGGGCGACCCCAAGGCTGCGATGCATGCTTGTTACCAGGGAATGCACACTCCTGTATCTCCTTTACATCTCCCTGATACCCTTGATGAGGTGGCATGATCGACTCACTCGGGACCCGTTATATCCATGGCTCTTCCCGGTCCCTTAAAGGTACTAACCCTTAATGTCAAGGGGCTGAACTCTCCCACTAAGCGGCAACAGGTGTGATGTTACATACGGCAACATAACCCAGACATTATTTTTTTGCAAGAGACCCACCTACTGCAGGTTGATAGCCACTGCATGGCGCACCCAAGTTACCCCTCTCCAATTCTGGGCCACAGCAACTACCAAAACAGCTGGAGTGGCTATTTTATGCAGATCTGGTATCAGGCAGGGGGACCTCAAAGTCTTTCGCAGTCCAGATGGACGCTTCATCAGGGCAGGGGTGAGGGTGGGGAGACGCTTACTTACATTGTGCAATGTCTACGCACCGAACCAGATGCAGGACTTCAATCTCCGCACACTTTTACGGGAACATGTGCCATGTGGCGATTCCTCTCTAATTCAGGGGGGAGACTTTAACCTGGTGTGGGATCCTGCGATGGACTGTAGTGAAGCTTCCTCCAACGGGACGGGGGCCATATCCTCTGCACTCCGAAAACAGATAGCAGACCTTGGCCTGCTAGACGTATGGCGATATTACTCTCCGAAGGTGCGGGATTACTCATACTACTCCCATGTTCACCGTTCGTACTCGCGTATTGATTATCTTTTTATTTCGCACGACATTATGAGGGACACGTTGGGGGCGTCTATGTCTGATATATCGCTATCTGACCATGCCCACGTGGAGCTTCTCTTACAGGAGTCGGCGGCTTGCTCTGCCCGCCTTCCGCGGTGGCGCTTGCTGCTGTATGTCTTGTGCGACCCGACTGATGTGGAGAGCATACGGACCGCTATTGACTCTTATTTCGTGACCAATGCCCTCCCTGAAACCTCCTTTTCTGTGGTGTGGGATGCCTTTAAGGCTACAATCCGTGGCCACATCACTTCTTTGTCGATCGCAAGGGCGCGGGAAGCCCGCCGTCTGGAGGATAGCCTTTCCAAGGACATTAAGAGGCTGTAGAAGCAAGATCAGGGCCATCCCTCGTAGGTAGGAGGCGGCTTGCGAACCTTCGGGGTCAGCTCCGCGCCCTGCGCACCAACAAAGCTGAACGATCCCTGCTAGCCTTAAAACAAAGATATTTTGAGGGAGGGGATAAGGTGGGCAGATTGAGGACACGCACAGCGAAGGCGCATATAGCAAATATCCAAACATCGGATGGAGACTGGGCCATCACGGAACGAGATAAATGTGAGGCCTTTAGGGCCTATTATGCTTCCCTTTATGCGGCGGAACCGCCTTCCCCAGACCATATTGATGATATTCTGAACCAATGCCCCTGGACTCCAATTCACCCACATCATGCCAAGCAATTGGAAGATCCCCTTTCGGAGGAGGAATTGATGGCAGCGTTGAAAGATCTCCCTCTTGGGAAGACACCAGGACAAGATGGCCTGCCACTAGTATTCTACCGTATGTTCCTACCACAACTCCAGCCACATCTCTTGCGTCTATACAATTCCTTCTCAGACACGGAAGGGCCGACGCCCTCCATGGGTATGGCTGAAATAGCTCTTATACCCAAGCCGGGAAAAGATCTTGCAATGTGTGCCTCATATCGTCCCATCGCTTTACTGAACACGGACCTCAAAATATACACTAAAATGCTCGCCAGACGCCTGGACCCCCACTTGCCTGGCCTAGTGGAGCTAGATCAAGAGGGCTTCATTCGCAAAAGGCAGGGAGCGGACAATGTGCATAGAATTGCACACCTGGTGGGGAAAGCACAGCACTGGAAAATACCAGCCTACCTTCTCTCGCTTGATGCAGAAAAGGCGTTTGATCGGGTAGACTGGGGTTTTCTTCGCACGGTGCTGCAATAGATTGGATTAGGCCGGAACATGATATTCATGATCATGGCCCCATATCTATCCCCGCAAGCTCAGGTTCGGGTTAATGGCAACTCACAGATCCTTTCTCCATACACAGGGGTACTCGGCAGGGGTGCCCCTTGTCACCCCTGTTGTTTGCCCTGGTGGTAGAGCCCTTAGCAGAAATGATCAGATAGAATGCGGACATACATGGCATTTCTCTTGGAGGCAGACAGAACAAGGTGGCACTCTTCGCGGATGATCTTATTCTCGCCCTTTCGCGTCCACACACCTACCTTCCGGTGCTTCACAATCTGCTACAGTCCTTTGAGCAGGCTTCCGGCCTTAAAATTAACCACGGCAAATCTTGGACTTTGAATCTTACGATGCCGAAGGAGGAGATACCAGTGTTGAAAACGCTTGCCCCTTATCAATGGGCCACGGAATCCATCAGGTACTTATGGCTTCAATTGACCCCCTCCTTGGGCTCAGGGACCCAGGTCAATTGGCGTGAATGCAAAAGAACCGTCTTGGAGGATCTACGGGGTTTGAAATCCCTAACTCTCTCCTGGTTGGGCAGGCTTAACGCTGTGAAAATGTCGATACTCCCTAAAATCTTATATTTATTTTAATGTCTTCCCACCCCTATCCCGCAACACCAAATACAGAGTCTGCAGCGAGACATTGTAGGAGAGTAGGGTCTGCTTTCTATGTTCACCCCCACTTTTTGCTTTTGCTTTACTGGTTTTCGACTTAGATGTGGCTGTGGGCCTGCTAATCAGACCCACAGCCCTGCTGTTCTCTCTCTAAATTGATACTATGTACTTTAGGTGCATAACCCATTTGGATAGGATCACCTTATTGGCACCTGTACAGTGTACCTTAGGTACCCAGGGCATAGGTGTACCCTAGGTCTACCAGGGGCTGCAGCATGTATTATGCCACCCCTGGCCTGGCCTTCCATTATGACACAACTGGCTGATCACTCAGCTGGGGCAAGGTCGTGTAATCACTCCTTGCTTAGGTGTAGTATTCCTATACCTATCTTATGTATAGATACATGTGTACCTATCAGCCACTCCTATGGCAGGCCTTAACAATCCTGGAGGCAGAGTGCTTGGTAACATGTGAGATGGTGCTCTAGCATGAGCTGAGCCTGTCTGCAGCTTTCGGAACCATGTCCTTATAGCTGTTCTATGATATAGCATACCATATACTCTTAAAGTGCCTTATAATCTTAAACGGTTATGGTAACTATGGTTTGGCTTTATCAAAACATGTCGTGTAAGGTGTCTAACACTTTGGAATAATACCCCCATCCCATTCCTGGGGATGAGGATATTATCCCTCCCTTCTAGAGGGAGAAGACATGTTATAACCTACTTACCCAGTTAAAGTTAACCAGAGCCCCAGCATCACAAAATGGATGCTGCTGCCACGACACAAGTCTGACCTCCTGCTGCTGGGAGTGATCCCGGCAAGGGAGGCTTGGACAATAGGTTTCCTGCCTTGGGAGGTGCGAGCACCACCCCAGACAGGCCTTAGTGTATTGGGGCAGGGAGGGATGAATGAAACGAGACACTGCCTGGGGCACACAAGGTGTCCCATGCATAGTCCAGTTCACACCGGTGCTGGGGCACACCAGCCCCAGTCCTGGTGCGAAACTGGACAAAGGGAAGGGGGTGTAACCACCCCCTCCCAGGTCCCACCCATAAGGCGTGACCTAGCAGGTAACCCAGCCCCCCAGATTTGGATAAGAGTGGTAGCTGAGCCCCAGGAGATTAGATTATCCTGAACCTGCAACTTGAACAGAAACTCTGGACCTTCGACATTCGATGAAAGAAGAAGACTGAAGAATCTCCCTTGTGGCCAAGGAGTGGCTACCCTGTGCAAACAGGCACCATGAAGAGACTACCCTTTGCTTTGCTGACGTTCTACGAGGGACCGACTACAGAGCCCGACCAGAGCCTTGACTTCCAGACTTCTCCGACCCTGATCCACATCCACAGCCGAGCTGAGATCCGTGGAGGTGACGAGAGACGTTGGACCGGCTACCTGGGAAAAGTGGCGAGTATCTTCCAGCGCAGCTTCTGAGGTACCCTCGAAGTTGTGCACCGGGGATTGAGAAGCCCCAACTCCAAGCACCATCTGCACCGAAGATCAGCCCCCCACACTCCACGAGTCCTGCATGGGGCCCTTCTGCATTTTCCTGCTTGCCGCGTCTGTCCGGTTGCTTGCCCGTTGGCTAGCGGCCTTTGTGACGACACACCTTGAAATCTTCACCGCTGGTTTGGCTCCTTCAGACTGGCTCCCGCTTCTTTGCAAAAGAGAAGCACCCCAGACCTTCCTGGTCTGCACCAGAAGCAAGTCCTCTGTTCTTCGTGGGTTCCGCTTGCCAAGGCTTGGTGAGTCCTAGCTCGACTTCGACGCCGCCGACATCAAGAGCCTTCGTGGGACAGCTCGCCTCCTGGTCCTGGTCGTCCTTGACGTCTCCTGGTACCCGTGGCTGCAGCGACAAGCTTCACCCTTCACCTGCAATCTTCACGACATCGCCTGGTTCCTTCCTGGTTCCACGTGGTCACTGGCTAGTGACCTTGACTCTGTCCCTTCTGCTTGCAGGTATCCTCTCTTCTTGATCCCAGCCTTGGGATCCACTGGACACTCTTCACTGACTGCCTGTCAGCAACTTTCCTTCAGGCATCCATAGAAGTCCACGACAAAACCTGACGCAAGTTCACACCTATGCACCCGCAGCCTGTGGGCTAGGTAACTTGGGTACTTCGGTGCTCACAAGGGTAGTGACTATCCTAGGGTCTAGTTTCCGAGTCTCGACTCTCTAGCTGCTTCAGAAGTGTCCTTAAACTGTAAATTTCTAACTGCTAGTAATTCTATCGACTTTTACGCATTACGCGTGAGTGTTTCCACTCTGCACCTGAATCCCGTGGGCCTCCCACTTCCTAACTGTTGGTAGTGTAGTGTAGCCCCAGCGATTCCCTAGGCCTATCCTATTTCCGTGACAGTGGTCCTTATACCACTTCTTTAGTATATGGTTTGCGTGGCCCCTAGGGCCTAACTGTATTACTTACCTGTGTGACTTAATGTATGCTTGAATAAGACTGTGTTGTACTTACCTCCAATCTCATAAAGAGTGCTGAGGGTTTGACTAGAATAAATACACTTTATTTTATATATATATCTGTTGTGGTGTCCTTTCATTTGGTATTCAAGGGATTATATATGGTATCACAGCTGGCTTCACATGCCATTCAGAGTTTAGCCTAAGACTGCTCTTGTCCATGCTACCACTAGGATAGCTGGTCTATAAGGTTGACTTTACAACCAATCACCATAAGGGTTGGTTGGACTGATATAAGGTGTACACTAGAACTAGTGACATCATACATCAGGCCAACTTCTCACAGACATCACCCGCTTTATCTGGGGCGGACGTAGGCCGCGATTCTCTCAGAAGATCCTCATGTTGCCGTGAGACAGAGGGGGGCTAGCGTGCCCTAATCTTTTGGATTATTATTGGGCATCGCATCTCCGCTTTGTCTCGGAGTGGATAGCTGTTGAAAGTGAAAAGATCTGGTTCCATATGGACAGGACGGCAACTGGAAGCTCCATCTGGGACCTTGCGTGGCACCATCGTACGGCGCGCTCATGCAGTGCCTATATTGCGGTACCTACTAAAACGGTTCTAGATATATGGGACAAAGTAGCAGTGCGTAAGGGGTTAACAATCTTCCCCTCATACCCCTATTGCTGGTAACCCACTATTCCCTCCGTCCCTCCATTTGCACACGTTCGCCAACTGGCTACAGGGGGGTTGCAGAGGGATCGGAGACCTGTATAGGAGGGGGATGCTTAAGACATTTGCACAGTGCAGGGAGGACTTTTGTCTTCTGCTGAGCGCGAGACTACAATATGCCCAGTTGCGGCTTTGGGTGTCCTCACTTGAGATACAACAGGCCGCTGTTCGACCATTCACCCCCTTTGAGCCACTTGTCCGATCCTTCGATGAATCGAAAGGCCTTATCTCTCAGACATACCAGATCTTACAGCATCCTCCAATACTAAATGCACATTTGTATCAGCGTCCCTGGCAATCAGCATCAACCATGGAAATGACACCGTCACAGTGGAGTCGCCTTTGGCGGGATATCCCTGGGGTCTATCGCAGCATTCCACAAAGGGAGAATGCTTATAAAATTATGACACAATGGTATTATACACCTATCCGATAGCACAAAATGTTCCCTGCCGTGTCCTCATCGTGCTGGAGATGTTTGAATGCTTCTGGGGATTTCATTCACATTTGGTCGGCTTGTCCGCTCTTGACCCTGCTCTGGAAGGAAGTCCTTAGTCATATTAAGGAGGTATTGGGCTTCCCCCTGCCTGAGTCTGCAACCACGATCCTTTTGGGTCTTAAACCAACCCAATTAAAGGCACTTACCCGCAGCAACTGGACTATAGCACTACATATGCTAGGGGCGGCTAAACAACTTATAGCACTGTACTGGAAAAAAACGGAACCTCCCCCAATCACTGCATGGTTCACGCGCTTATGGCATGTCATAACCATGGAACTTTTTACAGCGTGGCTTCAATCACGCGACACCCGCTTCACTGCTGTTTGGCGACCCTTAGTCCAATATCTCTGTAAAGTAGAGCATGCGCATTATCTACCTTCCAAGCTTAGAGCGTTACGAATGTTTGAATATGCCATACTTCCGCCGGACCCCAATAGACTTCTTGCGTATCTTTACCAGTCCTGGAAGATGTCCCCTGCGACAGGCCTCAAAATATGCGCTCTCAACACCATGCACTTCTGTGTGCGTATACCCGCCCGCCTGCCTAGTTGCTTTTATTGTTGCCTACTTCGCTCCTTTTTCTTCTTTCCCTCTCTTCTGATCTTTTTCTACTCCTTCATCACTATCCACTTTAGATGGGTCCCTGACCCGTGTTTTCTCTGTTCTAGTTGTTGTACTAAAAAGGTCCTAAGACTTCGCACAGCACCCTAATATTGCTCTATATACAATGTCACGCAGCCGGCCCACCAAGGGTTGTAGGCGACATGCTGTGTTTACAATTGTCTCTTCATGCCTATGCAGATTCTCGGGGAGTCTTGGGTGAAACGCTGCCGGCCCTAAAGGGGTTGTAGGCTTAACGCTGTGTCATTTTGGACCACTGTCCTACTTTGTTCATAAAAACAGACCTTTAAAAAAACATTTTTTTTAAAAGTAACGCTAACCCTTCGCTAAACCTTTGTGAATATTGGCCAATATATATTCTTGTCCATCTCTAGTGACTTAGCCCCACCAAATGCTGTTGATTTGAGAGGTAATCTACATCAGTGCCCTTTTTAGGGTGTGAAGAGTCAAGTGGCACACAACTTGGTAGGGAAACCCTGCCTGCCAAATAAAGCATCCCCACCTCAGACAAACTTGGGGGCATATTAACAAGGGCTTTATCTCTGCTTTTTTGGCTTAAAAAGCCAAAAAAGCGGAGATAAAACTATCGCCCTATTTACAAGAGGGTGCTAACATGCATAATCGCATGTTAGCACCCTTTTTCCCGACGCCTTCCTTTGCATCTCTAATGAGATGCAAAGTGGACGTCACTGAGCATACCCCGGATGGACTACCTTGTAAAATATCGCTGATGTTCACATCGCGATATTTACAAGGCAGCCCACAGGATTTTAGCACACATTAGATTTTGGCGAAAACTGCAGTTTTCGCCAAAAACTAACGGGGCATATCAGCAAGCAGGCGATAAAAAATTATCGCCGCTTTTGCGTCCATTTTCGGACGAAAAGCGGCGATAATTTTATCGCCTTATCAGCAAGGTCACACTATCGCGTGAAACCTTGCCTTATCGCCATTTCCCTTATCGCCCATCTTTGCATCTCTAATGAGATGCAAAGTGGGCGTTCCTCCCCAGGATAACGGGAGAAATGTCGCTAAGCGATATTTCTCCTATTATCAAGCCTCACGCAAAGCAGCATAGCGACAAGAAAAGTAGCAATAACCTCTGTTATCGCTACTTTCCTTACGCCTGCTTTGAAACTGACTTAGCCATGATATCCTATGGAAGGTGGATATCATGGCTAAGTATGTGAGGCCCTATCAGCAAGCTATCACCAAAAGTTGTGTGATTATCGCTGGATTTCCAGCAATAATCGCACATTTGGCAGCTTTCGCTCCGAATTTTATCGCTTTGGAGATAAGCGTTGCTAATAGCACGCTATCTCCGTGATAAAATTCAGAGTTGGCCGGCGATAATTATGCTCACACTAAGAGCGCTGAGCGATAATTATCGCCGGCTCTTGCTGATATGCCCCAACGTTTGCTAAAATCATGACTTACCTATACTTAACATAGGGGATGGATTATGCTGATACAACCACAGGGTCGCATCAGCAAGGTTATCGCCATTTTGCAGGGAACATCGCTGGAAAACCAGCGATGTTCCCAGCAAAACTGTGAATTCCCTGCTATCGCTGGATTTCTTATCGCCGTTTTGAAAAGCGTTGTTGATACAGCACTATCACGGCGATGAAATCCAGCGATAGGATAAACATCGCTAAACGCGCTTAGCGATGTTTATCTCTAATCGTTGTTGAAATGCCCCTGTGTTTGGTCCCCTTCTAGGACCTCGACAGAACATGGGGGCATATTATCAAGAAACAGAGTTAAAATTATCGCCGCTTTAGCGGCAAAAAACTGCAGCTAAAGCGGCGATAATGGGCTTGATAATATGCCCTTGAGAATTCCAATAGAAGCCCATGTTTTGGTGACAATATGGGCTTCTATTGGAATTCTCAAGTGCATATTATCAAGCCCATTATCGCCGCTTTAAAGCGGCGATAATTTTAACTCCATGCTTGATAATATGCCCCAAAGGTCCTTGTGACGCGTTTTTCCTAAAACACATCGCAGCAAATCGCTGAGTAATTCTGCTCAAATTATGAAATAAGGTGTAATGGTGTATCATTATGTCCAGATTATATTCATTGTTGGTTTCGTCTGCGTTGTAACCTCTTGAGAGTCATTGGAAAGAGGTGAGCAAGAGGCAGAAGTTCACGCTGCCCTCAGGTTGTGTAGGACGTTTAGTGAGGTCTCGACTCGAGTAACTAGATTAGGATTCTTTGAATATTATTTCAAGTGTCATCCAGCCACTAGGTGGCGCTGTTTCACCATGTTGCCTGTTTAAACTGGTCACTTATTACACATGCCACGTTTCAACCAGGCAACTTTGTCTTTACTGATTCTGCATAGTAGAAGTGTATAAATTCACAGTCCATAGCCATTTGCGTTACATATGCCACAGGTACGCTGTTTGGTAGTATATTCCCAGGAATTTACAAATGAAGACTGAAAGGACTTCCCGTTCCGTTCTACAAAATAGATCTTTACGTTTAATCAAACGTGTTCCCCAAATGACTGCAGGCCTATAAAATGTCCTGGATTACTGGCTACACCCAAACCTTGGTATTTGCATAAGTATACAATGAAAAAACAAGCATTTACTACCAACAGCTAATTTTCATCGGATAGTAGTGAAATCCACTATTTCATGTATAAGCCATAACGGCCAGAGCTGCCGACTTTAGACCCTGGGAACATCATGTGATTCTGGGCAAATCACTAAGCCCTTATTATGAGTCTAGCCGTCCACGGAGTGCCAAACTCAAGGTGGCGGTCTCCCGACCGCCCTATTACGACTAGGGTGCGTGGGCCGCACTGGCACCGTCTCACCACCAGGGAACTGCCGTTTCCTGGCTGTTGCATGGCAGTCCTAAGGCCGCAATACGCTGCTGTCCCGCAAAGCATATTACGAGTTTCCTCACGGTTTTCATGGCGGGGAGCCCACTATGAAAACCGTAGCAAAGAGGAAACAAAGGGTGAGCCACGCCATGTGGATGTATACAGGGAGGCACAAGATGTGTCCCCCGTGTACATACACCCCAGTACCTGCAGAGCAGGTCCTGGCTATGACGATCCATTGATAGGCACCGCCCCGGGAACGCCAAAGAACTAACTGCCCGCGAGACCAGGAGAAAACTCGGGCAGGCGTTCGTACACGGGTTTGGCGATGTAGGAGCGGGGTGGTCCCGCTCCTGCACCGCCAAACTCATAATGAGGCCCTTAATCTCCCCGGGCAACCAAAAAAAATGAATGTGACCTTGTGTAGTGTAACTGGTGCTCATGCAAAGTGCTCCAATACCTTCAGGTCGAGCTCATGCTATATAAAACTGCAACAACAAAAAAACTGACTGTGAGTGCAATGCGCTGGAAAAAATAGTGAGGTTTGGACATTTTTGAATACTTCTAAACCAGTTAAAAATAGTGAAAACAGATAATACGATCTCGCAAATAGTATACTTTTATTAGTGTTGCACACCGTTGCTTGAACTCGAAACCACGGGTGTGAATTTCTCATCATTCTAGAGCACATTCAAGCTGATGATTTTCCCATTTGTTCATTCTGTCATATATTTTATAATTTTTGCTTCCAGCATTAATAAGAATTGCATAATGCTCTTGTTTATGTTTGATGACTATGAGCCTCATACACAAAAGCTATTTTTGAGTATGCAAAGTAGTACTATGTTACATACTCCTAATATCCACCATACTTATCTTTTTTGTAGAAATTCTGTCCCAGAGGTAAAGATCTCTACACATGTATGTAGAGGATTTAGTAGTACATGTGGAAGGGACACACAGGAGAGGTGGGAAAAATGGGGATTAAGTACTACAAAATGTGTGAGGCTTAGGGATTCAGGGAGGGACATAATACAAAATTACACTCTCAAAAGAGTAAGACAATTGCTACTCACAAAATAGACCTTGATTTGTACTACAGATTTACTACAACTAACAAAACAGACAGACTCAAATGTACTCCAGCCAAGCCTTGGTGTAAGACAGGTATAACAAAAGGCCAGTCACTGGTACTGAAACATGCATGCAGAGAAATAAAAAGCAAACTATTTTTGAAAGCTTCACCCCTGTTTAAACATATTGCATTTTTTTTACAAATAAATATTCAGTATAACTTGAATTTATAGTGAACTTTGACGAAAATGTATTTCAACAAGGCTCACATGACACTCAACACACCTGCTAATGAAAGGGCTAATGGCGTGAACAGTCAGGAACACACCACCCATTTCCAGGTGTAACTCATTATAAACAGCAACCAATCACATATCGAATGACCATATGAGAAATCAATTCATCTACACAAAACATTGAATTTGTTCACTGTGTTGGTGAATGTCTTTGTAGATTTGCTCAAGAGTTTGAGGAACAATTATTTGCAGAGGAGAGAGGGTTTACAGGCAAAGGATCTTTGGCATGCCCAGTCAAGCAGTAGCTGCCAGATACTGCTTCCCATCTGAAGTGATCCTTGACATGGTTGCAAACTTGGAGCAGGGGCTTTATTGCCCACCTCCACTTCCTGGCTACTGGGTCTTTCCAAATAGCAAGTTGAGTCGCTATCTCACAGGCAAGCCAATCTCTGCTTGTGTCAGGTACTGAGATGCATCACCACTAATGTTATTTTGTTATACCCTCATGCTATAATGATATGGATATACCACAAGAATATCCCTCATACATAGGGACTAAAATGCCTACTCTAAAAAGAGTAAATTGTTTATATTAACCTTCACACATTACTTGTTTCTCTTCACTAGTCCCTGTTACAAGTGCTTTTGTTACTACAGCTAGGTCAGAAGTAGTTCCTCCCTAATCTGGGCAACACACAGGACCTCTTTCTAAACACATCCATACAGTACACACAGTTATTATGCTATATCACTACTAAAATATGTTTTTTACTGTTTTTCTTACGTCCCTTGATCCAAAATAACTCAAAGAAGCCCATAGTGCAACTTTGTATTACTTTGGGATTCTAGACAATCCAGATCCTCAATTGTTCTGATGTTGAACATTGCAAGCACTCACCCCCAGTCAACTGATCTGGGTTTAATCCATCACCGTTCTTTAGCCCACTCTGCCACCCCAGTTCAGACATGACCATATGCAAATCAGTTTGACCCTGTGCCTCATGGGAACAGTCCAGCCCGAACTGCCAAGCCATGTCTTCCCTGGACCGGAAACAAGCTTCCTAGGACCGGTTTCTGGCATTTCAGCCGTCTTCAGCCAGGCTTGCTTGAATCCAGTGGCAAAGTGAGCAAGGGACTCATGTCTGTGCATACCCTGCCAACTTATGGCGAACAAAGCAAAAACCAAAGGAAATGATGGACAGAGTGTTGAACATTGCAAGCACTCACCCCCAGTCAACTGATATGGGTTTAATCCATCACCGTTCTTTAGCCCACTCTGCCACCCCAGTTCAGACATGGCCATATGCAAATCAATCTGACCCTGTGCCTCATGGGAACAGTCCAGCCCGAACTGCCAAGCCATGTCTTCCCTGGACCGGAAACAAGCTCCCTAGGAATGGTTTCTGGCATTTCAGCCGTCTTCAGCCAGGCTTGCTTGAATCCAGTGGCAAAGTGAGCAAGGGACTCATGTCTGAGCATACCCTGCCAACTTATGGCGAACAAAGCAAAAACCAAAGGAAATGATGGACAGAGTGTTGAACATTGCAAGCACTCACCCCCAGTCAACTGATCTGGGTTTAATCCATCACCGTTCTTTAGCCCACTCTGCCACCCCAGTTCAGACATGGCCATCTGCAAATCAGTCTGACCCTGTGCCTCATGGGAACAGTCCAGCCCGAACTGCCAAGCCATGTCTTCCCTGGACCGGAAACAAGCTTCCTAGGACCGGTTTCTGGCATTTCAGCCGTCTTCAGCCAGGCTTGCTTGAATCCAGTGGCAAAGTGAGCAAGGGACTCACGTCTGAGCATACCCTGACAATTTATGGCGAACAAAGCAAAAACCAAAGGAAATGATGGACAGAGTGTTGAACATTGCAAGCACTCACCCCCAGTCAACTGATCTGGGTTTATTCCATCACCGTTCTTTAGCCCACTCTGCCACCCCAGTTCAGACATGGCCATATGAAAATCAGTCTGCCCCTGTGCCTCATGGGAACAGTCCAGCCCGAACTGCCAAGCAAAGAACGGTGGTGGATTAAACCCAGATCAGTTGACTGGGGGTGAGTGCTTGCAATGTTCAACACTCCGTCCATCATTTCCTTTGGTTTTGCTTTGTTCGCCATAAGTTGGCAGGGTATGCTCAGACGTGAGTCCCTTGCTCACTTTGCCACTGGATTCAAGCAAGCCTGGCTGAAGACGGCTGAAATGTCAGAAACCGGTCCTAGGAAGCTTGTTTCCGGTCCAGGGAAGACATGGCTTGGCAGTTCGGGCTGGACTGTTCCCATGAGGCACATGGTCAGACTGATTTGCATATGGCCATGTCTGAACTGGCGTGGCAGAGTGGGCTAAAGAACGGTGGTGGATTAAACCCAGATCAGTTGACTGGGGGTGAGTGCTTGCAATGTTCAACATTCCGTCCATCATTTCCTTTGGTTTTGCAAAGGATAATAGGTCCTCATGGGTGCCGACGATATTCTCCTACTCTGGCACGGCACCCATGAAGACCTATCATCCTTCATCAACTGGCTCAACAGTTGCCAAAATCACCTCAAATTCACATCCGATGTGAGAACTAATGACTTACCTTTCCTTGACCTCACCCTACATGTGGAGGATGGCACCATTGGGACTGCCCTCTACTGCAAACCTACTGAACGTAACACCCTCCTGATGTACTCTAGCTACCACCCGAGGGGCCTTAGGGATGGCCTGCCCTGCAGACAATTTCTTCGCACTCTAGAAATTGCAAATGGCGGAAAGACTATGTTAAGGAAGCAGCCATCCTCACACAAAAACTAATTACCAGGGGCTACCCGATACGCATTGTCTCCCGTGCATCTAAAAGGGCTTGGTACTGCCATAGGTAAGTTCTACTCTCCCCCTCACCCAAACGGACCAATTCACGCATTCCCTTTGTTTTTACATACAGCCCATCGAGCAAATTGGTCAGCAAGGTCATAAAAAGAAACTGGTCTGTTCTACGCACCCATTCACAATTCAAAGAACCTCCCTTGTTCTCCGATAAAAGGGGAAACAATATTGCGGACAAACTGGTCCATGCCATCACCTGGCCCAAAATGGACAAGAAAAACCAAACGATGACCTCGCTGTAGGGGCTACCACCAATCATTGGCCACTATAAGTGCCAAAACTGTACAGCATGTAACTTCACCTACAACACAAAAGAATTTGTTAACGCAGGAAACTCATACGAACTGAACAATTTCACCAACTGCCGCACTTCGAATGTTATTTACGCCATTCGATGCCCCTGTGACCAAGTATACATAGGCCAAACCACCCAGATGGTTAAACTGCGGATCCTGCAACACCAAAGTCGCATCAGATGTAATGTTGAAACAGCGCCCCTTGTCAGCCATTACAATGAAAAAACCACTCGGCCACAGACTTGACCTGGCTCGTGATTGACCACCCTACACTTCCACTCAGGGGAGGCAATCTACAGCTGCTTCTGAACAAATGCGAATGCAGATGGATTGCAGGCTGCAATTCTGTTGAAAATGGGCTCAACACCCTTGATGAATGGAATACAGTCATTATTGCCACATGAACGAGTACCCACTCTCTATACACTTCCCTTGTTCCCTTGACATTGCTCTGTTCCCACCAAGCTAACCGTTGTTGTCCAATGAATTATAGTACACGCACCAGCCATTGATTTATTGCCCACTGTTCCTGATTCACTATCATATGGCCTGCATAGCAATCACTGATCTACTTCTTTGTACTCTTCATCTACCGCATGCACTAGCGATATTGTTCTATTATTACTGTTTTTTATGAACTTGATCCTTCACATTGACTGTGTTAACATTGTCTGCAATTACAAATATTTAAGATGGCATAATTATTGTTATTGGCTTTAGACATATCAACTGCAATTTCCTATGTATGCACCCCCATTGCCTTCACTTCACCGTGAATTGACTTCACATTGTCTGAATTATACTGTGTCCTGTTGACTTATTAATTTAATCTATGTTCAGTTTTTTGCAATCTGAGTGCTGCAGCGAACCCACACTCGCACAGTGCTTGGTCCCGTCTCACTCTCCCTCGAGTCCCCCCAGGGTCCTGCTCCACCGCTGTAACTCCCCGCTCTAGTGCCCCGGCCATCAGGGATCACTATCACGTGACCCGCCTCCGGCGTCATCTTCAAGCCCATGGGCCGCTACACGTCTGGATCAGACGCTTCATTCGTCCCACCAGATCCGCAGAGGTTGATCCCTCTGCTTCGATTCAATCCCCCGAATACCTTACCAACTCCAAGGACTCCACTACAGCGGCATGCCCAAACCACGGCGATCTTCGCTGACGTTGCGCTGCTCACAAGTAAGTGCTAACACCTTACGGCCAAATCGCCCCATGAGAGCAGCAACGCTACGCTGCCTTCCGTGCTTATTGCCTTTTTCTGATTTCCAGATAACATACTCTTCACCCACCAATCGAGCTGGACCTGGTATTAATCCCCCAATACCTCCCTCTTTCCTGGAATTAATTCCTGGGTAATTATTGATTACTATTGCCACTTGTCTTTTCCTCCTCCTCAGTTGTTTCCTTCTCCCTACAGCTCCCTTACCCTGTCTATTCCTCCACAGCTCCTACTCACTGCCCTGTTGACCTACCGTCCTTGATTACCTCAGGATTGCAATCACGCTCGCTTGACCAGGTAATCCCTTGCCTATCTTCCTCCCCCTTGTGTTTTTTCGTTCCCCTGCTCCCACGGACCACTGATGCCTTGTCCCTTTTCCCACAGAGCACTACCCCCAAACTAATGACCATTGTCCTGATGATGACCTGGAATCATTCAGGTTGAAACGCCGTCGACTACCCAGCTCAGAACTTAGGCGCTATTGTGGTCAATCTAATTATCTGACTAACTTGTATATAAACACTGTATAGTAATTGCATTTTTTTTACCTTCTTAATCGTATCTACTCTCGCCGTTCACGCTGTTTTTCGCACCCTTATGTCACTGCGCCGTTCACCTGCACCAGCACGGCCAGTGCCTACCTTGTGTGTTATGGTCATTGTATACTCATGTACTGTAGTGCTTCTTAACTACTGATGGATATTATAATTTGATTTACTTCACCTTACCCGCTCGTTGTGGTCTCTCCCCTTTTTTCCCCTCCCATTTGTGATTTATTTCACCATTTTGAATTGTCCTTGTTTACATTTTCTCCAGTTGAGACATTGTTTTTGTTGCATTTTGTGTGCTTGATGCAATGCCCTAAGTGTCCAGACATGTGTTCACTGTGACACTGGCAACAAGCGGCATCCAGTGAACATGCCCAATTAGGCCAAAACCGGTTTTGGGTTACTTGTGTTACAGTTCAGAGAGGACCTGGCTTGGAAGTATGGGCTGGCTGTTCCTGTTGGAGCAGGACCAAAGCTGGTTTTATATGGTTGGGTCTAAATGAGGTGACATCATGGGCAAAAAAACAATGGGTTGGAATGCTACCCTGAGCAATTACCACTTCTTAGAATATTTGGAAGCGGGCGTGGCCAGGAAGGAGACTGTAGTGACAGACGGGAATCAATGAAGATCACAGCAAGTCTTTATTACGTCCAACTCCCACGGGCACGACGCTTGCCAGTGGCTTACAGTGAATCCACAACAACGGTCATAACTGTCAAATACCGCGTCACAGCGCGGGACACAGAATGTACGCCTCGCGCTCTAACAGCGCGAGGCAGAGCCGGCCACTACATATCTCCTTTTCTTAAAAATAAAAGAAGCAGAGAGAGAGAGATAGAGAGAGAGAGAGAGAGAGAGAGAGAGAGAGAGAGAGAGATAGAGAGAGAGAGAGAGAGAGAGAGTGAGAGAGAGAGAGAGAGAGAGAGAGAGAGAGAGAGAGAGAGAGAAAGAGTAAGTGCAGGAGAAACATAACAGTGAAGAGGAAAAAAACACTAAGCATCATTGACGGAATCTAACAGGAATATTGCATGTTCTGGTACTCCTCCTGACAGTGGCATGGCTGGGAGAAGAATTCGGGACATCAAGTTCACCGTGAGAAAGCCTAAGAGAGGTCTCCCTTCTCGACATAGGACACTTGACATCATTGTTCATATTTTTAACTTTCGCCACCTTGTTACTATTCCACCAGTCTTTGCCATTGACTCGAACAGCATTACCACACACTTTATCTACAACCACAATCTCACCATACTTGGCTTCTCCTTTCCTTACAAAACCTGGTTTCTTTATTCTGATCCTGTCACCCACAGTAAATTCTCTGATCTTAACGCGCTTTCTTTCATCGAAGTACTCCTTTTGTTTGACCTGGACCTCCGCAGACTTGGACCTCACTTTAGCATCCATCTCCTGGGGAGATGAATGTGATTTATTCCATTTAGACATCCAAGCTGGCCTAAACTCGGTACATGGTTTTCTACCTCTCAGTAGTTCAAAGGGGGACACCCCAGTAGACGAATGGGGAGTGGTTCTATAGAACCACATCATTGTCCTGACACTATGGGGCACATCTTTGTGGTGGGCAAGAGCCCATTTGACACAATCACCAATGACTCTATTAAGTCTCTCCACCAAACCGTTGGTTTGAGGATGATAGAGAGAACTACGGTGATGAATAATGGCAGATTCTCTAAGAAACTCTTGTACCTCAGACGATACAAATTGTACCCCGTTGTCCGAGATTAAGGTTTGGGGAAACCCTTCTCTCATGAATGTACCCCTTAAGAAGTCAATGATTTCTTGGGAATCAACCTTGGAGACAAACTTGGCCTCGGGCCACTTAGTGTAGTAGTCCACCATGACAATGGCGAATTTGCACTGTTGGGGAAGGCTGTGAAAGGGTCCTAGAACATCTATGCCAAGTTTTTCCCACGGGCCACCCGGGAGAGGAATGGGAGTGAGGGGAGGACAACTAGTGTGAAGAGTTTTGTCACTTGACGAACACACGGTGCACTCTTGCACCATTTCCTCAATATCTCTATCCATTTTGGGCCACCAAAAGTACTCCCTTACTCTACGCTTGGTTAAAGTGGCACCAAGGTGCCCTTCATGTGCTTTAGTGAGAAGAGTGGGTCTGATGTCCACCGGTGGAACAAGTTTCTCTAACCTGAACACCAGACCATCTTCAATAGAGAGTTCATCACACACCTTGACATAGGGTTGTAGCACAACATCTACATTCTTTTCCCTGGGCCACCCTTGGGATATATATTTCATAAGGTTTTTAGAGACTTCATCTCCAGCCAACGCCTCCCTCCATTTTTCCTGATCAATGGTACACACATTGCTAAGTTCAACACTAGCTATAATATAGTCCTCCTTTTCATCACAACAGCATTCATCTAAGCCCTGAATGTCCTGATTCGTATTAGCAGGCAAACGTGACAGAGCATCCGCTCTTACATTTTTTCCCCCAGCAATATGTACAATCTCAAAGTTGTATTGTAAGAGTTTGGAGGCTAGGCGTGCGATGCGGGGAGTGGCCCCCCGGCTGTTGGTGCACCCTAAAATCACTACTAATGGCTTGTGGTCCGTTTGAAGAATGAATTTTTGTCCCCACAAATAATTTTTAAATTTTTCAATGCCCCACCAACATGCCAGGAGCTCCTTCTCAATGACCGAATAGTGAGTTTCAGCTTCTCTTAGTACTCTAGATGCAAACCCTACGGTGTGTTCTTTTTTGTCTACCATCTGTGTCAACACAGCGCCCAGTCCGTAACTGCTAGCATCAACAGTCAGCGTGCACTGGACCCCTTGTACAAACGGCTTCAAGGCCTTGACCGTGCTGAGTTGTTCCTTGATCCAGTCAAAGGCAGCCTTGCACTCATCATCCCACACAAATTCACTTCTGTCTTGGAGCAGCTTGGAAATGGGACGAATCTTTGTAGCATAGTCTTGGATAAAGCGGGCATAATATTCTGTGAGACCTAACAGAGACTTGACACCAGCTTTGTCCTTGGGAGCGGAAGCATCAACAATGGCTTGAACCAAACTCGGTTTGGGCATGACGCCTTCACTCGATATAGTGTGACCCAGATAATCTATCTTGTCTTTAGAGAATTCACACTTGTCCCTTTTTAGGACCACCCCATGTTCCTGGAATATGGACAGGATCTTGTTCAGTGCAATATCGTGTTCTTGTTGGTCTTTTGCGAACAGCAAAATGTCATCCTGGAATATGGCCACATTCTTTATTCCCTTCAGTAAGTTGACCATAACCCTCTGAAAAACAGAGGCTGCAGAGGCCAAACCGAAAGGCATACGACAAAATTGGAACAAACCTGTAGGGGAGTTGAACGCTGTGAAATGGCGTGAATCCTTGTCCAGCTCGATTTGGTGATACGCCGAGGCCAGGTCGAGTTTGGTGAAGACCTTGGCACCCTCGACTACACCCAGCATTTCCGATATGTTCGGTAGAGGATGCGAATCCACCCAGATGACCTTGTTTAAATTGCGCAGGTCAATGCAGATTCTGAGATCATTATTTTTCTTCCTTGCCACGACTAATGCAGAGGACCAATCAGACGACTCTATGGGTTCGATAACCCCTCTTTTTTGCATGGACAAAAGTTCTTTCTCCAGGTCTTCTCTGATGCTGAAAGGGATACTCCTTATTTTGTGTTTTACAGGTACCACATCACTCTTTATCTTGATCTTGTGTTTGAATCCTTTGATCTTCCCCAATTCACCAGAAAACACTCTGGGATATTTATTGAGTAGATCCTCGACCTGTGTACAATCCCGAACCACTAGAATCTGTTCCTTGGCTCCAGGGCACAGCATCATACTAAACAAACCTTGGTGGAACCATCCTAATATGTCTAGACCATTGACAGCGACATATACTTTTCCGTAAATGTGTCTGTTCTTGAATATCAAGATGTCCTCAAAGTACCCCATAAGTTCTATGCTTCTCCCTTCATAGGATACAGGTTCACGATCAGGCGGTTGCAGAGGTCTGTATCCCCATTTTCTCCTGAACAAAGATTCACTGATCATTGTGATCCTGGCACCAGAATCTACAAGCAGTCTCACATTCTCTTCTCCTATACCGATGATGGCATAGGGATCTACACAGTCATCAGGATTGCCACTTTTTATGTTCCCTTCCCTAACGACCACTATCATGTCCTTGAGTTCGCAAAGGGTGTCATCACTATCACTCCCACTAGCATCCATGGCACATGCTACCTGTTCTTTCTTATGTTTTTGGCTTTGACAAACCTTGTCATAATGCCCCAACTTTCCACATTTGCGACAGGTTGCATTTCTCGCAGGACACGGTCTACCACTTTTCACATGGGAGGGATATCCACATCTGTAACATATATCAGTCCTTTTGAAGAAATTATTAGGCTGATAATCTTTTTTCCATTCATGTTTTTTTAAGCGAACAGGAGTGACAACTTCAATGCTTTTACTCTCCAGTTCCTTTATGGAAGATTGTGATGTTTCAATACTTTTTGCTATGCGAATGGATTCATCCAGAGAGGGATTTTCCAAGGATAAAAGTTTTTGTCTTATAGTCTTGTCCAGACATTTTCCAATAAACTGGTCACGAATCAACTGTTCACTGAAATTTTCAAATTCGCATTCCGCTACCAACTTCCTCAAAGCAGTAATGTATGTGTCAACATCTTCCTCATTTTTCTGCATTCTTTTAAAAAATTTGTGTCTAGACACCACCACACTGGGCTGCTTATCAAATCTGGCTTTTAGTTTTTTCACTGTGTCTTTGTATTCATCAGTTTCTTCGTCTTCTTCCACACTTACATCCGGTAAATGTTTAAGGGTTTCTCTTCCTTCATACCCCAGGGAATGGAGTAGTAAAAACTTCTTTCTTTCTGCCCTGAACCTATGTGCTCCTATAGCACCCAGGTAATTTTCAAACGCGTCGAACCATTTCCTCCAAGGCACAGGAGGTTCACCTGGTGTGTCCAGGAAAGGAGATGGTGGAAGAATGGACTGCATCATGTGAAATTTCCTTTGAAAAAGCTAATGAGGAAATATGTAAATTTTAGTAATTACCATAAAGTTTTTAATGGTGGCAATCAGGGCGGACAAAATAGTCAGTAAATAAGAGTTCTAGAAGAGCCACCACATATTAAACTGCCTCCGTGACATTCACACAGGAGATGGAAAGATAATTTATGTTAAAATCCTTGTAAATTTCAAGGTCGTGCCCTCATAATGTCGTTTTTTCTTCCCAAATGTGTTTTGCTGCAAAGCGTATGTTCATCCCACTGTAAAAGCTGCCCAGGTAATCCAGTCGGAGGTGACTAAACTGCTGAATTAACCAAGTGCAGAAAAGAAGTTGACCCAAATGCGTCTGTAGCTTTAAGAGCTGGGCGGGGTTGCATCAACAGCAGAGACGCGCGAAACGCCTCACGTTCACGTTCTCTCACCTCAGGCTGTTTCACACGATATCCGGAGACGTCAGGAGACAGGCGGTCACAACGCTGAGGAGGGCTGAGGCTGAGGACCTACTTCGATCGTTAATGTGAAGAGCGCAGGACGTCAGCAACAACAGGTACCTGAAAGGGATTATGCTGTGGGTTCTGTGGGAGTCGAACTCGTCGCCAGTTGGACTTGTAGTGACAGACGGGAATCAATGAAGATCACAGCAAGTCTTTATTACGTCCAACTCCCACGGGCACGACGCTTGCCAGTGGCTTACAGTGAATCCACAACAACGGTCATAACTGTCAAATACCGCGTCACAGCGCGGGACACAGAATGTACGCCTCGCGCTCTAACAGCGCGAGGCAGAGCCGGCCACTACAGAGACCCACCAAGACGCGTCTCCCCTGAGCTGTCCGTGTGCGGCCCCAAGTCCCCGTTATTTCTAGTTTCAGTGGGGGAGTTACCCACCATGATCCCCTCTGGGCTCCACCAATGAAGCGATGCACTGGGGACCAAACCTTGGCCTGCCTACGATTGATCCGGGCCTGGAATTGCATGCGCTGGGCATCCATCTTGTGGCTATGCCTGAAATGCAACTCGGGCTGCGGCCTGCCTTGAAGAGATGAGAGCCGCTCATAGCTGCAGGCTTTCCATGGGAGTCGGCCGTTTGTCTTCAGTGACTCGGCACACCTGGATCAATCTACCATCCTTGGATGTGGCAATGGGAGCAGTGTGGCAGCCAGATTGGGACCGTGCCTGACAGCTTGTGAGGGCCAGAGTTTCAACCGGAGGCGTGGGGGTCGACCTGGAGGTGCAGCAGCCCTCTATATGTCCTCATCCACCACCCTGAGATTTATTATTGCCTGAATCAGCACAACCGCTTCTAAAGAAGGCCGCGTGTGAGGTGTGGCAAGTGTATCAAGACCACGCCAGGGGCTGGTTCGAACCTTGCCCTGACCTGGAGATATTGGGGCCCACTTGAGGGTGTGGCAGCCCCCACCCTAAATTACCTGCTATTCCAATACTGGAATACAGTGACTTTGTTTGTTTTGGCACCTGTGATTTTGGCTGTCATCCAGGCACGGCAGCTTGTTGGACGGCACACGTGAGTGGAAGCAGCAATGAAGCGAGCAAGCAGGGCGGGCCTATCAGCACTGTGCAGTATGCCTAGGTCATCCTCTGCAGGGATAATACAGTGAACTCTCTCCTGACACTGCCTGTTTGCTTACAGTATTAGCAAGGTCGATGTGCCTTCCGTTTGGTGATCCAATTCCCACAAGGAGCTTTCCCATGCCGCACCCCAATTACTTGCAATATTTACTCTCCTCATTGACAGCAGTCATCTCCACTTCCCAGGGTGGTCCATTTTGGATTGACATCTGCTGGCCCCTGAAGAGTGACACATATGTGTTTGTCTGTGGCTGCCCCTCGCCACGCTTTCACCCTTGGGTTATTGACACACATGTGCACCATAATCAGTTTTGATGAATAGGAGCTGGGCTCTGACCACTCCACTCCAAATGTGTTGGGGGTTTGCCATTCTTCACATTGTTTTCCTCCACATTCAAGGCTTGAACACCCCGCTCAAACGTAGGCCGTTAACGAATGGCTACGCTGCAAGGAAGCCAATGTGGCACTCCTACAAGAGACATATTTCCTCCAAGCAGACACCAAATTACTCCACACTTATTGGTACCCTATACAATTTCACTCATGCTACACTTGCATATCTCGTGGAGTGTCTATCCTCCTTGCAGAAATCTTTCCTTTAAACAGGAAAGTACCTATAGAGACCACGAAGAACAACAAATAAGTCTACGTGGCACGTTTGGCTCCACTCAGTTGACCATAGCTTCAATATATGATCCCAGTGGGGATAGGGAGGAGTTTTATGCCAACCTCTTTCCGAGGCTTTTCCATTTCCACCTAGGGGAGCTGGAATTAGACGGTGACTTTGATATCCCACTGGAGTCCTGACTCCACCACTCTCACCCCCAACAGGACAAACCTTGCATGCCCGCGACCCTGGCCCAGGGAATCTTAGATTTGGCCCTTGTGAATGCTTGGTGACACCACTATCCCCAGGAGCTAGAAAACACATTTTATGCCAATGTCCACAAGATGTACTCCCGACTCGTTTACTTCTTAGTCTCCCACTCCCTACTTCCTAGACTTCTTGACACTAAAATTGATGTTGGGCGATCTCTGATCATACCCCAGTCTGTTTGACGTAAAGCCCTGTGGCCCCACAGAGCCCATTTCCCCGACTATGGGTCCCCAATGAAGTTGCGTTCTGCGACCCAGTCCTACGGGACCGCATCAGAGATGTTATTGAACACTACTTCCCTGAAACTGACACTGGCAACGTGCCTCCAGAGCCCCCATGGGACGCCGCTAAAGCAGTCTTCAGGGGAGAACTCATTTCCCACATGGCAACATTCGAATGAGCGAATAAACTCTGCCAACAAGAATTGGAGACAAAAATTCAGCAGGCAGAAGCGAGACACAGGGGGCTCTCATAGGACCATGAGAGACTTGCATCACCTAAGGGACGATTTTGAACATCTCCTGATGAAAACAGCATCCAAGAAGCTGCTGTGCATCAACCATACCTACAATGAAAAAGGGGACACAGCAGACAGGCTCCTGGCGCACAAATGCACTTCCGCTCCACACACAATCACATCAGGGAGCTAGCAGAAAATGAGGGCCACCTCTGACGGGAGACAGACAAAATACTCAAAGTTTTCCAAAGCTACTATTCCACCCTCTACCGGTT
Source organism: Triturus cristatus (assembly GCF_964204655.1). NCBI lineage: Eukaryota > Metazoa > Chordata > Amphibia > Caudata > Salamandridae > Triturus > Triturus cristatus. Next base: position 1,620,979,571 of record NC_140589.1, on the reverse strand, counting down.
CTAACATCTCACCATCAGGATGACTATCTGCACACATACACTACCTCAGACAGACCGAGGAGTTGCGCCTCCTCGAGGACGATATCACCCCAGATGAGGTCTGGGCAGTGATCAGTAACCTCCCCTTGGACAAGGCACCCTGTCCTGATGAACACACTACCACTTTTTACAAAGCTTATGCCTCCCTCTTAATTGAGCCCTTGGTGAAGTTGTTCAATTCTTTCTTGACCTTGGCTACTGATACCATGATGGAGTCCAATATCACCCTCCTCCTCAAGCCAGGCAAACCCACCACACAATACTCCTCTAATAGTCCTATAGCATTGCTGAATTATTATGTGAAACTGTTTGCTTCTGTCCTTGTACTCTGCCTATACCACGTCTGGCCTTCCTTTATCGCACCGACCCAATCTGGCTTTATCCGCAACCGACAGGCAAACAACAATACACGATTGGCGGTGGCTCTTATGGAAGTGGCTGAATGGCGGAAACAACCAATGGCCCTTCTCTCTCTCTCGATGCTGAGAAGACATTTGCCAGAGTCAACTGGGATTAGATCTCTAAGATTCTAGACAAGATCCAACTAGGGCCCAAGAAGAAAGATTTTATTCTTGCCAATTTCCAGAAGCCTACCGCCAAACTCAAAATCAACGCCTCCTTCTCCCCACCAATGAGACTTACAGGGGGCACCCGGCAGGGATGCTCCTAGTCCCTCTTAGTATTTGCTCTTTTGATGGAGCCTCTAGTGGCTAAGATTCAATCCAATCCTGCAATTTAAGGTGTGATGGTCAATGGCAGAGAACATAAGTTGGCTCTCTTTGACAATAATGTCCTCTGTTTTATTGCAGACTCCAACACCACCACCCCGCACTAATGGGGGAGTTGGACTCCTCTCAGGCATTGGGCTTTAAGATCATCTTCTCCAAGTCATGAGTCAGGGGTGTGGTGACCCTCCTAATAGCCTATCTAGAAGGGTGGTTTTCAGTGGGAGATATCAGCTATTACCTACTTGGGGATTCAACTTTCGCCTTGTACGAAAGCCATATACTCTAGCAATATCCCCCTCTCCTCGCCTCCCTTTTCAAGGATCTATATCGCTAGAGGGAGCTACAGATCTCCTAGCCAGGGAGACTTAACAGCTTGAAAATTAACTTCATGCCCTGGCTCCTATATGTCCTCCAGACCCTCCCTCTGTTACCACTCAATTGGTTTGCATGCACATTTGTGCTAAAATGCTTGGCTTCATGTGGGGAATAAGTCTCAGAGTCTGTCAAGTGCATCCCTAAGCAGACCTGGGATTATGGGGTTGGCTCTGAAATGGTTGAGGTCTTTTCTTACTCATCGTGCATTTCAGGTCTGTTCTAACAATGTGAGATCACACTCATTACAGCTAACCTCTGGAGTCCCTCAGGGCTCTATTCTTAGCCCTTTACATTTTAACTTATATGTTTGCCCCTTGGCTGACATTGCGGAAAAGTCGGGTCTGACTATCTTCTCCTATGCTGATAATACTCAGATCGTCTTCTCCCTTTCTGCTGCTCGGTATCAAGACCCTTTCTTATTGCAGTGTGGCTTGAGGAATGTATCTGCCTGGTTGACCAATAATGCTTTGAAGCTTAATGGCTCTAAAACTGAGGTGCTGATTTGTGGTAATATCCCTGAGCTGTGGGGTATCCCACACTGACCGGATGACTTGGGCCCTTTACCTGCTCCTGTGTCCAAAGTCAAGAATTTGGGTTTTATTATTGATAAAAATCTCTCTCAAACTTCAGGTCTCCAGGGTTGCTTCATCTTCCTTTGCTGTTCTCAGATGGATCGAAAAAATCCTTTGGTTGATTCCATTGGCAGCGCAGAGAACTGTTTTGCACACCCTGGTGACATCCAGGTTGGACTACGGTAACGTCCTTTATCTGGGTATTGATAAGGCCTCTCTACATCGGCTTCAGGTCATCCAGAATGCTGCTGCCTGTCTTCTTTTTTGTCTGCCGAGATTTGCTTCCACTTCTCCACTACTCCATCAACTTCACTGGCTTCGAGTCAGTAAGCGTATTGAGTTTAAGTCCCCTTGTTACATGTTTCGCGTCAAATGGGGCCTTGCTCCTTCTTGCATTCAAAGCCTACTTACACTCTATGTTCCGGCTCTTCGAGTCTCTCATTGTTTTTAGTTCCTGGGTTTCGGTTGGCCCGTATGAAGGTTCGCTCCTTCTCTTATCTTGGCCTCAGGCTCTGGATTGCCCTTCCACTTGACCTCAGAAACTGTCAATCCTTGTTAGCCTTCCGTAAGAATTTAAAGACGTTGTTGTTCAGTGACTCTGTTTGACCTCCTTGTTTTTTAAATTCTTTTCTCTGTGGTTCTGTCTTTATTTCTGTTCAGCTTTTGAAGCCTCCACATGTTCAGTGCCGGGAGACCTTGTTGGGTAGCTGCGCGCTTTATAAATGTAAATACAATACCTATACCAGATGGTGGCCTAGGTTTTCCCGATGTCTCAACATACATCTTAGCTGCACAGCTCCACCCCTCTCTGGACTGGAACCATGACCCCGACGGTCAACCCTGGGTTCAGGTGGAGCAAGCATTCTCCCCCTCTCCCCTGTCGGGTCTTTCATGGCTTCCAGTGTAATTCGAGACGGGGGCTTCCCGGCTGTTCCCTCTGATGTCCACACATTTAACCTACTGGAGTGAGGTGCGACAGAGCAGGGCATTCATGACTTACTCCTTTCAACTTACCCCCTGATGAATAACCCTGACTTTCCCCAGGCAGGATCAATCCTGGCTCCTTTAGCTGTGTTCAGGGCCTCTCTCCTGCCCTACAAGACTTCTATGAAGATGGGGACTTACGATCATGGGGGGGACTTAGTCACAACATTTTTCTTGGCTTGACAAGATACTTTTAGGCTGAGTCAGGTACTTCACTGGGCAGGCTTGCCCCAGGTGCGCTTAGCCCTTCAACGATACGACATACCCATCGAGTCCCTCTATCTCAATAATATCCATCGCAGAGGCATATCATGGTTATACCAATATCTACTACAGCTAGACCCCCCTAAAAAACATGACTATGTACTGCAATGGGAGAGGTAATCAAATTCTGAGCTTTCCAATGACACATATGGTGGCCATATGGCAAAGAGTGGCTAAGTGCTTGATATGTGTTCGCTATAATGAGAACGCCTACAAAAACTAACTTGTTGGTACCTCACACCTGTTAGACTTGCAAAGATGTTCAGAGGTCCTGACTTTTGGTGAAAGGGGTGTGGTGAATGAGTTACATTTCTGCATATGTGGTGGTCTTGCCCACTGATGCACACGTTCTGGATTGAGACCCAGAGTACAATACTGGCCGTTACAAAATTTCTACTACCTCTAAATCCATTTGTGATTCTCTTGGGAGACCCGTGGGTGTATAGACTCTTCCCCACAACGACCCCCCAGGGCTACCTATTTTCTTACATATGTGTCCAATAAGTTAAGGCGCTTCATAAAGCTCCTACCATCAGTGTCAAGGTAACTTGAACTTTCCCATTTTTTATATATTAGTACTCTTAAGGACAGAAGAGAGGATCTGATCCCCATAGCGGCACAGCTGTGTGTAGCTCAAATGTGGAAACAGCCGCTGCCCCCCTCCTTGAACATGTGGTGGGGGAAGATTTGGTCCCTTTATGCCATGGAGAAAATGACTGCCATCATTTGCTACTGAGTAGCCAAATTTGATGTTGTGTGGTGCCCCTTCACTACGAACATAAGGTGCCTACAAAGGGCAGTGTTCAGAACATTATGGGCATCCAATATATACATTATGTCCTCCCCGGACCCCGAAGAGAGTTCATCAGGAGCCGAACTCCCACCTTGATGACAATGTTATTTTCTTCTCATTTAGAAAGTTCTTGAGGATGTGGGGGTTTCTCATGTACTCATCGGGCGGGGTTGCACCTCAATTGTTTTATATATAGTAATCGTAGGTGCACGAGCTGCGCCTCCTATATTCTATTTAGGCCTGGCCGGTAAATTCCGTTCCGCTCGTGGAATTTGCAGAATTTGGGTAATTTTGCGTTCCGCAGAGAACGCGGAATTGCCGGAAATTTTGCGTTCGCCGGCTTCGCGGAATTGTTGGGAGATGTTTCCCCCCGAGCACACAAACAGCCTTCGCGAACAGGAAAAAGCATCGCAAACAAGCAATTCCACGTGTTCGTGGAATTTCTGTGGGCTCGCGCAGATATTTTACCATTTAGCGGAGCTTTGCGTCGTGCGACTATGCAAATTTCGCCCACCCATTTCTATTCTGCACACTGCTTCATTTGGAACCGTACTGTGTGTCATGTTCTTTTTTCTCTTGAAAATGCTAAATTAAACTGTTAAAAAAAAAGAATATTAGGGAGCATTATTTTCATCACCTTTCATGTATTTGGCTTAATACAGTTTTACTCTAGAGTAGTGAACACAAGGAGATGATGGACGGAGTGCTGAAACTTTTCAGACACTCACCCTCAGTCACAGATCTGGGTTGAATCCATCATTGTTCTTTAGCTCACTGCGCCATCCCAGTTCCGACCAGCCATATGCAACTCAGTCTTGACCCTGTTCCTCATGGAAACAGCCCAACCCGAACTGCAAAGCCAGGTCTTCCCTGTACCGCAAACAAGCATCCTGGGACCGGTTTTGGGGTATCACCCCTCAGCCAGGCTAGCTTGAATCCAGTGACAATGTGAGCAAGGGACCCACGTCTGGGCATACCCTGCCAACTTAGGGCAAATAAAGCAAACACAAGGAGATGAAGGACGGAGTGCTGAAACTTTTCAGACACTCACCTCCAGTCACAGATCTGGGTTAAATCCATCATTGTTCTTTAGCTCACTTCACCACCCCAATTCAGACCAGCCATATGAAAATCAGACTTTACCCTGTTCCTCCTGGGAACAGTCCAGCCTGAACTGCCAAGCAAGGTCTTCCCTGGACGGACCGGAAAAAAGCATCCTGGGACTTGGGGATGTGTCTGAACTGTGGTAGTGTGGTGAGCTAAAGAACGATGCTGCTACAGTCTGTGTTCTTTTTGTAAGTTCTTCTGTGTATTTGGCCACGAGTGAGGCAGAATAGAAGGTCCAGGAAAGGGATCTCTTTGTCAGAGATCGATTTAGTGAAGCATAAAAAAGGGTCGATGAGTTGATCCAGTTCCCAAAGGCCTCACAACTGTTTTCTTCTCCTTTTAAGTTTTTTAATCTGACATGGGAATCCAGGTATTAAAGGTTTAGGTGATATCCCTAATCAGTTGTGGCTTACACTACAGCATACTCCACACCATCCCACTTAGATACTACTAACACTGATCAAATAGCAAAAAGACAAAAGATCTCTGCTAAAGTGACTCTTTGGGGGACCTTTAGGGCATTGCAGAACCGGCCTGACGAGAACCAGCTGCCCTATGATGAAGCATGACATCCCTCAGGATGTGTGAAGGTAAACCGAAACAGTCACGCTGACTATCCCTCACGGTCTGTCCAACTTCCAGATAGTTTGCTTTCTCCTTACTCTTTTCGGAATAATAACCCTCATTTTTTGCATTTGTAATTCATAAAAACCGCATCCACAGGCTAACTGTCACCGCCAACCAAATTTCCACGTGCCAAAACCAGTAGGATTCCAGAGCACAACATGACGTAATTCCAAATCACGAGACACAGGAATAACTACAATATTACTACGTATTAATAAAATGCTAATCTAACCATATATCAAGAAGGAACAGGACCCTTCAGTCATTAAGGGAAAATAAGCAAAAATATACCAGATTGATCATTTATATACACTGTGATAGCCATGATTGAGCGTCATGTGTTTTAGGAGGCTCTTCTGTGAATTCAGTCTCAAACTCAGACCTGTCATAGTTCAGATATAAAGTGGTCACGTGTAGAGATACCTTAGTAACAAGTGTGCAAAGGGAGAGGAGTAATATTTGTAAATAAATAGAGTTGAGCCTAGTAGAGAGCTATGGATTGTTCAACATAAGCTGCCAGGTTAAAGTTAAATAAACAAAATACTGGTTTGGGCAATTGTTTATTGTGCCAGCACTAAGCATCCTATCAGTCTAGTAGATAAGGAAGTATACTGTGGGATACTTCCCAGCATTAGAAAAGTGGAGGCGCAATGTTTTTTTGGTAAGATGAAAAACGCCACAGTAGCAGACATAACATATTAGACACAATTTGGAGTTTCCAAAGCCTGCAGGTCGACTTAGCCTCAGCCCCTGCTGTTAGGTGATGGCATCAGACCCCTATTTTGTCCTTAATAGTACTAATATATAAAAAATGGGAAAGTTCAATTTCCTATGACACTGATGGTAGGAGCTATATGAAGCTCTTTTACTTATTGGACACATATGTAGTAATGCTAGAAAAGGTATACAAAAAAGACCTCTGCAGGACTTCCTAGGAAACGTTGCAGCAGTAGATGCAAATCTTTCCAGCAGTCATAAATCTGCAGAAAGAGCATACTAAAGATTCCAAATGTTTTAACTATCACGAAGTGAACATAGCAACGACAATATCATTTCTACAGGGTCAGAAGGGGATGAGGCACCTGTTTGCAGCACAATTGTACTGTCTACATCTCTGTGGTGATGACCGGTGCTCAATGTACAAAGTTACTTGGTGTATACGCCACAGGGAGTTAGATTCAGTTGAAATTTGGCACATGGCCGTATTAGGTACCTCTGGACAAGAACAGAACCCAATATTACATGGCCCCCCATTAGAGTGACAGCAAGACTTCAGAGAAAAGCTTTAGAATAAACATAAAACTGACAGCAGTGGCTACCCACAGCCAACGTAAGGTTAATTTACTCATAAAGTATGACAAATAAGACACCGTGGAAATCCTCAAGAGCGAAACACAGAGGAATATGTTCCATCTTTTCTCCCTCCACTTTTATATTTTCTGATCACCATTCTCTCTATTCCTCAGCTACAAATATTCATGCTTGAAAATTTCACTTCAATGTTGATAACTTTTAAAAAAAAGTCATCTTTTAGCTGAGGCAGGGCTAGACACCGGCCAGAGTGGAGGCTTAGATCTCTGTTCTCCCACTCTGACTTTCCTAAATAAACCAGCTCAGATGTGTTTGGAGCACCCATTGTGGAGCTGGTCCTCAGCACTGAATACGGCACTGTCACCGCGTTCTTGCAGCCTGCACGCTCAATTCCTCACCAGCACTGCGGTACCATACTGAATGCCCAGCTATGGCACGGTCTGGTACCATGGAACCATTGCAGCTGCACTTGACAATACCTTTGTTGCTTCGTCTCTGCTGGTATTATGATGTGCCATTGTGTGCGGGGCTGGGGTACATCCTCTAAGGACCTCCCTGCCAACCTGATAGTTCTTGGAGGTTACTGCTATCTAGTGGAATGTCTACCTCCCTCTTGCTATCCGCTATCTGCACTACTCATGTCTATCATACATCAGCTTCAGGGTTTGCTTACCGACTTGGCGAATTCAGACCCCAATCAAGGCAAACTGCTCTTTGAACAAAGGTGGCAAACTGGGTCCCTTTCCAGACTGCCCTCACCACCCCCACACCCTCATTGGAGGCGCCTCCGTATGGTAATGCGGATATGAAAATGATCCTCTTATAGATGAAATTCAGTCTCAAGGAGATAGACACTAAAATAGATCATTTGAGCAAACAAATGGATCTTATGAAAGACAAACTGTGAAAGACAGACTGGATAAACAATGTGATCGCCTTAACACAGCCAAAACCAGGATCTCAGCCCTGGAGGATGAGATCCCATCACTGTCCACTGTTTGGAGTCATGCCTTGCAAAGGTAATGACCAAAATGAGGTCCTGGAATCCTGCAGAAACAATATCTGTATTATTGGCCTTCCAGGGACCGCCGCCATGGGTAAACCTGAACCTTCTTTGAATCACTATTGATTGAACTTTTGGGCAAAATCGGTTTCTCTGAGCTCCTTGTGGTTAAGAAGGCTCATGGATCTCTGGACCTACAACCACCGGTTGGGGCTCCTCCCAGACCAATAATTGCACGGCTATTGAACTACTGAGACCGCAAGCCTGAATTACTGCTTGTGCACGTAAAAGGCACCTTAGTCTGTCAGGGTTCAAACATTTCCATTTATCTGGACCTTATGGTGGCTGCTCTAGAGGCCCGCAAAGCATTTCTCGAAACATAGAATATACTACAAGCTAAAAAGATCACGCTTGCCATGTTCTTACTGGCTCGTCTTCAAACACAACTTGTGGACAGAATGGTCATCTACACAAATCCTAAAAAGTAATTGAAGTTTGCTGAAAAGTTGACAAATATAGGAGCACACCTAGTCCTACTGCTTTGATCTGGCAACCTGTCACTACCACAAGACTGAGCTGTAAGTGAGATGCTGACTGGGATTACTCAACATGAAACAGGCTTATGCTCTGAGAAATGCATCCTGATGAAGACAGGGTGGCCTATCTCTTCATGGATCTCTCTTTTCACTTGATGACTTTGTGGTACCTGAACACAATTTGCCGCTATTCTCATATGGTATGTCTGAGGCTAGCTCTGACATGCCTTCTACTACCACCCATTTGTTGGGGTGAGGTGAGAATAGCCAGATATGAAGCGGGGAATGGTTGGTAACCCTTCCTGAGCAATGTGACTCTTCTTCGTAGATGTATTCATGCTACAATTTTCACCAAGGAAGAGATAAACTAGCAAAACCTCGCTCTTTGTATTCCATAACCCCTATAGCTATAGATGGGCAGGATTAATGTGATTACATGGAATATACGTGGTCTGGGAAACAATATGGCCTGACATCTAAAGCAGTCGTCCTCAAAGCTGGGGAACCACGTTTAAGTCTCGGCAGGGATGCTCAACATCCTGTGATTCTGGGCAAATCACTTAGTCTCCCCGTGCCTAACAAAATGAATGTGTCCGTCTGTAACGCAACTGGTGCTCTTGTAAAGCGCTGTGATACCTCTGGCTCTAGTTCGTGCTGAATAAATCTCCACAAAAAGTGCCTAAAAAGAACCACCTGTCTCTGCCTTATTTTGATAGGTGTACAAATATGAAATTGGGTTCCTGCATGAGACACACCTAGGTCCAACTGATATAAATGTGCTTGCCCTATTTTAGGGGCAGACTATCTGTTTTACCTCCTACAGCACTTATTCTTGGGGTGTCACTGTACCAATTAGGAAATCCTTTCCCTTTTGCAATTGCTACTCCTCCACAGGAACACTGAGAGCAGATATTTACATTCAGAAGTCATGTTGAACGGCACTTATATAACCCTGATTAAACCTCCAATGAACACAGTCACAAATTCTTTGAGGACCTATTATCAGTATGCAGACTATGATCAGCACCTAATATACTATGGGGAGGAGATTTCAACTTAACCCTGTGCTCCACTATTGACAGGCACAATCCCAACTGTGTGGACCACCCAAGGGCTGCCAAAGTGGTGAGGCAAATACTAGAAATGGATGGACTGCGCGATGTTTCAAGGGAAAAGCAGGGGAGAGAAAATGTGTAATCTTACGACTCCACTGTACACGAAACACATTCTTGTATTGATTTCTGACTCTCCTCTGGAATTTCTCCAATGGATTGTTGAAATCACACATCTGTCTTGCACCTAATCTGGCCACTCCCAAATAGTCTGCATGCTTGAGCGGCCAGGAGACATTCCTGCTCACCGACCCTTGCAATTCCCCAATGGGACCCTAAGAGATTTGATCTTCCTGAAAGACCTACAAGATGCATTACTGAATTTTGAATTAATACTGACTCTGTTCCACACTTTGCTACTGTATGCGAACCTTTCAAAGTATACATCAGGGGATTCACACTTGCTAAATATACTGGAGAATTAAAATCATTACGGACACCGTTCGCATGCATAGGAGCTGAAATCACACAACTGGAGAAGACCTATGAATCAACTCATAACCCACAAACACTCTCAAACTGGGTGATGCTACTCAAGAACTTAGAGAACTTATGGATAGCAAGACGCAATTTATGGTAAGATATACTGAGGCCAGACATTAGTGGAAGGGTGATCGGCTGAGTAGAACCCTTGCATAGCTGATTAAGGGTGCACATACCGACGAACCTATACACTCCACCAAGTTAGACACTGGGGAAATAATTGGAGGGAGCGCTGCCATTATGCATGAGTTTCGGTCATTTTATTCAACCTTGTACATAAGTAGGGCACCTGCCACTGATTCTGACTTGCAACACTACCTAGATGATATTACACTAGCTAGGATTGAGGGTGGCCCTAGGGAATTCATGCTTGAGCCGCTTGATGGACAGGAGATAATAGTGGCCATTGATGGTTTAGCAAGTGATGTGTCTTAGGGCTCGTATGGCCTCATGACTAAATGTTATAAAGCATTCAAACTCTTATTGGTGCTACGACTGGTTCCTTTCTATCAGGAAGCTGCAAAGACTGGTGAGCTCCCCCAACCACTAAGGAGGTGGTCATTAGGGCACTTCTGAAGTCAGATAAAGACGGACAATGATATCAATCACACAGGCCGTTGTCCTTGGCAAACTTCGATAATAAGATCCTAGCGTTATAGCATATAGGTTTGCTCCATAGATGTCCCCCTGATATTGCCAGAGCTGTCAGGCTTTATCCCCACTATGTAATGCAATTTTCTTCTGTCTTTACTGTGTGCATGTAAAGCGCTCTCATACCCACAGGAAAAGCTAGCGCTATATTAACCTTTTTCAATAAATAAATAAATAAATCCCAGGCAGAGTTATGTTTAAAAAGTCAGACCGGAGATAAAGGCAATATCCGTTTTCATAGACATTTGATTCTCTTGAATGGCCTTTTCTGTTTGAAGTGCTACGTAAAATTGGCATTGCATTAAAAATATTAAACCTTATTAAAATTACTATATACCAACCCCCTGGCTAGAATATTCATTCACGGCTGCATTTCAGATCTGTTTCCAATCAGTAGAGCTATAAGACAGAGATGCCCTTTGTCCCCCTTCTTGTTTGCCTTCGCCTTGGAACCATTAGCGACCTTGCTCCACTCTAAATGTTCCCACAGAGGAAAGACATTCCCAGATAGATGCATATTGGTGCTGTTATATGCTAATGACATTATGTGATTTGTAAAACTCCCAGATACATATCCTGCCTCAAACATGGTTGAGATAAATCAATATGTAAATGTATCCTTTGTACGTATTAACTATACCAAGTCAGAAATGTTCCCATTGACTGAAGCCTCAAGTGGGTGAATGCACATCCATTGCGCTGGTGTGATGCTTCTGGCCACTACTTAGGGATCATGGTTAGCAAGGACAAACTCCAAATAATCTTAGACAACTATGACCTAGCATTTGCCAAATTGTGAGAGCAGGTTGAGAGGTGAATGCCATTGCCACTCTCTATGGCAGCAGGGTCGCACTTATTAAGATGCTCGTCGTGCGCCCCTTTGACAGCATTTTTAGTATACATTAAACATCTCCTGAAACAATTTAGGAGGCTGATGGGAGTTCTACTCCTCTTAGCAAAAAAACAGACTGGCCTGTTGCTGGATGCGAGTCAGCCTCCGAGGGTCATTGATAGGCTGAAAGATGCAGCCCTCCCTCAAGTAAGAGCCGAGAATTATGAGGAAGTGCAACCTCCTCAGTCACGCCCACATGACATATGGGAACCAGTGAGGACCTATTTTATATCCAAAACTGTGACTAATGCGACGGTGCAGAATGACCCGTCCAAACTATGATACATAAATGGTACTGCTAATATACACCTGTGTTGAGTCTAGTGATCTGCTGACTGAACTCCATTGTAATGTTGCCCACTGTTTGCTTTATTTTCTATGTAACCAATAAAAAAAAAATTAAACTCAAGCAAAAAAGCAGAATAAAAATAGTAATGCAATCAAATTTGTACATCTGCCTTGCTTTTGTGGTGACCATTACTTTTGGAATAGCAAACATCAATCTCTGTATTAAAATGCAAATGTTGATTCTTTTCCTATCAGAAACCACCCCTGCCACAAAAAGAGATTAAGCAAAATAGAATTCTACTTGAAATATACAACACGGTGTTAAATAGCACCTCACACCACACAAATGTCAGCATCATGGATAGCAAATGCCTCCAGATGCCTGGCTGTTCTTAGAGAGCCTCAGTCATGGAAATGCTGGGCTTTGGTTTTAGCTGCCTGCACGCACAAATGTGAGTCAGCTTATTCTGTGTTTCCTTAGTCCTCAGGTGCATATCTAGAATAAAAGCAAGACCACTCACACAGATGTCATCTCTGTACCCAGGTTGTTTTTCAATAGCTATGAAAACACCACAAAATACCATTAATGCATATTATGTTTACTAATTTACTTAAACAACTAGCATTGTCAAGTCTACTGTTTGTAGAGACATGATATTTGCAAGATCAATAAATAAAGTTATTAAATGTAACACATTTCAATAGTTTCAGGTCTACACTGGTCTGATATTTGCTTCACGAGGGCGTGGATGTCAAGGTGTGCCGATAGCGATATGTGCAGTCAGTGGTTCAAGAGATGAAGTCACATTTTACCACTTCTATTCAGGAAAGCGTTAATTATCACCAGTCGCTTCCCTTAAGAGTTGCACCCACTATTCAGTCAATTTGTTCCAATTATTCAGTCCCTCAGGGTTTGCCATAATACACAGAAACAACTAGTTCAATTCAGGCTGTTTAGTTCATATGTTTCAAAATGGTGTCACCCTAAGGGAATGTACCATACTTTATCTCTGTTAATGGATGCATTTCCATCCTCTTCTCTGTAGTTCAGACGTTACCTTACCCTTGGCTTCAGCCAACTTCAGCAACTCTAAGGCACGCTGAGGCCCATGGCAATCTCCATGACATTGCTATAGTCTTTCGGCTGATAATGTTGCTACATCTGTAAATTTGCATTCCAGTTTTAATGTTGTCGGTCTTGTCCTTAGGTCCAGCGCACAGGTATCGCGGTCTACAAATGTTGGTCCTGCCAGATGTAATGTCCTTGACTATGTTATTAGAACTGCAATGGCGGTGCAGTAACGGCAGGAGGAAAGGATAGGATGACTTATTCTATGGTGTCACAGAATATAATGTTTTGGTTGTGTAGCAGTGCAGTTATAGTGCTGGTTCCTATCTAATGTTGTGGCTTCTCAATAAACCATTTGTGCAGCAAGACTGGCGAATATATGATGTTACAACGCATACCATTACATCGCCGTTTTTACAATTCAACTACCATTACATCACATGATTTTACGACGCATACCATTACAACGCATGTTGATAGAGATAGCTTATAACTACTATTACAACGCATTCGATTACAATGCATACTAATACTATGCATACTATCACAACGCATAATATTTTTTATTTGTTTTTTACTTAAAATTAATTTTTTGGGGGGTAGAACCATCCTCTGGAATGGGATGCAAGGGACATAGGGAGTTTGGATGGGGGAGATTATTAATACTCAGGTATTAATTTTAATACTCGGGTACTTTTTTATGTACCTATCCATTAAAATACCTGAGTATTAATGTTAAAATGAAAGCAAATGTTCTAAAAAACGGGGGGAATATATCAGACAGTAAACTACAATTTGAATTGAAGAAACAAACTGCACTTTGCTTTGTTCTGCCTGACAGTGTACATTAATACTACACATCTATTACTGAAACGTACAGTCACTGCAAGGCCTGCAAAAAGAGTTACATGAAAAAAACATCCGAAACCCCAAAGAACGTAAAAACCATCAGCCAATTCCTAACATGTAGCTCAACTTTTGTAATATATACGTTCTTGAGTGACTGTGCAACCTCAGATATGTTGGGAGCACCACATATGCAGCTAAGAAAAGGGTACTAGAACATATAAGAGCAATCAATAACTGTGAGAAACATTACCCGGTGGCACGACACTTTGAAGAATATCATCTATCTAACAGCTCACTAATTAGGTATTTTGCAATAGAGCAAGTGCAACAGAATCCTAGGGGTGGTAACAGAGTCCTACATTTGAGAAAGAGAAAATAATGGCACATCCTGGACCTTCAGACCGAATATCTAGGGGGCCACAATTTAGATGAAGAGCTAGGAAATCATCTCCTTGAGGACTAATCAAGGATACAGCCCTCCTGTGTCTGCATATCTGATTCAGACAGAGAGTTTCTGTGGTTTCTCTCTGGAATATGCCTCTTTTTCCCCCTGCCCATCACCCCGCATGTTGTTACAACTGTAACAACGCATACTATTACCACGCAAGTCGTAACCACGACTTGTGGAAGGGGGCGCTGGAGGTTGGAATAGTATAATTTACTATTTCAACTCCAGTCTGTGCGGAAAGTAGGGAAGGTGTTGGATTTTAAATCCATCACCTTCTCCCCCCTCCGCAAGTCGTGGTTACGACTCGCGTGGTAATGGTATGCGTTGTTACAACGCGGTCATTGTAACGACCGCTTTGTAACAACATGCAGGGTGACGGTTTCATGGTCAGGGTTGTTTACCTCTTCTCTGTGTACATGAATGCAGAGCATAATGCATCCATGTATGAAGTGAATAGTGGTATGCTGTAGCTGCACACGCAATATTTTAACGTATAATATATTTAATTTGTTCACGGTACAGGAGGAAAGGAAGGTGGCAACACTTGGATGGAGATGTTGACGGAGGTCCCTATCCTTTTCTTCAGTATCACGTCTTCGTGATAAAGAACACAACACGGATAAGATAATTTCCTTTCTTTTTTCCTTTTTCTCATTTCATTGTGAATTTCATTGTTGAATTTGTATCCAATAATGTCTGGTATATATGACACAAGTTGAAGAAGAACATTTTAGCTTAAGGGGTTGGTAACGGGAACCCACAAATACAGAGGATCTATCTATACGTGAGATAGTCATGTGGCATTGACTGTAGCACACAACTAGTGCCTTTCGTGTAGACCTCATGTTATTCCCGTAGGTTTTGAAATTAACCAGCCATGCGAGCCAGGAGTGAAAAGCTACCTCTACTCAGAGAGAGCCAGGTCGAAATCCTATCAGCAGTGCTTAATTTGAGCCGGTGCTTTCCGGTGCTCCGCACCGGCACCTAATTGTCAGCACCGGTGCTATGACAGTCTGCCACATGGTGGCGCTGTCCTGCTAATTTCGGTAGAAACACAACAACAGCAGTTTATTTGTTCAATTTACATTAATAATGACTTATGCCTGCCACCGAAGCCATTCTTCTGGCTTTGGAGGCCTGGAATAGTCTGACTTGTCACACTTGTAGAAGTGTGAAGGTTAGTAGCTGTGTATGTACTGTCATTGGACCATTAAAATTACAAAATAGTCCCTGACAGGGGAGATTCACACAGAAAACAATGAATATAGGCCTGAAATTAGTGCTATATTAAAGCTGTCCAGCGGGACAGAAAATGTAATAATGTTTTAAATCACAGAAAACACAAGAATAAAGTGGGACACAATCCTGCGTCCAATGCAACATATATAACAAAGACACAAATTAACAGTAATTCACAAATTCAGAAAAAGGCTCAGGTTGGCCAAAAAATGCTGGTAACTTGTATAAAGAAATGCACCAAGCAAACAATATGTAATGACACCGTTACACATCAGTAATAAATTCAATTGCATTTACGGTGCATATAAGGTCGACGATGTTTCGATCCCGTAGAAACAATATTAGGATCATCTTCAGGACGTGAAAATTACACGCCTGAGGGAATTTTAGCCTGAAAGACAATAGTGAAAGGTAGAGGGGTCAAAAGAAAAATATGTAGATCAAAAAGGCTTTAGAAAAAATGGTCTGTACCATAGTGCTAGTGAGAGACAAAGGTGGTACAACTCTTCCATCCAGACATTGTGTACTAGGTGTTGATACAATACACATGCTGGGTGAAAATTGGTAAGAAACAACTATCTTAAGGTGCAGCAATGGATCAAGTCCTTAAAGTGTTACAGCGTGTGTGCTGCGGGGAAAATGGCAGCCTTGTATACAAGTGGTATAATGGCTGGGGTTGTGATGGGCTAAGTTGTTTCTAGTGTAGCTTACCAAGCGTAATAGCAGGAGGCAAGCAATGAGGCAATTGTGATAATGTCAGAAAGGGATTACTGCGGTCGCACGGAGGTACGTTAGATCACTCGAGCATCTTGACCCTGGTAAAAAGAAACATGCTCTAAAACCAATACGGGCATGCGTTAACTCTTACCATAGCAAAGGAGGTAGCGTGGGATTGGGGCAATTCCCAATTGAGGGTACTGGTATGGAGAGGCGCTGTAACCTAGTAAGAAGAGAGAAGGCGCACTGACAGTGAGAGTGCTGAGGGGGTAGGCACGTGAAGGATAAAAACACCAGCTGCTGAAGGGATTACCTAATTACAAGAAAAGCAGCAACCAATCCAATTTGGAAATATATGAAAGGTGCTGTGAGTCACGCAACAATGATGCGAGTACTCCTGAGCCGGTACAATGACCTGTGCGGGGAGATAACAGCGTGTCAAGAGAGTGAGAAAGGATATCTATGCAAGTAGGGTCTTGCCCGTGACGGGGCTTACCTGAGTATCCTTCGGTACTCTGGTGTGCTCGGGGAATGTGCGAATGGGAGGAGGGTGTATAAGGAAGTGCAGGGAGGGTCATGTGACAAATCACGTGATCGGAAGGTGCCTGGTGACTCGGCAGTAGCGGCCATATTGAAAGGGTAGAATTAGCCGAGCGAAATGAATATTGAAAGAAAGAGAAGGTTATAGGCAATGAAAAGATTGTGGGCACCATTTTTTATAATAAACAGATCCGTTAAGCTGACAGATGGAGCTGTAAAGACAATAAGATACTCAATAGGCAGAAATATTACATGCTAGCGGCTGCCATCTTAGAGCGATAGACAATACATTGGCTACTTGGTAGCTAGAAGAACCAATAACAAAGAAACAGGGCGGCCATCTTAGAGTTGTGGAAGAGCTCAAAAATAGAGAATATTAAAAGAAAGAGAAGGTTATAGGCAGTGAACAGATAGTAAAAAGATTGTGGGCGTCATTTTTTATAATATAGAGACCCGTTAAGCTAACAGATGGAGCTGTAAATAAAATGAGATATCCAATAGGCAGAAACGTTACATGTTAATGGCGGCTATGTTAGAGTGGTAGAAAATACATTGGTTACGTGGTAGTTAGAAGACCGAATAACAAAGAAACAGCGTGGCCATCTTAGAGTTGTGGAAGAGCTCAAAAATAGAGATAGGTCAATTAATGGTTATGTATGACATTATACAAGGTGTATCGTGGTAACCAGGTGTAAAGACATTACATCTTTAAGTCAAACATGAGTGGTGGAAAGGAAGTACACTGGCTCACTCTAAAGAATTCATACATACTGACTTAGTTTGTAAGTGGTACATTTGAAATCGGAGGATGACCTGCGGGAAAAAAAGATAAAGAGGATCAAAGTTGTAAATGTTCAGGTTCAGGTCGGATCTTATAGTAAAGTCGTCCAGTCTTCAAGTCTGTTGAGTCCAGTTTTGATGCTTCCAGTGCGCAGGATCCACTTGAGTTCCTCCTTATTCAGCAGTTGTCCTAGATCTGCTCCTCTTGATGGTGGTTTGATCACACTGATTACAGTCCATCTTAAGTCATCCTCGCTGTGGGTATTGTTAGAGTAATGTACCACCAATGGTGCATTAGGTGTTTTGCAGCGTATTTGACTGCGGTGCTGGCATATCCGCATTCGCACTTTTTGCGTAGTCTGTCCGATGTAAATTTTGTTGCATGGGTTATACAATAGCATAGATTACATTACATGTATTACAGTTAGAAAATTGCTTGGATTCAACCTTGGTGTTATTGAAAGTGAACTTCTTGCCCTCAATAGTGAATTTGCAGACACTACCATTTCAGCATTTGGCATGTCCAATCAAGGGTTCCAATCCCCAGTGTTCATTCAGCATGTCTGCTTGCTTTGTAGTTGGTTGTGCGGCTCTGATCAGGTGACCTTTTATATTCTTACTCTTGCGGAAGGCAAAGAGTGGGCGGTCAATTGTCATATTGCCAGCATTAAAAATAACCCAGTGTTTCAAGAACCATTTGTGCACCTTAAGCGAGACTGGCTGAGCAGATCGTGACACATACTAGTTGTTTTTTTGTGGATTTGGGTTTAAGAGATAAGAGGCATTCCCTGGGGCAATACCAGGCTCTTTTTAATGAGGTTCGCACAAGTCTCCGTGGATAGCCCCGGGCCATGAGTTTCTTAGAAGGAATGATGCCTCACGGAAATAGTCTTCCTTCAAGGTACAATTACGTCTAATCCTAAAATATTGGCAGTAGGGTAGGGAGTCACAAAGTGCTTGAGGATGGTTACTCTTATACCTGAGAAGTATATTACACTCAGTGGGTTTCCTGTATAGGGTAGTAATGAGTTCACCATTGACATGTTGAATGGTGAGATAAAGGAAGGAAATTATATTTTTGTCAAAGGAGAGGGTGAAATTAAGGCCCTGGCAATTGTTGTTAAGCCAGTGCAGAAATTATTTAAGTGTCTCTTCTGTGTCATGCCAAACTAGAAAGATGTTGTCAATGTATCGTCTCCACAAGCCTATGCCTGTGTGGAAGGGATTGCTTGTGGAGAGGATACAGGTTGTTTCCCAGGTTGGAGGCGAAAACAGCCCCCATCGAAGTACCCTTGACCTGTAGGTAGTATTGATCATTGAAGCTGAAGAAGTTCCTAGTGAGACATATTTCAAGTAATTGAAGAATGAAAAGAGGAGGAAATGCATGGGGATGTGGTCTGGTGTTAAGAAGGCGTTCAATGACAAGTAATGCTTCTATTTGGGGAATATTGGTGTAAAGGGACTCGACGTCCATGGTACATAGGATGTCTGAATCACATTTGAATGGGTAGTGTTCCACAACGTTAATCATAGCCATACTGTCTCATATAGCGCTCTGTCTGCGGGACAAAATCTTTGATGAAGAAGTCCATGTATTGTCCTAAAATAGGTATGTAGTCTGATTCTACGAAAAAAACGGAGTTCTGTTTGTAGTGCCAGGAAGTTGGGGTGGATAGTAGGGACATATGAGAGACCCTTACTCAGAAGTGATTGTTCAGGGTCAGTTAGGGCATGTCTGGACAAATTGACGATGGGTATGGTGAGGAGATCATTAGATTGGCCACCATGCAGAGGACAGTATTGCCATGAAGGCCATCACCCAGCAATGGCTACTGACAGCTGCCAGTGCCCAGAACCACACCTTTAGCTCTTTAAGTTTTCTTGGGGTTCTGGTTGCCTTTCTGCTGCTTTAGGCTGAGGGTCACTACACTTGGTAGTGAATACCGTTCCTCCACCCCCTTTTCTGCCAGCTGAGGAGCCACCAACTCAGGCTGGACAGTTGCCTGACTAGTCAGGTCTTTTTGTTGGCTGGGGGGGACTTTACCAGTGCAACTTTTGGAGTTCTCCCTTACTGGGATGGAATCTCCCTGGCCCACTGGAACTGTGGCTAATAGTTGCCCACCTCTCCTACATTGTCTCTTCTTTTTCTTTTGGGGCTTAGCTACACTAAATGTAGGTTGAGCCCCCCCCCAGATTTCTTGGGTGAGGTCTGGCATTGGACCAGTACCTCTCTTTGACTTAGAACAACCTCTGGGTGGTCATTCCCCAGGAGACAATCAAGGGGGAGATCTTTATTGACTACCACCTTTCTCCATCTAAGGGACCCAGCTATTTCTAGGAGCACTACTGCCACATGCCTAACAGTGACTCCCCACCTCCCCTGGGACAGTCCTTTCTCTCTTTGTTTCTCCTGGGACATACTGGTTTGAGAGAACCAACCTGTCATGCACCTCAGTGTGACTGGCACAGGCATCTCTCAGGGCAGTGGCTGGGATTCCATTCACCAGTAGGTGGTGGAAGTGTCTACTCCCCTCTGGGCCCATTTTCCAGTTGAAGGCTAGGAGGACTTCCTCATCTGAGGACCCCTCCTCCAAAGCTACACTGGCAACCCCTGGAGCTACACTAGTCACCCCTGGAGCTGTACTAGGCACTTTGTTTTTAGGACAGCTAGGGTCCTTGGTGTGGTCTCCTGCCTTTTGACAGTTGTGACACCATACTCTGTTGGGATCCCAATTCTTACCTTGGTACCCTGTTTTAGTTTGTGAGGTGTCTTTGGGTCCACCCTCCTGGACAGGTTTTTGGGGGGCTACCTGGGACTCCTTACTTTTATCTTTAAGGGGTTCACTGTCTTTCCTCTGGGGAGGATTTGTAACCCCTTTCTTTTGGTCACCCCCAGTGGACGTCCTAGTTACCCTTGTTTTGACCCAGTGGTCTGCCTTCTTTCCCAATTCTAGGGGAGAAAGTGGACCTAGGTCTACCAGGTACTGATGCAACTTTTAATCAATGCAATTATTCAATATGTGTTCCTTCATAAACAGGTTGTAAATTCCATTAAAGTCATGCACATTGTTTCCAGTTAACCAGCCACCTAGTCTTTTTTACTGAGTAGTCTACAAAATCAATCTACGATTCGTTTTGGGTTTTGTGAGCCCCCCTTGATCTAATTCTGTACTCCTCAGTTGATAGTCCAAATCCCTCAATCAGAGTGCTCTTCATGAGGTCATAGGACCCAGCATCTGCCCCAGAACGGGTTAGGAGTCTGTCTCTGCAGTTACCAGAGAGGAGTGCTCCCCAGAAAGTCTTCTTCACCCTTCTGGCTTCATAAAGGCTGTGAACCATTTGGTGATATCATCACCCTCCTCATATTTAGGGACAATCCCTTTATTGATTTTAGGATCATAAGATTGCTCTTTATCCTTATTAAGATTGCTGCCACCATTGATGGGTGCTAAACCCATCTCCTTTCTTTCTTTCTCTAGAGCCAGGAGTCTGGACTCTAGATCCAGTCTTTTGGCCACCCTTGCTAAAAGGCTCTCCTCCTCATTGAGGCTGTCCTCAATGTCCTCACCAGGACCTGAACCACCTGTGTGGCCTCTAGGTCCCCAGAGGTTAACTCTTAGAAGTTAGGGTACAGTGACCCTTTCTTCCAAAGGAAGTGATGGAGGTGGGTACCTATCTCCGTCCTCCTCACCGCCTTCCTCTTCTGCTTGGTCATCACCATTCTCAGAAGGTTGGGCCTTACCATACTCAGTCAACATCCCCTGGAGCTTTAGTTTGGTTGGATGTGGGCCCATGGCTATGTTTGTAATTCTACATAAGGACCTTACCTCCTAAAAAAAGGCATGTGAAGGTAAGGAGTGAGGTCATGCTCCTCAACCATGTCCTGTATGTCATCATGGTTATCTTCACTAATAGCTGGGTTCTTATTTTGCTCTACCCTTGACTATCGTGACTTGTTATTTCCTAAAATTCTAAAGGGGCTTAAGCAAAGTTCTAACAAGAATTTTAGTAGTTTGGAAAAAAATGGCAATTTGAAAAATCAGGAGTCTAAATGCAATTTAAGAGTTCTGTTGTGTGATCAGGTGGTAACCAAGTAGTCCAACAAATGCAAGTTGTGTATCCCACCGCTGATCTACCAATGTAATAAACTGGCTCTATATATACTACACCAAAATGAGGTATAGTGTGTATAGAGTCCAAGTGACCCCAGAGGTAGGCAGAGGTTAAAGTTAGATAGAACCTTACTATCTAATTGTGGTAGAGTGGTCGAGCCGTAAGGCAGTATCAGAGGACAGTGTTAAGCATTTGATGTACACACTCAGTCAGCAAATAAATTCACACACTCAATAACTGAAATCTAGGCCAATTGTGTTTGTAAACAAATATATACTGTTGTTTTATTTTTAGAACCAAGCGAGCCTGGCACAGGTAAGCATTAAATACTTTTCAGTAATAAGTTACTGGATATAGAACAGTTTCAAAATGCAATAGCAATTGTACTTTGTTTGATTTACAGGGGATGCAGTAGGTTGCTACACTTAGCAAATATAGTACATTGAAATGAATAGGCTTTTTCAGTAAATTACAGGTAAGTTACTTTGTACGTTACTTTTCTTACTCAGTGCTGGATACCTGGATTCAGCACTGGGACATTTCCTGTAAACAGGTAAGTAAATACGTTTTGGTTATTTGTGCGATTTTTAAAGAATATTTTTAGATTTCAAAACTCCACACGGATCTTTTTGGAAAAAAATTGTCAATGTTATCCTATGGAGGAAGAACAAGTTAATGGTTCACAGGTAGGTAATCGACTGTCGGAGTTAAGGTTCTGGGGTTAGACTCAGGGGTCTCCCAGGGTCAGTGATGCACTGTTGTTGCACCCTCAGCGGCACTAGGGTGGCCGGGTGTAGAGTGTTGAGGCCCAATGTTACCCAATGGGGGATAGGGGGCCTCCAGTTGGTGGCTGCTGGCAAGCAGGCCACTGGGTTGTGGGAGCAAAGCTCCTAGAGTTAAGGTCAGGGCAAATGGGGAAACAAAGTAGCACAAAAGGTGTACCCTCAGCGGCACTGGGGCGGCCGGGTGCAGAGTGCTGTTTCGACATCGGGCGACCTGTTTTCTATGGAGAACCTCCGGTTTGCAAAAGCACTGCAGGCAGGGAGACAAAGGACTTCTGGGTTCGACCAGCACTTGAAGAGGTAAGTTGGGAAGTTAAGGGTTGGTTAGGCACAGTCGATTTGGGCACACAAGGCTGTGGGGCGTCGCGTGCAGGGGTGCCTTTTGGGGTTGGATCTTCTTACCAATTCCGAGTCGCGGTTAGGGGGGGCCTTCTATTTTTAGGCTGCAGGTGTCGGCTGGAGGCTTGAGGCAGGTCAGGGGTCACTGGAACTCGGGTCAGGATTGCCGGAGAGACCTCCTTGTGGTGTTTTTCCACTCGAGCTCAGGCCGGGTTCGGCGGGCGAAGAGTGGGCTGGAATCACGGTCTCCGGCTGGTGCCAGAAGCTGCAGTTTGAACAAATCCGATGTTCACGGGAGATACAGTCTTTAAAAGTGAAGGCAGGCAGGTCCTCCGGGTTTCTTAAGGTTGCTGGCTGCAGGACACACCGGGATTTCGCAGGAGCAGGTTCGAGGGGGAGAAAGGCCGGTAGGACTGGGGCCAAGTCAGTGAGCGTCGTCCTCTTGTTAGCTCTGCATGGCTCTTCAGTCCTTCATCTTATCTTCTTTCTTGTTTCTTGTCTGGATCTGAGTTCTTGGTTCAGGGCGGACCCTTAAATACTGTATTTAGGGGGCGTTTTAGGGGTCTTCAGATCAGTAGCCAATGGGCAACTGACCTTATGGTGACCACACTCTTGGTGTGCTCACCCCACGTTGGGGAGTGAGCACAATCCCTAGTCCTGATTGGGGAGTGCCTGCCATCTGCAAGATGGCAAGCACTGGAGAGTGGGCTTCACCTCGCCTCTCCCACCTGAGGGGTGGAGTTGGCAGAGGTGGGCACACCTCCTGAGCTGGCTAGTTTTTCCCTCCTGTCTTCCCGCCGAAAGGGAGGGGAGACAGGAAGGGGGCCTGCTCCTGATAGCAGGAGAGGCTGGGGGTCGCATTACAAAGGCTGCCAGGCCTTTGAAGCTCCCCTGCCACAAAGAGCTCTTCCTGGCCTGGGGGAGGTGTGAACACCTCTGCCCTGGAAAGGATTTGTTTCTGGGCTCAGGAAGCGTAGGCTCCCACCCTAGGGGTCTAGAAACATTTCTCTTGATGGCAGGCTGGTGTGTACCAGACAGGGAACCCACCAGAGGCTGGTTGATTTTCAGGGGGCATCTCAAAGATGCCCTCTCTGTGCATTTTTCATTAATTCCCACACTGGCATCAGTGTGGGTTTAATCTGCTGTGAAGTTTGATACCAAACTTCTCAGTTTTCATTGTAGCCATTATGGTGCTGTGGAGTTCGTAATAAGAAGCTCCCAGCACCATATACTCTTAATGGCAGCACTGCACTTACAATGTCTAAGAATGCACTTAGACACTGTAGGGGTACAGGGCTCATGCACCTGTACCCTCACCATTGGCATAGGGCACCCGGCTAGAGGGGTGACTGATTTATGCCAGGGCAGTGGGTTGTAGGCATGGCACACAGGGATGTGTGCCATGTCGACTCTTTACTTTCTTCTGCACCAAAACACTCATCCTGCCAAGGCAGTGTGTGTGTGTGAAAAGGTACAGGGCCTCTAAGGTTGTCACAATAAGTGCTGAAGCCCTTAGAGGTCTTCCCTGGTCACAGTTCCCTGGGTACCTGTGGTACCATTTACCAGGGGCTGACCTGTGGCTAGAGATGCCAGTTGGGTTAGTTTCGGGGAAAGAACACAGGCCCTGGGAACCTGATTGTCAGGGACCCAGGGCACATCAAGTCAAAGTGCATCAGTAGTCTGGCAAAAAGAGGGGGGGTTACTGCAACGGAAACCCACTTTCCTGCACAAGCTCCCCCCAGCCCAAAGGCCAGGAAACTCAGCCAAACCTGGGAGAGTCTTCCTAGTCTTTCAGGCGAGGAAGAGTAGAGGAAGTGGTTTGAAAGTTGCAGGGCCTACTCTGCTTTACATCCTTCTGTCCAGGTCAGTCCCTTTAGGGAGCTGGCCTACCTCAACAGTTTCAGGACCTAATTCCCAATGCTCTTTTCCCAGCTCTTTACCCCATCTTTTTAGGTTGTGCTCAGAGGTGCCTTCCTCTGCACTTTCTAAATTAGCTAGGGCAAAGCCCAGCTTACCCACAGAGGTCACCCACAGCTTGAGCAACCCCACCATGACCAATAGAGTCAGGGGGCCTAACTTGTTATTTGGCAGGGGGCCAGGCCACCATGCCAAGGACAGTACTGCCATGAAGGCTAGCACCCAGCAGAGGCTACTGACAGCTGTCAGTGCCCAGAACCACACCTTTAGCTCTTCACTGGTAGGTGATGGGGTTACTTTACAGGTTTCTTGGGATTCTGGTTGCCTGTCTGCTGCTTTAGGGTGGGGGTCACTACACTTGGTAGTGAATACCCTTCCTCCACCCCCTTTTCTGCCAGCTGAGGAGCCACCAATTTTTGCCAGCTGAGGAGCCACCAACTCAGGCTGGACAGTTGCCTGACTAGTCAGGTCTTTTTGTTGGCTAGGGGTGACTTTACCAGTGCCACTTTTGGTGTTCTCCCTTACTGGGATGGAATGTCCCTGGTCCACTGGAACTGTGGCTAACATTTGCCCACCTCTCCTACATTGCCTCTTCTTTTTGTTTTTGGGCTTAGCTGCACAAACTGCCGGTTGAGACCCCCCAGAATTCTTGGGTGAGGTCTGGCATTGGACCAGTACCTTCTTTGGCTAAGACCAACCTCTGGGTGGTCATTCCCCAGGAGACAATCAAGGGGGAGGTCTTTACTGACTACTACCTTTCTCCATCTAAGGGACCCAGCTATTTCTAGGAGCACTACAGCTCACATGCCTAACAGTGACACCCCCCCCCCCCTTCCCGGGACAGTCCTTACTCTCTTTGTTTCCCCTGGGACATACTGGTTTGAGAGAACCAACCTGTCATGCACCACAGTGAGACTGGCACAGGGATCTCTCAGGGCAGTGGCTGGGATTCCATTCACCAGTAGGTGGTGGAAGTGTCTACTCCCCTCTGGAACTTCCAACTTACCTCTTGGGCCCATTTTCCAGTTGAAGGCTAGGAGGACTTCCTCATCTGAGGACCCCTCCTCCAAAGCTACACTGGCAACCCCTGGAGCTACACTAGGCACCCCTGGAGCGGTACTAGCGGCTTTGTTTGCATATGGCCCTGTCTGAACTGGGGTGGCAGAGTGGGCTAAAGAACGGTGATGGATTAAACCCAGATCAGTTGACTGGGGGTGAGTGCTTGCAATGTTCAACCCTCCGTCCATCATTTCCTTTGGTTTTTGCTTTGTTCGCCATAAGTTGGTAGGGTATGCTCAGACGTGAGTCCCTTGCTCACTTTGCCACTGGATTCAAGCAAGCCTGGCTGAAGACGGCTGAAATGCCAGAAACCAGTCCTAGGAAGCTTGTTTCCGGTCCAGGGAAGACATGGCTTGGCAGTTCGGGCTGGACTGTTCCCATGTGGCACAGGGTCAGACTGATTTGCATATGGCCATGTCTGAACTGGGGTTGCAGAGTGGGCTAAAGAACGGTGATGGGTTAAACCCAGATCAGTTGACTGGGGGTGAGTGCTTGCAATGTTCGACACTCCGTCCATCATTTCCTTTGGTTTTTGCTATGTTTGTAATTCTACATAAGGACCCTACCTCCTGAAAAGGCAGTTGAAGGTAAAGAGTGAGGTCAAGCTCCTCAACCATGTCCTGAATGTCATCATGGTTATCTTCACTAATAGCTGGGTTCTTATTTTGCTCTACCCTTGACTATAGTGACTTGTTATTTCCTAAAATTCTAAAGGGACTTAGCAAAGCTCTAACAAGAATTTTAGTAGTTTGGAAAAAAAATGCCAATTTGAAAAATCAGAAGTCTAAAGGCAATTTAAGAGTTCTGTTGTGTGATCAGGTGGTAACCAAGTAGTCCAACAAATGCAAGGTGTGTATCCCAACGCTGCTCTACCAATGTAAGAAAATAGCTCTATATATACTACACCAAAATGAGGTATAGTGTGTATAGAGTCCAAGTGACCCCAGAGGTAGGCAGAGGTTAAAGTTAGATAGAAACTTACTATCTAATTGTGGTAGAGTGGTTGAGCTGTAAGGCAGTATCAGAGCACAGTGTTAAGTATTTGATGTACACACTCAGTCAGCAAATACATTCACACACTCCATAACTGAACTCTAGGGCAATTGTGTTTGTAAAAAAATATATACTGTTGTTTTATTTTTAGAACCAAGCGAGCCTGGCACAGGTAAGCATTAAATACTTTTCAGTAATAAGTTACTGGATATAGAACAGTTTGAAAATGCAAAAGTAATTGTACTTTGTTTGATTTACAGGGGATGCAGTAGGTTGCAACACTTAGCAAATATAGTACATTGAAATGAATAGGCTTTTAGGTAAGTTACTTTTTACGTTACTTTTCTAACTCAGTGCCTGGATACCTAGATTCAGCACTGGGACATTTCCTGGAAACAGGTAAGTAATTACATTTTGGTTATTCGCATGATTTTTAAAGAATATTTTTAAAGATTTAAAAACTCCACACTTAAGTCGTTTTTTTTGGGAAGAATAAAAGTGCATTGAAATGAATAGGCTTTTTCAGTAAATTACAGGTAAGTTACTTTGTACGTTACTTTTCTTACTCAGTGCTGGATATCTGGATTCAGCACTGGGACATTTCCTGGAAACAGGTAAATAAATACGTTTTGGTTATTTGTGCGATTTTTAAAGAATATTTTTAGATTTCAAAACTCCACACTTGGAAACTTTCTGGAAGAAAATTGTCAGTTATCCTATTGAGGAAAAACAAGGAAACAGTTCACAGGTAAGTAATCGACTGTGGGAGTTAAGGTTCTGGGGTTAGACCCAAGGGTGACTACACCCTTGGTGTGCTCACCCCACGTGGGGGAGTGAGCACAATCCTTAGTCCTGATTGGGGAGTGCCTGCCATCTGCAAAATGGCGAGCACTGGAGAGTGCGCTTCACCTCGCCTCCACCACCTGAGGGGTGGAGTTGGCAGAGGTAGGCACACCTCCTGGGCTGGCTAGTTTTTCCGCCTGTCTTCCAGCTGAAAGGGAGGGGATACAGGAAAGGGGCCTGCTCCTGATAGCAGGAGAGGCTGGGGGTCGCATTACAAAGGCTGCAAGGCCTTTGAAGCTCCCCTGCCGCAGATGGCTCTTCCTGGCCTGGGGAAAGTGTGAACAAATCCGCCCCAGAAAGGCTTTGTGTTTGGGCTCAGGGAGCGTAGGCACCCACCCTAGGGGGCCAGAAACATGTCTCGTGGTGGCACGCTGGTGTGTACCAGACAGGGAACCCACCAGAGGCTGGTCGATTTTCAGGGGGCATCTCAAAGATGCCCTCTGTGCATTTTTCATTAAATCCCACTCTGGCATCAGTGTGGGTTAAATGTGCTGAGAAGTTTGATACCAAACTTCTCAGTTTTCAGTGTAGCCATTATGCAGCTGTGGAGTTCGCAATGACAAGCTCCCAGCACCATATACTCTTAATGGCAGCACTGCACTTACAATGTCTAAGAATGGACTTAGACACTGTAGGGGTACAGGGCTCATGCACCTGTACCCTCACCACTGGCATAGGGCACCCAGCTAGAGGGGTGACTGATCTATGCCAGGGCAGTGGGTTGTAGGCATGGCACGCAGGGATGTGTGCCATGTCAACTCTTCACTTTGTTCTGCACCGAAACACGCAGCCTGCCAAGGCAGTGTGTGTGTGTGTGAAAAGGTACAGGGCCTCTTAGGGTGGCACAATAAGTGCTGCAGCCCTTAGAGGTCTTCCCTGGTCACAGTGCCCTGGGTACCTGTGGTACCATTTACCAGGGGCTGACCTGTGGCTAGAGATGCCAATGGGTTCGTTTTGGGGAAAGAACACGGGCCCTGGGAACCTGATTGGCAGGGACCTAGGGCACATCACGTCAAAGTGCATCAGTAGTCTGGCAAGAAGTGGGAGGGAGTTACTGCAACAGAAACCCACTTTCCTACAATCATTAATTGCAATCTAACATATTTATTTTTACATTTCTCTAGTTGTTCTGTAAGAGAGATGTTGGCATTGGGAGTGGGTTCCGTGGAGTCTGAAAACAGGGACGGTCCCTCATGTATTTTTTTGATATAATCCTCAGAGTACAGTGGGGCATGGTCTGACATAGCACTATGTGTAGAGATGGATAGTGAAAGGGAAGTCTGAAAGGGAGAAGGAGGGATATGGGGAAGCAAGGAAGGTTACCCACTTCGAAGAGGGGCATAGAGTCAAGAACCCTTTCAATCGAGTGATTGTACTCACTGTACTGTCGTTGGCAGCACTGGCATTGGTAATGTGAGGTGCAAGCTGCAGTGGCCTCATGACGAGAGCCCCGGCACTTATCCTTTTACAAATTAAGCACTGCCTGTCAGTAATATCCACATTGCGAACATTTCCTTTAGGTCCTGCACAGTCACCCCAAAACTCTGCCACTAGGTGCAAATATTAGATATCTTGCAGAGTGGAAGATTATGAACTTCGATGACAGGAGCAGACAGTAGCTGAGATTGTACCTTGCACATAGGTTCTTTTGAATTTCTCCAAGACGGACGATAATGGTACGGTTACCCCACATAGTTTTGTCACTAGGCGCAGGCATTAGATACCTCATGGGGTATTACCATGACCATTTAACTTGGTGACTTCAACAAGCATTTAGAGTGAAGTCACATTGCACACTGATCCTTTTGAATCTCTCAAATATGGTCGCTTCCAGTACATGAGAACAAGTACCTTTACTTAACTAGTATATGCAAATAGAGCTTGGTCAATATAAATCCTTCTTTTAGGATTGCACGGTGCTACATAGCTTTTTAACTTTATTTGCACAATTATCTAACTGAGGTTGAAATAGAGGGAACTTATGATTGTATTCCGTTATGTATATGTATTAACATGCACATTTCAAAATGGATTCCACTTTTACGAGAACTCTATGGTCTGTTACCTGTACTGTCCATTTTTTATTTCATTCCCTCTTTATATATATATATATATGTATATATATATATATATATATATATATATATATATGCAGACAAAGTCCTGGACTCCCAATTTCCCAAAGGGAGTTTGAACGCAGGTACCTCAGTTAATGTTCGAAAACTGCCATTCCAAAGAATTGCACCAAACGGCTTCAAAGTTTCAATCCTGACACTTTTTATTTTCAGTTCGTTGGAGAAATGTGTCCGCCTCAGACGCGTTTCGATCGCCTCCGCGATCTTGATCACCTGACGCGCTGATGCCGGACCTCCCATTAAAAAGACAGTTTCACCCAATCACAAAGTTGACTCAAAGTAAACATAAACAAAATACTTTGATTGTGGGAGTGTGACATCGTAATCACTGTTGCAGATAGATTACTGCGGTTAAATCCAAATTAATTAATCAACGATGTGAATATATCCACATTTTATAAAGATCAAAGGTTAAGTGCTAAACAGCAAATGAAAATTCATGGCAAGTGCCCCATAATGCCGTGATACTAACATTTGATCACTAACATGATCTAAAATCTATTAATTAATTCCAATGAATATTCACATTAAAGCTCCCAAAATACCAAGTTAATAAAGTTATCCAAAAAACGATATAATTTCGTTTAAAAAGGAAAGAAGAGATAAGAATACTTGAACAAAAGGGGGGAAAAGGAATAAAGTAAAAGGAGGAGAGAGAGGGCGTAACAGAAAACAGAAAAGTAAATTTCTGTTCAACAGATAAACAATGCAATGTTGATGCTGTGTTTTTGTTATAAGACCGCCGGTGTAAAGTGAAGACAAAGGAAGTTGAGTGATACAATGACAAATTGCTTAAACAACAGACCCTACACATACAGATATTTACAAAAAGTTGTGAAGGTCTTCACTCGTATTCATTCCATTAGGCATTTTAGTGTCGAGTAATAGAATGAAAGAAGATTCTAACTGCCAAAGTTGTTTCTCTCTGTTACCCCCACGAATTGAGGGGGGGACTGCCCCAATGACAAAATATTTAAGGTCACAGATTTTGTTGTCATGGATGGCTTTGAAATGTCGGGCAACAGGGTACGTGGAATCCGAGTTAACAATCGCACGTAGATGTTGCAGAATGCGATTGAAAACCGGTAATTTGGTGCTGCCAACATATTTGAGGTGACACGTGCATTCAAGCACATACACTGCAAAGTCAGTACAAGTGAAGTGATTTTTTATTTGGACCGGAATGTTGCTGAATGCTGTGTAGTACTCAGAAACATTGGTTCCAAATTTGCAGGCATGGCACGAAGAACATTTAAAAAAGCCAGATCGTGACAGCCAGGTCGTTTTAGTCATGGATTCAGGGCTAGATTTAACCAACGCATCCCTCATAGAGGGAGATCTCCTGAAAGTAATGTTTGGTAAACTGGGCAGTAAGAATTTCAGAGTCATATCAGTCAGAACAATTGGCCAATGTTTGTAAATTATTCTGCGTAAAGTTCTGTTTTGTTTACAAAATGTAGTGATTAATCTGATGGGTTGCATGACCTCATTAGTCACTTCACAACTATTGGCTGTGACCTGGTGTTGTTTAGATAGAAGGCAGATTTCCCGAGGACAAAGATTAGCTTAGTCAAGGGCTTTTTTGAGGTTGGATGGTTTGTAGCCTCGAGCAAGGAATCGGTCTGATGCTTCTTTCTGACATTGTTCTAGATCAGATTGCCGGCTACATATACGCCGTAAGCGGAGAAATTCCCCATAGGATATACTGTGTATGAGATGGGGTGGATGAGCACTGCTGGCATGTAAGATGGAATTCCCAGCAGTGATTTTTCTATGTAGTTTGGTTTCAATGTGATTGTCTGAAATAAAAACCTCCACATCTAGAAATTCAACCCTCTCAGTGTTGATGGTAGCCGTAAATTGCAAGTTCATAGTGTTGGTGTTAATAGATGTTGCAAACAAAGAAGCTTCCTCTTTAGATCCCTCCCAAACGATAAAAATATCGTCAATATATCTGCCGTAAAAGCGGATGGGTGTGTCCCACATAGTCTTATGGGTGACCCTGAGGACATGCTCCTCCCACCAACCAACCAACAGGCAGGCATAGGTTGGGGAAAAACATGCCCCCATTGCCACCCCCCTCAATTGTTTAGACAAAACTTTATTGAAGAGGAACACATTATTATTGAGGCAAAGATCAATCATTTGGAGAAGCATAGCATTGTGGTCATTGAAATTAATTGAGCGAGAGTCCAAAAAATGTTTTACAGCTGTCAACCCTTGAGGATGTAAAATGCTAGTATAAAGGGAAGCTATGACGAGCGTTATTAGTGCAAAATCAGGTTGCCAATTAATTGCTTGTATCTTTTTCAAGAAATCGCCAGTATCCTTGATAAAGGATGGCAAAGCAATCATGTGAGGTTGGAGAAAATAATCAACATATTTGGACATAGCTTCCAAAAGGTTATTCCTGGCAGAGATGATAGGTCTGCCAGGTATAGGGTGGGTACCCTTGTGAACTTTAGGAATAAAGTAAAGGGTGGCAGTTGTGGGAAAGTCATTCTTAAGGAACAAATACTCGTTTTTGGAAAGGAGACCCGTTCTTTTCCATTGTGCCAAAAGGGAGGATACAGATTTTTTGATTTGTGCTAGATGATCACGGCCTACTGTACAGTAGCAGTTGATGTCAGATAGGTGGCGTTGAGCCTCCTGAAGATAATCACTTTTAGGCCATAAAACAATATTACCACCCTTATCGGCACCCATGACCACTATTTGGCTGTTCTCACGAATTTTCTTGATCAAAGCCCAGTAGTTTCTCAATTTCAAATTTATTTTGCCACATTGAGAGTGAGTAGACACATTGAGTTTTTTCAGATCACCAATAACCATATCACTGAAAACATCTACAGAGTCTTTGGGCATAACTGGATAGAAACTAGAAGGTGGACGAAACGGACTGGCAGCCGCCATTCCCGTGTTAATTCCTTCAAGTTGTTCTGAATCATTGTCGGATATTGTACAGTCCGAGTTTTCTTTAGCCAAAGATTGCATAGTTTGAAGCATATTAAAGTCCCGGACTTGTAACGTATCCAACATAGTGTCAGATGTACTAGCCACATTGGTAGATTTATTCAATTGGAAAAACTTTTTTAGTTTGATTTTCCGGATGAACTTATAAATGTCAATGCGAGACTGTTTTTAAGAGAAGTTGGACTCAGGACAAAAGGACAAACCCAAAGTTAACAATTGTTTTTCTGCTTCAGTCAAAACCGTGTCCGTTAAATTGATGATGGTATTGTCCTGGGAGCCTAGCGTTTCCATTTCCGTCCCCCTCTGCCCCCTATATATATATATGACTTCTTTCCGACAGGATTCCGGATACTCAGGAAGCCAATGATGGACACAGACCCAAAGTAAGTGCTTACAAATTTGTTATTCTTCCATAGTCGTCGATACGCGTTTCGGCTCTGGCGAGCCTTGTTCACTCAACATGGATACATTTTTTTCGTGAATTTAAAGTGACCGTGCAAATTAAACTTTCCGCACGTGATCGGTACCCGTACGGACATAGAAAAGATACTCATACAATATAAAATTCATAAAATCTGCATTTCGAATGGTAAATCATAAGAACATATAACTGGTTCTCGGTTGATTAAAATCACCAAAATTGTAGAGTTGCAAATATCATTTTGTTGTGCTATTAGAACATATTGTATTATATATGTCTGGGTTTGAAACCAATTGCTACTTATAAATTCTCGGTCACCATGGGGAAGAGCATCATTATGTGCAAGTAACAGTAGTGAAATCGTGTGAATGTTAGTTAAAAGTTTTTTAGATAAAACTCGAAACAGGTCATGAGTACAATTAAATATTAAATATTGAATGTTAAAACCTGAGAACATGTCCAAAATTTGAAGTATGTTTTGGTTTTGGATAGACTGATAAAGTGATCGTCAGCATAAGGGTAAAATACAGTGTGTAAAGCAAGATAGGTGAAACATAGTATATAAAATATAAAGTATAAAACGTCAGGAAATATGGTAACGGTATTTGTGACCTTGAGATTGTGACCATATGCTTATAAGCAACACAAATTGTGTGCTAGAGGTCCGCCAGTGTGTGACTCTAAATATTAGCTGTTCATTCAAAAATGTGCAAAATACTGTGCCCGAATTGGATAATAAATATGGGGAAATTGAAGAGAAAAAGTTTAACATTCCAAATCCTAATTATATACTGTAAAAGATGAAAAAGGCAAAATCCTACACGATATCAACTTGGTGACAACTCAATTGAGTAATCAACCAGGTTGGATAAACTTGTTATATATGTTCCTGTATGAATATACTTGACATATTATAGACACGCCTACATGATATTTACAAGAATACGAATGTACAAATAAATAAATAAATATATAAATATATATATATAAATGAGTTACATTCCATAAAATCTTAGATAAAAGATACATGTCAACCATATTAAATATTGAAGGATAAAATACCCTGTGTGTATATATATTGGACTGCCTGTGGATGATGCATTGGTAGTGTTGCTGCATCTATCGGGCACAAATAAAGAGTCGCATAGAGAGTAATTATAAGCATGTATAAAGATCTTCCGTCACATTAAGACCGTTAGGGTGCTTGGTGTCTAATTGTATAATGTATCTTGTTTCAAGTTTCCTGAGTTTGTATTCACGGTCACCGTCTCTTCTGCTAGGGGGTACTGCATCTATTACAAAGTAACTGAGATCTCTATTATTAGAGTGGTGGAATTTTTTTAAATGCCTTGCAACAGGGTATGTATTGTCTTCATTAGTGATTGCACGGAGGTGTTGTAAGACACGCTTGTGGACCTGGAGTTTGGTACTCCCAATATATTTTAAGCCACAAGGGCACATCAATACATAGATAGCAAATTCCGTTTTGCAAGTTAAAAGTTTAGTTATTTTGTATTTCGCATTGCAAAAAGGGGTGGTATAGGTCACCGTGTTGATTCCATAAATACAAGCTTTACACGTCTTACATTTGAAGAAGCCTTTGTGTGTTTGTAACCATGAGGTTTTTTCTATGATTTCAGGATTGGTGGATACCAAACAATCTCTCATGGACGGTGCCTTGCTGTAGGTAATGGACACCCTCTGCGGTAGCAGGGGGCCCTATTACCGGATCACATAATACTAGCGGCCAACATGATTGGATGATTTTGTGAATTGCCTTAGGTTGTTTGCTAAAACCCATAATGAGGCGAAACTCTTCCTTTGAATTAGTTTTGTCAGTTCCATCACTACTCTCAGAGCTGTTAGTTGTTAGTTTATCCTGCATTAAGATCTTTCTATCCACAGCCATGGTTTTAGAGATAGCTAGTTCAATGATTTTTAATGGGTATCCCCTTTCTAAGAATCTGATTTTACTTGATTCTTGAGCGACTTTGAGATCAGTTAAAGTGCTACATACCCGTTTTAATCGCAGCATTTCTCCATATGGTATGCTGTTTATTAGGTGTTGAGGGTGGGAGCTGTCAGCATGTAGGATTGAATTACCAGCTGTTTCTTTTCGATATATGCGCGTTTCTAATTTGTTATTATGCACATATATCTGTGTATCTAAAAAGTTAACTGTGGTGTCACTTATAGTAGCTGTGAATTGAAGATTTAGTGAATTGCAATTAATGTTGTCAACAAATTGTTGCGCTTCTTCTATGCTACCTTGCCTTACCAGAAATAAATCGTCAATGTAGCGGAGCCAGATTTTGATATTACTCTCAACTACATGTTGGTAATCTATGTTGAGGACCAGCTCCTCCCACCAGCCCATGTGAAGACATGCGTAGCTGGGAGAGAAGCTGGCCCCCATAGCTACTCCCCTCATCTGTTGTAAAAGGAAATTGTTAAACATGAAGATATTATTCCTGAGGCAATACTCAATCATAGCTATTAGCATTTCATTATGTGACAAAAATTCCACTGAGCGTTGTGACAGAAAAAATCTAATAGCATTGATACCATTGGAGTGTTGAATACTGGTATATAATGCAGAGACATCGAGTGCCAGCAGGAGATAATCTTTTGGCCATTTGAAGCCCTGAATTTTTCTGATAAAATCACTCATGTCACGTACATATGACGGCAATTTTTTAACAAAGTCCTGTAAAAAGTAATCAACATAAATGGATGTATTCTCTAAGAGTCCTTCTTTTGCAGTTATTATGGGACATCCCGGCGGGTTGGAGATGTTTTTATGGATCTTAGGGATGAAATAAATTGACGGCGTCGTAGGATTGTCCTTTTTTAAGAATTTAACTTCATCTTCACTGATCAGGTCTTTTCTTCTCCAAGATGATAGTTTATTGTAATAATCCTGATAAGTTGATTTAAGGTGAGCCGTGTTGGTGCGACTATAACAGTCTTTGTCATTTATTTGTCTGAATGCTTCTGTTTTGTAGTCCTCCTGAGACCATAACACAATATTTCCTCCTTTGTCGCTATTGCGTATCACAATATCTTTGTTGAGTTTCAGTTTTGTCATTAGATTGTTATATTTGAATTCTTTTTCACAGTATTGTTTCTTGGCCATCATGGTGGATTTATTAAGTTTTTTCACTTTGGTGGTCACCGCCTCATGGAATGCATCAATGAAATCATGCAATGCTATAGGATTGAAATTAGATTTAGGTTTGAAAGGAGTGAGTGCATTTTTAGCAGCAAGTATGTTTGTCGTCTCGTTGCAGGGTTTCTGTGTAAGATTTTGGGTTGATTTTCCGTCCCAAAGATCTTGTAGCTCCTGGGTTAGGGAAAAGTCCGTATTGATGGTATTGTCATGGGTCATTTGTTCACCAGTTGAGGTTTGATTAATCTTTGTATCCTCTGACCCCTTTAAGATGTGGAACTTTCTAAGTTTGAGCTTTCTGACCCCCTTATATATATTCATTCTTGTGGAGGCATAATCAAAGTTCTTTGCTGGACAGAAAGACAAGCCTAGACTTAAGATTTCTATTTCCTCAGGGCAAAGATCCGTTTTGGAAAGATTAATGACAGTGTTATTAGTTTTGTTGGTATTGTTTATCTTCGTTTCCAATAGCCTCGACCCCTTCTTTTGTTGCCGGCGTTTTCTATTTGCTTTGCGCCTTTGCCCTCGTTTGAAGTTGGCATTAGCCCTGTATAGTTTTTTTGAGCCTTCGGTCTGAGGGTTGATCTCCTCTCCTCGCACAAAAAGTTCAATTCCTCCCCTGGTGAAGGTTTGTTTTTTGAAGATGTTGACTGAAGCACTCGCTTCTCTGATTCCGAGTCACTCCCTGCTGCTGAACTGAGGTCCGAATGTGTTGTTTCGTTATTTACTCTTGTTTCTTGTAATGTACTATTGGATGACATTGTTGTTGTTTTGGCTCTAGAGATTCTAAGGGCATCATATTTTTTTGCAAATGTAAATATTTGGCCTAATTCATAATCGTTTTTGTCTCTTATGAATTTCAGAGCTTTACGTTCTTTAATTTTTTCTTCTTCTTTTTTCAGCCTTGTAAGCATCTCTTTGCGAAGTTTTGTAATTTCCTCAGTGTTAGTTAATTTATCCAGGTCATCATTAATTTCGTCAATTTCAATCAATAGTCGGGCTCGGTCTTTGTCAGCATATTTGATTAGAATAAGTGTCAGCTTGTGTGAGGACTCGAGGTTGCATTCAGCCCATTCACGCATGAGGGCTGGGTTCGGATCTTCATATGTGGGGGCAGTAAGGATACGTAAGCCTCGTGGTATTCTCCCTACTTCAATATATCGCTGCAATGAGCGTGACTCCCACCACTTGCTTTGTTTTGCGCACATTTTTTTCTCAAGCATTTTGAATTTATAGTTTATCGAGTTAGTTTCAGGTGTACTTATTGTTTCGATTTGTTTGGAATTGCGTGTGGTCTGAGGGGTATCGGAAAACATTTCCGTAGCAGCCGCCTCCCTCTCTTTCACCGTATCCGACGACATAAGGAAAATGTAGAAGATCGTATATAGCGAAAGATCGCAAATGCGGTCGTCTTCACTAAGGTGCACACTCCTCCACCCCAGTATACTCAAACGGTCCTACCTGGAATTCCTCCGAGTTCGCCTTGTCCTCCGACTCGGTGTACTGCGGATTGTTCCGGGATCTGGACGAATAGTCAAGTTCAGGGGGGGTCTGGCATCTGATTCCTTCTCGGACTGCAGTACTTCCGTGTTGCCCCGGATGTGTTGATCCACTGAAGACGCCGACCAAAACGAAGAAGGGATCTGTGTAGGACCGAGTGGAGACAAACGGTCTAAAATATGACTTCTTTCCAACAGGATTCCGGATACACAGGAAGCCAATGATGGACACAGACCCAAAGTAAGTGCTTACAAATTTTTTATTCTTCCATAGTAGTCGATACGCGTTTCGGCTCTGGCGAGCCTTGTTCACTCAACATGGATACATTTTTTTTGTGAATTTAAAGTGACTGTGCAAATTAAACTTTCCCCACGTGATCGGTACCCATAAGGACATAGAAAAGATACTCATACATTCATAAAATCATAAAAACATATAACTGGTTCTAGGTTGATTAAAACCACCAAAATTGTAGAGTTGCAAATATCATTTTGTTGTGCTATTAGATCATATTGTATTATATATGTCTGGGTTTGAAACCAATTTCTACTTCTCGGTCACCATGGA
Source organism: Triturus cristatus (assembly GCF_964204655.1). Taxonomy (NCBI): domain Eukaryota; kingdom Metazoa; phylum Chordata; class Amphibia; order Caudata; family Salamandridae; genus Triturus; species Triturus cristatus. The sequence continues at coordinate 1,620,941,353 of NC_140589.1, read as the reverse complement.
GAAGAGCATCATTATGTGCAAATAACAGTAGTGAAATCGTGTGAATGTTAGTTAAAAGTTTTTTAGATAAAACTCGAAACAGGTCATGAGTACAATTAAATATTAAATATTGAATGTTAAAACCTGAGAACATGTCCAAAATTTGAAGTATGTTTTGGTTTTGGATAGACTGATAAAGTGATCGTCAGCATAAGGGTAAAATACAGTGTGTAAAGCAAGATAGGTGAATATATATATATGTATATTCTTTCAAAATGTGCCCATGCATGAAGACGCCACTCAGCAACAGTCGATTCAACTGAATTTAACGTAGGCATACCGGCATTTCACCTTCTGATAATTACAATGCCTAATGTGTTTCGGAGATGCCTATCTCCTTGTTCACAGGCTGAAAACGTGCACATTACCGGAAAAGGAAACTCCATCATTTTATTCAATTTTGTGCCCTCCAGTGGGCCTCTAAGGTAAGTTCACTCTTGGTGCAGGCTGGTACCTGTAGTTCCCTTTGTATCAATTATTACCCTCCAGTGGGTCGGTAACGTGCCGTGATTTCTCTCGATCTATGACCCCTCCGTGGGCCTCCAGAATGCTTGTGCCGGTTACTTTAACCAGCCTGCACCGAGAGTGAACTTACCTTAGAGGCCCACTGGAGGGCACAAAATTGAATAAAATTATGGAGTTTCCTTTTTTGTTAGCATTTAAGTGATGTCACTGACCATTTCATGAATGATGTAATATAGGACGTCATCAGCAGTGCATTGCGGGGGTGCGAGTTATAGTTAGCTGAACTAACTATAACAGCCACATTTATCTGGTTTTGTACGAGTGAAATGTCCAACTAACTATAATGTCCCTGAAACCTGTGGTTCTTTCAGTGAATTTCTAAGGTTTTTTAAATGCTAATTTCTAACTATAACGTTCCTGAAACCTATGGTTTTTTCAGTGAATTTCAAAGGTTTTTTAAATGCTAATTTCTCACTAAAACGTCCCTGAAACCTATGTTTTTTTCAGTGAATGTCAAAGGTTTTTTAAATGCTAATTTCTAACTATGCCTACAGAGGTAGGACATGTGCAGAAAGAGGAAGAAAGGCACAGAAATAAACAAGAGAAATGCAGAAAGAGGCAACAGAAAATAAGTGCAGAAAGAAGCAAGAGATATGCAGAAAGAACCAAAAAAAGGGCAAAAAGAGGGCTTGTTGCAAAGTCATCCTGTGCCCCCAACTTTTTGCTGACTGGTACAAGTGGTAACTGACTCTGACTAACCAGGCCCGGAGGCAGTGCTTTGCTAAAACGCACTTAGAATACAGTAAAAACTCCTACATACACAAGGGTACACTATGGGGTGGGGTACGCCTGTGATTGTCATGACCTCCTCTGTAAGGCCCTAGTATATAATAGGGCAGGGGGATTAAAACTACCTCTAAGTCAGAGGTGCAGAAAGATGCTTCTTTAAGTAGTAGTCACGTTTTCAGAGTGGTGGAAATAGGGTGCTGGACCTCCGACCAACGCTCAGGATTTCCAATGTGTAGGACTTACAGGAGATACCAGGAGGGCTTCTTGGACCCCAAACACCCTCAGGAGTAAATTGAACTTCATCCCCCATCCCGTAGTCTGCCAGGAGGCGTGTTTGCAGAGTGGTGGAGAAAGGGGGGCATGGCCTCCAAAGACGTCTTGTGTAGGCAAAATGGTCCCAGCACAAAACAAACCATATAGAATAAACATCAATGAACACTTGGACGAAAAAACTGAAAAGAGTTCAAGTGTTGTTTAATCACATTGAACTAAAGTAAGCATGTAATTGATTCAACTATTTAGACAAAATCTTTTAAACAGATAATGAATGTGCCCCGAAAAGGAGGGAAAGGGAGGGGGGAGGGGTCAGTGATTGAGTGTGGAATTTAAGGGAAAAGTGAAAACAATAATATATCCACTTAATAACAATCAAATTGGTCGGCATTATTTAATCAATGCCACATATTATACATAGATCCAATCGTAAGATACATTACAAACAACTTAGAAGAGCGCCATGTATAATGAAAATCACAGTGCACCATGTACTGGTGATGATACTGGCAGTAATGTTGTGTCGACGTTTCGACCCCTTGATTAGTGTAGGTATTCACTAGGACCTTACAAAGTGGGGTCTTTCTCAGGACTGGGGTGCGTGTGGAAAAAAAGGGAGGGCACCTATAAAAATCAAATAGAGCGAGTGTAAGGCTGATTAATCTCAATTCATCTGGGGGAACACAATACATTAGAAGTTCCAAGAGATTACCGTATCTGCCAGATGGCAAGGTTCTAAGGCGCATAAAGTCGTCAAAGATAAGGGGGTTGCAGAGCCTCCCAACGGTACGAACGGAGAGAGTGATTGCCACCTAAAATTTTTTATTTTTTTTGTTTTTTTGGGGTAATCATTAATACAACAGTCTCCCACAACTAAGAGATCAAAAAGGTATAATTAATTGGCAATAACTTACTCAGCCTCAGAGAAACAAATCCTCTGTCGTATAATCCAAAAGCCGTCCAAAAACAGCCTTGTTGGAGCCGTGGCCACTAACACACGTGCTGGGGTGAAAGATGGGGCTGGGCCTCCGCTGGATCCCCGAAGGGGAATGAATCTAAACATGAGAGAGGAGGATTAAAAATCAAAGCTGCGGACCCTGCAGCAAGTTTAAAAGTCATAGAAGGGTCATGGGGAATATCATATAGCAAATGTATGTTAAGCCCTACCCCAACTAAAAACGAGTCTATGTTCAGGGTAATTGGTTATTGAATTAATGGTGAAATTCTAGCGCTGTGGTCAGGGTAATACGCTGGCACTACCCAAATAAATATTCCGGGATGGTGCTGAAGGAGAATAGCTATCCAGAGACACACATCGGTAAAAAATCACGCTCTGGTCGGAGTCTGGGTGCCCAAGTGATTACGCTGACAGCGCGATGAAAACTATCCTGATCGTTTATGATTAAATTAAAGCCTGACGGATGTTCCCTTTTCAAAAACCCAATTATCAAAGCATGGAAAATTTCAAAGGAGCAGGACTCACCCTCGTTGTTTAACCTCGCTTCATGAATGAGAAAGGCAGCGCGCGATCTCACCGTTCCAATGCCTTTGACGGGAGACGCGAGAGAAACACGTGACCCCTGTTACCGTGCTGCCGCTAGATGCCGGTTTGGGCAGTGTATTGGAAAAAAGACTGGGAAGTCGCGTTAGATGCTAGTACAGGTGTGTAAGTTGTGGGAATCTAGTGTATGAAACCCTTAGTGATATCACCAGCTCATGGGTCTAATTCATAGATCAGCTGATACCTGGACAGTAATTTGACAAATGCTCGGGCCCAGCGCACATTTAACAATTACATTTAGAAAAACCTTATTATTTGAAGAAATTATTATAATGCATGCTAAATGATCATTCACTGACGATGAAATCAACATACATTGGTAGTCTAATGAACAACAAATTAACGTCGTTTAAACACTTAGGTTGGAATAAAAAGGGTCAAAATGAATTGTGTACGAAAAACCTTATTGGTACAATCAGCTCGTGGGTCTTATTCATACGTCAGCTAAAAGCTGGACAATGTTTCAACAGAGACTCGGGCCAGCTCTCTATTAACAATTGTGTTAAAGAAAACATCATTCTGAAGCATGTCATTATATTTAAAATGTATATTAAATGATCAAGGTGCCATTCACTGACATAGATATCAATATACATTGATAGTCCGATGGAAAACAAATTAGCGTTGCTTTGAACACATAAGTTGGAGAAAACAGGTCGCAATAATCCATAGTCATACATAAATATTCAGATCGAGAATGTTCAAAACCTAAAGATATTCAATATGTAATGATATTAAAAGAGAGGGGGGAATTAATTCCAAGTCACCCAAAAGGAGATGGCACATAGAGGAATCTAAAATCCCTCAAAAGGAGATTATGAAAATTAGGTTCGCTAATTGTGCGTTGCTACCATCTAATTCATTTAACCCATTAGCTACTGTATCCAAGCGTATCATCCATTTGGATTCTCTCACATTCAGAATGGCGGATAGATTGCCACCTCTTGGTCCCAACCTTACTTTCTCAAGCACCAACCATTGTAGGTCTTCAGGATTGTGATTCTTCAGACCACAGTGCTCAACCAAGGGGGCCCCTACTACGGTACACCGGATCCTACTATGGTGTTGCAGAATTTTAGATTTAACTTTCTGTTGTGTTTGACCAATGTAGAGTAACCCGCAAGGGCAGGTTATGCCGTAGATCACATTGGCCGAATTACAATTGGTAAGTGAACTTAAAATGATTGAATGTTCTTTATAGACAAAGATTTTCGTCGTATAGGTGGTTTCGCAGGCCTTGCAATGTCCACATTTGAAATGACCAATTATTGGTGGGAGGTTCCAAAGTTCTTGAATTGTGGGTTTTGTTACAGTCTCCAGAAAGGAGTGGACTACATGATCCTTAACGCTCATGGCTTTTTTGAAGGAGTGCATTGGTGGAATGGGTTGGTCAATATCATCTGCTACCAAACTCTAATGTTTGTTTATCACTTTCTTGATTGCATTACTTCTTGTAGAAAAAGTAGTGACACAAATCATTCTCTGTAATGTCATGTCTTGCTTATCTTTAGGTGTTAATAGGGTCTCTTGAGGATTGAACCAAGCCCTTTTTCGTGCTTTCTTCACCAATCTCCTCGGGTAACCTCTTGTTAGCAATCGGTTGCTTAGATCCTCAGATTCAGCCATGTAGTCCTCCTTTTTAGTACAATTTCTACGAATCCTCAAGAATTGTCCCACCGGTAGGTTGTCTCTCAAACCACGTGGGTGATGGCTGTTATACCTGAGTAGAGAATTGCGTTCAGCCGGTTTGCGATATAGCGTTGTATGCAGTTTGTTGTCCTCACAGTAGATCTTGATATCAAGAAAAGCAAGTTCTTTGTTGTCAGACTGTATTGTAAACTGGATATTGTTATTGCATTGGTTAAGCCAATTATGGAAAACAGCCAGATCTGTGGAATCGCCATTCCATATTAAGAGTATATCATCGATATACCGTTTCCATAGGTTGATCTTATCAGGAAATGGATTGTTATTAAAAATAAACAATCTTTCAAACTGGTCCATATAAATGATGGCCAGATCTGGGGCGAAGGCTGCTCCCATAGCTACACCCATTGTTTGAATATAGTATTCTCCTTGGAAGAAAAATACATTTTTCTTCATGGCGATCGTCAGTAGAGAGATAATTAATTCTGTGGGTACTCTCATTGGTGATGGTCGTGTATTCAGAACTTCACTTATAATTGTCAGGGCCGGTTCCTGGGGAATGCTGGTGTATAAGGACACGATATCACAGGTCACAAGTAGTTGCCCACTGGGATCAAAAGGTAATTGATCAACCAGATTAATAGTTTACATCGTATCTCTCAAATATGCTTCAGTATTCTCTGCCAGTGGTTTCAGAAAAAAGTCCACATATTTGCATAGAGGCTCTAGTAAAGAGCCACATCCTGAGACGATGGGACGTCCCGGTGGGTTGTGAATATCCTTGTGAATTTTGGGTAAGGTATATATTGTCGGTAATTGGGGATGCTTCTGATTCAAGTAATCGAACTCCAGTTTGCTTAGAAAGCCTTGTCTGTGAGCTTCAGAAGTGATTCTCAGGATTTCATCCGCCAATTCCTTTGTGGGATCCGACCGCAGTCTAGAGTAGCTCACCCCATCTTGGAGCTGTCTCATAATCTCCGCTTTATAAGATGTCGTATCCTGAATCACGATAGCACCACCTTTATCTGCAGCTTTGATAACTATATCCTTGTTATTCTTAAGTTTGGTCAGTGCAGTTCTCTCCAATTTACTGGTGTTTGGGATGGTATGCTTGTATGTTGACAATAATTTCATCACATCTGTTAGTAACATATTTTCATATGCCAAGATCTTATTGGTCATGGTGTTCATGGGGGGAACAAAGGTAGAGGGAACCCTAAGTCCTGTAACTGAATGTGATGGATCGGACATTGAATGTTTAAAGAAATATCTCAAACGGATCTTACGGAAAAAGCTATGCAGTTCGATCCTTGTGTCAAAATTATTCGGATGGGACGTGGGTACAAAAGATAACCCCTTGGACAGAATTCGTTGTTCGTCTTCATCCAGGGTGTAGGATGAAATATTCACCACCGGGTTATCCTCTTCTACCATCTGTATACTTTGCGTCGTGTCGATATTTCTCCATGATTCTCCGGTTGGAAGCGGACCTGTTTCACTGTGGATGCCCGGCCCCTCTCCCAGTTCGTTGTATTTGGTTGGCGGCCGCGACACGACGCAAAATACAGATGGTAGAAGAGGATAACCCGGTGGTGAATATTGGATTGCTGAGAGTGGTCGGAGGCCATGCACCCTTTTTACACCACTCTGCAAATGCAGCTCCTGGCGCACTGCTGCTCGGGGGAGGAAGTCCACTTGTAACCAGACCCCCTGGGAGGTGGCGATCCCCGGGGCTGCGGGGGGGGGCGTGCCCCCACATGTAAATTGGCAAAGCCTTGGGGAGGTGGTGGTCACTGGAGCATGTGGGGGGGCTCAAGCCCCCCAAACACATTTAAACATTTTATAAAGAGAGCCCCGGGAAGATGGTGGTCCCGGGCCCCCTCTATATAATTTGGGATTGCCCCGGGACCTGGCCGACCTGGGGGCTTAACAATAACACAGCACGGGATCCCACGCTTTGTTTATTTTTTTTATTTTCTCAGCAGGATTCACGCACCCAGCATGAATTCTGCCGTTTAAAAAAAAGAAAAGCTTTTATTTGGCCCTCAGCAGGCCTAGGGGGTCAGGGTGTTTCTACCCTGCCCCCTTTTCTTGTTTTTTTAATGTTTTTTTCACTGTTTTCTTGTGACTCGGTTACCGAGTCACAAGATGGCTGCCAACACTTCCTAGTTTGGAGTGTTGGCAGCCAATCAGAAGTCAGCTCATGCTCGGGAGGAGTCGCGACTCATCCTCGGTGCTCAGATATCTAAACTTTTCTTTTTCTAATTTCTCAGGAACTACTAAACGGATTTACACCATTAAAAAAAAGGGCGCTTCCTGGACCAAGAACTACCTTTTTGCCAAAATTGGTGTAATTCCATTCAGCAGTTCGGGCTGTAGCTTTGTCTAAAGTTCCTATCGGAATTAACATGGAGAAAACGCGTTTTTGCCCCCCCTTTTTTCTCGGCCCCCGCTTGACCAACCACTCTGAAACTTATAAGACAGGAGCTGAACGAAGCGCCCCATTAGTTTTGAAAATTTTGCGAAGATTTGTCAAGCGGCGCCAAAGATACTGTCAAAAGAAAAAACGCTTTTTGAATAGAAACAAGGTCCTAACAATCACTACCTACTGTAGGTAATATGTGTGTATATATATATATATATATATATATATATATATATATTACCTACTGGCGGTCGCCAGTAGGTAGTTATAGTTAGGACCACGTTTCCATAGGAAATCCGCAACATTCTATTTTGAATAACTTTGGCGCCGGTCGACGAATCCTCGCGAATTTTTCAAAATAGGTGGGGCGCTACGCTCCGCTCCTACCCTGAAAGTCTCGGGGGGATTCGTCAAGCGGGGGCTGAGATAAAAGGGGGGTCCCAAAACGCGTTTTTCCCATGCATTTTTCCATAGGACCTTTAGACAGTGCTACAGCCCGAACGGCTGAACAGAATTACTAGAAATTTGGCAGAGAGGTAGTCCTCAGGTCAAGGAAGTGCCTTTTGTAGGTTTGGTGTAAATCTGTTCAGTAGATTCTGAGAAAATAGCCTTTAAATCAATATATATATCTGAGCCAGCTTACGGTGCGCTTACGGTACGCTTACCGTACGCGTACGGTGGCGTGCGCGAGCGCGATTCTGATTGGCTCTTAGATCTTAGTAAACATTCGAATCGGTCGAAACCAGGAAGCGGCGGCCGCCATTTCGTGTGTTTCACTCAGAAAAAAAAGAGTGATAACAAGAAAAGGGGGCAAGGAGGAGAGTTACAGACCCCCTAACATTTGTAAGGGGGTCAAAGAAGGACAGAAAAGTACAAAGAAAACATTTATTGATTTTAAAAAAAATCGCGGGGTACGCGTACGGTAAGCGTACGGTAAAAAAAAAAATAAGAAAAGAAATGAAAATCAGATTTAAGTGTTTAGATATTAGGGGGCTCTAAAAAGAGCCGTTGTGTTTATGAAGTGATTTTTTAGTGCTACCTACAAGTAAGTACCGATGCAGAGTCTAAGGTTCAAGAGGAAGACTCTGTTCCCTTCATCATTGAAGTGCACACCATCTCCTCTATAAATGTCTTGCATGTCATAACGCAAGTTGTTGTGGTAAATGGAACCCATACCATAGTCACGGAGGAAAGCAGAAACAGATTTGTTGACGTGCTTTCTTGCTTTGTCAATCTGCGGACAGAAATGATTAGACCAGTTCCATTTTTGCCTTTGGCATATGTTAGAAAACACAAAGGCAGTTTTAGGGAAAAGTGAAAACAGTTGTGCAAAGGTGTCCTTCATAAGCATTTCCAGACCTACCCCAGTCAAAGTGCCTAGGTCATTGCCACCACAGTGCACTATTATGAGGTCAGGGTGTTGGTTTTGCATGAAGGATTTCACCAATGGCATCAATTGGTGCCACTTTAACCCTCTCTGACCAATCCATTTAATGTCTACATTTGGCAAAGCAAGGTCTCTCACCATACCTGTTTTCTCTGCATACTTTTCACTCCAGAAGACATAGCTGTGCCCTACAATCCACACTGTGAACATCTTCAAAGGAGAACTGGATGCACTCAGGAGGTGTAATTCAGTAGAATGGCAATATGAAAAGAAAGACAGTTTGGAAATGGAGGCATACATATTTTTTTCATAAAAAAAAGAACTGATTGGCTGTTTCATACCATTCTAGAAGAAAAACTAGGCTGTATGTGTAAATTAATAGAAGCATGTTTTGTATTGGTACAGAAAAATGTGTTACCAAAGAACAGTACTATGGATTTGCTGTTAGGTTTGAAAAGTCAAGCACTCTTGCTCTGTGGAATTGAAACATTGTTTGGCGAACTTCTGACCTGACTCCACACAGCAGTGTTCCATGAGCTGTTGCTATGGTAGCAGGCAGAAGTCAAGTTGGGGGAAGGGTACTAGGCAGAAGTCAAGTTGGGGGAAGGGTACTTTTGGAAAAGGGTTGGTTTTCAACCAATAGAAATGTGTGATTACATTTGAAAAAAAGGGGCAAGCACTGAGATTTGAAACTAACATGTATATGTGTGGAAAAAGAGAGGGAAAGTTTGCCATTATCTGGTTCTGCTGAGAGGAGAGAGGTGTAAAGAACAGAGATCCTGGCTCTGATAATCTGCTGTTTGAGTGCCACATTTCTTTCACAACTAACTAATTTTAAAGGTGAGTTAAGAGTTTGAGAGGGGATGTATATGGTAAATTAAGAAATGAATAATAGAAATGCAATTCTTTTTGTTGAAGTTGTGTTTATTATTTTCTGTTTTGGGAGAAATTTAAATGTGAGGAACAAGTTAAATAATATGGACTATGTTTTCACAATAAATTAAGGTGTACTGGTATAATAAAAGAATAGTTTAAGGGTTTGAGGTTGGACTCAGTAATGCAAATACATTCAGCATCACTAAGGCTGTTTGCCCTTGCTGGAGTGTAGGCAGTCACCCAGGTTACAAATGGTGCTGGTCTGAAAAAGCAGTTTGGACATGTGCTTTTTAAAAAATCTGAAAAGTGGATTCATAATGTGTTAGTCTGTAAAAGTGTTTATCACTTGCCAAAAAAAAGAGCAGTAAGTGTGCTTTCAAATTGGCAAAGAAATTTCGTTTTGTGACTAATGTGAAAACATGACTCTGTGTGCAAAGAGGAATTATAGGCAGAGATTTATTGCGTATTGCTCTGGTGATTTCACAGTTGCATTTGATGGAAAGGGGGAGCCATTTTTTGGTGCAGAAGCAGACTCTTAGCACACACCCATATGTGTACTGTATTATTAAATGTTTTATTAAATATTAATACTTTTTTCTTTTTTTTCAGATTGAGATAGAACATTTTCGAAAACTAGAACCATTTTTAAAGCAATTAAAAAAAAAATTAAATGAATAAATATTTTTTTGAGTGGGTATGGTAAGTCAATAATGTCATGGTCCCTTTTTTCCACTTCTCTACAATCACATTTTCAGTTTTTAATTGTAGTCTCTCAAGGACCTTGTAATGTGATAATTGATTTTTAGTGTTTTAAAAAAAAAAAAAAAAAATTACGCGTACCGTACGCGTACGGTAAAAAAAAAATAAAAAAAGTTTTTAAAAAAATATATAAAAAATAGATGAAAGGTAAGGTTGGCTCTTAAAAGAGCCGTTGTGTTCATGCAGGGACAGAGGAAAGAAAGATTGGGAATATTAGACGGTACGACAAGTGTGCTGATCTATTTTACTGTTCACTAGGGAAACACTGGTCTCCCTATAAGTAATTAGATCGTGACAAGTGGCGCACCGTACTTCAACCCTCGCAAACCGAGGGTTAATTTCCAGAGGACCAGAAAAAGGAGATGCTCCCCCCACAGATGAAGGGCTCACCTGACCTGCAGAAGAAGGACTCGGCCCTGCAGATGATGGTCCAGGCTGAGCTGCTGTGGATGTGCTTGGTTGATTTACTGAAGGGTTACCTTCAGTAAGTCGAGCATGTGTCCTTCTGTGTACATCCTTAAGGTGTCTCATCATGGTGTGATTCCCAAAGGAATACTTCCTGTCAGGATTACCTCTTGAAAGTACACGCTTACACAGCTTGCGAGTCACTAAGGGTGCATTTACCTTTTGCTGGCCTTCTGGAAAAGTAAAATACTCCCATACGTAAGAGGTCTTTTGTTTCCTCGCTCTCTGCCTCAAGGTAGTGCTGCTAGCCTCACTCTCAGAAGAGCTCTGCTGTTCTGCCATCGTATCACAAAGACAACCCAGCTCCTTCTCCTAAGGGATCACAAGCAGAAATGAGGGGAATGGGTGTGGTGTAGGAGAGTTCTAGAACTGAAAGTAGTTTCAACCAATCAAAAGTTGTGTTTCATGATCACATGACCTACCGTACGCTTACGGTACGCTTACGGCAAAAGTACGCATGCGCGTAAAAAAGACACGCGCTCGCGCGCATGCGCATAACAGTCACTCCCGACACTTCCGCGTAACGTGCGCGTGTAGCGTACACGCGTACGCGCCCCACGCGGAGTACGCGCGGCTACGCAAATTGCGTAACTATACGCAAACAGCGTAGATAAATTACGGACATTGCGTAAACCGTACGCTTACCGTAAGCTTACCGTACGCGCACTAAAAAAAAATAAAAAAAAAAGGAAAAAATGTATTGCTAATAAATTTTACCTGTTTATTTTATAAAAAATGTTTAAAAAAAACATATTGTAGAATTTTAAAAATTTAACCATAGTCTTTAAAAAAGGATAGAAAATTAAAATAAAAATATGTAAAAAAAAAAGAAGAAAAAAAAAAACAATTAGCATTTAAAAAACCTTGCAAATTCACTGAAAAAACCATGGGTTTCACACACGTTATAGTTAGGAATTAGCATTTAAAAAACCTTTGAAATTCACTGAAAAAACCATGGGTTTCACACACGTTATAGTTAGGAATTAGCATTTAAAAAACCTTAGAAATTCAATGAAAAAACCAAAGGTTTCACACATGTTACAGTTAGCTGGACATTTCACTCGTAAAAAACCAATGAAATTCCCCCGTTATAATTAGTTCAGCTAACTATAACTCGCGCGCCCGCAATGCACTACTGATGACGTCACATATTACATCACTCATGACATGGTCAGTGACATCACTCATGACATCACTGATGACATCTCAAATGACATCACTGATGACATTATCCTTGTGACAGAGTGGTAGACCTCCTCTCACCCTAATATAACCTTTGATACACACATTCAAAAATAGAGACTAAACTTTTCAAAACAATGGACATACCAATACCAGTTACAACAACCTGTTCAGTAATTCTAAGATCCACATACACATCCACTCATCCACCAACAATCCTATACAGTCACTCATACATGTACTCATACATCATATGTACTCATACACCTAAACATCCTGTAACACAATGCCACTCATCCATAGAGTTACTCACACATAGTCACTCATGCTAATAAAGAATCAAACATCCATTTACTTGCATATACAGTTATACACACACCACCACACTTACTTTTACAGAAACTTACACATACTTAGTCTTTTAAACAATCACTTATAGAAACACATACTTATTCATACAGGAACTCTTCCAATCTCTCACTCTCACATATACTCACTTATAAACACCAATAGTCATATATACTAGTTTAAAACATATGTAGTTACTTATGAAGACACTATTGAGACAGTCATTCACTCACTAACACACCCATGCACACACTCATCCACCCATACAGTCCTGCACACATGCTGTCTTCAACACATACAAACAGTGAATCACTCATTCATGCATCTATGCACTACGTAATACCCCCCACCGCACCATGAAGACACTCAGACACTCATACTGATACTCAAAAAAACAACTAATAACCTATATAGACACTCATGTAGCTACTCACCAACCCATGCAGCCACTTATATACCAAGTGAGAGACTGATACAGGTATTTACACATTTAAACATTACTCACTAAGCCATGTATTCAAAAAGATACACTTAATCAGTCAGTTATACAATCAATTTTTCAGAAACAAATCATCAATTTAGACACTTATATACTCATTTATTCTTCTATCGACCTTGAGATATACATATATAAAACATATTTAATTTTCAGAAAAACACACATTCACTGGATGATGTCATCAGTGATGTCATTTGAGATGTCATCAGTGATGTCATGAGTGATGTCACTGACCATGTCATGAGTGATGTAATATGTGACGTCATCAGTAGTGCATTGCGGGCGCGCGAGTTATAGTTAGCCGAACTAACTATAACATGGGAATTTCATTGGTTTTTTACGAGTGAAATGTCCAGCTAACTATAACATGTGTGAAACCTTTGGTTTTTTCATTGAATATATATATATATATATATATATATATATATATGGATCTGAGTTAACTACTGCACGGAGATGCTGGAGCATCCGATTGGACACCTGCAATTTAGTACTGCCAACATATTGAAGATGGCATACACATTCTAATATGTAGACTGCAAAATCAGTTCTACTAGTAAAATGTCCCTGGATCTTGGTGGGTTTGGACTCAAATGCACTATTATACTCAGTAGTGTTTTTTCCAAATTTACAAGCTTTGCACGAGCTGCATTTAAAAAATCCTGTTCTTTTGGATACCCAGGTGCTGGAGGCACTAACCTCTGGGCTTGTTTTGACAAGTGCATCCCTCATAGAGGGTGCACGTCTGAAGGTTAGGGAAGGAAGTTCTGGCAAAGTTTGAGACAAAGTTAAATTCTGTCAACACTATATGCCAGTTCTTGTCAATAGGTTCAGATGAATTGCTAGAAGTCTCAGAACGGATAGTGATAGTATTAGTAGTGGTGTTCTGTAAACATACCTCTCTACTGTGGCTATTGGCCCTTAACATAGATGATTTCAAATCCTTGATTTTGTAGCCCCGAGCACTAAAACGTTGGAGAGCTTCCGACTGACAGAGTATAAGATCTGCGTCAGTGCTACAAATTCTCCTTATTTTCAGAAACTCGCCATATGGAATGCTCCTAATCAGATGGTTAGGGTGGGAGCTACTGGCATGAAGTACAGAGTTTCCAGTTGTGCTCTTTCTGTAGAGCTTAGTATGTATTGTGTCACACTCAATGTATAACTCCACATCCAAGAACTGTACACATTTGTTGCTAATGTGGGCGGTGAAATTCAAATTCATCATATTATTGTTGATGGTTTCAGCAAAGTGATTAGCAGATTCTATGGATCCTTTCCATATCACACAAACATCGTCTATAAATCTCCACCAGTGGAGTACATATACATCAAACAGTGCCTTGTGGGTACTCCTGAGGAAATGCTCCTCCCACCAGCCAACGTGTAAACACGCATAGCTGGGAGAGAAGCATGCCCCCATCGCCACACCATGTAGCTGTTGAAAGATCTCTTTGTTAAACATAAAATAGTTGTTCATAAGGCATGTCTCAATCATTTTTAGAATCATGGCATTGTGTTGATACAAATGAATACTGTGTTTAGCTAAGAAATACTTGACCGCTTCAAGACCATCTGAATGGTGAATGCTTGTATACAAAGAGCAAATGTCCATTACAATAAACAGACAATCCTCCTCCCATTTAACGGTTTGTAGTTTGGAAAGGAAGTGGCCAGTGTTTCTAATAAAAGAAGGGAGATTTTCAACAGTCATGTAAAAAATAGTCAACATATTTAGACATGGGCTCTAAGAGACTTTTCTGAGCCGATATTATTGGTCTCCCTGGTACTGGTGTTCTATTTTTGTGGACTTTTGGAATAAAATACCGTACTGGTGTTATCGGATATTCATACTTTAAAAAGCAGTATTCATTCTTGCTTAAAAGGCCCATACGCTTCCATTGGGCAAAATCTTTAAACACAGTATCTTTGACTTGCCTGAGATCATTGAATGTAGCTTTTTTATAGCAAGCATCATCATTTAGGTGACGTGATGACTCCTCCATGTAAAGGGCTTTTAGCCACACCACTATGTTGCCCCCCTTGTCCGCCTTATTGATGATCAAATTACAGTTATCTTGTAACTTGCGCATAAGGTTAGAATACTGCACATCCAAATGCCTTCTTTGCTTCTGTTTGTGGAAGACAGTTTTGTTCAGTTTCTTAAGGTCCTCAATGACACAGTCACTGAATATGTCGATTGCATCTTTAGGCATAGTCGGAATAAAGGTAGAAGGCGGACAAAAGGGGCTAGTTGATGGACTATTGCACCTGATACCAAGTTCTTGTAAGTCCTCTTGTGTGGAGCTTATTGCGTTGTTATCATTGTGGTCCAAATAGTGCATCGACCTAAGTACACTGATGTCAGATACCTGAAGGGTGGAGCAAGACATGCCAGGTTGTGTGATGAGGGAGGCAGCCTCTGTTGCTTTATTCAATTTGAAATGTTTGAGGAGCTTGAGTTTGCGAATCAATTTGAACACATCCACTCTGCATTGCACATATTTGAAACTGTTTGTGGGGCAAAAAGAAAGTCCAAGTTTGAGCAGTTGTACTTCTACTGTTGCAAGCTCGATGTCTGAGAGATTGATGACAGTATTATCCGGATTTTTCATGGTTGAAAACCACTTCTTGGCTCTCCCCCCTCTGCCTCTGTTGCTGCCTCCTGAGTTTGCGCCTCTGTTTCCTGCGTTTGATTCTCCTTCGCCCGTTTTCTTCACAGGATTGTGTGGCCTCAATGTTTGGCGGCTGTCTTGTAATAAAAAAACAATTCTTCTCCTGGCGTGGTTTGGGGGCAATTGTGCCTGCAAGCTGCTGTCCCTGCTGTCGTCTGAATCACTGCTACTGCCGGCAGAACTGATATCAGTGCATGACGATTGCAAGCCTGATTGAGCCGGTGCAACAGTAACAGAGGTTTTAGTAGCCAATTCTTGTCTTTTAACAGTGTCAAATTTCTTTGCAAAAGTGAAAACTCTGCCCTTTTCATAGTCCCTCTTATCACGGGCACAATTAAATATTTTTCGTGTCTTTATTGTCTCTTCATGTTTGTTTAACCGTACATCAATCTCCTCACGACCTCTTTTAATTGTCTTCTTGCTTATGTGCTTCCAGTAGTTGATTGACCTTATCGACTTCCTTTAAAATGTCAACCCTGTCTATTTCTGCATATTTTATAAGAATAGACACCATGTTCATAGAAGCTTCCAAATTGTTTGTGGCCCACTCCTTCAACATGAGTGGGTTAGGGCTCTCAAATGATGGCGCTAATATCACCCTTAATCCTCGCGGGATCCTGCCCACTTCTTTGTACTTCATAAGGGATTTTTTCTCCCACCATTTCGTTACCTCCAAACGTAATAATATTTCCAAATTTTTGAGCAATGACTTGACATCGTTATTACTGTTGGAGTTTTTATTTTGCCCTCTTAGCACTTCATCAACTTCTGGTAAGTTGAGGAAAAGGGCATCTGCCACGGCCTCTCTGTCCCTCAGCGCGTCTGCTGAAGAGGTCATTTTTAGATGCTCTGCAATATATGGTAATGCACGACAGTGCCCGTAGAAACTGTTTGTCGAGCACTCGATTTGAACACCACAATCCCTACCACCCGCAAAATGTCTGTCGGTATGCTGAACCGGCTTACTACTAGGGAACTTCCGACTCTTCGGGCACCACCGAAGCTCCGTAGGGAAACATCAACTCCAGACTGTGGGGGGCTGACGCGGACATTACTCCTTCCATGTTAGAAATCAATCGCATCCGCGATGTCGACTGCACACCGGTCAGCCACATGTTGGTGGGAGGGTCCGTATTGACGAAGACGGCCGTACTTCGCCAGAATCACATAAAGAAGCCACAATCCTGAACCACCAACGTCACGGCGATACACAGGTACGGACCACAACGTGGGTTTTTCCAAAGTGCAGTGCTTTATTGCAGAAATTCTCAGCATCAATCAAATGTGTCGGCAAGTGCCCAGCATGACGCGTTTCGACCGCATTATTACGGACTTGATCACATGAGGCGCTGGACCTAATGCAACCCTTGAATAGTGACAAAAGTGAAAATGGTTCAACCACCCCCCTAAAAATCATAGCGCTAAAAGACACACTGGGAAGGCACTTCATTGAAACAGTCTTATACATATTAAAAGAAAGTCTCTCTGCCTCAACATTTCTGTAAAACATTTTAAAATTGATGGAACAGGGGGGCGTGATCTGGCCACGCAGGAAGATGGCCGCCTGACGGGTGAGCTCCGCCGCGGGATGAGCCCTTAACGGAATTCTCTCACCTTCCATCGGCTTTGGAGTCTTCTTTTCATGTCCTGCTGCAGCCGGAAGGTGGGGGGCAGGATTTGGGCGGGTGTCGGAGGCATGACGACAACGGCTCTCTGTTGCTGACCGTTTCGACGATGTTCTGTTGTGTTGCTATCCGGCGCACTCTGCCTGACGTGCTCCCTCAGGCCGCCTCACTCTCCTCATGAAGCCGCGCCCCCGATGTTGACGACGGGCGCCTGCCTGGTTTCACTTTGGCCGCGCCTCCTTCAATTTGCCTGCAGCAACACCTCCTTCAGGAGTTTCATCTGACAGGAACCATGATTTTTGCCGCGTTGTTCGTCAGCTACTGGTAGGGCTAATTTCTCCTATACTACTGTTGTAGCACCTTTGACGTACATTTCGCACAGGAATTGTGCATTCCATTCTCTACACGGTCAACGGCTCTCTTGTAATTGGAATTTCTGGTTCCTCAAGTTCAGCTGAATTTAAAAAAAAAAAAACTGAACCTTTCGCTCTTTTGAGAGTTGTTTCTCCACACCTTCACTGCAGCTGCAATTTTGCGCTTTTTGACTATTGTATAAGCTGGTGCTTCATGGAAATGGCTTTCTTTAGCGCAGACTGACTGACATACATTATAGTGTGTCTCCTTATAATGTCGTCATAGCGCTCTTGTCAACTTTTTCAGTCAGGAATTGTGTTCTCTGCTCCTGCATGGGCCATGACTAGTCTGCATTCTGGAATATTGATTATTTAAGCCTCGCCATAATCGCAAATTTGTCTGCCACCTCCATAAGCGCACATACGCTGTTTCTCATTCTATTACTGTTATATTTCTGTGCCCTTTTGACTATAGCGATAGTTGATACCTTGTCATTGCACAGATACCACTTTTTGAAAATATGCTTTCGCATTCCAGTGTCTGAAAGTGAGACATAAGCTCCTTTTGGGGGGGGGCAGTGTCTTATTATCATATATATGTACAGTTATTAATGGTGCTGCTTTTGCATATTCCGATACTTTGCCATATTTTTTGTGCTCACATATAGGTATTTCATAACATGGAAAGACGTCTTCACGTATTTTCAAAGTTTCCATCAAGCCTATTCTCCAAATGTCTGCTGCCAAGCAAGGAAATAAGACTCCTAAACCACTTCTTTTCGCAGAAGCTCTTAAACAATCTACTACTATGCCAACGAAAGGCAATGCATCCTCCTCGGCCCCTTCACCTCACACTTTGCCCTCTAATGGTGGGCAAGCGCCGGCGGCAACTATGCAGCGTATTCTGCATGCAATATCTGAGGTTAGTCGCCGACTAGATGACATGAACCTTACAATCACGTCCTTGGCTGAGGAGACTAAATCGATTAGAGCAGAAATCACCAGATTCCATGTGAAGGTTGAATCCCTGGACTCCAGAGTTCTGGCAATGGAGTAACGATTTGATTCCCTTCCAAACAAGGACCAAGACCTTTTATTCTTTCATAGCAAACTCATTGATTTGGAAGACCGTAGTAGGAGGGACAACATCCGTTTTTTTGGTTTTCCAGAGCGCATTGAAGGACAAAACTCCAGTGCATTTCTGTGTCGTATACTTCCAAAGCTGACTGGCATTTCTTTCACTCCACCTCTGGAGATACAGCGGGCTCATAGACTTGGCCCTCCACGTAATGATCCTGCTGCGCGACCACGACCGATCATTGCCTGTTTCCTTCGCCACGAACAAACAAGACAATTACTGGCTTCTGCTCGGTTACAAGGCTCCTTTTCCTTTGATGGCCATCGGATTCATATGGCAGCTGATTTCTCTAAGGAAACAAATGAGCGGCGGAAAGCCTTTCTCTCCATGCGACCTCAATTACATCAATTAGGCATTAAGTATGGCCTATTTGAACCTGCACGTTTTCGCATCACCAAAGATGGAGATTCTAAGGACTTTTATGACCCAGAGCATCTTCAGCAATTTTTGGACTGTCTTCAACCTCAAGATATTATAGCACTACATTTATTTTTAATATATTATTTGCTCTCCATATTACAATTTACAGTATATCATTATTAGTCCTGCATTTGTTTGGGTGCCTTGGCGCCTAATTGTTTGATTCGTGTTTTACTAATTCATTTTGTGCCTGCCTGCATATTGGTTTAAGTCTATTTATATGCGCAACGTATGTTCTATGCTTTTAGGTTATTCTATGTTATCTAATTACTACTCGATCTCTTCTTCCTGAGCAATGCTTCACAGTTTCTAAACCCCTATTTTGCTTTCTCTTACTCTTCTATTCTCCTCCATCGTACTTGTGTTCTATATCAAAATGTTTTTATGGGCTCTCCTTCTATACTATTATTATTTTTCCTAATCCTTTCTCTTTTTCTGTGGGGTTTTTTCCCGCGGCGGCGCTCCAGTGCGCCCAGGCCCGCGGGTAACAGTTTTCGGTCTCTTGATCTTTACTTGCTACTACCTGATATTTTATAGTTTTGTTTACTATTGTACCATCTGTCCAAATCTCATTTTCTTTTCTTTCTTGCTCTTTTAATTCTTTCTTTATGTTTTTCACTTGAACCAGTCTTTATCCTTTGTTCCTTTTGATTAGCTCTGAACGTTGGTTTGTGTTTAATTCTTCTTCTGGTATTGATATTGGCACTATTCTAATATGGCAAAAGCACATTCTCTAAATACAATTACTTGGAATGTACATGGTCTCACCCATTACATAAAACGGAAGAAAGTACTCTCTTACCTTCAGACTAAACATGTAGATGTAGCTTTGCTACAAGAGACTCACTTGGATGCTCTAGAATCAGATAAACTTTGCAGAGATTGGGTGGGCAAGGTTATACATAGTAGCATCCAAAAGGAAGAATCCAATGACGCAGGTCCCTCTCGCAAATGTGGAGTTGCAATTCTCCTTCGCAAGTCGCTTCCGGTCACTGTTTCTAAAACATGGTCAGATGTAAATGGCCGTTATGTATTTGCTAAACTCAAAATTGGAGATTCTCACATTTGTGTAGGATCTGTTTATGCCCCTACAGGTACTAAAAAAACATTCTTTCTTCAATTATCCCGCCTGCTACTAGAAATTAATGCATCACAATATTTGATTGGCGGGGACTGGAATGTGACACAAGACTCCATTCTAGACAAAACTGGCCCATTAGATAGGGGCAATGCATCAGATAGAGCTTTGCTAGGTGATATCATATCAGATATTGGATTGGTTGATCATTGGCATTTCAGTCATCCAACGGATAAGGAATATACCTTTTTTTCACCGGTCCATGGTACGTTTTCTCGTCTTGACTATTTCCTCATCTCGCATAACGTAGTTCAATTGGTCACAGACTCCTGTATTCTGGAGGCAGCCTTGTCTGACCATTCTCCTGTTTTCCTTTCCCTTGATTTGGGACTTTCTAGGCCTGGACGAAAGCCCTGGCGTATGAGTATACAACGCCACAGGACTCCTACTGGCAAATCCCAACTACAATCACACCTTCAAACCTATCTTTCCACTAACCAGGGGCCTGTGGCCTCCAGCAGGACTCTTTGGGCTGCAGCTAAGGCTACTATAAGGGGCCAATTAATGCGCGATGCAGCAATTGCTAATAAGCAAAATGCAAGGAAACAAGCTGAGCTAGAACATGACATACAAACCTACTCTCGCTTGTATACAGCTTCCCCGACCTTTCAAAATCGTAAATTACTCGAGCAAGCCTGAATGGCTTTAAACAGTCTTTTTACGTCTAAAGCAGAATATGCCTTACAAAAAATGAAAGGTCGACACTACGAGCAAGGGGAAAAAGCGGGAAGATTATTAGCTGCGCAGTTACGCCAGAGGGAGGCGGCTATGGCCATTCCGGCCATCAGATCAGAGCACGGAGACTTGTGCACAAAGCCTCAAGACATTGTTAATGAGTTCGCCTCCTTTTATAAATCCCTCTACACCTCAGATAACCGCATGGATCCGGATAAGATGTCAGCATTTCTTGCAAAGGTGCACCTCCCTTTTCTCTCAGCGGATGGCAGAGCCATTCTTGAGGGTGACATAACCAAGGATGAGGTTTCTCGTGCGATAGCTGCCCTGCCTTACCATAAGGCTCCTGGTGAGGATGGATTTCCTGCTGAATTTTATCGATGCGCAGGTCACAATGTTATTGACACTCTACATGCCGCATTCCAGGAGGCGGATAGTGTATCTTCATTAGGTTCCCTTTCTAACAAAGCTATTATTGTTGTGCTTCCGAAGCCAGGTAAAGATCCCCAACTTTGCAGCAGCTATCGTCCTATTTCTCTGCTGAACTCTGATATTAAAATTCTAGCTAGCATCCTTGCATCCCGTTTACGTAAAGTCTTACCTTCTTTGATACACCATACTCAAGTAGGCTTTGTACCGGGACGTTCTTCCCGGAATCATCTGCGCTCTCTGTCCCATGCACTATGGTCAGCTCAGCATCTTACAGAAGATGCGTTAGCCCTTTCACTTGACGCAGAAAAGGCGTTCGATCGCATTGAATGGGATTATCTTTTTACGGTCATGGACAGATTTGGTTTAGGTAAGAACTTTATAGATAAGGTACGCTTATTGTACAACAACCCCTCTGCCCAGGTGAATTGTGGTGGGTTTTTATCTGACACTTTTACGATTAAGAGAGGGACACGCCAAGGTTGTCCATTATCCCCCCTTCTCTTTCTTCTGGCTATGGAGCCTTTGGCTGCTACTATTCGCCAATCTGAGGAGGTCTCAGGTGTCCCTCTCCCAATCGGACATTCCAAAATATACCTATATGCTGATGACATTTTACTCACTCTTACTCGTCTTCCTCGGTCGCTTCCTTCTCTTCTTCAAATTATAAATGATTTCTCTTCTTTTTCAGGTTATAAGATTAATTGGGACAAGAGTGAGGCATTACCCATTTCTAATGGAACTACAAAAGCAGCTATTTATGGATTTCCTTTTCACTGGCAGTCTTCACGCCTTAAATACTTGGGTGTCCTAGTTAATAAAGGGTTACAAGACATGGTTGCAGATAATTTAACTCCTCTAATCTCCCAAATGCAACGGGATTTTGATAAAAGGAAGGCTTTGGGTCTTTCTCTCTGGGGTAGAACCCAGGCTATTAAAATGGTCACCCTTCCGAGATTTATTTACATTTTAGGTATGCTTCCCCTACAGATTCCCTTATCTTTGCTTCGATCAATAGATGCCCAGATTAAATCTTTTATTTGGGGCACCGCTAAACCTCGTCTTGCTATAACAAAGCTAAAGGCTCATCAGTTATGCGGGGGACTTGGCCTTCCATCTATTGAACACTATTCTCTAGCATTGCACATTTCCCAACTCTCATATTTTCTACCCGGTATCAAAGATTTACCACAATGGGTTCAAATAGAACGTCATCTTCTATCCTCAGAAACAAATCTTACTCCTTTGTATGGTAGTGGTACTAGTCCCTTTGATCCGAAAAATCCAATGCTGTCTGCCATGCATAAATCCTGGCAGAAAAGTCATAGGTTACTAGGTTCAAATCCAAGAATCCATATCAAGGCTCCCCTATGGAATAATTCGGGTATCCGTATCAATGGTCGTATGTTATCCTGGCCTGAATGGCAGGCTGCAGGTATCCTTTGTCCGGATCAACTTCTTCAGGATGGTGACTTTAAATCGTTCTCTCAGCTCAGTGCGGAATTTGATCTTCCCCAACATCATTCTTCTAAATACCATCAGCTTCAGCAATGTTTGAAGACTCACCTGGGGTCATCACCTTGGTTATTGCAAGATTCCCCTATATTATCCTATTTAAATACTTGGGGGAAATTTAAAGGTGTTACTTCTGGTTTATACAAACTTTTTTTGTCTCATCTTTTCTCCAAATCTCTTTCGCATGATCTTCAATGTAAATGGCAATCTCGTCTCTCAGTTTCCTTTTCAGACACCAAATGGGATCTTATCCTAGAAAATTTACATAAAGGAACCCGAGAATCAAGGCTCAAATTCTGTCTCTTTAAAATACTGCATAATTGGCACTGGTCTCCAGTCAAATTACACAAAGCCGGCCTTCTCTCTCATACTAATTGCTGGAGATGTTCCAATCCTGGTTGTGATATCACCCACATCATTTGTGAATGTCCTAGTATACAAGCCTATTGGACTTACATTGGTGCTTCCTTGAGTTCCACTATGCCTCTAAAATTACCACTTACACCAATTAACATTCTCTTGCATGATTTAGGTCACTCCCCAAAGATCTCGAAACCACAACTCCGCCTTTTTCATACCTCACTTGCTACAGCTAAAATATGTATACTGCGTCATTGGAAATCATCTTTACCTCTCTCTCAGGAAGATTGGTTGGTAGCGATGATGCAGACAGCCTCACATGAACGCACAATTTATAATCTCCAGGACCAAGCTGATCTTTTTCTTCAAACTTGGTCTCCATTTCTTAAATCAAACGCTGCAGACCCTCCTGCTTCCACTCTTGCCCAAGCAGATTAATCAGCTTTTACCCTCTTTTGCTTTTTATTTCTCTCTTTCTCTTTGCCTCTTCCATCCTTTAGAGCGTCCTTCTGTTTCTATCTAATTACTCTTTCCTTGCTTCATTCATTCATATTTTGTGTACTTATCTTCTAGGTTCTTTACTTTTTCTCTTTTCTATAGGTTACTCTTTATTATGTATTAACCTATGTTTTAATTTAATTATTGTTTCACCTATTATTTATTTATGTAAATGCATATTTATTTCATATTTATTCATCAGTACTTCTTTGCATTGTATATTTCACTATGGATTTATCATTTTTTTATTTTTTTATTTATTGATGTTCATGCTCTGATGTCTTATCAATCTATGTTTTAATTTAATTGTTGCCTCACCTATTATTTTTTTATGTAAATGCATATTTTTATCATATTTATTCATCAGTACTTCTTTGCACTGTATATTTCACTATGGATTTATCATCTTCTTATTTATTGATGTTCATGCTCTGATGTATTATCGATCTATGTTTTAATCTAATTGTTGCTTCAGCTATTATTTATTTATGTAAATGCATATTTATTTCATATTTATTCATCAATACTTCTCTGCACTGTATATTTCACTATGGATTTATCATCTCCTTATTTATTGATGTTCATGCTTCGATGTATTCTTATTATAAACTCAAAAAATTTCAACACAAAAAATTGATGGAACATTTCAACAGTCATAATCTTAGGCTAAAACCAACAAACAGTTATATTTTATACACTGTAAAAAAACATGTAAACAATATAAAACCCAGTGGTAATTGCAGCTCCATCCTGAAATAACTATGTAGCAGCATGATGGTAAGGTGATCCAAAACCAAATATATAGAGCCTATACCATTGCTAATGTCTTGATTAATAGCAAATAAGAGAAGTGCTAAAAAGTGAAATGCAAGTGCAAAAAAAGTGCAAATCATTAAATATTACCAAATATTGTCAACCATAATTGGCAACCAGAAAATAGCAGCTAAGCCAGAGGCATGCCTATTTCATATGTAAATAAAGTGCAAGTGCACTGTAAACACACGACAAAGTGCAAAATCATAGCAAATTAAATCCAACTGCATAATACTACTAGTATAATATATGTACAAATAAAGTGCAAGTGCAATATCCCTGGCAATTCCAGTCTCCCCACATTACAGACATTTTAATTGAGGAAGCATGTATGTCGAGAGAGGTCTGCTCAGACTGCACCTTATAAATTGCACTTGGCCAATGCACTGAAAGAACTTGGATGCATTAAATAAGAAATTTGTTTTACATGTGCTGAAGTAACGCTATTAAGCAGTATTAAAATTGCACCAAAGTATAACGATATATGAAAGACAATACTGAGGCATCCTGGGACTTGTATTTCTGTGTCCTGTGGTCACGTGGTAGAAAGTATTTAAAACACCTGGGTGTGATCAATGGTCATCTCCATACCTATGATTAAGGCACCATCGCCGAAACGCACCAGGAAAGAAAGGATTTTAACATGCAGCCACTACAAGATGAAAATAAACGTGCTGGTGCAACTGTGAATTGGCCTCTGTAATTTTTTCTGGTGTATACTTACCAGGATGCTCCATCACCATTAACAGAGGCCGCCCTGCAGGGTTGGGGGCCCGACGATGGAGAACAGTTTGCAATATATATATATATTGCAAACTATATATATATATATATATATATATATATATATATATATATATATATATATATATATATATATATATATATAAAAAACAATCCACCTCCCACAGCGACAGCATGGAAAGAAGCACGGACACAGGTGGTTCAGGATTCGGCATCGCTTTATTTAATTGTTGTCGCCCTCAATCCCAAGCATCAGGAGAGGCGCGTTTCAGCCTTCAAGAGGCCTTTGTCAATCTGATTTGGTATGCTATGATGCTTCATTTATACAGCCCTTCCCACCTGACCGATGTGTAAACATAGAAAACATACTGTGATGTATGTGTTCCACTAACGGCCCAAATGCGTCATATAGATGCTGTCCACAGACGAAAATCGGCACTTATACAGGTAAGGCATAACATTAAGAATGAATATTATACACAATGCTTGAATTTGCGTTTGTTGATAATGCTGAAAAAATGCAGACAGCATGAACTGATCAATCATGGAAATCGTTATGAATCATTTGTCACGATGGGATTACTACGGGCGTTTAAAGATACATCCCCAAACTCTTGATCCTGTGTTATCATTATAAACATTCATCATGATAAAAACAATACTTGTTAAAAAGAAAGAAATGTCAGCCGTTAAATTCGTATCATGTGGTTACTGCCGATGTTGTTTAGAGTTCACCCAGGCAAATGCACTGTCTATGCGTACATGACCTCCGATCTCAGCTGCAAAATCAAGCTATTTTTCTGCCAAAATTGAAATGCCCAAACGTTATTGTTCACCGTGCTCCGGGACCAGATAGTTATAGTCTGATAACGGGATTGAGCTTGTAGACCAAGAGTATATTTGCAGTTCCAAGTCTGTAAAGCACTAGAAACTCCGTATCCCATAATGCAGCTGTATGGTAGGATAATTAGCAGGACAAATGGCTGCAGCTGCATATTACGGGGTCACGAAATAATTCATTTCAAAGCAAAGGCAAATGTCAAATTACTGCAATAACTGCCAACATAACATGACTTTCATTAAAAGTGCTACCTCGGGATTGAGGGGAACCCATCAGCAAAAATGATAGCGCCAGAACCACCTCACCACATCAGTGTTAGCGTCTGTAGTGCCCAATTACCAGCTGGTGTCAGTCTTCCGGACAAGGCATTTCTTGCTGGCAAAAGACGCAGATCCTATGCTGGCTGTTACAAAAACCGCCGCGCTACGGGACCCACATCTTCCACTGCCGTCATCCTTGTTCCTTTTCTTACCAACCAACCGGGGACTTCCCCATGATAGCACTCCAGTACTGTTCCTCCAAGATTCGGTCTGTTTAGGGAAAGCCACAAACATCAGGTGATCCGTGTAAGCGTGACGACCGCTCACGCTGAAATGAATGAACCAACAAAACAATCCACCTCCCACGGCGACACCATGGAAGGAAGCACGGACACAGGTGGTTCAGGATTCGGCATCGCTTTATTTAATTGTTGTCGCCCTCAATCCCAAGCATACTGTGATGTATGTGTTCCACTAACGGCCCAAATGCGTCATATAGATGCTGTCCACCAGTAGGTAGTTATAGTTAGGACCAAGTTTCCATAGGAAGAGCATTTATTGCTTTGCTTATAACTGTGGTGTCATTTCATGAATCGTCATGACATTTTCCAAACTAATTCTTTGTTCATATCAGCTCCTATGTTGAAAGTTTGGGTGTGATTCGTCAAGGGGGGGCTGAGAAAAAAGGGGGTCTCAACACGTGTTTTCTCCATGTTAATTTCCATAGGAAACTTTAGACAAGGCTACAGGTCGAACGGGTGAACGGAATTACCCCAAATTTGGCAGGGAGAAGGGTCTTGGTCTAGAAACCATGCGTTTGTTTATTTGGTGTAAATCCATTCAGTAGTTTTTGAGAAATCTCGAAATTTACAGATATCAATATTTGGGAATTCTGCCATCTGATTGTCTGAGACATTACGAGCACGAGCTTGCTGCTTATTGGCTGCGAGCGGTGCGAGCGGTTGTAACTAGGAAGTGTTGGCCGCCACTTTGTGATTCCGTCGAAGCGAGTAAGGGGAAAAAAAGGGCGAAAAAAGTAGGAAAGAGGAAGGTAGGAGCACTGTAACCTCTGTGGGGTGTTTAGGGTGTGCTATAGAGGGGTTGCGCAGCGAACTACTCATACCTACTGGGCTGAAAGTGCTGGGTACGTAAATTAAGTGAGGTATTGCATAGTCTGATGCTGCTAAGGTGAGCTGCTGCGGGAGTCGGGGATGAAAGCTTGAGCCTAAACTGTGTGTCTTATGGTGTGAAGTCATGTGTCCTGGCCGCTGCAGCACACCTGTGGAAGTAGTGTCAGCATGTTTTTATACCTACTAGGATGAACTACTGACTCCTACTGGTTTGAAAGTCCTGGGGTAGGGAAAATATGTGAGGTATTGTCTAGGGTCTCATGGTGTTAAGCTGAGGTGCTGCCGGAGTTGGGGATGAAAGCTTGAGTCCAAACTGTGTGTCATATACTGTGAAGTCATGTGCTCTGGCCGCTGTGCCACATCTGTTAAGTCGTGTCAGCATGTAGTTATACCTACTTGGAGGAACTTTTGTTTCGAACATTGTAACTTGTGTATGATGCCTAGGGGGTGTTATACAGGGAGTGCGAAGGTAAATTTGCGCGTATCAAATCAATACAGTATTTGTAAAGCGCAAACTACTCACCCCTATGGATTTGAAGGCCCTCGAGGCCGGCGTGGAAATTATGTAAGCTATTAAGTGAGCTATTGCCCAGAGTCACATGGTGCTGAGCTGTCCAAAGGTGTCCTTCATAAGCATTTCCAAACCTACCCCAGTCAATGTGCCTAGGTCATTTCCACCACAATGCACAATCATGAGGTCAGGGTGTGGAAAATGCAAAGAGATTTTAACCAAAGGTAGCAATTGGTGCCACTTCAATCTTCTCTGTGTAAACCATTTAATGTCCACATTTTGTAAATCTAGGTCTAAGTCAATACGTCTGTGTTCTGCATACCTCTTGCACCTGAAAATATAGCTATGTCCTACGATCCACACTAGCATTTTGAAGGTATGGCTGTAAGGTATGGAAAGATGTCTGTAGCTCATGCTGTTCCTTGGTAGAATAAGAGATATGTTTAAAGATGGGGAACTACTTTTTTTTGCCATTCAAAACGATACGTGATTGGGAGATTAAAAGCATTATTTTTTTTAAAGTAGGGTGCACATTCGTTTTTTGGAAAATCATCTTTGTGATTGGTTAAGAAAAAGCAGTTTCAATGTGGAGTACATATCATAGGATAAAATTTGCTTAACTGAACCACAGCTGCTGCTTGCATTTGGAAGGCACAGTTCGAATTTAAAACACTCATGAACTTTTAACCTGCACGTGCTGTTAAATGTTAGAGAAAATGTTGCAAAAAAATAACGTTGTTTAAAAAAATTGATGAACTTTTAACCTGCATGTGTTGTAGCATGTTCTAGAAAGTGTTGATAGAATACGTTGCACTTCTAACTTCTATGTGTTGTTGAATATTAAAAAAACGGTTTATATGGAAAATTAAAAATAAACCAATAGAGAGAAGTTTTGAAACCTAAAAGACTCAAGGAACTATTCTAATTTGTTCTTTACATGTGTTTATGTGTGGAGCAACAAAATTATAGACACAACAGAACCAGGACGAGGAAGAAGCAGAGAGTGGGGGGACGGAGGGAGATGGGCAGAATGGCACACATGCACAATTAAGTACAGCACAAGTGTAGAGAAATAATGGCCAAAATAAAACACACCAACAAGGAGCACAAGTCACACAACCCGCCAACATCACACCACTGAACGAGCATAGAAGTGAAAACCATGCTGCATTCATACAGGATGTGTACAAAGGCCGGCCGTTGGTGTTGTGGGATGTCTGCGACCGTGGTCATCATGGATGAGATGCCCAGCACGTGGCACATGGGCGAGTTCACTGTGTGTTACGTTGCCAAACAGCTGCTCCTCCGTCCCACGAGCCCCCACACTTTTCTACGGTGCGCTGTTGTATCTCGTGCACTTGTACGGCACACCATTGTAATGCCTATTCGCGCATGTCCTGCTACATTCAAACTACACCATCACAGTGCCGTTTGGAGGTGGTGCATGCCACTTTAAAACATCGAGTGCTGCGGCCTTTATGGCAGGCCACACCAGAACACAGAGACACACTTACCGCAGTTCCTGTACACGGATATGTCCGAGACACCACGTTCCCCTTGCTGGATAGGCACACCCCTGTGCTGACCTGTGTACTCTGGACCAGCACACGCCGGTTGTGCATGCAGGAGGATGTGTGCGTAGCTACATGTCCAGGCTCACTGCCAACACTGAGGTGACAGTACACTGTGATGTTGTAGGGGTCTGGCCTATCATGCTAAGACAATGACCACAGGGACACACTTGCTCAGATGCGGGTTTGGGGGGCATTGGCGGTCCTGGAGTTGTTGCGATGAGTCTTGTGGCCCTCATGGGTATCCCTGTATCATGCTCATTGACTATGGCACCTGTGGGTGTTCTGGTGTGGCTCTTGGCTGTGTTCCGTTTCATGGTGCAGGTAGTCGTCCTGCTTAACACCAGCAGAAAGCAGGTGTAAAATCCCTGGTGCTAACGTGGCTTATCGCCGGAATTTGTTTCGCATTGCAGTTGGTGTGAAAGTTGTGATGTGATTTTTTTCGTGTGCAGAACAATATACGAACTGAGCAGTGTATCTCGTCAAGATCCAGCACCTGACGCACTATTCCTAATCAATATAAATACAATGAGATTTCTTAATTGATTCTGTTTGTACACTGTATGTGCAACCACGACCTCAGTGCAATTCAAAACAGGATTTTAGTATTTAGAATAAATCGCAAAGGTGCACCTCGTGTCTTTTTGTATGGGAACGACTAGTCTGCATTTCATTATCAGCACTTTAATGGAAGTAAAGTTGAGATAAATCTAACACACTATTCAGAGGTTGGTGCAAATTGCAGACACCCCCAGTATTGCCCCAAAATGTAACACCCTGGTGGACTCCATCAAATAACAGTAATAATAACAAGAAAGAGTCACACAGCAGTGAAGAGAACAACCAAAAACGTTATTAATTCTTTTTTTCAAACTTAATTTTTTTATTAACATATATATATGAATGATAAACTAATAAACAAAATTTAACAAAAATAATAGAAAACAACAAGGCGGAACACTCCTTTGGGGACCATGGATGTCGATGACAGAGCCTGAAAAATAAAGCACAAAATAAGGACGTGTGTAATGGGCATATCAAAGGAGAGAGACACACAGAAACAGAGAAGGAAAAAAAGACAGAGAGAAAAAGAGAGGGAAAGGAAAGAAAGGGAGTGAGAAAAGGAGAAGGAAGAGAGAGAGTTAGAGAGATAGAAGGAAAAGAAGGAAGAGAGAGAGAGAGAGAGAGAGAGAGAGAGACAGACAGACAGACAGACACTGCCACCTCTGCGCATCCATGAGCAAATTACCTGGTGCCACCGTAATGTGCAGCAGTGGGCACTCCACGTGCCCGTCAAAACTCCATGCATCCCAGATATGCTGAGTCCTGAGTCATGAATGGCGGAGACCACATCCGCTTCTCCGCGGATCTCACAGATGTCGCTGAGTCATGAATGGCGGAGACCCCATCATCTTCTCCACGTCCCGGCAGATCTCACACATGTCGCTGAGTCCTGAGTCATCAATGGTGGAGACCACATCAACTTCTACGCGGCCCGGCAGATCTCACACATGTCGCTGGGTCCTGAGTCATCAATGGCAGAGACCACAGTTCCACATGTGGGATTGTTCGGCTTGTGTTGAACAGGGTTAGTGGCACCACGTGTCACTGCCGTTGCATATGGAAATATGCCTCACTGATCGAAGGGAGTCTGGTGCTGTGGTTGTCTCACGGAGTTGGGGTCAACACCATTCAGGACTTAGGACACAGTTCCACATATTGGATCGGCTTGTGTTGAAGATGTTTAGTGGCACCGTTTGTCGCCGGTCTTCCACAGTGTAGGCCAGAAGTAGCGATGAGCAAGGGCCTACAGTCACGTGCATACGTTGGTGGCCCCACCAGCCTCCGTAGTGCAGGTTCAGTGGCACCACGTGTCGCCGGCCTTCCATATGGAAATACCCCTCACTGATCGAAGGGAGTCTGGTGCTGTGGCCGCTGCCATTCAGGACTCAGGACACCAGTCATTACACATGTGGGATAGGCTTGTGTTGAACAGGGTTAGTTGGCACCACGTGTCGCCGGTCTTCCACAGTGGAGGCCAGAGGCAGCGGTCAGCAAAGGCCCACAGGCAGGTGACGTTGACTTGAGCTGCACAGATTGGAAGCATTTGGTCTTCTTAACCCATTATAGTGTCTTACATAATTTGCGTCACTACTAATCTTGAATTGTGAACTGTGTAAGTGTAGGGTGGAGGCAGCGGTCAGGATGGGCACACAGCCACGTGGCGATGATTTATGGTGCAGTGAGTTAGTAGCACCTGAAGCACACAGCGTGTGCGCACCGTGCGATGATGCGTGGTCTGAGCGGGCCTCACTGGGAGCAACGTGTCTTGCGAAGTGGACTGCGACATCTGCAATCGCCACTGCATCTGAATTGTGAGCGCTGCTGTCTGCAGTGTAGATCAAAGGCAGTAGTCGGTAGAGACATACGTCTGCGGTGCTGTGCTGCTGGGTTCACAGGGGGCCTGTGTCAAGGAGGCCTGCGGTTATGGCGGCAGCCACGTGCCAGGGTGAGGGCTGCCGCTGTGACAGAATCGTTGGTCTACCCTCAAGTGAACCACGCCTAGGGCCTGGCTTATTTATTCATACTCCTATGCTGGAGTGGCGTATGTTGGAGCAGCCCACTCCGCTTCCAGGGGGGGGGGACAACACAGCTACATGATTGAGATCTTCCCCACTGCCTGAGGTAACATGGTTGCCTCCACTGTGCACTACACTACAAGTATCAATAGTATATCTCCACATGGAGAGCTTTGTGCTTTGCATAGTGAGGTCTGTGCAGCACATCAGCGTTACACTTGGCATTGTGTGCTTTATTGTTGACGGGTGACTTGCCTCCTTCATATTTAGTTGGTTGCCACATCTCCCAACATTCAGCTATTGTGTGGCTGAGGGGCATGGCGTTTTGGGAAGGTCCGTTGTCCTGTTTTGCGCTACCTCGGTGGTAGTAGGGGGGGTGGTGCGGGGGGGAGGTTCTGGTGGTGGTGGCGCTTGGTGTTGTGGTCTTGTTGCGTGTCAGACCTGCATGATCAGTAGCTCTATCACGTGTTGGTCTTTAGATGTGGCTGTGAGTTGGGTCCAATTCACGGAGTAGATAGTCGACCTCCTTACACCAGTTAAAGGTTGATGTTAATTTGCTAACTCGGCTTATCGTCTGCTTTTTGGATCGCATTGCAGATTTGGCTGGCCGTTGAAAATATGGGGAAGTGGTGTTTTCGTGTTTTTTTGCACGGGAACGCCTACTTTGCATTTCATTAGCATTAGTTGTGGCTCTCGTTTGTGGCGATTTTGTTGGCGTATGGTATCGATGGAAGAGTGGTGAGATTTGCAGTTTTCACCAAGTTGAGAATGGGTCGATAATTAAAAAACACAGAAAAAAAGATAGGTTTAATGAACATCATAATTAGAAATTAGCATTTAAAAACACCTTAGAAATTCACAGAAAAAAGCATAGGTTTCAGGCACGTTATAGTTAGAAATTAGCATTTAAAACATCTTAGAAATTCACAGAAAAAACGATAGGTTTCAGGCACGTTATAGTTAGAAATTAGCATTTAAAAAACCTTAGAAATTCACAGAAAAAACTATAGGTTTCAGGTACGTTATAGTTAGAAATTAGCATTTACAAAACCTTTGAAATTCACTGAAAAAACCATAGGTTTCAGACACTTTAAAGTTAGAAATTAGCATTTAAAAAACCTTTGAAATTCACTGAAAAAACCATAGGTTTCATGGATGTTATAGTTAGTTGGACATTTCACTCATAGAAAAACATAGAAACTCCCCTGTTTTAGTTAGTTGAGCTAACTATAACTTGCGCCCCCGCAATGCACTGCTGATGGCGTCACATATTACATCATTCATGACATGGTCAGTGACATCACTGATTACATCACTGATGACATCTCAAATGAGATCATCTGGGGTATACCCAAAGAGGTTGAGTTCCCATCACCCACAAAGGTGGCTATTCATCATTTGGGAGCTCTGAACTATACCACAACAACCAACCACTTGGGTAATTATGGCGGTTGTATGGTAGTCCCAGTCGTGGGTGACCAAAGGTAGGGTGATGGTTTGCAGTGCCAAGAATAAAAGGAAAAAGTGCTATTAAAAATGGCTATCAAAACACAAACAATTTTATTCTGGTGCTGTCTTGATGCCACTTTAAAAACAGTGCGTTGACAGTGTAACAAATAACTGTCAGGGTGGTGGTCTACATGTTTCGGCTATCGGACTATGAAGTCCAAGCTCTCATCAGGACCTTTATCGCTACTGCAAAAAACGTGAACAAAGGAAACTTATGTAAACTAGTAGTTGGGATGAATTCCCAATACAACCTTTTATGCTAGTCCGTTTCTAGCTTCTAGCGTGGCGTACCGACGGAGAGAGCGATGCCTCCTGTCCTGAGCGGATGCCAGGCGAGGCGAGGTACATACCCGAAAATTGGCGGGTTTCTGGTTTCCCCTTCCAAAAATCCCAGGGAAACGGACTAGCATAAAAGGTTGTATTGGGAATTCATCCCAACTACTAGTTTACATAAGTTTCCTTTGTTCACGTTTTTTGCAGTAGCGATAAAGGTCCTGATGAGAGCTTGGACTTCATAGTCCGATAGCCGAAACATGTAGACCACCACCCTGACAGTTATTTGTTACACTGTCAACGCACTGTTTTTAAAGTGGCATCAAGACAGCACCAGAATAAAATTGTTTGTGTTTTGATAGCCATTTTTAATAGCACTTTTTCCTTTTATTCTTGGCACTGCAAACCATCACCCTACCTTTGGTCACCCACGACTGGGACTACCATACAACCGCCATAATTACCCAAGTGGTTGGTTGTTGTGGTCTAGTTCAGAGCTCCCAAATGATGAATAGCCACCTTTGTGGGTGATGGGAACTCAACCTCTTTGGGTATACCCCAGATGGTTTTCACTCTTCTGAATATATCAGGTATCCACACAGAATATATTTTTTAGACCCACAGTATTTTTGGTATAATGCTTGTTGATTGGGGATTTATACTGTAGTCGGTCTCTAAACACATCCCTTGGACCCTCTTTACCCACACTCTCCCCCTTGGTGTAGGGTTTTCTTGTATTGAATCTCAAATGAGATGTCAACGGTGGGAGCGTGTGAAACAGAGAGTAGACGGCAATGCGCGTGCACATCGCTTGTCCAGGTGCGCACAAGTTTTGTCTCCCTTTGCACACCATCTGACAACAATAGTCTCGCCAAGGAAAAGCAACACATGCGCTGCGTTCGCTAGGCGAGACCTAAAAAGTAATCCTACTTAGCTGTAATACAGGTTCTCACAGAGCACAGACCCAACATCTTAGACTTTGCTGCATGAGCAATGAAGTTTCCGGCTAAGGTTGCCATGCAGCAAGAACTGTTTACAGACACTGCCATTAACTGTGCGGGGTACACGCGGGTCCATTTGAACATCATGGCCATGAAAGATGTTTGATGAAGCTGATAAGTCAGGTCTCATGCCTTCTAAGTGGGGGTTTGATGGCAATAACTTAACGATGAAAGTGCCTTTAATTTAATTATACTTATGTGGCAATTTACTTACAGGCTCTCACCAGATGCACGGCTTGCCTTTCCTTTCAGACGTGCAATTCGATTACATCGAGTAAGGTAATGTTAGCAATACTTGCAAACAATGTTTTTATTTATAAAAAAAATCTCTATGGTAATATTCAGGTTCTCTGCGAAGCATGCAGCCTGTGGAAGTAGATGACCTGCAATGGGAAAAAAATACAAGATAAACCGAGTGCAACGTTTCTTTGTTATGGGTGTGTTAGAGGATACAAAATAAGTGTCGTCTGAGGCATGATCACAAAGCATTGCCAGATTTTCTACTCATAGGAACCCGTTCAGTTTAAAAAAAAAAGTAGTTTAGGTCTAAATAAA
Organism: Triturus cristatus; assembly: GCF_964204655.1. Taxonomy (NCBI): domain Eukaryota; kingdom Metazoa; phylum Chordata; class Amphibia; order Caudata; family Salamandridae; genus Triturus; species Triturus cristatus. The sequence goes on along the minus strand of NC_140589.1, from coordinate 1,620,906,025 downwards.
TAGAATTTTTTCTGTTTTAGCACAATGTCCTTTAACATCTAATTTAACGGAATACCTTGTGTAAGATGGAGGTGGAGTTAATTTCAGCAACCAAAATCAGAGTTCGGAGCATGTGTCTTTTTTACCCTGCATTGATGAAATGGCTTTAGTGATGCAGTGAACAAATATCCAGTTCCTGCTTTAATTCTTCACTGGCTTATAATGCTATCTCTGCCTGCTTCCTGTTGCCTTGTGTCATGTCACCAGGTAGGTCCAGGTACTAATGCATCGATATTAAAAATATATGATTTAGGATCTTGATTGGCCCATTTAACTTCTTTTCATTTTGTTTGCAATAAAAAGAGCTCCATGCAGTTAGGTAATAACTACACCCTTGGGAGCCAGAATCATCAAACTATTAGTGCCCCATTGTGTGAGCAGCTGGAATGACACATGTGAGAGTACCCTTGTACCTGATGGTCCATGGAAAAACCAATGGCTGCAAACTGCAGACCCGCGAACCACACATAAACCATTTGTTGATTTTGTATAGTGCCAACTAACCATTCAACTCAGAAATCAGGAAATAAAAATATAGGAGGACCTAATTATCAAAGGCAATGTTCAATTATGTCACTTCGTCATTGGAAGTGATGTCAAAGTAATTGATGTCACAACCCTCCAGCACCCTTAACTTTGAAGAGAATGGATGTGATTCCGCGGAACAAATGTTGCTGTGTCTACTACAAAACTATCTGTTTCAGTTGAGATATATATATATTCACTGAAAAAAACATCGGTTTTACGGACGTTATAGTTAGGAATTAGCATTTTAAAAACCTTAGAAATTCACTGAAAAAAACATAGGTTTCAGGGACGTTATAGTAAGTTGGACATTTGACTCATAAAACCAGAGAAATTCGCCCTTTATAGTTAGTTGAGCTAACTATAACTGGTGCGCCCGCAATGCACTGGTGATGATGTCACATTACATCACTCATGACATGGTCAGTGACATCACTCATGACATCACTGATGACATCTCAAATTACATCACTGATGACATCATCCAGTTTCTGTAAAGTTTAAATATTTTTCATATATATCTATGCCAAGGTGTATTGAAGAAAGAGTGAATTCACAAGTCCCTGGATGGATTATTTAGTAGGTGCGTGCCTGACTGTATAAGTGAGTGATTGAACATGTGTTACTGAATGTATGGGTTAGTGACTAAACTGTGTGAAAGTTTGTATTAGTGTCTCAGTTGGTGTATAAGTGGCTGCATGGGTTGGTGAGTAGCTACATGAGTGTCTATATGGGTTATTGATTTGTTGTCTGAGTATCTGTATGAGTGTCTGAGTGTCTGTGTGGGTGGGTGGGGGGTGTGTGACTCTGTGCATACATGTCTGAGTGGGTGATTCACTGGTTGTATGGATTCAAAAGTATTTCTGAGAAGGGCTGTATGGGTGAGTTTGTGTGTGTATGGGTGTGTTGGTGAGTGAATGAATGTCTCACTGGTATATGTGTGAGTAACTACATATGTTTTGAGGCAGTATATGTGAGTGTTGGAGTATATAAATGACTATACGTGAGAGTGAGTTATTTGGAGGAGTGGGTATATAAAAAAGTGTCTGCTTGTATCAGTGTTTGTATAAGACAGTAAGTATGTGTTAGTATCTGCATAAATAAGTGATGTGGTGTGTGTATAAATAACGCAGTTGGTGTGTATAACTGTATACATGAGTAAATGGGTATGTGATTGATTCTTTGAATGACTAGGTGTGTGAGTAACTCTATGGATGAGTGGTGGACTGTGACTGCATGTATAAGTGCATGAGTGCATATTATAGTACTGTATTGATGAGTAACTGCATGTATAAGTGAGTGGATGTGAGTGTAGACTTAGGAAATAGTGGGTGGTGTGTAGTATCTAACATTATTGTGTGTATGGTTTCTTAAATAGTAGTCTGTATTTTAGAGCGCGTGTATCAAAGTTTATATTACGCCATCAGTATGTGCATCAGATTATCAGGTGGATGATGTCATCAGTGAGGTCATCAGTGATGTCATTTGAGATGTCATCAGTGATGTCACTGACCATGTCATTAGTGATAAAATATGTGACATCATCACCAGTGCATTGCGGGCGCGCGAGTTATAGTTAGAGTCGAATGTCTAACTAACTATAATGTCCCTGAAACCTATGGTTTTTCCAGTGAATTTCTAAGGTTTTTTAAATGTTAATTTCATATTTTAATATTTATAAAACCGATATGTTTTTATTTTTTTGTAATATTTTAGAACTCTATTATCCTTTTTTGTTTTTAATTTGAAAAAATGTGTAATGTTTTATATCTTCAAAAAAAAGTATATATATCATTTTTTTTTTTAGAAAACTGAAGTCCCATACCGGTAGTGTACCAAGCTCCATCAGCACGCGAATCCTATCCGCCATATTGCTAAATTCGTAAAGGATGCGCATTTCGTATCCGACGAATTCGTGGCACCGCATCCCGCGTAACATCATATACGTATGTGGTCGCGCCAGCTGCTACTTTGGTATGCGAAGGGGTACGCAGTACCAAGCCGCGCCTTACGTCATGTACGTATGGGGTCACGACCGCTGCGCGTTGCGTATGCGAAAAGCGCATGCTGCCAGACCCTGTGTTACATCATAGACGTATGGTGTCGCGCTGGGAACGCCATTACCTCATTTTCTTTTTGTCTCAAAACTATATCTAAATAAGTTTAAAGTGTATATGAGAACAAGCGATAATCTAAAATATTTTAAATATTAATATATTTCTAATTGTAATAAACTTATATTATGGTAATATTTTCTCAAAATCGCGTCGGGTGCGGTCTCCTTACGCGCTCGCTGCGCGATTGCCATGTGACCTTAAAGAAAAGCATTTGATTGGTTCATAACATTTCCCATTGTAACAGTTGGAGGACCCCACTCATTTTAGCCATTCTCTCTATAGCGTTTTATGAGACTCCTCTTCTGCTTACAGAGCTTTTTTGAAAACTTTTTGCTATGTACACATATCTGACACTACACACAACATGCAACCATAATCTTCATCAATATTCATGCACTGTAAAGCAGCCTTCCACCTGTGATAGCCATGCATCTAAAAGCTACATAACAGAACTTTTCCCCACCGCCAGAGGTAACATGGTTACATACGCTGTCCACAGCACAATGTAATGTGTTACAGCCCAGGGGCAGTATCATGCATACATAACGAACACACGGACACAGATAAATAGTGGAAGTGGGTACGGGCATTTGTGCTCGACTCCTCTTTATTACCAGGGTCACATATCCAGTGACGTCTGTGCTGGATGCGTGTGGGGTGAGTGTAAACCAGCCCTCAGGGAATGGTTGCTGCTAGCATCAACTACAACAGTAATCATTGGATCACACACAGAGATTCAATAATAAAAGGGTCAATAGTTTGTGCTGCAGTAAGGTAGGGACACTAGATGTGAAATAATACAGAAAATATTCTATCGTAAAACAACCATAACTTGTGGTATACTAAGATACAGGCAGTAGATCTGAAATAATGCACAAAAAGATTGTATCATAAAGGGTCCATCAGGTCTAGTGCACTTAGATAGCCACATCAAAAGCATTCAGTATGTGCACAGCCAGCGTGCTGCGGGCGGGCCGTACTAGGAGCAATGTCTGTTGCCTACAACACTACATCTGCAATAGCGACTTGATCTGAATTGTAAACACTGCTGTCTGCAGTGTAGGCCAAAGAGCAGTCAGCAAGGGCCCACAGCCACGTGGCGTTGACTTGAGCTGTCCTGTTTGCCGTTACCGAAGCAACAAAAACCATGTGCGGACCCTGTGATGATGTGTATGCGTGGGGTGGACAGAGCGCACTGGAGCAATGTCTGTTGCCTACAACACTACATCATCTGCAATAGCGACTCGATCAGAATTGTAAACACTGCTGTCTGCAGTGTAGGCCAGAGAGCAGTCAGCAAGGGCCCACAGCCACATGGCGTTGACTTGAGCTGCCGAGTTTGCCATTACCGAAGCAACAAAAACCGAGTGCGGACCCTGTAATGATGCGTATGCGTGGTGCGGACAGAGCGCACTGGAGTAATTTTGGTTGCCTACAACACTACTTCATCTGCAATAGCGACTCAATCAGAATTGTAAACACTACTGTCTGCAATGTATGCCAGAGAGCGGTCAGCAAGGGTCCACAGCCACGTGGGGTTGACTTGAGATGCTCAGTTTGCTGTATGCGAAGCAACAAAAACCGTGTGCGGACTTTGTGATGATGCGTATGCGTGGTGCGGACAGAGCGCACTGGAGCAATGTCTTTTGCCTACAGGACTGCGTCATCTACAATAGCGACTCGATCTGAATTGTGAAACTTCTGTCTGCAGTGTAAATTGAAGGCAGTAGTGAGCACAGTCTTCCATGAATACTTTTTCTCACTTCCTCTTCACAAAATACAACAACATAAATTACACAAAACTGCAATAAATAAATCAAAACAATTCGAATTGCGATCTCTGCTGTCCACTGTGTACACTGTTATTCAGTGTTCTTTACCACTACCAAGAAGAATTTGGTCATTGTACTAGACCTACAAGTCATCTTTAAAAACTTCTTCAAGCAATTTTACTAAAAGGCTATTGTGTATATTTCAATAGATGTTGTAGTTAGTTGCCTACTGGATTCTGTAATTAAACAATCACCACTCGTTCTGAATTGTGAGCCCTGTTGACCACAGTGTAGGCCAGAGGCAGTGGTCATTAACGCCTCACAGCCACGTGCCATTGGATTCGCAAACACGCAGTTGGTTGCACCTGATCGGAGGGGGTACACACAAATCATCACAAACTAACTTCTGACATCCTCAGTCACAGAATCAAGACCCGTTTCATTGTTCCGACCTGCTGTACCACGGTGTACTCCACCGACTGCAGTCAATCAAGCCCAATAATTATGTGCAGCAGTTAGCTATGGAAGCACAGAGTCTGATGCACCTCAACGGAGGGAGTTCTGTCAAAACCAAGCAGCAAGTAATATCGGACATCGTTCATTTTGGGATCAAGACACCGTTCCACTGTTGGGACCTAGAGTTGGTTGCACCTGGTCGCAGGGAGTACCTTCATCTCCACTCTCAGATACAGTTCCAACATCGTCCATTGTGGGATCAAGTCCCCGTTCCACTGTTTTGACCTGCTGTACCACGGTGTACTCCACCGACTGCAGTCATCCAACCCCAATAATCATGTGCAGCACTTAGCTACGGAAGCACAGAGTCTGATGCACCTCAACGGAGGGTGTTCTGTGAAAACCAAGCAGCACGTAATATCGTACATCGTCCATTTTGGGATCAAGACACCGTTCTACTGTTGGGACGTAGAGTTGGTTGCACCTGTTCGAAGGGAGTACCTTCATCTCCACTCTCAGATGCAGTTCTAACATCGTACATTGTAGGATCAATACCCCGTTTCACTCTTCGGACCTGCTGTACCGCGGTGTACTCCAGCAACTGCAGTCAGCCAAGCCAAATGATCATGTGCAGCACTTAGCTACGGAAGCACGGAGTCTGATGCACCTCAACGGAGGAACTTCTGTGAAAACACACAAGCAGCAGGTAATATCGGACATCGTCTATTCTGGGATCAAGACACCGTTCCACTGTTGGGACCTTGAGTTGCTTGCACCTGGTCGAAGGGAGTACCTTCATCTCCACTCTCAGATGCAGTTCTAACATCATCCATTGTGGGATCAAGACACCATTCCACTGTTGGTACCTCTTCGACTACTGTGTTAGTAGTATACATAGCACTCCACGGTGCTGGGCCTCAGGCTGGGTGCTGTCTGCCTGTGTCGCGGTAGCCAGCGTTGATCTCAGGAGCCTTCCCAGCTCGCAGACCTCGGCCCAGGAGCTTCCGCCAGCACATGGTGGGCCCTCTTTCACATAAGATGGTGTCGAAAGGGGAACTGTGGGGCATATGTGCGCCGCAGCGGCCATGACGGTTTCTGGGTAGCAACAGGCTGAGAGCATTAGTCCCGCAGCCACCTTCGCTCACGGCGTCCGCCTCGTCGCGGTGTAAGCTGCGCAGACCTGACAGACATGTTCGCCATTCCTTAAGAGAACCACACCCAGAGAAATGTGCCTTTTATTCATACCCCTATGCTAGCCTTGCGTACGCTGAGCCAGCCCACTACGCTAAAGATTTGGGGGGGGGGGGCACGTACTTGCTATGTTTTCGCAATCTTCCCTACTGACTGTACTATCATGGTTGCGTCCACTGTCGACTTCACTCAATAGACCATCAGTGTATGTTGACATGTAACTGTCTGTGCTCTGCATACTCAGGTCTGTCTGGCACATCCCCTCAACACTTTGCATTGTATACTTTTATAATCGACAATCACTTGCCACCTTCGCCAATACTTTGCTTCCATCTCTCCCCGCATTCTGCATTGTGTGGCAGAGGTGCTATGCCATGTTTGGTTTGTGTACATGGCTAGCCACGGTTCCCACAGTACGTAGTGTCGTTGTGTCTGCTAGGTGTACATGTTGTTTGTCATGTTGTATGTGATTATATAAGGTAGCGCGTTTATTCACGAGCAGTGGTTTCTCCCATTTACATATCGCTGTCTTAAAGAGGATACTTAAGATTTTCTCACAGGTGAAAAGTGGGACCACAATGGCAATCATTCATTACTATGCAAGAATGTCCAACTGCACGACACTTCTAAGCTTACAGCCCCCAATCATGCGAGCTTTCTTAAAAGCACGCCAACTCAACATGGACTGCTACGCAATGTGAGCTGGCATACCGTATGTCCTTACTGTTTCAAACCGGATAACTTCCTCTGGCAATCTCTATTACCACCCACACAAAGTAACTCCCAAAGTTCAACTTGGGCTTCAATACCTACTTTGAAAACAGATTTTATTAAACGGAGCAAACTGAAAGCGCTTTTGTTTCAAACAGAAGTGTCCCTCACTTCTCCAAAAGTAATTTATTGACTGCAGATAGCACGAACTTCAAGTAAAATACACTCCCTTTTAAATACGAACCTCCCATTACACTTTGTGAATTGTTACACAATTTTCAACACATCTGACATTTAAGGTCTAGTACACTATTTTAACATTGTCTCCTTCGGCCTTCTCACAGGCTTTCAAACTGTTTTTAGTCTAATACCAGACTTCATTCATTCGATCATCTCTGGAATAACAGCAACAGTGCCCATAATTCGCGCTCTGTTTGCGGCCATCCTACTACTATTTTAGCTTGTTAAAAATGGCTACGTTCCCTGTGGTAACAAGCATGTCCGACAGAATATGCCTCTACGCGAAGCTGCATCAATACCATGAAAAAATTTAACAACTTTTCGGCTGCCTGCCTCTATCTATTATCGGAGCCAGCTACAACATGACATTTATTTACACATATACAATCTGTTTGCAACCATCTTTTTATTGCAAAACTTGCCCAATCGACTGGCGAATAGATCTATGCCTTGCCAACATCCCAGCAAACGCTCCCAATATCCAGCAGGTAATGGAGTATCTTGAAAACCATGGACCATTTTTTGTTCGGGCAGTGAAGCAATGGCGGATGAAACGCAAAAAGGTATCCTGGCGGAATGGGATTTCTGCGCAGCCGCGAAAGATCTCCCGCAACGTGCGACCTTTGACAACATCGCAGATTGCCTGCCAATTCAAATTGCCGCTCCAACATTCGAGGAACATTACTGTCTCTTCGAGGATATGAATTGGATCGCTTCGCTTTTCTCACACGATGGCAACAATCGCCTCTTGGAACATTACTCATCTCAAGCCACTGAAGAACCGCCGGACTGCAATCTCCAAGACTTGTAAGGAATTCACTTTATTCTTGGATTGATTTTTTCCAACTTTTTTTACTTTTTCCTATTAAATGTTTTAATACACTTCAATTGACAATTGAACTATTTTGATATAATAACTTTCTAAGTATGCTTAGGCATTTTAATTCTGTTTTCATTATTGGCCCTTACCTCGCCACACTAACCAGGGACGGATGATGTATGGCCTATGCAAATACGCTATTTACTTGCTAAATTAGCCTAAACCCAACATCCATTTTGAAACTATATCTATTCTTTGTACACACGTCTCTCTGCCTGCCTCTTATCCACGAAGCCCTTTCATACAAATTAGCTCATCCTCAGCCTCTGCTCACGAACTGGCGATCAAGATCAAAAAACACGGCATTGTTTAGGAACTGGTTGACACAATGTGGTAATCGTATGCTACCTTTATTTTCATTCTACAATTTACAGTCATTCATGTCAGGTATTGTTTATGTCACATGGAACTGTAACATGTAATGTGGAATTGACTGATGTGGTTCCATTTATGGCACTTACATAAAGACACTTTTTATATAACTTGCAGACTCCATCGTTTTATCCCACATAGCCACTTTCTTAAACACACCTGATTTCACCATTTGTCTTCTGTGGCATTGCAACATTCTGCATTATATTCTTCATGATTATTTATTTATTCCTGCTTGCTAAAACACTCCATTCGAGTCTTCAGACCGGTAGGGGTGCGTAGCTATAGTCTAAACCCATACTAACACCACTTGCACAGCTATGCTACAGCGGACAGTATGCTACAGCGCCCAGAGCACATCAGTTTACAGCAATCAGCTCACGGTTTCATCCCTGAGTGTACCGGCACCTCACCTCAGCATCATCTCACTCTGGACAAAACAGCACTTTCACACCGCTAGGGGTGAATACTTCACTTCACACTCCCTGTATAGCAAACCCTAACCACCCCACAGAGCTCACACCACTATACTCTAAACCCATACTAACACCACTTGCATAGCTATGCTACCATGGCCAGCATCCTACAGCGCCCAGAGCACATCAGTTTACAGCAATCAGCCCACGGTTTCATCCTCGAGTGTACCGGCACCTCACCTCAGCACCATCTCACTCTGGGCAAAACAGCACTTTCACATCGGTAGGGGTGAATACATCGCTTCACACTCCCTGTGTAGCACACCCTAACCACCCCACAGACCTCACAGCGCTCCTACTCTCCTCTTTCCTACTTTTATTGCCCTTTTTTCCCCTTACTCGCTTCAACAGAATCACAAAATGGCTGCCAACACTTCCTAGTTGCAACCGCTCGCACCGCTAGCAGCCAATAAGCAGCAAGCTCGTGCTCGTAATGCCTCAGCCAATCAGAAGGCAGAATTCCCAAATATCGATATCTGTAAATTTCAGTATTTCTCCAAAACTACTGAACGGATTTACACCAAATAAACAAAAGTGTGCTATCTAGACCAAGACCCTTCTCCCTGCCAAATTTGGGGTAATTCCGTTCACCCATTCGACCTGGAGCCTTGTCTAAAGTTTCCTATGGAAATTAACATGGAGAAAACACTTTTTTGGACCCACCTTTATTCTCAGCCCCCCCTTGACTAATCACCCCAAAACTTTAAACATAGGAGCTGATTTGAACAAAGAATGAGTTTGGAAAAGTTCATGAAGATTCATCAAACGACGCCAAAGTTATAAGCAAAACCAAAAAAATGCTCTTCCTATGGAAACTTGGTCCTAACTATAACTACCTACTGGCTACCGTGATCAAGACTGGTTTGTGGAAATGCGTTGGTGATGGTGTTTTGTGTGGTAATGGTTGGCCACTAACAAATATCACTTCATAAACAACTCCTGAAGTGTGGTGTTTACCTTTTGGTGGACAATAATTTCAGGGCATGTTGCTGTAATTAGAACTGATTTAGTGAATTATATATATATATATATATATATTATATATATATACATACATACACATATATATGTAATATACACTGAAAAAACAAAGGTTAAAGTAACGTAATAGATAGGTGAATATGTTAGTGACAACAATAACCTTTTGAACTAAACAAAACACTGAAATTCACCAGCTTTAGTTAGCAGTGCTAACAATATAACGTGCGCCCCTCCCATGCACTGCTTATGACCTCACAAATTTCATCACTCATGACATGTTCTATGACATCATTTATGACATTACTGACGACATCTCAAATGACATCTTTGATGACATCACTGGGGATATTATCCAATGAGTGTGTTAGTTTGTTTGAATGTTTACATAGTGGCGGGTAGCTACCAAATATTCCTTTCTGCCTAATTTTGTCCAGCCTGTGTCCAGCTAACGGGTGTAAGTGTTTATAAAGAGCATGTGCTCCTAATGCACAATAGGTGTGTAGAAGACATGTCATAAATCTTTGCATTGAAGAGTAACTCTGTGTGCAGGTGACAGTTGACGACTTGTGTTCAGCATGTTCCACACAAGTTTACGTACTACATACTAAGTATTGTAAGCAGCCTTGAGTTATTAGACAGAATTTTCACAGCATGAAAATTTCTACGTAACATAGAACACTGTGTGCACCAGGGACTAACCTATGTACATGTGCTTCTTTTGCTTCAGAAGATGGGTTATTTGTAAAGTTTTCACCATAGTATGAAGGCTGCAGGTATTATGATCTTTAGCACCCTCAGCCCTTCGTTATTTTAAGTGAAAAGTGTCTTTTTTGCATGTGTTGCATGGAGTGTACACTGTTCTTACTAGATACTTTGTAATACTCTGTGGTGTTTTTCTCATGAGAGTTTCACTGTTGGCAAACAGTGTGTTACAGAGTAAGCTCTCTCCATAGAGTAACCAATGTTTACAGTACCCATTTTTCTACTCATATCAACTTCATTTCTCAATGTAGGTTTGGTGGCTGTGAGGGGTTTGATACAGATAAAAGCTGCCCATAGTAGCTCATTAATTTTGGAACAGACGCTGAGTATGTTGAGTAACTTGGCTTTCTCTGAACAGTTGTACACATATTGAACACTGTGTGTAATGAGGGTTTCCCATTTATCTGTGGTTGATTGCTTCTGCGAACTAGGCTACCCATAAAGTGTGTTTTTTCTAAGGGGAGGGACCCACTTCCCTGAGAGTTTTCTGGCCCGGGGACTTCATTCCTGGGGCATATATTTAATATGGGTGGGTGCCCTGGTGCCCACTCAGGGCACTCACCATACACAACGTTTGGGGCTGCGCAGGAATCCCCAAGGCCCCCACTGCTCCAGCCAGCTCCACGCATGGTGCGGGAGCCAGCATTGCTCCTGCACGCAGGGCGGGGGTGATCTGTTCATCTGTTTCCTTGCTCGCATCAGTCTGGGCAGGGAAACAGATTTTAAGTCTGCTTCCAGCCGGAAGGAACATTTTGAAAACTCCCATTCACTGGGAGTAGACTTTGTGTTTTCTCCCATTTGGCAAGAGTTTAGAAAATGCTCCAGCCAGGTGGGGAGAGAATTTTGAAAATGATCCCGCCAGGTGGGAGCAAACACAAGTTCCCTGCCCGCATCGGTGAATCAGAGAAAATGCTGTGGACTAGAAGTGGACACAGCAAGAGAGCTAGCCCTGGGGGATGGGGACCCCAGACCAATATTTGGCTTCGGAAGGGAATGGCCTTTTCATGAGAATTTCAGTCTAGGAGCAAAAACTGTGCAAGCCAAGTACTTTCCCACCTATGTATGCTTGATTAGCTGAAGAAGATCAGCTATCTGCAAAGAGTTCAGTAGAGAGGGACGTCTGTGGTTAGTAAAGCCTTCACCACCTAAGAGGTCTTTGGTGTTTAGAGTGGATGGGCTCTTTGTGGAGGGGTTTTGCACAGTATAAACTCTATTCATGAGAGCTATTTTGCTACCCAGGCATGGTTCATCATGTAACGAGAGATCACGTATCTGCAAAGGTTTGGTATGGGGCAAAGGTTGTGCGTAGTTGGGGCCTGGTCATCTAAAGGGGTTTTAGTGTCTGGAAGGAGTTTGTTTTCCGTGAAGAGTTGCCCAATTTGTGAACACTGTCTGCAGCAGTGATTTACCCATCTCAGTATTGTTGATTGGCCACATAACGTTGGTTATCTATAAAGTATTTGGTATAGTGCAAAGGTATGCATAAGGGGAGTTTAGTTCACCTAATAGGTTTGTGTGTGAATTGTGATTTATTCTTTATATAAATCTGTACAGTTTAGCACTTACTTTCATATGTCATGAGTGTTGACATATGTGAGGTCATAAAGAGTGCATGGTGGGGAAGCAAGTTTTAGCTAGGTCTGATAACTATAACTGGTGAAGTACAATAATTTTTTTGGTTTAAAATATTATGTTTTAACTGACATTTTCACCTAACTCTAACGTCACTTTAACCTTTGTTTTTTTAGTGAATTTATAAAGTTTATAAATCAAAATTGAAAGTAAAATATTTCTACCATACCTAACTATAACGTCCCTTTAACCTTTGTTTTTTCAGTAAATATATTCATATAATTATGTATATATTAATTGAAATAAAACAACAGTTAAAGGGACGTTATAGTTAGGTGAAATTTGAATGAAGAAAACCACTGAAATTCGGATGTATGACGATACATCGCGCACGATCTCATCGCGTGCGTTAACCACGTGGCGAATACATCGCGCAATCCAACACATCGGCATTTTGAACTTCGTGCGCCGTTGCAACGCGAATGCGTTGCTGCCTATAGGCAAGTATGAAACATCGCCAACGGTAACATCGGACGTCGTAACATCGGATGTCATAACATCGCGTCATTGGTGATGCCGCCTCTACCCTGCCCCCCTGCGGCCCCCCCTTACCCATGACAGCAATTCTTTTATTTCTATTCCCCTTTTTTTGCTTTTTGTTTGCTGTGTATTTCTTCCCACAAAACACGTAAATTTTAAACCATACCTAATGTAATAATTTACCGTCATTCTTGTAAAAATGTATGTGTGGAATATAAAAGGTGTCAGCCAGCGTGCCTCCTGCCATTTCCCCCTCAATTGTGCAGCTGACCAGACGTGAGGCCTACGTTCCTGTGCCCAGACATCCGCCATATCCAGTAAGTGCAATGCAGTAACTGCGCATTTAACGTATCCCCTTGTGTTACTATTCAACAATTGCCCTTGTTTTATGTCCATGTGTTCTCCAAGAGTACTTTTTCCACTGGATGCAACACCCTTAATGTACCATTTACCTCCCTGTGCTCTGTGTGTCCTTTCCCCTGTGTATATTTGCAAAACATCCAGCAAACACTGGCATTTGTTATTGGACATCACTACATTGTGCCCGTTGCGAGAATCATAAATCTGCAATCACAGGTGTAAATTTTTCATGTTAACATTTTTTGCATGTGGGCAAGATATATCTGATGTTCCATTTCTGACCAAGTTTGCATTTTGTTACCTAATTTGTAGTATTTTATTGTGGTCTTCCACTTAATAAATGCAAATATTGCAACATGGAGCACATGATGTGTGGGAATAGAGGCATCGCACTCATATCCAAACATTGCCAACGTGAAAAAAACGTTAAAACAACTTGTTTTGTGGTAATGGAAGTGCATTATTGACTGGCTGTCATGAGTGGTTGTTTGAGTGGGCCAATATGTTACTGTAAGAGTTAGTTAATATATGAGTAACTGATTGGCTGCATGAGGGGACACCTGGTAAGTAGAAGTTTGATTTTTAGTCTGCATGGTTGAATGAAGGAATGAGTGGATAAACCCACCCATCCATCCACCCATCATGTATTTACCCATCCATCCCTCCACCCAGCCATCCATCATGCCCCCATCCCCACTTTTCTCCTTCCATCCATCCATCCAGCATCCTGTCACAATTTTACACATCCATCCATCCATCCACCCACCCATCCATCCATCATGCATTTACTCATCCATCCATCCATCCACCCATCCACCCATCCATCCATCCATCCACCCATCCATCATGCATTTACCCATCCATCCCACTTTTCTCCATCCACCCATCCATCATGCATTTACCCATCCATCCATCCATCATGCCCCCATTCACCCATCCATCCATCCATCCATCCATCCATCCACCCACTCACCCACTCACCCATCCATCCATCCAGCATCCTGTCACAATTTTACACATCCACCCATCCACCCACCCATCCATCCATCATGCATTTACCCATCCATCCATCCACCCGTCCATCCATCCCCCACCCATCCATCCATCATCCATCCACCCATCCATCATGCATTTAACCATCCATCCCACTTTTCTCCATCCACCCATCCATCATGCATTTACCCATCCATCCACCCATCCAGCCATCCACCCATCCATCCATCCATCCATCCATCCACCCATCCATCATGGCTTTACCTATCCATCCCACTTTTCTCCATCCATCCATCCATCCATCCATCCATCCATCCATCCATCCATCCATCCATCCATCATGCATCCTGTCACACTTTTACACATCCACTCCATTAAGGTGTATCAAGGTGGTATTTGGAAGGTGTAAAAGTCCTAATTTGCCATTCGTGCGTAAACGTGTCTAAATATATTGTCGAGCATCTTTCTTGGGGGGGGTCCAGGGGGGTCGTAAAAGCCGCCATTCGTGCGTAAACGTGTCTAAATATATTGTCGAGCATCTTTCTTGGGGGGTGCGGGGGTGGGGGGGTCATAAAAGCCTCCCCCTACTTTATCCAATGTGTATATGTCCCAACGGCCTTGTACTACAGGTGTGGGTGCGGGGGGGGTCGTACAATCGTTCCCCTACTTTAGCTAATGTTGCCAATTAATGGCCCATGTCGCTGCATTTCTCTTTTTTTGTTCTACCCTCCTCGAAGGACAATTACCCCCAACTCTTTGCTGGAATCTACCTCTAACGATTCCCAGGGTGACAAAGGTTCGGTTCAAAGTTTGCGAATGTTCACAAATGAGCACGTTTGTGGGCATTCACAAAGTTAAAAACCTAGTGAATCCTTGTTCTGTCCACTCCTCAGGTCTTGAGTGGAACTTACTACTGGGCATTTCTCCACACTGATCCAGAAATATGCAATAGTACATCCATTTACACATGCGAGGATTCTTTTTGTGCATCCCTGACTGGCTTAATGAAGACATTTCTGTCTGTAACTATAACTAAATGTCTTTGAATCGTGTCAATGAATCTGACTTAGATGGCTTAGATACATGTCAATAACATTCCATTTGAATCGTGTCAATGAATCTGACTTAGATGGCTTAGATGCGTGTCAATAACATTCCGGAACCTGTAACACGTTGCAATTGCTTGCGTTTTAAACGGTAGCGATGTAAATGTGCATGCGCATTACTAGCATGCGATCTAAAAGCATGCGGTGTCAAGCCTCCTGCGATGTAAAAGCTGTGTTGCGATGGCAGCTCGTGAAAACGGAGTCGTTGTAACGGGTCTTTCCCCTGAAATTCACCAGTTATAGTCATCTTAAATAACTGTAAATAGTGCTCTAAAGTACCTATAACCCATGCCCCTGCTATTCACAGTCTTGCTATCAATGATATCAGTGATGTTATCAGTGAAGTCAAGGAACATGTAGTGAGTGATGTAATATGTGAGGAAATTAGCAGTACTTGGTGAGGGCAGGAGTTATAGTTTTTTTAGGGTGTTGTGTATCCCTGCCTGCAAGAGCATGGGCAGGGAGAATCTTTTATGCTCCCTCCCGGCGGAGCAGCATACTGCTCCCACTGTGTGGGAGCACATTATACTTCCCTGACTGCACCTTTGTAGGCAGAGAAAACCACAGTGTCCTGGGTGATGGGATCCCTAGGACATCACAATGGAGCTAGCCTGAGTGATAGAGCCATAGTATAGCTTGGAAGGAGGGGTCGCATGTCCTCTCCCCTCTAACTACTGGTAGGCCCCTGGGAGTTGGGGTCGACGGAGCCTCAAGGAGGCTTGGGGAGGGGTGGCATGTGCCCCTCTTCCCATTAATTAAATTGGCCTCAGGGATGGGATCTCTAGGGCCTCAAGGAGGCTCAGGGAGGGGGGACGCACCCCCCCCACTTTAATCAACTATCGCCCATTAAGGATGGGGTCCCTGGAACTTCTTTTTAATAATTTACAGGGGATCCACCACATATTTGTGGTAACATTTGAAAAAACAACATAGTTTTAGCCTCAGGTGAGACCCCCCAAACCAGGCCTAGGAGGGGAAGGTATGCCTACCCTGCCCCTATATCTTGACTATTTTTTTAGTTTTTTTTAAATTGAGTCCCCAAGTCCTTTGTTTAAGTGGTAGCAGCCAATCAGATCTTATCTTAAGATTTTTCAGGTCTGCAGATCCTCCGTGGTGTGACATTGTTTTGGGCTGTAGCTGTGTCTGGAAAAAAATTTGTTTTTTGCACCCCTCCCTTCTTACCACTTCTATTTATATATTCACTGAAAAAACCATAGGTTTCAGGGGCGTTACAGTTAGTTGGACACTTCACTCGTACAAAACCATAGAAATTCCCCCGTTATAGTTAGTTCAGCTAACTCTAACTCGCGCACCCGCAATGCACTGCTGATGATGTCACATATTACATCACTCATGACATGGTCAGTGACATCACTCATGACATCACTGATGTCATCTCAAAAGACATCACTGATAAGATCATCCTTGTGATAAAGTGGCAGACCTCCTCTCACCCTAATATAACCTTTGATACACACTCAAAAATATAAACTAACATTTTCAAAACAATGGACATACCAATACCAGTTACAACACACCTATTCAGTAATTCCAAGATCTACACACACATCCACTCATTCACCAACAGTCCCTATACAGTCACTCATACATGTACTCACTCATCATATGTACTCATAGACCTATACATCCTGTTACACACCGCCACTCAACCATAGAGTTACTCACACACAGTCACAAATGCAAACAAAGTATCAAACATCCATTTACTTGCATATACATTTATACACACACTACCACACTTACTTCTACAGAAACCTACACATACTTACTCTCTTAAACAATCACTTATAAAAACACCTACTTATTTGTACAGGAACTCTTCCAATCTCTCACTCTCATATATACTCACTTATATACACCAATACTCACATATACTAGTTTAAAACATATGTAGTTACTCATAAAGACACTATTGAGACAGTCATTCGCTCACTAACACACCCATACACACACTCATCCACCTATACAGTCCTGCACACACACATACAAACAGTGAGTCACTCATTCATGCATCTATGCACTAAGTAATACCCCCACCGAACCATACAGACACTCAGACACTCATACTGATACTCAAAAAACCAACTAATAACCCATATAGATACTCATGTAGCTACTCACCAACCCATACAGCCACTTATACACAAAGTGAGAGACTGATACAGATATTTGCATATTTAAACATTACTCACTAACCCATGTATTCACCAAGATACACTTAATCAGTCAGTTATACAATTAATTTTATAAACAAAAATCATCCATTTAGACACTTATACCCATTTATTCTTCCATCGACCTTGAGATATACATATATAAAACATATTTAATTATCAGAAAAACACATTCACTGGATGATGTCATCAGTGATATCATTTGAGATGTCATCAGTGATGTCATGATTGATGTCACTGACCATGTCATGAGTGATGTAATATGTGACGTCATCAGCAGTGCATTGTGGGCACGCGAGTTATAGTTAGCTGAACGCCCCTGAAACCTATGGTTTTGTCAGTGAATTTCTAAGGTTTTTTAAATGCCAATTTCTAACTATAACATGCCTGAAACCTATGTTTTTTTCAGTGAATATATATATATTTATTATACTATGTATACATGTGAAAATGTCTCGGTCCGCCTGTTTGCCTCGGTGGCACAGAAAAAATGGGTGGAACTGACGTCAGCACGCCGACGAGGTCTTCTTATGGCTCCAATGACATCATACGGTGTCGCGAGCGAAGCCGTGCTATTATGATGTCCTCATAGACGTGGGAGAGCTAGGAAAGAATTTCTATAGAATGATGTTGCAGGGGATATTCACCTAAGTGTTCAGGCTAGTCCTTTGGGAGTGATGGAGCAGGGAGAGCAAAAGTTTGTATACCTCCTCTATTTTTGCATGAAATATTAATTACGTAATCATTCTAAATATTAACTCGTACTAAATGTGTGAAGTGGTATAATTAATCAACCCTTGCACCTTAATAAAAACAAGATACACGTGGGACTAAAATGCTAATTGCATCGCTAATAATGAAATGATTAACTATGGTGTGCAAACTAACTGTAGAATGTGTTAAAATAGAGAATTGCATGATTTATGTTGCTTTTGTGATGGTTTGTGCTTCCAATGCTGCAGAATGGTGAGTATTATTGCTTTAAAATGTTGCTACAAGCTAGGAAAATACTAATATATATAGGGATTAATGCGGGTTCAACATTAGAATCTTAATTTCCATATATTAATTTCTGTTATGTTTGTTTTTGCTTAAGTTGGCATTCGGGCCTACTAGGCCGCAGTACTTAAAATGGAGTTCGGAAGTGGCCACCGTCATGTGAGCACGATGCCTACTGCACAGACTCGGATGGCTCTGAAGATCTCCAAGCGACCTCCGATGAGAAATGAAATGTTCCTTGTCAAGGATAGGAATGTGGAGGACTGCCAAGACCCAGACTAGTGTGAATGAGTGAGGGGACAATGAACGACCTGTGCAAGAAGGTTTATTTGTTGTGTTACTTCGGAACTTTCGCCTGTGAAACTACGAAAAGAATACAATTGGGAAGATGTCATGCCCGGTCTCATGGGAAACAGGCAAACCTGGGAATATTGAAAAGACTTACAAAATTCAGAGGATTTAGCCAATCAGAACACTTTCTACTCCTAAATTGTTGCACATTGTCCTAAAAGTAAGGAGAAAAAGGGTATATAAGGTGGGAATTTAGAAGAGAGAAAAAGTTCTGTATCATTATCCCGTTGGTGGCTGTTGGTGTGGAGGGTCGATTTGCTGGATTGTTGGTTCGTTGGCGCGATCGCCTGGTCCCTTGGCTAAATCGTGGGGACTATGTCGTGCTGAGGGAGATTCCTGGACTTACCTAGGCCTCTCTTTGATTATAAAAGGACGATTCCATCTGAAGGGATTTGTTTTTGCTGTGGGTTGACGGGTTCTTCTGGAAATGGCCGCCAATATTCAAATTTAGGTAAATATAAATGTTATTTCAATTCATGTTCAAGATCAAAGGTTGGAAATCGCTCAATATAAATCTGATTTGAACTGTAATCCTGAATATGGCAACACAGAGTGAATTAATAAGATAAACTAAACATTGATTAATACGAAATGAGTTTGTGATTCTTTAATAAGGTATTGAAAGTTAACAGAAAGGTTCTGAAGCTTTAAATGTGTTTTAGCTGGTTCTAAATCACCATCAACCAGTCCAACTAATTTGTCCATCGACCAAGTGGGGGAGTGCCTTGATGTTAAAGTTAGGATTCTATAGGTGCAGATGAATATAATGGGATGTATGACGTTACAACGCACACTTTTACAACGCATGCACTTACAACGCATTTTTTACAACGCATAATCCATTACAACGCATGACATTACAACGCATGACACTACAACGCATTTTTTAAAAATACCTTTACAACGCATTACCATTACAACGCATACTACCTTTACAACGCATACCATTACAACGCATAATATTAAATTACATTTAAGGTAAGTATTAGATAGTATAGGGGTAAAAATTACTATTCTAACTCCAGGGGGTGCAACAGTAGGGTAAGTGTTGGATAGTATAGGGGTAAAAATTACTATTCTAACTCCAGGGGGTGCAACAGTAGGGTAAGTGTGGGATAGTGTAGGGGTAAAAATTACTATTCTAACTCCAGGGGGTGCAACAGTAGGGTAAGTGTTGGATAGTATAGGGGTAAAAATTACTATTCTAACTCCAGGGGGTGCATCAGTAGGGTAAGTGTTGGATAGTATAGGGGTAAAAATTACTATTCTAACTCCAGGGGGTGCATCAGTAGGGTAAGTGTTGGATAGTATAGGGGTAAAAATTACTATTCTAACTCCAGGGGGTGCATCAGTAGGGTAAGTGTTGGATAGTATAGGGGTAAAAATTACTATTCTAACTCCAGGGGGTGCATCAGTAGGGTAAGTGTTGGATAGTATAGGGGTAAAAATTACTATTCTAACTCCAGGGGGTGCATCAGTAGGGTAAGTGTTGGATAGTATAGGGGTAAAAATTACTATTCTAACTCCAGGGGGTGCATCAGTAGGGTAAGTGTTGGATAGTATAGGGGTAAAAATTACTATTCTAACTCCAGGGGGTGCATCAGTAGGGTAAGTGTTGGATAGTATAGGGGTAAAAATTACTATTCTAACTCCAGGGGGTGCATCAGTAGGGTATGTGTTGGATAGTATAGTGTAATATTATGCGTTGTAATGGTATGCGTTGTAATGGTAGTATGCGTTGTAATGGAATGCGTTGTAAAGGTAGTTTTTAAAAATGCGTTGTAGTGTCATGCGTTGTAATGTCATGCGTTGTAATGGATTATGCGTTGTAAAAAATGCGTTGTAATGGTAGTGCGTTGTAAAAGTTGCGTTGTAAAGGTTGTTCCCCATATAATGTATATAATGTAAAGGAATTACTCCTGATAGGTAACAAGGTCCCCCACATGTCCAGCGCTACTTTTCCTCCTGTGAGCAGATTCGAGTGAGACATATGAGTGTTGGTGTTATGGGCCCCACCAATGAATGAATGTATAGAATGAGTAATGTGGTGACAAGTCTGTGACATAGGGAGGATATGTAAATTTGCCCATTTCTGCTGGAGCAGTTTTTCTGGGAGCAGAGTTATGGTTTTATTGCATTGGTGATTATTGATTATTGATTTATGTTCTAACACTCTCTATTGAGTCGTGTTGCGTTTTATGTTGTCGATTAGTTTGAAGACTTCCGGGACGTAGGAAGTTGGTTGCCCTGTATGTAGACAGGGAAACTTGTGGCAAGTGAAGTTGCACAGAGTATTGTCTGGTTGCCCTGTATGTACATGGGGAAATGTGTGGCAAGTGAAGTCGCACAACGCATTGTTTGGTTTCGAGCTGATGACATCGTCGTGTGTTATCGGTAGGGACATTTCTGTGTGAACGTGCGTGAGTGAAATAGCAACAGGTTCTCTTGTGAAACTCTGGCCTTAATTCTCAGGTGCAGTGTAGTCTCCACATGTGTTTTATCCCCAGAGAAATGGTTAGCCTTTTTGCTTGTTAGAAGGGTAAGGTAGAAGGAAGTGCTACTTTATCAGCGAAACGGAATAATTCTGTGGTAGGGTAGAGGTAAGCGCTGCCTACTGGAAATACAGAATTCTTGTGTAAATGAATAAAACTATCTCTTTGGTTTAGCAAAACAGACAATGGTGGTGTTTTTATGTCGTTACTAACAGATTTTGATTAAAGAAAACGTAAGAAAAGTTTGCTGATAAATTTTGTAAAGGAGGGGTCAGCAGAAGCAGGAGTAGCGAGGAACACTGACGTCAGAAAGACCGCGCTGGGATTGGACAGCCGTAGAGAGTCAAAGCTTTCACGGATTGGTGCGCTGGTGTGAGACGTGCTAGGAGTGGAGAATTGCCAGTGTGACGTAGACGCACAGGATTGGTGCATTAGTGTGAGTCACGCTGGGATGGGACAACTTCAGGAGTGACGTGGACGCACAGGATTGGTGCGTTAGTGTGAGTCGCGCTGGCATTGGACAGCATACGGAATAGTCGCAAGGGAAGTGATTTGAAAAGTTTAGTGATTCAGAACTAGGGAAAAATAAAAATGATGTATTACGATCCACCTGAGAAAGAGAAAAAGTCATGGTTTGGGAAAATTAAAAGTCTATTTAAAAAGGATAAGACGATTGTGACTAGGGAAGGACAGGCACTTCCTCCACTGAAATCGCCTGCATCTTTTATGGTAGCGAAACATGGGTACCATACATGTATTTGGCTAGAAAATTGGGCAAAGTATACAAAAGAAGATGTAGTCCCAGCATTTCCAGAAAGTGGTTAGTTTAGTTTAGCTGTATTAAGAAACTTAAGAGAAAGAATGATGAGGTTAGAACCAAGACCTAGACCTACTCAGTTCGAGGCTTTGACGGAGTGGGAATGAGAGATGTATGAAAGGGAACGGCATCAGAGTGGAAGAAGGTATAATTACATGTTTGGTAGACAGTGTGGGCAGGAAAGTCATGATGACAGAATGAGAAG
The DNA here is from genome assembly GCF_964204655.1 of Triturus cristatus. Classification (NCBI taxonomy): domain Eukaryota; kingdom Metazoa; phylum Chordata; class Amphibia; order Caudata; family Salamandridae; genus Triturus; species Triturus cristatus. The sequence goes on along the minus strand of NC_140589.1, from coordinate 1,620,883,873 downwards.
ATGGAGGAATGCAAACATGACTGACGATATGTTTCCTTTGAGAAATCCTGAAAAGACAAGTGGCAGAAAGTGTGCAGAAAAGAGAAACAATACAGGGTCAGAAGGTTATAAGTATGGTGCGAATGAATCGGAGGATGAAGTGCTAGAGGACCTGTTTTATAAAAGTCCTCCCCGTATTAACCAAATTCTACATTGCTGATGCCGAGTGCGCCGGTAAAAGAAACCCTGCTAAATAAAAATTTTGAGCAAACGCCACCTGATTTAGGGAAAAATAATCCATTTAGAGACTCTGAAATGGCACAACCTGTTAGGACTGGAAATGAAAATTTGGCTGAACTAGCTAGAACTGCTCTGGAATTAACTGAGAAAATTTGAGAATTAACCAAAAATATGGAAGCAGTAACTGTACTTGTAACTATAGGGCCAGTGATGCCTGTCTTGGATAAACAGAAAGATAGTGAGCATTGTTTAACAGTTCCCTACAATAGTAATAAACAAATTGAGACAGAAAGAAGTGGATCTGGAGGAAATGCATGGGGAAAAATGGCAGGAACATCAGGTTTAAGTACTGGTAAAAATCTGACTATAAATCAAAGTCCAGCAAGTAAGACGCTGAGGACAACAGAATCGGCACCAGAAACACCAGAGAGAAATACAAATAGAATAAGAAGCGAGACAATCCCTGTAGGACCCACTTCTGAGGAATTAAGCGATTGGTTAAGAAGTTTACAGCTGAAAGATACAGAACTTCAACCTTTAGATGTGGCAAAATTGAAAGTATCTTTGGAAGAATTAATAGTAGGGACCATTCCAACTGAAAAATTAAAAGCATATCAGGACGAGGAGCTAATGTTTCTCTGCACAAGTATATCTTGGAGAGTGAGAAGTTTGCATGAGAAACTTGAAGAGACAGCGAGTGAAATGGGAATTGACTTTGAGAAAATAAGATCATTACAGAAACCATATAGAGTGGATTTTTCTGAGAAAGATATTGAAAATCTGAATACCGCAGGGAGGTTGACTCAAATTAAAGAACTTATTGCCTTATTAAGGAAATGGGGTGATGTAGATAGGTGGAAAAGTAGGTGGTTTTGAAAGAGAGAGGATACGACAGATAAGACCTTTTCGGCATTTCCGGTAAGAGAAAAGGAGACAGTAGTAACTGAATGTCCCATGAGGGAGATCCCAGGAGGGGGTTATGTACATGTTCCCTGGACTAGACAGGACATTTTGTCATTTACCAATGATTTCCCGAGGTTAAGAGAAAAACAAGTTGAGTGGTATCGACAGGTGGAAAGGTTTGTTAAATTATCAAAAGTGTTGTGGATAGATTTGAATGGTCTTTTTGATATAATTGTACCTGCAGATTTATGGGTAGAATGTAAGATTACAATAGGTTGGCCAACTCAAGAGTACCCTAGGGATCCTAAGACGGGAGCCCCTGATCCGGAGGTCATGAGAAAATATGAACAGGTAATTACTTTTTTGAAAAATAAGTTCCGCCAAAGGAAACCGATTGGGTAAAAATTCATAGAACTCACCAAGAGGTTAAAGAATCTGTTCATGCCTATTATGAAAGGTTACTGTTAGCTTTTAAGCAATACAGTGGTGATGAGAAATTGAGTGAGAAGGATTTAAGTCATTTTGTATATCGATTTGTTTATGGTTTAAGACCTGAGGTAAGCGAAATGATCAAACAGCATACAGTGGATTGGCAAAATAAAAAGATAGATGAAGTGTTACGACATGCAAAATATTTTAGTGATGAAATCGAAACAAAACAACGCAAACTGAAAGAGAAGGCAATGTGGGCACAAGTTAAGGTAGCGGAGAGGCTAGAAGCCCAGTTGATTGAGCAGGCTAATGGCATGGGCCAAGTTAGACAAAAGCTAATATTGGAAAAAGAAAGGGACAAATCAGCTTAGAGGAAGCAAAAAAGAAATGGCCATGTCATAATTGCGAAAAATTAGGGCATTGGAAATCCGAGTGTAAATTGCCCCCGAGTGCTAATGGTGATAAAGGAAGGATATGTAAATTTGCCTTTTCCGCTGGAGCAGGAGCAACTGTTTAAGTTGCCACTCCAGAAACCGAAACCAGTGATCCGAGGGCAGAGGCCCTGCAGATGGCACACGAGGTTGGGTGCCCAGTCGTTTGCACCGGCGGGGCAGCCAAGTGACAAGCACCACAACCCACAAAAAAGGTAACAAGGGCACTGAATAACACAGGATCTTCTCTTTGTATCTGGCAGGAACAACAAAGTTAAAATGCCCTAGTACCAAAATGTAGAATTAGTGCTACAACAGTCTTCAAGAGGACCTGCGATGCTGCTTCTGCCTCCCGTATCCTGGAGGCGGCACATGGGTCACGCGGTACGGTCATACTGCGGTGAGACGCACACTCGTTGACCTCTCATGGCACTGCTCCACACTTCAGGGAGGAAGCTTTCCATTAGCTATGTTTTCTGATGACGTGTCGTGCCGTCCCCGTCCAACAACAGAACTTCTTTAGACTCTTCCACTTTCTCACCAGAAGTGAAACCAGGCCGTGCGGACACTTTCCCAATACAACAGCTGGGAATGCACTTTTTGGTAAAAACAACACATTCCTTCCTCCTAATTAATCAAATAAACGTCTCACTGAAGAACAGGGGCCAGCTTCGATCGGTAAACAGCCGTTAGAATGACTTTTTTACTTCGCGATACCATTACAATGCATGCATTACCACGCATGTGTTGTACATCGCAAAGTCATTACTACCCACTTTTTTAGAACGCATGGTTATTTACCACGCATGCCTTTACAACAAATTTTGTTGTAAAGGTATGTATGGTAAATGACCATGCGTTCTAAAAAACATGTAGACGATCCACGTTGGTGTAAGGAAACAGAGGCTGTTCTGTTTCCTCAGAAACGACGTGAAGCAGGAACCACGAGGAGAGAGGAACCATGAGGAGTGAGAGGTAAGGGGGATTGGGCACGGGGTGTGTTTTTTTTTCTTGGGTTTAGGGTAGTGAGGTGGTGTTTGGGTAGTGTAGTGGTTCATGCTGGGGGTAGTGTTTTAGGGGTTAGGGTAGTGCAGTGGTGTTTGGGTAGTGTAGGGGGTCATGCTGGGGTAGTGTTTTAGGGTTCAGGGTAGTGCAGTAGTGTAGGGGGTCGTGCTGGGGTAGTGTTTTAGGGTTTAGGGTAGTGCAGTGGTGTTTGTGTAGTGTATGGGGTCATGCTGGGGGTAGTGTTTTATGGTTTAGGGTAGTGCAGTGGTGTTTGGGTAGTGTAGGGGGTCATGCTGGGGGTAGATTTAGGGTTCAGGGTAGTGCAGTGGTGTTTGGATAGTGTAGGGGGTTGTGCTGTGGGTAGTGTTTTAGGGTTTATGGTAGTGAAGTGGTGTTTGGGTAGTGTAGGGGGTGGGGCTGAGGTAGTGTTTTAGGGTTTAGGGTAGTGCAGTGGTGTTTGGGTAGTGTAGTGGGTAGTGCTGGGGTAGTGTTTTAGGGTTTAGGGTAGTGCAGTGGTGTTTGTGTAGTGTAGGGGGTAGTGTTTTAGGGTAGTGCAGTGGTGTTTGTGTGCTGTAGGGGGTCTTGCTGGGTTCTAGTGTTTTAGGGTTTAGGGTAGTGCAGTGGTGTTTGTGTAGTGTAGGGGGTCGTGCTGGGGTCGTGTTTTAGGGTTTAGGGTAGTGCAGTTATGTTTGGGTAGTGTAGGGTGTCGTGCTGGGGTAGTGTTTTAGGGTTTAGGGTAGTGCACTGGTGTTTGGGTAGTGGAGGGGGTAGTGTTTTAGGGTTTAGGATAGTGCGCCCAACCAGCCACAATATCCGTGGACAAAGGGGATCCTGACTCTTTGGAACGCTCCGCCAATTGAATAATTTGGGTCAAGGGCCCTACCACGTCCAAGACTTATCAATTCCTTTCTTGGGATCCCTCATATACTTGGAGAAAAAGGTACATAGTTTCTCATCAATTTCAGGCGTGTGTGCCACCTTCCCCTTCAGTGAGGGTCTGGGGCATTCTCCCCTCATCCTATTCCTGACCTCCCTTTCAAGGGGTTGATGAATTTTCCCCACCACATACTCTGCCACTTTGGTGTCAGGGGTCCACTCCGCCAACCTAGGATGGTAAATTTGGGTAGGCTCGAACATGTCCGAGTGGACCCCGTCCCCAACCCGGGAATGAGAGGAGTGGGATGCCAGGGACGCCCTGAGTCCTTATCCTCATCGGAGGAGAAATCGTCCTCCTATACACCCTCTCCCTCTAAGGGAAACCTGCCGTCGGGGTCTACAATAGTGGTGACAGCTTCGCAATTTTCTCCGGACTCCTCCTCCTCCCGGCAGGGTGCATGTTTTAGCGGTCACGCATTCTTGAGGAAGGTCTCCGTAAGTTTATCAAATCCTTCCAAGTGCCCCGCGTTATGCTTAACGGCCCTTTTATTCCCCATCTGGGAGGTACTGGGACCCGCCACCACCAGATCTCGGTCACTGAACACCCCAGGGGTGCTTTTCGCCAGCTTATCAACCTGATCCCTAAGAGGAGTCAGCGTCCTAGAAATAGCCAGAGAGAAGGTTTGTTCCACTGCTGGAGGGAGAAGTTGGGGGGCCATTCCTCCTCCACTTCCTGGTAGGAGAAGTAAAATTGGTCTTCTGGAGAAGACATGATTGCAGAGGGTGTGAGCACAGAACAAATGCCCTTAAAATCCTTAAGGCAGCCCCCTCGCCGGTGCTCCAACAGCTGGGCTTTCCCCGAAGCGGTTATAAGAAGAGACTGAGGCGCAATGCCAATTACCACTACCAGGTGGTGCTGGTCACTAACATGGCCGTGTGGGGAAATCACCGCATAGCGGTGTCAAAATTAGGAGAGGGTTGGTCAGAAATCAAGCGGACACTAAAGGAGTGACCGGATTCCCAAACGCGCGTAAAGACCAGCGGGAGCACTCGACGGAGCTGCCTCGCTCGGACCAGACGCACCTGACAGGATCTCACCGCATGCAGAGCGCACAGCGGGAGAAACTGCGAGGGGGAGAACACTCTCGGACAAGAGCCTGCTGCGCAGGAAATAGGAAACAATACCAAGGCAATAATGCTAATAACGTGAACAAGAAACCTCTATACAAACAGCAACAACGTCAGATTAAGTCAAGAATGTAAGGAATGCACTTAACTGACGAGCAGTGAAGAAAGAGGAAGCGGAAGGGACGTCACGATATTATATACGATGGACTGTGATATGGTTGGACTATAGTTACCTTGGAGACTACCCCCCTAATGGTTCATGGGTTGTGTAGTCTTTTGTTTAATGATTCTTGTGTTATGTTTTCTTTAAACTGCTATGCATATAAAGTGCGGAAAGAAATGCATAATCCTCGCCTCCGTTCTGCCATAGAATTCATTAAACTTTATTCGATCTGATTTAGAAACATAGATCATAAAAGTGTACATAAAAACAGTAAATCCTCTTTCCTAATACAATAGAGTGAGAATTAATTAAAACCAGTAGGTAAAAATTGATGTTTCACAGCCCGGTTCAGAGCAACTTCAGGTTAACAGAATCGTAAAGTTCACTGTTTCGCAAGATCAATCTCATGTACTTCGTGTAAAATACGCAATAAGGGGTCCATGTAAAATGTAACGCTCCAATACCTGACCAGTCTGCACTATATAAAACTGCAGAAAAACTAAAAATAAAAAGTGTTTTGCACACTTCTGCCATTGGGCTATATATGGGCTACATCTGGGTGATATTTGTGCTACATTTGGGCTCTTTTTTCTCTGGTGGCCATCTTGGGAGGCTTATTTGTTATGAAGTTTCCTAATTTCCTCATTTACTGCAGTCTCCTCAGTAGGAAATGATTTCAGTTTTTTACTTTGATTCCATCAAGAAGGCATTCAGATGTGTCACACAATTGCCATAAATTCAGAATGTTAGCACTCTAGTTGTTCATTAGATCACTGTAGTAAAGCTACTGCTCACCAGGGAGTTAACTGGAAGTCTACTGCTGGTATTGAAAGTGATTATTTCAGTCTGCATGTCAGAATTTTCTAATGAAATAGAAGAGGATTTGAGATCTCACTTAAAACATGTCCTAATTTTTCTTTCTGCAGCACTAAGCATAATTTCTATGGCAAAATGAACCCCATCATTTTGTTCCTTTTTAAATTAAATGTTTTAAGTGTTACCAATTTATTCCAATCAAGATGGCTTCAGGTGTGCCATACTTTTGTCATAAGTAAGGCTGTTAGTGCTCTAGTTGTTCTTTAGAACACTCTGGGATGCTGCAGTAGAACACAAAGGAATTAACTGACAGTCTCTGCCCTTGTTGGATGTACATGATTTACTGAGAATGACAGACTTCATTCTCACATGACTGAGAAAGATAATGTGAATTTACAGAAAATATGCTTTTATTTTAGCTTCAGTTTTCTCTCAAACATGATCATGATATCCCAGCAGAAGGTTTTTCAAAGGGTAAAATCACCATAGAACACACCACAATTCCTGAAATTAGTATGGTACCATCAACAAATTAATTCTAATGTAACTAAAGTCTGTTATCACCCTTTATAGTTCTCCTTTTGGTAACCCTCAAAATCTTCGATTCACTACAATGCATTTCAGTAGGGTACTATCACGTATATTGGTCTCAAGATGGCTGCCAGCAGTTCCAGGATGAAGTGCTGACAGCCAATCAGATCTCATGATGAGGTGTGTCGTTAGGCTACGTCCAGATATTGAAACTTTTTCTTTTTCTAATTTCTCATGAACTACTGAACAGATTTACACCATTTAACAAAAATGAATCTTTCTGAACCAAGGGCTACCTTTTCGCCAAATTTGGTGTAAAGCCGTGTCTAAAGTTTCCTATGGGAATTAACATGGAGAAAACATGTTTAGGGACATCCCTTTTTTTTGGCCCCCGCTTGCCAAATCACCCTGAAACTTTTAAGCTAGGAGCTGACCGGAGCGCCCCATGAGTTTTGAAAATTTCGTGAAGATTCGTCAACCGACGCCAAAGTTATTGGGAAAAGAATGTTACGATTTTCCTATGGATAATAGGTCCTAACTATAACTACCTACTGACGACCGCCAGTAGGTGATATATATAAGCCGCTGTTAGTCCCAAAACCTGGACAATTGATGATTATTGACACTTACACACTGTTTATCACTTCACGTTTGGTTCCCTGAAAAATGACTGGGAAGGGGAAGCGTCCCGTAGCTCCATCCACAATTGCAGGGACCATGGACCAATTTATCACCCGTGCTGTCTCGGTCCTGGAACATGAAATTGCCATTACTGAAAGACGTCTCTCGACAGACCCCTCATTTATTAGGCGTTCATCACTGGGCCCCCTAGCTCATGCAAGTTCACCAAGCAATAACAGAGAGCAGCCACGAGAGGAGGGATCACGATTCACATCAGACACAACTGACTTAGTGGCTGCATCGCCAGTAGAGGAAGTATTATCTATACTTGCACCTAAAACCCCTCGCCCCCAGACCAGAGCAGGGGCCAGATCTTCTACATCCGCTAGACTAGTTGCACAGAAAAGGAAAAGGGGGGGGGTGACGGATCGCTCTAGACCAGCTAAAGTTCCCAAAGTACCTAAAAACATTGTCCCTTTTGATTTACCAAACATTAGCCCCGGCACTTCTGTGGAGGAAGCTGGTAGACTTGAGTTACCTCCATTTGATCCAAGTAACTTTGCTCTCCAGTTAGAAAGCATCGTTCGTACCTTAATTTCCCCTTTAATGGAAAGGATCGAAATGGTTGCATCAAAAGTAGAAAAACTGGAACAAACTATTTTGGATAATTTTTGCTCGTTGAAGAATGTCGTTAAATTATGCACCAAGGACATATCTAAAATTAATTACTCTGTTGGTTCTGCTGGTCCTGTTCCACCTACATCTGTCATACCGCCTGTCTCCGCCCCTACTCCAATTGCTGTAGAAACTTCAACCTTAAACAGCAATCAGCCATTACGGCAGGCGGGAATGACACAAACTGTAAATCCCCGAGGCGTGAGGGTAGGTTAAGTAAAGCTACACAGGACACCAACACAAACACTGTGCACTTAGGTGGTTCGAGCACTAATTCACACAGCTTAAACGTTGCTCCTCAAGGTAATGACTCTAGGCCATCCTCGATCCAACTCCATCTTCCTCGTGAATCCTTCCCCTATGTTGTAGTTTTAACGGGTGTTCCCGAACTTCCCACTAACAACAATGAATCTTATGAGCAATTAAAAAACAAAGTTAGTCACTGGCTCAACATTCATAGACCAATTCCAAATGAACTGAATGGTCGAATTCTATTTGTTAGAAAAATTCAATGGGTAGGATCCCTACCTAAAAATACTCAGGGCGATTGTGTCGTTGTTAATTTCAAAGATGTGCGCCTTTCAAAGTTTATCACGGAAAACAATCCCAATGGTCCTAGATCTGGAATTGAGGTGCACGACCTAAACTACTTCTATACCTCACCCATTTGTCATTGACAATTTCATAGCACTAATACCCCCTTAACTCCTATGGCATTAGGGGCTACTGATAATCTGACAATGGATGGATTGGTAATCACGCCTGAGATCTCATCGTTGTCATCGCATATGTTGGAAGTGAGGGCAAATGTATCTGGAAGCCCTGCTGAGCCTCATGTCATATGTGCGGGTAAAAACTTGGGCACTCTTTTGTCTTGGAACCTGGCTAGTATTACAACCAAAATTGATACACCTGAATGGGCGAGATTTATTAATGATTTCGATGTCTGCCTATTTCAGGAAACATGGTCCCTCGAGGCCCGGTACATGCCGGGTTATTTGAATTTTCATGTCCCAGCAACCAAAGGCCCCAAAGGCCGCCCTTCTGGCGGACTAACTATATGGGCTCGCCAGGATTTGTTCTCACATGCTACTGGGATTGATACTGGGTCCCAGGATATCCAACTGGTCAGGCTCACGTTCGGCCCCAAGAGGACTGTGGATATATACAACATCTATCTTCGGGGCACGAAGGGGAAGAAGTCAAGTGTGCTGGAATCCCTAACTGCACTCATAGAATCTAAATCGAGTAGCAGGGACCTGATTGTAGCTGGGGACTTTAACGTCACCTTCGAACCCCTCCTAGACAGCGATTCTGAATGGGGGCTTGACCCCGATGAGGACCTACGCTGGGGCATCCCAGCCCTCGCGCTACCTCCCATCAAACGGTGGTCTGTGGTGGCAATACAGGTTAACGCACTCTGCCTAGAATTTGGACTCCGGGCATTGAACGGAAGAGTTAAAGGAGATAAGCTTGGAGCACCTACCTTCGACAACGGCCGCTCAAGCAGTAGGATTGATTATGTCCTCTGCTGTATGAGGCTGTGGTCCCTCCCTATAGACATGGAGGTGGTGCAAAGATTGGAGAGCGATCACAATCCTATTTGTGTCTCTCATAGCTGGTGGGGCAAATCATGTTCATTGACAAAAGAACCAATTTTGGCCCCCCCCGCAAGTGTGCCAACCAATGATCTTCGAAGGCTAAAATGGGCATCAGTAAAGTCTAATGATTCAGTAACAGCCCAGATTAACATTAATCTCTCTGCAATTATTGTAAATCTTGAGGATATTTCGCAAACCCGAGACCAAGTAATTAGGTTGCATGAGTCATTTTTCGAGGGTTTACGTCCCTTTTTCTTTAAGCAAATAAGGCAGGGTACTAAGCAGCCGCCCAAGCAACCTAGGTGGTATGACAAACAGTGTAAAAATGCAAGATCAACCCTGGCTAAAGCCTTATCCAGTGGTAGCACCCCACTTATTCAATTAGCAAGATTTGCTTACAGGAAAAGCATCATACAAGCTAAAATAAAGTGGGAAGAAATGTTTTGGCAGGACCTAAAGGAGGCCAGCGATTCCCGGGATGCTAGACTGTTTTGGAACGTTCTGAAGTGGGGCAGAGGAGGTCTATCAGAGAGCCCTTCAAATCATGTCTCACAAGAGGATTGGCTGGGCTATTTTAAGCCCAATATGCGCGTGATCCCCACTATATTAGTCAGGGCACAATGCCTTATGCCTTTTATCTGTCCGGGCCCTTCACCCCCGAAGACTCTCTAGCTGCACTGTCCTGTGTAGCTGCAGGACGGGCGCCTGGGTTGGATGGTATTCCTTCTGATCTCTTTCTAGAGAATAAAGATCCATGGAGCAAGTATATCGCTCTTATAGCGAACGCCGTGGCTGAAGGCGCGCCAGTACCTAAATCTTGGGGGGGAGCCGTCATAATTCCAATCTATAAAAAGGGCGACAAAAGCCTCCCGGGGAACTACAGACCCATCAGCCTAATTGACACAATTCAAAAAGTCATTGGGAGGATGGTTCTGAATGAGGTACTTATTTGGATTGAAGCGAATGAGATTCTTTCTAGTCTTCAGGCGGGTTTCCGCAAATCCATTAGCACCATTGACCAGGTGTTTCGCTTTAAGCAATTGTTATGGAAAGTTGTCGAACTGGGCAAAGGCAGTCTTTATGTCACCTTTGTGGACTTAAGAGCTGCCTTTGACCTCGTTCCTCGTGAACAGCTCTGGAGGGTCCTAGAAAAGCTAGGAATATCCTTGGAACTCCTGACCTTAATTAGAAGATTGCACGAGTTCAACTTTGCAAAAATTCAATGGGGTGGCCTGGGGGAATCAACCACCGAGTTCCCAGTAGAGCGGGGTGTCCGCCAAGGATGTGCAATGGCCCCAACACTATTCTCTTTGTACATTAATGGAATAGTGGACTATATGCTCCAGACCAACACTGATGCTCCAAAACTGGCAGGTGTTACAACACCAATATTAATGTTTGCCGATGACACTCTTATAGTGTCAAAAACCCCGAGCGGCATGCAGAAGGCATTGGCAATTTTTGAAAACTTTTGTAAAGACCATGGACTGGAGGTCAACGTGGCAAAGACAAAGCTTATGACCTTTAACCCACACACTAGCTATAGGGTTGGTAAGCTTAGGATGAACGGCCAAACTCTGGAGGAGGTAACTAACTTTACATACTTAGGCATTCACATGTCCCACAATAATCGGTGGAATAGGCACCTGGAAATGTCAACATTGAAACTTACCCAAATATCGGGAACACTGGTTAAAGAGTTTAAAAAATCTCTTACCAAACCTCTTAAACCGGTGTTACAAGTCTATGAGGCAAAGGCCTTAAACTCGGTTCTGTATGGAGCTGAGTTATGGGGCTTTGATACATTAACACCCCTCACGGTAGTTGAAAATAAATGTTTCCGCTCCATTACAGGCTTGCCACAAAGTACGCCAATGGTCCCACTGCGTTATGACCTAGGTAGGAAGTCCATCAAAGATTTGGCTAACCTCCGTCCAGTTTTATACTGGAGGAGATTATGGACTACTCCGGAGCTTCGACCCTACGCAGTGGTTATCATGGACGTAATTCAGGTTGATAAGTTTCACAAAATTAAGTGGCTAAGGAACCTCCGAGACTCACTAAATGCTTTGGGACTGGAAAACCTATGGAATGATCCTGTGGCCGCTGACTTTCCTATAAAAAAGCTTTTGAAAAAACTTTATTGGGACAAGGTAAATCACAGGGTGTGGGCAGCCTCCACTTCCCCTTCTATGACTAGTTGTTTCCTAGAGGCAAAGGTTATACCCCTTCTGGAACCCTATTGGGATCTGATAACATCACCAAAGGATAGGAAACTCTATTTCCAACTCAGAGCAGGCTCCCTCCCATTGAGGGCTTTAACTTCTGGGTGGTGTGGTGGAAGTACATGTACCTGCCCTGCTTGTGGAGACAAAAGAGAAACCACTGGCCATTTCCTTTTTGTGTGCCCTGTATATGCCGCCCCTAGACGTCACTGGCTTTCCCCTTTATGCAAATTGCTGGGTACTAGGAGCTCTGTTGTAGCTATTCGAATTCTATGCACGAGCACCTTACCAGTCCATTCATTAGGCCTAGCTAAATATTTGGGGTGGGCATGGTCACTTAGATCAAAAACCCTTCATTCTTTAGAGAATGCACTTGGGCAGGCTCAAAGCTTTTAAATGTACTGCTGTCACTTTTGCCTTAATTACTCCTTTTAATTCATGTGTATTTCACGTCATTTGTCTGCTGTTTGTTTAATATTTTCTTATCAAAAGGTTTTTATCTATTTATTGGAATGTATTTATTGAATTAGTGATTGTGATTTTTTATATATTTGTGATTTGTTGTGTCTTGTATGAATTATTTTATATTGTATGAATTATGTAAGCGGCTTACTTACAATGACGGACGAAAAGCCACTTTAACTCAACATTCCATACATTACTGGAATTTTACATGGAACTAACACACAACATATATACAAAATCCATGTTCATGTATGTTGTTTTATATTTCAGGCATTTACGCATCTATTTTTGACAATATATGCAATGTATATATACATGTGAACAACTTAATTTGTCGATTGGGACTCCAACTACATTTATGTCTATGATTGTGAACCTGCCAATCGATTGGCAGGTAACCAGCGCTAAATGAAGGTGTTGTTTATGTCTATTATCACGTGACAGAATAGTAAAAAAATGCACTCACACAAAAAAAAGCCACTTGGATATAAAAACTGTTGGCGGACTGCACTTCCGCATGTGAACAAGGATACTTTGTTATCCGAAACGCGTCGTAAGCTGCAATTTGAATAAAGACCTGATTTTGCCACAAAGAAAACGGGTGTCCGTGACTCTCTCTTCGCTGTCTTGCCGGATGGGAAGCGGGAAGAGCTGGGAAAAGTGTTTTGGATTTAATAGCGGAAGTTGGTTGATTCCGCCAACGGACCCCCTCCCAGGACGAGGTAGACGCCCACAGCCACACTCGTATTTGGATCTTGTAAGGATTTTTGGCGGCAACCCCCGATAGCAGCAATCGGACCGAAAACCGGCAGAGGTGAAGTTTGAGGCGGGGTCGGAGGACCCTTCAGCGACGCACGTACTACGGTGAGTGTCCGGTGATTCTGCATTCGGTTGGGAGGTGTGGCCAGGCAACGCCAACTCCGCGAACGAAGTTGGACGTATACAACAGCTAAACATGTCAGCGGAAGCTGTTCGAATTCGGGAGGCAGCAGCAGAGGAATTATTTAATCAAGCACCCAATATTACAGTATTGGGCAACAACACGCAAAATACTAATAGTACCAAAACGGATGGTACTGCAAAGACATTGTTGAAACGTCTGGAAAAGTGTATGAGATCAGAGATAACAAAATGGTGGGAAAATAAGTCACTCGCAAAATATGAAGAAGCAGGGCGGGTACCTCGGGGGCTCAGAATACTTTTGGCTCCCAGCTATGAAAGCCCAGACCCAGCAATGTTGAAGGAATGGGGTAAAAGCAATCTTGAGGCCTCAATGAATTTGGTCCGAATTCTTATTAAATATGCTGAGTCGGATCGGGTAAAAATAATGAAGGAGATTGATGATATTAATGAAATGCTGGCAAAACGTGAGCCTGATGACTATATAACTAAAACAAGAAAAGAAATACAAGACCGTCTATTAAAGCATGAAGAAAAAATTAAACAACGAAAGATATTTAAATTTGCCCGGGACCGGGCAGATTATGAACAAGGCCAGATCTACACGTTTGCAAGAAAGTATGCAACAGCCAAAAAACTCAGAATAAATCCTGCAGTGGCCAGCACAAGCCAGCAGCATCAAACAGGTCCCGCCACGGAATCCATATCGGAGATCGACTCACTCACCAGTGATACAGGTTCGGAACATAGCAGCATGAGCACTGACAACACCAGAGATGAAAGAAGGCTAGACCTTGGAGAAGAACTTGATTTTTTAGTCGAGGACAGGCGCAATACCCTGAGACCGCAGAGACAAGTACAGCCTCAAAGAAGCGTAGAAACGCCAAAAGGAGAGACAGACGCAAAAAGAGGCAACTCAAGGCCAAAAAGAAGGTATTGGCGCAAGTAAAAAGCAACATGAGTGAAAATAAAACCATCATCAACTTATCCACTATAAAACTAACTGAAAAAGAAAAGCAAGTGCTTATGTTGGGACTCTTCTTCTGTCCCCTCAATGACCTCGACTACCCTCAAGCCAGAATTGATGTTTTCAATTACATCCGGAAACTCAAACTAATGAAATTCTACACCATCAAGAGCGGAACTGCAAATAATTCCGCCTATCCTTCTAAACCCAGACAACAAGAAGTTAACACCTTACAAGTTCTGGATGTTCCCATTCTTTTGGCAGCAGAATCTATGTGGCGTGAATCAATTGATGGCAACGACAGCAACTCCCAAGAAACCACATCCACGCAAGAGTTGCTAGTACAAGCCGACATCTGCCAAAGAGGGGCAGGTAGTAGCCCCTACCAACAGAAATCCACATTCATTCCCCAAATGCCAAAAGACGCCATCGATATATTTCACGAAAGAGTGACGGAAGACATCAAGCAGTTATACTACCGGGTCAAACACCAACGACGTAAAAAACACAACAAGGAAGTTGAATACAATGAACTCATCAACAAATTGAGAAGAAACAATGAAGTTATAATCAAACAATCTGACAAGGGTGGCAACATCGTACTTTGGCCCCAAAATGAGTATATTAAGGAGGCGCAACGCCAACTATCCGATTCATCATGCTATCAACAAACCAGTATCAATGACTACAACAAAGCTAAAGAGTCACTGACCAAATTGCTCCATCAACTTAAACGCGACGGTATGATTTCGGCAGAAGAATTCAAATTTCTCTGGATAGAACATCCAGTTACTCCATCGATTTATTTCATACCGAAAAGGCATAAAAACACAAACCCAATTCCTGGACGACCGATCATCTCCGCCATCAATAGTATGAGCGAACATATTTCACAGTACGTGGATTACTTTCTGAAGGATTTAGTCAAAACTTTACCAACATATGTGAAAGACACTGGTGATTTCCTCAACAAAATCAAAGACATACAATGGGAAACTAATATGCGATTTATCACCCTGGACATTGAGTCCCTTTATACTTGCATCCAACATGACATAGGGCTAGCGGCAACCAAACATTTTTTGGACACAAGGGAAGCAGAATATTATGAACATAACAAAATCATAATCAAATGTATCTTGTGGTGTCTCAACAATAATTACTTCATGTTTGGGTCTCAAATGTACAAACAAACAAGAGGCGTAGCAATGGGATCTTGCTTCTCCCCCAGCTATGCCTGCTTAATGGTTGGTTGGTGGGAGGAGCAGATCCTCAAGAAAACTTGGGCTCAACAATATACAGGTCATGTTAAATATTGGCTGAGATACATCGACGACGTTTTTGTCGTTTGGCAGGGCAATGAGGAGGAGGCCACTTCATTTATTGAGAATATCAACAATAATGAAGTAAACCTTAAATTCACTTCCCATATAAATGAAAGAGAAATTGATTTCCTTGATGTCAAACTGTTTATTCATGAGGGCACAATTCACACTACCCTACACAGAAAGGAGACGGCAGGGAACTCGACGCTACATGCGTCAAGCGCCCACCCACAACACCTCATACAAAGTATCCCATTTGGGGAACTCCTTAGGTTAAAAAGAATTTGCAGCACCAAGGAACAACAAGAGAAATGCACCAATGAGGCACTCATAAGATTCAAACAAAGAGGGTATGACACACACACTCTTAAACAAGCAGTCAGTAAGGTCGCCCAGAGATCTAGGGAATCATTGTTGGAAAATAATAACCTTGAAGCTGAGCAAGTATTAGAAACCAACACCCCGAGATTGATCCTTACTTACAACCAGCAGGAACGACAAATCAGGTCCATCATTAAACGCAATTGGCCAATTGTTTTAACTGATGCTGTCATAGCCCCTGACCTCCCCAACAATCCTACCATCACTTATAGGAGAGGGATGTCCATGAGATGCCAGTTGGTCAGAAAAAGTCCGGAATACATAGCCAAAAAATCCACCTGGCTACAACCAAGACAAGGGTTTTATAAATGCTCTTCATGCCGAGCATGTAGATTTGGAGAGACAACCACTAAATACATGACTCTTTTCAGTCCCATTGAGTACAAGATCAAAGGCAATCACAACTGCAAAACCGAATACGCTGTGTATGTCCTGACATGCACCTGCGGCCTCAAATATGTAGGCAGCACAAAATTGCAGGTGCATGTCAGGATTCTACAACATCTACGTGCAATCGTTAACAATGATCCAGCGTACCCGGTTGCCCGACATTTTTAAATAGTCCACGGCAATGACCTTAAATGTCTGAAATACTTTGTGATTGCCGCTGTCCCAAACCTCCCAAGAGGAGGCAACCGGGAAAGACTACTCCGTCAACTTGAATCTAGAATGATAGTTGAACTTGATACCAAACATCCCAATGGGCTCAATAACACTGAAGATCTCCATAATTTTCTATAGTACTGTTCAACATTATGTTTTTATATGAAGACTTATTGTGGGAATGTTTTATAATAATTCTTTACTTCTTTTTAGGAGTCCCCATAGAGAGTTTTTATAGAGGGTTTTTACAGTGGGTTTTTATATTGTATTTTCTTAGGTCATTTTATATTTCAACATTATGTCATTTCCTTAGCTGCTAATATATGTAACCTCCCCCCTTCCCCGGTTTTTTATCCTCCCCTTTCCCCTTTTTTGCACTATAAACTTTGTGTAATTCACAAAGTATTTGCACTATTTGCACATATTCTCCAGCACCTTACCATTTTAGCGCTTTGCACTTTGAAACATCTAATCTAGATGTCATGATAGCCTTCAATGGGTTACATAAATATGCATTTTTGCACAATTTCGGCAGATTACCAAATGGTTGTTTATTGCATTAACATTTCCAGTATGCATGAATTGTTTTTATGGTCTGTTTGAGATACAACATTCATGTTGTTAAACCATTTTAGTCAACATTAAGATGGATTTTTGAGCATTTAAATTTCCAAATGGCAGAGGATTTATCCCAACCTAGCCACTTTAACTCAACATTCCATACATTACTGGAATTTTACATGGAACTAACACACAACATATATACAAAATCCATGTTCATGTATGTTGTTTTATATTTCAGGCATTTACGCATCTATTTTTGACAATATATGCAATGTATATATACATGTGAACAACTTAATTTGTCGATTGGGACTCCAACTACATTTATGTCTATGATTGTGAACCTGCCAATCGATTGGCAGGTAACCAGCGCTAAATGAAGGTGTTGTTTATGTCTATTATCACGTGACAGAATAGTAAAAAAATGCACTCACACAAAAAAAAGCCACTTGGATATAAAAACTGTTGGCGGACTGCACTTCCGCATGTGAACAAGGATACTTTGTTATCCGAAACGCGTCGTAAGCTGCAATTTGAATAAAGACCTGATTTTGCCACAAAGAAAACGGGTGTCCGTGACTCTCTCTTCGCTGTCTTGCCGGATGGGAAGCGGGAAGAGCTGGGAAAAGTGTTTTGGATATATATATATATATATACACATTTATAATGTAAATAGGTACTTAGAAAGTGAACGGCTACTCCACAGAGTGTCCCGTTGCTAAAGGACCACAAGACAGGCACCTGCTCTATAACAGAAAGAAAGCAAAAGACTATTGCTGCAAAAGCCAAGTTTTTAGCTGTTTCCTGAAAGTAAGCAGATCCTAGACCTGTCTAAGAGACAATGGTAGACAATGCCATAAGCGGGAGGCCAGCACTTGAAAGGAGTGACCGCCCAAACTGGAGTGGGCAAACTAGGGGATGGATGTCAAAAGCTACAGTGAGGACCTCAGGGCTCTTTACGGCACATAGTGCTGAATCCTATTCCTCAGGTAGACAGCTCCAGTATCATGTAGGGCCCTAAAAAACAGAATCAGCGCTTTAAATTGAATCCTCTTCCGGACCAGCAGCCAGTGCAGGGACTTCAGTTGGATGGACATACGTGCTCTGGGCCCAACCATGAGAATTTCTCTAGCCACTGCATTCTGAACCACCTGCAGGCGGTTTAATAAGTACTCCGTTAGACCCAGGGACAAGACGTTAATGTAATCCAGCCTTGATACAATCAGGTCTTGGATTACTGTCCTCCTGAACATAACCGGCAGGAGGGAAAGAACGTTTTTTAACATTTTTAACATGCCAAAGCAGGTGCCGGCGACTGTTTGGATTTGAGCCTTCATAGATAAATTGGCATCTAACTTGACCCCTAGGTTCTTTACAGTGCTCACTGAGGCTATAGGGGGGGACATATCCTGGGCCACAACTGGCGCCACACTTCGCATGGTGAGCGACGAAAGAAGATGATCTCAGATTTCTCTGGTATACACTTTAATTGGTTCCGCCTTAGCCAGGAGAAGACCTCAAGCAGGTGTTAATTTTGCCGCCTCTAAAATTGGCGCCTTTGTCACAGGTGAACATGATATTGAAAAGTGACAGGCTCAAAATAGACCCCTGCATGACCCCCACCTTCATGTGAGGAATAGTGGCCGCAAAGGGAGGGGTCCAAATTGTTTGCTGACGGTCTCTCAGAAAGGAAGAAAACCACTTGAATACCATGCCCCCAACGCCGCACTCCCGGAGTCTCTGCAAGAGCCGGTCATGGGGCACGGTATCAAAGGCCGTGGAGAGGTCTAAATCAGCACTGCTTTTTCCCCTTTATCTAGTGTATCTTTGATAGCTTCGAAGACTTCCATTAGGGCTGTTTCTGTACTAAGATTGGCTCTGAAGCCCGACTGACTATGGTGGAGTACATGGTTGGCTTCCACATATTCCATAAAGACTAAATTCACACATTTTTCCCGAAGTGTGGAAAAGAAGGGCAGTAGCGATATCGGTCTATAATTAGAGGCCTCCCCAGGATCTGCTGAAGGCTTCTTAAGTAGAGGGAGAATGTTAGTGTTTTTCCAGCTATCAGGCACCAGCCCCTTTTGCAGTGAGGTATTCAAGATCAGATTGACAGCTGGATTAATAATCCCAGCTATAGAAGACAATACGTTAGCTGTACATGGATCCGAGGGAGAGCCTGACTTCAGGGTTTTCATTATCTCAAGTGATCTTTCCAAGGGAATAGGAGGAAACTGGGTGAGACAGGGACCAGCCCCAGAGTTGATGGGGAGTGATGACCCTGAGGTTTCTTCTTTTGCCGGGGACAGAGTCTCAAAAGAGTTTTGAATAGTTTGGATTTTATCGTGGAAATACTCTTCAAGATGGTTGATCCACTCATTCGTGGGGGTAAACGGATTTTCCACCATGCTAGGGGATGGGAAATATTTTCCAATTTTAAAGATTTCTTTGCTTTTATTCCCGGCTAACTTAATTTTAGAGGAGAAAAAATGTTTCTTTTGCTCACGGATTTTATTATATTGGGCTTTCAGAGCTTGTTTGTATCTAGCTTTGTCCTTGGGTTGAAAATATTCCGCCACACTCTCTCCAAGCGTTAACAGGCACTTTTGCTCTTTTTAAGGGCTTCTGTAAACCAAGGGGCAGAGGCGCGGATGGTTTTAGCTGCCCGAGTAGTGGGGGGGCCAGCTCCAAAGCACAGCAGTAAAGCCAGTTCTCGAGGCTAAGCAAGTCATCCTCAAGATTGCCGCTGAAGGGAATTAGGTGCCTAAGTGCAGCAATCATGGCCTCAGGGGTGATCTGGCAAAAGGGTCTAAAACTGCATGGGTGGGGCTTGCCGTATGATTGAGGGCCACATGAGTCCTTGTAGACTCTAAAAAATAGGAGAAAATGGTTAAACCACACTAATGGGAATGGTGCGTCTATTTCGATTCTGACATTAGAGAAAATCTGATCTAAGGCGTGTCCCTTCTCGTGGGTGGGGAGGTGGAAATAGGGAGCCAAATTAAAAACCTACAGAGATTCCCGCAGCCTAATCGGCTCCTGTTCGGCTGGATTGTCCACATGAATATTAAAATCTCCCAGCACCAGGCAATGCTTATATTTGGTGGCAATGGTAGAAATAACATGACTAATTGACTCGATGAACTTTCAGGCAGGGCCAGGAAGCCTATAGATAAGTATGCCCGCAACCGATTGATGGGCAGACGCGACAAAAAAGAAAGCCGAGGCCTTCAGCCCCATCTGCTTCCTCTGTAGCTAGTATGGAGCAAGAGAGTATTTTTTTAAATTATGGCGATGCCGCCCCCTCGACCCACTGACCGATCCTTCCTTATGATCTGGTAGCCGGGGGGGAATGGCTCTCGCAATGATGGGGTTCTTATCATCATTCAGCCATGTTTCCGTTATGTAATATGTGACGTCATCAGCAGTACATTCTGGGGTCATGAGTTATAGTTAGCTCAGCTAACTATAACGGCTGAATTTCTCTGGTTTTGTACGAGTGAAATGTCAGCCTAACTATAACGTCCCTAAAACCTACTGTGGTTTTTCAGTGAATTCCTAAGGTTTTTTAAATGCTAATTGCTAACTATAACGTCCCTGAAACCTGTTTTTGTGTGAAAAAAAAATATATATATATATATGTGTATATATATATATGAGGTAAAGTCGTCCAGCAAGCACAATCTCGCTCTGACGAAAAGACGAAGCGAACCCGTTTAAGGGGGCAAAGTGATTTATTAGATGCCCGACACCATCACCACCATAGCCATATATATATATATATTCCACAAAGGTGGCTCCCTTGCAGGCACACAGCGCTCTTTCGCCGGTGAGGTTTCGTGGATACGGCGGTGCCCAGACGTTATGAAATTGCAACAAGTATTCCCCAATGAAAGTTCCACACGCACTCACGGGTGAAATCATATTTGATTTATTAAGGCAGCAACGTTTCTTGTGGCAAGCCCAACCTATTATATATATATAGCAGATGCCGTTCTTCGTTGATTCCCTTCTCTGGGAAAGGAGGGAACATGAACCCAAATTTTATTGCGTGAAATGTTTATTGCTCAAAACACCACAATCGCCCTGATGCGTTTCGGCCTGACACGGCCTTGATTACATGATGATAGATATATATATATATATATATATATATATATATATATATATATATATATTCACTGAAAAAACCATAGGTTTCACACATGTTATAGTTAGCGGAAATTTTACTGATAAAAAACCAATGAAATTCCCCCGTTATAGTTAGTGCAGGCAACTATAACTCACGCGACCGCAATCCTCTGCTGATGCTAATACTGTATTTAGACACTTATTTGCCCATGTCTTCTTCCATACATTTTTAGCTATACATATATAACAAATATTTTTTTTTCATAAAGACACATATGTCATCAGCAGAAGATTGCGGTCGCGTGAGTTATAGTTGCCTGCACTAACTATAACGGGGGAATTTCATTGGTTTTTTATCAGTAAAATTTCCGCTAACTATAACATGTGTGAAACCTATGGTTTTTTCAGTGAATTTGCAAGGTTTTTTAAATGCTAATTCCTAACTATAACGTGTGTGAAACCTATGGTTTTTTCAGTGAATTTGTACGGTTTTTTAAATGCTAAGTTACTTTACGCCATTCGTGGCGTGCGCGCCCACTTTACGCAGTTAGTGCCATGCACGCACGGTGGGCACGCGGTGCGCTACGCGCACCGCGTGCCCACGTTACGCTAGATGGGCCATGTACGCACGATGCGCTTCGCGCACCGTGCGCACATGGAGGACATATGATGCACTTCGTTTTGAAAGGTAATATTTTAATTTTTCGTATATTTTATAAGCCATGCACAAATGGTGCCCTTCGGGCACCATTTGCACACGGGGTGGAGAGAGTGTGGATAATTTTTTTTTTTATTATTTTTTTTTTTAATATTTTAGTTTATCTCATCTCTAATAAGCCATGCACAATTGGTGCCCTGCGGGCACCAATTGCACATGGGGTGGAGAGAGTGTGGATAATTTTTTTTTTTTTTACATTTTTTACCGTACGTGTACGGTAAGCGTAATCGGCGAAATTACCGAAAAAATAAAAATTCCGTTTTTGGCCTTGGGGGATCTTTGGGGACTCCCCCAACATGGCTATGTGTGTGGGAGCTGTCTAAACAGCCCCTTTACATGTTTTTGGGCTTTATATTTTAGAAATCACTCTCAGTGCGAGAGAGAAAATGGCGGCCGCCGCTTCCTGGTTTCGGCCGATTCGAATGTTTACTAAGATCTAAGAGCCAATCAGAATCACGCTCGCGCACGCCACCGTACGCGTACGGTAAGCGTACCGTAAGCGCACCGTAAGCTGGCTCAGATATATATATTGATTTAAAGGCTATTTTCTCAGAATCTACTGAACAGATTTACACCAAACCTACAAAAGGCCCTTCCTTGACCTGAGGACTACCTCTCTGCCAAATTTCTAGTAAGTCTGTTCAGCCGTTCGGGCTGTAGCCCTGTCTAAAGGTCCTATGGAAAAATGCATGGGAAAAACGCGTTTTGGGACCCCCCTTTTATCTCAGCCCCCGCTTGACGAATCCCCCCGAGACTTTCAGGGTAGGAGCGGAGCGTAGCGCCCCACCTATTTTGAAAAATTCGCGAGGATTCGTCGACCGGCGCCAAAGTTATTCAAAATAGAATGTTGCGGATTTCCTATGGAAACGTGGTCCTAACTATAACTACCTACTGGCGACCGCCAGTAGGTAATATATATATATATATATATATATATATATATATATATATATATATATATACACACACACAAAAAAGATTTTTTAAATATATTTTAATGTTTTTATATAATTGTTTCATATAATTTATTCTTTTTTGTTTGTTTTCTGTCCTCATATGACCTCCGTACCTAAAGCAACCTCTCGGTCTGATCCACCCCTGTTGCTCATAACTTGGGGGTCCAGTCTCAGCTGATGTACTTACAGGAGCCACCCGCACCAAACATCATGAGTAGACCAAGAGGAATAATCATGGGACATTATAAGTTAGTCTAATCAGGATCTAAATGATGTAACAAATTTCAAAATAACACAAGATCTATTCTTTCTCTGTCTGCATTAACCTTCTGATCTGAATCCCTATAATATCTCACTGAATTCCACCAGGCTCTCCATGTTGGGGGTCCCGCCTGTTGCTATAACTTACAGATCTCCCTCCTTGCCAAAAGGACCAGATAAAACACAAATGTATTCTGTATCCCCATGAGGCTCAATGTCCCTTCTGGCATCAATACAGTGCAAAACAAAATAAGAGCAGAGCTTACCTCAACCTCAATGCCCAAGACATCGGATATAGTCTTACCCACGTTACTCCAGAACTCTTGAATCACAGGGCAGGAAGCAAACACATGAATATCATCCGCCTTCTGGGCACCACATCTCATACACCTTGCTTCTTCATTGCCCTTTATTTTGGAAAGTTTGAGTGGGGACCAGTATATCCTGTGGAGCGTAAAAAAGTGGTTTCTTTTTAGTGCAGCAGATTTAATCAGTGGATAAAGTGTGTCTATCGATACTTGCCAGAGTTTTTCAGCTCCTCGCTCTGCACGTAGTTCTCCAAGACCAGGTATGGATGTTATAGCTTCCTATCCACTGCAGCAAGGAGATGATTATTCCACTGTGCTACTTCCTTCTTTTTCGGCGTCAGATCCTGTAACTCATCTTCCATGAAATTGTCCTCCTGGAAGAGCCAGTGTTGGCTCTTGCACCATGATGAAAGTTGGTAGAACTTAAATCTGGAGAGAGCTCCACTAGTAAGATTCCTCCAGAAAGCCCAGGGAAAACATTTGTTGCCATCCACAATGTCCTTCCAGTGTGTGACACACGCGTTTTTAGTGGCTGGACTAGAGCATCTGAAAGACACTCTGGTGTTCCTGGGGAGTCCCACACTGGTGCCCATTTACTGTAATAGGACAATGCCAAACAGACCCGACAGTCTGACCACAGCTTGACCGCCACATACAGAATCTTCAGCCAGACTTTTTTTTAAACATTTAGGAGCGCCAAATTTATACATAAGAGCTACCTCATCTGAATTCAGCAGCATAGCTTTAAACATGCTGTCGATCAGAGAACTATCTGGCCTAAGAAGTAGCATCCTACAATTCTTTAATTGATACGCCCAGCAGTACAGCTGAAGATCCGACAAGCTCATACCACCGTGTGAGAATTTACGCCTTAGTGTCTTCCAGGATAACCTGATCCCTTTGTCTGCCCAGATGAAAGAGGAAATCTTATCCTGTATTTTAAGTAGTCCCCCTTTGCCAAATTCCAAGGGGATGTTATTAAAAAGATAGACATACTTAGAAAGAACACACATTTTAATCAGATTGACACGCCCAAAGTGAGATAGCGGAATGCTCTTCCACCTTTTCAGAAGAACTACCAGCTCCTTAGAAACTCTCTCCAAGTTTATTTTGGGGATATCTTTAAGATCCTGGGTTATTATTACTCCAAGGTATCTTAGCTCATTGGAGAGCCTCGCCCCTTGAGTTGCGGTGTTCCAGGTCATGATTTCTGTTTTGTCATTGTTAACCTCATAGCCAGACAGTTTCCCAAATATCTGACCTTCCATAAGTAGCTCGGATAAAGTAAGATTGACGTTTGATGATAATAAAATCAAGTCATCAGTATACAGTGCAAACTTCCTCTTGAACCAATTTGCTACGAAGGGGATGATCTTTTCATTCTGTTTCAAACTCTGGGGCAGAGGGTCAATATACAAATCAAAAAGAATGGGAGACAACGGGCACCCCTGCCTTGTACCACGCTCTATTGTGACCGCCGCAATAAGGCTGCCATTGATCAAAATCTGAACCCGGGGGGGGGGGACTTTATATATTTTTTTCAGGACCTCCCTAAAGATGTCGCAAAAGCCAAAAGCCTTCAAGGCGCTATTCAGGTAGTGCCAGTTGACTCGGTCTAAGGCTTTTGCTGCGTCAACAGTTAAGATTGAAAGAGGGACGCCCTGTGCAGTTCCCAGATCGAGTGAGCCAATTAGGGTATAAACCAAATCCAATATCTGCCTGCCTGGGAGGAAGCCATTTTGATCTTCATGGATTATTGGCCCCACGATCTTACAAAACCGGGCATTCAGTAGCCCTGCAAACACCTTATTATCCCAATTTAGTAATGATATATGCCGGTAGGACTGGCACTGAGTTGGATCCTTCCCTGGCTTCAAAATCAGCGGGATGACAGCAGCACTCCATGAGTCAGGTAAGGGGGATGTCAGCTCTGATAGCTTCAACGTGAGTCCACTGGATACTTCAGAGTTGGTTCGTTGCATAAGGGGTTCCACCTCTTGATCGTCTCAATTCCGCCTGCTATTATAGCGCAGAAGCTTGATCTGATCAAGTGAGGGAAGGAAAGGAAGGGAACAGCGGGGAGGGAGACCTGTGAATAGAAACACACATGTTATTCACGGTATCTACTCAATTGCTAACTACCAAACTTGAATCATAGATATCTCTCTAAATGTATCTCTCATACCTGTAAAGGAAAATAATACCGACTCTCATTTACTTCATGAGTAGATTCAATTCCTGTTGCTATCTCTTTTCATGGCACGTGGACACCCACTAGAAATCAGAATACTCTGCTTCCATAGAAGCTGTAAGCCTCAGTCATAAGCCCACTGTTACTTCAAAACACAAAAGAGATTATACGACAATAGCATAGAAAGCGTAACGCTCTGAGGTAAACCTGTAGCAGGAATAGTTCTTCCCCCAAGGAAAAGAAAGAAACAACTGCGTGCTCTGATATCTCTGCCGTTTCTCAACACGGCTTCGGCACACCTTGAACTATGAATATGTTTTGTGCATTGTATGTTTGCCGGTTCGCAACCCGGCTTCGGCTCCCAGTGCTCCACCCAGACTTTACGTATAGTATTCAGATTTGTTTCCTAATGATCAGATTTCTCAATTAGGAACAAGTCTTTGCATTTTCTCTCACACAACTGATGCCCCATGCGACAATGCCACACACACTCACAGTGAAACACACTGCAAGTCTGAAAGTTCCTGCCAAAAATACGCTCCTCCCTTGACCATGACACCCACTTCGTTTACTTTATGAGTGAGCCAAACAGTTTGCTTCAGGAGTAAAGCCTTCTCCCTGTATGCCACAGGAGTTTTAGGAGTCTTGGTGCATGTGCACCCTTACCCTACTCGTACGCCCTCAGTTCGGAGTTGGCTGCCTTCGTGACGGGAAAAAGGAATATCCGGCACCGCTTGTAACGTCGGGTATCTACAGATACTTGCCAAAGTTTTTCAGCTCCTCGCTCTGCAAGTAGTTCTCCAAGACCAAGTTTGGATGTTATAGCTTCCTATCCACTGCAGCAAGGAGATGATTATTCCACTGTGCTACTTCCTTCTTTTTCGGCGTCAGATCCTGTAACTTATCTTCCATGAAATTGTCCTCCTGGGAGAGCCAGTGTTGGCTCTTGCACCATGATGAAAGTTGGTAGAACTTAAATCTGGAGAGAGCTCCACTAGTAAGATTCCTCCAGAAAGCCCAGGGAAAACATTTGTTGCCATCCACAATGTCCTTTCAGTGTGTGACACACGCGTTTTTAGTGGCTGGACTAGAGCATCTAAAAGTCACTCTGGTGTTCCTGGGGAGTCCCACACTGGTGCCCATTCACTGTAATAGGACAATGCCAAACAGACCAGACAGTCTGACCACAGCTTGACCGCTACATACAGAATCTTCAGCCAGACTTTTTTTTTAACATTTAGGAGCGCCAAATTTATACATAAGAGCTACCTCATCTGAATTCAGCAGCATAGCTTTAAACATGCTGTCGATCAGAGAACTATCTGGCCTAAGAAGTAGCATCCTACAATTCTTTAATTGATACGCCCAGCAGTACAGCTGAAGATCCGACAAGCTCATACCACCGTGTGAGAATTTACGCCTTAGTGTCTTCCAGGATAACCTGATCCCTTTGCCTGCCCAGATGAAAGAGGAAATCTTATCCTGTATTTTAAGTAGTCCACCTTTACCAAATTCCAAGGGGATGTTATTAAAAAGATAGACATACTTAGAAAGAACACACATTTTAATCAGATTGACACGCCCATAGTGAGATAGTGGAATGCTCTTCCACCTTTTCAGAAGAACTACCAGCTCCTTAGAAACTCTCTCCAAGTTTATTTTGGGGATATCTTTAAGATCCTGGGTTATTATTACTCCAAGGTATCTTAGCTCATTGGAGAGCCTCGCCCCTTGAGTTGCGGTGTTCCAGGTCATGATTTCTGTTTTGTCATTGTTAACCTCATAGCCAGACAGTTTCCCAAATATCTGACCTTCCATAAGTAGCTCGGATAAAGTAAGATTGACGTTTGATGATAATAAAATCAAGTCATCAGTATACAGTGCAAACTTCCTCTTGAACCCATTTGCTACGAAGGGGATGATCTTTTCATTCTGTCTTAAACTCTGGGGCAGAGGGTCAATATACAAATCAAAAAGAATGGGAGACAACGGGCACCCCTGCCTTGTACCACGCTCTATTGTGACCGCCGCAATAAGGCTGCCATTGATCAAAATCTGAACCCGGGGGGGCTTTATATATTTTTTTCAGGACCTCCCTAAAGATGTCGCAAAAGCCAAAAGCCTTCAAGGCCCTATTCAGGTAGTGCCAGTTGACTCGGTCGAACGCTTTTGCTGCGTCAACAGTAAAGATTAAAAGAGGGACGCCCTGTGTAGTTCCCAGATTGAGTGAGCCAATTAGGGTATAAACCAAATCCAATATCTGCCTGCCTGGGAGGAAGCCATTTTGATCTTCATGGATTATTGGCCCCACGATCTTACAAAACCGGGCATTCAGTACCCCTGCAAACACCTTATTATCCCAATTTAGTAATGATATATGCCGGTAGGACTGGCACTGAGTTGGATCCTTCCCTGGCTTCAAAATCAGCGGGATGACAGCAGCACTCCATGAGTCAGGTAAGGGGGATGTCAGCTCTGATAGCTTCAACGTGAGTCCACTGGATACTTCAGAGTTGGTTCGTTGCATAAGGGGTTCCACCTCTTAATTGTCTCAATTCCACCTGCTATTATAGCGCAGAAGCTTGATCTGATCAAGTGAGGGAAGGAAAGGAAGGGAACAGCGGGGAGGGAGACCTGTAAATAGAAACACACATGTTATTCACGGTATCTACTCAATTGCTAACTACCAAACTTGAATCATAGATATCTCTCTACATGTATCTCTCATACCTGTAAAGGAAAATAACACCGACTCTCATTTACTTCATGAGTGGATTCAATTCCTGTTGCTATCTCTTTTCATGGCACGTGGATACCCACTAGAAATCAGAATACTCTGCTTCCATAGAAGCTGTAAGCCTCAGTCATAAGCCCACTGTTACTTCAAAACACAAAAGAGATTATACGACAATAGCATAGAAAGCGTAACGCTCTGAGGTAAACCTGTAGCAGGAATAGTTCTTCCCCCAAGGAAAAGAAAGAAACAACTGCGTGCTCTGATATCTCCGCCGTTTCTCAACACGGCTTCGGCACACCTTGAACTATGAATATGTTTTGTACACTGTATGTTTGCCGGTTCGCAACCCGGCTTCGGCTCCCAGTGTTCCACCCAGACTTTACGTATAGTATTCAGATTTGTTTCCTAATGATCAGATTTCTCAATTAGGAACAAGTCTTTGCATTTTCTCTCACACAACTGATGCCCCATGCAACAATGCCACACACACTCACAGTTAAACACACTGCAAGCCTGAAAGTTCCTGCCAAAAATACGCTCCTCCCTTGACCATGACACCCACTTTGTTTACTTTACGAGTGAGCCAAACAGTTTGCTTCAGGAGTAGAGCCTTCTCCCTGTATGCCACAGGAGTTTTAGGAGTCTTGGTGCATGTGCACCCTTACCCTACTCGTATGCCCTCAGTTCGGAGTTGGCTGCCTTCGTGACGGGAAAAAGGAATATCCGGCACCGCTTGTAACGTCGGGTCTTCTTTTACAGGCGCGCGACGCTGGAACCGGCGTCACCGCGCTGGAACTCGCGTCGTGACGCATACGCGCGCCGCATCGCCTGTTGGGGATTGTAGTTTCCTATCCCTCTGGATTGTTTACGTAGCGCTGACGATGTTCCTCATCCTGCGCTCGTAACAGTACATCCCTCCCAAGAGGGACGTCGTCAGGGTTTGGACTTATTTGGATGCAGGGAATGAAATCTTTTTATCAGCCTTGGAGCATGCACCGCCGTTGCTGGTTACCAGGAGTTTTCCTCTGGTCCGTACCCTTTCCACGAAATCAGGTACCACAGCTTTCTTCCTCTTCTCTTTGAGTCCACCACGGCTTGCACTTCAAACTCCTGTTCATGGTCTATCAGGACCGGCTTCGGTGGTTTCTGTACAGGGGTATAAGCCGGTTTTACCAAAGAGACATGAAAGACCGGATGGATCCTTAGGTGCTTCGGCAAAGCGAGTTTGACCGCAACAGGATTTACCACCTTGATGATCTTGTATGGACCGATGTATCGGGGGTTGAAGATACTGTAACGCCGAAAGCGTATGTTCCTGGTCGAAAGCCACACCACGTCCCCTTTTTGGTATGGTGGTTCTGGCCTGCGATGTTTGTCTGCCTGCCATTTGTATGAGGTCTTTGCCTTCTGCACATTTATCTGAGCGGTTTTCAACGTTTTTTGTATTCTTTGGATCCGTGCTTGTACTTCAGGCACCTTTTGTGCTTCGCTAGGTAGAAGGAATGGAAGGAACCTGGGATGAAAGCCGTAGGTGACAAAAAACGGGGTGTATTTGGTAGTGCTATGTTGAGCACTATTGTAGGCTATCTCCGCGAGCCATAACCACTCTACCCATGCCTCGGTGTTGCTGTGAACGTAGGATTTCAGGTATTGTTTCTGGGTCTGGTTTAGCCTCTCTGTCTGACCGTCAGTTTGTGGATGGAAACTAGTCGACATGTTCGAGGTAATCTGTAGGGCGGAACACCATACCCTCCAGAACTGGGCAGTGAATTGGGTGCCTCTGTCGGTTACAATCACTTTGGGAAGGCCGTGTAACCGCACAACATGCTCAAGAAATAGTTTGGCTACCTGTCCAGACGTCGGAAGGTGAGAACACGCAATGAAGTGACCCATCTTCGTCAAACTATCGACCACCACCAGGATAGCCGTGCACCCTTTGTCTTTAGGTAATCCTATAATGAAATCCATGGATATTTGTTCCCACGGAGTGCTAGGGGTTGACAGAGGTCTGAGTAGCCCATAGGTCTTTCCCCGTTCAGGTTTGGTTTGCATACATATATGACATTCACGTATCAGTGTTTGCACGTCGTTTTTTACCGTAGGCCACCAGAATTGTCTTACTACTTTTTCCTTAGTTTTTTCTACTCAATAATGACCAGCAGTGGGAGAGGAATGACACCATTGTAGCACTTCCTGTTGCAGTTTCGAGGTAGGGACGAAGAGTTTGTTTCCTTTCATCGGTAGACCTTCTCTCTCTTTCCACTCATGATTGTTTTGCAGCCATTTCTGCCATCTGGGTTTTTTCATTTCTTCTGCTACTTTGTCAAGGAATTCCTCTGATTGTACCACACAGACCGCCTGAAAAGGATGAATGATGGAACGTGCGATCTGTTCTGAGGGTGTTGGGGTGTTTTCTTGTCGTGTGAGGGCATCTGCCTTCTTGCTTGCGCTTCCTGGTCTATAGGTGAGTATAAACTGGAATTCCTCAAAAAAGAGCATCCATCTCAACTGTCGTGGTGAGAGGAGGCACGCCAACGTCATGTATTGCAGATTCCTATGATCAGTATAGACCCTTGGTCTTGTGTTTGGCCCCCATTAGATAGTGTCGCCACTCCTTAAATGCGTCTCGGATTGCTAAGAGTTCCTTCTCCGCAATAGTGTAATTGAGTTCGGAGCCACTTAATTTCCTCGACATAAACGCTATGGGATGTAGAAGACCGTTCTGGGTGTCTCGTTGGGATTGAACTGCGCCCAAAGCCACTTCTGAGGCATTTGCCTCTACCAAATAAGGTCTTTCCGGATCGGGATGAGAAAGTACGGGAGCCGTGGTAAAGGCTTCCTTCAACTGGACGAACGCCTGATGTGCTTCAGGAGTCCACTTGAATTGGACCTTCTTTCGAAGTAGTCTTGGGATTGGGGCCACTATCTCGGAAAACTGATTGATAAACCTTCTATAAAAGTTTGCGAACCCCAGGAAGGATTGAACGTCCCGTACTGTGGTTGGAATAGGCCAGTCCCGAACAGCTGTGATCTTTCTTTCTGCCATGGTTTGTCCTTGTGCTGACAGCATTACCCCCAAAAACTCTACCTCGTTAACATGAAACTCACATTTACTGAGTGTACAGTATAAATTGTTCTTTCGTAGGGCTGCTAACACTCTTCCTACATGTTGGATGTGGTGGTGCACGTCAGGTGAGTAGATGAATATATCGTCTATATAGACTATTGCGAACCTATCAAGATATTCCCTGAGAACCTCGTTTAAAAAATATTGAAACGCAGCAGGCGCGTTACATAGCCCAAAGGGCATCACTAAGTACTCAAACAATCCGCATCGAGTGCGAAAGGCAGTTTTCCATTCATCACCCTGCCTCATGCGGACCAGGTGATACGCTCCCCGGAGATCCAATTTAGTGAAAATGACTGCCTTTTTCACTTGGTCTAACAAAACCGATATCAAGGGAAGTGGATAGCTATTTTTTACGGTTACTTTATTCAATGCACGAAAGTCTATGCAGGTCCTCAATTCACCGTTAGCTTTAGGGATGAAAAAGAGGGGCGAGGCAGCAGGGGATTTGGAGGGTCTAATGAATCCGTTCGCCTGGTATTTATCGAGGTACTCCCGCAGATGTTCGTTTTCCTTTTCGGATAAGGCATAGATCCTACCACAAGGCACCACGGCCCCGGGAACCAGGTCTATTTGACAATCGTAAGGACGATGAGGAGGGAGTTTATCAGCCTGTTTTTCGTTAAACACATCTATGTATTCTCTATACATCTCAGGCAATGCTACATCCTTCTCGGCAGCAGTAGCTATCGTATACCCCTTAGATTGGTTCTGCCCCTGAGGTGTCGAACAAGAAGAACAGGTTGCTGTACAGAACGGGGACGTAAACTGCAGGCTGCGGTTCTCCCAATCAATGACAGGGTTGTGTTTGGTCAACCACGGTAACCCCAGTATCACCCCATACATAGGTGTTTTTATGATGTTGAAAGCCAATACCTCTCTATGGGCTTCTCCACACCCGACCTCGAGGTCTGAGGTTCTAAAACAGATGGGACCAGAGACTAGATTTCGTCCGTCTACCGTCAAGACGGTTTCCAAACGATCTTTGGCCACTCGTGATATGCCTAATTTCTGCACTAGATTTTCATCAATAAAGACACCTGTGGCACCTGAATCTAATAGGGCTGTTACCTCTACGGAACCCCTTTCAGGTGGATTTGCAGTTGAATATAAAAATTGTCATTTTTGCCTATCACTGAAGGTATTTCATAGTGGCCCTTGGCATCACCTCCCCCAATCCCTGGGCCCGCTAGTTTTCCGGCTTTTGTACTGCCACAGGGACCGCCCTGACGTTTCCACCATCCCTGTTCTTGGGTTTGGCCATGCACTCCTTCACATAATGCCCTTTCTTGCCACAGTACATGCACAGGCCTTGTTTCCTCCGCGTCTCTCTCTCCTCCTGGGTGAGGGCAGCTCTCACCGTTCCGATTTCCATCGGTTCCATGCCTGAACTGGGCAGTCCTATCTGTGAGCGTGGTTTGTCGTACCTTTGAAAAGGACGATCAAACCTCTTTCTTTCCCCCCATCTTTCTGAGAGACGATGGTCTAAACGTCTCGACAGATTAATAAGGTCGGTACATGACCGCGGTTGAGGATCAATTTGGGCGATCACGTCTTTGAGCTCATCTCTGAGCCCATGATGAAAGACTGCGCCCTGTTTTTCTTCGGGCCAATCTGTTTCTGCCACTAACCTCTGAAACGTGTTTACAAAAAACAAGTAACTCTCGGTTACCTTGCTTTAGGCCCAACAACTCTCTGTCCACTGAATAGGAGTGAGCTCGGTGGTCGAAGACGCGTTCGAACTCCTCCCTAAACCCATCCCAATCATACAACAAGGGATCGTCTTTCCTTACGAAGGGGACGGCCCACTGCGCTGCGTCTTCCGGCCAAATAGGATATCAAAAAGGCTACTCTAGCCTGGTTGGTGCTAAACACCTTGGGACGACAAGTAAAGTGTAGCTGTAGTTGTGTGAGAAACACCTGTACCTTTTTTTTCGTCCCCCTGGAATCGTTCCGGCGCGGCTAAAGGAATAGGTGTAGGGATTTCCACCGTAAAAGGGGCGATTGGAGCCGAAGAGGTACCCCTGGCCCAAGCAAACCCAGTTGCGGTTCGGCTTCCTCCGGCTTCGAAGGGGTTTCGTTGTAGCCTCTCTACACTATCCTGCAGCGCGGCCGTCTCTACTCTGGAGGCTGCTACCTCTGCTTGCACTATATGCAGTGCAGCGAGAACGTCTTATAACGTGGCCATTATGTTCTGAACCAACTGGAAAATACGATATCAGGCCAGATATTCTGTCAGCTCTGATAGCTTCAACGTAGTCCACTGGATACTTCAGAGTTGGTTCGTTGCATAAGGGGTTCCACCTCTTGATCGTCTCAATTCCGCCTGCTATTATAGCGCTGAAGCTTGATCTGATCAAGTGAGGGAAGGAAATGAAGGGAACAGCGGGGAGGGAGACCTGTAAATAGAAACACACATGTTATTCACGGTATCTACTCAATTGCTAACTACCAACCTTGAATCATAGATATCTCTCTACATGTATCTCTCATACCTGTAAAGGAAAATAACACCGGCTCTCATTTACTTCATGAGTAGATTCAATTCCTGTTGCTATCTCTTTTCATGGCATGTGGACACCCACTAGAAATCAGAATACTCTGCTTCCATAGACGCTGTAAGCCTCAGTCATAAGCCCACTGTTACTTCAACACACAAAAGAGATTATACGACAATAGCATAGAAAGCGTAACGCTCTGAGGTAAACCTGTAGCAGGAATAGTTCTTCCCCCAAGGAAAAGAAAGAAACAACTGCGTGCTCTGATATCTCCGCCGTTTCTCAACACGGCTTCGGCACACCTTGAACTATGAATATGTTTTGTGCACTGTATGTTTGCCGGTTCGCAACCCGGCTTCGGCTCCCAGTGCTCCACCCAGACTTTACGTATAGTATTCAGATTTGTTTCCTAATGATCAGATTTCTCAACTAGGAACAAGTCTTTGCATTTTCTCTCACACAACTGATGTCCCATGCGACAATGCCACACACACTCACAGTTAAACACACTGCAAGCCTGAAAGTTCCTGCCAAAAATACGCTCCTCCCTTGACCATGACACCCACTTCGTTTACTTTACGAGTGAGCCAAACAGTTTGCTTCAGGAGTAGAGCCTTCTCCCTGTATGCCACAGGAGTTTTAGGAGTCTTGGTGCATGTGCACCCTTACCCTACTCGTATGCCCTCAGTTCGGAGTTGGTTGTCTTCGTGACGGGAAAAAGGAATATCCGGCACCGCTTGTAACGTCGGGTCTTCTTTTACAGGCGCACGATGCTGGAACCGGCGTCACCGCGCTGGAACTCCCGTCGTGACGCATACGCGCGCTGCATCGCATGTAGGGGATTGTAGTTTCCTATCCCTCGGGATTGTTTACGTAGCGCTGACGACATTCCTCATCCTGCGCTCGTAACAGGGGAAGTGCCTCGGAGAATTTAATTAAACAGTTTCAGCCAGAACGGGACAATTTCATTGATCATTAAAACAAAGACCGCTATTGGGATCGCATCCGGTCCTGCAGCTTTCCCTTTCTTAGCTTTGTTTAGGACCGCAAGTATTTCACTCCCTGTTATATCTTGGGTGAGTGTTTTTTTGGGCCGTCCGGACTCAGCTTTAAAAGCAGTTTCGCAGCAAGCCACTGATCTATAGCATCTTCCTCAACCGATAGATCCTCACGATATAAGCCTTGAAAAAATTCTATAAAATACCTGCTCAATATCCCCTTTGTCCTCCATAACTAAGCTACCCTTCTTAATGTTATGTTATGTTATATTGTTTTATAAAGCGCACTGCTGCCCCAGCAAAGGGGCGTCCCATTGCTGATTGCAAACAAAAAGAGAGGCTACTGACACAAGCAGGGCCTATAGTGGAGGGAAGAGGTGGGTTTTAATAGCCTTACGGAATGCCAGGTAATTATTAATGCTGCAGATGTGTATAGGAAGTGAATTCCTGAGTTTGGCTGCCAGTGTGCGCCCACCAGCATGTACCCTCCTTACCCGGGGAACAACCGCCAGTTGAAGACCCATCGAGCAGAGTTGGTGGGTGGGTGTATATGATGAAAGCAGGTTGGTCAAGATGCCAGAAGAGGAAAAGTTCAGGATTTTAAAAGCAATGCAGAGGGACTTAAACTCCTACACGTCTGGCCACCGACAACCAGTGTAGCTGACGAATAGCACTGGTAGTGGAGAAGGGTCTAGTGAGGCCAAGGAGAGTTCTAGCAGCTGCATTTGGACCCTCTGCAATCTCAGTCTTGTTTGTCCCCAGGTAGAACGAGCTAGCTTAATCCAGTCTCGACAAAACGGAGGCTCGAACAATGACCTGCCTGATGGGCGGATCGAAAAAACCCAACAGCGATTTGAGCCCCCGCAATATACCAAAATAAGTCCCTGCCACTTTCTATGTTTGGACCTCGACGCTGAGGGCCGAGTCCACCAAAACACCTAGATTTTTCACCACCTGTTTGGGGGTGGGTGCACAGCCCAGGGCAGCAGGCCACCAGCGTTCACGGCACAGCTCAGAATCTTTCCATACCAGCAAAACCTCAGACTTGCTGGCATTGAGCTGAAGGCAGTTGGCAGTCATCCACTTAGCGATAGCAGCGAGATTGCTTCGAAACTTATGAGCATCCCACACTGAATCGTCGGAGAGTGCAACTCTCCGACGTGTATCGTCTACATATGATACTATTGTAAGCCCTCTACTCCTGGCCACAGCTGCTAATGGTTGGAGGTGCAAGTTGAAAAGCGTAGGGCTCAGAGCTGAGCCCTGTGATACACCTTGTTTAATAGTATGGACCATGGAGGTGAAAGGGGGGGTGTTACCTGCAAGGTCCTCTGAGAAAGAAAAGAGACAAACCAGTCCAGGCTAGAGCCCACAATGCCTGCCTCCTCCAACCTTTTCAGCAAGATCTGGAGAGATACCAAGTCAAACGCGGCACAGATCTAATAAGATCAGTGCTGAAGTACGTCCCGCATCTAGTGCTACCCTCAGATGTTCGGTCACAGCTTGGAGAGCAGACTCCGTGCTGTGGCCTGGGCGAAAGCCATTCTGAGAGGGGTCTAGTATGTTATTCTCTTCCAAAATACCTGTCAAGATGGAATTTGTGTAGGTCTCAGAGATCCTAAATACCCACGGCAGGAGAGGAATAGGGCGAAAGTTTTTAGCGGGGGAACAACCCTTGCTGGCTTCCAAGTCCTAGGGATAGCTGCCAGAGACAAGGACATGTTAATCACCTGGCCCAGAGGTTTAAGAAGCACAGCTAGCGACTTCATAAATTGGTCAGGCTTCATGGGGTCAGCAGGAGAGCCGGATTTAACTATGCTACATCATGAGCGCAGCTCATCCAGGGAGATCTTGCTAATATATTTGCACGATCTATCTACTCTGCTCTTTATGGCGAGAAGTTTGCCACAATTTTCACCCTGGAAGAAATCCCTCATTTTGCTTACCTCCCACTTCTGAAGCATTATCTCTTCAGTTTTAAGTCTAAACTTCAGCTGTAGGTCTTCAACCTTCCCCAGTAAACTTTTTCTCCGCACTAGAAGCCGGCCCGACCTTTAAAGCTGCCTCTGCCACAGCTAGCTGCTCCTCCAAATCAGCCACCTCCCTTTTTTCAGATCTTGCCCAGCCCGCAGCAGCACCCCTTAAAGTTCCTCTCAGCCAGGGCTTAAAGGCATCCCAGACTATGTATAAGGGGGCCAAATACAGATTATACTGAAAAAAGATGGCTGATTCCCTCTTTATCATATCTGGGATAAAAGGTAGGAGAAATCTCCTATTCAGGGCCCATCTCTTCAAAATGAGCTCTGAGGGGAGTTCTAAGTTTAAGGCTGTAGCCCCATGATCAGAGAGATGGATAGGTAGATAGTCTATTAATCTTACTTTTCCTAATTCTGGAAGTTCTATAAAGATATAATCAATTCTGGAGTAACGGCCATTTTTCTTGCTGTAAAAAGAATATTCCCTGGCATCACCCATTTTTTTCCACCAAACATCACAAAGATTAAGATTTTTAAATATTTCAGAGAGATGGGCTTTAACCCGTGGAGCCGCAATCTGAGTTCTAGGAGAGGATCTATCTAGCTTATTGTTTAAAGGAACATTGAAGTCTCCGCCTAATATCAAGGGGGCTTCAAAATCTGCCAGAGCAATACAAAGATTATTTAGAGGGGTGATATAATTCTCATTGGGGCCATAGTAATTGGCTAACGTATATTTAGCACCCTGGCTCCTCACCCCTGCTATTGCCTAGCGTCCTCTATCATCCACCTGCGCCTTGATAAGCTCCACTCCTGAATTTATTTGAAAGATTATGGCCACCCCTTTCGAGCAACATTGTTGATCAGAAACTACCATCTTATCAACCCATCTTTGCTTGTCAAACAGCGCCTTACATTCTGAATGTAAGAGGTGGGTCTCTTGAAGCATGAGAATCCTGGCCGGACTGTCCTTAAGATATTGTTATGTTATTTTATGTTAATTTGTTTTCTAACACGCGCAGCTACTCCAAGGAGTGTCCCGGCCTGAGCACAGAGGAACTGAGAGCATAACCATACTAAACAAAGAGATGAGTTTTTAGCAATTTTTTAAAAGCCACAGGATCTTCAATACTGCAAAGCGCAAGCGGCAAAGTGTTCCAGGCCTGGGCCGCCAAAACAGCGAGGGAACAGCCACCCAGCCTATGCTGATGAAAACGGGGAACCTTTGCCAGGCGAAGAGCTGAGGAGTGAAGCAGTCTCCCCGGAACATAAAAAGAGAACCGTTTCTGCAAGTAAGTTGGCCCAAGGCCATGCAGAGCACGATGGGCAATGGTGATAGATTTAAATTTATTTCACCCGGGCCGCCATCGGAAGCCAATGAAGAGAGCGGAGATAACCTTGCACGCTACTTCTTAAGGGAATCTCTCCCAAAAGCCGAGCCGCCGCATTTTGCACCACTTGAAGTTTGTTAAGGGAGTATGTCGGAATCCCCACATACAGCGCATTAGCGTAATCCAGGCGGGAGAGAATGAGCGTGCGGACTACTGTCTCTTTCGCCGCCTGTGGGAGAAGTGGGAGAAATCTTCTCAAGGTTTTGAGGAGGCCAAAGCAGCACCCTGAGAGACTCTTTACTTGGGTGGCAAAAGATAGATTATCCTCAAACCAAACTCCCAAGTTCTTAGCAGTGCTACTGCTAGAAGATGGTGGCAAGAACTCAGACGGCCAGATCAGATCTCTAAAACCAGGGGAAAAGTTACCATACAAGAGCATCTCCGACTTGTCTTCATTGCATTTTAATTGGGCGCCCGCAAGCCACTTAAATACCGAAGAAAGGCAGAATTGAACAGACGCCACGGATTCCTCATCTTTATTCCAGGTGAAAAGTAGCTGGGTATCGTCAGCATAGGCGATCACCTTAGCCCCCAAATCCTCAGCCAATATGACTAGAGGAGTGAGATAGATGTTAAACAAGAGGGGGCTAAGGGACGACCCCTGTGAGACCCCACTGGTAACAGGCCGAGAGGAAGACGCTGCCGGTGGAAGCCAGACTTGCTGGACCCGACCCTCCAAAAAGGACTTAATCCAGCCCCAAGCCGACCCTGAAACACCAATCTCCGCGAGTCGGTCAAGCAACAAAGAATGAGGAACCGTATCAAATGCAGCCGACAGGTCAAGCAGCACTAAGGCTGCTCTCCCGCCGACATCAAGGCACTCTCGAATAGCCTCAGACACTTCCACCAATGCTAATTCGGTGCTGTAAGAGGACCGAAAGCCCGACTGAGCTGGGTGCAAGATGTCCGCTCTCTCCACAAACTCAGTCAGCTGTCTATTCACTGCCTTCTCACAGACCTTGGCGAGACTGGGAAGAAGAGAAATGGGCCTATAATTCCCAGGAATCAAGGGATTGAGGGCAGGCTTTTTTAATAAAGGAAGAATTTTAGCCTGCTTCCAGTCACTAGAGACTCGGGCTTCTAACAGAGAATAGTTTATAATGCTGTTCACCTCAGGATTAACAACCTCTGCTACTGCCGCCATTAGTCTGGCGGGACAGGGGTCAACAGGTGAACCAGATTTTAGTCCCTTCAAAATTTTCAAAGTACTAGACAAATCGACCGGGAAAAAATTACCCAGAGAGTGCCTAGGAGAGGTAGGATCAGAGGAAGACGACAAAGAATTAGGTGGACGCAGTATAAAGCTTGCTTGAATCCCTCTGATTTTATCCATACAAAATTAGACAGCGTGTCACACCAGGCATCTGTGGCTGGCAGAGAGCTTGATTGTGCTATGGTTGACATAAAGCTCTGTACAATTGCAAAGATTTCCTTTGAATTGTTTTGAGCCTGATCAATACAGACAGCATAATAGTCCCTTTTAGCTTGAGAGATAGCAGTGTAATACATTTTCTGTCTCTGCCTAAGCATACCCTTTGCCACCGAGCAGTACTCACTGAGACGCCAAGAGCGTTCCAGTTTTCTACAGTCTTGTTTCAATAGAGTCAGCTCAACTGTATACCACGGTTTAGAAGGAGTTTCCCTGGTGCGCCTCGCCGAAGTAGGAATAGCAATGGTAGTCATAGTAGACCAAACCCAGTTCGTAAAAGCCAAGAGGCTCCCTTCCAAATCCTGTGGAAGTGCCGGCCTACAGGCGGTCCGAGCCATTGCAAATTTGGAGGGCTAAATTATTTTAAATGCTGATTTGCGGGAGGCAGGGATCGTCAAACTAGCTGAGGCCACCTCCCAGGAAAAAAAGGTCAGATGATGATCAGACCAAGAAACTTGAAGGGGGTCATCAGCTATGATGGAAAAGTTAGAACAGATGGGATCGAGAATATGGCCCACTTGATGGGTCGGCCGAGTGACCCATTGAGAAAAATGAACGAGTTGAAGAGTGTCAAAGAACTCTGATGAATCCGTAGGTTTACGGATTCATCTTGATACATCTTAACATACATCTTGATCCATCTGATATATCTTAACATACATCTTGATCCATCTGATCAAGATGTATGTTAAGATCGCCCAAGATCATACGGTGGGAAAAGCGCAGAGCCCGTGCGGTCACTGCCTCGCCCCAACTTTGAAGAAATGCCTTTGC
This sequence comes from Triturus cristatus, assembly GCF_964204655.1. NCBI lineage: Eukaryota > Metazoa > Chordata > Amphibia > Caudata > Salamandridae > Triturus > Triturus cristatus. The sequence goes on along the minus strand of NC_140589.1, from coordinate 1,620,843,547 downwards.
AGGGCCAGGGGGACGATAAATCAAAGAACCCCCCAGTGTGAAATGGGCCGATAAGCGAATGTTAAAGTCAAGAGCTTCACACTCGCCCCAGGCACTAAAATCACACTTAAGAAGATCCCACTTTTCTTTAAACATGATAGCCACCCCACCCCTCCTTCCCTCCGTGCGGTCTAATCTACATATCTAATAACCCCCGGGAGTGGCCAATGAAATAATAGGATCGGAGGAACTGTCCAACCAGGTCTACGTAATAAACAAAAGATCCAATGAATTATTGCAAGACCAGGTGTTGTCTTCTCTTGACTCTCAGGCCATTCACGTTCTAACATAAAATTTCAAGGCACCCCCCCAGGGCCAGATCTACCCCCATCATAGTCATGTTTCCACCCACAGCTGGATCTACAGGCAGTTAAGTCACATGAGGTCCCTGTCACAGGTTTTTTTCCCCCCAATTCTCCCCACCCACACACGTGCAGTGCCCCCCTCCCCACCCAAGGGAACCCTCCCTGACCACTCATTGGCAATTAAAAATTGCCACTTTGAGCCAAACCCCACTAACCTCTAAAGAAAAAAACTAAAGTTATCATCGCAAGAACTGAACTCCCTCAAAAACGTTTAAATAAAACCTCAACTAGCTGAGGGTTTATTATGTGCCAGAAAGCTATCCACTTCCTCAGGGGATCTAAAATTGTTCATCTTGTTGGCCCACATCACTTTCAAGAAGGCAGGGAACCTTAACTGCACTTGGGCACCAAGCTCTCTCAGGGTATCCATCTGCTTACCCAGCTCCCACTTTCCATCCTCTGTAATACGGGAGATGTCTGACCTTATTCTAAAATATGCATCTTGTACCTGAATACTCTTAAGCTTAAGAGCAGCCCCAAGTAGTTGTTCCTTGAGAAGGTATGACTGGATATATACCAGGATTTTCCTAGGCTTCTTCCGTCCAAGATTCAATTTAAATGGATCCATATTAACCCGTTGAATCTCGATTTCCCAAACAGACACAGAGGCAATATGTGGGAAAGCTTTAGTCAAATTCTCAATGACAAAGGTTTTAATAGTGTCCCCTTCCAGTACTTCTTTCAAGTCCAGAATCCTGATATTGCTCCTTCTAGAATTCTTTTCGAGTCTCTCCAGTCTTTCCAAAATGTCCCTTTCCTTTTCCTTCAACCTAGCCACTTCCTGAGTGTTACCCTTCACATCTAACTTCATCTCCCCTACTTTGTTCTCTAGTTCCTCCATGCGGTGCGCTAGCACCAACAGATTTTCCTCTAAGCTGATACATGTATCTTGGATCTTCTTTTGGTTTATTTCTGAGGTGGAGAAGTGCTCCTTGATCTTTAAGGACAACTGGCTCAGCATCCCTTGTATTGAGTCAGAGCCCTGGGCAACCACGGGGGCTACCTCGGGGGTCCCCTCTGGAGATAGATCTCTTATCGGGTCTCCTTCCATCTGACCGCCTCCCCCAGTTGCAGAGGCTGAATGGAAGCAGTGTGGCGTAGCGGCCAGGGTGCCTGACTCCGGACTACGGGGTTTTACGGTTCGATCCCCGGTGCCGGCGGCAGGTTAGCCCAGCACCATTTGACTCTGGGCAATAGCTTGCTTAATCTTCCCGACGGCCCCCAGCACCGGGACACCACTTCGGAGGTAGCTGTGCGCTTTACAAATACTGTTTTTTCATTTCATTTCACTCAAGGGAGAGAATCTATTTGACAAAGGGATGGCAAGATTAAGTAGCAGAGAGGCCCCTGGGATAGATACTCCCTGCTTAGTGGTTTCCATACCACCCTGCGGGTTAAGTTTGAAATAGGATCTGAGTGAAGGGGTCAACTTTACAGGTGCTAAGGTCGTTTTTTTCTTTCTCTCCCTTGCAGGGGTGGCTTTCCCTAACTTAACTGGGAGCTTCCTGTGTTTATGTTTATTCAGTGGGACCCCTAATGGTTGACTGGACTGAGTATCCTTTTGGGTAAAAGGTTCTCTCCCGAGGAATGTACTAGATCTTAACTTGTACCTTTTACCTAGTAATGTCTCACTTCCCGGATTAAGGTTAGTAGGGAGGACAGGCAGAATTTTGTGCTGTATTTTTCCCCCACCATGTAGAGAAGCTATCTCCATAGACCTAAAGGCTGTATCATGCCTTGACTTTTCCCCCTTTAGCTGGCTTAATTCCTTAACGGGGCAGATTTCTGAGGAACGTCTCACCTGATTCCCCAGGGGCAGAGTACATACCCCAGTTTGAGACCAGCCAGCACCCTGGGCTCTCACTAGGGAACAGCGTGTGCAGCGTGTGCTAGCTCTGCCAGAGCCGACCCAGTGACAAGGGGTCAGCTCAAAGACACAAGACCGGGCTTGGCGGGACTCACCAAGTGCTCCAGCAGCCCTGAGAAGCGCGAAGACTGGTCCGCCGCACATCCAGAAATGAGAAACCAGGATAATCCACAGAAAGCACAGGCTCGCCAACGCCTGGATGCAGAACTATATATATATATATATACGCAGTAAACAGGTTTTTTTTAAATATAAAAATGGGCTGCAAGATGCTACCTTCCCATGATACAGGGGATTTATTGGATGAGTGCATGGGTAGTGCCTGAATGATTGGATGAGTGCATGAAAGTGCCTGGGTGACTGGATAAGTGTGTTGGTAGTACCTGAGAGAATGCAGGAGTGTATGCATAGTGCCTAAGTGAATGGTTGAGTGCAAGGATAGTGCATGAGTGATTGGATGAGTGCATGGGTAGTACCTAAGTGAATGATTGAGTGCAAGAGTAGTGCCTGAATCATTGGATGAATGCATGGGTGGTACATGGGTGAATGCATGAGTGCTGGGATACTGACTGATACTGAGTGATTGGATGAGTGCATCAGTAATGCCTTGGTGATTGGATGAGTGCAAGGGTAGTGCCTGTATCATTGGATACGTGCATGGGTGGTGCCTGAGTGAATGGATGAGTGCAAGGGTAGTGCCTGGCTCATTGGATGAGTGCATGGCCACTGCCTGGGTGATTGGATAAATGCATGGGTAGTGCCTGAGTGAATGGATGAGTTCAAGGCTAGTGCCTGGGTGATTGGATGAGTGCATGAGTAGTGCCTGAGCAAATGGTTGACTGTAATAGTAGTGCCTGGGTTATTGGATGACTGCACAACTAGTGCGTGTGTGATTGCATGAGCGCATGCGTAGTGCCTGGTTGATTGGATGAGTGCATGGGTAGTGCCTCAATGAATGCATGAGTAGTACCTGAGGGAATGGATTAGTGCAAGGGTAGTGCCTGGATTATTGGATGAGTGCAAAGGCTAGTGTCTGGGTGATTGGATGACTGCATTGGTAGTGCCTGGGTGATTTTATGAGTACGTGGGTAGTGCATGAGTGATTGGATGAATGCATGGGTAGTGCCTGAGTGAATGGATGAGTGCAAGGATAGTGCCTGAATGATTGGATAAGTGCAAAGGTAGTGCCTGGGTCATTGCATAAGTGCATGGGTAGTGCCTGAGAGAATTGAAGAGTGCATGGGTAGTACCTCAGTGAATGCTTGAGTGCAAGGGCAGTGCCTGAGTTACTGGATGAGTGCATAGGTAGTGCCTGGGGATTTTATGAGGGCATGTATAGTGCCTGGGTGATTAGATGAATGCAAGCATAGTGCTTGAGAGAATGCATAAGTTCATGGTTAGTGCATGATTGCTGGAGTTGAGAAGTAGTGCTTCAGTGATTGGATGAGTGCAAGGGTAGTGTCTGGGTGATTGGATGAAGGCAAGGGTAGTGCCTGAGTGAATGGATGAGTGCAAGGGTAGTGCCTGGTTCATTGGATGATGAGTGCATGGTTACTGCCTGGATGATTAGATGAATGCATGGGTAGTGCCTGAGTGGATGGATCAGTGCAAGGCTAATGTGTGGGGGATTGGATGAGTGCATGGGCAGTGCCTGAGTAACTGGTTGAGTATATTAGTAGTACCTGGGTAATTGCATGACTGCAGGACTAGTGCATGTGTAATTGCATGAATGTATGCATAGTGCCTGGTTGATTGGATGAGTGCATGGGTAGTGCTTCAGTGAATGCATGAGTGCAAAGGTAGTGCCTGGGTGATTGAATGAGTGCATGGGTAGTGCCTGAGTGAATGGATGAGAGCAAGGCTAGTGCCTGGGTAATTAGATGAGTGCATGGCCAGTGCCTGAGTGAATGGTTGAGTGTAGAAGTAGAGCTTGGATGATTGGATGAGTGCATGACGTGTGCATGTGTGATTGCATGAGTGCAATCGTAGCGTCTGTTTGATTGGATGAGTGCATGGGTTAGTGCCTGAAAGAATAGAAGAGTGTATGTGTAGTGTCTGAAAGAATGGATGCCTACAAGGATAGTGTTTGAATGATTGGACGAGTGCATGGGTAGTACTTGAGTGAATAGATGAGTGCAAAGGTAGTGCTTGGGTCATTGCATAAATACATGGGTAGTGCCTGAGAGAATTGATGAGTGCATGGGTAGTACCTCGGTGAATGGTTGAGTGCATGGGTAGTGTCTGCGTCATTGTATAAGTACATGGGTAGTACGTGAGAGAATGCAGGAGTGCATGCATAATGCCTGAGTGAAAGGATGAGTGCAAGGATAGAGCCTGAGTGATTGTATGAGTGCATGGGTAGTGCCTGAATGATTGGATGACTGCATGAATAGTGCCTGGGTGATTTTATGAGTACATGGGTAGTGCATGAGGGATTGGATAGCTGCATGAGTACTGCCTTTGTGAATTGATGATTTCAAGGATAGAGCCTGAATGATTGGATGAGTGCAAAGGTAGTGCATGGTTCATTGCATAAGTGCATGGGTAGTGCCAGAGAGAATGGATCAGTGCATGGGTAGTACCTCAGTGAATGCTTGAGTGGAAGGGTAGTGCTTGAGTGATTGGATGAGTGCATGGTAATGCCTGGGAGATTAGATGAGTGCAAGCATTATGCCTGAGAGAATGCATAAGTTCATGGTTAGTGCCTGAGTAAATGCTTGAGTTGAAATGTAGTGCTTCAGTGATTGGATGAGTGCAAGGGTAGTGGCTGGGTGATTGGATGAATGCATGCATAGTGATTGGGTGATTGGATGAGTGCATACGTAGTGCGTGACAGAATGCATGAGTTCATGGGTAGTGCCTGAGTAATTAGATGAGTGCATGGAAAAGAGTTTAGTGATTGGATGAGTGCATAGGTAGTGCCCGGGTGGCTGGATGAGTTCATGGGTAGTGTCTGCGTCATTGGATAAGTACATGGGTAGTGCCTGAGTAATTAGATGAGTGCATGGGTAAGAGTTTAGTGAAAGGATGAGTGCAAGGATAGAGCCTGAGTGATTGTATGAGTGCATGGGTAGTGCCTGAATGATTGTATGAAAGCATGGGTAGTCCCTGAGTGATTGGATGAGTGCATGGGAAGTGCTGGTTGACTAGATAAGTGCATAGGTAGTACCTGAGAGAATGCAGGGGTATATGCATAGTGTCTGAGTGAATGGTTGAGTGCAAGGATAGTGCATGAGTGATTGGATGAGTGCATGGGCAGTACCTAAGTGAATGACTGAGTGCAAGAGTAGTGCCTGGGTGATTGGGTGACACAAAGGCTTCAATGCGTGTGTCTGTGCCTTTTCCTAGTGACATGATACATAAAAAGAAACCTAGAAATAGTAGGATACCTATGTTTCAGACCGCATGCTCTCTAAGTTTATGTACAAGAAGGTGTATGTATTCCTTACTGCTCATAATACAGGGCACATGGTTATTCAACAGTCTATTTGAGGGGTTCTGTGACACCTACATAGGTAAGGCATGTCTTCCTCTGCGCCCGAATGATGGAGCGGAACTGAGAAGATTTGTGCACCTGTATGAGAAGCTACCAGTTTTAAAGCTAGCATCTTCAGACGCACAGCAGGTGTCAGAATACTTGTACAAGTAGACACATACCTGAGTCACGAGAGCATGCAGACCTTTAAACTTGACAGAGTACCTTTCCCATTGCAAGCAGACACCTAAATTTATACGGCCTACTTCAAGTGTTTCTTTCCAGAGACTCATACAAAGTAGCCTAATCCCTAATCCCTCTGCCAACATGTCTTAAACCTCACTTTTCTCTGGCAACTTCACTATTCACCGACTGCTCAGAATGTTGGCCCTAGTCAAATATAAAACAGCAACACTTCCCATGTCACTGTTGGAAGTCTCGCAATGTTTCAGTGTGTGTGTCTGTACCATTTCCTAGTGACATGATACATAAAAAGAAACCTAGAAATAGTAGAATACCTGTGTTTCAGACCGCATGCTGTAAGTTTCTGTACAAGAAGGTGTATGCATTCCTTTCTGCTCATAATACAGGGCACGTGGGTATTCAACTGTCTATATGAGGGGTTGTGTGATACCTACATAGGTAAGACATTTCTCTCTCAGTGACCGAATGAGGGAGCAGAACTGAGAAGATTTGTGCACCGGTATGAGAAGCTACCAGCGCTTTTTAAGCTAGCATCTTCAGACGCACAGCATGTGTCAGAATACATGTACAAGTAGACACATACCTGAGCCACAAGAGTATGCAGACCTTTACACTTGACAGAGTGCACTTCCCATTGCAAGCAGACACCTAACTTTTTACAGCCTACTTCAAGTATACCTTTCCAGAGACTCATACGAAGTAGACTAATCCCTAATCCCTCGGGCAACATGTCTTAAACCTCAGTTTTCTCTGGCAGCTTCACTATTCACTGATTGCTCAGAATGTTGGGCCTAGCCAAATAAAAAACAGCAACCTTTTCCATGTCACTGTTGTAAGTCTCACCATATTTCTGAAGACGCACCCACTCACACCACAGTAGAATCTTTTATATACCCACTGCTGCTCCCACACAACCATTCACAAACCCATTCACAAGGCCATACATGTACTTACACACCCACTCACTGATTCATTGATCTTTACACACATCCACTCATTTACCCATACTGCCACTCATAGATCCACTCACTCACGAATACAGCCATTAACATATCCACTCATACAGGCATACAGTTGCTGACACACTGAGTTAGTCACCCATAGAACTACTCACACACCTGGGGCCCGATTCACAGAATTAATTTAAGACTAAATCCTAAACTTACTATTTTGTGGTATTCACAGAATGCACTTACTACTTTTGGTATTCACAGAATGCACTTACTACTTATGGTATTCACAGAATGGATTTACGACTACTAACTTTACGTCCGCACTCGGGCCGGAAATTCCGGCCCGGAGGTGGAGCTTCTGGCCCGGAGGCGGGGCTTCCGGCCCGGAGGCAGAGCTTCTGGCCCGGAGGCGGAGCTTCCAGGTCGGAGGTGGAGATTTCGGCCATGGCTAAATCTCCGCCACCGGCCAGAATCCCCACCTCCAGGCCGGAAGCTCCGCCTCTGGCCCGGAAGCTCCGCCTCCGGCCCAGAAGCCCCGCCTCCGACCCGGAAGCTCCCCCTCTGGGCCGGAAGCTCCGCCTCCGGGCCGGAATTTCCGGCCCGAGTGCAGACGTAAAGTTAGTAGTCGTAAATCCATTCTGTGAATACCATAAGTAGTAAGTGCATTCTGTGAATAACAAAAGTAGTAAGTGCATTCTGTGAATACCACAAAGTAGTAAGTTTAGGATTTAGTCTTAAGTTAATTCTGTGAATCGGGCCCCTAGACACTAACCCATATAGTCAATCATACAGCCACTTACTCACCCAAACAGTTACACACCCACTGACTTACTTACTCATAGAAATAGGAACATGTACTCACTCAGCTATACAGTCACTGACAGAAGCATGCACTCATCCATATAGCCACTCTCAGATTCACTCAATCATATATACAGTCACTCATATACCCAGTCACTCATGTATACAGCCTTTCACATACTCAGTTACTCATCCATACTGACACATACTCAATCACCAACACAGCCATACAGACACTCAATCACTCATTCAAATTTTCACACACGCAACCATACCCCATACAGCCACTGACTCACCCAGTAACTGATCCATACAGGCAGTTACACACCTCCTCACCCACACAGACAACCATAGACATAGTCAAACAACCAATCACCCATAAAGCCATTCATGTACCCACTAACACACTCATACACCCACTTTGACATTAACTGACAGACAGATATACTTATTCATACAAGCAGTCACTCACCCATACATTCACTAAGACACCTAATCACTCACTTATACAGTCAGTCACGCACACACTGAGTCATCCATACAGTAACTCATAAACCCACTGATTCACCAATACACCTGAATATATATTTTTAACATTCACAAACTTTTAAAAACGCTCACAGTCACTGGAACAAAGGCTCAGGAATTCCACTACGTAGGACTTACAGGAGGTACCAAGAGGACTTCATGGAACCCAAGGCCCCTCAGGAGTAAATTGGACTTAATCCCTTAACCATTAGTGCACCAAGAGGCGCGTCTGCAGAGTGGTGTAAAAAGGGGGCATGTCTTCTGACTACCTCTCAGCAATCCAGCTGTGTGGGGCTTACTGGAGGTAACAGGAGGGCTAGTTGCCCCCCAGGGATCCTAAAGAGGCAAGGGGAATTCATTCCCCAACCAAGAGCGCACCAGGAGGTATGCAGAGTGGTGGAGAAAGGGGGCATGGCCTGCGACCACCTGCTCTTGGTTGCTTTTGAGAGTCCCTGGGTGCCAACTAGCCCTCCTGTCCCCTCCAGTAAGCCCCCACACAGCTGTATATATATATATATATATATATATATATATATATATATATATATATATATATATATATATATATATCTCCTGATTACCGTGTTGCGAATCTCGGCAATCCTCCTGACATCGACAGAACAGGGTACACGGACCAGGGTAAAGTGCAAATTAGTATTTATTGCCGAAAGCAACAGCCATAACGTTTCGGCTCCTCAGAGCCTTGCTCACAATATATATATATACCCTAATGGCAGTTGCCAGTAGTTAGTCATAGTTAGGACCATGTTTCCAAAGAAAGCATTTTTTGACTTCACTATATCTTTAGCTCCGTTTGACGAATCTTCGCGAACTTTTCCAAAAAAGTGGGCAGGTGATTCTTGTTGCGCATGGAAAGTTTCGGGGTGATCCGTCAAGCCGGTGCTGATAAGAAAGGGTGTCAAAATAGTGTGTTTCCCCATGTTAATTCCCATAGGACCTTTCAACACATCTACAGCCTGAACCGCTGGATGGAATTACACCAAATTTGGCAGAAAGGTAGTTTTGGTTACAAAGATTGTGCTCCTCATTCTTTGGTATAATGCTGTTCAGTAGTTGTTGAGAAATTTAAGAGAATAAAGTTAGTGATATCTATGGCCACGACAACTTCGCGAATAATAACGAGCTTGTGCAGGGAAATGCAGAGCTCTGATTTGCTGCCATCACTTCAACCAGGAAGTGTTGGCAGCCATTTTGGGACTCAGTTTCAGCCAAGTCCCCCAAACAAGTAAAAAAGAAGAAAAGGAGGCAGGCCAGGAATACCCTGACCCCCAAGCCTTGGTCTTTGGGTCCCCCTGGGACCCTGATATGGCATAAAAGCATTAAAAACAAACAATTTCCATGAATTTGCGGTATTTGCAAATCTTCGGGGGGAAAAAACAAGTCTGGGCTCCTGCACTTGCTTTTAAATAACCCCCTGGGTGGGCCAGGTCTCGGGGACATACCACAAACATAGGAGGGGGCGTAGTGGCCCCCCTCTTTTGGCTTATGAACGTCCCGGAGACTGACCGGGTAATGTTTATAAAGTAATGCGGGGCCCACGCAGTCCACCCGCAGCCCCTGGCACCACCATCTCCCTGGGGCACTTAAAAATATGTATGCGGCCAAGCCCTCTGGGCCCTCCTGTGCAGATCTCCCCGGGGCTAAACATCAAATTAATGCAGGGAGCCTGCGGGGCAACCCTGCAGCACCAGGGACTGACACCTTCCCAGGTCAATTAATTCAAATTGCCTGCAGCCCCGTCAACTACCAGCTGCCAAGGGCTTAGCACCATAATTGGGGGGAGCCATAGATGGCCCAGGGGACCGCCACCCCCCCAGGGCTGGCTCTTGCTATCTCCCGGGATGCCCATCCCATGGCAAAGCTGTTTGCTGTGGATTGACAGCAGCTTTAACCGCTCACGCCACTTCACAGTGAACACTCTGCTTTCAGCAAGTGAGAGTTGTGATAATGCTCTTGTTTGCTGCAAGCGTAGCTTTCATCTGCTTCACTGCCCGCTACAAAGCGAGCAGGGAAACAGACAAATTGCTTTCTAACACAGGGAGCTGCTAAAGATACAGGGAGCTGCATGTTTTGCAGCTCCCTGTGTGTGAAAGCATTGCCGGCTCCTGCAGCAGTCGGGAGCCGGAGGAAGAGGAAAAAGAGACTAAATAAAGGTCAGAAAAGAGCAGAAAGAGGCAAAATAAAGGTCAGCAACGAGCAGAAAGAGGTAGATTAAAGGTCAGAAATGAGCAGAAAGAGGTGAAATAGAGCACAGAAATTAACAGAAAGAAGGAAAATAAAGGCCATATATGATCAGAAAGACGCAAATTAGAGATCAGAAATTAGCAGAAAGAGGCACAATTAAGGTAAGCAACGAGAAGAAAGCGGCAAAATAAAGGCCAGCAATGAGCAGAAAGAGGCAAAATAGAGATCAGAAACAAGCAGAAAAAGGTAAAATAGGGGTCAGCGATGAGCAGAAAGAGGCAAAGTAAAGACCCGCAATGAGCAGAAAGAGGAAAAACAGAGATCAGAAATGAGCAGGATGAGGCAAACTAGAGGTCACAAAGGAGCAGAAAAAGGCAAACATAAAGGTCAGCAATGATCAGAAAGAGGCAAGATAAAGGTAAGAAACAAGCAGATAGAGGCAGAATAAAGGTCAGAAACAACCAGAAAGAGGGAAAATAAAGATCAGCAATAAGCAGAAAGAGGCAAAGTAAAGGCCAGCAATCAGCAGAAAGAGGAAACACAGAGATCAGAAATGAGCAGGATGAGGCAGAATAGAGGTTACAAACTAGCAGAAAAAGCCAAACATGAAGGTCAGCAATGATCAGAAGAGGCCAGCTAAAGATAAGAAACAAGCACATAGAGGCAGAATAAAGGTCAGAAACGAGCAGAAAGAGGGGAAAATAAAGGTCAGCAACAAGCAGAAAGAGGGAAAATAAATTTCAGCAATGAGCAGAAGGGTAAAATAGAGGTTAGAAATTAGCAGAAAGGCAGAATAGTGTCAGCAATGAGCAGAAAGAGGCTAAATAAAGGCCACCAATTCACAGAAAGAGGCAAAACAGATCAGAAACTAGCAGGATGAGGCAAATAGAGGGCAGAAATTAGCAGAAAAAGGCAAACATAAAGGTCAGCAATGATCAGAAAGAGGTAAGATAAAGGTTAGAAAGAAGCAGATAGAGGCAAAATAAAGGTCAGAAACTAGCCCAAAGAGGGAAAATAAAGGTCAGCAAGAAGCAGAAAGAGGGAAAATAAAGGTCAGCAATGAGTAAAAAGAGGCAAACTGGAGGCTATCAACGAGCAGAAAGATGCAAAACAGAGATCAGCAACGAGCAGTAGGATGCAAAATTAAGGTCAGAAACTATCAAATAGAGGTAAAATAGAGATCAGAAACAAGCAGAAAGAGGCAAAATAAAGGTCAGACACAAGCATAAAGAATCAAAATAGAAATCAGAAAGGAGCAGAAAGAGGCAAAATAGAGCATGGAAACAAGCAGAAAGAGGCAAAATAGAGATCAGAAACCAGCAGAAAGAGGTGAAATAAAGGTCAGAAACAAGCGGAGAGAGGCAAAATAAAGGTCAGCAATGAGCAGAAAGAGGCAAAATAAAGGTCAGAAGTGAGCGGGGGAAGGCAGAAAACTAGCAGAGAATGAGCAGAAACTACTCAGGCTCTCATGCACTCATTCACAGAACAACTCAGATACTCACACACCCACTCACAGACCCAGTCAGGCACCCATGCACCCACTTACAGAATCATTCAAACTCTCATTCACCCACTCAAAGATCTACTCAGAGCCTCATGCACCCACTCACATACCCACTCAGACACTCATGCAGTCACTCACAGACAGGCTTACACACTCATGGAGGCACTCAGAGACTGACTGACACACTTGTGGAGGCACTTGCAAACCCACTTAGATACTCACACACCCACTCACAGACCCACTCAGAGACTCATGCACCTACTCACAGACCCACTCAGACTCTCTCAGACCCACTCACGCACCCACTCATAGACCCATTTAGACACTAATGCACTTACTCACAGAGTGACTGACACACTCATGGAGGCACTCGTAAACCCACTTAGATACTCACACACCCACTCACAGAACTACTCAGACACTCACACACCCACTCACACACATTAAGACACCCACATGCTTACTCACGCACCCACTGAGATACCCATTCAGAGACATACTCACAGACTCACTCACCCACTCACAGACCCACTCAGACACTCACGCACCCACTCACACACATTAAGACACCCACATGCTCACTCACACACCCACTGAGATGCTCATGTACTCAGTCACACACTCACTCTAAAAGGTTACAGGTTGTAGTTAGGAAGAATAATAAAAAAAACGTAAAGTTCACTTAAAATAACAAAAGTTACAGGGACGTTATCGTTAGTGTTAGAAAGGGTAGACGGACCGGGAGGGTCGGCCGGGGACAGGAGGAGAGGTCTCCGGGGAGAGCCGTCTCCAACGATCGTACAGATAAGTAACTTCCCCCCCACAGACAGATACCACACACGGATAAGGTTCAGTGTTCTTTATAAGCACTTCTTAAGGTACGGTTGAATGGTACAAGGAGGTCTGGACTCAGGGGTCCCCTCGATTCAAGTCTCTCAAAGCAGGGTAAGGGGTAGCGGGACAGTCTGTCTACCAGTCAGGTAGTTCGGGTGAGATGATGACTAGCTCACAATCCTCGAGCTTGGTGGTTTAGGTGGTACGGGCCGCGGCAGCGCCAGCAGGTCCCGGTTGAGATGGTCGGTACACGGTCCGCGGCAGCGCCAGCAGGTCCCGGAAAGATGGTCGATGTACGGGCCGCGGCAGCGCCAGCAGGTCCCGACGAGGATGGTCGCTACAACGGGCCGCGGCAGCGCCAGCAGGTCCCGACGAGGATGGTCGTTACAACGGGCCGCGGCAGCGCCAGCAGGTCCCGACGAGGATGGTCGTTACAACGGGCCGCGGCAGCGCCAGCAGGTCCCGACGAGGATGGAGGTTGCAGAAGGCCGCGGCAGCGCCAGCAGGCAGGACGATGGTTCACAAGAGCGGCTACGGCAGCGCCAGTAGTCCGTCAAGGCTGAGTTCTCTCGGTGTCTCTCGACTCCAGGATACAACTACTTCCTGCTCCGGAGCTGCCCCAGTTATAGGGCTGGTGCCCTTTGATGTCCGGACCCCCGCACTTGGAGGTCGGAGGGTCCGGGATGAAGGTGTCCAGACACCCAGCAGGGGGTGGAGCCAGTGCCTGGGGGAGCTGGAGGCGATCGGCACCTGGCGGGGGAGAGCCCTTGACACTTCGTTCTCCCATTGACCTGCCAAGTGGTCCGCTCACCTCCTGGGTGGATGGTGGTGCCGGGATGTCGGGGCCGGCCAGGCCCGGGGTTAGGGTCGGGGTGAGGCCACGTGGCCTCGTGGTGCAGGGCCCAAGATGGAGGCTTGACCCGGCCGGGGGAGCCGGTGGGGCTGGCCCCCGTGATGAGTAGAGGTCCGAGGGCAGAAGATCCGTCGGGAGACGGGGTACAGGTGCTTTTCGTGGGGTATGCCTGGTGGGCCGGAGCTTGGGCCCTGTCGTGCGGGGAGGGAGCAAGCCCTCTGTGTGGCCTGTCCAACATGCGTCCCCCCCAGCTGAAGGCGGGGAGAGTCACCCATCTCCTTGGGGACTCTCTTCGTCGAGGCGGAAAAAGCGGGACAGGCCATCCGCGTTGGCGTGGTCTTGGCCTGGTCGGTGCTCCACGGTGAAGTCCATTCCCTGCAGGGAAATGGACCAGCGCAAGAGTTTTGGGTTCTCCCCCCGCATCTGCATCAGCCACTGCAGGAGGCGATGGTCGGTTTGTACCCGGAAGTGGGTACCGAAGAGATAGGGTCGGAGCTTTTTGAGGGCCCACACTACTGCGAATGCCTCCCTCTCGATGGTGCTCCAACGCTGTTCTCGGGCCAGGAGACGTCGACTGATGAAGGCCACCGGCTGGTCATGACCTTCGGGGTTTAACTGAGAAAGGACGGCTCCGATGCCGTGGTCGGAGGCGTCGGTCTGCACCACAAATTCCCGACTGTAATCGGGGGCCTGGAGCACAGGGGCGGTGCACAGGGTGGCCTTCAGCTTCTCGAAGGCCGCTTGACAATCAGGAGTCCAGTTAATCCGCTTCGGTTGGTTCTTGGACGTGAGACCCGTGAGGGGCCCCACGATGCTGCCGTAGTCCTTCACGAACCGCCGGTAGTAGCCGGTGAGCCCCAAGAAGGTTCGGACCTCGGTCTGGGTGACGGGGGGCTGCCAGGACTGGATGGCAGCAATCTTAAGTTGTAGCGGGGCCACCAGCCCGCTTCCCACTTGGTGCCCAAGGTAGGTCACAGACCCTTGGCCAATTTGGCACTTGCCGGCCTTAATGGTGAGGCCGGCCCGCTGGAGGGCTTGTAGGACCTCTTGGAGGTGACGGAGGTGGTCGGACCAGTGGCGGCTGTATACAGCGATATCGTCCAGGTAGGCAGCGCTGAACTCTTCGAGCCCCGCCAAGGCCTGGTTCACAAGGCGTTGAAACGTGGCGGGGGCATTCTTCATGCCAAAGGGCATGACCTTGAATTGATAGTGGCCATCGGGGGTAGAGAAGGCTGACCGTTCCTGAGCCCTGGGTGTGAGGCCGATCTGCCAGTAGCCCGCTGTTAGGTCGAAGATACTAAGGTAGCGGGTGGCCCCCAGCCGGTCGATCAGCTCGTCTGCTCGGGGGATAGGATGAGCGTCGGTCCGGGTGACAGCGTTCAAGCCCCGGTAGTCGACGCAGAATCTCAGTTCGGGTGCGGTGCCGGGGGCAGCGGCTTTGGGAACCAATACAACCGGACTGGCCCAGGGACTGTCCGAGGGCTCGATGACCCCGATCGTGAGCATCTTGGCCACTTCCTCCTGTATGCAGGCCCGTACCCGATCTGGTACGCGGTAGGCCCGGTGTCGGACAGGGGGACTGTCCCCGGTGTCTACGTCGTGCAAACACCAAGGGGTGACCCCGGGGGTGAGGGAGAACAGGGCAGCGAACTGCAGCAGGAGGTTCCGGCAGTCCTGGCGTTGCTCCGAAGTGAGGGCGTCAGAGAGCCGGACCCCGTCCACGGAGCCGTCATTCTCCTGAGTCTTCAGGAGATCCGGGAGGGGTTTGGAGTCTTCTTCTGCACCACTGTCCGTAGCCATCAGGAGGCTAAGTTCTGAGCGCACAAAGTGTGGTTTGAGTCGGTTGGTGTGGAGGACCCGAAGGGGGTTCCGGGAGGTCCCCATGTCGATGAGGTAAGTGACGGGGCTTTTGCGCTCGACCACTTTGAAGGGCCCCGTCCACTTATCTTGCAAGGCACATGGTTCGGTGGGGGACATCACCCATACTTGTTGTCCGGGCTCGAACTCAACAGAGGAGGCATGGTGATCATACCACCTCTTCATGTCCTCCTGGCTGGCCTCGAGGTTCGCCTTGGCCATCTGTCTGAAGCGCCGGGTCTGATTGCGTAGGGCCAGGATGTATTTGAAGACGTCTGGAGGGGTCTTTAGGGGGGCCATCTCCCAACCTTCCTTTACTAGGCTGAGGGGCCCTCGCACAGGGTGCCCGTACAGGAGTTCGAAAGGGCTAAAACCGAGGGACTTCTGGGGAACTTCTCGGTAAGCGAAGAGGAGGCACGGGAGTAGTACATCCCACTGGCGACGGAGGGGCTCTTCCAATCCCCCAATCATCCCCTTGAGAGTGCGGTTAAAACGCTCCACTAGTCCGTTCCCTTGGGGGTGATAGGGGGTCGTGAATCTGTAGGTGACCCCGCATTGTTGCCAGAGGGACTTCATGTATTTGGATATAAAGTTCGTGCCTCGGTCGCTGACGATTTCTCGGGGGAAGCTTACCCGGGAGAAGATCCCCATTAGGGCCCGGCCAACCACCGGAGCTGTCACGGTCCGTAGGGGCACCGCCTCGGGGTAGCGGGTGGCATGGTCCACCAGTACTAAGATGAACCTGTGTCCTTGTGCCGTGCGGGGGTCCAGAGGCCCCACAACGTCTATCCCCACCCTCTCGAACGGGGTGGTGACCACAGGGAAGGGTTGCAGAGGGGCTTTCAGCTTCCGACCACTCTTCCCGCTGGCTTGGCATGTGGGGCAAGATCGGCAGTGGTTCAGGACGTCGTTCCTCATTTTCGGCCAGAAAAAGTGGGTTACTAGGCGGCTGTACGTTTTGTCCTGGCCCAGGTGTCCAGCCAGGGGGACATCGTGTGCCAGGTTGAGCAGAAAGTCTCTGAAGCGGAGAGGTACCACCAGTACTCGACCGGCCCCCAGCTCGGCGATTCTTTGCTCGCTGTATAGCAGGTCGTTATCCCAGTAGACCCAGTGAGTTCCGGTGGCGTCCCCTGCATTCTGGGCGCTGGCTTGTTGGCGGAGTCCCTCGAGGGAGGGACAGGTCTTTTGTTCCTGGCGGAACTGTTCTTGGGTGGGCCCCCCTTCTTGACGCCACTGAGCCAGGTCAGGAAGGTCCTGGGGTTGCGCGTCCCCTTCGGTCGTCGGGTCTGGGGGGCTGGCCTTGTCGTTGTCTTCTACTGGGGCGACCGGGGGCGGAGGTGCCGGCCATTCCGGTTCTTCTGATCGAGGGACGGCACGGGCGGCCATGGACCGGGTGGTTATGCAGGCCCAGTCCGGGAGGCCCAGCATCCCCAGGTGCTCTCTTCTCTCAACGGTGGCCCACGGGGAACTCTCGAGGTCATTCCCCAGGAGGCAGTCCACGGGGGCATCGTCCCGGACCGTCACCTTCAACAGGCCGGAGACCCCTCCCCATTCGAATGGGACGCAGGCCATTTGACACATACTCTCAGAGTTGTCTGCCGAGCGGACGGGGCAGAGAATGTTCGGCAGTATCTGCTCGGGCTTCACCAGGTGACAGCGGACGGCCGTCACACTGGCGCCTGTGTCACGCAAGGCCTCGGCTCGCTGTCCATTAATGGTCACCCACTGACCGTATTTCCTGGTGTTAGCGGGTAGGGGGGCCCGCGGGACCATGTCTCTTCCCCCTAAGCACGCCAGGACCATGGCGGCCGGCTCCCACTCTTGCTGGGCCGGCTCATACTCTTCTGGTTCCTCCGACGATCGCTCCTCCCCCAGGGCGGCGGCAGCTACCTGGCGGGGCTTGGGTGCTTGGTTCTGCGGGCAGCTCGGGTCATTGGCGTAGTGGCCGACTCGCTGGCATCGGTGGCACGTGACGTTGGCTCGGGCCCCAGGACGCCACGGGGGGTTGCCCCGGCCGGCCGGAGGCGGGGTGCTGGCCACGGGTGTTGTTGGCAAGGCGTCTCTTCCTCGCCCCTGGCCCCCTCCTCCTCCCCGAGGACGGTGCTGGCCTGGGTTGCTTCTGTTCTGTTCGTGTGGCCCCCTCCGGCCCACTCGGGTGCTTTCCCATCGGTCAGCTTCGGCGGCGAGCTGCCGGGGGTCAGTCAGCTTACTGTCGAGGAGGTGCTGCCTGAGCTCGACGAAACAGTTGTTCGACAGGTGCTCCCATACCATAAGGTTAAAGAGTTGTTCGTAAGTGGTGACATGGCTCCCCCTTATCCAACCCTCGAAGGCACGGCTGAAATAGTTCACGTATTCTACCCAAGTTGTACCTGGGATCCGGGTGCAATCTCTGAACCTCTGGCGGTACATCTCGGGTGTGAGGCCGTAGCGGGTGAGGAGGGCAGCCTTCATGTGGTCGTAGGACGACATTTGGTGATCTGGGAGCTGCAGTAGGGCATCGCGACCCTCGTTGATAAACCTCCCCCAAAGTCCGGCTCCCCAATCACTCCGGTCGATCCGGTGGGAGGTCATGGCGATCTCGTAGGCTTTAAACCACTGTTGTATGTCGTCTTCTCGGACATACTCGCGGACAACATCCTTGGGGATGTGGACTTTTTTCTCGATTGGCCCCGGGGTATGTGGTCGCTCAGGCACCCCCAGTTCTTTATTTTGTTTCCGAAGTTCTATCTCCGCTAGTTGGCGCTCGTGCTCGAGCGTTATTTTTTTCTCCTCCAGCTCTCTCTGTCTCTGCTTCTCTTCTCGTTCATCTCGGAGCCGCATATGCTCGAGGTTGAGTTTCTGTTCAGCTAACTTGAGTTCCCCATCCATCTTGAGTCGTGCCATTTCCAACTCGTGCAATCGGGTTCTTTCTCTTTCTCGGATCTCCTCCTGCGAGAGGCCCGTTCCCCGCTCCTCGGGAGCCGTGGCGTTCCCCTCTGGTGTGATGCTGCTTTGGTCGGAGGGTCCGGCGACCCCAGTTTCTGTCCACGACTCTAGGGCGTGCTTTAGATCATCCTTGGTACTCAGGCCGGTGGTAGCAATGCCAAGTTCTATGCAGAATTGTCTCAGTTCGCGGTGGTTGTATTCTTCTAATTTATCCATTTGGAAATTCTCGGTGGAGCTGCTATCTTTGGCTGACATCGTGTTATTGTCGTGGGGTGAGCTACTCTCTGTACGATTACGCGTTGATTCGGATCGCGCCGCTGGCCACCAATGTTAGAAAGGGTAGACGGACCGGGAGGGTCGGCCGGGGACAGGAGGAGAGGTCTCCGGGGAGAGCCGTCTCCAACGATCGTACAGATAAGTAACTTCCCCCCCACAGACAGATACCACACACGGATAAGGTTCAGTGTTCTTTATAAGCACTTCTTAAGGTACGGTTGAATGGTACAAGGAGGTCTGGACTCAGGGGTCCCCTCGATTCAAGTCTCTCAAAGCAGGGTAAGGGGTAGCGGGACAGTCTGTCTACCAGTCAGGTAGTTCGGGTGAGATGATGACTAGCTCACAATCCTCGAGCTTGGTGGTTTAGGTGGTACGGGCCGCGGCAGCGCCAGCAGGTCCCGGTTGAGATGGTCGGTACACGGTCCGCGGCAGCGCCAGCAGGTCCCGGAAAGATGGTCGATGTACGGGCCGCGGCAGCGCCAGCAGGTCCCGACGAGGATGGTCGCTACAACGGGCCGCGGCAGCGCCAGCAGGTCCCGACGAGGATGGTCGTTACAACGGGCCGCGGCAGCGCCAGCAGGTCCCGACGAGGATGGTCGTTACAACGGGCCGCGGCAGCGCCAGCAGGTCCCGACGAGGATGGAGGTTGCAGAAGGCCGCGGCAGCGCCAGCAGGCAGGACGATGGTTCACAAGAGCGGCTACGGCAGCGCCAGTAGTCCGTCAAGGCTGAGTTCTCTCGGTGTCTCTCGACTCCAGGATACAACTACTTCCTGCTCCGGAGCTGCCCCAGTTATAGGGCTGGTGCCCTTTGATGTCCGGACCCCCGCACTTGGAGGTCGGAGGGTCCGGGATGAAGGTGTCCAGACACCCAGCAGGGGGTGGAGCCAGTGCCTGGGGGAGCTGGAGGCGATCGGCACCTGGCGGGGGAGAGCCCTTGACACTTCGTTCTCCCATTGACCTGCCAAGTGGTCCGCTCACCTCCTGGGTGGATGGTGGTGCCGGGATGTCGGGGCCGGCCAGGCCCGGGGTTAGGGTCGGGGTGAGGCCACGTGGCCTCGTGGTGCAGGGCCCAAGATGGCGGCTTGACCCGGCCGGGGGAGCCGGTGGGGCTGGCCCCCGTGATGAGTAGAGGTCCGAGGGCAGAAGATCCGTCGGGAGACGGGGTACAGGTGCTTTTCGTGGGGTATGCCTGGTGGGCCGGAGCTTGGGCCCTGTCGTGCGGGGAGGGAGCAAGCCCTCTGTGTGGCCTGTCCAACAGTTAGGAAATAGAGTTAAAAACATAGGGGGGAGGAGCCTAGCGCGCAACCAAGATGGCCGCGTAGGTGCGAGGCTCCCGAGGACCTCCGCGACCTCCTGAATTAATCCTGGCGGTATCCTGTCCTTGTTGAGGGGACTGTGTCGGGGAACCCGAGCTGAGGCGCCACCCGTTTTTCGGGCTCGAATTGGACCCCGGACACCGGTGGGAGCACCGATCGAAGGTTGCGGCCTTCTCCTCGACGGCCCCCCGGATTGGAGTAGTGGGGCGATCCGGGGACAAAGTGAACAACAACGGCGGGCAAGGCTGGGCGACTCGCGTACCCCGCACTTTCATTTTCGCTTTTGCGCCCTCCTTGCCCTCAAGCGAGGTAGGGTTGCGGAGCGGGGTGCGGTGGTGTGGTCTTGTCTAAGTGCCCGGCTGACCCGCCGGCTGTGGGTTGACCTGCGGTTCGGTGGTCGCCCCCGCTTCCCCCCGGCGCCCGTGAATTGGTATAGCGGCCCGTTCGAGGAGATTGGCACGACGGTGGGAGAGCAAGCATGTCCACCAAACAAGATGGCGACCGGGCGAAGGTGAAGACGACCCGCCGTGGCACGGCGCACCAAGCTAACAGTATGGACCGCTACACTCTCCAGAAGGGTTCTCCGGAGACATCGCGCACATCCCCGGCGGGCCCGACGGAGGCATCTGCTCAGCCTGTGGATCTGACCCTCCGGGACGTCATGGGCGCCATCGCAGAGATGAAGGCCTCGGTGGACCAGCGTTTCGACACCCTAGCGCAAAAAATAGACTTGGTCCTGGTGGATGTGAGCCTTGTTAGGGCAGACTTGTCCAAAACGAACGACCGGGTTGATTCCCTGGCCCACACCGCAACGAGCCTCACGACGGATGTGGTGGCCCTCCAGAAGGAGGTGCGCCGGCTTGGCCAGGCGAGCGCCCTGATGGACCGGCGACTGGAGGATTCCGAGGGTCGGGCCCGGAGGAATAATGTCCGTATTGTGGGGGTGCCGGAGGGACGAGAGGCGGAGGCGGCGGATCTTTTTGTGGAAGAATTGATCCTTACCCATCTCCAGCCCCGGGGGCTGAGTAAGCTTTTTGCGGTGGAGCGTGCTCACCGGGTCCCTGGGGGCAGACCTAAGACCGGTGCCCCGCCGCGGCCTCTCATTGCCCGGATTTTTAACTTTCGGGACAGAGATGCTATCCTCCAGACCTCCAGACAACAGGGACCGGTCAAGCTTGACAACATGGATGTGCATTTCTACCCAGACTTTACTCCGGCGGTTCAGAAGCAGAGACAGAGCTTTCTTGGTGTTAAACGTCGCCTACGGGACCTGAACCTTAAGTACTCAATGCTTTTTCCAGCTAAGCTGAGGGTGGAGGTGGATGGTCGCACGCACTTCTTTGACCGGCCCGAGGCGGCTGGGGACTGGTTGGACACTCTGCCTGGAGATCGGGGCCGGGGCGCGGCTGGCGAGGAGGGCCCGCCGGATCAGAATTGAGGGGTGACTGAATAGGCCTTGCTCTGGACGATGTTCCTTCCCCATTTATTGATTGCATATGTTCCCCTCCTATGGAGGTTGTGCGGGGTCTGTTGGGGGCTTCCCTCCTCCTCTGGGGGACTAGTTAGTTTTTAGCTATGGGGCGACAGGCACACTGCACTTTGGGGGGGCTGTCTGGGCTCATGCAGGGGTGCAGGGAGGGGGGAGTTCTGTTGGGATGGGGGGGTGGGGGGGGTGTGTTGTTTGTTTGCACCGCAAGGCAAGCCCGCTACTATATTGTTGTTTTTAAGATGCTCTGTGGGGGACGACCGATTGTTTCGACGTATGATGGGGGGTAGGGATTTGACTGTGTTGTCATGGAATGTTAACGGCCTGGGGGATAGGATTAAGCGTGGTGTGGTCCTGCAGTACTTGAAACGTATTTCACCAGATGTTGTCTTCCTGCAGGAGACACACCTTATAGGTAACTCCTATCAGGCAATGAATCGGCGGGGCTATCGTTTGGCGGCCCATTCTGGCTTCACTTCGGGCTCGCGGGGGGTGGGTATTATGATCAAGAACTCGCTCCCGTTGGAGATCGATGAGGTGCGCCATGATGAGAGGGGACGCTACACCGTCCTGGTGGGAAGAATGGAGGGTAGAGTGTTTATTTTGATATCAGTGTACGTCCCGCCTGGGTTACAAGCCACCACATTTGCGGACCTGGGGCGCCTCCTCCTGGACCTTCCGAGTGGCCTGCTGGTGGTTGGAGGGGACTTTAATGCGGTAGCTTCTGGGTCTATGGATCGCCATCCCCCCAGGGACCTCCCCCGGGCACAGGCGTGGCTGCCCGGCCTTTTAGACACGTTGGGCCTGGTGGATTGCTG
Organism: Triturus cristatus; assembly: GCF_964204655.1. Classification (NCBI taxonomy): domain Eukaryota; kingdom Metazoa; phylum Chordata; class Amphibia; order Caudata; family Salamandridae; genus Triturus; species Triturus cristatus. The sequence continues at coordinate 1,620,821,240 of NC_140589.1, read as the reverse complement.
GCGACTAAAGCATCCCGCACAGCGGCAATACACCTTCCACTCGGGTGCCCATGGTAGCCTCTCGCGGCTTGATTACATCCTTGTCCCGGCGGCCCATGCAGGGAGGGTGGGGGAGGTGCGCCATCTGGCGCGGGGTATCTCAGACCACTCCCCATTGCTGTTACATTTCGATGTCTTCCCGAGGGGGGATGGCAGGGTGGCTCCAATCAATGCATGGTATTTGCGCGACCCCACCATTCGTGCCGATTTGATCAAATCCTTACAGCGTTATTTCGACGAGAATGTGGGGTCGGTCCCTTCGGCCATCTCCCTGTGGGAGGCTTTTAAGGTAGTTCTTAGAGGGGAGGCCCTCTCCTTTATCTCCCATGCCCGGCGGCGCGAGCGGGAGGAGGTGACCCGGGTAGAGGCCGAGATTGCAGAACTGGAGGGTGACCTGGGGAGCGGGGTAACAGACGCCAAGCTGCATGTTCTACACCTAAAGCAGGCGGCCTATCGGGCCCTCGTCACGGAGGCGGCCAGGGGCCTCAGTCGAGAGCAGCAGGGGCGATTGTATGATGTGGGTGATAAGGCTGGCAAATTGATTGCGTGGTTGGACAAGAGGGAGAGAGCGAGTCGCGTGGTTCCTTTGATTGAGAGTGCGGATGGTGCGTGTGTCACCGAGCCGGAAGCCATTGTCTCCTGCTTTGCGGATTATTTCCGCGAAGTCTACTCCCCGGTTTCCCCCTGCTCGGAGGAAGATTCCCATGCCCTGCTTCGGGACATCGCACTGCCCTCCCTTACGGTGGAGGACAGGGATTCGCTGGACGCTCCTCCCACCTCGGACGAAATTGCCTTGGCTATTCGCTCGGTTGCATCCGGCAAGGCCATGGGCCCCAATGGTATCCCCATCGAACTATACAAGCTACGCCCGGATGTGTTGGCGCCCCACCTGCGTGCGATGTTCCTGGCGGCACACTCGCAGGGTTCCCTCCCGCCGGACCAGCGTCTGGCTACAATCGTGGTGATCCACAAGGAGGGGAAGCCCCGTGAACGGGTCGCATCCTATAGGCCGATCTCGCTCTTGAACGCGGAGCCCAAAATCCTCGCCAAGGTGTTGGCCAACCGGTTGGTTGGCGTGGTGGGCGACTTGGTCCACCAAGACCAATCTGGCTTTATACCACACCGCAACACGGCGCTCAATCTACGGCGCTTGCACGGTGTGCTCGCGCGTGTCCCATTTGTGCGGGAGCCGGCCATCTTGGCGTCCTTGGACGCCACCATGGCGTTTGACACGCTTGAGTGGCCATACATCTGGGCGATGCTGGCGAAATTTGGATTTGGACCGGGCTTTATTAGCTGGGTCAAATTGTTGTACTCGGGCCCCTTGGCGCAGGTGGCGGTGAATGGGCGAGTCTCGGCCCCGTTCGCGCTGGGGCGGGGCACGCGACAGGGTTGCCCCTTGTCACCTCTCCTGTTTGCACTGGCCCTGGAGCCCCTGGCGGAGTGGCTGCGGTGGCACCCTTCCATCCGTGGTCTCCGCTGGACCCCCGAGCATGAGGACCGTGTGTCCCTCTATGCTGATGATATCCTCCTCTATCTCGCCTCCCCGCGTAAATCACTGATCGTCCTGGTTGATGTTTTGCGCTCATTCGGTCGCAACTCAGGCCTTGTCATCAACTGGGCGAAATCCTGTGTATATGTGCTTTCCGGGGAGGCTCCGGTCCTACCACGGGACTGTCCGATCCAGATTGCATCCCAGGGGTTTCGGTACCTGGGGATATATATCACTCTTGACCCGGAGGCCCGTTATGAGCGGAATTTGCTGCCCCCCCTCCAGCGCTTGAAGGAGGACGTGGTGCGCTGGCGGCGTCTGCCGCTTTCGCCGCTCGGCCGAGCGGCCTTGTTTAAAATGATGTCCTTGCCGCGCTTCCTCTACGCCCTCCAGAATACTATGGACTTGGTTCCGGCACGCTACTTCCGTGAGGTGGAGGGCCTCCAGCGGCGCCTGTTCTGGGACGGGAGGCCGCGCATTGCTCTGGCTAAATTGACGCTCCCGTGGTACGATGGGGGGGTCGCCCTCCCGGACATTAAACGGTATTACTGGGCCACCCAACTGGCTGCAATTAATCATGGCCTTTACGGGCCCGCCTTGAACCCGGCGTTTGAGATGGACAAGATGCTCCTGCCCGGTGGCGACTACAATCGAGCGCTTTACTCTGCCGCGCCCAGCCCCCGTCTGACGGGACCGACGCGTGTCATGGTGCGTGTCTGGCACGCGGCTAATGCAGCTATGGGGTGGAAGGACCGTTTGACCCGGGCGTCACCGCTATATGCGTCAGAGAGGTTGGGCTCCCTGTGGACATCGAGGGGCTTTGAGAAGTGGGACACGATCGGAATCAGCACTGTGGGAGATCTCTGGACGAGGGGGGGATTCAAGACTTTTGCGACGCTGCAGACGGAGTTTCAGCTGCAGGGCAGTGAGTACTTTCGGTACCTACAAGTCCGCCATGCGCTGGGCTCCGTCTTCCCGGATGTCGCGTCCATTCCGGAGTCTTCCCCCCTGGAGGACAGAGTGCTGGATGGCCATGTCCCAGACAGCACGATCTCCCTCATATATAAAAAACTGATCAACGACAGATCGTGCCTGCTGACTAGTCTCCGCGAGGCCTGGGTTGCCGACGGGCTAGAGCTGGACGACGAGGATTGGATTTCCGCGGTGGCCTCTCCAAAAGAAGTGGCCATCCCGGCTCGCCTTCGTTTCGTCCAGCTTAAGATCCTTCACCGGGTTTACATGACGGGGCCAAGGCTTCTACGTATGGGCTTTGCTGGTGACGGAATGTGTAAGCGTGGCTGTGGCACGTTGGCAACTTTCATGCATATACTGTGGGAGTGCCCAAAGGTGGAGCGATTCTGGCGTGGTGTGCATGAGGTCCTGCGTGTGGTTACGCGTGTCGCGCTGTTGCCTGAAGCGAGGAGATGCTTGCTGAATGTGTGGGAACCACATGACTATTCGGTCCCGCAGACGCGGTGGGTGACTCTGGGATACATGATAGCTAAGCGTGACATTGCTCAATTGTGGGGATCCCAGAGGCCCCCTGCGGTGTTGGCCTGGAAAGAACATATGGATTGGTGTATGTTTCGTGAAAAGGTGGTGTATGTGGCGAGGGGTAAGCCTGGGGCGTGGGTGAAACTCTGGGGCCCCTGGAACGCCTACCGCGGGGGTATTTGTGAGCCGCCACAGCTACCGGCTGCCTCGCCTGCTCCGTCTCCCTAGATGGCCCCCCTCCCTTGGCCTTGGGCACGCGGTCCCCCAGTCCCTGATCTATTCCCATTCCCCTCTCCAGAGTTCTGCTGCTGGTTGGGATCCCCCACTTATGGAGCACGTGCTGTCACTTTGGATCGCGGGTTGCCTTGCGGGTGTGGTTTTTTGTGTTGTTTTGTTTTGATAAAAGGGAACCGTACTGTGGGCAGGGAGCTATGCGGCCTGCAACACTGATTTCTCCTGTTTTGCTAATCTGCACTGCCAACAGACTCTTACTGTATGTATGCAATATGCTTTTGTCACTCTAGCGGCCGGCCGAGTGGTTGTAGGCCCATACCTGTAACTTTTTCAAACTGCAATAAACGGTTTCAAAAAAAAAAAAAAAAAAAAAAAAAAAACATAGAAATTCACTTAAAAAACCAAACGTTACAGGGATGTCATAGTTAGGTAATGTAATTTGGAAAACCTTGGAAATTCACTTACAAAACAAAGGTTACAGGGGCGTTATAGTTAGGAAATAGAATTAAGAAAACCTTCGAAATTCACTGAAAAAACAAATATTAAAGGGACGTTATGGTTAGGCTCAGATTTCACTCACACACACAAAACCAATTTCAATGGTGTGTGTGTAAAATCGGAACCTAACAATAACATACCTGTAACCTTTGTTTTTTTCAGTGGATTTCTAAGGTTTTTTAATGCTATTTCCAAACTCTTGCGTCCCTGTAGCCTTTGATTTTCTTTTGTGATAAAAACAATGTAATGGGTGCGTATATGAGTTGGTATGTAAGTGGCTGTGTGGGTCTGTGACTGGTGTGAGTGGCTGAATGGGTATGTGAGTAGGTGTGTCAGTGGTTTTTCTGTACAGATGTGTGAGTGGGTGTGTATGTGGCTGTATCTGTGTGTGTATGTGGCTGTGTGAGTGGGCACATGAGTGCCTGTGTGGGTCTGTGAGTAGATGTGTGAGTTACTGTATGGATGTGTGAGTGGGTATATGGATGTCTAAGTAGGTGTGTGAGTGGGTGCATGGGGTGTGAGAGAGTGTGTCTATGAGTGGGTGTATTTTTTTATTTCCGTAATGGGTCCATGGATCCATCATGGTTTCACATATGGGGCTGCTCTGAGCACCACTGTGGATCCACGGATCCTTGTGCACCCCAAAAAATGTTTTGGCCAATTTCTTGCCCATGAGGGGTCCCTCGCCGTTCCCTCCATCAGTTTCATGGAGTCAGGGTACCTCTACCCTGACTCCTATCAATTTTAACTTTTATTTTTCCCCCGGGACTGAGTCCCAATACACAAACTAGCATCCACAACTTTCCTTTCAGGTTGCGGCCACCCAGTCACGGCATTGCTGTTGGCACGTGGATCCTTGGATCTATTGTAAATTATTTTCTTTAATAATTTCAAAACCACTGACCAGATTTACACCAAATTACAAAAAGCACCTTTTCTAGACCAAGATCTAGCACTCTACCAAAGTTGATCTCATTTTGTTCAGTGATTTGGGCTTTAGTTGTGTTTAAAATCTCTATGGGAAATTACATGGGGAAAAAGTGTTTTGAGGCCCCCCTTTTTTTCTTGGTACCCACTTGACGGATCACCCTGAAACTTTCCAGATAGCAGCTGAAGTGAGTGGAAACTAATTTGGACCTTTCAAGAAGATTCTTTAAACGGCCTCAAAGTTATAAGCAAAATAAAAAATGCTCTGTCCAAGGAAAGTAGGTCCTAACTAGAACCACCTTTATCAGTGATGTCATTTGCCATGTCATGAGTGATGTCATGAGTGATGTCACTGACCATGTCATGAGTGATGTAATATGTGAGGTCATGAGCAGTGCTTTGCAGGGGCGCGATTTATAGTTAGCTCACTAACTATAACGGCTGAACTTCTCTGGTTTTGTACGAGTGAAATGTTAGCCTAACTATAAAATCTATGTAACCTTTGGGTTTTTTCAATGAATAAATATACATATATATTTTTTATACATTTTTAATTTTTTAATTATAATTGTAATTATTTAAATTCATTTAAATTATTTAATTGCAAAGTTAATATAATTTTGCTAAATTTGATCCTTTAAAATAATTAATTGTAAATTAAATAAGTAATTAATTTACATGTCAATTATTTTGAAATGTACATGTATTTTAATAAACAGTGCTTTGTTATGTTTCTAATTCTGAATAAATAACATAACTATTAATTAATGTTGTTTTATGAATGTTTTCCTTTTTTTTAAATCGATCCTTTTTAAGAGGCGTTGGAAAACTCTTACTACCAAAATCACTACCCACCCATGAATCCTAAAAGTCTTCCTACACTTAAATTGCTACCCACCCCTCATCCCTATAGCACTACCCATCCATGAACCCTAAAAAATCATTAACCAAAATCACTATCCACTCCGGAACCTTGAAACTCTACTTTCCCCAAACCACTATCCAACACCAAACCCTATAAAAACCCTTACTGGGACTACCATTCTAGAACCCTAAAAAAAAAGAATCTCCAATTACTGTCCACCCTTAAACCTAAAAATCCCCTTACCAGGGGTGTGGCTTGGCCGTGAAACATGGTAGTGTCTCTGAAGAGCTGAAACCCCCACACTGAATCCAAAATCATCCTGCTGGGATCAAACTGAATCTGCAATGTAACCGGCCTGCCAAGATCATGGCAGCTCCAAGACAGCATTGTACGCCCCCCGTTTTTAGCTCCAGGGTGCCCGGGATGGAAAGAGCAGCCCGTGTTGCCTTCATGCATGCTCATGTAGCCTGGCAATGACTAGAGGTGGTGGTGGAGGACACCCAAGGCTCCGTCGAGAAGCACTGCTCCTCTGCAGGCAGTGTCTGGGGATTTTACCCTTCCCGCCCACTAGCACACCTAAGGAGGGGAAGCTGGGCCGAGTGATAAGGCCGGGCGGAGGACACACTGCAGGACTTCGCCATGAGTTGGCTCTGACCAAAGGCTGCATCTCAATCTGGCTGGATCAGATGCCATAGGCAATGAGGACGAGGGCCGCTGCTAGAGCTTGGCAGCAGGCTGGGCTGTGGGCTAAGAGCATTGATCTCCCCATTGCCTGGCAGGGGCCCCAGGCCTAAGAGGTGGATTTGGGGTCCTTCCCCTCAGCCTCGCTCACCCAAGCTAGGAATTGTCGACCAAGTCGGGCCACGGTCGCTGTTTGGTGCAGGGGGCAGTGACTGCAGGGGTGAGGCCCCATCATTGCTTGCGGCTGTTAGATTGGACTGTGCAGGGGGCTTTTTAGCACCCACGGCACCAGCTGAAAAGCATTCTCCTTCTTTGGGCTTTCTCACCCCCACCCCGAGATCGGCAGCTGGTTCGGGCCACGGGACAAGTTGTGGTGACTTTCATCCTTTACCCCACTTGTGTTGTACACAGGTGCCCTGCCGAATGGGAGCCATGCTGGAAGCCCAGTAGTGATCTCCCCCTGCTCCTCCACACTGGATCTTTCATTGTATCACGGCGTTGGTGCGCCCCTGGATGCTGGCTGTTGCTCGGCAGCTTCCTATGGGCCATGGCGCTGGTCGCATCTTTTCTTCATGCCTCTCCCTGGTTTTGGGGACAACCCGAGACTGGCCCTTCTTCACCTGTTGGCACTGCTGGATAGCGTGGGGAAGACTGAATAGCCTGTGCCCTCCCCCCCCTCTATGGCCAGTCATCTCAACGGCTGGATCGGGCTGGTGGTGATGTCCAGGCTGGGGAGCTCCTTGTTCCAGGCAGAACATAGCATTACTGAGTGACTCTACTGTCGGTGTTTCTGTGTGGTTGGCACATCATCAAGCAAAGTCTTTCCTCATCTGGGAAAGGGGGCCAGTTGCTACCGCTCCTCCTTGACTCTTCTGGAGGTAGAAATCACTCCCATACAACAGTGTTCATTATGGAAAAAGTCAAACCACCCCAGCCCTCCATACAAGGAAAGATTGATAAATATACCGGTGTCAGTGGAGGGTGGCAGTCTCTATCTGATATTCGTTGATCTGAAATCGGCTTTTGATCTGGTCCCCCCGTGCTAAACTTTGGGAGGTCCTTGAACAACTAGGAATCCCCCTTACCTATTGTCTATGATCATTTGCCTCCACACAGGTAACTTTGCCCAAGTTAGGCCTGGGAAGCATGGGGAATTGACCCCTCGTTTCCCAGTTGATAGAGGTGTAAGGCAGGGATGCGTGTTGGCCCCAACCCTGTTTTGCCTTTTTGTTAATGCCCTGGTGGCCCAACTTAATGAGGTAGTGGATAATGATGCCCCTAAGTTGGTGAATGGTAAGGTCCGAGCAATGATGTTTGCTGAGGACACCTTGCTGTTATCGAAGTCCCCTATGGGCATTCAGCTGATATTAGACAGTTTTGCATTATTCTGCAAAAACAGGGGGCTGGAGATCAATACAGCTAAAACCAAATGTATGGTATTTAATCCAGCAAAAACATTGCGCCCAAACCTCTCCTTAAACGGCATGCTATTAGAGAGGGTGTCAGTTTTTGATTATCGTGGCATCACGCTGTCTGAATCATTTGAATGGGGACCGCAATTAGCCAAGGCAGGTCTCAGGCTTGCCCAGACGGTGGGGGGACTTATAACTTATAGCAACTCCTCTCATATGCCGCTTAGTCCTGTGGTTGAGATTTACCAGGTACAAGTTAGGAGTGCCGTAATGTATGGGGCTGAACTTTGGGATCATCGTCCCACTGCTGGTTTGTCAAGGATAGAGAACAGATTTAGGAGTCAGTTGTTGGGCTTACCGTTGAGCTCACCCCTTATACTACTACATCTAGATCTGGGCATTAGACCTATCGCAGATGAGGTCGGGTTGAGGCCACTAACTTTTTGGCGTAGACTGTGGGTGACCCCGGAGCTAGCAGATTACCAGTCTGAGCTAAAGGGGATAATGGGTCTCCCGGGGGTAGCTAACCTACCATGATTTTCATACATAAAAAATGCATCACTTAGGATTGGTATCCCCGACTTGTGGAGCAACCCCGAGGTGGCGTGTTTGACAATCTCACGTCTAGGATTGGTAAGAGCCTACCGATCTGCTAAGCTTGCTGACATCCAGGGGGAATCCCAATCTTGGTCACTTAACGGTTGATCTTTTGAATTTTAAAACTGACTATTTTATAGAGCCATTTTTAGATGTCATTCAACCCAACGTGGCAAGGAAGCTGTATATTCAGTTTAGAACAGGAACTCTGCCTTTGCATGCTTTCACTAACAAATGGCAGAAAGTGCCTCCTCTTGGATGCCCCGCTTGTACCTGTTCAGATGAGACGGTTATCCATGTTTTCTTTTTTTGCACAGGCTATATAAAGGCTAGACAGCTTTGGCTCATACCGCTTTGTAGAAATCTAGGGTGTAATCAATGTTTAGAGGCATTCAGAATTTTACGAACTGACACACACCCACCTATTGTGTTTGCAGTGTCCCGTTTTTTTAATTCAATGTGGCAGATTCAAAGGGGATTCCTAAGTTTATCATTGTAGGTAGCAATCTCCTCCTCTGAGCATTGATTCGTATTTTACCATTATCATTTTTGAAAGTTTTTTTTAATGTTTCTAGCTGTTCTTACTGTTTTAAACTAATAATAATGTATTATTGTATTATTCCTTTTCCATTGGTGGTATAGATAGTTAATTGATATAATTTTTTTTTTAAATGTATAAATTTGTCTTTTTCACTATTTGTATTGTTTACTTTTCATGGTCTGTAATGACCGAAATAACGTTTTTGGAATTGGAATTGGATTAATATACCAAAGCTATGGCATCAGCGGAGCTCCCGTCTACATCTGCAGGCACACAGGGACATGCGCCCTTGCCCATGGGGGACTCCCACATCCTGCAAGTGATCATGGACCTGCGCATATCTGTCAAGGGGAAGAATGGGGAGCTGAGTGGATCATCTTTTATCAAGACCAGGTTGTCTGTCACAGTGGGCTCCCTGCAGTCCTGCCAATCTGAGGTGACAACCCTGCGCATCACAGTGGCTCTGCTAGAGATGCGGGTCGAAGAGGTGGATGGGCACTCCCGGGGAAATAATATCTGGATGAGGAACATACCGGAGGGAGCGGAGGGTTCGACCACGACTGCCTGTGTCACAACTTAACTCCAGTCCTGGGTGCCACCCAATGCTGTGTCCCAGTCCTTCTAAGTGGAGCTCCGCCACAGCCCATCATCACCCACCTGCTAAACTATGCTGACTGTGATGCCATCCTACAGGTATCCTGATCACGAGACTCAATACTTTGTGACTCAGCTAAATTTATGGTGTTTCCAAACTATACCCTGAGCATCCAACAGCAGCGGTGTTCTTCTCAGGGGGTGAAGCAGAAGCTTAGGACTTTGAGGGTGCAGTACATGCTGCTCTTCCCGGCGTGTCTCAGGGTCCTGTTTGAGGGAATATCACTGTTTTTTGCCACGCTAGAGGCAGCCTGGGAGTGGGTCGAGGAGAGGTCTATACCAGACCAGGAGATACCATGGAGAGGTCAGGCGGACCCTGCTCCGGAGGTCCTGCGGTAACAACGCATGCTGGGACCCAGATATCAGTGGCCCGATAGATGCAAGACTCCCGATGCTTTGGGACAACGCCCAGTACGGGTCACCAGGTCACTGCCGGGAGGACTGACCCACTCTCTCGCCCCCCATCCCTGGCGCTCTCTGATCCTGTAAATTTACCAATTGTCATGACTTCTTGATGCTGCTCTTATGTAGTCTTGTTTGCCACTTTGCTTTAAGAGGTTGACTGCTGTATATATTATGTATATGTTTTTCCTTTCAAGCTGTTTTCAAGATGTCTTGCCAGTTTATTGGCTTTGTACGTACATGTTACTCGTTGCATATGCTGTTTTCCTTATAGACATGTTTACACAGCGTTGGGTGGGATGCACAGAGCTGTCACTAGGCTACCTGCACCAGCTCCCTTGTTCATGGGTGGGGTTTGTGTTGGGCTGAGTTTGCTGCAACAGTCAGAGGGAGGCTCGGTCTCTAGTGAGCCCAGTTGGCAACACCCTGACGTTCACGCTGCGACAGGTACTTCTTGTTCTCAAAGTATTAGTGTGGGGCACGGGTAAAGGGGTTAGGTTTCTTTATTGTATGTTTTTTTTATTCACATTGCACTGCTGGTGCACCTGCTGTGGGTCACACTCCGTGCTTGCTCTCCACACCTCGCCCATGGCTTGTTAACAGTCTGTCATGGCTGATGATCCACCAGCGAAAGTCGAACCCGGGTACCTATGGTTGCTCACCTGGAATGTCAATGGATTGCTTGAAAAAAAGTAAGTGGGGTGTGGTCTTAAGGGCCGCCCGGAGGGTGGGTCCGAAGTTTCTACCAACTCATTTACTAGGAAACAAATGTCCCTTTGGCTCCACTTGGATTTGAATGAGTGTTTCTTTCTGGGTTTCATAGAGGAATCCAGGGGTGTAGCTATACTAATCAGACAACACGCCCTGTGCGATCGCCTTTGTACTTGGCATGATACCCAAAAGGCCAATATGTAGTGATCTCTGGCCTCCTCAGGGGCAAGCCCTTTCCCCTCCTTAATGTGCATACTCCCCCCTTAACCGAAGCGCTCTTACACACCATACACACGGTGGCAATGGAGTTCCCTGCTGGGGCCTGGCTGCTTGGAGGTGACATGGACTCTGTGGCTTCCACGTGCCTAGCTCAGTTGTCCGGGTGCCCGGAGGCTTCTCACCAAAGACACTATTGACAAGATTCATTGACACAACAGTTTTGCTGGATGCCTGGCAATTTTGGCACCCCGCAGAATAGGAGAGCACGCATTCTTCTCAGGCGTACACAAGACCCTAAGTCCCAGGGATATGCGATTAGAGAGGCATATATCATGCCCCGTGATCTGCCTGATCACTCACCTGTTGAGTTGCGGATGCCAGCAGGGAGAGGAGGGGCCAGCCTAGGTGGCGGCTGAGTAATTGGACCGTGGTCATCTTCTGAGGTACATATCCATTAAACACACAAGTTTTGTCCAACTGCAAGGGGAACTGTTAATTCACTTTCAACATCTCTCAGTGGCAGTTCTTAAAGACTGCGGAACATCCAATGTCTATATGGATATCCAATGAGTTTCAGTCAATCAGATTCTAATTTAAAAAAAGGAAGTTCCAGTTGAGGTAGAAGCTGTTGATTGAACTTTAGTAACTTTAGTACCTTCGAGCTTAGTCACTGAGGAATCTCAACACTCCAGATTGCTGCCATTATGAGAAACTCACCTTGAATTTAATTTCTTCCCTTTGTTACCCTATTATTTTAGGTATCAATTGGCTAGCTAAACACAATCCTCAAATTACCAGGCCGGCAAAAACCTTGTTTTTGGGCTCAAAGTTTTGTGTCTCATGATACTGCTGACTACCTTTCTTCTCCTGGATGTTCTGACGTTCTCCATAAGTTCCTCTCATTCAATTGTGCAACTGTCTGAAATCCCTAAAATCTATCATGAAAACCTGTGTTCCAAGAATGAACTACCAAGGAGTTACATCCTCACCGCACTTTTGATTGCACCATTGAAATACTTTGTGAGGCTATAGTTCCTAATGGGTGTATCTTTTCCTTATTTCCTTTGGAATGGTAAACTCTAAGAGATTACCTGGACGCCAACATAGAAAATGGACTGATTGCACTATTCAACCCCCGTCCACTGGAGCCTCTATATTTTTTGTGCTGAAAAGAGTTCTTCTGCACTTCCACCATGCATTGATTAGAGGGGTTAAAATCTAGTTACTGTCAAAGATCGTTCTCCTTTGCCCCTCCTTTTTGATATTTTGGAGGCTGTTCAAGGGACTAAAGAATTCACCAACTTTAATTTAAGAGGAGCCTGTCCTCTGATTTGAATCCAATCAGATGATGAGTGAAAAAAGTATTCAGAACACCATTCAGGCACTTTGAGGACAGGGTGATGCCATTTGGCCTTTGTAACAACCCTGCTGTTTTTCAGCATTTTATGAACGCTTTCTTCTCAGATTTAATCCTCAATATGATGGTCGTTATAGGAAATTGGGTTATTAATTGCGCAGGATGTGAGATCTGCACAAGTAAAATGTCCGCAATTTCCCCGTATTGGGAACCAAGCTCCCGATTGTAGCACTTGAATTTCTCAGGGTAGTGAAGCAGAGCAGTTCAAACTCATGGGAGGTAGGGTGGGTTAGTAATCACCATTTGCTGGAATTCAATAATAACAATCAACAAATAATTGTCCCATCAGTGATTTGCCTTTGGAAAAGAAAAATTACATTTATTATACACACACAACCAATAAATGCTACATATGCACACACACCACAAAATGCTACACATTCATTTACAAATATATACATAGATCGAAAAAACCATAGGTGACATGCTGCAATCACAATTGACCCCTAAAGGCTCATGACCCCCAAAATCACAAGACTCCTTGACCTATACAAGACAGCACATCACAATACAGGGGGGTATCACTTTAAACAAAACATGCCCATTGCTTTGTCAAATGGTCAGCACAACACATACTGGCAAGCCTATTGGTTTTGTCAGAGTTTTGCCACATTAAAAGCAAAGCAATAACCACATGTTGAAAATCATAATTATTTCACTGTAGTCAATAAATATGTGTAAATGCAATTATTAATGTCACTAAAGTTTTCCAACATTGATCAAAAGTCACTGTCAATGTTATACTATTAATAATGCATTTGAAATGAACATAACAGGTGTTTGTGTCTTTTTTTATACACTTTCAGGCCCCATAAAATGCAGCCATAGAATCAGCCCCTAGAGGGCCCTGCACTCCCAGGCTCTAGGACAAACGTTCAAGCCTTAGGAATGCTTAACTTTTACTCAAGAACCGTGGGGGGGGAATGTGGGGGGGGGGTTGTTAATCCACTATAATCTCATTCACCCTGCAAATTTAGAAGCACTTTTTAAAATGCCCTAGGGGACCTGTTACATCTTTGCAGCCCCTCAACACTTTTGTTTTGAATTTGCTGGTGCCTCTGCCATCCTGGGGACTCCACAATGAGCAGAAACTTCATCAAAACTCAGCCCACCAGGACATTATGGAGTGTTCCCTCACAGAAGTGTGAATATTTGATGAGTGCCTCCGGCTACATTCCTTCGCTGCTGAGCAGCCTCTCATCACTTGGCTTCCTTTTTAGGTCTCGCCTGACCCAGCGCATGCGCTGTTCTGGCGAGACTTTTTGTGAGGGCTCAAAAAATGCTACCATGGCCAGCCTAGAGCTACAGTGCATGTGCGCGGGCCTTAGGAGGAGAGGCTGGCAAACCTCGTCATGCTCATTAAGCGCCACACACACACAACCACAAACACAACCACACAACCACAACCACAAAACCACAACCACAACCACACACAACCACAGCCACACACACAACCACACACACAACCACACACCCAACCACACACAACCACACACACAACCACACACACACACAATTACACACAACCACACACAACCATAACCACACACACAACCACACCCACACACACACAACCACACCCACACAACCACACAAACAACCACAAACACAACCACACACACACAACCACACACACAACTACAACCACACACAACCACAACCACAACCACACACACACAACCACACACACACAACCACACACAACCACACACACACAACCACACACAACCACACACACACAACCACACCCGCACAACCACACACACAACCACAACCACACCCACACAAACACACCCACACACCCACACCCACACAACCACACCCACACAACCATACCCACACAACTTGTGCATAAACCAGCCAGGGGGGTGGGGTCCCTGGGTCTCAAGAGCTCTGGGGAGAGGGTCCCACACAAGCCCTCTGCCAGGCTTCATTAAATAGTAATGATCATTTCATTGGCCCTGGGCCACTCTGGGGGTTTTGGAAAACTTTGCATGAGAGCTCCACTTGCTCTGGGTTTCGGCTGGTGGAGTCAAAGGCCAAATAATTTTCTCCCGCATATCTCAGGTCCAGATGGGCTCATTTTTGCAATCTGGGGCACATTATGCTCCTGAGCCACCTTGAGCCTTTTCCACAGGGCTCCTGGCCTCTAAGGCGGCACACTTTACAGGGAGCTGTTCACACTGGCTGTCTGTGCCAGCCTTTCTTCATTTTCTTGTCCTCTGATGCTTCTCTCCTCCTATGTGGGCACAAAGTCCAGTTCTTCCCCTAACTGGTCACCAGGAGGTTTAAGGGTATCAGCTTGCCATGCTCCTGGAGAGACTCAATGGTCCTGGGGACAACTGTAGGCATGGTCCTTAGTCATTTAGCGCATCAGAGGGATTGTCCTTCCAGTTTTCCATCGTGCTGCCACCTCCCAGTTCCAGTGTCCAACTCCACCAAAAAGCACTCTCTCTCTCTTGTGCAAGAGTTTTTAAATAGAGTAGGAAGGTTCTACAAGTGAGGCACCCCTGGCCAAACCTAGGGTGCCATATCACCCCTCCACCTCTGTCCCAACCCTTCTGCTGGGACAGTTCGAGATGGTGCCATCCCGAAGTCACTGGTCACATCTCCTCTAAGGGCCTCAGCTCCTCCCATTGCTGCCAGGGCCTTTCCCACCAAAACTTCAAAGAGGAGCACCTCCTGTATTAGCTCCAGTTTTCTAAGCTACCTCCTTTCTTCAGTGTGCTTGGGTTGTCCCAACCCTGGTACAGTGTGACAGGTAATTAACAGATGCAGATTTTTTTTCCCCACCCCTTTCTCCTCAGGAGCTAGGGGAAGCACTATTAATTACTCCTTTTGTATGAGAAAGAAAACCTTTGTTGCCTCTGGTGGAGATTAGAGTAATTAACTTGTCCCAGCAGGATGACAAAAGGCCTGGGGTATGATCCTTAGCTGAGACAGAGAAATATGAAAATTCTGGATGACTCATAAGATGTACATATATCTGTGGGCTTGCATAATCAATCTTGGCACACACATTTCACCCAATGTTGATATCTTGCTGGATTATCTTGCTGGATTGTGTGGACCAAAGAGAAATGAAACTATACTCTAAAGTAGATTTCTCCCATGTGTTTAATAAAGTGTCACTGCAGACAAAATAGTTAATCATGCTGACTTTACCTATGAGTGCCCACTAATAATTTATGCCCTCGCTCACTTACCTTTTCTGCCTAACGTCGCGGTCAACATCTCCTGCGAGCTGCAGTTCAGCGGTCCTCTTTGATCTTGCTCGGTGTCCTCCTCTGCTTCTTCTCTGCCCTGAATCCTGTGTCTGGAACTACCTGTAAAACAGAAAGGACAAGACCATTTAAAGAATCACAAATCTACAGAGGCTGTAACGCGCTTTGCGCCCAGACATTTTTATACTAGGAGTCATATGCCTATACTTATCTGATGTGTTCTTCTGACTATTGGAGATCCTGTTCTTTTCCTTGTACTTGCATACTGGTTATACAAGAGACGAACAAGTTGTTGTTTTAGTACACAGTTTCTGCTTTATTAAGGAACATATACTTAAAAGGACAGAAAGGCCCTACACCTTTTTTATGTTCCATTTTGTTTTGTTGCTAGAGAGAAAATACAATGAGTCATTGTATACACTATTCCAGGAATTGGAATTACTAAATGTTTGGGCCTTACTTTAGCGCTGATTCCAGAAAACCTTTAGTTATGTGCTAGAAATGGGATTTTTGGGAGGCTAGGGCATGTGCCAAAGCCAGGCAGAAACCACCACTCTAGTCAGGATAAGGGAGTTACACTCCTAAAATAACCCCTGTCACCCCCTTGGTAGCTTGGCACAAGCAGTCAGGCTTATCTTAGAGGCAGTGTGTAAAGCATTTGCACATAACCAACAGTAATACAGTGTAAGCACTACAAAAGGGCACCACACCAGTTTAGAAAAATATCCAATATTTGTATATACTTAAGGCAAGACCAAAAACGATAAAAATCCACAATACAGTACTTAAAAGTCCACAGTTATGAAAATACGCTTGAAAACAGTTCCTTGATGTCGATAGCTCTGTCCGGGTCTAGCACGGCGTCGTGAGCAAACAAATCCAAACAGTTCTGGCTGACCGCGGCGTCGTGGGCCAGCTACAGTGTCGGGAAGACCCGAAAACAGTACGTTTTAGAAATGCAGGGCGTCGGCGACCACTCGTTGAGCTTCCAAAACCACGGCATCTGCAGGCTTCAGTTCCGGAGGTCGGTGGAGGAGCCGTCGGGTCCCTAGAAGTCACACGCTTTGCAGGTTGATCTCCTCTCGCTTGGAGTCAGGAGCGATGGCGTTGGTAGGCGTCGGGTGCAGGGGTGCAAAGTGCAGCGGTGCAGCGTGCGGTGCCCTCAGGTCACGGTGAGAGCAGCGGCTCGGTGGCGGCATCAGATGGCGTCGTCGGTGAGACCAGGGCCGCGGTGTGAGATGAAGACGGTGCTCGTTATGGTGCTGGCAGGTCACGGTGCAAGCAGCGGCATCGTCGTTGCGGACACGCTGTTGTCGGCTGACGACTGGAGTCGATGGCGCCGGCATCAGAAGGCCAAGGCTGCGGTGCAGTATGAAGGCGGTGCATCGTGTAACTTTATGAGCGGTGCCCTCGAACCACGGTGCAAGCAGCGGCATCGATTTCAGCGTGGAGTGGCGTCTTCGGGGAGGCCAAGGCATTGTCGTGAAGCGAGGCGGTGTGGAGTGCGGCACCCACAGGTCGCAGTGCGAGCAGCGGCTCGGTGGCGGCATCAGCAGGCGTTGTCGGTGGGACCAGGGTCGCATTGCGGCGGTGCCCTCTGCGGTGCCAAGGCGTCGTCGTGAAGCGAGGCGGTGCGGAGTGCGGTGCCCACAGGTTTCGGTGCGAGCAGCGGTTCAGTGGCGGCATCAGCAGGCGTCGTCGGTGAGACCAGGGTCACGGACCGGCGTTGCGGCAGTGCCCTCTGCGGTGCCTTCAGGACACGGAGTCGGCAGCGGCGTCGTAGACTTAGTCGGGTTGGTTTTCTTCTGTTGCAGCACAAAACACACAGTCCCCAGTGCTGAGGGCAGAAGAGTTTGAAGTCTTTGCTGTTCCTGGGACTTCTTGAACAGGGGGCAAGCTCTACCTCAAGCCTTTGGAGAAACTCACAAAAGTAGATTGTAGAAAGTTCCGTCCAGTCCTTTCACTGCCCAAGACAGAAGCAGCCGCTGCAGGCCAACACAGCAAAGCACACAGCAAAGTGGTAGTTCATCCTCACAGCTTCTCCAGCCTTTCTTCTTGGCAGTCTTCTTGATCCAAAAGAGTTCTAAAGTTCGGGGTCTGGGTCCCAATATTTATATTTTTTAATCCTTTGATCTCTTAGGCAGAGAGTGTCTGTGCCCCAGCCAGAACCAGTTCTGCCTTCTCTGGTGTGAATTCCTGGCAGGAGGTGGAGACGGCATTGTCAGAGGCAGACCAGGACCTTTGAGGTGCAAGGAAATCTCCTCCCCCTTCCCCAACTGCAGCCCAGGTCTATTCAGCCCTTTCCTGACCCTACCTAGACCATCTGGAGCCCTCCTGCTCCCCAGCCTTCTGTCATCCAAAACCCAGACAGGCAATCCACATTCCAGCAGAGGCACACGGGATGACTGAGCAAGAAAATACCTACTTTCTAAAAGTGGCATTTTCAAACACAGAATGTAAAAATCAACTTTACTAAAAGATGCATCGTTAGATTCTGAGTTCAGGCATACTAAATTGTATTTTCTCACCTAGTTCCCAGGCTCAGTTATGTTTATAAGATGTTATAAACAAACTTCCCATTCTGTCCTATGGGGAACAGGTAGCCTTGCCATAGTGAAAAACAAAATGGGCTGTAATTCACTATCAGGACATGCCACACACACCAGGGCATGTCCTACCTTTAACATACACTGCACCCTGCCCACAGGGGTACTTTGGGCCTACCTTAGGGGTGCCCGACATGTAAGAAAAGGGCCAAGTCGACATGACAGTTACAAACTGCGTGCAGACTCTGCAATGGCAGGTCTGAGGTACTTTTTTAAGGCTACCCGCGTGGGTTGCACAATCAGTGCTGCAGGTCCACTAGTAGCATTTGATTTACAGGCCCTGGCACACTCAGTGCACTTTACTAGGGACCAACAAGTAAATCAAATATCCAATCATGGAAACACCAATCCATAGCACAATTTACACAGAGAGCATATGCGCTTTAGCACTGATTAGCAGTGGTAAAGTGCCCAAAGTCCTAAAACCAACACAAACAAGTCAGGAAAAATGAGGAGGAATAAGCAAAATGTTTGGGGATAACCCTGCAAAAAGGGCCATTTCCAACAGTATGTTTGTACTTTCCTGATTGTCTGTATAACACAATAGGTAGCAAACTCAGCAAAATGATGGACAGAGTGCTGAAACTGTTCAGATACTCACCCCCAGTCACAGGTCTCGGTTTAATGCATCATCGTTCTTCTGCTCACTAAGCCACCCCAGTTTGGACCCAGCAATATGCAAATTAGTCTTGACCCTGCTGCTCATGGGAACAGTCCAGCCCAAACTGCCAAGCCAGGGCCTCCCTGGACAGTGAACAGGCGTCGTGGGACCGGTTTGGGGTAACACCCCTCATCAACCAGGCTAGCTTGAGCCCAGTGGCAAAGTGAGCAAGGGACGCACATCTGGGCATACTGTCTGGGCATACCCTGGCCACTTAGGGTGACTAATAGTGACTGGGGGTGAGTGTCTGAAAAGTTTCAGTGCTCCATCCATCATCTCCTTGTGTTTGCTTTGTTCATCCTAAGTTGGCAGGGTATGCCCAGACATGGGTACATTGCCACTGGATTCAAGCTAGCCTGGCTGATGCGGGTATTACCCCAAAACCAGTTCCAGGATGCTTGTTTCCGGCCCAGGGAAGACCTGGCTTGGAAGTTTGGGCTGGACTGTTCCTTTGAGGAACAGGGTCAAGACTGAATTTCATATGGCTGGGTCCGGACTGGGGTGGTTAAGTGAGATAAAGAACAATGATGGATTCAACCCAGGTCTGTGACTGGGGTGAGTGTCTGAAAAGTTTTAGGGCCCCGTCCATGATCTCTTTGTGTTCACTAATAATTTATGGCCTACCCCAGGTCTGTATCTAACCCTGCAGAGGCCCTCTGTGCTAGGCTACCTGTGTGCAGTTAACAGGCTGCACACAACGGTAGTATCACACCCACAGCCCTCATGCATGTGCACGAGCTTGTGCACACATGTTCACATGTAACCACCCAAGTGTCCCTTACCCTAGTTGAGTAGGAGCTGCCTTATCTTAAAAGGTGGACATTGGCGGTAAACATGTGCAGTCCATTTAACATGTAATTACCTTGGATGACACACAAGTAATGAGACTCACCCACCAAAACTGAAAGATCTAAAAAACAAATCAAATCTGAGCTTACTAAAAGGATGGAACCCATTTTGCAACAGTCATCTTTGTTTTTCATCAAGATTTAGCCAATCATCCATCTCATGTAAAGCAAGTCCTGCAGCATCTGAGAGAAAACAAATTGCTAGCCAAACTTGAAAAAATGTCTGCTTGGGAAAGATTCTGTAAAATATTTTGGCTATGTTCATTCCTCTAAAGGAATAGCCATGGACAATTAAAAGGTTCAAGTCATACTGGATTGGCCCACCCCCTACTTCAGTAAAAGAAACACAGAGCTTTTTGGGCCTAGCAAATTAGGTCTTTCATGATCTGTGATCTGCTCAAAAAGAACAAGAGCTTTCAGTGGAGTAGCAGTGCCACTGAAGGAAATGCGTAAGAAAGAGTCCATCAGAGCTTCCACATTACAACAATTTGATACCTTCAGGCCCTTCAGTCTGAAGACTAATGCCTCAGATCTAGCTATGGGAACAGTCTGGATTCAACTCAGTGAAAATGGAGAAGAACCTCCAATCGCCTTATTCTCCCCATAAATTATTTTCTCCAGCAGAAAGACATTATTCTCTTTTGGAGAAAGAACGTCTGGCTATAAAGGCAGCCTTTATCTAATGGAGACACTTTTTACTTATAGCTCAATTGCAAGTAACTCTCCTTACTAACCACAGAAATCTTCATGTTCTCCAACAGGCTGAATGTTGGAATAGTAGACTATCCCACTGGGTGTTCTTTTTTCAACATTTAGATTTTTTCCTTCCCTGCATTCCCGGCTCTGAAAATGTTATTGCTATGTGATATCCTGAATCAAAGAATTCCAGGACCATTGAGAAAATCATTGTTCCTCTAGCATTTATTTCTGTAACTACCTCCACATTTTTTGAGGCTATTCGTCAAGAAACCAAGGGACACATGTATGAACGTTTTGTGAGTTGCAAATTGGTCATAAACCTATTTATGACAAAAAACATTGCCTTTCGGTATGCATGAATGCCATTCGGTCTCTACAAACAGTGATGTGGCCAATTTGCAAATCGTTTTTTTTGCGACTGGTTTTAGCGACTCGCAAATGTAGAATTGGTATTTGCGAGTTGCAAATCGTATGTTCAAAGGTGTCGCAGTTTGCGACTGGTCCCAAAAGCGCCTGTTTGCCCTTGCAATTTAGCTCTGATTCCATTCCGGTGGTAAGTAGCTTCAAATTTGAAAAGCTGCCTCAGAAGGCATTAGGGTTTTACACAATGGCTGCACTTTATGTGAGGAAGCAATTCCTGGATGCCCAGCAGAGGAAGAGGAGGAGGCAGAGACAGGAGAGGATCTACAGCACCAGGGTCTCCGTATTCCAACAGACAGAGTAGGAAATATATGAGAAATACAGGCAGAGTAGTGCAGTGATCTTAGAGTTTATAGAAATGCTTAAACCACATCTAGAAAGAAGCACCCTGCGCAGCTGCTCCATCCCCATGCATGTGCAAGTGTTGTGCTCACTGCACCTTTTGGCCTCGGGTTGCCAGCAGAAGGTGATTGCTGTCATTGGTGGGGTGTTCTAAAGTGCCTTGGCACATTTCTTTAGAAGGTTCATAGATGCCATGCTCTTACACATGACCAACTACATAGACCTTCCCAGGAATGCAGAGGAAATACACAACACCAAACTGAACTTGTACCAGTTAGCCAACTTCCATGTATTAGAGTGTGTAGATGGGCCACATCTTCCCATCTGTCCTCCTTCCCATCGCAAATATATGTTCTGCAGTTGGAAAAGTACCCATTCCCTCAACATCCATGTGGTATATGATGCCCACAATGTCATCACAGATATGGTGACTGTCAAGAATTCCTGTCATACGAGGGGAGGAAAACGGTAACCAGCGAAAACGGACTACATCTCCCAGGATGCTTAGCGGTTGAGAGGTTATGTAAACAGGAGAGCTGTTACATAACTCAAGGGAAACACGCCCTTATGTAAACAGGAGAGCTGTTACATAACTCAAGGGAAACACGCCCTTATGTAAACAGGAGAGCTGTTACATAACTCAAGGGAAACACGCCCTTATGTAAACAGGAGAGCTGTTACATAACTCAAGGAAAACACGCCCTATAAAGGGAGGAACCGGGAGGTACAAGGCTGTCGGATATTGTGTTTACACCGACGTACCTGCTTCGTGAAGAGCAGTGTTCCGGAGTGGTGCTCCAGTAAGGCAAGAACGGAGTTAGGTCGAGTCGTTACTCCCTGGGCCGTGTCTTGCCCCATCGTCACCTGTGAAGGACCCGGAAGCTCTACCGGTCAACCATTGAGCTTCGCTTTTTGACTCGGCTGAGTCCAAGCGCAGTGGCGCTTTTGCTGGTTGGAGTCGTAACTCCCAGCCCGACCAGAGACACAGGGACTGCCAGCTGTAACGCACACCAGGAGGTGTTTGCCGCGTTACAGACTCGGAAGTCCACAGGATCGATCGAGCGGCTGCTCTCGGTTCAGTCTTCTTGCTTGTGATTGGGGTATCGGTGACGCATCACCAGGAGGTGACTCCGCGTCCCGGTGCAGTCTGAGGAAGAGGTTGAGCGGCTGCTCCCTTCAGGTAGAGACCCCGGCTGGGTGTTTCCCTGACTCCTCGATTCTCCCCAACACTCTTCGTGCCCCTCACAGCCTACCGATTGGCATTGTCGGCCATTTCATTTCTGCCCTCTGTTGGCATACGCCGGGATCGGCGTATATGCAGAGGACGGTTAGGACCATCCGTGCTGTGGGCTGGTAACGTACTTAGCCTGGAGGATTCCAGTGACTATAACTTTTGTTTGTTCTTTGTATTTTATTTGCCTTCATTAAAAGAACTAACCCTTCACAAGTGGTTGCGTCCTCATTGTCGTGTCTGTTAAACGATCCTGAGACGTTCAGGGCGTTACAAAATATCCGACCTTAATAACACTAACTGTCTCCCGGTCGATAACAGACATGGCAACACTTGATGATGTGCTGGCTGCTTTAGCGGCCATGCAAGTTGAAGTGGCTGCCTCTAGGCAAGAAACAGCCGATGTAAAAGCCAGACTGGATGCTATCCAATTGGACCCGCTCACGCCCAGCACCTCCCTCACGAACCAGACCCCTGCGGTAGTAGTGGAAATGCCGGTAGCCATCCCCTTGGCAACACCAGAGAGGTACAGTGGGGATCCTAACACAGTGCACGTATTCCTCACACAAGTGGCGCTACATTTATCGTGCAAACCAAAGGCGTTCCCCACGAGTCAGGCTCGTGTGGCTTTCCTTATATCCTATTTGGCTGGAAACGCGGCACAATGGGCCGTACCTCTGGTGAGCAGGGACGACCCCCTCTTATGTGATTGGGGTGCTTTTCGCGAGGAATTCCTGAAGGTATTCGACAGAAGGGCTGACTCGTACACGGCGGACCGTGAAATGCTTGAGTTGAGACAGGGATCCAACGACCTGGTGCAGTATCTCAACGCGTTCCGAAGGCTGGTTGCGGAAACCAAGTGGCCTGTTGCTAAACAGACGGCGCTCTTCCATCAAGGGCTGTGCGATGAGCTCAAGGACGCCGTGGCTCATATTGACCCTCAACCCAAGACATGTGAGGGCCTTATCAACCTGGTATTACGGCTGGAACATAGGCTAAGTGAAAGAAAGGGGGATCATGGGAGAAAAGGAAAATCCCTTCCATCCTATGTGACGGTGGGAAGTCCTGAAACTTCCACCGCATCCAAGGGAGAACCCATGGACATCAGCGCGATACGAGCGAGCCTCACAGCCACGGAGAAAGAGTCACGCCGTAAACAAGGATTGTGCATATATTGTGGCAAAAAAGGCCACTACGTACGTGAATGCCCTGCCAAACCGAAGACGTCACGTTATCGGGCCAACCGGTCGGTAACAGCCGTGGTGGACATACCGGCGGAAAACTAGAGGACTCCAAGACCAGAGAAGGGGCGTCTCGGAGTCACTCATCCATCCCTTCACTTTCCAACTCGGTCACTAAGGGACAACGACACCTGTTTATCACGGTGCACGTGGGAGTGCATGACCAGTGGATACCCGTTGTGGCCATGGTGGATTCAGGGGCCACTGGCATGTTTATGGACCACAACGAGGCATGCAGGCTAGGGCTAGTGCTTCTTCCCAAAGCAGTACCCGAAGACGTCTATGCGGTAGACGGAAGGCGATTGGTGACGGGGCCCATCGGACAGCACACGGGGGTCCTTCCGATGAGATATGGGAGGAACCATTTGGAACAAATCGATTTTAACATCATCCGAGCGCCCCAATATGGCGTCATATTGGGATTGCCGTGGCTACAGAAACACAACCCCTTTGTGGATTGGCCAACACATCGCATCGAAATGACGTCACCGTATTGCATCCTGCATTGTGGAATAAGAACGGAATCCCTTGACGCAGATGAGAGCGGGAGTCAGACGGTGGCTACAGCGGCAGAAAAAGATGTGGCTCTCCCCCAGGCTTATCACAGTTTTGAGGATGTATTTGATGAGGTGAAGGCGGAAGTGCTACCACCACATAGACAGTTTGACTGCCAGATCGACCTGGTGCCAGGGGCCAGCGTTCCCAGCGGCAGGCTGTATGCCCTGACGGAGCCTGAAAACGTGCATCTCCGGGGGTACCTGGATAAACTCCTTAAGCTAGGATTCATCCGCCCGTCCAAGTCTCCGGCCGCCTCGCCACTCTTCTTCATCCCGAAGGCTAATGGGGAGCTGAGAGCCTGTGTGGACTTTAGGGCATTGAATGCGATAACCATAAAAAATCGGTACCCCTTGCCTCTCATCAGTGTACTTCTGGAACAGGTCAAGAAAGCTCGTATCTACACCAAGTTGGATTTGAGAGGGGCATACCATCTGGTGCGCATGAGGGACGGAGACGAGTGGAAGACCGCCTTTAAGACCAGGTTCGGCCTTTTTGAGTACCTCGTCATGCCGTTCGGTCTGTGCAACGCCCCGGCAGCCTTTCAGTACTTTTTGAATGAGGTATTCAGAGAGGAGTTGGATATCTACGTGGTCGTATATATCGACGACATCCTCATCTATTCGTCCAGTGTGGAGGAGCACGTACACCACGTCAAAGCTGTGCTCCAAAAGCTGAGGGAAAACATGCTGTTTTGTAAACTCAGCAAGTGTGACTTCCACGTCACATCCGTGGAATTCCTCGGAGTGATGCTGAGTCCAGAGGGACAGGAGATGGCAGAATGAAAGATCAAGGCGGTGAAAGAATGGCCGGTGCCCCAAAGCGTGAAGGACGTCCAAAGTTTCATTGGCTTCGCCAACTTTTACAGGCGGTTTATAGATGGATTTTCAGGAGTGGTGGCCCCAATCACACAGCTGCTGAGGAAGTCCAAGGAGTTTGTCTGGTCCCCTGAAGCGAACAAAGCCTTTGAGGCCCTGAAAAGCGCCTTTGGTAAGGCGCCGGTGTTGGCTCACCCCGATCCGGATCTCCCCTACGTGGTGGAAGCGGACGCGTCGGATGTGGCGCTGGGGGCTATCTTGTCCCAACGCAACCACGACACAGGGGTGCTTCATCCCGTTGCGTACATGTCCCGCAAACTCAACGACGCCGAACGCAACTACCATATTGCGGAGAAGGAGCTTCTCGCAATCAAGGACGCCTTCACCGAATGGAGGCATTGGTTGATGGGGGCAAGACATGTGGTATCGGTGTACACGGACCATCGGAACCTACAGTTCATGACGGCCACTAGACACCTTTCTCCCAGGCAGCTGCGGTGGATGATCTTCTTTGCGGGGTTCAACTTCCGCATCACATATCGGCCGGGGACGGAAAACCGGAAGGCGGACGCCCTGTCCCGTCAATCTGCAGTTAAGGAACCATTGCCTGCGACCGAGCGTTCCATCATTTCCCCGAGGATGGTATTGGGGGTTATCCAACCGGATACTTTCCTCAGGGGTATAAAGAGAGGGATCAGGTCATTCGCATGGCGGAGGTGGCTCCTCAGTCACAGAGAATGGCAGCTGAAGGACGGGATACCCCTGAAGGGCAGGTGCCTATTGATACCCACGCCTAGGCTAAGGAAACAAGCATTCATCTGGTGCCATGACTCTCCATGCGCAGGTCATTTGGGCTTTGAAAAAACGGTGGCTAGCATGGGACGGCATTTCTGGTGGCCAACCATGAGAGTGGATGTCAGGAGGTGGGGACAGGAGTGTCCTACGTGTGCTACCATGAAGGCCGACCATGGCCGAACCCAAGGGCTCTTACATCCACTTCCGACCCCGGATAGACCATGGGATAGCATATCACTGGACTTCGTGGTGGGCCTACCGGTAGACCAGGGGATGACGGCAATACTGGTGGTGGTGGATTACTTGACGAAAATGGGGCACTTCATCCCCTGCAAGAGAGTCCCTACGGCCGGGGAATTGGCGTCACTACTCCTAAAGAATGTGGTACGACTGCATGGATTACCTGGGGTGATCGTGTCGGACCGGGGGTCGCAGTTTACTGCGCAATTCTGGAAGACTTGGTGCACTGCGCTGCATGTTAAGACCGCCCTGTCCACCAGCTACCACCCTCAAACGGACGGCCAAACCGAGCGCCTGAACCAAACGCTCAAACAGTATCTGCGATGTTTTGTGGACCAGGGCAGGGAAGAATGGGTCGACTTGCTATGGGTTGCAGAGATAGCCTATAACAACGCCACTCACAGCTCCACACAGTCATCTCCGTTCTATAGCAACTATGGCCAACATCCCAGGTTCTTGCCATTTCTACATCCGTTCAGAGAGGACAGGATTCCCGCCACAGCGGACAGGGTGGCACACATAAAAGACACGTTGATGCGCTCAAGGGCTGTCCTAATAGAGGCCAAGAGAAGATACAAGGCTGCGGCAGATAGGAAGAGAAGGCCCGGGCCACTGTACCGCACTGGAGACTACGTCTGGATATCCACAAGAAACATGAGGTTTCGAAAGAACAGTGTGTTCCATCCCAAGTACATGGGCCCCTATCGAATTACCAAGTGTATGGGTCCCGTAAACGTGAAGGTGTGCTTGCCCCAGTCATTGCGGATACACCCTGTCTTTCATGTATCATTGCTCAAACCAGCACCCTCCAAGCCGTCTGGGACACCTAGGCCGGTATGCGTGGAGTCGGAGGTGGAGTATGAAGTGTCGGGCATACGGGCGTCCAAATGGCGCAGGGGGAAGCTGTGGTACCTGGTTGCGTGGAAAGGCTATGGCCCGGAGGAGCATTCATGGGAACCGGCTGAAGGGGTTCATGCTCCGCGCTTGGTCTCCTTGTTCCATCGGCGTTTTCCTGCCAGCGCTGGACCCGTGGGGAGCCGCTGAGAGGGAGGATGTACTGTCAAGAATTCCTGTCATACGAGGGGAGGAAAACGGTAACCAGCGAAAACGGACTACATCTCCCAGGATGCTTAGCGGTTGAGAGGTTATGTAAACAGGAGAGCTGTTACATAACTCAAGGGAAACACGCCCTTATGTAAACAGGAGAGCTGTTACATAACTCAAGGGAAACACGCCCTTATGTAAACAGGAGAGCTGTTACATAACTCAAGGGAAACACGCCCTTATGTAAACAGGAGAGCTGTTACATAACTCAAGGAAAACACGCCCTATAAAGGGAGGAACCGGGAGGTACAAGGCTGTCGGATATTGTGTTTACACCGACGTACCTGCTTCGTGAAGAGCAGTGTTCCGGAGTGGTGCTCCAGTAAGGCAAGAACGGAGTTAGGTCGAGTCGTTACTCCCTGGGCCGTGTCTTGCCCCATCGTCACCTGTGAAGGACCCGGAAGCTCTACCGGTCAACCATTGAGCTTCGCTTTTTGACTCGGCTGAGTCCAAGCGCAGTGGCGCTTTTGCTGGTTGGAGTCGTAACTCCCAGCCCGACCAGAGACACAGGGACTGCCAGCTGTAACGCACACCAGGAGGTGTTTGCCGCGTTACAGACTCGGAAGTCCACAGGATCGATCGAGCGGCTGCTCTCGGTTCAGTCTTCTTGCTTGTGATTGGGGTATCGGTGACGCATCACCAGGAGGTGACTCCGCGTCCCGGTGCAGTCTGAGGAAGAGGTTGAGCGGCTGCTCCCTTCAGGTAGAGACCCCGGCTGGGTGTTTCCCTGACTCCTCGATTCTCCCCAACACTCTTCGTGCCCCTCACAGCCTACCGATTGGCATTGTCGGCCATTTCATTTCTGCCCTCTGTTGGCATACGCCGGGATCGGCGTATATGCAGAG
Source organism: Triturus cristatus (assembly GCF_964204655.1). Taxonomy (NCBI): domain Eukaryota; kingdom Metazoa; phylum Chordata; class Amphibia; order Caudata; family Salamandridae; genus Triturus; species Triturus cristatus. The sequence goes on along the minus strand of NC_140589.1, from coordinate 1,620,793,428 downwards.
GACGGTTAGGACCCTCCGTGCTGTGGGCTGGTAACGTACTTAGCCTGGAGGATTCCAGTGACTATAACTTTTGTTTGTTCTTTGTATTTTATTTGCCTTCATTAAAAGAACTAACCCTTCACAAGTGGTTGCGTCCTCATTGTCGTGTCTGTTAAACGATCCTGAGACGTTCAGGGCGTTACAGTGACATATGCAAAAGAAACAATTGATGGACGGAATGCTGGACAATGAAAACATTCACCCCCAGTCACAAGGATCTGGGTTAAATCCATCATTCTGTTGCTCACCACACCACTCCAGTTTGGACCCAGCCATATGCAAATTAGTCTTGACCCTGTTCCTTGTGGGAACAATCCAGCCCGAACTGCCAAGCCAGGCCCTCCCTGGACTGTAAACAAGCATCTTGGGACCGATTTCAAGGCATCACCCTTCATCAGCCAGGCTAGCTTGAACCCAGTGGTGTAGTGAGGACGGGACCCATGTCTGGACATACCCTTCCCACTTAGGGCGACATATGCAAAAGAAACAATTGATGGACGGAATGCTGGACAATGCAAACACAGGTATGGTGGCAAGATACCAAGGGAGCACCCATGATGCATACATCTTCGAGCACAGTGGAGTACAACAACGCCTGAAACATGGGGAGTTTGACAATGGCTATTTACTAGGAGATGTGTAGCTGTAACATTAAGGACATGTATTTGTCTGTATTTTATCAGGTCCTGCCATGCTCACACTTACAGTTTTTCTGCCAGGTCACAGCGCATATGTGTTGAGATCATGGTTTTTGACCCCATACCTAGCCCCTGCAGATCACAATAAGAGGCGTTATAACATTGCCCATCAATACACCAGAGCTGTCATTGAAAGGACCTTCAGCATGATAAAACCAAGATTCCGGTGCCTTCACAAAAGTGGAGGTGCGCTCGAGTGTATTCCAGAGATAGCCTGCAAAATAGTGGAAACCTTGTCATCTCACACAACATAGCAACCAGACATCGGCTACATCTCAATGTGGATGATACAAATTTAGAGGATGAAGAGCCAGAGGCCCCTGTACAACAGCCTGGTGACTGTAGCATAGCAGAGGAGGTGAGATGCCAACAGGATCACATAACAAGTTATGAGTAACAATGCGCTCACTTAAATGATTTATGCATATCCAAAATTGCAAACTTCAACAACCTTTAATTTCAGACTACTTTTCTGTCATTCAAATAATGAGGTATATGAGTACCAAGTAGCAAGTAAAATTACAAAGAAATGTTGGTTACATCACCAGACATATTATAGTCATGTGTATATGCAAAACTCCCTACATGTGTCCACCAGACTTTCTTATGGCTACGTCTACCATGCCCTGTCCCTGCATGGCCTCTAACAGGGTTGCGGCTACTGCTACTGTGCAGGGCACGGGCATCAGTGGCAGATACGCTGCTCACACTCGATATCTACTGACTGTCGTGGGGTGTATCTCCACTGTCTCTTGCTACGGGAGAGGTCCGTAGCAGCTCAGCAGCTGAGGTTAACTGCCCTACGCCCCTTGCCACATCCCCACTGAATTATCCCAACTCCACCTGAAGTGTGACAGCTCATCTGCATATTCCTAGTAAATGATTTGCAACTGCTTGTTTTCAAGGCATTTCATTCTGGAGACCAAGAAACAATTGAATGTTGCCATCATCCTAACGAGCATCACGTGCTTTATGATGCCTTTTGTACCCATGCCCTGCAACAGGCTGGTGTTGGCTCACACTTGGCTGTGTAATGGGAATTTGTGGCAGAGAGCGATCATTAACCTCCGTTGCTGCAGCCTCAGCTGACACCGTCACAGTGCAACTTTGGGGTGGGATGGTGCTGTCTTGACTATCTATGGAGATTGGTTCCTCTGCTACCATGTTAACCTTTTCCACTCCCTCCAAACTGGTGTCTTCACTATGAACCTTAGGGAGATCAGTTGGGCAAATGAGATACATTTTAATCACCTATATGAAGTATAGCGCAATAAATGTACACATATCTCCTAAGCTGACTTTTGAACTACATCACCCATAATGCACTATACTGGCAAAAACGTGTAATTTGGAGTACAACTGTCTGATGCTTGGTGCTGGCTTATGTGGTGTGGGCATGGAGTTGTGGTCTGAGACGTGTATAAAAGTAATATGTGACACATTTAAAGGTCCGGATGCTGAACTGTCCAGGTCCCCACCTTGGTCTCTAGTGCAGTGGGTATTAGTACTGCGGGTGGGCCGCCACCTGTTTCCCAGGAGTCCTTTAATCACTGGGTCACCTTTTTTTGGTTTGTGACCTGAGGTCATACGATATTTTGAGGATTTTATCTATGGAGCTGTGGTTTACTCCAATCGCATTAACTTTTGATTGCATTTCCTGCCAGAATTTTTTTTGTGTGACTCAGGCACAGTCATTGATGCCCACCCAAACAGGACTCCTATGTGAGTATCTCTAACACTTTCTAAGCAAATTTGAGTTTTCTTTTCCTCCCTGCAGGTGTTTTTTCAGCAATTTTGCTGCCCATGGCTGATGCTTATGCTCCTTTCACCTTGTTTCTGCTCTGTATGCCAGCTGGACTCCTCCACTCAAGCTGGTTCCTGGGCTGCTCCTGTGAAGCACTTCCTGGTTCAGAGGTGATTACCCATGACCAGGAAGTGTTTTTCCCTATTTCTCAGTGCCTGTCGCAATCTGCGACTGGATTTGCAATTTGCAACTTAGTTAGCAAAATTGCTAGTCAGAAACAGGTCACTTCACAATTTTGGTAATCTATATTAGCGAAAACCAAAACTGACTTGTTACTGACTCGCAATTTTGGGTTCTCACAACGTACATACATGCCAATTTGCGATTCCCTAATTGTGATTTGCATGGATTCACAATTAGGAAATCGCAAATTGTTTTGTTCGTACATGTGGCGCCAAACGTTTTATTCTCCACAACCTAGAAAAATGTTCCCTTCATTTTCACATAAGGAATGCAAATAGTCAGATTTTTGTTCAAAACAAAGTCTTTAATTCATCAAAGCATTCACAAAGACTAATACTTCAATTATGCTATGACTCATTCATCTCTTGGACAGAGAGGTCAAAGAGTCACTGAAGATCCAATCATGAGAAAGTTCTGATGGCTTTCTTTTCACCACAATGTCACAAGATGTATCAACTGGTGTGAAGTCTATGCTCAAAAGAAATCTAAAACACAAAGAAAAGCAGAAATTTTATTAACACCGAAAAGTCCTTCCAACTCTTGGGAAATTATCTCTACACACTTTATAGAAGATTTGCCTCCATCTGAAAGTTGTACCATTATTATGGTTACTTTGGATTCATATAGTAAAATGGCTCACATTTCTGCTCTTCCAAAATGACCAACTGCGTAACAAATGGCTGAGATTTTTTACTCTGACATATTTCGACTTTATGGATGCCTACAGGATTGCCTTTGAAAACCATTTCTGATCATGTACCTCAATTAACTCAAAATTTGGAAAATCTCTAAGTTATTAACTTGAAATCCAAAAGGTGCTTACTTCTGACTTCCAACCTCTAGCTAATGGGTATACTATAAGGTTAATTGGAACTCTTGAAGAGTTCATGAGGTATTACATTTCTGCTACCCAAGACAAATGGAAATCTCTTTTACCTGCAGCAGAATTTGCCTTCTATAACTCTGTTCGTATGTCTACCGGCTTCACTCCTTTCTTTCCCTTAACGGGTTTTCCTCCTTAAACTTTTCCAGATTCCGTGGAAACAGTTGATTCAGTACTTCCAGTTCATAATTTATTAGAAAGGTTAAAAAGGGTGAACGAGAAATTAATTCAAAATGTGCATCTTGCTATATCTAAGGAGAGTTATCAACCAATCAGCATAGGCTACCAGCTCCTAATTACAAAATAGGTTACAGAGTTTGACATTCCTCTATCAATTTACCTCGCTCTATCTGCAGGCCCAAGTTTTCTCCTAGGTATTATGGCACTTTTGGGGTTTCTAAGGTCATAAATCTTGTCACTGTATGACTCAAGCTTTACCTTTCTTGTAGGGTTGTAGACATTAATGCTTAACTCTCTGATTTCATCGAAATGAACCACATCCTGGACCTTTCCCGTCGGGCTTCAGAAGCAACCACAGCACCGAGACCCCTCTCTTTGCCGCTACAGACGACATCCGCACCCTCCTCGACTGAGGCAAAACTGCTGCCCTCATCCTCTTGGACCTTTCGGCTGCCTTTGACACCATCTCCCACCACACCCTCTGTGCAAGACTCCACGACGCCGGCATCTGCGACAAAACCCTAGAATGGATCCGCTCTTTCCTCACCGGCCGAAAACAGAGAGTCAGACTTCCACCTTTCAGCTCAGAACCTACAAAGATCAGCTGCGGAGTACCCAAGGGATCCTCTCCGAGCCCCACCCTCTTCAGCATCTACATGCCCCGCTTGCAGCCATCGTCAGAAGCCACAGACTCGACATTGTCTCCTATGCCGACGACACCCAGCTGATTCTCTCCCTCACAGACAAACCCACAGCCGACAAGTGCAACTTCCACAACTAGATGAAGGCAGTTGTCACCTGGATGAAGGGCAGCTGCCTCAAGCTTAACTCAGACAAGTCCAAAGTCCTCACCCTGGGCTCCACCCCCTCTGCCTGGAATGACTCCTGGGGGGCCGCAGCTCCCGGAATCCCCCCACACCTACAGACCGTGCATGAAACCTCAGCATCATCCTGGACTACTCAGTCTCAATGAACCACCAAATTAACGCCTTCTCGTCCTCCTGCTGCCAAACTCTCCACCTGCTTCTTAAGATCTGCAAGTGGATCTCCACCGAGTCCAGTAAAATGGTTACCCATGCGCTCATCAGCAGCAGACTCGACTACTGCAACACACTCTACACCAGCACCATCCAGAAACTGCAAAAGAAACTGCAGAACATCCAGAACTCCTCTGGCAGACTCATTCTGAACATCACACGCCACAGCCACATCACCAGCTACCTGAGAGACCTTCACTGTCTACTGCTCAACAAAAGTATTAACTTAAAGCTCCTCAAGCATGCCTACAAAGCCATCCACAACTTCGGAACTGCATACCTCAACCACCGCCTTTCCTTCTACACTTCCACCAAACATCTCCGCTTTGCCCAATTGGCCCTGGCCACCATCCCACGAATCCGCAAGACCACAGCTGGAGGAAGATCCTTCTCCTACCTGGCTGCGAAGACCTGGAGCTCCCTGCCTCTGCACCTCAGGCAATCACCATTGCTGCCACAATTCAGGAAGAACCTCAAGACCTGGCTCTTCGACGGAACCATAGATCCACCCCCTTCGCGCCTTGAGACCCTCATGGGTGAGTAGTAGCACTTTATAAGAAACCGGATTGATTGATTAATTGAGGGTTCATACTTCCTTTCATGCTTCATTTGAATCCCTATCTCTGTCGCAGAGGCCCACAAGTTAAAAAGAGACCATCTCACATAATAGCTAATGAACAACCTAAGTATGAGGCTCAAAAGATCTGTGATTCTCTATACTTAAGGGGAAACGTCAATATCTTATTAACTGGAAGGGATATAATCCTTGGGCTTGTTCACAAGAACCTGCTGAACAAGTTCAAGAGCCGCTTTTGATTAAACAATTCTATTTAAAATGTTCTTATAAACCTGGATCTTCTAAGAGGAGACAGAGTGTAAGGAATTCTTTCTAACTTTCAAGCATCCCGAATAGGCATGGGTTTCACAGACTGCCCTGCGGTCTCCACTTGCACAGCCTGGTACGGCGTGGGCTCAGTCAATGCCTCTATGATTTGGTGTCTTTCCACTGTGCCTTAGTCTTCCCAGTCCCTCGGATGGGGTGGAGTCCTCTAGGGGCCATCTTGCTTTTCTTGTGGGCTCTGACACTGTTCTGCCCACGCAATGCATTATGGGGCAACTTCCCTCCTGCATGCTGGCACCCCAGTATGCCAAATACAGGAGGATTAACTTGAACTAAGAATCATTTGACACAGTCTTTCATCCTACATTTATATATACATTAAATACCCCTATTTTCTAGAATTACTCTTCTTTGATGCTATTTAATTTGGAAAGTGAAGTTTTTTTTTTATGAATTCCAAATCCAAGATGGCTGAAACTTTTTAAGATTACATCCTGTTTGTAACTATAAAAAGGGCAGTCATTTTAAGTCCAGTTGCCTTTCAATTTTTATTGCTTGATTGCTCGTTCACTGGACTCCATGATTTCTCCTATTTCTTAAGTTCCTGCTCGTTTTGTTCTTGCTTTCACCTTGCCACTTGCCACGGACAGCTGGACGGTTTTTCTGGTCTCCCGTTTTTTAGGTCTCGCGCCTAGCGTTGCAGTGCGTAACACTGCTCGTGCAGCGCGAGACCTCATGTAGGGGGTTCTGAAAGCTAACCACACACTCATGTGTGTGGTTTTGCTTTCACCGGTTGCAATTGGCTTTAGCGTGTTTTTAAAAAAGAAATAAGGCACGCAATCGGGCAACGGCGGACGCATGTCCCGCCTTTGCTCCACCCATTCCCATCGGTGTCTATTACGCGCAGCAGTGTGCGTTCACCTCTCTGCCGCGCTCCCTCGTCCCAGCTCCTCTGTGGTGCGCACGCACCACTGGTTTCGATTCCCGCCCCCACTCCTCTGTGGTGCGCACGCACCACTGGTTTACTTTTAAGTTTACCATGTGTGTTTTTTTATTTTTTATAATTGCCTTATGCTGCATTATCATAGTTTATCGCATATGCAATAATTACAACTATAAATTATTATTCCGATATTGGCCACAAAGGATCCATGGAATGTACCAAATCTAAAAGCACTGTGATCCTAAAATATTATGTTATTCCCTCAAAAATACGCCCATTGAGAATGAGAACTACTTAGCTCCTCTCTGAAAATCACCTTACCCCCAACACCCCTACATGGGGATTAAAATACTTTAGATTCAAACCTTCATCAGGAGCCCTGGCCATTCCCTCTGTTTTGGGGATCGGGCAGGAAAGGGGGACAGAGAAGGAAGGGTGAGGCCTCTCATTCGGTGTGGTGGCGCTCATGTTCTTTTCGGCCTCTGACATCTGCAGGGAGCAGCAAAACACTTGGCTACAGTATAACGTTTTTTTCTCCATAATTTAGTGGGTGTACCCGTCACCAGCCTTGGAATGAATGTGCAAATCTGAGTGGCCGATATTTGCGATTTGAACCTGTAACTCAGTCGTTGGGGCTCGTGCGTCCAGTGTGCTGTGGAAACGTGCTTTACCGTCTAACCCCAGCACGTCCACTGCATGAGAGGTCCCGAGACAATGTCCTGTCGCGCTTGGCTGGGGAAGCGAAAAACATGCGGCCGAAAAGGGACTCTTTGGAATGTGTTTTGATCAGCTGTGGCTCCCCTCCCCCACTCAGCAGGCAGCAGCGGGCCGTCGGTGCGGCACTGCACTCACTTTATATACAATATTCATTGCTGAAGATCTTGCAAAATCCCTTCACGGATGTCCGCATTCTGAGGCAAGGGCGTGCCCCAGATGACATAGGGTTTCCCGCCCACCGATCAACCCACTCATCTTCAGTGTGTTTTCTGTAAATGACTCAACATGTTTAGGTAAAGGTCTCCGCTTCACAGGGGCACTAGCTATGGAAACATTCAATATAATGTGACGCTTTTGTTGAAAGCAACATTTTTGGACGGAAGAATTGCTCTACTATTTTGATGAGAGAAAGCCGTGCAAACACACGTGATTACTTTATTTTTTTGTGTCGAGACCCTGTCACTGAAGACATCAGAGCCGACTTTTGCTAAGATAGCGCCCTGGGCGTGGGCGGAGAGAAATTTGGTGCCCTTGCTGAATAGTAGTGAATTGCAGCAGGGGGTCCCTCAATCACTGATAGCTTTGCTGCCTCACACAGATGATGGTTTTGTTGATGTGTGCCAGCAGGGTCAGAGGGTGAAGGGAGGGCAAGGAAGGGGGGCTAAAGAGAGGGCAAGGAAGGGCGTTAAAGGGGTGTTAAAACATCGCCGCCTTGCAATAATGAAGGCCTAAAACTACATTAAACTGGCGAGTCAGACCGAAAGGTACTGTCAGGGACAAGGCTGGAGCAAGATGAGAAGGGTGCTGTTGGCATGCGCCCCTCAGAATATCAGCGTCCCGGGACTGGGCCTGTCCTGAGTGGAGTGACCCACCTCCGACTGACCGGCTGCACCTCTATCCTTCCTTCTCTCTCTCGCTCTACTCTTTTTACTGCAGCTGTCTCACTACAATTTCGTTTTCGAGCCTCCTCTCAACTGCCATTCGCACTCTCGTCCTTGCACAATGGTTTTTTCTGTATCCCCTCTGCCTCGTCACTAATGCCTTCTATTCTCTCTTCTCCCTCTCTCCTCGCCAGTGTTTCAGCTAATTTTTAGGTGGAGCCTGTAGCAGCGCGCATGCAAAAATGCAATGCAATAGCTATTGCTATTGGTGTTGCATTATTATTAGCAATGACAATATCTCAAACTTTAATAATGCGAGACCTATTGCATTGCAAATACTTGTTTCCCTTCCTGCTGCATATTATTTCTAGAGCAATACTAGATATCCAGCTACAATCTGGCATTGTTTCTGGAGGAGTCCCATTTGGGGGTTCTGAATTTAGAATAGATATGTGTATGAACCTAAATACCACATATTTCTTCCTTAACGCAGATTTTGTGTGATGCGATAATACCGCATGTCCTGACTCATTTTGGAGGTAGTAGGCCCTTCCTACACATGAAGAAAACCCTCCGGCCGTCACCCAGGAGACCTGCTCTTGACCCTGTCTCTCTCCCTTTGGGCCAGCTGTGTGCATTTTATAACTCTGAGTAGAGTGGAAGACAAGAACAATTAGGTGAGATGGGAACAAAGGAGGAAAATGGGAACACAAGAGAAACAGTAGGTGGTATATAAATAAAGTTATCAGGAGCATAGGGGTCGTATTTGACGTAAGTCCATAGTCATACAGTTAAATGTTTATTTTCTGTATTTCTGCATAGAATGCCAATGCAATGTTTCATTCAGTACAGAATACTTTACGATCCTCAGAAGAGTGAAAAAGAGATAGGGATTGGTGGGCTTGGCTAAGGAATGGGAATTAATGATTGGGAGGCAGCAGGGTGATGCACTAGGGAACACCAGTGGAAATAGTTTGATTTTTGATGTCTCATTTAGACATTTTTTGTGTGCTTTCACACCTTGGGGAGAGTGACGACTCTGTGAGCAAAGATGGGGGTAGAGAGTCAAAGGGGCTGTGAATATGGAGATAATTGTCACTGCAATTTAAATAACACCCTGCTATACTAGTGAGGTCTCAAAGCTCTGTTTCATTGTCTTCGGAAGGCATTCAGGCGCATACATGTAAGGGTGAAGAGGGTGTGCTGAGTGAGTCCTATATGTAGAGAACTGGATGATGTGAGTATCCCCAGAAATGTGGAGATTCCTGTTTTTTTCCCTTGAGCGACAACTTGAAGGGAGCACTTTTGTCAATGTACATCCACCACTTTTAACCCTTTGTGAAAATACTTGCTGAATTTCTAAATTTCCCCAAAATATTCCAGGGCTGGTGTTAGAATAGTATTTAAGCCTCGAGGGCTATTTCCCCCAAATGTGCTCGGACTAGAATTAAAACAGTAAATTTGACATCTTTGTGTCCACCACGACCACTGCTGAATTGAAGGCGCAGCTCAGGGCGAGTGAAAAGAGTGATTTAAAAGTAATGTTGAAAGAAGCGCTGGCCTATAGACATAAGCCAGAGGCAGGCAGACAAGGCAGGCAGTGCATGAGGGAATATAGAAGTAGATGTGTCTGAAAGGTTAAGGGATGAGAGCAGGAGGCGCCATGTCGGAGAGCCAGAGACCTGCTCTGAGTGTATCACAGTGAGCAGGAGGTGGAGCTAAGAGGTTAGGTGGGAGGATTTCACCACGTCACATACCAAGATAGTGCTCAGGTGACAGTTTACCAGGGCTGAAAACCTGGGAACCCTACAGCATAGTCAAAATGGTGTGTTTAGGAATAGCACTGTCTTAATTCGTGATATCTTGGAATCCGTCAATTTTACGTTGTTAATAGAGAAATTCTAGACTCTGAGCTGAGATTTGTTGAAGCTCAGGATTTAGATCTGAATGTCTGAGCCATTGTTATGGTGTCAGGCATGCAGTTTTACATGGAGGAAAGTCCATATGGGCAATTTGTGGGATCAAGAGGCCTTCAGGCAGAAGATGTGAGGGGAGAGAGCAGAGGGTGGAATGGTCATGAAGATGCAGAAAGCAGGAAGATGGTGTCTGTGTGAAAATTGAAATGGAAGAAAGGGGTTGTTTACTTGCTGTGTTGTGTGTAGCACTGCCATGCAATGTTTGGGCTTTACAGATTGCTTTAAGACCCTGAGAAAAGAAGTGGCCTTTGAATATGTATGGGGAAAAAATCAGGTTTATAAATAAATTGAATGCAACTTGGAGAAAGGCCTCCGACTTGCTTAACCTGACAGGGAGTGCAACGTGAGTGACAATATACAATTTATGACAAGACTTTTACACCACCTTTAGTCTGCTTGGTATACAGAGAGCCACGAGTAAGCTAGTGCTTTATCGCCTGGTTAATGCCCCGATGTGTTGATAACATTTCCGCCAGGTTTACCTGTCTTTCTAGTTCCTGTGCCAAATATAAGGAATATCTTGTGGTAATTTCACCACACATTATTCTGCCTTTGATTGCAGGTTGTGTCCCCTTCTTGTTCCTTACTTCTCATGAAGATGCTGCATCTGAAGTCTGAGGGCTTCTTCTCAGTACTCTTGCAATTCTGATCCGTTTAATTTGGGATCCCAAGTTGTGCATCAGTTACCTTTCCCAATTCATGGTTTGCCAAGAAAAAGCGAGTGCACTGTGAATGGAGACAAAACCATGTGGGAACAAATGGACAATACTCTGATTACACGTTATGCCTCATTCCGAAGAGAAAAATTCATAATAATGATGTTACACTACACTACATAATTACCCCACCTGCTGTATCAGTAATGTGGGATGGAGGATTACTGTGTCATTTTGGCCCTGGATTCAAAATGAGTCAGGACGTTCAGTATTATCGCTTCACACAAAATCTGCGTTATGGTAAAAAGATGTGGTAATTATATTAATGTACATATCTGCTCTGAATGCAGAACCCTCAAAAGGGGCTCCTCTACCAGTGGCACAAGAAGTAGCGGTGCAGGAGGGGTAGGGGGCAGAGGGGGTTACCGCACCTCCAGATAAACCTGAGAAAGTTTGCATGAAGAATTAACAAAATACAAGCTATTATTTATGAGACTTGTTGCATTTACTATGAAATCAATTACAAACTTTCACTTGTCATGCAACTGTTTGACAAAGTAATGTCAATTTTCAGAACACAGAGATTTTTACTTACTGTTACTTTCTCTGATTTAAAATGTAGGTTATTTTGCAATTTAAGGTAAAATGCAAAGATATCATAACATTTATGTTGACAGTATAGAAAGTAAACACAACACTTAAGCCGATGGTTAGCTTAGCCACTCAGAAAATGTTCCAGCACCACCGACCTCTACAAGCCTGTTCTAGCACACTAAGCTCACATCTGTAAAGTGACCTCTGGTGGCCGTCCTCTTTGGGCCCTCCGCTGGCTCCTAAACCGGCAGTAAAAAATCTAGGAGTCTGGATAGACTCCGCTCTTTCTTTTCAAACCCAGACTAAGGTAGTAGCTGGAGTATGTTTCGGGTTCATACGTGGGCTTAAACCTTTGCTGGGTTTCTTCGACCCTACCTTCCGTCAGATAATCATTCAGGCCACAGTACTCTCTAGACTGGACTATGCAAGCTCTCTATATATCGGGGCCAATAGGGCAGAGATACTGTGTTTACAAAGGCCACAAAATGCAGCAGCCCTGGCTCTCCTTGGTCTGCCGAGAATCTGTTCCATCGTTAGTTCCATCCGCAAACTACATTGGCTGCCGGTGGAGAAACGTATCGAATTTAAGACTCTCTGTATTGCCCACAGAATCATGTTTCTCCAATCTTCTGCTATTATGGCTAGCCTCATGGCGCACTATAGACCTACCTGTCTGCTGCGCTCCATGGATCAGCATTTAGCAGTTGTTCCTCGGTTTAAGAGAGTACGGTCTGGAGGACGCTCCTTCCACATTTGTGCTCCTAAGCTTTGGAACTCCCTCCCTGCACATATTAGACACATTCAAAATCATTCTCTCTCACGTAAAGCCATCAAAACTCACCTCTTCCCTGCAAAATTGTCTCCTGGGTGTTCTTGGCTTGCTTATTATGGCAGTGACATTTTAGCGCTGGGACGCCCCGTTGCTGGGGCAGCTGCGCGCTTTATAAAACCCCTTAACATAACATAACATAACATTAAGCTGAAGGGAAGCCAATGCACACCCTGGACAGGGCACTGTCCACAATTATTGCTCTGTTTTTTGGTATTTGATGAACTTGAACTTAAAGTTAGTTCAGTAAAAGTTTTCTATAATAATGTGCTCCTCTAATTCAGGTCACTATCTTCAAAGTGACTGATATATATTTATTACCTACTGGCTGTCGCCAGTAGGTAGTTATAGTTAGAACCTAGTTTCCAAAGGAAAAGCGTTATTTGTATATATATGTTATCTACTGGCGGTCGCCAGTAGATAGTTATAGTTAGGACCGTGTTTCCATAGGAAATCCGCAACATTCTATTTGGAATAACTTTGGCGCCGGTTGACGAATCCTCGCAAAATTTTCAAAATAGGTGGGGTGCTCCGCTCCGCTCCTACCCTGAAAGTCTCGGGGAGAAAAAAGGGGGGTCCCCATGCAATTTTCCATAGGGACCTTTAGTCGAAGGTACAGCCCGAACGGCTGAACAGAATTACTTGAAATTTGGCAGAGAGGTAGTCCTCAGCTCAGGGATGTGCCTTTTGCAGGTCTGGTGTCAATCTGTTCAGTAGTTCCTGAGAAAATCAAAAGTAAAATCATATATATATGTGGGCGGAGCCTAACCACACATCTCATCCTGAGATCTGATTGGCTGTCAGCACTTCGTCCAAGAAGTGTTGGCAGCCATCTTGGGACCAATATACATGATAGCACCTCATTAATAAGCATTGCAGTTAATAGAAGGTTTTAAGACTTTAGTTACATTATAAATCATTTGTTGATGGTACCATACTCATTTTAGGAATTGTGGTATCTTCTAAGGTGATTTCACCATGTGAAAAAGCCTTCTGCTGGGATATCATGATTGAGAGAAAAAAAAATTCTCATGCTTTTCCCACAGAGGTTTGGAAGGTGATCTATAAGCTAAACTGAGAGCTTATTTTTGGTAAATTCACATTATCTTTCTCAGTCATGTGAGAATGAAGTCTGACATTCTCAGTAAAACATGTACATCCAACAAGGGCAGAGACTGTCAGTTGATTCCTTTGTGTTCTACTGCAGCTTCCCAGAGTGTTCTAAAGAACAACTAGAGCGCTAACAGTCCTACTTATGATAAACGTATGGCACACCTGAAGCCATCTTGCTTGGATTAAAGTGGTAACTCTTAAAACATTTCATTTAAAAAGGAACAAAATGAGGGGGTTCATTTTTCCATAAAAAGTATGATTAGTGCTGCAGAAAGAAAAATTAGGGCACATTTTGAGTGACTTCTCAAATCCTCTTCTATTTCATTAAAAAATTCTGACATGCAGACTGAAACATGCACTTTCAATACCAGCAGCAGTTTTCCCTGGTGAGCAGTAGCTTTACTACAGTGATCTAATGAGCAAAAAGAGTGCTAACATTCTGAATTTATGGCAAATGTGTGACACATCTGAATGCCTTCTTGATGGAATCAAAGTAAAAAACTGAAAGTATTTCCTGCTGAGGAGACTGCAGTAAATGAGGAAATTAGGAAACTTCATAACAAATAAGTCTCCCAAGATGGCCACCAGAGACAAAAGAGCCCAAATGGAGCCCAAATATCACCCAGATGTAGCCCAAGTATAGCCCAATGACAGAATGTCCCAGAGTGTTCTTAAAAACAACTAGAGCGCTTACTATCTTCATTATGACAAAAGTATGGCACACCTGAAGCCATCTTGATTGGAATAAACTGGTAACACTTAAAACATTTAATTTAAAAAGGAACACAATGAGGGGGTTCATTTTGCCATAGAAATTATGATTAATGCTGAAGAAAGAAAATGAGGGCACGTTTTGAGTAACTTCTCAAATCCTCTTCTATTTCATTAAAAAACTCTGACATGCAGACTGAAACATGCACTTTTAATACCAGGAGCAGACTTCCATGGTGAACAGTAGTTTTACTACAGTGATCTAATGAGCAACTAGAGTGCTAACATTCAGAATTTATGGCAAATGTGTGACATATCTGAATACCTTCATGATGGAATCAAAGTAAAAAACTGAAAGCATTTCCTACTGAAGAGACTGCAGTACATGAGGAAATTAGGAAACTTCATAACAAATAAATCTCCCAAGATGGCCACCGGAGACAAAAGAGCCCAAATGTAGCCCAAAATCACCCAGATGTAGCCCAAATATAGCCCAATGATAGAAGTGTGCAAAACACTTATTATTTTGTGTTTTTGCAGTGTTATATAGTGCAGACTTGTCAGGTATTGGAGTGCTTTACATGAGCATTGGTTACATCACACAAGAACAAATTCATTTTGGTTGTAGACATGGGGAGACTAAGTGATTTGACCAGAATCACAGAATGTCGAGCTGAAGCAGAAACTCCAACCTGGTTCCCCAGTTGCAAAGTCTGCAGTTCTGGAAGTAACACCACATCCTCTCCCCTAAGTGCAACATTTAATCAAGTGGTCAACTGGATAAAAAACATAAAGATAACAAATGGGAGGGTTAGTGGCAGCACAATGGCTATGATGGGCAAGAAGGAGGGTGCAGGGGCATGCACAAAGGACGATGGAGGATAGAAGGGAGGGTCAGGACCTGTGCACAGACAAGAAAGTCCAGGGGAAGGGGCCTCACAACAGACCGCACGGGGCAGGCAGGAAGAGCAGTTGCAGCACAACAGACCAGGGAGGGCAGAAGGGTGTGGCAGTACAATGGACCATGTAGGACAGGAGGAAGAGGATAGGGGCATGGCATGTGGACAGGCAGGGTGGAGGTGGCAGGGACAGGTTACAGTCATCTGACAATGCTAGGCAGGTGGGAGGGGAGTGGCAGCTCAACAGAACACTCAGAGTAGATAGGAGTGGCAGGTCCATGGAACATGGTGGGCAAAAATGATGGAGCAGGGGCATGCACAAAGACATCGGAGGGCAGGGGGAAGGAGAATAGGGGCAGCAAGCTAAGCACAGAGTTTAAGCAGGAGGTCAATGATGGGGCATAGAATTGGACAATGGAGGGCAGGAGGAGTGGACTTGTACATCATACTAAATTGAGGGCAGTGGAAGCACATCAGACCATGCATGGCAGGAGGGAGGAGGCTAGTTCATGGATTCACACAAAAGAGGATAGGGAGGAGGGGGATGGGGCAGCAAGCTAACTGTTCAGAGAAGGCGGGTATTAGGAACTTTATTGTTTTTAAAACGTGTGTCTGTGCGAACTACTTAAAATATGAACAAGTATGCAGCATAATCTCACTTTTATTCAGGAAGAAGAGGAAGTTTGTGACTGTGACTCCGGGCTCACTTGGCAGAAACACCCTCTGACCCTCCACCCCCTATCGCAAAATGTAATGCCCGTGAAAATGGTAGGTGAACACATTGTTATATAGAACATAGTCCTGAGAGCACGATTGAAAATGAAAACTAGATATAGTGTAGGGTATAAACTATGCACCAAAAAGTGTGATATAAGATGAACCGGGCGTGAAATATAATATGAAATACATTGTGCGCAATGACAGATTCATTGGAGAGCGCAAGATAGCACAGGCACTAGCGCGTGCTATGCGATATGCGCCTTGGAGTGTAATATGCACAGGGCAGTGTTGTGTAACCTAGCTAGTCTCTAAAGTTGTAATATAAAATATCTGCTGGGGAGTGTAACGTTGCATATGCACTGTGAAAAAGATATGGATCCCAGATTGTAATATGTATGGCATAGCACTGTGCATTATAACATAGGCATCTAGGAAGGCACGTTAGATGGGGCAATATAACCCGTGCGAAGACAAGTGTGGCATGACATATTCACGGGGTGGTGTTACAGTGCACATGGGCTAGAGAGTGTCATAGCATATGCACTAGCTAGTGGAATACAAAACAGAGGTGTGTGGCACTCAGCAGGCAATGGTGGGTGTAACACAGCATAGGGCTCTGCCAGGAGCGCGCTGTGACTCTCAAGTGATGTTCGTCCCCTTTCCAGAGAGTAAAATAAAAATTATTACAAATCTGGCAGTGGATGTGTGTTTTATTAACCGTGAGGGGGGTTTCTTGCATAGTTTTGGTCGAATTTTTGTCGAATCCCCTTTAAATGGCTTGGTGTGCATGTGTATTAAATGTGCCCGTCAGTAGCTACCCATGTTTGTATAAATAAACGACAAGGGTGTCTACCGGGATTAGGCACGGTAGGGCATCAGACATGTCAGAGCTTCACTAGTGGTGTAAATACATTCCACGTGGATTCATTGTATGCATAGTCGCCTTTTAATGAATTTCACGCAAATCATCATGGTGATAGGTACGTACGGTTTGTCCAGCATGTCCTAGGTGTGTCTATAAATATATATTTTTTAAAAATAATAAAAAACAGTGGCCGGCCCTGGGGATTGGGGTCAAAAAAATATAATTAAGAGACAGGCCCTGGGGGATGGGGTCATCAGGGCCAATAAATTAGAATAAGAAGGGGAACCACACAGCCCCCCTTCTTAAAAAATTAAAATAAATAAAAGACTAGCATCGTGCCGGAGGCCACGCCCCTCCTTGCAGCACTCTGCAAACGCGCCCCCTTGCGAGTTGTAAGTTGGGGAATTAATTCCTCTTCAATACTGAGGGTCCCTGAGGGCCAACTAGCCCAACAGGCCTCTCCAGTATGCGCCAGGGAGCTGCGCTGCAGACAGGTGTTCTGAGGCCAAGCCCCTTTTTACACCTCTCTGCAACGCAGCTCTGTGGCGCTTACTGGAGGTACCTAGTGGTCTAGTTTGACCCTAGGGACCCTTAGGATTCAAGGGGACTTAATCTCTCAACTTAGAACAGCCACAGGGCGCGTTTACACAGTGGTGAAGGGAGGGGACGGGGCCTGAGGTGACGTGTGCAAACACGCACTATGGCACGTTTTAAATTGGGGATATAATTTCCCTTCAATACTGAGGGCCCCTGGGGCCTAACTAGCTCACCAAGTGCTTCCAGTAAGCGCCACTGAGCTGCAGTGCAGAGAGGTGGTCCAGGCCGTGCCACTTTTTACACCTCTCTGCAACGCAGCTCTGTGGCACTTACTGGAGGTACCTAGTGGGCTAGTTGGACCCTAGGGACCCTCAGGATTCAAATGAACTTAATCTCCCAACTAAAAACGGACACAGGGCGTGTTTACACAGTGGTGAAGGGAGGGGACGGGGCCTGAGTTAACGTGTGCAAAAACGCCCTGTGGCCTGTTTTAAGAGGTAGTTTTAATCCCCCTGCCCTATTATATACTAGGGGCTTACACAGGAGGTCATGATAATCACAGGGGGACCCCAACGCATAATGTTCCCTAGTGTATGTGGGTGTTTTCACTGTATTCTAAGTGTCTTTTAACATAGCACTGGCTCTAGGACTGGTTAGTCAGACTCAGTTACCACCAGTATCCGTCTGAAAAAGTTGAGGGTACAGGATGATTTTGCAACAATGCTTCTTTCTGCTCTTCTTTTTGTTCTTTCTGCACGTTATCCTTCTTCCTGCACTTTTCTTCGTCTTTGAGGACTTCTGTTGCTTCTTTCTGCACTTCTTTTTTTTCTTTCTGTGCATTTTTTCTTCTTTCTTCACTTGTCCTATCTCTGTAGGCATAGTTAGAAATTAGCATTTAAAAAACCTTTGAAATTCACAGAAAAAACCATAGGTTTCAGGCACGTTATAGTTAGGAATTAGCATTTAAAAAACCTCAGAAATTCACTAAAAAACCATAGGTTTCAGGGGTGTTATAGTTAGCTGGACTTTTCACTTGTACAAAACCATTGAATTTCCCCCGTTATAGTTAGTTCAGCTAACTATAACTCGCGCGCCCGCAATGCACTGCTGATGACGTCACATATTACATCACTCATGACATGATCAGTGACATCACTCATGACATCACTGATGACATCTCAAATGACATCACTGATGACATCACTGATGACATCATCCTTGTGATAGAGTGGCAGACTTCCTCTCACCCTAATATAACCTTTGATACACACATTCAAAAATAGAGACTAAAATTTTCAAAACAATGGACATACCAATACCAGTTACAACAACCTCTTCAGTAATTCTAAGATCCACATGCACATCCACTCATTCACCAACAGTCCTATACAGTCACTCATACATGTACTCACTCATCATATGTACTCATACACCTATACATCCTTTTACAGAATGCCACTCATCCATAGAGTTACTCACACACATAGTCACTCATGCTAATAAAGAATCAAACATACATTTACTTGCATATACAGTTATACACACACCACCACACTTACTTCTACGGAAACTTACACATACTTAGTCTTTTAAACAATCATTTATAGAAACACATACTTATTCATACAGGAACTCTTTCAATCTCTCACTCTCACATATACTCACTTATATACACCAATAGTCACATATACAAGTTTAAAACATATGTAGTTACTCATAAAGACACTATTGAGACAGTCATTCACTCACTAACACACCCATACACACACTCATCCACCCATACAGTCCTGCACACATGCTGTCTTCAACACATACAAAAAGTGAGTCACATGCTACATGAGTGTCTATATAGGTTATTAGTTGGTTTTTTGAGTATCAGTATGAGTGTCTGAGTGTCTGTATGGTTCGGTGGGGGGTATTACGTAGTGCATAGGTGCATGAATGAGTGACTCACTATTTGTATGTGTTGAAGACAGCATGTGTGCAGGACTGTATGGGTGGATGAGTGTGTGCATGGGTGTGTTAGTGAGTGAATGACTGTCTCAATAGTGTCTTTATGAGTAACTACATATGTTTTAAACCAGTATATTTGACAATTGGTGTATATAAGTGACTATATGTGAGAGTGAGAGATTGAAAGAGTTCCTGTATGAATAAGTATGTGTTTCTATAAGTGATTGTTTGAAAGACTAAGTATGTGTAAGTTTCTGTAGAAGTAAATGTGGTGGTGTGTGTATAACTGTATATGCAAGTAAATGGATGTTTGATTCTTTATTAGCATGAGAGACTATGTGTGTGAGTAACTCTATGGATGAGTGGCGTTGTGTAACAGGATGTATAGGTGTATGAGTACATATGATGAGTGAGTACATGTATGAGTGACTGTATAGGATTGTTGGTGAATAAGTGGATGTGTATGTGGATCTTAGAATTACTGAATAGGTTGTTGTAACTGATATTGGTATGTCCATTGTTTTGAAAATGTTAGTTTCTATTTTTGAATGTGTGTATCAAAGGTTATCTTAGGGGGAGAGGAGGTCTGCCACTCTATCACAAGGATGATGTCATCAGTAATGTCATTTGAGATGTCATCAGTGATGTCATGAGTGATGTCACTGACCATGTCATGAGTGATGTAATATGTGACGTCATCAGTAGTGCATTGCGGGCACGCGAGTTATAGTTAGCTGAACTAACTATAACGGGGGAATTTCAATAGTTTTGTACGAGTGAAAAGTCCAACTAACTATAACGCCCCTGAAACCTATGGTTTTTTTCAGTGAATTTCTAAGGTTTTTTAAATGCTAATTCCTAACTATAACGTGCCTGAAACCTTTGGTTTTTTCAGTGAATTTCAAAGGTTTTTTAAATGCTAATTTCTAACTATGCCTACAGAGATAAGACATGTGAAGAAAGAAGAAAAAACGCACAGTAAGAAAAAAAAGAGATGCAGAAAGAAGCAACAGAAGTCCTCAAAGATGAAGAAAAGTGCAGGAAGAAGGATAACGTGCAGAAAGAACAAACAGAAGAGCAGAAAGAAGCCTTATTGCAAAATCATCCTGTACCCTCAACTTTTTCAGACGGATACTGGTGGTAACTGAGTCTGACTAACCAGTCCTACAGCCAGTGCTATGTTAAAAGATACTCAGAATACAGTGAAAACACCTACATACACTAGGGAACACTATGTGTTGGGGTCCCCCTGTGATCAGCATGACCTCCTCTGTAAGCCCCTAGTATATAATAGGGCAGGGGATTAAAACTACCTCTTAAAACGTGCTACAGGGCGTGTTTGCACACGTCACCTCAGGCCCCGTCCCCTCACTTCCCCACTGAGTAAACACGCCCTGTGGCCGTTTTAAGTTGGGAGATTAAGTCCCCTTGAATCCTGAGGGTCCCTAGGGTTCAACTAGACCACTAGGTACCTCCAGTAAGCGCCACAGAGCTGCTTTGCAGAGAGATGTAAAAAGGGGCACGGCCTAGACCACCTCTCTGCAATGCAGCGCATTGGCGCTTACTGGAAGCACCTGGTGGGCTAGTTGGGCCCTAGGGTCCCTCAGGATTGAAGGGGAATTATTTCCCCAACTTAAAACGCGCCACGTCACCTCAGGCCCCGTCCCCTCCCTTCCCCACTGAGTAAACACGCCCTGTGGCCGTTTTTTAAGTTGGGAGATTAAGTCCCCTTGAATCCTGAGGATCCCTAGGGGCAAAATAGCCCACTAGGTACGTCCAGTAAGCGCCATTGCAGAGAGGTGTAAAAAGGGGCGCGGCCTGCACCACCTCTCTGCAACGCAGAGCAGTGGCGCTTACTGGAAGCACCTGGTGGGCTAGTTGGCCCCCAGGGTCCCTCAGGATTGAAAGGGAATTATTTCCCCAACTTAAAACGCGCCACAGGGCACGTTTGCACACGTCACCTCAGGCCCCATCCCCTCCCTTTACCACTGTGTAAATGTGCCCTGTGGCCGTTCTAAGTTGAGAGATTAAGTCCCCTTGAATCCTAAGGGTCCCTAGGGTCAAACTAGCCCACTAGGTACCTCCAGTAAGCGCCACAGAGCTGCGTTGCATAGAGGTGTAAAAAGGGGCGTGGCCTCACAACACCTGTCTGCAACGCAGCTCCCTGGCGCATACTGGAGATACCTGTTGGGCTAGTTGGCCCTCAGGGACCCTCAATATTGAAGGGGAATTAATTCACCAACTTACAACTGGCCAGGGGGCACGTTTGCAGAGTGCTGCAAGGAGGGGGCGTGGCCTCCGGCGCGATGCCGGTCTTTTATTTATTTTATTTTTTTAAGAAGGAGGGCTGTGTGGCCCCCCTTCTTTTTCTAATTTACTGGCCCTGGGGACCCCATCCCCCAGGGCCTGCACCCTAATTTTTTGTTGTTGAAAAAAATAACTTTGGCCCTCCCAAGGCCTTAATCGGCCCCGGGGACCCCAACCCCCGGGTCATGGCCTTTTTTTTTTTATTCTTTAGGAGGGGGCTGCGTTGCTCCCCTCCTCAGGCCACTTACGGCCCCGGGGACCCCATCCCCCCATCCCCCGGGGCCGGCCTTTGTTTTTTATTATTTAAAAAAATATATATGTATAGAAACACTTAGGACATGCTGGACAAACGTACGTACCTATCACCATGACGATTTGCGTGATATTCATTAAAAGGCGACTATGCATAGAATGAATCCACATGGAATGTATTTACACCGCTAGTAAAGCTCTGACGTGTCTGACGCCCTACCGTGCCTAATCCCGGCGCCCCCGCCGGTGGGTACTCTCCAAGAAGACACCCTTCTCGTTTATTTATACAAACATGGGTAGCTATTGACGGGCACATTTAATATAGACGCACACCAAGCCATTCAAAGGGGATTCGACAAAAATTCGACCAAACTATGTAAGAAGCCCCCCTCACGGTTAATAAAATACACATCCACCGCC
This sequence comes from Triturus cristatus, assembly GCF_964204655.1. NCBI lineage: Eukaryota > Metazoa > Chordata > Amphibia > Caudata > Salamandridae > Triturus > Triturus cristatus. The sequence goes on along the minus strand of NC_140589.1, from coordinate 1,620,771,390 downwards.
GGATGTGTAATACTTTTTATTTTACTCTCTGGAAAGGAGATGAACTTCACTTGATAGTCAGAGCGTGCTCCTGGCTGAGCCCAATGCTGTGTTACACCCACCAGTGCCCGCCGAGTGCCTCACACCTCTGTGTTGTATTTCACCAGCTAGTGCGTATGCTATGACACTCTCTAGCCCATGTACCCTGTAACACCACCCTGTGAATATGTCATGCCACACTTGCCTTCACACGGGTTATATTGCCCCATCTAATGTGCCTTCCTCGATGCCTATGTTATAACGCACAGCGCTATGCTATACATATTACAATCTGGGATCCATATCTTTGTCACAGTGCATATGCAACGTTACACTCCCCAGCACATATTTTATATTACAACTTTAGAGACTAGTTAGGTTACACAACACTGCCCTGTGCATATTACACTCCAATGCGCATATCGCATAGCACGCGCTAGTGCCTGTGCTATCTTGCGCTCTCCAATGAATCTGTCATTGCGCACAATGTATTGCATATTATATTTCACGCCCGGTTCATCTTATATCACACTTTTTGGTGCATAGTTTATACCATATACTATATCTAGTTTTCATTTTCAATCGTGCTCTCAGGACTATGTTCTATATAACACTGCGTCCACCTACCCTTTTCACGGGCATTACATTTTGCGATGGGGGTGGAGGGTCAGGGGGTGTTTCTGCCAAGTGAGCCCGGAGTGACAGTCACAAACGTCCTCTTCTTCCTGAATAAAAGTGAGATTATGCTGCATACTTATTCATATTTTAAGTAGTTCGCACAGACACACGTTTTAAAAACAATAAAGTTCCTAATACCCACCTTCTCTGAACAGTTACCTTGCTGCCCCATCCACCTCCTCCCTATCCTCTGTTGTCTGAATCCATGGACTAGCCTCCTCCCTCCTGCCATGCATGGTCTAATGTGCTGCCACTGCCCTCCATTTAGCATGATGTACCAGTCCACTCCTCCTGCCCTCCATTGCCCAATTCTATGGCCCATGATTGACCTCTTGCTTAGCCTCTGTGCTTAGCTTGCTGCCCCTATTCTCCTTCCCCCTGCCCTCCGATGTCTTTGTGCATGCCCCTGCTCCATCCTTTTTGCCCACCATGTTCCATGGACCTGCCACTCCTATCTACTCTGAGTGTTCTGTTGAGCTGCCACTCCCCTCCCACTTGCCTAGCATTGTCAGATGACTGTAACCTGTCCCTGCCACCTCCACCGTGCCTGTCCACATGCTATGCCCCTATCCCCTTCCTCCTGTCCTCCATGGTCCATTTTACTGTCACACCCTTCTGCCCTCCCTGGTCTGTTGTGCTGCAACTGCTCCTCCTGCCTGCCCCGCGCGGTCTGTTATGAGGCCCCTTCCCCTGAACTCTCTTGTCTGTGCCCAGGTCCTGACCCTCCCTTCTATCCTCCATGGTCCTTTGGGCATGCCCCTGCACCCTCCTTCTTGCCCATCATAGTCATTGTGCTGCCACTAACCCTCCTGCTTGCCATGCATGTTCTTCTGTGCTGCCATGGCCCCTCCCACCTTCTCTGTGTGGTCAGCTAGCTGCCCCTGACCCCCACCCACCTTCCCTCCATGGTCTGTGTGTATGCCATCATAGTCTCATTGTTGCTCTCCATGGTGTGTCTTGTTTCTAGTGCCCATCCTGCCTGACCTCCATGGTCATCTTGCTGCTCCTGCCCTGCCCCCTTGCCCCCAGCCCTCTGTTTCCATGTGCAGACCCCTATTCCCTCCCTCCTGGCTTGTCTGTTCCATTGTAATGCCCCTGATCCATCCCTCCTGCCCTTTATGGTCTGTTATGCTGCAGCTTTCTCTCCTGTCTGTCCATTATGGTCAGCTAGCTACCATTGCCTCTTTCCCCTCTGTTCTCTGTTGTCCATGTGCATGGTCCTGTCCCCTCCCTATTGCTTTCTATGGATTGTTGTGCTTCACTCCCGTCCCGCATGCGCTGTGTGGTGTATTGTGCTGCTGCAAACCCTGTTGCCTGCCCTGTAGGGTCAGTTTGGTGCACCTCTCCATGTCCCTACTTTCCTCTGTTATCCGAGTCCATGTCCCTACCCCAATTCCTCCTGCCTACCATGATCCAATGTACCATACTTGCGAACATTTTGAACTTGGTAAGAGGGAGATTTTGAAAAAAAACTGGGGTATTGATTTTCCCCTTTGAGTTACATTGAAAAAGAAGAGATTGTAGACAGGAGACAGATCAAATAAAGCCCATTTGAGCTTAAAAACATTGGACGTTTCCTGGCTGAAACGGGTCTGTTGGCATGTATGGTTGTACTACCACTGCCTCTTCCTTCTGCCCACAATGGTCTATTATATTGCCACAGCCTCTCTTGCCAGTCCTGTATTGTTGGTTTGTTGCCCCTGCCCACCTTTCCACTGCCCCCCATAGTCTGTTGTGCTGCCACTGCCCTTCCTGCCTGCCCAGTGTTGTCAAATTGTTGCCTCTGCACTCTCCTACCTGCCTTCAATTTTCAGAGTCCGTGCCCCTGGCCTCTGCCTCTCAACAGTATCCCAATGAACAACTAGATTGCTAACATTCTATATTTATTACAAAAGTGTGGAACGCCTGACGTCATCTTGATGTAATCAAAACTGTAATACCTAGAGTATTTCCTTTAGAAATTACATATATGAGAGGGTCTTATTTGCATCAAAATTATGGTTAGTGCTCTAAAAAACTAGGACATATTTTCTGAGTTTTCAAATAGCGACAAAGAATTTTTAAATTATTTGTAATCTTTATGTTTTTTTATCCAGTTGACCACTTGATTAAATGTTGCACCTAGGGGAGACCATGTTGTGTTACTTCCAGAGCTGCAGACTTTGCAACTAGGGAACCAGGTTGGAGTTTCTGCTTCAGCTCAACATTCTGTGATTCTGGACAAATAACTTAATCTCCCCATGTCTACAACCAAAATGAATTTGATCTTGTGTGATGTAACCAATGCTCATGTAAAGCACTCCAATACCTGACAAGTCTGCACTATATAAAATTGCAAATACACAAAAATAAGTGTTTTGCACACTTCTGTCATTGGGCTACATGTGGGCTACATCTGGGTGATTTTTGTGCTGCATTTGGGCTCTTTTGTCTCTGGTGGCCATCTTGGGAGATTTATTTGTTATGAAGTTTCCTAATTTCCTTATTTACTTCAGTCTCCTCAGTAGGAAATGCTTTCAGATTTTTACTTTGATTCCATCAAGAAGGTATTCAGATATGTCACACATTTGCCATACATTCTAAATGTTAGCACTCTCGTTGCACATTAGATCACTGTAGTAAAACTACTGCTCACCACGGAAGTCTGCTGCTGGTATTAAAAGTGCATGTTTCAGTCTGCATATCAGAATTTTTTAATGAAATAGAAGAGGATTTGAGAAGTCACTCAAAATGTGCCCTAATTTTTCTTTCTTCAGCGCTAATCATAATTTCTATGGCAAAATGAACCCCCTCATTGTGTTCTTTTTTAAATTAAATGTTTTAAGTGTTACCAGTTTATTCCAATCAAGATGGCTTCAGGTGTGACATACTTTTGTCTTAAGTAAGACAGTAAGCGCTCTAGTTGTTCTTAAGAACACTCTGGGACATTCTGTCATTGGGCTATACTTGGGCTACATCTGGGTGATATTTGGGCTCTTTTGTCTCTGGTGTCCATCTTGGGAGATTTATTTGTTATGAAGTTTCCTAATTTCCTCATTTACTGCAGTGGGAATACTTTCAGTTTTTTATTTTGGTTCCATCAAGAAGGCATTCAGATGTGTCATACATTTGCCATAAATTCTGAATGTTAGCACTCTAGTTGCTCATTAGATCACTGTAGTAAAACTACTGCTCACCAGAGAAGTCTGCTGCTGGTATTCAAAGTGCATGTTTCAGACTGCATGGCAGAATAAGTTTACGAAATAGAAGTGGATTTGAGAAGTCACTCAAAATGTGCCCTAATTTTTCTTTCTGCAGCACTAATCATACTTTCTATGGCAAAATGAACCCCCTCATTTTGTTCCTTTTTAAATTAAATGTTTTAAGAGTTACCACTTTATTCCAACCAAGATGGCTTCAGGTGTGCCATACATTTGTCATAAGTAGGACTGATAGCGCTCTAGTTGTTCTTTAGAACACTCTGGTAAGCTGCAGTAGAACACATAGGAATCAACTGACAGTCTCTGCCCTTGTTGGATGTACATGTTTTACTGAGAATGTCAGACTTCATTCTCACATGACTGAGAAACATAATGTGAATTTACAGAAAATATGCTCTCAGTTTAGCTTATAGATCACCTTCCAAACCTGTGTGGGAAAAGCATGAGAAAATAGTTTTCTCTCAAACATGATTCATGATATCACAGCAGAAGGCTTTTCACATGGTAAAATCGCCTTAGAACACACCACAATTCCTAAAATGAGTATGGTACCATCAACAAATGATTTATAATGTAACTAAAGTCTTAAAACCTTCTATTAACTGCAATGCTTTTTAATGAGGTGCTATCATGTATATTGGTTCCAAGATGGCTGCCAACACTTCTTGGATGAAGTGCTGACAGCCAATCAGATCTCACGATGAGATGTGTGGTTAGGCTCCGCCCAGATATATATGTGATTTTACTTTTGATTTTCTCAGGAACAACTGAACGGATTTACACCATTTAAGCAAAAGGCACATGCCTGACCTGAGGACTACCTCTTTGCCAAATTTCAAGTAATTCTGTTCAGCTGTTCGGGCTGTACCTTCGACTAAAGGTCCTATGGGAAAATGCATGGGGAAAACGCGTTTTGGGACCCCCCTTTTTTCTCAGCCCCCGCTTGACGAATCACCCCGAGACTTTCAGGGTAGGAGCTGAGCGGAGCGCCCCATTAGTTTCGAAAATTTCACGAAGATAAGTCAACCAGCGCCAAAGTTATTCAAAATAGAATTTTCAGATTTCCTATGGGAACTTGGTCCTAACTATAACTATCTACTGGCGACCGCCAGTAGATAATATATATATATATGTATGTATATATATAATTAAATCTTGCACCAACTTTGTGGTCCTTGTCTGTGTGGTGAGAGGAAGCTGAGGACGCTGCAGATATAGCAATATATATATATATATTATCTACTGAGGGTCGCTAGTAGATAGTTATAGTTAGGACCTATTTTCCATAGGAAATCTGCAACATTCTATTCCCAATAAGTCTGGCGCCGGTTGACGAATCCTCGCGAAATTTTCCAAACTTTTGCCCAGCTCTGCTCCGCTCCTACCTTGAAAGTTTCGTGGTGATTCGTCAAGCGGGGGCCAAGAAAAAAGGGGGGTCCCAAAACGCGTTTTCCCCATGCAATTTCCCATTGGATCTGTTGTCGCAGCTACAGCCCGAACCGCTGAACGGAATGATACCAAATTTGGCAAAGAGGTAGTCCTCAGTTCAGACTTGTGCCTTTTGCATAAATGGTGTGAATCCGTTCAGTAGTTACTTAGAAAATTAGAGTTAAAAGTACATAAATATCTATGGCCGGGGAGGATCCGCGGACCCTACCCGCACCGTAAGCGCACCCTCCCCGAACCGAGCGCGCACCCTCCCGATCGTGCGCTGAATGCTAATTGGCTGTTGAGTGTCTGTCTACATTCGAAACCAGGAACTGTTGGCGGCCATTTTCTGCCTCGGTAGAAGCGAGGCTGAAGAAGCAAGGGGAATAAGTGTGTAAAACATATAAAGGGGGCAGAGTGGAAATACTCTGACCCTCTAGAGGTGCTTAGGGGGTCCCAGAAGGACCCCCTGGGCCCCCCTTTTTTTTTTTTAAACGGCGAAATGCGCGCACGGTGCGCGCATCCTATCGCGTTGGAGGCACAGATTCTCTTGCGGTGGGTTCGCGGATCCAAGGGAAAAAAAAATGAAATTGTTGGGAGATAAAGATTAAGGTTAAGTGTTTTGTTCTTGAGTGGCTCTAAAAAGAGCCGTTGTGTTCATTCAGAGTTTTTGGTACTTATAAGTAAGTACCTATACAGAGTCTAAAGTTGTTGAGGAAGACTCTGTTTCCTTCATCAGTAAAGTGTACTCCATCTCTCCTATACATCTCTTGCATATGAAAGCGCAGATTGTTATTGTAAATGGACCCCATTCTGTAATCTCGGAGAAAAGCAGAAACAGATTTATTCACATGTTTCCTAGCTTTCTCAATCTGTGGACAAAAATGATCAGACCAGTTCCATTTCTGCCTTTGGCATATGTTAGAATACACAAAGGCAGTTTTAGGGAAAAGTGAAATCAGTTCTGCAAAGGTGTCCTTCATAAGCATTTCCAGACCTACCCCAGTCAAAGTGCCTAGGTCATTGCCACCACAGTGCACTATTATGAGGTCAGGGTGTTGGATTTGCATGAAGGATTTCACCAATGGCATCAATTGGTGCCACTTTAACCGTCTCTGTCCAATCCGTTTAATATCTACATTTGGCACACCTAGGTCTTTGTGAATGCCTTTGTTTTCTGCATACCTTTGGCTCCAGAAAATGTAGCTGTGTCCCACAATCCACACTCTAAGCATCTTGTAAGGAGGTCTGGATGCACTCAGATGGTCTCTGTAAATGAAATGGCAGTTTGGAAAGTAAGATGTTTCTAAAATGGTGGCTAAGATGCAGTTTTGAAAAAAGAAAAGAAATGATTGGTTGTTTGACAACCTTCTACACTGAAAGGTAGGGTGTATATTTCTGTTTTTTAAACGCATGATTCTTATTGGTTAACAAAAACTGATTGTAAGGAACATTATATATGATAAGCTGATATGTTGAGAAGTCAAGCACACTTGCTGTCTTGATTAGCAACATTGTGTGTGCTGAACTTGTGACCTGTGTGTTCAGTACAGTGTTATATGACCTGTTTCTATGGTAACGGGCAGAAGGTAGATTGGGGGAAGGGTTGAAGTTTATGTGATTTGGAAAGGGTTGAAATGTTTAACCAATAGAAATGTGTGTTTGCTTTTGAATTTATGTGGGAAAGAATGTGATTTGATGTTTACATGTATATGTGTGGAAAATGAGAGGGAAACTTTGCCATTCTTTGGTTCTGCTGACAGGTGCACAGTGCAGAGATTCTGTATAAGAAAATCTGGTGTGTGACTGATATCTGGTGTGGGACTGATATACTTCTTAATCTACAAAACATCTTGAAAGGTGAGTTATTTAATTGTGAGGGGATGTATGTAGACTATTTTTATTTTAATCAGACTAATGTATTTCTTCTGCTAAAGTGTAGGGAGTACTTTTTTTCTCTACAATCTTATTGACAGTGTGTGTGCATGTAGAAACTATTATGTGATAAGCATTTGTTTTTTTTCATGTGTTTGTAGACAGATAACTATGCAGTTTTTATATTTTGGTAGAATTAGAAACCAGTCATTGTTTATGAATTTGTGAAATGAGTTATGTTTCTGCACTAATATTTAGCACTCCTTGTAGATGAAGAAATGTGTTTTGGTATAGTGCAAGGGATAGTGTTGTTTGTCTAGAATCACACAGTGAGTCTGTGTGCATTTGGGAACCACTGTGAGAGAAGCATTTGGTAACATCGTGTATTTGCTGACAGATAACTCTTTTAAAACCTGTCATGTTGTCAAGCTTTAGTAGCATTAGAAGGCAGTCTTTGCTTATGCTTTGATTAAATGAGTCAGGCTTTGACACAAAAGTGCAGTCCTGAAATATGTAGATTGTGTGCATTTCCCTTACCACTTCCATTGTAGTGAATGAGTTTTGGTAAACTCCTAGGGATAGTGGTGATTGTCTAGAATCACACTGTGAGTGTGTGTGCATTTGGGAATCACTGTGAGAGAAGAATTTGGTAACATTGTGTATTTTCTGACAGATAAGTCTTTTAAAACCGGTCATGTTGTCAAGTTTTAGTAGCATTAGAAGCCAGTCTTTGCTTATGCGTTGACTAAATGAGTCAGGCTTTGACACAAAAGTGCAGTCTTGAAATACGTACATTGTGTGCAGTTTTGTTAACACTTCCATAGTAGTGAATCAGTTTTGGTAAACTCCTAGGGATAGTGGTTGTTGTCTAGAATCACACAGTGAGTTTGTGTGCATTTGGGAACCACTGTGAGAGAAGGATTGGGTAACATCGTGTATTTTCTGACAGATAACTCTTTTAAAACCGGTCATGTTGTCAAGTTTTAGTAGCATTAGAAGCTAGTCTTTGCTTATGCATTGATAAAATGAGTCAGGGTTTGACACTAAGGTGCAGTACCATGTACTATTCTCTTCAGTGTGGCAGAACTGAAAATTTAAAAGTTTTACCCAGGCACTGTCCTAGCAGTAGTCTGATGATTTAGTCAGTTTCCAAGTACTTATGTTGTGAACCATTCATTACCAAATAGACTGCTTCAAATGTCTATGCAGTATGCATGTAGTGTTCTAACAGGATCTCTGACATATTATCGAAAGACACATTATCGAAATTTCGCAACAAAAATATCGACATCAAAATTATCGAGATTGTATACTTAATTAAAAAACTACACTAATATTGACACTACAATATCGTAATGCAACTATATCGATCACACAAAAATCGCACACATCAATATCGCAATACTAAATATCGACATAAATAAATAAATATAACACATGTAAGAAATATCGATAACCAAAATATAGACATCAATAATATCGTTTTTTACATATATCGACAATTCTAATACAAATAAAACCAATACTTTAAACAACATAAATACAATATTTTCCTAAAACATACATTTTCCAATTATATTCAACGTAAACATAAACATAGAATATATAACAATATAAATATTTAACAACATAATAAAAAAACACAGAAATAATTATCAAATAGGCATTTCAAACACATTCTAAAAAATTAATACACATTATAAACAATCATTTTCTATATAATTATTTAAAACTCTCCTCCTTTAAAACAAAATATACTCTTACTTAGCATTTTCCATAAAAGGAAACCAATTAAATAAAAAAAATTCAAAACATCCAATAGAAAGGCCACATACAGAAAGCAACCAATCACCTTCAAGAAACAATTTAATATCCACTATATAAACCAATTAAAACAAGTCTTCTACTGTGCCTTAAACCAAAGCCTTGAAAGAAGAAGAAACTCTGCTAAACAGAAGAAACCTAAATCCTACTACACTTCTAAAAACGTAAGTAAATTACCTTTTCTAACTAAACCGCCAAATTAAACTAAAACACTAATTTCTCTTTACTTAAAAAACTAACCAACTTATATATTCCATCTCTTTATGTTTCCACTACAGATATTACTCTAAACAGCTAAAGAAAAGATTGAACATTGCCAAAAAAGACTCACAAAAAAAGTAAGTATACTATCAAAATACTTTCTAAAATATTAATTAAATCCTACTCAAACCCCAAAACATCCTAAACCCCAAAACAAATCCATGTTCTCTTTTTTAAGTTTTTAATAACCTGTATAAATTAACACCTATAGTCTATACCAAACAGCAATACCACCCCACTTAAAAAAATAAAACAACCAAAATAATATATTTTCTTTAACTTTCAGAGACTACATCAACTAAACAACATTTTGTCTACAAAGAACATCTTCATTCAAATACAACAAAAAACACTTGGGTGCCGATCACGATCCGGTAAAAACCGGGTACGAACCGTCGGACGGAGCAAATTCTCCGTCCGACGCGTACCCGGTCGTCAATTTTTACAAACAAGGAATTACGATTCGCACGGGTACACCATTCCCGTACGATTCGTAAAAAAGCCCGACCGACCAAAAAAAACATACCAATGCGATCCGGGAAAGCGCCGACCTGACGTCGGGACGCTCGCAGCCAGCCATTCACGACCCAGGAATCACGATTCGCACCGACGTCATCCCGCACGGTGAATATTTTCCGGCTGCCAAAAACTGCCGGGAAATCAGGACGACGCGAACAAGGACTACCAGTACGCGACAGACAGACAGGACGACGCAAACAAGGAGGACCAGTACGCGACGGACACACAGGACGACGCGACCAAGGAGGACCCGTACGCGACAGGACGACGCGATCAAGGAGTACCAGTACGCGACGGACAGACATGGACCCGAACCTACGAGTCATCCCTGCCCTCATAGCAGTCCACCTCCTCTACAGGTTCCGACGCAGACGCCGCAGAAGGTCAGAATAACTAAGGGAGGGGGGAAAGTGGGGTGGGGTGGGGTGGCAGGACCAGGGCAGGCCACAAAACCCCCACCAAAGTCACACAGCACACATGGCCTGGACATACCTGACTCCCATGGCCTGGTCACTACGAGGGGGTGGGGGCGTGTCCTGATAAGCCAGCGACCGCCACAACGGAAGTCCGTCACGACGCGAACCGGCAACACAACCAGACAGGTACGTCCCGTACCCACGCCTGAAGAGCGTGGGTACGAGACGTACCACGCCCACACACACGTCACCCCAACAATGGCGGGACGGATCGTACCCACGTGGCAAAGGCCTGGGTACGGCCCGCACAAGCATCACATAGCGTGGGGACGGATATGTACGGACCCTACCCCCACCCCGTATGCAAGGAGCGTACCCCCCACCCCAACAGTGTAAGTACGACCCGTACCCTCACCCGCGTATGCAAGGAGCGTACCCCCCACCCCAACAGTGTAAGTACGACCCGTACCCTCACCCGCGTATGCAAGGAGCGTACCCCCCACCCCAACAGTGTAAGTATGACCCGTACCCCCACCCGCGTATGCATGGAGCGTACCCCACATGCCAACAGTGTAAGTACGACCCGAACCCTCACCCGCGGACGTACGGACCGTACCCCCACCCCCACCAGTGTAAGTACGACTCCTACCCCCACCCCCGTATGCATGGAGCCTACCCCCACCCCACCTGTCTAAGTACGACTCGTACCCTCACCCCGTATGCATGGAGCGTACCCCCACCCCACCAGTGTAAGTACAACTCCTACCCCCACCCGCGGACTCACGGACCGTACCCCCACCACACCAGTGTAAGTACGACCCGTACCCTCACCCGCGTATGCAAGGAGCGTACCCCCCACCCCAACAGTGTAAGTACGACCCGTACCCTCACCCGCGTATGCAAGGAGCTTACCCCCCACCCCAACAGTGTAAGTACGACCCGTACCCCCACCCGCGTATGCAAGGAGCGTACCCCCCATGCCAACAGTGTAAGTACGACCCGTACCCCCACCCGCGTATGCATGGAGCGTACCCCCCATGCCAACAGTGTAAGTACGACCTGTACCCTCACCCGCGGACGTACGGACCGTACCCCCACCCCCACCAGTATAAGTACGACTCCTACCCCCACCCCCGTATGCATGGAGTATACCCCCACCCCACCTGTCTAAGTACGACTCGTACCCTCACCCCGTATGCACGCAGCGTACCCCCCACCCCAACAGTGTAAGTACGACCCGTACCCCCACCCGCGTATGCATGGAGCGTACCCCACATGCCAACAGTGTAAGTACGACCCGTACCCTCACCCGCGGACATACGGACCGTACCCCCACCCCCACCAGTGTAAGTACGACTCCTACCCCCACCCCCGTATGCATGGAGCCTACCCCCACCCCACCTGTCTAAGTACGACTCGTACCCTCACCCCGTATGCATGGAGCGTACCCCCACCCCACCAGTGTAAGTACAACTCCTACCCCCACCCGCGGACTCACGGACCGTACCCCCACCACACCAGTGTAAGTACGACTCGTACCCTCACCCGCGGACGTACGGACCGTACCCTCACCACACCAGTGTAACTAGACTCGTACCCTCACCTCGAATGCATGGAGCGTACCCCCACCGTGTACGTTCCAAGCGTACATATCCAGAAATAGGAGGTGTGTGTGCAGAGTCCACCCAGCAGTGCCCTGAGACAGGAGGGGTGTGTGCCTATCACTAACAGCAGTGCCCAGAGACAGGAGGGGTGGGTGTGGAGTCCTCCCAGCAGTGCCCTGAGACAGGAGGGGTGTGTGCAGAGTCCTCCCAGCAGTGCCCAGAGACAGGAGGGGTGTGTGCCTATCACTCCCAGCAGTGCCCTGAGACAGGAGGGGTGTAACACATGTGTGTGAGGCTGGAATTACCCACATGCATACTGCCTACAAGGGGACATGTCCCCATGAACTCATGTCAACAGACTCCACACACAAGTACAGTGATCACCAAGGATGCCACGATTGTTGCAGGTGGAGACATGGCCCTGCATGCATGGCCAAAGTAGAAGGGCTCCGTCACACACACAGCTCATGTAGACACAGCTCTGCGCTGAACATTGGGAACACCCTGCAGGGAAGAAATCAGGGTACACAGAGGAAGGAATACACCCTGGGACAATTGCACCATGCAGTAACTGCTTACATGAACAAAGAAAGTTAGCCAACACCTTGTGATGGCACACAGATCCCAGGGCCCCCCAATGAGCAGCACACTACTACATATCCCACACACCCAAACCCTTAAACACCACCCAAAACCATGTAGCAGCCCCACCAACACCAATACCAGCATAGCAGTAGTGTGAGAATGAAAACAAAATTAAGCTTTATTCAGCATGAGCACAATGTCCGTGGATCGCAGGCAGTTCAATATTCACAAAGGCCATAGGGCAGTCAATGATTCTCAGCTGGATGGGGGACACAGTGGGATGCGTGTCCCCTACCTTGCCTGCACAGTCACATGGCATCGTCTTCCACACTGGTGAGGGCATCATGGGGGGGGGGGGAAGCAACAGGCACCGCAGGGACATCAGGGCAAAGGGGCGGCGTTGTGGGTGCAGGGATGGAGGACTCCACCACAGGGGGTGGGTCAGGGCCAAAGGTGGAGGCCAGGATGGCACTACACACCTTAGCAAGGTCCTCCAGGGAGTCCCCTGCACCCGAAGGAACCTCAGGCCCTAAGGAGGGGGGGGGGTCAGAGGGATGGGTCGCAGCGCCACCGGGGGAGGATGGAGACAGGGGGGGAGAATCAACCACCCTGACCGAGGACTTCCTTGACCGCTTGCGTGGTGGTGTAACTGTGGGGCTCAGGGACAGAGCGGCCATGAAGGAGTCCTTGGGGGAGATGTGGCCAGGAGAGCTGAGGGGAGGGGATTTGGAGGCAGTGGACTGGGTGGAATGCGGACTCCCACTATGGCTGCGTGTCACACGTTTGCCCCCCGACCCAGTGGGTGTGCCTACCTCACCCTGTGTGTGCGTGTCAGGAGGAGTGCGGTGGACCTTCCCTGCTGGTGTGGTGCCTGTGTCTGTTGATGTGGGTGCATGCCGACGTCTGGGTGTACGTGGGACAGGCATGGGAGTGGGAAGTGTCTATGGGGCAGGGGTAGGTGGGGGGAGGTCGCGCTGCAGGAGACCCACTGCTGCAGTCAGTGTGGAGTCTATGGACCTCAGCAAGTTGCGTTGGTCAGCCTGCGATGAATGAATGCCCTCCAAGTATGCCTCGATGTTGGTGAGGGTTTTGCCGTGGGCATGGAGGACATTAAGGATCGCAGCCTGACCAACCTGCAGTTGCCGCTGGATGTCCACAGACTCAGCATTGGCGGCAGCAGTGGAGACAGGGGCAGGGGGTGCGGTGCCTGGCAGGAAGGAGACATGTGGGGACCGGGCATGCTGGGAAGGGACACGAGCACGTGGGAGGCAGCTGATGCCAATGGAGGGGGCGGTGCCAGATGTAGGGCTGCTGTCAGATGGTGGTGCAGCCACCGCCCACTCGGAGTGATCACCCTCGGACCCGTCAGCTTCATGGTCTGTTGTGCCAGTCGACAGGTCCCCGGGGTCACTCTCCACCGCCTCTGTCCCACTCGAAATGCCAGCACTGATGTCACCGCTGGCACTGGTGCTCGGTCCCTCCGCGCCGTCTGTGTCCATGTCTCCCTCCGTGTCCCCCGACGATGCTGTGGACAGGGTGAAGAAACAGGAAGTTATCATACACCTGTATACATAAGTCACATGAGTCAAATCTACGTAGGTAACAGTGCAGAGCCTGAAACAAAGGAAGAGTTATATCTACATCACAAGGTACATATGTAGGGCATGCAAGACACAGTTTTCTGACCCACCATGCCATTGAAAATCCATGGAGAGCATCACACAATAGCAAATGAGATGTTATGGAATTGTGACTGAGGAGCATGGCCCTGGGGACAATCCAGCACTGCATCTGCACCACACAGCGTGGCCGGAAATTGGGATGAGCAAGGACAAAATCCAGGAACTAGAGGCACATGCAGCATAGGTAATACTGAGAACATGGCCACCCTGACTGGCACACTGCACCTTGAGTGTATGTCCATGCAAACATCACACACTGGGCAGTCCTAGCAAGGAGTTATCAGGTCTTGACATGTCGGACATGCCCGCACCACCCACCCCCTACATGAGACAAATCAATGGAGACACAGGAAGCACGTACATATCTTAGTCTGGGTGAAATACACATGGGATGCAAAACTTCTATATTGCACACAAACTACCCAAGGTGCGGCAGTGCAAATTATCATGTACAAATGGGCATCATCAGATGATTGCAACAAGACACAAAGGCAATGGCCACCGTGAGTATGTAATAGGAAAATCAGGTCAGGCTGTACAGTGGACACTTGTAATACATCTCACGTCAATAAACATGGTGCCAGGGGACAATGGCACAGAGCACAACCTATGCTGTAGACACAGAGATTGTCGACATATTCGGATTACACACATGATACCTAGGAAAATATGCCCCTGGGGACAGTAGTGGGCAGACAACTCCATGCTCCTGAATGGGAATGACTGCAACACACGCTAACATCCCTGCACAATGCGTAACGCACAATCATGCACATCATGTCACAGGCCACCACATGGGACATGCCTGCTGGAAGGACTGCCACTCGAGAGATTAACTCCCATGTCTGGACACAGCATTAGTGCCAACTGACATGGAACCCACAAGTCCAGAACTTGACAGGGCACAGGCAAGGTCACACAACCTGTTACACACCACCCCCACACATGATGCTGCAGGCATTGTACACTTGGAGAAGGTGTCAGGCAACATAACCTTGTGATGGAGTGACTACACACAGACCAGGGAACACATTGCAAGGAGGGGAAGGGAGGCAGGAGAACACTGCAATACTGAGGGGAACATGATCTGCACAGCACCATAAACCCTTGAAGTGTATCCATGGAACAGTGCACAGACAAATGCTGGTGAAACACAACAAACACACACATGTACCTACCCCTTTCCGGCTGCTGCATCTCCCGTAGACGCCTGTCCAAATCAGGAAAGACCACCGCCAGCACACGTTTCTGGATGTGGGAGAGACGGCGGCGCCCGCGGTTCTTGTGGCTCTCAGGTGAGTCCCCCAGCAGGAGCCGTGCGATCCTCCGCGTCCAGCACCGGATATCCTGCCAGCGTTTCCTCACCTGGGGCAGGCGCCGCTTCCGACCATCCGCACTCCTCACGGCGCTGACGGCGTCCAGCCATATCTTCTCCTTGGCAGAGGCGTCTACCTGTGAGGATGGACAAGTGACACTACATCAATACACCTGGCACATGTCACAGGGACACAGATTAGAACACATTCACTGTTTACAACAAGGCCTAGTATGCATCCAACGCATTGCACCTTTGTCATAGGGACATGATCCTCTGGGGGAAGGCCAAAAGCAGTACGTGCCATTGAAAGGACACAGGTGGAATGAGGGCAACTACACAATCAATGATCCAGGCTCACACTGTGCATCACACCCACCCCTCCTGTCTCAGGGCACTGCTGGGAGTGATAGGCACCCACCCCTCCTGTCTCAGGGCACTGCTGGGAGTGATAGGCCCCCACCCCTCCTGTCTCAGGGCACTGCTGGGAGTGATAGGCCCCCACCCCTCCTGTCTCTGGGCACTGCTGGGAGGACTCTGCACACACCCCTCCTGTCTCTGGGCACTGCTGGGAGGACTCTGCACACACCCCTCCTGTCTCTGGGCACTGCTGGGAGACATCAGGCATTCCCACCCCTGGGACCCCCCTACAGTACATAGCATGTGGGTCACACCTGGACACAATGCCAGAAGTCACAGTCACGAAAAAGGGGCACAGTCTGTGCCAGTGGACACTGCACTCACCTGATAACCTGGTCGCCCATACAGCATGGGGTACTGTGGGAGGATCACATCCACCAAAGCCATGTTCTCCTCCAGGGTGAATGGCTGTGACCTCTCCACAGCCCTTGACATGGTTCCAGGGAATCAGTAGCAGCAGCTGGGTCGTGGAATACAGAGATGTGCAGGCAAGTGCTCCCTCATGGGACCTGGCTGCCTTATATCTGCCTTGCTGGCCCATCTCATGCACAGGGGTACAGAGTGATTGGTCACTCACATTTGCATCCTATGTTTCCTCCAATCCCTTCAAACCTAGCAGTCTGTGGGTTCTCTATCGGTTTCATTCTCCTGCATGATGTCAGCCCCACAATCACATTGCAACAAAGTAGTAGAATTCCAACTGACTTCTGCTGTGCACCTTCCAGAACAATTTCGCAATTTGAACTTGGTCTCCATGACAACCAGCATGCATGTAGGCCTTAATACTTGTCCCCTATGTAATTTTCAGCGTCACACACAGGTACGGTGCGTTTCGGGGCCCAAGGGCACCACAAATGCATTGCAACGGCCCCTACACGCGTGCCTACGTTCACTATCATTATGGGTCTCCTCGCGTATTCGTACTCGTCGTGGTACGGGCCGTACACACGCCTGTACGCTCACTATCACTACGAGTACGCATACGCGAGGCCATCCATAGTGATAGTGAGTGTACAGACGTGAGTACGGCCCCATCACTATGGGTGTCCTCGCGTAAGCGTACTCGTCGTGGTACGGGCCGTACACACGCCTGTACGCTCTATCACTACGAGTACGCATACGCGAGGCCATCCATAGTGATAGTGAGCGTACAGACGTGAGTACGGCCCCATCACTATGGGTGTCCTCGCGTATGCGTACTCGTCGTGGTACGGGCCGTACACACGCCTGTACGCTCACTATCACTACGAGTACGCATACGCGAGGCCATCCATAGTGATAGTGAGAGTACAGACGTGAGTACGGCCCCATCACTATGGGTGTCCTCGCGTATGCGTACTCGTCGTGGTACGGGCCGTACACACGCCTGTACGCTCACTATCACTACGAGTACGCATACGCGAGGCCATCCATAGTGATAGTGAGCGTACAGGCGTGTGTACGGCCCGTACCACGACGAGTACGCATACGCGAGGACACCCATAGTGATAGTGAGCGTACAGGCGTGTGTACGGCCCGTACCACGACGAGTACGCATACGCGAGGACACCCATAGTGATGGGGCCGTACACACGCCTGTACGCTCACTATCACTATGGATGGCCTCGCGTATGCGTACTCGTAGTGATAGTGAGCGTACAGGCGTGTGTACGGCCCTATCACTATGGGTGGCCTCGCGTATGCGTAGTCATAGTGGTACGGGCCGTACACACGTCTGTACGCTCGGCATCACGATGGGTACACATACGGCAGCACTCCCATAGTGATATGGGAACATACACAGGCCATCTTCGCAGCAGTACAGCGGTTTTCACACATCACAGTGGTGACAGGCGGCACACAGGTAGGGATAGGGCGGACATACTTGTCCATGGATGGACATACTTGTCCATTAATTGACATCAAGGCATCATCTGTGCATTCCTACATGTGTGGGGCACAGGTGTGACGGCCTGTGATGTGGCACATGACTCCTGAGTGGAGAAGACACCAGATGCATGATGAGATGTGTACAGATGTACCGTGTGATGGTGCAATGTGTGCCAGGCATGGCCTTGACTCCTTTGACATTTGTGCATGTCGTACTGCACACTTGGGGTTAGCGTCACTGGCATGGCACGGACACCAACACACGGAAGTGTCCCCTGATGCCCGGTACAGGGGTTATGACACCTGACTTGTCACTACCCACGGTGCACAATGTGACTATGTCATGTATGTGTGGGGGCTTCCCATCAGGTTGATGTTGGAGCACCCTCAAAAGCTGCAGCTGTTGCAGCAACCAACATGTGTCTGTGTGTAGATTGTCATTGCACACTGTTCCGCACACCATGCCACATGTGGTATCGGATGTGAGGTGCACATGTATGCATGGGACACGGAGTAGCGTGACAAGGACATGTCAGCATCCTCACAAGGAATGTGTGGTGAGTCATTACATGTGCACCTTCATTGCAAGGTGTGTGGGCTGTCCTAGTGTAATATCATGTGACCTGTGGCTCCAGTGTTCCGCTACCAGTCTCTGCAATCGGCATCCTACTGCTGCTGATGTGTGGGCGTATGTCACTCCTGTCTTGCGTCTGGCTGTTCACTTGCACTGGGACACAGCTATTCCCATGGCGTGGCATGGGGAGGTTCTCAATCTCCGTGTGTAGCTGGGTCTTTGAAGGAGTGCCACCTTGCATCCATACGTGTCCTGGCCATGTAGCACATACCTGACTCCCTATGTAGCATGTGTGTATTGCCAGATTAACATGTGCTCAGTACACATGAGTTGTTGTCGTAGTGCACTCACTCTTCCTTGTCACTTCCTAATTACTGCAGAGCGCCGCCTCTTGGCCGGATAATTCCAGACTTGGCTGCCATGCAGGAGAATGACAGCATCCGGCTCTACCGCTTCCCCCAACGGTTGATTCTGGAGTTGACGGCGAGACTGGCCCCACACCTGCAACCGCTGCACAGGTATCCCACGGCACTGACACCCCAGCTGAAGGTAATGGCTGCCCTACATTTTCTTGCCACGGGTACCTTTCAATATACCATAGCTCATGTTGGTGGCATGTCCCAGAGCATGTTCAGCGGTGTGCTGCATGATTTCTTAGAGGCCATGTTGATTCACCTGGATGACTTCATCAAGTTCCCAACCCCTGAACAGATGACAGAGGTCAAGCGTGGATTCTATGCCCTGGGAGGGATGCCCCATGTCATTGGGTCCATAGATGGGACACATGTAGCTTTGGTACCACCACACACACGGGAGGTGGCGTACCGCAATCGGAAGCACTACCACTCCATCAATGCCCTTGTGGTGTGTCTGTCCAACATGGTGATTTCACATGTCTGTGCTCGTTTTCCAGGATCAGCACACGATGCCTACATCATGAGGCGTAGCGGGATGCCTGATAAGATGATGCAACGAACGTGCATGTGTTGTTGGTGGGTACAGTCTGTCTGTCCTGTATTCTGTATAGCCTACCAGCACGACCGCTTCACCACTTCTAACGATGACCATGTGCTTCCCATGTAGGGGACGCTGGCTATCCCAACATGCCTTGGCTGCTGACACCTCTCCGCAACCCCATCACGCCTGCCCAGCTCCGCTACAACACCGCCCATGGCCGGACAAGGCGAGTGATAGAGAGGACGTTTGGCATGCTGAAGAGCCGATTCCGGTGCCTCCACAAGACCGGCGGTGCACTCCCTTATGCCCCGGCGAAGGTCTGCAAGATCTTCATGGTCTGCTGCATGCTGCACAACATGGCAGTTGAAAGAGCTGTGCCACTCATCCTGGATCAACATGACGAGGACCATCCACCCGTGGAGGACGAAGGGCTTGGCAATGGGGCTAGTGATGTGGAGGATGTGGAGCCGCAAGAGGACATCCGGACTCGGCTCATACGCGACTTCTTTGCTTAGTGGTGAGTACCAGTGTCTGAGTGTGCACGCATTGGTCCCCGTGTGGCATGCGTTGTGATGTGTGTCTCCACCTGCATGTATGGCACGTGAGTCAGAGGTGTGTGTGGGTGTGTCACTGGAGTGATGGTGGCAGTGATGGTAGTATTTCCCCAGTCATAATTGTGACCTAGCATGTTGTCATCCATACATGTGTCGAGTAAATGCACATGCAAGTGGCTGTGCTTTTTGTGGCTGACTTCTTGTGTGTCTCTCTTCCCCAGGTACCTGCGCATGCCGTCTGCTGGTTGCATTGTTGTGGCACTGCTATTCCTCATGGACATGACATCGTGGGCTGACTCAGCGTTACAGGCACGGACACGTTTGGAAGTCTCCATGGGGTAAGGGATGCATCTGGGGTGTATTGGGTGTGGCAGTTGTTCACGATGTGTGCACACTGCCCCAGTCGGGGTTTGGTTCCTCTGCAGCCATGTCGCATCCCCATGGGACACGACATGCAGCTGTGTACACCTGAATATATGGTCTGCCTGGTTGACAGACATCAGTGATGGGATAGGGGATTGTGATGATGGCATCAATGTGTGTGACACTGCCCTCGGACACATACGGTTAGCATTGGCTTGACATGGTGTGGGACTTCCACATCAGCGGATCTATGGTGTATGGCAGGCTCTCCGTGAGCAGCTGTGGGTGTTTAGCTGTTAGCCGACGCTTGTGTGCCAGTTCCATGGCTAACACGCATTTGTGCTGCAGAAGGGGGGTGCCAGTGTTGGACCCACATGTTACTACACATGATGTGTTCATGTGTACTTCGAGTTGCCTCTGCAATCCCGAATACATGACTGATAAAGGTGTCCCTATGCCTCCAAGGTGCCTCTTCTCAGTCAATGCTGGTGTGTTGCCACGGTGCATCCTGCTTGTCTGGCATGGTATTCCCTGATTGTGGCTATGTGTCAATGTGTCGAGTGGCAAGATGCAAGCTGTGTGTGTGGGCTGAGACTGTGTATTGTGCATGATGTCCATGACTGTGTGGGTATTGTAACATGTGCCATCCCCATGCATCAAACGTTGGCCAGGCCCCCATTCCCTGCATCCACCGGACTCAAGCTTGCAGGACATGTTTCTGCCACCTGTCTACACATACCTGGGTGCCCCCCAGGACACTCCACATGATCCCTGACCTCTGCGCATGACTGTTGCTGTACTCAATGTGTGTGTCAGCAAGGTTGTTCGGTAACCCCCTCAGCTGGTTGGGCCCATCACGGGTGTGTATGGTGCTCCATGTCTGTCTTGCCTAATACACTGTGACCCATGTGTCCTGTGCCAGACTCAGGCCCCAGGGTGTGGATGGTTGAAGACAATAGATGACTCAGGCATGTTTAGACTTTACAAGACACATATTAGGTAATTATGCAACCAGCAGGCATCTACTGTTCATAATGTGATTTATTATTGGGGGGGGACAACAAAGTGAGTGTCTTTCCGTGAATTTGGAATCCAAAGTTCAGTAGGGGAGTTGGTGTCCTTGCCATTGGAAATCCTCAGAGTCCATGCCACAGTCTTTGTCAACATTGGTCAGCCAGTGACCAGCAGGGCCATGTGGCAGAGAATGTCTCTTGATGCTGTGATGCTGTTGCTCCAGTGGGCCAGGTGCCAGGCCAGGTGTCCTGGGAGATGGTGATGTAGCGCCGACCCTCACGGTCCTTTCCGTGGACGACCCGGCCTCCTGCGGGGAACCTCAGCAGCAGGGCGTGACGACGTCTGGGATGCTCCGTCGGATGTTTCCTCCTCCTCCTCCTCCTGGACCCTCCCTGTGGGTGGTGATGTTCTCCGCCTTCTGGCACAGGGAGGGTCGGCCATGATGTCGGCCATCCGACGGAGTGTAGCGTGAATCCCCTGGAATGCCGTCACTTGCTCAGCCTGTCTGTCCTCCATCCTCCGTTGGTGTTCCAGTAGACAGGCATGTTGCTGGGCCTGCTGTGCCTTGATCCCCTCGAGGACGGACACAACCTGGGCCATGCCCGTGGTGTCCTCCCGGTATGTGTCCAGGATGTTACGGACATGGGACAATGCCGGATCCCCAGCCAACTGGTCAGGCTCGCGCCTCCGCCTTCCTCCACTCCCACCACCCCTGCCCACTTGCGCCTGGCCTGCCCTTGTGGGCACATGGGGTCTCCGGGACCCCTGAGGGTTGGCATTGGCGTTGTCGCCTGCCTCCTCCTGGGTGCCCGGGACACCGTGTCCCTCCTGGCGAGCCTGGCTGCATTGTGGTGTTGGGGCAGGGATCGTGGTTGTCTCCTGGGATGTGGCAGGAGTGGGGGTGGTGGTTGGCACAGTTGTACCTGACGCAGGTGCTGCAGGTGGTTGGACACCAGAGGGGCCAGGTCGGTCGGGGTCGTCCGCAGAGTGGTGAGAGTGGTCGCTGCCGGTGGGATCGGGCTCCTGCAGATCCAGGTCCTGTGAGTGTTCCCCCCCAGTGTTGGGGGGTGCACCACGACGTTGACCTGTGTGTGAGAGAGACAATGTTAATTTTGGTCCATGCAACATCCATATTTCATCTGTTTCAAAGTTGGCACATTTCCTCTTGGAATTAGGATCTGTCTTGCATTCCACTCACAGTGCACTTGTGCATGGGTGTGTCCCTTGGGCACCACTTTGGCCCCTTTAACTATGTGTGGCACAGTCTTACTTGCTGCGTCAAGTGTGACTGCAGTCAGCAGTGGAGTGTGCAGGTGTGGCGAGCCATGCATTTGCGCCTTCCGTGTAGCACTGTACATGTGCACATGGAGTGGATCCACACACTTATATGATCCAGGTAGCTGTCCTTGTGCTCGTGTACAGGTTGTGACATGGCCCTGTGTTTTGCCATGGTGAAGAGGGGGGGTTCTGGCACTAGCCACCCTTGTCTACATGCACGCAGTCTACCTGCTGACGAGCAGCCATTCGCACACGCCACACGGCTGATTTGCTCTCCCTGTGTCTCGCTCACTCTCTGTCCCCCTCTCCCTCCCTCTGTGTGTCAGCCTCCTCCCTCTGTCCGTCTCCCTGTGTCTCCCTCCCTCTCTGTCCCCCTCTCCCTCCCTCTCTGTCCCCCTCTCCCTCCCTCTGTGTGTCACCCTCTGTCACCTCAGCCCAGCTTCCTGGGCACACACTGTTAGCAGATCTTTGAGTGGCCCTTGGCTTGTTGATGTGAGTTTGTTTCTGATCTCCAGGCACCCATTGGGTGTGATGTGTGTCTGTGCGCTGCTGCTGTGGTGGTGTGTGCTGCCACTCTTTCACAATGTTGGCTGTTCATTAGCTGCTGTCATGTGCAAAACAGTGCCTTCACCCCCATGTGTTGATGCAAGGCGTCCGCCATTTGCTGGCAAGTCATTCCTGTGTTGGGACACACTGTTTGTCTGGCTGTGACCTAGGCCAGATGGGCAGAGTGCATTGTTGTCTGCTTCGGAGTCGCACTATGTGATTTTTGGGGCCCAGCCTCCCGCCATCCGGGTTACCGTGTCATGTGTTGTTGTCTTCTGTGGCCTGTGACTTGACATTGTCCAGCTGGGTGCATGGGGCATGGTGGCAGCAGTGGCATGGGCCTGCTCATGGAGTGTGGTTGAGTCATGCGATGGCTTGTGGTGGTTGCGTGCCTGTTAGTGATTTTGGTTGTGGATGCAGTTCCCCCCATGTGAGGTGCGTTGTTTGTGTACTCACCCGGGTCTCGGAGTCCTTCTAATCCTTCGACTGCCTCCACCGGCAGTATGGCCATCACCCTCTCCTCCCAGGGATGGTACTGTACGGGTCTGCGGGAGGGCCCTCCTCCGGTGGCGTTGGCCTGGTCGTGTTCCTCCTGCCTCTTGGCTCTGACCCTCCTCCGCAGATCGTACCACCTGTTCTGGCATTCCTGCTTGGTCCTTCTGGTGTCCGCAACAGCATTCACAGCATCGACGATGGTCTGCCACATGGCTGTTTTTGCTGCCAGGCTGGTGCTTCTGACCAATGTTCCAAAGATCTGTGGCTCGACTCTGAGGATTTGATCAACAAGGACCTCCAACTCTCGGTTACTGAATTTTGGATTCTTGGTGGTGGGCATGGTGAGGGGTGTGGGTGGGGATGGTGGGGGGGGTGTGTGCATGTTGGGGGGGTGTGTGGATGGTTGTGTGTGTGTGTGTGTGAATGTGATGAGAGGGTGTTTGTGAGGGTGGTTGTGTGAAGGTGTGCAAGTGTAAGGTGTGGTGTAGCTTGTAGTATGGTTCTGTGGTGTCTGGCAGCAGTGAGTCTGTTGCAAAGGCTCATGGTTTGTGTGTGTGGGCCCTTTTTATTGGTCCATGGGTGGGTGTGGCAGTGTTTGAAGTTTGGGTGGGTGTGTTATAAGGAGTGGTGGTGTTTTGGGCCTCTGTTTGTCTTTGGCAGTTGCAGGTCAGTGAAGGTGTATTTGTAGTGTTTGTTGGCCATGTTTAGTGGCTTTGTGCCATTCGAATGGTGTATTCTTGTGTTGTTTTGTTTTGTCCTGGTTGTGTACGTGCGTTTTGAGCGTGTGTACGGTGTGTACATGGGCCATTTGGTTGTACGGTGCTGTCCTTGTGTGTGGGTTGGTACGACTCGTACATGCGGTTGAGATGTTGGGGCCTGGGGTGCGCTCTATACTTAGGAGGTTGTGTTGGGGGTAGGACCGGAACGTACTGGGGTGTACATAGACGGTGGTACGACACGTACTGGGGTGGGGGTAGGACTCGAACGTACTGGGGTGTACATAGACGGTGGTGCGACACGTACTGGGGTGGGGGTACGACTGGAACGTACTGGGGTGTAGGTACACGTGGGTATGACACGTACAGGGGTGGGGGTAGGACTCGAACGTACTGGGGTGTACATAGACGGTGGTGCGACACGTACTGGGGTGGGGGTACGACTGGAACGTACTGGGGTGTAGGTACACGGGGGTATGACACGTACAGGGGTGGGGGTAGGACTCGAACGTACTGGGGTGTACATAGACGGTGGTACGACACGTACTGGGGTGGGGGTACGACTGGAACGTACTGGGGTGTAGGTACACGGGGGTATGACACGTACAGGGGTGGGGGTAGGACTCGAACGTACTGGGGTGTACATAGACGGTGGTGCGACACGTACTGGGGTGGGGGTACGACTGGAACGGACTGGGGTGTAGGTACACGGGGGTATGACATGTACAGGGGTGGGGGTAGGACTCGAACGTACTGGGGTGTACATAGACGGTGGTACGACACGTACTGGGGTGGGGGTACGACTGGAACGTACTGGGGTGTAGGTACACGGGGGTATGACACGTACAGGGGTGGGGGTAGGACTCGAACGTACTGGGGTGTACATAGACGGTGGTACGACACGTACTGGGGTGGGGGTACGACTGGAACGTACTGGGGTGTAGGTACACGGGGGTATGACACGTACAGGGGTGGGGGTAGGACTCGAACATACTGGGGTGTACATAGACGGTGGTGCGACACGTACTGGGGTGGGGGTACGACTGGAACGTACTGGGGTGTAGGTACACGGGGGTATGACACGTACAGGGGTTGGGGTAGGACTCGAACGTACTGGGGTGTACATAGACGGTGGTGCGACACGTACTGGGGTGGGGGTACGACTGGAACGTACTGGGGTGTAGGTACACGGGGGTATGACACGTACAGGGGTGGGGGTAGGACTCAAATGTACTGGGGTGTACATAGATGGTGGTGCGACACGTACTGGGGTGGGGGTATGACTGGAACGTACTGGGGTGTAGGTACACGGGGGTATGACACATACAGGGGTGGGGGTAGGACTCGAACGTACTGGGGTGTACATAGACGGTGGTACGACACGTACTGGGGTGGGGGTACGACTGGAACGTACTGGGGTGTAGGTACACGGGGGTATGACACGTACAGGGGTGGGGGTAGGACTCGAACGTACTGGGGTGTACATAGACGGTGGTACGACACGTACTGGGGTGGGGGTACGACTGGAACGTACTGGGGTGTAGGTACACGGGGGTATGACACATACAGGGGTGGGGGTAGGACTCGAACGTACTGGGGTGTACATAGACGGTGGTACGACACGTACTGGGGTGGGGGTACGACTGGAACGTACTGGGGTGTAGGTACACGGGGGTATGACACGTACAGGGGTGGGGGTAGGACTCGAACGTACTGGGGTGTACATAGACGGTGGTACGACACGTACTGGGGTGGGGGTACGACTGGAACGTACTGGGGTGTAGGTACACGGGGGTACGACACGTACAGGGGTGGGGGTATGACTCGAACGTACTGGGGTGTAGGTACACGGGGGTATGACACGTACAGGGGTGGGGGTACGACTCGAACTTACTGGGGTGTACATACACGGGTGGGGGTTCGACACGTACACGGGTGTACATACGGGGGGTGTACATTCACGGGGAGTACGACTCGAACGTATGGGTGCTGGGGGGAGTTTTGGGCGCGTATGCGGGCACATGTCTCCATGGTTGCAATGGGAGTTCGGTGCGGACGGTGTTTTTACCATACGGTTGTGAGTTCGGACGCACGGGTGGGATCGTGATTCCTCGGTCGGACTTGACTTTTCACGTTTGTACGGTAAATCGTACGAGGACGTGTCGGACACATTTTCCGACCCGAGGACGTGTGGGGAATGATTCCCAATGCGGTTCGTATGGACTTTTTACCATGCGAATCGTGATTGCCAGTTCGTACGGCACTTGTACGATTCGTACGGTAAAAAGACCGGATACGAGTCGCACGGGGTAATTTTTTACCGGATCGTGATCGGCACCTTGGTAAGTATATATAAAAAAAATGCTTTTTTGGTATTTTCATTTAAATATATAAAGTACTATTGCACATATTTTCATATACATTTTTTCCAGATTTCTAACACATCGCAATGACAGAAGAAGCCCAATTTATATCATCGCAGAAAGGAAAATTCCTATTGTGTTACATGGGTTACACATACACCCAAGAAAAGCAGACTGAACGAAAAGCGAACTGGAAGTGTTCAAAATATTATTCAAACAAATGCTATGGACGAGCAACAACAAGAGAAACAACTGTACTATATACTAGAGAGCATAATCATCCACCCAATATCTCTGAAATAGAAGTCAGATCAACCCTTGAAAATATAAAAGAATTAAGCACTGGTTCCCCAACTGCTACAAGTGTTATCCTAAAAGAACTATTACCTAGAGTGCCCAAAGAAGCAAGAGGCCAATTACCATCAATTGCTTCTATAAAAAGAACAATTGCTAGGACCAAAAAATCAACCACAACAACAATACCATAACCTAAAACTTTTCAAGATATCATCATTCCACCAGAATTAACTATCACCCACAATAATGAACCTTTTATTTTTTTTATAACAAAAGTACAGAAAAAAGAATCATAATGTTTGCTACTGCAAACAATATAACTAAACTCCAACAATGCCAAACATGGATGATGGATGGCACCTTTACAATATGCCCAAAACCATTCTACCAGCTTTACACAATACACAGTCAATATCACAACACTTGCATACCTTTAATCTATGCACTATTACCTAACAAACAAAACACAACATATAATGAAATGCTAGGAAAAATAAAACAAGAATCAAACTATTTTTCCCCTCAAAGAATTATCATAGACTTTGAGCAAGCCATGATAAATTCCATTCTAAAACTGTACCCCCATACATCTATCCAAGGATGTTACTTCCATCTAAACCAATGTCTATGGAGACATTTACAAAAATCTTCACTAAGTGTAGAATATGCCACAAACATAACTTTTGCACATCAAATAAAACTTCTAACAGCCCTAGCTTATGTACCAACCACAGATGTTGCAGAACATTACAATCTTTTATTAGAAAGTCAATTCTACAATCAAAATGAACTAAAGTTATCTCCCCTTTTAGATTATTTTGAGGATACCTGGGTGGGGAGACTACACAGATCAGGCCGAAGACGTCAGCCAAAGTTCCAAATACCTTGGTGGAATGTATATCTAAGTACACTCAACCAACAATCCAAAACTAACAACGCAGTCGAGGGCTGGCATAATGCATTCCTAACTTCTACTGGAAGAACAACTCCAACACTAGAAAAACTACTAATTTCCATACAAAAGGAACAAAATTTCCAAGAATTAAGAATGCAACAATCTGTCCTACAATTAAAACCAAAACAATCTAGACAAACTACTCAAATGTATAATTACCTACAACAACAAGTACAGCTATACCCATCCACAAGAGGACTTGAGTACTTAAATATAATAGCTCAAACTCTCTTCTAAACCATTTCAAAAAATTAACCCACAATTCTACTAAAACAACTATCACAACATAAAGAAACCACTTTATTATATCAAATAATTAATTATTTTGTCTAAAATATATAAATAATTTATATATACATATATTTAGACAACATAATTAAACAAAACAAGTACACAACAACAATAATAAAAATACAATATTTTCCCACCCACAATTAAAATATTTAAATCAACTTACCTGTCTAGTTGCTCCAATACAATAATGACATTTCT
Organism: Triturus cristatus; assembly: GCF_964204655.1. Lineage (NCBI taxonomy): Eukaryota > Metazoa > Chordata > Amphibia > Caudata > Salamandridae > Triturus > Triturus cristatus. The sequence goes on along the minus strand of NC_140589.1, from coordinate 1,620,743,092 downwards.
TCCAAATAAATCCAGGTAGTTCAAAATCCATAGATATCAAAATAAACCTAAATAAAATGGAAAAATACAACTGTTTTTCGAAAAAAAACGACAATCCAATAACCATAAAAATCCCGAAAAATATTAAAAAGATAAATAACCGCTCCTGGAAACCCGAACAATAAAGGAAGTGTAAAATAAATATTAGTAAACACAACTAATACACACTTCCTTTAAAAAAAAAACGGTGTTTGAAAGAGACGAAAATATCTTCTCCGTAAAACCTACAAAAGAGAAACAAACATTCCCACCCACACACAAACACACATAATGCACCTAAAAACATCACTACAAACATTATTCAAACACTATAAAACTTTAACACACCTAAATAACAAAACACTAACAAAGCCGCAAACACGGAACACAACATAAATTATAAAACCGTATACAAACTATTACTAACACCCTAACTTCTAAAACATCACTCCATACACACTTATTACAACATTACTACTTCCAGAAAACACTTAAAACTATTTAATAATAAAGAAAATAACTCTTACCTTCTCAAACGCGAAACAGCTCCCAACCGCGACCTGGATTCTACCAAAATAACCCAAAACAACAGCGAGCGGTTACTAAATAAAAGACCCAAACAGACATAACAACTAAAAAAACACCAAATAAATATCCAAACTATTTATTTAACATTACACATTACTTTAAAAATTAGTAAAACATTTGAATAAAATACTAAAAAAGAATACCTATTTATTTTATATACGTGAAAATTATTTAACTTATAATAATAAATATAATAAATTAATTATATTTACTAATATATTAATAAAAATTTATATATTACAAAAAAAATCATGAACATGATATAATTAATATATTGTATCTAGAACATACCAGAATTAAAAATAAAAAGAACAACTGTTATAACATGTAAAAATAATCAATATTAATTATCTAATATTAATAATAATAATTAAAATATATTCATCATATATTTCAAAACATACAATTTCTTATAATTTCAAATAAAGTGTACAAATATTTACAGTATACAATATAAATTAAAAAATGTTAAACAGCTGTAAAAATCAGAAAACATTTTTTTTTATTTTTTTTTTCTGTTAATATATTAATGTCCAAAATATACATTACAAAAATAGATATCCATTATAATATATGTCTTACAATAATACAAATGTTAAATACTAATTATTTTATTACATGTTTATTTCAATGATTTAATTGTTATAATATGCCTAATAATAAACAATATTTTCTCTGTAATCAATATACCTTCCAACAACTATAAAAAAATCATATTTTCCTTTGCACTATTTAATACCAAAAATTTCAATTTGCATTCTGATGTGACTTCTATGTTTTATCCAACAAAAACTAAAATCTACAGAATTATTGTAAATTAAAACAAAGTAATTTAACTGTTCCTATTCAACTCTATATTTAATGATAATAACTGCTGTTTAACAAACTTAATTAATTTCCTACTCCCACTACAGACTTAACTTAATTAATTTACTATTCTCACTCCAGTCTATATTTAATTAGGAAAACTGCTGGACACTGAAGTTAATTAATTTACTATTCCGACTCCAAAATATATTTAATTAGGGTAGGTGCTGAACACTGAACTTAATTAATTTAGTATTCCCACTCCAGTCTATATTAAATTAACATAAGTGCTAGGCACTGAACTTAATTAATTGACTATTCTCACTCCAATCTATATTTAATTATGGTAGGTGCTGGACACTGAACTTAATTAATTTACTATTCCCACTTCAAAATATATTTAATTAGGGTAGGTGCTGGACACTGAACTTAATTAATTTACTATTCCCAATGCAGTCTATATTTAATGAAGATAAGTGCTGGACACTGAACTTAATTAATTTACTATTCCCACTCCAGTCTATATTAAATTTAGATTAGTGCTGTACACTGAACTTAATTAATTTACTATTCTCACTCCAATCTATATTTAATTAGGGTAGGTGCTGGACACTGAACTTAATTAATTTACTATTCCCACTCCAGCCTATATTTAATTAAGATAAGTGCTGGACACTGAACTTAATTAATTTACTATTCTAACTCCAATCTATATTGAATTAGGGTAGCTGCTGGACACTGAACTTAATTAATTTACTATTCCCACTCCAAAATATATTTAATTAGGGTAGGTGCTGGACACTGAACTTAATTAATTTACTATTCCCACTCCAGTCTATATTAAATTAACATAAGTGCTAGACACTGAACTTAATTAATTGACTATTCTCACTCCAATCTATATTAAATTATGGTAGGTGCTGGACACTGAACTTAATTAATTTACTATTCCCTCTCCAAAATATATTTAATTAGGGTAGGTGCTGGACACTGAACTTAATTAATTTACTATTCCCAATGCAGTCTATATTTAATTAAGATAAGTGCTGGACACTGAACTTAATTAATTTACTATTCCCACTCCAGTCTTTATTAAATTTAGATAAGTGCTGGACACTGAACTTAATTAATTTACTATTCTCACACCAATCTATATTTAATTAGGGTAGGTGCTGGACACTGAACTTAATTAATTTACTATTCCCACTCCAGTCTATATTTAATTAAGATAAGTGCTGGACACTGAACTTAATTAATTTACTATTCTCACTCCAATCTATATTGAATTAGGGTAGCTGCTGGACACTGAACTTAATTAATTTACTATTCCCACCCCAAAATATATTTAATTAGGGTAGGTGTTGGACACTGAACTTAATTAATTTACTATTCCCACTCCAGTCTATATTTAATTAACATAAGTGCTAAACACTGAACTTAATTAATTTACTATTCTCACTCCAATCTATATCTAATTAGGGTAGGTGCTGGACCCTGAACTTAATTAATTTACTATTCCCACTCCACTCTATATTTAATTAAGATAAGTGCTGGACACTGAACTTAAATAATTTACTATTCCCACTCCAATCTATATTTAATTTACATAAGTGCTAGACACTGAACTTAATTAATTTACTATTCTCACTCCAATCTATATTTAATTAGAGTAGGTGCTGGACACTGAACTTAATTAATTTACTATTCCCACTCCAAAATATATTTAATTTGGGTAGGTGCTGGACACTGAACTTAATTAATTTACTATTCCCACTCCAGCCTATATTTAATTAAGATAAGGGCTGGACACTGAACTTAATTAATTTACTATTCCCACTCCAGTCTTTATTAAATTTAGATAAGTGCTGGACACTGAACTTAATTAATTTACTATTGTCACTCCAATATATATTTAATTAGGGTAGGTGCTGGACACTGAACTTAATTAATTTACTATTCCCACTCCAGTCTACATTTAATTAAGATAAGTGCTGGACACTGAACTTAATTAATTCACTATTCTCACTCCAATCTATATTGAATTAGGGTAGCTGCTGGACACTGAACTTAATTAATTTACTATTCCCACTCCAAAATATATTTAATTAGGGTAGGTGCTGGACACTGAACTTAATTAATGTACTATTCCCACTCCAGTCTATATTTAATTAACATAAGTGCTAAACACTGAACTTAATTAATTTACTATTCTCACTCCAATCTATATCTAATTAGGATAGGTGCTGGACCCTGAACTTAATTAATTTACTATTCCCACTCCAAAATATATTTAATTAGGGTAGGTGCTGGACACAGAACTTAATTAATTTACTATTCCCACTCCACTCTATATTTAATTAAGATAAGTGCTGGACACTGAACTTAATTATTTTACTATTCCCACTCCAATCTATATTTAATTAAGATAAGTGCTGGACACTGAACTTAATTAATTTACTATTCCCACTCCAATCTATATTTAATTAGGGTAGGAGCTGGACACTGAACTTAAATAATATACTATTCTCACTCCATTCTATATTTAATAGCTGTAGGTGCTGGACACTAAACTTAATAATGTACTATTCCCACTCCAGTCTATATGTAATTAAGATAAGTGCAGGACACTGAACCTAATTAATTTACTATTCTCACTCCAATCTATATTTAATTAGGGTAGGTGCTGGACACTGAACTTAATTAATTTACTATTCCAACTCCTAAATATATTTAATTAGACTAGATCATGTACACTGATCTTAATTAATTTACTATTCCCACTCCAATATGTATTTAATTAGGGTAGGAGCAATATAAATATATAAATATAAATATATAAAAAAAAGGGTTTTTTTTAATCATTATTCCAAATTTTTCATAAAACAATACCCAACCTTATCCTCTACAAATCCAACTCCCCAATCCAAAATTTATTTAAAAAAAATACATTTGAATATATTTTTATAAATAAAAAATTACTCAATATTACAAATTTAAAATACTTTTTTAAAACACTCCCCACCCTTATCCCCTATAACCCAACATCCACCTCATAAAATTAAATATACAAATCAAAATTAATTTAAATATTTGTAAATAAATTTTATAAAATATTACAACAAAAGAAAAATGTTTTAACACACCCCACCCTTATCCACTATAACCCAACATCCCACTCCTAAATATAAATATTACATTTGAAATTTCATTCTTATTTCTAACTTAATTTTATAAAATATTTCAAAATAAATAAACATGTTTAAAACACTCCCCATCCTTATCCCCAATAACCCAACATACAACTCCTAAATTTAAATATAATATTCAAAATTTATTTAAAAATTTCTACATAAATTTTATAAAACATTCCAATTTAATAAAACATTTTTAAAACACTCCCCACCCTTATCCCCTATAACCCAACATCCCACTCCTAAAATTAAATATAAAATTAAAAATCTAAATCACAATTTCTAAATAAATTTTATAAAATATTCCAAAAATTATTAAAAAAATTTAAAACACTCCCCACCCTTATCCCCATAACCCAACATCCCGCTCCTAAAATTAAATATAAAATTCTAAATTTAATTCTAAATTTCTAAATACATTTTAAAAATTATTCCTAAATTAATAAACATTTTTAAAACACTCCCCACCCTCATCCCCTATAACCCAACATCCCACTCCTAAAATAAAATATAAAAAACAAATTTTAATTCCAAATTTCTAAATAAATTTTTATTAAATATTCCAAATGAAAAACAACATTTTAAAACACTTCCCACCCTTATCCCCTGTAACCCAACATCCCGCTCCTAAAATTAAATATAAAATTCTAAATTACATTTAAATATTATAAATACATTTTATAAAATATTCCAAAATAAATAAACATTTTTAAAACACTTCCCGCCCTTATCCCCTGTAACCCAACATCCCGCTCCTAAAATTAAATATAAATTTCAAAATTTAATTCAAATTTTCTAATTAAATTTTACAAAATATTACAAAAAAATTTAACATTTTAAAAACACTCCCCACCCTTATCCCTTATAACCCAACATCCCGCTCTTAAAATTAAACTTAAAATGCAAAATTTATTTCAAAATTTCGAATTAAATTTTACAAAATATTACAAAATTAATAAATATTTTTAAAACACTCCCCACCCTTATCCCCTATAACCCAACATCCCGCCCCTAAAACAATATAAATATTTTTCATATTATACACATTTCAACAATTTATACAAACAACTTAAAAATATTAACTAAACATACAATAACGATATTTTTACATGTCGATATTCTTACTAACGATATCACTTACATCGACATATAATTTAAAACAAAAAACAATATTTTTTACATCGATATTATCTATTTCGATATTTTTTATATTAGATATTTTTTACTCGATATTTAGGTCCCTCGATATTAAAAAGTCAATATTTAGACTGCTCACTGTTCTAACATACTACACACTTGTCTTTTACACCTTCAATTCCCTAGTCAGTTTCCACACACTTCCAGGAAACACCCTGTCACTCCCTTTGCAGTTCTCTAGTGACCCATTCAGCACCATGTACTAATCCATTCACTGTGCCAAAACCCAAACACTTATAAATTCACCAAGACACTCTCTTTCCAGTACTCTAATGATTCAGTCACTGCCTAAGTATTCATGCACTGAGCCAGGCCTTAGCACATGGACTTCTTCAAACCCCTATCCACTATGCATGCAGTCTTCTAACCACCTAGACACTTGTCTTTCACACTTTCAATTCCCTAGTCAGTATCCATACAGTTCAGCAAACATCCTGTCACTCTCTTTGCACTCTTCTAGTGACCCATTCAGTACCAAGTACTAATCCATTCCCTACGCCAAAAGCCTACCACTTATAAATTAACCCAGGCACTCTCCTTGCTGTAGTCTAATCATTCAGTCAGTACCCAAGTACTCATGCAGTGAGCCAGGCCTTAGCACATGGACTGCTTTAAATGACTATCCAGTATGCATTCAGTCCTCTAATCAGCTACACAGTTGTCTTTCACACCTTCAATTCCCCAGTTAGTATTCATACACTTCTAGCAAACACCCTGTTACTCACCCAGTGTGTCTCCTTATAGTACTGTAATCATTCAGTCAGTTAGCATGTAGTCTTTTAGTGAGGTAGGCTTTAGGGCATGAACTGCTTCAAAGTAGTATGCACTATGCATGTAGTGTTTTAACCATCGTCACACTTGTGGTTCAGGGCTATAGTTTCTTAGTCAGTTTTTATATAAAATGTGTTTGTACAGTAATGGAATAGTGTAAATTTGAAAGTTATTAATATACTTTTATTTGTGATTCTTTTTTACAGATACTGTTTATCAACGTTAAAATAGAGAAATTATGCCAGAAAAAAAAGAAAAAGAAAAGAACAGAGACAGGAGGATTATTTGAAGAAACATCAACCACAAGTATTGAATGAACAAGATAATGTGGCTAAAAGGAAAAAATATTCTGGTAAGATCACAAAGCAATTTATTAAATATGTTTGTAGGAGCAAACAGAATGTAGATAATGCTGGAACTCCTGAGAATTTTTCAAGTAAGAAAAAAATTCAAAATAAGAGGAAAAGTAAAAAAGCAAATGTTCAGTCAAAGGAGATAAAGTATGGTAAAAGAAGGCAAAATCAGTATAAGGAATTATACAAAAAAATATTTTACAAGAGAGTAGTGCATAATTTGCTGAAAGATGTGAAGAAATATAAAAAGAGAGCTTTATTTTATAAAAATAAGAAGCATATTGAAAGCATTGTGGAAAAGGCTTTTGAAGTAAAAAGGAAACTGTTTATTTTAATGTTAAACAGAATTCGATCACTAGATAAACCAATATATGCAATGAAGGCCAAAAGTAGGAGGAAAAGAGTTATTACTAAGAAAAAATGTTGTGATGTTTTTTTGGGAGAATGGAAACACAGTTCTAGTTCAGAGCCTTTTTTTAATGAAGAGAGTTATTCACTGAGCGAAAAATTATTGTATGCAGTTGACACCAGTGGTAGAGGTTATGAGGTTAGTGACGGTTGTCCAATGGAGAAAGAGAAAATGGTTGAAAGAAATGCAGAAGAAGTGATAGCTGATGAAGTTTTAGGGAGACGTGCTAAAAACCCTGTGTACACTTGGGATTGCAGTAGTGTTTGCAGTGTGCGACAGGAATCTATTGAAAAATTATGTAGTTTTTTACGAGCCTATACTAAAAAAAGTGTAAAACAAAAGATTAGGTGGCGATCACGATCCTGTAAAAAAATTTCCCGTACGACTCGTATCCGGTCTTTTTACCGTACGAATCGTACAAGTGCCGTACAAACTGCCAAGTACGATTCGCATGGGAAAAAGACCATACGAATCGCATTGGGAATCATTCCCCACACGTCCTCGGGTCGGAAAATGTGTCCGACACGTCCTCGGGCGATTTACCGTACAAATGTGAAAAGTGAAGTCCGACCGCGGAATCACGATCCATCCCGTGCGTCCGATGTTACAACCGTATGGAAAAAACACCGTCCGCACCGAACACCCATAGCAAACATGGAGACATGTGCCCGCATACGTGCCGAACACCCCCCCCAGCCCCCATACGTTCGAGTCGTACCCCCCGTGTATGTACACCCCCACCCGTGTATGTACACCCGTGTACGTGTCATACCCCCCGTGTATGTACACCCGTGTACGTTCGTGTCGTACCCCCCCGTGTATGTACACCCGTGTACGTTCGAGTCGTACCCCCCGTGTATGTACACCCGTGTACGTTCGAGTCGTACCCCCACCCGTGTATGTACACCCGTGTACGTGTCGTACCCCCCGTGTATGTACACCCGTGTACGTTCGAGTCGTACCCCCACCCATGTATGTACACCCGTGTACGTGTCTCGTACCCCCCGTGTATGTACACCCGTGTACGTGTCGTACCCCCGTGTATGTACACCCGTGTACGTTTGTGTCGTACCCCCCGTGTATGTACACCCGTGTACGTTCGACTCGTACCCCCCGTGTATGTACACCCGTGTACGTGTCGTACCCCCCGTGTATGTACACCCGTGTACGTTCGAGTCGTACCCCCACCCGTGTATGTACACCCGTGTACATGTCGTACCCCCGTGTATGTACACCCGTGTACGTGTCGTACCCCCTGTGTATGTACACCCGTGTACGTTCGTGTTGTACCCCCCCGTGTATGTACACCCGTGTACGTTCGAGTCGTACCCCCACCCGTGTATGTACACCCGTGTACGTGTCGTACCCCCGTGTATGTACACCCGTGTACGTGTCGTACCCCCCCGTGTATGTACACCCGTGTACGTTCGTGTCGCACCCCCCGAGTATGTACACCCATGTACGTTCGAGTCATACCCCCCGGTGTATGTACACCCGTGTACGTGTCATACCCCCCCATGTATGTACACCCGTGTACGTGTCATACCCCCCGGTGTATGTACACCCGTGTACGTTAGAGTCGTACCCCCACCCACGTATGCATGGAGCATACCCCCACCCCAACATTCTAAGTACGGAGCGCACCCCAGGCCCCAACATCACCACCTTCACACAACATCGTGCATGTACGAGTCGTACCAAGCCACACACAAGGACAGCACTGTACAACAAAATGGCCCATGTACACACCATACACACGCTAAAAACGCACGTACACAACCAGGACAAACCAAAACAACACAAGAATACACCATTCGAATGGCACAAAGCCACAAAACATGTCCAACAACCACTAAAACAACACATTCACTGACCTGCAACTGCCAAAAACCAAAACAGAGGCCCAAAACACAACCACTCCTTATAACACACCCACCCAAAGTTCAAACACAGCCACACCCACCAATGGACCAATAAAAAGGGCCCACACACACAAACCATGAGTCTTTGCAACAGACTCGCTGCTGCCAGACCCCACAGACAACCTACAGCACCATACTAGAACCTTTACTACACCTTACACTTGCACACCTTCACACACACCTTCACAAACACCCCCTCATCACATTCACACACACACCTGCACAACCACACCCACACACCCACAACCATCCACACACCCCCCCCCCACCATCCACACCCACACCCCTCACCATGCCCACTAACAAGAATCCAAAGTTCACTAGCCGAGAGTTGGAGGTCCTTGTCGATGAAATCCTCAGAGTCGAGCCACAGCTCTTTGGAACATTGGTCAGACAGACCAGCATTTCAGCAAAAACAGCCATGTGGCAAACGATCGTCGATGCTGTGAATGCTGTTGCGGACACCAGAAGGACCAAGCATGAATGCCAAGCCAGGTGGTACGATCTGCGGAGGAGGGTCCGAGCCAAAATGACCGATGAACACAACCAGGCCAACGTCACTGGAGGAGGGCCGCCCCGCAGACGCGTAGAATACCATCCCTGGGAGGAGAGGGTGATGGCCATACTGCCGGTGGTGGCAGTGGACGGAGTAGATGGACTCCGAGACCCGGGTGAGTACACAAACAACTCACCTCACATGGGGGGAACGTCATCCACAACCAAACTCACGAACAGGCACGCAACCACCCGAAGCTATCGCATGACTCAACCACACTCCATGAACACGCACATGCCACTGGCGCCACCATGCCCCATGCACCCAGCTGGACAATGTCAAGTCACAGGCCAGAGAAAACACCAACACATGACACGGTAAGCCGGATTGCGGGAGGGTGGGACCAAAAAATCACATAGTGCAACTCAGAAGCAGACAACAATGCCCCCTGCCCATATGGCCTAGGTCACAGCCAGACAAACAGTGTGTCCCAACACAGGAATGACTTGCCAGCAAATGGCGGACGCCTTGCATCAACACATGGGGGTGACGGCACGTTCTTGCACATGACAGCAGCTAATGAACAGCCAACACTGTGAAAGAGTGGCAGCACACACCACCACAGCAGCAGTGCAGACACAGACACTACACCCAATGGGTGCCTGGAGATCAGAAACAAACTCACATCAACAATCCAAGGGCCATTCAAAGATCTGCTAACAGTGTGTGCCCAGGAAGCTGGGCTGAGGTTACAGAGGGTGACACACAGAGGGAGGGAGAGGGGGACAGAGAGGGAGGGAGACACAGGGAGACGGACAGAGGGAGGAGGCTGACACACAGAGGGAGGGAGAGGGGGACAGAGAGGGAGGGAGACACAGGGAGACGGACAGAGGGAGGAGGCTGACACACAGAGGGAGGGAGAGGGGGACAGAGAGGGAGGGAGACACAGGGAGACGGACAGAGGGAGGAGGCTGACACACAGAGGGACGGAGAGGGGGACAGAGAGGGAGCGAGAAAGGGACATACAGGGAGAGCAAATCAGCCTTGTGGTGTGTGGGAATGTCTGCTCGTCAGCAGGTGGACTGCGTGCATGTAGACAAGGGTGGCCAGTGCCAGAACCCCCCCTCTTCTCCATGGCAAAACACAGGGCCATGTCACAACCTGTGCACGAGCACAACGACAGCTACCTGCATCATATAAGTGTGTGGAACAACTCCATGTGCCCACGTACAGTACTACACGGAAGGCGCCAATGCATGGCTCGCCACACCTGCCCACTCCACTGCTGACTGCAGTCACACTTGACGCAGCAAGTAAGACTGTGCCACACATAGGTAAAGTCGCAAAAGCTGTGCCCAAGGGACATACCCATGCACAAGTGCACTGTGAGTGGAATGCAAAACATATCCAAATTCCCAGAGGAAATGTGCCAACTTTGAAACGAATGAAACATGGATGTTGCATGGAACAAAATTAACATTGTCTCTCTCACACACAGGTCAACGTCGTGGATCACCCCCAACACTGAGGGGGAAGACTCACAGGACCCGGCTCGGCGGGATGACGGAGCCACCGGCAGCGACGACTCTCACCACTCTGTGGACGAACCCGACCCCGACCAACCTGGCCCCTCTGGTGTCCAACGACCTGCAGCACCTGCGTCAGGTACAACTGGGCCAACCACCACCCCCACTCCTGCCACATCCCAGGAGACACCCAGGATCCCTGCCCCACCACCACAATGCAGCCAGGCTGGCCAGGAGGGACACGGTGTCCCGGGCACCCAGGAGGAGGCAGGCGACAACGCCAATGCCACCCCTCAGGGGTCCCGGAGACCCGATGTGCCCACAAGGGCAGGCCAGGCGCAAGTGGGCAGGGGTGGTGGGAGTGGAGGACGGCGGGGGCGCGAGCCTGACCAGTTAGCTGGGGAACCGGTATATTCCCATGTCCGAAACATCCTGGACACATACCGGCAGGACACCACGGGCATGGCCCAGGTTGTGTCCATCCTCGAGGAGATCAAGACCCAGCAGGCCCAGCAACATGCGGAGCAACATGCCTGTCTACTGCAACACCAACGGCGGATGGAGGACAGACAGGCTGAGCTCGTGACGGTGTTCACGGGAATTCACAGTACACTCCGTCGGATGGCCGACAACATGGGCAACCCTCCCTGTGCCAGCAGGCGTAGAACATCACCACCCACAGGGAGGGATCAGGAGGAGGAGGAGGAAACATCCGATGGAGCATCCCAAACATCGTCACGGCCTGCTTCTGAGGGTCCCCGCAGGAGGGCGGGTCGTCCACGGAAAAGACCGTGAGGGTCGGCACAACAGCACCATCTCCCAGGACACCTGGCCTGGCACCTGGCCCACTGGAGCAACAGCAGCACAGCATCAAAATACATTCTCTGCCACATGGACTTGCTGGTCACTGTCTGACCAATATTGACAAAGACTGTCGCATGGACTCTGAGGATTTCAAATGGCAAGGACACCAACTCCCCTAGTGAACTTTGGATTCCACACACCCGGAAAGCCCCTCATGTCAAACCCCCTCCCCCCCCCCCCCCACCAAAATAAAAAGTCACACCATGAAGAGAAGATGCCTACTGGTTGCATTATTACCTTACATGTGTCTTGTAAAGTCTAACCATGCCTGAGTTCTCATTTGACTTCAACCATCCACACCCTGGGGCCTGAGTCTGGCACCGGACACACATGGGTCACATTGTATTAGGCAAGACAGACATGGAGCACCATACACACCCGTGATGGGCCCAACCAGCTGAGGGGGGGCCGCACAACCGTGCCGACAGACATATTGAGTACAGCGACAGCCATGCGCAGAGGTCAGGGATCATGTGGAGTGTCCTGTGGGGCACCCAGGTATGTGTGGACAGGTGGCAGAACCATGTCCTGCAAGCTTGAGTAAGGTGGATGCAGAGAATGGTGGCTGGCCAACGTTGGATGCATGGGGATGGCACATGTCACAATACCCACACAGTCATGGACATCATGCACAATACACAGTCTAATCCCACACAAACAGCTTGCATCTTGCTACTCTACACATAGACACATAGCCACTATCACGGAAAACCATACCAGACATGCCGTATGCCCCATGGCAACACACCAGCATTGACTGAGAAGAGGCACCTTGGAGGCATAGGGACACCTTTATTAGTCATGCATTTGGGATTGCAGAGGCAACTCGGAGTACACATGAACAGATCATGTGGAGTAACATGTGGGTCCAACACCGGCACCCCCCTTCTGCAGCACAAATACGTGATAGCCATGGAACTGGCACACAAGTGTCGGCTAACAGCTAAACACCCCCTGCTGCTCACGGAGAGCCTGCCATACACCATTGATCCGCTGATGTGGAAGTCCAACACCATGTCAAGCCAATGCAAACCGTGTGTCCGAGGGCAGTGTAACACACATTGATGCCATCATCACATTCCACAATCCCATCACTGATGACTGTCAACAAGTCTGACCATCTATTCAGGTGTACCCAGCTGCATGTCATGTGTACCATGGTGATGCAACATGTCTGCAGAGGAACCAAACATCGACAGGGGCAGTGTGCATACATCGTAAACAACTGCCACACCCAATACACCCCTGATGCATCCCTTACCCTAAGGAGACTTCCAAACTTGTCCGTGCGTGTAACGCTGAGTCAGCACACGATGACGTGTCCATGAGGAATAGCAGTGCCACAACAATGCAAGCAGCAGACGGCATGCGCAAGTACCTGGGGAAGAGAGACACACAAGAAGTCAGCCACAAAAAGCACAGCCACTTGCATGTGCATTTACTCGACACATGTAAGGATGACAACATGCTAGGTCACAATTATGACTGGGGAAATACACATCACTGGCACCATCACTCCAGTGACACATCCACACACACCTCTGACTCACGTGGCATACATGCAGATGGACACACACATCGCAAGACATGCCACACGGGGACCAATGCGTGCACACACAGACACTGGTACTCACCACTAAGCAAAGAAGTCACGTATGAGCCGAGTCCGGATGTCCTCTTGCGGCTCCACATCCTCCACATCACTAGCCCCATTGCCAAGCCCTTCGTCCTCCACGGGTGGATGGTCCTGATCATCTTGATCCAGGATGAGTGGCACAGCTTTCTCAACTGCCATGTTGTGCAGCATGCAGCAGACCATGAAGATTTTGCAGACCTTTGCCGGGGCATATGGGAAGGCGCCGCCGGTCTTGTGGAGGCATCAGAATCGGCTCTTCAGGAGGCCAAATGTCTTCTCTATCACTTGCCTTGTCCGGCCATGGGCGGTGTTGTAGCGGAGCTGGTCCGGCGTGATGGGGTTGCGGAGAGGTGTGATCAGCCATGGCATGTTGGGATAGCCACGTCCCCTACATGGAAACCACATGGACATAAGTAGGACAGGAGAAGCGGTCGTGCTGGAAGTCTACGCAAAATACAGGACAGACAGAGTGTACCCACCAACAACACATGCTCGTTCGTTGCGCAGCTGCGTCATCATTTCAGGCACCCTGCTACGCCACATGATGTAGGCATCGTGTGCTGATCCTGGAAAACGAGCACAGACATGTGAAATCACCATGTTGGACAGACACACCACAAGGGCATTGATGGAGTGGTAGTGCTTGCGAATCCTGTACGCTACCTCCTGTGCCTGTGGTGGTACCAAAGCCACATGTGTCCCATCTATGGACCCAATGACATAGGGCATCCCTCCCAGGGCATAGAATCCACGCTTGACCCCAGTCAACATTTCAGAGGTTGGGAAATGGATGAACTCATCCAGGTGAAGCAACATGGCCTCTAAGAAATCATGCAGCACACGGCAGAACATGCTCTGGGACATGCCACCAACATGAGCTATGGTATTTTGAAAGGTACCCGTGGCAAGAAAATGTAGGGCTGCCATTACCTTCAGCTTGGGTGTCAGTGCCGTAGGATACCTGTGCAGCGGTTGCAGGTGTGGTGCCAGTCTCGCCGTCAACTCCAGAATCAACGGTTGGGGGAAGCGGTAGCACCGGATACAGTCATTCTCCCGCATGGCAGCCAAGTCCGGAATTGGTCGGGGAAGAGGCGGCGCTCTGCAGTAATTTGGAAGTGACAAGGAAGAGTGAGTGCACTACAACAACAATTTATATGTACTGAGCACATGTTAATCTGTCAATACACATATACGACATACGGAGTCAGGTATGTGCCACATGCCCTGGACATGTATGGCTGGCAGGTGACACTCCTACCAAGACCCAGCTACACACGGAGATTGTGAACCTCCACATGCCATGGCATGGGATTAGCTGTGTCCCAGTGTAAGTGAACAGCCAGACGCAACACAGGAGTGACATACATCCACACATCAGCAGAAGTAGGATGTCGATTGCAGAGACTGGTAGCGGAACACTAGAGCCACAGGTCACATGACATTACACTAGGACAGCCCACACACCTTGCCAATAAGGTGTACATGTGCTGACTCACCACACATTCATAGAGAGGATGCAGACATGTCCTTGTTACGCTACTCCGTGTCCCATGCATACATACGCACCTCACATCCGATACCACATGTGGCCTGGTGTGCGTAACTGTGTGCCTTGTCCATTTACACACAGACACATGTTGGTTGCTGCAACAGCTGATGCTTTTGAGGGAGCTCCAACATCAACCTAATGGGAACACACCACACATACATGACATAGACACATCGTGCACTGTGGGTAGTGACATGTCTGGTGTGGTAACCCCTGTAGCGGGCATCAGGGGACACTTGCGTGTGTTGTTGACTGTGCCATGCCAGTGACGCTCATCCCAAGTGTGCAGTACGACATGCACACATGTCAAAGGAGTTAAGGGCATGCCTGGCACACATTGCACTGTCACACATAACATCTGTACACATCTCATCATACATCTGTTGCCTTCTCGACTCAGGAGTAATGTGCCACATCACAGCCTTTCACACCTGTGCCCCACACATGTAGTACTGGCCAGATAATGCCTTGATGTCCATCCATGGACAAGTATGTCAGCCCTATTCCTTCCTGTGTGCTGCCTGTCACCATTGTGATGTGTGAAAGGCACCGTACTTTCGCTAAGAGGGCCTGTGTCCGTTCCCTATCACTATGGGAGTGCTGCCGTATGTGTACCCATAGTGATAGTGAGCGTACGCACGCGTGTACGGTCCGTACCACTATGGGTACTCATACGCGAGCACACCCATAGTGATACGGACCGTACACGCGTGCGTACGCTCACCTTCACTATGGGTGTCCTCGCGTATGCGTACTCATAGTGGTACGGACCGTACACGCGTGCGTACGCTCACTTTCACTATGGGTGTCCTCGCGTATGCGTACTCATAGTGGTACGGACCGTACACGCGTGCGTACGCTCACTTTCACTATGGGTACGCATACGCGAGAACACCCATAGTGAAAGTGAGCGTACAGGCGTGTGTACGGTCCGTACCACTATGAGTACGCAAATGCGAGGCCCATCCACACTTCCCACTCCCATGCCTGTCCCACGTACACCCAGACGTCAGCATGCACCCACCACAACAGACACAGGCACCACACCAGCAGGGAAGGTCATACGCACACCTCCTGGCACTCACACACAGGGTGAAGTAGGCACACCCACTGGGTCGGGGGGCAAACACAAGTCATGCAGCCAGAGTGGGAGTCCGCATTCCACCCAATCCACTCCCTCCAATCCCCTACCCTCAGCTCTCCTGGCCACATATCCGGCAAGGACTCCTTCATGGCCGCTCTGTCCCTGAGCCCCACTGTGACACCACCCCGCAAGCGGTCAAGGGAGTCCCCGGTCAGGGTGGTTGAGTCCCCCCCCTGTCCACACCCTCCCCCAGTGGCGCTGCGACCCATCCCTCCGCCCCCCCTCCTTGGGGCCTGTGATTCCTTCGGGTGCAGGGGAGACACTGGAGGACCTTGCTAAGGTGTGCAGCGAGATCCTGGCCTCCGCCTTTGGCCCTGCCCCACCCCCTGTGGTGGAGTCCTCCATCCCTGCACCCACGACGCCTACCCTTCGCCCTCATGTCCCTGCGGTGCCTGGTCCTTCCCCCCCACATGATGCCCTCCCCGCTGTGGAAGACAAAGGAGTCTGACTGTGCAGGCAAGCTAGGGGACATGCGTCCCACTGTGTCCCCCATCCAGCCGTGACTCATGGACTGCCCTATGGGCTTTGTAAATATTGAACTTTATCCACACAAACATTTCTTTGTAATGCTGAATTAAGCCAATTTTTTTTTCCTTAGATCACTACTGCTTTTCTGGTATTGCTGTTGGTGGGGCTGCTACATGATTTTGGGTGGTGAACATGTGTTGGGTGTGTGGGAAATGTAGTAGTGTGCTGGTCATAGGGGGGACCCTGGTATCTGTGTGCCATCACAAGGTGTTAGCTAAGTGTCTTTGTTCATGTAAGCAGTTACTGCATGGTGAAATTGTCCCAAGGTGTGTTCCTTCCTCTGTGTACCCTGACATCTACCCTGCAGGGTGTTTCCACTACGTGGTGCTGAGCTGTGTCTACATCAGCTGGGGGTGTGACGGACTCCTTCAACTTTGCACATGCATGCAGAGCGATGTCTCCACCTGCATCATTTGTGGCATCCTTGGTGATCACTGTACTTGTGTATGTAGTCTGTTGACATGACTTCATGTGGACATGTTCCCTTTTAGGCTGTATGCATGTGTATACTCCCAGCCTCGCACACATGTGGTACATGTACTGCAGGATCTTTGTGCACCTGACTGACATTTGTGGGCATTGGATCTGTGGGTACTCCACCCTTTTCTTTGCAGGGGCACTGCTGTGAGTGTTAGGCACCCACCCCTCCTATGTCTGGGCACTGCTGGGGGGACTCTACACCCACCCCTCCTGTGTCTGGGCACTGCTGGGAGGACTCTGCACCCACCCCTCCTGCATCTGGGCACTGCTGGGAGGACTCTGCACACACCCCTCCTGTCTCTGGGAACTGCTGGGAGGACTCTGCACCCACCCCTCCTGTGTCTGGGCACTGCTGGGAGGACTCTGCACCAACCACTCCTGTGTCTGGGCACTGCTGGGAGGACTCTGCACCCACCCCTCCTGTCTCTGGGCACTGCTGGAAGGACTCTGCACACACCCCTCCTGTGTCTGGGCACTGCTGGGAGGACTCTGCACCCACCCCTCCTGTCTCTGGGCACTGCTGGGAGTGATAGGCACCCACCACTCCTATGTCTGGGCACTGCTGGGAGGACTCTGCACACACCCCTCCTGTCTCTGGGCACTGCTGGGAGGACTCTGCACCCACCCCTCCTGTGTCTGGGCACTGCTGGGAGGACTCTGCACACACCCCTCCTGTGTCTGGGCACTGCTGGGAGGACTCTGCACCCACCCCTCCTGTCTCTGGGCACTGCTGGGAGGACTCTGCACCCACCCCTCCTATTTCACGATATGTACGCTTAGAACATACACGGGTGTGGGTTAGCTCCATGCATACGAGGTGGGGGTGCGTGTCGTACATACACTGTTGGGGTGGGGTACGCTCCATACGTATGCGGGTGAAGGTACGGGTCGTACTTACACTGTTGCGGTTGGGGGTACGCTCCATACGTACGCGTGTGAGGGTACGTGTTATACATACACTGTTGGGGTGGGGGGTACGCTCCATACGTACGCGGGTGAGGGTACGGGTCGTACTTACACTTTTGCGGTTGGGGGTACGCTCCATACGTACGCGTGTGAGGGTACGGGTCGTACTTACACTGTTGGGGTGGGGGTACGCTCCATATGTACGCGGGTGAGGGTACGGGTCGTACTTACACTGTTGCCGTTGGGGGTACGCTCCATACGTACGCGTGTGAGGGTACGTGTCGTACATACACTGTTGGGGTGGGGGGTACGCTCCATACGTACGTGGGTGAGGGTACGGGTCGTACTTACACTGTTGCGGTTGGGGGTACGCTCCATACGTACGCGTGTGAGGGTACGGGTCGTACTTACACAGTTGGGGTGGGGGGTACGCTCCATACGTACGCGGGTGAGGGTACGGGTCGTACTTACACTGTTGGGGTGGGGTGACGCTCCACACGTACGCGTGTGAGGGTACGGGTCGTACTTACACTGATGGGGTGGGGGGTACGCTCCATACGTACGCGGGTGAGGGTACGGGTCGTACTTACACTGTTGGGGTGGGGGGTACGCTCCATACGTACGCGGGTGAGGGTACGGGTCGTACTTACACTGTTGGGGTGGGGGGTACGCTCCATACGTACGCGGGTGAGGGTACGGGTCGTACTTACACTGTTGGGGTGGGGGGTACGCTCCATACGTACGCGGGTGAGGGTACGGGTCGTACTTACACTGTTGGGGTGGGGGGTACGCTCCATACGTACGCGGGTGGGTGTACGGTCCGTACATATGCGTCCCCACGCTATGTGATGCTTGTGCGGGCCGTACCCAGGCCTTTGCCACGTGGGTACAGCCGTCCCGCCATTGTTGGGATGACGTAGGTGTGGGCGGGGTATGACTCGTACCCACGCTCTTAAGGCGTGGGTACGGGACGTACCTGTATTGTTGTGTTGTCGGTTCGCGTCGTCAGGCACTTCTGTTGTGGCGGACGCTGGCTTTGCTGGACACGCCCCTACCCCCTTGTAGTGACCAGGGCCTGGGGTCAGGTATGTCCAGGGCATTTGTGCTGTGTGACTTTGGTGGGGGTTTTGTGGCCTGCCCCTGGTCCTGCCCCTCCCGCCCCCTTTCCCCCCTCCCTTTGTTGTTCTGACCTTCTGCGGCGTCTGCGTCCGAACCTGTAGAGGAGGTCGACTGCTATGAGGGCCGGGATGACACGTAGGTTCGGGTCCATGTCTGTCCGTCGCGTACAGGTACTCCTTGTTTGCGTCGTCCTGATTTCCCGGCAGTTTTTGGCATCCGGAAAATATTCACCGTGCGGGATGACGTCGGTGCGAATCGTGATTCCTGGTTCGTGAATGGCAGGCTGCGTGCGTCCCGACGTCACGTCGGCGCTTTCCCGGATCACATTTGTATGTTTATTTTCGTCGGTCGGGGTTTTGTACGATTCGTACGGAAATGGAGTTTCCGTGCGAATCGTAATTCCATGTTTGTATATTTTGACGACCGGGTACGCGTCGGACGGAGAATATGCTCCGTCCGACGGTTCGTACCCGGTTGTTACCGGATCGTGATCGGCACCTAAGCTGTTGCAAGGACTAGACCCTTGCAGAGTGAGAAAACATACTGGTTTGCAAGGTCATTCTCTGGCTTGTCTTTCTAGGAAAGTTTGTCAAAGTGTTTTTCACCATTTCAGAATGCTGGCAGTACATCATACTCAAATGCGGAAGTTAGTGCGAAGGTTGTATTATGCAAAAAGTCCAGCACTAAAGTTAAGTGAGTTGAACAGTGCTCTTTTGCATGGGTCAGTATCAGATGTGAAGCACGTCTGTGAGGATATTGAGTTTTGTTACTTTGGGCCTCAGCAAGAGAGTGAAGAAACTGACACATTAGTAGAACAAAATGTTGAAGACAATGTAGAACCCGTAATTACAGAAAAATTTGAGGATGAAATCACAAAGTTTAAGGTAATTTCAGGTGAAAGACCAAATGTTTCTTGTATTTGTTGTCGGCGAAGTCACTATAAAAATCAGACTAGGGGTGTCAATCTGTATTTTAAAAGTGAAATAGAAGATAATGATAAGTGGATGGAATTTGCAACTTATTGGTTGGTAGAGGATTGTTTTGATTTGGGATGTGAGCAGCGTATTTGCAAATATTGTTATAACAAATTAGATGAGAATAAAATGCCTGCTAGACATGTTCATAATAATATAGAGTTGGTTGCTATTCCTCCAGAGCTGATAGATTTAAATACGTATGAGTCTATTCTCATACAATGTGTTCACCCGTTTCAGGCTATTGTTCGTATGGAGCCCAAAACAAGTAAATTACCTCCATCAGATTTGCAAAGAGGATTGAAAGGAAGAGTTGTGTATTTACCATTAGATGTACGGACAAATATTGAAACTATTGGTGTAGATGATGCAGAAAATGAGCCACTAGTCATTCTAGTTAATGGTGTTCCTACTAAGAATAAGAATATCTGGCAAGAGTTAGTGGATGTTAGAAAAGTGCAAAAGGCATCATTGTATCTGTTAAAAAATAATGAGTACTATAGAAATGTGTTTGTTGGAGAAGAAGAAATAGATTTAGCAGCAGATACTAAAACATTAAGTGGACAAATTGAAAAAGTGGACATGTCCAGATGTGAACATTACAGTGTACATCCACTTCATTCCAAAGAGGTGATGGGGAATACGATTGAGTTGTTTCAAATGAAAAAAAAGCAACAGAAAGTCCCATGAGTGTACGGGAAGAGAGCTTGGAAGCTCGTTGTTTCCCGCAGTTGTTTCCAACAGGAAAAGGTGGACGATATGATGAACGTCCTGTGCAGATTCCTGCATCTGAATATCGGACAACAAGATTATATGCAGACGATCCAAGATTTCGTCAATGTATCCCTTATATGTTTCATCTTCTGTTTGAAAGTGACTTGTCTGGACTTTCATATGCAGTAAATCACATTTTAAAAACTGGAATGCATCTTCATAATGTAACTGCAAAGGATTTTATGGATAAAGTGCATCAGAGAGATGATCATTAGAATCTCAGTTGATTAATCTGATGGCATGTCAGCGTGGGACTAATGAATATTGGTACCGTCGACATGGAGAACTGAAATGTATGCTACGGAACTTGGGAACTCCTACATGGTTCGATACACTAAGCTGTGCTGAGTATGCTTGGGATGATTTACTTGAATTTCTTCGAGAGGCAAATTCCAATATAAAAAATATTGAATACAAGACACCTGGAGAATTGTGCTCTTTGGATCCTGTCAATGTAAGCAGATATTTCAATCATTGATTTGAAGCTATGATGTCTTTCATCTGCAATAAAAAGAATCCTCCTCTTGGAGAAGTTGTGGATTTCTTTTGGAGAAAGGAGTATCAAGCAAGAGGTGCTCCTCACATACATATGTTGTTATGGGTCAAGGACACCCCCAAATTTGGAACAGATTCAGATGAAACTGTTTTGTCTTTCATTGAAGATTATGCTACATGTGCTCTTCCCAATAGCAGAGAAGACAAAAATTTTAAACAACAAGTCTTACGATTTCAAAGCCACAGGTATGGAAAATACTGTAGACGAAAGTACAAGTCAAAGGATAAGTTCTATACCAAATGTCGTTTTGGATTCCCACGTCCTGTATTATCCAAAGGAAGAGTGAACAGTTTTATGTCAGCTGTACGAAATACCATCACAAGAAAGTCTCCGAAAAACACCTACAACTTAAGAAGAAGCGAAGAATCAAAATACATAAATGACTACAATCCAGTTATTTTATCCATGTGGAACGCTAACATGGATATTCAGTATGTTGCGGACAATTCCATTGCTGTTGCTCGATGTGTAACGTCTTACATTACTAAATCAGAAAAGACTGAATTGAAAGAAATGTGGGAAGAGATTTATCACAAGAAGACTCTAAGTAAGAAATTATACAGTTTCAGTTTGAAGATGTTATCGCATCGTGAAATTGGAGCATATGAACGTTCAGATAGGTTATCATCTGCAAGTCTACATTCCAAAAGTAGAAGAATCATTTGGGTGAGTCTAGGTCTTGCAGGAATGCGAAATCGGGTACTGAGATCTGCCCAAGAAATGTAATATTTAGCAGAAAATGATCCTGAAAGTAAAGATATTTTGAAAACCAATATGTTGGACACATACTATCCAAATAGAAGTCATCATCTTGAGAACATGTGTCTCTATGAAGTGCTGTAAAACTATACTTTTAAATGGAATACTACAGAGAACATCAACGATGGAAAATAGGCAGTGATTGGTTCTGAAGGATGTCTGGTGAAACAAAGGAAAGGAAATTTAATTAATCACAGAAAACTGAGTTGCGACACTGCTGACTAAAGGGAATTTTACTATTTAGCCCTTTTGCAAATGTTCAAACCATGGCGTTCAGAACTGGAATTACTTGGAGATTTTCCCAGCTATGAAGATTAATTTAATGCTTCTAAAGATAGCATACAATGTAGCGCTTTCGCAAAATATGTCAAAATGCTGAATGATGAAATTGATCAAGAGGCTATAATTG
This sequence comes from Triturus cristatus, assembly GCF_964204655.1. Taxonomy (NCBI): domain Eukaryota; kingdom Metazoa; phylum Chordata; class Amphibia; order Caudata; family Salamandridae; genus Triturus; species Triturus cristatus. Next base: position 1,620,720,116 of record NC_140589.1, on the reverse strand, counting down.
CAGCTGAGATTGCTAGAGACAGTTCTCAAGACAGTCAAAGTTCTGCTGCACTGAGTCAAGATCCACTAGGACAACCAATTGTTGAAAATGAAGCAGCGATTGCAATGAATGAGGTGGAAACAGCAATGTATCAAGCACAAGAAGATGCAATACAATTAGGAAACTTGGAAGAGCAACTAAATGTTGAACAGAAACAAATATATCAGCAAGTAAAAGAGCAGATTGGCCATGAATTACTTCATGAAAAGAGAGGGTGCTCATGTACATCATTTCAACCTATCCGAATGTATGTGAGTGGTCAAGCTGGAACAGGAAAAAGTTTCCTAATTAAAGTAATTACAAGTTATCTGCAAAAAACAACTGAGTCACATTTGTCTTGTGTTGTCACTGCTCCAACTGGGTTGGCAGCACATAACATTAAAGGAATTACTTTACATCGCTTACTAATGCTACCAGTAGAGCATGAGAACAAATTGGAATACCACAAGCTATCTGGAGAAGCTTGTTGTGAAGTTTCAAGAGTCCTGAAGAAAATGAAAATTCTCATTATTGATGAGGTAAGCATGGTTTCAAACTTGATGCTTGCCTTTGTGCATTTAAGAATGCAGCAAAATCTTAAAACAGAGTATGACGTGTTATTTGGAGGAAAACACGTCATCGTTTTTGGAGATCTACTGTAACTGACTCCGGTAAAAGGACAAACAGTATTTAAAACACTTGCTCATGAAGATACCAGAAAGTCTCTTGGCAGTGTTGGTAATGTGAACATTTGGAGTAATTTTGAATGCAAAGAACTGACAACAAATATGCGACAGGCAAATGATGCTGAATATGGAAGTATTCTTCAAGATATAAGAATTGGAATTCTTTCGAATAAAAGGGAAAGAAGCTTTGGAGAGTCGATTACTTTGCAATGTCTTTCCAAATGAAAATGCAGTTCCTGCAAAAGTGTACGTGGAAATTGCTAAAAATAAGTCAGTGATTTGCTTAATGCCAACACTGCATGAGTGTTCAATATTCAACGAAGAATTATTCAAACTGGAAAATGACGAAATTGTAAAAATGGAAGCCATTGATAAAATACTGCATGAAGGAATCACTATTATTTTGAAGGGTAAGTTGAGATCAAAACTGGATTGTTTAGAAAAAAAATATCTAAAACTGCTGGTTTAGAAAAAACACTTTGGTGCCGATTACGATCCTGGAAAAAAATTCCCCGTACGACTCGTATCCGGTCTTTTCACCGTACGAATCGTACAAGTGCCGTACAAACTGGCAAGTACGATTCGCATGGGAAAAAGTCCATACGAATCGCATTGGGAATTATTCCCCACATGTCCTCGGGTCGGAAAATGTGTCCGACACGTCCTCGGACGATTTACCGTACAAATGTGAAAAGTGAAGTCCGACCGCGGAAGTACGATCCATCCCGTGCGTCCGATGTTACAACCGTATGGAAAAAACACAGTCCGCACCGAACTCCCATAGCAACCATGGAGACATGTGCCCGCATACGCGTCCAACAATCCCCCCAGCCCTCCCATGTACGAGTCGAATCCCCACCCGTGTATGTACACCCATGTAGGTACGAGACGTACCCCCACCCGTGAATGTATGGAGCGTACCCCCACCCCAACCGTGTATGTACGGACCGTACCCCCACCCCAACCGTGAATGTATGACCCATACCCTCACCCGCGTACGTTTGGAGCGTACCCCCACCCCAACAGTGCATGTACGGACCGTACCCCCACCCCAACAGTGTATGTACGACCCGTACCCTCACCCGCGTATGCATGGAGCGTACCCCCACCCCAACCGTGTATGTACGGACCGTACCCCCACCCCAACCAAGTATGTATGACCCGTACCCTCACCCGCGTACGTATGGAGCGTACCCCCACCCCAACAGTGCATGTACGGACCGTACCCCCACCCCTACAGTGTATGTACGACCCGTACCCTCACCCGCGTATGCATGGAGCGTACCCCCACCCCAACCAAGTATGTACGGACCGTACCACCACCCCAACCGTGTATGTACGACCCGTACCCTCACCCGCGTATGTATGGAGCGTACCCCCACCCCAACAGTGCATGTACGTACCGTACCCCCACCCCAACCGTGTATGTACGACCCGTACCCTCACCCGCGTACGTATGGAGCGTACCCCCACCCCAACCATGTATGTACGGACCGTACCCGCACCCCAACCGTGTATTTAGGACCCGTACCCTCACCCGCGTACGTTTGGAGCGTACCCCCACCCCAACCGTGTATGCACGTACCGTACCCCCACCCCAACCGTGTATGTATGACCCGTACCCTCACCCGCGTACGTATGGAGTGTACCCCCACCCTAACCGTGTATGTACGTACCGTACCCCCACCCCAACCGTGTATGTACGACCCGTACCCTCACCCGCGTACGTATGGAGCATACCCCCACCCCAACAGTGCATGTACGGACCGTACCCCTACCCCAACAGTGTATGTACGACCCGTACCCTCACCCGCGTATGCATGGAGCGTACCCCCACCCCAACCGTGTATGTACGGACCGTACCCCCACCCCAACCGTGTATGTACGACCCGTACCCTCACCCGCGTACATATGGAGCGTACCCCCACCCCAACAGTGCATGTACGTACCGTACCCCCACCCCAACCGTGTATGTACGACCCGTACCCTCACCCGCGTACGTATGGAGCGTACCCCCACCCCAACCGTGTATGTACGTACCGTACCCCCACCCCAACCGTGCATGTACGTACCGTACCCCCACCCCAACCGTGTATGTACGACCCGTACCCTCACCCGCGTACGTATGGAGCGTACCCCCACCCTAACCGTGTATGTACGGACCGTACCCCCACCCCAACCGTGTATGTACGACCCGTACCCTCACCCGCGTACGTATGGAGCGTACCCCCACCCCAACCGTGTATGTACAACCCGTACCCTCACCCGCATACGTATGGAGCATACCCCCACCCCAACCGTGTATGTACGTACCGTACCCCCACCCCAACCGTGTATGTACGACCCGTACCCTCACCCGTGTACATATGGAGCATACCCCCACCCCAACAGTGCATGTACGGACCGTACCCCCACCCCAACAGTGTATGTACGACCCGTACCCTCACCCGCGTATGCATGGAGCGTACCCCCACCCCAACCGTGTATGTACGGACCGTACCCCCACCCCAACCGTGTATGTACGACCCGTACCCTCACCCGCATACGTATGGAGCGTACCCCCACCCCAACAGTGCATGTACGTACCGTACCCCCACCCCAACCGTGTATGTACGACCCGTACCCTCACCCGCGTACGTATGGAGCGTACCCCCACCCCAACCGTGTATGTACGTACCGTACCCCCACCTCAACCGTGTATGTACGTACCGTACCCCCACCCCAACCGTGTATGTATGACCCGTACCCTCACCCGCGTACGTATGGAGCGTACCCCCACCCCAACCGTGTATGTACGGACCGTACCCCCACCCCAACCGTGTATGTACGACCTGTACCCTCACCCGCGTACGTATGGAGCGTACCCCCACCCCAACCGTGTATGTACGTACCGTACCCCCACCCCAACCGTGTATGTACGACCCGTACCCTCACCCGCGTACGTATGGAGCGTACCCCCACCCCAACAGTGCATGTACGGACCATACCCCTACCCCAACAGTGTATGTACGACCCGTACCCTCACCCGCGTATGCATGGAGCGTACCCCCACCCCAACCGTGTATGTACGGACCGTACCCCCACCCCAACCGTGTATGTACGACCCGTACCCTCACCCGCGTACATATGGAGCGTACCCCCACCCCAACAGTGCATGTACGTACCGTACCCCCACCCCAACTGTGTATGTACGACCCGTACCCTCACCCGCGTACGTATGGAGCGTACCCCCACCCCAACCGTGTATGTACGTACCGTACCCCCACCCCAACCGTGCATGTACATACCGTACCCCCACCCCAACCGTGTATGTACGACCCGTACCCTCACCCGCGTACGTATGGAGCGTACCACCACCCTAACCGTGTATGTACGGACCGTACCCCCACCCCAACTGTGTATGTACGACCCGTACCCTCACCCGCGTACGTATGGAGCGTACCCCCACCCCAACCGTGTATGTACGACCCGTACCCTCACCCGCGTACGTATGGAGCGTACCCCCACCCCAACCGTGTATGTACGTACCGTACCCCCACCCCAGCCGTGTATGTACGACCCGTACCCTCACCCGCGTACGTATGGAGCGTACCCCCACCCCAACAGTGCATGTACGGACCGTACCCCCACCCCAACAGTGTATGTACGACCCGTACCCTCACCCGCGTATGCATGGAGCGTACCCCCACCCCAACCATGTATGTACGGACCGTACCCCCACCCCAACCGTGTATGTACGACCCGTACCCTCACCCGCGTACGTATGGAGCGTACCCCCACCCCAACAGTGCATGTACGTACCGTACCCCCACCCCAACCGTGTAAAACGACCCGTACCCTCACCCGCGTACATATGGAGCATACCCCCACCCCAACCGTGTATGTACGTACCGTACCCCCACCCCAACCGTGTATGTACGTACCGTACCCCCACCCCAACCGTGTATGTACGACCCATACCCTCACCCGCGTACGTATGGAGCGTACCCCCACCCCAACATCCTAAGTACGTAGCGCACGCCAGGCCCCAACACCAGCACCTTCACCCAACATCGCGCATTTACCAAGCCAGACACAAGGACAGCACTGTACAACTAAATTCCCGAAGTACACACCGTACAAACGCTAAAAACGCACATACACAACCAGGACAAAGCAAAACAACACAAGAATACACCATTTGAATGGCACAAAGCCACAAAACATGTCCAACAAGCACAAAAACAACACATTCACTGACCTGCAACTGCCAAAATCCCAAACAGAGGCCCAAAACACAACCACTCCTTATAACACACCCACCCAAACTTCAAACACAGCCACACCCACCAATGGACCAATAAAAAGGGCCCACAGACACAAACCATGAGCCTTTGCAACAGACTCACTGCTGCCAGACCCCACAGACAACCTACAGCACCATACTTGAACCTTTACTACACCTTACACTTGCACACCTTCACACACCCACCTTCACAAACACCCCCTCATCACATTCACACACACACCTGCACAACCACACCCACACACCCACAACCATCCACACCCACACCCCTCACCATGGCCACTTACAAGAATCCAAAGTTCACTAGCCGAGAGTTGGAGGTCCTTGTCGATGAAATCCTCAGAGTCGAGCCACACCTCTTTGGAACATTGGTCAGACAGACCAGCATTTCAGAAAAAACAGCCATGTGGCAGACGATTGTCGATGCTGTGAATGCTGTTGCGGCCACCAGAAGGACCAGGCATGAATGCCAAGCCAGGTGGTACGATCTGCGGAGGAGGGTCCGAGCCAAAATGACCGACGACCACAACCAGGCCAACGTCACTGGAGGAGGGCCGCCCCGCAGACGCGTACTATACCATCCCTGGGAGGAGAGGGTGATGGCCATACTGCCGGTGGTGGCAGTGGACGGATTAGAAGGACTCCGAGACCCGGGTGAGTACACAAACAACTCACCTCACATGGGAGGAACGTCTTCCACAACCAAACTCACAAACAGGCACGCAACCACCCCAAGCTATCGCATGACTCAACCACACTCCATGAACACGCACATGCCACTGGCGCCACCATGCCCCATGCACCCAGCTGGACAATGCCAAGTCACAGGCCACAGAAAACACCAACACAAGACACGGTAAGCCGGATGGCGGGAGTGTGGGCCCCAAAAATCACATAGTGCAACTCAGAAGCAGACAACAATGCCCCCTGCCCATATGGCCTAGGTCACAGCCAGACAAACAGTGTGTCCCCACACAGGAAAGACTTGCCAGCAAATGGCGGACGCCTTGCATTAACATATGGGGGTGACGGCACGTTTTTTGCACATGACAGCAGATAATGAACAGCCAACACTGTGAAAGAGTGGCAGCACACACCACCACAGCAGCAGCGCAGACACAGACACTACACCCAATGGGTGCCTGGAGATCAGAAACAAACTCACATCAACAAGCCAAGGGCCATTCAAAGATCTGCTAAAAGTGTGTGCCCAGGAAGCTGGGCTGAGGTGACAGAGGGTGACACACAGAGGGAGGGAGAGGGGGACAGAGAGGGAGGGAGACACAGGGAGACGGACAGAGGGAGGAGGCTGACACACGGAGGGAGGGAGAGGGGGACAGAGAGGGAGTGAGAAAGGGACACACAGGGAGCCCAATTCAGCCTTGGGGGGTGTGGGAATGTCTGCTCGTCAGCAGGTGGACTGCGTGCATGTAGACAAGGGTGGCCAGTGCCAGAACCCCCCCTCTTCTCCATAGCAAAACACAGGGCCATGTCTCAAACTGTGCATGAGCACAACGCCAGCTACCTGCATTATCTAAGTGTGTGGATCCACTCCATGTGCCCACGTACAGAGCAACACGGAAGGCGCCAATGCATGGCTCGCCACACCTGCTCACTCCACTGCTGACTGCAGTCACAATTGACGCAGCAAGTAAGACTGTGCCACACATAGGTAAAGTCGCAAAAGCTGTGGCCAAGGGACATACCCATGCACAAGTGCACTGTGAGTGGAATGCAAGACATATCCAAATTCCCAGAGGAAATGTGCCAACTTAGAAACGAATGAAACATGGATGTTGCATGGAACAAAATTAACATTGTCTCTCTCACACACAGGTCAACGTCGTGGATCAGCCCCCAACACTGGGGGGGAAGACTCACAGGACCCGGCTCGGCGGGATGACGGAGCCACCGGCAGCGACGACTCTCACCACTCTGTGGACGAACCCGACCCCGACCAACCTTGCCCCTCTGGTGTCCAACGACCTGCAGCACCTGCATCAGGTACAACTGGGCCAACCACCCACCTCCACTCCTGCCACATCCCAGGAGACACCCAGGATCCCTGCCCCACCACCACAATGCAGCCAGGCTGGCCAGGAGGGACACGGTCTACCGGGCACCCAGGAGGAGGCAGGAGACAACGCCAATGCCACCCCTCAGGGGTCCCGGAGACCCGATGTGTCCACAAGGGCAGGCCAGGTGCAAGTGGGCAGGGGTGGTGGGAGTGGAGGACGGCGGAGGCGCGAGCCTGACCAGTTGGCTGCGGAACCGGTATATTCCCATGTCAGAAACATCCTGGACACATACCGGCAGGACACCACGGGCATGGCCCAGGTTGTGTCCATCCTCGAGGAGATCAAGACCCAGCAGGCCCAGCAACATGCGGAGCAACATGCCTGTCTACTGTGACACCAAGGGCGGATGGAGGACAGACAGGCTGAGCTCGTGACGGTGTTCACGGGAATTCACAGGACACTCCGTCGGATAGCCGACAACATGGGCAACCCTCCCTGTGCCACCAGGCGTAGAACATCACCACCCACAGGGAGGGATCAGGAGGAGGAGGAGTCATCCGACGGAGCTTCCCAAACATCGTCACGGCCTGCTTCTGAGGGTCCCCGCAGGAGGGCGGGTCGTCCATGGAAAAGACCGTGAGGGTCGGCGCAACAGCACCATCTCCCAGGACACCTGGCCTGGCACCTGGCCCACTGGACCAACAGCAGCACAGCAGCAAAAGACATTCTCTGCCACATGGACTTGCTGGTCACTGTCTGACCAATGTTGACAAAGACTGTGGCATGGACTCTGAGGATTTTCAATGGCAAGGACACCAACTCCCCTATTGAACTTTGGATTCCACACACCCGGAAAGCCCCTCATGTCATACCCCCCCCCCCACGTACCCCAACCAAAATAAAAAGTTACACGATAAAGAGATGATGCCTACATTTTGCATTATTACCTTACATGTGCCTTGTAAAGTCTAACCATGCCTGAGTTCTCATTTGACTTCAACCATCCACACCCTGGGGCCTGAGTCTGGCACAGGACACACATGGGTCACAATGTATTAGGCAAGACGGACATGGAGCACCATACACACCCGTGATGGGCCCAACCAGCTGAGGGGGTGGCCGCACAACCGTGCCGACAGACATATTGAGTACAGCGACAGCCATGCGCAGTGGTCAGGGATCATGTGGAGTGTCCTGGGGGGCACCCAGGTATGTGTGGACAGGTGGCAGAACCATGTCCTGCAAGCTTGAGTCAGGTGGATGCAGAGAATGGTGGCCTGGCCAATGTTGGATGCATGGGAATGGCACATGTCGCAATACCCACACAGTCATGGACATCATGCACAATACACAGTCTAATCCCACACAAACAGCTTGCATCTTGCTACTCGACACATAGACACATAGCCACTATCACGGAAAACCATGCCAGACATGCCGGATGCACCGTGGCAACACACCAGCATTGACTGAGAATAGGCACCTTGGAGGCATAGGGACACCTTTATTATTCATGTATTTGGGAATGGAGAGGCAACTCGGAGTACACATGAACAGGTCATGTGGAGTAACATGTGGGTCCAACACTGGAACCCCCCTTCTGCAGCACAAATGCGTGATAGCCATGGAACTGGCACACAAGTGTCGGGTAACAGCTAAACACCCCCTGCTGCTCACGGAGAGGCTGCCATACACCATTGATCCTCTGATGTGGATGTCCCACACCATGTCAAGCCAATGCAAGCCAATGCAAACCGTATGTGTCCGAGGGCAGTGTTACACACATTGATGCCATCATCACAATCCACTATCCCATCACAGATGACTGGCAACAAGTCTGACCATCTATTCAGGTCTACACAGCTACATGTCATGTGTCCCATGGTGATGCGACATGTCTGCAGAGGAACCAAACATCGACAGGGGCAGTGTGCACACATCGTAAACAACTGCCACACCCAATACACCTCTGATGCATCCCTTACCCTAAGGAGACTTCCAAACTTGTCCGTGCGTGTAACGCTGAGTCAGCACACGATGACGTGTCCATGAGGAATAGCAGTGCCACAACAATGCAACCAGCAGACGGCATGCGCAAGTACCTGGGGATGAGAGACACACAAGAAGTCAGCCACAAAAAGCACAGCCACTTGCATGTGCATGTACTCGACACATGTAAGGATGACAACATGCTAGGTCACAATTATGACTGGGGAAATACAACCATCACTGGCACCATCACTCCAGTGACACATCCACACACACCTCTGACTCACGTGGCATACATGCAGATGGACACACACATCGCAACACATGCCACACGGGGACCAATGCGTGCACACACAGACACTGGTACTCATCACTAAGCAAAGAAGTCGCGTATGAGCCGACTCCGGATGTCCTCTTGCGGAACCACATCCTCTACATCACTAGCCCCATTGCCAAGCCCTTCGTCCTCCACGGGTGGATGGTCCTGATCATCTTGATCCAGGATGAGTGGCACAGCTTTCTCAACTGCCATGTTGTGCAGCATGCAGCAGACCATGAAGATTTTGTAGACCTTTGCCGGGGCATATGGGAGGGCGCCGCCGGTCTTGTGGAGGCATATGAATCGGCTCTTCAGGAGGCCAAATGTCCTCTCTATCACTCGCCTTGTCCGGCCATGGGCGGTGTTGTAGCGGAGCTGGGCCGGCGTGATGGGGTTGCGGAGAGGTGTGATCAGCCATGGCATGTTGGGATAGCCAGCGTCCCCTACATGGAAACCACATGGACATAAGTAGGACAGGAGAAGCGGTCGTGCTGGAAGTCTACGCAAAATACAGGACAGACAGAGTGTACCCACCAACAACACATGCTCGTTCGTTGCACAGCTGCGTTATCATTTCAGGTACCCTGCTACGGCTCATGATGTAGGCATCATGTGCTGATCCTGGAAAACGAACACAGACATGTGAAATCACCATGTTGGACAGACACACCACAAGGGCATTGATGGAGTGGTAGTGCTTGCGATTCCTGTACGCCACCTCCTGTGCCTGTGGTGGTACCAAAGCCACATGTGTCCCATCTATGGACCCAATGACATGGGGCATCCCTCCCAGGGCATAGAATCCACGCTTGACCCCAGTCAACAGTTCAGGAGTAGGGAAATGGATGAACTCATCCAGGTGAAGCAACATGGCCTCTAAGAAATCATGCAGCACATGGCTGAACATGCTCTGGGACATGCCACCAACATGAGCTATGGTATATTGAAAGGTACCCGTGGCAAGAAAATGTAGGGCTGCCATTACCTTCAGCTTGGGTGTCAGTGCCGTAGCATACCTGTGCAGCGGTTGCAGGTGTGGTGCCAGCCTCGCCGTCAACTCCTCAATCAACGGTTGGGGGAAGCGGTAGCACCGAATACAGTCATTCTCCCGCATGTCAGCCAAGTCCGGAATTGGTCGGGGAAGAGGCGGCGCTCTGCAGTAATTTGGAAGTGACAAGGAAGAGTGAGTGCACTACAACAACAATTTTTTTGTACTGAGCACATGTCAATCTGTCAATACACATATGCGACATACGGAGTCAGGTATGTGCCACATGCCCTGGACACGTATGGCTGCCAGGTGACACTCCTACCAAGACCCAGCTACACACGGAGATTGTGAACCTCCACATGCCATGGCATGGAATTAGCTGTGTCCCAGTGTAAGTGAACAGCCAGACGCAACACAGGAGTGACATACATCAACACATCAGCAGAAGTAGGATGTCGATTTCAGAGACTGGTAGCGCAACACTAGAGCCACAGGTCACACGACATCACACTAGGACAGCCCACACACCTTGCCAATAAGGTGTACATGTAATGACTCACCACACATTCATTGAGAGGATGCAGACATGTCCATTTTACGCTACTCCGTGTCCCATGCATACATACGCACCTCACATCCGATACCACATGTGGCCTGGTGTGCGTAACAGTGTGTCATGTCCATCTACACACAGACACATGTTGGTTGCTGCAACAGCTGATGCATTTGAGGGAGCACCAACATCAAGCTAATGGGAACACCCCACACATACATGACATAGACACATTGTGCACCGTGGGTAGTCACATGTCTGGTGTGGTAACCCCTGTAGCGGGCATCAGGGGACACTTGCGTGTGTTGTTGACTGTGCCATGCCAGTGACGCTCATCCCAAGTGTGCAGTACGACATGCACACATGTCAAAGGAGTTAAGGGCATGCCTGGCACACATTGCACCGTCACACATAACATCTGTACATATCTCATCATACATCTGGTGCCCTCTCGACTCAGGAGTAATGTGCCACATCACAGCCTTTCACACCTGTGCCCCACACATGTAGTACTGCCCAGACAATGCCTTGATGTCCATCCATGGACAAGTTTGTCAGCCCTATTCCTTCCTGTGTGCTGCCTGTCACCACTGTGATGTGTGAAAGGCACCGTACATTCGCTCAGAGGGCCTGTGTACGTTCCCTATCACTATGGGAGTGCTGCCGTATGTGTACCCTTGCCTGCACATCTCTGGATTCTACGAGCCAGCTGCTGCTACTGATTCCCTGGAACCATGTCAAGGTCTGTGGAGAGGGAACAGCCTTTCACCCTGGAGGAGAACCTGGCTTTGCTGGATGTGATCCTCCCACAGTACCCCATGCTGTATGAGCGACCAGGGTATCAGGTGAGTGCAGAGTCTACTAGCACAGACTGTGTCCCTTGTTTGTGACTGTGACTTCTGGCATTGTGTCCAGGTGTGACACACATGCTATGTACTGAAGGGGCCTGGCCCAGGTGAGGAAACGCTGGCAGGATATCCGGTGCTGGACGCGGAGGATCGCACGGGTCCTGCTGGGGGACTCACCTGAGACCCATAAGAACCGCGGGCGCCGCCGTCTGACCCACATCCACAAGCGTGTGCTGGCGGTGGTATTTCCAGACATGGACAGGCGCTTACGGGAGAAGCAGCAGCAGGAAGGGGGTAGGTACATGTGTATTTGTTGTGTGTCACCAGCATATGTAAGTGCACAGTTGCATGGATACACTGCCAGGGTTTAAAGGTGCTGTGCAGATCCAGTTACCCACAGTATAGCGGTGCTCTCCTGCCTCCCTTTCCCTCCTTGCAATGTTTTCCCTGGTCTGTGTGTAGTCACTCCTTCACAAGGTTATCTAGGATGGCACTTTCTCCACGTGAACTATGCCTGTAGCATCATGTGTGGGGGTGGTGTGTAACAGGTTTTGGGACCTTGCCTGTGCCCTGTCCAGTTCAGTACTTGTGGGTTCCATGTCAGTTGGCACTGATGCTGAGTCCAGACATGGGAGTTAGTCTCTCAAGTGTCATGCCTTACAGCACGCATGTCCTATGTTGTGGCCTGTGACATGATGTGCATGAGTGTGCGATACGCATAGTGCAGGGATGGTGGCGTGTGTTGCAGTCATTCCCATTCAGGACCATGGAATTGTGTGGCCACTACTGTCCCCTGGGGCATATTTTCCTAGGTGTCATGTGTGTCATCACAAAATGTGGACACTCTCAGTGTCTACAGCATAGGTTGTGCTCTGTGCCATTGTCCCCTGGCACCATGTATATTGACGTAAAATGTAGTACAAGTGTCCACTGTACAGCCTGACCTGATTTTCCTTGTTCATACTCACGGTGGCCAGTGCCTGTGTGTCTTGTTACAATCATCTGATGCTGCCCATTTGTACATGATTATTTGGACAGGCGCACCTTGGGTATTTGGTGTCCAATCTTGCATTAATCCAGCCCATGTGTATTTCACCCAGACTAAGAGATGTAAGTGCTTCCTGTGTCTCAACAAATTGTCTCATGTAGGGGGTGGTTGGTGCGGGCAAAGCCTACATGTCAAAACCTGATATCTCCTTGCTAGGTCTGGACAGTGTGTGATGTTTGTCTGCACATGCACTCAAGGTGCAGTGAGCCAGTCATGGTGGGCATGTTTTCAGCATTACCTATGCAGCATGTGCCTCAAGTTCATGGATATGGTCCCTGCTCATCCCTATTTTCGGCAACGCTGTGTAGTGCAGATGCAGTGCTGGATTGTCCCCAGGGCCTGGCTCCTCTGTCAAACTCCATTTCATGTCATTTGCTATTGTGTCATGCTCTCCATAGTTTTTCAGTGGCATGGTGGGTCAACCAACTGTGTGTTGCATGCCCTACATCTGTACCTTGTTTTGTAGATGTTACTGATCTTTCTTTTCAGACTATGCACTGTAACCTATGTAAATTGGACTCATGTGACATATGTGTACAGGTGTATGATTAATTGCTGTCTCTTCACCTTGCCCACAGCATCGTCGGGGGACACGGAGGGAGACATGAGCACAGACGGAGCGGAGGGACCGAGCACCAGTGCCAGCGGTGACATCGTGCCTGGCACATCGAGTGGAACTGAGGCGGAGGAGAGTGAGGCCGAGGACCTGTCCACTGGCACGACAGAATATGAAGCTGACGGGTCCGAGGATGATCTCTCCGAGTGGGCGGAGGCTGCACCAGCAGCTGACTGCAGCACAACATCTCTCCCCGCCCCTTTCATTGCCATCAGCCGCCTCCCACTTGCTCGTGTCCCTTCTCAGCGTGCCCAGTCACCACATGTCTCCTTCCTGCCAGGCACCGCACCCCCTGCCCCTGTTTCCACTGCTGCCGCCAATGCCGAGTCTGTGGACATCCAGCGTCAGGGTGGTTGAGTCCCCCCCTGTCCACACCCTCCCCCAGTGGCGCTGCGACCCATCCCTCCGCCCCCCCCCCCCTCCTTGGGGCCTGTGGTTCCTTCGGGTGCAGGGGAGTCGCTGGAGGACCTTGCTAAGGTGTGCAGCGCCATCCTGGCCTCCGCCTTTGGCCTTGACCCACCTCCTGTGGTGGAGTCCTCCATCCCTGCACCCACGACGCCTACCCTTCACCCTCATGTCCCTGCGGTGCCTGGTCCTTCCCCCCCACATGATGCCCTCCCCGCTCTGGAAGACGAAGGAGTCTGAGTGTGCAGGCAAGCTAGGGGACACGCGTCCCACTGTGTCCTCCACCTGGATGTGAACTTTGGATTGCCCTATGGGCATTGTACATTTTGAACTTTCAAGGGACAAACACATTTTTTTGATGCTGAATAAAGCAATTTCTTTTTCGTTAGTACACTACTGTCTGTCTGGTATTGCTGTTGGTGGACCTGCCCCATCATTTTGGGTGGTGATAATGTGTTGGGTGTGTGGGAATTGTAGTCTTGTGCTGGTCATAAGGTGGATCCTGGTATCTGTGTGCCATCACAAGCTGTTGGCTACATAACTTTGTTCATGTACGCAGTTACTGCATGGTGTCATCATCCCAAGGTGTGTTCCTTCCTCTGTGTAACCTGACATCTTCCCTGCAGGGTCTTTCCAATATGTGGTGCTGAGCTGTGTCTACATTGGCTGGGTGTGTGACGGACTCGTTACACTTGGGCCATGCATGCTGAGCGATGTCTCCACCTGCATCATTCGTGGCGTCCTTGGTGGTCACTGTACTTGTGTATGTAGACTGTTGCCATGACTTCATGTGTACATGTTTTCTTTTTGGCGCTATGCATGTGTATACTCCCAGCCTCGCACACATGTGGTACATGTACTGCAGGATCTTTGTGCACCTGACTGACATTTGTGGGCATTGTATCTGTGGGTACTCCACCCTTTTCTTTGCAGGGGCACTGCTGTGAGTGTTAGGCACCCACCCCTCCTGTGTCTGGGCACTGCTGGGAGTGATAGGCACCCACCCCTCCTGTGAATGGGCACTGCTGGGAGGACTCTGCACCCACCCCTCCTGTGACTGGGCACTGCTGGGAGGACTCTGCACACACCCCTCTTGTGACTGGGCACTGCTGGGTGGACTCTGCACCCACCCCTCCTGTGACTGGGCACTGCTGGCAGGACTCTGCACACACCCCTCTTGTGACTGGGCACTGCTGGGAGTGATAGGCACCCACCCCTCCTATGTCTGGGCACTGCTGGGAGGACTCTGCACCCACCCCTCCTGTGACTGGGCACTGCTGGGAGGACTCTGCACCCACCCCTCCTGTGTCTGGGCACTGCTGGGAGTGATAGGCACCCACCCCTCCTATGTCTGGGCACTGCTGGGAGTGATAGGCACCCACCCCTCCTATTTCTGGGCACTGCTGGGAGGACTCTGCACCCACCCCTCCTGTGACTGGGCACTGCTGGGAGGACTCTGCACCCACCCCTCCTGTGTCTGGGCACTGCTGGGAGGACTCTGCACCCACCCCTCTTGTGACTGGGCACTACTGGGAGGACTCTGCACCCACCCCTCCTATGTCTGGGCACTGCTGGGAGGACTCTGCACCCACCCCTCCTGTGACTGGGCTCTGCTGGGAGGACTCTGCACACACCCCTCTTGTGACTGGGCACTGCTGGGAGGACTCTGCACCCACCCCTCCTGTGACTGAGCACTGCTGGGAGGACTCTGCACCCACCCCTCTTGTGACTGGGCACTGCTGGGAGGACTCTGCACCCACCCCTCCTATGTCTGGGCACTGCTGGGAGGACTCTGCACCCACCCCTCCTGTGACTGGGCACTGCTGGGAGGACTCTGCACCCACCTCTCCTGTGTCTGGGCACTGCTGGGAGGGATAGGCACCCACCCCTCCTATTTCAGGATATGTGCGCTTAGAACATACACGGTGTGGGTTCGCTCCATGCATACGAGGTGGGGGTACGGGTCGTACTTACACTGTTGGGGTGGGACATATACGTACGCGGGTGAGGGTACGGGTCGTAATTACACTGTTGGGGTGGGGGGTACGCTCCATACGTACGCGGGTGAGGGTACGGGTCGTACTTACACTGTTGGGGTGGGGGTACACTCCATGCATACGGGGTGGGGGTACGGGTCGTACATACACTGTTGGCATGGGGGTACGCTCCATGCATACGGCGGTGGGGGCACGTTCTGTACGTACACCGTTGGCATGGGGGTACGCTCCATGCATACGGGGGTGGGGGTACGGGTTGTACAGACAGGGTTGGGTTGGGGGTACGGTACGTACATACACGGTTGGGGTGGGGGTTCGCTCCATACGTATGCGGGTGAGGTTACGGGTCGTACATACACGGTTGGGGTGGGGGTACGGTACGTACATACACGGTTGGGGTGGGGGGTACGCTCCATGCATACGTGGGTGAGGGTACGGGTCGTACTTACACTGTTGGGGTGGGGGGTACGCTCCATACGTACGCGGGTGAGGGTATGGGTCGTACTTACACTGTTGGGGTGGGGGTACGCTCCATGCATACGCGGGTATGGGTACGGGTCGTACATACACGGTTGGGGTGGGGGGTACGCTCCATGCATACGCGGGTGAGGGTACGGGTCGTACTTACACTGTTGGGGTGGGGGGTATGCTCCATATGTACGCGGGTGAGGGTACGGGTCGTACTTACACTGTTGGGTGGGGGTACGCTCCATGCATATGCGGGTGAGGGTACGGGTCGTACATACACGGTTGGGGTGGGGGTACGCTCCATGCATACGGGGTAGGGGTACGGGTCGTACATACACTGTTGGCATGGGGGGTACGCTCCATGCATACAGCGGTGGGGGCACGTTCCGTACGTACACTGTTGGCATGGGGGGTTCGCTCCATGCATACGGGGTGGGGGTACGGGTCGTACATTCACAGTTGGGGTGGGGGTACGCTCCATGCATACGCGGGTGAGGGTACGGGTCGTACTTACACTGTTGGGGTGGGGGGTACGCTCCATACGTACAGGGGTGAGGGTACGGGTCGTACATACACGGTTGGGGTGGGGGGTACGCTCCATGCATACGCGGGTGGGGGTACGGTCCGTACATATCCGTGCCCACGCTATGGAATGCTTGTGCGGGCCGACCCAGGCCTTTGCCACGTGAATACAGCCGTCCCGCCATTGTTGGGGTGACGTAGGTGTGGGCGTGGTACGACTCGTACCCACGCTCTTAAGGCGTGTAAGTACGACACGTACCCCCACCCGCGTATGCAAGGAGCGTACCCCCATGCCAACAGTGTAAGTACGACACGTACCCCCACCCGCGTACATATGGAGCATACCCCCCACCCCAACAGTGTAAGTACGACACGTACCCCCACCCGCGTATGCAAGGAGAGTACCCCCCATGCCAACAGTATACGTACGATACGTACTCCCACCCGCGTATGCATGGAGCGTACCCCCCACCCCAACAGTGTAAGTACGACACGTACCCCCACCCGCGTATGCAAGGAGCGTACCCCCCATGCCAACAGTGTAAGTACGACATGTACCCCCACCCACGTACGTATGGAGCGTACCCCCACCCCAACAGTGTAAGTACGACACGTACCCCCACCCACGTATGCAAGGAGCGTACCCCCCATGCCAACAGTGTACGTACGACACGTACCCCCACCCGTGTATGCATGGAGCGTACCCCCCACCCCAACAGTGTAAGTACGACACGTACCCCCACCCGCGTATGCATCGAGCGTACCCCTCACCCCAACAGTGTAAGTACGGCACGTACCCCCACCCGCGTATGCATGGAGCGTATCCCCCACCCCAACAGTGTAAGTACGACACGTACCCCCACCCGCGTATGCAAGGAGCGTACCCCCCATGCCAACAGTGTAAGTACGACACGTACCCCCACCCGCGTACGTATGGAGCGTACCCCCACCCCAACAGTGTAAGTACGACACGTACCCCCACCCGCGTATGCAAGGAGCGTACCCCCCATGCCAACAGTGTACGTACGACACGTACCCCCACCCGCGTATGCATGGAGCGTACCCCCCACCCCAACAGTGTAAGTACGACACGTACCCCCACCCGCGTATGCAAGGAGCGTACCCCCATGCCAACAGTGTAAGTACGACACGTACCCCCACCCGCGTACGTATGGAGCGTACCCCCACCCCAACAGTGTAAGTACGACACGTACCCCCACCCGCGTATGCAAGGAGAGTACCCCCCATGCCAACAGTGTACGTACGATACGTACTCCCACCCGCGTATGCATGGAGCGTACCCCCCACCCCAACAGTGTAAGTACGACACGTACCCCCACCCATGTATGCATGGAGCGTACCCCCCCACCCCAACAGTGTAAGTATGACACGTACCCCCACCCGCATATGCAAGGAGCGTACCCCCATGCCAACAGTGTAAGTACGGCACGTACCCCCACCCGCGTACGTATGGAGCGTACCCCCCACCCCAACAGTGTAAGTACGACACGTACCCCCACCCGCGTATGCAAGGAGCGTACCCCCCATGCCAACAGTGTAAGTATGACACATACCCCCACCTCGTATGCATGGAGCGAACCCACACACGTGTATGTTCTAAGCGTACATATTGTGAAACAGGAGGGGTGTGTGCAGACTCCTCCCAGCAGTGCCCAGAGACAGGAGGGGTGTGTGCAGAGTCCTCCCAGCAGTGCCCAGAGACAGGAGGGGTGGGTGCCTATCACTCCCAGCAGTGCCCAGAGACAGGAGGGGTGGGTGCAGAGTCCTCCCAGCAGTGCCCAGACACAGGAGGGGTGTGTGCAGAGTCCTCCCAGCAGTGCCCAGTCACAAGAGTGGTGGGTGCAGAGTCCTCCCAGCAGTGCCCAGAGACAGGAGGGGTGGGTGCCTATCACTCCCAGCAGTGCCCAGACATAAGAGGGGTGTGTGCAGAGTCCCCACAGCAGTGCCCAGACACAGGAGGGGTGGGTGCCTATCACTCCCATCAGTGCCCAGAGACAGGAGGGGTGTGTGCAGAGTCCTCCCAGCAGTGCCCAGACACAGGAGGGGTGTGTGCAGAGTCCTCCCAGCAGTGCCCAGAGACAGAAGGGGTGGGTGCCTATCACTCCCAGCAGTGCCCAGAGACAGGAGGGGTGGGTGCAGAGTCCTCCCAGCAGTGCCCAGACACAGGAGGGGTGTGTGCAGAGTCCTCCCAGCAGTGCCCAGTCACAAGAGTGGTGGGTGCAGAGTCCTCCCAACAGTGCCCAGAGACAGGAGGGGTGGGTGCCTATCACTCCCAGCAGTGCCCAGTCACAAGAGGGGTGTGTGCAGAGTCCCCCCAGCTGTGCCCAGAGACAGGAGGGGTGGGTGCCTATCATTCCCAGCAGTGCCCAGAGACAGGAGGGGTGGGTGCAGAGTCCTCCCAGCAGTGCCCAGTCACAAGAGTGGTGGGTGCAGAGTCCTCCCAGCAGTGCCCAGAGACAGGAGGGGTGGGTGCCTATCACTCCCAGCAGTGCCCAGAGACAGGAGGGGTGGGTGCAGAGTCCTCCCAGCAGTGCCCAGACACAGGAGGGGTGTGTGCAGAGTCCTCCCAGCAGTGCCCAGACACAGGAGGGGTGTGTGCAGAGTCCTCCCAGCAGTGCCCAGTCACAAGAGTGGTGGGTGCAGAGTCCTCCCAGCAGTGCCCATGGAACGCAAAGGGTGGAGTAGCCACAGATACCATGCCCACAAATGTCAGTCAGGTGCACAAAGACCCTGCAGTACATGTACCACATGTGTGCGAGGCTGGGAGTATACGCATGCATAGCGCCGAAAAGAAAACATGTACACATGAAGTCATGTCAATAGTCCACATACACAAGTACAATGACTACCAAGGATGCCACGAATGATGCAGGTGGAGACATCGCTCAGCATGCATGTGCAAAGTTGAAGGAGTCCGTCACACACCCAGCTAATGTACACACAGCTCAGCGCTAAATATTGGGAACACCCTGCAGGGAAGATGGCAGGGTACACAGAGGAAGGAATACACCTTGGGACAATTTCACCATGCAGCAACTGCATACATGAACAGAGAAACATAGCTAACACCGTGTGATGGCACACAGATACCAGGGTCCCCCCTATGACCAGCACACTACTACATTTCCCACACACCTAACACATGAACACCACCCACAACCATGTAGCAGCCCCACCAACAGCAATACCAGCAAAGCAGTAGTGTTCCAAGGGAATAAAATAAATTGCTTTATTCAGCATGATCCAAAAAATCTTGTTTGTAGGAAGTTCAATATTTACAAAGCCCATAGGGCAGTCCAGAAGTCACAGCTGGATGGGGGACACAGTGGGATGCGTGTCCCCTAGCTTGCCTGCACAGTTAGATTCCGTCGTCTTCCACAGGGGTGAGGGCATCATTTGGGGGGGAAGGAACAGGCACCGCAGGGACAGGATGGCGAAGGGTAGGCGTTGTGGGTGCAGGGATGGAGGACTCCACCACAAGGGGTGGGGCAGGGCCAAAGGTGGACTCTAGGAGCTCGCTGCACACCTTAGCAAGGTCCTCCAGGGAATCCCCTGCACCCGAAGGAACCATAGGCCCCAAGGAGGGGGAGGGGTCAGAGGGATAGGTCGCAGCGCCACTGGGGGAGGGTGTGGACGGGGGGGGGAATCAACCACCCTGACCGGGGACTTCCTTGACCGCTTGCGTGGTGGTGTCACTGTGGGGCTCAGGGACAGAGCGGCCATGAAGGAGTCTTTGGGGGAGATGTGGCCAGGAGAGCTGAGGGGAGGGGATTTGGAGGGAGTGGATTTGGTGGAATGCGGACTCCCACTCTGGCTGCGTGTCACACGTTTGCCCCCCGACTGTAACGCCCTGAACGTCTCAGGATCGTTTAACAGACACGACAATGAGGACGCAACCACTAGTGAAGGGTTAGTTGTTTTAATGAAGGCAAATATAATACAAAGAATAAACAAAAGTTATAGTCACTGGAATCCTCCAGGCTAAGTACGTTACCAGCCCACAGCACGGATGGTCCTAACCGTCCTCTGCATATACGCCGGTCCCGGCGTATGCCAACAGAGGGCAGAAATGAAATGGCCGACAATGCCAATCGGTAGGCTGTGAGGGGCACGAAGAGTGTTGGGGAGAATCGAGGAGTCAGGGAAACACCCAGCCGGGGTCTCTACCTGAAGGGAGCAGCCGCTCAACCTCTTCCTCAGACTGCACCGGGACGCGGAGTCACCTCCTGGTGATGCGTCACGATACCCCAATCACAAGCAAGAAGACTGAACCGAGAGCAGCCGCTCGATCGATCCTGTGGACTTCCGAGTCTGTAACGCGGCAAACACCTCCTGGTGTGCGTTACAGCTGGCAGTCCCTGTGTCTCTGGTCGGGCTGGGAGTTACGACTCCAACCAGCAAAAGCGCCACTGCGCTTGGACTCAGCCGAGTCAAAAAGCGAAGCTCAATGGTTGACCGGTAGAGCTTCCGGGTCCTTCACAGGTGACGATGGGGCAAGACACGGCCCAGGGAGTAACGACTCGACCTACCTCCGTTCTTGCCTTACTGGAGCACCACTCCGGAACACTGCTCTTCACGAAGCAGGTACGTCGGTGTGAACACAATATCCGACAGCGTTGTACCTCCCGGTTCCTCCCTTTATAGGGCGTGTTTTCCTTGAGTTATGTAACAGCTCTCCTGTTTACATAAGGGCGTGTTTCCTTGAGTTATGTAACAGCTCTCCTGTTTACATAAGGGCGTGTTTCCCTTGAGTTATGTAACAGCTCTCCTGTTTACATAAGGGCGTGTTTTCCTTGAGTTATGTAACAGCTCTCCTGTTTACATAAGGGCGTGTTTCCCTTGTATGACAGGAATTCTTGACACCGACCCAGTGAGTGTGCCTACTTCACCCTGTGTGTGCGTGTCAGGAGGTGTGCGGTGGACCTTCCCTGCTGGTGTGGTGCCTGTGTGTGTTGTGGTGGGTGCATGCTGACGTCTGGGTGTACGTGGGACAGGCATGGGAGTGGGAAGTGTGGATGGGGCAGGGGTTGGGGGTGGGACGTAGCGCTGCAGGAGACCCACTGCTGCAGTCAGTGTCGAGTCTATCGACCTCAGCAAGCTGCGTTGGTCAGCCTGCGATGAATGAATGCCCTCCAAGTATGCCTCCATGTTGTTGAGGACCTGGCTGTGGCCATGGAGGACATTAAGGATCGCAGCCTGACCAATCTGCAACTGCCGCTGGATGTCCACAGACTCGGCATTGGCGGCAGCAGTGGAGACAGGGGCAGGGGGTGCGGTGCCTGGCAGGAAGGAGACATGGGGTGACCGGGCACGTTGGAAAGGGACACGAGCAAGTGGGAGGCGGCTGATGGCAATGGAGGGGGCGGGGTGCGATGTTGTGCCGCTGTCAGATGGTGGTGCAGCCTCCGCCCACTCGGAGAGATCATCCTCGGACCCGTCAGCTTCATACTCTGTTGTGCCAGTCGACAGGTCCCCGGCTTCACTCTCCTCCGCCTCAGTCCCACTTGATGTGCCAGCCCCGATGTCACCACTGGCACTGGTGCTCGGCCCCTCTGCTCCGTCTGTGCCCATGTCTCCCTCCGTGTCCCCCAACGATGCTGTGGGCAGGGTGAAGAGACAGAAATTAATCATACACCTGTATACATATGTCACATGAGTCCAATCTACATAGGTTACAGTGCATAGCCTGAAACAAAAGAAGAGTTACATCTAAAAAACAAGGTACATATGTAGGGCATGCAAGACACAGTTGTTTGACCCACCATGCCACTGAAAAACTATGGAGAGCATGACACAATAGCAAATGAGATGGAATGGAATTTTGACTGAGGAGCAAGGCCCTGGGGACAATCCAGCACTGCATATGCACCACACAGCGTGGCAGGAAATAGGGATGAGCAGGGACCATATCCAGGAACAAGAGGCACATGCAGCATAGGTTATACTGAAAACATGCCCACCATGACTGGCTCACTGCACCTTGAGTGCATGTCCAGACAAACATCACACACTGGCCAGTCCTAGCAAGGAGATATCAGGTTGTGACATGAAGGCCATGCCCGCACCACCCACCCCCTACATGAGACAATTATTTGGAGACACAGGAAGCACTTACAACCCTTAGTCTGGGTGAAATACACATGGGATGCAACAATTCAAGATTGCACACAAAATACCCAAGGTGCGCCTGTCCAAATAATCATGTACAAATGGGCATCATCAGATGATTGTAACAAGACACACAGGCAATGTCCACCGTGAGTATGAACAAGGAAAATCAGGTCAGGCTGTACAGTGGACACTTGTACTACATTTCACGTCAATATACATTTGGCCAGGGGACAATGGCACAGAGCACAACCTATGCTGTAGACACAGAGATTGTCGACATATTCGGATTACACACATGATACCTAGGAAAATATGCCCCTGGGGACAGTAGTGGCCACACAACTCCATGCTCCTGAATGGGAATGACTGCAACACACGCTACCATCCCCGCACTATGCGTACCGCACACTCATGCACATCATGTCACAGGCCACCACATAGGACATGCGTGCTGTAAGGCCTCACACTTGAGAGACCAACTCCCATGTCTGGACTCAGCATTAGTGCCAAATGACATGGAACCCACAAGACCGGAACTGGACAGGGCACAGGCAAGGTCCCAAAACCTGTCACACACCACCCCCACACATGATGCTGCAGGCATTGTACACGTGGCGAAGGTGCCAGGCTACATAACCTTGTGACGGAGTGACGTCACACAGACCAGGGAACACATTGCAAGGAGGGGAAGGGAGGCAGGAGAGCACTGCAATACTGTGGGTAACAGGATCTGCACAGCACCATTAAACCCTGGCAGTGTATCCATGGAACAGTGCACTTACAAATGCTGGTGAAACACAACAAACACACATGTACCTACCCCCTTCCTGCTGCTGCATCTCCTGTAAGCGCCTGTCCAAGTCTGGAAATACCACCACCAGCACACGCTTGTGGATGTGGGAGAGACGGCGGCGCCCGCGGTTCTCATGGCTCTCAGGTGAGTCCCCCAGCAGGACCCGTGCGATCCTCCGTGTCCAGCACCGGATATCCTGTCAGCGTTTCCTCACCTGGGACAGGCGCCGCTTGCGACCATCCGCACTCCTCACGGCACTGACGGCAGTCAGCCAGATCTGCTCCTTGGCAGAGGCGCCTACCTGTGAGGATGAACAAGTGACACTACATCAATACACCTGCAACATGTCACAGAGACACATATGAGAACAAATTAGCTGGTTACAACAAGGCATGTCATGCAGCCAACGCATTGCACCTTTGCCATAGGGACATACTCATCTGGGGAAGGGCAAAAGCAGTACGTGCCAGTGAAAGTACACAGGTGGAATGAGGGCAAAGACACAATCAATTATCAAGGCTCACACTGTGCATCACACCCACCCCTCCTGCGTCTGGGCACTGCTGGGAGGACTCTGCACCCACCCCTCCTGACTCTGGGCACTGCTGGGAGTGATAGGCACCCACCCCTCCTGCGTCTGGGCACTGCTGGGAGGACTGCACACACCCCTCCTGACTCTGGGCACTGCTGGGAGTGTTAGGCACCCACCCCTCCTGTCTCTGGGCACAGCTGGGAGGACTCTACACCCACCCCTCCCGACTCTGGGCACTGCTGGGAGGACTCTGCACCCACCCCTCCTGACTCTGGGCACTGCTGGGAGTGATAGGCACCCACCCCTCCTGACTCTGGGCACTGCTGGGAGGACTCTGCACCCACCCCTCCTGTGTCTGGGCACTGCTGGGAGGACTCTGCACACACCACTCTTGTGACTGGGCACTGCTGGGGGGACTCTGCACACACCCCTCCTGACTCTGGGCACTGCTGGGAGGACTCTTCACACACCCCTCCTGACTCTGGGCACTGCTGGGAGGACTCTGCACCCACCCCTCCTGACTCTGGGCACTGCTGGGAGTGATAGGCACCCACCCCTCCTGACTCTGGGCACTGCTGGGAGGACTCTGCACCCACCCCTCCTGTGTCTGGGCACTGCTGGGAGGACTCTGCACACACCACTCTTGTGACTGGGCACTGCTGGGGGGACTCTGCACACACCCCTCCTGACTCTGGGCACTGCTGGGAGAACTCTGCACACACCCCTCCTGACTCTGGGCACTGCTGGGAGTATTAGGCACCCACCCCTCCTGTCTCTGGGCACTGCTGGGAGGACTCTACACCCACCCCTCCTGACTCTGGGCACTGCTGGGAGGACTCTGCACCCACCCCTCCTGACTCTGGGCACTGCTGGGAGTGATAGGCACCCACCCCTCCTGCGTCTGGGCACTGCTGGGAGGACTCTGCACACACCCCTCCTGACTCTGGGCACTGCTGGGAGTGTTAGGCACCCACCCCTCCTGTCTCTGGGCACTGCTGGGAGGATTCTACACCCACCCCTCCTGACTCTGGGCACTGCTGGGAGGACTCTGCACACACCCCTCCTGACTCTGGGCACTGCTGGGAGTGATAGGCACCCACCCCTCCTGCGTCTGGGCACTGCTGGGAGGACTCTGCACACACCCCTCCTGACTCTGGGCACTGCTGGGAGTGTTAGGCACCCACCCCTCTTGTCTCTGGGCACTGCTGGGAGGACTCTGCACCCACCCCTCCTGACTCTGGGCACTGCTGGGAGTGATAGGCACCCACCCCTCCTGACTCTGGGCACTGCTGGGAGGACTCTGCACCCACCCCTCCTGTGTCTGGGCACTGCTGGGAGGACTATGCACACACCACTCTTGTGACTGGGCACTGCTGGGGGGACTCTGCACACACCCCTCCTGACTCTGGGCACTGCTGGGAGGACTCTGCACACACCCCTCCTGACTCTGGGCACTGCTGAGAGTGTTAGGCACCCACCCCTCCTGTCTCTGGGCACTGCTGGGAGGACTCTACACCCACCCCTCCTGACTCTGGGCACTGCTGGGAGTGATAGGCACCCACCCCTCCTGCGTCTGGGCACTGCTGGGAGTGATAGGCACCCACCCCTCCTGACTCTGGGCACTGCTGGGAGGACTCTGCACCCACCCCTCCTGTGTCTGGGCACTGCTGGGAGGACTCTGCACACACCACTCTTGTGACTGGGCAC
Organism: Triturus cristatus; assembly: GCF_964204655.1. Lineage (NCBI taxonomy): Eukaryota > Metazoa > Chordata > Amphibia > Caudata > Salamandridae > Triturus > Triturus cristatus. The sequence goes on along the minus strand of NC_140589.1, from coordinate 1,620,694,189 downwards.
TGCTGGGGGGACTCTGCACACACCCCTCCTGACTCTGGGCACTGCTGGGAGGACTCTGCACACACCCCTCCTGACTCTGGGCACTGCTGGGAGGACTCTGCACCCACCCCTCCTGACTCTGGGCACTGCTGGGAGTGATAGGCACCCACCCCTCCTGCGTCTGGGCACTGCTGGGAGGACTCTGCACCCACCCCTCCTGACTCTGGGCACTGCTGGGAGTGATAGGCACCCACCCCTCCTGCGTCTGGGCACTGCTGGGAGGACTCTGCACCCACCCCTCCTGTGTCTGGGCACTGCTGGGAGGACTCTGCACCCACCCCTCCTGTGTCTGGGCACTGCTGGGAGGACTCTGCACACACCACTCTTGTGACTGGGCACTGCTGGGGGGACTCTGCACACACCCCTCCTGACTCTGGGCACTGCTGGGAGGACTCTGCACACACCCCTCCTGACTCTGGGCACTGCTGGGAGGACTCTGCACCCACCCCTCCTGACTCTGGGCACTGCTGGGAGTGATAGGCACCCACCCCTCCTGACTCTGGGCACTGCTGGGAGTGATAGGCACCCACCCCTCCTGCATCTGGGCACTGCTGGGAGGACTCTGCACCCACCCCTCCTGACTCTGGGCACTGCTGGGAGTGATAGGCACCCACCCCTCCTGACTCTGGGCACTGCTGGGAGGACTCTGCACCCACCCCTCCTGTGTCTGGGCACTGCTGGGAGGACTCTGCACACACCACTCTTGTGACTGGGCACTGCTGGGGGGACTCTGCACACACCCCTCCTGACTCTGGGCACTGCTGGGAGAACTCTGCACACACCCCTCCTGACTCTGGGCACTGCTGGGAGTATTAGGCACCCACCCCTCCTGTCTCTGGGCACTGCTGGGAGGACTCTACACCCACCCCTCCTGACTCTGGGCACTGCTGGGAGGACTCTGCACCCACCCCTCCTGACTCTGGGCACTGCTGGGAGTGATAGGCACCCACCCCTCCTGCGTCTGGGCACTGCTGGGAGGACTCTGCACACACCCCTCCTGACTCTGGGCACTGCTGGGAGTGTTAGGCACCCACCCCTCCTGTCTCTGGGCACTGCTGGGAGGATTCTACACCCACCCCTCCTGACTCTGGGCACTGCTGGGAGGACTCTGCACACACCCCTCCTGACTCTGGGCACTGCTGGGAGTGATAGGCACCCACCCCTCCTGCGTCTGGGCACTGCTGGGAGGACTCTGCACACACCCCTCCTGACTCTGGGCACTGCTGGGAGTGTTAGGCACCCACCCCTCTTGTCTCTGGGCACTGCTGGGAGGACTCTGCACCCACCCCTCCTGACTCTGGGCACTGCTGGGAGTGATAGGCACCCACCCCTCCTGACTCTGGGCACTGCTGGGAGGACTCTGCACCCACCCCTCCTGTGTCTGGGCACTGCTGGGAGGACTATGCACACACCACTCTTGTGACTGGGCACTGCTGGGGGGACTCTGCACACACCCCTCCTGACTCTGGGCACTGCTGGGAGGACTCTGCACACACCCCTCCTGACTCTGGGCACTGCTGAGAGTGTTAGGCACCCACCCCTCCTGTCTCTGGGCACTGCTGGGAGGACTCTACACCCACCCCTCCTGACTCTGGGCACTGCTGGGAGTGATAGGCACCCACCCCTCCTGCGTCTGGGCACTGCTGGGAGTGATAGGCACCCACCCCTCCTGACTCTGGGCACTGCTGGGAGGACTCTGCACCCACCCCTCCTGTGTCTGGGCACTGCTGGGAGGACTCTGCACACACCACTCTTGTGACTGGGCACTGCTGGGGGGACTCTGCACACACCCCTCCTGACTCTGGGCACTGCTGGGAGGACTCTGCACACACCCCTCCTGACTCTGGGCACTGCTGGGAGGACTCTGCACCCACCCCTCCTGACTCTGGGCACTGCTGGGAGTGATAGGCACCCACCCCTCCTGCGTCTGGGCACTGCTGGGAGGACTCTGCACCCACCCCTCCTGACTCTGGGCACTGCTGGGAGTGATAGGCACCCACCCCTCCTGCGTCTGGGCACTGCTGGGAGGACTCTGCACCCACCCCTCCTGTGTCTGGGCACTGCTGGGAGGACTCTGCACCCACCCCTCCTGTGTCTGGGCACTGCTGGGAGGACTCTGCACACACCACTCTTGTGACTGGGCACTGCTGGGGGGACTCTGCACACACCCCTCCTGACTCTGGGCACTGCTGGGAGGACTCTGCACACACCCCTCCTGACTCTGGGCACTGCTGGGAGGACTCTGCACCCACCCCTCCTGAATCTGGGCACTGCTGGGAGTGATAGGAACCCACCCCTCCTGACTCTGGGCACTGCTGGGAGTGATAGGCACCCACCCCTCCTGCATCTGGGCACTGCTGGGAGGACTCTGCACCCACCCCTCCTGACTCTGGGCACTGCTGGGAGTGATAGGCACCCAACCCTCCTGCATCTGGGCACTGCTGGGAGGACTCTGCACCCACCCCTCCTGTCTCTGGGCACTGCTGGGAGGACTCTGCACCCACCCCTCCTGACTCTGGACACTGGCTGGGAGACATCAGGCATTCCCTCCCCTGGGACCCCCCCTACAGTACATAGCATGTGTGTCACACCTGGACACAATGGCAGAAGTCACAGTCACAAAAAAGGGACACAGTCTGTGCTAGTAGCCTCTGCACTCACCTGATACCCTGGTCGCCCATACAGCAGGGGGTACTGTGGGAGGATCACATCCAGCAATGCCAGGTTCTCCTCCAGGGTGAATGGCTGTGACCTCTCCACAGACCTTGACATGGTTCCAGGGAATCAGGAGCAGCAGCAGTGTGGTAAAATCGAAGTATGTGCAGGCAAGTGATCCCTCATGGGACCTGGCTGCCTTATATCTGCCTTGCTGTCCTGTTTCATGCACAGGAGTACAGAGTGATTGGTCACTCACATTTGCATCCTATGTTTCCTCCAATCCCTTCAAACCTAGCACAGTCAGTGGGTTCTTATTGTGTTTTTTTCTTCAGCATGATGTCAACCCCACAAACACATTGCAACAAAGTAGATTCATTCCAACTGACTTCTGCTGTGCACCTTCCAGAACAAATTCTAACTTAAAACTTGGTCTCCATGACAACCAGCATGCATGTAGACCTTAATACTTGTCCCTCATGTGTCCCCTATGTGAATTTGAGCTTCACACACACGTACGGTGCGTTCCGGGGCCCTAGGGCACCCCAAATGCATAGCAACGGCCCGTACAGGCGTGTGTACGGGCCGTACCACTATGGGTACGCATACGCAAGAACACCCATAGTGGTGCGGCCCGTACACATGCCTGTACGTTCACTATCACCATGGGTGTCCTCGCGTATGCGCACTCGTAGTGATAGTGAGCGTACAGGAGTGTGTACGGGCCGTACCACTGCGAGTACGCATACGCGAGGACACCCATGGTGATAGTGAGCGTACAGGCGTGTGTACGGGCCGTACCCCTGCGAGTACGCATACGCGAGGACACCCATGGTGAGACGGCCCGTACACATGCCTGTATGTTCACTATCACCATGGGTGTCCTCGGGTATGCGTACTCGCAGTGGTACGGCCCGTACACACGCCTGTACGCTCACTATCACCATGGGTGTCCTCGCGTATGCGTACTCGCAGTGGTACGGCCCGTACACACGCCTGTACGTTCACTATCACCATGGGTGTCCTCGCGTATGCGTACTCGTAGTGATAGTGAGCGTACAGGCGTGTGTACGGGCCGTACCACTGCGAGTACGCATACGCGAGGACACCCATGTCACCATGGGTGTCCTCGCGTATGCATACTCGCAGTGGTACGGCCCGTACACACGCTTGTACGCTCACTATCACCATGGGTGTCCTCGCGTATGCGTACTCGCAGTGGTACGGCCCGTACACACGCCTGTACGCTCACTATCACTATGAGTACGCATACGCGAGGACACCCATGGTGATAGTGAGCATACAGGCGTGTGTACGGGCCGTACCACTGCGAGTACGCATATGCGAGGACACCCATGGTGATGGTGAACGTACGCACGCGTGTACGGGCCGTACCACTATGGGTGTTCTTGCGTATGCGTACTTACTGACCGTACACATGCCTGTACGCTCACCATCACTATGGGTACACATACGGCAGCACTCCCATAGTGATATGGGAACGTACACAGGCCCTCTTAGCAGCAGTACGGTGGTTTTCACACATCACAGTGGTGACAGGCAGCACACAGGAAGGAATAGGGCTGACATACTTGTCCATGGATGGACATCAAGGCATTGTCTGGGCAGTACTACATGTGTGGGGCACAGGTGTGAAAGGCTGTGATGTGGCACATGACTCCTGAGTCGAGAAGGCACCAGATGTATGATGAGATGTGTACACATGTAATGTGTGACGGTGCGATGTGTGCCAGGCATGCCCTTGACTCCTTTGACATGTGTGCATGTCGTACTGCACACTTGTGATGAGCGTCACTGGCATGGCACGGACACCAACATACGGAAGTGTCCCCTGAGGCCCGGTACAGGGGTTACCACACCTGACATGTCACTACCCACGATGCACGATGTGACTATGTCATGTATGTGTGGGGGGTTCAAATTAGGTTGATGTTGGAGCTCCCTCAAAAGCTGCAGCTGTTGCAGCAACCAACATGTGTCTGTGTGTAGATTGACATTGCACACTGTTCCGCACACCATGCCACATGTGGTATCGGATGTGAGGTGCGTATGTATGCATGGGACACGGAGTAGCGTAACAAGGACATGTCTGCATCCTCTCTATGAATGTGTGGTGAGTCATGACATGTACACCTTCATGGCAAGGTGTGTGGGCTGTCCTAGTGTAATGTCATGTGACCTGTGGCTCTAATGTTCCGCTACCAGTCTCTGCAATCTACATCCTACTTCTGCTGATGTGTGGATGTATGTCACTCCTGTCTTGCGTCTGGCTGTTCACTTGCACTGGTACACAGCTAATCCCATGCCATGGCATGTGGAGGTTCACAATCTCCGTGTGTAGCTGGGTCTTGGTAGGAGTGTCACCTGGCAGCCATACGTGTCCAGGGCATGTGGCACATACCTAACTCCATATGTAGCATATGTGTATAGACAGATTAACATGTGCTCAGTACTAATTAATTGTTGTTGTGGTGCACTCACTCTTCCTTGTCACTTCCAAATTACTGCAGAGCGCCGCCTCTTCCCCGACCAATTCCGGACTTGGCTGCCATGCGGGAGAATGACTGTATCCGGTGCTACCGCTTCCCCCAACGGTTGATTCTGGAGTTGACGGCGAGACTGGCACCACACCTGCAACCGCTGCACAGGTATCCTACGGCACTGACACCCAAGCTGAAGGTAATGGCAGCCCTACATTTTCTAGCCACGGGTACCTTTCAAAATACCATAGCTCATGTTGGTGGCATGTCCCAGAGCATGTTCTGCCGTGTGCTGCATGATTTCTTAGAGGCCATGTTGATTCACCTGGATGACTTCATCCATTTTCCTACCCCTGAAATGTTGACTGGGGTCAAGCGTGGGTTCTATGCCCTGGGAGGGATGCCCCATATCATTGGGTCCATAGATGGGACACATGTGGCTTTGGTACCACCACAGGCACAGGAGGTAGCGTACCGGAATCGCAAGCACTACCACTCCATCAATGCCCTTGTGGTGTGTCTGTCCAACATGGTGATTTCACATGTCTGTGCTCGTTTTCCAGGATCAGCACACGATGCCTACATCATGAGGCGTAGCAGGGTGCCTGAAATGATGACGCAGCTGCGCAACGAACGAGCATGTGTTGTTGGTGGGTACAGTCTGTCTGTCCTGTATTTTGCGTAGACTTCCAGCACGACCGCTTCTCCTGTCCTGCTTATGTCCATGTGCTTTCCATGTAGGGGACGCTGGCTATCCCAACATGCCATGGCTGATCACACCTCTCCGCAACCCCATCACGCCGGCCCAGCTCCGCTACAACACCGCCCATGGCCGGACAAGGCTAGTGATAGAGAGGACGTTTGGCCTCCTGACGAGCCGATTCCGATGCCTCCACAAGACCGGCGGCGCCCTCCCATATGCCCCGGCGAAGGTCTGCAAAATCTTCACGGTCTGCTGCATGCTGCACAACATGGCAGTTGAGAAAGCTGTGCCACTCATCCTGGATCAAGATGACCAGGACCATCCACCCATGGAGGACGAAGGGCTTGGCAATGGGGCTAGTGATGTGGAGGATGTGGAGCCGCAAGAGGACATCCGGACTCGGCTCATACGCGACTTCTTTGCTTAGTGGTGAGTACCAGTGTCTGAGTGTGCACGCATTGGTCCCCGTGTGGCATGTGTTGCGATGTGTGTCTCCACCTGCATGTATGGCAAGTGAGTCAGAGGTGAGTGTGGGTGTGTCACTGGAGTGATGGTGCCAGTGATGGTTGTATTTCCCCAGTCATAATTGTGACCTAGCATGTTGTCATCCATACATGTGTCGAGTACATGCACATGCAAGTGGCTGTGCTTTTTGTGGCTGACTTCTTGTGTGTCTCTCTTCCCCAGTTACTTGCTCATGCCGTCTGCTGGTTGCATTGTTGTGGCACTGCTATTCCTCATGGACACGTCATCGTGTGCTGACTCAGCGTTACAGGCACGGACACGTTTGGAAGTCACCTTAGGGTAAGGGATGCATCAGGGGTGTATTGGGTGTGGCAGTTGTTCACGATGTATGCACACTGCCCCTGTCGATGTTTGGTTCCTCTGCAGACATGTAGCATCACCATGGTACACATTACATGCAGCTGGGTACACCTGAATAGATGGTCAGACTTGTTGACAGTCATCAGTGATGGGATTGTGGAATGTGATGATGGCATCAATGTGTGTAACACTGCCCTCGGACACATATGGTTTGCATTGGCTTGACATGCTGTGGGACTTCCACATCAGCGGATCAATGGTGTATGGCAGGCTCTCCGTGAGCAGCTGGGGGTGTTTAGCTGTTAGCCGACACTTGTGTGCCAGTTCCATGGCTATCACGCATTTGTGCTGCAGAAGGGGGGTGCCAGTGTTGGACCCACATGTTACTCCACATGAACTGTTCATGTGTACTTCGAGTTGCCTCTGCAATCCCGAATACATGAATAAAGGTGTCCCTATGCCTCCAAGGTGCCTCTTCTCAGTCAATGCTGGTGTGTTGCCACGGTGCATCCGGCATGTCTGGTGTTGGACCCGGCCTCGCAGAACGGCCCTCCGTGCACCCGCACCACCGAAACCTGGTACCTGCAGCCCCAACCACCCGGCCCAGCCGGGCCTTCCTACCAGAACACCCGCACCCGGCCCGGACATCCTCGTCCATGGCCTCCCTCCTTTCGGCCACCCCGGGCCCGCATGCCCACTTCATGCGTCAAGATGGCCGCCCGGCCCCAGCGCGACCCTGGCCTAGCGGCGCCACTCCGGCTGGAGGACATCACACTTCCAGGGGGATGAGAGAGGGAGGAGCAGTTTCTATCGCACCTCTGGACTCCCCTGGGACGATGGGTTTCGATCGGCCCTCCGGCCTCCCTGAGAGCTGGCTCCACGCCTGCTGGGTGTCTGGGACTCCTCCCGCCCCGGCCCTGAACGAGATCAAAAGACAATAGCAGGAAACCCCGACAAGCGGCCCCCAGGTGACAAGACCCCTGCCTCCACCGACCCCGGACATCAAAGAGGGGGCGACCTATAACAAGGGGTGCTCTGGGTCGGTCCGGAGATTCGACGCTGGAACAACGTAAGCCTGCTGAGTGACTCGCGGCTCCTGGAAGATCGTAACACCTCTGAACCTGTGTCTAAGCCTGCTGAGTGACTCGCGGCTCCTGGAAGATCGTAACACCTCTGAACCTGTGCCTAAGCCTGCTGAGTGACTCGCGGCTCCTGGAAGATCGTAACACCTCTGAACCTGTGCCTAAGCCTGCTGAGTGACTCGCGGCTCCTGGAAGATCGTAACACCTCTGAACCTGTGTCTAAGCCTGCTGAGTGACTCGCGGCTCCTGGAAGAACGTAACATCTCCGAACTTGTGCCTAAGCCTGCTGAGTGACTCGCGGCTCCTGGAAGATCGTAACATCTCCGAACTTGTGCCTAAGCCTGCTGAGTGACTCGCGGCTCCCCCAGACTCTCACGGTCCCGCCGGACCCCGACTACGACCCCGTATCCCCCGGCTCGAGGATTGTGAGCTGCGCGCCGGATACGTCCCTGCTTGAACTATTGCCAAAGACTGTCCCGCTACCCCCCTACCTTTCCGAGACTCTTGAACCTGTGCACATCTTGTACATATTTGCCGTGATAACCTACTTGATAAAGATTGTTTCTGAGAATAACCGGTGTGGTTACTCTGTGTCGCGTGGTGCCAGAAGTACGATCCTAGCTACGAGATTCCTCCCCTTGGGGAGTCTCCCGCCAGTGCCCGGCTACGATACTTTGAGGGTGGGTCTCAGGGTAGTCAGGACCCCTTCCGGGCTCTCCTGAGATCGCCGTCTAACATTGGTGGCAAGCGACGGGATTCGGGCCCATCACCTAGAGATCGTACCGTGAACAACAGACGCACTACCGACAGGGATGGCAGAAGGAAGCACCATGAGCCCCGCAGAAACCAACGCCAACAGGGTGTTCCAGGTGGAGCATCTAGAAGAATATACACACAAGGAGCTGAAGCAATTTTGCAAAGAACTTAAAATCGCTACCACTGGTCTCAACACGAAGGAAGATTTGCAGAAAGCACTGAAAACTTGGGTGGAGACCGGGGCCTCCCGCCCGGAAAGCACGGGGGAGCGCCCCGACGAAACCGAACCCCCCCAAAGTGAAAGCAGCAGCAATCAGGTGCGAGGAGGCGTACCAGACGGGGGCTTCTCCCCAGAAGAACTCGCGGACCGAGAGAGAAGCCGCAATCATGAACTAGAGCTGGCCAAACTCAAAATTGAGGGCGAATTGAAGTTAGCGGAAAAAAAGCTAGCGGTAGAACAAATGCGTGTACAAGGTGAACTGGAGGAGAAAAAGCTCCAACGGGAGCACGAAGGAAGAAAGCTCCAGCTGGAGCACGAACGCAGCTTAAAGGAACTCGAGCTCAAGGCCCGAAACGAGGAAGGGAGGCCCCCAAGTAACCAAGAGACGGCCTCCCCAGCGGAACAGAAGGTCCACATCCCGAAGGATGTGGTCAAGGAATATTATAAAAACGATGACATTCAGCAATGGTTTCGGGCCTACGAGGTCGCCATGACCTCCCATCGGATCCCGCAGAAGGACTGGGGGGCGGGGCTGTGGGGGCGGTTTCTGAGCGAAGGAAGGGACACCCTGCTCGACCTACCCCTCTCCCTGCAGACCTCCTACAGCCACATGAAAGAGGCTCTACTCACAAGATACGGCCTCACCCCAGAAATGTACCGTCAACGGTTCCGGGACTGCAGGAAGATCCCGGGCACCACCTGGGTGGAATATGTAAACTTTTTCAGTCGGGCCTTCGATGGGTGGACCAAGGGCAGCAAGGTCACCACCCTGGCCGAACTCACTGACCTCATGTTGTGGGAACATCTAGCTGCGAACTGCTTCGTAGAACTACGTCAGCATCTGCTGGACAGTAAGCTCACAGATCCCCGGAAGCTGGCTGTGGAGGCCGACCGCTGGACCAACACCCGGGTCTCCCGGGGCATGGTAGGAGAGTACCCCCGAACAAGTCAGGGACCACCCCGCCAGAGAGGAGGAGGGAACCAGGGAGGGCCGAGAGAGTCCCAGCCTAGCCCCCCGAAGACACCACCTCCACCTTTCCCGGCGCCCCCTCCACCAGTAACCGGGCCCCCTGGGAAACGGGGACACCGGGTGACCGTCACCTGTTTTCGCTGCCAGAAACCCGGGCACTACGCCAATGACCCAGAGTGCCCCATGGCCACCCAAGTCCCCCCGACGAGACAGATAGCCAACGTAGCCCTGGGGGAGGGGGTGGAGGAAGCTGAAGAGTGGGAACCCGCAGCAATGGCCCTAGTATCCCTGGGAGATAGGGAGATGATCCCTGGTAGCCTCCTCCCCTCCAACACCCAGAAGTATGGGCAGCTTGTCAAAATCAATGGCCACCAGGTAGAGGCCCTGCGAGACACCGGGGCCAGTATCACCGGTGTCCTCAGGCACCTAGTCCCCGAAGAGCAGATCCTCCCCAACGTCTTTTGCCCTGTAATATCCGCAGACAATAGAGAGAGCATGTGCCAGGTAGCCCTGGTGCCATTCGAGTGGGGAGGGGTGATAGGCAAACTCAAGGTGGCCGTGAGAACCTCCCAGCCGGTCGACTGCCTTTTAGGGAACGACCTAGAGAGTTCCCCATGGAAGCACGTAGAGCGTAAGGCCCACCTGGGAATGATGGGGCTCCCCGAGTGGGTGTGCGCCACCACCCGATCTATGTCCGCCCGACTCACTCCCCAGAGAGAAGTCGAGAGCACCCCGATCGAAGAGATCGGAACAGTCCCCGCCGAGGGTCCTTCCGTCCCCCCATCAGAAGGGTCCGTCGCTAGCGAGGAACCCACCCCATCCGACCCTGACCCGGTCCCTGAGTTAGGCGATCTACCCGGGTTGGCCCAATGGCGCCACGAGGGCGGACCCACTCGGGAGGAGTTTTGCAGGGAGCAAGCCACTTGTCCTTCCCTGGTCGGGCTGCGGCGCCAAGCCGAGGGCCAAGCCGCAGGTGACCAGACCGGGACGCACCGAATATATTGGGAGAATAGCATCCTGTACAGTGAGCAGAGGTCGGTGGAGCTGGGATCTGGGCGAGTACTGGTGGTACCCCTCCGCTTCCGAGAGTTCCTCCTGGGTTTAGCCCACGACGTCCCCCTCGCCGGTCACCTGGGACAGGACAAGACTTACAACCGTCTTGTGACCCATTTTTACTGGCCTAAGATGAGAGCAGCGGTAGAGGCCCATTGCAAGTCCTGCCCCACGTGCCAGGCTAGTGGAAAGAGTGGAGGGAAACTCAAGGCTCCCCTCCAACCCTTCCCGGTCGTCAGTACCCCCTTCGAACGGGTCGGGATCGACATCGTGGGACCACTGGACCCCCCCACCTCCCAAGGCCACCGTTTTATCTTGGTCCTAGTGGACCACGCCACCCGCTATCCGGAGGCTATCCCCCTGCGCACCATTACGGCCCCTGTGGTGGGCCGGGCCCTGATGGGGATCTTTTCCAGGGTGGGGTTTCCCCGCGAGGTCGTGAGCGATCGCGGCACTAATTTTATCTCAAGGTATATGACGTCCCTGTGGCAACAATGTGGGGTGTCCTATAAGTTCACCACCCCGTACCATCCCCAAGGAAACGGCCTAGTAGAAAGGTTTAATAGGACTTTGAAAGGGATGATCGCTGGCCTAGAAGAGCCCCTCCGGCGGAAGTGGGACGTCCTGCTCCCTTGCCTATTGTTCGCGTATAGAGAGGTCCCCCAGAAGTCCCTAGGATTCAGCCCGTTTGAGTTACTCTATGGGCACCCCGTCCGAGGTCCCCTCAGTTTGGTAAAGGAAGAGTGGGAGGCGGCACCCCAGACCACCCCCCGAGATGTGTTCCAATATGTCTTGGCCCTCCGGAACCAGACCAGGAAGTTCCGAGAACTGGCCGAGGCCAACCTGGAGGCGAGTCAAGAAGAGATGAAACGCTGGTACGACCAGAATGCCACTCTGGTTGAGTTCCAGCCGGGCCAGCGGGTGTGGGTCATGGCCCCCGTGAAGCCTGGCGCCCTCCAGGACCGATGGACTGGGCCTTACAAGGTGGTTGAGCGGAAGAGTCCAGTTACGTACTTGGTGGACGTCCAGTCGCCCCGGGACCCCCTCCGGGTCCTGCATGTGAACAGACTCAAGCCTCACTTCGTGCGGACAGAACTGAGCCTCCTGCTGGCCACCGATGACGGGGCCGAAGATGAGTCGGATCCCCTCCCGGACCTCCTGTGTGTCAAGGAGCGGGATGGCTCCGTAGAGGGAGTGAACATTTCCCCAGCCCTCACTGCCCAGCAACAAGCGGACTGCCGCCAGCTCCTAAGACAATTTGCCGACCTCTTCTCTCTGACCCCCCGGGTCACCAACTGGTGTGTTCATGACGTGGACACCGGGGACAGCCCGCCGGTGAGACACCGAGCCTACCGGGTTCCTGACCGGGTCCGGTCCTGCATTCAAGATGAAGTTTCGAAGATGCTGACCCTGGGGGTGATTGAGCCCTCTGACAGTCCCTGGGCCAGCCCCGTGGTCCTGGTCCCGAAAGCAGCGGCCCCCGGTGTCGCCCCCGAGCTCCGATTCTGCGTGGATTACCGGGGGCTCAATGACGTTACCCGAGCCGATGCCCACCCCATTCCACGAGCCGACGAACTCATTGACCGACTAGGGGCAGCCCGGTTCCTCAGCACACTCGACCTCACCTGCGGATACTGGCAGATTGCGCTCACCGAAGGGGCCAAGGAGCGGTCTGCTTTCTCCACCCCCGACGGGCACTACCGCTTCCGCGTGATGCCCTTCGGGATGAAAAATGCCCCGGCCACTTTCCAGCGACTGGTGAATAAGGTCCTGGCCGGGTTGGAACCGTTCAGCGCGGCATATCTAGACGATATCGCCGTCTTCAGTTCAGAGTGGAGTGAGCACCTCCAGCACCTCCGGAGGGTGCTAACCGCCCTGCGCCAGGCAGGCCTCACAGTAAAAGCTAGCAAGTGCCAGATCGGGCAAGGCTCCGTAGTCTACCTGGGGCACCGGGTCGGAAGCGGCCAGGTAGCCCCTCTACAGCCAAAGATCGATGCCATCCTGGCCTGGGAACCACCCATCACCCAGACGGAGGTCCGAGCCTTCCTGGGACTCACAGGATACTACCGACGCTTCATCCGGGGATATGGCAGCCTGGTCGGCCCTCTCACCGAACTCACATCTAAAAAACAGCCAAAAAAGGTGCAGTGGACGGCTGCCTGCCAGGAGGCTTTCGATGCTCTAAAAAAGGCCATGTGCACTGCTCCCGTCCTCCAGGCTCCCGACTATGCCAAGGAGTTCCTAGTCCAGACCGATGCCTCCGAACATGGCATTGGGGCCGTCCTGTCCCAAGTGAATGACCAAGGCCTAGACCAGCCCGTCGCCTTCCTCAGTCGGCGGCTGCTGCCCCGAGAGCAGAGGTGGAGCACCATAGAGCGCGAAGCCTTTGCCGTGGTCTGGGCACTCAAAAAGCTACGACCCTACCTGTTCGGCACGCATTTCAGAGTCCAAACTGACCATCGGCCATTGCGGTGGCTCATGCAGATGCGAGGGGAAAACCCCAAGCTACTGCGGTGGTCAATCTCCCTCCAGGGGATGGATTTCACCGTAGAACACCGCCCTGGTACGGACCACGCCAACGCTGACGGCCTCTCCCGGTTCTTCCGCCTCAGCGAAGAGAACTCCCCAAGATGATGGGCAGTTCTCTCCGGCTTTCAGCTGGGGGGGACGCGTGTTGGACCCGGCCTCGCAGAACGGCCCTCCGTGCACCCGCACCACCGAAACCTGGTACCTGCAGCCCCAACCACCCGGCCCAGCCGGGCCTTCCTACCAGAACACCCGCACCCGGCCCGGACATCCTCGTCCATGGCCTCCCTCCTTTCGGCCACCCCGGGCCCGCATGCCCACTTCATGCGTCAAGATGGCCGCCCGGCCCCAGCGCGACCCTGGCCTAGCGGCGCCACTCCGGCTGGAGGACATCACACTTCCAGGGGGATGAGAGAGGGAGGAGCAGTTTCTATCGCACCTCTGGACTCCCCTGGGACGATGGGTTTCGATCGGCCCTCCGGCCTCCCTGAGAGCTGGCTCCACGCCTGCTGGGTGTCTGGGACTCCTCCCGCCCCGGCCCTGAACGAGATCAAAAGACAATAGCAGGAAACCCCGACAAGCGGCCCCCAGGTGACAAGACCCCTGCCTCCACCGACCCCGGACATCAAAGAGGGGGCGACCTATAACAAGGGGTGCTCTGGGTCGGTCCGGAGATTCGACGCTGGAACAACGTAAGCCTGCTGAGTGACTCGCGGCTCCTGGAAGATCGTAACACCTCTGAACCTGTGTCTAAGCCTGCTGAGTGACTCGCGGCTCCTGGAAGATCGTAACACCTCTGAACCTGTGCCTAAGCCTGCTGAGTGACTCGCGGCTCCTGGAAGATCGTAACACCTCTGAACCTGTGCCTAAGCCTGCTGAGTGACTCGCGGCTCCTGGAAGATCGTAACACCTCTGAACCTGTGTCTAAGCCTGCTGAGTGACTCGCGGCTCCTGGAAGAACGTAACATCTCCGAACTTGTGCCTAAGCCTGCTGAGTGACTCGCGGCTCCTGGAAGATCGTAACATCTCCGAACTTGTGCCTAAGCCTGCTGAGTGACTCGCGGCTCCCCCAGACTCTCACGGTCCCGCCGGACCCCGACTACGACCCCGTATCCCCCGGCTCGAGGATTGTGAGCTGCGCGCCGGATACGTCCCTGCTTGAACTATTGCCAAAGACTGTCCCGCTACCCCCCTACCTTTCCGAGACTCTTGAACCTGTGCACATCTTGTACATATTTGCCGTGATAACCTACTTGATAAAGATTGTTTCTGAGAATAACCGGTGTGGTTACTCTGTGTCGCGTGGTGCCAGAAGTACGATCCTAGCTACGAGATTCCTCCCCTTGGGGAGTCTCCCGCCAGTGCCCGGCTACGATACTTTGAGGGTGGGTCTCAGGGTAGTCAGGACCCCTTCCGGGCTCTCCTGAGATCGCCGTCTAACATCTGGCATGGTTTTCCGTGATAGTGGCTATGTGTCTATGTGTAGAGTAGCAAGATGCAAGCTGTTTGTGTGGGATTAGACTGTGTATTGTGCATGATGTCCATGACTGTGTGGGTATTGTGACATGTGCCATCCCCATGCATCCAACGTTGGCCAGGCCACCATTCTCTGCATCCACCGGACTCAAGCTTGCAGGACATGGTTCTGCCACCTGTCTACATATACCTGGGTGCCCCCCAGGACACTCCACATGATCCCTGACCTCTGCGCATGACTGTTGCTGTACTCAATATGTCTGTCGGCACGGTTGTGCGGCCACCCCCTCAGCTGGTTGGGCACATCACGGGTGTGTATGGTGCTCCATGTCTGTTTTGCCTAATACACTGTGACCCATGTGTGTCCTGTGCCAGACTCAGGCCCCAGGGTGTGGATGGTTTAAGTCAAAAGAGAACTCAGGCATGGTTAGACTTTACAAGACACATGTAAGGTAATAATGCAACCAGCAGGCATCTTCTCTTCATGGAGTGACTTTTTATTTTAGTGGGGGGGGGGGGGGTTGACATGAGGGGCTCTCCGGGTGTGTGGAATCCAAAGTTCACTAGGGGAGTTGGTGTCCTTGCCATTTGAAATCCTCAGAGTCCATGCCACAGTCTTTGTCAACATTGGTCAGACAGTGACCAGCAAGGCCATGTGGCAGAGAATGTCTTTTGATGCTGTGATGCTGTTGCTCCAGTGGGCCAGGTGCCAGGCCAGGTGTCCTGGGAGATGGTGCTGTAGCGCCGACCCTCACGGTTGTTTCCGTGGACGACCCGGCCTCCTGCGGGGACCCTCAGAAGCAGGCCGTGACGATGTTTGGGATGCTCCATCGGATGTTTCCTCCTCCTCCTCCTGATCCCTCCCTGTGGGTGGTGATGTTCTACGCCTTCTGGCACAGGGAGGGTTGCCCATGTTGTCGGCCATCCGACGGAGTGTAGTGTGAATTCCCGTGAACACAGTCACGAGCTCAGCCTGTCTGTCCTCCATCCTCCGTTGGTGTTGCAGTAGACAGGCATGTAGCTCCGCATGTTGCTGGGCCTGCTGGGTCTTGATCCCCTTGAGGACGGACACAACCTGGGCCATGCCCGTGGTGTCCTGCCGGTATGTGTCCAGGATGTTTCGGACATGGGCATATACCGGTTCCCCAGCCAACTGGTCAGGCTGGCGCCTCCGCCGTCCTCCACTCCCACCACCCCTGCCCACTTGCGCCTGGCCTGCCCTTGTGGGCACATCGGGTCTCCGGGACCCCTGAGGGATGGCATTTGCGGTGTTGCCTGCCTCCTCCTGGGTGCCCGGAGAACCTTGTCCCTCCTGGACAGACTGGCTGCTTTGTGGTGGTGGGGCAGGGATCCTGGGTGTCTCCTGGGATGTGGCAGGAGTGGGGGTGGTGGTTGGCCCCGTTGTACCTGACGCAGGTGCTGCAGGTCGTTGGACACCAGAGGGGCCAGGTTGGTCGGGGTCATCCACAGAGTGGTGAGAGTCGTCACTGCCGGTGGGATCGGCCTCCCGCAGAGCCGGGTCCTGTGTGTCTTCCCCCCCAGTGTTGGGGGGTGAACCACGACGTTGACCTGTGTGTGAGAGAGACAATGTTAATTTTGTTCCATGCAACATCCATGTTTCATTAGTTTCAAAGTTGGAACATTTCCTCTGGGAATTTGGATCTGTCTAGCATTCCACTCACAGTGCACTTGTGCATGGGTATGTCCCTTGGGCACAGCTTTGGCGACTTTAACTATGTGTGGCACAGTCTTACTTGCTGCGTCAAGTGTGACTGCAGTCAGCAGTGGAGTGGGCAGGTGTGGCGAGCCGTGCATTGGCGCCATCCGTGTTGCACTGTACGTGGGCACATGAAGTTGTTCCACACACTTCAATGATGCAGGTAGCTGTTGTTGTGCTCGTGCACAGGTTGTGACATGGCCCTGTGTTTTGCCATGGAGGAGAGGGGGGGTGCTGGCACTGGCCACCCTTGTCTACATGCACGCAGTCCACCTGCTGACGAGCAGACATTCCCACACACCACCAGGCTGATTTGCTCTCCCTGTGTCTCCCTCCCTCTCTGTCCCCCTCTCCCTCCCTCTGTGTGTCGGCCTCCTCCCTCTGTACGTCTCCCTGTGTCTCCCTCCCTCTCTGTCCCCCTCTCCCTCCCTCTGTGTGTCGGCCTCCTCCCTCTGTCCGTCTCCCTGTGTCTCCCTCCCTCTCTGTCCCCCTCTCCCTCCCTCTGTGTGTCGGCCTCCTCCCTCTGTCCGTCTCCCTGTGTCTCCCTCCCTCTCTGTCCCCCTCTCCCTCCCTCTGTGTGTCGGCCTCCTCCCTCTGTCCGTCTCCCTGTGTCTCCCTCCCTCTCTGTCCCCCTCTCCCTCCCTCTGTGTGTCGGCCTCCTCCCTCTGTCCGTGTCCCTGTGTCTCCCTCCCTCTCTGTCCCCCTCTCCCTCCCTCTGTGTGTCGGCCTCCTCCCTCTGTCCGTCTCCCTGTGTCTCCCTCCCTCTCTGTCCCCCTCTCCCTCCCTCTGTGTGTCGGCCTCCTCCCTCTGTCCGTGTCCCTGTGTCTCCCTCCCTCTCTGTCCCCCTCTCCTTCCCTCTGTGTGTCGGCCTCCTCCCTCTGTCCGTCTCCCTGTGTCTCCCTCCCTCTCTGTCCCCCTCTCCCTCCCTCTGTGTATCGGCCTCCTCCCTCTGTCCGTCTCCCTGTGTCTCCCTCCCTCTCTGTCCCCCTCTCCCTCCCTCTGTGTGTCGGCCTCCTCCCTCTGTCCGTCTCCCTGTGTCTCCCTCCCTCTCTGTCCCCCTCTCCCTCCCTCTGTGTGTCGGCCTCCTCCCTCTGTCCGTCTCCCTGTGTCTCTCTCCCTCTCTGTCCCCCTCTCCCTCCCTCTGTGTGTCGGCCTCCTCCCTCTGTCCGTCTCCCTGTGTCTCCCTCCCTCTCTGTCCCCCTCTCCCTCCCTCTGTGTGTCACCCTCTGTCACCTCAGCCCAGCTTCCTGGGCACACACTGTTAGCAGTTCTTTGAATGGCCCTTGGATTGTTGTTGTGAGTTTGTTTCTGATCTCCAGGCACCCATTGGGTGTAGTGTCTGTGTCTGCGCTGCTGCTGTGGTGGTGTGTGCTGCCACTCTTTCACAGTGTTGGCTGTTCATTAGCTGCTGTCATGTGCAAAAACGTGCCTTCACCCCCATGTGTTAATGCAAGGCGTCCGCCATTTGCTGGCAAGTCTTTCCTGTGTGGGGACACACTGTTTGTCTGGCTGTGACCTAGGCCATATGGGCAGAGGGCATTGTTGTCTGCTTCTGAGTTGCACTATGTGATTTTTGGGGCCCACCCTCCCGCCATCCGGGTTACCGTGTCATGTGTTGGTGTCTTCTGTGGCCTGTGACTTGACATTGTCCAGCTGGGTGCATGGGGCATGGTGGCGGCAGTGGCATGTGCGTGTTCATGGAGTGTGGTTGAGTCATGCGATAGCTTGGGGTGGTTGCGTGCCTGTTTGTGAGTTTGGTTGTGGATGACGTTCCCCCCATGTGAGGTGCGTTGTTTGTGTACTCACCCGGGTCTCGGAGTCCTCCTAATCCTTCGACTGCCTCCACCGGCAGTATGGCCATCACCCTCTCCTCCCAGGGATGGTAGTGTACGGGTCTGTGGGACGGCCCCCCTCCAGTGACGTTGGCCTGGTTGTGTTCATCCGTCATCTTGGCTCGGACCCTCCTCCGCAGATATTACCACCTGGCTTGGCATTCCTGCTTGTTCCTTCTGGTGTCCGCAACAGCATTCACAGCATCGACGATGGTCTGCCACATGGCTGTTTTTGCTGATATGCTGGTCTGTCTGACCAATGTTCCAAAGAGGTGTGGCTCGACTCTGAGGATTTCATCGACAAGGACCTCCAACTCTCGGTTCGTGAACTTTGGATTCTTGTTAGTGGGCATGGTGAGGGGTGTGGGTGTGGATGGTGGGGGGGGTGTGTGTGGATGGTTGTGGGTGTGTGGGTGTGGTTGTGCAGGTGTGTGTGTGAATGTGATGAGGGGGTGTTTGTGAAGGTGTGTGTGTGAAGGTGTGCAAGTGTAAGGTGTGGTGAAGCTTCTAATATGGTGCTGTAGGTTGTCTGTGGGGTCTGGCAGCAGTGAGTCTGTTGCAAAGGCTCATGGTTTGTGTGTGTTGGCCCTTTTTATTGGTCCATTGGTGGGTGTGGCTGTGTTTGAACTTTGGGTGGGTGTGTTATAAGGAGTGGTGGTGTTTTGGGCCTCTGTTTGTTTTTGGCAGTTGCAGGTCAGTGAATGTGTTGTTTTAGTGGTTGTTGGACATGTTTAGTGGCTTTGTGCCATTCGAATGGTGTATTCTTGTGTCGTTTTGGTTTGTCCTGGTTGTGTACGTGCGATTTTAGCGTGTGTACGGTGTGTACATGGGCCATTTTGTTGTACAGTGCTGTCCTTGTGTGTGGCTTGGTACGACTCGTACATGCGGTTGTGATGTTGGGGCCTGGGGTGCGCTCCGTACTTAGAATGTTGTGGTGGGGGTACGCTCCATGCATACGCGGGTGGGGGTACGACTCTAACGTACACGGGTGTAGATACACGGGGGTATGACACGAACGTAGAGGGGGGGGTAGGACACGTACAGGGGTGTACATACACGGGGGGTACGACACGTACAGGGGTGTACATACACGGGGGTACGACACGTACAGGGGTGTACATACAGGGGGGGGTACGACACGTACACGGGTGTACATACAGGGGGGGTACGAAACGTACACGGGTGTACATACACGGGGGGTACTACACGTACACGGGTGTACATACAGGGGGGGTACGACACGTACACGGGTGTACATACAGGGGGGGGGTACGACACGTACATGGGTGTACATACACGGGGGTACTACACGTACAGGAGTGTACATACACAGGGGGTTCGACACGTACACGGGGGGTTCGACACGTACAGGGGTGTACATACACGGGGGGTACGACACGTACAGGGGTGTACATACAGGGGGGGGTACGACACGTACACGGGTGTACATACACAGGTGGGGGTACGACTCGAACGTACACGGGTGTACATACACGGGGGTACGACACGTACACGGGTATACATACACGGGGGGTACGACACGTACACGGGTGTACATACAGGGGGGTACGACACGTACAGGGGTGTACTTACACAGGGGGTACGACACGTACAGGGGTGTACATACACGGGGGTACGACACGTACAGGGGTGTACATACACGGGGGTATGACACGTACACGGGTGTACATACAGGGGGGGTACGACACGTACACGGGTGTACATACATGGGGGGTACGACACGTACAGGGGTGTACATACAGGGGGGTACGACACGTACACGGGTGTACATACACGGGGGGTACGACACGTACACGGGTGTGCATACACGGGGGGGTACGACACTTACACGGGTGTACATACAGGGGGGGTACGACATGTACAGGGGTGTACATACAGGGGGGGTGCGACACGTACACGGGTGTACATACAGGGGGGGGTACGACACGTACACGGGTGTACATACACGGGGGGTACGACACGTACACGGGTGTACATACACGGGGGTGTACGACATGTACACGGGTGTACATACACGGTGGGTACGACACGTACATGGCTGTCCATACCCGAGGGGACGACACGAACGTACACGGGTGTAAATACGGGGGAGGTACGACACGAACGTACACGGGGGGGTACGACACGTACACGGGTGTACATACACGGGTGGGGGTGTACATACACGGCAGGTACGACTCGAATGTACGGGGGCTTGGGGGAGTGTTGGGCGCGTATGTGGGCACATGTCTCCATGGTTGCTATGGGAGTTCGGTGCGGACGGTGTTTTTTCCATACGGTTGTAACATCGGACGCACGGGATGGATCGGGATTCCGCGGTCGGACTTCACTTTTCACATTTGTACGGCAAATCGTCCGAGGACGTGTCGGACACATTTTCCGACCCGAGGACGTGTGGGGAATAATTCCCAATGCGATTCGTATGGTCTTTTTCCCATGCGAATCGTAATTGGCAATTTGTACGGCACTTGTACGATTCGTACGGTAAAAAGACCGGATACGAGTCGTACGGGGAAGTTTTTTTACCAGATCGTAATCGGCACCTTAGTAATGATGCCCAGTTGGTTTTCAAACAACGTTTGTCTAGTGAATTACCAAATTCCTACCTAATATTTTTAAAGCCAAAGTTTTAGGAAGATAATTCACTCTCTGAGGAATTTATTATTATAATTTAATAGGACTACCATTGGACAATTTACAGAAAGAAGAAGTGTAAAAATACCATTTGGCCTCAAGGAAAGGTATATTTTTGAATTATGGACTTTTTGGTGGTCATTTATTCGGTGATTATTTTAATGCGCAACATTTACAGTTTTTATAATTTAAAGTTATAACATTTTGTAATCTGTAAGCATTTCATATATGTGTGATTTGTATTTTCTGGTATTTTACTGAGAATAGTATGTTGGTTTTTTTTTAACAATCTTTTTTTTTTTTTTTTTTTTTTGAAAAACCTTTATTAGCATTTCAACCAATAACAAGTATGGGCCTACAACCCCCCGGGGCCGGCCGCTAAGCAGTCAAAGCAACAGAGATCCAATGTTGACACAGGCAGAACTTCGGGGAGCAGAATCTCCATGCTAATATATTCTCGGCCAGTAAATGGCGCAAGTAGGACACCAGGATTAAGAAGGCTTTCATTTTATAATAGGGAAAGACGAAAGGATCAGGTGCCAAACAATTTCCCAGCAGTGAAAAATGGCAGGCAGAGTAACAAACGTAAACAATAAACGGCAATCTATCGAGTCAATGGCGCTAAAACAGGAAGTGCAGGATGTAGAGAAGTATCATGACCAGTTGCGCCTGCAGTCCCATGCCCTAGAGCCCAGAAAACACCCCGGAAATTGTGGCACACATAAAAAGGCAGTGATTCACAACAAAGGAGTTGTACCACGCTGATCCCAGAAAAGAAAAACAAAGAAGAATCAGAGAAGGAAAAGGAGGCCATGGAAAAAAGGGTAAAGACTAAAGAATACCCTTCCCCAACCCCCCACCCTGCACCTCTGCAGATGAGTACGGCCCCCCCCCCCCAGCAGTGTGCCTGTCGCCCTGGAACCAGACCCGAAATATAGAAGAACAGAGAAAAGGGAGTAAGAAAAGAACCCCACCAGACGGGGGGTAGAGAGAATATTAATAAACTGGAGGAGGGCCTTCAAAACATGCCCCCGGCTTCTCCCTCCCGCACGGTAAGTTTCCCCCAAGGCAAACAGTAAGCAGCACAAAATCGACCATGTCAGAGAAAGATGGGGAGCATTATGCACCAATTATACTAATAGCTATGCCATGAGAGCACGCAACCCCTGAGCCCGCCCGTCTACTAGATGACCACCCCTGAAGGATCAGCCTTATCCTTGACCACTCTTTGCAAATCTGCCCATGCATACCCCTCGACCCAGCGCCATGTCCAATGTTACAAGGTAAAGGAGTGTCCAAAAACGACCGGGAAGCGACGCACACAGGTGGGGTGGAAGTCTCTGAGTACCAACACAGTCCGCATCATGGAGGGACGTCTTTCCCAGTGTTGCCCCAGGATCTGCACTGCACACAAGGTCCAGGAAGGCGGAATCAGCCAAAGTAGACAACTGTCGCTTGGATTTTCCCTGGGTCGCCGGAGGCCGTGCACGGGACGAGGCCACCACCTCCCACTCAGGTCCAATACCTCCGGAACAGATCAGACCCACAGCCAGCCGATCACACGGAAGCATACTGTCCGGAGTTTCCAGCTGTTCACTAATCTCAGGGGTGGCCGCGACATTGTCCTCCTGTGTGCAGTGTGGGAAGTCCCTGTGTACCTGAGGACAGGCAGGCCGCAACTGTCCCGACGCTGATGCCACACCATCGAGCTTACTCCCCAAGACCCCGATGCCATGAACCAAGGTGGAATGAAGGGCACCGAGAGCCTCGAGGAGGTCGCCGTACCCCAGCACATCTCTCTGCGATCGCTCCGCCACACTCCCAAAAGTCACACACTCCCAATCCTGCTGTGACCCGGTGGACAGGATGGTAGACTTCATCATAACAAGATGGCCGCCAGGTAGGCCCGACCCGTATTGGGACTGGGACCCAGGGACAAGCGCCTCAAGGTCCACGTCGCTGGAAACAGGGTTCTGGGGGCAGGCAAAAATTATCCGTTGTGTGGTCACGGGCAACAGTCGTCCCCACCACGGACCAGCGCCCGCGAAAATCCGGGAGCAGCCCGCAAGAATCAGGGCGAGTTACGGGCGGCGTCCGGGCAGCTCACCGTCAAAGGCAGGGGCAATCACCGGAGAATCTCAGAATTGCCACCCCGGGCATGCACTCGGTCCGCTACGCTTAGCGGTAGGAACGACCACGGCGAAATGTAGGCCGAGGTGTGCACCGCTCCGGTGGTCCGACTCCACCCAGTCACCACAGGCCGCTGTTGTTGAACTGCCACCCAGCCAAGGCGTCCACTCGAGGTCCTGGCTCCAGGGCTGCACGGGCCGCAAATTTCAAAGGCACATTTCTCCGGCGGTACCGCCGCCAGAAACTTCGGAGTCACACGGTCGGTTGCCACTCTCATTCACAAATACGAGCGCGTAGCGCAGGCTGAGAATCTCATGCAGGATATCCGTGCGGGATGCGGAGGTTCACGGAGCCGGGAGTCTACGCTGCCGTCCCGGTCACCATCTTGGCTCCTCCCCCACTTTAACAATCTTTTTGATTGTTTTTTTTTCCCCGCTGTTAAGTGATGAGTACGATTGAAATCACTATTTTTAGTGAAATTCAATATATTCTGAGAACAGCAAAAAAGGCAAACAAATTACTTTGTGGAAATGATGCTGTGTTATAAAAAATGGATTATTACATGTTATAATCTTTTTTTCTTTTCTTTCACAGATCCACATTTTTAAAACAAGCAATTTATATGAATTTAGATTGCAATGAAATATGAAAAAAATGTATACCATTTTTTATTCCTAATATTGTGAAGGTAAGTTTAAGTAAGTCTCAATATGCAGAATGACGAGGTCTGCAAGAAGCTACAAAGTTGAAACATGTTTCTAAAAACACTCTGTTTATACGTATGTAGTTTTCAAATCTGACCATAATCCGATATTATGTGACCTGCAAAAAAAGAGATTTGAGGGGTTCATAATATTTCCCATTGTACCTATTGAAGGACTGCAATCATTTCAATCATTCTTCTTTGAACATCTTTGGAGACAAAACTCTGTGCTTACCTTCTATCATTCGCAAGGAATTTTGAAACCGGAAATATGTCACTTTTTGTAACATAATTATTGCGCCAGACACTTTCAAATTTACAAAGATAGGAAAAGCCACTCTGTGCACTTTTTATACTCCATGTAAATACAACCTCATCATACACACCACTTTGCGTTGAAAGGGTGTTCTATAAGTGTTGTTGTGCATGATTGCACTGAATACTCATAGAACAAGACATATGTCTAGATTTATCAGAAATCATGAATCTCGATATGTGTGTGAATGGTGCACCATTCTAAAATTGGTGTAGGAAAGCACAAGAAAGAGAATTGTTTTATTGTCTCCACATTTTTGTATCTTCAATGCGTGCTAAAATGTTCAGCATACACTGAAGGAGAAAAATATGTTTTCTCATTGTTTTTGTGCAGGAAGGTGTGTCTTCCTGCACAACAACAAACAGCACATGACACAGATATCCTTGAACTATGGTGCAGGGGTGCCTGTGTCACCACATGGCTGCAGTTTAAGCAGCCGTGCAGAGAGAAGCATAGATTTGCAACATATTTATGTACATATGTTGCATCCCTGTGCTTCGGAAGTACTACAGCACACTGCAGTTAAAGAGGTTACTGTGTGATGCTGCAGCACTTCCTCATAGTTCTGCACTTATACATTCACCATACGCTACTAATGCATTCATTCAGTCAATTACGTACTACACATACATTCATCTAAACTTTCACACACTAACAAAGAAATGTAGCTCTTTTTTTAAACCAGGAAAGTTAGTTCTTACAAGAACTTTTTTTTTCTTCTTTCTTCTTTTATAATTGTTTTTGAGTTTTCTGAACAATTTAAAAAAAAAAAACAGGAGGAAACAAACAATGAACTTCAGGGAACAATAAAAAAAAAAAAACTAGCAAATGTGACTTTGTTGCCGGTGGCAGATCAGATCGATCGACTGCTCACCATAGCACAAAGTCGCATTGCACTTAGTGCAGAGCACTTTTAAAAATTGAAATTGTGGACGGATGTCCAAGGTTTGGGCTGATGGATGCACTCTTGATGTGCTCGGCTGCTTTGAGGTAGATGGTGCAGGAGCAGGAGTGTTTCTCATCCGTCGGCACTCTTCTCGTGCAAGATTGTTTGGATGAAGGGTCCTCGTGTGCTTCATCATACTTGCCGAGTATTTCTTGTTAGGATCCCCTCGCGACAGGACTCTTTCGCAAATCTTGCACGTGACCAAGGTGGCATTGGTCTTATTCTGCCCCTCGGGAAAAGTAAAAAATTTCCACACCACTGAAGAAAAACGTTCTTTGGGTGGTGCCTCCGCCAAAAATTCATCCTCAGAAGTATGAGGTGATGCAGGTGATGCCTGCTGCCCTGAAGCCATTTTTGGTTGAAAAAAGTTAGAGCTAAGTGTAAACTTAGTCTAAAAAATCTTCTTCTCTCCAAAGAGATGGTGCTCTAAAGAAGGTCAAAGAAGAATGATTGAAAGGGGTGGGGTCTTTCAATAGTTAGAAAGGGAAGTGTAATGAACCAATCAAATCTCTTTTTTTGCAGGTCACATGGAATCCCTGCACCCTGCGCTGACGCAGCACGCACCCAGCACGAATCCGCGAAATTGAATTTAAAACAATTATAGGATTCAATGTAAAAATATATTAGTTTTAAGACTAGTTTAGAGTTTGTTTTCAATTAATATTCACATGAAATACATATATATATGTTTTTTTAAATGTTAAATATTTCGCGGGATCCGCGTACCTACAGCGTCATAGATGCAGATGACGCATCGCGGAAGCGCGTAAACGTCACGTTACGTACATCGAACGTGTCGCGTATAGGCTGGGAGTCGCGTACCGGTCGCATTGCAATCGCGCATTAAACACGTACCCAACGCATACCATGCGCGGATGCTATCGCGTAGGGATCGAGAACGTAGGGTGCGCAGATCCAAAAACAGTGAAAAAATATATATAAAATAAAGTTTTGAACATATAGTTAAAAAAATATGTTTGAAAAACCCATTAAGTTCAAATAATATTTTTTAATTTTTAAAAGAATTAATTGAAAAAATAGGTTTAAAAAATGGTGATAAAAATGTATTTTAAAAAAACGTAATTAATGAAATTGACACAATGAATTTGAAAAATATACAAATCCAATCAAAATCATTAAACATGATATCTTCCGAGATAAGTTATAGATAGGAATTGGCATTTAAAAAACCTTTGAAATTCACTGAAAAAACCAAAGGTTTCAGGAGTGTTATAGTTAGGAATTGGCATTTAAGAAACCTTAGACATTCACTGAAAAAACCATAGGTTTCAGGGGTGTTATAGTTAGCTGGACATTTCCCTCATACAAAACCCTAGAAATTCCTGATGACATCTCAAATGCCAATTCCTAACTATAACACCCCTGAAAACTTTGGGGTTTTTCAGTGAATATATATATATACATTGGCCTTTATTAAAAACAGACATCACTTTGGCCCCTCTTTTGCCTGAGAAACCACTGATCACCTTTAGAAGAGCTCCCTCGATGAGGGATGCTCTAGTTAAATCTAGCCCAGAAGTAGTCATCCCCAGCAACTGGTTATCCACGAAGACAGGTTTCCGTAAATGTATCTCTTGCAGGGCCTGCAAATTTGGCAAGAACACTACAGAATATTGCAGTGTATTTGATAATAACCCTATCAAAATCCAGAAGCCTCTGACATGCCGTACAGACCATGCAGTGTATGTATTGGAATGCACTTGTAAAATGAAGTACGTGGGAAGCACTAAATTACAAGTTTTTAATCGCATCCTGCAACACTTGAGAGCAATAGTCAATGCAGATGATAGCTACCCAGTAGCACGACATTTTAAATTGGTGCACAACAAAAACCTTAATGAGCTATGTTACTATGTCATTGACGCTGTACAAAAAAACTTGAGAGGCGGAAACAGAGAGAAACAGTTAAGGCAATTGGAGTCCAAATATATCCTGTTACTAGATACAAGAATCCCTAAAGGAATGAATACAGGGGAAGATCTCCATAACTTTTTATAGTTTTTAGAGTTCTTTGATGGGTTAAATATGAATGATGTGTTTTGATTTTATCAGATACATTGAGGTATGTTTCACACTGCAATATTAGATGATTACTAAATATCTTCTGAAGAGGGGCTCTGGTTAGGCGGTTTTTACACGATTTATAATGTGTTTTATTTATCGTATGAGGAAAATAATTTTATGTGATGATTTTTAACATAAAATATGTGTGCTCTTAATGGATAATACATGTGTCGTGAATCGAGGAAATTTATGAATTTAGTATTTAGTTATATAATTTGCACAATTATGCACAATACAAATTTTATCTGTCACTATTTGTCTTGCTGTGATTCAAGGGACAAATTGGATATGATATGAATTTTAATATCATAATGGATTTTTTTATTTCTTAGTTTGTTTAAATAATTTTGGATTTTTTGAGCACTAGCACTTTATTTATAAGCGTGATTGGTACAGTGCAATAGGACAATTCATATGTAGGAGCATTAATTCAGGTCACTTGACTACAATTAGACTCCAGACTTAGGCTGTTTACGCAAACTGCTTATATAAAAAGGATTAGTCCTTTTTTTACTTGATGGATTTTATACATTTGGTATTTTTTCACTTTCTTTATATATGTAATAGTGATAATGTATTTATTATGTTATTTATATATTTATGAATTTTAAACATTTACTTGTCTAATTGTAAGTATTTTGTTCAGCTCCATGCACTAACCATCACGCAGTTTTGATTATCCAATCTGTCACAGTATATAAATCATGTGCTTCACCGGGGGGTCATGTGATCAAGGCTGTGTGTTCACAGCCGAAACGCGTCATGCTGACAAATGGAAGAATAAATTAAGCACGTTGAAACTTTATACGGCGCACGTCTGTGGTCTGTACCTGTGTGACTTGTGGAGGATACTTCAAGGGATCCAGGACCATTGAATTGATATATATATATATATTCACTTAAAAAACCATAGGTTTCACACATGTTATAGTTAGGTGGATATTTCACTCGTAAAAACCAATGAAATTCCCCCGTTATAGTTAGTTCAGATAACTATAACTCGCGCGCCCGCAATCCACTGCTCATGACGTCACATATTACATCACTCATGACATGGTCAGTGGCATCACTCATGACATCACTGATGACATCATCCTTGTGATAGAGTGGCGGTCGCGCGAGTTATAGTTATCTGAACTAACTATAACGGGGGAATTTCATTGGTTTTTACGAGTGAAATATCCACCTAACTATAACATGTGTGAAACCTATGGTTTTTTAAGTGAATTTGCAAGGTTTTTTAAATGCTAATTCCGAACTATAACGTGTGTGAAACCTATGGTTTTTTCAGTGAACTTGTATGGTTTTTTAAATGCTAATTTATTTATGTATTATTATTTTTTTTATATATTTATTTTACAATAAACTACGTATTAAAAAAAAAAAATTGCGCACCCCCGCCATTTAAAAACAAAAAAATTTTTTTTAAATATCTGCCTTCGGGGTCCTTCAGGGACCCCCTGACAAAGGCTAGGGGGTCAGGAATTCTCTACCCTGCCCCCTTTTCACGTTCGCCACCTTCCTTTTTCACTCTCGCACTGAAAACAAACAAAATGGCGGCCGACACTTCCTGATTTCGACCGATTCGAACGTTGACTAACATGTAACCACCAATCAGAATTACGCTCGCGCACGTTAGGGTGCTCGCACGGTGCGCGTACGGTGTGCTTATATATATATCTATATGCTTTTAAATGATATTTTCTCAGGAACTACTGAACAGATTGACACCAGACTTGCAAAAGGCACTTCCCTGACCTGAGGACTACCTCTCTGCCAAATTTCAAGTAATTCTGTTCAGCCGTTCGGGCTGTACCTTCGACTAAAGGTCCTATGGAAAAATGCATGGGGAAAACGCGTTTTGGGACCCCCTTTTTTCTCGGCCCCCGCTTGACGAATCACCCCGAGACTTTCAGGGTAGGAGCTGAACGGAGCGCCCCATTAGTTTTGAAAATTTCGCACGGATTCGTCAACCGGCACCAAAGTTATTCAAAATAGAATTTTCAGATTTCCTATGGAAACACGGTCCTAACTATAACTATTTACTGGCGACCGCCAGTAGATAATATATATATATATATATATATATATATATATATATATATATATATATATATATATATATATATATATCCAATATCCAAGTTTTCCCATTAAGGAGAGCCACACACAGGTAGGTGAATCTTGTGTTTTAATGATAGAAGCTGCAGCACAGTGGAGACAAATCTTGCCAGTTATTAAAGCAGCCTGACGCGTTTCATGCTATGCAGCATTTCTTCAGAGGCAGTCCATTTAAACAGCGTGTCGCACCTGGCAGTACTTTTCATATCGATGACCCGCCCCAGTGGGCGTCGGCTCTCGCCGAGCCTGATGGTCTCTGTAGTGCCATAATTAAACTCCAGTGAGCTGCTCCACGTTGCAAAAATGTTCAAATAATGAAAACCACAGTGGGCCTGGAAAGAGCCATACTCACAACTCGCTGCACCTTAGAACTTCTAAAAACAACCTCCTGCCTTTCGCGCTGGTAGACATGTGACTCCAACGCAGTCCACTTCCTCTTGCGGCAGGGCTTCTCCCACGACCGGGACCAGCCGTAACAACACCCAATATCCAAGTTTTCCCATTAAGGAGAGCCACACACAGGTAGGTGAATCTTGTGTTTTAATGATAGAAGCTGCAGCACAGTGGAGACAAATCTTGCCAGTTATTAAAGCAGCCTGACGCGTTTCATGCTATGCAGCATTTCTTCAGAGGCAGTCCATTTAAACAGCGTGTCGCACCTGGCAGTACTTTTCATATCGATGACCCGCCCCAGTGGACGTCGGCTCTCGCTGAGCCTGATGGTCTCTGTAGTGCCATAATTAAACTCCAGTGAGCTGCTCCACGTTGCAAAAATGTTCAAATAATGGACTGCCTCTGAAGAAATGCTGCATAGCATGAAACGCGTCAGGCTGCTTTAATAACTGGCAAGATTTGTCTCCACTGTGCTGCAGCTTCTATCATTAAAACACAAGATTCACCTACCTGTGTGTGGCTCTCCTTAATGGGAAAACTTATATATATATATATATATATATATATGTATATATATATATATATATATATGAAGTCTTCACCTGGCCATAGAGTTACTCTGTGTCTAGAGTGCTCTTAAAGGGGGACAATCTCCTCCCCTCAACCCTTTTAAAACAAAATTTCACATGTGAGATACAATGATGCAAGATATGTATACCACTATGGAGTCCATTATTGCTTACACGTGGCATGGAATCAGTTCAATATAATTGAGTTCTTCAGGAACTCAATCAATTCACATTGTTGGCATTCTTCATACTATGTCCAAGATATGTTAAGGACAATAATTCTCTTTTGCAGGACTATTCTTTCTTTTTTCCTTGTTAAGAACATACCCCTTTTTTGGTCTTAACCCACATTGTATTCTGCCAGGTATATCAACATTTTATCTTTTATTCAGTGTGGTCCAATTCATCCATGTGCACCATTCCTTCACTTGATTGACCTTTCTTTTTTTTTTGCATTTTTATGTGCATGAACTTGACCCGAAGGTATTGGAATGCTTTGCATCATCTTATTTTTTTTCTTTTTAAATTTCTTTACCTGTCTTTGCCTGTGGTTGTTACAGTTTAAAATTATAGTTTCAACCTGTCAGTGATTGCATAATTTATCCCATGTTTTTGTGTTTAAACTTGTGGTTTTTCCTGCCCATGACTGCTTACATCGAACCTGTTGAATTGTGGGATTTGCAGTCCAAACTCTGTAATTTTTCCCTCTCATTCCCCGTGACTATCAGTGTTTCCCTCCAAATGTCTCCTTTGCTCTGTGCTAAGACCTGTATGTTAAGCAGTGCACCCCCAGCAACAATTTTGGGTTAACAAGTCAGTGAAACTCGCCCCTCCCCTTCCCCCATGAGACAGCAGTAATCTGCTGTAAGCTGTTTAAACTGTGTTTAATAGGGACTGTGCACTTCGTTTTTTGGCCAGGAGAGGGAGTAAAGCTTTATACAAATAGTGTTGTTAAAGGACAAGTTTGTTAGGTCCTTACCTGCAGAAGTCTAAAGTGTGAATTGAGCCTGTCTGTCTCCTAGGAGATTTCTGAATAGAAGTGCAGCTTCCAACTTCCTGGCCAGCCAACCTTGTCTGAGGTAGCTGGGACCTTAAATAGCCTGATATTGTCTGGTACATGTGTACACTGATTGGTGGTTGTATCTGATGTTTCTATTGGATTAGGGTCAGTGTCCTCATTGGTTGGGTATTTGAGGGTTCTGATTGGTTTCTGGGTCTGTGATTCAATCAATGCAGGGTTAGGACCAGGGCCGGTCTGGCCGTTGCGGGCACTGGGCAATCCCCTGGTGCGCCGCATGGGTGGGGGCCAGTTTTGGTCCCCTAGGGGCCGATTTTGTTACAGGGCTGTTTTTGCAGCATAGCTGCAAAATTGGCCCTGTAACAAAATCATCCGAAAACCGGCCCTGGCAAAGAGCTCGGAGGCACCCCGAACGCCCCGCAGGGGAGAGGGGGGCAGCCGAGCACTTTGCCAGGGCCGGTTTTGGTTCCCAGTCCGGCCCTGGTTAGGACTAGGGCTAGGGTTAGGTTTTCTATTGGAAGTAGGGACTAGGGCTTCCTGTGTTATTGGTTGTTGGGACTAGGGTGGGACTAGGGCTAGGGTTAGGCTTTTAATTGGAAGTAGCGATTGGGGCTTCTGGTGTTATTGGTTGCTGGACTAGGTGTGGGACTAAGAGTAGGGTTAGGCTTTTCATTGGAAGTAGGGACTTGGGCTTCCTGTGCCATTGGTTGCATGGACTAGGGTTGGAACTACTGGTAGGGCTAGGGCCTCTATTGGACGTAGAGATCAGGGTTTTTGAAACTGATTGGGTGCTTGGACTAGGGCTAAGATTGGTTGTAAGGTCCTGGACTCCTATTGGTTCTAGATTTTAGGGCTAGTGTTGTGATTGAATAGTGTTTGGGCTAGGGTTCCCATTGGCTGAAGGGGTCACCTGACTACTAGGGCTATAAACAGCCAAGGCTTAGGGCGTCTCAGCCCGGGCATCGAGGACAAGGGTGAGTGCCTGTTTGAGCCTGTTAAGGGTAGAGAGGACAAGGGTGAGTGCCTGTTTGAGCCTGTTAAGGGTGGAGAGGACAAGGGTGAGTGCTTGTTTGAGCCTGTTCAAGACTGGTCGGGACCGGGGACAGAAATGTTGCCCATTTTCCCATTCATTAATACCCACCCTATGTATGTGTCCCTCTGTATATGAGCATTTATTTTCACTATAGATATGTACCTATCTTTGTGTATTGCTTTGTATAAACATGTAGAATAATTATGTTGTTATAAAAACTAAGAAAAAACAACAACAAAAAACATCTATGGTCTACATGTACGTGCTTCCATTGTGCATCTATAAACCTCCATGTACTCACCATGTGTCTGTTACATTTCTTCTGAAAAAGCATATCCAATGCACTACCCTGTTTCTCTTCCTGTACCTCTATCAATATCTTTAATCTGCATATGCTTACCTCCTTTATGCATCTATATACTTTCAATGTACTTATGGATCTATATATTTATCACTTTCTTCTAATTTAGCATTTCCAATGCACTACCCTATTTCTCAGCCTACACTTCTCTCAATATATCTTCTAGACCAACTTTCTGACTCATCTCAAACGTCTTTCTACTACTCTTTCCAATGCACTACCCTATCTCTCACCCTATACATCTATCATTATATCCTCTACACCCACTCTCTTTTATCCCAAACCCCATACCACTACTATGTTCCCCAAAATAACCCTTTCTTGACTTTCTCCTACTCTACCCCTCCTTCCATCATCTGACACCTCTTTTACTATACCGATCCCCCAAAACAAACCTTTCTAAACTCTTCCCTCTGAATCTTCCCCTTCAAAAACCCTTTTTTACTCATCCAAAAGCCTCCTCCTACTGCCATGACATAAAAAATGAAATCCTTCACTCTTCTATCCCTCCACGATCCTTTTCAATCAAAATAACAGACTAACATGTTCACTTCTCTAATTCCATATTCCACTATACTAATTCACCACTAATCCTTTATGGGTTCCAGAGTAGCGTGCTACTCGCCAACAAAGCGTTTCAACACCACATCAGGGTTACAAACGCTATATATATGCAAACCTTTTTACCATTTTTACCCCTCCCCAACCCTTCTCAATCCAAATAACTGACTAACATATCCACCACTCAAACTACTTCATATTTAAGGCTCCCGGTTTTCAGTTTAAACGGATTTCTACATATAAATACAGACGGAAAACTTGTTTTCCTTTGTCTGTATTTATAAGTAGAAACGGAAAAATACTGTCAAAAGAAATGGCCAGGTGAAATCTGATATCTCTGCCGTCACACTGCAGCTTTGGAGACGGATGAACAAGTGCACCCTGGAGCGCTGTGTCTTTTCACCCCAGCAGAAGGAAGCAAAGGGAAGTATTCCAACTTCAAACCTGCAGACCGAGAGGATTATACAGGGTAGCTGCTCATTTCCCCCTGCCCCTGCACAGAAAGTCACTACAGATCCGAGATAGCAGAATGTTCTGCAGAAATGGAGCACGCGTGGGAGAAAATGTAGTCTGTGCCATCAACCTTAATGAATCTTGAACTGGCCCACGACAGGTACTCCGACCCTGACACATCGTTCATGTGGTCGAACTTACATATGCTCTGTGACAGAGAAGCAGAGGCGCAATTAGAGTGAAATTTCGAGGGGGGGGGTGGACTAATAAAAATTTCGGGGGGGGGATTCTTCTAGCAATCGGCAGAGTGAAGATGCAGGGGCTCTAAGAAGGGGTGACAGAGCGAAGCCTCGTTAACAAGTAAGTGGTCTTTTAAAGACCTGTGAAGTGCTTGGGTGCGGCTGTGTGTGTGCCGGGAAGCTGTCTCAGCCCGGGCTGACACACACGACGGGGGAGGGACTGAAGGCTTTTGAGCCCATGGGCATTGCGCGCCTGCAGAGAAGTGTAAAATAGAGTATGGCTTGCAGATACAGACATCCATCCTTTCATTCCACCTGTCCATCATTGATTTATCTGTTGGAGAACAGCCAGGTCTTTACCACTCCCTTGAATTCTAACTGGTTATGGATGATCCATACCAATTTCTGCAGCGATGCTGTATGCAAAGAGAAGGAAGAACCATTTTCGGATGTTTTTCTAAAGAGAGGGATTATGATAAAATGTGTATGTCATCAGTCAAATGCACCGGTGCCCCTGCTTGAGAGCGCAGATCATCAGGCTTGGTGCCAAGCACGTTTGCAGTTTGAATGACGGTGCACTTTTGAATATGATGTGGCTGAAAGTTGCTTTGTGCATGCATGGTTACTTCTGTTATTAGCATTCATTCATAAATAGCTCACTACTGAAAGCTACAATGGAAACAACCACTATCCAAAACGTGGAAACAGACTACGAGGCAGGTAACGATAGCCAGGGGAATTCAGCCCACCCAGGCCTAGCTGCTTCGTACTGAGAGTTCTCCCTTAAGAGGCTCACACAAAAACTCGTCTACAGGCAGCAGGCGCCCTTTCACAAAGATGAACTTTAAAAAAAAAAGTGTAAAACACCCCAGGACATCGCCTGCAGCCCCAGCAACCTTTGTTTTTTTGTTTTATGGGAGGGGAAAAGAGGACGAGAGGAGCACAGGGGAGGGGTAAAGACGTCTGTAGCACCATCCTAGTACCAGAGGGGTTGTAAACTTAAGTGTGGCAGAAGCAACCAAAAACAAGCATTGGCAACACCAATAGGACTGGCTTTGATGAGCAAATAAAGGCACAAGCATATACAAATGCCATTTAGCACATTAACACTAGTCTTGGCTTTGCCAATACTGGAAAAAAAACTAAGGCTGGCTTTCTTCATATAATTTAGGATATAAAGAACTTAATATGACAGACACTAATGATTTAGTTTACTTTTTAGTAGTAATGCACTTTTAAGATTCCTCATGCATTCCGATGGAAGCACTTTCTAGAAGGTGCAATGAAGCACAAAACGGCCAATGGCATGTGGCGAGAAAAAAAACACTCTTGTAGGTGGATACAAAGCTCGTTCTATGTATATTTTAAAGAAGGGGTAACAATAGGACTTTGAAGACAGCTACGCAAACAAGACCTAATCAATACCACTAATTCACACATCTTTTCCAAGAGCACAGGGAAGACATTTGCTTCCAATATGTAAAAAGCACTTCCCATAGGCTCCAATTTCAGAAACAGCTATGGGGTGGCCATGCTAAAGCCATAAACATTCCAGTGAATGAACTATCCAGAACAATGCCACCAACAACCCAAGTGGGTGTGAACAAACATTGACTGCACTCATGCCTAGTCTGGACATGCATGATCCTGCAAGTGCGACTCTAAAATTACACGAGTGCCTTTTCTTTTTAAAATTACCAATCGTATTGTGTTTATTTAATTTGGCTAATATATAAATATATCTAAACCGGTAAAAATCGAGCACAAGTGTGCCTGGTCTACTTAAATAAATGTGGAGAAATACTAGCTGCAGCGTATTTTGCTTGCAACAAAAATAAATGTGGATAAATACAGATAAAATGACCAAAAAATAAATATGGATAAATACAGCCGGAAATGTTAAAAAAATAAATACCATAAAACCGGGAGCCCTATTCATATTTCACTATACTAATTTTCAACACTAATCCTTTATGGGTTTCCGGAGTAGCGTGCTACTCGCCAGAAAAGCGCTTCAACACCCCATCAGGGGTAACAGGCACTATTTGAATGCAAACCTTTCTTTCCCTTCTATCCCTCTGCTATCCTTCTCTCTCCAAATAACTGACTAATATCCACCACTCAAATTACTTTCATATTTCACCATACTAATTCACCACTAATCCTTTATGGGTTTCCGGAGTAGCATGCTACTCACCAAAAAAAGCGCTTCAACGGCCCATCAGGGGTAACAGGCACTATTTGAATGCAAACCTTTCTTTCCCTTCTATCCCTCTGCTATCCTTCTCTCTCCAAATAACTGACTAATATCCACCACTCAAATTACTTTCATATTTCACCATACTAATTCACCACTAATCCTTTATGGGTTTCCGGAGTAGCGTGCTACTCACCAAAAAAAGCGCTTCAACGCCCCATCAGGGGTAAAAAGCGCTATATAAATACAAACCTTTTTTCCTCTTCTATTCTTCTGCTATCCTTCCGAATCCAAATAACTGACTAACATATCCACCACTTAAATTGTACTTGCATGTTTCACTATACTAATTCAACACAAATCCTCTATGGGTCCTGGAGTAGCGTGCTACTCGCCGAAAAGCACTTTGACGCCTCGTCAGGGGTAGTAAGCGCTATACAAATGCAATTACAATACACAAGGACACATTGGTTTTTTGGTAGGCACGGGGACATTAAGTGATTTTCCCAGAATCACAGGATGTTGAGCCGACGAGACTCGAACCTGGTTCCCCAGCTCCAAAGTCGGTAGCTCTGGTCGTTAGGCCACATCCTCTATTCAACAACTGCAGAAAGGACCATATAGCCCTCCGAGTTCCTCTAAGTTCCTCCAATGTGACCTATGCTTTTTCAGTGCGATTTTTAATCAAAGTGCAAATTGCAAAATAAAACATGCATCAATGCAGCAGCACTATGCAAGCTACCAAAATATGGGGGGGGGGGGAGGGAGAGTTCTATATCTAAAGAGTACTTTTTACTTTCCGTCTTCATTTACTTTTTGAATCTATCTCATGGTGCATTAGTCAAGAATTATTTTCCTCTCTTAACAATGTTCAGATGTATTTACTCTAGAGTTATTTATTATTCCTATCAGTTCTCTGTCTGTGTGGTGTGTCTAGGATATCTTTCCTTTGGATTGCGTGGGCCACAGACAATATTACCGCAAACAAGGATGTATGAACTGCAACAAAATGGGGGGGGGGGGGTAGTTTTGTTTCCCTAAACGTTGCTATCATTGCATCTCGGTTTCTCGCTTGCGGAATTTAGAATGTAACATCCGGTTATTTCGCCAATCAATCCTTCTTAAAAACACTCTTTGCAAAAAAACATCTTTCACTGTGCCTTACAAAGTGAGCTGCATGCAGCTATGTTCTTCCGATAATCAATTTGCAGCGCTACACGCACCCTCAGAAGCCTCCAAGAAGAAAAGCACACACGGAGAAAACGCGGTTCTGAGATCTGTTGCTCATGTCTGTTCGTGAAGGGGCGGAGCCCGTTCTACCGAAGACAGCCGAGGAGCAGGGGATAACACACACATTCCATGGGATACCAAATATTACACAACACCGGTAAGACGAGAAAGAGAAGCATACATAGATGCACACACTGGGTGTCGCAAGAGCAAAGGCTACACAACCAAAGGTGCACCAGAAGGAAAATCCAGCTTCCACTGCGCCCTCCACGTCTCCTCCTTTCCACTGGGTGGATTTTTTTCACGTATCGCCATCGCTGGTGGTGAGAGGTGCGGCAGCAGCAGCTGAGTGCAGCAGGCGGCAGAATCCGTCCTCTCTGCTGCAGAATTCACTGGACGGGGGTTGTTTTCTTTTATTTTGGGTGAGCAGGGAGGGGAGGATTCTTGCCGGTGAGCCCACACAGCTGAGGGAGGGTGCAGCCCTCCTGCCGCCCCTGCCTCACGCGCATCAGCCTGTCTGTGCATCCACCCTGGGCTGTGGAGGGTGATCCGCTGCTGGCGCGTGCTGGGACCAGACTGCATCCGTGGTAGAGCCAGCAGCACCCTCCATTGGAAGCTGTCAGCCACTCATCTTCCTTCTCCTGGGCTCTTTTTTGGATTGTCCTTTGGGTCTCCTCGCCTCTGGTGCTTGAAGGTGTTACAAACAAACGGGAAAATAACACCTTTGCACAGGGAGCTGGTGCTGCATCGTTGTCTGGCCCCGGCTCTTGGAGCCAGTGGTGGAGCCTGAGGGAGCGCCCCCCTCCTCCACCCCTCCACCATGGTGGTTTTCAATGGGCTGCTGAAGATCCGAATCGGGGAGGCGGTGGACCTGAAGCCTACTCCTTGGTCGCTGCGGCACGCGGTGGGCCCCCGGCCGCAGACCTTCCTTTTGGACCCCTACATTGCCCTGAATGTGGATGACTCCCGCATTGGGCAGACGGCCACCCGCCAGAAGACCAACAGTCCCGCCTGGCACGATGAGTTTGTCACTGATGTCTGCAATGGGCGCAAGATCGAGCTGGCCGTCTTCCATGATGCTCCTATTGGCTACGATGACTTTGTGGCCAACTGCACCATCCAGTTCGAGGACCTTCTGCAGAATGGCAGCCGACATTTTGAGGACTGGGTAAGAAAAGACACCTCAACACTGCATATATCAAGGGGGGAGGGTGAGCTAGATTGGGGATTTTGGATTGACATTGTTGGCACAGAATGAGAGTGCTTTGGGTTTGACTTTAAGGCATGGCTTGACCAATAATTTCTAGTGCAGATCCATCAATGCCTTAGCTGAAGGCCCATTACTGCCTGGAACACACGTCCGCTGTTTCTTTAGAGTTTTAGTAAAGCCCCAAAGATTCAATAATGCAGTTAAAGTGCAGGGGTCCAATATTATCTTAGGAGGTGTACCCAGTAATGTCTAGGAGATCAGTCATTGGGCCTTGTCTCTGAAGTACCATTACATCTGGTCTTGTTATACAATTGAATGTTTTAAGGCTTTTGTGCTAATTGATACTAAGCTAGCCAATGGGTTCCAGAGCTACAGGAGGCGCTTTGAGCTGAGCCTTGGTGTTTGTGTTCTGCAGTCAGTTTAGAGGTGTGTAGGCTAGAGTCTCAGAGCTAACAATTACTTCTCTCCATTGAAGCTTGCACAAAGTCCAAGTTTTGAGGATCTTCCAAACGAATGAGACTTTTTACAACAAAGGTAAATGTTGAGTTGAGTGTCATTCTTTCTAAAAGTGTATTTCTGATGTTGCCTCTGAGGCGGGACAGTCTGTAAATGTTAACTCTAGAGGTTCCTCGTGTTGATTGGAGGCCTGCCTGTATGTGGTTGAAGGTGGTTTGTATCCCCATGTTTGAGTTCAGAAGCTAGGTACCTCCATCATTGTGCAAAGAATGACGGTGATTTGAGCCTCCTTTGTGTGCAAGTGGAAGTTTTGGGAGCAGCTCCTCTATGGGAATTCCAACTCCTTTTGTGGGAGTGAGGGTGATGTGAACTCGCTCTGTGAGGTTAGGGATTCACCTATGTGGGTGAATTTTGCAGGTGACCGATTATAAATGCACTATATGGGAACTGTGGGATCCTTCTATGTGTGGGTGCAGGAGTCATGAGAATCCCTCATGCATTTGTATATTTTCTGTTACCATGCTGTGTGAAGATGGTGCTGTGCGCTTCTCTTTGAACCACACAGCATTTTTCTGTGTGATAGATGAAGTGGTCTGAAAATCCAGTTGCATGCCAATAGAACGAGGTGGTCTTAAAATCCAGTTGCATGTGAATAGAACGAGGTGGTCTTAAAATCCAGTTGCATGTGAATAGAACGAGGTGGTCTTAAAATCCAGTTGCATGCCAATAGAACGAGGTGGTCTTAAAATTCAGTTGCATGTGAATAGAACGAGGTGGTCTTAAAATCCAGTTGCATGTGAATAGAACGAGGTGGTCTTAAAATCCAGTTCCATGTGAATAGAACGAGGTGGTCTTAAAATCCAGTTGCATGTGGGCACCTGTAGGTCCTCTGAACTTCCAGCTGTGTGGAAAATTAAGTCGTCTTGGCATCATCTTCGTCTCAAGTGGAACAAAGGGGCCTAAACATCCAGCTGTTTGTGAGAGGATTGAGGAGGTCTGAACATCCAGCTATGTCTGAGTGGAATAAGGTTTGAACATCCAGCTGTGTGTGTATGAAACTAGTTGGTCTGAACATCCTTTTGTGTCTGTATAGAACGAGATATGGCCGGAGCATTCAACTGTGTGTGGGGGGAACAGGTTAGTCTGAACATCCAGCTGTGTGTGAGTGGAGCAGGGTGGTCTAAACATCCAGCTGTGTGAGTGAAATCACATGATCTGGACATTCAGTTATGGCCAGTGGACTGAGTGCTGAGTACACAGCTGTGTGTCAGTGGAATGAGTTGGACTTTACATGCAGGTGTGTGTAATGGGATTGAAACATCACCCATTTGATCGTCAGGAGAATGAGGTGGCCTGAGCATCAGCTGTCAGTGAGAGTGAAACCATGTGGCATGAACAGCTGGCTTTGAAAGAAATGAGATAGGCTGACTAACCAACTGTGTGTCTTTGATAATGTTGTGTGTTGGTCCACACCTGTGTTTTTGTGTGAGAAATGAGGTGCTCTCACCTCACCATACAACTGTGTGCGTCAAACAAGGTATGGTCTGACCATCCAGCTGTGTGTGAGTGGAATGTAGTGGCCTGAATACCCAGCTGTAAGTGCGTAGGGTGTGGCGGCAGGAACATCCAGATGTAGCTTTGTGAGTGGGATGGGGAGGCTGGACATCCAGCTGTGTGTCGGAAGAGGTGGTGCGAACACCCAGCTGTGCGGAAAATGAAGAGGCCGGAAGATCTACGTTCAGCTACACCTGTGTGAGAGCGGGTGAAAGTGGCCTGAACATTCCACTGTGGCCGGGCGAGTGTGGAATGATGTGGCCTGACCATCCAGCTGTCTGCGAATATATAGTATGGGGCAGTTGCTGTAACCATCGTTTGAGTGTGTGTCTGCCTGTCCGTCTCCACAGTGGATACACGTGCTCCTATTACGGCCCGAACAGAGGTGCGGACATTAGCTGCAGGTCCTGCGATCGGATTGCTTGCTGCCTCGGCCTGCATCGGGTCACTGTGTAATCTATCCGGGCGGAGTGATGCGGCCTCCGGGTGTTTTCCGTCCCTTCCCTGCAACCACCACGCTGCATGGCCAGCAATCGCTTTGGCTGCAAACCCTGTATTTTTCTTTAGTACAATCGGATCCTCTATTTCCTTCCGTGTCGAATGCAACCAGGCTCCTCTTCTCAACCACATCTGCATTTGCAAATCTGCAGAGGCTGGGCCAGAATTTCAAAACACCAGCTCCGTGCCAGGAGGTTTACGGTAACGCCGGTGATGTAAGCTCGGGGCGCAGTGATTCGCCTTCACAGCTGTAGTTAGCATGCTACTGGTTGATCGACGGGTCGCGTGAAGGGAAGCCGGCGCTGCCCTCGCGCCAGTTCTCTCTGGTGGCTGGGTGCAATAATTGTGGTTCATCATTGTAGTATTGTCTCTGAAGCCCCTCCCGTCCAGGTGATTGCTCGCTGGAAGCTCGTCCAGAGGGCGGGCGGGTGGGCAGAGCAGGTTCACCTGGTGTGTTGAATAATGCACAGGGCATGCACCGCGCACAGGCCCCAGACGGCCCGTCGCTCCCTTCAGCGGATTCGTCTGTCTGCGGGAGGGACGATGCGACCTCAGCAACGCACAATTTATACCCCTGTATCCTTCTGACCGAACACAATTGTTGCCGTTTTGTAATTTCAGTCGGTGTGGCTTGTCCTGAAATAAATACACGCGATGCTCAAGTTTATACTTGTTGGCCTTGAAAAATGCGAACCTTTTTTTATCACTTTTATTGATTTTAAAGCAACAACACATTATGCTTTTACACTTGACATTTATTACAAGATGAATCGGAAAATGTGAACCTTATTCTCGCGTTTTTACACCTGTTAAACTGCAGGAAATGAACGTCAATAGTTACGGTTGACATGCACTGGTGTCCTTGGTACATAGACGGTTTATTTTTTGAGAGCTTTGACGCCGAGACCAGTTTCCACGATCTTGTTGGCCAGTAAAGTTGAAGAGGATTCTGAGTAGGAAAAGCAGTTGCAGATGGAAAGACTGGGTATGTCAGTCGTTAAAGGCATGCTCTGTGGTGTGGAGCGAGCGCTCACACCCTTGCCTGACGTGCATCGCGTTGCCCGGTCCCAGCAGCACCAGAGCGCCTCACATCTGCATGGGGCCATGGGCCCCGGTGCATGAAGTGCTTTCCCTTCGCTAATTGTTTCTTTATTCTCGTGTGATGCAGGCGGACTCCATGGCAACGGCGCTCACGCTGGTATGTTCGACGAGCACACGCGTCGGATCACAGGCGCAATTATAGCAGCTAAAACGGGACACCAGCATCGCGGAGCTTGTGTTTTTACAACCAGTGCCATGAAATGGAAAATGCTATTTCAAAAGTCCAGGTCGGATGTTTTTAAGTGACCTGCATCACGCAATTTGTTGGTAATGCCAACGCAGGCGCTCGCGGCCTTGCTGGTGCTGCTCACCGTTTGGTGAAACGGGAGGCTTGTAATACGACAGCGTCCTCGTGTAGTGCGGTTAGTAGTGGATCTAAACGCGGATTGCTGCTTCCTAAAGCAGCGAGATAAACGCTGGAGGATGCAGCTATGTTTCTCTAGTTAGTTGTGCATCGGAGGCAGAGTGCGAGTGACATTTTTAGGTCTGGCTAAGTGGAGCTTCTCGTTTATTCAAAGTGCCTAATGGTGTGGTAATAAGAAGGGAAGTTGCAGGAAGGGCTCCGGGCCACGTGACAGGAAGTCCCGGAAGCCCGCATTTCACATACCGGGAAGTTTTCAGACGTAACAGTGCTTCCTTTCTGTATGTGTCCATCTGCTCCAAGCTCACGGTAGAAAGGGTACAGTGCTCACTGTCTCACACGAGTGCAGTGTTTACATCTGTGCACTAACCTAGCGCTAGAAAAATGCGGGGTTTACAGCCTCCTTATAATAAGCACATGATACAGTGTTTAGAACCTCTGTGTTCACATTTGGAGTGTTTCTTACATACAAGAAGTGTAGTGTTTATTCAGGGTGTATATACGAAGGACATGGCATAAGGTGTCCACTATCAGTACTATGCAGCTGAATAAATCAATGCAGGATGTACAATCTTGATGCCTGGCTGTACCAAGAACATGGCGCACACACAACCTGTGGAACTGTGCAGTGTCTACTGTCTGTCTGCACTAGCATATAATAAAACAAGTGCAGTATTATTGCCCCTTTGATTAACTGCACCAAAGATTTTGGAAAATGTCATGTATACAGCCTGCATGTGTGAGTGCCCTAAACACATGGTGCAAATAGTGCTATTGTCACAGCTTTTTGTGACTACATGGTTCCAATAGTGCTGCATTCACAGCCCTTTACATTGGCTGAGTCCAGCAAGTCTTTCAGAAATTGTCCATTCTTTGCACACAGGTTTGTGTATTGGTTTGTGTGCACACGCACGCGACTGCTCTTAACATGATGCAAATAGAGCAGTGATAAGTGTGTGTCTGTTATTTGTATATTGTTTATAGATATTCATTGATTATTTTTTGCTCAGTATTTTGTATTCAGAATTTTGCAGGCATCTGTTCTTATCACAAAGAAATGGAGACAGCACACCAGCGGTTTTTCATGGTGTTGACTCGATTTTATTCGGCTGCCAGGATGTATCGCTGGTCGATTGAGCAGCACTTGTTAGGTTTTTCAGGCAGCAACTTTTCTGCTGCCTTTTCATTTATGGGTAAACAAAGCCATTTTTGTTCCTTTAAGAGGGAACCTTAGCTGCAGTCACATGCAGGCACACATGCTAAATCGCATAGTTGTTCATCAAAAGTTATCGCAACATACAAACTTGTATATTAGTCCGTTTACTGGCAATCCACCTATTTAAGATGTTACACATACCCAAATGTACCAAAAATACACACATGCACTTTGAAGGCTTCAAATCTAGATGAAGATACTATGAAATGCAACATTGGGACTTTTAACTGGAATGAAACCCTTACAATGACTGAGTGGATACGAATCTTATCAGAGGAAATGGAGCTTTGAAAGGCCACTGTGCATAGTGTTCACAGCACCCGTCTGCGGCATGAAGGCCCGGAATTTCTAGCAAGGTCTGAAGGTTGGTTTTGCTACATGTAAGCTAATGGGGATAAGCTGATGAGCTAGTATTACAAATGCTGTTCTATTACTGTCACAAGGCCATGTCCCATCTAAAAGCTGGATGTAAATATTAGGCGGCCTCTCATGGCAGGCATTGTTTCTGTTCTCGCTCTCGACTTGAACAGGTGGCAATGCCCTGCATTCTCCTGAAGGACTGTGCAAGGATCTTTGGTGCCATACGCAACATGATGCTCTTCCATTCATCTATTTTTCCAATGGGGAAATACGCGATGCTTCTATGTTCAATATGACAACCAATCCGGATACATGGTTCAAGGGTAACAGAACTGGAGTGTAGAGTGGCCTCTCTT
The DNA here is from genome assembly GCF_964204655.1 of Triturus cristatus. NCBI lineage: Eukaryota > Metazoa > Chordata > Amphibia > Caudata > Salamandridae > Triturus > Triturus cristatus. The sequence goes on along the minus strand of NC_140589.1, from coordinate 1,620,649,712 downwards.
AAAAAATAATAAGGAAATTCCAAAATTTGCAGAACGTGATTGCCTCTCTCCATCTTGGCTTGATAACATCTTCGCAGATCATGCTAGTCCTGAAGCCCCTCCGTTGGCTACCATTCAACCAAGGTTTCAATGTCCACATTGTCTTGGAAGGTTCTGTTCCGGTGGTACCTCTCAATTTGCTGCACCTAAACCCCTCAGCCTGATATTTAAGGTTGGCTTCTCAACACCATCTTTCTGTGATGCTACCAAGGTACATATCTTGGGGTGAACTTTGGAAAATTCTGGAAACACCTGAATTCCCACCTCTCCTGGCGAGCTTGTGGCCTACAATGGCTACAACACCTTTTACTGTTTCAATATTGTCTCCTGTTGTCAACTTCCCCAGCACCCCTTGATCAGTTTGTTCTCTGAAGTATCCTCTGGTTGGCCTAGTATTGTATAAAAACTATAAATAAAAAAAATGTTCTTGTTATAACTCGAGCCTTTTTGCTGATATTATGCCAAGCATTACCGCTAGGTATTCCCTTCTAGTCCAGGATGTGTACCTCAGAGGGCAGTAGTAGGACAGTGTGGCATTCTCAATATAATGGTGTTGTAGAGTGCTTCATATAAAGGCGCTGTTCTTACATTTGGAAACTTCCTAGCCTTCTATGCTTCTTTGTTTGCATGATATAAACAGCACTCTAAGCCTGAAATGTTCTTACTTTGAGATATATATATATATATATATATATATATATATATATATATATATATACATATGTGTGAATCCGTATACTTGCTGCAATTGCCACTCCACACCGTCACAGCATAAACGGACACGGACCAAAGATAAGTGCTAGATTAATTTAATCTGTGCCTTTCTGCCGCCATAACGTTTCGGCTCCTCCGAGCCTTGATCACATATATGTATGTATGTATGTATATGTGTATATGTATCGTCGGTCAGAATCTAGAAACAGCAGCTATCCTGTTGAAATGTATGCTAATGCTAAATAAATATTGTGACCTATCACATCATGTATCTATATAAATTCACACTTATTCAATTATCCAATTATTGGTACAAGATTGAGGACCCACTTGTACCACTTTTGTAATACCATCAGTATGTGCAGCTTACGGGTGGGCGCTCAACTCACTAACGGCTTGAAACTGACTGAGAGAGACAAGCTGTTCTGTCTAGTGTCCTTGTATCTTGGAATGGGGATAGGGTATATGGGACCCTAGAGTTTGGGTGGATCTGGGAGGCAAGGGTTGATTTCAGAAAAATGCTCCTCCCTCCGAAACCAGGCTCCATGCTCGTTATTTGCTCTGTGTTAGTCATTGGTTCCAAAGGTGGAATCTTTTGGCTAAGATGATTTCTTTTTAAGTGTTATGTGCCTTTGAAATCATTCTTAGGCTGATGCCTGTAAATGCAGGTTAGCCTTCTTCTATGACGTGGCACGCATTTCATGGTAGTAGCAGGCAGACACTTAGAAACGCTGCTTTCACTATGTCACATGTGAAATCTCACCCTTAAAACATAGTGGCGTTCCGCCTTACTCTTCTCTTTTCTAAAAAGAAAGGGGATATAGGTCAGGGAAGCGCAGGGCTGGATACGTACAGCAAAAGAGATTATTCTAGATGGATAATAGTGAATTACAGGAACAGGAGGATTGTTGTGAGTTACATCAAATAGACAACAAGAGTGAAGCTCCAGTTGTCTATGATGTCACTCAGAACCGCGTGGTGAAAAACATCCCTGCAATTAATGTTTTACCCATCTACAATTTTATTTTATGTATGGCCCCCAAAATCATCTGTCCCTGCTTTCAGCTGTTGAACAGGTACAAATACATAAATAACATGGCCTCTCCTCCCTGACCCAAATGTAAAAATAAAAAAACATAGACGCCATACCACCCCCCGTTCACAGTGACTTCACTTCACTCTCCTCGAGAAGCGGTGTTCCCGTGACTCTGACAGGCTTTCAGAGAGCCCAGCCAGAGCGGGCTGGAATTCCTTTATGACAGTAGCAGCAGTGAGTTACAAGTTCAGTTACCCAAAGTTATGTCAGCAGTGACTTACTGGGTTTAGAATTCAGTCATTCATGCTAACGGCTCTCTCTGACAGCGGTGCATAACAAAAAAGTGCACCCTTTTTTTAAGCATTTGACATTCGTTGGAAGAAGTTGTGTGATGCCATATTCTCCTGCTTTGTTTATCCGCGAAACTTGTTTGTGCCGAACCAAAATTCACATAGTTTGTCTCATTTTTGCATTTAGATGGCAAACCTGTGTGCATATACTGCTTGTCTTTTTGTTCTGTGTTGTACAAGGACAGTGATAGTAGGTTGAGTGTCTGGTTCAGTGGACAGTACACTTATTGGACCAGCATAAGGTAAGGTAACAGGGTTGGGTATTTGTGCATACTGATATAACCTACTATTGATCAAGGTCGGACTGGTCTATAGAGCAATCAGACATAGCCTGATGGGTTGGTCTGACAAGCAGTGGCGGCCGTTTCAATTTTGTGGTAGTGGGGCAACGCGGGGGGACAGGAGACGGGGGTTGAGGGGAAAATAATTGTAATCAAACCTACCTGCTTCTGCGGCCGCCACCTTGGTGCTCCTCTTCCAACGTTGGTCACACTGCACAGGCTCCCAGGGGGCAGGTCATACCAGCATGAGGGCAGTGCTGTAACTTGCCTGTGCGGGCTGACTTAACACTCGCTCTGGCCCAGGGAACCTCAGGATTTTCTCCCACCCTGCTGTACAACACGGCTGGGTTGGAGAAACATGAGTGTGCATGTCTGTTTGGCCGGCCTGAGACGGCTGGCCAAACAGACATGCACACTTAGAAGTGCCAAAACACTCCTCGCTGACCGTTCTGCTCGGCTGGATGGCTCCATCCTAACCTTGGCTGGGAGTAATGAAAAAGAAAATGATAATAAAGTGGTTTTATTATCATTTTATTTTTCAGTGGGGCGACTCTCCTCCGCCGTGATGGAGGAGCCGCCCCTGCAGGAGGCAAGTAAATGAGTGGCTGTTGTTGTGCCTGGTTGTGGACCTTATTTATACTGTGCAGGGTCGGTTTTTACTGTTGATTTCCGAGATATTAACTCAATCATTGCCTGCTGCAAGCTGACATCCATGCAGTCTCACACATCTTGCAAACCTCCTCTGCAGCGCGTCTTTGCAATCTCAAAACTGTCCCAATTTGAAAAGCATGGGCCCCTTTTTTCTCTATCTGATTCACTAATTGGGGCCACTTTTATTTTGGAGCCGGGCCTATTATCTGCCCCAGTCCGACCCTGCTATTGACGTCTGTAATGTTCTGAACAGACCTGTTTCTAAAACCTTAAACCGAAAGCATTTCCTATGTTACATTGTTTCAGACAAATATTCAGGAAAAGAAACATCGGCGCCTAAGTAAAGGCCCTCACACGACAGGTGCCCGGAGTGTATCTGCAGGGGCCCTCTCCTCTTCTCCCTGTGATACTTTGTATTCATGCATCACCTTGCACTTTGCAGTGAGGGGCGAGCCCCGGAGGGCCCGCGGTTCTCGCCTTCATGCTCAGAAGCTCAGCCAGAGAGCCCTGTTAGCTCTTCCAAGGCTGTGCACTGCCCCATGTCTGCCAATGCGAGATGCGCCAGAGAGGGCACATGGCAGAGGGCAGAGCATGGCCACCCTTCTGCAGTCGGACGCACTGAAGCTAAGGCTGGCTGTGATGAGTGTTTAAAGCGGCAGTACACACATTGCAAGGATCATACTTGGTGGGTGTCATTATTGTTTAGATGAGGTCTCACTCACATACCTGGACACTCACTCACGTACTCATGCACTCCCACTCACATGCATGCATACACCAATCCACAATCACTCTTTTCTTATACAACCACATATTTTAACACTCAAACATGAGAGCCTTTTTTGTATTCACTCATTCTCACATTCATACACTCCAAATCCCTCCCTCACTAATTCTCTCCTGTACTCGTAGGTTAGTTATCATTTTCAAGTCCTGCTGTCATGACACCTTTATGCATCCCCACCATACCATGCCTCACAGGCCGGCCTTTCCAGCCGCACTTCCATAGCATGGTGGGGTTGGCCATTCAGTGATCACAGTCTGTTTTAATCCAGCTTCTCTAGGTTTCATAGGTCATTTGTCGCAATCAATCATTCATTCTTAGCAGGAAACACAATCTAAATATCAACTGGTACTTGTGAGGTCTGGCCAAGAGACAGCTTCAGCTGTCTAGCCAACACCCTGTAACAAAAAACAAATACATACACGCGACAGTGGGTCAGTCCACTCAACCCTTGACTCTCTTGCACTGTGAGGGATGGGAGTTTCCTGATCACTTGAGCACCCACTCAAATGAAGTGCACCCCAGTGCAGGGCTACCGGGCCAATGCTTTAATGTGCAAATGCTTATTTCTTTCCAATCATTATCAATTTTAATAGTTTTTAGTCTTCCTTATGTGTTTAAACTATGTCTTCATGTTACAATAATTCAAAGCCAATAGTATAATACATTTTCTTTGGGCCAATAAGAATCATATTTCCCTGTGATGTATAGTAAAGGTACAAATTGTTTCTATACCTGTCAAAAGTTCCTTCTAGGGAGCACCCATGGTGTTCTATTAAAATTATGTCCGAGGGTTATTTGTTGTACATTTAAATTTATTATTAAATGCATATTCGTGCCATGTTGAAGTGGTACCGTGAATTAATTAATTAAATCATTTTTTACCATGTGACATATGCTTGCAATCAACAAAACAACCACCACATCAGCATACAAAGGCAAGGCCCATTGGTTTTCTAATGCTTCTGTTAAATGTGTTTAGGTTTGCGATACTGTAAAACTTGGTGACGTGGGCCTATTTATTCTGATATTTACTAACACCCAATTCCACCTCTGACTACTTCCTGTACACTCTAGGATCAGATAAGCAGTTTATATTTAAGAATGTATCTATTAGATTTTTTCTCCCACCTATAGGTGGTTGGGCCTTTTTGAGTGCAGTTACAGGAATACAGAACTACTTGTTTCTGGACCATGTAGAACGTAAAAAATATATGCAGATATTGGGTGATTTAAAAAAAAAAAAATTACCTATTGTATTGCATTTCAAATGTAATATTTTATTGTTGTAGAACCTTTAATTCTCCGTGTGTTTGGAAAGAAGGTTTCAATAAAAACTACTTCTTTTAGGAATCTTAAAATATAATTCTCAGACACATCACGCGAGTTGGTGGCCTTGTATTTGGCCTCCGCTAGATGCCCAATACTTTTTTAGTAGCCCTGTTACTATTGTAAATATTTAAAATTATGCGAAAATGACTCACTGGAGACTAGATCAAGTATTCAATGACTCCAAAGAGGCACTAACAACCACAACATATGCAGAGTTGTTTAGTTATGCGAGGCCTCTCTGGAGGTAACTCACGTTTTGTTAATGTGGTGTTTCTGTCGGTCCCATTTCTGGTGTGCTCCTTCTTCTGGACAGAGGTGCAACCAGACCCCTCCAACAAATCTAGGTGATTCTGAGTGATTAAGATGGCAAAAGAGAGGGAAGGTCGAGAAAGAAGATGGGCGGATTTCTATTCTGTGTTTTTCAATCTCTTGTGCCCCAAGGCTGCTGCTAACACTTGTGCGTGCTGGACACTACATTTGAATTGCAGCCCTAGTCACAAAGTTGGCACATAGTGAATCATTCAAGTTTTTCTGTGCACCAACTTGGTTCAAGAGCAGTGAATGTAACAGTGCACTGGTTCTGACTAAGGCAGAGGTTCGGAGGCACGAGGTGGTATCCTTCTGCACTGTAGTGATGCTGCACTTTGGCTATAGGACATTTCTCAGTGTGCTCTTCAGCTAAGGCAAGAACTCCAAGTATATGCTTAGTACACAGCACCTAAACAAAGATTCCAGAAGCAGACAGCCGCCCTTGCTCTGGTATCTCCACAAACGTATGGATATGTCTCACTTGCTATATCTTGTGTGGTCATTGACCCTTCCACACTTCTGCTGCTGGCACCAGCCCTTGAATTGCACTAGCAGTGCACTGAAACAAGCACATACACGGTTATCCTTTAACTAATAAAAGAAAGCTGTAATAAGAGGAGCTAGTGTTTTCTTGCCTTTAAAGGTAGTAGATTCTAGCCTAATGGACACCTCCCCATGATATGCAGCATTTGTGGAATCACATTTCCTGCTTGACGGTCATGACATAGTCAAGACTGCCCTGTCTCTCGTTTTTTGTCACATCTGTACTCTTGTATACTTCAGTATCTCTCAATAGGTAACACCTAGATTAGTCACGTAGAATGTTTTGATAAGATGTGTGGGAACTACTAGTTTTTGGGTCTACCTTTAATTCTGTGCAACCCCCTGCCCATAAATCGCATTCTAGTTATTTTCAGATCCATGTGCAGGAATCAGTAGTTCTATTCAACTCAGTTCTACACAAATGAAATTGAATGAAATACCAGCAATTGTAAAGTGCACAGCTACCTCCGGAGAGGTGTCCCGGCACCTGGGACTGTTGGGAAGATTAAGCGAGCTATTGCCCAGAGTCGCATGGTGCTGGGTTAACCTGCCGCCGGCGCCGGGGATTGAACGGTGAGCCCCCTTGTTGCAGAGTCAGCCGCCCTGGCCGCTACACCTCACGGCTAGTTCAGTGCAGCTGTAGGCAAATGAATGAGGTTCTAAGTTCGGTGCAGCTCCAAGCAAGTGGGTTGAGGGAAGAGACAACACAGAGGAGGGGCTGGAGAAGAGGGTGTGGATGGGGTAGAGGATAGGGGATGGAGGAACACATGGCTATGATGCAGCCAGCACTAATGAGCTTTAAACCTTCCCTATAAAAAAAAATAACACATTAGAGCAGGACGCATCGTAGCACTTAAAAAAAAAAAGATGTTTAGGCATGCTACACAGCAACCGCGCTTCTGTACAGCATGGCTTCAAATCTGTAGTTTTCATTTAATAATGTGTATGTCATGTGGCTGGCTCTTGCTCTTTAAGTGTTGCTAATATTGGGCTAATGCAGATGATGCCGAGATGTGCCTGTGTAACACTGCAGTTTGGTCATGTAGAGATTTTTTGGGTTGTGAGTGGAATCATTGCTCCAATATATTTGGGGTATTAGGCCTTTTATTTGATGCTACCTGGACTTTAAAAGAGCTCTCTTCTTAATAAGCATCCCATTTCCTAGATCTCGTGTACGGAGTGAAGGATGCCACCTCCCGGGAGGAAGAGATTGTCCCAGGATTCTGAATTGACTCATTATACGCTTTAAAGACTTGTTCAATGAACAATTTTGTCTATTAAATCTACAGATACATTGACCACACACATCAATCAGTGGTATGCTAGAATCTACGAAGCACACACCATGTCCCCTAAATTAAATTAAAACCACACAGACACCACCCCTTGTATAGTCTTCATTCCACTATCTTCAAAAATGCTTCATGAAAATGGTTGGTGGTGTGTCATCTAAATCACACAGATGTCTTCTTAATTTGCCTAATATTTTGCAGAACCTTCAGCCTCCATCGCATTACTATACAACAATCTTTTAACTCTTCCTTGCACCCTGGGGAACATCTTTTCAATTTGTTCTGAGTCAAGTGAGTCTGAAAGAGCAAAAAGTTATTCCACAGGATCATACTGATGTATGAGGAGCTCCAGTTTACCTCAAATCCCCTCATAAAAAGAGGATCCTCAGAACTACCCAGTTGTGTGAGTGGAGGCCTCTCAATGGCACACATGGGTATACATTTTTTATTTTATTTATTAGATAGCTTCAGAACACATAGTTGTACAGTAGGCAGTCATATAAATCAGAAAAGACATACAGCACAAGAGCGGACTGAAATTATAAAAGAGGCAGTGTAGATTTCATACAGCTTCCACAATAAACTGGCGAGTATGTCAAACGGAGACCCATTTAGTGACTGCACAAGTAATACAATTATATACCCTCCATAGCACAGTACAAGAGAGCAATTTCCCCCCATTAAATAGATGTGTTGTGTGCTAGGAAGTATCCCTGTGGACGGACCCTGATGTTTTTGGGCCAGTTTGTTGGTAGGACTGTGGAGTAATAAAGCTCAAGCTGGTTGTTGCAATATATCAGGTCAGTTACCTAAGCCTTCGCTGTGGGAACTCGGTCGCTGCTCCACACACAGGTCACGTGTCTCTTTGCACACAGCATTGCCACTGATACAAACTGCTGGATGCTCCGGTACACTGTCCTAGTACAGCTCAGCATTGCTAACTTTGTGGAAGGTTTAATAACATCATCAAACATGCCATCAGTCATATCGGACAGGAGCTTGAGTGAACTACACCAGTAATCGGCCACCCGGGGACACTGCCACCACGCCATGTGATGGAAGTCCGCAACAGAGGTGTGGCATCTAGCGCATTGCAAATCACTCCTGAGCTTGATATTGAATAGTTTCAATGGTGCATAGTATATTTGATGGAGGAACTTGAAATGTGGAAGACAAATTCCCCAATTGGTTGTGGCAGTTGTCTTTGCCAGAGAGCTGGGAACCAAGGTCAGTTTCCCATTTGGCTTTGGCCCCGTGGGGCTCTGCTTGCATTGAAGAGTATTATCTGGAATCTAACTCTTTCGGTGTTTGTGCTGTCAATAGCAGCGTAAACGTTTGTGAGGTGGGTGGTTGCTGTGGAAAGGTTGGGTATTGATCCTTGCACAGAGCTTAGAGTCAGAGGAAAGTGAAGGTGTCGAGGGTGGTGAGACGAGCGATATGCGCATGGATATATTTCTTGCTTTTTAATAACTCAGACTTATGCATTCGAAGTCTGATTGATTTTGACTAAGATAGTGTAGTTGGTGTTTAGTAGATAGTCTGCAACAAGCACACAGTACACAGGGAAGTCATGAAATCAGTTCCATTGCTTATCTTTTCTACTGGGTACATGTAAGTTATCTTACAAAATGCCCTGCCCCACAAAAGTGGTTACATTGCAACTAATGATTTTAGAGTAGTTTGGTTTTCTACTTTCACTTTCAATGTGATGTCTGTGCTTTGACACATAAAGGTCCCACCGGTCACATCCACTAAGATCTGCCACTCATGCTGCAGTAGGAAATTGCCTGCAATGATTTAAATGTATCTCCTATACCGCTTCAGCCCTGGAATCAAGAGCTCTATCTTTTCAATGACCATTCTGCTACGTATTTTTCCAGAAAAACATAATAATTCTCATTTGCATGGTAATTTTAGGACCCCCAGGAATATTCAGGGCAACCAAGAGTGTAGTAAACTATCTCTCACTGTTTGTAGCGAAGACCTCCATTTTCAGGTCAGTGGCATTTAACTATGCCACTGGGTTGCATTACCAACATGAAGTGCATAAAGGATTTATTTTATTTTATTTAGTGTTTTATAGAGTGCGAACGTGACACGTTAGGGTATCAGAGCGCTTCACAGAGATATAGAGATTTCAGTAGAATAAGAGCAAACAAACCTAACCAACATCTGCGAGAGATACTACATACCAAAGCAGGAGCAGAGCAAATGCGCATAACCCAACCTCTGCCCTCTAAGGTTACACTGAAGTACAATGCAAACGTCATACACGATACTATAAATGACAATTAGAATTGGGCAAGGATGAGTGTGTGTGGTGGAAATTGGCACGGGCCATCCATTAGCACATTCACGTAGTTCTTTTTACTTCTGCTTCTATGTGTTTGTTGCCTTTCATTTGTAATCTTAAATGAAATAAATAAATAAATAAAAGATACATTTATGTGCTAACACCACGATTTTTCCTTTGCCCTACAGTATTGTTAAATGTCAACTGTGTGGAAGTGGCTTTAGAGTGTACTGCTTCCTCTGCGTGTTTTACTACCAATTCATTCTGGTGCATAAACTGGTGTCAACAGAGGTGTGTGCCAAAAGGAAACCTATAAATATGTTTATTCTCAAACATAGATTGATGGTAATACATTTAACAATCTCAATCTATCAAAACAAGGTAATAAACTGATCAATCAGGAGTGTGATTGGAGTGGAGTCACTCAAGGCTGGCATGAAATGGACTGGACAAGAAATTATATGAATGACATCGATCCCCGTCTCACAAAATCTCCTTATATAAGATTCAGGTTAGGTACATTATCTTTTGCTGCCTTTACTGCTAAATGAAATGGTTATCAAGGAGGTAGCAAAAGATGTCCTGCTTGTAGAAATGCTGTAGAAACGGACTACCCTCTACTCTTTTTTTTATCCAATATATCGTAAGTGGCGTAGGCTGTGCTTTGTTCTTGGTTTTACATAGTATAGGGTTGCAATACGATTATGTAGAGCGTACACGTCCCCGGTCATCGTCTTCTCCAATGCTAAATACCTAGAGAGCATTTGGCCAACACAGCAAAAAATGGTCTCCTTTATTCTTACACCAATCCTGGTCTAGTTTTAAAGAAATTCCCCTTATTGTATATTATGTTTTTAATGATTTTAGAAATGGTGGTTTTAATTACTATTATTATTATTATGGTGTATGTTGGAGCACCTGCACTTATTTAGCTGCGCTGTCCTGCGAAACAGGGTAGGGCACCCACATTTAGCTATATTGTTGTTCCTTTACAGGGGTGATTCCTCCATTAGGGTGCGGGGGCTCCACCCCTGCCCAAATTCGCATCCCAAAGTAAAGGTTTACTATATCTCCGCATGCAGATTAAACATGTATGTTTATAATCTTTATTGGCTGGCTTCTCTCTCGCAGAGGCACAGTAAAGCAGCACAAACGAAAGTGTGTTTGCATGGCGCTCTACAAATGATGCCATGACCCAGGGCTTCACTTTTCACAGCCCTCCGGGCAATGAAAGTGGAGCTGGAATGCCATCAGCTCCTCCCTGCTGATATAATGCAACCCCTGGGCGTTCCCCTTCACAGCCCGGTCTGAGGCTGCATGTCCTGCTGATCTTCCCAGCAGCCCCCACCCTATCCGAATATATACAGGGCAGTGGCATAAGGAAAGTTGAGGGGGCCCTCCTGCCACGTACACGGAGGGGTCCCCACTCCGGATCTAATGTGAGCTCTTGGGCCAGAGTATTGTGCTGTGGGGGGCCCCTGCAGCTTGGCCCCCCCGCGGGGGCTGCGGGGGCCTGTGTTACACCCCTGATACAGGGTTGGCACGCAATCCTGCGTGAAGGTGATGGTGTGACGTGATCCTGCTTCTCAGTCCTATATCTTCTAACGCCTGCCCGGATGGCCTGGCCTGGCCCGGCCCGGCCGTTCTGGGATGGAAAATGCAGTAGCACAGACATTGGTGCACCTGAATCGGCAAGGTAACTTGCTGTGCATCAGCGATCGTGATTTATTTTCAATTAGAAACTGAAAGGCGTGCTGCCTAGCACCTATAAGGTGACATCTTTCACCTTCAGCCAAAACCAAGGAAGTGCTAAATGATCCGTTTGGACTGACTGTGGAAAGTCCGGTCCTGCTCTCCATTTTTCTTATCTACTGCATACCACAGATACATTATGAAGAGAAGGGAAATCATGTTTGTTGCATGGTAATACAATATGAGGAAGAGAGCCCTATTTTTTCAATAATAACATTTAGCTTAGGTTGCCTCTCTTATTGCTTACATTTAATTTCTCAACCAGTAAAACATAGTACTAAAACCTTTGCTGTTACTCCCACCGAATTTTTCATAGTTAGTGCTTTGGAAAACCGCTATGACACGGCTTTAAAAAGATTTTCATACTGAAATAACTAGGAAAGTAAAAAACTATGAGCAGATGTGGTGCTGGAGAAGGGAAGCGGCACTAGGTATGGATGGCCCTGTAGTGTGGTGTAACTGGATTATGTGGTGTGACGTCTGGTCTCTTGCAACCCTTCTCACTACAATGTCTCCTATTGGCGTCTGTGACTCTCTCCCAAGCTTTTCTTGTCCTAGTGTCTCCCCTCCATCATCGTTTTGTTTTCCTGTGTCTCTCCTCTCCCTCCCATCCGTCCTCTCGCCAAAGCACTTCTGTAACTTTATGCGTTCGTATACCTAGCTCCTTCCCACTTATTACCAAGGCATTCTGCTCTCTTCTTTATCCATGTACCTTGTTCCTTACTATATACTCTCCAATTTCTCACTTCCCATCCTCTCTTCCTCTCTACAGTTGTCTCTTCCGTGTCACCAGATTTCCACCCTCTGTTTTCGGACACTTTTCTCTTCCCCGTCACATCTGGCCCTCTTACCTGACTCGACCCTTTGTAGTATCAATGTGTTATAATCTGCTTTCTGTTCTCTATATCACTCATGTGTCCCTTTGTTCCACCTCTATATCCTCTATGTGTCGCTCTCCAGTACTCCATTCGTGTTATTCTTATACTATTGTCTGGATTGACCCCCCTGTGGGTTTCCTACTCTGAACGTCTCACTCTAATTTTTTTCCGGTCTCTACTCTGACCTTTTCCTGATTCACTCTCTGACCCCTTTACTATGTCTGTCCCATTCTACAATCTCCACTCTGCAGTATTTCACAGTTGGATGATCACACCACTGGAGAAGTTCAAACTTGCTTGGCAAAAGTAGAAATTGTGTTGTTTCACAGAGAAAATATTGAAATACATTGTTTGCCCATTATTTATATAAAAAAAGTTAAATTTACCTTGATCTTTAAAGATGGGGGGAGGGGGGTTATGTGGGCTTGCCCACCACAGTCATTTTATACTTGCATTTTGGAGTATGAATTTGCACCCACCACTTTGAGAATTCTCGAGCTGCCACTGTTCCTGTAGCACCTCTGTTTCATGTTGGTCAACATCCTATGACCTGTGAGTCAAATGCAGTAAGCACGTGCCTGGTATCGTATTTGACGGGAGTATCTACTCGCCAAAGTTATTTTTTTTCTGGTTTGTGATTTTATGCATATATATAATACTATAGCATGATATGCATAACCTGTACTTTTAGGCATGACTGGCAACATTAGGTTTTTGTCTATGTTTTGTGCCCTATATATCTTTTGTGTGTTCTTGGGCCAAGAGTGAATTCTTCTATTGTACACAAGATGTCCATGCAGTTATTTGGAGAAGACTGTATTGTGTTTTTTAATATTGTTTTTATTGTTTTAATTGTATGGTCATTGGCCGAAATAAAGTAAATAAACTGAGTGGACAAGATCAGGCGAAGAGTACCTTTCAACAAGTGTATGCTTCTCTTATTTTGGACATTTTTAAAGACTGGCTGTGAAAGATGTGTTGAAATGTTGAAAAGGATGGACCGCTCTTTGTACCATCTCTATTTTTGTTGTATGCTTAATTGCATTTTTCTAAAATTATACATAATGCCTCCATCAGCAAACAACAATCAATCATGGCAACTCTAGCCTAGTAATTTACTTTTTTTCGTGGAGCTGATAGCAAATAACAGAAACAGAACCTTTCACTTTATCGTGGGCTACTACATGATGCCAGTGGTGAAACAGCAAACTGACATAGATTCCAGTGAAATGAGATATGTAGATTCCCTCCTATAACAATGCATATCTTTAAACGAGAAACAGCTACCACCAAAAGCCTTCAACCAGCTTTTAAAAAACCGAGTATCCTTTCCATATTGTAATGCCAATAAGACAGTTTTAAGAGTAATAGAAACACTGTTCATCAACAAGAGTGTGGTTAATATATGTCTCTAATGTTAGGACATCTGAAATATGTACTACTTTCTACATAAACCTAAGGAAACAAATCTGTTTCAATTCTTACTTTGGGAAAATCTCTTCAGTAAATTTAGCTTTTGTGTTTTTCAGCTTTAGCATGCAGTTAAAATAAGATGCTTACTGTCTCATTCATGCAGTTTTAAGCCCCTTTGTTTGGCCTTTATGAGAGTTTTCCCTGTTTTTGCTTGTTATTTCAAACAAAAACTCTGAATGATGCAATAACCTTAAGGAAGTGTCACTTCGAACCTGACTCGGTCAGCCAAGGACCTACATCCTGAAAAGATTGTTTACTAGTCACTGATGCACGCTGCTTAAGTAGTATGGAAGCATCTATGTCAGTTTGCTGTTTCACCGCTGGCATCACGCAGTAGGTCCCGGATAAAGTGAAAGGTTCGGATATTTTCCATCCACAACTAAATTTACTGGAGAGATTTTCGCAAAGTAAGAATTTAAACAGATTTGGTTCTATAGGTTTATGCAGAAAGTAGTACATGCTTTAGATGTCCTAACAGTGGACACATATATTAACCACACTCTAGTTGGTGAACAGTGTTTCTGTTACTCTTAAATCTGTCTTATTGGCTTTACAATATGCATTGGGTACCCCGTTTTTAAAACGGTGCTTGGCAACAAACTTTGAGGGCTCTATGTGGTGGGTGTTTTTCTTGTTTAACGGTATGCATTTTTCTAAGAAGCAATCTGCACATCCCATTCCACTGGAATTCGGATTTATCATACCTTTCTAATGTTCCGTAAAAGTCGCTGGGTTTAGACCCAAATATTTTTATTTTATTTGTATTACTGAACCATGAAAAGGGGGTCAGGTATATGCCAACTTTACAAAATCCTTATAGGTTAAATCATAGCATAATTTGTAGTTAGATTCAGATTCTCAACTTCATTGTACTTTCTCCATAACAGGTTCATTTTTAGTAAGAAAGCAACAAATTTGTTTCCATCGTGGGCTGGTTTCTGTTTGTCACAAATCAATTTTTGTGTTGTCACTGAATGAATTGTTTTTACAAACTCTAGTGTAAAGTGTTTGACTAAAGAGTGAAATCTTAACAGTCCAACCAAAATGCAGTATTTGGTTAAATGCTTCAATGTCACTTTTGGCCTCACAGAAAATTTCCCAACCTATGTCTAAGCCACTCATTAGAAGTGCCTACAAATTTTCACCGTGGGATGGCAGGTACCTGGCTTACCAAGAATTATTAGGACTTTCACAGCCCTGTGATCTGAAGGCGAACAGAGAGAAGCAAGACAGAAGCCCCTAAAAGTACCAATTGTCTAACCATTAGAAACTCAGCCAAAACTCATATCTGCCAGAGTTGCTGGACAGATGAGTTTAAGCCAAAATATGGATAACAGTGGAGCTGTGAAATGGGAAAATTGAGACTATGTGTTGAACTATCTCGATGAAAGTCAGTATGGATGGTGGTTACCAATGAAGTCTCTTGAGGTCTATAGAAATTTGAAAAATGACCATATTTCTCTCGGGCTGGACCGTTCCCATGAGGCACAGGTTCAAGACTGATTTGCATATAGCTGGGTCTGAACTGAGGTGGTGAAGTGAGCTAAAGAACGATGATGGATTCAACCCAGATCTCTGACTGGGGATGAGTGTCTCAAAAGTTTCAGCACTGAATCATCTCCTTGTGGTTGCTTCATATTTCTCTCTGGGCTATTCCAGTTGAACAGGTATCCCAAGGCATACTAAGTAGTGAATGTATATGCTTGGCTTTATGTGAGACATTGGGCCGGATTTGGACTTTCTGGAGCTAATTCTGGTTCATTGGTGACTGTAGTCATGTGGTGCCTGAGGAGGAATCCACAAGATAGATGAGGTGACCTGGAGCTTGCGCCTACAGGGCTTTGTGGAATCATACGACTTAAAGGTGTTTTTGTAGATGTTTTTCAATGTGGATGGATCTCTGCAGCTTGTTAAAATTTCAAACCCTGGTGTCAGGGCCATCTTTAATTCTGTTTGACCCATGGCTGGTGCCCCAGGCCATATTGGTAAAACATCATCAGGTAGTACGTCTGCAGTTTTCACAGTATCCAGTGGATATGTTGCCTTAAAGATTTCTTTGCACTGTGAAGTTTCTCTTCATTGATTTTATTCCAAGATTCCCCATCCACCTGTTTCCCTTACTCCTCCTGGGATCTTGGGTGCACAGTCCAAGCTACCCCACGCTTCCAGGCACAACATTAAGCAGGCAGGGAAAACCTCTTTATCTCTAACCCTAATCTTGACCCTAATTTGTACCCCATTCTTAACATATTGCCACCACATGTATGTGAATGAAAGTTTATTTTCTTCTTTTTTGGTGGCATACTGTTCCAATAAAAAAATAAAACCAAATGTAACCTTTGCACCAGCTTGCCAAGGCCGGACCTTCTCGCTGTGCCAATGACTGTTTCACGTATCCAGATGTTTTCTAATTGTCGTAGGGAATCACAGGGCACATAGCTATTCTGTTTAATGACCTCCTGGGTATCTTTGTCAGTATTGCTGCTCCTGATTTTTGTATCGTGGTACCTGATTTACATAATTCTTCAACACCTATATGATTTTGTAGTGCACAAAAAGTCATGTGTGCCCGTAAATCGCAGCTCCCCATTTGCAGAAAGCTCTATGGATGTTCAAGGTCGCTGGTGACATTTGCAGCTTACCAAAATGTGTCAGACGGTCAGATTTTACACAGTCGTCTGCACAGCAAGAGGGTGGGAAAGTAGGTGTTCCTTGGGGTGGATCAGAGCCTTTACAAACCAGGCCAATGGCAGTTCCACTCTAAATACCCCAGTAAATTACTCCGAGAAAAAGCAAGTGAGAGTGTGAAATAAGTGCGAGAGAAAGTTTACAGTGAGGGGGGAGAATTGCCCCAACCACCCCCATATTTTGACAGAGTGTAGGAAAAGGGATTTCACAATTACAGAGGCACACCACTATAATCGTGACCCTGATTCTGTACATTGTCTACAGTGCAGATAATCTACAGACATTCAACCAGGAGTCGCAGAAGTGCTACCAAAATAACAAACTAGGGGGCACTCCATGCAAAATATGTTAAATACTTCAAAAAACCCTTAGTCAATTCAGTTTTGAAGTCTTTTGAGTATATTCCCATCCCAAGATGTTAGAACAAACAGCCAACATATGTTGTTTCATCCTCAGAAGCTTTTCAAGGCCATAAATGGTATTCCAAATCGAAGGAAAACATTTAAACAAGCATTGGTATAGCCAATAGATCTCGCCGTTGGAACTTTATAAGTGTTTAGCCATGCAGCATATTATTCTGGGTGCTGTGCCGCCAGGGATTGAAGTGTATGCAATTACTACACACTGGGTCATGCAGTATGATTCAGGAATAGATGCTTGCCTCAGGAAACCTTTCTAGACACATTCCGAAACTTTTTAACGCACAGACAGAAAGACAAGTGTCTCAGTGCACGCCAACAGCACTATATCATTCTGTGTGTGACTGCATCACTAGAGTATTGAATAGCCTATGAAAAGCAAAAGTGAAATACTTTCCAATGGCGGTGATGTCACACCCCTCCTCCCCCATGCTTCTGTTCACCAGGCACCCTTCTCCAGAGTTTTCCATTCAAAACACTGCTCGCACCATCTGTTTACCAGCAAGCCCCCAACCCCGCCCTCTGTCCCAGCCCCCTGGGTATAGGAGCACTGGACATAGCAACAACAACAAAATGCTCCCATTTGTCAGGTAGAGGAGAAATAATGAATAAACAGGGACGGTGTCGGCATCAGTTAATCTCTGCTCACCTAAAAACAAAAAATTAACTTGACCTTGTGTAATGTAACTAGCGCTTTTGTAAAATGCTTCAGTACCTTTGGGTCAGTCGAGTTTGCAAATGCCCCCAAAAATTAATCTGACACTGTGTAACGTAGCAAGCGCTCATGTAAAGCACTCCTACACTTTTGAGTCACACGAGTTCACATTATATAAACTAGCATCATAGAAAATGCTATGGGATTTGCGCAAGCCTTACCTTAACTGTGCTGCAAGGTTGGGCTTCTGAACAAGCAGTGTAGTGAGAGGGGTGTGGGAGAAATCCTCGCACTTTGAAGTCAGACAAAATTAAAGAGGCGCCCTTAAAACAGCGTCTGAAGCATCTGACATTTCATCTCCGTATTTGAATGGGACAGTGAGATTAAGTGATGGGGCCCAAACCTGAACCAATGAAGATGAGCAAACAGTGACACAAGCAGGAATCAAAGAAAAATAGTTCCCCCAAATGAACACATAAACACAGAAGTGTAATGTTAACAATAATTGGGCACTGCTTTGTGGCGGAAAACAAAACACAAAAAAGGAGGGACAAAGCGGATGGATCACTACTAGCTAGCAAGCGTTTTTGAATGACAGTTGAAGGGATGAATAACAAGCATTTGCAATGCAATAGGTCTTGCATTTACGCAAGTTTGAGCTATTGACATTGCAAATAACAATGCCTTTTTATTTTTTGTTTTCTTTTTAAAAACATAAATAAAAGGCATTGTCATTTACAATGCCAATACCTTAAACTGGTGTAACTGCGAGGCCTATTGCATTGCAAATGCTTGTTATAAAAAGGTATTTCCCCACACCAAAGTAAGTGTCCTGGAAACAGGGTCCAACTTAAGTGTGACTCAGTTTATCATAAGTGGCTATTGCCCCCATGTCAAGGTGATGACAAAAACTATCTGGTGGTGGCAGCTGATAGTTGTGGAGTACAGGCCTTTGTACTAGTCCATGCTTGTGGGGGTTGTCTTCTGGCCCTCTCATGTATAGTTTGAATAGAATCATAACTGTCTGGGACCCGTCATCCCCTCCTCAAGGTGAAAGACACAGGAGTTTAAAGTGTTTGTGAGTAGATGTTTGGGTACTCCATACTGGCTCTCCTCTTGTACATATGTAGCCCTACGTGGTGGGTGCCAAGAACAAGTAAGGTAGAACGAAGGCCATGCAGAACATTTTGGGTAGGGCAATGCGGTTGGGTTGTACCTTCCCCTGCACGGCCACTGCGACTGATATGCAACTGTTAAGAGAAGACAGTTTGTACCTTTTCTGGATAGTAAAAATTTTTAAGGAGGCATAATTGCTAAACTACTGCACCTAAAAGAAAAGCCTTGTTCTCATTTTTAAAAAATAGAAATCGGATTGGACCAGTTCTGCAGGATCTTGAAAACATTCCTGTTGTGCAGGCCTCTTTTTTTTCTGTTCTTGTCTTTCCTCTATGCCATGCCATGCTGCCTGCGGGGGACCTTGTGCTCTATAAATAGCTATTGAGTGTAGTTCAAATGTTACCTGGATCTGCTAACCCTAGTATACATCCCCTTCCAAGAGTCCCCTATGAAAGTTCGACCTCGCCACCCCCTTAAATCGAGGCCTAAAAGGCAATTGCATGGACATTAAGTAAGCTTCCAGCAATGCCTGTTTCCTGAGGTGGAAGAGGCAACGGGCAAAACTTTTGATATAAATTGACCCCTTGCTCCCTACTTCCAAGGGTGGTGGAGAACTTTCTGAAATGGTAAATTGCATGCTTTTTTCCCGCATGTAGTGTGCATTCTCCGAATCGCTCTTGATAGATGTTCCGACATAATAAACACAGCTCTTTGGCCGGAAGTCGCGGATGGATACAGTGAAGGGTTTGGCCCTTAAAGTCCACCTTCTCACTTTACATCGGTGTGTTTTTACAGAGGCAGAAACAATGTTGTTCCCTGGTCCAATACCTAGCAGACAGGTGGCAGAGTTATTCACCTCAGATTTACTGGCAACAGATGTTTGTCGGTGGTTCCTCCTTGGCTGTCATTCTAGCCGAATGCGTCACCTCTCCCATTTTGCTGACTTGGTTTCCCCAGAGCGGCCACTGATGCTCCTTCTGTGGCACCTATACCACGCCTTGGTTCCTTTTACCCTTCAATGTAAGTTCAACCTCTGTCTCCTTGGACGTGTTGCTTTGCCTCAGTGGTGGGTGAGGGGGGTTTACTAACCATGCAGTGTGGGTGATGTGGGGTTTAAATCGGTCCCCGTTAGCTCTTGGCACCTCTTCATACTGGATGTGTTGATGTGGAGGCTCATGGTTGTGTATGCATATTTTGGATGTGACTGCCCCATGGGTAATTTTTTCCGCCAGTAGCAAAGTACGAGCCAGAGAAAGATATGGTTTGTGTTTCTTTACTTCATGTTGCCACAAGAGGGCGCTGGTGTTACATTTCTTTCTATAATACAGTCTCCAACCCTTCTTTAAAAAGTGCTACTTCTGTTCAATGAGGCAGTGAGGAGACGCCATGCGCGTGCACATCGCTTGTCCATGCGCGCACATGGTTTGTCTCCCTTCGCGCACTAAACCGACAACAATAGTCTTGCCAAGGCAAAGCAGCGCATGCGCTGCGTTCGCTAGGCGAGACCTAAATAGGCAATGGGTGGGCTGTAAGCCCACAGAGTGAATACAGCATGTCTTGAAGAGACAGTGCATGCGCTGCCTAGGCTCGACCTAAAAATGACAATATAAAACCAGTATATTAAACCAGCTCGAACTTTGTGTTGCTCAGCCATGCATAAACATTTGTGTCTTTGTTCCACAACTGAGGAGTTCTAAGCACACCCTTGTATCTCTGTGTAGCACCAGTTTCACTAGTGTGCATCACTAACAGGTCAGCATTTAATCAAGCGACTGAATTAAAATGTCCATTAAATGCCATCCCATATATTAGGATTGTGCAAAAACCATTAAACAACCAATATTTATAAGAGACAACGAGTTCATTTGTATTCACAAATCATTAATCTTACGCCTACTCATACTTGAGTAACAAC
Organism: Triturus cristatus; assembly: GCF_964204655.1. NCBI lineage: Eukaryota > Metazoa > Chordata > Amphibia > Caudata > Salamandridae > Triturus > Triturus cristatus. Next base: position 1,620,629,192 of record NC_140589.1, on the reverse strand, counting down.
ATGAAATGCTAACAACATTCAATCATTCTGTTTATAGTTACCTATACAAAGTCATTATGAACAAAGAGCAAGAAAAACACTATAATACAGTGAACACGTGAAAATTGAGGGATTTGCTAATGAATCGTAACAAGGTATTGAATCAGTTGATAACATAACTAATGTTCAAACTCCAGCTGCCAGTGACCAAAGAAGTATTTCAAAACACACAGAGCATTGCCCAAACCATTGAGCTGGGATTGGGACTGTTCAGTAAGGAAAGTGAATGGCCTCACTGTAAGATCAAGTCATAATTACTAACAGTGTTAATTATCTAAAAGTGTAAAGATTTGCAAAATGTTAAGGACACACTTACTCAATTTCTTCTACTGGTCCTCGATCACTAAATGGGCATTGTATTGCATGCCCAGATCTCTTTTGAAGCTAATTTGAAAACAACCATCAAATCACCAAGAAAGGCTAAAAATCTCACATATAAAGTGTATAGAACCTTGATGCTTCTTTTTTATGGGCAAGGGCACAAGTATGAAAAATATATGGCCCAGTCTTCAATTGATACCATATCAACCTGTACACTTGTAGCTGTCACCTAGATAATGCTTATTGAGAGCAACTGACCAGTCATTAATTACACCATAATAACATGTTTTATCACAATTGTGAATTTATATATGCCCCCATGTTTGGATGTCCTTTGAAGGTCCACATTAGATAGATTTATATGTACAGAGTACATGACAAGATGCTGTCCCTCGCATACAAAGCCCTGCACAATGAAGGACCAGCATACATCAACAAACGCATGACCTTCCACCAACGACCAGGTACCTACAATTCGCCTCCCTCTTCCTAGCACACACCCACTAGATCCACTGGGGGCAACAGTGGAGAACGATCCTTCTCACATCTGGCAGCCAAAGCCTGGAATGACCTTCCCCTGCACCTCAGGACTGCCCCACTGTTTCGGTAATTCAGGAAAGAAATCAAGACCTGGCTGTTCCAATGAACAGATCACTACAAAGCAGCTAGTAACGAGTGCCTTGACACCCTCAGGGGTGATATACGCCACTTTATAAATCCCTGATTGATTGATGCCAGAATATTTGAAATCCTGTTTTATTATTCACTTTATTCTTACTAACATAAAGGATGGAAATCTAGACTGGCAGATTCATCCAAGATCAGGAACAGTTCTCCATTATTGATGAACATCACTAAATAAAGTCATGCACGCTTTTCACTAAGTGTGACAAGACACAAACAGCCTCTTACCTAACCTCTCATAGGTTTCAATCTGAACCAGTTGTAAGGATCTGCACTGTAATCCATTCCATCCACTATTTAAACAATGTTGCCTGTGCATCCAAACTGGAAGTCTCACCACACACTGGTTCTCAGCCAGCAGCAGTGTATAGTATGAGCAGAGCTTTCTTATAGTATAATTAAATATCATCTATGAACACTTAAATAATTCTAAGATTTAATATTACATGTACATAAAAATCTGCCTTACCCGCAGTTACATTAGTCAAACATAGTCATTGTAAAAGGAACATTGTGGACGGAAACCAATTCCATTAGCACTATGTAGAGACATTGTGTGTGTTCAATGAATGAATCAATCGATCATTACTTTTAAGCATGATTGCTCAATAATGAGGGTTTCGGAAGGGGGGGGGGGGGTGCAGGTCCGACTGGGTGCTGGGGTTCAGTCGAAGAGCCAAGTTTTGAGCTCCTTCCTGAATTGGGTCAGCAACGGGGATAGCCCAAGTTGGAGAGGCAGGATGTTCCAGGTTTTGGCAGCAAGGTCGGAAAAGGATCTTCCTCCAGTCGTAGACTTGTGGATCCGAAGGATGGTGGCATGGCCCAGTTGGATGGAGCGGAGATGTCTGGTGAGTACATGGAATGAGAGGCGGTGTTTCATGCATGCTGGTCCGGCATCCTGGAGGGCTTTGTAGGCATATGTGAGGAGCTTGAAGGTGACTCTTTTGTTCACTCGTAGCCAGTGGAGTTCTCGTAGGTGTTCGGGGATGTGGTTGTGGCGGGGGATGTTGAGGAGCAGTTTGGCTGCGGTATTTTGAACGTTCTGTAGTTTCCGGAGGAGTTTCTGGGTGACGCCGGTGTAGAGTGCTTTGCCGTAGGAGAATCTGCTGCTGTTGAGTGCATGGGTGACCTTTCTAGCCTCAGTGGGGATCCATCTGAAGGTCTTTCAAAGCAGGCGAAGAGGGTGGAAGCATGATGAAGAGATGGCGTTGATCTGGTAGTTCATAGTGAGGAGTCCAGTCAGATACCGAGGTTCCATGCGTGGTCCGTGGGAGTGGGAGGGTCCTAAAGCGGCGGGCCACCAGGAGTCTTTCCAAGCAGAGGTGTTGGGCCCCAGGATAAGGACTTAGGTCTTGTCCGAGTTGAGCTTGAGGCATCTGTCTCTCATCCAGGTGGCGACAACCTTCATCCCGTTGTGGAAGTTGTTTCTGGTGATTTTGGGCTTGTTGATGAGGGAGAGGATCAGCTGGGTGTCGTTGGCATAGAAGACGATGTTGAGTCCATGGTACCGGACTATGGCAGCGAGCAGGGCCATGTAGATGTTGAAGAGGGTGGGGCACAGGGAAGAGCCCTGGAGGACTCCACAGCTGATCTCCATGGGTTCTGAGAGGAACGGTGTTCTTCTGACTTGCTGTGTTCTACTGGTGAGGAAGGAACGGATCCAGTCCAGGGCTTTGTCGTGGATGCCAGTGTCGTGGAGCCTCATGCTTAGGGTGCAGTGGGAGACAGTGCCGAAGGCAGCTGAGAGGTCCAGGATGATGAGGGCTGCTGTTTCTCTCCGGTGGAGGAGGGAGCGAATGTCATCGGTGGCGGCAAGGAGGGCGGTCTCGGTGCTGTGGTTGCTTCAGAAACCGGATTGAAAGGATTCCAGGACGTGGTTGGATTCTATAAACTCGGAGAGTTGAGCATTGATGGCTTCATAGGCTGTTCCTGTAACAAGAGGTGAAAATATCAGTCTAGAGACAAGCTACACTGCTAGGAAAACTTCCTTGTATGTGCTTAATTCACAAAGCATGGCTGGCAAAAGTAGTACGCTTCTTTTGTGCGCTTCCTGCTACATTAGGAGTGGATTTCCAACACTGTGGTGATTTACAAATAATTCCAGGGTTACTCAACAAAATGTGTAACAGTCTTAGAGTCCAGTGATATACCTGTAGAGGTGGAATACTATCTCTTTCAGTGTAAATTCTCCTTGAGAATCATGAACAAATGTGCATTCATTTCTCATAGGTAAAATATGTATTTCTTGTGTACAAATCCTACTCTTTAATCCACTGGAAATGTGGTAGTTTTACCTTCCCTTTCTCGTCACAAAAAATCACCTTCTATTGCCTTTTAGAAGTAAAGGTTTTCTGTGTTTACAAACTAGGCAACCGCCTGCGGGACCTACCATGTTTTGTGTGTTATTTTAATTTTTAGGCTACCTCTCCAACAATGCTGCCGTTCCCTTCCCATACCTAGTGCCGATGCCAACTTTATGATGTCAGATGGGGCATCTACTGACAGATTTTCTATCATCCTAAGTGAAGCAGTTTGAAAATTCAAAGACCCCTGAATCTGTGGGTCAAAAAATATACAATATTCAAAAAACAAATTACCTTTTTACCACCTTCGTTACATTTAGCTGTCCAAAAAAAAGTTTGGGCAGAGTGTCAATATATATCATACCATGAAGTTTGGTGTTCTTATCCACTATGGTGCTATTGCTTGTTTTGATGTTTCTTTCCGCAGAGCTTAGCAGAAAATCAGGACACACGTTTGAAATTACAGATTTTTCGTGGCAGTGTATTATGTAGACAACCAAGCAGTTATTAGTGCCGGATACCAATTTGCAGGAGACGTAACTCGCATAAGGGATCTTTGGAAATGGATTCGTCAGCCAATGAGTTGTGCTGGTTCAATTGGCTTGCTCAGTAGCTGCCAAGGAAGGATTAGGACTGGCTAGGAGAAGCAAACAATAACAATCCACATACAACACAGGAGATACAGAGGGCATTCAGGCTTCCCAGTCATCTATTGGAGAGTCACTTTATGAACCTCAATTTCCAATGATATACAACCAAATAAATAGCGCAGAGTGAGCTTTTCCCTTGGTGCAAACCCAAATTGCACATTCCAAATACCTTGCAGTGCCATCATTGATCTCACCTCATTAGCTTTATCTCCAAGAAACGAAAAATTGAAAATATGACTAGAATAAAAAACAAGTTTTGATCGATTTGCCATTTTGAGAGAAATCACAGTGAGGAGGCACTGCTCTGATCCTGGCTTTCGCCGCATCACATCTGAGTCCCAGAGCTGCTGTAAAAGGTGGACATACAGACGTTATGGTGTTTATTTGAGTTCAGAACTAATAGATAGGGACACGATTTGTACTTATGTTTATTCTCATTTTCTCCAGTTGTTTTACTTGGAGTATCTAAGAGAAGTTGGTATCCATGATTCCTATTTTAGATTCTCCCATGAAGAATGTGTAAAACAGCCTTAGAAGGTCACACAATTGGGGTGCTCACAGGTAGTGCACCATACCTTCACAGGAGGATTGAGGGCTCTTCCCACAATATTTGTCTTAAAACAAATTTCAGTCAGGCACTTTGCTTTACAGTAGTAGGTAAACAAGAAACACCTTTTTATTCAAACAAAGCCTTTAATCCACCATGTAATGAGATGCCCTTGGAATTGAGTCCCTAAAATAAAAATGACAGGCTTCTGACCTCGCCTTTGTACTCCATGCTTCCTCAATTATCCTAGGGTCAAGGAAGGAAGAAGAGAGAGATGGGTAGGACAGCAACTATCAACTCAAACCACGCTACAACTTCTTGTATTCCCTAACATGCTGTGCATTGGCATGACACACTTCCTTTTAATCCCATTTCTGTAAAGCCTCCCACAACAGTAGTTCTAATACCTTACCCCCTGGTCCACAATTCTTCAAAACGTCAATTACCTTACCCTCTCCATTTGAGTGGCTCTTTAGACCCCTCTTGGCCCCTAAGGTTATTCCTTTGGTTTAGCTGCTCTCCTCTTTTGGCATCTGCAGCATGAACATCCAGAGGATGTCCAACTGTGCACCCTACAATTCACTGTACGAATATCAACATTCACAGCCCTTCTTCATGGGAGTTCCCAACACTTCATACTGAGAAAGGCCTGATGCTTAAGAGCTGCCAGACCCATTTTAATGGATAAGAGTCTCACTCCATCTCTCCTACCTCAGTTTTTACAATACCTTGTTTTGCATGTAACTGTGTGTGGTCCCATCCCTCAGATGCCTCACTACACACAATACTATCAAACATCATGGCAAGGGAAGCATCGGAAGATATGGTGTCTCTTATCGTGCTATGCGGGTGACACTGTTCCCACACAGAGACAACAACCCTAAGTCATTTTCAAAGCCCCATTTCTATAAGCTCATTAATATTTAGAATGTTGTACCATTGCCTGCCAGCTGAGTGCCACCTATTAAGTTCTCCATCTCCTATGTAACTCAGAGAAGATCCTGCTCCTGTCTTATAACTCCAGACCTCACAGGGTGCTGTGCTTTTGGCCGCAGATCACCAGATCCCTCATTCTCTGCTTTGGACACCACTAATCTTTGTGGGAATCTGAACACACGTTGGTGTCTACAGATTCCAAGGCTGTACCATCACCCGTTGAAGATCAGCATGTCATGGTGATTACATTCGGGAGTAGAGGCTCATTGATGCCTCCAAAGATGGGGGAGTTATCTTCATTCTCCAGTGCGTGCTGCTAAACAGTGGCTTAACACAAAATGATGCCCCTCCTGCAGAAGGCTATAAGGGGCCTCCACGACTGCCACATCTCACCACGGTACATAGGCTTTACACTGAATGGAGGCTGAAGGGCAGCCTGGAACGCTGCAGAAGAGCAGCCATTCACAAACCCCAAAGATGCATTTTTAAAAAGTGGTTTGAAAAATATAACATCTCAAGTTAAAAAAAAAATTGCAATTCGATTTACAACAAATGTTGCGTGCTCCATACGGAAAAGAATAAAATATTCAAAAACGTGTAGAGAGACTTCACTCCCTTGATCACATCTGCTAGTAAGAAGGAACTATGAGAATATTTCCCAAGAGAAGCATAACACCTTCTATATCAGGACAATAAAAACTTTTAAAGAGTTTCACCAGGCGAAATAAATGTCAGAACATAATTTACCCTTTGAATACTACCCTTGGAGCAAAAGCAACCAAGTAACTGTACATGCAGAATAAAGACATATGAAAATAGAATCTTTACTACTTTAAAAGGTGACCAAGCCCTCAGCTAACTTTGAACGACGTACACATCTATTAGAAATAGTTTTAGAACAGAGTAAATTGATTCGGACTGGCTCCTCCTCTCCCAGGCTGGCATGCATATGGTGGTCACCCGCATTTCATGGACTCGCATGTTTATTCCTCTAGTCATGCCTCTTTCATTTGGGGGATTTCCTCTTCAAACTCTTCAGTTGTGCTGTTTTAAATCATATTCTCTTGACATGAATCTGAAATTCCATGCATCACATCCTGCTTGTGTACTTGAAAGCTTCAGATCACTTTGGAAGGTTTAGATCACTTTTATGACCGAGTACTCCCCTGAGATGACTTGTATGTGTGTAGAATTACCCCTCTCATGTATTGGTGTGGTGCCTTTATCAAAGCATGCTTATGTTTATGTGATCAGCTTGTCATATCACTCATGTATGTAATTCTCCTCTTCACATTCCTTTCACATGCGTGATGCTCTTCTTCTAAGGATCCTTCTCCATATACTGGTGCCGCTGCCCCTTCCATTCCAAACAAGGTTTCCCCTCTTCCCCCTCACCCAGATCAGGTAAATCCCTTCTTAGCTTTGCGTTGACGTACGGGCAGAGGAGTTGCACTGTTACTTGCCAGCTGGCCTTATGTTATACTACACACAGCTGGAGGACCTACGCCGGTGAATAGGCCATCTTGTTCTGTGCCAAGTACTGGTGACAACATGACTACCCTCCCATCCGCAATGGGTTTCCTTTGGCAGAGATGATGCATGTGGCCCAGGCTTTGCTCTTTGTGGCATCCCTTATATCACCACTGCTACATGAGCATCCGAGACAGAATACTCTAGTAATTTTTCAACTACCTGTTCATTGTTTCCTATGGAAGTCATGGGACAGTTGTTGAGTTTTGTTCCTCTGTTTGTGCTCGCAGAGCTTAATTTGTGCAGCTGATGGGGACCAGCACTCATCCCAGGGAAACTTGACTTACTTTTGAACATCAGACTTTGACCCAGGGCAAATTAGAGAAAGACAGAAAAGGGTGAAAGACGGAGGTAGGGAAACATAAGAAAACAGTGATAAAAGAGGGATGGGAAAAAAGGTGCAAGAGTGAGCTGAAGAGTCAGGGAGTGTAGGGCAGTGGAAGAAAGAGGCATTTGGTGGATTCAAGACTAGGCAACCTTCATACTCCGCAACCCTGGCACTCCACTTTAGGCTTCGACAACTCTTTAAGCCCCTGCACTTTTTTTATTATAAATTAAACACTACCTTATATGTTGAAATAAATTGGCATTGATAATGTGAAGCCCATCCCTTCGGTTGTGGTCAGTGTGTTAGATGCTACATAATGTTATGGAGGTCAGCATCTATAGTTTTAGCATCTTTCACTTGTGATTCTTATTTTCCAATCCTGTTTCAATTTTCATCCACTTTAAACAGGGAACTTTGCAGAGATGAAACGTCTCTTGCATCAGCACCACGGACAGGCTGCATGATGCTCCATCACAGTGCATGTGGCCCATCTGCATCTATTTCACATCCCTCTGAGAAGTGATGTGCCTTTTCCGTGTGATACCTTCTCCCCCCTGCCTAAAGTTTGAGTCCTGCCTTCCGCATCCTCACTTTGACTCCCTCATAGGACAATACTCAGACACCCTGTTCGGCTGCTCAACCTCTTATGTGGAGGAACAGCAGAAAATGCAAGCTCTGCATCTCCTTGCTTCAGCGTATCTCTTGAGAATGTCCTTCCAAGCCAATGTTTTTTTATGCCTCTGCGACAAAGTGAGGTTGCAGTATGTACTTATATTTCAGCTGAAAAGTCTGTGGCAGAGCGAATTGTTGTGTACACCGATCAACACCTGGTGTACCACTTAGTTCATTTATTTTGGGAGTATTATTCAGTGTTGCATAGTTTCCCTATGGCCATTTAAGAAGGATGTATTGTATTGTGTAAGTTAATTTATGTCATGCTTTGATGATGCCATTGTTATCACCCCAAAGCTCTGTGGAGTGTCTTTCTAGTGTCTCTGCCTGATGTGCATGCTTGGGGAGTACTTGATTTTCACGCAGCCTATGTCGGCAGCACCATGCATGACTGTCGATCACAAGTTTGTTAGCGAGTAGAGTTAGTGCCCTGGTTTTATGTGACAAGTGCAGGGCACGAGCCGGGGGTATACACGGGTGGACGGCATCCACCCTGCCAAGAAGTTGGACCCCACTGAAAAAGATGCTGAAGTCGTCCCCGTGTAATTTCCACATACCTGGACACTTTCAGCAGCGCCTGTACGTTGTTCTCTGCTTTTGATCGGCACCAACGTGCAGGCGGGTAGGGGGCTTTCTTATATCTGTCTCCTGCTGGGTCCATAACAAAGGCCGAATCTGAGGGGTCATCAGGCCTCCTTTTGTTGGAGTCTCTTGGCTGGGAGCAGTCAGGAGCCTCACACCTGATGCAAATGAAGCAGAGGGTAAACAAAGGCTCACACCTTGTTAGCACTTCACACACACTAAAGAGCGGCAGCTTTTCAGTTTATTCAGGCTCTGTTTAGGGGATATGCATGCACTGTAAGAACGTCAGATATGCTGATCTTTCCCAGGATTTGCACAAAATAAATAGCATTTATATAGCGCTTACTACCCCTGAGGAGGCGTTGTAATAATTTAAATATCACAAATGTTTTCTTTTTAAGCACTATGGCTAGAGGAAGCTTTATGCTGACAAAAGGCAACATTGTTTTATGTGTAGCTTACAAAAGTGTGAATCTTCTGCCTAAATCAGGAAGGTTTGCAAGTATACTTGAAATGTGCCCAAATGTACTCATGATACAACTGCTAAACATCTATGTGAGGGCCTAAGATCTGATGCCACTTCCTGTGATGTCACTTCCTGTGATGTCACGTGCTGTGATGTCACGCGCTGTGATGTCACACGCCACGATGTCACGCGGCATGATGTCACGTGTTGTGATGCCACTTGCATACTGCTAAACTAGGTTAGTCCCCCCACTTTGTTTTTTAGGACTTGTGCCCTGGACAAGTGTATTTGAGGATCTGGGCTGTGCAGGAGGAGGTGGAAACTGTGAGGTGGGGGAGATAAGGGGATGAATGTTGCATATCCCGTTTGAGGCGGTTCCTCCACTTGGCCTTCTTCAGTCGCTGCTTTGAGCCTGGCATGGCTACGCTCCTTTCTGTGCCAGTCTGTGGACCTCTGATGTAGGGCGAGATGCCTCAATAAGTCGAGAATGCACACAACTTTGCAACAGTGTTGTGTTTCCTGGTTCACCAGAGACTTCAGCAGGTACTTCCGCTCAGAACTTCTGATGGGAGCAATGTTGGGAAGCTGCTGTGACCACAGGATACTACCCTGTGGACACGGTGCTTGGCTTTCTCCACCACCGCACCATGCTGCCTCTTGGTAGCCAATGATTTCACTTGCACTTTGAGTTTACTCCATTCCATCTGTTAAGGCGATTGTGCAGTCCATGCAAAGCTTGAGATTACAGAGCTCGAGATTTCAGAGTGCGCAAAAAGCGCATTCCTTCTCACTGGAATCCAACCAGCCTTTCTTGATCCCAGGCAAGAAATATGCCATCGGCCAAGAGCATTCCTAAGCCCTCGCTTGTCCTACAAAGAAGTACAAAGTGTCGAGCTCCTGAGTCCACAGGCTGTGGTTGTGCTTTTCATAAGCAAGGCCAGAAAACGGATCAGCAGAATGTGCGGGAAGGAGGCGGAGGGAGGGAGGGCGGGGCTAGAGGCAGAGAAATGACAAGTTCCGCCGGGAAGACCACGCGGCCGCCTCGCGTATTCCTTCTTCAGTAAGTGGCCCGCCAGCTCTGGGGATGTTGTTGCTAACATCGGCCAGGCCTCAGCCGAGTTTTTAGAGCATGTTTAAAGCACATTAAGAATGCGTCCAAGGTAGAATCCGCAGCACTAAAGCTTGATGCCCGATAAATAATAAATGACGTGCTTCGGGGGAGAGGAGAGGCAGCTTTTACTGCACTGCAGTCTGAGCACATTAGAGCAGCGCTCCGATTTCCGGTTTCTGCGAACAGCACTCCGCCTAAATGAAGTCACAGAGAGCTTTTCTCTCCTCATTTTCCCATGTTTGAATTATTATATCCGCTTTTTTAGCCACCCTCCCCCATACAATCATACCCACAGGCGCCAACATCTGTGGGGCACTGCAGCTCAGGCCCCACAAATATTTTCAGCTGAGGTGCTGTTTTAAGGGGTGGGGGAAATACTGGAGATGCCCCTCACTCTGCTCCTGGAGCACTTGCATCATCACGTCACGCAAATGCTGCAGGTGAGGCACTTGAAACCCCACCAATGGGCGGCTCTGGAACTAAGGCGCTTGCAGAAGTTTTCTTGGGATTGGACCAGCACTCGGTGGAGCCTGCTTGTGATAGGCAGTGTGGCTTTTAGCTGGCCCCATTGTTTTAGAGGAGTGCGAACGTTGGCCCATTCACACAGAGGCAGCTCCCTATTGTACAGAGGGATGATAGTCAGTCAGGCAATCCCTGAAAGTAAAACACAGCGCCTACTGATCAGCTCAGCGCTTTGATCTGTGCAACATATTTGAATGTGCCGTCAGTGAATCCTACTAAATCATGGTATTTCTTTCAAACTTCCTTTGACACTGCTTCTAGCAAACAATTGATGCCACTCAAGCTCTTTTATTGTGCTAAATGTAGTTCTTATTCGGTCTATAGATTTGCAGCTCATTTTTGTGAATCAGTTCAAATGACTGAATGCTCAAGTCAGGGACGCCTGCCAGCTTCATGGAAGAGGTGCTGAAGGTGCCAGTGCGCTGTGCACCAGTCCATCCCCGGCAGGCACAGTGGGTGTTAAGACGGGCATGAGGCAAAGTGGGGAAGCGTGTGAGCTAAAGGGGCAGAGAACAGACAGGGCAGTGAGTTATCAGAGGCTGCATAAAGCAGAGTGGGCAGTGTGGGAGCAGAAGGGGCAGGGAGCAGAGAGGGCAGTGTTATGAGCAGAGGGGGCAGTGTGTATATTGGCCTAGGCAGGAGCAGAGATTTGGAGGCAAAATTAATGGTGTGCTCCAATATTAAAATGTTTCAAGTTTTATGCACATTACAAGGAGATGTGTCCCCTGCACACTCTCTCCCACCAGCAAGTTGTCCTAATATGTATTCAGTTAGCCGGGTGAAATGGGCCTGACCAATATTTTTGTGAGCCTAACTTCCGCACGATCACTCATCAAGGGCTTGAAGTACGGTAAAAAAAAAACTGGGGGGGGGGGTCTCTCAAAGGGCCTGGCCAATGTAATTAAGGGCGTGGCATCAAAAAACACATAAGCTAAAAATCTGTGCTTAGCATATTGTGCCGCACGACTGGTGTTTTGCTGCTTCTGTCTTTGCATCCAGATATAAAACACAAGTAACATTACACCTACAGCAAGCCAGGAATATTGGCTTTGTCAATGGCTGTTAGTTGCATATGATAAGTAAGCACCAAATACGGCTTTGTTGTATATACTATTGAAAATGCTTCAGTTCTGAAATGATGAGACTCTGAAAGGACCAGAACGAGTCTCTTTGAAATGACATCAAAGGCAGTGAAGGGTGCTATTGCTACAGAGTTGAGATATTTTTTTTCAAAAAGGGTAAAAATGAAGAACACTATAGGGACCCGTCTCAGTACCTGGCTTTTAGAACTGCCGGTGCTGAGCATCGGCAGGACCCTGCCTACTGCAAGCCCTGCGCATACCGTGATGCACTAATGCAGATCGGTTTAAAATAGAGGCACAGTCAAGTTTAGCTGTAGTTAGAAATGACCCATAATACATAATCATAATACATAATGCAATGAGTCTGCAGATGTAGGAAGTAGGGTCCTTGAATTGTCAACTTCCATCGGACAATGCTAGGGTATTGTCTAATCCAGATTTTATCTTATGAGTAGATGGTCCACCTTAGTCAGTATGGCCATGCCCTCAGACTTTGATTAATCGAAACGACATAGATGGAAGAAGTGAAATCACTTGTTCTTTGGCCCCTTATGACATCACGGGTAGAGCACTTGCCCCATGAGTAGCCTCTCAACAATTTAATTTTTGCTGTTAAGAAGCAAGGGAAGGAGTGAAAGTTGCTTACAGTAAATGGGATTCTGAATTCACTTAGTGCGTTCATGACCACCATAATGGCAAAGGCAGTGCCAAGGTAGCAAATAGCCATGAAAGGGGCAGCAATTGCTTCTGCCGGTTACTCCTAATTGATGTCCAGATTGGCAGTAGCCCAACAGCTTCCCTAACAACAAAGTTTTGCTAAAACCCTAATAAAACAAGCATCGACAAAGCCAAATTGCTAGCTGTCAGCTTCAGACCTGTTGCCTTTGCCCAATCCCTGTGTACTTTTTTCTGGCAAATTACTGCTGTGGAGACTTGCCTGTCAAACTTTGTACATTGCTTCTTTTAGCTGATATGTTCAATGATGCTGTGAGCTGGGCTCCCAGGCCGAGAGCAGGTGTCCTACAGTAAAATAAAAATGGTCTTCAATTGATAAATGATCTCTCCGTTGGGTAGGGAGGGTGTAATTATTTAGGTTATAGATGCACTTCACGAAAGACCCGTTTTAATCTTCATCCCTGAAAATGGGAATGCAAGCTGTCCTGAAAAATATATTTGGTAATACACACAGGCAGGTTAGCTTGGATTCTGCCAATCTTGTTTCCTAGTTTGGTCGGGTCTGCGTTACTCTGCAGCTATTTACGCGGCCAGCCGTGAGGTGTGTGTCTGGCAGTTTGTCGCTGAATTGGACCAGAGTATTTTGTGTGCACCTTGTCTCTGCCCCTGGAATGGCGCTTTCTGACCTCTTGCCGATGTGTTCACCCTCCTCCTCTGTCTCTGTCCTCACCCTCCACCTCGGTCTCTCCTCACCCTCTATATTTGTTTATGTCTCTCCTCACCCTCCATCTCTGTCTCGCCTCACCCTCCATCTCTGTCTCTCCTCACCCCCACCTCTGTTTCTCCTGTTAACATCCGCAGATTTCTGAAACCACTTGAGCACGTTAGTCAGGAAGTTTGGCATGTGCAAATTTAGAAAGATTTGTCTCTTGTCCCACCCTCGATAAACTGTATTGATCCTTGGATCACCAGGTTGCACGCTGAGTATTATTCAGTGAGGGTGATGGATCTGTACCCTACTCCCTCCCCCCCCCCCAGTGGTGTTTGTAGATTGGGCTTCAGGTGAGGTTTTGCAACGAGAGCATTTTACTCCTTAGTTTTGGAAGTTGGGAATAACTGGATTTCTTGGGGAACAAGAATCTAATTCCTAATCCTGATGAGTGTTTTTAAGGGGGTATGTCATTAAAATGTGTTTTTCATTTGGAGCCTGGATATATATTTTATATACCCTGCCATCATTTTTTTTGTAGCTGGCAATTCATGTCCTGAAAAGAGATATGTTTAACTTAACACCTCTGTTCGTACTGGGCATCAAGTAAGTTGGAGTGGGTTCATGTGGCACATCACTTCTCATGTCACTTATCTGTACATGGTAGATAAGATATATAGCAGTATGAGCAATAATAAGAAGAGTTATTTATATCCGTTGCTCATACTTGTTTTCTTTTGGGATGTGCATTATACTGTTCATGTAGGCTGTTTGAAGGGTATTCACTGCCTTGTCACGGTTAACCATCCAACACTGTGAGAAGTATATACGCTATAAGGGAAGGATGTGGAGTATGTCTGACCCAGACTATATTTAATATTGCCATTTTTATGTGTCATGAATTGACACACAAGTAGAGAAAGCTGTTGGAATGGTGGAAGCATCTTAAAATATCAGCAAGAACAAATAGCTCTCCTCTGCACCTTCTACTTGCCTTTAAATAGCATCGAGGTGCCCTTTGAAATACTTTACCAACATTCTTTGAATTCAACTAAGGTAAGCCTCTTTATAAACTTGCCAGTCTCCATTTAGTACCAGGGAGGATCCCGTCTGTACACTTAATAATCTCAAAGTAATACTACAGGGGATCCCTTCTAGGCAAGTACTAATCTCCATTTAGTACCACGGGGAACTCTTCTATACAAGTACCAATCTCAATTTAGTACTACACGGGATCCCTTGTATACACCTACCGGTCTCCTTTTATTATCACAGGGAATCCTCTCTATACGGTTTGATTTTAGTACCACAGGGGATATCTTCTATACATATACCACTTTCAATTTAGTACCACAGGGGATCAGCTCTATACATGCACAAATCTCCATTTAGTACTACAGGAGATCCCTTCTATACAAGTACCAATCTCAGTTTAATACTACAGGGGATCCCTTCTATACACCTACTGGTCTCCTTTTATTAACACAGGCAATCCTCTCTATACGGTTTGATTTTAGTACCACAGGGGATATCTTCTATACATATACCACTTTCAATTTAGTACCACAGGGGATCAGCTCTATACATGCACCAATCTCCATTTAGTACCACAGGGGATCCCTTCTATACAAGTACCAATCTCAGTTTAATACTACAGGGGATCCCTTCTATACACCTACTGGTCTCCTTTTATTAACACAGGCAATCCTGTCTATACGGTTTGATTTTAGTACCACAGGGGATATCTTCTATACATATACCACTTTCAATTTAGTACCACAGGGGATCAGCTCTATACATGCACAAATCTCCATTTAGTACTACAGGAGATCCCTTCTATACATGCACCAATTTCTATTTAGTACCACAGAGGATCCCTTCTAGACACGTACCAATCTCAATTTAGTACCACAAGGGATCCCTTCTATACATGTACCAATCTCAATTTAGTACTACAAGGGATCCCTTCAATATATGCACCAATCTCCATTTTGTACTACAGGGATCCCTTCTATACACTTACTGGTCTCCTTATATTATCACAGGGAATCCCCTCTATACACTTACTCATTTCCATTTAGTACTACAGGATACTCCTTTCTATAGATCTACCAATCTCCATTTAGTTCCACATGGGATCCCTTCTATACATGTACCAATTTCCATTTAGTACCACCAGGGTCTATGCATGTACCAAGTTCCCTTTAGTACCACAGGGGATCCCTTCTATAAATGTACCAGTCTCTGTCTAGTGCCACAGGGGATCACTTCTGTACATGTATCAATCTCATTCAGTACTACAGTGGATCGCTTCTATACACTTACTGGTCTCCTTTTATTATCACAGGGAATCCCCTCTATACACTTACTGGTTTCCATTTAGTACTGCAGGGGGTTCCTTCCATGCACATACTTGTTTGTTTTTAGTACCACAGGGGATCCCTCCTATACACTTACTATTTTCCATGTAGTACTACAATTGATTCCCTCTTACACTTGCTAGTTTCCTTTTAGTGCTACTGGGGCTTCCCCCCATGCACCTGGCAGTCTGATTTTTAGTGCCACTGAGGAATGCTTCCATACACCTATCAATCTCCGTTTAGAACGCCACCTGGGGCTCTTTATCGTCTGAGCTCCAAGTTTCTTCTGACTTCACTGCCGTCCCGCTTCCCGTGGCTTCTCCAGCAGTGAACTTCACGAGGACTCAAGCTGTGTATTTCGGTTCAGTGTTTGAAGTGGCGGCACCACGTGTGCGTCTCACGTAGCAGCCCAAGTGCATCCAATCCCAGCTGTTGACGGGCGGGCGGGCGGCTTTTACTGCAGATGTTCCGGGCGCGTGCGCGTCCTTGCTGACTGGATGCAGTAGTTATGGGGCGGGGGAGGGGGGGGGGGGGGATATTTCTCGTACCAGTGGCAATGATCCATTTTCTGATCTGCATCTGAATGAGTCATAATTTCCTTTCATAAGTGTACCCAAGTTTCGCCTGATATAAACCAGTCATGCAAGTTCCCAAAGTACACGTGTCTCTGCGTTTGTTTGTTTTCTTTTAAAAGAATTGAAGGCTGTTTTAATCCTTTAAGTCTTAAAACATCTTTAACAATCTTCTTTCGCACTGAACGGCCACTTCCAGAACCAACGTGGGCATCGGAGTAAAAGTCCGTCGCTAAACTGTACCAACCATAGATGTTCCGGTCTACAATGTGTAGTGATCATACACACACTGCAGAGGTTGGCCAGACAGGTAGGGGTTTAATGGGCAACTAACTACCACAAAACAGATTTTTATGTGGAAAGCATAATACGGAATCCAGAGTTAAAAATCTCTATATAGAATCGAGAAGTGAACAGCAGAAACGGGGCAGGCGGCAGTCTAGTAAATCAATCTATTATTAAAAAAATCATAATGCGAGGTAGGGTTCAAACAGCCTTTTGTAGCCTGAACAAAACGTGGCTTTTGCAGAAGCATCGAAGGAAATTACAATTATTTTGCCCTTAGCATATGAGGACTTCTGTGGTGGCGGAGGTTAACACCTCATGCGACTCTGCCATTGCCCCGCGTTTTGACAGCGGCGTATGCATGAGGGTTACTGGTTGGCCGCCATGTTGGGAAACAGAACTGTCAGCACAGGGCTCGTGCTAAAGCAATAACACAGTCTCAACTATGTAAATGTCTGGATGCAAAAACAACAAAACCAAGAGGCTACTGTGCACCTCGTCCTCTGACCTCGGCCTCCGCGTGCGGCCACCTTCATGGTTCCTGGTCAGCTTATCAAGACCATGTCTCAAGACCTCTCATCTTCCCCCGATGTGCCTCTCCGTGCAGGCTCCTCTGGTTGCATTTCAGGCTTGGATGCATTGCTTGAGCGACCTTGTGGGTGCAAGTTTATGTTGGTGTGATCCATCTGTGCGCCCATTTGATTGTCGGTATTTCATGTAGATGGGCAAGCTAAGGTAGGCTCGAGACTGGCACGAGACCTCGAGTAGTGCTGGGATATTGATGGTGATAATAAAATATGATTCCATGTGCGAAGTCTTCCTTGACCGTGCATGAACAGTTTCAGATCCCAAATAAGCATATCCCTCACATATGGGATGCGTTGTAACTCTTTTTTGACCATTGTTTCCCATATTCGGCACACCTTTCGTATTATAAAGTGCATGTCTAGAGGCACTGGTGCCCCGCTCATAAGCAGAGCGGGGAGTGGCTGGTCCCTGTGGGAGCCACATAACAGTTTATTTTCCCAGTTATCTGGGTCCAACCAGTGGACAGCGTGTTGTAATTGTGCTGTCAGATAATAAAGTTCTATATTTGGTATCTCCATTCCTCCCCTCTCCCAGGCCTGTCTGAGCATGGGCAATCCAATGTGTTACCTTTTCTGGGTCTAACGGAGGTCTACAATTAGTCGGTCTAATTCAGTGAAGCAGTGCCAGGGGATGTCATAGAACATGCCTTGCAGTGCGTACAGGCACCTGGGGAGCACCACCATCTTAACAATCACGCCCTGTCTATCAAGGATAGAGGAACGTTGCTCCAGAATCGAACCGGAGCTTGAAGACCCTCCAGTAACCTGCCAAAGTTAAGTTCCAGAGAGGTTTTTTCCATGTAGGGCATTCCGACCCCCAAGTCGCGTATCCCCTCCGGCCCTCACTGGAGCCCCACCCCAAGAGCTACTGTCAGGGTGCCAACCCAACATCCCAACAGGAATAGCTGGGATTTTTTACAGTTGACATTCAGGCCCGAGGGTTCTCCAAACATTTGTAGGATGTTCAAATGTTTGGGGACTTAGTATTCCGGACTCCACAGATACATTAAGACATAATTCGTCTATAAAGATATCACATGAGTGACATCACCCACTTCAATCCTCCAGGGTCTCAGCGAATGATGTGTTAACACTGCCAAGGGCTCTATGGCCAGCGAAAACAGGAGGGGTGTGTAGTGTTCTTACCTTGCTTATGTCATTCTTCCCTGTTCTCCCTTGTTGCTATGGACATGCTTCTCTCAGTGTTCCTTATTGGAATATCCTTACCTTAGAATGTTACTATTTGAACTGTTCAGCAGTTGAATTTGTATGCTGAAGGATGAGGTCTCTTCACTTGATGATACAATAAACATCTCTTCAAGCAACCCTACTGCTCCCTGTTTTCCATCCATGTACCCATCACTTCATTTTGGCGACGAGCATTACCTTCCGAAAATGAGCATGATTTTGGAGCGTTATCATTTTGGAAAGAGAGTACAAAGGCATGATGAATCACTTGAACAACATGTTACAGCTCTACGTAAACTTGCCTCTACTTGTTCATTTGCTGGAAGTTTTGATTTGAAAGAAATTAAAGCTACCACTGCTGACAAGTCATCTAAATCTCCTCAGCAGAGTACCTCTTTCCTCAAAATTTTCACGTTCAAATGTCAATGCTAAGTCTTTTCCAGCAAAATGTTTCCATTGTGGTAATACAGGACATGTTGCCAACTTTAAAGACTGTCCTAGATGGAAAACTATTTGCTCAATTTGTAAGAGGAAAGGACACTTCTCTAAGTGTTGCAGATCCAATAAGAATCAAAAAAATGTAAGAGAGGTAGGCATTTATGACCAAGATTATGATAATTTTGTTGTCTCTCAAGTCAGTGATCAAGTAATTGATGGTCCCATGGAAAAAGTTCTGATTAATGATAATTTTGTCGAAATGTTGTTCGACTCGGGGGCTAAAATTACTTTAGTGCCTAAGGTGTTTTATGAGAAGCATTTACTCAAGAAGGTTAAGCTCTTTAAACCAGACATTGTTCCAAGAGGTTATGGTGGCCAAATTATTAATCTGTTAGGCTGTTTTATGGGTACAATAGATTTCAAAGGCAGGATCACTGCAGGGAAGATTTATGTGTCAATGAAAGGTGACTCCCTGATCAGTTGGTCTCATCAACGAGATCTTGGTGTTTTCCTAGATCCCAATCCATCTCCTTCTGTGTGCTTAAGAGATCTTCCCACTGTTGCTTCGATCTCTGATCACGAAACCTGAATTAGTACGTTTCCAAAGGTTTTTGATAAAAAAAACTAGGTTGTCTCAAAACAAACCTACATCTGATCAAATTAAAAAAAGATTTGACACCAAAAGTTGCTAAAGTCAGGAACGTACCTTTATTAGTTAAAGACAAAATGAAAGCTGAACTAAACAAGTTATTAGAGAATGGTGTCATCCAAGAGGTTGAGGCCACTGAATGGGTCTCCCCAGTAGTTATGGCCCGCAAGGCTAATGGAGAGGCCAGATTATGTATTGATATGAGGGAACTCAATAAGGCTGTAGTTGTTGACCATTACCCTCTCCCGAACATAGCAGAAATGTTATCTTCTTTGGGTGGTGCCACTCACTTCTCTACGTATCCTCTGCCTATCACCAGGTCAGGCTCCATCCCTCATGCCAAGATTTGACGGCTTTTATCACACCTTTCGGTACCTATACATTTCTCAGGATGCCTTTTGGTTTGATTTCAGCCACGTCAGTATTTCAAAGAGTGATGGAGAACATGTTGGAAGGGATTGATGGAGTGAAAGTCTACCACGATGATGTGCTTGTTCATGGTGTGAGTCAAAAAGAACATGTGAGGGTCAATGAAGTGCTATCTAAATTACAAGAATCGGGTCTCACTCTCAGATTGGACAAGTGTAAATTTGACGTAAAAGAAATTGAGTACCTAGGACATCTGATTTCAGGGTCAGGCATTAAACCTAAACCTTCTCTGGTAGAAGCCATCTCCAATCTCAACTATCCAGTGAATAAAGATGAACTCATCAAGTTTTTAGGAATGGCAGAATTTTATAACAAATTTGTTCCTGGTTTTGCTCATAAAACAGAAAGAATAAGGGCTTTGTTAAAAAAAGGATGTGAATTCATTTGGGACAAATCTTGTAGTGATGAGTTCGACTTGATCAAAGAATGTTTGAACAAAGCACCCAATCTCTCTAGTTTCAACCCTTCTAAAGAGTCTTACATAATGACGGATGCTAGTTGCAAAGGACTAGGTGCTGTACTCTTACAACCTGGTGAAAAGGTAGACAACACCATTCTATTAATTTCAAGGCCGCTTAGAGGTTTCGAATGCAATTACTCAGTAGTTGAAAAGGAGGCTTTGGCTGTTTATTGGGCAGTATGCAAACGTAAGAAATTTTTGTGGGGCAAACGCTTTACTGTGATTTCTGATCACAAACCCTTAAAGGAAGTATTTGAAAAGAAAGGTATTGATTGTGTCTCATATAGAATAAGAAAATGGGTTGTTGCGCTACAAGAATTTGAATTTCATGTTTCTTATTTACCAGGTGCCAACAACATTCTTGCAGACTGTTTGTCTAGACTTAGTGGTGCTGCTGTTTCTGATGATGGTGATGATGATTTTTTTGTTGGTGAGGACTCTGGAGAGGATTTGAAAGTTTGTGTAGTGACTGAAGGAGTAATTACTGAAGAAGTATGGAATACAAGTTTAAGTGAAGACGTAGTTCTGCAGCGAGTTATTTCTTTCGTTTGTGATGGGTGGTGTGAGAAACGCATGTGTGATGATGAAGTTAAAGGTTTCTGGAGTGTCGAAGAGTTATCTTTTTCCAATGGACTTCTATTCAGAGGAAGCAGACTTGTTGTTCCATTGAGTTTGCATCATAAGTTGATAGAGATTGCAAATGCTAGCCACATGGGTATTGCAAAAACAAAAGAAAGGTTTAGAGAAGCCTATTGGTGGCCAGCGATGGACACACAGATTGAAAGGCTAGTGTGATCTTGTTCTCTTTGTGCTAATAGTGACAAAGTTCTTAAATGCAGAATTCAACCAATGATTTTAAGGAAACAATTCCCTGGTCCTTGGGTAGATATTGCCCTAGATATCCTGGGTCCGGTTAAGGTCCGTTCTCTAGATAAATGTTTTGGTTTGTGTTAACATGTTTTCTAGGTGGCCTGTCATAAAAATTGTCAATTCTGTAGATTCTTCTTCTGTGATCAATTTTCTTGACGATCTTTTTGCAAATGAGGGTATACCTAGTGCTATTTTGACGGACAATGGGGTACAATTTACTTCTGGCATGGTTGAAGAATTCTTATATGAAAGAGGGATCACACACAAGCGTGCATCTATGTATCACCCGGA
Organism: Triturus cristatus; assembly: GCF_964204655.1. Lineage (NCBI taxonomy): Eukaryota > Metazoa > Chordata > Amphibia > Caudata > Salamandridae > Triturus > Triturus cristatus. The sequence continues at coordinate 1,620,607,906 of NC_140589.1, read as the reverse complement.
AGGCAGTGGAGTGGTTGAGAGGTTTGTAAGAGTTCTCAAAGAAGGTATGCAACTATCCCTAGTGTCCAGTTGCAACTGGGAAGAGGCTGTTAAGAAAAAGGTATGTGAATACAGGTTCAAGCCTCATTCCTCTACAGATGTCACACCTTTTACTTTGTTTGAAGGAAGGGTACCCAGCACGCACATTAATCCCCTTTGGGTGACATCAAGAAGGTTGAAATTAGGTGGTGGTGTTGATCAAACAGTAGGATGGAAAGATCGTGAGTTGGAGAACATGGTGAAAAGGAAAAATGTTTTTGATGCTAGAAAAGCGGTGAAAAAAACTATTGTTCAGGTTGGTGATTGGGTCAGGGTAAAACTCCCTGAAAGAAGATTTGGTCAGTCTAAATTTGGTCAACCAATCAGTGATTAAACTATTGGGAAATGCTGTCAGAACTCAAGATCATAGAGTGTGGAACCTCAACAGAATTGCAAAATGTCCTTCAAAATGTATTGATATGTATTCTTCTCGTCTTTCTGCCTCTCCTTCTCATTCCGAGGAAAGGGGATCGTTCTCCCCTTCTCGGTCTGAGGAAAAGAGATTGTGCAGGTCAGAAAAACCTCCTCTCAGACTTCAAGATTATGTTTAGTTTAATTAGTACTTCCCTCTGTCTGTTATTACTTTTTGTTTAGCTTTCTTTGTTGATGAAAAAAAGGAGGTGATATAGTGTTCTTACCTTACTTATGTCATTCTTCCCTGTTCTCCCTTGTTGGTATGGACATGCTTCTCTCAGTGTTACTTATTGGAATATCCTTACCTTAGAATGTTACTATTTGAACTGTTCAGCAGTTGAATTTGTATGCTGAAGGATGAGGTCCCTTCACTTGATGATACAATAAACATCTCTTCAAGCAACCCTACTGCTCCCTGTTTTCCATCCATGTACCCAACACTTCAGGGGGACAGCCTTGACGAGTGCCCTTATATACTTGGAATCTACTGGACACAACTCCTCCTGTGCGTACCCTGGCTCCTGGGACAGTATAAATTAGTTCAACCCTGGCTATATAGTGTGGGCCAAGCCCTACCTTAACATTAATAACTCTTGTTCGATGTCTAAAAAAGCTGCGGCATAGGCACTAGTTTCCCAGTGTGTGGCATGGTATATGTGTGACAGGTGCCTAAGATTATGCATAGTGCTTCTCTGGTGTAAAGCCACATTGGTCATCATGTACCAATGCTGGAAGATGCAACAACAGTCATGCCGCTAAGGATTTTCACAAACATTTTAAAGCGAGATTGGTCTAGAAGACGAGGCGTCCAGCAGGTCCCTACCTGGTTGGGCTTCACGTATTGTGTTGTGTAGATGTCCCTTAAGGAGGGTCTCTTGATATAACTCCAATTTTTCTATGACTCAGTCCATGTATTTTTGATAGTATTCAGCCGGGAGGCCGTCACTTTCTGGTGATTTGGCAGTATTCCATTTTTCAGTTGTGGCCAAGATCGCCTCTCGTGCAATGGGCTCCTCTAGTAAGGTTCTATCCACATCAGTCAGGCGTGGAAGGTCTATACCGGCTAGGAGGGTGACTCCATGGTCACCTGTGTCATCCCCAGTGCTGTGTATGTTGAATTAAGGTGGGCTCGGAAGGTGTAGTTGATGGCCATCTGGGAGTTGAGTATGACCCCCCCCTATTGTTCCGAAGCATCAGTTTGGGACCCTCTTGTTGTTTTGTCAAACGTGGTAGCATCACTCCCGTTTTATCTCCTCCATGTGTAACCTCTGGCAGTGTGCCATATATGTGTGTTTCTCAAGCCTACACCAGTCATCTAACAGCTCTTTTCGTGTTTGTCTCCTTTCTGCATGCTTAGAAGGCACGGCTGGGAGCTCCCTCTCCAGCTTGCCCAGACGTGACTCTTGGCAACTCAGGTATCGCTCCAATTGCATTTAAACACTTTTACAGAAACATTTTCTTTACTTTAAGTCTTATGGTGCTCTTAGGCTCTTGGTGCCATAATATAGATTGTGCCCCACGGTAGCAATGGGCATGTGCGCCCGCTTTGTGCATCTCTGGTGCACAGTGGTATTACAGAAGGGGCTGCAAATGCTTATGCGTCACCTTCTGTACTACTAGTAGCACTGGTTCACATGTAGCACCAGCACTATTATGAAAGGGCATTCCCTCATTTGCATGAGATCCTCAATTTCCCTCTGCGCCTGGTTCGAATTATGGATGTGGCTGTGGAGACAAGCTAGTCCTTAGGAGGTGTACTGAAAGAGTGCCACAAAAAGGTGGTACACTTTCAGTGCACATCCTAAAGGCAGCCCACTGGAGGAGACAAGGGTGGTCCTATGGACCCCCCAGACATCCCCCTGCAGGTGGGTGCAGTCACTCATTGCACCTGCCTGCTAAAGGAGCTCTCTTCCCTCTTCAAAATGCTGGCAGCAGCCACTTGCAGTATGAACAAACAGAGCGTTTGCTGCAAAGCCGCTCTGTATTTCACTTGAATGCGCTGCCTAGAGGGCAACGCAAGTTTGCAGATGCCCTGGGGCAGTGCATACTTTGTTATACGACTGTCCCTGTTTGCGCCCATACAGCTTCAGGAGTTTTGTATCTCTGCTAACGTTCTGGGCATTTTCTTGCTTCCCACGCTCTCATGTTCTTAAGGAAGCAGTGTGTTGTTAGACTTGTTTTCCGTGTACTCCATGTTACCTGAATATCATTTACAAATGTATTGCTTTCTCCATAGACTTCTCCATTTGGTCTTGTTACTTTCAACTTACATATACAGGTATGATGAGTTGTGGTAGAGTTCAGAGCCCAATGTTTTAATTAGTAGACTGTACCTGCAGTGTCGAATACTGGGGTTACTAAATACCAAGACTCGCAAGTCTTAATTCCACCTCTTTCTTTCATCACCCTACACTATCTGTCTCTTTACCTTACTTTTATACATTTTTTGCGTCCCTGCTTTACTTCTTTTGTCATTGTTTTCCTCTCTATATTTTTCTTCTTCTTTCTTCCTTTTCTGCTTTAGTCTTTCTTATTATGGGTCAAAAAATCAACAATAAGCCACAGCCCCCCCAAAATGGGTGCTGTTGTCCTTCATTTGCAACTAGCACCATTTAATCTTTAGTCATTTGTTCATCAGCAGCTCTGTGCATTTTCTGGGTGAGGTAGCAGGTGGCAAAGTTTCGCTTCTAAAGCACCAAGCTTGATGGTTGAAGCTGAACACCACATAACCACTGACACGACACTGCGTTGATCAGGGCTGACCTCAAGCCACCTGTGTAATTTCATTTTGACATGGGAGTGGCAATAAATTAGAGCAGTTGCTGTTGATGAATCATAATTGCCAGTCACACGCTGAGAGGCAGAGCACTGGTGTGCAAAGTGTGTTCATATGTTAGTGTAATCGGTTTACTGACATTTGGGCAGCATTTTACTTTCTTGGTGGGACTTGTCAATGTGCCTTGTCCCTAGGATCTTCCATGTCACCTGTGCTTTCTCTCAGTACATGTTTGTCTAATGGCACCAGGCATGTAAAGATAGTATGTCATACTAGTTTTGTTTACACCACAGTTTATCTTATCTATTCACATCCCAGAAAACTGGAAGCTGCACATACTGCAGCTGTTTACGGATGACGCTACAAGAGCCACCAAGACAAGGGCAAAAATAACTATTGATGGAGAGAATGCAGAACAATGTCATACATTCACCCCAGTACAGAGATCTGGGCCTAAATCCATTGTTTTTTTGCTTACCATGCCATTCCAGTTTGGACCCAGCCATATGCAAATCAGTCTTGACCCTGTGCCCAATGGAAACAGTCCAGCCCGAACTGCCAGGCCAGGTCCTCCCTGGACTGGAAACAAGCATCCTAGGACTGGTTTCGGGGTTTCACCCCTCTTCAGCCAGGATAGCTTGATTCCAGTGGCATGTAGAGCACGGGACTCACGTCTGAGCATACCCGTCCCACTCGGGGTGACAAATGCAAAAAGAACAATTGATGGACAGAATGCAGAACAATGTCAAGGCAAGGACATAACTAGCGAAATATACTGTGATTAAGGCTCACAGTTTTTAATTTTTACTGCCTTTTACAGAAAAATACAGACCGAAATCAATGTGTTTCCTATTTATTTTTTAAATCCAGAAAAATAGTGAAAATTGTGCTTCCTGTGAGATACACGTCCATGCTGTCTTTCAAGAATTCCAGGCAAAAACTGAGCGAATAGGCAGTTACAAAATAGGATCAGATTTCCTTAAATACAGGCATATGTTAACATATTTTTGTAGTATAAATCTAATGTGCACATATGGGTGTAGTGTTTTCTTATGTGGCTGCTTAATTTGCTAAAACGCGTCAGGCTTCCACGTGTTTAAATAAATGTGGAAATATACCAATTTACAACTCCATTCATTCTAAAAACACAAAATAGATATGGATAAATAGCAATAAGATGGATAAAAAATAAATATGGATAAATACAGATGGAAATGTTTAAAAAAAAAAAAATACCATAACCGGGAGCCCTAACTATGATTGATTGACCTTTGTAACAGGAAGTTTGAAGCAGAAGAACTGATAACACTTGAGTGGAACAGGTGTAGATCTGGTTACAAGCTGTTCACTCCTAATTGCTTATTCCCTTTTTATTGTTATTCAGAATTATAAATCGCAGCTTGAAATGTGCAGGTCAGAATGACCCCCACTTGTCTGATTTGAGGCAGTTTGGTTTATTTTGTTTGTATGTTGAAGAGCTGCTACCAGACCGTCTGAGTCTTCTTAGAATATGGTGTTTGATGGTGCTGTGTCTGTCAGTGGTGAATGAAAGTGATTTTGTACTTGGCACTAATCATGGGGTAAATCTGTCCAAGTTCATGCCGGAGAGCTGTTGCTGGACAGAATTAGGTAGATATTTGTCATCCAGGAATGGATAATGACGAAGCATTCTTTTATTTATTGGATGCCCATTGATCATAGACATATAGAGTTGGTTTTCATCAATATACTATTGAATCTTGGTATTGTGGTTTGCACAGACATCTCCTATCAACTCCATCTACAGTTTGATGTTCATGGGGCCGGGGGGATGAACCCGTTTGTTGTTTTTCAAGTTGTAGGCATTGAGAATGACCTAGAAGTGCTGGCTTTGAGGTGGAGGGGCAGTTGAAAGATTGGCTCAAATTTTGAATGTTCACAGTTTTCCTTGGGTATTCAGTCACTATACACCTTTGCGGTGGTGGAACGCCACTTTAAAGCTGCTCCTTATTTGCACTTTGGACAGGGTCGTAAAAACCATTTTATGAGTCAGAAAAACTTTTCTGACAAAGGCATTTGCAGGGCCGGCTTTAGGGCCGTACGACTGGTGCAGCCCCACCTGGTGCTGTGCTGGAGGGGGCGTTGTGTGTTCAGAAATAACTAGAAATAGGTGAGAAATGTGTCCTAATGGCTTGAGTAGTCGACCTCAGAGTGGGGGAACCAGGTTCGAGTCTCGGCAAGGACGCTCTACATCCGATGATTCTAGGAAAATCACGTAATCTCCCTGTGCTGAACAAAAATGAATGTCTGTCTGTAATGCAACTAGTGCGCATGTAACGCGCCCTGATACCTCTGGGTCTAGTTCGTGCTATATAAAATCCCCTCCCCCTCTAAAAAAACGTATGGCTTTAACACCTCCTGCTTCAGAGCTCCGTGTTCAGTTTCCAGGTAGCAATAAAATATTCAAGATAACTGATGGTTAATGCTACTGATGGAAAGAGATCGGAGTTTTATCTAGTGGCAGTTTTATCTCATCCGAAAGTGGCGCAGCGGGTTAGTGGGAATACGCAAAGAACTGTAACATGCAGATCACAGAACTGCATTTTATGTGGATAGCTCGGTGGGTTACTGCTTATGTCACAGAGAACCTTATGGTTAGCAGTTCATGAGTTACAATCCTAATATAGAACCGTGACATATGAACTGTCATCAAAAAGCTGCATGTAAACTGCATGGTATAGGTTTGGATGTTAAGTTTTTTTTTTTATCCCCAGTTTTTCCTTATCTGTTCCTAATGTTGCTATAAAGTGTTTATTTGGGTAGATATACATTCTTATTACTAAAGCCAACCCCGACCAGAGCTTTTAAACAAATTAAATGCATGTGAGAGAGGTGCTATGGAGAGACGATGGGCACTGTTGGATGGTGGGAGTGAGGAATCCATGGAGAAGGAGGTCATGGGGGATGGGGCACCAGGAAAGATTGGTGCACCAGGTGTCACCAGCGCCTGGGCATTTATGAATAGCGAAAAGTTATTTTGTGGTCACAACCCCAATGATTTTGTGAGTTGCAGGGTTGGCTATGGCAAAATACATGTGTGCACTATGCCCACATAAAAAAATAGGTGGCATCAAGAATGCCAAAACAACCAGACAAAATAACACTAGACCAAAGTCTACTCAGTTCGAAAATATACATAAGAAGCAGTAGCAAAGCTAATTTGCATTGCTTTTCCAATGTTTGTTGAATTTTAGTATTGGTTTTCTCAATGCAGTGCAAGCATTGGAAAAGCCAATGGTAGTGAATTGTTTTCTATACATTTAAGATGGCTGTTGCTTTGGGTCAAAATGCAATTTGACAGCCATTTTGGTAGTACCGAAAATAACATTGCAGGATTGCTGAATGTGGTGTTTTTATAAAGAGAACCGTTAGCAGGGAGATGTGGGAGGGAGTAAGGGAGAGAGTGTGAGTGTAGTGGGTGTTGAAAAAAGAAAAACTGCAAGAGAGAGAAACTGAAGCAAGACATTCACTCCCAACAGGTGCTAAATCTAAGCAGTAGGCCCAACCAATCAACAAAACTAGAGTGAAACTGACATGCTCTGAGTCAAGACAAGCACAAGAATAGTGAGGAAAGCCATTGAATCAGTAGTCTGGAATTGAAATAGACAAGGAAGCTATGAGCAAGGGGCATATCCGAAGCCCACTCTGATTTTTAGTCAAAGTATTGGTAACGAAGCTGCGTGTAGCAAGACCACAAAAATACCTGCTGCATAAGCAGTTAATGTAGTTCCGATTGAAAAATTTTACTTGGGTTACATCCAATCTACTGCTTGTCTGGATAGGGCTGTTCAGTGTAGCCTGAATGATTCATTCCATACATTTGGCTGGATTCTTGTTGAGTTAGTTAATGATGTGCTGCAAGTCATATACATCATAGCAGTCACTCTCAAAGCCATTGAAGGTATGTATGGCAGCAGTGGCAAAACGGATCAACAGGAAACATAGCTCAATGGATTAATGTGCATCTGCTACAAATGTGTGTGTAAACTGCAATTCACAGGTTTAAATAAAGCAGGGTGTCTCAGCCTTTCATCTTTCCAAGGTTGATAAAAATTAGTAGCATTAAGCTGGTTTCAACAGTTACCTAAAACGGACAGTCCTAAAAAGCTGCAATTATTTGTCAACAAACACCGGATAAAACTGTTAACATATTGCTGTGAGTTTTTTAGCACGCCTACCATGTCTATGATCTTGTAGGCGGTAACACCTTGTAAAACGTGGTTGTCACTGTGAAAGCACTAAAGTGGACTCCACTTCTAAATAGTATATGTAGCTTCTAATTAGTCTTTCCAAAGATGAAAGGCCAATGTGGCCTGTTGGCAGAAGCAGAGAAACAATGGGCATAAGAGAACTTGGGCACCCAAAAAAGTGGGTCCAATGAGTGTTGTGGGTGTACTTTGTAAGCAGGTAATGCCAGGTCTGTCACAGAAGTTTCTGGGAGGTGTGGTAAAAGAATTTGATGCCCTCACCCTACCCATTTTCCGCTTGTTTAAGGTGGGTTCCTTCATTTACTTTAAGTTATTATTTCTAATGTTAACTTATGTCATTATCCACCATCTACATTGCTCAAACTCCTTTCTTCCGCCTCTCTCCCATCATCCCTGCATATTCACATCTCCTTTGCAGCTCCTTTTCTTTCCTGCACGTCATTTCCAGTTCTTTCTCCCATTTGGCCTGTCTGTTTCTTTTAAACAGCCCTGACTTACTGCATCCCTTTGCTATTGCAATACCAAGACTGGCACACAGCTCTGACACTGTGCTGTAACCCTTATCAGCTGCACAATTGCTATTCTAGACCAGAACCCCTTGCATAGCTTTGTCAATGCACCACATCTCTGGTCTGAAGCACCCATGGATACTTTGTCACTGAATCCCAGGCACAGCTATCCCCATGCTGGTCAACTAAGAGCTGATGTACCATGTTTAAGTGCATAAAAATCCCAGACTGTAGCAATAGCAGTTTTTATTGAGGATGGATAAACTATTGGCATCCTTCAGCAAGCAATGTTGTAAGCCCTCCTTGTAGTTTCTCTACCACATCGGTTCCTTCTGGTGATAGTAGTCCGTGACTCATCTTCTCAGAGATGCTCCCTAATATTTCCAGCCTTCCTTGTAGTTTGTTTACCATATCTGTTCCTTATAGTAATAGAAGGCAGTGACTCATCTCCTGCAGAGATGCTCCTTAAGATGGAAGCTGCCATGCCCAAACTGGATTGACCGGGTCCATTGAAACATCTCTCTCTCTTTGCTGTACTCTCACAGACGGGTCCAGGCTTAGTTACTTCATTGTGTGCCATTAATATTTATTTTTGTGTCAAGTGTCGGGGCCTTCCTAGAACAAGACGTAAGGAAATTAGTGTCGGCTGTAGGAATGGGCATCTGAGTTTAAAGTTAAACCTAGTTGTGAGGAGGAAACAGGATTGCGAGTGTCGCATTGCTTGCGGTGGTCAACGTGGGACTTTTGATCTGAAGAGATGCAGATACGCAGGGGCTGTTAGTCAAGAATGAGGAAGAATTCTTACAATCAAATGTCAGAATTATTACCTTTGCCACTGCTTGCTGTATTTAGGGAGGATACTCTTGGGTACATTACTGGACCAAAGACTTCTGCTAGGATGATAGAGCTCAGCCACAAAGGTGAAATACTTCGAGGCTTGATGCATTTTCCACATTAGCATGAGTCGGAACCAATTTTTCTACTTGCAGCCACCTCAGGGTCTCATCGGAGATCATTCTTGTTCAGTATTCTAAAGTTTATTCCAGTAGCACAGATATGAATCGCGTGCAAAATGGACATCCTTTATTCTTTAAACAAAAGACCCTAGTATATGGCCGGGCAACGCTATATAATGAAAGAAGTAAGGCCTAGGTCAAGGTCTTCTTCGTAGGTGGACATTATATTATTGCATGACTCATTTGTTGCATTTGCTGCATCTTCTTGCCTTTTGGGGTGAGGGTGGTAGATTCCTGTGACACAGGTGCCTGTTCCTATAAGAAAAACCTGGAGTTCAAGATGATTGAGAGCAACTATTTATCCTGTGGAATATCAGCACTGCAGCGTAGGAAAGTCTCCCCGTCCATTCATTGTGTATTCAGGCCTTCTGATCAGGCTCCTGTTGCATGCAGCAGCTCTGGAGGAGGGGACTGTGGTCCCTCATTGTTGTTGAATGGGGCCTGCATCATTTGACTCGACTCATCACCTCTGTTGTGCATTGGTCCAGGAAGGCCAAAGCACCACTGAAGGCCTCAAAGGAGAGTTTGCATGTCTTGCAGTTCTTCTGTCTTGTGGACCAGACAAGGATGAATGCTGACCACAGGGAGCCATCAATTCTGTACGGATTTGTTTTCTTGAACTGTAAAACAATTGGGAAAAACAAGATTTTATTCTGGGAATGCATCATTGCAATCAATAAATGACTCACTTGGCATTCTCTGGGCATTGTGATGTGATACTCTAGGTAAACATATGACAATAACAGATTAAAAACAGACTGAGAATGGTGGGTGAACATGACTAAATGTCTCATAAATGCCAAGCACTGAAGGGAAGAGAACAAACATGAAGCTCCAGCACTGATTTATCATCAGTACCGTTGTTAACCCTTCCACCGCACTTACCTCCTTTGGAGCTGTAACAAAATAAGGAAGTCAACCATACAGTGCCTTTGTTATTGCTGGAATATGTGCCTTGTATGTAAAAAAATGAGGGAACTGCCGGACCTCCGGGATGTCGGTTGAATAGCTGTGATCCATGTTGACATAAATAAAGGTTTTTATAAAAAAAATAAAAAAATAAATGAGGGAAAGTTTCTCTCCTTCCAACTGTGCTAGCTAAAGTCCTTTCCAGAGATTGCATCATAGCAGTACGGATGGGTTATAGCACTGGCTGATGGGCACATAGGCTGTACTTGAAATTAGAGGTGGGCGAGTCACTGAAAGCTCGAGCTTGAAGCCTGGCTCTGGCTCAGCTCGATGCCCTGTTGGAACCTCAAGCCCATAATGAGCAGAGCTTTCATGTGGCTTCTGTCTGCTTTCCTCCCTCTTCCCAGGACGTAGCGTTACAATCAGGGCTGCCGACTGTGGAACTGGGGAAACAGATCTGGGCGTCAGCTCAATCTCCTGTGATTCTGGCAAAATCACGTAATCTCCCCAGCCTATAATCAATGCATGTGACCGTGTGCAATGTAACTGGTGCTCATGTAAAGCGATCCAATAGCTGTGGAGCAAGCTTGCGCTATATTTTAATTGTTGAACACATTTTATTAGGTTTTATCCACGCTAGACATAAGCAGTTATAGCAAGATAAGAACAAAAACAGGTAGTATTGTTCAGGTACAGTCCAATTTCGATACATGTATGAAACCAGAGGTTTTTCAGTATCAGCGCAAATAGCATGTCAAACAAGTAGCATGTAGTCATAGAATGTTAATTTCAGTTTGTGCAACACTATGCAGGCTAGGAGTGAAATGCACTGCCTCGTAATAATAAGAAATATCAGAATCCTGCAGCTACGTGCTGTCGTGTCTCCCTGTGTGTCCTAGAATGGCAAGTGGAACCCAATGGGTAATGGGTGATGGGTTACAGAACTTGGAAGAAGAACCCAGGGGGAGCACGAGTGACAACAATATAATGATGTGAAACAGAAATTAGGGGGTATGTAGAGCGGGTATGACATATTGTTTTGGGGAGGAGGATATCTGGTGACCAAAGACCTTTAAATTATGGCTCGCGAGGGAAGGGGGTCCTCTTAAGCCAGTTCCTTGTAATGTTTTAGCATGGTATCTCAGGCTGCAGCTACAGGGTGCTTCACCTCTGCACTATATTTGAATAACTGCTGAAAAATGCACTAAGAGGTAAAAACAAAGCCTTAATGCAAGCAAAGACAAATGCATACTCATTTAATGGATGATTTGTACAAAGTGAATCCAGAAAACCTGGATAAATTGCAGCCTTTTCACTTAAATTGTGTGATCTTTGGCAAATATTTTTCTTCATTTTTACGTATGAAAGCGCTTTCACATGTGTGAGATCAGACTACCAGTTGTACAAAACTATCACTTTTAGTAAGTACTTCTCAGTGCAGCGCTATAATGTGCTCTTGCTATTGCCAAAGCTTTCACATTACATGCACACTTTTTTGAATTTCTAAGCGAATCCATCATATTTTATGTGAGGTTTGCTGTATGAATTACATGGCAGGTATTTTCAGGGCTCAACTTGTGCAGAAGCTCTAATCGGAACCAGAGCCTTGGCTTGGCTCTCCCTGTTAATTTGTTGGTTCACCACCTTTACTGGAAATGGGAGCTATCCCAGAATCCATCATGCAATTTGCCTAATAACCGGAACATATTGAAATGTGGCTTTCGTGATATCGGACTATTTTGTGATGATCGAGTAGTTTGTATGTGTGAAGGGCTGTAAATCTGACTAACATTTATCAACGCTCCAAGGTACCACAAATGACAAGGTTGCCATTAGCATCTCTGGTGATGGCTAAATTGGCCTGTCCATGGGAGACTGACATTCTTGATTGCTAATGATATTGACACCGTTTGCCAAATCTGTATGAAATGTCCCAGAGATCTGGTTTGCTAATCTAAGGGTCTTCTTTTCAAATTCTGTAAGGTTTTGATAGGTGGAGAAGAGGTAAGCCATTGGGGTTATGCCATATGTAAAGTCCTAGAGGAATGTTTGCTTTCCCCTACAGCAATAGCTGGTAAATAAAATGACACCACATTTTGCATGCAGGTAGACTTGATCCTATCGTGTTTGGGCAGTAGTTATTGAGATATTTGTGTTCACTGGTGCTGAAATGTTTTTTGGAGTGGGGTGCTGAACATCGACTGAAGTGTCTTGTATTCAGTGCTTCATTTGTTAAAAAAAAAAAAAGTGCCAGGGCCCTCGTCCTTGCACCAGCCTTTGCCCCTGTCAGCACTGCAATCACAGTATCTACACACCTATTAATCATCAACAGTTCAGACTGTTCGACGCCCCCAAAGCTATAAGGATGGCTTGGCCGGAAGGTGTTAGTTGTTTTAATGTATATTGAATTAATAAAACAACTATTGTCCTGCTATTCTCTAAATCACACAAACAGCGCCACCGCGTGGTAGCTGTCATAAATGGCTGTGTTAAAATAATTTAAGTGCCGGTGCCCAGCACCGGAAACCACTGGCTCAAATTAAGCTTCTCTTCGGCTGAGATACATTTTGAGATATCTGTAGTTTAATTTATCAATCACATATTTTTATTAAAATGTATTAGAGCACCTTAGGAATACAGTGACAGTCTTTTTAAAGCAAAAGTGTCCTTATTTAAATTACAAAATAACCTGCACTTGCAGTCTGAGAAAGGGAAGAACAGTAAACTCAGGTCTCCATGTAGAAAAAATCAACACTTTTGTCAAACAAAGTTGCATGTCAAGTAAATGTTGGTAACTGAACACACAGTGCATGCTCCAAGTGTAACAAATCATAGTTTGCATTTTCTTAATTCTCTATCTAAAGTTTATCAAGTTTATCTAGGGCGCTGCAGCACCCCACCCACACCCCTACTTCCAGTGTAACTCGTTGTGTTGCAAACATGCGGCAGGTCATCTTGAAAGTGTTATTCGTTTATACATTGGGGCTGTTAGGTTTACAAGTTATTAGTTTGCAAACCACAATTCAAATGAAAATGAATCTTATTGACTGAGAAACTGTTTCTCCCGTCTACCATGCCACATCCTGCAGCCCACTGCAGTGTCATCGTTTACCATGATTAAACAAGCCTTGTTTTAGACATGACGCCCAAACTTGATTCTAGTGAAAGAAGATAAGGCCATAGTACTATGGCCCAGAAGGATTAGCAGTAAAAAGGCATTGGCAAGTTTGGACGATCTGTAGTAAATAGGATCAATGGGGTTTCCTGGTGCATTGTTGCACAGAGACCCAATTATTATTTCGACGCGCCTAAAAATCATAGGGGACCAATCTCTTTAGTTGAGCATTTCTCAGACGTAGGTAAGCACCGGAACAGGTCAGCTGGCCTCTTCATCGGTGTCATCAATGCCTCAAACATGAATGTTGAAGTAATGGTGCTGTGGCCATATGGGTGATGTTGGGAGAGTTGTCGGTATGATCCTTATAGGGGAAACATGTTCAATAGGAGTTTCGTAGGAAGCTTGGGGAAGGGTGGCAGGCCCAGGAGAGACAAGGGCGTGGGTGGAGGTGAAGAGAGTGGGCCCACCTTGATTGTCTTTCTTACTTCTCTGATACATCACAGAGGATAACAGTTTATATACATCCCAGCTCAGCAGCAGGGCCTCGGAGAGTTCTAGTATAAATGTGAAAGTAGGAAGAGGTATACTTTAACCGCAAAATTAAAAGTAGTGATAATGTAAAAATGTGGTTAAAATGAAAGAAGAGGAGAAACTTGAGGAATTCATTTCCTACTGGCTTCTGCTAGTTTGAACTCGTGCAGCACCTCAATTGGCACAGCGAGGTGTTGGGGTGTCTTGATTGGTTGTCTGCTGGCCTGGTGACCGGGAGCAGTAATTGGTGTACAGCCTGCTGTAAAAAAGACGTAGGGATTTTGCGGAATAGACCAATATCTGACTCCAGCCAGTTGACTAATGGGAATATATGCATGGACTGTATGGATCAAAGGATCAAAAATATGCTTTTCAGTGCTGTAGACCAAATTTTGATTTGAACGCTGATGGACGTCTGAGGATTCGAGATCACCAGGTCAGGGCCTTAATCTACCTATATTTGAACACTAACTCTACAGTAAATTATATCAAAGCAGGGAAAGCAAATAACGTAATTTGCCTTCTTGAATCGATCATGGCGATAGTGGGGCTTTGCCCACTTTCAATTTGTGTATATAATATATTGGCAATCCAACACTCCAATAACTTTGTGTAGCTGGTATGGTGTTCAGGGGCGGCTCGTCCATCAGGGCGCTTCTTTGCGCCTCATAGGAATGCATGAAAGACTATTTTACATGTGAATGGTACATTACACCTTCACATGGTTAATTCTTTATCTCATCCAGGCACAGGTCACACAAAGCATTAATTTTATAAATTGTTTTGCACTAAAGCAGGCACCTTTTAAATTGTATTTGTTAGTGCTCCTGTGGCTTTGCTAATGCTTGTTTAGATTACACTTCAGGATTTTCAGCGCACTGTAAATATGTAATGGTACTTAGTTCCATTTGTGGATGTTTCACCCATTTTCATGGAAATTTACAGGAAAATTCCAATTGTGATGAATGACAACACAGTTAATGTACATATCATTTTTGTTTCTTCTGCACGCCTTGAGTGTCGATCAAGTAGAATACCTGCTGCACTATATGTGCCTTTCGAGGCTCGGGCAGTATGTGAATGTTCTCTCGCTGCCGGATCTTTCATGTCTGCTAGTTCCTAAAGCCAGATGGTATAAGTTGCAGGACCAAATGCATGTTTTGAGGGAGACATGTCCAAAATGGCAACCTATGGAACCCAGAAACGCCAAAAGATCAAAGCGCGTGTGTTTTAAAGGAACGTTGTTTAAGTGCACAGTTGTAGTTGTGATATATTTTGTCGTTTAGTAGTGTGAGGACGTAAATCAAGTATATCAACAGATGGGTTTTCATGTAGCCCTTGCGGGCGCAGTTTGCACTTTCATATTAGTAGGTGCCTGGCGTTACTTTTATATAATTTAATGCAGTGCTCTGTCGAACCTGGCAAGATGAAGGGCTGAGTCAGTCCCCTTGGCATTTAAATGTATGACTTCTAAGTAGTCAAAAAGAGAGAGCGAAACACACACAATATCTCTCTCTCTTCTCACCCTCCACCAACTACACAGTACTGAATGTCCACATGAATGACCCCCCCTCCTCCCCCCCCCTTACAATGGATATAGGATAACCAACTGGAAAATCCTGAATAGTGGTATGGAGAACTTAGACCAGGGCTTACTACTTTAAGGTCGTGCAAAAGCCATAAAATAAGAACACAGACTAATTGGTAGACCCCAAACCAAAAATGAGTCCTATACATACCTTTGAGAGACACTCTTAGAAACACAGTACCCGAATCTGCAATTATAACAAGCCAATCAATTCAGTTACATTTAATCTGTATTTGATCTAAAAAATGCATCATAAAAGGTACACAATCATTCTAAAAATCATCATGAATAAAAAATATTAGTATAAATACAAACAGAATGGTTAAAACACTAAAAACATATAATAAGAACCTTACTTTTGATATTTCATCATGAAAAGGTGCAAGATTTTTGTTATAGCTATGTACATTGGGCAATGGTGGCACAAGACAAATAGTACAAAATATAGCAGCATAACAAGAAATAAGATAGCAAGCACTACCATTGTGCAAAACAAGCGTACTAGAAGCCAATAAACAAAAACAACACTAAGGAAACCGTGATGCAGAAAAAGAGCAAACTCAAATATTACAAACTCCTAGACCAGAAGTAGTATCCTGTAGCAGAATATGTACTCCAAGTAAAAAGACAACCCAGAAACCTTTTGGTTGGTGTCACAAGCAGCACTGGGTGACAGATCACGACTGGATCTGTTTCCTGTGTGACTGTGGGCTCTTTAAACACGCGTAGAAGTTCCTAGTGCACTTCCTAGTGCACATAGAGAAAGAGGAAATATCCACATTGGGAATCTTCCCTGGACTTCTGCAGTCCTAAAACTTAAAGATAAGTACACTGCAGAATCTGCTAGCTTGCAACAACAAGAGAGACTCAACAACAGACATATCAAACCATTTCAATACCTGTGGGTCTGTAAAACTTTGCCAAATGTAAACTTGTAAGTCAACAAAACATGAATTCAATTCAATTCAAAGTTTATTGTTTGATTATTAAAAACCATACCAAAATGTTAAAAACCATGTAATTCATATATAACAAAATATTAACGGAATAAATAGAAATGGAGAAAAGACAGAAATAGTGAGGCTCCATATACGTGTACTACTTTCTCTAAAATTACAGGCTGATGAAATTCCACAATATGCAGTACTGCGATCAGTATCTCCTGGCTTAGGGGAGATATGACACTTACATCAACTTGGCATTATTTTCCATACTAACTACAGAATGTATCTACGGCTTTTGAGACAAGAAACATTTAGGCTGGCAATACATTGAAGCGCTCACAAGGCGAGTAACAAGACCAAAGCAAGTTGATGTAGACGAATACGAGCAGGGTTACAATAATTCCAGATTGACTCAAATAAAGAGCATCACAATCGTTGATAGAGAATAATCCGGTTGCTGTGGTTTAGCATCAAGTAGGATGTTACCATGAAATAACACAGCGAGGAGTCATTGTATGAGATGAGGAACACCGTGTGAGGTGCGTACCATGGAAACAAGCATTGGTCCATGGGAAAAGATCATTGATATACTTTTCCGCGTTAATACATTTGAGGTAGATCAAATGGTCTCTTTTCGAGGCCTGAACGTGGAGGCAGATGCATTGCGTGCTACGATATTTCAGTGAGGTGTGTCAGTGATTGGAGGATTTATCCAGCGTTGCAGGACTTTGACATTGACAGCAAAGATAGTTTCTCCGGGAGTGTACTGCTGCAGCGCGTGATATTTCGAGAATGATCTATCAAACTTGGGCATATGTCAGACTTCACCAAATTACAAGGCACATTATTGTGTCTTTGATCAGTGCCTTTATTATTGTGGCATCATCCAGGATTGTACCTTGGAATTAATGTATCTGATATGTACATCCCACCGCATCAAAGCTTTACGCAGACTTAGCCCCATCTCGAACCCTACTCCCACACCTGGGGTCTGTAAGCTCTTCTACAATAACTGTAACTGCTGTACATGTCCTCCGGCCTGGTCGGGAACTGCTGTATCTTGCACCCTTGATCCCACAGACTTGATGCACTTGAGACCAAACCCATGTCTTGGATGTAACTATGATGATGTACTCCTGCAAACCAAGGACCAGGCTAGTTTCTGTAACACAACACTCTGGTTCTAGAAGGTGGCTTCCCAGAGTGCATAGAAGCAATAAGGATGTGCAGTTAGTGCTTTTCAAACAAGCGTATGGGCAAACATGTTGGGATGCCTCTGTAAACGTCTTCAGTTACCCAGCTTCTGCATGTGCCTTGGTCCGACAGTGAACGTGCGTGCAGAAGGGTTGTGTGCAGTTCTGTGATGTGTGGGGGATGATGGGTAGTATGTTTTTTTATTGTGCCATTTTGCATTGGAACATATATTATTAATCTTACTGGACTCCCTTGTTGTATAAAAGGTTTGCCAAAGACAACTTTACATGCTTTAGCACTGTGGTGCACAGCTCAATTATGGGATATGTAAAACTTTCTAGTTTTCAAGCGAATTAAGTAACTTATTCCTCTATCGATGCTTTGTTTGTTAAAACTCTTACTTCTTTATATCACTTGTGCCTCAGAATTTTGCAGCTTCACTAGGCTGAGTTAGTTTTAGCAAATCGAGGGATTAAATACCACTGACTTGTACCGCTAAGTAGGGATCAAATGTTGAAAGGGCTCCTGCCATCCAGCCCTGGACTTTCATTTAACAAATGAGAGCTTGCTGGGAGTTGTAGTACTGGGTCAGTGTAGTTCAACCAAATGGACTAATGCACCTAATAACATTCGTTGTCCTAGGGAATGTTTTCAGATTTAATAGACGTAAAGCTCAGGAGTGTAAACTTGTGGCTGGGATGCAAGGAGCCATCTGGTCATCCAGTGCTTCATTTATGCAAGAAAAAGTGGTGGGCATAAAGTTTTGCTTAGAAGTCTGTGGCTGCGGCTATTGAATGTCTGTGTTGAATACCAAGGTTACTTAGTCTTGATTCCACTTTATGCCTCTAATCCATCACCAGACGCTCTCTTACTCTTTTCTCACTTTTGCATGTTCTTTTTCATCTCTGCTTTCTCCCTTTGACTCTTTTTATTTTTTACTCTTTCTCTTCCTCTCCCCATTTTGTGTTTTATCTCTCTCTTGCTCTGGGTCAAGGTCAGATAAAGAAAAATAAGTGCCAGCTCCAAAAATTAGTGCTAGTGGGCCCTACCTGCAACCACTAGCTCAAATTAAGCACTGTTGTCATCCCATGAGTGTAAACCCCTGGACCTGTTCTCCAGAGAAAAGGCTTTGGGGTGTAACAAAAAAATGCAGGTCACTCTGGATACTTAGATTCCAAGTTTCCAAGGTCCATGTGTGATGTTATTCTCCATTCCAGGTTTTTCTTTAAATTTTGGAACATGTAGCCCTGGTTCATAATAGAATAAACAAGACTACAAGTCCCATATTTCAGAGAAAAATCCTGGACTGGAGCAGCACATCACACATGGACCTGGGAAACTTGGTAGGGCTGTAGATATGCAACGGTGTCCACATATGGGCCGAGCACACCATACAGGTCAGCATCTCTTTTGTTTTTTTAGGACTGGTTGGCCAGTGTTCGTGGAGCCTCGTTCACTTGCCGGCTTGGGGTGCATGCCACTGAAATGCTGCTTGCATCTGCAGGTCCCAACCCAGTGAAACAAGCAGAGCTGATGAGCAGTAATTATGGGAAACTGTGTGCATTTGAAGGTTGCTATGGAGACGCCAAGACGGGCCAGGTTCTGTGGCTTATCACACCGTTAGTGAATGGATTCTGCTGTTTTGCACTGCGTCGGCCATCTGCTTCCTGTTTCAGCCTTTCCTTGTGGCGGTTCTTATTAGAAAAAGACCCAGTCAAATTATGCGCAAAGCTGCCTTGCACGGTCTTGGACAATTCATTAATTGCTCGCCTGCTTTCCGTAACTGTTGGCATTTTTCAAATATTTTTTCGGTGACTAATGCATGATTACCCAGAAGTGAACTGACTAAATTATAGCTCCAGCCATGCCATAATTGCAGACAAGTGACACATTTTTGAAAGCTTAATCCAAGTAAAAAATAGCACAGTGCACAGCTGGTCTCGGGGTGCTGTAGGAACAGAACATGTGCCTGGCACATGCGGTGAATCAGATGCAGGTGAACCGTCCATGTCCTTGTGTGGGGCAGGCCGCACTTCGGGTCTCACAGTTACACTTGACCGAGCAAGCGGGTCATGCCAAGGGCCTTCCTCAACCTGTAGTGGCTTGTTTGGGAATTTTGGGAAAAGGTTAGCTCAGGCTGCAAACCTGGTGCTCAGTACTGAAAAAACAGAGCTTGTCTCAGCTATTCTTATGGCAAAGATCCCACAGGAAGCTGGACAGAGCGCGCTCTGTGCAGTGGTTAATTTGTGAAAAAAAATAAGTGCCGGGGCTCTCGTCAGGAGGCAGCTTGCACCAGCCCATTTCTCCTGTCGGCGTCACCTAAAACAGAACCAACTGCTAGCCATGAAAGTGGGGAGAGGGTGTGGTGTAATGTCTGGAGCTGCAGATTTCGGAGTTGGGAGCTGGGGAACCAGGTTTGAGTCGCTGCGTCGGCTCCACATCTTGTAATTCTCGGCAGATCACTTAATCTCCCCATAAATTAATGTGTCCTTAACTGGTGCTCATGAAAAGCGCTGGTGTTGATGACTAAGTCCCGGTGCTGAGCACCGCAAACCGCTGGCTCAAATTAAGCACTGGGTCTGCTTGGAAGAAGGATGATCAAGACATTGAGCGAAGACATGTTAGTTGTGCCCACATGACAATCCATGGATTAGTACAGGCTGTGATTGTTTTGAATTGCTTTGCCACAGAGAGATGTCACATTAAAAGAGTATCTAAATAAGCAGATTTCAACCTCTTGAGAACCCGAAGGAATTCAAACTGTATCTTCAAAGCAATTTGATTTGCAAACGAGTGGCTGTAAACACCAATCAATTTGCCAGAAGCAGGCAGCGGCTTGCATGAAGTGAACCAGTAGTTTTCAGCTAGTCGCTATGGATGGTGAATCATCCGGAAACACCGTAACCGGTCTGAGTGGTCTCTCTGTGTTTCCAGGAACTCCAGGGAGAGACATTTGGCACTTAAATACTTGGGCCCTGTGTCTGGATCTGTAATGCACATAAATGGTGCTTGTTGAATGAAATAAAGTTTCACACAGAACCTGAAATGCAACCTTCAGGACAGGAGCATTTGAAATCAGGGCTCCTCCTCTCATTGGCAAGATGTAAATAACAATGTGGGCCACAACCCTAAAATGAGTGGAGCTCTTGGAACCCTGCCTATGTGTGATAGTCTAGTGTGAATGTGTCTTAAACAATGGGAGTGTAAAGGCAGAGAGGAATACGATTAAGGGTTAAAACTGCCTGCTGGTGAACTATAGACTTTATGTGTGCCCCCAGTGTGTAGATTAAGAATGCTGTAGGAATCTTTGAACATGATAAAGCAAGCCACCCCAGGATAGGCGAGGGCTTTCGTCCTAAAGAAATAACTTTACTCATATTAGAGGATAGATACGTTCTTGATCCTTTAACACGCCTAGATCAATTGTGGTTGTAGGTCATTATAGGGTTGGTGTACCATGGGTTTCTCCTCTCTTCGCCCTTTAAGTGCAAGTTAACAAAGTTTCATTTGACCCTGTTCACTCTCTTTTGCTGTAAACAGGCCATGTTGGCTGATTTGATGTAAGATTAGTGTCATGTTTTAAAATACAACGTTTAAAAAAGCTATTTCTTTGAGCTCCATTGTAAACCATTTCTAAACTTTTTCTAGTCAGACCTGGCAGTCATTTTCATTGCCTCTATGAATCCGGGGCAAGCCAGAACCACATCTAGAACTAGCAAAGCAGCGGGAACTTTCTGGACTACACCATCTCGTCCAATTAGAAAAAATAGTGTCTATAGAGATAAGCTTTTCCAAAAACATGTTATAGTTTTAGAAATATGAGCACTGCTGAATGTTTGTACAGACTGAGAGGTGGAACAATTTAGCAGGATTGTGTGCCCAGGCAATGAGCACTGTCTGATCAGCCAGATAAAACTGGTGGTAAGGCCTACTATCCGGCTTGCCATATAAGATGGGCTTCATATTAGATGTTTGCACCACATTTCAGAGTAAGACTATTTTTCAGCACTGTGTGTTGCACATTGTAAATTGCGGTTCGCCTATGCCTTTTATTCCATTGGGTATTTCCCCGATGGGCTGGAGCCATTTCATGCTGGTTTTGAAAACCCAGGGCCACCGCCAGAGCTTGTGCCACTTTCCCCAGCTCCCCAAGGTTAATTGCAGCAGGCACAGGGGAGTTTCATGAGAGGAAAAGAGAGTGAGGGAGGTGGACAGAAACATTAGAGAAGTAGAAGAAAGATTTGATGGAAAGAGAGAGATAGTGTGAATAGGGGAGGAAGCAAGGCTGGGTTGAACATTTTTGCCAGGGCTGCTTTTTGATTCCCATTTTGGCCCTGCCTCATCCTCAATGGAGATGAACACTATTGGACTTGGCCCTCTCTACCGGGTCACCCTCAAACCGTTTGCCTTCATCCCCACTGTTTTGCTGAATCTGTTTCTGTTTGCCTTAGGACTCTGTGTACTTTACCACTGCTAAGCAATGCTGAAGTGCTTGTGCTCTCTCCTTTAAACATGTAAAATTGTCTGACACCCAATTGGCACATTTAATTTACTTATATGTCTGTGGTAAAGTGGTAGTACCAATGCTAATAGTGGGCCTGCAGCACCTGTTATACCACTCACTTACGTAGCCTTCTTAAACATATCTCAGGCCTGCCATTGCAGCCAATGTGCAGTTTTATACTGCCAATTCAACTTGGCAAAATGACCCCTTTGCCAAGCCTAAAACTCCCATTTTATTATATATGTCACCCCAGAGAAGGCCCTAAACAGCCCATAGGGCAGAATGCATTCACAGCCGGACTGGGAAGAGAAAGCAGCCATGGCAATTCCACTCATCCGGCCCCGGGGGGTTGAAAAGAGGGGGGATTGTGGCACTGAGAAGCTCTAGTGGAGAACACCGCTGCCGCTTTTATTTTGTTACAGGGGGCCGGTATTGCTAAACCGGCCCCCAGTGCCATAACCGGCCCCTGCAGCTGCAAAGCCGGCCCCCACTCCTCTGGCCCACTAGGGAAACGCCCGGTGCCCGCTATGGCCAGTCCGGCCCTGGGTGCATTGTATGCAAAAAAGTTGGACATGTAATTTTAACTTTTACATGTCTTAGTAGTAGAAAAACTCACAAATTCAGTTTTCACTACTGCGAGAAGTACCTCTCTCGTAGGAGCACATCAGGTTCCCTTATTGCATTTAATAAGTGGCAACATTTGTTTGGGAAAAGGTAAAAATGTCATGTTCGGTGTCTAATGAATTGTAGTTTAAAATCCTTTTTAATGTAAAGTCGGATTGTAAATCACAAATCTGAAAATGCCACTTTTAGACAGCTGGCATTTTTTGTCTTAACCCATTGATGCCTGCAGCCTGTTTCCTGAGTCACATGATTTGCTGTTGTTGGCCTTTGCATATTCCTGCTAGACAGCCACACAGTAGAGGGGCTGGGTGTTGGCAGGATGTGGGGTGTAACTGCACTTCAAAGACCCTGCCTCAGCTCACACACAAAGAACTTCACACCAGCCTATTGTGACTGGGGCCAGGAGAGGGAGGCAGGACATTCCAGACACTTCTGTGGGGGTAAACTCCAGAAGTTTCTCCCAATTCAAAGCTGGCAACGTGTATAAAACTAGGACCCTCAGACCCACTCTTCAGTACACTCCTGGACCTGTTTATGTGACAGAAGGACTGTCCAGCTGGCCTGCTACACTGGACCTGCACCTGGACCTACTTGAGGTCTGCCTTGCTGTCTGAGATGGAAGATTGGAGGCTGAAGTGACCCCAAGTGTCAGCAGATTGACCCCCTGTTCTGAGCTACAGGGACACCACAAGCTCCAGAGACCTCACTGCAACTGCCCAGCTGACCTGTTGCATTGGACCTGCCTGAGCCCTGCTGACCTCTGCTGGAGTGAGTTTCTGATTCTCAAGTGGTGCCTCCCCAGATTCTGGGTTCTTGGCTGGCATCATAGAAAGCTGATTCTGGTCTAACTAAAGGTCCTGCTGAATCTGGCGCCACACGAAGCCCACAAAGCCTTGTTGCACAGCTGCAAGATTCATTGGAAATGACGCCAATTGAAGTGAAGTAAAGCCTCGCTGCACAGCTGCCAACTTCATCGGAAACGACACCGAGCGATGCAAAGCCCTGTACCGCCTCGCTGCACAGCTTGATCAGAACCAACGTCAGATGACACAAAGCCTCGTAAAGCAACACTGCGCAGACCTAAGGGACAGTTGTTAGCAGGCTAAGCTTGGTCCGGTGTCTGCCCTGCACTCCATCGTGGTCGGCCAGAACTTGTGACTTTGTTCCGGTCCAGCATGACCAGATACTCTCAGTTGGTGCTTTGAACTTTTGGTGCTACTTTTATGAATATCTTTAAAATTACATTTCTCCAGTTCTACTGATTGGATTTTTATCAGTTTGGTCTCAATTAATTAAACTGTATTCTATTTTTAGATCTCGGCCAGACAGCGAATGCGCTATCTTGACGAGACTTGTTGTGTTTAGTCTGTGGGCATGAGCCTCCACACCGGCTTCCCATTTGCTCGCTCCATCCTCTGTCTCATATTCATTGTCACCCTTTGTTCCTGGCATACATGGCCATGCCTTTTCTTATGTTTAGCCCTCCCTCCAGAGTATGGACCAAATACTCGTAAACATCCACTGCTCCCATTTTTACGACCATTTTAGGACATACTTTTTAATCGGTTCTCTACACAGTGCTCATGCTTTTATCAGCTCCATCTCCTCCCACCTGCCCTCATTCCCCATCCACAGATCACTTCCCCCCTGCCCAGTCACTGCTTTTCCCTTCGTTGCTACTTTCCGTTCCCCCCACCTCCTCCCTCCCATCTCTGCTTTCTCCCTTAAACCTCTTGGTGCTTACCCCGTCCACAAATCACCCCTAACCCGGTCACTGCTTTAAACCCCTATCGTAGTCATTTTTGTTCTAGTGCGTGGTGGTGTTCTGTGTTTTAATGTCCTGTTAGTGTATCACTGATGTGCTCATTGCAGCATATGTGCATGGCTGCTATTACGTAGCACACATGTTGTCTCTGTTTATTTTCCTCGCATGTGGGTGCTAGATGTGTGTGTGCGTGTTTAGATTCTGGGCAAATCATTTAATCTCCCCATGCCTATGGACAGCGCCTGGATACCCTCATGGGTGTTTAGCCACGCTCTACAAATCTGAGTATTTTATTTATGTTGTCATTCGACAAAGGTGTTTATAGCTGGAAAATCAGACCGCAAGTGAATCAGGTATGCATTATCACAGGACATGTCAGAGCGTCTCAAGTACCTGTTTCTCCTGCTGTAATTGAAAAGCCATGCTTCTCCTGTGCAAAATGATTGAACTGTTTGTGTATCACTTTGTTGCTTCTAAGTTCATACGGCGGGACTCAATTTCTTTAAAATTCTCCCATCAGGACACGTTCTTAATTTTTCCGCGTTCACTGATGAAGTGTTTCGGTGAGCTATTGTTGCTTAACTTGAATTCTCTTCAAAGCAGCCAGACTGAATCTTGATGTCATCAAGGTCTGCCTGCCCCTCAGTGTCCATGACAAAAGTAGTCCTTTTAATTTGGTTGCCATTGCGATGTATTTCCTCATGTTCACTACTGTAAACCAGGCTAACACTGATTTTATATAGTGCCAACCCCACCCAGGAGTAGTGGAGCACTTTACAGTAGCACCAGTTATTTTTTTGTGCAGTTTTATATAGCGCCAACACCACACAAAGAGGTATTGGAGTGCTTTACATTAGCCATTTACTTTTCATGAGGACACCTTAAACTTTGGCAAATCTCTTAATCTCCACATGGCAGTCCACGATTGCTGTTGGTTGACCATCAAGCTCCCACCCGTCGCTGCTTTCCCATGCTGAACTCCCATTGCACAGATCCCTTCTTGCCCCGCTGAACTCTGTTGCACAGAGCCCCTCCTCCCACAACTCTGCTTTTTACAATTTTTTTGTGCAGTTTTATATAGCTCCAACACCATCCAAAGGTTTTGGAGTGCTTTACATTAATACCAGTTGCTTTTCACGAGGACATCGTAAACGTAGGCAAATCACTTAATCTCCCTGTGACAGCATGCATTTGCTGTTGGTTGGCCGTCACCTCCCACTCGTCGCTGCTTGCCCATGCTGAACTCCTGTTGCACAGATCCCCTATTTCCCCCACATCGCCTCCTCACCCGATTGCTCTATACATTTGTTCTTTACATAAGCAGCTGTTACATAAGCACCAGTTACTTTTTGCGTGCAGATTTATATAGCGCCAAACACCACCCGAAGGTATTAGAGTGCTTTACATTAGGACCAGTTACTTTACACAAGGACACTTTCATTTTTGTAGGCACGGGGAGATTAAGTGATTTGCCCATAATCAAGAATGTTAAGCCGATGCCGAAACTCAAAGCCGGTTTCACTGCAGCTCTGGCCCTTATGCCACATCCTTTTCCAAGAAGACGCTACATCATGTCCCTAGCCTCAGCTTCAGTTGCACATTTTGTGGTTGGGGGCAAATCACTTAATCTCCCCGTGGCTGCCCGCATTTGCTGTTGGTTGCCTTTCCACCTACCGCTCGTCACTGCTTGCCCCCGTGGAACTCTGTTGCACAAATCCCCTCCTCCGGCGACTTTGTTTTTTACATGTTTTTGTACATTTTTATGTGGCTCCAACACCACCCGAAGGTATTGGAGTGCTTTACATAAGCACAAGTTACTTTTTTGTGTGCAGTTTTATATAACGCCAACACCACCCAAAGGTATTGGAGCGTTTTACATTAGCACTGGTTACTTTGTTTGTCGTTTTATATAGCACCAGCACCACCCGAAGGTATTAGAATGCTTTACGTTAGCACCAATTAACTTACACAAGGACACACTCCTTTTTGTAGGCACAGCAAGTTTGTGATTTGCCCAAAATCAAGGATGTTAAGCCGAAACTCAAACCAGGTTTACCAGCTCCATAGTTGGCAGCTTGGCCCTTACGTCAGGCTCTATCCTGAAAGGACGCTATATCATCTTTATAACCTCTGCCTCAGTTCCCCATTTTGTGATTAAGGATAAATCACTTAATCTCCCGGTTTCTAAACAGAAAAAGCATTGACAAACCCGTTGGTTTCGCCTGTGTGAATTCTATGGTTGTTAGGTCTCGGCTAGACAACTCATGCGCTCCTTGGCTAGATAGCGCATGTGCCGTCTTGAAGAGATGTGTTGTGTTCTATCTGTGGGCTTACAGGCTGCCCATCTCCTCCTAATATTGGTAAACTTCAGCGTCGCTCTCATTTTCTTTGATGCCATTCGTCATGGCATGCGGGCGTCATGAACTCTTCTTGTATTTAGCCCTCCCAAAGCGCATGGACCAAGTACATGTCTCCTTACACTTCTTTCAGTTAATGCAGCTATTTTTTCTTTCTTTTAAAGTACTCCATAGGAGTACTTGTGTTTTCAGGTCATCCTCCTTGTTCACATAAACAAATACCACTAAATGCATGCGTGTGTACATAATTGAATACATTTCTTTAAAAGTTGTTAAAACACAAACAGCACTTGTTTATTTTTATTTCTTTGCATGAACCGATGGTATTGGAGTGCTCGATCCTTCCTCCGTCTTGCCATAGCGCAAACACGAGGCAATGGTATTGGAGCACTTTAAGTGCTCAGCAGTTATATTCCACAAAGACATATTAATTTTTGTCGCTGATCCTGCTTCAATTAAGGTCTTTTTTTAATCCTCCATTGTTGCTTCCTCACGCCCTCACCCGTCGTCGCTTGCCCATCTCCGAATCCTGTTTCTCTGCTTGGCCCGTCCCCCTACTCCCAATCTCATCACTGCTGCTTTTATTTTTTTGTATGGTCTGACTGTATTAGAGCGCTAGTTCCGTCCTCCGTCTTGCCTTAGTTTCTCTTGTACACATACACACATGCCACTAAAATCCATGTGCGTGTACATAAAAAAATGCATTTCTTAAAATATTATTAAAACATGAACAGCACTTGTTTATTTTTTTGCCCGATCCAATGGTATTGGAGCACTAGCTCCGTCCTCTGCCTTGCCATAGCGCAAGCAGTGCTCACAAGTTAAATTCCACATCGACACATGAATTTTTGACGATGATCATGCAATTAAGGTATTTTTCCCCCTTCATTATTGCTTCCTCCCCCCCTCTCCTGTCGTTGCTTTCCCATCTTCCCATCCCCTCCTGCTTCCCTGCTTGACCCGTCCCCCCACTACCTCCCTCGTCGGTGCTGCTTTTAATTAATTTTTTTTTTTTTTACATGATCCGATGGTATTGGAGCGAATGTTCCATCCTCCATCTTGCCATAGTGCTAACACCAACCGAGGGAATTGGACTGCTTTAAATGCTCAGTAGTTAAATTACACAATGACACATTCATTGTCGTACGCAGCTTAAGTGATTTGCCCAGAATCACAAACTGGTTAGCCGACCCTGAGATTCGAACCTGGTTCCCCTGTCGGCAGCCATGGCTCGGCAGCTTTGGCTGTTCCACCACATCCTCGCTTCACTTCAAAGCTCCTCAACTGTTTCTCAATATTACTTTCACATTTGTTCAGCAAGACCGCCGTTAACACTGAACAAGAATTGGCAAAGCCAATTTATCTTTGCAATGCCCGAGCTATTGGCCTTGTCCATGTGAATGTCTTTTAGCCATGTTGTCTAGCTCCACATCTGCTGTTCAGCATGGCTGCAACAAACTGAAAAAGCGCTATGATGCGGCCATCGCAAGCCACGTCGTAGTGCGTTTTAATGTTAGGATGGGCAGGACAATAAACTCAACATGGGGGTAAGTGAAGAGACTTTGTGCCGGCTCAACATCCTGTGATTCTGGGTTTTCAGTGACTTTCAGCCATGCTGAACAGCAGATGTGCTGCTAGACAACATGGCTAAAACACATTCACATTCACAAGGCCAATAGTTCGGGCATTGTCAAGACCTTTTAGCGCTGCCAATACTTGTTCTAAATTGGGGTCGGAATTTTCTTGTTTTTTGTTTCTACTTTTTGGGGCTGTGACGTCAAGCTAGCTTGTGTCTCGGTCAGGAACATCTGATGTTACATCGCGGTCTTCACACCGCGATACCTTTACAACGCAGGCATTACAAAGCAAGTCGTTACAACTACTTGCACTGGAGGGCGCTGGACTTGGGAATAGTATGATTTACTATTCCAATTCCAGCCTACGTTACAGTATGGAAGGTGTTGGAATAGTAAATCATACTATTCCTTAGCATAGAGCGCCATCCAGCGCAAATCATTGTAATGATTGGCGTTGTAATGCCCGCGTTGTAAAGGTATTGCGGTGTGAAGACTGCGATGTAACCGATGTTTCCCCTCGGTCAGCCTTCCTTTTAGGGGAGTCTGAAAACTGTGTTCAGGAGTAACATCTTCCTCCCTCTGGGCTCCGTTTTAAGATTGCAGAAAAAAGCAGCCAGCACATCATTTCAAAAGATACCAGAACATAATCTTATCAGGCATATCTCTTTGAGAATGTCAGGAATGCACACATGTCTGAGATTGGTAAGGCTTGCCCTGAGGGTTATGTATTAGAAAACATATATATTGTGTCCTTTCCAACTAACATATCTGAGCAGATGATAGAATAAGACAAATTAAGATACATATTGTGTGGGCCGAATTAACATTTTCTAGCTAAGAATTGGGAGCCCTACCTACCCTTCATGAGAAACACTGAAGGAAAGCTCTTTTTTCGAACTTTTCTGGGTGGGAATTATCCTTTGAATTGGACCTGAGTGTCAGAGAAGAGTTGTACTGTCCATTGTTGCTCTGCAACTCTCATCCTTTTTTAAACAGGTTCCCTTGATTTATGTTCTGAAAATAGTAAATTTTTATGCACTATTCTTTAAGATTTTTTAAAATGTATTTTGTGCGCTATAAATTCACGGCTGCCTCCATGGTTCATTCACATGTGCCAACTTAAAACAGCTTGTCACTGACTTGACTGGCCGACTACCTGACTACCCAGCATCGCCGTGGTGAAGAGTTGCCTCGGTGATCATGTATCCCATCACCCCTTATTGCTATGTGAGTGCTCCACTATGTTTGAAGAATGCAGTGCTAATATAATAATCAAGCTGCAAAGTCCAATTAGCAGCAACCATCGGCATTTGCTACAAAATACCAGCAAAATGGAGCTATTCACTTTTCATTCATTAGGAAAAGGACTAGTTAACACTTCTCTATGGGAAGGTCCCACAGGATCTTAAGCATATCATCATCAGTTTGATGCAAAAAAAACAAGCATTGGCAAAGCCAGAATGTTTTGCCTATGCAAGAGCTATTGGACGCCTCAATGTGTTTTAGACATGTTGTACACCAGTGTGGCTGCTGTTCACCATAGCTAAAAGTTTATGGCGTAGCAGAGAGTGGTATGTCGTAGAGTGGAGTATTATAGGCTGGAATGTCATAGTGTGGACTGTCGCAGAGTGGAGTGTCGCAGTGTTGTAGGATGCAGTGGCATTGATTAGAGTGGTGCAGGGTAGACTTGAGTGGCTTTGAGTGTGATGGTGTAGAGTAGAATGGCATGGAGGGCAGTGGTGTAGAGTAGAGTGGCATAGAGTGGTGCAGAGTAGAGTGGCATTGAATGCAGCGTCGTAGAGTGCAGTGGCATTGAGTAGAGGGGTTTATAGTGAAGTTGCGTAGAGTAGAGTGGCGTAGAGTGGAGTGATGCACAGTAGCGTGTCCTAGAATGTAGTGGTGTAGAGTGCATTGGCATAGAATGCAGCAGAGTGGCATTGAGTGGTGCAGAGTAGGATGCAGTGGCATAGAGTGCAGTGGTGCAGAGTAAAGTGGCGTAGAGTTCAGTGGTGGAGAGTGCAGTGCTGCAGAGCAAAGTGTCATATGGTGCAATAGTGTAGAGTAGAGTGGCGTAGAGTAGACTGGTGTAGAGTACAGTGGTAGTGTAGAGTGCAATTGTGTAGAGTAGTGTGGTGTAGAATAGAGTGTTGCATAGTAGAATATATTGGTGCACAGTACAGTGGTGCACAGTAGATTGGCATAGAGTGCAGTGGTGCAGAGTACAGATTAGAGTGTGTAGTGCGTTGGCATAAAGTAGCGAGGTGCACCATAGATTCGAGGGGCGTAGAGTGAAGTGGATAGATTACAGTGGCGTAGAGTGGAGTGGTGCAGAGGAAAGTGCATTGATGCAGAATGGAGTGGCATAGAGTGGAGTGCTACAAAGTAGAGTGCAGTGGTGTCAAGTGGAGCAGAGTGAAGTGGCGCACAATCAGTAGAGTCGTTCCTTCTACGCTGCACGTCGGATCCGAACACGGCTTGTACTGGCGATGCTGATAACACTTCTTTTTTTATTTTAACTCTATTCGTATGCAGAGACTCTAGGTCACACAGCGTTGCGTGAAAGACATACACTGTCCACGAAGCTGGATATTAGTTGTGCGGAGTGATAACAAGCTGCATAGCTTGTGACTCACTAAACAGATATTGCACTGGGAATAGCCAAGAAACTAGTCAACATGTCTTATTGGATGCCCTGAAGAAGCCCAGATACGGGCGAAACGCGTTGGCTGTTTTAAAGTTTCCCTATTTGTCATGAATATGAAATAAAGGATCAACGATATCACATCTCTTGATTCATCTGTTTGTACCTGGCAATTTTGCCGCAAATCCAGTGCATGTTGGTTTGGTTGCCGCTCAGATCTTTGAGATTAATGTTGAATTATTTGTGGTTCAAATTGTTGGCGAACCATTTCTTGAGGTGGGCAACTGTGGTTTTGTTGTATAATCAGACACTCAAAGCAACAAGTGATTTGTGCGACAAACGGGTCCCCTAGCCACCTTTGCTTGTTTGGTTTCTGGAGTATGCATGGTGTGGTAGTGGAGTGCCATTACAGACAACACATTTTCAAGTGAAATGACCATTAAATTTGCACAGACGTACAGTTATACTGGTAAGAGTGTACAGCACGCAAACGATAATGTGTGGAAATGTCATCACTTAGTCTATTGATTTGTTTTTATCATTTTAAAATACTTGTTTCCACCACTTCAGAATTACAAAAAATGTGCTTTCCTAAGTCTGACATATTCTAAAATATCTGCTAATTTCAGTTACTGAAGTTTACATTTTGCTGTGTGCTAGAAAAAAGCTTTTCTTTCACAGCAAGATTGTCTCATAAATCCTATCACTTGGAAGCCAGAGAAAGAAGAGTAAACACCAAGCTCTCTCGATGACAGATCCTCACATTTGACCTCTGTCTTTGAATGTACAGCAAATGTAGCAAGATAAGAACAAGATTTAAAGGCCTGTTTATAGAAAACAAGCACTTGGAAGAAAACAGTAAATTGGCAAGGCTCCAAATGAGGGATAAACTCAAGCTGGACAGACTAAAACAAATAAAGCCAACAAATAGAAAGCAAACAAATATAAGTTACAAACCTTCAAGACAATGGTACGCAATGGGTGGAATGCACTCCCAGGAAAGCTTTCCGGATTACCAGAAGATGTCTTTAGCAAACCAGACAGCTGCGCTGTCTGATAGGCTTTGACCTAAAAAATACAATAAAGACACGAGGTCCTGGGAAACTGTCAACTAGTGATCTGCAGCTTACCTCTTGCAAAGATTCTTGAAATTATGATGAAGGCTCACCTTGCAAAGCAGTGACTCTCAACTCTATCTTCGGCGATTTCCAGTGTGGTTTCACCTTCAGTGTTGTACCAGTGATCACAGGAAATACATAATTACTTTCAGGAATCAGAGCCAAGGCACTATCTTAATCCTCCCTGATCTAGCAGAGATGCTCAAAATGGTGGTCAACAGCTCTGTGCTTTGGAGGTTCACCCATGCAGTTTTTAGATGTAGGGATTTTTCTTTGATTTTGAGGCGTGACTTTAAATTAATGTTTTGCCACCTGTTGCAAATATGATCATTGAAAGGAATGACAGGATTTGGGATATCCTATTCTCTCCTGCAACAGAGGATAAATAAACAAATGGCATCCTTAGAGACCTGATAAAGAACGATACAGAATATTGGCCATATTGGTTAATTCCACTGTATAGCTCTGCATTGCAATCTTAATAGATTTGATAAAATCATTGCCCTTTCATTTATGATTAAAAAAAAAATTAAAAGACCTATTTACCAGTTTTTTCCCCATTATAAATATGCACTTCATGGGTTCGACTGATAACTGCAGTGAGCAACATTGGGACACCATTGCCTCTAGTGAAAGCTTTGAAAGATCTTCACACAGCCTCACGGGTTATGGTAAAGTTATGTTATGTAGGTTACAATTAGCCTCCAATTTAGCTTTTCATTTTAACTTAGCATTGTTTTCTAATGGGGGTTTGCACATGTTTTCCCTATTGCGAGAATGTGCCATGCACACATTTATTTTTGATAGGCATTGTCGCCCTGTAATCTGCACATTTAGTTCCAGGTTAGCACAACTAAGAACATGATGCCTCATTTTATTTTCCTTTATTTTTTGTTAGTTGGAGATTACTATTTCTCCCCAGACAAAGTAATGCACTTTCTGCATCTTTGGCACAGTGTGATAAGCTTGCCGTTTTATTATTTAAACAGCATCCATGTTTGAGTCGGTGAGAGGTTCACTTCCCACTGCAGTCTTCATGGAACTCTACTTTGAGCTCGGACTGAGATACAGTTCTGCTGTCCTTGACCTACATGCTGAGAAGGAAGATAGCTGTGCAGAAGAGGTGTGCAAGCCTGCACACACAGACGGGGGTGCATTTGTTAATTCACTGAAACCAGCTTCCTGATATTCAGTACCAAGATATGTGGTTAGGTCATTCCAATAGGCCTGGCAGATGGGTACTTCCGACATGCTCTCTTTAGCATAGAGAAATTTGTAATAGATAGGAGTAACAGTAACATTATGAACAATTAACATGGTTGAATTGCTTGTGTTTATCACCATTCTAATAATGCTTATAACAATGTGTCTCATCTTTCTAACAGTATCAGTTCATGTTTTATTTACAAAGATTAGAGCTCTTCAATAAATGTTTGAAAATGCAATTTTGGATCTTTTCTTTGTGACACTTAAGGCATGCAAAAGTGACAAAACAAAAGGGTTAGATCTGTATCCACAATTTCCTTGGGGATCTCAGTGGTCGTGTTTGAGGTTACCGACCAGTGCTTAATTTGAGCCGGGGCTTTCCGGTGCTCAGCACCGGCACTTAATTGGTTTCCTGTGCTCGGGACCGGCACCTAATTGTCAGCACCACACTTAGAACAGTCCACCACATGGTGGTGCTGCTCATCTAATTTAGAGATGAGCAGAACGGATGTTTATGAATAAAATATACATTAAAATTGCTAACACCTGCCTCCCCAGCCGTTCCTTTAGCTTTGGGGACCAGGAATAATCTGAACTGTTGCATTTACATGCGAGAGCGATGGTTAGTAGTTGTTTTGGCAGCGATGACAAGGGCGATGGGTGGTCAAGCTGCAGTGGCCTCCTGGTCAGAGCCCTGGCACTTAATATTTTACAAATGAAGCACTGTTACCGACAATATGTCTAACTCTGCAAGGTTAGGAGTTTAGATATGGTACTGTGAGCTAGCCAAACACACCAACATTTGCTGATTATATAAGAAGACTCAGTCTCTGTAATATGAAGTTTTGTTGTTCTGAACACACAGTCCTACTAGACTTGTAGGACCTGTATTTCAGTTTGGTCAATATTAATCAATATAAGAAAAGATCTATATGAACCAAAAGCTAAACCAGTGGTAAGTGCTGACACCATTTATATCCTATACATTGCCCAGGGAGGCATGGGTATAGTTCCTGTCAAAGTTGGTCACATTAATTTAACTGTTCCCTACAATGTTGATGACACATTACTATTGTACAATGCTCCAACTGGACTACGGGGTTTTCGGTTATCCTTACACGAACGTAACATCTTGAGTAAGTCAGTGGTTAACCCCACAAATTCCAAAATTCTAGTGTTTGGATGCAAGAAGACATGGTCACTAATCTTCAACGTGCTGAAACCTATCATTTTTTGGGGTGTATGAATAGCGGAAAAGTTGTGCCACAAATGCTATCATGACTCATAAAACACCAAAGCTAGTACACTAAGTTGCAGCAGAGAGACATTTATGATAAGCTCACAACCCTACAACTATACCCACTGTTTCAATGATAATAGCTAAACTGATGGAACCCCTACTATATAGCTCCCAACTTTTCCAGGGAAACTCCTTAGGTGTGTTGAATTGATCCAGTGTGTTACTTTCCAAGCACTGTTCCATTTTCCACAAATGACTAGCCAGGCTTAAGTTAACCTTGAGTTTAACATCAACAATCAACCTGTCGCTATCAGGGATGAATGTTTGTTAATTTGCCACATCATTTGCAATGCTAGGCTATGCAGTTTGAAAGTGCTACTGTGGAAGGAAATAAAGGGCGTAGCAAAGATTAGGGTTTACCCTCTGGACCAGCTTTATGACTTTACCTTTGCATGATATGAATTTACTTAGAATGAAAATCCCAGAGTAAACAACTGTTTTAAAGGGCTTAAAAGGAACAGATTGCACACTCAATTATTTGGAGGGAGATGTGGAAATTTCCATTAGAAAGGAAATTGCCAAATATGTCCATATTAGCAATCTGAGAAGAATCCTAAGTACATATTTCAAAAAGGCATTTGTGAAATTATGCAGATTTTTTGTGTCAATTAATGATTCTAGTTATCCTGTCTCAAAAATCCAGGAGAGACTAGTAAGTTGAAAACTCCATGGATAAGATTCCACTAGGGAAATTTGATCCATGGAGTTAACACGTGTGAGGCACTTGTGGCTGAGAAAAAGTTTTGGCTGAGGGCTGCGTTGTGAGAAGTGACCAAACACAGGGTTAAAGATGCAGTTATCTTCACTCTTAATATTGAGAATGTCAGCACACCTTGTAAAGTACATGCTGATGAGCCCAAACATCTAGAAGGAATGGCCGAGGATAAAGATTTTGAGCTTGATATTGTGTTACTGGCATTTTAGTTCGCCTTCATCTGTGAATATGATTTGCAAAGGATGTGTTAGTGACCCAGCCAGTTGTGAATAAGTCTGCATTATAAGCTTCCAGCAACGTTTTTCCGTTTGCGAATACTTTGGTATATCAATGAAAAGTTGATGGACAAATGGCTAGAAGTTAATTTTGATTGCAAGGATTTTAATTATTGAAATACATTTGTGAACTGAAGTGAAATGTTTGAAGTCCTTTCTTTTCACATGCACCTTCCATTTAAAGTCACAGTATGTTTACCATGTGTACACTGGGTTACTTATGGGTACTCGAAATGAATTGGAGGATCAAAGGAAGATTTTAGACTTGCATGTCTAACGGTGGATAAGTCTAACTGGCTGAAGCTTAATGTCCTGAAATGGGGAGTTTGCCTCTTGGATCCATCATGCCCATCCTGCTTACATATCACTGGCCTCCCAT
This sequence comes from Triturus cristatus, assembly GCF_964204655.1. Lineage (NCBI taxonomy): Eukaryota > Metazoa > Chordata > Amphibia > Caudata > Salamandridae > Triturus > Triturus cristatus. The sequence continues at coordinate 1,620,572,121 of NC_140589.1, read as the reverse complement.
CATGAGCTCTCGCCGCCATGACTGGTGCACAACCTGGGAGGGACCTATCTTCACCCATCCACTTGCAGAAATACCTTGGCCGAATTGGCATTACCTCACCTGTTTCCTGTGTGAAATCCATGTCCTTTCCTGCATCAGTCACTCTAAAATGATCTTTGGCGGCCTCCTTGACAAAATACTCCGCAAGCTCCAAAGGGCGTAGACTTATGCTACCTGGCACTACTGGGAACTACAATGGGCGGTCCACTCCAGCCCTGAACTACTGTCACACCACTGAGCGACCAGACAGCTGTGCTAAAACCTATGTCGTACACCTGTCTTTCGGAGTAGATCCAGTTGTACAAATCATGCCCACAATAGTAGACTGTCTAGCTGCACAGTGCACAGATGTTCTGGAGGGATTTAATGTCATTCTTACTGCAAATCCCCACAAAACTCACTTCCTCTCACTGAAAGCCTTGTAGCTGACTTTGAACGCACCAGAAATGACTGAAAACTCAATTCTTTCCCCAAGAATAGTGATTTGTGCCTATATAAGCACTTAGATGATCTCACTTGCAATTCTCTCCACTCCTTGCTAATGCGATCGCCTTTGCTTATTAAAGGTTGAACTCGGAAAAGCACTTTCATCATTTCATGTTAAGCATGCATTGTTGCAGGCAGCACCTCAGACAGTGGATCATGTGTGTATCCTTACACATGTGTTCTCAAGCATTCCGAAATTGCACCACCGGTATTTTGGCATAGCCACTCGTGGCAACAAAGGTCTAAATTATGCCTCAGTTTGTATGTCTCATAAGAAGCCAGATTATGTGGCACATTTGGTGTAAGTATTTTGCTACTTTTTCATTGTAACAGACATAAATACGCTGTGAGCAGAGATTTTACCGAGGAGCGGACTGGCCATTAGGGCAATCTGGCAGCACCATAAGTGCTGGTCTGACAGGTGAGTGTGTGGGACATTTTTAGGTCTCGCCTGGCCCAGCGCATGCGCTGGTCTGGCAAGACATTTTGTGAGGGCTCAAAAAAGTGCTACCACTGTAGCCTAGAGCTACAGTGCATGTGCGCGGACGCGCGCCTCACTTTCGCGGCCGCATGGCCGCTTTGATGTTTGATCGCGAACGCGATCACTTTCACTTTCACTTTCTCCGTGAGCCATTTTTAGGTCGAGGACTACCGGTCTGCCGAAGGCAGAACCGGAAGTCGAGATTTAATGTTTCCTAGAGTGGCTCCTTAGCCCGCCTCTCTTTTTGCCTCTCCTCCATTGGCTGGCTTCCTAAACGGAGGCCCGCCATTGGAGGAGAGAGCCGTCCCTCCAAATAGGCTCCGTCTTTTTCAGATTCGGGGGCGTGTTCCTTGCTGTTCTTTCCACTTTTTAGCCACGCCCTTTTAGAACAGCAGGAACACGCCCCCGAATCCGAAAAAGTTTCGGAGCTTCCATCCGCCATTTTTTTGCTGTCCTCCGGCCGTGAGGATCTTCTTGCTGTTGTGCGTATAGGTAAGGCATTTTGCCTGTTTGTTCGTCCTTGCTCTTTTTTTTTCCATTCGCCTTTAGCAAAGTCAGCCGTGTGTTCTCCACTCGCCCCTCCCTTCACTTTCCGCCTCCGGCCATTCATTACCAGTCCTTCAGTGTCCAAGCGCGCACTCCTCGCCCTGCCTCCATTCACCTCTTTTTCTTTCCGACTCTAGTCTCACCCCAGGACGCTTCCTTCTCGCCGTTCCCTTTCATGCCTTTACCTTCTTTCCTTTCATGTCTTTACTTTCTTCATGCCCCTCTAGTTTTCTTTCCTTCTTTACCCCTCCTTTCACGCTGTCGTCGTCTCCCGATCTTTCCATCTCTCCTTCGTTCTCTTCCTTCAGCTCCCCCTCGCCCGCTCACTAGTGTTTCTCGCCGCTTTCCGTTTTCCGGTCTGAGGACTCCAATTCTATGGGAAGGTGAGGGTCCGCCGATAGAAGCAGGCAATGAGGGTTTGAGAACAGCGAAGAGCCTCCGAGGGCCTGAAATCGCCGATCCCAGGGGAGAGTCTGAGGTTCCAACCGGGAAAATGCACGCGTCCCTCAGTGGGCGGAATTTAGGATCAGCCAATTTCAACCATTGTCTGATAATGTAATCATATTAAAGCAACACAGATTACAACTCTGTGACAGAGGCAGCGCCATGAAAGGTGCAGCACCTGGGCAGGTGGCGAAGCGCTGCTCGGCGCGGGGAACGGGACAAGTAATGAACCCTCTTCACACTCACCTGGGGGGAGGGGAGGTCTGCCTACCTATACTCGGAGCTCTTAGTGGGTTGAAAAAACGGGGGGGATGGTGAGTCTCAAAGGGGTGTAACCTATGTGATAAAGTGCGCAGTTTAAACATGTAAGCTAAAAATCTCAGCTGCCTGACAAGAATTTCGCTGCCTCTTTTTGTGTAACTCTTTATTGCTTAATTACTTACAATCATTACAAACAAGCGTCGACGTTGCAGCATGAAAAGCATTGAGATAAATTTGCATATAACATATTAAAACCGGACATTTAAAACCTAAAGTGAGTCAGCCTGCCTGCTCACCTATGGTGTTGCTAAGCGCGCTAGGGCTATGTGCGCTATATGCAAGAGACAGTTGGCCATACTGTACCGTACCGCTCCTCGAAGGGAGAGGCTTTCTAAAGTGCCACATGCCGGTCGTTAAATATTTAATAAACGTTACGTGGATGTATGATATGCAATATTTTAAACAGATCAGTAAAAACCACAGAGAATGCCGCCCTAGTCACGTATGATTTAATAAGCGTGCGGTGCGTGCTAAGAGTAGAATGCACTGGTACGCGAAATAGGGCCATATGTCACAGTGCCTCTTTCTGTAATTGCATCCAGATGTATAATAGAACAGGCATGCACTTGAACCGGCCTGCACATATTAAAACAAGCCCAGACTGTTGGCTTTATCAATGGTTGTTAGCTGCAGAAGATGACTGAGCAACAACAATGACTTTGTGGTAACTTATTGTGAACGTGCTTCAGTTCTGTATTTATGAAACTGTGAAATAACTATACCACGTGATTAGAAACGTTATATCAAATTCTTTGTAATATACTTGTATTTATTGACGCTTGAAAAAATGTCTCGCAGCTGATACTTGGCGGCAGCTGCCCGTGCAGCAGTTTTATCACTGCAGACCTGCTACATTTAGAGTCTGAGCTCTGCCCTTCACCCCTCCTGCCCGGCGGCGGAGCCCCACTGCCCGCACTTTCAGGCAACGAGCAGGTGATGAATCATGAATGTATCTTATGATCAGCTCAGCTACTTCGAGGCTGTATGCACCACAAAGGAGTACCTCCAAAGGTAGTGGCCACAAGTGAAGATCTTTTTTTCACGTCCACGGTGAGGGGGTCACAACATCACTCTATGCTTGTATATCACTACCTTGCAACATCCCTCTCCCTCACTACCTCACTCTCACTACCTCACTCTCTCACTACCTCACTACCTCACTCTTTCACTACCTCACTCTCTATCTACCTCACTCTCTATCTCACTACCTCACTCTCTATCTACCTCACTCTCTCTCACTACCTCACTCTCTTTCAATACCTCACTCTTTCTCTATCTCACTACCTCACTCTCTCTCTGCTAATTCAATAGGTATCACATATGCAAAAAAAAAGCTAATGACAATGCCATTTATTTAGCGATACAAAAATGATAAAAAAATAATGAGCAATACCAATAGCTCTACCTATAATATTGCCGAGACCATTGCATTGTAAATGCTTGTTTTTGTTCCAGTTTATTACTTCTATGTAGTAATGGTAGCACCTGTGAGCCGCCATTACTACAGAGCAGTAATAAACAGAAACAAGCATTGGCATAGCAATAGGTCTCGCTTTTGGGACCTTATAAGTATTTAGTTATGCAACTGTTGCATGGCTAAACACTTATAAGGTCCCAAAAGCGAGACCTATTGGCTATGCCAATGCTCGTTTATTTACTGTTTCAGGACTGTTTTATGGGATATTACGCCAGTTGTTACCGTGGATTTCCACGATATCAACACCGTCATTGCCTGCAGCAAGAACAAATGCATGCATTCTCCCATACCTTGAAAACACATATACATTATAGATTTACAAGTTCAAAACTGCCCTGATTTAATAATGTAACCAAAATTAGAACTCATTTTAGTTATCTTATTCGCTAAGGGGGGGGCTCTTTAATTTTGGTGCCGGGGTTCATATTCTGTCCCATCCCAACACTATTTTTACCTTGTGTCTGTTTGGCACCTGATCATGGCAATCAGCAACAGAAAAGAGACCAGGTGAACTTTGCAAAGGGTCTACCACTCCGCAGCTTTGACGGTTGCTCCTTTTTAAGTTAGAAAAAAAATTGTGCATCTTTTGAGAGGATTTAGGGTATTTAGCAGTAAGTGCTGTTAATCCATAATTGTACAGAAAACACAGCAGCAGCAGAATCACACAAGTTCTGTTGGCAAGGCTGGCTTTTGGCATAGGCGAGCTGGGCCCAAGGCCAGGGTTCCCGTCTTTAGAGGGGCGCACAGAGCTGTGGGCATTAAGGGTATGTAAACAGCAGCGTACCTCTCGACTGACTCCAGTGATTCAGTTTAAAGTGGTTTTAATCCTTTACTAACATGCCATAGGGGATGTTTAAAACACCCCATCCGTGCACTTGCTTTCCCTCCCTTCTCCCTCTCACCCATGCTGACACACTCCAACAACCCCCTCACCAGCGTTATGGCGCTACTAAACTTCGGGTGAATTGGAGGTGGTCGAGGGATGCTTGTGTTCGGAGGCCAGTCACTCCTGGCCTGACCAATGAACACAAAAGGGGCTCCCTCATTTTATTCTCTGAAGTATGTAAGTGATGAATGGAATGCCTGAATTAATCTCAGCCATTGGTAATTATTCGGGCAATGTACCAGTTTCTTACTTTGCGCACCATGCCACCTCAGTTTGCACCCAGCCATATGCAAATCACTCTTGACCTGCTCCAATAGGAACAGCCCAGCCCACTCTGCCAAGCACTCCCTAAACCGGAAGGACAAGTATTAAGGGGCCCACATTTCTTTCCACCCAGGGCACTGTCCTAGCAAAGGCCGACTCTGCCTATTGGGCATTGCATACAACAAATGCATTTTAGCGAGTGGCTGAATGCCTTACAACTCTAACTGACATGGCATGCATTTGTTTTTCTCTTCTTAAAGTGCAAGCTTGCTGCATACAGTTTGATTTTTATAACATGTAAAAACAAAGTATCCCTCAATTAAATCGACCAAGAAAATCGGTTGTGCCTCGAGGCGTGAATCACGCACGGACCGTGCTGTGCGGATTATGACACATTGTATTTCTGAGTCACGGATTGAAGTCTCTCCTCACGAACCGTGCCAGCACTGAGCCGTAAAGCCGCACTGTAGCCGTGATTATGTTGCACTTAGCAAATGCTTGGATGCCAGGGGGTGGCCCGCGCTCTCCCGCTGGGCAGCACGCTTGGACTTGGGCAGAAGCCCTGTCGTTCCCGGTTTCGGCCTGCCCCCGAGCCCTGGTGTATCTGCTCGGCGGTAAAATCCTGTAAGGAAAATGAAAACGAAGGCGCCAATGGCGGAAGGGAGAGGGGGCGGGAAAGGAAAGACGCACTGCAGAACTGCCGAGGCGCCGCTTGCCAATATCTGTCACGCTGCCGCTGGCGCGTGCACGGAAAGGTGGGAAGGGAAGATGGCGAGGAAGGCAGCTGGAAGGAAGCAGCCCCCTCCACCGAGACTCACAACAGGGACATGCGAACGGGAAACATACATGTAAATAAAAAATGTTATCTCGAAGTTAACTGTGGAAGGTGACCTCGAAGATTTTGCGAGACGTGTCATTTGGAGATTTAGTGAATGGAAAAGGGTTTCTGCCCGTTAAGTGATGACGGAGCCCATTGGCAGTTCCATCGGTGAAAGCACGAAATGTGAAGAGGCCGTGGGTCACCACTGACTTACTTTACTTTTATTATTTTATACGTTAAGGAGCAGTGTGTGGACGCGTGACAGACAATCTGTTCTATGCGTTCTGCATACTCTGTGAATAAATCACTTTTGCAAATTCACTAGAGTTATATTTATTTAAATTGACACGCATTCGACTGTAGGCCTCCGCTAACAACACATGCATTCAAGAGACAGTCCTGTGCTGTGTAACATGCTTTCATATATATATATATATATATATATCTCAGACGTTTTCACAAGTAACTGGCACTTGCCCCCTAAACTACACCATAAGGCAGTTACACGTATTGTCCCAGATATAAAGGTACCAGGTGACTTCCTGTTCTTGGGGAAACCGTTCCCTAGACACAGTTTTTCTTCAATAATACATTGGATTCTGGGATCACATTGGTTAATCAATTTTACGAAGATACAGAAAGCAAAGATTTGAAAAAGGTAAGGCCAGGACTGAACACAGTGTCCCTGATCAAATTGGATCATCTGGTAAATTTACCCGATTATTTTCTGCTAATATTCCCCACTCTGAGCCATGCTTTCCTTCCTCAGGATCTCTACTTCACGAGAAGTGGGCAACGCCGCTGAGTAGGGTTGCCACTTGAATTGCATTCTACCGGCTCCACCGATAAATTCAGGTCCGAGACCGGTGTCGGTAATTGTTAAATAGCGGCAATGCATTGCTGGTATATCTTTGTCTTTCTCCGTCTGGGATCACATGCCGAGCTGCTGAGCCCCGGGCGGACCTGCTGCAGCAGCGGCTGCTGGCCATCACACCGCTTGCTGCTTCTTATATAATTATCGGGCAGGACAGTTACTTACGGTTGGGCACACTCTGCTGTCTGCGGAGAGCTGGTAATCCTCACAGAGGAAAGGAGTACAAGCGAAGCGTACATCATCTAACCTGGGTATTGCTCTTCTGATGGAAGCCGGTTCAGAGGAGAGCTGGTCTGAGGGAAGGAGCGCAGTATTCTGTGAGAAAAGTCCAACTGAATTAATGATTCTGAAGTTTCCCCGGGAGCCTCAATAGTATTCCTTCTCTGAGCTCAGACACCAGCCTGTTTCATAAATGTCATGCCTGTGCAGCTGGGGACCATAGGCAATGTACAGGGTGGGGTAATAAAGCCATCTGCTAAATGTGTATGTGAGCTTGTACATAGCTTTGGGTGTTTTTTTGTACTATCATGTGAATGATGGTAGCTACCTTAAACCTAACGCTGTCCTCCACTGGAAGCCATTGTATTCTGTGTAGGGTGTGGGAGAGGAGGTCTGATGCAATCTGCTGAATTTACGGATGTTTATAGCCTATATGTCAATTTCTTTGGTACCTCTAGGGCTTAAACAGGAGTCTGAGCATGTCCCATATCATTTTATTCCCTCTAAATCCCTTCTTTTGTGCTTCCAAAATTAAAAGAAGGGTTTTCTTTTCTTCCGTGTAGAAAGGGATAGAACCAAGTAAGTTTGTCAACGAGGTTTGGGTATATGGCTCAGTCCCCAATTTCTCAACTGAGTTAATGTAGGAATACAGCATCGATCATCGGTGATATAGAAACTGTCAGGCTCGCTTTATTCTAAACTGTCTCGATAAGCTCTGTCATCATAATACTGACGGCCAAGTGATATCTATTTATTGCCTGTGCTCACCATGCTGTAATAGTGGGAAGAACATATGAGTTGCATCTGCGTAAGATTGCAGTTCCACACCATTATCCATTTCAACATGGTGAAAGAGTTTCTAGTACATATTAAAATCTGACTCAACAGTGGTGATCCCGTAGGCGCTCCATGGTTTGAGGTGAGCTGTGCTTATATGAAGATCCTAGCAGCCATATTTAGGGACTGAAGGCAGCCAAATTTGCCAGCATTTTAACTTATTTTGTATCCACCGTAATCATTTCTGCCTGTTTCTTTGTTTGAAGGACTCTCGGCTTTACACCTGATATTTTCTGATCGGGCCAGGCTAAAGCTGGAGAGATAAACCTGAATATTAGTCTGTAAAGTTCTTTCTGTCTTCAATCTGTTTCCTGTGAGTCAAGGCCAAGAGCTCATCTGTGGGTTCAGTGGGATGACCCAGCTGCAGAGTAACCTGGACATGGGAGAGGGTCGAGTGTTACACTTGCTATTACTGGGTGTGCTTCCTGTTTTGTTTACGTTATATGATGCTATGTTATAGACTACTTAGAAAGCATGTGTTCACCCATTGGGCTGCTTGGCACGACGAAGGGGACGCAGATCATAACTAATCATATAGACTGGGTTCTGTTCAGAATTTGTGTTTGATGGGCCAGTTCTTGCATTTTTTGCAAAAAAGCAGAAGTAATAGCAGCTTCCTGAGTTCTAAAGCAAGCGCATTCCAGAGTGTGGGGTCGGAACAGTAAAGGAGCGACCCCCAAATCTGACCTTTTTAATGCTTCGGATTTTGAAGTGAAGGAATGAGACGTGTAGGACCAAGATGTTCTGATGTGAATTGGAATGTTTAAGAAAGGATTAGGAAATAAGGCAACATTTGGTAGTGTGCACTACTCTACCTGCTGCCTGATTATTCAGGATTTTAAAGCGTTTGAGTTAGAGCAGAATTATATTGCAGAATTATATCCGGATAAAAAGAGCTTTGCAGTTGTTAAGTATTGAGCCAATCAAGGCAGACCCTGAATATGTGCCCCTTCTGTAGTCACTGCACGAGTTTACATGTCTAGGCCTTGGAAAAGCATCAGAAAGTACCACATTGAGACTTCAGTTCTCCTTTGTAGACCAGACTCCCTTTTACACCAAGATTGGTAATGATATTCCAGGTAGAAGTTCCGGCACCCATCTCCCCTGGCCAGTAGGTGGTCTGCCCTCCTGCCAGCTATGGGATCTGTGTTTGTTCGGTGTTGAGCTTAAGACTGTGCCTACACAAACACTTCCTGATTCCCTATATACACTTCTGAAGCTCATTGTTTTTGTGACAGGTCCACTCTGGCATAAGCGCAGCTCAGTGTAGTCCGCAAAAGTATTAAACTGGAAGTCAAGGAGTGGGTAAGGATACAGCCATTGGAGAAATGTATTAGTCGAACAAGTACGGTGACAATGGAGACCCTTGTAGAAGAATGCACATGGTGGATAACGTTTCGGATATAAAGGAGCCGAGAGAGACTCTCTCAGTGCGATCGAACTGAGGAGACATCCGTCCAGGTAAATTCCTTCTTACCCACTTCAACCTCATTCACACAATTTATATTTGTACTCGAGGGAGTAGCACAGACCTCTGCAGCCCCAGAGGTGCACGGTGGACCCAATGCTTCACGTGCCTCCCAAACCATCAGGGGGCCCCTTTCAGTCAAAGACCAAGAATATCTATGAGATATGCGAGACTCAGGGGCCCCTCATTAAATGCTGCAGTGGGGGAGGGGGGGGCATCGTTTTGCATTACACCGCTGCGTATATTCAAAATCCTTCTCCATTGTAGTGTGCTTAACTTGTAATAATACAGTGCGGTTGTAATACTTGCCCAGCTAAAGTCTACATTGGCGCTCAATGTCATCTTCCTGCTGTCTTGCCACTTCTCGGTATTCCACCACTTTTGTCATAGTTACTCACTCAAATATTAGTCCCATTGGGCAACGACCAGAATCTTCATCACCAGGTTATGTTTTAGCCAAACACACTACATTTTGTATTTTGTACCAGCGGCGAGAGGATCTGCTTACTTTACAGCCTCTGCAGTGGTAAGCTGCTCTCTCGGCATTTTCGTACTTTCCTGTGGTCGTAAGACCAAGCACACAACTTTATAGAACATGTAAATAAATACATCTGTGTTTTTGGCGTGCTGCCATGTACACGTCACTCTTTGTTGGGAAGTGTGAGTGAATGTTCATGGGTCTGTGTAGGTGCTTTATGGTCGTGAGAGGTGTTCTAGGTGCTATGTTCTTACTGAAACTTCCTCAGTTCCTTCCATTGGGAAAAAAGACACAGATTCAGCTCCAATTATTAACATCGCGCGTAGGATTCAGTGCGCGTTAGAGCTGCGGGTGCAGCAGTTTCCACTCTCCAGAGTGGCATGCACGCTTCGGTGCGTCTGCATCGGAAGGTGTCCTTTATATAGGTAGCTCACACGTCACTTCCTGTTGTTGACTGCTCTGGAGTCCCGGAGTGCCAGATGACAATCTGCTGACTTGTCAGCAAAGCTGTGATCAGATATACCCTGATAAGTGTTGAAGAGATGGCGTCACCGAGTATTTTCAAGTTTCTTGCAAGACAAGGTCATCCTAATGTCATTTCAATATTGAATGCAGTTTCTTAGTGACTACATCCGTCTTAGGCATGCAGCAGACCGTGAGAAGAACTGTGGTGGGATTTAATTAGGCAGCGCCAGAAAAGAATGGGAGGACTTTGCAGACGTACCTTGAGTGGGGGGTGGCACAGTGAGCAATAGTTGTCCTATGGCAATTAATTGTAAACGGTGGCAGTGGATGACTGGGGGGGGGGGTGGTAGTGGGTGAGACAAGGGGGGGGGGAACACTCTGTGTACAACTATTCAAGCTGCCACTGTTCTGAGTTTCTCTTTTTGACCTGTTTGTGATTAATTTGTTCTCAATGTCTAAGATGCTTGGGTGGCTCACACTGGCATGTATGGCTAGGGGCTGGTATGTGGTGGCTGCTGCCCCTCTTTAAGAGACGACACTGGAACTGCTGAGGCACATGCACCCGACTCCCGGGCAGGTTGCAGTTGGTACATTCCTTGACTGTGGGGCTGTCTAGCTTGCTAGGCCAGACACGGATCAGTGACTCGCATGTGTTTATATACTTCTGTGTGTAATGTATCCTGCCGCACCATGTATTCTTTATTCATTATACCTTTTGGAAAAAAAAAAGCAATAAAAACAGATTTGCAAAAATAAAATTGTAAACGGTGGCAGTAAGCACAGCAGATTGCACTACACTTGGGCAGGCCTTTGTCTATAAAATTAAAATAACTGGAATTAGAAAGGAAGGAATAGAGGAGTGAGGCTGTGAGCAGTTTTGCTGAGGTGTACACAGCTGTGTTTAACCCAAGCCTTCCAGACTGCACAGATCACCTGTCTGGTTGCATAAGACATATTTTTGGCTTACCAAGAACATAGAGGGACTTGGAGCTCGCCCATTGCTTATCATTGGTTGGCTTTCCTGCCACTGTCATTTGGATGCTTTTATTTAATGGCTTTTCTTGTCCCAGGATGCCCATTTTGTATTTGTCCAATCCCTTACAGCATAATCTATTTACCATCTCCCAGACTGGCTGGCTTCTTTGTTATGTTATGTGCATTTGTAAAGCGTGATATCTCACACAAGGGTATCCAGGCACTGAGCATGTAGTGTGTGCCTAGCCGTGTCTATGGTACTATGGTAAGATGGTTAATTGAAAAGCAAGATCACCCTCTTCTTGCGGAATTCAAGAAGACAGGAGGATGCTCTGATGGGAGTGGGAGGTCCTTCCATGCTTTGAGCGATTTAAGAGAATGCTCATCGTCCTGATCTGGTTCTGTGTATGTGTGGGATGTGTGCGGGTAGGTGTCCTTTGCAGCGGAGGTATCAGGGTGGGTAGTTGCAGGAGATGCCACTGCTCAGGTAGGTATGCTCGAGGTTATTTAGTTCCTTTAGAGTGTGTGTGTGTGTGAGGAATCTGAATTGAACGCGTTTGTGTATCGAGAGCCATTGGAGCCCCCTGGGATGTGGTGTGATGCGAGTTCTGTGTGGGAGATTGAGGTTGAGTCTGGCTGCCGAGTACTGGATGGTTTGTTGTCTTCTAGTGAGTTGCCTGGTAATCCTGGTGTAGAGGATTTTCCCATAGGGCAAATTGCTGGTGACTAGGGCGTGAATGACAACAGATTTTCTAGGGGTGTATGGGAGCCATTAGAAAATCTTCCACAGCATCTTCAGGGTGTGGAAGCAAGATGCAGTGACGACGTGACTTGTGCGGTCATGTCCAGTTGCCCGTCAATGATTATTCTGAGGTTCCTGGTGTGGCTTCTGGATGTGGGTCCAAGTTCAGTCAGCTATCAGTCTGAGCCTCATGGTGAGATGTTCTTGCCGACAATCTCTACTTCTGTCTTGTCAGTGTTATATCCATCCACGCTCACTTTTAGGGAACTACTTTTTTCTTTCTGTGTAAGCGCTCCATAAGAATGAATGTATTTTCCAGCTCTCTCCCTCCTCTCCTTTTACCCCTACCACGTACCTGTCCCCTCTCCCAGCACTCCGTTGCATGCTGTAAGATCTCTCTCTCCATGCTTCTCTCCCCCAACCTGTCCCCTCCCACGCCACACACTTGGTGTTGCTCCCTTTGTCCCTCATATCTAACTAATCCATTGCTTGACCCACCCTGTCTTCTTTATGTATTTTTTTATTTGCACCAACCACAGGTTTCTCCATGGCTTCCCTGCCCACTCTATGTTGCTCGCCCCCTGGACTTCTCCCCCATCCGCTTGTCCGTTGGTCTCCACCCCTTCTGATGCCACTATTAACAGCTTTTGGAGTTCCTGATGTGCTGTCATTTGCTGCTGGACTGCTCAGTTTGAAAAATGCACTTTCTTGAGCATTTAAATAGCTTTTTTTAGGTCTCGCCTAGACAGCGCTTGTGGTGTCTCTTTGAGACATGCTGTATTCAGGATATGGGCAAAAAGCTCCACCTACTTTCCGCCCAGCTTTATAATTGGCTCCTGCCCCTGTCCTTTGTAAATGGTGACTTTTCATTGGTAATTAAGCTTAGTAGTCCTCCTTAGTACCACCTTGTCTCTTCTTGTAACCTCCCATGTGGACACCCCCTGTTACATGTGTTGTTACACCTTAGGTTTTAATTACAGCCTCTAGGCACTATTTTCTTAAAGGCCTTTAGACAGGACACACACTTGGTCCTAAACTAGGTTTGCAGTGGTTACTTTACTCGCTAGCACATCTCACATTTATATTAGACCTTCTACACATTTCCCTTCATCAGCTCCACATAGAGTACAACCTAATCCAGAATTAATATAATAATTATTTTGTGACATTTCAAAGCTACTAATTGTATATATGAACATAACTATTTGAATGTACTTATGGTACTGTCCTGCGTGCAATGCATTAAGGGTAGGGTGAATTTACCATATCTTCTGCAGGGTGCAGTACCATATGTGACCAAAAGTTTATGATGCTCAGTAGGGACCCCTAGGAGCAGCTTACGGTACTGCACCTAGACAAGCAGTGCTGGTGCCTTGCTCAGTAGGGACCTCTAGGAGCAGCTTGCGGTACTACACCTAGGCATGCAGTGCTGGTGCCTTGCTCACTAAGGACCTCTAGGAGCAGCTTGCGGTACTGCACCTAGACATACCATGCTTGGGTCCTGACTCACTACGCAAGCATTTGCAATGCACTAGGTCTCGCATTACTGAAAGTATGAGCTATTGGTGCTGCATTATTATTTGCAACGCCGAAAAACCTCAAACTATCAGTAATGCGAGACATATTACATTGCAAATGCTTGTTCAATTTACAGTTCTATGTGGCATCTGCCATCTTGGAATGGAAAATGAAACTAAGACAAAAGTGGGCTTGAGGAACGTGTATTAAAGGATAAGTCAGCGCTCTGATCCAGTGGTGTAACATTAGCCACTGTAGCCCCGCAGTGCAGGGCGGCCCGAGCTCCAGGGGGTCCCCTCCGGCACTATGCACAGGTGGCGGTACCCTGGCCTGAGGGCTCCTGACTGGGTCCAGAGCGTGGGGGGGGCCCCCTCCATATAGTTTGCAGGGGCGGCCCTCAAGTTTCATTATGCCACTGCTCTGATCATACCGTCCACTTCTAACATTACATTCAGTTTAAGGCACACAAATGTATCTACAGAGTTTGCTGTTTTTTGGTGATGTGCTGTTTGTGTTTCTAATAATGTTCCGCGCCTGGATACCTTCACGGTTGAGAAGAAGCGCTCTCCAAATCTATAGTTAATCTAAATTGAACATTGTCAGCCCAGTATGAGCACATAGTCATTGAGTAGTAAGATGTATGTAACTACAGAAGGAACATCTGGACGTACTCGTTAATAAAGACTTCAGATGCATAGCACGTATAACCTTGAACCCGTACGTTTGCAGAAAGATTCATGCATGCGCGACGTAGCTCAGCGTCACGTTCTCTTTGCCTTCCCTGCTCTATGATACGACGTTCCTCTCCAAAGATGGCCACGTGCTTTCAGCTCAGAGGCCTTCGAGATTCTTTGAGTGTTTACAAAAGTCTGCCGGTCATGCTTGTCTGTTGGTCGTCATTGGTGGCTGAAGACCAGCCTCTGATTGGCCAGCTTTGTGCTCCTTGCTTTCTCCCTAGTTCTGTCCAGGCCTGTCAGTAGGACAGGGGGTGCAGGCTGTGGTGATGGCAGTAGGTTAGTGGCTGCTGCTTCCTGAGTGTGCCTGCCTTTTGGCTGCTGGCTGTTTCGGGAGAACAGTTTGATGTTTTGCTAGATGGCGGCTCCGTTATGGGTCTGCATAGGATCTGCATCTCCGGGAACCCCTGGCTGAATGTTGTACTAAACTCGCTGCTCTGAGAAAACTATATAATCCGACCCTTTGTAGTGTTTTGGAATTGGGTTGATGGTGGTGCACTTAATAAACAAAAGGGACTAGAAGCTTATTGGTTCCAAGAGCCTCCGTTCATTTTTTTTATGACCAGCACTGTGCAATTTGGGACTTGTGCTTTTGTGCCAGCATGCAAAGAGTCTTCACTTAAGCCCCTTAAGCTTATCTCATAGCCAAACATTATTATCTGAAGGTATCACTTAAGCACAGTAAGGTTACATCATAGCAGACCATGTTACCATAAGTCATCACTTAAGCACAGTAAGGTTATAACATAGCAGACCATGTTACCATAAGTCATCACTTAAGCACAGTAAGTTTATATCATAGCAGACCATGTTACCCTAAGTCATCACTTAAGCACAGTAAGGTTATATCATAGCAGACTATGTTACCTTAAGCCATCACTTAAGCACAGTAACGTTATATCATAGCAGACCATGTTACCATAAGTCATCACTTACGCACAGTAAGGTTATAACATAGCAGACCATGTTACCTTAAGCCATCACTTAAGCACAGTAAGGTTATAACATAGCAGACCATGTTACCTTAAGTCATCACTTAAGCACAGTAAGGTTATAACATAGCAGACAGACCATGTTACCTTAAGTCATCACTTAAGCACAGTAAGGTTATATCATAGCAGACCATGTTACCATAAGTCATCACTTAAGCACAGTAAGGTTATATCATAGCAGACCATGTTACCTTAAGTCATCACTTAAGCACAGTAAGGTTATAACATAGCACACCATGTTACCTTAAGCCATCACTTCAGCACAGTAACGTTATATCATAGCAGACCATGTTACCATAAGTCATCACTTACGCACAGTAAGGTTATAACATAGCAGACCATGTTACCTTAAGTCATCACTTAAGCACAGTAAGGTTATAACATAGCAGACAGACCATGTTACCTTAAGTCATCACTTAAGCACAGTAAGGTTATATCATAGCAGACCATGTTACCATAAGTCATCATTTACGCACAGTAAGGTTATAACATAGCAGACCATGTTACATTAAGTCATCACTTAAGCACAGTAAGGTTATAACATAGCAGAACATTTTTACCTGCAGGTATAAATTAAGCAAGAACAGGTCATGAGCTTCTTTTGTGCTGATGAGACTTACTCACAGGTGCAGCACAACTAGTAGGCACCGACATTAAGGATGTTCTAGATTATTGTTTGAACCACAACATAATTCTGTTTATTTACCTACCACTCATACAAGCAACATTACAACTTTGCAAACTTTCACAGGAAAGCTTTACATTTGTTAACAAATGTTTATGTCTATGTTTGTCTTGCGCTGTGTTCAGAAGTACTTTTATTTATGGTATGACAAGGGAGAGAGAGCACATATGTGGTGTGGCCTGTTTGTGCATCTTGTGTAGCAGAATGCTACGATAGGGAAAGGAAGCCTGTCGATTGAAGACACAAAGTTGCTCTTTCTCGTAGAACTGCTGTTTCTTTGGCATTCATCAGCTGTCTGCCTCTGGTGTAGATTTACAGAGCTGTACATTTGTCTGCGGTCTATGTTTTTTGTAAGATCTCGAGTCAATCATATACTTTCGTTCCGAGGGCATGGATAGACAGAACTTTCTTCCAATGAATTTGCTTTTATTGTTCCTTTTCACTTTCCAGTTCATGGCCATACTTTCAAGATGATGCATTTGTGACGTGATCACTGGGAAAAGGGTAGATGAGTTATCCGGCGTCTGCAGGTGCCCACACATTGGCCACTGGGCAGTAGCATGTACTGGGCCATGGCCTTTTATCCGGTGAGGCCTGAATATGAGGTGCTACTGTGGTTTGTGTCATTCACACACTTGGCCCGACAGTGGCCACTTGGCAGTAGAATGTACTGGACCATAGCCTTCTATCCGGTGAGGCCTGAATTTGAGGTGCTACTGTGGTTTGCGTCATTCACTCACTTGACCCGACAGCGGCCACTAGGAAATAGCATGTACTGGGCCATAGCCTTCTATCCGGTGAGGCCTGAATATGAGGTGCTACTGTGGTTTGTGTCATTCACACACTTGGCCCGACAGTGGCCACTGGGCAGTAGAATGTACTGGACCATAGCCTTCTATCCGGTGAGGCCTGAATTTGAGGTGCTACTGTGGTTTGCGTCATTCACTCACTTGACCTGACAGCGGCCACTAGGAAATAGCATGTACTGGGCCAAGTGGCCACTGGGCAGTGGCATGTACTGGGCCATAGCCTTCTATCCGGTGAGGCCTGAATATGAGGTGCTACTGTGGTTTGTGCCATTCACTCACTTGACCCGACAGCGGCCCCTGGGCAGTAGCATGTACTCGGCCATATCATACACTGGGCTGCAACCTCCCATCCAGTGAGGCCATCATATGAGGTGCTCTGGTGGTTTGTGGCGTGGTCATTTGCATCTCAAAATAACTGATATGTGGAAGAAATCGATACATCACATTACACATTTGTGCTTTGTACATTGTTACGAATGGTTAGTTTTTTTTGCCTCTCAGAGGTACTGCACATTGATGCACACAACTCACCATTACCTCCCTGGAATGTACAGTGAACTGGTCAGTATTCTGTTCAGTTGAAGTAGTAAAACTGAGGCGTGGTTGTCCAGTTGGACTTATTCTTTGGCTACATACTGGAGAGAATGTGAGTATACATGGCACATCAATTTTAAATGTTCTCTTTTGGGCAACCCGCGCAGAGGTCCACTAAAACAACATTCAGAAAGACACAAGGTATGAATTATAACTTAGGATCATAATAATATTTCTACTCTGAGTATGTTTTTTGTGCTTGAGCTGCACTGCACTATGTATATCACACCCACATTATGGTTCTGTGTTGTGATGGAAACTCCTCAACACATGGTGTGGTTGCAGATGGGACCAGCGGAGTGTTTACCTCCACCTGCAATGCATTACACCTGCTTTGCACTTATTAAATATAGAAATCTGTCATTGCGCGGACCCTTTTCATGTTGATAATCCACAGAATTTCCAAAGTGGTCTGTAAATTTGTAGCAATGGCATAAAGGTCATTTTCTGTATTCAAGAGATCTAGGCTGGTCCTGTTTCTCATCCTAGAAGATGCTTAACCTACTTCCTAACACTATGAATGGCGCATGATGGGGATGCATGAGCGACCTGATCTGGTCACTCGGAGAAAAGGATCAATCCTGACCAGTAATTTATAGAGGTGCGCTAAAAAGAAGCACGTATAAGAAATAGTCCCTCTAAAAGATCTTTTTTTTTTAGTTAATTCCCTTACCCTTCATATCAGTACTCTGACTGTAACTCGGTTTGTAATTCATTATAACTTGGAAGCATCACGAATCCTAATGATAAGACTGATAACACTACACTTAGTGTTGTAAAGGTGATCCTTGATTACAAAGGTTAGTAGTGATAACTCTACACAGACCGCAAGCGATTCATACAGCTAAGCTCTTAGTCTAATACACTTATATATCTAGATTGTAAGCGAAAAATAACCTTGTCACTATACTCACTGCCTATATATAATCACGTCTATTCAGTGGACTAAATGTTTGGGAGTAATGGTGCCTTTATAGGTATAATTACTGCCTTACTGTTATCATGGATATTCAGTGATCCTAGACATGGCCTATCCAGAGCCATTCAAACAGGTCTTTTGTGTCAGTCTTTCTTTATGTAGTCGTAGGCAAGTACACTCCAGTTCGTAGTAGTCTTGCCTTCCAGTGGCATTACACAACCTTTTAATTGCTTTTTGCCAAGGATCAATGGGTGCACGGAACAGGAGTCAATTCAAGAGTGAGGAGAATGTTCAGGAAGTAAAAGTCAGCAGGGACAACAGAGGAGATTTGGTGGTGGGAGATGTTGAAAAATTAAAATTAAAAAAGCTGGGTGTGGTGGGAGAATCAACAGAAAAGGTGGGGTGCAATATAGAGCATGAGGGTAAGGATTTGAGTGGGGAAGCAGCACATGATGGAGTGATCAAGAAAATATGCACTCTCACGATGTGCTGAAGTAGAAAGAAAAAGTAGTTCCTGTCGTGGAAGTAGTGGAAGGATATAGTGGAAGGTTACAATCCTCCAGTTGTTACATGTAGAGTTGATTTTTATGTTTAAAACGTTTTTATTGAAACAAAACAAACCATGGGGGAGGGGGGTAGGAGGTTAGGGTACAGTTAATACAATCAAAGAAAGAAGGTGCAACTCAAGAGGGTTGGCGCTGGATAGCTCGATGGGCCAGGGGAAAGGCACAGTAAACGAAAGGCTAGAAATGCAAACTGTGGAATCCCTGCGTGCATATCCAACACCCCAAATCTGAGCAATGAAAGCCAGCAGCAACTCGACAAAGCACAATCCACCCCCCCCCATCCCCCATCCCCCCAGTAAAGAAAGGAAGAAAGAAAAAACAATACCCCACCCCCCCTGTCCTATGGTCCCGCGTCAGATTAGTCCTCCCCAAAAAGCCCCGCACCCCCCCCCCCCCCGGAGGCCTCTGTCTCACATGTGATCTAGTCCGCCGGGATCACCGGCGGCGTCAGCCTGAGAAGCCTAAGATACCTCGGACAGGTGAGCTCCCGGAATTCGGTGGACAGCAGCGCTAGAAAGGGTTGCCACAGCTCTTCAAATTGGTCTATTTCCCCCGCCACCGTGAGCGACAACTTCTCCATTCCCAGCACATGCCAAAGCCTATGCAACCAACCCGTGATGGAGGGAACAGTGTTGGTGCGCCAGTGGATAAGGATGTTCTGGACCGCAGACCCCAGCGCAATCGCGATCTGCCTACCCCTGCGGGACTTCAGTGGGTACATTAGGTCATTGGGGAGGCCCAGCAGAACATACGCCGGGAAGCGCGGCAGCTCTATCTCAAAGTGCTTATCCACCTTGTCCAAAACTTCCTTCCAGTAAGCGGTCAGCACGGGGCAATCCCAAAGAATGTGTGAGAGGGTACCCTCCTGCCCGCAGCCCCGCCAGCACCCCTTGTCAGTGTGTTTATGCATTTCATACAGTCGCTCCGGGGTGTAATACCAATAAGTGGACACCTTAGTGAAGGTCTCCGTAAGGCCCGTGTGATATGCAGAGTGCCTCGCCCGATACGCAATTTTGTCCCATTCCTTGTGGCTGAGTGTCCTACCCAATTCCCTGTGCCAGCGCTCCCTCCCCGGGTTGTAATAGTGAAACGGCGGGGGTTGTAGGTACTTGTACAGATCGGTAATTAGCTTAGCGTCGGAGGTCCGGGTAGCCAGCCACCTCTCATACGGTGTAATTTGACGAGCAGCGGTGTCACGCACCTGGGGCTGGAGGGCCCAATGTCGAACCTGCATGTAGCGCAATCTGTCCAGCTCCGTCAGGCCGAACTCCTGGCGGAGTTGCTGAAACGGAGTCACTCCCTCCGGGCCATAGATCTGGAAGAGCGCCCTGCAGCCCGCCTGCACCCAATGGGAGAAAACTCCCGGCTCCATCCCTGGGGAGAAGTCCGGGTTGCCCGCTATGGGTGTGAACGGCGAAGGGAAGGTGGTGAGGCCCCGAGCCTCACAGACTGCGTCCCACACCCGCAGGGGGACCCGCGTAATAAAAGAAGCGTAAAGGTTAGGGGGGCGGTGCGCGCGGCGCAAGAATGGAACCTCTTGTAAAGTGCGGCCCGCCACTGCCTGGTCTTGAAAGAGCCAGTGTTTGTCGGACTCCCACCTGCTCCACTCCACCAAATATCGCAGCTGTGCCGCCTGAAAGTACCTACGGAGGTCCGGAATACCGAGGCCCCCCGCCTCCGGAGCAAGCGTGGAGAGGACCCTCTTCATTCGTGGCTTGCGGCCCTGCCAGACAAAGCGGGAGATGTCAGCCTGCATTTGTCGTATCCAGCCCACCGGGGGCTGGAGAGGGAGGGCCCGGAAAAGATACAGTATCTGGGGCAGCACCGTCATCTTAACCGCCGCGATTCGCCCCAGCCAGGACAGTAGGCCTTTGCTCCAGCGACCAAGCTCCTCCTTGATCTTCCTGCTGAGGGAGGCATAGTTAGCCGTGACCATCTCCGGTAATGTGGGCACCAGCAGAATCCCCAGGTATGGCACCGTGGAGGAGGACCACTGCATGGGGAAGAGTCGCTGAAGGTCCCTCCTGGTGTCCGCAGCCAGGGACACGTCTAACGCCACCGACTTGCTCATATTCATTTTGAAGCCGGCCACACAGGCAAAGGCGTCTAGTTCCTGGAGGCAAGCAGGCAGCGACCTCCTAGGGTCGTCCAAGGTCAACAGGACATCGTCCGCGTAGAGACTGACAGTGTGGACATACTGGCCCATCCGGACCCCAACCGCATCCGGGTTATCGCGAATCCTCTGAGCAAACGGCTCCATGTAGAGGGCAAACAAGAGCGGCGAGAGGGGGCAGCCCTGCCTTGTGCCGCGTTCGATGGCAAACCCACCGGAGCTACACCCGTTGACCCGCACCGACGCTGAAGGATGCTTATAACAGTTGAATACCATGGTGCGGAACTTATCCCCGATTCCCAATTTCTTGAGAACCAGCTCGAGATACGGCCAGTGAACTCTGTCGAAGGCCTTCTCCGCGTCGACGGACAGCAACATCCGCTCCCCCGGGATCCGCGAGGCCTTCTCCAGAACATGCGCCACCCGCTTGGTATTATCAACCGTCTGTCTGCCGGGTACAAAGCCAGCCTGGTCCGCCTCCACCAATCCGGGGAGGTGTGGACCCAGCCTGGACGCTAGAATCCCTGTATACAACTTGAGGTCGACATTTAAGAGCGAGATGGGTCGATACGAACCGCGGAGGGCCTGGTCCTTCCCCGGTTTCGGAATTACCGCGACCGTCGCCCTCAGGAGATCCGGTGGGATGGCTCCCGGTTCGGAAAAGGAATTAAATAGCCGAGTAAGGACAGGGGCCACAGCCGTGCAAAAAGTCTTATAAAACAAAGACGTGTACCCGTCCGGGCCCGGGGCCTTACCATGCTTCAGCCGCGCGATAGCGGAAATCACCTCCTCAACATGGATATCCCGCTCCAGGTGGTCCGCCTGAGCCGGATCCAGCACCGGAAGGGTCACCGACTCCAAATAGCCTTCGGCGTCCTGTGGCGAGGAGGGTTCCTCCGCATACAGCGCTTCGTAGAAGCCGCGGAAAGATTCCGCTACCTCCGCGTCCCCGGAGACGACCACCCCGTCCGTGCCCACCAGTTCCTTCACGACGCCACGCTGCTGCGTGACCCGGAGCCGGTGTGCTAGGAGCTTGCCACATTTGTCCCCCCCAGTGTAGAAAGCGTGTTTCAAGCGCAAGGCGGCATACTCCGCCCTATCAAGATCCAATGCCGACAGGAGCTTCCTCGCAGCCTTCAACTGCCTCCACACCCTTGGCGCCCCCGTACGGCGGTGGACCTGCTCAAGCTCCCGGACCCGAACGGTCAGCTCGTCCCTCTTCCGTTGCCGCTCCCTGTTTTCGGCTGCGGAGAGAGAGATAAATTCCCCCCGGAGGACTGCCTTCAATGCCGCCCACTGTGTCGCTTGCGAAGTGTCGGTGTTGCTATTGTGAGTTAGGTAGTCCTGTATGACCTCCCCAATGCGCTGGACTACAGACTTTTTGTGTAAAAGGGTATCCCGGAGGCGCCACACCCCCCGAGAGGGGGAGGCCGCCGGCCACTGGAAAACGCCGGTGACTGGTGAATGGTCAGACAAGGTCAGGACCCCGATGTCCGCCGCCGTGGCAGCGGCATGCATCGGTCCACTCACCAGAAGTTAATCCAGCCGTGAGTAGGTTCGATGTGCGTGTGAAAAGTAAGAGTAGTCCCTATCCGTGGGGTGCATGGAGCGCCAAAGGTCGTGTAAGTCCATTTCCGCAATCCGGGCCTTCACAGCCTGGGACAGTTCCCCCGTCTGCGGGAAGCGCTGCGCCGATCTGTCCATCACAGAATCGAAGACAATATTAAGGTCTCCCCCCAGAATGACGTGGCGGTCGGGGGAAGCAGTGACATCCACCAACACGGAGTCTAGGAAACGCTCTTGGTGGTCGTTTGGGCTATAAACGGAGCCAACCGTAAACGCTATGCCTCCTAAGCGCATGCGATACGCAAGAAGCCTCCCCTTCTGTTCAGCACACTTATACAAAACCTCCCCCCTAAAGGAGCTCGCTAAAAGAATGGCTACCCCCGCCGTCTTGTTCGCTGCCGAGGAGAAGAACTGGGTAGGGAACTTAGCAGAGCGCAGCCTATGGCAATCCCGGGACAATAAGTGGGTCTCCTGTAAAAGGCAAATGTCCGCCTGCGTCCCCTCCAGCAAAGATAAGATCGCTCTGCGCTTCACGGGGTTGTTCAGACCCTGAACATTAAGGGTCACTACCTTTAGGGCCGACATTCCTCTCGGGGATCGGGAGCGCCGTGCAATGGGCAGGGGCTCAGCGGGTGGGGCGCGCGGGGCAGCCGCGCAGGACAATCCATAACAGACCAAGCGTGGGCATGGACAACGTCGGACGGGACCTCCCCAACCCCAGAACAACCCCTACACCCACCCGAAACACAACCCTGGCAACTAGCCAAACGCAAACTCAAACACCCCATTGTCCCAGTCAAGCCCCAAAACGGGCAAGTCTGTAGAAAGGAACGAAGTGGACGTCCAGCCACTCACCTCCAGCCGCTCCCCCCCGACCCCCCCGCCCCGAACCCAGCATTTAAAGAAGCTAAAGGCATCTCCCCCCGGAGTGAGTGTTAGGCCGTTAAGGCCACGCCGGTGGAGCCGGCCGAGTCCCTGGCCGCCGCCCTCAAAGCGTCGGCCATGTCCGCCCTGATGGTAGGGGAATCAGGACGCCCTGCGCTGGCCGCTGATCGTCGCCTCGCCGACCTCCGCCGGCTCCGTCTCTCCGAGGCCCTCCACGACGGTGTAGCTCCTTCCTCCTCCGCCGCCGTAAGCCCCAGGACTCCACAAATGTCCTGCAAGGAGCGTAGCTGGTGTAGCATCCCGTTCCATCGGAAGATCAGGCGGAAGGGATGACCCCAAGAGTACGGCGTCTCGTGCTCGCGCAAAAAGTCAGTGGCAATCCTGAAGGACCTGCGTTTCTGCAGCGTGATGGCGGAGAGGTCCTGGTAAAGCGCCACCGGCCGCTCCCGGAAAGTCAGGGGCTGTTTCCTGCGGGCCTCAGTCATGATGCGTTCCTTCAGCGGGAAATCGGGCAGGAAGGCCAGAATGTCCGGTGGAGGTGCCGATGATTGGCGCTGCCGGCCAACCCTATGTGCCCTATCAATGCTAATGGGGAAGTCCGCAGCCTCCCCCAGGATCTCTCGGAAGAGGTCCCGCAGGTAGCTCCCCAGATCGGACCCCTCGTCTGCAGTCGGCACACCACGCACTCGAATGTTGTTCCTCTGTGATCTGTTCTCAAGGTCCTCAGAGTGGGCCTGGAGCTCAACACACTGCTCCCGGAGGCGGAGAACGTCCTGTTGAAGATGGACTATCTCCTCCTCCCAGCGTTGGGCCTCCGTCTCCACCGTTTCAACGCGCTCACCAAGGCCCTCCACTTCCCTGCGCACTTCCCGGACCTCGCTGGCCACCTCCCGCTTCAGTGTCTGGAAGACATCCCTGAGGGAGCTAAACAGTTCCTCCATAAAGGTCCTCGTGACGGGTGGCTCCCCCCCAGTCACGTCCGCCGAGGCCCGGGAGGTCCCCGGCGAAGGCTGTGTTCTGTCCCGCAGTTGCTGGGCCCTGCCAAGCATGTCCGGCAGGGTGCGGTCCCCCTTCTTCGAGCCTCCTCTTCCAGACATCGCTAGCACTGCGGTCGGGCACTGGTCCAGCCGCCCCAGGGGTGCCCAGCTGATGGCAAGCGCTCGACGTGGGTGTCCCCCACAAGCAGGGTCGCTGCGTCACAGGTGACAAGATGGCGGTCCAGCCCGGTCACCACCAGCCGCGGGTGCCCATCCGAGACAGGAATGGAAGCTACAGTGGGGGGCTCCTCATCAGCACATCCCCCAAAAAGTCAGCCCGGCAGCAGCGGCGGTCACATACATCCACCAGCAAGGGCTCCGGTGAAGGCCAACACCACTGATCCCACGGGGACAAGATGGCGGCAGGGCGAGGCAGGGCAGAGCGACCAGGCCCGGCGACACCACCGGGGCCCCCAAAACGCACAGCAATCAAATAGGTTCCACCGCCGGTTTCAGTCTATCACACGCAGGGGCCCAGATGGTCCGACCCCAACAGAGAGTCCGCCGTACCTCGGCCAAGGGACAGGGGCCTACACAGTGCGAAGCGTCGCCGACACAGGTCTGAGTGCCAAAGCACCCGTCCGAAGTCTTCCGCACCGTCGGGTCCCCTCCCGCAGGGCTCCTTCACCCTCCGTCGAACGACGGGCCAGATTCCCTCCAGATCGCAACTTTCAGCACCAGGCCCAGCCGAGGCGCCCGGACAGCACTCCGATGCGCTCCGCCCCTCAGGCCCTCCTTCGCTCCTCGAGCTTGATCGGACTTTTTGGGGGCTTCCCCCGAGGCGATCAGAACCAAAACGGCAACAACGTGCGCACCAGGTGCTCCGCCACGCTCCTCTTCCACGCTGAGCCTCAGCGGGGGGAGAAAAGCATAAGAAAAGGGCTCAAGCTTGGCCGGGCCGGAGGAGCTACGGGAGGAAGCGTCCGCTCACCCCGCCATCTTGGCCACGCCCCTAGAGTTGATTTTTAGGTTAAGTAACAATATATTGGCAGTAGAGGACTAAGCAACAACAGGCACTGCTCTACCAGCAGACTTCAGTAGGACAGTGAGCGGAAGCCATTAAAGGTCTCAGCATTTGCAACTAGAAATGGATGTTTATTCAGCAATGACCTCATTAAAGATTTACAAAATATAAGATTGAATTGGATGAAGGTGAAAATTAGTTCATAACTTTAATATTAAACAACAAAATACAATTTTACACTTATTTCTTGTGGTATGAAGGAGCATCTAAAGAGAATGTACATTCAAACTCTTGATTTTATGAACCCGATTATCAGCAACTATGAACTAATGATGTTTTCACGCATGCAAGTGTGTGATTAGAGAGGGTGCTCCCCCAAAAACCATGATGATATGATATCACATAGAAAGGATAAGCTAAATGACAGACTATGCTTGTATCCACCCCCATGTGTACTTGGTTGATTTGCAGTATCTTCACATTTTGTCACCATGGATACCTTTTCATTTTATTTTCACGCCAGGTGGGCATGTACAATTATGAAGTTGTTTTACTCTTCTTTATGTATCATTACTTATGAGCTTTCGATTCAGTGAGGTATGACAGTGTCCCCCAATTAGGGCCCTGCATGCATGAATGTATGTGGTAGGGATCTAATGCAGCCCTGAAGAAAGCCTCTGACCCACCAGGGTAATGTAATAGGCTGAAACATGTTGGCAAGTGATGAGGATGCTTGTGTCTGAGTATTCTTTGGACATGCCTCCCCCCATTTTTTTAAGCTCACTTAAGGTATTAGGATTAAGTAAAATAATTATTCGGGCATACCCTTAAGGTGATTTTAATTCTGGACCCCTTTGCCTATCCTGTAGCATTTTATTTAGAACTCCCTCCTTAAAGAGGTTGAGCCCATCAAGGCAGTGTTATCTTACCAGGATGGGGTAAGGTTACCTATGATGAAGTATTCCACAAAAGAGTGAGTGGGGTTTCATTATCCACAAATTCTGGTTCCAATGGGACTTTATTAGTCTGTTGTGGATAGATGCTGTTTCCCTGGGTGCGAGATCCTGGTTTAAAGTGAATGACACATTTTTGGCCATTATTCATATTTTGCCTCTGTGCCTCCCCAGCTACATATCAGGGGAGAGTAAACACAGTTTCTACTTGTCTCTTGGAGGCACATTCTGTAAGCACAATTTGTACCCGTCTCTGAAGAAACATTCTGTATCCAACCTGCTCTGTCCATGCTTGCTGTGTTTTGTACACATTGTCTACTGAACACATGAATTGCAGCAGGGCACAGCCCCTTGTGTGCCATTAGCTAATGCCACAGTTTGGTAGAATTACACGCCCAGGGGGATATAACTAAGCTGATATTTTTTAGGTCTAGCCTGGGCAGTGCCTGTGCTGCCCTGCGAGGCATTCTGTGTTCAGGTAGAGGGTTGAAGCTCCGCCCATATTTACATTGGTTTGAGTCATTGTCCACTGTAAACTGTGGCTGTTCATTGGTCAATAGACTTAGTAGTCCCTCTTTAGTACTGCCTTGTCTCATTTTGTAACCTCCCATGGCGACACCCCCTGTTACATGTGTTATTACTCTGTAGACTTTAATTACAGCCTCGGCGCACTATTTTCTCAAATAGCTTTGTCCTGCCTGCTGTTGCAGGCAAGACACACTCTCTCCTAACGCTTTTTTAAAATGTTTATAGCATTTGCGAGAGTTCAAGCTATTGGCATTGTAAATGATAATGCCTTTTATTTATCTGTTTTAAAACAACACATAAATAAAAGGCCTTGTCATTTACAATGCCAATAGGGCAAACTCTGGTAAATGCAAGCCATATTGCCAGGGCTCAAGTCGGGGTACCACGCGGGTGGGCGGCGTCCCCCCACTTATTTTACCAGGAGCTCGATAACTGGAGCAAATGGAGCCACACATTCACTCTTTGGCCTCTCTGGGGCGAGATCGGAGCTCATTTAGAAAGCTGCTCACGCGCTGGCTTCTCTGATGCAATCGCATCTAAGGGGGGAGCGAGGGGAAGCAATGAGTCTGATGGTGCAAGCCACCTTTCGTGACGGCACTTCCTGTTGTGACGTCAGCGTCCCCCCACTTCTTTTGTTAGGACTTGTGCCCTGCATATTGCATTGCCACGGCTAGTTTTCTTGCGTGATTTGAGTAGTTGGCATGTCACATTCATTATTCACGGATGGGGTCTCCTTTCTGGCAGAGCTGGTTTTCCCAGCTCAACAACTTAGAAGGAACCAGGACAGATTCGTCTCAAACTAAACCTGCGGAGATGCTAACACTTGAAACAGAATGGATTTGTGTTCCAGTTTTACACGAGAAGCCTTTTTGTGAACTGCACCTTTTAATTTGTCTCTCCCTGAAATCAAGCCTGTCTCTGTAATACCATGGTGCACGCAATTTGCGGCGTGTTTTCAAGACACTTGGTAGCATGTTGTGAACACAAATTATTGCTGAGACACAATCGTTAATTGTTATTTACAGTTTGGGCCTCATTTAGTGACTCATTTGGTTAGAACTAGCTTCCCATCTGTGTTTGTCACTACAAGGACAGCACCAGTGCTGAAAGTTGTCCTTGTAATCCTGAACGATTCAGTTAGCATGTTCAATTCTTCTCATGGTCCTCAGAAAATAAAACTGAATTACAAAAGTCAAGTGAACAAAATCAAAAAAGTAATGAGGTTCGTTCCACTGGCGAAAGAAAACGAAAGCAATTTTTTTAAAGCCCAGTGAACAAAAACATAAATAACAATCATTGGGAAAGCCAATATGTCGAGTCCAAAAGACATATTGGCCTTGTCAATACTTTTTAGCCATTCTTTACACCCTTTGAACTGCTGTGCAGCATGGCCAAGAAAAAATAAATAGACATGATGATGCTGCCGCTGCATCATTTTGTACATGCTCACACGTGTTCAACATGCATGTGCATGCCCACAAAAGGACATGGCTTTTTTTTTTTTTTTTAAATTACCGATCCAAGAAAGGTTGGTAAATAAAAAAAAAAGTAGCACAAAAACTCTCTTTTAAAATGTTGCTTTCAAGCGGTTTTAAATAAAAGGACCAGCAGGTTGTGGAAGCGGTTTGGGCTAAGTGGTGGGAGGTGAAGCAGCACGGAGGGGAGTGAAGCACCACGATGAACCGAGGGAAGACGCAACACAGCGAGCAGGGGAGAAGGGAAACGAGGGGGAGATCACGGGCAAAAGACATCAACGTAGAATGAGTGATAGCGGAGGAGAGAAGCACTTTCTTAGATGGACAACTTAACCCCTTGTGTGCCACGCCCTTTCCCCGCCCTGTGCCGGGCGTTGAATTAGCGGGCGGGGTTCATGACGAGATAGTCTCGTCATGGGCACAGCGCAACCGCGGCCCATGACGAGACCATCTCGTCATGGGCACTCAAGGGGTTAAACAAACTGAACAAAAGTACTTCCCTAAAAGCAAGCAGACAAAGCATAGAACCCAATCACTCAAAGATATGCTCCAGGGGAGGGACTAACACAAGATGGACAGGCCGAAAGAAGAGAAGGCACCCAACAGAGGCAAACAAATAAGAGGGAGAGTAGCCCCACCAAATGGTGAACAATGGGTGCGATGCTAGCCCCTGTATGCCATTGGTAAGTCCACAATATGTCTTTCATGACCACACAGCTTGCACTGACTGGTAGGCTCGAGCTAATAAAGAGAGTCCACAGGCAAAAGAAAACTCACACTAATAGAGATGAAGCTAAAACTTGATAGTGCCTGGCTGCGCTCCTTCGTTCGCAACACATTTTGTAATGCTATATTCTTGAGGGATGGAGGATTCATCATTGATGAAAGTCGCTCCTTCAAACTGGTCTATTGCAGTTTTGCAACTCTCGCCCAGAGCAGGAAGAAGCAGTTCTACATTTCTAAGTCGCTTATGTCCAGGGCCCTCTCTCTTTTTAATCGGGTAGAGTTTTCAGGAATTGCATGATTAGTCAAATCCTCTTTAAAAAAAATAAAAACCATACCTCTATTAGAATAGATAGAATGGTTCATGCAGAACTTTCAGGTTCTTTTTTTGTTTCCGCTGGTTATTAACTTCAAACTTCACAGCTGAATGTATGTCCACTGCCTAAGAATGCACGAGAATCTGTGTCAGAGTACTTGTATATGGTTTGGGGAGGGTATGGAGTGTTTCGCATCAGGAAAACAATAATGTGAGGGAAGTGAAGTGAGAAGAGGTAAGTAAACATTGAGTACATACTGAATATTGCAGGTTTGGGCTGTACAGTTCCTATTGGAGCAGTATAAGACTGATTGCACATGGATGAGTCCTAACTGAAGTGGTATGCTGTGCAAACCAATGATGAACTGCGATGCGGCCTGAGTAATTACCAGTGGTTGAGATTAATTCAAGCATTCCATCCATCACTTTTTGTGTAATTAAGTGTAAATAGGACGGGTATGTCTAGATATTGTTTCCCGTGCACACTGTGTCACTGGAACCAAGCTATATCTGACTAATGAGCCTAACAAGGGAGAAATCGTCTTGGGTTGCTGTGTTCCAGTTCAAGGAGGACATGGCCTGGCAATTGTCTTAATGGAGCAGGGTTAAGACTGATTTGCATATGATTGTGTCCAAACAAAGGTGGCATGGTGTGCCAAATGGGCCTGGGATGTTACCCCGAGTAACTACCAATGGCTAGGATTAATTCAAGCATTCTGTCCATCACTTAAAAAAAACAAAAAACACAAGATTAAGCACACTCTTGCCTTCTTGTTCCTTCGGAAATATTTGCCCATGCTCCAAGACGTTCTAGACACTTTTAGCTGTTTATAATTGGTTTTGGTTAGAAATGGGTTAAAAACCGCAATTTTATTCAAGTCACGTTATCCTATTGTAACCCTTTTTGAAAGTGAAGTGTGAGCTGGTGGCCTCTCTTGTCGCCCCGCCCTCCATTTATTAGGAACATTGGACTCATTATGGGTAATGTTTGGTCTTTTATTAATGCTCTTTTACTTTTTATCCCAATAGTTCTTGGGTAAGTATTTCTGTTCTTGGACTTGGGGATGAAGAGTAACGAAAGTCTTAAATGGGGTAAAACAAAGGAAGTCCATATCTACAGGAAGCTATCGTCTTGATAGGGCTTCGTCCCAGCCTTGCTTTTCTCCTCAGGAGGGTACCGAAAAAAAAGAAAAGGAACACAGAACAAAAGGACACAGTCAGGTTACTTGGTCTGGTGTTGTTTTATGGAAGAGTGCTCCCATCACCCGTGCTGTCTATGTGCTGTGCCTAGGTGGAAGGTGGGATTTTAGTGCTTCAGGGTGGTGTGGCCCGTAACCCCCGCCCACCAACATCTAAAAGAAAAGAACCATGCTCTGGGCACTTGCCTGGATCCACAACCCTCCTGGGCCTTGGGGTTGGGAGTTCGAGCCTACGCTTCTCCTGTTGGTGTGCTGGACTCAAGGGCTTGCTCCTGGAGCAGTCTCCTCTCTGATGGTCCTCCTCGGTCGGGAACGATTCTCTTGTCTTCTCTCCTTCTGTCTCTGTCTCCAACACTTCCTCCTTGAGTCCATTCTCCGGCGTCTCCTTGTCGTCCTTAGCTCCGCTCACCTGCTCCTTGGTTGGTGGTCCGTAGGTTCCTGCCTGGTCCGCTGAAACGTTCACCCCGCTTCTGGTCCGGAACATGGAGGCCGCCATGTTGGATTTGTCGGGATAACCCACTGTCACCGGAGGGAATCCCTCACATTAAGTTAAATTTTTAGCACAATGTAAATACATACATTAGGATGGCCATGTTGTTCCAGATTCCCTTATCTGATCTAGATGGGTTTCATATCAGGAACAAGTTAATACAATGAACTTATTCCTTGTTCTTCTAACCCAACATATTCTTCTCATATGCCTATCTCGGTTGCATTTCAATGTAGATATTGTGTTAACCATGTCTTTTAAGGCAGTTGAAGACACTTTTAGCTATTTAGTATGGGTTCTGGGCAGCATTGTTAACATTAATTCCCACATTTTTCTGTCTTAAATTATTCATCTAAATTTGAGTACATATATTGGAATTACCATGCCATTCATGGCTACTGCAGATTACATTAGCTGTTTAGATGGGACTCTGTACAGAACTGGATTAATGGTAGCATTTTGATTCAGTTTTGCTATCCTACAATATGCTTTTTATGCAGAATTGCCTATATACTTTCAATGTAAATACTTGTGCGGGGACTACTAATCACGTTTTGATAAAAAAATGAGCCCCAGGCAGAATCTTGTTTCATTTGAGTGCATCCTAAAATATTTTTCAGAAATGTAGACACCCATCTCAGCTTCATTTTAATGTATGTGTTACAATTACAAAACCTTTAGGGGTTTGTTTTTTCAGTGTGTTATCGGCAGAAACACGTCCTTAGTATCCTCCTGCAGCAGATGAAGGTTAACATGCCTGGTTGGTGCCACCTACTCTTTCGCTGGCTGCCCCGGTGTTGCTGCCACATCCTTTGTGGATTCTAGTGCTGTTGCTGATAAGAGGCTCAGGCCATACAGGGTGGACTGGCCGCAGCGGGCACCGGGCATTTTCCCGGTGGGCCGGAAGGGTTGGGACCGGATTTGGACCGGTGGGGGCCATCTTTGTTAATGGGGGCCGGATTTGCAGCAGTGCTGCAAAATCGGGCCACTGTTACAAAAGCGCAGCATCATTTCCAACCAGCGCCCTCCCCCTTCCCTGGATGGCCGGTCCAACGTAATTGCCAGGGCTGTTCTGCGTTTCCAGTCCGGCCCTGAGGCCAAGTCGGGAACAGTGATATTTTCGCCCAGTTCCATGATCACACATGCAATGTGACCGACACCTCTGGCCAATTCTACATTGGCCATTCACCTTGTAGTTAACTTTAAATTGCACGGTGCCAGACACGTTCTTCGGGCTCTGCGCTTATACTCACACTGAAGTGAAGTGTGTTTGCAGGGCCATCTCTGCATAGATTTGCGAGTGCTGCGCAGCGGACTGATCAGGCTCGGGACACAAGCCATATATACATCTCATATGCTGCTGACTTCAAGGGTGCTGCCTTCATGGCCATGTTGCAGTTGAGAAGACACCTGATGAAGTCTTCAGCCTACGAGGGACCCCATCAGTATCCTGGTCGGCCAGTCCCCCGAGGAGTGGTAATCAAGAGGCGGCCCCCTCAAGCTCATTAGAATGAGCATTTAGGATGTATTTGAGCTCAGTAAGGGAGTGGTTAGCTATGAGGTAGTTGAAGAGTATTCCAGGTTAGTGAACAAAGTACCCCAAAAGGTCTGCAACCCGATGGGGAAGCAGGTAGCCGAAGGATGTTGGCCAATCACAAGTGCAGCACAGGAGTGTGTACTGTAAATAAATGCACATGCTGTAACTACCATGCGGTCCTGGGCACTTTTATCAGTTTATAATGAGTTTCAGGCAACAACATGTTAACAGCGTAATGTTCCATATTATTCATTTCCAAAATATTTTCCTAAAGTGTAGCTACCCAATTTAATCGAGTTGAATGAATGTATCGAATTTACCGTCCTATATCAGTCACTCAATTAAACAGGATTTATAAAGTGCTGCTAGTCACCTGAGCGGGTATCCAGGCGCTCTTGGCACTGTTAGGTGTTTGAAGTTTGCTTTAGGCTGGAATAGAGTACCGCCGCATTGTAGTACGTTTTTTCCCCATAATACATTGTTTAAAGTTTGCAAATCAATTTCTGCTGCATTTGAAAGTATATATTGAACATACCATGCTGTTATCTATTTTTTTTATTGAGAACTAGTTCTAAGCAGCAACAGAAACAGAATCTTGTTGCGCATTTTTCCATCCTAAAATATTCTGCTAAAGTGTATTCATCCGTTTCAGTTAGATTGTAATCCTCCTTTTGAATGAACATATCATTGCAGGCTGTTGTGGGCCCCGATAGCTGTTTAGAATGGTTTCCACGTGAGAAATGGTTAACACATTGCTTTATGTTTTTCCAGATTAAATTACTCCTGCATGTGCATATACCTTTCTTAGCTGGCTTTGTTTAAAAATGTCCTAAAGTTAATATGGTTTTAGAAAATCGCTGGTTCTTATGAACAGTTAAAATTGGGATATGTTTAATGATCGCCTAGTATTTAAAAAGTTTAATTTACGATGTATTCTCTTTTAATAAGTGCATCTTTTTCACGTCCTTTTCATTTGCCTCATAACTTGTTTAGGATTCTAATGCTGCGCGCTCCTTGTGTTTTTTTTAACCACAGGCTTCTGTCGTCTTTACGAAATACTGCCTACATTTTGCTTGCATTTTTGTTTAAGAAAACATCCGATAAAAAGAAATAGATACCAGTGAGCCACACTTTGAAACGCCTATTCACACCACTTTGAACACACGACTACTTGGCTACAAATTGGAGAATTGCCAGTCACACTATAATTCTGTTAATTGTTGTATAAGAAGTTGTGCAGCACTCTCAGTTTTGTATTGAAAGCTCACTTTTGCGCAGGAATGGTGGAATGTCACGTTGTATTTCCCTCTGCTGCAATTATTAATTTTAATAAATATTTAAAAACGAGATGCACCTTGCAGCTAGGTAATTCAGATATTTGTCCCAGTCATAGGCTGTGTATACATGGGAGTGACGGAAGCGTACTATCTAGAATTTTCTAAAGGAAATATTACCCATTTTTTAGTTTTCTGCATTCTACACTGGGATTTACTCTGGGTTTCTGTGTTCCTTTTATTTCATATCCCAGTCACATCTTAAACGTGTTATACCTATTTTTAGGTCAAGCCTGATCAGCGCGCCATGCTGTATTGGAGTATAGACTTGAAGACCCGCCCACTGTCCGCCCATATATGTCATTAACTTGTGTCATTGTCTTTCATAAATGCTGGCTTCTGATTCGTTAATAGGCATGTTAGTCCATCCTTAGTACCACCTTGTCTTCATTTGTAACCTCCCACACAGTACGTCTTATTTACTCAGTAGGCACTATTTTCTTTATTGGTTTCTCCTACTGCAGACACTACATGCTTTCCTGCAACGTTCCGCGCACCATGCGCACGTTCACAGGGTGCTTTTACAAAAAAAGCAATTGTTTGTTAACTTGACAAACAAATGCTTTTTTGGTAAAAGCGCCCCATACCGCACTTTCACTTTAATAGCGGCCCCTGACCTTTCTTTAGACGCGGCTCGTCTAAATAAATGGGCATGGACACTAATAAAAAAGCGCAGCATGGGTCTCGCATTTTAGAAACTCTGACCTATTGGTACTGTAAATGACAGTGCCTTTTATTAATGCAGGTTTTTTAAACACCACTAAAAGGCATTGTCAGGTACGATGCCATTAGCTCAAAACCTCCCAATTGTGAGGCCTATTGCATTGCAAATGCTTGTGTTGATAAGCAGTGCAGCGTCCCTCCTGTCCTGCTCCTCATTAATTAACAACACTTCACAGCCGTTTCACTATTTGCTTAAACCACGTCTGTCCTGTTTGTGTGTGGTAGTGAGAGGCACTGTGTCCATCCATCTCCTATTGTCTTGTGTGGCACGCAGGTGGTAACGGCAGCGGGTGGCTACACACAGGTGCTTCCAGAATTCTAAAATGTACTTTCTGTCCCAGGAGCCAGCGGTGGTTCAGGGCAAGTGCCAGCATCTTGTCTAGTCTTAATTCTGAACACATTTTAGATATCCTTTGGGATAGCCCTGCTGCCATAACAATCTGCTCTAATTAAAGTAATTAGCCTCCATCTCCCCAGGGCAGCAAGATGGATTGTGACAGAGCGCCGTTTTGCTGAGAATCTGAATCTTGTGGTAGATCTCTGAAAACTCCTTTGCATTGGTTGTGTGATTGTAATTAGTCTGATGCTGCTCGAGACCCAAGGCTTACCTTGACATGCCTGGGATGAGTTCATGTTCTTGTCTCCTTACAAGAAGGCATTAGATCTCCTTTGGAGGTCACTGTACCTCAATTTCAGGATCCTTCACTGCGACGGATCTCAAAGGGAACGCGTCAATGTTGATAAATGAGTTATGGGTGCACTCAGATGAACTGCCACAGAAGAGCTGCAGTCAAAGGCAAGCTATTTGATCATTTTTTAGTTTCTCCTGTCCCATGTTATAGTAATTTTGTGTATATGAATGGTATTTACAATCAAACTGTCCATTTAAGTAGAACGGAAGTCGGGGTTTTGATGTTGTAATGTCTTGTCTTATCCTGCCTAGTGTTTTCCATGTTGGTCTACTGTCATCCGAGCAATGCGGGATGAGATCAAAGTGGATCACTTGGCTGTTTATTGGATTCCCTTGTATCTCAGTACATGGTCTGCAGGTAATGTCCGGGAACTTTGCTTAGAAGCTCGAGAGGCCGAGCTATGAGCCTTCTTCCTGTAGTGATCAGTTGTTCCCACCTGGCTAGCCTTAAGCTAACCAGCAAGCTGTCCTTGGTCCATAAAGCATTCTTCATTCTCATCCTCCATGTTGACCTTCAAGCTTTGGCTCCTTTGACCGTCGATTAGCAGGGGACTCCGTGCCACCAGAGCCATGATGTTCCAGTCTGATGCTTTGATCTTTACAAACCAGTGTAATATGGTACTTTAATTAGTTGTAAGCAAGTCAGATGCAGGATGTTGCTAACTGAATGCATGCATGGAACTGGAATGTGTTGCCCCCGGTATTATAACGTAACCCATTAAAACCCTATTTTAATTCCCTTCTATCACATCATCTTTGGCGGGGTTTAATAACTGCTTGCATTCAGAAAACATCTACCCTCGGTGACCTTTCAGCACAGCAAAGCCCAGATTCAATCAAATTAATATAGTAAGCAATATATTAAGAATGATAATTGTGACAGATCAGTTAGAGGGTGGATTGGCAATGCAGTGTAGCCCATACAATAGTCTTAGAGGATCCCTTGTTCGGTGCCTGATTTTCTAATAAGAGAAATTGATGAAGGTCGCGATTCTTTAGCTGGAGAAGAGAGGTGAATGGCTTGGGCATTGCAGAAGTTAGTTGAATAAGCTATTTCTTCTTTGATGAAACTGTCAGAGACAGATGCAAACTCATTGAAATGTTGGGAGCTTTGCAGTTAGAATGGGAAGCTTGATGAAGTGGGAGGTCCAGCAGTATGTAAATGCTCTTGTTCTATTCCTGAAGAACAGGATAGTTGTTACATAACCTTTTGGCAGTGGTTTGAGTGGGTAGGGATTCACCACAGCTAGGCTTTTGTAAACCAGGAACAGTTCTACAGTTAGGCATTGTGCCTGGATTCCTGGTTTGCAAACATTACTTTTTGGCCCTGAAACAAGCTTTACTACAGGTGAGGCATGAGTCCCACATGTTGTACAATTTGCTTGACATTGCCACTTTATTCAGAGACCCTCAAGTGCTTGACCTGCACATTTTAAAGAGTGGATATCATCATTGTACCAGTTATGTTACTTACTGTAACCAATTTTGTGATTGGGATGTTTTAAGGGGAGCAACTGATCAAAGACATCCTTGACATTTAATTCTAAATTGAGAAGCACAGGACACTACTCGTCTCTCCTTCTTCGTACCAACAGATATTCCAGTTTGACGGATGTACCCGCCCGTGCCTTGGTTATGTCCTGGCTAGAGTTAGCCTTTTCTGGTATTTTACCCAAACCCTTGAGCGCCGGGTGGGAATTATCACCGGCCATGCGAACCTGTATCTATTGACCTAATACAGCCCTGAAGAGTCACAGGTTCACTGCCCGCTTGACGAAACACGTGTCTGCTGGTTGTTTCTTTGATGTCAACCTTCCCGAAAGGAAGGTCCAATACATTTTGTTTTGAAAGAAACCACTCAATTGTGTCTACCTTGTCTCTTTCGCTACGAATTCCTTTTCGCTTTTGATGTCAGACATTTATATGTACCTACCTTGACGAGTGCACAGGACTTTTGTTGTAAATTGAGAAGGATATCTATTGGGGAATTAGGGATCACATTTTCTGCGGGAAATATTATTTGGGAAAAGGAATACGGCTATAATGGCTTCCATTGGTGAAGGTTGCAACTAGCCAGATACCCATTCTGATTTAGTGTCAATTTCTCCTATATTAGAGAATTAAAATTGATTAGTGGATGATCTTAGTAGGATTTGTGGACACAATCTCTTGAGGAATATGCAGAACACAAAGTAAAGGGTGTGGCCTTCTGAATGGGTTAAGAGTTAGGTGAAGCCTCCATTGTCCAATTCTTCTTTTATTCTTAGGGTGTGCTTGTTGCATAGATAGATCAGGAAAACGTTCAAGCTTTTTTAGGGGTTGTTGTAAATTAACACACATACAAGGGAGATGGCGGGATTAGCTAGGCATTTCTTTAGCATGTATTCAAAGGAAATGAGTGATCGCTTAGGGACTTACTCCCATTTTATAGGCTTATGTTGCGCACTGGCTACTCTACTTCCTCTGCTGTCCACTCAGCATTTGAGAAGATTGTTTGGGGTTGATCCGTCTGCAATATGTGACCCAGCAGTGTCATCAAACTATGTTCCCGTGATTGTTGGTAAGTGCAACACTTGTTTTGTGATCAGAATATTAATGCTGAAGCAATTTTGACAGGCGATTACTATGAAGAAATGTGTTTGGGAGTGCACAGGCATCAGGATCACCAAATGTCAATGCTGGCTGGATCAGTGACACATGGATGCTCTTGGGTTCTGGTGGACTGCCTTAGTTGATGAGTAAGTCAATATATGTTTGCTGATTTAGTGAGCGGTATTACATTGCCTGGTGTACATGTGAGCTAGGGAAAACAGACTAACTACATTTAGAGAGTGTCTGCATGTTGGGAAGGCTGCCTCCTCTTGGAAGGTGTATTGAATGAAAGATGATATCTGCTTGTAGGTAGTTTGGTGCCTGGATTGCGAAAACCATGTAGATAAAAGGTTTAAAGGAGTTGAAATTGCATCTGAATTTTAGCAGGCAGTTTTGCAACATTGTTTCCCTTTGTGGTAGATGTTTGTGGTTGAAAAAAGTGACTAGCAGGGAAGACTAGCCTGGTTTTGTCTACAGTACCTAAGTATAAGGCAGTATGGTAGGCTAATTTGAGGACCTTGGACCGTATGTTCAGTTTCATAGTACAAATTATATAGTGTGGGATTTTCTGCCCTTTGTTTGACAGCAATTGGCCAGCTCAGTTCATAGATCTGGGTTTTATGAAATCACCTTAGATTCTTTAGTCTTCAGTCTAGTGTCCAGGTTAAGTTCAATTGGAGTAGGAGGCACAGCACTAAAGTGTCTGGAGTCCTACTTACTGGACAGGTGTCAGGCGGTCTCTCTGCCCCCCTACTGCTCTGATTTAAAATGCTTTTGACAGGGAGTACCACAGGACTCAGCACTCAGCCTGATATTGTTTAATATCTATATGAGGCCACTTATCACTTTGATAAAGAAGCACAGCATTAATGTGGTTAATTACGCCGATGACACTCAGCTGATTTTATCCCTCAATAATAGCCAAGAGGAGATAGTAACAGATTTCCAAAAAAGCATGTTGGAAATAGTCAGCTGGATGAATGCAAACCCATTAAAACTTAATGGGGACAAAACAAAATTTCTGTGTTGTTCGGCTAACAAGATCCTCATGGCTCTCCCCCTCCCCAACCTCTGGCCCATCTCACCTGGTGATGAGTAAGTAGAAGCCGACATGTTCTGTAACTTGGGGGACAATAAGTTACCTGTGGAGAACCACGTTACAAAAGTAGCAGGCACATGCTTTGCACCATTACAGAGCCTCAGAAAAGTGCTGCCATTGTTGCCCACTCAAGCCAAATTGCTTGTAGAATGTAGTGTTCTACTCAATAGGCTGGACTACTGTAATGCCCTGTTCCTCGGGGCACCTGAGTATCTGCTGAATAGTCTGTATAGAGTTCAAGTGGCTGCGGCGAAACGTGCCTTAAACAGACCTCTCAGATCATCAGCTACTGATGTCTTGAGAGAACTGCACTGGCTACCTCCCAAAGCAGATAATTCTGTTCAAGGCTATGAGTAGTTTGTTCATAAAGGAGATCGAATCGGGTATCCTCCTGGGCAACACCTCCGCTCCAGCACCGCAAACCTAGTCAATACATTTCGGAAGACAAGACAGAGGGGGCGGGCTTTCTCAGTTAAAGCAGCCCAACTTTCAAATAAGCTGCCACTATCTTTAAGATCTACAAAAGCCTTGTTGCAATAAAGAAGGATTTAAAGATCTGGCTTTTTCCTAAATAAATCCTGAATATGTATTTCCCCCAGATGATTTCACACCAACAGCGGTACCTACTCACTCACCTTAGCACCAGGATACCAGTTGGTGACAGATGAGCTTAATAAATAAAAATAAAAGATTGATATCTAATTTCATAAATTGCAGGGCCATCTTTGTTCACATGGATGGAGGCCGGAGCCATGGCCAATGCTTAATTTGTAAAATGATAAGTGCCGGTGTCCAACATTTAGGTCAAAAGCCTGCAGCTGGCATTATAAATATCGCTAGTGCCGCACAATAAGGCTGCACCTCGTTTATTCAACCAAATGCCTCTATAATCCACCACCAAAAAACCCTTTATCTGTCTCCTGCATGGCCTTTTCCATCCCTGCTTTCTTCCTTTGTCACTCTTTATTTGTCTTTCTCCTTCTCCACCCCCTTTTGTGTTTTTTCTCTCTTTTGCTCTGGGTGAAGGTCTGCTAAGGAAGTATAAGTGTCAATCCCCAAAACAGAGTGCCGGTGGGCCCCACCTACAACCACCAGTTTAAATATGCACTGGCCATGACAGCATTTTGAATTCGGATGCATGAGTGAGATGCCTGATTTTTCCTACGTTTTTACAACTACTTCATCCAAAGTTGACATCTAATGGTGGTCCATTCACTTAATCCATCTGTAAGATATCTTTATGGACTATATGTAAGCAGTGATTGATTTGATCGAGTTAACTGAGAGGCGTCTGTTACTGGGACGCACAACTCCCCGTATTGTTTCCCTTACTGAGGACAGTGATCATATCAGCCCGCCCCAGACACTGAGTTTGCCGTCTACCTCTATTAGGGACACACAAGCCTTGGAACCTACCTACCTACCTACCTTCCCTGAGTTCAAGGATTCAAGGTACAGTGGCTCCTGTGGCTCTGAGCTCAACCAACGCCAATGATTTAACGCAAAAACAACAATTGATGGACAGAATGCAGAACAATGTCATACATTCACCCCAGTACAGAGATCTGGGCCTAAATCCATCGTTTTTTTGCTCACCATGCCGTTCCAGTTTGAACCCAGCCATATGCAAATCAGTCTTGACCCTGTGCCTCATGGGAACAGTCCAGCCCGAACTGCCAAGCCAGGTCCTCCCTGGACTGGAAACAAGCATCCTAGGACCGGTTTCGGGGTTTCACCCCTCTTCAGCCAGGATAGCTTGATTCCAGTGGCATGGAGAGCAAGGGACCCACGTCTGGGCATACCCTTACCACTCGGGGTGACAAATGCAAAAACAACAATTGATGTAACTGTTGATTTAACAGCACCTGCAGTAT
Organism: Triturus cristatus; assembly: GCF_964204655.1. Lineage (NCBI taxonomy): Eukaryota > Metazoa > Chordata > Amphibia > Caudata > Salamandridae > Triturus > Triturus cristatus. The sequence continues at coordinate 1,620,531,383 of NC_140589.1, read as the reverse complement.
CAAACCCGTCTAACTACACCCAGACTGAGTCTGTGTCAGGCCCCTTATCTTGCTTCAAAGTCGGCAATACTGCAAATGATACCATAGCAGACTCTGTGTATGACCGCATTAGGACACTTGTTGATAAGAATTTTACAGATCTTTTAAAACGTCTAGATCGCTTGGAGTCTTTAGTGAACAAATTAGGCACACACAACAATGCTCACAAGCAGGTTTTACAACAAGGTGTGACTCTTAAGCCACAGTTCCCTGGTACATCTAGTGCAACCAGCTCTGATAATCAACAGCAAAACTTGACGCCCGCTCAATCTTCCTATATTAGTACCTCTAGTGCTTGTGTTACCTGTTGTAAAATAAGGAAATGTTTAGCACCTGAACCCACCACCACACAGAATAAACCATCAATGTCAGGTGCTCTCAATAACGTTTATCAACCAGCCCACCCAACCACTATAGTTGCCGCCAAGAATCGTCCAAACAACACCACTCTAGTTAGCAATTCCCAAAGTGTGAAATCTCCCACTGTAACAAATGCAATTGCTAATGACATCGTGGCGGCTAACAAAGTAAACCTAAGCCTACTTCCGGCTGCCTGCCCTTATGTCTTAGTCCTCGCAGATGTACCACCCTTAAGGAAAAATCAGACCGAGTCATGGGAACAACTGCGAAACAAAAGTGTTGACTGGCTAATCAAACATAAAAGCTTTAGGGCGGCAAATGTAAATGACATCATAATGGTACGCAGGGTAGGGTGGGTTGGCCCCTCAGCAAAAACATAGAGGGAGATTGCGTTGTTATTAATTTCCGCCGCCCAGCGTTAGTGAAATCTATACTAATGACACAGGAACTCAACAACGTTACCCCCACGTTGTTTGGTCACTACCCTTGTTTTTTTTTTTTTTATAAACCAACCCCAGGCCCAAACACAACTGCCACTGCCTTGCTCACATAGTCTAATAGATGTTCTCCTTTGTCTGGCTTAGAAAGCTTGGATTGACTATCGCCTAAAAAGAGTCTCCACAAAGCTAAAAATATTTTTTTGTCTATGGCCCTGACGGCTAGTACAATTAAAGCAGGAGAAGTTCCTGGGTCAGAGACTAGATTAAAGTATGCCTAGTAATCACACACAGTCAGAGCAACCTAGTTCTATATTAAGCCATCAATCAGAATTGGTCGGTGCTTTAAATTCCCCTCAAAAAGCAAGCGTCCTATTCAGGAACATAGCAGGTTTGCGTAATAAAGTTAACAATCAAGCATGGCTTGAGTTTATTGATAAATTTGATATCCTATGTATACAGGATACCTGGGTGACAGATGAAGTCCATCTAAATGGTTTCAAAACCTACCACGCTTCTGCAATTCGTTCAATACACGGGAGGCCTAAAGGAGGGTTATGAATGTATCAAAGATCGAATTGATAAAATCTGTCACCTTTTATCAAATAATAATGACCTGTATAGACTCTCGACATATTTTGGCTGTTGTTAATTTTTACAATAATGCCGAACAGGGGAAACTGGGCTCTATTTTAAAACAACTAAGTGAGGACATACCTAGGGAACCTAAGGGCAAACACGGGCACTGAAATGATTATTGTTTCGGGTGGGGATTTTAATGTTAATCTATGTAAGCATGCTGGGGTGGGCATCTGTGGGATGGAGGTAGAAGAGGACGTATTTCTGACTCACTTTGAGCATACTTACAAGGGCAAAATGCTTAATGAAATTTTGTTTTTATATGATGTTGGGTTCGCCAACTGCTTGTGTACCCCAAATGTGGAGTTTGATTACACTTTCATCGGTAGGGGACTTCGATCGACAATTGACTATATAATTGCTCCTAACCGTCACGCTAATATTATTGCGGAGTATATAATACATTCTAATGTACTGAGTGACCACCTGCCCCTGAGTATCAACATTTGTTTGCCTATTGATGTCAAATTACATCCAAATAATCAATTGGTATGGACTAAAGACATCTCTCTTGGCAGTATAAATGGTTACACCTTACGTTGGTCCAGCCACAACCCTGCTGAACTAAATAAGCAAATAATAACAAAGGCTTATGATTTAATTTTAACGTGTTTGGGGGAAACTACCTCCCATGAAAATATTTTGCGGTAATTTTCTGAAATCACTAGGATCATTCAAAACCAATTAATAGTGGAAACAAAGGGTACACGATACAGTAAAAATGGATGGTTGACACGCATTGTACTAAAACCTATACTCGGCTCAAAGAGGCTTTACATAGGACTGTGAAAGATCAGGTAAATATCCGAGACTGCAGAAGGAAGTATAATTTGGCTAGAAAATTAAGAAAAAAAGGAGCTAAAAGACCTAGCCTGGGATGCCCTTCATGAAGCATCTTTGAGCAAAGATAGCTCATCATTTTGGAGGGCAGTTAATGCTCCGTCCTTTACCAAGACTGACATTGCAACATTAGCGGTCGTAATTGACGAGAAAACTTGGATAGATTTTTTTTCACACGTGTATAAATCACAGGCTAATGTAGATAGTATTATGGGCACTGCGAACAGTCAGGGAGGAGACCCTTTAACTTCTATGCCAATTGAACTCCATTTCAACCATGAAGAGGTCATTGGGGCGATTAACGCAAGTAAGGGCAGCAAGGCACCCGTTCCTGACGGGGTCCATATTAATCTTCTTAAATTAACACCTTCTTTATGGTCCCCATTAATAAAAAAGGGTTTTCCAAGCATGCTGTAAGAATGGCTTCATTAAAACTTGGTCCGAATCCATAATAGTACCAATTTTTAAAAAAGGGGACAGGGAAAACCCGGCATGTTACCGCCCGATATCCTTACTCGACTCCCTGAAGAAGGTAGCGGGAAGGATAGTCTTAGACAGATTGCAGACCTGGGCAGAGAATAACATTTTAAGTGACGTCCAATATGGTTTTAGAGAAGGCCTCGGCACAAATGAACAGGTTTTAAATTCAAGCATTTTAATAGGAAAATACACCCATGCAAATGCAGGGAAGTTTTATGTAACATTTGTGGACCTTACAGCTGCCTTTGACTGTGTTATACACAGCAAATTATGGGACATTCTGGCGGACTTGAAGGTCGACCAGGTCTTGGTCCAGTTCTTGAGGCAATTATATTCTGGGGCCACCACCGAGGTCCGCTATGGCACCAAAGGGGAGTGTACTGCGCCGTTTAAAGTAGAGAGGGGAGTGAGACAAGGCAGTGTCCTGGCGCCATTCCTGTTCACTCTATATACAAACTCTTTGGAACAGGATCTGGCAGGTAAGGCTAGAGACCCGCCATGTGTGAACAAACGTCTGATAGTCTCCCTTCTCTACGCAGACGACGCAGTACTCATGGCCCGCACGCAGCTTGGTCTACAGAAGGCCCTCGCATTGTATACCAGTTTTATGGATAATCTAGGACTTAAACTAAATGCCCCAAAAACTTTTATTATGTCCTGTGGGCGGGGAAGAAAAACTGTAGCAGTCTCCCTTTGAGAGACAGTAGAGTTGCCTCCACTAACATCTTCACGTACCTTGGTGTCGTGTTTGAGCAGTCAGGATCATGGGGGCCAGCAGTGAAGTCACGGACCCTTCTTTTTATGAAGTTGATGGCGGCCCTGGTACATTTTTCAAGGAAAATGGGCAAAAGACCTCTGGGGATTCTCCTAAAGATCTACCAAGCTAAATGCGTGAGCATAGCGACATTCGGGCGGGAGTATGGGGCTTTTATGATGTATCCTCTATTCAACGAGTGGAAAATGCTTTTTTAAGGTATATATTAGCGGTACCCGTGAGTTCCCCAGTTTTTAACTGTCATAGTGAGTTGGGTATCTCCTACATCACAGATGTGATTAAAATTCAACAGGTGCTTTTATGGCACCGAGTCTGGACCTCCAGTTTTACTGGTTTAAACAGGGTAATTATCAAGGACTCAATGAATTTGGATCATGCAAGTAAGATCACCTGGTTGAAATATGTTAAGAAGTTTGTATTTGATTTGGGGCATCCAGAATATTATATTTCCCCAGAGTCAATGAACTCTATATCAAGGAAAGATCTTAGAGCAATTTGCATGTCCCATCTTGAGTTGGTAAGGATGACTGCCAAAATGAATAAGTGTGTGGTAGTTCAACACCTTGATTACTTATGATATTCAACCATATCTTCTATGCTGTACTGGGAGTTACGACAGATACCTTTTAACGCGTTTTAGGTTTGGCATTTTTCACCATCTGATCAGTTACCCAAGGATGAACGACTGGTCTAGTAACCTCAGCCCATGCCGTTGCGACAACACTTCTCCTCAAACCACTATCCATGTGATTTTATTCTGCAAACACTACAGGAAGGAAAGATCTAGATGGATTATGCCCTTACTGAAGGAGGGGGGATGGAGACAATGCCGTCCCGCTTTTTTATATTTGCAGTTGCTGGACAGCGTGTATTGTATTGGTGTTATGACTGTTTTTTTAAAGAACATCTTGAAAGCAAGGAAAAGGATAAATAGCTAAACTGTATATGTAAATGAATTTGCCCGCATTCTTAGCTGTTCTTAAAGGTTTTAATATGCTCAGCTTTCGTACTGTTTCTTTCTTTTTATCAAATGAACTGTGGAACTATTGTGTATATTTGTATTTTATCTGCCTGCTTTTATGATTTTTAATGGTTAAAATCGAATAAAGCATATTTTGAATTTTTTTTAGTTTGATCACAGGCATGGTGTCTTGGCATCAGAACCAATAAAAAGCAATCACAAGGAGTCACTCCAGGATTCTTTTTGTAGCTTGTGTTTGTTTTTCCTTATTCCTAGGATGCTATAGGGCATGCTTTACTTTACATGTATTTAGTCAATTACTCATTCTTTCTCGCCTACATCAGCTACGTACAGAACCCTGGCCTGGTATGGCATGCCTTTTTTTCTCTTCAGAGATCATCCTACAGCAAATCCCAGAACAGGCCTTTTCTTCCCTGGCAGCCTTTCTCCTTGGACGTTTTACTAATCCCCGGTTAAGTTGGTAAAAAGTCTGTAACTGTAGAAGTTATGTACACCGCAGTACACATTCACTGGATAAGACGGGTGGGAAGACCTGGAAGGCTGCTCTTGCATGAATAAACCCTGCATTGTGGTTGTGTTTATCAGAGGAGATAAGCTTGACATCTTAAGAGCTTTAGCGTGCAGCGCTAAGCACACATACTTACAATCCTTTTGTTGTTGCTCATACCATACAATTTTTGAGACGTTTTCTATCTGTTGGGCACACGTTAGCTGCTTTGTGTTATGCGCGTTGCCGGTTAACAGCAAATGTTTTTGGTCTTTTCATTTAGATGATGGTAGGTTAATCAGTTACGTTGCACCTATTCATTATATATTAAGAACTAAAATAAATGAAAACATTAATAAATTTACTTTCATTCAAAAAGGTTATTAAAGTTATAATTTGATTCTTAGCAGCTGCAAACCCTTCTTTGAGTTCGGAGCAGGTGAGGTATAGTGGTGGAATTTATACTGGCCCTAAAGAGAAGCCAGATATTTGAACTTGGGGGCTGCCTTAATAATCATGTGTGCCCAATGAAACTCATGTCATGGCAGTGCGAGAATGGCACAGTGTGTGCATGTATGGTTTGCTGAATAGAACAGTAGAACAGGCATTCTGTTACACTTGTGCCACATTGAACCTCCAGCAATCAGCATCCTCTCGCTCACTAAGTCCCTCTCCACACCCTACTATGCACACCCATCATTACAGAGAGAGGTTTCAGCGGAGGGGCCAGTCCCTCTACACACCCTACTATGCACACCCATCATTACAGAGAGAGGTTTCAGCGGAGGGGCCAGTCCCTCTACACACCCTACTATGCACACCCATCATTACAGAGAGAGATTTCAGCAGAGGGGCCAGTCCCTCTACACACCCTACTATGCACACCCATCATTACAGAGAGAGGTTTCAGCAGAGGGGCCAGTCCCTCTACACACCCTACTATGCACACCCATCATTACAGAGAGAGGTTTCAGCAGAACGGCCAGTCCCTCTACACACCCTACTATGCACACCCATCATTACAGAGAGAGGTTTCAGCAGAACGGCCAGTCCCTCTACACACCCTACTATGCACACCCATCATTACAGAGAGAGGTTTCAGCGGAGGGGCCAGTCCCTCTCCACACCCTACTATGCACACCCATCATTACAGAGAGAGGTTTCAGTGGAGGGGCCAGTCCCTCTCCACACCTTACTACGCACACCGATCATTCCAGAGAGAGATTTCAGCAGAGGGGCCAGTCCCTCTCCACACCCTACTATGCACACCCATCATTACAGAGAGAGGTTTCAGCAGAGGGGCCAGTCCCTCTCCACACCTTACTACGCACACCCATCATTCCAGAGGGAGGTTTCAGCGGAGGGGCCAGTCTCTCTACACACCCTACTATGCACACCCATCATTACAGAGAGAGGTTTCAGCAGAGGGGCCAGTCCCTCTCCACACCTTACTACGCACACCCATCATTACAGAGGGAGGTTTCAGCAGAGGGGCCAGTCCCTCTCCACACCTTACTACGCACACCGATCATTCCAGAGGGAGGTTTCAGCAGAAGGGCCAGTCCCTCTCCACACCCTACTAGGCACATCCATCATTACAGAGGGAGGTTTCTGCAGAGAAGCCAGCCCCTTTACACAGCCTACTACGCACACCCATTATTGTGAGAGTAATGAAACCTCAAAAAAGGATTACTGGTGACATATTTTCTTGTTTTCTTTTTACTGGTCCCCTTGTCCTTTGATCTACTCCCATGATTATTACTAGACTGACGGACCATGCCCAATGTCCCTTCGACTTGCCCTAGAGATATTACTTTCCTCAATTTTTGAATCTACACAGTTTTGACCTCTAATGATTGTTGTTGTTTTCCATCTTGTTTTCCTTTTTGTTCTGATCTTCTGTAAAGCGCTCTGATACCCACACATGTCATGTTAATGCTCTATAAAATGTTGTAAATAATTTTTTTTTAATAGTATATAATTCACAATTTTCCAATTTTCGAATAACCTTTTCATTATTCATCCTTATGCCATTAGTTTTTCTCTCTTATGCTTACTGATGTACTACATAATTTTGCTTTGTGTTCTAAGTTGACTTGAGTTACCCTTCGTTTATGTTCCAAAGGCTAAGAGGGTCATTTAAGTGTGTGGAGGTGCCCCAAAGTGGCAGATCTGGCAGAGACCCTAAGGTTTGCCTCTAGCCTCATATACACATTTCTGCCTGCTTGGATGGGTTCGTTTTTGTCAAAGTACATATGCAGGTGCCAGAAAAGAACTTTAGGCATAAGTCTGGTTGGATGCCATTTTGCTGCAGCCCGCTCAGGGTTCTTTTTTGTTTTGCAGCAAGTAACACACAAAGAAGAGGTCCTCTCTGCAGTTAAAAAAAATATCCCCTTAACCCACAGGGAGTTTTTTCCTTGTGAGTAAGGAACTTTTTTTTCTCTTTCCACCCAGTACCGGAAGTGGAAAAAATTAGCTTCAGAAACCTATAATTTGGGGATCAAAATTAGAGGTACATTCCTGTGGGGCAGAGCTTGAAAAAGAGAGTCTGACAGCTGACAGACAACAAATACATTTATTTTTTCATAAAAAGCTGCTGCAGAGAAACTGGCAACCAAGACATATAATACAGCAAATCTGTTCTATTTTACTTAATTGGCTACAAAGAGGATGGGTTTTTAAATACCCTACAGGTTAAGACACCTGCGGCAGAGAACTCTGTGTGCCGAGCAGTTTTGAGGGGATTATAATAGCAGTAGGATAACTCTAGTGGTAAACACAGTTCTGAGAGAGTTCTGTGTGTTTTTCCAGTCACAGCTTTGACTCATAAGCAGAGGGTAGTGTGCCTGCTGCAAAGCACATTATGTAACACACAGAGCACGGATTTGAATTTTATTTAGACAGGTAAGTGGGCCACTAGTATTGACACTGAGATCCTGTTGTTACTTCCAGTTAATAAATTGCCGTCATTCTAATATAGCATGGGGATCTGTTTACTGGCATCAAGGAGCTGCATGCAAAATGTAAGTCATGGTTATAAACCGCTATTGCTTTATTCTCAATCTGTTGTTATTCTAAGATTTCAAAGGAGGGTTCCATTGGGAGCTAATACATTATTGTTAGTATGGACTACCACACTCACTGCATTCATTATGTTTTACACCCTGACATTGTGTTTCTTCCGACCATTCACTCTGAACATATAATGTCTACAAGTATGGATGATAGGCAATTCCTGTCCTCTATAACCCTCATTGTCTTATGTAATAGTTTCTGTACATTTATTTACACAATTGTATCATATGTTGTGTATCTGTGTGTGTGAAACGTAAAGTGCTGAAACACCCTGCACTGGCACTGGGAGCACTGTAAAGTAATTAAATAAATAAAACTTAGGAGGTGTCATTTAATTCATTATTTGTGCAATTGCTGATACTCACAGATAAATTGTGCATTCTTACAGTGCATACACTTTTTTTTACATAGGGGACTCAACAAAGTCAAAATACATGCCTCCAAGTCATAGTCTCTCTAAAGTACTTGGGAAGTGATAAGCCGTGTGATTTGTTTCCTTCCATTATATTTGCATCTAGGTAATAGGCCCCAGATTGCTCCCGGGCAGGGTGATACTTGAAAAAAAGGAGGGCCGATGGCACTTTAACACAAGCTTTTGCTTTGGATCCGGCTAGAAGTAAAAATAAGAAAAACCCTGTGCTGTCTTCAAGTTGCTGCTCCTCTGAAAGGAATACAGACAACATGCAGGTGCTGCTGAATTACGCCTCATGTCGGAAAATGACACCAAAACAAATGCAGAATATTTCCCTGTGTTGACTGGTTCCCATCGGGCTCAGAAATAGCTGTTGTGACTGGAATTCCCCAACTTTCCTGATTGTCTCCATCCCAGGATCACCATGCCTCATATGACACTAGTGGGAAGGAGATAATTAAGTTAGCCGCAATGCAACAATTCCTGCAATAAGCCATAGTCAACTTGTTATCTATTATTGCGATTCTTACCATTCTAATGTATAATCTCACATTATTATTTCTAACTTGATAATCTTTCTTTTCTTTTTTAAAATTGCATGGAGTATACAATAAAAACATTAATTCGGCCAGAAATGATCATTTGTGCCTCTCTAGCTTATAATAACAATAATCCTTTGCTTAGAAAAGGCAAAACTGTGGTAATGATCTCAGTTTGAATTGCATGTTAGTAGAAATTGGGGCATCTAGTTATGTCATTGGTGGTCACTGTAATCTTGCCCGCAATGCAGTGATTGATAGAGCAGGTCCCTTGGATAGATGTAATGAGGGAGACAGAGCTCTACTGGGAGACATAACATTGGACCACAGGCTAGTGGATCATTGGCGCCTCTGTCATCCCTCCGATCAGGAATACACCTTCCTCTCCTCTGCTCATGGCACTGAATCCAGGATAGATCATTTTCTTATATCTCATTCGGTAGTTGCAATTACTACTGAATCCCATATTTTGGAAGCTGCTCTCTCGGATCATTCTCCTGTTCCTCTTGCTCTAGAAATAGGTTTAACCTCCCTTGGCCATAAACCATGGCGTATGAATATTCAAAGATATTCTTCACCCAAGGGTAAAACCCTACTACGTTCTCATCTCTCTGATGATTTAACTACTAATGAATCATCAATTACCTCCTGCAGAACTGTTTTGGCAGCTTCAAAAGCAACTATTGGTGGCTTATTGATAAGAGGTGCAGCTGAGGCCAAAAAGTTGGTATCCGTTTGTCGTATTGAACTAGAGGCTCACATTATTTCTCTCATATGTCTATACTTTTTGTCCTACAGTACCTGACCGCCGCAAACTAGAGCTTGCTTAAATGGCGCTTAACAACCTCTATACTTCCAAAGCTGAGTATACTCTTCAGCGCTATAGAGGTAGACATTATGAACAAGGGGAGAAAGCAGGCCGATTACTTGCAGCACGGCTGAAACAGCGAGAGGCAGCCATGGCTATCCCTGCAATACGAACAGAAACAGGTGTGATTCTTACTAAGCCACAAGAAATTGTAAATAGTTTATCATCTTTTTATAAAAAGCTTTACACCCCTGAAACTTCAGTAAGTGAGGATCAATTAGTTGCCTATCTTGCAGACATTGAACTCCCTTGCCTCATAGATGAGGGTAGGGGCGTCCTTGGAGGTGGCATTAGCAAAGAAGCCAAATTACCTTATCATAAATCCCCAGGAGAAGATGGTTTTCCTGAATGAATGGTCGGGAGTGGAAAAAGTTGATACTATATATTCTGCCTTTCATGAGGCTGTTCAGACAGACTCACTTGGTCCTATTTCTAATAGGGCGTTGATTGTGGTTATCCCCAAACCAGGCAAGGATCCGCTTGCTTGTGGTAGCTACCGTCCCATCTCACTAATAAATGGAGATGTTAATATTTTGGCAAGTATTCTAGTGGCACGACTTCGTAAAGTCATTCCATCTCTTGTACATCATTCACAAGTTGTTTTTCCCCCAGTTTGTTCCTCTAGGAACCACCTTCGAACATTGGCTCATAATTTATGGACTGCAAAAGAGATGATGGAAGATGCTGTGGCTCTTTCATTGGACGCAGAAAAGGAGCTTGACCAGGGATATCTCTTTGCTACCATTAAGCGCTTTGGCCTAGGCAATCAGTTTATTTCTAAGGTTCGCCTTCTATATGACAACCCAGTAGCTCAGGTCAATTGTGGTGGATTTCTTTCAGACCCTTTTCCAACCCGAAGGGGTACCCGCCAAGGTTGTCCCCTTTCTCCCCTTTTATTTCTGCTAATGATAGAACCACTCCCCTCACTTATTCGCCACTCACCACGGATTCAGGGTATACCTATAGCAGGAGGTGAATCTGCATCATATTTATATGCTGATGACATTCTCCTTACTTTAAAAGATCTCCCTCACTCTTTACCAGCTTTACTTGAGATTATTGATGGCTTTGCAGTCCATTCCGGTTATAAAGGTACCACAAAAGCATCAATTAGTGGATACCCCTTCTGCTATAAATCGTCGCAATTAAAATATCTGGGAATTTTGGTCAATCGAGGTTTGATAGGGATGGTCTCAGACAACCTCTCCCCCCTTTTATAACAAAAATGGAAACTGATTTTTCTAAATGGTCTCTCTTAGGTTTTTCCATGTGGGGAAGAGTGCAGGCTGTAAGGATGGTCACGTTACCTCGCTTTACTTATGTACTTGGAATGCTTCTGATTTTAGTTCCTTTATCTACACTACGTCGTGTAGATGCCTGTATTCGGTCTTTTGTCTGGGGATCTATGCGTCCTTGTTTAGCTGCTGCCAAGTTAATGGCTTGCCGCTCCCATGGTGGTCTGGGTTTACCATCTTTGGAACATTAGTCTTTGGCCCAACATCTCTCGCAATTTGTTGATCTACTTCCAGGTACGATTGACCCTCCACAATGGGTCGCAACGGAACATTCTCCTCTTAATCAAATTGATAGCCTTGATTTTCTGTATGGATCTCGTAACCCACGATCTTCCCCTCCGCACCCGGTGATACAAGCCACATACCATGTATGGCATCGAGCATATCGTCTTTTACGGGTTGCTCATTGTTTGCACTATAAAGCTCCACTTTGGGGTAATAGTATTCGAATAAATGGTCATGCACTTCACTGGTCCAGTTGGAAGTCAAGAGGAATTCAGACACTTGATCAGGTCATACTAAATGGAGTGTTAAAATCTTTTGATTTGCTTGGTGAGGAGTTTGGTCTCCCATTACACCAGACTTCTCGACACTTGCAACTACAGCACTTTCTGAGGCGGTGTCTGGGTCCTCTACCCTGGGCATTAGATTCCTCACCAATATTAGAATATCTCCTTATTAGGGGACGACATAAAGGAGTGATGCCAGGTCTGTATGGTGTTCTAACTCATCACTTATATTCGAAACCACTTCTTAAAGCTCTTCATGAGAAATGGCAGGAGCGCTTACTCATTACCATTGAAGATGATGTCTGTTCGGATGTATTGGAAGCCCTTGACAAGGGTACTCGAGAAGTACGTTTGAAATTTTGCCTTTTCAAAGCTTTGCATGATTGGTATTGGACACCTTTAAAATTGCAAAAAGCAGGATTACTGCCACATTCTAAGTGTTGAAGGTGTTCTGGAGTCAATTGTGACCTTCCTCATATACTCTGCGAATGCCCTTCTATGCAGTGTTTTTGGGTTTATGTAGGGGACACTCTGAAGGAAATAATTCCCCTTCATCTCCCCCTCACCCCTTCCATCATCTTATTGCATGATCTTGGGAACTTGCCTGCCATTACACGTCCGCACTTCGCCTTTTGCTTACTGCACTCTCTACAGCCAAAATGTGTATCTTAAGACACTGGCAATCGGCCAATTCCCCCTTGAAGGAAGACTGGATGGTAGCAATTATTCAGACGGTATCCCATGAACGTATAATATATCGATTATAAGATCAAGAGGAAGGTTTCCAACAAGTATGGGCTCCTTTTCTCCGAGACCCCTGAATGTTCCCTTCTTCTTTCCCATACGTTATTCATCTTTTCTTCTTCTCCTCTTCTTCCTCCTCTTCTGCTTCTACCTCGTCCACTTCCTCTTTACTTACTTTTCTTTTTCCCCCATCTCACCCTCCCTGCTTTCTTTTCTTGTGTTGTACATACATCTATCACCTTTATCCACCTCTCCTTCCTCCTTCTTTCCTCCTTCCTCTTCCCCTTTTTTCATCTTGCTTTTGCTCTATTCTTATTTTGGTAAGGAGTCTAAATTCATTCTCTTCATTCATTTATTTATATATGTATGTATTTATTTATATATATATATATATAGTTACTATTTATTTATTTATGATCCCTTAATATGATTCTCCATCATCTTCAATGTTCACTCCATCTTACACCTTCAATGCTCCACAGATTCAATTCTGCTCCCCTATTCATATTCACATTCACATTCACGTTCCATTCTGTCTCAACTTTTCTATGATTATATATAAAGAGAGCTATGAACTTACAAACATACCTTATACTATATCCGTTCTCCCATTATCTGTTTCTTGTCTCTTATATGATCCCCTTTATTCCTACTTTTGTTTATTCTGTGTAATCTTTTCTCCATTGAAATATAGTGGTGTCTTTATTGACAATAACCTCTTGTGAGCCCATAATGTTATGCAGCGCTTTTATGTATTTATGTATATATATATATGACATTTTTCCAATAAAGAATTATGAAACAAACCAAACAACTGTGGTAATTTGCAGGTGGTACAGTTCTACAATTATTGGTAGTCTGTTTACCAGTTTTGGAGAGAGGAGAGGCTAAACTGAACCTGTCAGGATTGCAATTCGTGACCTGTCGCTCAGACGTGGATGTCAGCCATGAGTGCTTTGGGCACTGTGTCTAATAAACTCTGACTCAAAAAGTCTGGGACTAAACTTTCTGTGGTAATAAAACTAAAGTGCATATGTCAGCATGGGTGAGGGCGGGCACATGCTTTGGAGACTTTTGGATTTGGTGCTTAACCTCTTTACATCTAAACTGGGAGGCAATGCACTATGAAAGAACTACTCATGAGATGAAATCTTTCCTATGGCTTTTTGTGGGAAAAAGTCACAGCATTAAAGCAAGCATTGGTAAAGCCAATAAATCTGGCTTTAATGTGGTAACAGGTGCAGCATACGCAACTTAGAGCAAGGCACTCGTGAGGGAGTAAGGAGGTGCGATACGAGAAGACGAAAGAAAGTTGTAAAGCAGTACCTCAAGTAGGTCAATGCAAGCACTGGAGTGGAGGCGGAAGGATACACCTGAACAGCTAGTGCCATAAGGTGAAAGAGAAAATGCTCCTTTAGGCTGAATCAAAAGGTGATAATTAGAGTCTCAAGCCAGTGGCTGACAGAGGCCGGCCGAAGACAGCCAGTGGTTGAAAGGAGCCCACTCTTTTCTATAATGTTACCAACAGGTGAGCTTGACAGCTGTACGGTCAATAATCAGACCCAACATTGGAACGATAGAAAAGATAAAGGTACAATTTGGTGACTCATAAGCAGGACCACTGGAATTATGTGGCACAGAAGGGCCAGATTATGCGATAGGGTTGAGTAATTTATGTGGAAGAGAAGGCAAATGATGCTGCATAATGTGCCACATTTTGGAATGGTAACTGTCTGGGCATTGGTTGCACCTCATTGTAACACCCACATATGGCAGTAAGCAACAGAAAGGTGGCCAGTGAAAGTTTTCAACGGGCCTCCCACTACATGGCAACACGGTACTGCGCTTTTAGTAACGTTTGAACTATTTAAACTGGAAACAGCCTTTTTTTGTTAAAATCGGCAGATTATATAGCAGATGACGGATTATGTGTAGAATGCAACATATCTAAAATTAACCAAAAAACGCGTAGGGCGCACAATCTCATAATTCCAGTGTCCCTGCCCATGAATTAGTTTCTTAATTAGGATGGGTAAAAAACACGCTCTTCTATCCCTGTTCACGCCTGTCAGGAAGACGTCGTAGTCGCGAACTCCCGCGGTACTCTCACCGCCAGCAGCCGTAGTAAAACCCGGGTTGTCACCCTCCTGTTTTGTGTGTCCCACGGTTCCTTGTTTCATCACCATGCGTAAGATGTTCTGCTGTAAAGGGAGCGCGTCCAGTGGGGTTTAGGATGTCACAAAGAGGGCCATTCTACTCAGGGTCGTAACACGGGAGGGGTTGCAAGCTCCAGGTGGCCCCCTCGTCACAGCACTCTGGCTGCAGAGCTCCTGATTGAGCCCGGAGGGGGCCTTCCTACGTGCCTTGCAGGGAGGTCCCCTCAAGTTTCGTTACGCCAGTGATTCTACTGCAAATTAAAAACAAGCATTGGCATAGCCAATAGGTCTCGCCTTTGGGACCTTATAAGTGTTTAGCCATGCAACAGTTGCATAACTAAATACTTATAAGGTCCCAAAAGCGAGACCTATTTGCTATGGCAAGCGGCCGCGAAAGTTAAAGTGATTGCGATCGCAATCACGATCAAACATCAAAGCGGCCGTGCGGCCACAAAAGTGAAAGTAATCGCGGTAAAGCGCGACGCGCGCGCCCGCGCACATGCACTGTAGCTCTAGGCTGGCCTGGTAGCACTTTTTGGAGCCCTCTCAATAAGTCTCGCCAGACCAGCACATGCGCTGGGCCAGGCGAGACCTAAGCAAGGCTCGGCGTGTTCACCCTCTGGCCTAGCCGTGTAATGACTGTTATAAAGCTAATCACAGACATGGATGTGATCATCCGGGCTTTCTCTGCCCGCGCGCAGCCCTCCAGAAAGAATACATAGAGGGCTTGTTCCAGTTCCTTACCGTACAGGAGGTCTATATTTAAAGTCACCAGCACACGTCACACTGTTCCTCATGACACCTGTCCTAGTTTATTTTGAGGTATTTATTTGCTACTCATCTCTAACAGATAAAACGCATCGAAATTGTTTCAAAAGGCGTCCAAGCACACAGTGTGGTGAAAAACGCGTGTTTGAGAGAGAACAGAGGTGAACAAGACATTCCAAAGCGATTACAGCTTTTGCATCAGATGTTAAACATGACACTCCATGAAGCTTTTATTACAGTGCATCACTCTGCATCTAAAGTTGTACAGACAACACTGTGACGATATTAATCTGTTAACTGTGAAGATAGTAAACAGACTACGATGCCATTTCGCAGGTTTGTTTTTTAGAACAAAGGTACGGCAAGTTCAACCTAAACAATTATATATATCTACATTATAAAAAAGTATGCATTTGTGATCAGTTACACACCTTCCAGGCGGAACTGCTATATTTGCAGAAGTCCTTTTGCTGTCTTCTACAGTGTCGCCTGGAAAGCTTAGAATGCAAAGGAATACATTGCAATAAATATTTATATATTGAAAGAAAACCAACAGTGCATGAAAATAATTTCAAAGAGGCGTGGCGGGAGGAGCCCTCCCTCCTTCCAGTCCATCAAAAACATTTCGACAAAAGAGACAGTGCACTCTGGGGTGGTACCTTCCCTGGACCGACTTAAAAAACATGAAGAAAGCCTAGCATGGATCTGGAATCGGCCTAAGTTCATGGAGGGATGCCCAAGCCCACATTTACCCACTGATATTTGAGGGTCAGTTCTGCACGTGGTCTCCAAGGTCTTGTGACACTGACCCTCTGAGATAGTGGAGCCAGGGGGACCAGAAGTAAGGACATGGTGGCTTAAGCCTCTCTTAGGGGAGAGGATGTAGCCTTACGGCTAGAGCGGTCAACCTTGAAGCTGGGGAATTGGGTTCGAGTCTCGGCAACGACTCTTAACATCCTGTGATTCTGGGCAAATCACTTAATCTCCCTGTGCCTAACAAAAATGAAAGTGTCCATCTGTAACAAAACTGGTGCTCATGTAAAGCGCTCTGATACCCGATGTCTCGGGTCTAGTTTGCGCTATATAAAACTCAAAAAAATAAATTTTAAAAAAAAGCCAGTTTTGGAGTATCTAAGTTCTATGGAAAATCACATGTTGAGAGGATGGAAGGGACAATTTGCATGTAGGCCTGGGAGTCGGTACTGTGGAGGATGTCAGAGGAAGATGCTATGGGTGGATCATAGGCAGACTGGTATGTTGTTGAGTGAGGAGGATCTAAAATCTTGGATGGTATCAGGACTATCATAGCCCCTTGAGTGCCAGAATTCCATATTTTTGTGGTAAACGGGTTACAATGTGATGCTGTTGTTAGGCTGAATGCTCAGTTATATGAAGTTTAGGAGCCTGTGAAAGAAAAACAGCTACACGTCTACCTTCATAATGCAAATAAGAAAAAATAGCAATGTCACAACACTGGGAGACAGAGCTTCACCTTTCCAAGCAGATGAACATCTAATGGTGACTGGTCCCCAACTTTCCCCAACATTTATACATTCTCTTCACACAGAATGTCGAATGTCAAAGTAGGATACACGTCACACAATCAAAACTTTATATAGAAGTGTTCGTGTTTGGCTTACTGAAGTGAAGAGTACAAACAAGTTCTCGCTAACTTGTGTCAGGCATGACAGTGAGGCAGGGTACATCAAAAGCGAGAAAGCCCAGGCGGCTTGATTTAATGTGGGCATACAAGCAGGGTAAGCAATATGGCGGTCAGTAAATGTGCAGTAAGGGAAGTAGTTGTTTGACTTATGAAAGTTGTATACTTGAGATATGGTGAGGCAGAGGCATTGTGCTTGCATAGATGAGCAGGTAAATGCAAGGGGACACGCATTTTAAGCTCCATCACTTTTTTTCTACTACGTTTTAAGTTACTTATTCCTTTCCTTTTTTTACTCGTATCTGCTTTCGTTTTTGATGTTATGGTTGACTCGAAGTTCTAGTTACAGTTTTACCAGTCAATGATCGCCATACAAATTTGGGAAAGTGTTTCCCATTTACTGCTGATGGTGAACTTCAGTTTCTTTCTTTGTAGTCATTCGTGGCTCGTAGAGGACATTTGATGATGTAAAATGTCAGAACAAGTTCTTGATATAACGCTGGGCTAAGAAATAATTCAATAATGTAGTTGGTTGTGGAAACAGTAAAGGGAAATTCACAGATAGTTTCCCACATTTGCTTTCAGAAGATTCTTCTAACGTGTTTTGCATCTTTATTTATCTGACGTATGGTATAAATTAATTAGTTAAGTCATCCCTACACTTTTTATTTTGGTGTATGCATGGTTGGCGCAGACTGCAGCAGACGCGCGCCTGTGAATTGGAAGTATTATTTTGCTATCTCCACTTGCTGAATTTCTTTTTAGTCAGCCTCGAGTTGCTTTTGCTTTCTTGTCAAATTGATCAAGGGGGCTAGTCCTTCGAGTTGGATCTCAGCTATTATTATTTGATACTCTTAGCATTTAATGAAAAGTAGACATATGCAGCTGATTTGGTACGTATGTTTGGATCGTACATCAGACGTGCTTGGCGTTGGATCTATCAGAATTGCAACTCAATCCGTTTTCATCATTCCAGCTTTCTAGTTTCTAGATATTGGTTCCATGTGACAATATAGTCGAAGACGTACTCTGAAAAAAATAACTGACCCAAGTATGCACACTGCCAAAATATCAAGCAGACATAAGTAGTTCCCTATGAAAAATTGGACCTGTTTTAGATTTCTTAGTTTGGTCAAACTCCCTTGTTATGTGATGTTTGCATTTTGAAAAACACCTGGTTACTCTAATCTGGAGTGTCCCCGTGCTGAATTCGAACTGTCAATCTGGTAAGGGGCGTCCCTGCATTGTTAATGATCGAGGTCATTTCTAAAAAGCCAGGTTTTTAGATGTTTCCGGAAAAGGACTTCAGAAGATTCTAGTCTAATATTGAGCAGAAGTTGGTTCGATTGTTTGGCTGCCAAGAACCTAAAAGAGCTGCCGCCAAGACGTGTTCTGAGAAATTTAGGAACTCTGGTCAAGCCAGTTCCAGAAGATCTCAAACACCAACTCAGAAAATACGGTTTAATCACAGAAGATAGATCACCAGGCCTTTTTCGTTGATGATTCTATGGACAAAGCACACGGCTGTAAAGGAGATCCTCTCCTCAATGGGAAGCCAGTGAAGTTTCATACCTTTCTTAGTACTGGGGTTCTTATTTCTCTAGCCCCAGTCAGCTTATCTGGAGATGTTGGCTAGTCCTAGTCGATCTAGGTGGATGTTGAACATTTTCTATGGATATATTTATGTTGTTCTTTTGGCTGTCAGTGCTTTTTTGTCTATAGTTGTGAACTGCAACCTAGTAGTTATAGTATATAGTATTTATGTTTTTAAGTGCCTATGATCACATGATTTTGCCATAATGCTATGAATATGTTCATTGTCAAAGTCACAATATTTTATTCGGTATGATACATCCATAAAACACAGATACATAATAGTATAATAAATATCATATAGTTATATTAAATGCAAATCTATAAAACTACTTTCTTTGTAATCATATATCCCAAAAATATTTATTCTAAAATCCATGTTTAAGTAAACAACAACGAATCCTCCAAGATACAAATAAATAATTCTAGATGGTGAAGTTGATGGAGTAGAATTACAAGAGTGACACATTATCAACATATTCTGATGTCCGTCCTCACTAGAGACGTGCAGCGCCTGGAACAACTATTTTTTCCTAGGTGTATTTTAAATAAGGCAACAAAACAAAAAGTGAATTTCTGATTCAGGCTATTCATGGCAATTGAAATATTTGCCAGTCTCATTAAAATGTTGTTACTGTGGCTGATGCATAATGCTAACAGGATTGTGCCAAGATGAAATGTAATATAAAGTGCTTTTGTCATTGGGGGTTCTATAGCTTCTACATAATGCTCAAATGCAGGAATACATTTTAAAGTGAAGTAATACTATGTATGTATGTATATGGTATTTCTATAGCTGGAACCTAGACAAAAGGCAGTAAAGCACTGTATATGGTAAAAGGCAAGCTTAAAGGCGGGGATTAATAGGAGAGGAAGCTGAGTGGTGGAAGATGAATGCACTGCAATGTAGTGTTCAATAAAGAGGTGAGTCTTAAACTCGTTCCCAAATTGGAGCAGCATTGTGGCCATCCTGATGGCCATGGGGATGTTGTTCCAGATACTGGGTACATTGTTGGAATAGGCCTGTTTTACTTTTTTGTGTTTTACACTTCTTAGGCTGCCCTTTGATGGGGTCCTGGCTATGGTTGTGCCAACAACCACCAGAGATGGTGAGCTTGTCAGCAAGATAAGCGTGGGTGCTGGTTGTGAAGGATACTGTGCAATCCTACCACAGCAGGGTTACCCCTCTGAACAAACTGATCCATTCCAAATACATAGTTATGACAGATAGGGTCCCTAGCTTGGTCATTTCTAATGGTAGGGATGGTCTAGATTGTAGCCCAATATAGAAGTGGTCTCAGCCTTGCTAATGTTGCAGTATCTTTCGGCCCACGATTCTGGTATATAGGATTAATCGTAGTGTTCAGAGCAACCTTAAAAAATATTTTAAGAAATCGATTCTTGCTGTAGGTCTCTTTAAAAATGTTTGTGAAACCGCATAGCTGTTCCCCATAGAGGGCGGCATTGTGTTCCTGCACCCAATAAGCTTCAAATACCAGTGGCACTGAACGTCCACCTAATCTCTTCTTGAGATGCGCAGTGGCACTCTGCACTGGGCCTGTACCATATTGCTCTTACAGATCTGTTTTGCCTATATCTCATCACAACTTTATCTTAGCAGACTTTACATGTCGCACACTGCCAAAAGCATTTCATTTTGTTCGACTTACTAAGTATTATATATATATATATATATATATATATATATATATATATATATTTAAAGTGTTTATAAGTTTATAGAAGATATTAACTATGCTGTTCAACTCTATCCAAATTAAAAAAAACTGAGCCATTCCATAATACAGGATAAAGTTAATCTATAACTATATATATAGGTAGCTTATTGTAAAATAAATATTTAAAAAATATAATAATACATTCATATATTAGCATTTAAAAAACCTTGCAAATTCACTTAAAAAACCATAGGTTTCACACACGTTATAGTTAGGAATTAGCATTTAAAAAACATTTGAAATTCACTAAAAAAACCATAGGTTTCACACACGTTATAGTTAGGAATTAGCATTTAAAAAACCTTGCAAATTCACTGAAAAAACCATAGGTTTCACACACGTTATAGTTAGGAATTAGCATTTAAAAAACTTGCAAATTCACTGAAAAAACCATAGGTTTCACACATGTTATAGTTAGCTGGACATTTCACTCGTAAAAAACCAATGAAATTCCCCCGTTATAGTTAGTTCAGCTAACTATAACTCACGCGCCCGCAATCCACTGCTGATGACGTCACATATTACATCACTCATGACATGGTCTGTGACATCACTGATGACATCACTGATGACATCTCAAATGACATCACTGATGACATCACTGATGACATCATCCATTGAGTATGTGTTTCTGAACAATTTCAATATGTTTAATATATATAGGGAAAGGCCTGTTGAAGAATGAGTGGGTGTACAAGTGTGTAAATGTATGATTTTCTTTGGTGCGTAACTGACTCTATAAGTGAGTCATTAAATGTGTCTTACTGCAGACTAGTGACTAAACTGTGTAAATGTTTGTATGTGTCTGTATGTTAGTGTATAAGTGGCGGCATGGTTTTGTGAATACCTATATAAGTGTCTATATGAGCTATTGACAGTGATCAACCCCAAACAAATGAAAAAGCCAACTTTAATAGGCTAATGTAATTGGTGAACCAATATTTGGCCAAACAAAGCACATCATTTTACATTTGGTGCACTACTTATTTATTTTAAACTTATTTATTTTAATTTGTTTGCACTGTGCCAACATGTCACCTCCCAGCCACTTCACCATTTGTGAAAGACTGAATATGCAGATTGTTTAATCAAAATGAAAGTCTTGCAGGTTCTAAGCAGTAATAGTTTGCAGATTCATGAGGCACCCAACAAGGCCATGAAATTATTTAACATCTATCAGGAACTGACTAAGCTCGCTAGTTTAAAATGCAGCCCATGCATATCTCAACAACACTGTGAAGATCTTGTCTTACTGTTCGAAGTCTAAATCTGCCAGTTTCATCATCTGTGCCCAGGGAGTGTCTCACTGACCCTATCTCACCTCTAATAAAACTTCACCTTCGTATACCCATTGAAAACACTGAGGTCTTAATCCCGGCCTTCAAATCAAAAGTGTGCATCATTCCCACTAACCCCTTTTAAATAAATGAGTGAATGCAAATCGTATAATGCACAGTATAGACCTCAGAAAGAGATGTTCTAGCACGTTTAACATACATCATAAGAATTAAGCTGAGAGAAAACCCTAACGCCCTAGTTGAATGATTGTATTGTGTATTAAAGTTAAACGGATACTTTTTGAGTTTCTTTTTTAAAATCCTCAAATCGGTTTGCAGTCTTAGAAGTTCTGGCATGTTGTTCCATATCTTTGGATGATCGCAGATAACATACAACCCCTGATTCTGGATGTTTATTTGAACCTCGGTGTGCTCAGCTGATTTTTAAACTAATTCCTGAGAGTACTCTCAGGTGCATGTTTTCGGAACAGTGATGTCAGCTGCATGCCCCGCCCACTCTTGCCACAGATGTAAATGAGGTTAGCAACAGCCTCACTTCAGCATCAGTTTGAAGATCTTTGAAACATGCATTCTTCACCCATCTTCTGAAAAAATATTCGGCTGATCTAGGAATACTGGTCAATTACGGACCCACCTCTCCTTCTTAATCAAAATCATGGAAGTGATGCCACAGTAGCGTAACTCCTGTAGCATTACTAGACGAACTCCCAAATGCACACAGAAGATATACAATTCGTTTCTTTTCGGAAGGCAGTCCATCGAATCCAACCAGCATTACCATGTGCTTGGACTATGTGTATCACTGGACGAACAGAAGCTAGTAAGTATGAAGCATCAGTTTGAAATTCCTATTGACACTGACCTTGGTCATGTTCCCCAACTCAGTGCTTTATTTATTTTTTATTTATTTGAAGAGTTTTGTATAGCGCTGGCTGGACCCGGAGGTATCAGAGCGCTTTACAAGAGGACCAGTGAGTTACAAATTACATCAGTATCTCAGTTACATCATTTAATTATAGGGGGAAAACTGTGTTACAGAGTAAACGTGTGTTACTAGAGCATAGAATGACAAATGAAAAACAATGTTACATGGTCACAAGACTAAATAGAGCATAGAATAACAAGCCACGTGTCATATGGGCATAGAAGGTTGGAAGGGGGCGTTCTCTGTATCAGAAAATTATTTTTGTTCTTTGCACTGAGCACAGAGTTAAGCTGACAAACAGCCATCTTGATATGCCTAGATTACCGAAACATTGTCTATTTTTGATCTCTCCGTGAAACTCTTTGTCAGGCCCCAATGACTTCAGAACATGGCAGTGAGAATGTTTCCCAGCCTCCGTAAGTAGAGTCCTATCACACCAACCCTTAGAGGTCTCCACTGACCATAAATAGGCGCTAGCTTGAAATTCAGGGTCTTGAGCACTGTCCACCAGGTGTACTTGGGGTAAACCTCCTGCAAATGTGTGTGTATGTATACACACATATATATATACAGACAAATACATATGTATATATTGTTTATATATATATGTAAAACACACAAGATGATGGACGGAATGTTGCACATTGGCAAAACATTCACCCCCAGTCACAGATCTGGGTTTAATCCATCGTTATTTTGCTCACCACGCCACCCCAGTTCAGACATGGCCATATGCAAATCTTTCTTGACCCTGTGCCTCATGGGAACAGTCCAGCCCGAACTGCCAAGCCATGTCTGGACGGGAATCAAGCGTCCTATGTAGCAACAATAAAACTAGTAAGCTTTTACTTAAGTAGCCTCTATGTCCTTAATCAAAAAAATCACTTTATATCTATAATTTTATAAATCATCATATACACAGTTGAAAGCAGGGCTAAGTACCAGATGATAGTCACGAATCGATCATACACCTATAAAGCCCTTTCTCCATCCATCATCTAAAAGACACAGGCTGATTGACAACGTGTAAAACATTAAACAAGCAGAATTAACGAGAGTATCCAAGCAAACTCAAATGCTCCAATTCCAAATAAACCAGGCGCAGTTTATTTTGTGAACCACTTGCTTGATATCTCAGCACTTGGGAGCCATGTGTTGAAAGCGTCTCTGGTGTATGTATTATAAAGTCCTTCTCAGAAACGCACAAAACTTCCACAAGATGCTGTCTACATCATGGCTGACAGAATACTTACTGTATCTTTGTATTCAGCAGTAGATGTATGCAGGGCAGAAGGATAAGAAAACATTCATATTTCTGCTTCCATCCTCCCTAATTCATTCATTTTGATGATGCTGTGCAGCACCGGCAAATATCAAAATGCTTTGCCCCCATGCTGTATGGCATCTGCATAAAAAAGAAGGGAGAGAGGACTGGTGCAATGATGACTCATTCTGTATCCACTCGTGTATGCATCGCCATATATGTTCGTGCCTATGGAACGATGTGGACACCATTTCCTTTTATTTTTATTTAATGGCCTAGTTTTCTGAACAACTGCGCATTTGCAGAGACCCAAGCTGCTTCACAAGCCAGGTTGCTGCACATTGGTGCCAAAGGCAAGCCTGTCTGCACCCGTCTGTGACCAGATTGTAAAGCGCCAGCCCCCGGATTCCTTGCACATAGAATCCAGGTATTATTTACTCTGTGTATAACCTTTATGCACTTAATGTGATTTCTCCCTTTTTTCTTCAGAAAGAGAGATAGAGAGTCCCTTGTGTTGACTTTTCTGTAAGCTTTCACCCTGTCTGCTTTTAGTCCTGATGTTACGTCATGTTCTAATTACAATAAATCTTATGCCAATAATCTTGCTTTAACACATTTAACGTTATCTATTAATGTGAGATCCTTTTCTAAATACTAACTTGATACATTTTAGTTCATTAATGAACACAAACTTCATGTTATATTTTTATCTGAAACTTAGCTTCACGAATCATCTGCCCCAGACAATGCATGGATATTTCCGAGTGTCACTCAATGAAAAGTGTTGAACATGTAAAAACATACGGTGGGGGTGGCTTTAATTCACAAGATAGAATTCTCATGTTCACTTCTTCATTTTCCTTAGTCTCTTAATAGTGAATGCTTGGACTTTTTTCTTAATGTTAGCCTCAAATTTACTACAACTACTTCTTCTACTACTATCACGAGTGGGACCGTGATTTACAGGCCTCCCTAAGCTTAAGCTAATTTTGTGGCTGAGTTGGCTGAATTGGTCCGCCCCAATGATCTTAAATCTTCTAATTTCATCACCCTGGGAGGCTTAAACATCCATTTTGATAAGGAGGGGGGGGACAAAGACACTCTGGAACGGATTCATGCTCTGGTAATCCTGGGTTTGAAATAGGGTGTTCTGCACTGTTAGAAATGGGGGTCTCTAGTTGGCAATGGCTGGCCACTGTCCAAGTAGGGACCCTTCTTCCTAAGTCAGAGTAAGCAGCCTACACCCTTTGACAACCCCTGCTCAACCCTGTGGTAACGTAGCACGAGCAGCAAGGCTTATCTCAGAGGCAGTGTGTGAAGCATTTATGACCATACACAGTAATATAATGAGGAACACTACAAATGGACACCACTCAAGTAGTTATGAAAAATAGGTATTTTTATATAGACTTAATCACAAGACCAATAACAGTAAAAATCCACAATACTATAAAAATATAATTACTTTAGAAATGCTGCAAGGAAAAATAGTTCAGGATGCACAAAATGTGATTTAGTTCAAGGCAGTGGTCTCTGCGACCCTTTTACTCACAAAGTATCTGGTTCCTGGGGCAAAGCAACAAAAATGTCGCTAAGGCGTTGTAGCGTTAAACTTCCTCACGCTAACCAGCGATGCGTTGAATCCTTACCGCAAGGGAGGATGATGCGCTGGGTTGCGGGCAGGACAAAGCGACAAACTTCCTCACGCTAAGCCGGTGATGCGATGAAATCCTTGCCGCGAAGGGAGGATGATGCACCGAGCCTGTTGCGTGTGCGATCTTGCTGCGTTGACAAAGATGGCGTTCCGCGAGGAAGCGACGATCCGGATTCGATGCGGGGAAAATGGCGAACGCTCGGCGTCCGCGCTGCGATGATCCTGTTGCGATGATTTCGGATAGCGGGCGTTTTCCAGCCCGCAGGCAGGTGCTGCGACGATCTTCGGGGTTAGCGAGCGCTCGGCGACAGCGGAGCGGCGATTTTCCTCACGCTCACCAGCTGCAGCGGCTCGCTAACGGAGGTTAGCGACGATTTTCAGCGCTCTATTCTCAACAGTAGAAATAGAGGTCCTGGAACACACAGGAGCCTCACCTGCAGATAGTAATCCTCGCTGGGAGGAAACAGGAGGCTGATGGTGGAGTCTGATGTGCCTGAGACTCCAGCAGGAGGCTAGCTCTCTCCTAGCCCTTGGGTAGTTGCTGTAGCAAAAGAAATAAAAGTCCAATCAAAGTTTCTTTCCTCTTCTTGAAGTCCAGTAGTAACAGCTGCAGGCCAGTCCCAGAAACAGCACACAAGCACAAGGACAGTCCTTCTCCTGCAGATTCTTGTAGCCACACGGACAGAGGTTCTTCTTGTTATCCAGGTGCAATACCAATTGTAGGGGTTTGTGCACAAATATTTATACCCCCAAAGTCTTTGTTCTTAGGGGTCCCAAGCCTCTGAACCCAGCCAGAACCAGTTTTGCCCAGCCCTGGAGCACTTTGTTGATCAGGCTGCATCCTTCCTTTCAGAAAGAGGGGGTCTGCCTCAGACGCACAGTGGGAGGTGGAGCCAGCTTTCACCTTGCCAGGCACAGCCCTATTCAAGTGCAGGAGCTACCCCTCCCCTCACACCTAGGCAGGTCGCTTTATTCAGCCCAGGTCTGACTCAGCCTGCCCTGTCCCTCCAAAACCAGACAGCCAATACACATAATAGCAGAGCAACTGGAAGGCATAGGCAAGAAAGTACCTATACTCTAAAAGTGGTAGTTTCAAACCCAGAATATAAAAATAACCTTCACTAAAAGATGTATTTGAATATTCTGAGCTCCGGCATACTAGATTCGTTTTTCTACCATGTTCTGTGGGTCAGTTAGGACTATAGGATGTAATAGCCCAGACCTCCCATTCTGGCCTATGGAGAACAGCTAGCCTTACAGTAGTGAAAAACGAAATTGGGTGTAATTCACTACTAGGACATGCTACATACAACAGGGCATGTCCTACCTTACACATACAATGCGCCCTATCATAAGGGGGGCTTACATGATGCCAAGGGAAGGTTTAGGGGCTGGGAAGCGGGTGCACTTCACAGCCAAGATGGCAGTTCTGGACTGCACGCAGACACTGCAGTGGCAGGTCTGAGACACACTTTACAAGCTGCTTCTGTGGGTGGCACAAACCAGTGCTGTAGGCCCACCAGCAGCATTCCGTTTACCAGCCCTGGGCACACACCGGCCACGCTACTAGGGACTAACAGGTAAACTGAATAAGCCAATCATGGATGTACCGATTCATATGTCATCTTTACAAAGGGAGCATTCGCGCTGTGGCACTGAATGGCAGCGGCACAGCGCCCAGAGCATCTATAACCAGCAAAAACAGAGGAGACACAGCGAAAAAAGGAAGGGAGACTCACGCCAATGGTGCCAGGTCTAACACGCATCCCCTCCAGCTGAAATGTGGGGAGAACTACCCATCCCCTTGGAAGTTCTCTTCACTAAGGCGTAAAAATCTGGACAGACCATCAGCATTGGCGTGTTCTGTACCAGGGCGATGTTCCACCGTAAAGTCCATACCCTGTAGGGAAATGGACCACCTTAACAACTTGGGATTCTCACCCCTCATCTGCATCAACCATCTGAGGGGCCTGTGGTCTGTCTGAACCCGGAAGTGAGTCCCAAAAAGGTATGGTCTCAGCTTCTTCAGTGCCCAGACCACAGCAAATGCCTCATGCTCAATTGCACTCCACTTCTGTTCCCGTGGAAGTAACCTCCTACTGATGAAGGCTACGGGTTGGTCTAGTCCCTCCTCATTCATCTGTGACAGAACAGCCCCCACCCCATGCTCTGAAGCGTCTGTCTGGATAAATTCCTTAGCAAAGTTGGGCGCCAGGAGCACGGGCGCTGTACACATGGCAGTTTTGAGGGCATCAAAAGCTTTCTGACAGGTGTCAGTCCAGTTCACAATCTTGGGCTGCTTCTTGGAAGTCAGCTCAGTCAAGGGGGCAACGATGCTGCCATACCCCTTGACAAACCTCCTGTAATAACCCGTGAGTCCTAAGAAGGCCCTCACCTGGGTCTGGGTCCTTGGGGGCTCCCACGCCAGGATGGTTTCAATCTTGGGCTGTAGAGGTGCCACCTGGCCACTCCCTACCTGGTGTCCTAAGTACACCACCGAACCCTGCCCAATCTGGCACTTACTGGCCTTGATTGTGAGGCCTGCTCGGCGCAGTGCCATCAACACTTCCCAGAGGTGGTGTAAGTGGTCCTCCCACGAGGAACTGAATACTGCAATGTCATCCAGGTAGGCGGCACTGAAATCCTCCAGCCCAGCCAACACCTGATTGACCAACCTCTGGAAGGTGGCAGGGGCATTCTTCATTCCAAAGGGCATCACACGGAACTGGTAGTGCCCATCTGGGGTGGAGAATGCTGACCTCTCCTTTGCCCCATCAGTTAAGGCGATCTGCCAGTACCCAGACGTTAGATCAAACGTGCTGAGGTACCGGGCAGCCCCTAACCGATCTATGAGCTCATCAGCTCTGGGGATGGGGTGCGCGTCGGTCCTCGTGACCGAATTGAGACCTCGATAGTCCACACAGAACCTAAGTTCTGGAGTGTCACCAGGCGCTGCAGCTTTTGGTACCAAGACCACGGGGCTGGACCAGGGGCTGCTAGAGGACTCAATCGCCCCTAGAGCAAACATTTTGGAGACCTCCTCCTTGATGTAGGCCCTTACCCGGTCAGTCACTCGGTAAGCCTTGTGCTTGACAGGAGGACTGTCCCCGGTGTCCACCTCATGGACGCACCAGTCAGTGACACCAGGCACCAGGGAAAATAAATCAGGGAATTGCCCCAACAGCTGGCGGCAATCTAACTGTTGCTCAGGGGTCAGTGTGGTGGAGAGGACCACACCCTCCACTGACCCATCCTTTTCTCCTGCACACAGGAGGTCAGGAAGAGGCTCACTTTCCTCCTCCATCCCTGCATCTGTGGCAAGGAGCATGCCCACTTCAGACCTCTCAAAGTGGGGCTTCAGGCGATTCACATGCAGGACCCGCAGGGGGTTCCTGGGAGAGTTAAAGTCCACCAAATAGGTAACTTGACTTTTGCGCTCCACCACCTCAAAGGGACCGGTCCACTTATCTTGGAGCGCACAAGGCTCAACTGGGGCCAGTACCCAAACCTTCTGACCAGGTTGAAATTCGACCAGAGTGGCATTCTGGTCGTGCCAACGTTTCATCTCCTCCTGGCTGGCTTCCAGATTTGCCTCAGCAATTTTTCTGAAACGCCTAGTTTGGTTCCTGAAGGCCAGGATGTAGCTAAATACATCCTGGGGAGGTTTCCTGGGAGATTGCTCCCAGCCTTCCTTGACCAAACTCAGAGGTCCTCTTACCGGATGGCCATAGAGCAGTTCAAAGGGACTGAACCCTAAGGACTTCTGTGGCACTTCACGGTATGCAAACAACAGGCATGGCAAGAGGACGTCCCACTTACGCCTCAGGGGCTCTTCTAGGCCCATGATCATGCCCTTCAAGGTCCGGTTGAATCTCTCAACCAGACCGTTACCCTGGGGGTGGTAAGGAGTGGTGAACTTGTAAGTCACCCCACACTCCTTCCACAGGGACTTCATATACTGAGAGATGAAGTTGGTCCCCCTGTCGCTCACCACCTCTCTGGGGAACCCCACACGGGAGAAGATCCCCATCAGTGCACGTCCCACCACGGGGGCCGTCACTGTCCTGAGCGGGATGGCTTCAGGGTACCGGGTGGCATGGTCCACCAAGACCAGGATGTACCTGTTGCCCATGGCTGTCTTGGGGTCCAGAGGCCCCACAATGTCGATGCCCACTCGCTCGAATGGGGTGCTAACAACTGGGAAGGGTTGGAGTGGGGCTTTGATCTTCCCCCCACTCTTCCCACTTGCCTGGCAAGTCTCACGGGTCCTACAATACGTATCTGAACTCTTGCGCATCTGGGGCCAATAAAAGTGGGTGACCAGCCTTTCAAAGGTCTTAGTCTGCCCCAGATGTCCTGCCAATGGGATGTCATGAGCCAACCCCAGTAGGAAGGTTCTGAAGCACTCGGGTACCACCAGCACACGGGCTGACCCCGGTTCAGCAACCTTAGGCTCGCTATACAGGAGACTGTTCTCCCAATAAATCAGATGTGAACCGGACACATCACCTGCTGCCTGGGCTGCAGCCTGTTGCCGCATACCCTCAAGAGAGGGGCAAGTTCTCTGCTGTTCACAAAACTCCTCCCTGGTGGGCCCCCCTTCCTGCTGCCACTGGGTCAGCTCAGGCAGGTCCCCCAGGTCGGTACTCTGCTCCCTGGTAGGCTCCAGGGCATCCCCCTCAGGGTCTGCTCCCTCCTGGGCCGTGGGAACCAAGGGGGCCGGTTTCCCGCGCCCCCTGCCCCCTCCCTCTAAGGCAGGGACATGGGCCATATTCTCAGGCTCCAGGTCTCTCTCAATACTCTCTTTGGCTGCCATGGACCGAGTGGTAGCACATGCCCACTCAGGCAGTCCCAACATTTGCAAGTGAGCTCTCTTCTCCACCGTAGCCCACGGGGAGTTCTCCAAATCATTGCCCAACAGACAGTCCACAGGCATGGCGGGCCTCACAGCTACCTGAAGAGTTCCTGAGACCCCCCCCCCCACTCAAAGGGAACCTGAGCCACCTCACAGTGGCTCTCTGTGTTGTCTGCAGACACTACTGGGTAGAATGCATGGGGCACAACCTGCTCTTTGGACACCAACCGGGAGCTGACAGCAGTTACACTGGCTCCTGTGTCCCTCAGAGCCTCCACTCTATGGCCATTGATGGTTACCTACTGCCTGTATTTTTTAGTGTTATCAGGCAGTGCAGGCTTAGGAACCATTTCAAAGTCTCCTAGTGAGACAAGGGTCAACTCTACGGGGTCCCACCCACCGGGGGCACCCATCTCCTCCTCCCCCAGGGCTACACTAGCAAGCTGGCGGGGCGGTGCACGGGGTGGTGCAGGAGTATCCTTTTGGGGACACTGGGGGTCAAAGTATCTGTGGCCCACCTGGCCACACTTAAAACAAGTAGGGGGCCTCCTTGGAACAGGATTACCTGTTGAAGGCACTGGCTTCTTATCTGGGGGAGGCTGGGATACCACTGCCTGGTTCCCTTGGGAATTATCTTGGGGCCCTCGGTGGAACTCCCTTGGTTTACCCCTGTCCCCCCCACCTCTCTGCTGGGGACCCTGCCCACCTTTGGCGAAGTCTCCCACTGGACCCTTGCGAACCCGGGTGCTCACCCAGCGGTCCGCCTCCTCAGCAAGCTTCCTAGGGTTAGTCAGCTTGCAATCTATCAGATGCTGGCGTAGCTCAGGAAAACAGTTACTAGAAAAATGCTCCCATGCAATCAAGTCATACAGTTGCTCAAAAGTTTCTACTTTGCTGCCTTTTACCCAGCGCTCCATTGCTCTGCCAAAAAAAGACACATATTCTACCCACGTGGTACCCTCTATCTTCTTGCAAGTTCTAAATCTCTGCCTGTACATTTCAGGGGTCAAACCATAGCGGGTAATCAAAGCTTCCTTCATGTGGGCATAAATCATTCTACTTTCTGGGGGTAGGTCCAACAAGGTATCCCTCCCTTCACTCACAAAGCGTCCCCACAACCCCGCTCCCCAATCCTTCTCAGGGACCCGGTGGGACACCATAGCTAATTCATAAGCGGCAAACCATTGCCCAATATCCTCACTTTTATGAAAATCCTTAATAACCTCTTTAGGTATATACACTCTACTCTCATTATGCACTACCGGTATGCTGCCACCAGAGGGGGAGATCTCAATACTCTTGGCCTTAATCTCTAACTCCCTCAAAATTCTCTCATGTTCAAATTTCATCTTCATTATCTCAACTTCCAACTTCTTATTCTCTAGGTCTCTCTGACCTTCCAATTTAAGCTTAGCCATCTCCATATTATGCCGCCTATCTCTCTCCCTGTCCTCCATCTCTTCTGGAGTCAGGCCCCTTGAGGACACACTAGTGCCCGGGCTGGAAACTGCTTTATCCCCTACCAAATCTACAATTTCCTCCTGCCGCTCTCCTGCATCCTCTCCTCCCTCCACAGGCTCTTCTACATTCTTTGGGGCATCCCTGGCTTCTAACCAGGCCTTCAGCGCCTTGTAATACTCTTCCCTTTTAGTGAGACCTGTGATAGGGACTGTGAAGCGTTTGCAAAAATATTTGAGCTGCTTGGCATTGTAGGTGTCTAATTTCTCTTCTTCCCAGGAGAGATCCTCAGAGGCATTGGATCTGGGCTTGGCCATTGTAATAATAACTGGCAATATCGATCAAAAATAGAATCAAAAATCTCAAAAACGTACGTGGTTGTGTTATGGTCTGCACTCACTAGTAGTGTACACTATAATTACTGTATGCAATCATAAATGCAAGTCCAGATCCTCACCTCTGACCACCAATGTTAGAAATGGGGGTCTCTAGTTGGCAATGGCTGGCCACTGTCCAAGTAGGGACCCTTCTTCCTAAGTCAGAGTAAGCAGCCTACACCCTTTGACAACCCCTGCTCAACCCTGTGGTAACGTAGCACGAGCAGCTAGGCTTATCTCAGAGGCAGTGTGTGAAGCATTTATGACCATACACAGTAATATAATGAGGAACACTACAAATGGACACCACTCAAGTAGTTATGAAAAATAGGTATTTTTATATAGACTTAATCACAAGACCAATAACAGTAAAAATCCACAATACTATAAAAATATAATTACTTTAGAAATGCTGCAAGGAAAAATAGTTCAGGATGCACAAAATGTGATTTAGTTCAAGGCAGTGGTCTCTGCGACCCTTTTACTCACAAAGTATCTGGTTCCTGGGGCAAAGCAACAAAAATGTCGCTAAGGCGTTGTAGCGTTAAACTTCCTCACGCTAACCAGCGATGCGTTGAATCCTTACCGCAAGGGAGGATGATGCGCTGGGTTGCGGGCAGGACAAAGCGACAAACTTCCTCACGCTAAGCCGGTGATGCGATGAAATCCTTGCCGCGAAGGGAGGATGATGCACCGAGTCTGTTGCGTGTGCGATCTTGCTGCGTTGACAAAGATGGCGCTCCGCGAGGAAGCGACGATCTGGATTCGATGTGGGGAAAATGGCGAATGCTCGGCGTCCGCGCTGCGATGATCCTGTTGCGATGATTTCGGATAGCGGGCGTTTTCAGGCCCGCAGACAGGTGCTGCGACGATCTTCGGGGTTAGCGAGCGCTCGGCGACAGCGGAGCGGCGATTTTCCTCACGCTCACCAGCTGCAGCGGCTCGCTAACGGAGGTTAGCGACGATTTTCAGCGCTCTATTCTCAACAGTAGAAATAGAGGTCCTGGAACATACAGGAGCCTCACCTGCAGATAGTAATCCTCGCTGGGAGGAAACAGGAGGCTGATGGTGGAGTCTGATGTGCCTGAGACTCCAGCAGGAGGCTAGCTCTCTCCTAGCCCTTGGGTAGTTGCTGTAGCAAAAGAAATAAAAGTCCAATCAAAGTTCCTTTCCTCTTCTTGAAGTCCAGTAGTAACAGCTGCAGGCCAGTCCCAGAAACAGCACACAAGCACAAGGACAGTCCTTCTCCTGCAGATTCTTGTAGCCACACGGACAGAGGTTCTTCTTGTTATCCAGGAGCAATACCAATTGTAGGGGTTTGTGCACAAATATTTATACCCCCAAAGTCTTTGTTCTTAGGGGTCCCAGGCCTCTGAACCCAGCCAGAACCAGTTTTGCCCAGCCCTGGAGCACTTTGTTGATCAGGCTGCATCCTTCCTTTCAGAAAGAGGGGGTCTGCCTCAGACGCACAGTGGGAGGTGGAGCCAGCTTTCACCTTGCCAGGCACAGCCCTATTCAAGTGCAGGAGCTACCCCTCCCCTCACACCTAGGCAGGTCGCTCTATTCAACCCAGGTCTGACTCAGCCTGCCCTGTCCCTCCAAAACCAGACAGCCAATACACATAATAGCAGAGCAACTGGAAGGCTTAGGCAAGAAAGTACCTATACTCTAAAAGTGGTAGTTTCAAACCCAGAATATAAAAATAACCTTCACTAAAAGATTTATTTGAATATTCTGAGCTCCGGCATACTAGATTCGTTTTTCTACCATGTTCTGTGGGTCAGTTAGGACTATAGGATGTAATAGCCCAGACCTCCCATTCTGGCCTATGGAGAACAGGTAGCCTTACAGTAGTGATGAACGAAATTGGGTGTAATTCACTACTAGGACATGCTACATACAACAGGGCATGTCCTACCTTACACATACAATGCGCCCTATCATAAGGGGGGCTTACATGATGCCAAGGGAAGGTTTAGGGGCTGGGAAGCGGGTGCACTTAACAGCCAAGATGGCAGTTCTGGACTGCACGCAGACACTGCAGTGGCAGGTCTTAGACACACTTTACAAGCTGCGTCTGTGGGTGGCACAAACCAGTGCTGCAGGCCCACCAGCAGCATTCGGTTTACCAGCCCTGGGCACACACCGGCCACGCTACTAGGGACTAACAGGTAAACTGAATAAGCCAATCATGGATGTACCAATTCATATGTCATCTTTACAAAGGGAGCATTCGCGCTGTGGCACTGAATGGCAGCGGCACAGCGCCCAGAGCATCTATAACCAGCAAAAACAGAGGAGGCACAGCGAAAAAAGGAAGGGAGACTCATGCCAATGGTGCCAGGTCTAACATGCACCCAACACATTCTTGATTCTTTTTTCACATCTTTAAATACATTAACTGTGGGTACACCCATGCCCCTTGTTTGGTTAGACCATTTTATGGTACTCTTTCTTTTAAAAAAAATTAAAATTAGTGAAGGGACATGCACATTTCAACCTGAACTGCCGAAGATGCACACTAAGTCATGGTATAAAGTGACCAAGGAGACTCTAGCTACAGCATTAAGCACCACTTCTTACAATCCCTTTCAGCTGAGCAGTCAAGGTGCTTTAGCTTTTAACAACTGGATTTTTGGATCTCTTGATAAATAGATCCTGTCCGACATACAAAATCTAACAGGAGAAAGCCATCTGCACCCTGGTTTCTGAGAATAGATAAGGTCATTATAAAGGTCTTAAATGGTTGTGGAGAAAAGATTACTGTTCGGTAGCTAAAGAAATGATCAAACGGCTATCAAGAAATCCCAAGCTGCCTTTAATACCACTAGAATGGAGGGTGCTAGAAATTCTACTGAGGAGATGTTTACATTCTTAATTAGCCTTACTTATTCTATTGTTTGTTTTAACTCCACTAGTGACTTCCTGGAACTGTGTGCCAATTTGGCACAGTTCTTTCAGCAGAAGATCCATCAGATCTGGTCTAATTTCGATCCTGCTGACTATTGTTACTCCCAGGACTCCGGCTATTGAGATTATTACATCCCAGCCAGGATTTGTCTGAATTTGAGCCAGTGGCCATTGAAGGGTTAAGTACCTTGTTATTTGTTATTAACTCTTGCTCGTGGCCCAGTCCTTGTCCTCCATGGGTATTGGCTATGGCTAAGATCTGATGGCGCCTCATCTTTTAGACATTTCCAACTTGCCTCTCACCATGGCATAAATTCCTGTTTGCTACAAGCATGCACTAATCATTCCTTTTCCCCAAAAAACCTTGGTAAACCTTAGTGTCCTCTCTAATTTTAGACGAATATCTTATTATTGTCAATTCAAACCAAACTAATACAAAGAAAAATATTTGCAAGCTAACCAGCTCCTAGATGAAACTCAGTCTGACTTTAGTGTACTTTGTAGTACAGAGACCATGTTCTTAGCTGGAGTTGATGAACTCAGAACCACCTTAGACCAGGGCGGATCTGCCACCCTGCTCCATCTAGTTCTCTCTACAGCTTTCAACACGGACTCTCACTCTGTACTTATTCAGTGTCTCCGAAATGTTGGCGTGTGTGTTCTGACTTTAGGAAGGCTCAAATTTAGTTTGACCTAGTGATCTGTGTATTTTAACCCTTGTTCGTTTGCGCAATTTGATCTTTCCATGTGGCATTCCACAAGGAAGTGCCCTTAGTCCTACACTGTGTAATATATACATCACCTCTCTTGCAGATGTAACTCGATCTTATTGCTTCTGTTAGGTGCCCTATGATGATGTTACCTAGATCACCGTCTCCATTTCAGTCAACTTTGGTGAAGTACAAATGTATTTTGCGGCCTGTATGGTGGCTGCGGCAGAGTGGATGAACCACAATTTTGTGTAATTGAATTCTGATAAGATAGAGATCCTACTTTCGGGCTCTTTGGTGTTCCAACTAGTAGCCTTCAGTGTTAGATCCTATTCCCACCCCTACATCTTGCACTAGAAACCTAGGTGTTCTGTTCATCTCCAGTTTATCATTTACCCCTCAGATCGCTGCAGTGGCTTTCAAATGTTTGGGTTTGCTGAGGTCTGTTTGCAAAGTTCTTCCTTATCTTCCCCTGTCAGTTTGAAAAACAGTAGTCCATGTTTTAATTACTTCATGCCTGGCCCACACAAATTCTTTATAGCTTGTTCTTCATGCCAGTCTCATACATAGGATTTAACTTGTTCAGAAGGATGTTTGAGTGATATTCAACCTTCCTGCGCTACTTTGGCTTTGGATGCAACAAAGATGTACCACCAAGGCCTTGTGCATGGTCTAGAAAGCAAAAAAAAGTGAAGACACTATTTTAAGAAAAGGTCCTTGCATGTGCGTGCTCTTCGTTCCTCTTGCGGGTTCGTACTGTCAAGAGAAGTTGTATTGGTGGTTTATAATTTTTCATATACCTGCAACGATCTGGGACTTGTTTCCGTTTTCTCTGACTGTCCCTACTTATCTTTCTTTTAGAAAAATACATAAGACCTGGCTTTTTCAATGTTCATAATCCCATGCCCTGCTCACTGTTTTCCTTTTTAATACCTGGACACCCCTTGCTGGGGTAGCAGTTTGTTCCTTATACGCATTATTCATTCATTCATATAGCAGAGCATCCTGGCAGCAAATGGCAGCTGCCAGGCCCTTTTTTTCACAAAAAGCAACCACTATTGAATTGGCGAAATACCAGATTCAGAGTAGTGGAAAGATGTTGTTCAACTATCTACTTGACAGGTGGAATATCAAAGATATTGAAGTAAAAGCCTCACTCACGTAATAGTGACATGCTTCATCATAGGCAATTACTCCACACCCAGAGAAGATGGTACTCTCTGGGCGGACTCAACCAAAGATATACTGGGAGTTCCTAGATAAATGAACCACTGGTTAGGCAGGGAACCAGATCAGATTAAAAATACCTATGAGTGTACCCTATTTTAAATTATTTATTATTGGGCACTCATGATATCAGTAAAAACTTATTGTCGGGGTTTCTTTGAACTCGATTTGTTCAATTGTACCCGCTACCGTATGCCAACATGTTTCGGCCCGTCTTGTAGCCCAATCGGGTCTTGGGGCCTTCGTCAGGGCGATATCTTTCTTTTCCTTATGCTATAAGGTCCCTGCGATTAAGCTGTACATGTGCTTACATGCAACTCATTCGTACGTGAGGCCTAATGCACTCACCTGTCCGTATGTGCCTTCCGACTTCAGTAGAATTTTTCTATTGGACATGGGACACAAAGTTAACATGTGTTTCTTTGACGACACAACAACATGAATCTATCTACAGCCCGTCTTGTGCTCGTAGTCGTTGGTTCTTAGTTGTAGTGATGGTGTACCACCTGACTATGTGCTCTCTATGTTAGGGCTTAGTGTAATACATTAATCATTCCAGTTTGCTCACCGCCACATCACATCCACATCTATACACCACACAACGTGATCATCATACTGCTTGTGATTGACTATGAGTGAAAAGGATTGTGGCTATAATGTATTTTCTAGTCATCAATCCTATAGCTCTCTATTCAGGCACCCATTCCCTTGTTGTGTTGTTTATTCATTTCTTAAATATATCACCATGCATAGTGATCATGTATATCTCTTTCATCCAGTCGATTATTCAGAACTTCCGGCGCTCACCTACTGCCCTGTGCCTACTGGCATCA
This sequence comes from Triturus cristatus, assembly GCF_964204655.1. Classification (NCBI taxonomy): domain Eukaryota; kingdom Metazoa; phylum Chordata; class Amphibia; order Caudata; family Salamandridae; genus Triturus; species Triturus cristatus. Next base: position 1,620,493,475 of record NC_140589.1, on the reverse strand, counting down.
TGCAGATCTCGTGTGTTAGGTGCAGTCCTGTAGTCAAACACTGCATCAGAGATAAATAAAGGCAACTATTAGCACGTTCAAAACCGATCTAATGATAAACATCTCGTTCTCTACAAGATTCTAGTTCACGGAACCTTATTACCGCGTTACTATCTTTTTACGGTTTAGGGAAATATATTCAGGGACGTATTTATTCTTATTTCGCTTCCGTGCCAGTATTCCTGCTTAGTTCTTCAAATCCTGTGTTGCAGGGTGAACTTTCCCCCTATTTGTATATGTTTTGTTTGCTGTCCCTTTTGTTATAGCTAGTCTTTTTTTGAAATTATTTAAACAGAACAATTTGGAACCATTGGTAAGCTCTACATGCGTCTCTGCTATCAACACAAATCATACGCGATAACAGGCGTCTGAATAACAAAGTGTACCCTCGCTGTCACTTACTTCATCAAGGACCCTGCACCGCCGTTGCACCTAGTCAACCACACCGTCTGCCGTCGGGGATGTGAGTACGGCGGTGTCGGCTTTTAACCGGAGGTGCACGAGCCTGATTGGAGGGCGGTTCTGACCCAATTCTCTAACGTCACGCAACGTAATCACAGCTGTTCACACTTTTACGAGGCTGAACTACAAGACTTGTGGGAAATGTAGTTTATTTATGTCTGGTGCGCCGTGTTCGATCCCCCTCACAGCGAAGGATTTGTTAGTTACAATTTTGAGGAGTATTTCGTTGATCCCTCGTGTAGTTATTTTAATGATAATCGCTTGAAGTGTGTAGAGTTGCTATTTCGCCATTATCTTTGCGGAAATAGCGTGTCTCACCTCACGACCAGTGTTAGTGGGTATGGTGTAGGCAGCCCCACTTGAGTTTCGTATATCTGCTAACGGCAGGTCATTCTAATCAGTGGATTTATCTAGTTGACTGCACGTTTGTTACCTAATTCCGACTTTCATGGTGTTATCCCCTTGTGTTCCTAAATTATATATATCGAGGACTAATGTTACACCCCAATCTTTTGTTGTTATATATGTCGGAGGTTTTGTTGTCTTTCCAGGACTATGCCTCTTGTCTTTTGCTCCTGTTTACCATGTTTTAGGGATATGTATACTTTGTGGCCCAATCTAAATTAAACCTTCCCGCGGAATTTTCTTCTTATTTCCTGTTGTTGTTTTAAACGGGCAATAGATCTACTTGTGATTGCCATATTCAGAGATATGTAGGCTATGTGGCAAAGCTACGTCATAGAGCACCATGGAATTTCCTCGTTCAGTCCTGATGTTGTGCTTGACAAGCGATAGATCCACCTTTGCTCTAGTTTTAGCAATTGTTTTTCGTTGCAGCTGTCTGGTAGTCGCTCAATTACAGTCCAAGTAAAGTCATCTTCACTGTGTTTCTGCGTTTGAAAATGTCTCATCATTTTTGTGATGGTTTTACCGCACCTAAATGTACTGCGGTGCTCATTGATCCTGATCTTGACCTTACGTGTGGTCATCCCAATGTATATTTTATTGCAGATGCACGTCATTAGGTAAACCACATTGTGGCTGTTGCAATTGCTGAAGGACCTTTGTTCCCATGGTGTTTTAAGGCCCACGTCGATTGTTTTGCTCTGTGTTGTTAATTTGCATACACTACATGATCCGCACGGGTAGTGTCCGGTTACCTCTGGTAGATTCCAGAGTGTGCTCTGTTGGCCTGTTCTGCCTTGTTTCTTTTTTGGTCTGGTATGTACAACAGAGTCTTTGATGGATTTACCTCTCTTAAATGCAAATAGTGGTTTCTCTAGTTTAAGACCCCCAGAGTTCAGTGTTCTCCAATGTCGTAGAACTATGTTCTTTACACTGTTGGAATCTGTTCCGAATGTGGTTACGCATACCAGTTTTTTGTCATCCAGTTTCCTTTTTGGTTCCAAAAGCCCTTCTCTGTTGCAGTTTTTTGCCCTTTTATATGCTTGTTTAATCAGTTTTGTAGGGTAGCACTTTGTCTGCAATTTCTGTGTTAATTTTTTGGCGTGAATTTCATAATTTGCTTTTTCCGTACAATTTCTCCTTAGTCGTAGGAATTGGCCTACTGGCAAGTTGCCAGTAGGCCAATTCCTACGACTAAGGAGAAATTGTACGGAAAAAGCAAATTATGAAATTCACGCCAAAAAATTAACACAGAAATTGCAGACAAAGTGCTACCCTACAAAACTGATTAAACAAGCATATAAAAGGGCAAAAAACTGCAACAGAGAAGGGCTTTTGGAACCAAAAAGGAAACTGGATGACAAAAAACTGGTATGCGTAACCACATTCGGAACAGATTCCAACAGTGTAAAGAACATAGTTCTACGACATTGGAGAACACTGAACTCTGGGGGTCTTAAACTAGAGAAACCACTATTTGCATTTAAGAGAGGTAAATCCATCAAAGACTCTGTTGTACATACCAGACCAAAAAAGAAACAAGGCAGAACAGGCCAACAGAGCACACTCTGGAATCTACCAGAGGTAACCGGACACTACCCGTGCGGATCATGTAGTGTATGCAAATTAACAACACAGAGCAAAACAATCGACGTGGGCCTTAAAACACCATGGGAACAAAGGTCCTTCAGCAATTGCAACAGCCACAATGTGGTTTACCTAATGACGTGCATCTGCAATAAAATATACATTGGGATGACCACACGTAAGGTCAAGATCAGGATCAATGAGCACCGCAGTACATTTAGGTGCGGTAAAACCATCACAAAAATGATGAGACATTTTCAAACGCAGAAACACAGTGAAGATGACTTTACTTGGACTGTAATTGAGCGACTACCAGACAGCTGCAACGAAAAACAATTGCTAAAACTAGAGCAAAGGTGGATCTATCGCTTGTCAAGCACAACATCAGGACTGAACGAGGAAATTCCATGGTGCTCTATGACGTAGCTTTGCCACATAGCCTACATATCTCTGAATATGGCAATCACAAGTAGATCTATTGCCCGTTTAAAACAACAACAGGAAATAAGAAGAAAATTCCGCGGGAAGGTTTAATTTAGATTGGGCCACAAAGTATACATATCCCTAAAACATGGTAAACAGGAGCAAAAGACAAGAGGCATAGTCCTGGAAAGACAACAAAACCTCCGACATATATAACAACAAAAGATTGGGGTGTAACATTAGTCCTCGATATATATAATTTGGGAACACAAGGGGATAACACCATGAAAGTCGGAATTAGGTAACAAACGTGCAGTCAACTAGATAAATCCACTGATTAGAATGACCTGCCGTTAGCAGATATACGAAACTCAAGTGGGGCTGCCTACACCATACCCACTAACACTGGTCGTGAGGTGAGACACGCTATTTCCGCAAAGATAATGGCGAAATAGCAACTCTACACACTTCAAGCGATTATCATTAAAATAACTACACGAGGGATCAACGAAATACTCCTCAAAATTGTAACTAACAAATCCTTCGCTGTGAGGGGGATCGAACACGGCGCACCAGACATAAATAAACTACATTTCCCACAAGTCTTGTAGTTCAGCCTCGTAAAAGTGTGAACAGCTGTGATTACGTTGCGTGACGTTAGAGAATTGGGTCAGAACCGCCCTCCAATCAGGCTCGTGCACCTCCGGTTAAAAGCCGACACCGCCGTACTCACATCCCCGACGGCAGACGGTGTGGTTGACTAGGTGCAACGGCGGTGCAGGGTCCTTGATGAAGTAAGTGACAGCGAGGGTACACTTTGTTATTCAGACGCCTGTTATCGCGTATGATTTGTGTTGATAGCAGAGACGCATGTAGAGCTTACCAATGGTTCCAAATTGTTCTGTTTAAATAATTTCAAAAAAAGACTAGCTATAACAAAAGGGACAGCAAACAAAACATATACAAATAGGGGGAAAGTTCACCCTGCAACACAGGATTTGAAGAACTAAGCAGGAATACTGGCACGGAAGCGAAATAAGAATAAATACGTCCCTGAATATATTTCCCTAAACCGTAAAAAGATAGTAACGCGGTAATAAGGTTCCGTGAACTAGAATCTTGTAGAGAACGAGATGTTTATCATTAGATCGGTTTTGAACGTGCTAATAGTTGCCTTTATTTATCTCTGATGCAGTGTTTGACTACAGGACTGCACCTAACACACGAGATCTGCATGATGCCAGTAGGCACAGGGCAGTAGGTGAGCGCCGGAAGTTCTGAATAATCGACTGGATGAAAGAGATATACATGATCACTATGCATGGTGATATATTTAAGAAATGAATAAACAACACAACAAGGGAATGGGTGCCTGAATAGAGAGCTATAGGATTGATGACTAGAAAATACATTATAGCCACAATCCTTTTCACTCATAGTCAATCACAAGCAGTATGATGATCACGTTGTGTGGTGTATAGATGTGGATGTGATGTGGCGGTGAGCAAACTGGAATGATTAATGTATTACACTAAGCCCTAACATAGAGAGCACATAGTCAGGTGGTACACCATCACTACAACTAAGAACCAACGACTACGAGCACAAGACGGGCTGTAGATAGATTCATGTTGTTGTGTCGTCAAAGAAACACATGTTAACTTTGTGTCCCATGTCCAATAGAAAAATTCTACTGAAGTCGGAAGGCACATACGGACAGGTGAGTGCATTAGGCCTCACGTACGAATGAGTTGCATGTAAGCACATGTACAGCTTAATCGCAGGGACCTTATAGCATAAGGAAAAGAAAGATATCGCCCTGACGAAGGCCCCAAGACCCGATTGGGCTACAAGACGGGCCGAAACATGTTGGCATACGGTAGCGGGTACAATTGAACAAATCGAGTTCAAAGAAACCCCGACAATAAGTTTTTACTGATATCATGAGTGCCCAATAATAAATAATTTAAAATAGGGTACACTCATAGGTATTTTTAATCTGATCTGGTTCCCTGCCTAACCAGTGGTTCATTTATCTAGGAACTCCCAGTATATCTTTGGTTGAGTCCGCCCAGAGAGTACCATCTTCTCTGGGTGTGGAGTAATTGCCTATGATGAAGCATGTCACTATTACGTGAGTGAGGCTTTTACTTCAATATCTTTGATATTCCACCTGTCAAGTAGATAGTTGAACAACATCTTTCCACTACTCTGAATCTGGTATTTCGCCAATTCAATAGTGGTTGCTTTTTGTGAAAAAAAGTTACTCAGGGAGAACGCAACCACGTTGTTTATTCTCTCCCTCTCTGTTTGTGATAAAAGAGCTGCCAGGCCCTCCCACCCAAAGAAATAAAGAAAAGACTGCAGAAGGTGGTGGACAAGTGGGGAGTTTAGGTTGGGGAAGCAAACGCGAGTGGTGGGGCAGCGAGAGGGCAATATAGGCGCACAAAAGCACTTTAGGCAATGTGGAATCTCCTGGCAGCAAAAGGCAGCTGCTTGGCCCTCACAAGAAAATTGCCATTAGCACAAGGGACAGGGAAACAACAGAGAAGTGGATTGGTGGGATGGAGACTAAAGGGCACGTAAAGAGCATGATGGTTATATGAGGGGAGAGAGCAGCACAACAAGAGGGAGAGCAAGGAACCGCATGAACTCTCATGACATGTTTAAAGAAAAAAAGTAGTTTCCTAAATGTGAGGAGGGGAAGGATAAAAGCCGGCCAATCAAAAGATAGTCAAGACGCTATGATCCAGGGAGGAACAAACACCAAAAAAGCAAACCAATTCTTTTTGGTATGGTCCACAAGAGGCTTTCACCCACAGGCAGCTATCTGGTAGGTGGGACTTAGAAATGGATGTAATGCTTTAGCACCAGTGTTATTGCTTTTGCAATTAGAAATGATGGGCATAACTGTAGTGCCACTCCATACCAGATATTGTCTTTTGTACCATGGTTGAAATGTCAGAAATATATTGTGAACCTTTGGAAAAATATAAATAAAAAGGAAATAATTATACCTGAAGGGGAAAATTTAAACCTCTACTTCCTTGGAAGGTAGCAATTAACCATCAACAGATTGACAACACAGTTTAATTCAATTGTTTAACAAAAACGAGTAAACTTATTAAGCTTTCATGCTGAAGGCAATTAAAGATACATTGGGGCTCCCAAACGGCGCAGTGAAAGTGAGATTAGTGAGTATAAAATGCGCTGGTGCTATACATTCTATATACATGAATAATGACCGAATGAGGATGGAAAAATGTGGCAGATCTGTTGCTTATACGTTAAATTTTGCAATGTAGGTTTTAGCAAAGATCAGAACACTGGAATGTTGAGAGCTCCATTGAAGACCATGGAATGACGCTGGGCTTATAATGACTGGTATATGCATTCTGCTCCAACATTCCTATTTTTGTCTTTGTTTTCCCTTTTTAATTTAGAACATTCTCTTCTTAGTGGGTGGCATTTTCTAATAGCCTTCTAGCCCTTCTGCCGCAGGCTATGCCAGTTGTTAAAGGGCCTCTCCCTCGTTATAGACCCTCTCCTCCCGCTCAGACCTAGAACTCGGATTCAGGGCCTTTAACAACTGGTATTGCCCTCAGCAGCAGACTATAAGGCTATAGATAAATGTGTTTGCTTATTTTAAAAAACATGGAGCACACCGATTTTGAACTGTTTTTGATGAATCTGTAATAATAAATGTAGCAAACTGGTGTGCTTAGAACATAGTCGCAACTTTCACACTTTAACAGTTGTTAAGATCTATTTGGTTTTTATGTAAAGAAAGTGTGGCGAACTTCCTTTCAGGACACCTAAAGATGTCCTAGAATGGTAGGGTGATGGGGGTTCCTCACTAGAGTGTTGGCCACCAGGGCTGAGCTACATGTTACATTTGCTCCTGGCGGGGTCATTCAGGTTTCTATCTAACTCAGAATAAACCCTCTCCTGATAAAGATGCATATCTGTGCATTACTGTAACACATCTTGCATAAAAGCATACTGCAAAAATAGAGCTAATTTCTTTGCACCAGTGCAAACTTTACATAATTTGTTTTAAATTGTTTCTATGTTGTATGTTGTTTTATTGTTGCAATCTTTCCACAGCATCGCTAGAAGTGGTAGAAGAGCCAGACTATATAAAGTTCATCCTCTAACTCTATTATTATTTATGTTCAATTGAACAAAATAATGCATTGTTTTAAAGGGATCCACCTATTCTATAACTGCATTAGCCAACAAGGGCTATTTACATAGAGGGCTGAGCAAAATATTTCTTGACTGTGTTATGCAGATATTAGTCATGGCGTGAAAACCCAAATTTTCCTAGAGTTTCACAGATTGCTGCTAAATTACCCAGGAAAGTGTGGGACAGTTTGTGAGGTCCGCACAAGGCATGTTCTGAATGGCTACTAGCAGATTGGCACCTACCAGAAGGGACATACAACATAGCACTCTTCTGATGGGTCGAAAGGGTGGCCAAGCACATCGATGAAAGAAGATCAATCTGATTGCCCCCCTTTTCAACCTATCAGAATAGATCCCTGTTTGACAACCATTTTGATTGGCTGCTGGCAGTTTAATAGAATTTCCATTGGAAGCACTCAACTTCGTACTCCAGAAGAGCACGGGCATTCCAAACATAGTCATGCTTCTGGACTTGGGCTAAAAACCCACCCCTCTCTCTAGGCCAACTACAGAAAAGATGTATGTGTTTTTGTTTCTTAATATTGGTCAAACTACAAAAGAAGAGAGAATTATGAATGATTTGCTCTTCACCAAGTTGGAATTCCACAGTTCTCCAATCCCAGCCCTTCTATTGAACTTTATGTAAAATGTGGAAGCAGGTGAATTCTAAGCTTGACGTATACCTCCTGACCAAATTATGTGTGTTAGAAATTTGCCCTTTCTACAGGGTCAGACCAGATTTCTTTTGCATTTTTGCTGCACCATATTTTTGTTGGATATATAGCTCTATGCACTTTAGCCCTGATAACCAGTGGAAAAGTATTTGTGCTCCTACTTTCAAAATGGTAAAATTAATTGACATATTTAACTTCGCTATAAGTGCCTAGTATATGGTATCACAGTGTACCCAGGGCTTGTATGGTAAATGTTACAAATGTTCTGCAGCACCATTGTGCCAACCACTTTAGTGACAATGTAAACATGACCACAGGCCTGCCACCAGTAGCATGGCTGTGCAGGTTTTGTCTGCAAATTCGACCAGGTAAACTAAACTCTTTTGACAGGCCTTCTTTTAAAATATGAATAGGTCACCCCTAAGTAGGCTTTATTGCCCATAGAGCAGGGTGCCTGATTTTTAGAAGTAGGACATGTAAAAGTTTAACCGTAAATATCTCGCTACAGTGAAAAAAGCCCTAAAAGCAATTTTTACTGTAGCAGGGTTGGCTGTTCCATTGGAAAGAATTGGGATGCAATTTTAAGTTTAATGGAGGGTATCTCCACGTATTAAACAGCTATAAATGCATTTTTTGGGCTGTTGAAAATATTTATTGCTAGCATTATTCACTGGAGTGGGATGCAAGATAAATATTTTGGGGAAGATTACTTTTAAAAAGGTACCTTTTACCTGTTCAAAGTCCCTGGAAGCTAAATCTGCATTTTGCTCTCCCTCTTCTGCCAGTTAGTAATTAGCATTTCAATAGGCATGAATGAGGTGTGATCTTGCTCCCAGGACAGGAGTAAAAGAGCTTGGGTGTTGGGAGGTGGTGTTGTGCCCTTGACCGAATGGCCTATGGTTTAGGCCCAAGGACTTGATTAATTCAAAGAGGCCTAACCTATTACAAGCATATGTAGCTCTCACCCAGGCCTGTACCTTTCTTTTGTCCCCATCCCTTTCCTCCCAGGCAGACCGACCTCCATCACAGTGGGTCACCCTTTGACTTTACAGTGTCATAGCTTGTTTGACAGGTTTTCTGAATTTACATCCAACATTTGGGACACACTTCAAAGGAGGGAAACATAATGCCAAGCCTATTTGTGTATATCTGCTGTTTGGTTGCTGAAAGCTCAGCTTTTTTTTACCAGATGTCTGTCTCTGAGTTTGTTGGGGGTGCAGGGATTGCCTAAAACTTGACTATAATTTTAGATGAGGGAGAATACTGGGGTTACCATTGTACGCTCCCCACACACACCTCAAGCCCACAGACCCTAAGTTTATTGTGGCTGAACAGTTCAGCCATCTTGAAAATGACCAACGTGGGTAGGGTTAGCCTTGGGAACCCTTACACCATTGGTTAGGAGTTGCCCTGGGGCCATTCCGACCCATTAGCTTATGCCAGGCATAAATGTGGCACCCCAGGCACCCATTTCAGAACACCCCTGGACATTTCAAACATCAGAAGAGGACTGAACCTGCCTGTCTGAAATCTGGTAGAGCCTAGAACCTAGACCTGCTCTCCCTCATGTACCCAGGACAAAGAAGTAGACTCAAGAGTCATAAGGCTGACCTCCTGTTCCAGCTAAAAGGCTACAGTGAGCTCCAAGAGGTCTCTCCTGCAGCTGACTAGTGGCAACTGGACCTGGGCTGGACTTTGTGTGCCACCCTGTGAGTCTCTAAGTGTCTCCCCTGAGGTCCTGATGGGGCTTTAGAAGTGTACTCCTGTGGTGGATTGGGACTTAAAGGACTAAAGTCAGACGGTAAAATCTCTGACCTGGACAGACCTGTTTAGTGTAGCCAGCCTTAAGCTATATCACAGTCAGCATCATATTGTTTCTAGGTCTTGTTCAACAGCAGCTATTGGCTATCATTCACACTTTGTGTGTCTTGGTGCCATTTTTACTTAGAACTTTAAAAAATCAAATCTCCATATCGCTTTTCAGGATTTTTGTCATTTCCATGCCATTTCATTTATTACATTTTACTTTATTTTTCTTATTCGTTGGGAGATTTTTTGTAATCAGATGTTATTCGTTTTTTTAGTACTGCGTACATAATAAACACATTGCCCTAAATTAAGACTGCCTGCTCTGCACTATCTCTACCAGGGGGTTGAGAGCTCGAGATTATTTAGTGCGTTTTAGTGGTTGATTGTGACAAGGGTTGTGGTTATTACTTAGAAGGGTACGTGCGCTCTCATCTGCATTCTCTGCATTGGCTTCCGGTGGAGGCTCGATTAAAATTCAAAATTTTGACTATCGCCCACAGTGCTCTCTACGGCCGGGGGCCCACCTATCTACAGAGGAGGTTTTCCTTTTATGTCCCTGTGAGACAGTTGCGTTCCTCCTCACAACTGTTTGTTCAGACCCCCCGGTTCAATCGTCAAAGGCTTGGCGGGAGCTCCATTGTTCGGAAAGCTGCTTTGGGATGGAACACCCTCCCGTTGGCCCTACGTAGCATTCAAGATCTTGTGACTTTTAAGAAAAAGCTCAAAACCTTTCTCTTTTAGTTATGTCTTTTGAAGTTCGACCTCCTATAATTTTTGAAACTCCAGACAGAACTGTGTGGGTATTCTCAGACATTCTCAAATTGTGTATTTATCGTGATAATGACCCCAAATACTCTCATATTGTGAGAGGTTGTAAAAGTTTCTCAATATGAAAATATGTTTTCCATGTCGGGATAAAAAAAATGGGGCTTAGAATGTAGACATGTACATTCCACAAATCTGACGATAATCGACCTGCAGAGAACCGCAGGAGTACAGATAGAAAGTGATGGTTTTCTGAGTTTTCAGAACAGACTTTTGGGGATTCTTGAGAAGGAAAAATAGAGTCAGATTCAGAAATATTTTATTTCCTGGAAGTATATTCTTCTAGAAATATTACACACATTTCCTGGTTATAAAAATAGTCAATTTTAGTAACCTAAAACAACAATGCATAGTTGCATCCTTCAGCCACGACTACTTATAAATTATACGATTACAACTATATAAACATTAATATTTTCCCTACCTAGACCCAAAAACAGAGTCACTGTATAAAGGTTGAGGTCGTATATGTAGGACTCCTGGACTTGCTCGTTTGTGTTCCTTAAGCTGCAGGGAGAAGTCACTTCACTCCTTATTCACTCTCCTGGTGCACTTACTCCCGGAATGGATGTTTTTTCTTCCCCAGTTGGAGCACTTACATGAGCACGTTTTGAAATGTCACACGTGAGCTTCTGTACAGCTGTCTGGAAAGGCGCGGACTGATGCCATCCTCTGTAGGGTACTTTTTAGGGGAGCCGTCATTAAAGATAATAGCAAAACAATGCAGAGGTTATGTTGTTCCACAAAATGGCGCATTACAGCCCCTTAATACTTTAGCTGTCGGAAAGTGTTGAGTGCCATTTTTGGACCTACAGATGAATATTCATGAAGTTGTGGCACGCAACGAGGACAAGGATGCACATTTCAGTGCATTGAGGGCAGCAGAGCACTGAAACGGCTTTGTAGAGCACAGTTTAAAGACCACTAGCCGAGGCTCAAAGGATTGTTCTCTGGAAAAGGTTTGTAACCCCCTCCTGCGTATTCTAATTAATGGTGCATGGTTTTTAAATTGTATATATATGTGTGTAGCCTTCTACGTCTAAGGGTTTAGACAGAGTCTTGGATCAAGACTTCTTGCACGAAAGTTGGCTCAACGATTTGAACACTCACGACTGTCATCTGCTATGACCTTCAGGTTGCAAATTCAACCCCATCAAGGTCAGTTCAGCCTTCGACCCCAAGAGAGTGGTAAATTGAGTACAATTAAATTGGGAAATAGTAATACTTGTTATGTACAATGCTAAGAAATGTCAAAACTGTAATGTAAAGTTCCCTATTAAACAAGTAGGAATAGGGCTGTTCTAGTCACGTTTGTGTTATACAGATAATGATGACGTTTTTTGTAGCGCATAATGTCCAAGCATATTGCATGACACACTTTATGAGCCAAAATGTATAGCTGACTACATAACACTACTCTCTTTTTATGCATATATCAGGCTACATGTCTTTAAACACAGCTCTATGATCCTTTTATGTTCAAAACACACTTTATGTGATAAATCTACCATTTCAGTTGTTTATACCATTTACAAAAATCGCATCCTCTTTAGTTTTCATAAGAATGGTGATTTTAGCCAATAAAACTGTGTTTGTCTGAGCTTTGTGTCAGGGCAGCCACTAGACGCCTGATTCACAAAGGTAAGCTTACCATTCTGTGTAAATGTACGATAATTTGCTATTCACAGAGGTATTTTATCAGTAGTAATTTTATGGCTACAGAGTCTCTGCATATAGAAAGATAGGACTGTCCTTCAGACCTATTAGCTTTTCCAAAGCTTGTTTTCAGAACAGTGTTCTGTTCGCAATGGAACCTGATTATTTAAATGTTATAAATACAAGTGACTGAAAGAACTCTTTCAAGACACTAACTTCTTTTCCAATTGCAACTCTACTTTTTTTTTTATTCCTCTGATAGCTTGCCAGTGCATCGGGTTGCTTTCCCCTGGTACTGTGATGCGTGAAAAGAGAATACTGTTCAGTACTTTGGTACCACAGTATGGCTGGTATGTTCTTATAGTTTGTATCTGGGCCAAAGTTGGAATCCATTGGTGTCATAGGTTCAGCATGAGAATGTTGCAGACAGGTTTCATGTAAGTTGTTAGGGACCTCGCTGTGAGTAGGACATTTGGTTTTGTAGTTGCGCATTTTCAATAACCACTTCAGGTTGACCTTTGTTAATAGATCTTTGGTTTGCCCATTTGTCTGGGCATTGGTAGCGGCATGTTTCCAGTGAATCATGATAGTGTTAGAAGGCATCAACAGGTAAAGGTTTTTAGTACAATGTTTAGTGTATGGTACTAACAAAAAAAGTCCATGAGGAAGTACATATAGGAGCTTTAGCGAGATTGGAAAGCAGTGGTTTGTTCTTGAAGAGAGAGAGAGAGAGAAAGAGAGAGATGCCAGTTTAGAGTGGGCTCAGTATTGCAGGAAAAGTCATAAGTCTACAGGTTGATTTAGCGATTGTAGAGGCGCCTGCACCTGATAGCAAGGATGATGTGCATGTATTCCTGGACCCCACAGAATATTATTCTAAGTCCATTAAGAGTTTTGTTCATTCAGTGCATCCTATTAGAGAACTCTTGAGGAAGGGAGTGAAGTTTAAATGGATGGAAGAAAGTTCAGAGGCGTTTAAAGAAGTGACAAAGAGGATAGGGTTTAGTTTGACGTTTTAAAACAATACTTATGGCAGATGCCAGCATTAAAGGGCTTGGTGCTGTAGTCTCCCAAGTAGATAATGGTGAGTAAAGGGTGTTTGCATTTGGCACCAATGCTTTGAGGGGCACTGAATGGAACTACTCTGTGATAGAGTGTGAGACCCTTGCGTGCAGTTGGGAAATACAAAATTTCAAATTTTACTTGTGCGTTTACCTTTCATACTCAAGACAGGTCATAGACAACTGGCTAGCCTTTTTACTCATAAAGGCAGAGAACCAGTTACTCCTAGGATTCACTAGTGGATTTTAAGGAGTCGGGGAGATCAATTTCCAGATTGAGTATTTAGCTGGATCTCGAAATCTCACAGCTGGTTGTCCTTCTAGGTTGCCATTGAGGGCAGGAAATAGAAGTAGCTCTGGTGTTGTGAGTATACGAATGCGCGATTAGAATGGAGGAGTGAACAAAACAATGGAAGAAGACACCATCTTATCAGAAGTTTATAGCCATGGGGTGAATAGTTGGCTGAATGTCAAGACCTTAACCGATAAAAAAGGAGATTTTGGACAATTAGAGATGAGTGAGAAAAGTGCCTCCGAAAGGGTTGTTGGATTGCATGGTTAACTGGACTCCTGAAGGGCACTTAGAGAGAAATTGAACTAAAGCGCGTATCAGAGAGTCACTGGGAGGTCCAGAATTGACAATATGGTGCAGGGTGTCGTCAGGAATTGTTTACAGTGTGCTGCCTCTTGTGACAAAAGTAAGATGACTAGGTGCACTCCTTTATCTCCAGTGTAAGTGCCTGGGAGATCCTAGCTCAAATTGTTTAGATATCGTAGGTCCTTCTTAACTATTTAGCAGCAGAGAAGGGTTTGTGATAGTTCTATTTGACTTCACATCAAAGTAGATTTCTGCTGTATGTATAGGTATCCGCACCACTTGGACTGTTATTGAATTTCTGAAAGAGCAGATCTCCAGGAAAGGAATTCCCAAATTCAAGATAATGATGTACTATACACATCTTTGGAGATGCAAGAACTTCTTAGTAATTTGGGTATCCTACATCAGAAGACTTGTCTTTGCTGACCACAAGAGAGTATGAACAAGTTAGTTAAGGCTTCTGTGCAGCGTGCCATGCAGAGCAAGTGCTCACTCAAGGAGGGTGACATTGCCACAGAATGTACACCTTTTCAGTTACTGAGGGAAGAGATGGCTGATTGCATTGTGTAAGAAAGGGGAGTGGAGTGCCTACCAACGACATGTGGCATGCAATAATGAAATGCCAAGAGAAACACAAGTGCAGGTTTGATAGGTTGCATGAGTGCATTGCATGGTGTCAAAGGTAATGTGTGGCATGTTGGAAATAAGGTTTGGATGAAAAAACTTAAGTTGTGGTGGAAGGGTGAGTTCTGGTTACTACAAACCTTGTATTATCAAAGGAAGTAAGAATATATCAGGTCAAAGTTGACACAGGTGATGTTTCCCTATGGCTACACTTGTGAGGTGTGTTAAAGGTTTCACACCTGATAGTTTGCAAGCTGTGGAAGTCTATATGATCATTGGAACTTGCCAGCAAGTCGGTTACATTCCAGATGGAAGCCACAACAACATGTTTGTTATAAATACTTTATTGTTGGCTGATATTAGTTTAGGGAGTTGTTCTCAGCTTGTTGCTTTGATTGTGGGCATACTTTTTCTGTAGTCTTGTTATTCCTCATGTCTAGGTATCGTCCAGCTATGTGTTATGCTCCCTTGTACTGTGCTGTGTTATGTGGGTCCTCCCTTTTGTTGTGTGGTTCTGTTTAGTTTTTAGAAGGAGGAGCGTGTATTGAGTTCTAATAATCTGTTGAGGGGCCAGAGTGATTAATGCTACGAGTGTCATACATTCGGCATGGAATGCTGCAGACTGGTCAGTGTTTGGGACCTGGTTTGTGAGTAGGATGTTTGGTGTTGTATTGGTGCATTTTCAATAAACTACTTAAAGTTAAAGTGCCTGGGACCTTCCTTCTTATAGGGTCTGACACCGCAGTGGCATTCTTGTTACCTCATTTCACTGTCATTGTAGAGCGTAAATAATTCAAGAGCCTGTTTCACCAGAATCGGGGGAATATCGTGTAGATATCTTCCAGAGTTACTTTTAAAGAAGGGGTCCCTTGATTGCAGCCTTTTATTACCATGTCCTACCATCTTTAGGATCTTTTTGACAAATAATGTTTCATGCTTATAAACATATAATATGCCACCTTCTGCCACCTAAACTAAAATTGTCTTCACTAATATTGCTTACTTATCCTAGAAATATTAAGCAAATGGTAGGAATGAATGTGATTTTATGGAAGGACCTCTTAACCAGCTCCCCCATAAGTTCTTCATGCGCTTGTTTCCTCTTAGTCTGTGTCCACACTCAGGTTGCCCTCTTAGGGCATGGTACCCTGTTCTTACCCATACCTAAATAGGGTTGTTGACTTTAAAAGAAAACTTTGCCTACATCCTAAAACTTTTCTCTTGACCCCTAGGGGGACCCGTGCGGGGTGTTTACATTCCTGTGCATTACCCTTCCAGTCAAAATGAATTATGCCTGAAACAGTGCATATGCTGAAACCCCCCTCATAAAGTCAACCTAGATATGGAACCAGAGCATTCTGTAAGGTATGAAAAGGTGGCTTAGTAAGCTCTGGCAGGAGAAGCAACATCTCAAGGCTGCTCCTTAGATAAGGCATGGTTCGATGTTGTCGTGTGGAGGCAGAGTTGGCATCTTAGAGTGTTGACCACCTGACTTTTTGAAAACTATCATTATTTTGTAAACTTGAGACATTCTGGTCATGCCTTTTGTAATTTGCGTATCAGTTACCAAGGTTGAGGTTTGGCAGGAGGATGAGCACTAACACTTCCCGCCCAGCCAACCCACAAATCACAACCATGAAAACCACAAGCACAACAAACCAGTCGTGGTATCTATAAAGACGTGTATTTTGAAACCCTTCAGTAATAATGAGGCTCGCCAGCGCTCACACGAAAACATAAACAAGACGTTAGATAGTCTCCGCTGATGCAAGTGCATTGCGACCCACAAGCCTTGTGGTACCCCAGATATGAGGTCTTAGCCTCCCTCATGTTTTCACACTCACACTCACACTCACACACACACAGTCCACACATACAGATACAAAGTACAAGTAGACACTTATCTAGGCACTGGAAGGCCATGGCTATGGATCCTTCAGCCCCCTTAAACATGGCGCTTCCCTCTCCCACCTATGTATGCACAAAGCTTTCACACAACACTGGCAGAGAGTGTAATCTTCCAAGCTCACAAGTCTCTGAACCCTGCACAACAAACTCACATTCATCTGACATGCACAGCACTGCGCACTTGGGTTTAAATCCCTTAGTCGGCGCCACTGTTGCATAGGTAACAAGTCTTTTTCACAATTTCAGGTGCATCATAAAGTGTTTTTATTATTCTCAGTAGCAATTTACTTTCAAATGTAGGTAGTATATTGCTAATACAGTCCTACCTGAACCTAATGTTATTGCCAGCTGAGCCTCCAGATCTACTCCGACTCTCCCAGAAGACACTGGTGGACCCTGGGGAACTATACTATGGATGGGCACCCCTCCGTGCGTCAACTCACTCAGGCAGGGCAATGGGACACATAGGAGACCAAAGGCAGAGAGTGATTAATTTGAGCCGGTGATTTCCGGTGCTCAGCACCGGTACTTAATTGGCAGCACCAGCAATTATGACAATCTGCCACATGGTGGGCTATTTACCTGATTTAGAGTGAGCACAACAACAGTTGTTTACTAATTCAATATTAGTTAAAATTACTAATATCTGCCACCTTTGCTAATCTTATAGCTTTGGGGGCCTGGAATAGTCTGGAGTGTCACACTTGTAGGAGTGTGATGGTTAGTAGCTGGTGTGGTACTCTCATCGGTAGTGCTAGCAGGGGCAATGGGTGATGTAGGCTGCAATGACCTCCTGATGAGGCCCCTGGCATTTAATGTTTTACAAGTTAAGCACTGCAGGCAGGTTGAATAGGCAGTGGCTGAGAATGTAAGGTAGCCTAAGAGGGTTTAACATAACAGGAAATGATTGAGAGTGAGAGATGGGCTGAGTGTGAAGGACATTGAGGCAGATAACCGATGGAGGGAGGGTGTGAAGGAGTAACAACATCAAGTGCAGCGTATTGAGGCGGCAGGAGAGACGTAGATCAAGTGCATCTCGAGTCCTTGTGAAAAGTAGTGCAATTCTGGGTACTGTCACAGTAAGGCAGATCACTAGAGGAAATTGAAAAGCACACACTCTCTAAGGCTGAACAGCAATAAAGTTTTCTTTGGTTTTCACTGTAGTCTACTCCCAACTAACCAAATTCTCCTAGTGGCTTCCCGGGATCATCACCATCGTTATGGATACGAGAATCCACGGCCTCTGGATGGGAATTGTCTGGGTGGTCAACCAACAATTAATATTTATATGAAAAGTTAGGGTTACCATCTGTAAGCCTGAATTATTTAGAGCTACTGCGGGTGGCCAAGTCCAGTCCACCATAATAAGAGTGGGTTTCAGCTCGAGCTGGATTTTCCTCCTGTGAGCAAGAACCACTCATACTGTTGAAGAGGTGTGGCGCATCGGCCAGGGAGACTGCCTCCGGATCCTGGGGTTCACGGTTCGATCCCCGGTGCCGGCAGCAGATCAGCCCACCACCATGTGACTCTGGGCAATAGCTCGCTTAATCTTCCCGACGGCCCCCAGCGCCGGGACACATCTCCAGAGGTAGCTGTGCGCTTTACAAATACTGGACATTTACATTTACAATGTGCAATCAATGACCCAAGTGAGACATGATTTCAGACTTACCCAAAGAGACAAGATGCAGGATGCAAAGTAAGTCAATGCATTGATGTTTTGAGCCAGAGGCCTTTAGGACAACACTGCCTTTGGGTGATTGAGTTGTAGATTCATCTCTAGGGCAGTGACCACATTTTCAGAATGATACATACACATTTTCTCTATCCATTACCAGCTAGTAAAGACATTTGATGCGAGGTTAGTTCTGCATGCATCTCACAATAAATTGTCTTGGTCTCTTCAAGCTAATTATTTGTGAAGTTGAGAGAGTTTAGCTCATTTGAGTATCCCACTGAGCCAAATGTATTATTTTATTTAAACGTTCCAGACCTCATTCACACACCTTTTGCACCAATTGAATGTGTATTCACAAAACACCATCTTCCCTGCTATATTTATTTCCTATGGGTTGTTTTGGGTGCTGATGGAACTTAGTTCAGTGGAAAATCTGCTGGTACTTCAGTTGTGGCTGGGAATGGGGCATGCTGGTGCTTGGGGGCTGTCCATGACAGATGCATGGAGCATCCCAGAGATTGTAGGATTGTAGGTATTCACAAATAGTTTGCAAAAGAAATTCCACTTTGGATACACAAACAAAACAAGACTAAGGGGGTTATTTAGCAAAAGGCTACTCTCTACGGAAAGTGCATCCAACAGTGCAGAAGAGAAGCAGCGGCAGGATATTGTCCGTTGTTATGGGAGCCCAACCATACCCACACTGCGAGAATGGGAAATTAGCTTGACTGGTGCATGAGGGCACAGGAATTGGTATACAAAGCCCTACGTTGTCCTTGCAAGTTTGAAAAAATGTGGAACCCTTGATGGATGGAGGAGGAGGGTGACTAGCAGCAGCTAACGTATGAGTAGGGCTGGTGGTGGTAAATCCATGAGGATCGCACGCGAGCGAGAGGGAGGGAGGGAGGGAGGGAGAGCCACTGGGGAAGAGGGTGGTCAAAGCCCGGGAGGCTGAGACCAGGCCAGTAGCCCGGGGAACTGGCCTGGGCTGGTGCTATAGACGCCCACTAGTGTTCTACGCAATTGCTGAAATCAGATCGAGGGGGATAGTGCTTGGTGACCAACACGGTTGATGCTGTCCGTCTGTCTGGATAAGGTTCATGTTGGGGAGCTTTTTTCCCCACTTGTTTGGGATTGTCAGGGATAGTTCTGTGCTGTCCAACAGGTGAGACGCCCCACTGCCTCAGTGGTGGGATGCAAATGTACTGTATGTTACTTGTTGAAACGGCCAATCATTTTTTTTTTTAAACAAAACAGTGCAGCAGATAGTCTTCCGAGCTGAATGTGCAGTGGCATCCACCTTTTGAATCCCACTTGGCGTTCTTTAAATTTTTTCACTAAGGAATCTCAAAGTGGGATTTTTGTGGGAGAAAACAATAACATGATCCTGACGTTTTGGAGTTTTCTTCCTGAGAACATGCACCCGGAGGCCCACCCTAATCGGGTGGCACCCATGATGAATGAAAACAAAGACGTTGTGACGTCAGCCTGCCGAGTTTGATCGACAACCAGTTGAGGCTCCGCCATCAGTCAGTCAACCAGCGGCTTCCCTGCTGCAAATAGTCCCTGGAGAACCCCCGGTTCCCCATTCTACTAAACTCTAGGTGCCCTCCGAGTAGGTTTCCGTGGTGGGCACATTAATACATTTCATGGGGGTTTTCCTCGTGTGAAATATTTTCCCTGTAAAGAAAAAAATGCTTTCTGTGCAGACGCGCAAGTTTTCTGTACTTAAATCATGATGTGTTTCCACCTGTGGGACACTCCTTAGGAGGGGGAGAAGCACAGAAATAATTTCAAAGCTCACTTTTTTTTTAGTTTTTTTTTTTAAGCTTTGTGAATCTCCATAGTTAGTGAGTCAGGCTTCGCATGTTTTAACAGCAGCCTCACCACCCGGAAGACAAGCTCGGCGTGGGCATCCCCCGGAAGGGGAACCAGAATGTGTGAAAAAAGTACTGAATGAGTTCAGCCGAAGAGTGCGGGCCTCGGGGTTGCTCCTGGTGGGAAGCATGATCAGGCCTCAACATGTGCAGGCAGGGCCGGCATTTCAGGAGGAGGAGCGCATGACTGAGTGCTTCCAAGATAACATTCTTTTGTAAACACGAGGCACGCTGCTCGGAAACTCCACAGCACATACTTCACCCTGTTTGTAACTTGAGCACTCGCTACCAAGGCTGTGGAAAGTGTTCCCACTTTCAGCGAAGGATTGAACTGAAATCATTTTAAAATCAACTCAGTTTTCCAAGTTCGGTGATTTATACTTCTCTGTATAGATAATTTGAGATTCGTTTTGTTGTTCACAAAATTATTGTTTAACTTTTGTTAGTAATCCAGTTCTTTTTAAAAGTTCCATCTTTTTTAAAATGCACTGTGAAATGTAGAAAAACGATTCTCCCATGAAATATCTGATCACAAACGAAGCGAAACTGAAACGACTGTATGAATTAACTCTTGAGCCATCATGTAATTAGCACATAAATGTCATTTTAACTTCTTTATTATATTACGTAATATAGATGTGTTTTGAATGTATGTTTTTATGACAAAAATCGATTAAAGCTTGTTTGAATTGAATAGTAATCCAGTTCTTTCTCGCCGATCGTATCGTGCTTGAACATGAGCAGGGCTGCCGCGTTGTGAATGCTAATATTTCAGTGTTATGTCACCACTGTTTTTGATTATATAAATTATGAAAGAGGACATTTATATAATTTTTCACCAAGAAACCCATGACGCATATTCATCTGAGAGTTTTCAGTGTATGGCCCAGGGGCGATGCGTGGTCAGTAAGAGTAAAATAACTAACATGTTTTAGGACTTTCAAAACAGAGAGTGAGAGACAGTGTCTGTGTTTTTGGATGTGCGTAAATTCCTTGCGAAATACGACAGATACATCACCAGATGTGGCTGAAAGCCCCTGCACCCCCAACTATTGATCAATTAACACATTTATGGGTGGTAACACCCCAAACACCCCCCCCCCCCCGATGTTAGTCCCATGTGTGTGGCCTCTATTTAGAACCAGGCCGCTATTTGAGGGTGATGGCGTGCCTTCTGTGTAGCAGAGTTATTCATCGAAGAGTTTACATTATTGTGCATTCATTCATATCTACTCACTAGGCTATAAGAACTACATGAGACATGCATATATGGAAGGTCAATGAAAGGAAGAGATCTTAAAGCAACTCCTAAAGTTACCAAGACCAGGTTAAAGATAGGCGTGTGTATAGTTAGGTGTGGCGTTAGCCAAGACTTTTTATTTTTACTAACATTACGTTTATGACATACTATAGCCTTAGAGCCCGATGTAGCTGGCTCTACCAGCCGTTAAGGGTCCGCTTCGGCGTTTAAAGCCAGACCCGAAGGGAAGTGCCTTTAACAAAGGAGCAAGCCTTTAATGGCCAGTAGAGCCCACTAGGGAGGGTTCTAAGGCTATTAGAACACTCCACCCCTAGAGGGCAGATTGTTCAAATTTGTAAAACAAAGGCCTCCTGAGTCAGAGGGGGGTGAAATCCTCTCGGGCTCTATGAGGCCTTTGTTCACAGCCAGAGCTGTGAATAAACATTAGAATGTTGATGCTCTGGGCTTCTACCAGCCATTAGAAGCTCGGAGCACTCGATTGACTTCAATGGAGCGCTCAACATTCCAATGTTCTAATTACCTATAGGGCTTTCATACAGCCCTCGTCTTACATTGGTCTGTTGTTGTGTCCTTCACATTTTATTTCGCCACATACAGTCTGGGGTTATGCATCAGCTCACTTTCAGCCATTGGCTAACTGCACTGTGATTGGTGGCATTCTGCTCTTTCACAAGAAGCACGTCCGCACGCAAAGTACGTCCATTCCCTGTGAGGTAGTTCTATGGCAATGTGTGCTTTTGAGACAAAAATCTTTTTGCTTTCACCCAATTTGTGTGCATGATGTTGAGTTCCCAGCAACTCTTCCAAGAATACCGTTGTAGATCAAACATGAGAAAACGAAAAAAGCATTTACAAAGCTAACCGCCAACGCTAGCCCCTTTTGCTATGCCAATGCTTCTTTTTATTATGTGTGCAAAGCCCCTTTGTCTCCTGAGTGTCCAACTTTTCCAACAACTCCGCCCTAGCTTAGTTGTAAAAAACGTATTTTTCTCTGAAATTCTTATTGATGCTGAAAATACATGTGCATTTTCTCGTGGTTTAAAATTGAAACCATTCTCTTCTCAATTTTAAAATGTCATGAATGCTGAGAACAATGTATAGTTTTCAAACAACTTTAGAGGGTTGCCAAAGTCCTGATTTTTGTGTGAAAACTGGCACGCAGACCACTATGGATAGTAATGATAGTGTTTGGGAGAATTACAGAGGGTACCACGAGAAAAACAAAGCACACCCCTAATTGCAGCCTGAGGTGAACAAAGAGAGAATCTACGAGACCTTCTAAACTTTACCTCTGTTAGCTGGCATCTGCTCACTGGTTTGAGGACAATATCAACGCACACATTGAGAATTTATTATACAAGATGCCAATTCCATTATATTGCGGAAATAGTAGGGTTGACCCACCGCTCACAGTTCACCTGCACGTGTGCAGCAGATTTTATGAGACGACCAAGACCGAGTGTTTGCAGTTGGGACAAAATAATATCAGCGGGGCTCTGTCTGTAAAACGATATGAAAAGATGAATCTGAGTGGAAGGGGTTTGTGGAATAAATATCTTATTAACACATCATGAATGCCTGGATTTAACATTTTAAGTGAAGGAGGAAGAGGTGCATGAGTTGAAGATTGCATGCCAGATGGTGTGGTTAGACTTGGTCCAATTATTTAGTTGGACCAGTCGAGTGAATCAAGAATTGTTGTAATGTTTATGTTAATTGGTTTGCATGATATCTTGACCTCTTCCGGGGTGCAGACGATGTTTTCCTGTAACCTTAATCTCTCCCCCAGAATTCCATTAATCTCCATTTCAGATTTGTCGAGATGCTAATGAAGATTAATGACCTCAATTGGGACAATATCAATAATAAAAGCAACTGATAGATGGTTTAGTGATTTTGCAGGGACTTTACATGCCTTTGCACTCAAAGATAACTTATCTGTTTGATGGGAGTATTAGGGGAGTTCTTGGGAGGTGAATAAGGCAAAGGGGGTCTCGTATGAGGGAGGGCAAGATACCGTGTATAATACTGACCGTACTTAGCTAGGCATAGGCAGGATGTGTGTATAGAGACTGCCATTGGTGTTGCAACAACAACAAGGTGATGGATGGAATGCTTGAATTAATCTCAGCCACTGCCATTTGCTCAGGCCACATTCCAGTCCATTGTTCTTCGCCTACTATGCCAGTTTTGACAAACTGGGTTTTTGATTGAGGGGGGAGGGGAGAAGACCATTCTCAAGCAACAACTACGATGTCTTGATGAACCCCCAAAAGTCACTAAATTAGCCTGTGCTTAACCCTTTGGTAGCTTGGCACAAAAGCAGTCAGGCTTATCTTAGAAGCAATGTGTAAAGTATTTATGCATTAACACAAACACAGCACAATAAAAGTCCCAAACCAATTTATGAAAATAGTATACATTTTAATAAATAAAATGAGATCATTATGAAAATAATCCAGTCAGTTCAACTGGAGATATCCAGTTTTACAGGTTTAATTAAAAATAGCAGCAAGAAGCAGAAAGGGCTAGCTGTGGGTATCTGGTCACACTAGACAGGACAAAGTCACAAGTTCATGCTAACCGTGATCGAGTACAAGCGAATACAGGGACCAGGTGGGTCTGCGTAAAATGTTACCTTCTCAAAGATCGGCGCACAGAGTTCAAACTTCGGATTTCACAGGAGTAGCTCAACTGATGCCAGTAAAGGGTCCAGGGCCTGGAGAGGCACCTCTTGGGGAACAGGAACTCACTCCAGCAGAAGCCAGTAGGGCTCAATCAGGTCCTGTTGCAGGTCTAGGCAGGGCCAGTTGCAGTAGGTCAAGTAGGTCAGCTTCGCAGTTGTATGAAGGACTATGGTGTTTGTTGTGTCCCTGTACCTCAGAACAGGAGTCACTCTGGTAGTCCTGGGTTCAAGGAGATGGTGCAAAGCAGGCCTCAAGCAGCAGAGCAGTCCTCCGAGAAACATGGCTGGTCTCAAACAACAGGGCAGTCCTTTGAAGCACAGGTCCGTCCTTCTGTAGTCTTCCGCAGGTCCAGGTGTGTACTTAAGAGTTGGACTGAGGGTCCACTAATTGTACCTAGTGCCAGCTTTGAAGTGGAAGAAACTACTGGAGTCCCCCCCCCCCCACCCCCACAGAGGGTTCTGGAATTTCCTTACTCCCTGCCCAAGTTTCACAATGTCTGCAGTGACAAAAGCATGGTGTCACCTTCTATGTGAGTGTGCTGATGCAGCTCCTTTCAAATGTAAATGGGGCAGGGAACATCTCCGTCCCTTTCATGCTTGCAGAATGGCCCTCTCCTAGTTACACCTAGATACTATTGTTCACTGTCTGGGCCCAACATGTATTGCTGATACTGGAGCAATTAACAGGCCCAGGAAGCTGGAAGGCCTCCAGCTGCCTCCTAGTAGGAGGCAGAAAGTTTAGGACAGGAAGATGCCAACTTTCTAAAAGTTGCTTTTTCAAAATTGTAATTCAAAATCCAACTTTACCATCAAAGAGGATTTAAAATTCAAATTCATTTGAGTCCAAACAGGACATTTCCACCTGCTCCCAATCAAACTTTAACACTTATTAAATGTAATAAGGTAACCCAATGTTATCCTATGGGAAGGGTAGGCCTCTCACTAGTGAAAAACTAATTTAGCCGTTTTTCACTACCAGGGCATGTTAAACTTACAAGAACATGGGCAACTTTTCTAATACAACTCACCCTGCCCTATGGGCTGTCCAGTGTCAACCTTAGAGGTGATTTATATGTATCAAAAAGGTAGGTTTAGGCCTGGCAAAAGGTCTAATTTCCAGGTCAAATTGGCAGTTTAAAACTGCACTAAAAGGATGCAGTGGCAGGCTTGAGACATGCTTTAAAGAGCTATTTAAGTTGCTGGCACAATAAGTGCTGCAGGCCCACTAGCAGCATTTAATTTACAGGCTCTGGGTACATGTGTACCACTTTTCAAAAATGGGTTAAAAAAAGAGGAGGGGTGAAGACAAAACGTTTGGGGGTGACTCTGCAGAGAGGGATAAGTCCAACACCACTGTAAACAAAGGCCCACCTTCAGTAGCAACCCTTATCCTCATGAGAACAGTCCGTTCCTAATTGTCAGATAAGGTCCCCTCCAAAAGGGTCTACAAGCAACCCGTGTACTATATGCAGCTAATACATTAGTGTGCAGGTGTATGAGGATGCTGAACTGCAGAGGATGGAAGGGGAGTCTGCCAACTGTTAGTGGTTGAAGGCGGCAGTAGGTAAAATACATTGTACAGGGAACTTAAACAAATGGACTCTGATTGAAACTCACACCAGACACAAGATTCTCCCAAGAAAGAAACACTGCACAGATGAGATTGTACAGTATTAATGCTAGGATTTAGAATTTAGAGATAGAGGTGCATGTCCTATTGGAGTAGAGTTGCAATCTCTCTTTCTACACATTCACTGGCCAATTCGAAGCCTCCCATGAAGAACACATTACAGTATATGTTCACTCGGAGATTAGCATGAATAGTCCCATTGTATAAGTGTGAATGCATGTTGTGAATGGACAGCTACTAAATCTAGCTCCTGGTAGGAGGATTGGTGGGAGGTCTGGGACTTAAAGTGTAAGGGGAAATAAACATGAGAGGAATGAGCGTAGCACTGACTTTCGTCAGTGAGAAACGAAGGCTTTCATTTGTTCTACTCCCAGTCTGTTTTAGCCACCTGATACTTGAGACAAGACAGCTTCAACAAACATTGGCAAAGCCTGTAAGTCTTGCCTATGTGAGTGCTTTTGGCTTTGCAAGTGTCTTTTAGCTATGTTGTAAATCTCTATGGCTACGAATTGTTTAAAATGTGGCAAGTGCTGGCCAAGTCATATTGCATTTTTACGGTGGATGGGTGGGGTGGGGAAACACAGGCAACGGGAGTCCAGGATGGAAAGGAAGAGGTAACTGGAGGGTGAGGTGTGGAAGGTAAGTGACAATATATACAACAGGAGTGAAGGGGTAGGAGGGAAGAAGCAACGTGGACAACAGGATGGTGGGGTGGAAGGGAAGAACCAATATGGACAAGGGGGCTGTGGGTGTGGGAGGGGAGAAGCAACAAAAAGCAAGGGTAGAATAAAAGAAAGAAAAAGAAGAAGCAATAAGGTACCTCACAATGAGAATTAGAAAAATAGCACCTCATTCACAGCTCCAGCAACTCAAGGACCCTAATCAAGGTTAAGCTATCTGTATTTGGTCCATGCTCCAAACGAAAGAAGAGGAAGTGAACCCGGCTCATGCTGCACAATTAGAAGGCAGCAAATAAGAGTGCGAATGAAGCCTACAAATGGTAAGCAATGGACAGGCTCCAAGCCCCTTGTAGAACAGAATATCCCTTGCAAGCAAGAGTGCATGCATGTGCTATTGCAGGCGAGAACTAAAAAGGATGAGATGCTCTACCCCATTTGCTATCCAAATAAGTGCTTTGCAATGATAGAAGTTTGGTTATTGCAACAAATGGGGTTCTGGGCCTTGTCCATAACCTTCCGATTTTGTACAACAACAGGGCGTATGATATACAAATCTCCAGAAATTATTGCAGCACTCAATGAGGAATGCTGATGAGATGTTCAAGTAGGTACCTCTTTAAAAGAAATTCGCCCTGCTGCTGAGGGTCTTTTAAGAATAAGTATTTGCACACATGCATGCCCTGGCAGTATCCATCAGGGAAATGTTGATAGAGTTCCTTCACTTTCTCAGCTGCCTGCTGTCTCTCAGCACTAGAGATCTCGAACTAAACGGGGAGGTAAGAGGATAAATTCTGCAGGGGTTCATCCTCCTACTAACATATATCTACAGAAACAAGAGAGCCCGTCCGTGCTCTGTGTATGTTAACCCTCCACAAGGCAAAGTGAGAAAATACTAGGCTTTCTTGTATAACCCTCACCACCAGGGTTACCTCTTGGTAATATGCTTCATCAATGGGTTCTTCCCGTTCTGCTGTGGAACGGGCAGTGCTACAGCCTGCGAAATACGTGGGAGCAGTAGGTGATATTCTCTAAATGATGGGAGAATAAGAGTGGGAGGGGTCTTTATTTCACAGAAGGTTTTAAAAATACCTTCCTAGTAGGTTCGCCAATAATTGTATTCTGTCTCCCAGGCGGTATGGTTAAAAAAACGGGGACAAAATAGAAAGTGTAGGTAATTATGTGCCTACCCTTCTATTGGACTACATGTTTCAAGCCAATCCCCAAGGCTTTTCTTCAGGATCAAGGAAACTAACTCCCTGATACAACTCCTCAAATCGTACTAACAGTGTCTAACTGTACACTCTGTATGCTAATAGTGACTGATTTATAGCGCCTGCATGGTGTTACTGCATAATATCCTGTCACATATAATGGCAGAGTTATAATGCCAGAATGTGGCAGAAAATAGGTAGCAATCACATGCTTCAGTTCAAAATTTAATTTTGTGCGTTTTCTAGACTTATTCCATGCATGTCGCAACACCACCTCTTTGTGACTGGTCATGCGAACTAAGATCCAGTAATACTTCCAGTGAGCACATATAGTAATTAGTGATCCCTTTGACAAACCACATACAGAACACAACACATGTAAATGCACAAAATATTCTGTACACATATAAGGCAATACTTTTGCCTCATAGATCCTCCGGTGGCTGGCAGAGCCTGTAGTCACACTCTGTGGAGTGAAGATAAATCATGCCAAACATGTTGTAATTAAGTTTTGGCTTGCTTGGGGCAAAAGATATTATGGCTAATGACACCCAAAACCGGCTATGCCGTACTAACTATTCCAAGGCTTCCCCCCAGACCGAATCACCTAGAGAACTTCACCGTGGCCCGAATGTTACTGGTATTTGCTTAAACATTGGCTTAAGAACTTGTTTCGACCAGTGGGCACAAGAATGAAGTGTCCTCGCTACATCACGTAGTTAGGGGAGAATCACTCGACCGCTAAACCTAACCAAGCTGGCGGCCACAAGTGGAACCGTTTCGTGGTTCCACTCCTAATACAGTATGGTTGGGTAAAAAATACCTTCAGTGTACAGATACTGGGAAATAGCCCTGCAGTGGATTAGAAACTCACCCCTGCCTGTAGGACCAGCCAAACAACAAGAGTTCACCCTTAAGGAGATGCATGATAGCGTGAGTATAACCAATGGAAATGGTGAGAGACACATTTAGAAAAACCAGTCCCCTATTTTTACTGACTCATGAACTCTACTCTTCACATAAGCAAAGTACTGTTGCAAAATACTAAAATATATTGTTCTTTATGCCCTAATGTACTCCTGGGGAAGGCAACCCTATGGTGTGTTAGGTGGAAATAGACATTCATAGCTATTGTAGTAGACCAAGGTTTTTTGACAATCAGAGGGGTTACTTCATAAATTGGCCCCTTGAAATATTGTCATTGAGGCCATCACTGTGTGTCTTAAGTTTGAACACCCAACTGTGTTTCCTCTCAAACAGTCTGGGTTCACTATTAACTGTGTCATCCAGGTGTTCCAAGATTACCCATCGGTAGTCCTGCACAGTGTGTTTTTTTCTCAATATAGTAGGGTCTGGTGGCTCAGTGGACTAATGCGTCTACTGCAGGAGCCTGTGTTCAACCTCATGGTCACAGGTTCAAATCCCGGCAGGTCCACTCAGCCTTTCATCCATCTGAGGTCGATAAAATGAGTACCATTGAGTTGGGTAACAACAAACATCTGTTATTCAGCGCCAAGATACCCGTAGTGGTGAACGTGCACTTTACAAATACACATGTTATGTTATAGTATATGCTGGTTACGCAGTAGACCTGGCCCCATGTATTGTACACCCCACACTGCACTACCAATGATACATGCTAGATGGAGCGGCAAATAATTTGCCACCTGGAATCGCCCCTTACGGGCACCTGCAGTTGAATTTATCATAAGTGACATGCCCTGGGGGGTGGGGAGGGTGGGAGTTTGGCTTGGGGTGGACTGGACTTGTACGGGGAGCACTGCGATTGAAGGAGAGCTACAAGGAGATTGATAATATTTTATTACGTTGACAAATAGCAAGGGGCAGCGACCTAGAGGATGGCCCAGTCCTATGACGAATACTATTCTCCTGTTACACAAGCGACATTGCTGGATGATTGCAATTGAAGAGATTGTGTTTATTATGCCTAATTGCTGTCTTACTCATCGGGGGGTCTCATATAATGCAAAAGCTTCCCAAGATGTGTTTGAATATGTCACTTGAAAACCCAATAAAGTCTGTTTAAAAAGAAAAATAGGGAGGAGGAGCCTAGCGCGCAACCAAGATGGCCGCGTAGGTGCGAGGGTCCCGAGGACCTCCGCAACCTCCTACGATTCTCCTGAAATTATCCTGCCCTGGATGAGGGGACTATGTTGGTGAACCTGAGCTGAGGTGGCACCCGTTTCCCGCTTCCGAATCGGACCTCGGACACCGGAGTGAGCACCGATTGAGGTTTGCGGCCTTCCCCTCGCCGGACCCCGGATTTGCGCTGTGGGGTGATCCAGTGACAAAGTGAACAACAGCGGCAGGCAGGGCCTGGCGACTCGCGTACCCTGCACTTTCGCTTTCGCTTTCGCACCCCCTTGCCGTCTCTGCGAGGTTGGGTCGCGGAGCTCTTGGTGTTGGTGTGGCCTTGCTGGGAGACCCTGCCTGCCTGCAGGCTGTGATCCACCCCGCTGCTCTGAGGTGGCCCCCCCCGGAGCTCGTGGCCCTGCTTTCCTGCCCTACACGACGTGGCTGGTGCGACTGGGAGACTGGTGGCCATGGCCACGAAACAAGATGGAGACCGGGCAAAGATCAAATCGACCCGGCGTGGCGCCGTCCATCAGGCCAACAGTATGGACCGCTATACCCTCCAGAAGGGATCTCCCGATGGACCGCGCAAGTCCCCTGAGAGCCCTCCTGATGCCCCAGACCTGCCCGCAGATCTGACACTGCGAGATGTCATGGGCGCCATTGCCGAGATGAAGGCCTCGGTGGGCCAGCGGTTCGATACACTGGCGCAGAAGATCGACTCGGTCCTCGTGGATGTTGGCCTGGTGAGGGCCGATCTTTCCAAAACCAACGACCGAGTGGATTCTTTGGCCCACACCGCATCGGGCCTTACGACAGATGTGGCGGCCTTACAAACAGAGGTGCGCCGGCTTAGTCAGGCGAGTGCGCTTATGGATCGACGCCTGGAGGACTCCGAGAGTCGGGCACGGAGGAACAACATCCGCATCATCGGGGTGCCCGAGGGACGCGAGGAGGCGGCGGCGGATCTCTTTGTGGAGGACCTGATTGCTACCCATCTCCAGCCACGGGGGCTGAGTAAACTCTTCGCTGTGGAGAGGGCCCACAGGGTTTCCGGGGGAAGGCCGAAGGTCGGAGCCCCTCCGAGACCTCTCATTGCCCGGATTTTCAATTTTCGGGACAGAGACGCTATCCTGCAATCCTCCAGACTGCATGGACCGGTCAAGTTTGACAATATGGAGGTAAATTTTTACCCTGATTTCACCCCAGCGGTCCAGAAGCAGAGACTGAGCTTCCTAGGCGTCAAACGCCGTCTTCGGGACCTAAACCTCAAATACGCCATGCTCTTCCCAGCCAAGCTGCGAGTGGAGGTGGATGGTCGCACGCACTTCTTTGATCGTCCCGAAGCGGCCGGGGACTGGCTGGATACTCTGTCCGGGGATCGTGATGGGGGGGGCGGGGGGGGGGGCGGCGGGGGGAGACGGCACGCTGGATCGGGACTGAGGGTTTAATATTGGGCCTCACTCTGGACGAAAATGATGCCACTTTCGATTCTGCGTCAGTCTTTGTAAGTTCCCCTCCTATGGAGGTTGTGTTGGGTCTATTGGGGGTTCTCCCTCCTCCTCTAGGGGGTCTAGTTAGTTTAACTATATATGGGGCGACAGGCACACTGCACGTTGGGGGGGCTGTTCGGGCTCATGCAGGGGTGCAGGGAGGGGGGAGTTCTGTTGGGGTGGGTGGGTAGGGATGGGGTGTTGTTCGTTTTTATCACAAGGCAAACGTATTTTTGTGTTAGTTCTAAAGTGCTCTCCGGGGGACGAATGATGGCTTTTGTATATGATGGGGGGTAGGGAATTAACTTTGTTGTCTTGGAATGTGAATGGACTGGGGGACAGGATCAAACGAGGTGTGGTCCTGCAGTTTTTGAAGCGAATCTCGCCCGATGTAGTCTGTCTGCAGGAGACACACCTCATTGGCAACTCCTTCTGCGCCATGAATCGGCGTGGCTATCGCCTAGTGGCCCACTCGGGCTTCACGTCTGGCTCAAGGGGTGTGGGCATCATGGTGAAGAACTCGCTCCCGTTGGAGATTGATGAGGTGCTCCACGATGACAGGGGACGTTACACGGTCTTGGTGGGAAGACTGGAGGGCAAAGTGGTTGTCTTTGTGTCAGTATACATCCCACCGGGGCTGCAGTCGACCACCTTTGCAGACCTGGGGCGCCTTCTCCTTGGCCTTCCGGGGGGGCTTTTAGTTGTGGGGGGGGATTTCAATGCGGTGGTATCTGGGACTGTGGATCGTCACCCCCCTAGGGACCTCCCCCGGGCACAGGCGTGGCTATCCGGCCTCCTGGATACATTTGGATTAGTGGACTGCTGGCGTTTAAAACACCCCACGCAGCTGCAGTACACTTTCCACTCGGGAGCCCATGGTAGTCTCTCACGACTAGACTATGTCCTTGTCCCGGCGGCCTATGTTGGGAGGGTGGGAGAGGTGCGCCATTTGCCACGGGGTATTTCGGACCACTCCCCGCTCCTACTACACTTTGATGTCTTTCCGAGGGGTGAGGGTAGGGTGGTCCCAATCAATCCTTGGTACCTGCGCGACCCCACCATTCGCGCTGAATTGATTAAATCCCTTCAGCGATATTTTGATGAGAATGTGGGGTCCGTGCCTTCGGCTGTACCACTGTGGGAGGCCTTCAAGACAGTACTCCGAGGGGAGGCCCTATCCCTTATTTCCCACGCCCGGAGGTGCGAGCGGGAGGAGGTGACCCGGATGGAGGCTGAAATAGCCGAGTTGGAGGGTAATCTAGAAGGTGGGGTGACGGATGCCGCATTACATGTCCTCCAACTCAAGCAAGCGGCCTATAGGGCCCTCGTCACGGAGGCGGCCAGGGGCCTCAGTAGAGAGCAACAGGGGCGACTGTATGATGTGGGTGATAAGGCTGGTAAACTGATAGCATGGTTGGACAAAAAAGAGAGAGCGAATCGTGTGGTCCCGCTGATTGAGAAAACGGATGGTGTGTGTGTAACTGAGCCAGAAGAAATCGTCTCCTGTTTCGCGGATTATTTCCGTGGGGTGTATTCCCCGGTGTCTCCCTGCTCGGAAGAGGATTCCCGTGCCCTGCTCAGGGATATCGCGCTGCCGTCCCTTTCGGGGGATGACAGGGTGTCGCTGGACGCCGCTCCCACCTCCGACGAAATCGCCCTCGCCATACGCTCGGTCGCTTCCGGCAAGGCCATGGGTCCGAATGGTCTCCCTATCGAGTTGTACAAGTTGCGACCGGATACGCTGGCACCCCACTTCCGGGCTATGTTCCTGGCGGCACACTCGGTGGGCTCCCTCCCGCTGGACCAGCGTCTGGCTACAATCGTGGTCATCCACAAGGAGGGGAGACCTCGGGACCGGGTTACATCCTATCGGCCCATTTCGCTACTGAATGCGGAGCCCAAGATTCTCGCCAAGGTACTGGCCAATCGGCTGGTCGGCGTGGTGGGCGATTTGGTTCATCAGGACCAGTCCGGCTTTATTCCCCATCGCAACACAGCCCTTAATCTGCGGCGTTTGCACGGTGTGCTCGCACGTGTCCCGTTCATACGGGAGCCGGCCATTTTGGAGTCCTTAGACGCCACCATGGCGTTTGATACGCTTGAATGGCCATACATCTGGGCGATGCTTGCGAAGTTTGGATTTGGCCCAGGGTTCATCAGTTGGGTCAAATTGCTGTATTCGGGCCCATTGGCGCAGGTGGTGGTGAACGGAAGAGTATCGGCTCCGTTCGAGCTGGGCCGGGGCACACGGCAGGGCTGCCCCTTATCGCCGCTCCTCTTTGCACTTGCCTTGGAGCCCCTGGCGGAGTGGCTGCGGTGGGAGCCTTCCATCCGCGGTCTCCGCTGGACCCCCGAGTATGAGGTCCGCGTATCCCTATACGCTGATGACATCCTCTTGTACCTAGCTTCCCCACGTAAATCACTCATAGTACTGGTTGATGTTTTGCATTCATTCGGTCGTAACTCCGGTCTTGTCATCAACTGGGCTAAATCGTGTGTGTATGTTCTCTCCGGGGAGGCTCCTATCCTCCCGCGGGGCTGTCCGATCCAGGTCGCCCCGCAGGGATTCAGGTACCTGGGTGTCTTCATTACTCTGGACCCGGAGGCCCGGTATGATCGGAACTTGCTTCCCCCCCTCCAGCGTCTGAAAGAGGATGTCGCGCGCTGGCGGCGCTTGCCGCTTTCGCCGCTCGGCCGGGCGGCATTGTTTAAAATGATGTCGCTGCCGCGTTTCCTGTACGCGTTGCAGAACACTATGGACCTCGTCCCAGCGCGCTACTTCCGCGAGGTGGAGAGTTTGCAGCGCCGCCTGTTCTGGGACGGGAGGCCACGTATTGCCCTGGCGAAGCTGACGCTCCCATGGTATGACGGGGGGATTGCCCTCCCGGATATTAAACGGTACTATTGGGCCTCCCAGCTAGCTGCGATTAATCAGGGCCTATATGGGCCCGCCTTAAACCCGGCATTTGCAATGGATAGGTTGCTACTTCCAGGTGGTGACCATAATCGAGCGCTCTACTCTAGCGTGCCCGACGCTCGCCT
Source organism: Triturus cristatus (assembly GCF_964204655.1). NCBI lineage: Eukaryota > Metazoa > Chordata > Amphibia > Caudata > Salamandridae > Triturus > Triturus cristatus. The sequence goes on along the minus strand of NC_140589.1, from coordinate 1,620,459,564 downwards.
AACGGGCCCCATGCGTGTCATGGTGCGAGTGTGGCACGCGGCCAATGCAGCTATGGGGTGGTAGGACCGTTTGACCCGGGCGTCACCACTATACGCGTCTGAGCGGTTGGGCTCCCTGTGGACCTCGAAGGGCTTTGAGAAGTGGGACATAATAGGCATTAGCAAAGTGGGGGATCTCTGGACGAGGGGAGGATTTAAAACGTTCGAGATGCTGCAGACGGAATTTCAGTTACAGGGCAGCGAGTACTTTCGGTATTTGCAGGTCCGTCATGCACTGGGCTCCGTCTTTCCGGACGTTGCCTCCATCCCGGAGTATTCCCCCCTGGAGGATAGAGTGCTGGATGGACACGTCCCTGACAGCACGATCTCACTGATCTACAAAAAACTGATCAACGACCGCTCAGGCTTGTTGACGGCCCTTCGTGAGGCTTGGGTAGCCGATGGGCTGGAGCTGGACGACGAGGACTGGATCTCCGCGGTGGCCTCCCCGAAAGAGGTGGCCATACCGGCTCGCCTTCGTTTCGTCCAGCTCAAGATACTCCACAGGGTCTACATGACGGGGCCAAAGCTCCTGCGTATGGGCTATGCTGAGGACGGTTTGTGTAAGCGTGGGTGTGGTGCGTTGGGGACTTTTCTGCATATCTTGTGGGAGTGCCCGGAGGTGGAGGGGTTCTGGCGTGGTGTGCATGAGGTGCTGCGAGTGGTTACGCATGTGGCGCTGTTGCCCGAAGCGAGGAGATGCCTGTTGAATGTGTGGGAACCTACCGATTACTCGGTGCCGCAGACGTGGTGGGTGACTCTGGGGTATATGGTTGCCAAGCGTGATATTGCTCAACTGTGGGGATCCCAGAGGCCCCCGACTGTCTCGGCCTGGAAGGAACATATGGATTGGTGCATGTTTCGGGAAAAGGTGGTGTATGTGGCGAGAGGTAAGCCTGGGACATGGGTGAAAGTATGGGGCCCCTGGAACGCCTACCGCGGGGGAATCTGTGCTCCACCGTCATTGCCCGATCCGTCGCCGGCCCCGTCCCCTTAGCCAACTCATCCCCCCGGTACCGGGCATTGGGTTTACCCAGCCCTAGTTTTGATCTCTCCCCCCTCTTGAGATTCCTATGGATGGCTAGGATCCCCCCTCTAGGGGAGCACGTGTTGCTATTTCCGATTGAGGATTGCCTTGTGGGTTTGTTTGTACTTGTTGTTCTTTAAGTTTAAAATGGAACCGTATAGTGGGGTCTGGATGGTGTGGCTCTCAACGATGTTAACTCCTGTGCATGCTCATCCGCAGCACCATGTGTTTTATAAATGTATATCGTATGCTCCTTTCATTGCTAGCCGCCGGCCGGAAGGTTGTAGGCCCATATTTGTATATTTTTGAGTCTTGTAATAAACGGTTTCAAAAAAATAAAAAAAAAATAAAAAAAATAGATAGTATATTGATATCTCGGTTGTCATGCGTCCACACCCAAGGCTACTGCGGTGTTTGCTTATTCTTATTTTAACCTTCCGTGTGGTCATACCTACATAGTGTAGGTTACAAAGACAAGTGATCAGATACACTACTCTCTGTGTGTTACAATTTGTCAATCTCCTAATTATCCACGTGGTATTATTGTTGAAGGTTACTGATTTTGTAGCCTTAGTCAAGTGACATACACTGCACCCACCACACGGTATTGACCAATAACTCGTGATATTGTGCCCTGTGTGTGTTGCGTGTCCGTTGTCAATCTCCGGGAGCAGATATGCACAAGTAAGTCTCTCAGTCTCTCAGACTGTGTCCCTGTCTATGGGAGAACATTGGTTTGGGAAGATTAAGGGTGCCATTGTTTAGGATCCGCCAATGCTTATAAAAGTTTTTGGCCACTTTATCTGAGGCTATGTTAAATGTGGTGATGTATATGGGCCTCTCCTGTTTTTCTTTCAGTGGGGCCTTGTCCAATAGGGCCTCTCTGTTATTATTACGTGCCCATTTAATTGTGCTAGCCACTATCATTGGTGGATAGTTTCTTACCTCCAGTTTCTTTGCCGAATGGTCTGCTTGTACCTTGTAATCTTTTATATCCAAACAGTTCTTCCATCTTAAAAATTGACCGAAAGGGAGATTTTGCCTTACATGGCACAGATGGAAACTGTTGTAAAGGAGGAGACAGTTCTTCACTGTGGGTTTTTGATATGTAGTAGTTTTGAAGGCACCCTGATGAGCTATTATGTTAAGGTCCAGGAAGACCATTTCCTTGTTGCTTATGGTATATGTAAATTTCAGAAACTGATTTTGTGTAATTAACCAGCTCAGGAGTTGTTAGGCACAATGTGCACTGTCACAATTCAACAGGTCATAACGATATATGTTCGTTTTCATTCGAAATGTCTTATATGGCTTTGCCTTTGTCCTCTTTAATTAATAAAACATTTTTGATCTATTGAATTCTATTAGTATGTATAAAATGCAGTAGAACCCCTTTAGTCCTAGCGCCATATTTTAGCATCTGGATTGTAGACATTGTCATTCCCCTGAATATGTATACTGCTCATCAGTCTAAATCAACACTGTATATGTATGTTTGCATTCCTAATTAACCTTTAAACTTGTTGAAAACATACTAAAAGCATAGTTGCAAAATGAATTGTGGAGCATTTGAGAAGTTGATGGAAGGTCAATTGTTCTTGATGAAGCCTCATGGAATAAGAGAGATTGATTCAAGTTGAGGGATATTTGCCTCTGATAGCTTCAAGCATTAGAGAGCTCAAGTAAAACTCTATCTATCTGTCCATCTGTCCATCTGTCCATCTGTCACTTGAAGAGGACCTCTTGGCGCCATCATAGTCTGAGAAAGAAAGTGAATATCTTAATATGGGGTTCCAGCAACCAGGAGCCGTAGTATAGAATGCTGCGCATTTTCCTTGTTAGCGCCGTGTAAACCTTTCAAAAGGTTCCCCACGGCAGCTGTGAAGTCATGCTGCCCTGGGGGCAGTGCATTCAAGTGAAATACGGAGCAGGTTTGAAGCAGCCGCTCTGTGTTTCACTGTGCAGGCGGCAACCCGCCTGCACTTTTAAGAGAGGTGAGAGATCCCCTTGCAGGCAGGTGCAGTGAATGACTGCACTGCTGCAAGAGGATGTCTAGGGGGTCTATAGAACCCTGTTGAATTCCTCGAGAGGGCTACCATCAGGGGGCGCTCTGACAGGGCGCCATCTTTAGGTGGCACACTGTCAGTGTGCCTCCTTACAGCTTCTTTGCCTCTGCGCCTGCATCTATAATAGGGCTCGGGCACAGAGGCATAGAGATTCCCTCATTTGCATGCAACCATGCTCCCATGCAAATGAGGGAACGCCCTCTGATGATAGCGCTGGCACTGTACGTGTGCCAGCACTATCAGTATTACAGATAGGGCTGCGCAAGCATCTGTGGCTCCTTCTGTGATACCAAGGTGCCCCGGGGGTGCGCAAAGTGGCCGCAAACATCCGTTGCGCCCCCGCGGCACTTTGTATAATACGGCCCCAGGTTTTTAAAATGCCGACCAGATAAGACAAGCAGGTGAGAACCATCGACTTGCGTTGTGGGGAAGGCGCTGATGGGCTGAGCAGCGGAGTCCACACCTCCGCGGTCACCTGGCGTTGGCTCCTCCCCTTCCTTCTTTCTCGGCTTTCGGCTCCCGGCGGCTATGGCGGATCGCGGCTGCCGGCTTTTTCACTAGGTACGTGGCGTTGGAGATCCCTAACTTGGCCGACACCGCTGCGTATGATCTTTAGGGTGGCCCCTTTTGATACGGCTCCGCGGCTGGTATAGGAGCTGTTTCGCGACGGGGGAGATCATTTCGGCAGACTTAGTCCAGCCAGGGTGAAATGTAATGGCAGGGGACAAAACAGTGAAAAATATATATTGAAGGGGAGGAGAAGCTCAGGACCCAAGGGGTGTAATACCAGGACACCCAAGGTTTAGGGGGTTAGATCTGTGGCCAGTGTGGGGAAAGGAGGTAGGGCCGCAGGTAGAGGGGTGGGGGTCTGGGGGTTGGGGGTTGTGTGGCAGGGGTGATGGGGGGGGGGGTTGGGATGCTCAGAGCGGGGGTGATGGGGGGGCACAGGGTGTGGGAGCAGGGTGGAAAAAGTAAAAAGAAGTCTTTACCGATGCTTTTAGTAAATATTTTGTTCCAGATAGATGGCTTCTTGCCTATAATAGATAAAAAAGAGACATTTGCGGATAGCTACGGGAGATTATGTAACTCTATTCTAAATGTTGAGTGGTGAGTGTTTGAAAGTTATCTCTTTCAATGTTAATGGCTTAAATAACAAAAGGAAATTACGGGTCATAGAATCTTGGATTAAGTCTGAAAATACTTCAGCGATATTACTGCAGGAAACTCATATTTCATCTTTAAAATTAGATCAATTTTCGATGTTCAAGACATGGGCTTCGTATCGCGGTTTTTCCTCGTTTTCTGAAGCCCAGCGCGGGGTAGCTATATTTCTAAACAAGAACATCCATGCTGAGATTATACAGACAGATGGGGACGGCTCAGGGCATTGGTGCCGGGTTACATGTAAAATTAAAAATAGATTAAGGCCCATCACGTTTGTCAGCTTCTAAGCTCCTGTTGAGGATGGTTCTTCAGTGTATGAAGATTTATTTCAATCGCTATTATTGGTTGTAGGGGATATTATCATCGGAGGAGATTTTAATCTTCTTATGAATTTAAAATTAGACTCAACCACGCAATCAAGGAGGCAACTCAAACCTAAATCACTGAAAGTTATTCTCAATTATAAAAAAATCTTAGACTTGTGTGATCCATGGCACTCACAATACCCGCTAAGCAAACAATACACATGCTGGTCAGGGAGATTTAAGTCTTCATCCCGGATCGATTTTTTTCTGGTATCTAGACAGTTTAAGATGCTGGATCAGAAGCCCATTTATAATGGGTTTTCTGACCATGCAATGTTAGTCATTAGGTTTGCCTTACTACCAGACCCAAAGACTCCTAAGCGATGGGTATTTAATAAAACTTATTTGAACGACGAAATATGGGTAACATCTTTGAAGTCAGAGATCAGCGATTTTATCTCCCGTAATGATGAAACGGCTCCGATCAATATTATTTGGGACTCCATGAAGGCCTTTGTGCGCGGAATAATTATCAGTAAAGATGCAGCAGTATTGAAAGCAGCTAAATGTAAAAAAGATACTCTGGAACAAAGAATACAAGTCTTAAATGATTTAAGACAGCAGAATCCCTCCAGCATGATTTCACATCAATTAGATGTAGCCAAACGGGCACTTAGCTCGTATTACTATGCCCAAAGTGAGAAGATTTTCTATAGACAATCCCAAAAAATTTACGAAGAAAGTAATTTTACTGGGAAATTTCTGGCTTGGCAGGTGAAAGAACAAGCTGCCGCCAATTTGATCAGAGGTTTAAAATGCCCAGTAACCCAAAAAGAGGAAACAGATTCGGTCAAGATAGGTAAGATAATGCTCTCCCATTACAATAACATCTATAGTCAGCAACATAATATTGATCAGGAAAAGTTATTAGATTTCCTAGAAAACAGCGCATTGCCGCGCCTTTCTCAAATTGACCAATTAACATTGATGCGCCCATTCTCCCTAGAAGAATTAGAACTGGTAGTGAATAATCTCCCAAATGGTAAGGCTTGTGGCCCAGACGGATTGTCAGCTGAATTTTTCAAAACTTTTTTCTGCACTTTCTCTAATCTTTTTTTGCAATTATTGAATACGATGTTAGAAGGTGGCCCGATTCCGGACTCTTTTCGGGAAGGAACGGTGGTTAGTTTTTTGAAGAAGGGAAAAGAAGCCAAAGACCCGAACTCGTACCGACCTATTTCCTTACTAAATATCGACTATAAAATTGTTACAAAATTAATATCAATGCGTCTGAATCAGATTTCAACAGAGTTGATCCATTTGGATCAGAACGGCTTTATTCCAGGGAGACTTTTTTTTTTTACGAACACACATTATTTAATTGAAGCTTTAGATTACTTTGGGACACGAGGGATCCCCGCATTGATTTTAATATTAGATGCAGAAAAAGCTTTTGATTTGGTGGTATGGGAGACACTTTTTATTATTTTAGAGCACTTTGGGATTGCTGATAAAATAGTAAATTTAATTTGAAATCTTTATTTTACTGCCAAAGCAAATATCATCATAAATTCGGTAATGGCCGGTACAGTTTCAGTCAAGCGCGGCACTCGACAGGGCTGCCCTTTATCCCCAGTTTTGTTTGCTTTTTAGGTCTTGTCTGAGACAGCGCTTTAGCCCTGCTCTGGCGAGACTTATAGTAAGCGAGTTTTGGAAGTGCAAACAGTGCTTTTCAGGCCTCCAAATACAGTGCATGTGCCCCGGGCGCGCGCACCGTTTGGCAGCCTGAAAAGCACTGCCTGATCACTTGCTTTGATGTCCTCAGTGAGCCGCGCGGCCACTGAGGACATCAAAGTGCACACCATTTGCCACCCCCTTCCTGCTTGTTATTGTCTAGCTAGGTGTTAAAGCTCTGCCTCTGCTCTTTGCTTGCAAGTCTACGCTTTTCTTTGCAGCTAGTGGGGTGCTTTTGGTAGGTAAACAATAAAATATTACCTAAGAAACATCTTTGTTAGAAAGAAAAGGGAGAAGAGAGGAATTATAAACCGCCTAATGTTTGTTGTGCAGTTTGTTACATTTTGACTTGCGTTTTATCGTAGCAGACAGAACGAGAGATGACAAGTTGTAGCTGCGTGTCATTTTGTCTCACACGTTCTGACCGTGTATGATTGATCACTTATTTTTCGCCCATTTAAAATATGTTTTTGCAAATGGCCCAATCTCACGAGGGGGACTTTCAGTCATCCCTTGTAAATGGCAGCTTCCCATCAGAGAACGCCATGTACAAATCTCTGTGCCAATGAGGGTGAACACATTCTGGCATACCTGGAATCAGGCGCGCAACACCCATTGGACTCACAGGGCTTCAGCCCCCCCCCCCCCCTATGTGGCAGCCCGGGATGAGACAGCTTCCCGGTGCACACACAGCCGTGCCCGAGCACTTCACAGGTCTTTAAAAGACCAACTGCATGTTAATGAGGCTTCGCTGTTGTTTCACCCCTTCTAAGAGCCCCTGCAGACGCCTAGATTCTGCCCCCCCACCCCCGAAATCAGCGCCACTCTGCCTACTGTTTAAAGATTCAGCCCCCCCCCACCCCCGAAATTTGGCTCTAGTTGCGCCTCTGCCTGGAATTTAATTCGGATTAAAAAGGAGAAATGAAACTTAAAGCACGTACTCAGTACATACATGCACTCGTCACCGCACAGCTATTTCACAAACATAATAACAGTACAAAGTGGCTCAGAGAGTTAAACATCGCGGCTGACTTGGGATGTTATAGGTGGACCATACTTATAAGGTGGGTAAATGTTACAGCTTTACAATGTGTAATGGCAACAGTTGCCGTTTCTATTTAAAGCACCTAGAGGTGACAGGAGCGGCGCTTTAAAAAAATGTTTTTCTTTTTAACCTTTGTCTGTTTGGGTGAGCTCCTTTCAGGCATTGGTTTGTCCGGTTGTCCGTTATGTTTCAGGGCCAGCCTAGAGGATTTTGCAGATGATTAGATTACCCAATTTTCACTTTGAATTGGTGATGCACTGGAAAAAGGTTCATGTTCGCATGCCCTTTGCCAAAGCCAGCTTTTACCTGCTTTCTGACAAATCGACATCCCCTACCCATCTTGCACATCAGCTACACTCTCATACTTGCCAAAACACATATTCAGGCGGGAGATCCCGATTTTTAAAGCCAAAAGTTACTTTATTTTTGCTTTCTCCTAACTGAAATTACCTCCTCTTCAATGCACGTTAATGGGGAAATAAATTCTCCCATTTATTTATTCTTTTAATTTTAAATTACATACTTGCCCCCACATATATACTGTTTTTAGTTGCAATGTTGATGCACAGGCTCCAAAATGGCTGCATATATTTGTGGCTTTGTACATGAAAACTCTCAAGGTAATGGATACGGTTATTCGTATGAAAGCACATTTTTTTTTAATTAGGTATTATTTATGTATGCATTTGTTTAGATGAATACTGCCATGAAATGTCACCACAGATTGACTAGAATTAAGCCCAATCCCTTATCCATATAGTTGCACACCTTGTGACTAACATGTTTTCATCTGACTAGTGGTGCAGTCACACACAGAATGTTATAGTACTGTTGACTTGCATCAGCGCACATGTCTTTTTTGGAATGTATCTATAAATGTTTCCTGAGCATGTATTCTTGAAGTAGACTGCATGACCCAGTGTGTAGTAATTGTATATCTATTCAATCCCTGGCAGCACAGCACCCAGGCTAATGTGCTGCTTGGCTAAAAACTCTAACTATCCATTGGCTGAATTCAGCTCGATTGGGCTATCCCTGTGCTTAGAAATATCAAAAACAATCTACAGAAGAATCTACATCAATTCAAAATGTATTTATTATTTTCTTTTGCAAATTCTATCTGTCTTCTATTTTTTGGGAATTAGAAATACATTTTTTTAAGGTGGTAATAAAAGTCGCCATAATTTTCTCTGTGCCCATATATATAATACAAATAGTGCAAACATGAATACAGTACTATTAAATGTGCAGATTTGTGCAAGAAAAAACATACAATATAACAATATTAAATTTGTCCCCATATCAATATCTCATTAATACAAACCTCACATCCAGTCATAGCATACCACACATTCTCATTCACACATCACATTCATTGTTTTCCAGCTTAAAAATGGCTTGCTACAGAAAGAACTCATGGTGAAGATTCTTCTTTAGTACCATGGTAAGGCCGCCAGCTGGAGAATGGAACAGGCCGACGCACGTTTCAGTGGATACCTGTCATTCAATCCACCTTCTTCAGGACCGCTTGCTTTCTTAAAGTTAATGCAGCGGAGGTTGATTAGGGGATCAATTGATATGTGTCAAGATGATTTCCTTGTTTAAATATTGTCTTGCTTCTTCTGAAGGTCTTATATCCCACTCTGCCAGGAGCAACAAGGTCAACAAGTCCTGATTTTATTTGCGTTATGGTATTTATAGTCTTGAGTTCATAACTGGGGAAACAATACAAGCCCCAAATTACAAAGATACATTCAGGCAGTGCCCTGCCGTTCCCGCCCACTTCGACCACTGATTCAGAGAGATTTTGCAAGGGGCACAAGACCTTAGGAATGCGGTTTATGGCCAGTGCATGTGAGGCATTCAAGCGCGAAGCTGGCATCTGGCATCGGACTTGAAAGCAGCAGACTGCTTTCGCCAGCGCGCGCTCGGCCTCACTTCTAGCATCCCCTCTTACAACAATTAACTTTCGTTATAACTCACACCCCATATGCTCGTTCCCTCCCACCCTTTCTTTGATGTCCGCTTTTCTTGTTGTTTACAAACCACACCACACACTGCTGCACGCCACACACTGCTGCACGCCACATACTGCTGCACGCCGCACACTGCTGCACGACGCACACTACCGCACGCCACACACTGCTGCATTACACACTGCTGCATTACACACTGCTGCACGCCACACACTGCTGCACGCTGCACACTGCTGCACACTGCTGCATTACTCACTGCTGCATGCTGCACGACACTGCTGCACGCCGCACACTGCTGCATGCTGCACACTGCTGCACGCCACACAGTGCTGCATGCCTCACACTGCTACACGAAACACTGCTGCACACCACACACTGCTGCACGCCACACACTGCTGCACGCCGCACACTGCTGCATGCCGCACACTGCTGCACGCCGCACACTGCTGCACGCCTCACACTGCTGCACGCCTCACACTGCTGCACACTGCTGCATGCTGCACACTGCTGCATGCCGCACACTGCTGCACTCCACACACTGCTTTTATGCGAGTTTATGCTACTGACATTGCAAATGACAATGCCTTTTATTTGTTTTACAACCAAAACATAAATAAAAGCCATTGTAATTTTACAATGCCAATAGCTCAAACTCTTATAAATACGAGACCTATTGCATTGCAAATGCTTGTTTTATTGAGCCCCTGGCTGCCGCAATAAGAAACTGCACTAGTATTCATCCCCCAGTTCCTTTAATGGCGAAGATCAAACTCTATGCGGATGATATTATGTTATTAATTAAACCCGAACTTTACTCACAAATGAAGATTTTTCAGATTTTTTAGGAATTCGAAGCCTTAGGCGGCTATCGGATTAATAAAAAGAAAACGGAGATTCCGAAGTGTGGGAATAGTGACCTAGAAATACATCCTGACTTAAGGTGCTGCTTAAATACTAAACCAAAAAGATATCTTGGGGTCTTTTTCTCACACACGGTGAAGGATTTATTTACGCTCAACTTCGATCCCCTTCTTTTAAAGATCCGATCAATGTTTACACGCTGGAATTCTTTGCCACTCTCGATTCTGGGCCGGGTCGCCTTGATAAAAATGCCCGTTCTTCCTTTATTTAATTTTTGTTTTCTACCATTCCTTGCTTTTTGCCAGGTATCTATTTTTCCAGGGTAGAATCTTTGTTCTCTGCTTTTGTTTGGGCAAAAAAGCCACCTCGCATAGCAATCAATACGCTTTACGCGGATTCAGATCAAGGAGGACTTTCTTTACCAAATATTAGAGATTATTATAACGCATATTTTATACAATATCTGTCGAGGTTTAAGAATCAAACTCATGGGCAAACTTTATTAATACATTTCTTTTTTGACCTAATTTGTCTAGAAAATGAGATACCACCCCCACCGCAGATTTTCAAATCTCCCAAATTAGTTCGCTATAAGACCTTGCTATGGTTTCTTAAAAAACGCACTGCTTTGTTTAAAAGATATTCTCTCCCATTAATTAATGTAACAACTTTGTTGTCTAGTATCTCCCCACTGATAGGCATTAAAATAGGATCTCAGATAGTAGATAATTGGGCCAGAGTAGGATTCATTAAAATCGTCGATTGTTTAAGAAATGGAGTATGGATAACTCCCACAGAGATGGCATGTCTTATTCAGAGGAATTTCTTGTTGGTGTGGTCTTAAAATACTATCTTTAAATTTTTGTCACAACTTGATACTGAACAGCTTAACCAACCAACCCAATTGATTAAAGATATCTTTTTGAATGAAGGTGTAAGGAGACCTGGGGAGTGGAAGCGTTGCTTAACGGCTAGTAAAGAAACGGAGTTAAGTCAAAAAGCAATCAAAAAATGTCAGGAACAGGAAAATCATGTATTATCTACAAATACTTGGAAGACCAATCAGTTTAATTTTAGTGTACTTAGAGGAGATAATTGGCACAGAATGTTATTCTTTGGGAAATGGTTATTATATCGTACTCCTGCGGCTATTTCCAAAATGTATTCAAATCATCCATCGAACTGTTTTAGATGTATACAGCATATTCCTGCCAACTGGTCGCATGGTTCATTGCAAGAAAATTAGGATATTTTGGGAGGAGATTTTTGCTTTTTTTCAGGTCTATTATAAAATTACGGTTCCTTTTAATGAAAAATTGATGCTCTATAGTTTTGACCCGGATCTTAAAATTCCTACCCAATTTGTTAAATTACTGTATATAGCAATGGCAGTCGCAAGATCCTTGTTATTGCAGAACTGGCGGTCAGAACAAATTCCATCTAAAGTAGAATGGATACAGAAAATGAGGAGAGTTAGGAAAAATGAACAAATATATGCTATGCGGGTGGGAGGTATAAGAAAATTTGATAAAATTTGGGGGCTTTATTTTGATTCTGATTGATTTTCCCGATAGTCGATGTCTAAAATGTCTCTATTTTGTTATACTCTAGGCTGAGCTGGTTTTCGTTGTATTCAATTTAATGTATTCTTGATTTAAATTTTTTTTTGTACGTTGCTAAAGTACTTCAAATAAAAAAAAACAAAAAAAAAACAGATAAGACAAGCAGGGGCACCGCCAGATAAATTATTATGTGTAAGACAACTTGCTTGAACCAGTGACCTCTGATGAGAGAGATTCCTACCCTTGATGTTCGATTCAGCAGGATATAATATACTCTCAGTAATACAAATGTAATTATTAAGCATCTATGAATCACGTGACTTGCTACGACGTTTGCAATACAAACTGTTAGCAGCCATTAAAAAAACACTTTTTCAATATCAGCACAGATTGTTTGGGAGCCGCTGGGAAATAAGTGAGTCAGTCTTAAATCTTATTTGCAGTAAGCATTTTCTTATTATTGTGAGAGCAAAGTTCAATCACTTTATCATAATTGTTCTTTATTTTCTTATTTAACTTAATTAGTATTTTTGTGTGATCCACGAGGTACCCCCAGCAGTTGTATCAAAAAGGCTCCAACCTCCTTTCTTCAAAGGCCAATTCACTTGGAAAATATCAGCAGGGCTCAATCAGCTCTTTTAAATTAAAGCTGCTGCAATGGTTTTCGTCGTTTGTATGATATTATTTTTTCCACTTAATGCACTAGAGTCAAGAATTAAACTAAAACGCTTGTCTTGTGTTTAAAGGCATGCATTTTTGTTGGGGAATAAATCTTTTATTTGTAAATTAACGAAGTTACATCAGTGGGCATGAGATGGATGGTTTTTGCCCACCCTTCTGGCAGAAAAGAGTTGTGGGTGTATGCTGTGAAGGTTGTATGGTACAAGCAATACTAACTATGGTTTGTTTTAGTTTGTATGTGAACTACCTGAGGGAGTGCTTCAGTGATATATGGGGGAAACTTCAATGGTTTTAGAGAACCTTGTTAAATGAATAGACAGATCTCCATGGTAAACACACGTTTTGATTCCTATAAGTTTGGCCCCACTGTTTGAGGACATGATGGGATCATTCTGAAATATTTGGTGAAGAACAAAGATACTCATTCTCGCACGCACACTCTCTCTGGGACGCTTTCTCTCTTTCTTCCTTTCTTCTTCTCCTTTTCTCAATTCAGCTCAATTTTGACTATTCAGAATAGAATTCTAAGAGGCACAAAAAATCAGTGCAAAAGATACTGTTTCCACAGAAAACATTAAACATAGGTCATTATCACATGCATCATAATAAGTATAATAATGGGCTGGTGCAAAACCTGACATGCGTGAACGGGTATGATAACAAGCGCCACCTGCTGCCCACCTAGTTGTATTACTAATTGTGTGAATTAAAGTGTTGTGATTTCCCTCCCCTAACAGAAAGATCCAAGTTTAACTGAGATCTAAACATAAGTAGTGTGGATCACTCACAGTGCAGTAATGCTGGTTTGCAGTTTCTGATTTCAGGTTGAACGAGAATTGGAATAATTAACTTTTCAAATATTTGATTTTGTCAAGGCAACTACACTCTGCCACCTTGCCTGATTAGTCAGTAATGGCAGCTTGTTAAAACATGCATTTGTTTTACAAATATTGTACTTAGATACCATTCCGTATTTTAATGTTCTTACTAATGTAAGGAAGACGGCAGAGCTAAAAACGGAGCCCTATCTTCATGCTTCATACGTGCATAGTAGATCTCACAAAAGTTTACTTTTGCATCCCTAGGAATATTCGTGGGTGGATTAGCCCAGTGGAACTTGGCTTACAGTGTTCTCAACGCAGTGTTTAGAGCAGAGGTCTTCAAACTTTTTGATGCCGAGACCCCACTGTCAACATTTTTTAGACTTAAGGACCCTTACCTGACGACAATTTCTAGAACCAGGTACTCCACATCCTCGACAACCATAAAAGACCCCAATTCACACTGCAAATCATTTTTATGGTGGGGAAACAATATTAAATAGTGTTTAGCAAGCCAAAAGTTTGTGGGCGACTGTGGTTTGGTATTAGAGGCTTACTACACAGTTCAAACAAAAAGTCTCCAAAAAGTATTACCCAAAAATTCACAATTATATTTTTTCACAAATGAAACATCTTGGAAAAACCTATTTGGATGATAACAACTTTCTGAACTAATTTGATGGGTGTGCTTGTTTTCTTCCAGAGAGACGGTCAATCTGTGGTTGCACCTCATAAATACCAGTTTAACACCCAATTTAGCAATAAGCAACAAAACGGAGACCAATGTTGCTTCTTTTTAGTAAGTAGTGAACCGGTTGAGCTATGAACACATTTTTTTTGTTAAAATAAGCATCTTATGTGGCAGATGATTGACTATGTGGCAAATCTATAATTATGTGAAAATCGCTGTGGTTGCACTATTCCATAATCCCAGTGGCCCTGGGTACAATGGCTGTAATGCATGGGCTGCAACTTGAGTGCATGGCATCTGAGGGGAGCCATACTGTATTGTATGGGATGCTGATGGCCTGGCTTTTACAGCTGCATGGAACTGGAGGTTGCTGAACATCATTCATCATAAACAAAACATACCATTTACCATAATTAATGACATTTACCATAATTAATGATGAACTGTAAGGTCTAAGAGGGATGCTTTCCATAATTCCAAGTGAGGATGTCGTCCCTTAATCTTGTTTCACACTGTTAAAAAAAAAACGTAATAACACACTCTTCTATTTTAGCAAAAACTGACTCTGGTTATATTAGTTTGCTGCTGTTGTTGATTTCAGTCATGTTTGGGGGGTGGCTAGAGAGCTTTGGGAGTGTGAGCACTTGGGTGGGTCAAAGGTGTGGCAAATTCAAAACTTTCTGTACGTTATTTAGGTCCTTCGCCATCAGGTAGCTACATATAAATTAAGGGTTAGCTTCAATATAAAAAAAGTGCTACTCAATGGGCAATGCAATATAGTACATTATTAAACCTCTAGTAGTTAATCCACCTTAAACAGTCTGTGTGTAACTAGAGAATCACAGAATTAAATCTTGGTTGGTGCAGTGGAGAGTAGTGATTTGTGTATTTTTTGTGCTACTACGTCACAGCCTGTGACAGAAAGCACAGTGAGTATGTTAAGTCATTATTATACTTACATTACACACAGTATAAGATAAGCTGCTACAAAATGTGCAAACCGTTTTACAATAAAATGGTGCTTCCAAAATATAGATTTTAGTAATACCCAAACCATAAGCAATGCAATTTTTGGACATAACACCTCCTCCCGTATAGTAAGCGCTATGTAAATACAATTACAATTAAAAGCGCACACTTCAGAGCTCAGTTGTCCATTCAGAAACTGCTTTTCTAGTAATGTCTTTCAGTACATTGATACTTTCTGTGAAAATTTATTTGAATATGAAACTGAAGTATCCGAACATTTTAACTCATTGTCACCTCCCATAAAATGCATCTGGGCTACTGATCTGCTGATAAAAAAAAGTCAGCTACAGGAAAGTCAGAACAGTAATTTGCAATGTGCTTGCCAGGTAAGTGCCAGTTTACAGCAGCAGTCTGTAATGCATATTACCAAGTGGTTGGGCATTTCCCTGGGTATAAATCACCCCTATTCTTCCAACATATTTCTCCACAATTTATTGTCCAGCCTGCCCGCCCTACCCCGGGATAGTAAGCGCTATGTAAATAAAATTACAATTAGAAGCACACACTTCACAGCTCATCACAAGCTTCCAGTGATTCCATCAATGAAAGCCAGTACCGGCTCCCAAGCATTCTTTACAATTGCAAATTGCCCTTTACATATTCAGATAAACTCCTCGCGCATATTTCAATTCCTTTCACGCAAGCAGGCATCCTGGAAGGAAACCTTGTTTAGCGGTCTGATCAGCTCCAGTTTCACTGCACAAGATCCCTGAATGGCATTACCGCTTGAAGCATTTTAACTTTCATAATGACCTGCCCGGAGACGCTTTTCTTTTTGGAGAGTCCAGGCAGACGTGAGGCCGGTGAGTGCGCGATCCCCTTCCCAGGACTCCACGGCCCCCGTGGGGGTCGCACCCCACAGATTGAAGACCTCTGGTCTAGAGTATGACATTTTTTTGATCAACCATAAAGTCATTTTCTTCAAATAGCCACAATTTAAGTCAGAACATTACTTGTCTGACCCCAAGAATATCGTTTATGGAACACCCCCCCAATTTCTGCTGTACAATTTCATTTTATTGCTGATGGGGACCACTAGTAAACACTAAAAGTATGTTTTGGCCAATCTTAAGATAAATGCCAATATTGTCCGTCCTTGTAGGGCTTTAGCTGCGGATTTTGCATTATAAACCTTCTATGCATCTGGGAATGAGAAAGCACTCATTGTTCGGCGAGGCAACACTATGGGGCCATTAGCTTGGGCTACACTTGTTTTTTGTCATCTTGGTATGCAAAACCCCAGTAAGAGATTGTGAGGATTATATCCCAAGTTAGTAATAATGTTGGATGGTTTCGATCTGCCCACTCTTTAGCTGTAAAGATTTATCGTAGGCTCAGTCACCCATCTTCAGCATCTTTCTGAGTGGGGGATCATTTACCATGGGTCTCAGACTGAGTGTTCTAAAGTAAGGTCTTTAGACTAGTAAAGCGTCAAACCCCATGTCTGCCCCACTCGTGAGTTTTGATGGATTGAGTGAAATTGTCCTAGTAATGGAGGTCTGTTGGCATTGTAGTACGGGAACATTATTTAACGGCATCATGGGAGGACCTTTACTCCGGGGCAAGCCAGTATATTAATTTAAATGTGCATTCATGATATGATGCTCATGTCTGCATTTTTTACAGGCTTTTCCACCCCGAGTGGACTGCTGCAGCTTACAGTGGTTGGGTTAGCCGATGAGAGGTTTTGCCAGCTCTACTCTGTAGTCTACCTGTAGCTGTAGGAGAAGCGTCTGCAACAAGATGAGTCGGAAGTGCAAATCATGACTACTTCGTTCATAGAATGTGCATGGCATCCGATAGTAGAAATTGATGAAAGGAATATCAAATATTATGCGTCTGACCAACTAGAAAGAAGATGGAGATACTAATGCAGAACTCTGGCCACCTGCAGCTGTGATTGGCTGATTCTCATTCACAGACTAAGGATGTGCAGACATCTATAGACATAGTTGTAACTAATGGGAACAGTCTGCAAGGATTGAAGATTTTCATCTCTCTTAAATTTAGAGGCAGGGTGGGAATTTGAGTGTTCCGAAGAGGGGCGGGATATAAAGGTTGTGGCCATTGAGAAATTAGTGAACAACCATAGTAGGGTACCACTGTGGGCATTCACAACCCCTCTTAATAATGCTACACATCCTATTTGTGTCTACACTTAGCTTCAAACAGGTGTAAAACTTGGGTTATAAAACCCAGCCCCATCCTTTTATAGGTTTCTAGAATAAGGGATTAGAAGAAAAAAGAAGAAAAGTTGAATGTGGTACTGAGCACCACAACACTTGCT
Source organism: Triturus cristatus (assembly GCF_964204655.1). Classification (NCBI taxonomy): domain Eukaryota; kingdom Metazoa; phylum Chordata; class Amphibia; order Caudata; family Salamandridae; genus Triturus; species Triturus cristatus. The sequence continues at coordinate 1,620,442,276 of NC_140589.1, read as the reverse complement.
TCTAGCATGTTAACACCCTTCTGACAGACAGCATGCAGGAAGTAGGTAAAAGGCGTGAGCGCGGTGATCGATGCATAGTCTGGAGATGTTTGTGAATCCCCAGTTAAAGTGTAGGAGGAAATTTCCAAATGATAAATTATGCTTGGTATCCTGATCCCAAAGTGCTGCGGTTGAAAGCCAGATGTCAAAGGGAAGCAGGATTGTAAGAGTAGTGATAGCTATGGCCAGTCTGATGGAACAATTCTACATATAGAGGGAAGGCACTCATACTGGGTAGGTTAACTTGGATATTTATGTTTCATCCCTTTATTTAAATAGCCATGGTGAGCAAAGGCAGAGACCTGCATTGAATCCTTCTAGCATTCGTTGTCAGATGCATAATATTGCAACCCAGTGATGTATTGTTCACATGTTTATTTTCAGCACACTGGGGTAAACAGAGCAAACTATTTGAAGCCAACATGTAAACAGGCTTCTGTTTTTAGCCGCATTATTTGTTTGTTTTACCTTTTATTCTGGAGTGTTTCTGCCATGACCTAGTGAAAGGACAGCTGCAGGGTTTCTCGGCCGGAGCGGTGCAGTGGCCAAATCTGCTAGGCTCAGCTCTTAAGGAAGGACTGTCTGCATTTTGTCATTAGCGATTTTTTAGTGTGAGCACCTTCCTCTTGTTGTCTGTCCCTTTCACCTGCCAGAGAGGAGACCTAGCTGGCAAAACCTCAGTGTGCCACATAGGGAGACGTGTCCTTGAGCAAGACCGAAATTTGCTGCAATGGCATTAGTCCCACGTTTGGAGCAAAGATCTGACTTTGTAGGAGTATGCAAAGAATTTCTGGGGTATGCCTGGCAATCTGTGCCACAGTGCTAGATTGTGTATCCGATATGCTTACAGAAATATATTAGGTTTACGTTTGCGCATGCTGTAATATCGACTGCTGTGATGTACATCGCTCCTTTTCCTCTGTACTTGACAGAAAAACATTTGTGGATATTTTGAGGGTGTAAAATTAACCGCTTGTGCTGGGCAACTAGCCATGAAACTGAGTAGTTGCGGCCTTTGCAGGTAAGAGCTGTGGGGCGGGGAGGGCCGGGGGTGGCGGGGGAGTCGATAGACGAGAGAAAATAAAATAACAAAAAAAAGAAAACCACTTACCTTGTGCTCTTTTGCAGAAGGTAAGTGGTTTTCTTTTTTTTAAATTATTTTATTTTTCTACGTCGTCATCTGTCGGCTACCCCCTCCCCACTGCTCGCTTACCTGCACCGGCCACGACTGAAACTGAGATTAAGGGTCTTCAACCATGTTGGCTGTACGGCCCACCCAAGAGTGCTCACAGCCCCCCACATACAGCTAAATCTGCAAGAAGGGACATTCCACCATTCTGGGGTAATTTCCTCATGAGCTAATCCCATTTGTGAGGCTACAGTCCCATTATTGATTCTTTGAGTTGGTGACTGCTAAATTGTGATATTCCTATTATCTCAAGTGGAATAAAGTTGTGTATGTTAATCTTCCGCATTTTTACTGTGCGCAAAAGGGTGAAATATGTAAACCTAACACACGCTTAGATGAAAATGAACAGAATAGCAATGACATGGAAAAATAAATCAGTGAAATAGTTTGCATTCTAAACCCACAACAAATATTTGGCATGTAAATGTACTCATTTCTTCTAAATAAATTGTGTTTTAGTGTAAATAGATCCTCCTTTACATATTTACAAGTCTGCTAAGATGGTATTAATTAATCGAAGGGTTTATAAAGTAATTTTATGGTCTAAAGCACGAGTATTCAAAGCTATGTATAGAGGATGCAGTTCATTACACCACAGTGCTGTACACTTCAAATAGTGATGTTTGTGCTTCACAATACAGAAACGGCCATGCAGCCACCACTCACACAGCAGCGCTCCTCAGTTTAACTTTGCCCCGATGGCGCAGTGGGAGGCAGGACGCCTGCTAAGGTGTCGAAAAGCATTGTCTGCTTAACAAAAACACTGGGACTTCACTTTTACAATTTACATGCAAAACTACAATAAAACATAGACAAAGCCATGAGGTGTGCCCTAGGCAAGCATACAATGCTTTTAATTGTTTTTTTTTCAAGCATATGTAATATGAAAAAAGAAATTGGCAAAAAAACAATATATAAAAAAATAAAAGAATTGCCAAGCAGCTCAGACACACTCCCTGCCTTTGAAGTGCGCTCCTGCTGTGCACATGTGATCATGCATATGCCCCCACTAACAGTGCAGGACAACTAGGGCTTCAAGTGGTCTGAATCATTCCCCCACGCTGTTTCCTGAGGTGGACAGTAACAAAGTATGATTGACACTGAGCAGGCCAGTGGGTGAAGTGGGCTAAACAAAGGACCTGTATGTATGTTTATTTGCATGTATTTTTATTATAAAGCTTTTAGAAAACTTGAGGCTGGCGAGACAGCTAAAGCTGTTTCTAGGCCAGACCTAATGTGTAAGTTCACTTGCGCAAAATCTTGTACCAGAGACAAATGGTCATTTAGCACTTCTATCTGCATTCCAAATGGCCTCTTGTGGACAAGCCATGCAAAACAGACCCAGTGCTGTCCTTCAATGTCACATGCTCATCAGAATCGGTGCCAGGTAGGGGCGTGGCTGGAGGGAGGCATCATCCCTAGGGTTATGACACCCCGGCCATGCCCTGACAGCAGTAAGCCGAGTAAACGGCCATGGATGATGGCGGGTAGTGGCGGTGGAGCCACAGTCTGTGGAGCCCTCTCTATCTTCAAATCAGATTTTGGGGGGTGCGGGCCATGGTCATATTATACGGGACTGGAGGGTGTTTACCCCCTACCCAAAGCATGCAGAACATTTAGAGAATACAATGGGGGCAATATGTTATTCTGACAAAAATGTTTTGTACCAGCCTCTCAACTTTATTTAAGCAACAACATGCAAATTGTGAATACCCAGTTTGGGGACACAAGTATTAGTTCATTGGAGTTTTAATACATTTGTACATTCACCAAGTCCTTCCTCCAACATTTGGATTTCTCTTGACGTACATCAGTGCGATATTCTTTATATATCTTGCAAATGTAAACATTGAGCCCCCATCAATAGCGACTGGCAGTGCAAGTGCACAACCTACTGTATGAGGTGCACTGAGCTATGTGCATCCATCTTCACTTCTTAGAACCCTTCATTCATTAACCCTTCATTCATTAACCCTTCATTCATTAACCCTTCATTCATTAGAACCCTTCATTCATGCTAACCCTTCATTCATGCTAACCCTTCATTCATGCTAACCCTTCATTCATGCTAACCCTTCATTCATTCGAACCCTTCATTCATTAGAACCCTTCATTCATTAGAACCCTTCATTCATGCTAAGCCTTCTAGGAAACCTAATTTACAGGGTTTGGTAGAAGCGCTGAACGTTTACTTTGTCATCTGCATTAACAGCTACATTTTTAAGAAAAAAAGGTTTTAGTTTCCATTAGCAGCTTCGCCCCTTCTCGTGGTTTGATCAGAATTCAATCAAAGGTTCTTGTTTTGTCAGCACTTTTCAAATCCGACAGCTCTATATATATAACACTTAGGACCAGAAATAAACTGAGGTGTAAATTGAAAAGAATGTGTGTTTGCTTTCCAGTGGATTCATCCAGGCTTTATCAAAGGCCCTGTCAGCCTCCCAGGAGGCATATTTATTTGTTTAGGTGGTTAGACAAACAAAAGGAGCCTGTTGCCAAAACTGCTGTCCATCCCGCTGAGGAGGACAGCATATGATGTATGGCTGTGCAGAAAGGCTGTGGTGACTCTTTGTGCATGTACATTATGTGATGCCTGAAAATGCACACAAGTAGCATGCGTTTATCTTACCTGGTTAGGTATCATTGAAATGGGTAATAGTAATACTTATTTACAGCGCCTGGAAATAGCAAACGTGTAGTATAAAGCACTACCTACAAACACGCTCTTCATAATATTATATGTGATATTATTATTTAGTAAAATGACTCATCTGACACCCATAGCTGCTGAGAGTTGCTCTTGCAAACCTAAAAGCTGTGGTTCCCCATCTAGAAAGTGTTCTACATTTGTGACTTGGATTTTAAGGAAACTTTAATTATCTTGTACTTTAGCACAGCTGCTGCACACTTGATCTCTCTGTTTTTATCATTTGATTTGTTTTCCATTGGCAACTTAACTTCTATATATTCTTTATGCAAAATCGCATAAGAACTGTCTGCGTGCGTAATTTTAAGTTCCTTCCTGCACGGCAAACCCTTAAACTTCACATTGGATTGCTTATTCCCATTTCAACAAAAAAGCCCTACATTACTTTAAAGATTTCTCTAAATGAAGTCTTTTTTCAGTTAACATACTCTTATTCAGAGTAAATAAGCCCTACTGGCTCCAAAACTCCACTTAATGCACATGCATAAGTACCTGCCTTGCAATGGGTAGACCAGAAAACCCAGACATCACCCAAACACATAGAGAAGATTTCCGTCCACACCCATTGAATTCCCAAAAACTTCAAGCTATCATTTGTGAATATCACCATCCACACCCATTAAATTCCCAAAAACCTCAAGCTTTTCAATTTCAAGGTCTCTGTCCACTCCCATTAAATTCAATAAAACTTCAACCTATCAACTGATGAAACATACCCATTGCAAACAACAACAGAACCACAAATACACTGCTGGTGTTACAGCTAATAAACCCATACAGACTGTGTTTTTTGTTTGACTCTCTGAGATCAAGGTGAGAAGGTAATGGAGACCAAAAGCACTGTAAAGCGAAAACTAATTGAAGAATATGTGCATTCCTGCCAACTCTTATGGTGCCACTGTGTGTCGCACGATATCAGCTCACTTCACACGGTCACCTGGTGAAGACACGATTTAACGCCACAGGGAAGGCGAGCTGGCAAGGTCTGCATTGAGTGGATTTCCAGCTCGTCTTTGAAGAAATTAAGCAGCCAAAATGCATTAAAGTTTGCGAAAACACCCCAGGACATAGGCAGCAGCCTTAGTCAGCCTTTGTTTTGTTTTTTAGGTGAGGTTGGTGGGGTAAAGGGGCAGAAGTGCATCTTTGGCAATTCTTGGCTCGCCATGAAGCCATGCCACCGCCTCACTCGATAGTATTTGTTTTTGAAGTTGGGAAGTCTGTGTGTGCTACATAAATATGTGTAGCATTCATACAGACCAGCTGGCAAAGTAGCTGGCAGCATAGCAGGAGCAATCAAGAAGCACCTTAGATTGTCCAAATTAACCTCATTTAACAGTCCAGTTGTTGACAACCTTATGATTAAACTTGATTTCCTGACTTATATGCATTGTTATGTATAGACCACCGGACTACATGCAGCACTTTCCACAATTCTTTTCTGAGTTAATCTCACCTTTTGTCATTGATCATGCAAAAATCTTGCTGGTTGGTGACTTCAGCTACTGGGCAAACGAGGATAAAGGAGGTCAGTCATTTACAGACTTATCTGATCTACTTAGTAGCCTAAATCTCGAACAGCATGTGTTCTCACCTACCCACATCAAAGATCACACGTTAGATCAAGTTTGATTCACAGACCTATCCTTGTCCAACCTCACAGTTTACCCCTGTTTGTGGTCTGACCATTACATGATCAAATTCTCACTAACTGGACTGGTCCCCCTAAAACTTCCTGCCTGTCCCGGAATCCTCTCCTGAAGCTGATCTCGGGTATACCAGAACGCCTTCTGTGACTATCTGGCAACCACCCTACCTGACCTAAACGATAGCATAGATCTTTACGGGAAAGCAATCACTAACAGGCTAGTGGTAGCAAGCAATATAGTCGCTCTCCTCCATAAAACGAAACCGGCCAGACCACACAAGGCATCCAAATGGTTCACAGAAGATCTATAAGTAAATAAACTTGAAGTTTGCCACTGTGAATGCAAATGGCTGAGCAGTTATTAGTCTGATCAAGAGGAAGTCTATGAAAAACACCTCAAAGAATATAAAATGCCGCCTTTTTTACAAACAAAATATTAAATTATACAAATAAATCAAAGGAGAGATTCAGAATTATCTCTGACCTCTCAAACCATGGTGTTGACACTCTACCCATTTCCCCGGCTCTGAACTTATGCGACGCACTTAACACCTTCTTTATGGATAAAATCAAGATCATTAAAAACAGCATTCCCCATAGCTTATTCTCTAATGAAATCTCCCTGGAAGACAGAAATCCCTGTCATCCTGTCTGCCTCTCCCGCTATCAGCAAGGATTGTCTTGTGGACCTGTTGATCAAAGTCAAATTGGGTTCTCCAAATCAATCTTATCCCCCCAAGAGTCTGAAAATAGTATTCTTTCATTCCCTGATCCAGCTATTTCCCTCCTTAACCTGTCGCATAGACAAGGCAAAGTACCAAGCTCATTCAAGGAGGCTATAGTGATATCTCTACAAAAGAAAGCCAATGAAGGCCCACTCAAATTTATACATTATCATCCCATTTTCCTACTACCCTCTTTAGCAAAAGAAGCGGAGGCACACGTTGCTCGAAACCTCTGCTCCTTTTTGGAGGAGTCTAAATTCCTCAGTCCCTACCAGGCTGGTTTCCGCTGGGCTCACTCCACTAAAGCTGTCATCCTCTCTATAACAGATGGCATGCATAAAGAATGTGACATGGGCCACACCCAGGCTTTGGTTCTCCTGAAACTATCGGGGGCCTTCGACACAGTTGACCATAACCTCCTGGTGGACTGTCTCGAGGCCATGGAGTTGCAGGGTACAGCGCTCATTTGGATAATTTCCTTCTTAAAGGATCAATCACAATCCGTCCACCTGAACCCATTTCAACTCACCCAAAGTTCTCTCCGCATCTCTTTATAATCTGTATATGCACCTTCTAGTCCACACCCTAAAAATAAATTGACCGTCAATCTATCATTATGCAGATGACATGCAGCTACTCTTTAACATTGACAAGTCCTGTGAATCATAGGAGGTTTTCCAAAGTACAATGCCATTTATCCATGGCTTTATGAACAGCAACCATCTAAAATTAAACTTGGATAAAACTGAGATTGTCATCACCAGAAGTAAGCTTGACTTTTGGAATGCATCATTCTGGTCTTCTGTCAAGGGTGTCTCCCCGCCAGCCAAGAAATCACTAAAAAGTTTAGGGGTCCTCATTGACGAGGAACTCTCTATAAAAACCCAACTCGGAGCGGTAATGTTGTCCTGCTTTCTACTACTTTGTAGAATCAGGAAAATTGGAAAGTTCCTCACTCTTGGGACCCTTATTCAAGCTTTAATTGCTCTAGTCATCCCCAGAATAGATGATGCCAACTCCCTCAATGTGGGCCTCCCAAAATGCATCAATCGCAGGCTTCAAATAGTTCAGAACCAGGAAGCCGAGTTAATCTTCCAACAACCCAGACATTGTCACATCACCCCTTTGATGAAAAAGCTCCACTGGCTTCCGGTGGAAAAAATGACTACTTTTAAAACTGTCTGCATCACTGGAATTAAAAACAGCCTATATCACAGCACGAATTTAAAAGTACTCCCCCAAACGAACTCTTAAGATCCGCTCATATGAACCAACTGAGAATACACAATTTCAATGAGAAGAGAATGAGTGGTTCCAAATTCTCAGTAATTGCCCCCGTATCTGGAACTCCTTCCCCCTGGAGATTAGAACATTTTGCAGCTGTATGAAATTCAGACAACTACTAAAAACATGGCTTTTCAGACAAGTATTTGATTAAAGCCCACCAGCAGCTTGGTCAGTTCTTTTTAACCTAGCGCCTAGAAACCGACTGGTGAATGTGCGCTCAGCAAATATCAGTAACATAACATAAAACACATAGCAGCTCTCAGGTCTGGCTAATTTGTTGCTGTGGTAAACCATGCTTTTATCATGGTTTGTGAATTAACAGTTAAGCCTTGAACTTTAATAAAAAATAAAAAAAAAGGTTATGGTTTATGTCTAACCATATATATCCATGGCACTAGCACATATCTCCATGGTCTTGTTGAGAGAGAGTGTCATGGCTGTCATTGGACACTTAGAGTGGTGTACTGCAAGAGGAGTTTGGAACTTCATTGTGCAGTCACTGATGATGTGGTGTGACCTTTAGGAGGCCTCCTAGAAAAGTAACAGGAAAAGTGTTTTTAATGTTAGGAAGAACCTGTTGGCTGCGTGTAATGCCATGACATGGTCTTCATAATTTTGGAAGAATACACTTTATACCGTGGATGGGGTCATGGTTTGGGGCGAGGACTTGGGAAGCATATATTCAATGGACATGGATTTGAGATGATTTGATTGAGCCCAAAGTCAGTGGTGCCGATATTACCAATGCTTTCTGTCGAAGAGGGGATATTCAGACTACGTCTGTTTGTATGGTTAACGAAGGCAAGTAATGTGTGGTACTACTGTCACAAGTGAATCCAAAACTAAGAGAAAGTGCAGTTGTGGTGCAAAATGTCAGTAAGTGCGGTTCATCTGTGCAGTGCAGTTTAAATAAGTCAATGAACAACCAACAGTGAATTATCAATATTTTATTTAATGCTAGCTGATTGACTTTTCGCCAGATAAGACATTCAGAGCAGCAAGCAATGGCCTCAAACAAATGTAGTCAATTATAATTAACTAGGGCTAATGAACAATGACAGAGATCAATTGCGAGCATACTGGAAGTGGCATTGTGTGAAATGATAGAATTGGTTTCAGTGATTCCACATTACTGTAATTCTTGTATGCCTTGCAATGAAGTGACAGGAATAGATGTGTTGTCATGTAGTATGAACAGGTGAAACTGAGTGAGAACAGAAATAACATACCTTATAATGCCTTGGAGCCGGTAATAACTGGATAAAAACCCTTATTTTTGTACTGCAGTCTAGGTGGGACCTCACTAGCTACTTGTAATAAGGACATGACACTGATACTCGACTGTAATAAGTTATTACAGTTGAGTTGTGACATTACCAAGGCTTCTTCGAGAGCCATCAAACAATGTGAAGGTAGGCCACTGAATAAAATTACAGCTGCTGTTTAAAGAATGAAAGAATTTACTTGTTAGTTATCTGCTTATTGTGGAATTGTCTTTCTAAAATGTCACAGTTATTAGCCGATAAATAGGCCATGGAACTGAAAGAGTTGCCAAAAATTAAAGTTCCTTTACATATTGGCATATTAAGCCATTTAAACTATATTTTAATTGAATTAGAGGCTGCATAATTGTCATGCTTATTTTCAAAGAACAGGCTCCACATTTATTCTACAGATCTGTGGTCACTGTTGCAGTGCTTTTCCTTTACTGGGCCCTAAATAGTCCATCATCAATCTTTTCAGGTCTTGCCTAGGCAGCGCTTGTGCTGTCTCTTCGAGACGTGCTGTATTAAGGATATGGGCATAAAGCTCCGCCCACTTTCCCCCTATCTTTTTAATTGGCTCCTGTCCTTTGTAAATGGGGGCTTTTCATTGGTCAATAGGTTTAATAGTCCCTCCTTAGTACCGCCTTGTCTCTTCTTGTAACCTTCCATGCGGACACTCCCTGTTACATGTGATGTTACTCCCTAGGTTTTAATTACAGCCTCAAGGCACTATTTTCTTAAAAGGCTTCATGCAAAACACACTTGGTCCTAAGCTAGACTGGCAGTGGGTACTTCACTCACTAGAACATCTCACATTTATAGGAGACCGTCGATAAATTTCCGTTCATCAGCTCCACACAGAGTACAACCTAATCCAAAATTAATGTAATAGTTCTTTTGTCACATTTCAAAGCTCCTAATTGTATATATGGACATAGCTATTTGAATGGGTAAACAACCGCGAAACTTTGTCCCCGCAGGGAATCACAACGCGGTCGTTACAGCGACCGCGTTGTGATTCCGCATACCATTACTCCGCAAGTCGGAACGACTTGTGGATGGGGGGGGAAGGTGTTGGATTTAAATTCCAACACCTTCCCTAGTGTTCGCACAGACTGGAGTTGGAATAGTAAATTATACTATTCCAACATCCAGCGCCCCCCTCCGCAAGTCGTTGTTCCGAGTTGCGGAGTAATGGTATGCGGAATCACAACGCGGTCGTTGTAATGACCGCGTTGTGATTCCCTGTGGGGTAAAAGACTGCGGGATGAGGAGATAGGTTCGTCCTGATCCACCTGTATAGCCAGTTCTCGTTCCCAAGCTTTCAGATATGGAAGTTTACCATCTTCACACTGTACAATGAGAATGTCATAAAGATTAGATAGTATACGCTGCCCTCTCTCTGGACTTATCAATACTTTCTTGCATGCCCTACATTTTCTATCTTTGCTGAACTCATACTATTCCTTACGTTGCTCAAATGTGTCAATCTGGCCCATCTGGACCCTATCGCTTAATCCTTTACATCTTCTTTCAACCCATTGTCCTGTTTACCTTCTACCCTGTCCTGGTGTGAAGACTTTATTTCCCCACAGGGGGTGATTGAAGATGGATAGCTAGTCAACCCACTCTACAACTGATTCTGTTTCTCGCATTGTGGCTACGGTTACTGTAGCCTTGTATAGGTTCTTATCCCTTTGGTGACTATGGTACTTCCCACAGAGGTTGGCCACTTAATCTATGGTCTAACATGCACCAGCCTTTATCAGTTTCAGTGTGAGTCCATTAATATAGCTATTGGAGGAGGGCTCCTTGCTCCAATTTCCCCAAGCCTGGCATCCCCTGCTCTCCCATGCCTGGTGTTAATGTGCACTGTTTCTGACATACAAGGTGGAGATTTTATAAACCCATTTACTTTTGTTCTTGTTGTAACCTCTGAGACCATGGATAGTAAGGACAGTGCCAGGGGTACCATAGGGCAAGTCAAGAGTAGTAGCATCTCTCCATAATTGAACTCAGTGGGTCTGGGAAGTATCGCTTAAAACAGTTTGCTCTGGGAGAAACGTATGTGTCCAACGCAAGATTCAGGGAAACATAGGGACTGGATCTGGTGGAATGGGAAGACTACTTGCATCATGGCATCTACATCACCCAGGGGCCTGGTCTTTAGTAGTTACTTGCAAGCTGAATTATTGCAGAGTGCGAGCTTGCCATTTTGCCCCTTCTTTCAGTCATTGGATATTCCTCACTTCACATCAGCCCATCAGGTGAAATCTCTCACTCCCTCAAACCATTTTCTAATTGGTAACACTTGTCTGATCTCTGCGTGCCAGCTCATTCTCTATCTGACTTGTCTGCTGTGTGGTGTGATCTAGTATTAACTGGCCACACTGTGAAGAGCTCCTCCCCAGAAAACTGCTTAGGTTTCTTATTGCCAGCAATAGAGAAACCATATCTAGTCACTGGTGCCCAGCACAGGAAATTCCTTAGACATCTTACACATGTGAGCCATTGGCAGCCTAGCATGAATGATCATGGCTGCATAAGAACTACTAAGGCCTTTTCTGTTTTAGGAGATTGCCTGCACATAGGGGGACTTTACGTCTGCGGAGGAGGAGACCCAATGCCATCATCCCCTATAATGATTGCTCAACAACCAGGCAGCACTGTGAGGTCGCAGTGGTGGACTACATTGTGATAAGCACAAAAGGCAGCAATCTTTAAAAGTAGCCTCCCATTTATTCGAGCAGTGCATGTCCACATTAGGTGCACAAAAGGAGGCCATCCTTAGAGAGAGAGAGACATTCTTCCAAGGGACACCTTTTCTTTTTATACTCAAAGGCATAGTGTCAACTTATTGTGTATCTCCACATTCTTCACAAAATAAATGAATAAAAAGTAAAGCCTTCCTGCCTCAAGACCCTGCCATTGAGAAGATGTCCTGGATATTGCTGCTGGCTGGCTGGCTGGCTCTCGGTCTCACATGATCTGGCTCCTTCTGCATCTTTACTCTCTGCTCCCAGAAAAGAAAAAGAAAACAATACATACAAGTAAAAAATATTGCAACTGTTTTAAAAAGAAGCATCTCTCCCCTCTGAGTTATAATATAGGGCATCCACTATTCAGTACCCTCATTTCTTCCCTACGTTGTCAGCAGAGAATTAAGAAAACGCAGATGTTTCAATCCTTCTAATTGCACATCTGCATTTCCAAAAACCCAATTTTCTTCCATGTTATTCTCCCATTGCAGTTGCAAACGCTGGGGAACCCTTGTTTCACAATGCCTTTATAAGTGCCTTTCTTAGCTTAGTGTGCTCTTGCACTGTAGTGAGGTATTCACCCTTCATTGGCACCCCACTCAGACCAATCAGTTTCTATGTCTCTGGGACAGCCTCCGGGGGTGATATTTTTGGTGCCCTTCCGCAGATTCTGGAGAGAACCCATTATTTTGCCATCTTGGCTCCCATGTGACCCAGTCACTCATTTACATTTTCTATTCTAGAATGACACTAGAGTTGCGGATTCTTGGTCGTAGCTGCAGTGTAGTTAATTTATGGGCTCGACAGAATGGTTAGTTCTTGTGTCGCTATGGTTCTTGCATTTGTATAGTGCATTTTTGTTCCTGTAGCACTTTTGGGATCCGGATGCCATTTACTGTTCTGCAATGCTCGTTAAGTGGTGTAGCTCTATGGGCATTGAATTTGGTTGTGTTCGAAATCTTTTGATGCAAATCATGCCGGTTGATGGTCTGTAAGCTTATGTATGCGATAAAGCACTCCCTGCCATACATTATAAGGATATCGCAAGTCACGGAAGTGTTCTCTGACAATGTTGAGGAATGGGGCCGAAGGCTGAGTTCCTTTATAAGGATATGGAACTCCGAGAGGACCTGCAATTGCCATAAAATGTATGGCAGAGGGTATTTTGTTCCTTATAGTAAATACATGCTCACACCTCATCCTTCCCACAAACCCCTAAAATCCTTTGTGTCTAGCTCTTTCATACGAAAGTGGTAGTATGGTTTCAGAAATAAACAATAAAAGCAGAACCTATGCAAACGTAAACACATCCCAAAGGTGTTCGTAATTTGTTGCAAAATGGTATTACTCAGTTTAATTGAAATCCGCTTTAGAAAGTGCTGAGGCTCTGAATTGTGGAGAAAAAAGACAGAGACATTCTTTTTTTCCTGTAATTAATTTTAGTGTACAAAAAATAAGCATATTTCCATAAATATCTCTTTTCAACTTATTATTAGTAGCGGCCGGTGTTGTGCAGGAGTGGCCGGGCGGGGAACGAGGTCACGGGACAAAATAAAAAACGAATTAATTTAAAATAAACGTACCTGCAGCCGGCAGCGTCCCGCTCTTCTGCTCCTCTCCTTGCCGGCACAGGCTCTCAGCCTCCCCGGCGTCCAATCCTGACGCTGCTCTAATTTTATGAGAGCAGCACCAGGATTGGTCTGATTGCTCTGATTTTACACTCCCAGGGAGAGTGGGAGCGTGTGTCTGCTCTCTCCAACCCAGCAATGCAGCTGGGGTTGGAGAGAGCTTCAGTGCGCATGACGGTTTGGCCGGCCTGAGACGGCCGGACAATCTGTCATGCGCACTGACAATGGTGCTCTACCAATTCCCCTGTGCCCGTCACCCCCCTGGCCCCGCCCCTAAGACTCAGCAGTAGAGCAAATATATAACGATAATAAAATTGTTTGTTATCGTTTTATTTTTCCTTTTCTGCTGTTTTGAGGTGAGGTGGGGCAACGCTCCTCTGCCATAGTGGAGGAGCCGCCGCTGGAGATCATACCAATGAAAAGTCCGTTTTTGTTGTGCTGTTTAAATGGTAGATGTAAATCTGCTCTGTGGCCTGCCTTTCATCTTGGCTGCTGGCTCTGGCAGGAGGCATTAGGATGTCACAACTCAACTGTAATGACGTATTACAATTGAGCAGCTATGTCATTTCATTATTACAGGCAACTAGAGATGTCATGTTGCCTGCAAGAAATAAACAAGTTGCCATAAATATCTCTTTTCTGCTTATCACTTAAAAGACAGGTCATACCAATGAAAAGCCAGTTGTTATTGTGTTGTTTAAATTCCAGATGTTATTATGCTCTGTGACCTGCCTTTCATCTGGGCTGCTGGCTGTGGCAGGAGGCATTATGATGTCACAACTCAACTGTAATGACGTATTACAGTTGAGCAGCTCTTTTCTTGTAATAAGGAAACTGGACCCAGGTTTTTTGTCTAGGTGTCACATTTTTACAGGCTAATATATTGTTCTGTGGTGGATTATCTTGAATAGTGGCTGGCCAAATTCTGTTACCAATCTTTGAAAGGTAACTATTGAATATATATAGTGTGGTCGTTTTAACTCCAGGTGTTGTATTGAAAAGAAGATGGACTTCATACAATAGCTGATGTTTACTGACAGGCGCTTGAATAGGGTACCCCCTTTATAGGCTAATAAATGCATGCTGATTTAAATGCATGATTGCCGTATTAATTAAATTCAGATTATAATCATCTGTAGTCTGAAGTTGTCTATCCTGAGAGCTTCTATGGACATGTCCAGGGGACTGCACACATTTTTGGAATAAATGCTGGTGGATTTAGTAATGACAACAGTGAGGCTAGCATGGGTTCCTCGTAATCCATATACAAAATAAAACAATAAACAGATCCTTATAAAAACACCAACATGGGCAAGGGTGTCACGACCAGCAGATATGCTCAGAGAAAACAGCAGGCATGATCCTGTTGCGTCAGATGGCCACCCAGGCATTTCAAACTTCATACAGTGCTCTTTTTGTGATCATGGCTTGCAGACATTTCTATTGTCTCCTCCTAAAAGATAATGTTGGTTCAGAGAGTATCTGAGAAGGAGGATTTGTGGATATTTGGAGAGGAAATTCAGGTTAGTCGCGGGCCTGTAAAGGTCCTGAGGTCCACTTCAGATTTCCAGAGTAGAGAAGTTGTCCACACACGATTTTAGGAAGAGTAGTGGAATTGCAATTTGCAGTTTGTTCAATGAGAGTAGTAGTGCTGCACACCTTTCATTCATTAGAATAAAGTCCACATGTGTGACCATGCCTGAGAGACGTGTACCGTACAGGATGTGTGATCAGTTCAAAACTCTCCTAGATGCTTGATCTCTAATAAACAAATTCCTTTTGAAATCGCAGATTGATCTTTCGAGATGGTGGGGCTGTAATACTTATTCACGTTTTTATGCAGTGACTGTTATGGCAAATCGTTGCTCTTTGATATTGCCGTATGCATTGGGTGTTACTAGTTACAATGAACTCAAAAGTGTGACCAAGCAAGCCCCATCAGTACTCTGATCTGTGATAATCAAGATACAAAAGGATATCTGAAAAGGGATCATTATATGTCTTATCTTACATACCGAAACCTAAATCACCACAGTGGTGTCAAACTTGTTAGAGCTGTTAATACAGCTACTTGTAAACATTCAGGGGTGCGCTTTCTGGTTCCAGGAGCAGCCTACAAGTCTGGATATGATTGCGAACAATGATCACAGCTCATCTTGTTTCACAATGCATATTAGTGTATTGTCTTGTGGTAGTTGTTGAATTACCTAACATTGAGAAGAGCACAATTTGTCCCAGCAGTTTTAGGTTTGATGGAAAATGGTATCTGTGTGGGACACACATCATTGTTAGCATGCATGTGTTTATATTCCAGTTTATGGACACCATGGGCCATATTACAGAATGTGCCCCGGGGGCACAACAGGCGTTTGCGCCCACTTTGCGCATCCTCGGGGCACTTTCGTATTACAGAAGGGGCTGCAGACGCTTGTGCGTTCTTTTCTGTAATACTGATAGCGCTGGCGCACATACAGCCCCATCGCTTTCTTCAGAGGGTGTTCCCTCATTTGCATGTGGACATGCCCCATGCAAATGAGGGAATCCCTTTGCCTCTGCGCCCGTGCCGTATTATAGGTGCGGGCGCAGAGGTAAAGAAGCTCTCAGAAGGTGCACTGACAGTGTGCCACCTACAGGGTGGCACACTGTCAATGCGCCCCCTGATTGCAGCCCTCTGGTGGGGGCAAAGGGGGTCCCATGGACCCCCAGACTCCTCGTCCAGGAAGGTGCAGTCACTGACTACACCTACCTGCAAGTGGATCTCTAATCCCCCTTCAAAAGTGCAGGCGGGTTGCTGCCTGCACTGTGGAAACACGGAGCGGCTTCAAAGCAGCTGCTCCGTTTTTCACATGAATGCGCTGCCCCCAGGGTGGCCCCAGGGGGGCAGCGCATTCATCATAATATGGTGCATTCTCCTTTATTGCGCTGGGCGCACCTTTTAAAGGTGCGCCCAGCGCAGTGAAGGAAAATGGGCCACATGTATAATGCGGCCCCATGTATTTTATCTTTTATGAATTTCATTATTTGGAATTGGGATTCAGTAAGGATTTAAAGCTCGGGATAAGAACGTTATTTGCAGGCGGTGGGTAGGTTAAAGGTGTTTATCACATCTTAATTTGAACAATTCAGTGTATCATCAGGACCATTTGGTACATGCCGACATTGAAGAAACATGTTTGAAGCTCATGGACCTTATCTGTTAAGAAGCTGGGACAGAGAACACTAATCTCAGGCTGTTCCCATATTATGAAGATGTTGAAGAAGAAAAAAAATTAATGATTTGACCTAAAAAAAAAAAGTAGGTTTATCTATTAAGACAGCATACATGCAATATTGAGGCTTATGCATGTGGGATGAATTAATATTGGTTTTTAACCCAATTCCAAAAGTGAAAGGCCAGAAATGTACTCCTGAAGGGTTTGCTACTATTCTTGAAGTACATTTCTGACTTTAAAGGAACACACAAAAAATCATCATAGTTTGCATGAAAATCTGCAGTAGGTGTAGGCTTCTAGGTGTAATCATAAATGCATTCAGTACATAATTCTGCATGTAGAATTGATACTGCATAGTGCAATACTATAGCCTTAGAGCCCGCCGTAGTGGGCTCTACCGGCCATTAAAGGCCCGCTCCAGCATTAAAGGCCGAAGGCGAGGGCCTTTAATGGCCGGTACAGCCTGCCACGGAGTTCTCTAAGGCTATTGGAACATTCCACCCCTAGAGGGTAGAATGTTCTAATTTTTAAACCAAAGGCGTCATGGAGCCCAAAAGGGTTGAATCGCCTTGGGCTCCATGAGGCCTTTGTTCACAGCTGTTGCTGTGAACAAGCATTGGAATGTTGATGCTCTAGGCTTCTACCAGCCATTAGAAGCCCGGAGCACTCTATTGTCTTCAATGGAGCGCTAAACATTCCAATGTTCTAATGATTTATAAAAAAAAGTTTCCAAGAGGAAAACATTTTCTCTGTGGAGAAACCCCTTCATCTGCACCTCCTTTAAATATGTGCGTCTTCCCTGCTCTTTCCCACCGTGAACACATACAATCATTGTGCCTGCCGACCGAGGGTGCGATCCTACCAGCACATTAGTAATAAATATCCACAGACAAGAGTTTATGGGATCACGCAGTGCCTCCTCTAGCACACCTACATCCCTCCACTGGACTTACATTTATAAAAGGGCCCGATAAGCCATATTGGTGAATGTGCTGCATTTCCGGATGCAATTTACAAAAAAGCTCATTACTAAGAGAACATTCCACCCATCTGACTCTGTGAATAGGTTTGTGAGATTTGCATTCCGGCGTGGCATCCAAGCTGCTTTGAATTCTGTGTAGTCTGAGATCATTTGAGGCCTTAAAGGACCCGATGAAAACACTCACTTGTTTGCAAAATAAGAACTGTTTGACCCAAATGTGCAAGCTCAGCCTGTGCGTGTGGGAGCGAGAGACACAAGGCTCTTGCCATGTCACTGGTCTGAGTTCCTTAAGGATATTCGTGTCAAAGTGATCCTGGGCAAGGAAACCGCTTCTGAGCGGGAGGTGCCAGCCTGTCCTCGCGACACCGTGCACTCTGGGCCAAGGAAGACATTTTGGAAAACAGCGTGGAGATGCACAAATGCTTTTCTCTGGGGGATTCCTCTCGGGCGCAGAAATGCTTTTAGCTGAGTAAGAGCCCGGGCCGGGTAGGCGAAGCCGGACCCGATAGGGGCCCGGGCAAAACGCCGTCCGGGGGCGGCGCCCCTCCCCCGGCCACCCCCACGGGTATGTAAATGAAGGGCTAGGCCGACGGGTGCCAGGATTGGCCCCGAAGGCAGGAGCGAGCCCCCCCCCAATCAGGGGGCGCGCTCGTGGGCCAGGGGGGGGAATAAAAGGGGGCCACCAGGGCAGGTCGCCACAATTCCCCCCCCCGGGCCAAGGGCGAGTAAAGAAGACGGCGCGGGATCGACTCTGGAAGCAGCGGCGGCAGCGGTGACCGGGTTTTGGCGCCAAAGGAAGTTCGAGGGCTCGGCGCGTAGGACGGACAGCCCACGCTTCAGCGAGCCTTGCTGAGTCCCCGAGCGAGAAGCGTCAGCAGCGGTAGAGCGGAGCAACGCAGGCAGCGGGAAGGGCAAACAGCACCGAAGGACCCCCGGGGACGACGATACCAGGGCCTACACCAACCTCGCTGCAACGAAGGCAGCCTCTCGCCAGCGCGCCATTTCCAGGACTCCTACAGCGAGCCGCCCGGCTGCACCTCCACGCAGGCGGCCTCGCTCCAGCACGCCTCGCTACAAACACGCTTCCGCCTGCATCAGTTTCAGCAGCGGAAGGGAGGGATTTGGCGAGGGGCGCGCCCACTTAAAGGGACAGTACACGTCCTTAGAGCAGGTGGCAGCAGCAGTGAAGGAGAAACTACAAAGAGGATGGCAAGCAGGAAAGGGGCGGCAGGAAGGAAGAGGCAGCCCCCAGCACGCTTCAGGGAACCACAGGAGCAGCCGGCCACAAGGACAACAGACGCAAGGAAACGCAAGGAGGACGACATGGACGAGGATTTATTGGACATGCTGGAACAGGCAAGGGCACTGGTGGCACTGAAGGGCAGGAGCTGGATGGAGCAGCAGATCAAAGAAGCCCCCCCTGGGAAAGGGAGGCGACGGAGCCAGGTGCCCACGCCGCCACCGAAGAGAGCAAAGACAGGGGGGTCTGTAGCCAACACGGCGCCCCCCCACAAAGACAAAACACGGGCGAACAAAGAGGGAACCTCGTCACAAGCATCCAGGAGGAAGACCCAGCTACCAGCGGTGCAGGTGGACAGCTCGGACTCGGACGAGAGCAGCGAGGGCGAGGGGTTTGTGGCCAACACGGCGGCCCCGCCAGAAGGACCCACGCAGAGCACCCTGGGTAAGCACGGACTATCACGCAGCGCTCGGGGGCAGACAGGGGGGCTGGGGCCACAAAACAGAAAGGGGCCACAGGCAGAGACAGGTAACAGCGCGACAGGAGGGGGCCCATGGCAGACACCGCCATCCTGGCATACAGGCGCAGGCCTGGAAGCCTGGCCCGGGGGAGCGATGCAACCTCCACCATGGGTGCCCTGGTGGCAATGGCCAGGTAGTGGGGTGCCATTCCCAGGGAATACACCTTGGAACGCAGGGGGGCCAGCAAGGAACCTGGCGGCGGACAAAGCGGCCAAACAAGGGCCACAAGCAGCCGGGGGGGCGGATGAGGAGCCCGCAGGGGATGGCCGGGGAGAAGGGGCAGAGGCAGTGCACACAGGACAGGGGCACGCGGAGGCCAGGGCAGGGGAGGGCGCAGCCACAGCCGGGGTAGGCGAGGGCAAACCGGCAAGCGAGTACATACGCCCATCCCCAAGCGACCCTCCCACGACAACAAGGTTGCTGGGTCTGGCAAACCTCATCCCACTCACGGTGAAGGAGAGAATCTGGAGGAAGGAATTTATAGACATATTTTCCTTGCTAGAGGTGAGACAGGCAGGCCTGGATCTCACCACTCAAGACAGAAAAGATGAGGACAGGAGGGGCCCCAGGAAACCCAGGGTGGAAAGAAGCATAGAGAACTGGTTAAAAGCCTTTAGGACATTAGCGTGCGTATTTATTGAGAAATTTCCAGAAAACGCAGCTGCACTGATACTATACGAGCAGAAGGTGCACGAGGCGCAGCAGCAGTTCCAGGGGAATGCATGGCTACAATATGACGAGGGCTTCAGGGAAAAAATGCAGGTATGGCCAACGATAGGCTGGGACTGCCAGGACATGGAGGGCTATTCCAAACACATGGTGGCGGCCAGAGAAGGAGTGGGGGTGAAGGAGTCTAATTTTCGTGCCTACGGGAGTAAGGGCAAATTTGAAGGGTATGGGAAGGACCACAAGGGTAGGGGACAAACAGCCACGAAATCCAACAAAACATGTTGGAAGTTTGACAAGGACGAGTGCAAGTGGGGGGCCGCATGCAAATTCAAGCACGAGTGCGGGTCTTGCGGGGGGAACCATCCCGCAGTCCGATGCCGGCGTCCCACAGGGCAGGCAGCAGAAAAACCAAAAGGTGACCCAAAGAAATAAAAGTGAGGCGCAGGCCCCAACGGGGGGGGCCGGGGGCGAAGGGGGCGGGGGACAGGCGCTCCCAACACCCATAAGAGCAGGTAGGCTATTGCACCTACTAAACAGGTACCCCAAACTCACAGACAGGAAACTATTGGCGGAAGGGTTTACGCGCGGTTTCCCCATCCCATATTGCGGCCCGAGGGGGGCGCGGGAGAGCACTAATTTGAAATCGGTCAAAGACGCCCCGGAGGTAGCAAAACAGAAGGTGGGAAAGGAGGTGGGGCTGGGCCGGGTGGCGGGCCCTTTCCCCACTCCGCCAATAGAGGACTTGATAATATCCCCGCTGGGTTTAGTCCCCAAGAAGGAGCCAGGCAAATTCCGTCTGATTCACCATCTATCATACCCGGAGGGGGAGTCAGTCAACGACTGGTTGGAACAGGGGGCATGCTCGGTGGCCTACGCCTCGGTTGACGATGCGGTGGACCTGATTAGACAGGAAGGGGAGGGGGCCCTCATGGCCAAATCCGATATAGAGTCAGCGTTTAGGCTACTACCGGTGCACCCAGACAGCTATCACTTGTTGGGCTTTAGACTGGATGGGGGCTACTATTACGATAAGTGCCTCCCCATGGGCTGCGCAATCTCATGTTCACATTTTGAGGCTTTTAGCAGTTTCCTAGAATGGGAACTGGGGCAGCGGACGCCAAGTGGAGGGCGGGTCCACTATCTGGACGATTTTCTGTTCGTGGGTAGGGCAGGCACAGAGGACTGCACCAACCTCCTCGCTAGTTTCAGGGCGCTGACGCAGGAGCTCGGGATCCCGCTAGCTCACGAGAAAACAGAGGGTCCCACAACGAAACTGACATTCCTGGGGATAGAGCTGGACTCAGTGGCAGGGACATGCAAGCTGCCACCTGACAAGATAGCGGACATGCTCAACGATATACGTAGGTTGAGGCAGCAGAAGAAGGCGACACTGGGAGAGCTACAGCAGCTACTGGGGAAACTGAACTTTGCCACAAGGGTCATCCCCGCAGGACGCGCTTTTGCCCGGCGGATAGCCTGGCTCACGAGGGGTCTGGCACAAAAACACCACAGGGTTCGCATCACGCAGGGAGTAAGGGACGACTTGGTCCAATGGGAGAGTTTTCTAACAGAGTTCAATGGCACCCTGATCTGGCGGGCCCCCTGGGCTCTGGCCTGTGAAGTGGAACTCTACACTGACGCAGCAGGGGGTTACGGCTTCGGGGCCCTGCTGGGGACGGCATGGTCAGCAGGGGCTTGGCCGGAAACATGGCGCACAGCAGGGTTAACCTCAAACATATCTCTGCTAGAACTGTTTCCCATTGTAGTAGCCTTCCACATCTGGGCCCCCCAACTAGCGAATAGACAGATTACTTTGTGGTCAGACAACCACGCAGTGGTGCAGGCGATCAATACAGGAACAGCGCGTTGCCCAGCAGTGGCGGCCTTGCTGAGAAAGTTAGTGGGCTGCCAGTTGAGAGGGAACATTGCATTGAGGGCCAGGCACATTCCGGGCGTGGAAAACTTAGTGGCGGATGCTATTTCTCGTTTCCAGTGGGACAAATTCAGGAAGCTAGCTCCGGGCGCAGACGTGCAGATGACCCCGATGCCGGAGGAAGCGTGGGCATGGGTGGAAGCGGTTTGAGGTGGCTGCTGGAGAATGCACTGGCCCCAAAGACCAACAGCCGGTACCGGAAATGCTGGGAAACTTTCAGGGCTCAAGCTGGCCTGCGGAGGGGGCAGTCGGCCTCCAAAAGGGACATCCTGGAGTTCATCGAGTGGGCTTTCCAGGAAGGGAAAGCAAGATCTTGGGCACAAGCACATTTAAGTGCAGTAGCTTACTACACAAAATTGGCAGGGCAGGCTGATCAAACAGGGGGATTTGAATGCCGCATGGCCATGAACGGGTGGGGTAGGTTGCAGCAGGCACCGGGGGATGCAAGGCGCCCCATCCACTTCAGATTACTGCAGGCAATGCTGGGGGCCCTGGACGGGATATGCTTCTCGAGGTGTGAAGTCAAGCTGTTCCGGGCGGCATTTGCAGTAGCTTTCTTCGGGGCATATAGGGTCAGCGAGGTGGTAGCCCCCTCGGTGGTAGAGGCAGGAGCAGCTTGCTTACAGAGAGAAGGGGTGGTCATACAGGAGGAGCACATGGACATACTACTAAGAAGGTCCAAGACGGACCAGACAGGCAAGGGAGCATGGACCAGACTGCGCTGCACGGACAATGAAGACCATTGCCCAGTATGTTTGCTAAAAAGGCACCTAGAGAGCGTACAGGGGAGGACGGGGCCGCTATTTCAGCACAAAGATGGATCTTTCCTCAGCCGCTTTCAGTTTATAGCAGTAATGAGGAAGGCATTGGAGGCGTTGGGCCTCCCCGCGCGGGAATATGGGTCGCACTCCTTCAGGATCGGCGCGGCAACGACGGCGGCAGGGATGGGCATGGGGGGGGGGGCTATTAAGGGGATAGGGCGGTGGGCATCCGGCGCGTACAAGCGGTACATTCGCCCAGCAGCATTCTAAGCCCCCTCCTCCCCCCCTTTCCCATCTCTTCTAGGCTCGGAGGCTACACGCAAGAAGGTGTGGATCATGGGGCATTCGTACGTTACGCGGGCACAGCGGTGGGCAGCGGCTAGACGGGACTTTGGCGGTATCTGGCTGCGGGACACCGACATAGAATGGTGGGGGCGCCCTGGGATGAGATGGGGAGAGCTGTTGTCCATGGCGCAGGAGGCACAGCGGCGGGGCAGCAAGCCAGACGCAGTGGTGGTCCACTTGGGCGGGAATGACTTGGCGGCAATGGGGCGCAAGGCACTCCTGGAGGACATGCGGAAGGGCCTCACAGCATTAGCAAGAATGACACGCCCCGCGGACATAATTTTCTCAGAAATCATCGTGCGGAGCACCTGGCGGGGGGCGATTGACCTGGGGGCCGTGGAAAAGTCTAGGAAAAAACTTAATATCACCATGGCAAAAGTATGTAACGCCAATGGCTGGGGCTTCGTGCGGCATGGGTTCATAAACTTAAGATCCCCGGGGTACCACAGCGGAGATGGAGTCCACCTCACAGGGGTGGGTATGGATATGTTCCTGCTGAACATCGTGGGGGTTCTGGAACAGAGGGGCTTCCTGTGACAGTCGGGGGTAGGAGTCGGCGAGGGGGGAGCTCCCTCTGATCGGAAAACCATAGGGAGCGTGGCGGAGCTAGGTAGACTAAGCTATCAAAAGAAAGGGGAGAACCCAGTAGAAGATAGAGGAGAGGCTCCCGCAATGCCTTGGGGATGCCGCACGGCAGGGGCACTGAGGGAGCCAAAAGGGCGGCACGCCGCCAACAAGGATTAGAGACAATACTCTCCCCATGACCCTTGGGATGCCTCACGGCAGGGGCTCAGAGGGAGACAAAAACAAAGGACCCAGTCACAAGAAGTTACAGTAGATGCACAAGAAAGGCCCTTGGGATGCCAGCCGGCAGGGGCCTCGGGGAGAAGGGAGGGCCCCTGTAAGGTCACAGGGCGAGCGGGACGGCACTTGCGGCCCGGACAGGTCCAAACGGAGACCCGCCCATTCGGTAGCAAGCTGAAGCCTAAACCCGGAAGCAGAAAGGGTTCCCTCCCCTCCCAGTGCATTGACAGAGCTGGGACAAGATTAACCAGGCATTATGTACATGACCTTGAACAATGCGTTACGATTGTATAAAGTTTTTTGTGTTATGAATAAAACTGCGACCTTTTCAGGCACCCAACAGAAGTTGTCAGTGGTGATTTGAGGTAGCAGAGCATAACAGGTTGAAAAAGGGGGGAAGCAGGGAGGGGAGATCCGACGCCTGGACGGGGTTAGAGCCCGGGCCGGGTAGGCGAAGCCGGACCCGATAGGGGCCCGGGCAAAACGCCGTCCGGGGGCGGCGCCCCTCCCCCGGCCACCCCCACGGGTATGTAAATGAAGGGCTAGGCCGACGAGTGCCAGGATTGGCCCCGAAGGCAGGAGCGAGCCCCCCCCCAATCAGGGGGCGCGCTCGTGGGCCAGGGGGGGGAATAAAAGGGGGCCACCAGGGCAGGTCGCCACAATTCCCCCCCCCGGGCCAAGGGCGAGTAAAGAAGAAACCCACCCACCCACACCTAGAAGTCGGGCGTCGCAGCTGCAAGGTGGAGGGTAGCGGAGCTAGGTAGACTAAGCTATCAAAAGAAAGGGGAGAACCCAGTAGAAGATAGAGGAGAGGCTCCCGCAATGCCTTGGGGATGCCGCACGGCAGGGGCACTGAGGGAGCCAAAAGGGCGGCACGCCGCCAACAAGGATTAGAGACAATACTCTCCCCATGACCCTTGGGATGCCTCACGGCAGGGGCTCAGAGGGAGACAAAAACAAAGGACCCAGTCACAAGAAGTTACAGTAGATGCACAAGAAAGGCCCTTGGGATGCCAGCCGGCAGGGGCCTCGGGGAGAAGGGAGGGCCCCTGTAAGGTCACAGGGCGAGCGGGACGGCACTTGCGGCCCGGACAGGTCCAAACGGAGACCCGCCCATTCGGTAGCAAGCTGAAGCCTAAACCCGGAAGCAGAAAGGGTTCCCTCCCCTCCCAGTGCATTGACAGAGCTGGGACAAGATTAACCAGGCATTATGTACATGACCTTGAACAATGCGTTACGATTGTATAAAGTTTTTTGTGTTATGAATAAAACTGCGACCTTTTCAGGCACCCAACAGAAGTTGTCAGTGGTGATTTGAGGTAGCAGAGCATAACAGGTTGAAAAAGGGGGGAAGCAGGGAGGGGAGATCCGACGCCTGGACGGGGTTTTATCTCCGACACTGATGGCACTTTCAGCAAGGGCGCGGAATTTAATACTGCTCTAATCCCACTGGAGGGGATTAAATAGGCCACAGCCTCTGCGGCAGCAAGTGAGTGCGGTGCCAGCCCTGATGTGGCCATTTTAAAAATTCATGCCCGTGCATTTTTGGAGCCCTTGGGTCCCCGCAACGGCAGGTCAGCCAATGGGAGCTGACTTTGCGGCACGTGGCGTCCCACCTGCAGTCAGCTGCAGTGACTCTGAAACAACCCGCAGCGTGTTATACCCGCAGCGCTGGCTCTGTTAACATGGAGTGCAGTGTGGAGTCCTGTGTATCATCCGTGTTGCATGATTTAGGAAATCAGCGATGAGCCTATGTTTAATGAAACCAGACAATCAAACATTGGCGTAGACACGATCTGAGAGTGGGTCCCTCCTCATCGAAAAAACATTTATGGAGTGTCACTGGACACATTTAATTTCTAATGTATATATGCAAATAGCTGTATCCAACTTAAATCCATGGAAACATACTCAAGGTCATACACAAATTTACATAAATGTATCTGAATACGTTATATGAATTATAATGTGAAAAATAAAGAAGTGTTTTGATGTGGTAAAGAACTGTATACATATTAGCAACAGATAATAAACAAAAGTGATAATGGGTGCAATTGAAGGCACTGAGGGCCACATGAATTGGAATATGTTTGCGTGTGCTAACGGTGCGAATCAGTAGTTTAGGCCGTATGTGAATGCGAAATAGCGTTGCAAGATATATGAAAGGCTTTGTGGGCGCAATTTTAGGTAATCCCAAAAATAGGGATTACCTAAAATTGCGACTACAAAAAGGGAATTACAATTTATGGTTCCTTTAGCGCATGTACCAAGCATTTTCTAAATGAAAACTGTGCATTTAGGAAAATGCTATTACCATTGACTTCAAGTCGATGGTATCCATGTGCAAATACTGAAAAATGCACAAAAATGCATTTTTGAAAGGGCCATGTAGCACACACATTCCCCCCAGGGCATGTGTGCACTTTACATGTGCACGTTGCGATTACAAATTAGGTAATCACAAATTAGCTATCGTAAAACCATTTGCACGTATGGGCTTTAGGCCCATAGGAACGAATGGAGTTATATTACCTTATTGGGATTACCTATTTACATAATCGCTGTTTGGCAATTTTAAGGAATCTCTAAATCTTTGATGATTCCTTACATACATAGCATTTTGTGATTACCAAATAGTGATTTGGTAAAAATTGCTATTTGGTAATCGCAAAATGATTATTTGATGCATGTGGTCAGAGTGCAGCAGGTAACGGGAAATCAAGCCCACATTACCACCATCAAACGTCAAGCTTCATGCAACCTCAGCCTGTAATACATTCACCATGTTTAAGATACTGTGTTTCTGATATAAATATTCTCATCATCCTCTTCTACCCATTATAGCTTTGCATTGACCTCATTAGAGGGTGCATCCAGGTCTTTCTCAAATCTCTGAGGCTTGATTTACGCTGGTGTGGTAGCTCACTTTGTAACAGGCTGGCCTACCACCTACCTACGTGGTAGGCCCACAGTTAGAAGGAACCTATGCCTTGTCACATAGCTGTCATCAGTCGAGGACCACGGCAGTCGAGCTGACATCTAGACAGTAATGCAGCAGTATCCACCACCACTTGAAGACTGTCAACTCCCAGTGAGCTGCGCCTGCGCCTCTCCCTTCCTCTGTGTTAGGGATTCACAGAGCTCCACCACCGCCACTGTTGGGCATTCCTGTCCATCACTGAAGAAGGGCCAGGTAGCGCCATAGTCTCAGAGCGAATTACGTCTTTGTCACCTCAAACCAGATCCTGGCTGGCTGCATGTTGCCTACTGAACCAGCAGACGTCTGTGTATGCACTCCTTGTCATGACATTAATCCACATTTCACCAGCTCTATGCAAATGTGTATCAAACTTTTGTGCCAACAACTGGTGGGGACAGGCATTCAGAACAGGATGACAGTTCAGCCCACTAGCCAGGTGTACTAATCCAGGTGGTAGTGGCTCATTAGTGCCCAAGTAAAATGTTTTCCACATATGTGTGTGTCCTTCCACTCCCATCTACTTGATAAATTACTTTACCCATTATCTTGCTATATAATAAGAAACATAAGGCAGATACAAGGAAAGATAAAAAACAAAATTCATATGATACATAAGGTGCTGGAATATGGTACAAAAGGTTGAAAACAATTTGTAAAACGAAAGAATATTTTTAAAAAACCCTTGTCTTACATAATTAAGAATCATCATCAGAATTATCAATCGTAGGGGGAAATTAGAAGACAGAAGGTGTTTCAGATAACACTGTATGCACATGGTTAATAAAAGAAGTTAATTAAAAAGCAATTTTCAATTGTTTGCAGAACACACAGGGTATTGTTTCTAAACGTGCCTTGACATGAATGAAACTACACAGTCTTACAACATTAACAACATACTTTGCTCCTTGTGGATCACAAGACAAATAACAGATTTTACTGCTTGAGGATGCTATCTCACCAGAGATTACTATTTTATTAGCTTTATAACCCAACTGATGATAGAGAAACTCCTTATATATAATACAGGCGTGCTTAAAAACAATACTGTCTAGATAAGTTAGTCTCTAGAGCAGCTCTTCTTAACATTTTGACATCTGTGAACCCCCACTTAATCATTACTGGAACCCTGGGACCTCCACTAAATCATTACTGGAATTCAGGGACCACGGGCAAGCACTTTCGATGATCAAAACCACAAAAAAATACATAAGAAATACTGAAACAAGCATTCATCAAACAAATGCTGAAATATTTTATTTAATTCACAAATACAAAACAAAATCAAATGTTAATTGTAATGGGAAGGTTGGAGCATTTCCAAATTCAATTGAGGTCACCCCGCTTCCATACTATATTCTGTTTGATGTATTTGCACTGCTCCCACAAATTAATTTGAGCACATTTACTTCATTTTTAGCCTCCAATTTCAAATTCCTTCACATTTACAGAACGTTTTAAAATGTTTAATATCACATTTTGCTTCTTTATTTACCTAAAGTTAATTAATCTGTTAATATAATTTATTTTCTTCTGTTAAAATAAATTTTTTTCTTCTGTTAATATCATTTATTTTCTAAGCGGGGAAACAGCGTTCACAACGCTATTATTACATCGCAGTACTATTACAACACGGTTGTTACAACGACTGCGTTGTTAGTACGCGATGCATTTACATCGAAAGTTATTACAACGACTTGCTGTAGGGGGCTCTGAGGCAGGGCCGGCTTTAGAACCAATAGCACCCTGTGCGAAAATGCTTGCTGGCGCCCCCGCCTCCCCACCCAATGACCACCTCACCACGGATTCCCTCACTACCAGCATTTGACAATGCCCCTCAAGTCTCCATAACCACTGTCTCCTAGATTCATTTAGTTATATAACCCACTCATACCAGTTTAAGGTGTCAGAACACTTTACATCACACATACGTTGCACGGAGACAATCATACGTGTATAAATCGGTGCACAGGATATGTTACATATGACAAAGGCCTACAAGGGGTAGGAGTCACATGGCATCCATACTGGTAGGTGCTATCGTTTAAGAGACCTTGGTCTGAAAAAGCACAAATTCAGAATTGAAAATGTAACCCCATTGTTAGGGGTTTTCTTTAATAATAAGAATTGATTTCTACCCAATGAACCCTTTTTGCAATATTAGGATAAGGAAACACTGGGCAAAAAAACATGTACCTTGCTGTTGACAGTTAATAGCTCACTGCTCTATATTAGGATTTTAACTTTTAAACTGCAAGTAATATAAGGAACTCTCTGACAAAAGCGATAATCCATTGACCTATTTATATTATATGCACTTTGTGATGTGAATGGGACACGTTCTTTGCAGCAGGCATATTAACCTTCTGCGCTATGATAAGTCAGAACTTCCACTACCAGACAAAGCTCCGGGCTGTCTCCAGGAAGAACATTAATCACCGGAGTTATGGTGACATTTTTATTGATGCTTGAAAATTGCTGGGACAAGGAATATGGCATCTGGTGTTTTTAAAACAATAAACATGACGCCCCCACCCCAAGTCAGCACCCGGGGCGTTGGCACTGATTACACTGCCCTAGAGCCGGCCCTGCTCTGAGGTATTGGAAATTAATTCCAACACCTTCCCTACTGTTTCGCAAACTAGAGTAGGAATAGTAAATAATACTATTTCTAAGTCCAGGGCACCACCTACTGCAAGTCGTTGTAATGACTTGCGATGTAAATGCATTGCGTACTAATAACGTGGTTGCTGTAACGACTGCGTTGTAAAAGCACGCGATGTAATGGATTGCATTGTAATGTACTATATTATGCAATCTTAGGAGTCCCGGGACCAAAGGTTAAGAACCACTGCTCCAGAGTTTATTTGGAAACATCTTTGCAATTTGTTCATGGTATTAAAAACCATGGTGTGCCAGGGTACTCTGTGGTACTATATTTGAGGCAAATAAGGAAATAGGGGGACTTGGATTTTGTTGAAAATATTTCCTGCGTTACGCCTATTCAGAATGTAGGCAAGGGTACAGACTTATGTAAATGTCCTGAAATAGAAATATGATGATTTTGTCTATTTCTAGGTTACTGCTTTATACTTGGGATATATTTTTCCCATTGTATGTTTTTATTTATTGAGTTGGAGGGTATTGTTTCTTTAAAAACAAATGTTGTTTCAATGTAAAATTATAATTAACCAATTAGTTAAAAATCTCATACATCATAAGGACCTTACAGTAATAGGAAAATGTAAATGTTATATTGCAGCTTCAACATATGGAACAATATAAATCATTAGAATGTATCATAAATCAGGGAATTGTGTATTTAGGCAACATTACAACTGTTTAGACCATTCCTTATAGTATAGAACTTGTTTCTGTTATTCATTCCTATTCATTAATGTTTTGAAGTAGTCCTGAGTTGAATTACATAATCAACCAAAATATTGTTGACATGATTATAATATAAATTTTCTAGAAATACTATTAATAATTATGTAAACGAAATATAAAATAGTAAAACCAGGAACCTGAATAAACACATTTGCATATACAATCATCAGTTTACTTTGACAATCTTTGTTACATATCTGTAGAATTTGTCTTACAGATCATGCGGTTTAAAGACCTAGTTTAATTTATTAAAATATCAAGTTTTATGGCACTACATGTTTAACTAAGCAATAAAGTATATTTGAATGAAATAATTGTAATGATATTATATTATAAGGATTACAATATGCGGGATAAAATACCTCCTGCTGTACATTACAATGATATTGCAAGTCATCCAGGAGTTCCATGACCATATAAAGAAATGAGGCTGAAGAGTGCATTTCTTTCTACAGTCATCCTATTCCAAGGTGACTAGAAATATCCTTAAAATATACTGCAGAAGGTATTTTATTTCCTATAAAACATTATCACCCATACCCATTTCGGCAAACCACTTAAATCCGCAGTGTCTTGCTCTGTCTTATTTATAAGAGGAAGCATGATTGCAGACGTGAAGATTGAAAGCGGAATCTAGTGAAAAATTAAAGACATCAGAAAGGGTTGTATGTTGGTACATCGATAGGCTAAGCAATGAAAGAAAGCCTTTACAAAGAAGGCTTTACAACGTTAAAGTCTTAACAACACCCCCTTTACAACAAAACTTTTTACTATAGATGCCTTGACCACAAAAACTTAAGTATTTGGCAGGTAGGTATAAATCCTTTTTTATTTTACATATTTATATAAGCATAATGGGTTTATACTTACTTATAAAATACTTACATTTTCATGGTAAAGGCATGCATGGGAAATGCATGTGTGAGGTAAAAATATTATAGATTAATATTAACCCTATATATATATATATATATGTGTGTATATATATATATATATATATTACCTACTGGCGGTCGCCAGTAGGTAGTTATAGTTAGGACCCCTTTTCCATAGGAAATCCGCAACATTCTATTTTGAATAACTTTGGCGCCGGTCGATGAATCCTCGCGAATTTCTCAAAATAGGTGGGGCGCTACGCTCCGCTCCTACCCTGAAAGTCTCGGGGGGATACGTCAAGCGGGAGCTGAGATAAAAGGGGGGTCCCAAAACGCGTTTTTCCCATGCATTTTTCCATAGGACCTTTAGAACGAGCTACAGCCCGAACGGCTGAACAGAATTACTAGAAATTTGGCAGAGAGGTAGTCCCTAGGTCAAGGAAGTGCCTTTTGTAGGTTTGGTGTAAATCTGTTCAGTAGATTCTGAGAAAATAGCCTTTAAATCAATATATATATCTGAGCCCGCTTACGGTACGCTTACCGTACGCTTACGGTAAGCATACGGTACGCGTACGGTGGCGTGCGCGAGCGCGATTCTGATTGGCTGTTAGATCTTAGTAAACATTCGAATCGGCCGAAACCAGGAAGCGGCGGCCGCCATTTTGTGTGTTTCACTCAGAAAAAAAAGAGTGAAAACAAGAAAAGGGGGCAATGAGGAGAGTTACAGACCCCCTTACATTTGTGAGGGGGTCAAAGAAGGACTGTAAAGTACAAAGAAAACATTTATTGATTTTAAAAAAATCACGGGGTACGCGTACGGTAAGCTTACGGTAAGCGTACGGTAGAAAAAAAAAAAAAAAATGAAATTCAGATTTAAGTGTTTAGATATTAGGGGGCTCTAAAAAGAGCCGTTGTGTTTATGAAATGATTTTTTAGTGGTACCTACAAGTAAGTACCGATGCAGAGTCTAAGGACTCTGTTCCCTTCATCATTGAAGTGCACACCATCTCCTCTATAAATGTCTTGCATGTCATAACGCAAGTTGTTGTGGTAAATGGCACCCATACCATAGTCACGGAGGAAAGCAGAAACAGATTTGTTGACGTGCTTTCTTGCTTTGTCATCGCACCGCGTGCCCACCGTGCGTGCACGGCACTAACTGCGTAAAGTGGGTGCGCGGTGCGCGAAGCGCACCGCGTGCTCACTGTGCGCGCACGGTGCGCGAAGCGCACGGTGCGCGCACGTTACGAACTGCGTTAAGTGGGCGCGCACGCCACGAATGGCGTAAAGTAACTTAGCATTTAAAAAACCGTATAAATTCACTGAAAAAACCATAGGTTTCACACACGTTATAGTTAGGAATTAGCATTTAAAAAACCTTGCAAATTCACTGAAAAAACCATAGGTTTCACACATGTTATAGTTAGCGGAAATTTTACTGATAAAAAACCAATGAAATTCCCCCGTTATAGTTAGTGCAGGCAACTATAACTCACGCGACCGCAATCTTCTGCTGATGACATATGTGTCTTTATGAAAAAAAATATTTGTAATATATGTATAGCTAAAAATGTATGGAAGAAGACATGGGCAAATAAGTGTCTAAATACAGTATTAGCATCAGCAGAGGATTGCGGTCGCGTGAGTTATAGTTGCCTGCACTAACTATAACGGGGGAATTTCATTGGTTTTTTATCAGTAAAATTTCCGCTAACTATAACATGTGTGAAACCTATGGTTTTTTCAGTGAATATATATATATATATATATATATATATATATATATATATATATATATATATATATATATATATATATATATATATATGTTAATACTTACCTATAATATTTTTACTATGCATGCCTTCACCACAAATATATATAATCTTAACCACCCTTAACACTAAAAAATACCATTACAATCCATACCCACTCTAAATCTTTAAAAAAAACGTATACCCAAAAACTCACCCTAAAAATAACCATGTTATGCAAATACCTCAACTCACCCAGAACCCTTAAAATACCACTGCCACCCAAGTACATGTACTCATCCTAAAAAAAATCTGCACCCCAAATACCTATACCCACCCTAAACCCTTAAAATGCCCTTGCCACCCAAAAACCCATACCCACCGTAAACACTAAAAATACCCATCCCATCCAAAAACCCACACCCACCATTTTCCCTGAAATTGCTCCTACCACCCAAAAACCCATACTCATCCTAAACTCTATAAATACCCATGCCACCCAAAAACCAATACCCATCCTAAACCCTAAAAATGCACTTGCCACCCAAAAACCCAAACCCACCCTAAAAATATCCATGCCACCCAAAAACACATAGCACCTGAAATCCCAAAATTACTCTTATTACCCAAAGTCCCATACCCACCCGAAACCCTAAAATTACCCTTACCACCCAAAAACCCATACCTGCCCTAAAGTTTTGAGAATACCCTAGCCTCTATATATATATTTATAAAATACCCTTAATACATACCAAAATACTTCTATTTACATGTAATTATTTTTACTGAGAGTATGCCTTTACCATTCATGCTTTTACAATGAAGTTGTAAAGGCATCCTCGTAAAAGAATTTGTTTTAAAAACTTGCATTGTAAAGACATTGTTGTTGTAATGCCTTCATTGTAAAGGCATCTCATTGTGTAGCCTTCGTTGTAAAGACTGTTTCCCATCAAAAAGCAGTTAGTAATTTGTAGCAAAAGCACTTTAAAATTATTCTAATATAAGTCAGATCATAAAGCGCTGAGGTTCAAAATGTGTTTTAAAAAAAACAGATTGTTTTCCTGCAATGACCTATTGTGTGCAAAAAATAAAAAAAAATCCATAAATATCTAATTTTCTTCTCATCACTGTTTGTTGTAGAAAAACAGACCAGGGAAGGGAAAAGCCATTTTAGGGTGGTGTTTAAACTCCAGTTATAATCAGGCTCTGGCAAGAGGCTTTATGACGTCACAAATCTAGAGTAAATATTTTTTCCAGTTTAGCATCTACGTCACTTCCTTATTACAAGCAACTAGGTGTCTCACAATACGCCTGTAAAAGGGCACTTAGAGACAAGCTTTTGTACAGGGTTTGCAGGCTCCCTTGTATTACACAGTCCTCTGATAATGACAATACGAACATTCATACAGGCAATGGCATGGCAGTATTGTTGGATTTGTTTGTGTCCAGATCCTGTTCCCTGTTAGACTCAATGTTTATGCATGCAAGGAAAGTCTTTCATTGACCAGTTACAGATTACAATTACAATTCCTACAATTAATTACAGTTGTTAGAATTGATTGTACGCCAGTCCGCTGTACGCCACTCTAATCTACTCTGCACAACTGATTAAATAAGACACACCGGTGGAATTTGTTTTAGGTTGAGGCGCACTGAGAAAGTTCACACATATGGTTGTTTTGAACTAAGTAATCGACGGTGCTAAAAGGTAAGAAGAACCACCCTAATTCCCATAATCATGGGCCTTGACTCTCTGCAATAGACAAAAATCCTTAGCACACGTAATAATTACAGATGCCTGTAAGTATAGCGCGTTTCCACATAAGCTTAATACAAAAATGAATAATGAAAGGGATTGGTCTTTCTTCTTCTTGGTCGTTCTCTTTATTAAATGTAAATCTTCTCAGTTGTTCTTTAACAGCCACAAGCCAACACGTGTTTCGTCGCAACAAGGGAATGTAGTCCCGCGACTTTTTCAAGGCTGCATTCATAAGAATAAAGACCAGTATATGTATTGGGAAGATATACATGTTGTAAACAGTTAAATTACACAACACCATGGGTAGTGGGAGAAAAACACCAAAACGGGGTGTAAATCATGCTTCCCTCGTGTTGAGTACTTAACTCATAGGGGAAAAGTACCATATTGAAACACAGAATGTACCCCTGTGAAATACAGTAGGTCTATGATCCTAATGGAGATGGAGAGAGCTGCTAAACGTGCATTTAGTGAGAATCATCTGATCCTTAATTGTTACTGATACGTGATGACTAGTGACTCGTTAGGTTTAACGATATCATGTGAAGTGAAAGTTCCAGGTGTTCACACGGTCCGGTAGAGGTGATCTAACGAGCTTTGACTGGGTGAAACACTTGTGATGTGCATTGGTGCAGCTATGGTGATTAACGTATATATAGGCGAAATTATAGCTACCTATTTTCTGTTTGAATATAGCATCTGGAAATCAATAACAAAAAGTCAAAATAAAGTAAGTTAAGATGTTCACTGTATCATCTGTTTGTAAATAGCGATAATAAACTAGAAGTAAACCTACTTAATCAGCGGTGATAATTCCAGACCGCCAATGGTTTCTGGTGTGGCGGCGTCACACGTATCAAAATTTTAGCATTCCTGTTCTTTTGTATTCAGTTACCTCTCAGTGCTGTAAAGATTATATAAAGTCCAAAATTAAAATATTGTTGGCAAAAAGCCTATTCTTAATGCTACTAAAATTAGCCGTCTGCTAGCAAATTAACTTTCCTAATTGTAACGAAAAAAAGTATAACACAGAGCACACATAAGGTACGTGTTATCTCTGAACCGATATAGTAGTATCTATATACGCAAAGAATTCTGGCCATAACGGTCACTTAAAAGATAGCGTGTGGATCCCAAAAACGGGAAGAATAAATTCACCCTGAAATCCCCATAACATCCAAGGATCGGGTCCCTATCCAGTAATTAAATCTCTTAACAAAAGTGGTTCGTGAAGTCTTGGTCTTGACTTCGAGAATGTTTACCTTATTCGACTAATGAGGATGTCCTAACGTGACGCCTTCCCAAATTTGTGATGCCGAGTGCGCTCATGCAGGAAGTACCCTCTCTGTACTTAAAGTTAGAAAAAGGAACCGTGTGTTCACGTTTGTTCGTAAGTCACGTTCAAAATCTCATAGGGTAAATATAAAGAAAGGACTCAGAGTGTCTGTCTAATTCGGCGGCCATCTTAAGACGTACCTTAAAGGCATGTATTGTTCTTTATTCCGATATCTAAACGTGATACGAGCTACGGTGACCACGTTCACTGTGCCTGGTGAGAATATGTGGGTATTTAGAACTAACTAGTCTCTCCATCTATTAGAATCAGTACAGTAAAAAAAACCTTTTTTAAACATATCGTTATATTAATATGTCCCTGTGGATTACTTGTAACAGTAGTATATACAAAGAACATTACTCGTGTTCACAACCACATATTATTAATGAGTCTGTCAAACTGTAATTCACCTGAGAAAGGTAAATGGAAGGTTACACAACAGAAAAAACATTTGTATCACTACTATTAACAGTAGGCTAGTTGGGAATAACAGCATTTATTAATGAAATTGACTCAATATGTCTGTAATATGGGCTTAAAAAATTCCATTATAATCGTCTGGAGTTACAGCTAAATATATTGTACCAAGTAGGTATTATTAGTTGATGCTTCTGTGTGGTAAATCTATTCTTATTAAGTAGGAGTGGTCTATCTTAGGTATTTCAGTGTTACATGATCAGATAAGGTTGTCCGGTATAATGTTACTTGCCTAAAAAGTAGTGTAGCTCATGGTCAATATTAAGACCCTGTTCCACACTATGCAATTTCAGAATCCAATGAGCCTCTTTCTGTCTTAAAGTGAGTTCCATGTCCCCCCCCTCGGGTTTCTTGGGGCATGTTCTATTCCATAAAATTTGAAAACACGGTTAGATGTTTGGGCGGAACAGATTGACATGTGTGCTGCTAGAGGGTATCTCATGTCTCCCTGTTTGACTGCTCTCGTGTGTTCCCCAATTCTCTCTCGCAGTGATCTGATCGTACTGCCGATGTATTGTTTTTTACATTTGCATTCAATTATGTACACCACAAATTTAGTTAGGCAGTTGATGTTAGTCAGAATTTTGAATTTTCTGCCTCCCGGTCCTACGAAGTCAGTCTTTCTGTCATCGGCCCATTTGCATGAACTGCAATGTCCACAAATAAAAAAGCCCTCTGTGTGTTTGCTCAACCAATTTGTTTTTTTAGAAAGTTTTGGGTAACTTGGGCTAAGTAAATTCCTCAGTGAGACCTCTCTTCTAAATGTGATGTTGGGTTTGTCCGTGATAAACTCTCTGAGGGTGTTGTCTGTCCTGAGTAGATGCCAGTGTCTATTAAGGCTCTTTCTCAGGATTCCTGACCAGTTGTTGTAACCAGTGATCAGTCTAATTTTTTGATCTTGATCCCTCGGTTTGGGTTTCTCTTTTAGTGTGTCCATCCGTGTAACTTTGTCTATTCTCTGTTCTGCTTTGGTCAATAATGTCTTACTGTAACCCCTCTTCTCAAATCTTGTCAGTACTCCTTTTTTGTGAATTTGGAATTCTTCGTCTCTGCTGCAATTACGTCTTGTTCTGGTTAGTTCCCCGTATGGGATTGAACGTATCTGATGAAAAGGATGTTCACTGCTTGCATGTAGCAGAGAGTTACATGCCGTTGCTTTGCGATACAGTCTACTGTGTATTTTATTGTCGTGTATATAGAATTCCACATCTAGAAAAGAAATGTTGGTTTTGCTATATTCCATAGTGAATCTGATGTTATATTCATTACCATTGAGAAATTCGAAGAAACCTAACAGTTTCGATTGAGTACCTGTCCAGATCATAATGCAATCGTCTATGTATCGACCCCAGAACAGTATTGAGTCATTCCATTCTGAGCCCAATGAGCTCCAGATTCTCATCTCCTCAAACCAACCCATGAACAGGTTGGCATACGAGGGAGAAAATCTGGAGCCCATTGCAACTCCCTGTTTTTGTCTGTACCATTGCTCCTTCAAAAGGAACACATTGTTGTCTAGTATTAATTCCACCATCTCAATTAACATCTCAGTGTGATTCCAGGAGCTAGCTGCCCTTCTATTTAGCATCCTCTTCACTGCTGTCAGACCAATGTTCCTTTTGATGCTGGTGTATAATGCGGTTACATCCAATGTGACCATTGTCATGCTATCATCCCAACCCAAGTCAGCCAGGGTACCCGAGATGTGTTTAGTGTCCCTGATGTATGATGGTAAATTGGTCACTAATGGTTTCAAGAAGATATCGACATATTCAGATATCCTTTCGGTAGGCCCATCAATTCCAGATATGATGGGCCTACCTGGGGGGAAAGGAAGATTTTTATGTACTTTTGGCACTGTGTAAAAGCAGGGATATCTTGGTCGATCAACTTTCAAATAGGTGAGTTCATTATCGTCAAGTAGTCCCTGTCCATGCCATCGTCTCAGTTGGGTGTTAATGTAGTTAGTTAGTGTCCAGCTGGGATTGCCTGATAAAGCCTCATAGCATTCACCATCGTTCAATTGTGTCTGGATCTCATGCTCATAGTCTGAGCTGCGCATGATCACCATGTTTCCTCCTTTGTCAGCTTCTCTAATAGTGAGGTCCCTATTTTCCCTGAGTGTTCTAAGTGCTGCTCTTTCTTTATATGTTATGTTGTCTTTTTTTATTCGGGAAGCGGTGTTCCTCCTGTCATGTTTGTCTAATTCTAAGGTTACCGATTTATAGAAAAGATCTATGTTGTTGCCTGCTGTAAGTGTAGGAGTCCATTTAGATTTTTCCCTTAGGTTACTGGAGATACTATAATCAATATTGATGTTTAGGTCTCTCATGATCATATCAGATGTAACAGTTTAATCTTCACAATGTGTTAAAGACATTAGTAGCCTAGTATCTAATATATCTTGTATTGATTGTTCACTAGATATCAATAAACCAAGATTTTGCTGAATATCTTAATTCATGAGTTTGTTCAATTCAAAATGTTTTTTTAGTTTGATGCGTCTAATAAATTTGAAAAAGTCAATTTTAGTTTCACAAATGTCGCCAATACTACTGGGACAAAAGCTCATCCCTTTAGACAAAACAGCCAGCATGTCCTCAGTGAGATCAATATCAGTTATATTCATGACAGATACATCGTTAATTTTCTCATGTTCCATGATCTGGTCCTCACTCCAGGGCGCTCTGGTTCTCTTACCCCCTCGTTTTCCCCTCCTTGTTTTTCTACTTGGATTGGTCTGCGGTTCTCTCTGTTTCCCTTTTTTATTCTTCTGACCTCCAATAAAAAACTACTTTCATTACTGGAGACATTGCTAGTGCCCTATGCTCTTTCTAAATCACTATCACAGGTATGCACAGTATCTAATGAAGTAATGCTGGAGTTTACTGATTTTCCTTCCCCTGTTTTTGGAGGTATTGTTTTGGGCACCAGGTGATCATATTTTTTGGCAAATGTGAATACCCTACCACTAGAGTAATCACGTTCGTCCCTTCTTAGTTTCCTCATCTTACGTTGCTTAA
The DNA here is from genome assembly GCF_964204655.1 of Triturus cristatus. NCBI lineage: Eukaryota > Metazoa > Chordata > Amphibia > Caudata > Salamandridae > Triturus > Triturus cristatus. The sequence continues at coordinate 1,620,402,974 of NC_140589.1, read as the reverse complement.
TGTCTGCCACATGTTGTTGTATAATATCATTAAGAATTGCATAGTTTTTTTCCATGACTTCTGGTAGATTAAAGTCTTTAATTTCAGATTCTAACTTCTCTATGTCTCTCTGAAACTGTGCAACCTTCCTTTCACAATTTTCTATTAATATTTCCATTAATCTATTGGAGTTATTGTTGAGTTCTTTCTCCCAGTCTGCTAATAAGTCAGCCTCTAGATCCTCATAGGTTGGTATAATTTGGGATCGTAAACCCCATGGTACCCGTTTTACTTTTATGTATTGTTTTAAGGTTGCTGCGTCCCACCACCTAGACATTTCATTGAGTCTCAGTTTTTCTAGTCTAATGAATTTTTCTTTCATTCCCTCCTTTTTGGAGGATTGACCACTTTGTAATGGCGTGGTATTGGGTCCCTGATTGACTAAGTTATTGAAGAGGTCCTCAGCCTCTCTGTCTCTCTTTCCTATATTATTGGAAAAGGTAGTCATGGTGCTTCTCTGGCTGCCTCCTAGACGTTCGAGATTAAATAAGACACACCGGTGGAATTTGTTTTAGGTTGAGGCGCACTGAGAAAGTTCACACATATGGTTGTTTTGAACTAAGTAATCGACGGTGCTAAAAGGTGAGAAGAACCACCCTACTTCCCATAATCATGGGCCTTGGATGTTATGGGGATTTCAGGGTGAATTTATTCTTCCCGTTTTTGGGATCCACACGCTATCTTTTAAGTGACCGTTATGGCCAGAATTCTTTGTGTATATAGATACTACTATATCGGTTCAGAGATAACACGTACCTTATGTGTGCTCTGTGTTATACTTTTTTTCGTTCAATTAGGAAAGTTAATTTGCTAGCGGACGGCTAATTTTAGTAGCATTAAGAATAGGCTTTTTGCCAACAATATTTTAATTTTGGACTTTATATAATCTTTACAGCACTGAGAGGTAACTGAATACAAAAGAACAGGAATGCTAATATTTTGATACGTGTGACGCCGCCACACCAGAAACCATTGGCGGTCTGGAATTATCACCGCTGATTAAGTAGGTTTACTTCTAGTTTATTATCGCTATTTACAAACAGATGATACAGTGAACATCTTAACTTACTTTATTTTGACTTTTTGTTATTGATTTCCAGATGCTATATTCAAACAGAAAATAGGTAGCTATAATTTCGCCTATATGTACGTTAATCACGATAGCTGCACCAATGCACATCACGAGTGTTTCACCCAGTCAAAGCTCGTTAGATCACCTCTACCGGACCGTGTGAACACCTGGAACTTTCACTTCACATGATATCGTTAAACCTTTTTTTTTTTAGTTTAAAGAAGATTTTATTAGAGAACAAAAAAGATCCAGAGCAACAATAGCATACATTTTGTAAAAAGAATAAATTGCAAAATACTTCATAAAAATAAAAAGGAATAGAAAAGAAGAGGAGAAAGGAAGAAAAGAGAAAGGGATATCACCAGAAACATATTACAACAATATATAGTAAAAACTAGCAGTGTAAACAAAAATAATTTCACTATTCAGGAATTAACAATGCAAGAAGAGGTAGAACAGAAATGGCAATCAACATTCATTAATAATAACAGAATCATTAATAATAACAACAAAATCAAGGAGGTTTAGAAACCTCCTCCCTGCAAGGATTATGTAATGGAAGGGGTTGGGCAGACAAATTCAGAAAGGTAGTAATAGGTAACCATAATAAGTCCCTTTTAATAGCAAGGGTAATAGGGTGAACATAAGCCCTGTCTAGTCTATGATTATAACAAACCCCATACCACCAGGCTTGATAAGAAATAAGGGAGGTATCTTTCCATGCTTTCGTGATCTGTTGAAATGCCACAGCAAGAAGGAGATCAACAATAGAGGTGTTAACACTAGAAGAAGACCATATTTGTGAAATACTACCAAGAAAAATATGGGAAAGAGAAAAGGGGAAATTGGAAGAGAAAATGGTATTAATTTGTTGCCATACTTTATGCCAGAAAAGGCGAACAGCAGGACAGGTAAACAACATATGTTTAAGATCAGCTACCAAGGCCGAACAAGACCAACAGAGAGACAGGATAGAAGAGTCAATTTGATGTAATTTGTATGGGGTAATTAAAAGTCTATTGTATATAAAAAATAAAGTTTGGGTTGTATTTGCCGCTCTAGAAGATTTCCTTATTTTGATCCAGATGTTATCCCAGGTAGAAAGAGGAAAAGAATCGTCTAAATCTGACTCCCAAGCGCACTCCACAGCAGACTTCTCTCGGTGAGCAGTCGTATCTCGCAATTTTTTGTAAATCTGAGAAGCAGAGGGGGAAAACTGTAAAAATGTTAAGGGAATGGGAGAAGAATTATATTGTATGGAAGCACCAGTAAGAGCATCATAAGCAGCTTGAGCCGCCGTTTTTAATAAGGTATATTTGGGATAAAAAGATAGGGGGAGAGAGAAACGAGCTTGAAGAACAGAAAAGGAAATAAAAGAACCATCGTGAAAAAGCTGATAAGTCCATTTAAGGCCAAGAGTTAACCAGTCATTCCAAAAAATAGATCTATTTTTAATTTTGATAAGGGAGTTATACCAAATAGGAGATTGTAAAAAACGAGCACGATCATCTAAGTTATGCAGAATAATAGGACGAAAGGTTTTGCGAACGTGCTGAAGGATGGGAAGAGAGAATTTCTTTGGAGCTTGAGCTAATGAAACAAACTCCTCAAACGTAAAGGGATGAAAAAAGGAGGATTCAACTTCTACCCACAAAGGTCGAGAAAAGGGATCAGGAATATGATCAGAAATGAAAGAGGTAGAATGAGTAAGGAAGAAAGAAGTGTGATACGAGGAGAAGTCAGGAAAATTAACACCACCTAAATGTTTAGGAGATTTAAGTTTAGAAAAAGACATTCTGGCAGTTTTGTTTTGCCATAAAAGTTTTGATAATATAGAATAAATACTTTTGTAATAAGAGTTGGGAATGTTAACTGGAAGATTCGACAAGAAAAATAAGACTATTGGAACTAACATCATTTTGATAGAATCTAATCTACCCCACCAAGATAAGAACAAGGGATGCCATTTCTTCGTAGATGCAGTAAGGGATGATAGTAAATTTTTAAGATTCAATGCTACAGTATCCTTAATAGAAGGTGTGAACCAGAGACCAAGGTATTTGATTTTATTTGGACTCCAATGGAAGGAAGAAGATAAAAAGTCAGCATGAAAACAGAATTTATTTAGAGGAAGGATTTCACATTTATCTACATTAAGCTTATAACCGGACACTGATGCATAATCCGAGACCTCTAATAAAAATGACAGAAGAGACGTATGAGGGTTCGAGATAAATAAAAGGATATCGTCTGCGTATGCAGAGATCTTTAGCTGTTTATCACCATAGGGGAAACCAGAAATTTCATCATTCATACGAATTTTAGTTAAGAAAGGTTCTAATGCTAGAATAAATAAGAGCGGAGAAAGCGGACAGCCCTGCCGGACACCTCGAAGAAGAGGGAAAGAGGAAGAGACAAGACCATTGGCCAAAATAAAAGACCTAGGAAAAGAATAGAGCAGTGAGACATAGGAAAGGAATTTAGGGCCAAAACCGAACCAAGAAAGAGAGGAAAAAATAAATTGCCAGTTGACTCTGTCAAAAGCTTTCTCAGCGTCCAATGCAACTGCTGCTAATGAAGCCTTGTGGGAATGAGATTTACTTAAGACATTAAAGAAAAGACGGGTGTTATCAGATAAATGACGGCCTTTGATAAAGCCACATTGCTCTTTATTAATTAATTGTGGAAGAACTTTTTCCAAACGAAGCGCAAGAATCTTTGCAAAAATTTTATAATCTAGATTAATTAAGGAAATTGGTCTGTAATTTTTACAGAGAGTGTGATCTTTGTCCTCTTTAGGAAGGAGACAAATTAGAGCTTCCTGAAAGGAGCCCTCAGATTTCTGAGTTGCAATAAAGAATGAAAAAAGTTGATAAATTCTAGGAAGAAGCAAGGAGGAAAAATGGGAATAGAATTCTATGGTAAACCCATCTGGGCCAGGGGCCTTACCTCTTTTTAGGACTTGAATAGCCTCCAGAATATCTTTATGTGTTATATCAGCCTCTAATGGGGAGAAGTCAACATCTGAAGAGGAAGGTGGAGAAATGGAAGATAAATAGTGAGTAATGTCAGGCAATAAAGGAGAGGACTCCGGAGTGTATAATTGTTGATAAAAATCCGTGAATTCAGCTAAAATATCTTCATCTTTATGACCCATAACATTAGAGGAAGTAACAATGGATTCAATTTTAGTACGCTCTTTCTTAACTTTGAGGTACCTAGCTAAAAGATTACCGGCTTTATTTTGTGCGCTGTAATATTTAGCACTGGACTTAAGTAAAAATAAATTGGCAGAATCAGTAGAAATTTTATTAAAGGAAAGTTTAGCCTTAATAAGATCATCCAGGTCAGATTGTTTCTTAGAAAGATAAAAGGAGTGTTCTAGTCTTTTAATCTGTGTGTTAAGCAAATGAATCGATTGAGAGGCCGTGCGGCGCTTCTGGGCAACAAATGTAATAATGAAATCTCTAGAAGCGGCTTTAAAGGAATCCCAAATAAGGGAAGGGGTTAACTGAGACGAGTCATTATCATTAAAAAATGAAGAGGCAAATTCAAGAAAGGCTTGTGTAAACTGCGGGTCCAATAAAAGAGAATTATTAAACCTCCATCTCCTAGTGCCTTTCACGGGAGGGATTAAATCTAGACTTAAAGAGACTGTGGCATGATCAGAAATTAAAATAGAACCTATGTCAGAGTGAGTAATGTGTTGAGTAAGGGCTTTGGAAATGAAAATATAATCTAACCGGGACTGGGAGGAGTGAGGAGGTGAGTAGAAGGTGTATTCTCGGAGAGTAGGGTGGCAAAGTCTCCAAGAATCTACAAGTGCTCTTTGGGAAATAGTGGAGGTAAATAAAGAATGCAGAGGGGAGGAAGAGAACCTAGAATCAGATCTTCTATCCAAAAAGGGGTCCATAACCATATTACAATCACCGCCCAAAATCAGGTAGTCATCTGTATATTGCATGAGCAGGGAAAGAATATGGGGCCAAAAGACTTTATCCGGAACAGTGGGAGCATAGATATTAATAATAGTTAGAGGAATTTTATTAATCAACAAAGAGACTGCTACCCACCTACCCTCTAAATCATTATCTTGTTTAACAAGATGAACATCCAAATTCTTATGGCATAGAATAGCAACGCCATTACGCTTCCCAGAACCAGGAGAGGCAAAAACATGACCAACCCAATGACGACGTAATTTAGGAATTTCAGTATCTTTAACATGAATTTCTTGTAATAAAGCAATATCCCCTTTTAAATTTGCTATATGAGACAATACTCTTTGACGTTTAATAGGAGAACCAAGACCTTTAACATTCCAAGATAAAATATTCAAAGACATCTACAGATAAGAGTTAAAATGCAAATTGAGAGAAAAACACAAAAGTGTGAATAATAAAAGAAAGGATAACAACTGTTACATTTGTAAAAGAAGGAAAAACAAAACATTGTAGGACAAAGAATTATTAATAAATATATAAAGGGAAATAAGATACATAACCATATATATACAACTGAAGAACTGCCATACACACATTGTATTTAGAAGGCAAGGAAATTAAAAAATAAACAAAGAAAAGGCAAATAAGAGGATGAAAAAGAGAGCCAAAAAATAGATCGAATGAAAGGATTAAGAGTAAAGAGATAAAGAGAAGGAAAAGAACAAGGAATAAAAACAGAGAGAAAAGTAGAGAAACAAAGAAGGAAAAAGAAGCTAGGAAAAGCAAAAGAAGGACACAAAACCAAGAGAAGAAAGCAACAAGTCAAATGAAACCATTCAGGTACAAATAAGAACACAATAGCAAAGGACATACCACAAGAAAACAAGAAGGATGAGGGTGGTGGAACCATACAGGGGAGATGGGACGCCGAACGGGAAACCGCAGAACAACAACGACAGGGAGGACGACATCCAGGAAGAATGAAGGAGATAACATTCAGAGGATCATATATCCAAATCTAAGGAGAAAAAGACAAAACACATATGTTAACATTGTGACAAAACACATATGTTAACATTGTAAAACATCAATGCCAAAATACAACAAAGCATCAAGCAGTCAGCATAATGAAAACAAAACAGTTACGATCTGGATACATCCATAGAGTCATGACGACATGTATTCAAAAATTGTTGAAGAACGGCTGGGTCTTCATAAGATGTAGTCTTATTGTTATAAGTCACTTTAAAAAGGCAGGGATGGAAAAGACCATATCTAGCATTGAGACTTCGAAGAGTAGGTCTCATTTCCAGGAACTTTTTCCGACGATCTGCAGTCACCTTGGCATAGTCCTGAGTGAAAAATAGATTGGAACCACGCCAAGAAATCTTTCCTTTTTGCTTGGCAGCTTGGAGTACCTTGAGCAAGTCAGTATACTCCAGAAAATATAAAATAACACCTCTAGGTCTCGCTGAAGAGGAGGAAGAGCTAGAGATCCGACCCAGGCGATGAGCACGTTGAATGTTTAAAGGAGGAGATTCAGGAAGTCCAAGAAGAGACGGTAAAAATGACTGGAAAAATGAAATTGGATTAGAACCTTCAAGACCTTCAACCAAACCATAAATACGTAGGTTATTGCGTCTATTGCGGTTTTCCAATTGCTCAACCTGTTGATTGAGGTGATCAATCTCTCTATGCAAAGTGGGGACTTGATTCATAGAGTCCTCAGCTGCGTCAACTCTCTGCTCAAGAACCACAACCCGTTGAACAGTATGAGACCAATTGTCTTCAAGACTTTGTAAACGCAAATTGGTTTCTTCCATATATGGTTTCAAAGCACGGATTTCATCGAGGAGAAGCTCCATAGAGATTGAAGATGGAGGATTAGGAGGGGACGGAGGGTTAACCTTCACCCTTTTGCCGGATGGAGAAGCCGCTGGCAGCTTGGAAACCTGTTTGGGACGGGTGCCTGAAGTGGTCGAACCTTTAGACTCAGAGGACTCAAGGGGTACTTCATCTATAGTGTCACGTAGGACATTGAAAGGGTTAGCGTCAGCCAAAGACGGGTTCTCAGCTTGCTGCACCCCATTACGAGCACCACGCGGCATTGCCATGAGGAAAAGGAAACAAAATTCCCCTTAAAAAGTGTCAAAGAAAGTCACAAGGAAAGGAAGGCTCGCATAACAATAAGATTCAGTAGTAGAGGAGGTCCGCAGAGAAGCATTTAGGAGGAATAAAGACAAAAATTAGCCATCCAATCAGTAAAAGAGACTGCAGTGAGCTCCTCAGTAAATATTACAAAGATTTCAAGAAAAATGCCAACAGTGGTTGAGGAAAAAACCTTTGCGTATACATTAATAGCAGAAAGCCTGAAGAATAGAAGTCTCAGGGTCAATGGCAGTAGCAGTAGAACGAAGGATGCATCAGGAAAACAGAAGCACAGGAAACAAAATGGCGGCCGCAGCGCTGACAGACTGCATTTGAGGAGAGAATATCACCTTATCATCATAGAAACGCTCCGCACATCCTCACAGCGGTAGCAGAGGCGTTCCGACGCTGAAAAACGCCGGTTTCGCGATCCGAAGCAAAGAAAAAGAAGCCTGGAGGTCCTTCGCCGTCTACGTCCCCGCGGAGCTCCCGAAGACGGCGGCCATCTCCATCGGCTCCAAAGCCACGCCCCCGATATCGTTAAACCTAACGAGTCACTAGTCATCACGTATCAGTGACAATTAAGGATCAGATGATTCTCACTAAATGCACGTTTAGCAGCTCTCTCCATCTCCATTAGGATCATAGACCTACTGTATTTCACAGGGGTACATTCTGTGTTTCAATATGGTACTTTTCCCCTATGAGTTAAGTACTCAACACGAGGGAACCATAATTTACACCCCGTTTTGGTGTTTTTCTCCCACTACCCATGGTGTTGTGTAATTTAACTGTTTACAACATGTATATCTTCACAATACATATACTGGTCTTTATTCTTATGAATGCAGCCTTGAAAAAGTCGCGGGACTACATTCCCTTGTTGCGACGAAACACGTGTTGGCTTGTGGCTGTTAAAGAACAACTGAGAAGACTTACATTTAATAAAGAGAACGACCAAGAAGAAGAGAGACAAATCCCTTTCATTATTCATTTTTGTATTAAGCTTATGTGGAAACGCGTTATACTTACTGGCATCTGTAATTATTACGTGTGCTAAGGATTGTTGTCTACTCTGCACAACTGCACTCTATGCCACTGCACTCAGCACCACTGCACTCTATGCCACTGCACTCTACACCACATTACTCTATGCCATTACACTCAATGCCACGCGATTGCACTCTACCCTGCACCGCTCCACTGCACTCTGAAACAATCTACTTTACGCCACTGCACTCTATGCCACTCTATTCTGCGCCACTCCACTCTATGCCACAGCATTCCACGCCACTCTACTCTTAACCACTGCACTCTATGCCAATAGACTCTACATAACTGCACTCTGTCACTGCACTCTACTCTACATTAACTACACTGTATGCCACTCTGCACCACTGCACTCTGACGCTACTCTGCAATACTGCATTCTCCGCCACTGAACTTAATGCCACTCTACTCTGCACTACTCCACTCTACGCCACTGCAATCTATGCCACTGCACTCTGCTGCACTATACTCTACTCAGCACCACTCCATGCTACTCTTCTGTGATTCTCTGTTTTTTATGAGAGACAAACAAGACAGTTTAACAATTCAGCCAATGTTGCGTCTCAAACATAGTGTCCTTTCACCAAAAGCTTGACTTTTAGGAGCCCTAGTCACACAGTGCCCTGCGGCATTTACTTACCAAGTCATCTGTCTGTCTGGTCTGTCCTCTTTTCTTAGTCTAACTAGCCTGGGTTGAATTTGTGACCCATTAAAACATGCTCTGATTTCCGGCTTCTAACGTATAACGTGCAGAGTGAGTACTGTGGGTCTGCGGACGCGCTGACAACGCTACAGACTGCAGGTCTAGCGTTTATTTGCTTGAGAGGCAGATGGTCGATAACTCGTCGAGATGAGACAACGTCTGATGAAAAAGGCGGGAACGAATCCCTTCGCTCTGCCTTCCATGGGCCAGTGAAGCTGCAGCGCGTGTCATCGCGTCTTCTGCAAACCAGAAGGGATGTGACCGCATGTCGCTGTCTCGCTCTCTGTCCGCGCAAGCCCCCCCTCCCCCCCTTCACGGCCAAGTGCTCTTCACAGATATCTTACATCAGTCTACCAGGGAAATCTGGTTGGAGGGCGAAGATGGAGAGAGCGGCGGGTGGGAGTTTTGAATGAACCTCACACAGATGCTGCTGATTTGATTTTCCCCAGAAATTAATACGAATGCTAAACATGTAGACAAATTACATTGAATGAAAATAAATACAGGGACTGATCACTTCTTATCTCTAATAAGTTTTTTTCTAAAGTCGATCTAAAAGTTATAAAACGGCCACCGTCTCAAATGCTCAGTGCCCACACTACTTAACACATCAAATATTTGGCCCAACTAAGCACATATTTAAAGTTAAACTTGGCTGCAATTGATTTCCGGGGCACTGAGTGAGGACGCTTTAAACGCGTCTCCAGACTATGAAAAGCTTGTACCTTTTGTTCACTTGTAGTATGTCCCACACAGTCTGGGAGGGAACATTCGTACTATGATTGTAACCTGATGCATACAAGCTGCACACAGATCTTTCTAGTAGGCGCACCAACCCTCCTATCTGTCTCACTATCATTGGAACCTGTTACTAAGATGTTATACATAAAAAACGTCAGTGGGTTTGTTAACCCACCGAGCGTTGTCACTGGATTCTAAACCTCTGGCTTGCAGCATATAGAGAGATGTCTGCATTAGGTGCGTTTACCCATTGGGCTTTCTTACTGTAAGTAGACCCTGTGATGTACAGGCTACACACATGGCTCTCTGCAGTCGTTCACCCACTAAGCTATCTCACTTTGAACTGCTGATTATTCATAATACTAAAGCATATAGAGTCTCTATATTTTCTTACATTTTTTATTATTATTTCCCCAAATCCCCTTTCATTTGATCTCTTTTCCATTGGTCTTTGTTCCCGAATTTTTGTTTTTAGTCTTTCCTTCTTACACTGCTGGCTTCTGCTCCACTTGACAAACTCTCTTCTCTTCATTCTATAGTTTGTATCTCTTCATGTGTTGTCTATGTTTCTTCCTCTTTCTGTCTCCCACCCCTCCTCAGCTTTTCTGTTCTTCTAGGGGGCTTATATTGTATAGAGAAGAGAACAAGACGAGCATCACAAAATATGGTTGTCAATTTTTTAAGAACAGTATATATTGCAAATGCCCGAGCTTCCTTCATCCTGCCCCCATGACTAAGGGAGCATGCGAGTTGTACCTCTAGTTTGCATACATACTGTCTTCATCAGACGCGTGCTGTCTTCAAGGCCCTCTGCATGGTCCACAATGCGGTGAACGACTCAGATCTTTGGCTTGAGGTGGGATGTAAACACTTACCTGTCTTCTCGTTCCTTTCGCTCCACCTATGCCCAGTGACTAGTCGTTCCTTGCATTTCTCAGTCACATGGGGGGAGCCATTCTTTTTTTATTTTAGCCACCAAACTCAGAGTTTACCTTCCCCTCCAGTTCCATTCATGGTTTGCCGCTCGAAGTTCAGGAAAATCCTTAAAAACCTATCTATTTAGTTAAACTCTGCTCCCTTTCTTTCTTGTCCACTCCATTCCCTCCCTCCTCATATACCCAATATGCCTTTGGGTATTTGCTGCGCTTTACAAAATCCCTACATATCATTACACATAACATATATAGCCATAATACTCCTTTCAGGGCATTTGCAGAAATACCTCTAGGCTAACATTCACCTGGCACCAGTTGGCATTGAATCTCAGAAGCAAACAGACAACTGCTACTCCGCTATAAGCCACCATCTGCCGCACATGGGCTCAGTCATATGCCTAGGCAAAGAGCTGGCCTATGGAGGGGCGTAAATGCATAAACAAGCCTGCTTGTGCAATTTCTGAAGTATTTCTTCACTGCATTACAGCACAGCCAGCTCCCTAGTGGCGGCTCCTCTGCTAAGGCGGAGGAGAGTCGCCCCACTGCTCCTAAAGCAGTGAAAAGAGGGGGGGGGGGGGAACGATAATAACAAAGTTATCGTTTTTTGTTTTTGTTTCAGCGGGGCTGATGGCTCAGGGAGGAGGAGTGGACTGTGCACAGTAAGTGCGCATGACTGTTTGGAGGGCCGTTTTGGCTGGCCAAGCAGTCATGCACACTTTGCATGTTCCCCACCACGCTGCATTACACAGCCTGGTGGGGAATATGCACAGGCTCCCTGTCCCGATCTGAGCTCCAATGCCCGGTGCTCAGACCAATCACAACGCTGCATTGCAGTGTTGGGATTGGCTCAAGGGAGCCTGTATGCCCGGGTGTTTCCTGCAGCGTCTTCCGGACTTGAGTCAGGAAGAGCAGAGAAGCAGACGGAGGAGAGACGTGGCTGTCGGAAAAGGTACGTTTTTTATATATATTTTAACCACCCCCATTTCACCCCTCATGCCCCCGTTCCCTGCCACTGCAGCACCTTGACGCTTGCACCCACCCATGGCTGGCATGGAGTGCATTCAGTAAAGCTTGCAACAATGCTACAGTAGATGGTCTCCTGGGATTTGTTAATCGTCCTGCCAAATATATTTACTCCTCATTTAGGATTGAGGAGCAGTGGGTCAGTGGGAAGAATTGGGGTGTGAGGAAAGAATTTAATTTCTGTAGATGTGCGTCCTGCCCGTTCACGCTACAGGACACGCCTTCTCCCACAGCCTCAGTAGGATGGGGCCAGGATAAACCACTGAGGAACAGTCATTCCTGCACCAAAAGGATTGGACCTGCCTTTGCAAAATAAAAATGCCAAGGAACGCTGGTGCTGGTAGGTCCCGCCCACTTCGACCTCCAGGTGCAGGCAGTAAGGCAGTTTGCATCCATGGCTGAGGCTTTCATTTGCCAGCCCTGGGTCTTTGCATTTCATCATATCAGCAACTGAGAATCCACGAGAAAGTCTGTCATCTTTCTTAGTGATGAAAAAGGGGTTGTTTAGCACTGCCAGGCTGTATTCTTAGACCAAGCTTGATGCTTCAGAGCAGAAATGATCAAGAAATAAACAGTGTGTGTTCATTTGGCTAAAGACCTTTAGTATATATCCTATGGCGTTTCCTACAGGACCGTGCTTCCTTTATGATATATGTAGCAGGATGGCTAGGTGAGTTACATGCTCGCGGCTGATATCTGCGGTGATCTACATGTCACAAGAATCTCAGCACGGCCACCTCTGCCTTCCATCTTACCAATATCCTTAAATTGAATGACACTGGTCGGGTTACACTTATTAGCCTGCTCAGAAACCAGCATAAGTACCACTTAAGACCATCTTATCATCATGTTGCTCAGAACATGTGTTTTCCAAGGATGCTGGTGAGTCAGCCAGAACTAACTGTGGAAATGTGAAGACACTGATTTTTTAAACAAAATAACACAGGCAAGGTGTAAATTGGGCTTTCTGGTTATTGATAAGCATCGTGATATGAGGGGCTTCTCTGGCTCCTGCCCTGGGTGGTAGGTGCCTAGGAATGATCATGTACTCGGGGAATTTCTGTTTAACAACAGGAAAAGATGAGGTATTTTAACTTGGAGACCTGGGTTCTGCGCCTGGCTTTGGGAGGTGACTAGAAACACTGTGTGGTTGTGTGCAAAACTAGAAACACTGTGTGGTTGTGTGCAAAACACGATTTGTGCCTCCTGTGCCTGGCTTTGGGAGGTGACTAGAAACACTGTGTGGTTGTGTGCAAAACTAGAAACACTGTGTGGTTGTGTGCAAAACACGATTCGCGCCTCCTGCGCCTGGCTTTGGGAGGTGACTAGAAACACTGTGTGGTTGTGTGCAAAACTAGAAACACTGTGTGGTTGTGTGCAAAACACGATTTGTGCCTCCTGCGCCTGGCTTTGGGAGGTGACTAGAAACACTGTGTGGTTGTGTGCAAAACTGTAAACACTGTGTGGGTGTGTGCAAAACACGATTTGTGCCTCCTGCGCCTGGCTTTGGGAGGTGACTAGAAACACTGTGTGGTTGTGTGCAAAACTAGAAACACTGTGCGGTTGTGTGCAAAACACGATTCATGCCTCCTGCGCCTGGCTTTGGGAGGTGACTAGAAACACTGTGTCGCCCGTGACTCATGACGGCGTGGTTCCGTAATGAGCACAGTGGCGCCGTCAACCCCCCAAACCCTCCTAGCGCTGCGGCGGAATTCGCGCCGCAGCGAAGGGGTTAACTGCCTCGGAGAGCTCATGTTTTGAGTAACTTGTGCGGCTATCACCCAAAAATGTGCAACAAGACACACACTTCACACGTGTTTGCTTGTGTCATAAGGGGGCACATTTTATTTTTGCGGCATTTCTTTTGGTTTTCTGTTTCCTCTCCTTCGGCTCTTCTGCCATTATCAGAGTCGGAGGGCCCGATTCACAGAACTAACTTAAGACAAAATCCTAAACTTACTACCATTTTGGTATTCACAGAAGGCACTTACTCATTTTGGTATTCACAGAAGGCACTTACTCATTTCGGTAGTCACAGAAGTCAGGAGTCCTAACTTTAGGACTCCTAAATGCCTTCTGTGAATCCCGATAGTCTTAAAGTTAGGATTTTTCTCAGTTTAGGAGTAGTAAAGTTAGGACTCCTAACTTTAGGACTCCTAAGTGCCTTCTGTGAATACCGAAAGTCTTAAAGTTAGGATTTTTCTCAGTTTAGGAGTCCTAAAGTTAGGAGTCCTAACTTTACTACTCCCAAACTGAGAAAAATCCTAACTTTAAAACTTTCTGTATTCACAGAAGGCATTTAGGAGTCCTAAAGTTAGGACTCCTAACTTCTGTGAATACCGAAATGAGTAAGTGCCTTCTGTGAATACCAAAATGGTAGTAAGTTTAGGATTTTGTCTTAAGTTAGTTCTGTGAATCGGGCCCACTGGGTTTGGACCGCACACCTCTCTAATTAAGGCTTTTTGGAGAGTTTTGTCCGTTTCTGGTGAATGTCCTCTTATTTCCAAGATTGCAACTAATAAAGTCGGCTAGAGAAATATTTTTTCCTTCCAGGTGTATTCTGAGTTTGATTGTTTCACGACACTGCAATATTACTTTAATTTGTGAATCGCTACTTTATGCACCAATTAAAGTTTTTTTCCCATAGTTATATTCGTTTTTTCAATGACTCGTATTATAACAAATATGTTTCTCATTTTGTTGTTGTTGCTAGATTAGCCTTTTGATGAAAGTATGAGCTCCTGTCGCCTATCAGCTTGTTTACACAACATTCTTTTATCAACTTTTTGAGGAAATTGCGTATTATAAAGAATGCAAATTTTGGATAGAATTATCCTGATTCAGATTTGGTGAACAAAACGAATGTCCTCTGTGTCTCATTATTTTGTATTCGATCACATGCTCTGAAGTGACATCACTCTCTTCCCATGACGCCAGTGCCATGAATTGCTATACTACAAACACATATAGCCTTTGCTCGACTACTATATAAAGAATAACATGCATAACAGGATATAGTTTGCAGTTTCATTATGTGCGCTGTACAGCAATTGTTCGAAAATAATTCAGAGAACTGTATCTTCGAAGACTACCGCATAGTGGATTTCTTATTAGACATGTCTTGTCCTAGACAGCAGGACTGCGGACAAGGTTATGCAGATACAGCTGTCTCCTGCTATAAGTTCTTCAGGATTAGAGACTGCAGAGGGAAGCAGTGTGCATCTGGCCAGTGAAAGACACATGGGCCAAGAGAAGCAGTGCTTAATTTGAGCTGGTGGTTTCTGGTGGTGGGCACCAGCACTTAATTATCAACACCGGCTTATTATTGTCTGCCACATGATGGCACTGTTTAACTAAATTAAAGATGAGTGCAACAACAATTGTTTATTAATCAAATATACTGCAAAAATAATTAACACCTGCTGCCCAGGCCATTCTTATAGCTTTGGGGTCTTGGAATAGTCTTAATTGCCACACTTATAGGAGTGTGGTGGTTAGTAATTGTGCCCTGCATCACTAGCAGGGGCAATGTGTGTCGTAAGTTGCAGTGGCCTCCTGACGGCGGCCCTGACACTTATGTTTTTTTAAACAATTAAGCATTGAGGGAAGCTACCTAACTGCTGTAGATTACCACAGAAAAGGTGTCGTCACCCATTGATTGCTTTTAGACACAGAGGAGAGAGATATTGATCCCGGCATGAACCGTACAAAATATCTCTTTGATGCCTCTTAAAAGTAGAAGAACATCTGTTAGTGGAAGCATCCTTATGCCGTCTCCAGCCATGGCCTTTCTCAGGAGACTCTGTCCCCTACCCATTTTCGCCTTTGTTTCTTATAAATTATACAAGTCTCCTAAATATCCTAAAATCATCCTAGATGACTAAATACCCTCTCCCGACTTCCCTTAATCCGAATGTGACCACAGAAAATGGCAAATTGGTCCATCCAGTCTGGCATTTTTATGCCTTTAATACCGCTTAGGGGCCCTACTAAGGTTTTAATTTAAAGTAGGTTGAAAAAGAGTGTTATTATTTACCACACGTGGTAACCAGTTTCTGTGACGACAGCGGAAGGAGGAGGAAGTCCCCTTCGGAACTCAAAAAGAGAGAAAAACACTACCTGTGCCCCATGGTCCTCACAGCAGTCAGTGAAAAACAGAAGGCCTGAGCATGTGGAGGTACTCGGCTCCTACTACAGTCATTCAGTGACAACAGCTGAATGAATGTGCGGATACTCAGTCAGCAGGCCTTCACTGTTGGTTAAGGCCTGCTCCGGGTCCATTGCTTTCAATGGATTCCTGAAAAGTAGCTTCTTGTGATATTGAATGAAATACTTTGGCGCGTGAGTCTGTCTGTGCTCATTTTCACATATGTGTACCTCGTGATCTGTGCCTTGCTTATTAAAGTAATTTAGCTGTACCGCCTCAGTTTTGATCATTTGAGGAAAAGAGACCTGTGTCTCTGGCACAGAGGACATGTTGGCCATGGAGATGAAACTGTGTACCATCCTGACCGCACCAAAGGCAGTGAGAGTTGGTGAATCTCTATTAGGGGGAAGGGCTAAGCAGGAATCTGAACTAGACATAGGGGCATATGCGCAGCCCCTATCGCCACCACAACGTCACCTATATTGACGTTGTGGTGGCGATAGGGGCTGCGCCTTATGTACAAGGCAGCGTTAAGCCACGTACAAAGCAGCGTTAAGCCACTTAACGTGGCTTAGCGCTGCCTTGTACATAAGACTCTCTTTCACGCTATGGTTAGCGTGAAAGGGGTGGGCAGTGGGTGTTGTGGTGGGCGTTCCACAACAACACCCATCCATTTTGATGCTGCCCCCTATGTACAAGGGTGGCGTACATAGGAGGCAGCGCCAAAATTAAGACCAGGAAAATTCTGGTGGTAAGTTGGCGAAACGAGGAGAAATGCATTATTTCCCCGCTTTGTTTGCTTTTTCCATGTGTGCTGCCTTGTGCAGAACACATGGAAAAGCAAAATGCCATGGTTTGTTTATGTACAGGAAGGTTTCCCATCCTGTACATAAATAAACCCCCCAAAAAAGCCTTTTTGTCACTTTCATGTGTGCTGCATGAAGCAGCACACATGAAAGTGACAGAATGGCATTTTAGTTTTTTTTATGTGTAGGAAGGGACACCTTCCTACACATAAACAATCCTCCTCTGCACACAGACACCCTTGCACTCCGGTGCAAAGGTGCCTGCGTTGGCGCTAAGTTGTTAAACTTAGCGCCATCGCAGGGGGAAACGCAAGGCTGAACCATATTCTCGTAAATATGGTGCAGCCCTGCGTTTTAGAAGTGGCGGAGCTAGTCGTTAAGCCCAGGAGGCTAACGCCGCGCTCCGCCACTTCCTAGTACATATCCCCCTTAGTCCACAAGGCCTTTTCTCGGCTGTTTAAAATTTAGTTTAATTTGGGCAAAATCACTCTATCTGCATGTGCCCTCAAATTGTAATTTTGAGTAAGTACAAAAATGTAAAAATTGTACTACTGTCCAAATTATATTCGCATCACATCCTGGTGTCTGCAATATAGTATCAACTGGACTCCATGTGCAAAAGTGTTGTATTTATAGCACCTACAATTGGAGCTGCTCCTCCTGGAATAAAAATGCTTCTGTGATGTACTCCTTTGTGCATCGGAGCAGAATAAACACAATGGTACAGTCATTAAATAATACTAAATAAATTAAATAAAAATAGCATCCAGTAAATGTATCACTGAGTTTTCACACAAACTGTGACAGGTAATCTCATGCCAGTTGCGTGTGTGCCCCTCTACATGCAGTAGGTGTGGGTCTCTCCCATAAAGGCGTGGTTCCTAACAAGGCTGCATCCATATCTGAGAGGAAAGCACATGTTCCTAACGGGCTTGTGTTCTGTGTTTAGCAATTAGCTTTGCAGTTCTTGTTGTGGACCTAGGCATGTGATCCACAGCTCAGCCTTCTTGGACAGGGTTGTAAGGACTGGCAGGGCTCGACTTCAAACGTTTTCGGCTGGTTGTCATTTAGTCTCTTTTATTATTGCATTTTTATGGCAAGTATTTACTCTTTAGTTTAAGATCTTCCACAAAGAAGGACACTTCTGAGAGTTTGCTGGCTGCAGTGTAGCTCTCATCATGCTGAGCCAGATGGGCAGAAAGCAAGATGGCTGCCTGGATGGCTTCATGCTTTCAGTGACTGATGGACTCTCCACTAGAGGTCAAAGTTTCTCTGTCGTCATGAGAAGCCGCAGGAGTCTTCTCATTTTTAAATGAACTAGTAGAATAATAAAACATGCAATTGTAATGTGATGTATTTATGGCACGCTTCGGCATAATGTTTGATTTTTTTGACTATTGTCTTTAATGTTTAAAGGGATTAGCTTTGGAGTCGGAGACGTCTTGTGTCTGATTATATAAAAATCCACGTATGTCCCTGCACCCTGCGCTTTTGTGAATAGCTGCCCAGTACCATTCCAAGGAATATTGATGGCCACTTGCTCTGGACTGCATTTCTGAGCATAGTAGCTGCATGATGTCATTCCTGTCGGTTTCTGTGGTTTGTCAGCCTGTTTTTTTACAATGTTACTTTTTTCAGCAGCAAATGTGTGTGCTTGGGTTTGGGCTGATGCTCTCACTGTAACTGCAATGTATGCGAGTAGCTGCATCATTCACGCTTTGCATACACTGCGGGCACAGAAACCCTGATGGGTGGCTCACATGCCCACCATCTTACAAACAGCAGCCCCACAGATTGGGACATTCGGGCCAGATGATGACCAGCCTTCCAGACTTGTATGCTTGAAGTATCTGTAGAACTGACGTCTCAAAAGGAATTATACAACAGAAGTAAGCAATACAGAAAGAAAATGCATCGTAAGTGCTGAATCTCTGCCGTGCCGGACAGAAGCAGGGAGGGGGAAAGATGGCTGCTGGCAAGTGTTCACTTTCAGCTCTTAAGATTGAAAGTGACAGAAGTTTAATTGCAAAAAGGGAAACCGACGTGTGATACTGGGGTTTTGTGATGTTGGCCGTTCAATGGCCAATAAAGTGTTAGGTGCCTCCCATCCATTCTCTCCCCATCCCCAAAGTCCACTCGGTCCCCCCAATTGTCAATTGACAGCAACTAGCTGTAGATGCGTTTCGGCTTTGCTTTTGTAATTTTCTGCCTTCTGTTCTGTATCTTTGCCTATTTTAGCCATTGTGAGCTGTCTTCATAATTTGTGAAGTAAAGCAGGCCTTCTCCAGCTTGGATGTTCCACAGCACTGGCTCAAGGGGAGGTTACATTTGGTTTTACTTCGGCTTGCTACCAAGTCCGACCACTTCCCGGTTTGATGTGCCTGTACCCTGTGATTTACATCTTCAGTACAACAAAGGCGCATGCAAACATCTGTTCTCAATTCCATCTCCCATAAATCTACAGGGGTGAAATGAACTGTACTTTTCATGGTCGTACATACTGGTTGGAAAAGGAATGCATTTTAGTACTTTCTCCATCATATGGCTGTGGTCTCATTTCATTAACGCAACGATGAAGAGTACAGGCGTGAGGAATGAGGAATTGTTACGAAGCAATCTCATCTGGTTATAATATTCCCTCTTTCCTCCCTACCACATTCATTGCTGTGCACTCTAAATTAGACAAATTTGTGTTCTATTTATTGAGTTGTTTCACGCAGAGCTGCACATTATCCGAGTCATCTTCACATTTCTGCAGTAGCATACTGTTTTTGGTAGCTTTGGGCCCATAAGTTTGCAGAACACTAAGGAAGATATATGCGTCTGTTGGAGACCAATGAGGACGAATGTTCATTTTCACCAGCATTCTTCACTAGCAAATCCTGGGGCCATCTATTGAAAGAGTCCACTTTTGACTTGGAAGTCGATGGGTTTGGCTTGAAGTTGTGGATCCAGGGCATTTGAAGGTTTAGGAATTGGCACCACCAAGGAATGGCCTCTCTGTTTCTGGAGGTCGAGGTTGTGAAGCGGAATCCGGCATGATACTGCGGCTCAAAGATTTCATGCAGGGATTTAATAGGGTCCAGCTTTTGTGAGTACACCAGGTGTTATGTCACTTATCGAAGACTCCTTGAAGGGATTTAATTGGATACGACTTTTGTAAGTATTCCAGACCTTTGTTGGAAGAGTCGTGGTGGATTCTGCCAGGCGACTTCAACATACTGTGCTGACACGCAAGAAGTCTCAGAACTCTAAATGTCGTTGCTATTGTGAGTGTGTATACCAGGCCATGCAGCAGCAAGGGCTCCTCCGAAAAGGCAGAGGAGCGTCGCCCCACTGCTCTGCGAGCAGTCCAACAAGGGAAAAATAAAATGATAATAACGTATTGTTATTATTATTTTATTTTTCCGTAGTGGCTTAGGTGTGGGGCAGGGCGAGGCTGGGCTGGCCAGAGCAGGGGCCAGGGGGAGGCATGGTGGGCACTCTCTAAGTGCGCATGATGATTTGGCTGGTCGTCTTGGGCCGGCCAAACAGTCTTGCGTACTTTGCATGTTCTCCACCTGCTGTATTTCCCAGCCTGGGTGGAGCACATGTCCAGGCTCACATTCCCTGTCTGAGCGCCGAACCACGGTGCTCAGAGCAATCACAACGCTGCTGTCATGCTGGAGACAGCAGTGTCATGATTGGCTGGGGGAGCCTGTTTGCTTACTGCTTCCTGCGTGGAGGACCGAGAGGTGCCAGCTACAGGTAAGTGGATTTTCTTTTACATTCTCCCCCCTGCCCTGCCACACTTGTTAAGCAGCAGCCACCACTGCCATTCAGACATATTAAAGGTTTTGTTTGGTTAGGCAAACCTTATTCATATAGCTTGTTTGGACCATATATTAATGTAGTAATACAGCACATTATGTCCTATAACATTTTCTGGAATTATGCCATTGACCTATCAACATGAGCACCCTATTGATAGGTTCTTGCTTAATACAAAAACCTGTGGTGTGAAAATGATTCCTTTGTTGTTTTAATGTGAAAACCATTTAAGTTGGCGTGATCAACCTTTGCAGCATATTTATTTATTTTGGTGTTTTATTTAGCGACAACATACTGCCTATTGCCACCTTACAAACAGCCTAGAGACAATAATGAGAAATAAAGAGGTGGCAAATCACACTTACGGTACACTGTGTCAAGTACCTCTAGCACCCTGAATTCACACTCAGCCACCCAACAAACTATGAAGCAGATGGGACACATATTTGGAGCCCTGGAGGCCAGGACTTAGGTTGTGTACTGAGCGCAACGCAGAGGGCTCAGTGGAGCTACATGTGGTTCATAAGACATGAGAAAACAGATCTTTTCAAACTTGCTTTTAATTGACACTAAACAGGTGGTTGTGACTGAAGACCACCAGGGAAGGTTCTTATTTCACCTTGGATCCCTCCGTCCCTGCATCCAGTAGATTTGTCCTTTAAACATTCAGAGCGCTGAAGAAAGTTGAAGGCAGTATAAAACTGCAAGATATGTAAATTAATTAAGTAATTATTAGTGTGCTCAGTTGCATAAAAACGCCCTCAGTAGTGGTGCTTAGAGCATGACTTATTGCAACAATGGGAACCGTGTTTGCGTCAACCATCCCCACCATCCGACGGGTCCTTTGCAGCCTGATTCCTCAGACCTTTAACATTTTCACGAGAGGTCCATTGTGGGCAATACGATAAGAGAGTGATTAGATTACTTAATTTGGCTTGGATTTACCACTTGTTGTTTCAGTGTTAGCCGATACATAGCTGCATACGGTGTTGCTGCTTGAATGTTAGCAGCTGTTGTATGTAGCTCCTCTCAGGGCTACTATATGATTAAAAAGGCTTATAAACAAAAAGTATATTTACTTGTAAATCAACCAGTGTTATGAGACAAGACTAGGTGCTAAGTCGGTACAACTCGATGGATCAGTACGTAACAGAGTACAATAAAGGCGCCGTCACTAACAGAAAGCAAAGGTGGATCAACAAAGTGAGTTGAGCTTATTAATCACCAAATGACTACTTAGTACCCTTTGAAATGGAGGCAAAGCTTTTGTCTCCCAAAGACCTTTTGGCCGTCTCTTTAGTGAATTGAGACCAGCTATTCTGTTCCTCTGTCCATCCTTTCCCTCTTCTGTCTTTGATACAGCTCCTCAGCCACTCAGAGATGCTTATTTCATGAAATGACAGTCTGAGTCCGAGCACACATACGCTTGATTGCATCTGCCTAGGCGATGTCACATTTTTACTGTGGTCAATTTCTGTTTGGCATTGGATAGAGGGCGCCCGAACTTGGTCCAGATCATGAATCATGTGATAATGAATGGGTACAATTCAGATATTGAACAGGTTGGAATTGCAGTTATGGAGGTTCTTGCCATATCCTCCTCTATTAGTTATTTCCATACCTTTGATAATGCCATGGATTCTACCAGGTCTTCAGATCATCTGTTGCTTTCACAATAGGGGTACTCTCTCCCTACTTTACCATTTACTACTTAGCTGTAGTACATGCTTTCTAAAACTGTAAAACTATATTGTCACTGCATTGTTTTGAGCAATGCAGAGCCCCCAGTTCTCTGCCATCCACCGAACAGTAAATATTAATTATGTATGCCAAAGCATTCGTCAACATCTAATGATGTAAACCCCAGTAGCGGCTGGTGTTGTGAAAGAGTGGAGAGCCGAGGGGGGGTCATGGGGCAAAAAAAATAAGAAATATCCACAGCCATCCATGTCGGCTCTTCTGCTGCTCTCCTCGCAGGCTCCCACACTCCACTGTGGCCAATCCTG
This sequence comes from Triturus cristatus, assembly GCF_964204655.1. Taxonomy (NCBI): domain Eukaryota; kingdom Metazoa; phylum Chordata; class Amphibia; order Caudata; family Salamandridae; genus Triturus; species Triturus cristatus. The sequence goes on along the minus strand of NC_140589.1, from coordinate 1,620,380,550 downwards.
GTGCTGCTCTCGTGATATGAGAGCAGCGTCAGGATTGGTCTGAGTGCTCTAAATTTGCAATCCCAGTGAGACTGGGAGCCTGTGCCTGCTGTCTCCAACCCAGCAGCACAGTTCAGGTTGGAGACCGCTTCAGTGCGCATGACAGTGTGGCTGTCCTGAGACAGCCGGCCAAACCATAATGTACACTGACACCAGTGCTCACCACTCCTCCTTCAGCCTATCATCCCCCATGACCCCGCCCCCAAAGAATCGTCAGGAAATGAAAAATAAAACAATAATCATGTTTATTATCATTTTATTTTTCCTTTCCTGCTGTTTTGGGGCAACTGGCAGGGGGAGCGACGTTCCTCTACCATAGCGGACGACCCGCCCCTGGAAACCCTTGCTCGAAACTACAGAGTGAAGACTAGTGGAGAAGCTCTACAATTAGACTAGTTTAATTGCATTCAAAATTCAGTTAATTTCTTGTTGATATATTTTGTACTGTTCTTCTAATTCTGATTTAGTTATCACATGTTTTAGATTTATCTGTGCACACATTTCACTTATTCTGTGGCACCTGAGAGGAGCAGTTAATATAGAGTGCATCGAAATATGATTTTTTTCCTTTTCTGAGCTGCAGAACAGTGTCCCAAGGAACCCAGGGCTTATTTGACACACAATACAAATAGCAACAAGCATTTACAATGCAACGGTCTCGGCATTGTTAAAGTTAGAGCTATTGGCATTGCTCATGACATTATTTTTATGTTTTTGTTTTTAAAACCTTGCCTGGGATTATGTGTTATGGAGTGGAATTATGTGGAATGGTATTTTGTGTTGTGTAGTGGTATGGTGGAGTTTAACTACGTGGTGTGTTGTTGAATTTGATAGGATTATGTGGTATTCTGTGGCTTGGATTCGATGTATGTGGTATGTTGTGTATATGTGTTGTTGAGTTGAATTATGAGGTGTGTTGTCGAATTGTGTGGTGTAGAATGGTAGTGTGTGGAATGAAATGTTGTTGCGTGGAACTGTGTGGCGCTCAATGAAATCATGCTGATAGGAGTTATGTGGCCTGATGGCTCGGTTGGAAGGAATGCAAGAGAGGCGACAGAGAAGGAAAAGCTGGTAAGGATGAGAGTGCATAACATGGGAAAAAGACAGAATGAAGGGGAGAGAAGCAAAAGGAAGCAGGAAAAGTGGATAGAGCGGCAAGTGAGAGAAAGGCTAGAGGATGGAAGAGCGAGGAGGGCAGAAAAGGGAATGAAAGGAGGAAAAGGGACAGCAAGGGGAGTGCGAGAAAGGAGAAGGAAGAGAAAGAAAGGAGAAGAGTGGTAAGAGTAGAGGAGGAGGGAGGCAGACTCAGAACGGGGAGAGCTGAACCGGCTGCAGTCAGTGCAGTAGATGCTGGTCCACACATGAGCCTCACTGAACTCTTGACGTAATCCCTACATGTTCATGTTAAGCTAGAGCTTTTGAACTGTGGTGTTCAATCCGGGGCTTTCGGATTTTCTTCCACCGGGTGGTATGCAAGGGTGCAGCTCCGGTGGCATTTGTCTCAGTTACCTGAAGCTGCACTCTCCGAAGGAGCGCTCCTTCACCCTGTACCAAGCTATGTACAAGTAAGATCCTTAAACAAACATGTAACGTAGTGGGAGAGGTAGCGGACAGGTGCAACAAGCAATGCAGCGAGGATATGGGAGGTGCGACCATAATGATGAAAAATGAAGCGCGGCGGCCGGGAACAAAGTAGTGTACGTGTGATATCCAGCCGGCATCCTTCATTTACACAGTCCGAATCGCACCGTAAAACTCACATGCTGGTCCGCGCACCCGGGTGGAGGCTAAAGCCTGCGGGAGAACACAGCCCAACTCCAAATAACTTTGAACTGTGACTTATAATTTCCCGGTTACTATCGTAGAGCGGGGTTACATATTTCAAGATGAAGAGAGATCAAGGCGCCTATTGTGCAAAGAATACAAAGCACCTTAGCGTCTGAATCAAGTGCGTGGACTTTGAGGCGCCTTCTGGGATCCGCAAGAGAAGGAGCTAGCGCTGTGGGAGAGGCACTGACTGGAGTTCGAGAACCAAGGCGCCTCTTGTGCAAAGAATACAAAGCACCTTAGCGCCTGAATCAAGATGCGTGGACTTCGAGGCGCCTTCACTGTACATTCAAGTCATGCTCATCATGTAAATGTAAGCCCCGATATGGTGGTAAAACAACTAGAAACATCTGTTTGACATAACACAGCTAAAGACAAGCTACAATAACAGCAATCGAAGAAACGGTCATGTGCTTAAGGAGTACTAGTGTGTGATGGCATCCCAATAGTGTATAGCAACCCATTAAATACCACTGGCAAAGCACCTCCAAACATCACAGCAATGTGGACTAGATACGGCACTTCTAGCCTGCACTGAAAGAGTACCAATTTAATATTTTATGTGCACAGCAGTGTTGAAAAGACCTGGTGCAGTACAAATGGTATCTGCAGTATAGTGACATTGGACATTCCACGGAAAGCCAACATATCAGTTGCACAATATAATAGCTTGGTTGCGAGTATGTACTACAGAGGTAACAATTGTACAAGGACTCAGTTCAGCAGCATCAGTGATCGCCCTTTATCAGCACCTGTGGAGCCATGAACTGTCACGCGGCAGATGCCCTCCCACTTATTGCAAGGACAGTCCATGTTTATAATAAAACCATCATTATAACCAAGCGACAGCCTTCTCAGCTTTAACAGGATGAACGCTTTCACACACTAACCACTAAGCCATAACATGCACCTGGCAACTTAGCCATGTTTTTGTTGTTTTTTGCATATTTATATAGCACGAACTCGACCCGAAGGTATTGGTGCGCTGTACATGAGCACCGTATTTACATTACACATTCAGGCACGGGGAGATTAAGTGATTTGCCCAGAATCACAGGATGTGGACGCGACCTCGAGGCTCGAACCCTGGTTTCCTGCACCAGAGGCGGCAGCGCAGCCGACGGACCACATCCTCTCCCCGATTGCATGCACTACTATAGGACGCTATCTGTTTTCAGTGAAACACTGCACCTGGTCATTCAATAGTCAAGTATCAGACTTAGCAAGTCAGAAATGAACCAGCTGGCACAAACCGTGATAGGGTCCTGCAGTGGCACTACGTTCAAGCACAGATAAATCGGACGGGAAAAAAATGACAGTAATCACTTTCACAACCTATGGTGCACTGCTACATTATATAAAACTTCCACAGAAGCAGCAGTTTAAGTTATTTGATATACACTGCTATGCAGCATCACATGTAACCGGTTGCCATACACGCCTACGAGACAGACAACATATCCAACAGCAGCATCAGCGTGACGGAACTCCTTAATAGCAGCAGCAACATGGCTGTAATCTACTAAAACCCACTGCTAGAATGCGGGTCACCCCCGCTGCAGAGAACAAGAAACCTACAATAGTACATACGTGTATAACTACCTAAACTTGCGGAGAGCGTCAGCTTTCCCGCGGCACCTTTCAAACGGAAGGCGTTCAGAGCACAGCTACATTGTGGGGTCGCCTAAAAGACATGTGGCATCAAGAAGGCTGACAACCCTGCCACTCCAAAAGAAGAATGTCGCTCAAAGTTCGCACCCTGGTTCAGCCCATGTATAACATTTTCTTTGTATTCCTAAACATAATCGGCAGAACTATCATCTGCTCCTTAAGAGAAAATACTACTACTACACTGAAGAGCTGAACTTGTGTGAGGTAAAATGGGGGACGAGGAGGACGTAGTGCAGGAGGAGGGCGTGTGGTGGCGGAGGACTTGGAAACTCATGGCTTCCCCCTCCGCTTCATGCTGATCCAGGAGGAGGCGAGGCCTAGGAGGGCCCTGCAACCTCCCCCTCCCGCTGAGGCGAAGGAGAACAAACAAGGCAGAGCAAAAGACAAAAGGAGAGCGAAGGGAAGAGAAGGAAGAGCTGCAATAAGCTGGCATGTATTTAAAATGCGCGCCAACTCCAAATTAAAATAATTAAACCTGCGATGCGATGGTGAAAATAAAAGCAGGTGTGAACTTAAAAGGCAGTGGCCTCCAAATTAAAATAATGAAACCCGCAATGGTGAAAATGAAAGTGGGCGTGCACTTAAAAGGCGTGTGGCATCCAACAAGGTTTGGTTACACATGCTACCTTGTGTCAGCTGAGTGGCGAGCGTGTTACTCTAGAGCATTCTGCTGCGAGGCGTGCCTACCTTGGAGTCGTTCTCTCTCCTCAGAGCTCCCTGCGCTCATCTCCCTGCCATTACTGCGGGAGTGTAATTCAATCAGCAGCAAAGTGATTAAAGTGAGCCTCGGGGAAAGGCAGCGTCCTTTTCGGATTCGGGGGCGTGTTTTGCTGTTGTCTTCTCCTTGAGACTTCTTGCAAAAAACACGCCCCCCGATCCGAAAAGGACGGGGCCTAATCTGAATGACTGACCTCTTCTCCAATGGCTGGCCAGCATTCAAGAGGCCAGCCAATGGAGAACAGGGGAGAAGAGGGGCGGGTTCAAGCCCCTCTTCTCCAAGTCATTAAATCTCTCGACTTCTGGTTCTGCCTTCGGCAGACCGGATGGTCCCGAGACCTAAAAATGCTATAAATCCATTTTAACGTGACCTTTTTCAGTTTAAAAGTGGCAAACACACAAACTGCTTGTCAGGGGAAGAAAAGGTGCCACAGTCTGCCCACAGCACTGTTCTTCTTTTTTGAGTTCCTTCCAGTGAACAAATATAAAGTGTGAAAAAAAGTGGTCAGGCTCCAGTAAACATAGATAAGGGAAATTAAGTTATCAGATAGGTTGTTCATCCTTCCTCTTCAAGGGGTTCTCCTCCTAATGCTTAACTGCGGAATGTTGAAACTGTGCCTAGTTGTTATTTGGCAATTTAAAATACAGGCCATTTGACATTTACATGAATCATCATATGGGTGATTTGTGAATTCTGCTTTGTGGCAATGGAAGAGGTGGTGAGAATTAAGACAGTGGTGTAATGGTACAATGAGGAATCGCAAATCAGTTATTAGCAGGATAATGTGTGAAACTGGACTGAGAGGCAAAAGGAGAGAAGGAGGGAAAGAGTTTATCACATCGATGTAACATTTAATTGCACTGTGTGGGCCTTGTCATTTAACTCATGTTGAGAAGTCTACCTTCATAGCAGCATGTCTCTTGACATGTCCCACTATTGTCTGTATCATTCTGCAATGAATAATCCATTCAAAGACATGTCTGAAAATGTCATTTTTCGCCAGCTAACTAAAATCAGTTTTACTTAAATGTTCACACCCAGCGTGATTGTGTCTCTCTTGTGTGTTCTCTCAAAGAAGGTCACTGAAAGGATTTCAGGAAGTCAAGTGCCCCTCTGATAAACCAGCGAGGGGGCTTCTTCAAGAGGCTGTCTTATGATCAGCATCTGGATCTGAGTTTGCTGTTACAAAGCCCCATTCAGATCATGAATGTACGGGTGTGTTGAGTTGAGTATTGATCCGTAGGGTGGGTTCAGGAGCTTCTGATGGTGAAGTCTAACTTCACAGTGTAAGATTAGACCGGGCTGACTGGTTGATTCTTCAATATGACGGACAGGTGCTCAGGGGTACGGAGCAGAGACGTGGCCAACAAACTGGTGTGCATGGTTGGTGCAAAGCCTTATTTGCACAGACGACGTGGGATTTGATCGTGAAAGATACCCAAAAAGATTATTTTGTTTGCAGATTGAAGGTATTGACTCATTATTATCTATTGATAGTTACTACAGAGGCGGACAAATATTTCCAGCTGATGCTCTAGTAAGCTGTAGCTCCCATAATACATCATGTGCACTGAAGAAGGAGATGTGTCGGCCTATGTGTAGTTGTCATTACGCACCCATAGCTTAGTATAGATTCACATTATACGGCTAGTCATAGCTTGACTACTTTCCCTCTTCCTTATGGTCGAGGGCCTCGCTTTCTTTCAGGGAAGAGTTGGTCTGAACTGAAATGTCTTATGGGAACAGAGACCGGATCTGTGCCATGCACAAGCAATGTTCACCTCTTGGCTTAGAGAACCTGGAAGGTGAGCCATAGTAAAGGTAAAACGAAAGTGTCATCATTTATCCTTGTGGAAATGGGAGTCTTGCAATGAGAAGACTACACAACTTTGCTGACCCTTTTGGGACATATAACAATCCCTGCCACACAGTTAAAATCCATGCCCTCCTCCCAAGCAGATCCTGCAGGTTCTCCTCACCATTATGGTGATGACTCATGGGGTAGACCATGAAACCACCGCATGCACAACGTTGTGCACTATCTGTGCATTCTAGTGCATATGTCTAAATATGCTGTTTTCTAGCAAGGAGAAAAGTGCCATAGTGTGGCATTAGGGTCACGTAGTCACTCATAAATATGCCTATCATTTCATGGGCTTCTCCTCTCATTCAAGACCACAAGTGTGTCCTGCTACATTCACGTGCTGCGTAACATCTGAGTAAATGCCATGGCTATCAAAGCTCTTTTGACGAGGCCGCCCACCAGATCGCCTTCCACCTAAACACTTTGCCTTTTTTCAGCCAGTGAAAGGATGATGTTTCTACCAGAATTGGGCAAATGTTACAAAGTATGACTTAAAGTTGCCTTCAGGATGTCGCACACCATTCAGGCATCACAACTCCACTCAACCTCATACAGAGCATCAGGCTACACCCACTTTTGCAACATATGCTCCTGACAAACCTTTGCCAGATTGTGAAATAGCTTCAGAAGACTACATCTCCTATTCGTTTCTCCTAATATAATAAATCTCAACATGCAACACAGTGATAAAAGGGACATCACATAAGCAGAGATATGGATGTTATCTTAACATTACAATAGAACAGATATGATTCTAAGATGTATAGGCCTGGCTACATCTCAGAGTTGATGGGTTCCCATCAGTACTGTTCGCACACTTTCCACTCACCTACAGTAGCAAAGAATTGTCCGACATATGAACTGCAACCTCTCAGCCTCATAAGATCCTATCTCTTCCACCCCACTCCAAAAGACTCCCATCCTTTCATCTTCCTTACAAAGCATCCCTCACCATTGTTCTCCCCAGCTTGGTATGTTGGTGGGGTTTCTTGGCCCATAGTGTAATATTAACCCTTTAAGTTCAACCAGTGCATGTGAACCTTTGCAAACCACAGTCTGGGGACAGGCAAGATACCACTTTATTCCATATCGTATTCACATGCATACACATTTACCCCTTTTTAGGTCGAAGCCTACCAGATGGTGCAACTGCGTGGTTTACTAAAGGCATCTTGGGGTCATTCAGAAAGCTTCCCTGGGACTGCATTCTGCCTTTTGCTTACCATTGGGTTTGCAGTTTGTAACTCACATTTTCTGGTTTTCTATTTGCTGGCTTTATTTGTTTTAGGCTGTCCAGGGTGAGTTTGTACCTCCCAAAGAGCAAAGCCTTGTCACACCACCCCCCCCTTGTATTTTTCCACGAGTGCTTCTTTCTGTAAACAGGCCTGTAAATCCTTCCTGTTCTGATCTTGTCACATTTGTTGTGCATTTAAAGACAGAGGTGAAGTGTCAGGCTCTGTCTTGGTGGGAGTTTGGTGTTTGCTTTTCTTTCTCTGACTTCAACCTGAGAGGAAAATCTTGCTGGATGCTGGGGGTAGCAAATGTTTTTTTCTAGCACACAACTTTTAAATGAACTGTGCAAGTATTTCAGAATGTATCAGAATTAGGAACGCACAAATTAAACACTTTTTTTTGTTAATTCAGAAATGTGATGGAAACTAATACTTTAATATAATCAACACACATCATTAAAGTAGGTGATGCCATTTAAACAAATTATCGTTTGTGTGTTGTATAGTGTTATTAGTAAAACTGTATTTCTGTGCAAATGTAATGGTCATTGTAATTGAAAATGTGTTGTCTGTAATGGCAGTACTACCACACCAAGCATACTCTGCTCTACATCACTCCATTCTACTCTGCAGCACTTCACTTTACACCGCTCCATGCCACTGCACTTTGCAGTGCTGCACTCTACTTCACTCTGCACCACTTCACTCTTCGCCTCTTAACTTTAGCCTGCACCAGTTTACTGTCAATGCACTCTGTGCCACTCTACTCTAAACCACTGCACTCTATGCCAATGCACTAAAAAAACTGCACTCTACGTCACTTCACCCTACTCTGTACCCCTCTACTCTACCTGACTGCACTCCTTGCCCGTGCACTCTATACCACTCTACACCACTGCACCCTAGGACACCCTACTCTGCACCACTGTACTCTACATGACTGCACTCCTTGCCCGTGCACTCTACGCCACTCTACACCACTGCACCCTAGGACACTCTACTCTGCAACACTGTACTCTTCGTCACTGAACTCGAAGCCACTCTACTGTTCACTACTGCTCTCTATGCCAATGCACTCTACGCACTCTACTCTGCATCTCCGCATACCACGCCACTGCACTCTGCATCTACACCACTGCACTCTCTGCCGCTCCATACCACTCTACACCACGGCACTCTGTCACTCTACTCTGCACCACTCTACTCTGCATCACTGCACTCACTCTAATCTACACCACAGAACTCTGCACCGCTGCATTGTACACCTCTAAGTTCGATGCCACTGCACTCTACATCTGTTCTGCAACACTCTACGCCAATCCACTCTACTCTATGCTGCTCTACCACACTCTACTCTACAGGACTCCCGTCTACGCCACTGCACTCTACACCACTGCACTCAACGACGCTCTACTCAACACCACTTTGCTCTATTCTATTCTATGCCACTGCACTTCACGCCAATGCACTTTATACAAATGTACTCTACACCACTGCATCTACAACAGTGCACTCTGCAACACTGTACTCTATGCCACTCTACCCTGCACTACTGCATTCCATGCCAATGCCCTCTATGCCACTGCACTCTATGCCACTCTACTCTGCATCACTCCACTCTCTGCCACTGCAATCTATGCCACTGTACTCGATGGCTCTGTATTCTACTCTGCACAACTCTACACTACTCTACCCATCACCAGTCTATGCCCCTGCACTCTGTGCCACTCTACTTTGCACCACTGCCCTCAATTCCACTGTACTTTTGTGCCATTCTTCTCAGCAATTCTCTATGCCAATGCAATCCACACTTGGCCACTTCAATGTATGCGACTCCACTCTATACCACTCCAATACATGACACTCCCTGCCACTCCATTCTACATCACCCGATTTCCACTCTCCACCATTCCACTCTCCAGCACTCAACGCCACTCTCCTCTACGCCATTAACGTTCAGCCATGCTGATCAGCAGCCACGCTGGTGAACAACATGGCTAAAACACAGTGGGAAAGCCAGTAGCTCTTGCAGAGGAGAGATCTTTTGGCTTTGCCCATGCTTGCTCAAGTCTTCGGGCCTGACCAGTGCTCAGTCCTGGCAGTTCGGTGTCTGGGCCTTGGGTGGCCATGATCCAAGGGGCCCTCGCAACATTTTCCCTTCTCACACCACTGCCTGCTTTGTCTTTGAAATATGAGGGTCTACTTTGATTAACAGAGTGTGGAACCGTACGTCGTCGTTTTCTACATGGTCAGCAAGGCGAGCCCCCAATCAGCATAGAGGATGCACTGTGCGCGGCAAACAAACAACACGAGTGAGAGCACTGAGGTCCAGCGTGGCCAGGCGGTGACACCCAGCCTTTTTTGTGAGAGTCTGACCTTGCTTTTTATAGCTCTGGAAACGTGTCTGTTTTTGGCTTCGGGGTCTCTGAAGACGTTATGTTTATATCTTTCTGATTGTTCTCGGGCAGCTGTGTGAAGGAAACCTCCACTATTTCAAACATTGCAACGCTATGTAAACAGCTTTAATTGTGTAGGATACATGTTATTTCCTCTGCATCTTCCCCCGTCCTCGCCTGTGACTTCTTTTCTGCTTCGTCTTCTGTTGTTCTTGTGGTGCAGGTCTTCGAGTCCGCACTTTCAGGCTGCGGCTCCCTTATTCACTCACCAACCAATCACATGGCGGAAAGTAGGATAAAGCAAAACCTACTTTATCTTTGAAGTTTGCTTTTCATTACCAGGAGTGTATTATTCACACCAGAGTATATAATATGAAATCAGTTATAGTTATTCACATTGAAATATTACCCATGTGGATGGTGTTGGTCAAAACGGTGGTGCATATAAAACCTGTAATTAAAGTCAGTTCAAATTTGCTGAGTCCCTTTCCTGCAAAGGCCGACAGCGCCAGTGGAACTGCTGATAAAGGTGGGTAACACACTCACTGAGTGCAGTGTCACAGAAGTCCTGTCTCTTTGGCCCTGGTACTCCTTCCTTTCTGCAGGTCTCATTCATTTTGTCCCTGCCTACACATTCAGCCAGAGATTAAAAATCTGAGGGTTATTTTGAAAGTTAAAAACCGATGGAAAATGTCCTGAATTCACCAGTAGCTAATAAATGTGTATTTTGCAAAGAAAACTCTGATCCACAGAATTGGGTTGTCCCGGCCGATAATTCAAGGAACTATTTCCTCTTGTATTTTGACTGAATTGTACATTTCAACCAACGGGAAGCCTAAAGATGCACATTTTAAATGGAAAGCATAACAGGTAATGTGTGTTTTGTCATCTTGAAGTCCTGGTGCCCGTTTCCCTGCTTGTGATTTCATGTCACTCTACCCCTTGATGGCTTTACCGGACCAAAATTCACTGTCTTGTATCGACTATGGCTAGAATGAGCAATGTTTACCGTTTTAGATGTAATCTGTCTTTTCTCAGTGTTTTCCAGTGTTTAGAAAAATCTACTTGTGAAAAGCAGTGGTAGCACAATGCCAGTTCATGTCAACAATAATTGGGCAGGTTGGAATCGTTCAACCAGAGCAGAGAGAGAGTGTAAAATCTGGGAGAAGCTGGAAATGCAGAGATTGCTTGGAGAAATGTGAATGCCTGATACTCAGTCAGACTGAGCATAAAGTGATGGATGGTATGCCTGCATTAATCTCAGCCTCTGCTGCTTTCTCCGCCATCTTTTTAACTGACCTGTGCCAATACAGACAGGGACCAACTATATAGAAAGAGATCTTGGCAGCGTCTTACAGGGGCGATTCAGTCAAGTGCGCGGCCATGCTCCTCTGAATGGGAACACAGGCTCCCCCATCTTGTTTTGTTCTTGGGGGCAGGTTAAGTCCAGTTGCACAACAATCTCAGGAACCATCTCTGGCCATTCGCCTCTTGTTTAAAAGGACTTAGCACAACAAAGGGTTGGTCGGAGTGCTTGCATAAGCTCTACCACTGGCTTTCTTTGGCATGCTTACCATACCATACGTTCCAGCTCCTCTGTGCCCTCACAGACTGTGAACCAACAGTATGCAAATCACTCTTGTCACCTATTTGAAAAGGGCAGTAAGGCCGAACATGTTAGGCCAAGTCTCCTACTCAATGAGTTCTCCGCAACATTCGTAAGATAAAAGATTCGAAGTGGAAGTGGTCCAATACCCTCATCTTAGGAGTCTGTTCATTCTCTCTTGAATCTTTTTATGGGGCTTGCCTTATATGGTTTACCTAGATCTTTTCCTAGAAGAAATATCCTCTGTGGAGTTCAACCTTTCTTTATTGCGACATCAGTTTTTATAATAATGAGGTGATGTGTCATAGTGGCTAAATTGAATCCAGTTTTCATCTTCATTTGATCAAATTGTCTGATCCTCTGCAAATCAATTTACCTCCCTTTAACTCTGATCTCTTATTTATTCCCCCAAAACTTGAGAGCTTCTAGAGGTGACTCAGTTTGCAGCATTTCTTACATATTAAAATTCAGTTTTATTCAATATTTGCTCCAGAAATGTTTAAGATAAATATAAGTCATTCAAGGGATCCTGCAGGCTGATATGCCGGCTTATTGCTAACATAAAATCTCTATTATCTTTACAGAGGTGTAGACAATGGAAATCCATGCGAGGTTTTGGACTGGCCATTCCCTACCCCGTGCTGCTCCGGCATTGTCTTTTCTTTTTCTCTTTTTCACTGTATCCCCCTCCTCTCCCACTAAACACACACAGCCTGTTTGCAGAAGTATCCTGAACATGGCTCTGATAAGCGATGCAAGGCAAACCACTGCTTGCGCTAATATTAAGGGCACATATGGCGCAAGGAAGTGAGAGGCGGGCAGGCTATTCATGCAGGGATGGACATATTGTTCCGCTTATTGTGGCATTGGGCCCTTTTTCTTCTTCCTGGTTACATTTGTGTTGCAGATGAAAGGGAGCACTTGTTTTTCACATATCGAAACATGACTATGCATATGTCCATGTATGGACGATTCCCCGTGGTGGTCAAAGAAGCGATCATAGTTGAGTGATCACAAATAATGGCTCCTGCCTTCTGAGAGGTGTAAACCACGCCCACATTGGAAGCCAATATTGGTACTTCTTTTGTGTTGATGAGGAGCTTGCTTGCACAGTGACGCTTGGGACTGCCCGCGTCAAACACTATGTATACACCCTTATCCGAATACATGTGTTTAGTAAACTAATTGACTCAGGAATAGTGTATACGTTGTTATGTTTGAGATATTTTCTTTCTAAAGTATAACAATGGCATAAGCTAAACAACACAACATAATACTTTGCAGTTCAAATATTATATATTTTTAATTTTTTATTTTAATTAATGAATGAAGGGGTGTCTAGTTTTGATTTCATAGTTGCACAATTGAAGCATTTGCAGTTATCCATTATTAATTATGGATTTTAAGGGTTACAGGAAGCATGATGAAAGGGGGACAGAGTAGGTTGAAAGCTGAGACAGAACGACGCATGCTCCTCTTTGGGGCTGTTTGTTGGTACATGTTCATATGACCCGAAATCCCTCGTTCCTTCAATCCTGTGCTCATCATGGCTAGGGTGAAAATCATTCTGGCTCATCCAGAGATAAATGCTGTGTCTACTAAGCGCCTACCTATGATTACACTATCAGGTCCTGTTAAGAACTCTACAAGCATTTCATTTATTTAGTTGGTGATAGGAACTAAGAGAGTGGCTAAAATGAAAAGGTTGTTCTTTTAATTATATAGGATAAATTGCCCCCAACCTGTGCATAATACTGTTTGCAAAAAAGGCACCGCCACACAGTCACTAGGTGCATGTACTGTTCACTCTAAACTCACAGAATAATCATAATTGTTAGGAGTGGTTTCTGTTACTTACTGTGTTATTGTTGATAAATCATAGCATACTGTATGTACAGACCTGTGTGACTAGTTGAATACATTCCATGCACAGGCTATATGTGACGAAGCATTGACACAAAATATTGAAGGCTTTGGATTTCAGAAAGTATGAGCCTAGGGGAGATAAAGAAGTCACTCGTTTGGATCTGTTCACTTTTGTTATGGAGTAATTTTCATAGGGATACATTTCTCCATCCAAGGCATCTACAGGGCTTTTTTACAGCAGTGGCTCCTCCGCTGCGGTGGAGGAGCGTCGCTCCACCTGCCAGTAGCCCAAAAAAAAAACACGATAATAAACCCTTGTTTATTATCATTTTATTTTTGCTTTGGAGTCGAGGTTAGTGCACGGCGCCAGGGGGATGACAGGCTGGTGGAGGAGCTTTTTGCACTGCTATTCAGTGCGCATGACGGTCTGGCCAGCCGTCTCAGGCCAGCTAAACCATCATGCGCACTGAAGCTCTCGACAACCGAGCTATGTTCCCGGGTTGGAGAGAGCAGGCACAGGCTCCTTGTCTAACTAGGAGCGCAAATCCTGATGCTGCTTTCAACAGCATGGAAGCAATGTCAGGATTGGCCGCAGTGCAATCTGGGAGCCTGTGCCTGCAGGGGAGAGGGGCACGATGCAGCGGGTACTTGTTTTTTTTAAATTAATTTGATGTGTTTCTGTCATCCGTCCATCCATCCCCCCCGTCGCCCCGGCCCCTCCGCTCTATCCACACACCGGAAGCTACTGCATTTTAAGGTGCACTTATTTGGTGTATTAGACACGCTGATGACTTATACACTTTGGGCCCGATTCACAGAACTAACTTAAGACAAAATCCTAAACTTACTACCATTTTGGTATTCACAGAAGGCACTTACTCATTTTGGTATTCACAGAAGGCACTTACTCATTTCGGTATTCATAGAAGTTAGGAGTCCTAACTTTAGGACTCCTAAATGCCTTCTGTGAATACCGAAAGTCTCAAAATTAGGATTTTTCTCAATTTAGTAGTAGTAAAGTTAGGAGTCCTAACTTTAGGACTCCTAAATGCCTTCTGTGAATAACGAAAGTCTTAAAATTAGGATTTTTCTCAGTTTTGTAGTAGTATAGTTAGGACTCCTAACTTTAGGACTCCTAAATGCCTTCTGTGAATACCGAAAGTCTTAAAATTAGGATTTTTCTCAATTTAGTAGTAGTAAACTTAGGACTCCTAACTTAAGGACTCCTAAATGCCTTCTGTGAATACCTAAAGTGGTAAAGATAGGATTATTCTGGGTTCAGGAGTAGTAAAGTTAGGAGTCCTAACTTTACTACTCCTAAACTGAGAAAAATCCTGATTTTAAGACTTTCGGTATTCACAGAAGGCATTTAGGAGTCCTAAAGTTAGGACTCCTAACTTCTGTGAATACCGAAATGAGTAAGTACCTTCTGTGAATACCAAAATGAGTAAGTGCCTTCTGTGAATACCAAAATGGTAGTAAGTTTAGGATTTTGTCTTAAGTTAGTTCTGTGAATCGGGCCCCATAGGATTTGATTAAGTATGCAATATGCAGCATAACACAATTCTTTTCAGGCAAATAGAGTAATATCTGATGAAATGTAATTCTACAAAATGAAGGGAATTGAATGCATGACACTGCATTGAAACTTTACCAGCCCAAGCAAGATCCATTGCACACAAGCGTCCAGCAGCATATGAAGTTAGACCTTTAGCATACAACTCCATTTTTGATGGCCAAAAAGTGAAGGGGCACTTTTAGAATGTCTTAAGAAGACCAAACGCTGTTGAGCTAAGTAGAGGTGAGCTACCATCATGTCCTACGCCGCTCATGGCGACAGCTGACTACTGACGCCAATATGCACGTCAGTATGTGGGAATGCATCGTGCAAATCCAGCCCTCACACCCCGCTGCTCGCTGCTTCCAGTGCAGATGGACAATTAAATAACTATTCCAAGCTTAAGTGAGGGGCTCTTTGCTTAGAAAACAGTTTTGTTTTACCTGTTTGCTGCATTGTGTTGAATTCAATACCAGAGATGTGCATGCTTCTCCCACAACGATTACAGTAAACATATTTCTTTTAATAATATATGGTGACTAAGGTCAAATTAATGGCTTGTCAGTGGTGTATAAAAATGTAACTGTCCTGAACTGGCTGCTTTGAATGATTTGATATCTAAATCCGTATTGGATTTGATATTATAGAGCTGGAATATTTGTAATGACAAACTCTTCCATTGTGCCTTAAGAAAAGCTACAGTGATGTTTATTGCAAATTGCTTCTGAACGTCACATTAAATCCTTAAGAGCGTGACTGTGGAACTGTTCAATTTATGATCCGGCAAGTGGTGTGGTTGTTGGTAATTTTAGCATTCTTAATAGGGCTGCTGTCGGATTGCTTCAAGGCATATTCCCATGGGCCAAGGCATGGACACTGACAGCTCTCCATGCAGCCAGTTATTGGACAAGACAATGGGTGTGCAGTCAAATGAATCCCTTTTCCACTCTGGCTCTAAAATGGTGTGGTTAATATGACAGGTTGAAAAGGTACTGCAAGGCCTCCTAACCAGGTAGAGTGAATCTATCCTGGTCCAAAGACTACCGGTGCACTGCGCCTTCTGGAATTATTGATGCTTCCTTTTTGTGTGCATCCCAGGGGGTTGCTATTATTGTACAACCATTGAGGGACTTGTTAAGAAAGAATGTGAAGTATGTTTGGTCTGATGTTACTCAATGTTCATTTGACTTCGTCAAGAAATTAATTCTTGAGGCCCCTGCTATCAGACCTTTCACGCAAGGATGTATGTGCATTATAACCGTCGACGCCAGTTCTAAGGGTTTGGGAGCAGTTCTCAGTCAAATGATAGATGGGAAAGAATTTACTGTGGCATTTGCTTCCAGAACTTTAAGTGGTGCTGATCTAAATTATAGCACTATCGAGTGTGAAGCCCTGGCATGCTCTTGGGCGGTGGAAAAATTCAGGATGTATATTTGGGGATCAAAATTTCAACTGTATACCGATCACAAACCACTCATGTACATGTTAGGTGACAGTACTTCAAATAAAGCTTCCTCCAGGCTAATTAGACTACTTGCAAGGTTGCAGGAATTTAATTTCGATATTAAGTACATTCCTGGTGGTAAAAATATAAGAGCAGATTGTCTTTCACGTTTACCAGTTGAGGATGATGGTCTTGCTAAGGATCAATCTGACAATGAAGATTATGATTGTGTCTTTTCCATGATTGATGTAATGCAAGATGCGAAACTTTCTGAAGAAGAATGGATCAAATGCTATAATGAGGACTTATGCTTAAATAGAGTCAAAAGATTCTTGGTTCATGGATGGCCTTGTGATCGCAGTATGTCATTACAAGACAAGTCATTCTCTCAGGTGGCTCATGAGTTATCTATTGTCAACAATATACTCGTCAGACAGGATAAATTTGTTCCACCAGAGAGTATTAGGGACAAAATAATTTCGCTTGCCCACCAAGGCCACTTAGGTATCTCTTGTTGTGTTCGTAAAATTAATGAAACTTACTGGTGGCCTGGCATTGATAATCAAGTGAAGTCCTACATTGACAAATGTCCGGAGTGTTTATGTTCAGATAAACATTGCCATTCTTCTACTTCTCCCTTATGTCCCATTGAGTGGCCAATGGGTCCTTGGCGAAAGTTGGGGTTGGATTTCTCAGGTCCGTTCAATTTATTAGGGAATGATGCAAAATTTTTAGTTGTTGTGATTGATTATTTTTCTAAATGGCTTTATTTTGCGTTTGTGAAGAATTCTGATTCTTGTTCTGTTATTGCTTTCTTGCAGCGTGTATTTTTGATTGAACGTTTGCTAAAAGAGATTGTCACTGACAATGGTACCCACTTTGTTTCCAATAAATTCGAGAATTTTCTTGGTGAAAATTTGATTAATCACACTCTTGCACCCTTATATAGCCCATCGTCTAATGGTTTAGTTGAGCGTGCTAATAAAATGTTAAAGGAGGGCGTTCAAACTGCTATTTCTAACAAGTTAGATGTTTCAAGATATATCAGTCAGAAAGTGTGGAGTTATAACACCACTCCCCATTCTACCACCGATGTTTCACCCTATGTGCTACTTAGAGGTAGAAAACCAATCTCTTCTCTCAATTCTTCCTGGTTGATTGATAAAATTGATTATGGCGTTAGTTTAGATTTACGTAAAATCAGAAAACATGTTGAACAAAAGCAGGCATGTTATAAGAAAAACTATGACGAAAGAAAACATGTAAAAGAAGTTCCTTTGTCACCTGGTGACTGAGTTCTTATAAAGAAACCTATTAAAGTGGCAAAAGGACAGTCTAAGTTCACGGAACCTGTTAAAGTTATAAAAGTTGCTTGTATGGCTGTTCTTTTACAAGATCGGGGTTGGTGGAATCATAATGCTTTGATCAAATTGACTAATGAACAGGCAAAAATCATACTTAACAAGTTTAAGACTCATACTGACAAAGATTGGTTTGACTTGGGTGAATTAACTGCTGTTTGTGACAATCGTGAAAACAATGTTGCTTCGTCCTCATCTTTTTCATAAGATAGAGGAGACAATATCACTTGTAATCCTAATAGCTCTGTTTGTATTGATTCCAATGTTTCTTCCAATGCTTCTGGTGATTGTAAACAATTAAGAACCAGTTCTCATGTGAGAACTTTGTCTTTTCGCTCTGAATTCTATCCTTAAACCTACTGATGTGAATCCCAAAGCGTTTGTTGAGTATGACATAGTGATGTTTGGTTATTTTAGCGATTCTGTCAAATTTAAGGATCGACTCATTTACACCAAGATTTATGTTGCGCTCAATGGACGCGACATTCTTGGTTGGCAAGATCAAGCAAAATTTAGCATGATTCTTAGACCCGCTCATGCAGAACCTGTTGTTTTAGGAGATTTGCCTGTTGTTGCTTCTCTACAAGAACCTACATGTTCATTACAACCTGAGCATTTGGAGAATTCCACTTTAATTAATCTGTGTTCCAAATACTCAAATGTATTTTCTGATAAGGTAGGACTATGCAAAGGTTTCAAACATACAATCAAACTTTAAAAAAATGTTATCCCAGTTATTCAAAAGTGTAAGCCTGTTCCCCTTTCTGCTCGAGATGATTTACAGAAACTTCTTCAAGATATGTGTTATCAAAATATTATTAAACCCGTAGAGTCTTCTGAATGGGTTTCAGCTGCTGTAGTTGCATGCAAGAGTTCAGGTGAGATTCGTCTGTGTGCTGATCTGAGGATTTTGAACCATAACATAATCGTGGATTGCCATCCCTTGCCGAGAATCCAAGAGATGCTTGCAAAGTTAGGTGGTAGTAAGTTTTTCACCACGATTGATTTGCGTTCAGCATATCATCAAATTCCTTTATCTGAAGAATCGCAACATCTTACTACTTTTGTGACCCCATTTGGGGTTTACATGTACAAACGCTTGCCATTTGGATTAGTGGCTGCGGCAAGTGTTTTCCAGCGATTAATGGATCAGATGTTTGCTGGTTGCACTGGAATCCAGGCATTCCAAGATGATATCTTGATTCATACTAAGACTCTAGCAGACCATTATGTTCTTCTTGAAGAAGTGCTACAGAAACTAGAAAAGTATGGCATGTCTATAAATAAAAAACAAGTGTAACTTCTGTTATAGGATGGGGGTGTGTGGTAAGTGGTAAAAGTGGTAAAAATGTGTATGTTTTTTTCTTATCAATGATGTTGCTATGAATGGTATTGTGATGTAATTAGAATGCCCAGTTCATCATTCTAAATTCTTGTACTTCCCTATGTCATACCTTGTCAGCCCTCTCACTGGATCAGTCGTGGGTTTCTTTGTGCTAGAATAAATCTACATTTTATTCTCTAACTTGGATTTTATTTGTTCACCTGGACCGTTCCTACAGTGAGTGCTAATGGTATATGTACTACCAATTCCCATGTGGCTTGGCACAGCTGATCAGGAGTGTTGTGGTGTAAGAGCCCTCTCTGGATGAAAGCCACTTCATTCAGGCCCTCTAGCCTGAATGAAGTGCTTTTGTTATTTCTCCTAAATTAGTGAAAATCTAAGCCCGCATCTGAATGGCTTCACATTCTTGATCTCTCATTGTTTATGATTTTCCGCACCACTAATCCAACCTGTGAGTTGGCTTGTTCACTAGTGATTGATCTTTTAATACATTTCTTCTCAAGGCTCTAAAACATTATCACTCAAAAGTCTTACTATTGATGTAATTAAGAAAACACTAACAAATACTCGTTCTGCTCACTAATCTTTAATGAGCTAAAACACCCAACCCTCAGGGTCTTGTTCGCTCAATAGAAAACTTTAAAAATAAATAAATTGTGAAAGTGCTGTATTTCTGTTTGTCTTCTGGCTTCACCTGGCCTCTTTCCTAACAAACTAAACAGTCAATACTTGTCCTGTAGCCATAGCCATAAACAGTTAGATTTTAGTATCTAATAATATGACCAATAATCCGTAGCAATTTGCTCTGCATCCGATATTTATTCCTCAACACAGGAAATGTTGTGTGGACACCTGGAGCACATTCAGTAGCTTTCTAAAATTGGTGAACCTCTCTGTATCACAATGACATGTCTGTATTACTTCCAGAATCTTCAAGACACATACTTTATAGTTCTGTGTTCAAACACTCAAAAGGTTTTCTCTTTCAGAATACCAATGAAGTTATCACTTTGGAGAGAGACACCTATTTCCGAAATAGAGGCTGTGGATGTTCGGATTAAGCTCTAAGGTGCTTTTTTACAGTAAAATTACCTTCTCAGACTGAGTCTGTCCAACTTTTAGGGTGTTGGAATTGCATGTCCCTGGGGGCGAGGACAAGATGTGAGTAAAAGTCAGTTATTCACCAGTGTAATTTCTCTAGACATCATAATCAATATTACAGGCAAACACCAATGTAGTTATTAGTTTAACCTTTGGTAGACTTTGGAATGTATATGTACATCACATTTAACCCCTCAAATGCACCCAGGCTAATATTGAGACACACTTCTTCACTCAAATACTGTTAATCATGTGGAAGTTACCATGCATATTCAACAAATACTCTCACCCAGCAGATTATGTGTCCTCGGAGAGTTAGTGATATGCAGTGTTGGCGTGCCTCATCAGCTTTCCATTTGATTATGTGGATAGGTTTTTTTCTGAGGACACAATACATGCTGAGCTAGCCACAGGGATGTTTTTGATGGTTTTGGCCACAGACTTATCCAAAACATTGGCAGCTAATCACTGCTTGTACCCACATCTGAATTCCTAATAATTGAGTGTTGCATCACTGCCCACTTGGTCGCTGAATGGCTTGGTGTCAACACAATACAAATCTGAACTGAAATTGGTCTGGAGTAAATGGTGGATGGCCTAATGTATCATACTATTCACTTCCTGGCTGACAGCTCAAGCTATAGACATCAGAGGTTTGGGAAGTTGCAGAAAAATTCAGCCAACAATGACCTATGATTCAGGCTGCTTCAGTGTTCTCAGCAGCAGGGCATGTAGTGATTTCGCTCCCTGGTGATTTAGCTGGAAATGGAAATCCCAGGTGCGATAGCAATATCGTATTTTGCTTGAAATAGTCTAATCAATGTGTTGTGGAAGAAAGCTTGTCTTGCTATGAAATAATCTGAGCCATCATAATGACTCTTGACAAAGTCCTTGCATAAAGCAGCATAGTTTAGTTAAAACCATAAAATAATTCCTTTTCCAGTCACATGTATTCAGACTTGAGCTTCAAGATTTGAGGAGGTCTCTGTCCTTAAGGGGAAACCTACTTGTACTGGCCAATCATCGACACAGCAATTCCTAAAAAGATGCCCCCACCACAGCACTCCCACTCCCAATCGGGCACCTTCTTGAGCTACCATAAGGGATGCAATAGGTTGTATGGACTCCAGATCACGTCTCTCCTTCCTAACCAGTGGCAGAGAACACCTAAGTGATCACTTCCTACTCATTCAAGCTAGAGGTCAAGGTAGAACTGAACACCAATTCCAGTTCTGATATCTATGGTTTTGAAACCACACCATCCAGTGACCAAGTGGACACGGGTGCGACTCTTGGGAATTCTTATGTGGATATAAGCAGTGATTATCTAACAATATTGTCTGGTACATCTGGTGCTAAAAACATCAAAAACCTCATTTTGGCTCACTCAGTATGTATTGTGTCTTCAGAAAGAAAACATATCCACATACTCAAAGTGAAATTATAACTGCAAATCTGGGACTTGCAATCCAGAGCAAGCAACAACTATTTATTTTTCTGTTGACCCTATTGTTGAGTTGACCCTAGAACACTGCATCACCCCCAGACACCATCTGCATCTATTCGTAATCAAATGCCATACAAGACTCAAAAGTAATGTCCAGTTACAAAGGGATTAGGGAAGGATTTCTGTCTTTATCTAGAAATGTCCAGAAAAGGCCTGAGCCGTCTGTTTTCTTGCCCCCTCTATGTAGAACCAACTGATCCGGTGGAAGGTTTTCTGCATGGCAGTGGGGGAGTGGGGAGGTAGCATGTGGTGTACCCTCCATGAGAGGGCTATTGAGGACCACTCCGTTAGGCTGCGTGAAGTCCGTTCTTTCGAAATCCTCTTGCAACATGCCTTATCCATGAAGATGGCACACTTTTTTTTATGTATGCGTCCTTTATCAATTCTAATATATTCGATTGGTTTTATAGAGCTGGAACAACACTGAAGCAATAAAAAAACACCTTAATTTCTATGAAACTTGTGTAGCACACTGTTTTGAAGAACAATTATTGTTTTACCTTTTATAGTATTCCTGTTATTTATTTTCATTGTTATTTGAGTAATTAATAGGGGTTTGGTGTTAATTTGGAACAGAAAAACCCACGATGAATTGACATGAAAATTGAACTATGCTTCACAGCCTTTGTAATCCCAAATCCTTTTCTCCTGCTGTCGTAAATTTGTTTTCTTGATTAAATTCGAGTTTAGGACCAGGAATCGTGCTTGCTTTTCTTCCAACCTTGCATGGAAGAAGTATCAAGAAAGAAAAAAAGTGAGGATGAAAGTCACTAGGTAAATCAGTACCATGCAAAAATCCTCACAGTGGCACGGCTTGCTTGGCTAATAGAGGATGGGGCGCGTTCTAATGCACAGGAGATGTACGTGCACAGGAGTATTTAGTCCAGGGAACAGTCTGGGCAGGGGAATATAGTGGAGGAGCTAGATAAAAATCACTTCATTTTAACACACATTGTTTTTACTTTACACTAATGGTATACAGGTGTAAATTACATGTTGATAAATTAAGCACATTTTTGACTTAATTTGTTACTCTTTCCATCAATGGAGAGTAAAAGCATCGCACAGAGCCTATCTGATAGCATTCCTTACATTTGTATTTGTATTTGTATTTGTGGGGGTATTTGTAAAGCGCGGCGTTCGCTCCGGAGGGAGCATCTTGGCGCTAAGTGTTCTTGATGGCCGGTCTGGGAACAGAGCGGGATTAGATGGCTGCTTTAGTGAGATCGTCGGGAAGGCTGAAGATCCAGGTCTTCAGAGCCTTTCTAAATGGTCTTTCTTGTGTTATTTGCCTGAGGTGTTTGGGCAAATTGTTCCATGCCTTGGTGGCTAGGTGGCTAACGGTTTTTCCTCCTTTCGTCTTCAGATTGTATTTTGCAGGCAGGATGAGATTGTCCTGTGCCGAGCGGAGAGATCGCCTGGGGATGTAGTGGGGAAAACGTTTGTGGAGGTATTTTGGCCCGGATTTGTTGAAGGATCTGAAGGCGGTGATTAGAATCTTAAATAGAATTCTCTTGTGGAGAGGTAGCCAGTGTAAGGAAAGAAGGGCTGCGGAGGTGGAAGCTCTCCGGGGCAGTTTGAGTACAAGTCGAGCAGCTGTATTTAGCACGCTCTGGAGTTTAGCGAGAGTGCTCTTTTTTGTCCCTGCCAGTAGGCCGTTGCAATAATCTAATCGGGAGATTATAAGGGCCACTGTTACGCTCTTTCTGGCGTCGAGAGGGAGGAAGTTAAAGAACTTTCTTAGGGATCTTATTGTCCCGAAGCATTTGCCGGCTACAGTCTTAGCATGGTGGTCGAATGAGAGATCTGAGTCAAAGATGACGCCTAAATTTCTGGCAGTAGTTACAGTTTGGGGGGGGGCGATTGAGTCGTCAGGCCACCAGAGGGCTGGGCAGAAGGGGGAACTCTTGCCGATTGGGAGAATCTCCGTTTTATTTGAGTTACACTTCAAATGATTTGCATTCATCCAATGGAAGACTTTCGTTAGGCAGTTCTTAAGGTTGAGTTCTGCGCTGGTAGAACTACCATCCAGAGGCACGATGAGCTGGGTGTCATCGGCGTAGGAGGTTACAGGAATTCCAAAGGATTCAATCAGGGACAGAAGGGGAATGAGGTAGATGTTGAAAAGGAGAGGGCTTAGGATCGAACCCTGCGGGACACCTGAGAAAATCGTTTTCTCTTTTGAGTGAAAAGGGCCCAGAGCGACAGTCTGAGATCGGTCAGCCAGGAATGATTTTAACCAGGCTAGAGCGTGGTCTGAGATCCCTATGTTCATCAGTCTACTGATGAGGATGGAATGGGAAATGGTGTCGAACGCCGCGGTCAGGTCAAGAAGGATGAGGATTGAATTTTTTCGCTGATCTTGTAGCAGTTTGATCGTGTCTGATAGTTCTATCAGTGCTGTTTCCGTCGAATGTTTGGGCCGGAAACCAGATTGCTGCGGATGGAGTATATTATTTACTTCCAGGTAATGTCTGAGTTCTCTATAGACCAATTGCTCGGTAATTTTTCCTAAGGCTGGAAGTAGTGAAATCGGGCGAAGATTAGTCAAGTCAGATGGTGGTTTATTGGCCTTTTTCATCAGAGGCTTGACAATACCTTTCTTCCACCGGGGGGGGACAGTTCCTGTGTTAAGCGAGGAATTGACTATGTCGTTAATTACTGGGTTGATTACGTCGATAATTTGGTGGAGGATTTTGGGGGGACAGGGATCGGAGGGGGAGCCGGATTTCCGGGAAGGGAGTCAGAGGGAGGGGGGAGTGGGGAGGTACAGAAAGGAGGAAAATTGCTTTGAATGGAAACAATTTTCTCTTCAAAATAGTCGGAAATTTTATCGCATAAGTCCTGTGATGGCGGTATTTCAGGTTGCAGAGTTTTGGGATGGGTGAAAGACTTTACTATGGAAAACAGGGTTTTTTGTTTTTGGTGGGATTCTTTGATGGCGTTCACATAGTATGACTTCTTGGCTGATTTAATACTCGAAAGATAAGATTTTCTTGTTTGAGTGTATAAGAGACGATCGTCAATGTTATAGGACTTACGCCATTTTCGCTCTGCTTTCCTACAGAGTAGGTGAGAGGTGGCTAGTTCGGGAGTGAACCAGGGGGCATTGCTCTTGGATTTTTTATGAGAAGTGCCTTGACGTTTGGGGGGGTTTCTGGTTGTCATTTCCTGCGTGAGCCAATTGTAAAAGAGGTCGGCGTCGGTTACTGCATTTCCGGACAGAGTGGGGGTATGGGATTGATCCATAGGTTTAAGAGTCAAGCTTTCTTGGACTTTTTTCCAGTTGATGGAATTGGGGGCGAGTGAGTTAGTGTTGTTACGGGAAGGGGAACGTACACTGTGGATATGAAACAAGATCAAGCTGTGGTCAGTCCAGATCTGAGGGAGTGGGGGTAGGGTGATGAGGGAGGAGAGATTGGTGCATACAGCATCAAGGGTATGACCAAGCAGGTGGGTCGGCTGTGAGACTAGTTGTTGGAGATTAAACATTTCTAGTGTTTGGAGGAAGTTGATGGCTTGGGTATCAGATTTGGAGTCGAGATGAAGGTTGAAATCCCCGAGTAAAGTGAAGTGGGGGTATCGGAGAAGGAAGTGGCCCAGGGAGTCGCACAGTGAATCAAGAAATTCGGTGGCGTTACCGGGTGGGCGGTAAATAAGGCCACCAGAGAAGGAGGTTTGCTCGTTCAGTTTGATTGAGAAACCTAGCCCTTCCGTGTTTTTTAGGGGTTCAAGGTTGAAGGTGTGGCATGGGAAGGTGTTCCTGAGTATTATGGCAACACCTCCTCCTCTGCCTTTTGGTCTGTCCTGCCTAAAGAATGAGTAGCCTTGAGGTAGGGAAACGGTGATATCAGGATTGCTATCTTCAGTTAACCAAGTTTCGGTTATTAGAAGGCAGTCCAGGTCAGAGTCGCAGATGAGGTCGTGGATGTCTTGATTATGCTTGCACATAGAACGTGCGTTAATCAGACCTCCTTTGAAGAGCGTTGGTGTGGCCTTGGTGTGCGATAAGGGAGTGGGTGTAAAGGCTTGAGAATTAGAGGTTGTCCAGTTACAGTTTTTACAGCTGATATTGTCCGCCGACTTAATTAGATCGAGTGTACAGGGGCAGTGTTTGCCGCCACGTAACCGATGGAGTTCTTCGGGGAGATATCTAATGACAGTCGAGGTTTGCGCAGGGTTTCGTGCGCTGGGCGCGGTCTTGGCGCGGACGGGCGCAGACGGGCTCGCCTTCGGCGCGCAGACGGCGCTCCCGCTGCGCTCGTCCGCTGCGCTTGGTTGGTCGACACATTTGTAGTGGTCGGTGGGCGTGGCCTCGCAGTGGGCGTGGCTCCGCCTTTTGGCGCGCTGGCGCTGTTGTGCTTGCCTGAAGGGCGGGGGTCTGTGTGAGCGCGAAGAGGCAGCGCTTCAAACACAGGTGAGGTGATTGTTTTCAGTGGGATTAAAACAAGCAAATGGTGACAATTTTTTAAAAAACAAAGTACAGAGAGCTAAACCTCCGGCTTTCCGCCTCAGAGGCTGTCAAGAATGGCAGTCGTGGCGCTTTCCAAGCGTTTTTGTAGTGGTCGGTGGGCGTGGCCTCGCAGTGGGCGTGGCTCCGCCTTTTGGCGCGCTGGCGCTGTTGTGCTTGCCTGAAGGGCGGGGGTCTGTGTGAGCGCGAAGAGGCAGCGCTTCAAACACAGGTGAGGTGATTGTTTTCAGTGGGATTAAAACAAGCAAATGGTGACAATTTTTTAAAAAACAAAGTACAGAGAGCTAAACCTCCGGCTTTCCGCCTCAGAGGCTGTCAAGAATGGCAGTCGTGGCGCTTTCCAAGCGTTTTTGTAGTGGTCGGTGGGCGTGGCCTCGCAGTGGGCGTGGCTCCGCCTTTTGGCGCGCTGGCGCTGTTGTGCTTGCCTGAAGGGCGGGGGTCTGTGTGAGCGCGAAGAGGCAGCGCTTCAAACACAGGTGAGGTGATTGTTTTCAGTGGGATTAAGTTTTGAAAACCGATCCATATACATTTATGCATCAAACTGCAAGCATAATTGAGATCAAAAGCAATGTTTTAGGAGCCATAACAGATCAAACATGATATTTGAAATAAATGGCTTTTTGATCCTAAAATATGGTGAGCAGATGTATTCAGGGCTCTAAGTGCCAAGGACAAACCATTAGGCTTGAAATTGCAGACACTGGTAGCCACAAAGTCTGCCTCCGCAAGCAACTAAACATCTAAAAAGGGCAGTGTTCCTGCTTGATTTCCACTAACATCATCAGAAAGTGAAAGCCCATTCTGTTTCAGAAAATCTCCATTTTCTGCGCTGAACCCTGGTGTTTTTTAACTGGTCAACTATGATCTGAGAAGAGTGATACTGCCATTCAAGCAACATCTTGTGCTCCTCGCTGCGGGAGAATATTGTGACCCGTGGACAGAACACGCCGTTCCCTGTGTCTGCTGATAGTTGGAGGGCTCTAGTTTAGGGGTTTCTATATAATCGGTCAGTCTCATCTTAGTTAATTTTGAGCTGCACAAATTTCCCTCTCACTTTTAATGGGTCAACCAGTTCCAGTTGTCCATTTAATAGTACAATATGGTGATTTCTAGGACTATGTTTTATAAAGAAGCAGGGAAAGGGATGATGATGATGATGATGAAGTGACTTATAAGGCACTCACCTACTGCGCGGAGTATCCCGGCCCCAAGCGTTGGTCCGAGTTTAAAGTTAATCTGGTTGTTTTAATCCAGAACAAAAAGCCAGGTTTCAGTCTCTTTTTACAAATGGTTACGTTGCTAACAGTGCGGAACTCAAGAGGGAGTTTGTTCCCAGCTGTGGGTCCAAGATGGGCCAGAGACCTTCCTCCAGCTCTTGCATGCTGAATTCTGGTCGTCTCTGCTAAACTTTTATTTACCGACCTCAGGTTT
This sequence comes from Triturus cristatus, assembly GCF_964204655.1. Classification (NCBI taxonomy): domain Eukaryota; kingdom Metazoa; phylum Chordata; class Amphibia; order Caudata; family Salamandridae; genus Triturus; species Triturus cristatus. Next base: position 1,620,353,113 of record NC_140589.1, on the reverse strand, counting down.
CTTGCTGGAACATAAAAATTAAACCTAGTTCTGTTGCCCACCACAGACTTAATTAATGGTCTGAGTATGGATGTAAACACTGTGCGTGAAATGGATCTAGGGTTTATTTGTGTGTATGTTGATATCACTCTAACAAACTATGGGTGGACGGACTCTGTGAAACAGAGTTGAATAGCTATCCGCACTCCACGTGCATTATTTTTCTCTATAAACCAGGGCCTGAGTAAACCAGTGTCCCATAACCAGATCAAATCCTCCTGCCATGAGCGAAATGCAGGTACTGTTGACTTCTCTGTACTGTGTCCCTGCACACTTGACCAGTTTTCTAGTGGGTATTATCAATACCTCTGCTGAATAGCCGTGCTAAATGAGCACTACACCACGACACAATATGTGGTATTTGTTGACTCGCAAAAAAACATGTTGCAAACTCTTAGCCTGCCCTTGTATATTACATTACATAGAGGAAGACAACCTCTGTCACCATTGTCCAAGAGCAGTCTCTCTTGTACGGAACACACAGATCGTTCAGTTTGAATCATTATGCACTGCTGTTTAGAATTGTCTTACATTACTTGATAACCTGAAGAAGAGCGAGTACCTTAAAAAGTGTGTTCTTTTCTTGCTCATATAGAAGTGATATTTTCTTGCAACGTGCATGCTGTGGGAGCGCAGATTCAGGGTCATATGGGTACACATTATCTCACGCCTTTGCTTTGACACAAGCAATATCAAGGCATGGCCATTGGTAAAAAAGAGAGACCCCTTTGAATTCCCTATAGGTTTCCAGCCCCTGTTACCTATTATTGCCCATGCAAGTCCTCTGTAGGGTCTCAACCAGCTTCCCTTTAGTGATCTGCCTTGTTTCCCTTCCCAGCACTTTATATTTGCATGGATCGTCTGACTCGGGTTCACTGTCACAGACAGAGTACCGCACTCCGACTTGAGACTGTCAGTACCCAAACATTAAGTCGTATTCATGTCCCTCTTCTATTTTAATTTTCAAAATCACAAGGAGTTATGTGGTATTTGCCACACCACATTTTGTACACTGCTACTTTGTATGCTTGTAGGTATGGATCATCAACGTGTCTCCATTCTATTATTATGTCATGTGTTGACATGTTCATAGTTGTTTCTTGCATGCCTTCCACAATCCACAGCAGTTACTCTCTACTGGCTGGTTTAATAGCCTCTGCAGTCTCCGTGGTACAGTGGAGCCCCGTTAACAAAGGAGCCCCCTCTGGCAGTGTGCATAGGCAGCGGGCCCCTGGCCTAAGAGCTCCTGACTGGGTCCAGAGCGTGGGGGGCTCCCTTCATGTACTTTGCCGGGGCGACACCTTCAGGGTTCGTTCCACTGGTGTGAGCTCCGTATTAAAGGGTTCTACTCACTGTGGTGTCGACTTTATTTCACCACAAGTTACATTTGTCTCAATGTGTGGCATAACCGTTTCGTGTGAATTACCCATCAAGACTTTGTTTGCTTCCATCTTTGCCATATTCTATTGCAGTATAATCACTCTATCCTTGCAGGTCCCAGGTTCTCTCTCTCATAAAGTCTTGTCTGTGAGAAGTAAGTACCATCCAATATTCATGTCTTGGACTTTGCAGACTAGGATTTTCCAATCTCCCGTTGTTAATCACCGAGGTTCTGGGATTGATGTTGCAGTTTAAAAACAATGGATTTGGTTGTGGCCCGAGTGATTGCTAGTGCCTGAGATTTATTGAAGTATTGTTGCAGTTGACGCCCTTAGTGCGACATGTATGCCCAGACGTGGGCCCCATGCTCACTGTGGCACTGGAATCAAGTTATACCTGGCAGATAAGCCCTTATCAGGCCAAAACCGGTCCAAAGTTGCTGGTATTCTGGTTCAGCGAGAACCTGGCTTTGTGGACTGTTCCCACGGGGGTAGGGCCAAGACTGATTTGTATATGGCTGGGCCCAAACTAATGAGGTATGGTCGGCAAAAAACAATGGCTTGGAATGTAGCCCCAAGCGATTGCCAGTGGCTGAGATTAATTCAAGCATTTCATCCATCACCTTGCTGTTGTTGCAGCTTAAAAATGGACAGTGCATTAGATGACCAGGACCCTATGAAGACTCTGTTCATAAGCTAGAGCTTGTTGTATCCGAAGTTGACTTAGCTTGGGAGGAGCCTGCATTGCTTTGTAAGAAGTACTGAGAACTAGTGAAAGGAAACAGAATTATCACAGTTACAATGTGCCTTCTGGTCAAGTTGGGGTCCGTGGAGGTCTTGTCCTTGGCCCCACTCTTGAACAGGAAACAATTCACATTGTGGGGCCCAGTTTAGAGCGAGAGATCTTTTTAGCTCCACATTGACACTATGCTTTGATCAAATCAGCTGAACGCTGTCTTCGACAAATATGGACTCTCTGTGAATTGAAGGCTGTATTCTGAAAATACTGCATTCCAACAATTGGGTAGGGTATGTATGGCTAAGGGCAGGCCATACACCAAGTAATTTCCAACCCATAACAGTTAAAAACAATGCTGCAACCTGACACCCACCCTTATTAATTGGTACCTTCCATATTTCCATACCTGTGTACCTAGGCCAAAGTTATTTCCTCATAAAATAGCTAGCCTATATGTTTGCATTCCAATATACACTTATGATTGAATCTTGGTATGTCAGCCTCTTATTGGTCTTCAGTGCCGGATAGAATGTTTATCAGTTTACAATAGGAGAAAAAATGTAATAGTAAACCTGAATAAAACAAAAATTATTAGGTTCAAAAGATGTAGGTGCAGTTTTACCTGGAGAGTGAATGGTAATGTGGTTGATGTCATGCAAATTCTTTACATTTAAGTGTTGCCCTAAATTCTAACCTAAGCCGAGGCCCTCCTATGGATAGAGCTAAACTAAAGGTTATGGTACCTTGTAGTGGATTAAAATACTTCAATAATCATTATTGTGGACTTTCTGCATTATTCTAATGACGGCCTTTTTATGCAAAAATAACATCTACTGAGCTGTATCCTTCCCAGTTTTTGAAGAAAGGACATATGATGAATTGAAAAGCTACTGTTCCTAGACGATTATTTAACCTAAGGCAGGCTAGTCCTGAAAGCTCTTCTGATGCTCGAGCTTGGTTTAATTAGCTGCGGTGTATGGGCTGAGACAGCTAGTCTTCAATATTGCTTACACCTGGAAAGGGCCCTCCCTGGATCATTAGTCAAGAATGATTCCCAAAGGAATAAGGATTAATCTAAATAACCAAATATCTTCTTTAAGTATGCACAAAAATGTATTAAAAATAATGTTCAATCTGAAATATTTGGGTTTAGCTATCTGGGATCCACTCAGAGTTTGGATAGAAGGTATTGAATAACCAAGATTTTTTTTTGTTAAATGTATACTTATTCAAACAAACTGTAATGCCTGTAAGCTACTGGGTGGTGGTGGTGGTGTTGGTGGTGTGGGGGGGGGGGGGGGGGCGTTATGTAAAATAAGTCAAAAAATTCAATAAAGATTTGTTTAAAAAAAAATGAAATATTTGGGTTTAGAAGGCAACTAGCAAAAATGTCGAAAAGCATTTTAAAAGCAAGCATAAAGATTGTTCATTTTTCGGATAGTTGTGCTAAATGGAAATCCTTGAATTAATATTGTTCTCTTAGAATCAGTTATATTCCTTTTGGTCCCAAGTGACTTTAATTCAGCCACAGAACCATAGTAACCGTGCTAGTTGTATGAGATTTAGGTTGGAGCATCTTTGCTTGCTCAGTTATATTAAACATTGATGCTCTATTAGGGCTCAAAATAATCTTTCCAGGCTTTTTAATTCAATTGCAGAATCCTTGATTCCTTTAACATGTATTTGCTCAGAGGTAAGCGGATTGAGAAAACGCGTTCTAAAGAAAATCTTAATCCCAAATCAGGTTAGGATGGTGACGGGGGTAATGGAATTATGATGCTGGAATTTCGAAGCAGCAATTTTCCTGTATTGCATATTTAGTTTATCAATTTATTAGTGCATAGAATGGAAACAAAAAGCATTATACTGATTCAAGTTAATAGTAATCGTGTGAAGTATTGAACTGCAGCGACTGAGTATATTTTAGTTTTGGTCGCGAAGACCTGCATGTTTGTTATATCACATATGTTTTTGTAGAATACTTTTTAACTTAAAATGGTTATCTTATATTAATACTAAGTTTGGGATTTTACTCCGGTCAAAATCTGGAATTTGAATTTGCCATTGTTCTTGCTGAGATGCACAGTACGACATTGTTAGGTCATTACTTGTGGTCACTCTGCCTGTGAGGTGGACGCATTCAGTGCTTTAATCCAAAGAGGTTTTGCAGAAGGAAATGTAACTCAACATAGGCGAAGGAGCCAGAATGGAAGATTCATAGCAAATACGCGTGTAATTATCTGTTGTAGGTCAATGGTACCAATTTCATCATTTTGGAGGAATGAGAACACAATTTTTGATTTTTTAAAAGGCAAATGGGACACAAGCAATAGATCGGGTCTAGAATGTGTTAGAGACTCTAGAAATAAGTCATTTAAATGGCAAGAGTGTTACACATTTGAAGAAAATATGCAAGAAATGAATATGCATATCAAAACAAATGAGGGTTCCAAGAGAAGCTACTGCAATTATGGGGAGAAGGGACTCCATAAGGAATGCTGATTGATACTTAGGAAGACAAATGTAAATTGTGAGGCAGTAAATATGAAATGAAAGTGTCAGGTTTTGAAAAATCGGTTTCAGGGAGACGAGAAGAAACTTTTACCGTTTCTCTTAAATATTTGATAGGTGTTTATTGCCTGAAACATGAAGAATAATTATTCTAAAAGGGGAAAATAATTCAAGAAAAAAAACAGATTACAAGCAGAACAGGTTCACAGAGAGAGAAAAGGCCACAAAGTCAAAAGGCTACTGAGATTTTATAGCATTGTGATTAGCAGGAAGGAATCCTCTTCACAGCTCCCCTCCAGGCTCTCACCTTGCGTGGGAGGTGTCCCGTGGTTAGGTCCACACAGGGACGGGTGGAGGAAGAAGACCTCTGCAGGTCACAGCACTAACAGGTTGATGAGCCCCATGTGAAGATGAAGCAGCAAGCCGTCACAGGATCTGTGAGTAAGGTAGCAGAGGTTTCTGGGATGACCCTTGGGACCCCATGTCAGAGTTGAAGTGATGAGCTCCTACAGGCCAATCCTCGAAAAGGAGGACAACCCCAGATGCTAACAAACCAGCATGCTATCTACATGCCCTTGAATGAAGGAGAGGTTGGTACTGGGTTGTGCTGCAGTGCCACTATGATGATGGGTTGGCAGCAAGACCTAGTACCCAGCCTGGCACCCCGCGAAAAGTAGCCGCTGATGCCTTTTAAAGCAGCGTTGCTAATTTTTAGGTGTATGTTAGGGTTGAATGGCATGAGTTGCCTTCACTAGTAACATGTCTGATTAGGGATGATTTCAAACCCTGTTTTCTTAACGCTGACAGTCAGGAACTAGTCAGAGCTTAACTGTATTTGCAGACTGATGTTAAGAGGAATAAAATGCATGTGCTGTGTTTGCACCTGTGTGGTAGATATTAAAGACGTGCGAATAGGCGTGCCACTGTCGTCCTACGTGGCGCTCAGATACCGTAGTTTGCCGACGGTGCCTAAGTGAATATGGACTGGGTTTGCTTAGCATGCTGCAGGTACAGCCCCACCTCCTGCTCGTCTCTACTCCCGCTCCTCTGCAAACCTCTGGGATGTTTAAAGAACGTGAACAGTCCCTCTTCTGTCGGTGCCAGGTGCTGCATGGCCCATCTCAAGCCTACATTTCTGTCAGCGGTCCGTAGTTCCGCTTAGAAGCTTTTGAATCATTGTTATTATTGTCGTGTTATTTCTCGGATTATGTAATGCCACAAAACGCCCCTTTTCTCTTATTTGTTTGACCTGATCAGGAGGTAAATGCGTATCCTGTTTCACTGTGCCCAGAGGGACCTGTGCAGGTTTGCAAATTCTATTGAATTAGTAGCAAGCACGATTCAAAAACACAGTTGGCGGCCCTGATCTGTGTTCACTCTTGCCATATGAATAGTCTTCAATCAATCAGGGGTTTATGAAGCGCGCTACTCACCCATGAGGGTCTCAAGGCGCTTGGGGTTATGGGGGGGGGGGGGGGGGGAAGGAGTCCCAGCTGTATGACTTCATTTCATCCTTCCACACTCTTACAGTGAATCCAAATGTGCAGTAAATAAATGTTTGTATTTTTTTATAATTCAGTTGGTGTGAGGGTCAACAGGGCCGGACTAACTGTCCCGGGCATCAGGTGTTTTCCCTGGGCAGCTAGAAAGGTGGGGGCCGGTTTTGCAGCGGAGGGGGGTTCGTTACTGAGGGCCAGTTTTGCAGCTGGGCTACAATCACCCCCCCCCCCCAACCCACTCCAAGTAACAAAAGCAGCAAGCAAGCGTTTCCAGCCTCCCGGAGCCAGGCAGTGCTTTCCCTGGGGCTGGTCTGAGATAATTGCCAGGGATGCTTTGGGTTTCCAGTCCGGCCCTGGGAGTCAAGGGCACAGCTAACAATATGCTTGGCCAACAGGTACAGTAGCACGCCGTCCCTGAGGAGATAGGTGAACAGCTCATCACCTCAATTGGTGTTTTTTTTGCACTAAGAAATGAAGCCATGGAGGGAGGCTCCTGTTTTCCTTCATTGCTATAGGCTCCTGGGTCTCTCTTGCTACACCCCTGAAGGGGGTACTGTTGTAATGCTGCTTTGGATTGGATATTCATTGCTGCCAAGTTACTCTAAGTGTGATACCTTCATCAAACCCTTCCTTGTTAACCAGAATGGGATCAAAAACCACAACATGCAATATGCGGTGGACGAAAAACAAAACGTGGCTGAAGGTGTCTCACCTGATTTTGGGTCACTTGTCAGCCTTGAATTCCACTCTGACATTGTTCTGGTATGTGGAGAGTGGTGTGTTCTGCTTTCACGACTCTCAGTGCACGTTACAGACACTTTCCACAAGTACAGTGGAATTCATCGTCCAAGCTTATGTTGAATGTTGTGTGGCCCCTTTTGTTGGCTTCTTTTGCAACTGGAAATGTGTTTGAGGATGTCAGAATAATTGTGTATGTTCACCTGGTTCTGCTTGAGAAGCTGTGCCCAAGGCTGCACTTAGCAGTTGAAAAGCCAGCAGATTAGGAATGGCCTCTGGGGGCGCTGTGCATGGACTTGTACATTTTAGGCAAATCAGTACATCGGTTGTTCTCCAGAAGGTGGAAACAACCCAATCTGGGATCTTGTTATCTCTTTTAATAAAAAGTCCTGCTCATTGGTGACCATCCATAAATCTTGATCTTCGTTTGCATAACTTCATAAAAACAATTTGTGACAAACTAAAAGCTAGCTTGTGTTTCGCAACAACAGTTGCTTTTTTAGGGCTAATGAATCAACCGTCCTGTTTGTGCAACAAATGTTGCAAAGAAAACATCTGTCAAAGTCATCCAAAACAATACTATGTATTGTGTGTAGGGTTAACTTGATAATTACTCAAATTTAATTCTATTTGATGGTCATCCCCATAAAAAAGGGTAACAAAATTGATTGAGCGCAGTAACAATCTCAGCTCTCATGATAAATTCAGCAAATGTACATGCATTTTAATATACTTCTACATGATTTTGTTTCTGTTGACGAAATTCAATATGTTGACTGTTATTCAAAAGGAAGGGTTAGATGCTTGACAGGTCTTCCCTGATTTTTGATAGACCAGAATCCTGCTTCTTTTATCGTGCTGGGGCCAAATGGATGTGATTCAAGCAACTCTATGCCAAAGGGGGTTGTGCTGCAGCCACTGATCCCCCCATTTGCCATATCGCCCTAAGAGGACTGTATCTCTGATGTTAAGAAGTGCAGATTCTATTCTGCAAATTAAAAAACACCCAACTAATTTAGATAGACTGCAATGCTTATTGTGGCTTTAGAAAAATTGGCATATAGCACTCTTCATATCTTACCTGTTATGGCCTAAATAGAGATGCCACAGTAACATGAATGCTTTTGAAAGAAATGCAGGGGCCATTTGCCAAGCCCATTGTGGTCACAAGTGGGGTTTGAAGACTAGTTACCAGAATAATAAATGCCACTATCATTTTAAAAATGTAGGTGTTTAATTACATTAGGTTGGTTGAAATTATCTCAATTCAGTATTTTAGTATTTCAGTTTTCTACCCCCTCAACCTTTAAAAAAAAGAGCCTTTTTTACATCGAGGATATATTTTATCAGTACTTTCTCAGATTTTCTGAGTGCTTAATTGTTCTTATCTCTCCAAGAATTCTTCTATCTTCTTTGCCCTTTCTTGAATTCCCTCCTCACCTTTCCGATTTCTTGTTAAAGTGGTTTCTTTTGTTTATGGGGTTTGATGCGCAAGCGGGAAATTTTCATGGTTAACATAGCTTCCCTGGTGCCATTAAAATCCCCAAGATCCAAAAATTCTGAGTCTTGTTCCGTAAATACTTCAGAGAACACAACTACCATTCCTTATGATTTTCAGTTATTTATGACTAGCAGTGGGCTTTGCAGGTGATGGTGGAATAGGGGTGAAAGAGATTGATTAAAAAGACGCTTAGAGGAACTAGACAGGATATTCGGACCCAGGCTAGGAGGAGGGTTATGCTCCTAAGAAGGTGTTTTCCTTTGTTGATGAAATCTAAGACATTTCACCACCTTGAGAACTTTATGAACAGAGGTCTTCTACCCAGTCTTCCTCTCAGGTAAATTCCCCCTTAATAATTATTCGTCTAACTCTTGAGTTATATCCAAGACACTCATTATGAAAGAGTGCTTTATATCCCACGGGCCACAGAATTTACAGCTTAGAGGTTAGTGATTGACTGCTGTTCTCATTCATTAAAGAGAGAGCTCCCAGTGGTGGGATTCCAGTGACCTGAAAAACAAACCATGTCACCTTCAAGTGGCATTTTTGTGCTAAGAAAGCACCAATAAATGCATTGATGAAAATGGATAAATATTGACCGAGCATAATAAACTCAGGTATTTTTCAGGCCAAAGAATCTGCCCAGTTCCATGTCTGGGCATCACCTTAAACTCGACTGACTCACCAGCGCCTTCATTGCGGTGACCTTGAGTGCTTGTCCAGCGGACTATGCACCTGCAAAAAAGTCTTCAGGTTATACTCTCAAAATGTATTTTCCTTTTCTTTATTTATTCATCTTCCCTTTACTTGCAGTCATAACCTATGTTATCCCAGCCTACGCGTTTCGTCCCTAACAAGGGACTTCATCAGGGAATAATTCATACAAATGTTTCAATATGACCGTCACTTGTTATTTCCAAGTATCATTTCAGTTTACACATGCATTTCTGGGTGTGCATATCTCCGTAGTGTTCTCAAAGTACTTGCTAAAATAGTAGCAAATTGGTCTCTCAAAATGGCATGGCCAGCTCAGATATTTCATCCATTTAAGGTTGATGACATGAGTTTCACTCAGTTTCCTTAGAAAAGAATCATTATAATTATTACTATTACATACATTTAGTCTAGTGTTCGCTTGTTATATCTTGCAACAAACAATAACCAAAGGCAGTGAGTGTGTTCCCTGTTGTATATGTCATCTCCATAGACCAAAGCCATGAACAAGGCAAAAGGATATTTAAAGTTAAAGGAAGATTCAGACCTCTGCAGCAGGGACCCTGAAGGAAACAGAACTGCTCATCTCCTGGGGAGGGAGGGCTGTGATGCATAAACTGCCTTTCAGTGCCTGGCAGTTTCCTTTATATAAACATCTCACACTGTCTGCTACCCAAGCAATAACGAGAGAGATTGTTGAAAAACACCCTGGGCTGCCTGAAGCCAGCACAAACCGAACAGAAAAACATGTTGCGAGTAAACACATTGCTTCAAGCACATTAACTCATTTTCTCCATCAACTAAAATTACAAATGCCTGAAACTCAACATGACATAATATTTAATTTAAATTATGGTTGTAATAACGCTAATGGTGGACTTGTCTCATAAACGCCATCATTTAATCGTCTTTTGTCTTGGCATTAAATCTTTTAATCTTCTTTTTGGGTCATTCGGCTCTTGAAAAACAAGCTGTTAAACATGGCAGTGCCAGAGGGCGCCCGGCCGGTGGCACGTGCCCTGGCTGGGGATGCAGTGTCCCTGCCAGCAGGGCCGCGTGGCGGACACGGTAAGTCCTCGCGAGAGTGCGCGTGTTATGTCACTGAGACAGCTGACATAGCCCTGCAAACATATGCACACTGTGAAAAGCAGACATTTACATCGTGGGGTTTCCACAAACGTTTGAAATACTTATCTGACTTTTAAGTTCGTCTTTTCGTAAGCATGCCGTGATAAATGCGTGTCTAATTTTCTCACACCGAAACTGAGATAAAAGTGATTTTATTTACTCCTGTCCATGACAGGAGAAACTCTAGGCTAGGAATGCGCAGAGAAAAACAATTGCAACTGTCCATAAACTCACTAGTTTCTTCTGATTGTGTGTGCTGGAATGCCCAGTGTGGTGTAACATAACTATCACGTGACTGAGTGGATTTACAGGTGTCAAATCCTATTTATTGAATACAAAACATGAATTTGCACTTGTCAATAAAACCATCTGCATGTGTAGAATGAACTCACATGGACTAAGCCTTTGGAAACTGGTCCACGTGCCTGTGTTTGTAGGTGAAATGAGACATTCTGGAAGCAACGCATGTGGCACAAAGCCAACAGCGTTTCATATGCGGGAATATTTGCATAGGATTGCTTATATACGCTTTATGGAAGAAATATGAAGTCACTTATTTACTGACCCAATTCAAGAAGTAACTCAAGACCTGGCTATTCCAATAACCCCCTGCCCCCCTCCCCCCCCCCCCCCCCGCGGCATGAGACCTTCACTGGCGCTATGCAAGCCCCCGATTGATTGACTGACTTAGTATACAACTATAAGACATAATAAGTTGGTATATAGTAGCTTTGTAGACCTTTTCATGCTATCTTTCACCATTACATAAATCAGTCGCACTCACCATTACAGACTATTGAGATGTTACAGTCTGACCTTGACGTTGCTTATAGATATTAATAACATTAAAAAGCATTTGCTACTCATGCGGCTGCAATTCTGCGCTTGTAGCTATGTGAATAACAGGTTTACTAGATGCAATTCAATTGGTGAATTATCCCATTGAGGTATCTATGTGGCTTAGCAGTCAATAACAGTGAAATAGTCAAATAGTTTTCTACATGTCCTTGTTATTGAATATATTTACAGTCTGTTTACAATCTGTATTGTGGTACTTCGGTGCAATTTGTAAGTGTATTTGTGTCACACGTGCAAATCAAGACATTTGGGGTTCGATTCACAAAGCTATCTTAACTTAGGTGCCCATATAAAGGCATATGTGGTGGTAAAATCTTGTTGCTGTTTTGCACAATCAGATATTGTGGAATTTGCTTATAAGGACATTCTGCCAGTCTAATTAGGTTTCAATTGTGAAAAAATCTAGTTGTAGGGTCAGGTTTGTGGGCATTAGTGGATGGGTCTACCAGTAAAACCTTGTAACCCCCCCACCAAGAATTGTTGATTCGTGGGCATTCTCCAAGCACGTGTACTAGTGGTATAGCAAGTCCTAATGCAAGAGGTTCTACGTGAATTGTATGCATTAAATTCGTTTTCTGCAAAATGACAGAATTGATCTAATGAGTTCCAGGTGAACCACTGTTTTGTTTTATAGATTATACTCCCAGATTCCCACTACTGTAAGGGCAGTTCTTGTGAACTATAGTAGCTTAATGCGCGGAAGGCATATGAGCCACTAAATCTCAGTTGGGTAGTAAAAGACAGCTTAAATTGGGGTGCAGATGGTCCCCTTGGGCCCCTGGCCCCTAGTGCCAATGCACCCGAAGCACCATGCAGAGCTATGCCTATGATTTGTGTGTAGGGTTCTGACATGAATATTCCTCTGCCTTTACGTCTGTCCAGCACAGGAGTAGTTGTGTTTTTAAGGTGTGAAAGGGCATTAACTCCTCATAATGCAGGAGGACACGGGAACGGATTTCCTCACTGGAAAAATATTTTCCATGTGCAGAAAAATCGCGATATTTGTATAAGTGCAAACGCACTGTGCATTGCACAAAACGTACAATTATACCTATATTTTTATGTTGTAATATTTATACGTTGAGTGCTTCTAATTCTGTATCTGCAACTTCATGTAGCTATCCGGGAGTACGTCTGAAATGCCTCTTGAAGTCTCATGAACAATCACAGGAGTAACTCAATGAGAGGAAGTTTATGACTTTTCTCCCTTTTGTGTCTCTGTTTACATCCAGCATGTCGTGGCACTTGAGGTTGACATGGGGCCTTCTGTGCACATTTGGATCTGGTGTAGGAGGGCTGTGGACTCCCTAGTGTTTGCATTTCGGTTCCAGGGGTGATCTGACAGGGCTGTGAGTTCTCAGATCATCTGTCGAGGTGGAAGTCTGGCCCAGCAGCAGCGAGGCACCACTGCACCTTCATCTGGCAGGCTTGGCATGCTGCCATATCCTGCATCTTCCAGGGCCTTGTGGGAAGATACTGACACAATTTAGTTTGCACTTTGTGGCCCGAGTGGCAGCAGGTGGTTGATGTTCAGCAAAATGAAGGGTTTGAATGTTCTCAGGGACATGTGGTTTTCTTTAGTCCTTTATGTGAAAGAGTCCAACATTTTTGCGTTCTCAACAGTGAATTACTCATCTCTTTTCTTTATTGTTGAAGGAAATATGCTGGTGATTTTCCCCCCCAAGATATATAATTTTTGTTTCAAGGTTATGGCCAGTGGCATCTCATCTACTAAGGGTGAGGTGCGTTGCAGCACTGCTTTTCAGCAGTGCAAAAAAGGAAAAATGTTATTTTCATTTTTTCTCCTTGCTGAAGCCAGTTTTGGGGTGGGGTGGTGCTTGGCTGCCGTCACAGCCAGCAGGGTAAGGGGTGGTTGGTGCACTTAAGTGTGAATGACGGTTTGGCCGGCTCTTGTGGGATGGCCGAACAGTCATGTGCACTTAGTATGTTCTCCACCCGGCTGTATTGCGTAGCTGGGTGGAGAACATGCACAGGGCTCCCACTTCCTGTCTGAGTGCTGAACCAGGCCACTCAGACCAATCACAGCGCTGCTGTCATCCTGAGTCCGGGAGCTTGTGCGCTTCCGGTAGACAGAAGAGGACCGAGGCGAGCCAGCGGCCGGCCAGTCAGCATGTAAGTGATATTTTCCTTTTGTATTTTAATATTTTTTTTAAGATCCCTCTCCTCTCCCCACCGCACTACTACTGCCACGTTGCAGCCGCCACTGGCTATGGCACAGACACACAGAGAGAAATGCACTACAATGCAAAGCAGGATGTGTCTCATTCTAGAGTCAGGGCTGGTTAGAAGGTGTGGGCACAGAGGTATCACCTTCGCCATTCCATATCTTACATTTTGATATGGGGCACACATACCTCCTATGCCTCCAAACAGATGAATCCCCCTGTGCAGCTCCCCTCCTTTGAGACCCCCCTCAAGAGCCGCATCCTGTGGGAGTCACCAGGGACAGTGGAGCCCCACAGGCCTTGTGTTCGTTTTGTCTCTCTTCTGCACTCAGTCATGCGACTAGAGCTGTGGAATGGACAAATGATTCTACATTTCAGAGCTTCCCGTGTGTGGGTTCTTGCGGGTTATGTTGATTACACGTCCCATGTATCCTTGTCGTTTCACCATGTTTTGACGAATCAACTTGTTGGGACAGGTCATTGGAAGTGGCTATGCACTTTATCAGTGCTATTATTATATTATTAATATTATTATTATTATCATCATCAAGCAGCAATAAAGCTAGGAATGGGTGGATAGCAACTGCACTTATTCCTTGAAAGGAGGACCTGCAGCCTCTCATCAGGATGCCAAGATTTGAATAGTGCTGTCAGAACAAGCCGCTGTAAAGGTGTGACCAGTGTTGCTCTTCAAAAAGGTGTGTGTTCTTAAGGCTGGTTTTGAGCCTCAGTGGCTACTGTGTAGTAGGTATTTTCTTTTGAGGCCGATGCAGAGTGGTCCATACCTCGGCGGCCATATAATGCCTATGTATGCAACACGTCATACCCATGAACGAAAGTTAGCCTCATTTCTGTGAGATATTCGATATTAAGAATTTGGACCTTGAATATGGGAGCAAAGTTCCATGTTATTACAATTACACCACTGAAGTGCCTTTCATTCATACACCTATTTAAGACATATTTCTGTAGAAGAAGACTGTTAACTAAATCACATGAAAGTATTTCCATTGGGTTAGGATAAATCATTACTGGAAGGGTTTTGCAGAGTGCCTTTCGACAGAGGGCCTGGGGAAAAGGCATCATACCTATTGCAAGAGATTTTTTTTTCTTTTTTCTATCATTTGGATGGTTTTGTCATTGAGGAAGGCCAGGCGCCGTATTACACATTATCATTGTTTGCGCTTGGCGCACCTTTCAAAATGTGCGCTGGGCACAAACAATGATAATGCATCCTATTATGATAAATGCGCTGCCCCCAGGGCAGCCGCGAAGTTGCTCTGCCCCCAGGGCAGCGCATTCATGTGAAAACACAGAGCAGCTGCTCCGTGTTTTCACTGTGCAGGCGGCACCCACCTGCAGTTTCAAAGCAGATTAGAGATCCCCTTTCAGGCGGGTGCAGTCAGTGACTGCAGCCGTCTGCAAGGGGATGTCTGTGGAGTCCATTGGACCCCCTTTACCTCCTGCAGAGGGCTGCTCTCAGGAGGCGCACTGACAGTACGCCACTTTTTAAATGGCGCACTGTCAGTGCGACTCCTACGGGCTTCTTTGACTTTTCACCCCCTGTCTGGAATATGGGGCGGGCGCGTAGTCAAAGGAATTCCCTCATTTGCATAGGGCACGCCCCTTTGCAAATGAGGGAACGCCCTCTGAAGTTAGTGCTGGCGCATTAAGTGCGCCAACACTATCGGTATTATAGAAGGGGACGCACAAGCGTCTGCGCCCCCTTCTAGAATACCAAAGTGCCCCAGGGGTGCGCAGATGCCTGTTGCGCCACCGGGGCACCTTCTGTAATACAGCCCCAGGAGGGCATTGTAGCGGGTGGGTACCAATTCAGCGAAGCCACAGCCTCGTGATGTCACAAGCCTGAGGTAAATAAGCAATCTGGCATGTGGGAACTCTTCACAAAATACCTACTGCTCAACACAGAAGGTCTGTACTACTAGAAATGTAGTAACCAGGATCCTTTGTTAGGAAATTCATAGATCACTGGTAAAACCTGAGCTTAACCCTAGTAGCACTGGCACAAAGCAGTAAGCCCAGAGAATTGGGAATTTAGTATTTAGTCAGCACCAAAATACAATGAAACTAAATAATTCAGTAAAATTCTCAAATCAATATAGGAAAAAGAAGATTAACCTAACAGTCAAAATTAGATATGGTGATCATGAGACATGACAAAAGCTCAGAGCTTTTTGTCCCACTTATGTAATCCAACCTCTGGAAAAGGTTTCTTAGTGGAAAGGCAAACCAAGAGAGAGGGACAAGGCACCAATGGGTACCCTACGATGTCACGACCACAGTACCTAAGATTTCGAAATTTGTCCCACTTTGTGCTTTTTGCCACACGGAACCGCAGAACTAGCTTATCTTACCTTATGCAGGCCATACTGGCGCCGAGATACCGCGGTTGGGCTGATTCGGGCACGTTGTCAAATTCATTATTTGATTCTTTTATTTATTCATTCATTCATTCATTAGTCTTGACCATAGCTTTCTGAATTGCCCACTGATATACTTTGACTTCTCACTGTAAGAAAAAAACAAGCATTGGCATAGCCAATAGGTCACGCCTTTGGGACCTTATAAGTGTGCTACTGGTAGCTGGCCAGTATCTACAATACCAGCTCACATGACTGTGGAATTACTTATTTACTCTGCTTAGGTCAAATCAGATCTCCATACACAAATTCTCTTAGACAAGCATCTTATTTCTGAACCCATCCAGCCGATCAATAAGACTCCAAGAGATTACTGTAATGAATTACAAACTGTCAGATCTCCCATCTTTATGATCTCCCCCGGTTGTGTGTCCTTTTCCTCCTCTTCTCAGGAGTACAAGGGCCTTCAGAATCTTTAACACCAATGCTGCAGCTTGCATGGGAAATTCTTTGGGAAAGCACAACAATGAAACCATATACAAAATTTATGACTACAGAGTAAACCATAATCGTTGGCTAGCTACAACATCTTCTTTGCATAGCTATCTTTCACACTTCTTGTGCTTAGAAATACGTCTTTCTCTAATTTTCCTTATATTCATGCTGAAAAAAAATGTTGAAAAATTGTCTGTTTTCCAAACACTTGATAATGCTGTGTGTGTTTCGCCGCATCTCTTGTCTGAGTTTGTAATATTATAAGAATTAGTATGCTTTAAACCGGTATTGATTGAAGACTGAGTTGGGAAATGGGGTACGAACCCAGCGTTTCGCGGTAATCACCAGTGTCAGTGGGAAGACAAGAAAAAGGTATTTTTAGAAATTGTGTATATTTGTTTTGTGTTTAAGCATAGATTATCGCCGTCAAAATAATAGCGGCCGTTTGTGTTCTTTGCGTTAATGGCCTGCAACATACCCCCACACTTGCTATATTAACCCCTTCAGTGCCACGCCCTTTCCCCCTCCTGTGCCGGACGTTGCAATAGTGGGTGGGGTTCATGACGAGATAGTCTCGTCATGGGCACAGCGCAACCGTGCTCCATGACGAGACTCTCTCGTCATGGGCACAGAAGAGGTTAATATTATTTTTTTCTCGTGTCCATTTGGGTTGAGCAGAGGGATGCATGTGTGTGTGTGTGTGTGTCTTTGTGTGTGTGTGTAGGGGGGCAGCACGTAGATGTGAGACTGCTGAGCTTTGCCTGTTTAATGTTATCGAAGCTGTGGATTGCATGATCTATTGTATCCCTTCCCTGTCACAAACTCATGCCAGCCCATAACATTCAATGTCTTTGAAACGTGAGTCTAGCTTCTGCTTTTTGTTGCATGGCCATTACGGGTAGAGGAAGATGGAAAACATACACGCCTGAGCCTATAGGACTTCCCGCAGTGCCGGTTAATCACTTGTGGATCATTTGAGACGTTTTTCGTTTATTCAGCTTTTCTGCTTGCATCAGTGTGTTCCTGCGAAAGAGGAACGAACGAGCGCTTGATCATGCCTTGAATTTTTTAAAACGATCTCACTCACCTTCAAGCAACAAGCCTGCGAGTGGTGCGCGAGGGGTGCGCGAGCGCGCGCGCGATCTGTTTTCAATTATCGCACCCGTGTCTGGGCACGATAATTCAAAACAGATGTGGTCTGTGCGGGTAACCGCACGCAATAGGCCGTGGGCAAAGCAAAGGTGGGACATGCGCCCGCCTTTGCCCAATTGCGTGCTGTCTTTGTTAAAAAGACGCACGCAAAGGCCAATAGCCTGGGACAAAACCAAAAGCACACGCATGAGTGTGTGCAAGCGTGTGGTGAGATTTCTAAAGCCCTTACATAAAGTCGAGCAGAGCAACGCATGCGTGCTGCGCTAGACTTGACCTAAAAATATATGCACATTTTTCTTAGATGACTGCTGCCCGCTTTCACCACTGATATCACCCACTTACACTACTGGCATTACCAAATGCCTGCATGCATATCCTTCAAACCAAGTGCTGCATGCAAACCTTTCTCTAGGAGCTTTGAGGATGTACTCTTCTTAAGAACATTTAAGAAAATATTAAGGTTTTCCACATTTCTATAATATTTCATGACACTGTTCATTTTGCCCGGCCCATGCACAGTGAGGGGCACATAGCTCCCTGTGATGAATTAGCTCATGAATGGAATGACTGATTTGAAGATCTCAAATACGTCACCTGAAGAGGAATCTTCACCTGGTGGAGACTAATGGAAGTGGAACTGAACAGGGCAGAGTCACCATGAGGCCAGAGCGTACTGGGGGTGACAAGACAGACACTTAGGGGTTGATTCGGACAGCCAGACTTGTGGCCGCGGCAGTCTTCCCACTGCCCTATTATGAGTTGGCTGGTGGGACCGCCACAGCCCTGCCGCAGCGGACAGGGAACAGCGGTTCCCTGGCAGTGTTGCAGCGGTGTAGGGCCTCCATGGGCTTGGCAGGGCCCCTGCGGTCCTGCCAAGCATATATTAGGATTTTCCTGTTCTCCTCCAGGAAAACCCTGGTGGAGAGGAAGCAAAGGGGGCCCTGCAGTGGCCCTTGTGCCTCTGTGTCCTGCGGATGCACACAGGGGGGCACAATGTGTGCCCCCTTGTATGCATGCACACCAGATCCTACACGGCATGGACGTTTCACTCCATGCCATGCAGGAACTGTTTTTGACATTCCCGTTGCGGTGCCATTTTTTAGAAGCACCACCGTGGGAACGCCCAAAAAAAGCTTGCCTGAGAGGAGGAAACTCCTAATCTGGCAGGCGGCCTCACTAACGGTTGGGCGGTGTGGCGATTGGTGGACCCAGTGCCCCACCGCCAAACTTGTAACCAGGTGCTTAGTGGTCAATTCATCATCAAAGTGGTGCCTGCAGTATAAAGAGATTAACAAGGCATGAAAGACTGCTGCTAGACTTTGTGGAAGAGGCATGACCGTTATCAAGGGGGCTCTGCTGAAAACCTTTCTGGACCTCTGATGTAAGCTACCAGGAATATTGTAAAGGACTCCAAATAGGCACTAGACACACTCTGGAGATAGACACTGACTCCTAACAGTAAGTGCTAAAGATACTTACATGCTTCAGTCTATTTATTGTGGCCCCTGGCAGACAGATGCAGTGTCTGCACCCTTTGGTTTGCTCTGCTTCTTCAAGAGCTCGACAAATCACAGAATGCATTATTATGTCACGCGCTTACCAACCCACCCTGACTGCATGCATCCTAGGACAGTGGGATATTCTGAGCTCTCCACCTGTGGTGTCCTTTTCGCATCCTTGTCTGAGACTAAGGCCTGCCATTATGAGACATTTCTGATGCCTCATAGCCTGTGACAGACTTCATGGGCCAACCTACATCTGGCAGCTCAACTAACATATTCACTGTTGGCTGCTAGCCAGGAAAAAAATGGTGGCAAAAGTAGAACCAGGAGTGGTATTTATGAGGGAGACTTTAAATTCAGGGAGAATGTAGCCATTTTCCCAATTCATGCACGCGTGTCCTTTTTATATGTTTAGGCACAGGGTTAGGTCAAGGGCACGAACGTTTCTGTTTCGGTTCTGATGCCATTATATACAACTGGCAAAGGTTATAACATGGGATTATGTATTTTTTATGAAGCATGATTTGGATCAATCGTGGTTCTGCACTAATAATTGTTTTTAACTCTCTGTCATGCTTAGCATGGGAAGCTCCCGCCAAGTAAATTAAACTAACGTTTTTATAATTTACGTTTGTACCATAGGGTTGCTGGGTATTTGTAATGCAAAAAACGGGTGTGATAATCAAACATGAACGTCCCTTAAACCATGGGGGAGTCAGTTTACCACCCTCTGTAAACAAACGAAAATGCAGAACAACCATCTTGGACTTTTGTTGCTGAGAAATGCACATTTGACCGTCATTTTTTCAGTTTCACTGCTCAAACATACCTGGCAACCTGAGAATTTTATTTTTGCTGTGTGGGAATCTAAAGATATTCTTGAACACTTCCAGCCTCGACCCCCAGGCTCAGAAAGCCAAACTAACCATTACTCATTTGCTGTGTTTCATTGGCCAGAAAGAAGTCTAGGAAGTGGTATGATTTTTTTTTGTTTTTTACAAGAAAGACGGCATGTTTTTTGAAAACTGTTTTTGAAGTGCTGTGTTTTTAAAATAGCTCATAGACATTGAAACATAAACTTTTTTTTAGGAAGAATGTGAAGAAACATGACGTGGTAATAAGGGGCGTGAACAGGAGGGTCCCATGATAAAGAGCCTGAAGGTTTTATTTGGGGGTCTGTAAGTGTACTCACACACTCTGGAGCGGGAGAGGTAAAACCCAACTACTCCGACCTCCCCAAACTCAACTATAATACACACAGATCCGCTACTCCTCTGTGTGTATTATGCTCTGTAAGTGTAAACACTCTGAAATGAAAATCTATCTCAAGAGGGACAGGACGAGGCAGAATGATCTATGAGAGTGCTTGTGTGTGGAGAGAGAGTGAGAGTGAGTCAGTGGCAGCTCCTCCGCAGTGACAAGGGGAAAAATGAAACGATAATAACCAGGTTATCGTTTTATTTAGGTTACTACGGGCTGGGTTAGGGTGGGACAGAGCTGGTGGCTCAGGGTGGGAGGAGGAGTGGTCTGTGCACACTAAGTGCGCATGAATACTTGGCCGGCCGTTTTGGGCTGGACAAGAAGTCATGCGCACTTTGCATATTCCCCACCTTGTTGGGGAATATGCACAGGCTCCCTGTCCCGATCAGAGTGCCGATCCACGGCGCTCAGACCAATCACAACGCTGCATTGCAGTGTTGTGCTTGGCTCAGGGGAGCCTGTGTGCTGGGTGCTTCCTACAGCTCCTTCCGGACTGGAGTCAGGAAGAGCAGAGAAGTGGCCATCGGAAAAGGTTTTAAAAAAATATATTTTCAACACAACAGTTAATTGTTAATTCAATATACATTAAAAAAAATACTATTACCTTCCGTCCAAACCATTTTTATTGTTTTTTTAAAGTCCAATTTGTCACACTTCTAGGAGTGTGAGAGTTAGTAGTTGGTTTGGTACTGTCATTGGCAGCGCTTCAGGGGCAATGGAAGGAGCAAGCTGCAGTGGCCATCTGACGAGAGCCCTGGCACTTATTGTTTGCAAATTAAGCACTGATAGTAGTATGCAACCTTGCCAACTTTTCATAAGTGAAGTCATGTACCGCACTTAATTGTTCAGGAGATGAATACACCAAGCAGTATTTAGGAAGAAGCCCTAATTACATTTGCTTTTAACTATTATTTGAAAACATTGTTATCCATGTGTCGCTATTCTATATTACTGAGCTTTACAGGATATGGTTCTAGTCCCATTCATTTGTTGCCAAATTGCATGTTGAAAAATCATGACTCACAAAAGACACCAACAGTGAAAATGTGTCATATGCGTGCTACTATTTTTAGGCACATTGTCAATTACTAGGGGCCATTACTGGATTTGATAAGAATGGCCACAAAACGGCTAGTGCTTTTCAGTGCCTCTTGAAATCAGAAGCTGCCGCATGTGCGGAGCGGGTGCGCAATCACTGCTGATACAAAGCAATTTCACGAAGACTTCTTGTAGAAGCAGGTATTCCCTTATCACTGCACAAGCAGTAAACTCCATTTTATGGAGAACAAAATTAGTTACTGTGTGCAGAAATAAAACTGATGTTGAACTTGTAGGAAGACAGATTCACAGCCAGTGTTGTTAGACTCAGTGCATGCCGCCATTCTCCTGGCTGGATATTGGCAGAGACAATGAAAAAGCCAAAAGTAACGAGAAAGAAGAAGCTAGAGCATTAAAGCAACCAACCAATCAACCAATCAGGGTTTGTAAAGTGCCGCTACTCACCCGTGAGGGTCTCAAGGCACTGCAACAAAAGGGAAGAGAGACCACCATGCGATACAATGAAAACAAATAACGAGCGGCAAACGTGATGAACAATACATTTTTTCCTGTTTCTCTCTATTTTAAATCTAAAGAAGGCTGTGTTGTGTTTTTGAAGTGAGGGCAAAAGCAGTTCAAAAGAAGTAGTATTATGTTGTCCTTAAAATACCATCAACATGGAAGAAAGAAGGAACCAACGCAATGCAAAGCGCACCATCTGTTGAATTGTGGGAATGGATTGAGATTAAATGTATCTGATGAAAGTGACAAGCACCTCTGTGATGTGTGCTTCATGATAATTAAGCCTTGGATTTCACTAGGGAAAATGTTTTACCAATTGTATTTTTTTTTAAGCTGCTACCAACATTATTGATATTTCAAAATATATGTCTGTAACAAAGTTAATTTCTATTCGCATCATCAAAACTGTGTTCTCATAGCGCTGATATGAAAACATGACTTGTAGTCTGGCCTATTTCATCTAACCGATTGAGAGTAGAAGAATTTTGCTTAAATAAACAGTGTTTCTTTCTTTCCCTCACAATTGTACTAATTAAGTTTGTTTTACTACTAGCATGTGTAGGGGACCTTTGAGCACTGTGAGCTACTACTGACGGTGATTTATGTCGCCTAATACTTTGTGGGGGTCTATTTTCTGTAATGGTTTTCTTAGCCTAACTTTGAATAGTTGTTACGGCGACTGTTTGCTGATGTTAATTTTAGAGAAGAGACTTGTACGAATTTCTGCAACTACTCTTCATGAGGACTTTGGCTTCAATCTGATCCTATTACAAGGCTCCTTTAAATCTTGCTCTTTTCCAAAAGGACTCTTTATGGGTTCTGGTATGTTAGGATCTGCTTAGAGTAGAATAGGGATTCATTTTCTTTATGAAACATGCTGTAATTTACTTGATTGATTCTAACTATGACTTTTCTTGATATTTCTGCAAACAGATTTATCTAATTTACTAATTCGAATAAAAAGACAAAACAAATACTAAACTCTTATCGATTAAAAAAAGGTTTTCAAACTGATCCAAAATGTACATCATTGACTGAACTAAAATACTAAATTGATGATGTCTATTGAGATGTTTTTTTATTGATGCTCCATTCTAAAACGGTGGCAAAGATCCATTGCAGAGAAGAATATTTTGGTGTGGAAGTGGAGATCCCTATTGTGAATTACGGGTTAAAGTGAATTTTTTTAAAAAAATGTTTTCGCTTCAGCGTGTTTATCAATCAATGGAAGTGTGGCTTAACTGCATAAAAGGTTGGACTTGCAAATGCAAGTGTTGATTCGAAGAATCTGGATTTGCAGTGGTTTTTTTCACTACAGCAAATCATCTTACTCGTCGGGAAAAGTTTGATAACTTGTCTTGTTATACATAAATAAATCTATGTCACTGGAGGGGCGGAGGGGAGAATGTTATGGCTTTGAACACTGTTGTGCACACTTAAAGGTGAGCTGAGTGCTTATGTTCAAAACAGTAGTTGGCTCTGCACTTCACTATTGTAAGACAATCTTTGTCAGAACCTCAAAAAAGATTCTGTGATGATTGAGGAAAATTCTAAATTTTGCGTCATGAGAGGTGGCCACTTTAGATCACCATGAACACTTAAGCCAGACAACTTGCAGAATTTACTGGCTTCCTGTAGCAAAGTAACCTGGATAAATTCTAGCACTTTATTTCAACTTTGGCTGACCTTCAAACCCTATATTCCTGGAGACGTTTTAAGGTCCTTAGAGTATATATACAGCTCATGGTCACAAAGTATGTCAAGAAATGTCACGGTGCAAAAATGTTCAGGTCAGCAGTGCTCAGTGGTAACAATGAACTTCCGAAAGAACTGAGGGAGGTACATTTCTTGGTTGGTTGGGACAGGCTCACAACTCTGCTCTTATAGTTACTTCTGATGGGTCACGGTGGTATTGGGTCATTTTAAAAACGTTATGCCAACACCTGCATATCTTCACGGTTTGACACCTAATAACTTTCTATAATTATAATTATGGCAGAGTCAGAACCTTGTGTTTCTCAATTCGTTTACCAGTCTGTATCCACAGACAAATCTACTCCTGCAAAATGATGGAGTTAAAAAGATTTCAATGAGGATAAGGGCAGAGAACACACACATATCTTAAAGGATGTGGGGGATGGAGTTTCTCTGCCGAGAAAAATAATTTATTTCTGCTCAGATCTATCATAGGGGGATGAAGAGCTCAATATTTACAGAGGTGCTACACCAGTGCTCCTCCCAGAAGTAAACTGATTGACCATCCAAATAGGAGCAGTTCCACAAACGCCAGGTGGTCACAAGGTGGTAAAACCACGAGACCAGTGATACTGTTGCAGGGAGACGGGAAGGTCAGATTTTAATGCCCTCACACACCTGTGAGGGTGTCATGATTCATCATTGGGCACTCCTTGTCTGGCCGACGTTGCAATGCCTTACGGGCCTGGGGGCTCTTTGTCTGAGATCTTTAGACCTGAATATCCTGTTTTACGTGAATGCATGAGAGGGGGCTGAGCGAAATTGTATCAAGTGAAAAGGTGAAGTGTATCTAAAATAGACTCTGGAGCCCGAAAAAACGTATTTATGGGGTAAGGGTACCAGAACTAAGTCAAAACAGTGGTGCTGTCCTACGGTCACAATGTACCTAGACAGCTTTCAGCAAAGTGAGGTCGGCATGTTTCATGCCTTGATTGCCCAAACGGGCAGTCGGCGTTTCATCAGGACCAAGGGTAGTAAATTAGCGCCCCATGAGAGGCATTAGACCTCGTTTCTAATAGAAGATGGCCACTCAATATGTATAATACTGCACCAGAATGGTTGCAGCACACTGAGTCTACCCCAAGGTGAGTAGGAAAATACCCCTTAGGCAAGTTGGAGGGTCCCGAAAAAACTGCGGGGCGCTTCAAATGGTCTGGGGCGTTGCTGCGAGACCCGCCCTCCTCCGCCGATGCCTCCTGGTCCTGATGAAATGCCGACAGACCCTTTATTTCTGCATATATTCATGCTACACCAATTCTCTGCCCTCGAGATTCACGACAAAGCACATCTGGAAACCTTTATTGTGGCGCACATTGCAAGGGGCGAATGACTCTTACAGGCAGCAGTCGGCCTGACTGGAGAGGAACACCATGAGGACACGTGAAATCTGAGATGTCATCACATTTTCTTGTCATCGCGTTCTGCAAATACCGCAGCCTGCAGTAAATATTCACGCGGATTAAAATCCGCATGAGTAAGGGTGTAAGGGCGAGCCAGCTGGAGTCTTCATGAAAATGTACAGCTAAAGTAGATGTCCATCAGTACTTAAAGGGATTTTTATGAATCATATAAATGTTAAAAACGTATTCTAAACATAAGCGGAAATCTACGGATCGATTTGCGATTTTTAAAAAACGTTCTTGTGAATTTGCTCAATTGTGATTTAAGAGAAGGAGTCCTCTAATAAGCGCGCACTGTGGAAATCTAGTATTTTCATAGGCTTACCTCCCATGTGCAGCCCCTTCATGAGATCTTCCCCCTAAATGTGAGTGTGAGGAGACAGCTCTTTCACAGAAATACGAAATGCGTTCACCTCAGTTCATCCACAAATAAATATCATTTTCCTTTCTTGGGTTTTCTCGAGCCGCCTTCCTTCCACTGTAGAATTTATGGTTGAAATGGATGAGAGCTTACTTTGTTTTTGTTAAATGCAGTCGACTAAAATATTAAGACGAAGGGAATAAATGTCCGGCACTCTGCTAGCTTCTAAATGTTAATAAATGAAGTTGGAAAGGCTTGCCACAAACACAGTTTGGAGCTGAACGAGTCAGGATGACTTTGCATGAAGTAATTGGCATGATTAATACTCCACTTTTGAGAAAGCCATCCCATGCCAAGCCAAAGTGCGTGCCCAGAGCCATGCCTTTTAAAGGCATGTGTGCGGGACTGGTGGGGTGCTTCCCTGGGTAGGCCGGAGCACTGCCCATTACAACTGTGTGATAGGTTCTGTGCCACTCTATGCTGCACGTGCATGGAGTTTGTGCCACACTGCACGTGAAATGTCATGGAGAGGAGGTCTCTTGGCTACACAGAGAGGGCCTGCCTTAGCCACCTCATTGGCGCAATGTATGACATTTGTTAAACCTATTGCATTTTTAGGTGTAATTTGACAGCACCCCTTTGTGCATTACCTAGTGTTGGTCAATTCTATAAAATGAACGCAGAATGGGATTTGACTCCTCCCAGAGAAATATTCTCTCTCACCTCATGCTATTGGCTGTTTGGAGTATCATACCCGCCCCCTATGAAGAGCTGACATTGTAGTGCCTTTGGAACTATTTTGCATCCCAGAAGTACCCTGAATCATCAGACATTGAATTCTTTATCTCATTGTATCTGATAGCTGCATCACATACTAAAATGATCCTTGTTTTTTTTTAGTGCAGCAGTGTTTTTAATGTTTTACCCAGGAATCAAAATGCAAGCCAGATCTATTTGCTTTACCAATGCTTGCTTTTAGGATGCAGCACACATAACCTCTGGTTCTGTTGCAGTTTCTTTCATCACATTTCCAGTATGACATTATCTGGCCTTAAAACTGGGGATCAAGCATGCTTCCTACCATCATATGTAAAGTGAGTGGCGCTGTGGCGGCGGAGTGAGCACTGGTTTCAAACGTACATCACACAGGCAGTGCAGTAGTGGGTGTGGCGCCTGCAACAGAGATATTCCATATCAAATTCCAAACCACACTGTGGCGCAACTACTGTATTAAATGGCCCGCAATGGTAAGAACGGACGGACTTGCTAGATTCGAAGTAGATATTTGCTGAAGTTCTCTGAGGCCATTTTCCAAATTTTGTCAGTAGAGTCTTCCATATTCTTCTGAACACAATCATCCGCCAATGTGCACTCCAGCATGGACGTATCTTGAGCATCTAATGTGGCAGCGATACAGGTTGCATGATGTCTGGTGACCTGAAAAGCAAGTGCTATCTTCAACTTCTGGGAGGTTTTTCGGCGCAGAAATTAGTATCTGGAACATCATCGCACTCGCTGCTGTGATGTTCTTTTTGGGGTATCATTTTGTGATTGTGGTGGTTTTTCAAGTTCCATAGTTAAATCCACAAGTAACTTAATTAGGGCTCCCGGTTTTAGGATTTTTTTTTTTTTTGGGACATTTCAGTCTGAATGTATCCATATTTATTTTTTACTAATCTTATCTGTATTTATCCATATTCTATTGAGTTTTATGATAAAATGAAGCTGAAACTAGTATATTTCCACATTTATTTAACCAATAAATGGTACACTCTTACATGAATGCCTGTCTGGTTTCAATGACATGAACAACCACTGAGGATAAATCTAGATACTTATATGAAAACATGAGCATTTTAGTGCTAACTTTGTGCATATCTGCTGCTTTTTAATCCTCATTACTAAAATGTATTTCAGTTGTATCCCCCAAACCTGCCAAACCACACAGCTGTTGGCCTGGCAGTCATTTAGCCAGTGCTTAATTTGAAGGGGAAAAAATGCCAGGGCCCTTGTCAGGAGGCCACTACAGCTTGTGTCACCCATTGGCCCCGCCAGCATTATCAATGCCAGTACCAACATAACTACTAACCATCATACTCTTACAGGTGTGACAATTCAGGCTATTCCAGACCCCCAAAACTATAAGAATGGTTTGGCAGCAGGTATTAGTCATTTTTAGTTTATATTGAATAAATAAGCAACTCTTGTCGTTCTCATCTCTAAATTATATAGACAGCGCCACAATGTGGCAGACTGTTATAAGTGCAGGTGTTCACAATTATGTGCCAGTGCTGAGCATCAGAAACCACTGGCTTATATTAAGCACTGGAATTACTCAAAACACAACCTAATTTCCATTTTTGACCACATTTAAAAATGAATACAGACAGGAAAATAAATGGTTTTCTGTCTGTTTTTATCAGTAAAGATCAGTAAAAACTGAAAACTAGGAGCCTTAAACATAATTGATATCTAGGCACAGGTGTCGTCCTTATTTAATCACTCCATGAAGACATTTCATCCTGACTCCCCACAGAAAATATTGTCAACTCCCGCTCCCAATGACCCACCCACCTCATTTGTACGCTGTGTTCCTTGTCCATGACAAACTACTGGCTATACCATGGTCTACTTGACCTGCGCTTGTTCTACTTATAGCATCTTTCTTTGGGATGTCCAGCTTCTCATGTTTGCCAGAGGGTACGGAGGAGTGGGGTGGGGTGCCTCACTGTAGACCCTGGGGGTGAGGTGGTGTCGAGCGGGTGGGGTGCGGTTGGGGGGAGGACCGTCTGTCACAGCTGCTGCCCTCCTGCATCTTTGGTAATTGGAATTTGTAATTCCGAAGGCAGTGAAGGTTGATCAGCAGCGGCTACAAGGATGCACTGCGAGCGCTGGCTCGGGACTCCAGGCATGCTTCAAGAGAGGAGGGGGCAGGGCATCGCCAGAGTGGAATGCACTATCATCATCACACACCCTGGTTTCGCTGTCATCCTTTCTTTGATCTTTAAAGGTCCCTGGATGTCGACGGGTCCTTGGGCAGTGTGAACTGTGGTTTGCAGGCAGACAAGGACTTGCAATTGTTCACCACCACCATGAAAGATCCTCACTGCTTCCTCTTCTCGCATGATGAACAGCAGCATGGCACAGGTCCCAAAAGCGAGACCTATTGGCTATGCCAATGCTTGTTCTCAAATGACTTCCATTACAACATTTTTCCCCCACACAGAACTTAAACTCACTGACACATACCAGTGCCATATCCCCTTTTCTTCTTTCTTATTGCTTATTTTTTTCTCCTTCTCAACTTGTTCTGACACATCCACTATCTTTTCTAATCCAAGTAGCAGACTCACATGTTCACAGCTCAAATTAATTTCATACCTCCCTATACTAATTCACCACTAATCCTTTTTGGGTT
Source organism: Triturus cristatus (assembly GCF_964204655.1). Lineage (NCBI taxonomy): Eukaryota > Metazoa > Chordata > Amphibia > Caudata > Salamandridae > Triturus > Triturus cristatus. The sequence continues at coordinate 1,620,324,537 of NC_140589.1, read as the reverse complement.
CCGGAGTTGCGTGCTACTCGCCGAAAAGCGCTTTGATGAATCGTAATGGATAGTAAGCTCTATATAAATGAAATTACTATTACAATCTGTGTCAAGCCTCTCTCTCTCTACTGCTCTAATTCCCCTGGCAGACCTGTGCTCAGCCACTTGAAGTCAGAACTCAAATGTGTCCAACCCTACAGGCCAGTCATCCTGTGACATTGCCTATTTCCACCATGCATCAGCTGCAGGATTTCATTCCGTTGACCATGCCATCTCGACTCACAACCTCCTTCGCCACCCCTTGCCATTACCGTTTTCCCCTCTTTACTGCTCTTGGCCTTATTGTGCTTTTGCGGCTCACATTTGGGTATCCCCATACTCCCTACAGTCAAGTTTTTTAGTTTTTTTTAAATGTACACCACTGAGTCATATGTTTCTAGGCGCTTACTGCTGCTGTTAAATCTTGTAATGAGCTACATTTTCCAGCTTAGTGCATGCATTGGCAAGATCCTTCAGTCTGGGTTCAATGTGCTAGCTGGGTTAGCATATTAGAGTGAGACACAAGGGAGAGAGACAGCAAGAATAAGGATAAAAGTAAACAGAAAGGGCTATAGAAGCAAAGTAGTCCCTCATGTGGTGCAAAGCAAGTACTAGAGTGGTAAGAATTCCACAATTTTGTGTCACAAGGGTTGAAAGCATCAGTCTCCTTGGCCAATGATGTTGGTTCATGGAACAAGCTATATGTTTCAATTTAGTAAGTGAATATTTCTCTTAGTCTGCTATTTTTAAAATGTTTTCTTCTAGGTGGAAATCCAAGCATCTAATTTAAAAGGGAATGTAAGCCTTCACTAGAAGCTAATGAGGGGATCTCAACATGACAGACATGGTTTATGGCTTGGGGAAGCCTTTGATAAGTCTTCTTGCCACATTTTGAACTTTTGTAGTCCATTCATTTGATCCGGGAGCGTGAAAGCTGGTGGAAGTAACATACAGAAGCCTACTCGGGGCTGTGACTAAAAATGGATGGCGTCAAGGACTTCATGTGTTTCTCAAGTAGGACCCAATAATAAATGCCAAGTTTTACTACCATCCAATAGCGTACTGCTTTGAAACATCTTTGATTCTCTTTCCTCAAGAACCTGGGCTGTTCTTGAGTCTGTATTTATGTGTTCGTTCATATTTGTTTTACTCTATGGAAGTTATTTATAAGTAGGATGTTTTTTGGAGCCTACTTCTCAGTATCATGCACAGGTACACTACTTTCTAAGATAGTGAACTCTCATAGTGTATGCATTATTTGAAGGTTCAAGTGGATTAAACTGTTTTGATCCTTATTTGCAGAAGTAGTATGCTTCTATGTATGTATGTATGAGTTGGTATTTGCAGAGCATGAACCTAGCTCAAGAACAACTTGGCACCAAACAGGGGACATAGCCCCCAAGAAGATACAATTATTGGGGGAAGATAAACTCCAAGGTCAGGGTAGTGCTCCGTGAAGAGGTGTGCCTTCAGCCTCTTTCTAAATTGTAGGTGACTTGGTTCTGATCTGATGTTAATGGTGATGCTGTTCCAGGTCCTGGGTTCTTCTTTTTTACAACTGCAGTAACTCGGTTGATGATGCATAAACACATGTTACTTAAGGGGAAATGTTTCATCTATTGGAAGAATGGTTGGGAAAATGTACAATGGAGCTGCTGGATTTAAGTGTGTGTTTTCTTTCAATTTCAGATTGATTTGGAGCCAGAAGGAAGAGTATACGTAGTGATTGATCTTTCCGGCTCATCAGGTGAAGAAGGTAACATTTCTCTGTTTTTCACCTTTTGCTTTTTGTGGAACTAAAAATATGTATGGAACACAAACACAATGTATCTGATCTCTATAGTAAAAACTCTTCAATCCAAAAATCAAAGGTTTTTGAGCAGCTGAGCACATAAGACCAAGTTTGTCGCTGTGATTTAATTCTTATGTGTGTGTTCCGAAACAAAGTATCTGACATGTATTACCCAGAAATCAGTGGCCACAGAACCAGTATGGAAATGTGACTCATGCCTTCAAAGCTACAGTGGCTATTCTACAATATCATTTTACAGCACAACCACGATTTGTTACCAGAGCAAATGAAGGGAGTGGCATTTTTTTAAAGTACCACATGTTATGGGCACATAGTTGACAAATTACAGACCAACTAAGTAGCAGTATGTACAACTAATGTGGAATAATTTCTGATGTTGGGTGTTCCTTTTTTCGTTATCTCAAATTTTAGAGACATCCTGTATTCTCTCAGGTGAGTGCAAGGGTAGATACTTCAATATGCAAATTCATCAGCAAGTTTGTGGACCAACTTGTACAATGGTAGATCTTCTCAAACCACATACATTTCTTGCAATTTGAAGATGGCTTGGTGAGAGCAACATTTTCTATAGGAGTGAAAACTGAAACCCCTTATCAGGGACCTTGTAACCTAGATTTTGATGGGGCCATTGCTCAGTGAAATGGTAAGAGGGGCAGAAGACTCTACTCTGGGGGGTAGGTACAACATATTTGGGTACTTCCACCCTTCCTGTACTTGCAGTGCAGCTCTCTGTGGTGCAGAATGTGCAGTTCTGTGGTTGTGCATTTGTTTTCAGGCCACCATACTAATTGTTCAATTTCACCTGTCTGCGTTGCAATCTAAAAGAGGGCTGTGGATGTTGGGGCTGTTCGAAACCCGTTTTAAGAATATATAGAGACTCTGAGCATATTATGTATACTACACATTGCTCCTGTTTATGCTGGTGTGAACTCTGCTTGTGTGTTCTTGTTACTGACTAAGACGTGCATCTGATTACTAAAGAAACTGCCCTTTTCTCACTGCATTGAGTGTCTCTGGATGCACATGCGCTGGAAAGTTAGCAGAGGAGCACAGAGCACTGGCTCAAAATTCCATTTGATGTTGCTTTTGCAGGTGGACACCCTAATATGTTGAAGATGGCAAATGAGACGGCACTCACCCTCGCGGCATTGTTCAGAGCCCCATAGAGAGCTTGGGATACTGTGTGCCCTTATTAATGTCTTTCCAGCTGCAACCCTCTCTGCCTTTGGAGAGTGGCGATAGACACTCCATGCCTCCTTCCTTAGGCTATCAAATACACCAAAAGTGATGGGAGGAACGCTTGCAAATTTTCCGACCACTGGAATATGGTCCGGTAGCATTCCAACACATGTTCTTTTGCTCACCATGCCGCCTTAGTTTGGACCCAGCCATATGCAGAGTTGTAGAGTTTGCTTAGCATCTTCCCGTAGTTCTCGCGAGAATAGTACAACTATGCCGTGTAGTTGGCAGAGTTTTCAGCATGCGGCTGTGCACTTAAAAATGTTGACTTCTGCAGCCCTGGTGAGATCCGCGAGGACAAAATATTGTTGACATCTACCCAGTTTCAATCTTATGAGGAAGGCGAATTATAACGTTAACTCTCAATAAAATAGCACATTTATTTTCAGCGCCTACAAGCACTTGTGCGGAAGTATGGCTCTCTGGAGACAACAGTGTCAGCTTGCAAGAAAAAACAACTACACAAGTGCGAAATTGAGAAAATCCCCAATTATTGACAGGCCAGTAATCTGGAACTACATATGCCTGGCCTAAAGTCCTCCTACAGATGTTCTAATACCCTCATTTTAAGTAAAGTACAGTGAGGCTACACAGAGTATGTCTTGGAACTGTGTACGTCCGCTTTTCATGCCTGCTTTGTCTTGCTTTTTCCTGCACGGTTTCTCATGCAAATAAGAAGGACGCTGTGCTATATTCTTGCTTGCCTCGCCTCATTGAGTCGCTGGAGGCACCTGTCCTCAGACACCGAGCGGGAAAACCCCTCAGTGCAAGCAGCGCTGAGACTGCCGAGGTGTTTTCCACCAGTCAGCAAACACAAGAGGGTATTTGAACGTGGTGGGAGGGTGGGGGACATAATACAAATAATAAAGTGATCACTATATATATAATATAATCATGCAAATAATAATACAAGTAATTCCATGTTGTCTCATACAGCTCACATGCCTTTCTAGGCGCTGTAAATAAGGGCTATAAAGCTCACATGCCTTTCTTGGCGCTGTAAATAAGCGCTATAAATAACTTGTGCCATATTTTCAAGGCCTAGCAATTTGAATAGCTTCTCGGGCAATGATGGGGGCGGGGCTCTTGATATGCGCCCTCACTAACTTTATCTGTGCGACAAATTGAACATATCCTCTCCCCTGCCGAGGAGCAAACGCTGAGCAATCAATGCCAACAATGAACACTTTCACATGGGTGGTTGAAAAGTGCCTTGTGGGGTGCTGTGAGGGCACAAAGGGCGCGCAGTACAATGGCCGAGGCTGCATGACGCCATATTCTCACTCAATTAAGGACTAGCCTTTTCAGCGGGGATTAGTACCCGTTTAAAGGGCTCACTTGTATTTCAGCGGTGGGGATGAAGTAAGCCGCGCGGCGCATTGCTTAGCGAACGTGATTGATTGTGACCGGGGACGGGTTGTTTGCTGGTGGCTCTGTGCTTTTATTTTTAGCGGTACAGTTCGAAAGCGAGGCATATGCTCTGTGCAGCAGCGAGCACCACCTCGCCTCGTCGGGCGCTAGTCCAAAACGGCAAGTGTTAATGCTGCGCTTTGAACCAGTGCCACAGAGCAGTAAACGCGTCAGGGGTGTTTTGTTCTTGGGATTTTTTTTTCTGATTATGATTTCAGAGCGTTTTGGAAAGGAATTGTGCTCCCTGTTGTCGTCGCTGTTTTCTCGACGAGAAGTAGCGTGTTGTGCCAGGGGGGCGGGGCACGCGCGCCCGCAGATCTCGCGTGGCTGGCGAGCAGATGGCGGGAAGCGGAGTGTGGCTCGCGAAGCTGTTTTTTGCAGTGATTGTATTTCACTAACTAGTGACGACAATATGGAACCGCATGGGAGATATATATATGGTGGCTTTGTAAATGTCTATCTAGCAGAATAAATTGTCTCTTAAGAGCTTACCCAATAATAAGCAGCTATGATCCCAGAATCATATTTATTGGGTCTTTGACGAATATTTTCAGACACGTATAGAGGCTGTCTCTGCTTCTGCCCGCAATTATTTTACGACTTTCTTTTACTCTGCACAGGGGGAATAGGATGCTCTGTGCAATTGCACATTTTTGGATCCACAGGTGAAAAGTGCTTCTTCAGGGAGAAACTCCTTCCCCTGCAGCCCAGCAAATTTTAGAATTATTTATACATGTTCCCACCATGTAAAAAGAGATTTACACTGACCAGTTGCTCAAGTAAAAACCCTAGTTTCCAGGGTGGGAAGTGAAATGAGAAGTTTCTCTATGACCAGGAAAGTACATGTATGTGTGGGTGTTCCCAAACTTCCTTAGAATGCCCTTTTTCCCACTCCTTGACTGGGATTTATACCTGTCAGGAATCCCCTTTTAAATTCATGACGGGTGTAAAAAAAAGGTAAATTTGATTGTAAACTTACATTTACGACCAAATTTACCTTTGTGAGTGGGGCCATTTTCTCAATTTATACCTAAATAAGTTTGCCCAGTTCCTTCATGATTGTGAAGGGCAGCTGGATAACTTAACGTCATTATTTATTTATAAGTTTTATATAGCGCTAGCTAGACCCAAAGGTATCAGAGCACATTACATAAAAAGAAAGAAAATAGCAAAACGTAGCTTCACATAGGATGCATAAAATAAGAAGTCAACTAACATAGCTCGTGTATGATGCTCGACACAGAGATTCAAGATCAAGCCTAAAATAGAGATGAGGAGAGTAGTTGAGCAGGAAAGGTGTGATTACAGTATGCAGATTAATTTAGGACAGCTTAGATTAAATGAGTCATCAGTGAACAGATGTTCTAGTTCTTGTTTTTCACTTCTCAAACTGTTGTTAGCTGGCAGTGAGGTCCAGCTGGAACAAGTGAGCAAAATAAACATTGAATGCCGTACACTGGATCGTTATGAGGACCTACTCGCTGATTCTCTCAGTTTACTTACCTACGTATATGGAGACAACAGAAATTGGTTTTACACTGAGGCCTTATTTCGCCTTATAGGTTTACTCACCTACGAATCTGGAGACAACGGAAGTTGGTGTTACACTGAGGCCTTATGACATACCGTTTTTCACAAAAGGCCTGGGAATACTGGAGATACCCTTCATCACTAGTGACGCTCCTGCACGGCAGTCACTTTTGCTGCTCCTTTCTGGTGCTTTACGCATGCATCAGCATATGATTCTTTTTAACCTTGCCCTGAAGAAGCCCTCTTGAATGGCGAAACGTGTGGGCTGTATCCACAAGTACATAAAGGATTGTTTCAAATAAAGAGCTTGCATCGGAAACCAACAACACCTGAAAACGAACTCTTCATTCTGTGTCTTGAAACACTGTTGCTCTTTTGTGTTGCCTCTCATCAGCTTGTTGTTATAAAATGAGAAGTTGCCTAACATAGCTCGGTGTATGATGATCTAAGAGTTCTGCAGTGGCAACCCAGAATAGAAGAAGCAGAACATGATGGTCTGAAAATGATGTATGACTCTCTCTATTACGCATATAGAATCAATACTAAATAGCACAGTTTTAAACAAAGAACACAATAACAGACTCAGGCACATTTAGTTAAATTGGTTATTCTGTTAATACTCTAAAATCAATGCATAGAAGTATCAGTTTAAGCATTTCAGTCGAGAATCTTACAGCACGCAGAATGAAACCATACATTTGGTCAAAAATTCGAATCCAGACGAGGATGGTTCGAAAGGTTACAGATTCCTGTCATCATTAAAAGGCCAAGGATGGATTATTTACAGAATAAACTCACCGCAAATATAAATTACAGAATCCTCCCACCATCAAAAGCAGAGGATGGTTTTAAGATTCACATCAAATAGAAATTCCAGGTTCCAGTCACCATCAAGGGCAGAAGAATGGGCAGTTCTCTTAACTGCCTTCCAAAGGGTTTAAATAAAAGGGCAAAAGGATCAAGTTTAAAGTCCTCTAGGGGTGAGTCCATAACCTGTGCTAAAAGGAAAAGGCAAATCTCGTTGCTCATCAGAGAGTCAAAAAAAGTTCAGCAGACAAAGTCATTGGCAAAGGCAAAAACATGGAGCATAGAAAAATCTAGCTTGCTCGCCAAAGAAGAATTTACATCAATCTGCCAAAGGTAGCAGAATCAGCAAATTAATCCAAAAGCAAAAGTATGATTCTTTAAAGCATAAGTTTCTTTCCTTAGGGGAAAATTCGAGCATGTTCCGCAGTCAAAAAATGTGCTGCCATGCCCCTCCTTTGGAGGGGTCTCTCCTTTTATAAGCATTATGACGCTTCACATGGTCAGTCATTGCACCATAATGGTCAGATATCATGTGATTGGTCCTTCAGTCGTAAAGTACAGGATTCTGATACGCAGAAAATGAAGAAAAAAACTCCCACGCGACCTGTATTCCTTTTCTGTAGGCTCTGTAGAGCTCTATGCTCTGCCCATTACTAGAGTTGTCAGATCTTGCACACCATTATGCTGATGTTTTTCATTTTATTATATTTTTGAACGTATTCATAGTTTTTTAATTTTTCTGATTATACAAAAGTTAAAAGCGTATTTGTGAGACCACAAGAAATTCATTAGTAGAGATATTCAATTGTTACACATGGAAATACATCTGGTGATTGTTCTGATGTACTGTTAAATAATTGAAAACAATACATAAATGTTAAAATATTTCATATACCCCCTGAAGCGAACCACACAAACCATTCTGACCTCACACGTGACAGCACACTAACAAACTCTCATCTCGTACATGGCCTATCGAGCCACAATTACATACACCGGTGGTAGTCACGGAGAGAGCACTTCAAGAGATATCCGTGATCGTGTTGTAGACTGGGATTTTACAACAACCAGGCCAAGATTTTGATACTCGAGCAGGTTTTCGCATTCACGTCATGGGAAACAATTCCTCCTTCCGTCCTCATAGGTTAGTCGGCAAAGAAAAGGTTACATCATTGCAGACCATGAGGTCTGTATAAAGTTCAGGTTCTCACCAATTCACAATTCAGTGATCACTAGACAAATGTTGTCAGCTGTACTAAATGTGTCATATGCCGAACAGATAAAGCAACATTCCAGGACACATGAAAAGAATGTCCATTGAATTAGGCTATGCAATAATGCAGTTCAGCTTGGAAAAAGGCATTTAAACTACCATTTCATTAGCAGTTAAATATACTCTTAATTAGAATCAAACATAATGAATATATCAAGTTATTCATGTAAAGAAATAATAATTAAAGTGTCAATGTATTATCACATGAAAATGACTGAGGTTAACTATGGCCTATTACCACAAAGTTTCAATATTCATACATGTAAACTATTCTCAAAATTAATTTTGCTAAAATCGTTTTAGCTTTTATATAATCTTTATGATGTCTATTACTACTATTGAAATTATCTACTATGTAGCCAGTTCTCCTAACTTTTTTGCACCGCTTTCTTTTTATGATGCATTATAATGAAAGGCAATAGAAATGCTACGTCCCATAATTAGAATTGCATTATTTTGTCAGTAAAGGCATTATAAATCATTTATTTTATAAGTAACCTATTATAACTCCTTATTACTAAACATTGAAGTCTTTTTGTATTCGTCTTTTCTCTTTTTCTAAGTTTTTCAAGAATGCATTTATGGTGTTGTTTCTCATTTCTGTGTTGTTTTTCTCAATGTGTGCAAAGTGCACATTCAAGTTTCTGTGTCTAAATCAGTAATTATGTTATTTATAAATTTATTTGATTTTGGGCTCTTACAGCACAATGCTTTATGATAGTAAATGAAAGTCCATACCTCGATCATTGTACATAGTCCTAACATATTTATTCTATTTCATGATATTTTATAGTACAAACAAACCCCTAAGGGGTGGAGAGGTAGGGGGTGGGGTGTTAAAGTGATTTATATTGTGACATAAGAACATAGGATTTGACATGGTAGGAAAGTTATATATTTTTTTAAAGCAAAAAAATATAGTAATTAATATAACACAGCATTTATACATTTCTGTACATTCACAATAGGAGGTAGGTGAAGTGAGATGAAGAGGGACAGGGTAGAAGTGTCATTATCAAAAAGCACTGAAGAACAGTCTACCAACAAATCAGTACTTTTGCATGTGAATTTTATGTGCATTAGCGGTTGTGCTGCTCTTTTTTGATTTAAACTAAATCAAATAAAAGTAATTGTTCAGTCATTTAATTCATTCATTAATTCGTGTCATTATCAAAAAGCACAGAAGAATGGATAAAAGCGAAGGAGAAAAAAGTTGGTAATACTGGGTGAAGCAAACACAAGGAGATGATGGACGGAGTGCTGGAACTTTTCAAACACTCACCCCCAGTCACAGATCTGGGTTGAATCCATCATCATTCTTTAGCTCACTTTTCCACCCCTGTTCAGACACAGCTATATGCAAATCAGTCTTGACCCTGTGTCTCATGGGAACAGTCCACCCCGAACTGCCAAGCCATGTCTTCCCTGAACCGGAAACGAGCATCCTGGGACCGGTTTCAGGCACGACAGCCCTCTTCAGCCAGGCTAGCTTGAATCCAGTGGCAAAGTGAGCAAGGGACCCACATCTGGGCATACTCTGCCAACTTAGGGTGAACTAAGCAAACACAAGGAGATGATGGATGGAGCGCTGAAACTTTTCAGACACTCACCCCTAGCCACAGATCCATCATCGTTCTTTAGCTCACTTCGCCACCAAAAGCGTGGTGTAATGTTGAAGGGAAGCTTTATAGAGATATAGAAAGAAATGGCGTTGTTATGTCTGCAGGCACCATATATTCTCGCTTTCACCTCAGCAGTTTCCGCATGCTCACTGACATGAGATCGAATGTCAGGAGATTTAGTGCTTTGAGGGACCCAGAAAGCTATGGTAGGAAACTACTAGAAGGGGCTGCTGAACAGAGGCCGGGGGAGGAATTATGGGAAGAAATTTGGTAAAGAGATTATTACAGGATGACATGGAGACATTTGTTGATCCTGCAATGGTGATTAAATAAAGCCAATTATAATTCACACATAGGCAACATGGGTGTTTCATCGGGATAATGTAGTGCCAGAGAGCTATAACTGTTGCGCTGTGTCCTCTGCCTCTGGACTTTACTTCCGCTCATTAAAAACATTATATCCTCAATAGATGAAATGTTTAAACAATGTTTTAGACCTTCTACCAAGAGCCTTATCAGTTGTTATATGCTCTACCCTCCCCACAGGCAAAGATTCTCATATATATGCGTGGCTCCTACCCCACTAAATTTCGACTGGGCCTTGGGATGCTGTCCCTGAGGCCGAAATTGGTCTGGGGATTGGGGCCATGCGGCCCTTCCCCTTTGTGTAAGTAAAAAAAAAAAAAAGGATCCTAACTTTTTGGGCTTGGGGAATGCAAAGCAAGTGTGCTTCCTCTTGTATTCCATGTTGATAAACAATGTAAAATGCTTAATGGAGGTGACTGCATCCTTGATCTAGTGGAGCACATTCTGATCTGGGATAACTGTGACGAGGGATATCTTTCTTGTTGTTTCCAGGTGAGAGCAGAGCCCATGATTCTCCCTTTTAATTACCCTGAGTATGCAAATGTTCAAAATCCTCTCCCAGCACTGCCTGTTTTTCCACACCCTGTTTTCCTTAGTAGAATGCCAAGATTTTCCTGGCTTTTGCCACATTGATGGGCAGCTTAACAAAAGGCCCTTGAGCGCTTTTCCAGCCAATTCTGGTGACGCGTTATTGATGCAGAGAAATTCGAGAACATTTCCACCAAACAAAGAAACACTTACCTAATTTAGCTAAGGGGACTTGTGTAAGAAAGTGGCTCTGTATATACTGTTCCCAAATAGGTACAGTGTGCACAGAGTCCCCAGTCCCCAGAGGTTTGGCAGAGGCTAAAGTTAGATATAACCTTACTCTCTAAAGTGGTAGCTTGTTCGAGCAGTAAGGCAGTATCAGAGTACAGTGTAAAAGCATTTGTTGTACACACTCAGTCAGCAAATGGTCTCACACACTCAAGAACTGAACTCTAGGCCAATGGTTTTGTTTTAAATTATATGGTTGTTTTAGTTTAGAACCAACAATAGGTATCAAAATATACTTTCTCAGAATTAGATGCTTTAGTTAAATACTTTCAATAGGCAATAGACTTTTGAATGCAATAGTTACAGTTGTTGCAATAGGCAACACAATTCATACACAATTATAACATTGAGCTCAATGGGAATTTCTAAGTAAACGCAATTAATTACTTTTAGGATTACTTTTCTAAACACAGGACTGGATCCTAGATTCAGTCCTGGGACATTTCCTGGAAACACGTAAGTAAATACGTTTTGGTTACAGGTATGATTTTTAAGGAATATTATGGTATTTAAAAAGATGACACTTAGAAACTTTTTCACATAGAATCACCAATGTTATCCTATGGGATGAAATTCACTTAGCAGGTAAGTAGGGTTATCGTTACTTTTTCTTACTCAGTATTAGAATCTGGATCCAGCACTGTTACATCTCCTGTAAACAGTTGAAAGAAATCGTTTTTGTTACACAGGCGATTTTTAAGGAATATTTGTAAGTTTGAAAAATCGGCAAAAACCAGGCAATGTTATCCTATGGAGGAAAATCAAGTTATAGGTAAGTACCGTTGTAATTACTTTTCAGGGTCAGTGCTGGGCACCAAGATCCAGCACTGGGATCTCTCCTGATAACAGGTGAGTAATTTCGTTTTCGTTTTTCGGCTGATTTTAGGTGAATATTTTAAAGTTTCAAAACTCGACACTTAGAAGAATTTCCAATTGAAACCAGTCAATGTTAGCCTATGGAAGAAAAGTGAGTTATCGGCTTTTTGGTAAGTACTCGACTGGCATAGTTAAGGTTCTGGGCATAGACTCAGGGGTCTCCCAGGGTCAGGTAGGTACAGTCGTTAAACCCTCAGCGGCACTGGGGTAGCCAGGTGCAGAGAGAGTTAGGCCCAATGTTATCCTATGGCGGGCAGGAGGTCTTTGGTTGGTGGTTGCTGGCAAGCAGGCCACGTGGCTGTGGGAGCTGGGCTCCCGGTCACTTACTCAGGGCAAGTGGGGAAGTAGATTAGGATGGATGTTGCACTTCCAGGGGCACTCGGGCGGCTGGGTGCAGGGTGCTTTTGAGCCGTCGGGCGCTCAATGGTTTTCTGTGGAGAAGCTACAAGACGAACAAAGGCTGCAAGCTCGGGGCGAAGATTCTTCAGGTGCGAGCACCACTTTGAGAGGTAAGTTGGGAAGCTGTAGGTTAGGTAGGCACCCAGGAGCTGGGCACAGGGAGCCTCAGGGCGCCGGGTGCAGGGGTGTCCTTTCGCGTCAGGAAATCTTACCCTCAGCTGGTCGCGGTTGGGGAGTGTCTGGTGTTGAGGCTGCAGGCGTCGTCAGGAGCGTCGAGGAGGGTCCTTGGGTGCTGGATTTGGGGTCACAGTCGCCGGGGGGACGTCCTTGTGGTCTTTGTCCACTCCGGCACAGGCCAGGGTTGGCGGGTGCAGAGTGTGCTGGAGTCGCAGTTCCTGGCTGGTGCCAGGGTTCTGTTACTTGCTTTGAGCAGAACCACTGCTCGTGGGAGTCCCAGTCTTTTTAGAGTCACAAGGCAGCCAGGTCCTCCGGGGTTTTTGAGGTTGCTGTCCACTGGAGACGCCGGGTTTTAGCAGGAGCAGGTTCGAGGGTCGACAGGCCTGTAGGGCCGGGGCCAAATCAGTTGGTGTCTTCCTCTTGTTAGCAGCTGCAAGGCAGATCTTCTTTCTTGTTGTTCTTCCTGCTTGTTTTGGAATCGGGATCTGAGGAAGGAAGGTTCAGGGTGCCCATAAATACTAAATTTAGGGGCGTTACAGGTAGGTAAAGGGCAGGGACCAATGGGTCCCTTCCCTGGGGTGGGTACACCCCCAATCCTGCCACTCTCCAGTGGGAGGAGGCCGGAGCATAGTCCTGATTGGGCAGGGCTCCCCATCTTCAAGATGGCGAGAGCCCGGAGATGTGCTTCACCTCTCCTCCCCCACCGGAGGGGTGGGGTTGGCAGAGGCTGGCACACCCCCTTTCCTCCCTTGGGGTTTCCCGCCAGTCTTCCCGCCAGAGTGGGGGTCAGAACCGGCGGGGGCCAGTTGCTGAGTTCAGCAAATGACCTGGAGAAGCTCACAAAGGTGGCATGCCTTTGAAGCTTCCCAGCCCATCCTGGGGGAGGAGACCTAGCACCTCGCCCAGGATGTGCATTGTTGCAGGCCCAGGAGAGTGGATGGCTCTCTACCCAGGGGTTCAGCAACATGTCTGCTGTGTGGCAGCCTAGGCAGCCTCTCAGACAGGACGTGGATTGTAGGTTCGGTTCAGGGGGCAACTCCAAGTTGCCCTCTATCATGCATCTTACATTAAATCCCACACTGGCATAAGTGTGAGTTTAATGTGCTGAGAAGTTTGATGACAAACTTCTCAGCCTTCAGTGTAGCCATCATGGTGCTGTGGAGTTCGTGTTGATGACCTCCCAGCACCATATACTCTTATTGGCAGCACTGCACTTACAGTGCCCAGGAATGGACCTGGGTACTGTAGAGGCACAGGGCTCATGCACCTGTACCCACACTACTGGCATAGGGCACCCAGCTAGAGGGGTGACTGAGGTATGCCAGGGCAGGGTGGGTTGTGGGCATGGCACACAGGGATTTGTGCCATGTCGACTCTCTGTTTTGTTCTGCACCAAGACACTCAGCCTGCAAAGGCAGTGTGTGTGTGTGTCAGGGTACAGGGCCTCTAAGGGTGGCACAATAAGTGCTGCAGCCCTTAGGGGCCTTCTCTGGTCACAGGGCCGTGGGTGATTGGCAGGAGCCCAGGGCACACCAAGTCAAAGAGCATCAGTAGTCTGGCAACAAGAAAAGAAAAAGGGGGAGGGGGGGTTACTGCAACAAAAAAACACTTTCTCTCAACTTGCCTCTGTGTGGTGGAGATTCAACTCTTTTTAGTCTTGGCGTCTTCTCTTGCTGACTATTTACATTATCACAGATTTGTGAATGAGGGAGCGCGAGGAACAATCACATTGCAGAAATTACATGCACACCTCGTTGACCTTTACGCAGCTGTAGTGTAGAATATGCACAGACATTTACCCAACAAGATAGCACTTACTAATTAACCAAATGAAAGTACTCCAGTTGGGTAGACTGGGGGCTCTTCTTGGAAAAAACGATGTTCGATTCTGGCCCTGGTGCTGATTTCACAGCTCCCTGGTGTGACAGCTCCTGACTGAACTGGAGGGGGGCCCTCAATATAGTTTGCAGGGGGGCCCCTTCAAGTTTCTTTAAGCTAGTGTTACACACCTTCTCACTCACCCATACAACCACTTACACACCCACTGACCCATATAGCCACTCACACTAGCATTCACTCACCCATAAAGCCACTCACTCACTAATACAGCCACTCACACACCCACTCACTCACCCACACAGCCACTCACACTAGCACTTACTCACCTAAACCACTACTCACAGAGCCACTCACTTACCCATACAGCTACTTACACATCCATTCACTAATTAAATTAACCACGTACATACCCATTCACACATCCATACAAGCAGTCACACACCCACTCACTTATCTATACAACCAGTCACATAGACACTTACAGTAACTCATTTACCCATACAGACATTCAAACAGCCACTAACTTACCCATGCAGCCACTAATACACCCACTCACCCACCCACCCATAGAGCCACACAGTCACCAGAACAGCCACTCATGCACTCCCTCACCCATATATCCACAAAGGCAGCCACTCACTCACCCACAGAGCCACTCACACTCAGTCCCCAATACAGCCACAGTCACTCACACACCCATACAGCTACTTGCACAATCCCTTATTCACCTATACATTCACTCACCAACCCACTCACACACAAACAGCACACTCAGACACCCACTCCCACACTGATACAGAAAGTCACACAGCCACTCAGATGACATATATTAGAAAGAGTATAATTTATTAGCAGGAGAAAACAAATAGTAATTTAACTTATACACTAGTAAATGTATATCTCTACATTTATGAAATACTTACACTCACTGGATGATGTCATCAGTGATGTCATTTGAGATGGCTTCAGAGATGTCATCGGTGATGTCACTGACCAGGTCATGAGTGTTGCAATATGTGAGGTCATAAGCAGTGTATTGCGGGGGCATAAGTTATAGTTAGCTCAGGTAACCATAACTGCTGAATTTCAATGGTTTTGTATGAGTGAAATCTGAACCTAACTATAACATCCCTGTAACCTTTGGTGTGTATAAATATCTATATCTTTATCTATATCTATATATATTTAAATGCTTTCTACTTACCTGCCCAATATGTATGTTTATCACAATTTTTGTGGTAAAAGGCATCTGTGGTAAATAAATATTCGTGGGAAAAAAATTGTTGTAAAAGATTGTTGTTGTAAAGCCTTTTTTGTAAAGGCATCTCATTGTTTAGCCTTCGTTGTTAAGGCTGTTTCCCATTTGGATCTACCGCTAATGTTATCACCTCGATTTTAGTGTAATTAAAATAGAACCAGTTACTGTGCATGTATTGTTGGACATAATGAGGTCAATCCACTACCTGCTACTAAATCAGGGTCACTGGAGGTTCTAATTTTTAGCTATGTATCGTCTTTATACATTTGATAGCCAGTCACCTGGCTGTCCGAAATATTTGTAAATGGCATGATGTCGGTGTTGAAGATGATCAATGCCAGTGTAAACCCTTGCGTTACAACACTGGTAATGAGGAAGAAGTGAGATAAGAAGGATCACAATAGAATCTGGTGGGTGCAAGTCAGACACAAAGGACTAGAACCAGATGGCGTCTGTTTCATCTATTCAATGAGCTTTGTGAAGTTGCCTAGAATTGTGACCCATTGGATTGCAAGTCATGGAAAGATTGAAGAGGGTCAGGGTTCAAGCTTTTCCATGGTTCCTCTTTGTTAGAAGTCATTCCATGATCATTATGAGGGCTCCTGGACGTTGATGGAAGCTTACCTGAATATCTTTGAGAAACATATTATTCTTTTAATACACTGACAACCATCACCTTCGTTTCAAGGATCTGAGCCATACCTGTAAATTAATAGACTGGATGATATCTTGAGAGTGGCATCCTGTACTCGGGGAAGGCTCTTGGGGATCAAAAACTTTTAGAAAATACTGGGACACTAATATCACTGGAGTAAACATTCATTTGGAAGTGCAGTAGGTTTTGCATTGCCCAACCCTGGAATGTCCATTGATTCCCCTGTCCTAGGTTTTGCGGGGAGTGTTCACTTTGCTTGTACCTTAGCGCACAGCTTATAATGTCACTTGCATTGGTTCCGGTCTTCTCTGAGACTGAACTGTAATGCATTTCGAATGATTTACATTCGTGGTTTCGCACAATCATATCTTGGCGGTCCACAACATGCCAGGCATTGCCATCATTAAGCAGAGGCCAGCATTATGCTAATGTGGGCACCATCATTCTATGTATACCAGAATTGTATGTCATGAATGAACACCTTTATACATGGAGGTGGCATGAAAGCAGGTGTGGGTGCCCACAGCATGTCAAGATGGATCACAGTTCTGCAATGGATGCCTACAATATGGCAAGGATTGCCAGGTGTGCCATGGATGCCCATAATATCTCAGGAATAAGCATTGCTGTACCATGTAGCGTATTATGCCAAGTAGGAGCCCAGTGGTCCTAAATGAATTGACAAGGTGGCGGTGAAAGGCTGAGCCAACGTTGCAGGTTGGTGGGTTCATACCCTACTGGCTCTACAGGGATCTTTTAAGCAGTAGCATTAAAGGGGGCATCCGGTAAATAACGTCACAATACATCTCAAAACCCAAGATGACATTATAAAACAAAGCACCACTCTACAGTGTATATTGTTGGTGTTTTTGTGTGATTCAGACTCTGTAAAGAGAGCAATTTCTTTTCTCTACACTAGACGCCACTCTAACACTGTGCTAATCAGTATTGTATGGTGGTTCACGCTCCCACAACCTGCCCTATCTTTTCCTTTGCACGTGCTCCTCTTCCAGCATGTTCATAAGTGCCCTCTAACTCTATTACGCACACCCATTATAGCCCGCGACGCCCGGCTGTTTTGAGTGAGACATTCGTCCAAAGTGACCTGCTGTTGCAAGCTGTCTCGGGCCTGCACCGTGCACCTACAGCATGCCTTTTAATTCTCTGTCTGCTGCCCGAGTTCCAGCTTTTTGATTGCATTATCACACATCTGCAAGCAATTACGTGCTGAGAAATAAATGTAGCTGTAAGTGAGCTGTTGGAGCGCAGGGCACTTCGACGTCTCCCCGTGGAGCCGGGGTGCCACAGGCTGGGCGCCGACTTTTACAGGAGATATGAATATTGTGACTGCGGCTACCAAGTGCACTCGTAATTGCCGACAAAAGGCTGTGCTTTTCGCTTCTGTGGGAGAACATTAATTCCATTTGTCTTATGACTTTATTTCCGTGACAATCACGTGAATAAAAAAAATGATTATTGTGCGCTGTCTCTTGCACCTGTTATGCTTACATACTTAGCTCCTTTTATAACTGTTGTTTCCCTGAAGAAGCAATAGCTGAGCTCTATCTTTTGTGAATGCACCAGTTACCGCTTATATATATCATTTTAAATGTTGTCTTCCTTGGGTGAGGGAGGCAGAGATGCATCTAGCAAGAAAATCTATGCTTTTTTGTGTTTTTTCTTAAACCACCAGGAGGGCATTAGATGTTTCCCAGAACTGTGGCAGAGAGAGTAGGTTAGAGTGCAACATTTTGACACTAGAAATGTGTTGAATTTTGCTTTCCTTAAATCTCTTGCTATTTGGACCCACCCACTATTACAGAGCTGCTTAAAAATAATCTCTAATAATGGTATATTCATATTGAGGAAGTTAGATATCCAAAATATCTGCCTTTGGTCCAAAATTCTGAGGAAAACAAAAAAGTGATGGGTGGAATGGTTCAATTAGCAACGGCTACTGGTAATTTCTCGAGGCAGAACCTCAGTATGTTGTTACCTTTTTTGTCCACCATACCAACTCAGACGGAAACCAGCCATCTCAAACAGGAACCAGCCTTATTCAAATCAGCATTGGTCCTGCTCCAATAGAAACAGCCCAACCCTCACTGCCAGGCCAGGTCCACACTGAACGAGAACACAAACAACTAAACATGGTTTCGACCTATTTGGTCATCCACTGTAAGGTGCAGCTTGTGTCTTATAGCACAGTGAACAAGGGTTCCAATTCTGGGCACAAGTGTCACACTTGGGGCATAGGGTCAGTCTCACCTATAGTTCAATCAAGCAGTGCCCGATGGGCTGGTCTGACAGGTTAGTGTATTAAAACATACATTGCCTGCTGCAAGCTCAAATCCATGCAGTTTTCCACATCTTGCTAAACACTTATGCTGTGAGTCTTTGTAAGTTAAAAACGTTCCCAATTTGCAAACGTGGGCACATTTTTTAGCTATTAGATTCACTAGTAGGGGCTGTTTAGGTCTTGCCTGAGCCAGCGCATGTGTTGCACTGGCAAGACATTTAGTGAGTGGGCTTTAAAAAGCCGACCACAGCTTTTTGGGTGGCTTAGAGCGTGCGGTCACGCGCACAGTTACGAGCAGAGGCACCATCTGGCTTTCCTCTCTCATCATGGCTCATTAAGAGCGTCGCTCGCAGGCACCCTTACAGCCCGCAATCACTTTCACTTTTCTCTTTCTTTCACGACTGACAGGCCTGTCTCCTCCCCCCTCCTCTAGCTCTGATTGTTCATTCTCCCCCGGCTCGCGCACTCGTCCTTCCCTGTGACCCCGTCCATGAGTTTGCGCTGCTGCGTATCCCGGTGTCCTCTGTTAAACCTCCCCTCGCCTCCCACACATTTTCCTGCTATACCGTTTTTGTTTCCCAAAATGCAGGTTCAAAGCGGCAGCTCAAAGTGGACACTAATTAAAACCATTCCTGACATCAAAAGCCTCCCGAGAGCGAGGGGGTGAGCGTCTTCCCCCAAGGCTTCCTGGAAAGAAGCCTGTTGCCCAGTCCTGTTCGGCTCCCGGGGCCTGCACCCTCCTTGCTCCCCTCACTGAACCCTGCTTGATTTATGTCTCTCGCTGGCTGTAAATACTTCCTGTCCTGGTTTATTCCCGCTTGTCTGCCAGCTGCCATCTTCTTCAGGCAGGCATATAAAGGAGTTCTGCCAGCTCTCTCTTTAGAATCCCTCCTCTTCAACCCCCTCCAGCAGCTATACAAACATATAAACAATCCATAGCACTTTCGGCATGACAGCTCAGACACCTGCTGCAAAAGTAAATCCATGGAGTACATGAAATGACTGCCTCCCCTCCCTTCCGGGCGGTTTCTTACCTTCAAAGAAATCCACCTTCTCTGTCAGTGGTAAATGAAATGACACCCAAAATTACAATGCAAGGGCGTAACACAGGCCCCTACAGCCCCTGCTGGGCAGGGGGCCCCACCCATTTGGGGCCCCCCATTGAGTCCAAGACCAATGACTATCTGTTGGATATGGGAAACGCAGGGTCCTCTCATCACACCAAGACTGCAACCTCCACCATGTTTGAGATTGTCGCCTGAGGGCATAGGGCTACAAATATGGTCCTTATTGCTATGGAGTGAGACTTGACTGCCATCAGTGATTTGCATGCCTTCCACAATTTTTTCTGATGATTCTATTGCACCATATAGTAGTATGGTGTACATGTCCGTTCTATAGTAAAGTGACTGTGATGTTGGTTGACTTGTGAGAGTATGATTATGTCTGATAGAACAAGATGACGTTGCATTGCATGGACTATGGTATAAACTACTTCTAGACAGAAATGTCAAACAGGCATGTGATCTGTAGAGGGCTGCAAAAGCAAAGGACAAGAATTTCAGTGATTCTGTGGGTGGAATAAAGGCAAAAAAGAAACAACATTCATTTGAACAAGCATTGGCATAGCCAATAGGTCTCGCTTTTGGGACCTTATAAGTGTTTAGTTATCCAGCACAATATCCTTAGTGCAACAACATCAGCTGTTGCATGGCTAAACACTTATAAGGTCCCAAAAGCGAGACCTATTGGCTATGCCAATGCTTGTTTTATTGTGGTGCCAGGCAGCTGCAGCTCGTTGATAAGAGCGCCAGGGCTCCACCCCCTTTAATATTTCATCCAAATAGCTTTTTTTCTTTTATTAAATTGGAATATTTTGATTTGTTTAGATTAAAAACTTAGAAAGTCGATAGGCAAGCAGGGCAAAAGCACTCACTGCAATTCACGCTCCTGTCTTCTTACATGCTCTAATGCATGTAAAAAGACACTGCAGATTGCCTTCAATTAACATTTACGGGGATGATGATCTCACAGCCCTGAGGCCTGTGAGGTCATTAGCCTGGCACAGGCAGTGTGTACAACTCTGTGGACATCCCCCTCATATCAAAGAAGTAAACTTAGGCCTGGGCCCTGCAGTCTAAACCCCTGTAGCACCAGGGGCTAAGTGTCAATCAAACACTAGCACGACAATATCAGCCCACCATTTCACAGCACGTCACAAGATAGGGTGAGGTGAGAAAGACCCACTGACCCCTCCCACCATGACGAGTTGTGAAGGGGTCATATAGAGACTGCAGCAGGCTGGTCATTGCATATTGAATCCTTGGCAGCAGTTGATCTCCGCAAGGTTTTAATATATGCTGCATGCATGTGATTTACATTAAATACTTTGCCATAGCCACTGTCAAGCGAGAGAGAGAGAGAAGCGAGGTGTGGGGCAGGAGCACAAGATAACAGTGGTGGCTGGTATCAGGGCAGAGTGGCATTGGGGACAAAAATAAATAAATAAATAAAACCTCTTACCTGCCGCTCGAAGACTTGGTGCTCTTCTGCTGCTGCACCACACAGGCTCCCAGACTTCCCTCATGCATGAGAGCAGCGTCAGGATTGCCCTGGATGTGATCTCCCAGGGAGACTGGGAGCCTGTTCTTGCTCTCGCCAACCCGGCAATGCTGCTGGGCTGGAGACTGCTTCAGTGCGCATGTCGATGTGGCCGTCCTGAGACGGCCGGCCCAACCAGCATGCACACTGACATGGGGTGGGGGGGCGATGCTCCCCCGCCATAGTGGAGGAGCCGCTGCTGCAATGAACAGAAGTTAGTTGTATTTATTTATTTTAAATAGAAGCCAACAAATCCTACTTCACCACCTCAGACAGGAAGCAGCCATCTGCAAATTACCCTTTAGTCCTAAATGTGGCAGACAGACCAATCACGAGGAAAACAAAAAGGAACATATTTGGCATGCAATTAACCACCTCCAATGGCTGCCCATCAAATGTTGGTCAGTGTTCCAATGTGTTTGTTTGGTACACATTTTCCTTTAAAGCAGGCAGCTCACCTTCCCAGTGGATGACTGATCCATATTGGCCTTTTCTTGCTCCCTAAGAGCTGCATCCCAAGTGATAACTGTACCTCTGTCGGCATGTGCTCCTATTGGCCCTCCCATACAACTGTGGAATGACGTCCCTGCTGCTTTGTCTAATGAAAGACTGTCTCCAGTTCTTGAACATTTTCAAAGTCTTCCTCTTCTTACTCATCCCCTCATCTTTCCAAGTACTGATAACTACTACTGACTGACTAAGAGCCTGACAATCTCAGTTACTAATTATATCACTGAAACAGGACTTTATATGACCAGCTTGCGTGAATAAAAACTCATGTTGTTACTGCCCAAAATGCACTATGTGTAGTTATAGCTCCATGTATAAAAGTATTGGGATTATTCTCAGGCCCTAGAAGTTGGTGTCCAAGGAAGTTTACCTTGCAGAAAAGAGCCCATAGTTCTACCTTGTAACCCTGCACAACGAGAGGATCAGACCTGGGGAACTTTTTTTTTATCTCTGTGCACAGAAATTAAGCTGGACATAAAATAAGAAAAAACAAAATCAGAATCAAGGGGTGAAATACAGCGACAGGAGAGACTTTGAAGCTGAGGAACCATCAGTGTTAAGAAGCATAAATTGCAGGGGCCGAAGGCTTTCATTAGGTGGCCGCCTCTGGCTCTGTAGAATTTCAGGGTTGCTGCCTAGTTTTGATTCAATCTCATGCCCCTTTCTTCCATCTTATTCTATTCATGTAAGGCCTTTTTATCCCTGCTGTCTCCCCTTGTCAGTATTTCCGCTTTCTCTTCCTCCTTCTTTCTCCCTTTTCTGCCTGTCTCTTGCTTGCTCTGAGCCAAAATCTGATGATGAAAAATAAGACAGCTCTCCAAAATTGAATGCCGGTGCCCACTACCTATATCCACTGGCACTATTAAGCAGTGAAACTCTGCAACAGCTGTTGTTTATTGCTCATGAACACGCTGTGTACTAATTTTTGCTGAGTACAAGGCTATTGCAGGGTAGTTCTTGAGCCCCAGTGGAAGGATGCAGTGCCACCCTAGTAATTTAAATGGTTTAAGTAACTGTTCCCTGACTTATTTGCATGTACCACTGTGCGGAGGCCCAGTCACCATTCCCAGGATGCTTGTTTGAGGTCCAGGTAGGACCTGGCCTGGTAGTGTGGGCTGGACTGTTATCATGGAGAGCAGACTCAAGACAGATTTGCATATGGTTGGGTTCAAACTGGAATGGCATGGGGAGCAAAAAAACGATGGATTTAGGCCAAGATCTCTGTAATGGGATGAATGTGTGACATTGTTCAACATTCTGTCCATCAATTGTTGGTTGTGCATTGAGGCCCAGTCCCCATCACATCCAACACACTGCGAAACTACCATCATCTCTGCGCCATCCTGTGACCTCAGCAAGCAATGGTATTGTGCATACTTACCTTCCACCTAAGGAACAATCGCTTCTAAAATATCATCACAACACAGGGGCGTAACACGGGCTCCCGCAGCCCCCGTGGTTCGGGCGCCCCCAACCTCCAGGGGGCCACCTCAGCACCGCACTTCGGCTGGAGAGTTCCAGACTGAGTCCAGAGTCCCCTCCACGTACCCTGCAGGGGGGCCCCCTCAAGTTTTGTTACGCTGGGTCGGGTGGACCGCTACAGACAGGCCGTCGGTTCGCCCGACATCCAGGCTATCGGTCCAAACGCAGGTTTACAATACCAGCCGTTGGAGCGATAATAGCGGGAAGAAAGACCGCCGCCTCCGACAGGCTCAAGGAACCCATCAGGGCGGCGATCAGACCCTAATCCCTACAGTGGAGGTGGTGCTTGCGCAAACACCGCTGTAGAGATTAGGATGTTCCTTTCAGACTGCCTTTCCGTGACAGTCTCATCGCCGTGAAAAGGCAGACGTAAACAGACTTTGTTGGCCTCAAGCAGGGCCCCGTCCCCCATGTGCCACTGCTTTATATGAAGAATATCATCCCGTTGTGGAGATTCAATAGCTCCTGTATCCTTATTATGTGGATCAATTGACCTCTGTTTCTACAGGTCCTTCCAGAATGAACGACACCAAAACTCCAACCCAAGCAAGTATGCTGCTCAATAACAGAGCACGATTTATGTTAATCTTTTCTTCTTGCCGCCAAAAATGTGCGGGAGCGAAGGGGCTGTACAGTCTATCGCCTCCTCTGTCCTGCAGCACTCATTTAAAAGCTGGAAAGTGTACGGGATGTCCTCCTCTCTGCTATTGTGTGTCAGTGGCCAGGGGGGCACATGTGCCCCCACACATCCATGCACCACATGGTGCATGGATGACCACAAAATGCTTTTTTCTAGTGCGGCTTGTGCTGCAGACCTTTTCTTGGGCCGCAGTACAAGCTGCACTAGAAAAGAGCATTTTACGACTGCCTGCATGGCGATCGCATCCTAATGGGGCGGGTGGGACCGCCGACTCATTGTCGGACGGTTCCTGCCTGCGGCGATGATGGTCGGATCGTAACTAAGCCCATAGTTGTGAGGAGGCAGCGTTGCTCCAGAAATCAGCATTTTGCTTCTTCTCATCCTTCTGATGGCCTCTGTTTTGTACCTCTTCCTCTCGTAAATCAGTTCAGCTGTGGATCTGCTGATGGTTCTGTCAGGGGCCTCTCTACAGTCTCAAGGAGTTTGGCATGATGCTCGAGAGATCAGCTTGCAGGTGGCTTGATTAATGGACACGGTCTTCTTGTTAATGTGTAGCCAGTTATGCCCTGTGTATTCGGCTTGGTTTGATTTTAACAGGAAAGTAGGAGTCACTATCTATACTTTCTTATTGACAAGGATGGTTCTCCACTGATATTTCTAAGATGATTGCGTGATAGAGCCGAATACCTCTCTGTTTTCTGAATACTCATTGCTGGATAGATAGGAAGACACTGGCCTCAATCACTGGCACAAATGTGGAAGCTATGTTCCTCCTGTACTTCTACACTGGTGACAAAAATACTGCTTCTTTTCCTGAGTTAGCATGCAAGTCAAATTACTGAAAAGTTGCTTCCTGTGCAGAAGCTGTGCTTTCTAATGGTCATGTAATGCAGTTTCGCCTCTCTGTGATGTCTAGTCATCCCTCTTAAATGAAAACCCATCACCAAAGGCATGCATGTCCCAAGAGCTGCACCTCATAGAAGAGGTGTTAGATTTGGGGGTCTCTAGTTGGCACAGGTAGGTACTTGTGATAAATAGGGACCCTTGGCTCTAGTCAGGGTAAGGGGGTACACTCCTACAATAACCCCTGCTCACCCCCTTTTTAGCTTGGCACGAGCAGGCAGGCTTATCTCAGAGGCAGTGTGTAAAGCATTTGTGACCACATAAAGTAATCCAGTGACAACACTACAAATGGACACCACACAGGTTTTTTATAAAAAATAAGTATACTTTATATAGATTTACCACAAGACCATAAACGACAAAAATACACAATACTATTACTTTAAGATGGTAGTTTTTAGCTTATTTCAGTTCAGTTCTTAAGATGCGACACTTTGCGTCAATGTTACCTTACGATGCGTTTCGCTTCCACGTCAAGTAATGTCGCAGCAATGGAAATGCGGCAAAGTTCTGGTGCAAAGAAATAAAGACGTGAAGATCTTCCAGATGCGGCACACTTCTCCGGGGATGCGAGAAGTTCTCGGTTCGATGCGTGGAATGCAGCGGCGACACCCTTGTTCAGAATTGCGACGGCAACAGCTCCAACTGCGACACTCTTCTCCCACGATGCGTGAAGCTTCCACACGATGCGACAACTACAGCGGCGACATCCTTGTTCAGAAATGCGACGGCAGCAGCTCCAACGGAGGCGCGCTTCTCTGGGACGTGAGGCGCTTACTCCGATGCGGTGCAATGCGACAGTTCCAGCGGCGACACCCTTGTTCAGAAGTGCGACGACAGCGACACGCTTCTTCCTCGTTGCGAGACTCTTCTCTCGATGCGGTGCAGTGCGACAACTCCAGCGGCGACACCCTTGTTCAGAAGTGCGACGGCAGGCAGCAGCGACACGCTTCCTCTTCGTTGCGAGACGCTTCTCTCGATGCGGTGTAGTGCGACCATTCCAGCGGCGACACCCTTGTTCAGAAGTGCGACGGCAGCAGCAGTGACACGCTTCGGCTTCGTTGAGTCATGCTTCCAGCTCCTTGCAACACGCGGCCCCTCAGAAGGCCCCAAAACAGCAGCAGGCACTTCCAAAGAACTCTGAGGAGCTGGGGGTTGAAGTGCAGTGGTAAAGTGCCCAGAGTCATAAAACCAACAACAGGTCAGAAAAAATACAGGAGGAAGGCAAAAAGTTTAGGGATGACCCTGCAAAAAGGGCCAAGTCCAACAAGAGGCATGCAGAGGCATGCATGTCCCAAGGGCTGCACCTCATAGACAAGGCATGCATGTCCCAAGGGCTGCACCTCATAGACAAGGCATGCTTGTCTTAGGAGCTGCACATCATAGAAGAGGCATGCATGTCCCGAAAGCTGCATCTCATAGAAGAAGCATGCATGTCCCAAGAGCTGCACTTCATAGAAGAGGCATCTATGTCCCAAGAGCCGCACCTTATAGAAGAGGCATGCATGTTCCAAGAGCTGCACCTCATAGAAGAGACATGCATGTCCCAAGAGATGCACCTCATAGAAGAAGCATATAGAGGTATGCATGTCCCAGAGCCGCACCTCATAAAAGAGGCATGCATGTTCCAAGAGCTGTACATCATAGAAGTCATGCATGTCCCAAGAGCTGCACCTCTTAGAAGAGGCATGCATGTCCCAAGAGATGCACCTCAAAGAAGAGGCATGTAGAGGCATGCATGCATGTCTCAAGAGTTGATCACCTGTTTTTTTCATGGTTGGCGATGACGAACCTGACTGAAATGTCACCACTTTGACAGCCAATTAGCTGGCAAGTTCTATTCTTATGTGTTACTTTTTGCTATGAAGCCTATGCCTGAAGGTATCATACACACCTTTTTGAAGCCAGTGTTCTTCATCGCGGTAGTCATAAGTAGTAATGTTCTTTGGGACTGAAAGTCTAAATCCTTGTATTGTACAACTTAGGAGTTTGTGCTGAAGACCTCATTTAGCATATCCTCATTCGTGTTAAGTAAAAAC
The DNA here is from genome assembly GCF_964204655.1 of Triturus cristatus. Taxonomy (NCBI): domain Eukaryota; kingdom Metazoa; phylum Chordata; class Amphibia; order Caudata; family Salamandridae; genus Triturus; species Triturus cristatus. The sequence goes on along the minus strand of NC_140589.1, from coordinate 1,620,297,962 downwards.
AAAAAAAATCTATCCAGAATGTAAATCAGAAAAGGTTTGGAGACTTGGAGTCCAGCTGGTGGAGAACAAAACAGCCAGAAATCAGAGATGACATGTAATGGAAAATAAAGAAACATAACAAAGAGCATATACTTAAATGAATATTAACAAAGTGCTGTAATTATGTTACAACAGTGATGTCAGTATGACAGCAGGTTATAACTACGTAAGAAAGTATATACATCCTTGGTGATGCGAGGGAACATATGCATAAGGACATGAAGTGGAAAAATAGGAATAACTGAAAAACATGGTGCTAAATATACCCCATAGACTCCTTACCCACACTGCATGAGAGCCTGCGTGCTTGATGCGAGTGGGTGGGTTTGATTCAGATGAAACGCTAGGGAGCTGAACTTAAGAGGCTGTCGGTAACACAACATCAGTCAAACCCTGGAGGACAGGAAGAGCTGATAAAATTAGACCTGCAAATGAATTCAAGCGAGGATGTGACTATTGTGGTTATGATCAATATAGGGAAGTCATGGTTTAATGAAAGGATTGTAAGCAGGGTAGGTATAAGAACAGAATGTGCTTCAAACTGAAGATGATTGATCATTATACAGTTTTGTGCATGTCTTATAATAGCACTGTGGCTTCATTGCAGAAGGAAGTGTAGCAGACCGTGCTTGCTTTAAGCTTTCAAGGGCAATTGGGTTTCTGTGCTCACCTAAAGATTAAGGAAAGATATTTACACTGGGTCACTGGCCAGAGTTGCATAATATGAGATGGCATTTACCCTGAAAATGCTAATGTGGAATTGTCTAACATGGGCAGAATTCGCTTGGTTTCCTAAAATATTGAACATTCAATCAATCAATCAGGGTTGGTAAAGTGCAGCTACTCAATCACGAGGGTCTCAAGGTGCTGGGGGTTGTGGGGGGGGGCTTCTTCGAGTGCTGGGGTCATCTGAAAAGCCAGGTCTTGAGGTTTCAAGGGGGGGCATGTAGATGTTGAAGAGGGTAAGGCTGGGGAAGGATCCCTGAGGCACCTCACATCGGGTCTCCGTTGGTTCCGAGAGGTAGAGCGGGAGTCTGACTTGCTGCGTTCTGCTTGTTAGAAATGAGTATATCCAGTTAAGGGCCTTTCTTTGGATTCTGGTGGCTTGTGTGTGGTGGGAGACAGTGTTGAAGGCAGCTGAGAGGTTCAGGCATATGAGGGCTGCATTTTGACCATGATTGAGGAGAGAGCGGATGCTGGTGGTGTCAAGTAGAGCGGTCTTGGTGCTGTGGGTGCTACAGAATCCGGACTGGAAGATGTCCATGATGTTGTTGGCTTAGATTAAATTTGCTAGCTGGGTGTTGATCGCCTTTTCAATAACCTTGGCTGTGAATGGAAGCAGGGAGATGGGCCTTAAGTTCTTGAGGGTCGGGATTGTGGAGGGTTTCTTCAGGCGTGTTTCCAGTCATTGGGTAATGTGGCAGTTTCGAGAGAGCACTTGATAGTTCAGCGTAGTTCAGGTGCGATGGCAGCTCTTTGTAAGATGTGTGGTGGGTATGGGTCATAGGATGCTCCGGAGTGGATGCTCTTCATGGTCTTTAAGGTGTCTTCTGTCATGAATGGTGTTCAAGTGAGCAGGGTCTGTTGGGTGGTGTCGCGGGGGGGGGATGGGTGGAGCTGGAGTGGAAGTCTTGGTTGTCAAAGTTGTTGTAGATCATCTTAATCTTGAGGTGACATTAGTCTTAGCAGAGTGAAAGAATGGGCCTTTAGTCTAACACAGATGTTTTGAAATCACAGTATGAGTACTCACACCCCACACCCATCCACCCCTTACTAATTGGACAACTGGATTCATGTTTGTCTTTGTTTATCATCATGGATTATATTTAAGATAATATTCCAGTATTTAATGTAAAATAATGCTGTATTATTACATAGAATCTGAGAAGTATTCCTTGCAATGAAATCAGGTAGCTTTGGCAGTATGGTTTACGTAGCATGGCTAAACTCGGTGGGAATGTGAGCATGTTGCAGTGTCACATCTAACAATATTGTAGTCAAAAGCTGCAATTAACTGTAATATCTAAGCCAAATATATATTAAAGATAAATCTATAAAAGAGTTGTTCAGGAATAGCTATCAAAATCAAATATGTATCAGAGACTAAAGATTCATTAATCACATAAAAAATTGTTCTTAGATTAAAGCTTGGAAAGAGTTCAACAAAAAAAGGAGACAGAGCTAGTGCCGCAAATGACAGAGTTGCTGAAAATAGTATTTGAACTCGGGTTCAGTAGTTATATCTTGTGAGCTCTACTCGACCCAGCCATGGAAGAACCTGTGGTAAAGCACATTAGAAGCTCAAGTGAGGCGTCTTGTCAAATCAGTCGAAGAGTCTGTTGATGACATCAAATTGCTATGAAATACAGAGATTCAAGGGAAGACAAATTAGGATGGCTGAGTCAAACCTGCATCTGTAGCCATCAAGCCATGTTTTAAGACACGGGTATGTGGGTCGGTCGTTCTCCTCTTTCAGATGGTGGTCTGACTCCTTAATAAACAGTTGCAGGCATCTCCTGACAATACATAGGCAGCTAAGCTCTCTCCAACACCAAGACGTCCAAGGACAGCTGGACCTCAGTATCAATCGAGTCCAAAAGTCTTTCATGCAGTACTTAATTTGTAAAGGAATAAGTGCCGGGGCACTATGATTTGCTCAGATCACTCAGACTGATGCGGTCTACTTCCAGATGTGCCTAACACTAAGGCTGCGTAGTCCTGATTCCACCTCATGCAATATTCATCCATCATCAGACACTCCCTGCCCCTTTATCTCTTCTTGCAGGTTTTATTTTCTATCTCGGTTTTCTCTTTGTCATTATTTTTCCATCTTTTGTTTTCTCCTCTTTCTGCCTTTGTTCACCTATGCTCTGGGTCAGTCTGATGAGGAAAATAAGTGCTGGTCTCCAATTGTGAGTGAGTGCCAGTGTACCCAATCTGCAACCATCAGCTCACATTAAGCACTGCTTTCATGCAGTGACTACCTCACGTGTCACAGTGCTTTCAGCACTGCTGGATTTGTATGCTTCTGAGAGTCCATAGAAATGGATTTTGTCAGGTACAACCCACAGAGCCAGCGCAACTTCTTCGTTCTATATTAATGTGCTTGGCTGGTGCTTATGTGTTTTGTTCCTGGCAGGGATATTTAATTTGTTCAAATGTGTCATTGGTAGAGAGATCTAACCCCTCCCTAAATTCCCACACCAGACCATACCCCCTCTGACTTCAGACTAATTTATTCCCTGGCTTGGGAGAGAGTATTGTGTCAAACTCAGAGGTCTGTGTGCAGAGCAAAATTAAACATGACGAAGACGGAGTGGGGTGAATTCCAGGCGTAAGGTCTCCCAGTGTTTGTCTAACCTGGACACCCGAAGTTCCTTGTCAAGAGCAGCCTCATCCATATTGTTTTCTGTCATATGAAGGGCTGGTCTCAGTTTGTAGCATGAATGGAAAAGGCAGGGACTTTATAATGCAGTATGTATGATAAACAACACATTACTGAGCCATTCCCTCTTACTATCAAATGTAACTAATTTTAATGGGTTTTCCAGGAAGAGGCTCATTGTTCCACTTGCACCATTTGCATTTTATATTTATGCTCCCTCTGACAAACGTAAATGTGAAAGGCGTAGAGTTTTTAATAGTGGTTGCACATGGTTACTTTTCATCTCTTTTTTTCTTTAGCGCAAAAGTTTTTCCCCATGTGGAAACACCTTTTCCTATGCCTCAAACCTTTTTGGGGGGATCCCTTTCCCATTTAGACCTTGAATAGAGATTTGCTGCTGTCATTGACAGGAATAAATGTTTGATCGTGTTTAGGTGTCAATCAGGGGTGGCTCCTCCACTACGGCGGAGGATCGTCGCCCCACTGCTTTCTTGCAGTGCAAGAAGCAGAAACATAACATGGTTATAACTACCATATTATGTTTCTGCTTCTCGCACTGCAAGAAAGCGGAACAGAAGGGTATGGTTGCGAGCGGGCGGGCGGGGCTGCTCTGCGAGCTGGGCTGGGTAGGAGTGGTGTGCCCACTCCTGAGCCCGCATGACTGGTTTGGTCGGCCCTCTGGGGCTGCCAGAACCAGTCATGCACACTCTGCCCTTTCTCCATGCAGGCTGCAATGCAGCCTACAAGGAGAAAATGGCCTCCCTGTAAGCCCCTGGCTGGGCGGCATCCCCACCAATCACAATGCTGCCATTGCGGTGTTGTGATTGGGTTGTGGGGGGGATGGAGGCTGCCTGCTTCCTGTTCCTGGCAGGAGAGCAGGAGCACAGGAGAAGGCGCCGTGCAGGACTGGTGCAGAGAAAACGCTGAACCAGGCCGGCGGACAGGTAAATGTTTTTATTTATTTGTAAATTAAATCCCCATCCTCCCCACATGACCCCATCCCCCCACCCGTGATTAATGCCTGCCCCGACTGGTGTTAAAGTATGTGAATAACCACCTATTCATGGTTTTATTTGAGTGTTCATCTTATTTTGATTGCATTCTAACTCTGAAACACCTACTCCCAACATGGAAGCAACCTTAATCCCATTTAATCCAGTTTGTCCGACTAATACAAAAACGACTTGGTCTGCAGTATCAAATAAACAATAATTGTAACTTCAATTCAAATAATGAGTTCATTCCAGATCACAGCTAGGGCTCGTCACCGGCTGTCTTGAAAAACATAACAGAAGGTTTTTCAGTAATTTTGAAAATGCTTGCTGTTCTAACAGATTAATCTTTTTAAGAACCATCATAAATTGATTTTAGTTGCTCTAATGCACTTCAGATTTTACCTCAGGTAAAAACTCTGCATTCGTCACTAATCATTGAGTTTCAACTTCATCTTTAACAAATTTGCAGGGTTCTAATCTGCTTCCACAAGTCTCCCCTTAGTTACTAGTTTCACTTTCCGATTCCATAACACCTAGGTGTCGTTATGACTCTGCCTCATTGCAAATAGATGTTTGTCCACCTTATCATTCTCAAGGCAGCAATGACATTTTAAATAGGAAAAATATTTTAATATTACTGCACAAATTTGAGAACTTTTCTAATTGAAGTCAGTGGACCTTCAAACTGTTTATTACTGACCCAGGGGCTGGGAAAGAGTTCACATGAACAAGTTGGTCATAAGCGCTATTGATGTATCACATTTGAGACAAACAAGAAGCCCTTGTTCTTTGACTTTTACATATGATACAAGTCGAATAATACCCCACAAAATAATGGGATTTAAAAAATAGAAATCAAAATTCAGTTGTAAAAAATGTCAGATTTTAAGCACAATTGTAATGGTCATAAATGAATTAAAAAACCTGAAAATCAGTCTATCTAATCCATCTTTGGTGTTTAGAAATATTACTTTGGAGGATAGTGAGTATCCTAGGCAATGAAGAAACAGTGATCAGCCCTTAATTATTTTGGGTTGTCTTGAACCCAAAAAAGGAAGCAGTATTGTTGATAAGCCATTGAATTTCAATGCACGTCTTATAAATATCTGTTCTTGGAATATTGCTTGTCTCAATCAACACCTAAAAACCAGTGGCATGAACGTGCTCAAATTTTTCACTTCTAAGCACATTGTCTTCAGGAACCGTGGAGAACTGACACTTATTTTTTATCTAACGTCAAGGTTTTTAAAGTTAAATCAATAAAAAATAGAATAGGTAGGCCCAGCAGAGGGCTGATTACCCTTGCCAATCTTAATCTAAAAACAAAAAGAACATTTCTTTTATTTAAATCTTTTGTACTTACTGTGCCTGTTAAGTTTCAAGACAAATCAAACATTTTGATAATTAATGTTTATTTTCCTCCTCAAATATCAAAGATTACAATTGTTTTTCCTCTTATCTACACTTTTTTGAAGATCAAATGGATAATGTTAATCACACAACAATATTTATTATGGGTGATTTTAATTTTAACCTTTTATTTGTAGATCCTTCCTATAAAACAGAGGATTCAGAAGATAGGTACTTTGACACTTCCTATGTTAAATTACAATGTTTCTAAACAGAAACTCATAGATAAATATATCAGCACTTCTTTGAGATGCTTGGCTTTCGGACATTAAATGGGAGATCTCCAACTCCATACATTCCACTCAGCTGGCAATAAATGTACAATAGATTATTCATATATTCACATTTTGATTTTAATAGGAACATTGTCAACAATGTCAAATGGGAATAGGAGGGAAATATTCATTATCCACAATAAATAACTCCCAATTGGTCTCATAAAGAGCGCTGTACTGTCAAACAGCTGGATCATTTGTACATTAAACAGAGAGCACCAATAACAATCAAGTGGAATTGTAAATTACTAAACAAATTAGAACTTTGGAAGTCCCCTTTTATTAAAAACCCTTATGTCCAATATCTTCAAGGCTAGCTATAACTTAAATGGAAAATAAAGTGAGGCTCTAGTTACCACAATGTTACATTTTCTCTCAAAAGGATTGACTAGACCGAACAAAATTTTATGTCTCAAAATAAGTTAATAATAAGATCTCAAGCCAAGAAATACGACAAATTGAAAAAATAGTTATGGTCAGCGTTAAGAGAAATACAATTTACTGCCAAACAGCTGGATCATTTGTACATTAAACAGAGAGCACCAATAACAATCAAGTGGAATTGTAAATTACTAAACAAATGAGAACTTTGGAAGTCCCCTTTTATTAAAAACCCTTATGTCCAATATCTTCAAGGCTAGCTATAACTTAAATGGAAAATAAAGTGAGGCTCTAGTTACCACAATGTTACATTTTCTCTCAAAAGGATTGACTAGACCGAACAAAAGTTTATGTCTCAAAATAAGTTAATAATAAGATCTCAAGCCAAGAAATACGACAAATTGAAAAAATAGTTATGGTCAGCGTTAAGAGAAATACAATTTAAACATCAACAACAATTATGAGCTCCTCGCTTAGCCCGACACTGTTCAATATATATATGTCCCCCCTAGCTGCCATCGTAGCCCCCTCAGGAATCCGCATAGTGACCTATGCGGATGACACACAACTAGTGGTCGCCCTTAATCTCCTGGATCCCAATGCTAATAGGCTCCATTCTTGCTTAGAAGAGATTTCAAAATGGATGGACCTATCCCAGCTCAAACTAAACGGGGGAAAAACTGAGATTATGGTATTGGGTAACCCACACTGCTTCCAGTCCCACCTTATGTGGCCTCCCATCATGGGCCCTCCTCCCTCCACCAAAACCGAGATCAAGAGTCTGGGTATTGTGGAATTTATACATTTGTAAATTTAGAGAACAGGTGGGTTTGTGGGCATTCCTCTGAGATTATATCTACAAAGTATGTGAATATCTACAATTGTATTTTGTATTCACATACTCCTTGCAATTAGCTTCTGTGCCGCAAAACACCCAAAAACTACTTCTGCCGAGGGTTTGAATCATTTCACTTACAGTTTGCGAAAGAGAGGTAACATACCCAAAATCCATAAGAGTGTAGAAGAAGCGGTTTGCCAAGGGAAGAATATTTTCATATTGAGGGGAAAAAATAGTTACATGTAAAAATTCACATTTACATCAAATTTCCCTGTGCTGATATTTTTATTGTTAGAAATTGAGCATGTGTAAGAGTGAGTAGTCCTTGAATACTTAGGCTCACATCGCTTTACAGAAATACTCGTGGAGTCAATTTGCTAATTTTCTCCAAGCACAGCAGTTATACTTAATGACTAGGGCTCCAGGTTTTATAGTATTTATTTTTTCAACATTTCCATCTGTATATAACCATATTTATTTTTTGCTGATATTTGTGTTTTTTGCCCATTTTTATTTTGTGTTTTCTGTACAACTGAAGCTGCAATGGGTATTTTTTTCACATTCATCTGACTGATAAATGTATAATCGCATTTCATTGCCCAAACGGTAGCATCAGTACACAGTGCAATAGTGGTATCTGGAAACAATGTAATTGTGGAATAGTATAAATAACCGTAGATCTACACTTAAGTAAGCTTAATTCGGAAATCAGTTGTGGTTTTCCATCTCCCCTACCTCTCAATCTGTACACGTACTGACCTGGCACTCGTGATTGACAGTAGAAAAAATTATCCAAAGAAGACGTATTTTCCATATTTTTCTGTATTTAAAAGTAAATACAGACAGGAAATTAATAGTTTTTCGCCTGTATTTATCTGTAAAAATCTGTAAAAACGGAAAACCTGGAGCCCTATTAATGACCAATTTTCTGACTTTTTTTCTCTACATTTGTGAATCGGTCTCTATTGTGATTTGCCCAGAATTACACAATTTCAGACAAGTGCTAAGACTGGGACTAGAACCCAGGCCTCCAACTTTCAAGGTCAGCAATGTAGTCAGTAGAGCACATCATAACACTGAGATTCATGTGCCGGAATATCCAGTCCATGCTATCATGATTCATCATATCAGCATTATGTGGTATTGTGCGTAAGTATTTCAATTTATTGCATACTGAGTCCTGGGCCACCCCAAAGTCTATTTGTTCAAAGGTTACTGGCCCCAACAGTGGACCTTGTACATCCATAGAAGCGCACACTCACAAACAATACAGAATTGCCTACATTAAAGTGGAATGTACCAATCATTAACAGTGTTTCTGTTCACCTCATCCTCCACCTGCATAGGTGCAGGGGGACTTCTAATTCCCTTGATGTAGAGAGGAAAATACACTCAGGTTCTTCGTGCGGATCGCTGTCTGAAAAAGTCTGTCGGAGGAAATATAAGGCACATTACTATCTGAAGCTCTGCTCTATCTCAGACGACCATCTGTATTCTCAATGCAAATACGAAAAAATTTACAACTTGTACCCCATATTCAAAGATGCAACTATGCAGTGCACAGATGTATTTGTATTTTGTTTGCAACCACTGTTTTTTCCAAATTTATATGCTCTGACATATAAATTGTGGACTAGTTTGCTATCACCATGGTTTGGTTTCAAAATCGAACTTCTTGTTGTTCGCTGTTGCTTCACAATCTGAAGCACGCTTATGTCAACAAAGACATGGTCTGATCTATTGAAATCCACAAATAAATAAATAATTCCCCAGTACATTGTTTTTTTGAGAGTTAGCATCAGTGTTTCTAGGTGGAAGGATGGCTGTGCAGATTTTGAGAATACCCACAAGCCTATATTTTGAAAGATGGTCCATGTATTTTGCATGAATACCTCGGCCCTTCCCAACCGTTTCCTTAGTAACAGTGGTGCTAAATTCCCCCCATGATGCCAGATTCTCTGTCATCATAAATGCACTTTAAGATCTTACAGTGCCATTTCTTGTCATTTTGTGAATCCGGATGTGGAATTTGTGGTAAATCATCCCCCTGCTGTTTTGCACTCTGGCATGTCTAGTAGAACTAATTTTATTTAAAAAGGGGGGTGGGGAAGCTACGAGCTGATGCTTCTGAAACAACATTTTCCTTCTTTGCATTGATACAAATCACATGCATAAAATATGCATCTTCACCTAGTGATAACACCAAAGGCAAAGACATGGCCTGCCGTGGTGAGCGTCTAAATGGAGAACTGAATATTTCAGTGCTTTTTGATGTCCTGCAAGAAGAGCAGTCTGTTCTTTTTGTCTGCAGCTGCTCTCTTAATAAAAGCGTGCAGTGCCAGGTCCTCTTTGATGTCCCAGCGGAGAACCTCGCATGTTTTATTGAACACTTTAGAGTACTTCACCCTTGGTGTTAACAATAGATTGAATGCTTTTGATGTCTGCGGTGAGTTTTGATTTCAATTTGTGTTTGAGTTTCAGGGCTTTTGCTTCCCTTTAGGCCCCAGTTTGCTCTTTAGTAACACTGGTCTGATAAATTACACATTTCGAGACCTGATGGAAAGATCTGAGCCATCATTCCCATCGTCGTTATCATGTGGCATTTATTTTTTGTATTTTGGGGGTTAATGAAAAAGTGGGGCATTGGACAGCTGCACTTGGCCAAAGGCTGTGTTCAGTTGACCCAGAATTGCAACATTCTATGCCATCTCTGCACAGGTCAAGGCTGTTCACAGCAAGAGAGGTATTAAAGGGTAGCAGGGCTGTGAGTGACCAAACCCCAAACCTTGCATTCTAGTCCCGCTATCAGTGACTGAAAGCCGTACAGTGAGCTAGTTCGGTGTGCTTCTGATTGTTTGTTGCCATATTTCTTGTCTCGCGCTTCCTTTCGAACATCCGCGGTGCATAGTGCTGGACTATGTTAATTTCCTTGAGGATGCGGAGGCGGAGTGTGATCTTCAACCGTTGTTTGCTCTCTCGTATTGTATTCACATGCATAGTATCTGAAGGCCATATGCAGCTACATAGAAACATTACATCGCAAACAGGCTGCACATGGCAAAGGCTGTGCTCACCAGCTTCTGGAGGAAAGGATGCTGGGTGCAGGTGTGGCCAGCGGCCATAACTTCTATAATTCCCCGCTGCACAGGGCTGAGGGTCTTCACAGGAAGCCGTGTGCACTCCTGATTTTGGGAGCGTCATATCTGTGGTTTCGCCCCATCCACCCAGGATCAACTTCACACAGCCGTGGGTTGTCGTCATTACTTCGTAGAGTGTGGTCTACAACCATTTGTTGCGCTCTCCTAAAGCCACGCATGCTTCATCGGAAGTTATCCTTGTTCATGCATTGATGTTATCAGAGATTAATGATGGCAAAGGAAAAATCATCTTTACTTTGGAAATTTCATAATAATACAGAAAAAAGATACAGTAAAAAAGAGTCTGAATATCACATTCTAAATGCATCTTTAAAATAGGTTCATAATATCAGAATTAAAAGATGCAACTTTCAATATATAGAATATGTATAATGGGCTTTGTATAGAATAAGCTTGGATCAATAACGAATAGGTCATTAAAATGCCTAAAGAGATAAGTATGCACTTCCTGGCAAATGCTTTACATATCCAGAATATGTACAATATATCACAGTAGACATCTCCTACCTTGTCAATCTAAAAATAAATTAGTGCAAATATTCTGGACCTTAGGTGCCTGGGCAAGAACAAATATGTTTTTAACAAGTTTTTTTTCATTTTGTGTTACAAAACAAGGCAAGGGAAAAAGAACACAAGATATACAGTCATCACACGCTTACCAATATAATTGCCACATTTTGCCATAGGAAATCCCTCATAACCACCTCATGTTTATTTAATCTGGTAATGCAGCTGATGATGAATGATCTGAGTCTGAAGACCGCTCATGAAGGCCTGATTTGCGTCCAAGTTCAGGGACCGTTCCTGGGTCGTGGTTATCGACCCGTTCACGTTTCATGAATGTCTTAAAGGGTAGTCATACGGCCACAAACTTCTCCATTTTGCCGTGGATGATCGCGGTTAACCAATCAATGGTGTAGATGTACCACACCTCTCCCCACCAAACATGAAGTGGGGGAGCCATGTGTTGTTTCCAGAATTAGGCTAACACCAGTCGAGCAGCTACCAGGAGATGACTGATAAGTTTGCCCTTGATCGTGGTTAATGGGTACTCACTGTGTTCCCCTACATCACCAAGTAGTTTCATGGGTGTTTGCATTGGTAGGGTGACCCCCAGAATCAATTACCAGCCCCGTTGGGGAGTTGCATTAGTCCATAACTTTCTCGTTGGCCCCGGTGAAACTCCTTATGGAGGTCCTCTTGAGATTTCATTATCACAGAACAGTTCACCCAGGGTCAGTGGATACCAATTATTCCAGAGTTTAAAGTGTGGCTTGTGATGCCTTAAGGGAAAGCAGGGTAATTACTTATCGGTGACTTGAGGAAGGGGAATGTAGTGGTGCCCGTTTTGCCTGTGAATTGAAGCCTTGTTCAGTAGAATCTGAATAGCAATAAACATTTGAGATCTCCCTCTATAAGCCCGGCTTGGCAACCAGAGAAGGTCACGTAGGGGGATTGGAGAATGTTGTTGTTCCACCTACACCCAACCTTTGTTATCTGGATTTTAATTCTAGTCTAGGGGCGGGCAGATTTGAGCCACCTTGGAGTTATGACTACACATTCGTGAAACCCAAACCCCCTTTGGTTGTGCGTTGGTAAAGGGTGGCTCTAGAGACCCCAGCGATTGGTTTAACCAAACAAACGAGAGCAGTCATTCTTGGAGTTGTGCAATAGTTGCGTGTGAAAAGCATAGGGGGAGTGTCTGTGCACTGTACAATAGCCACGGTAAGAAGCTAATCTTTACCGTTGTCATTCGGCCAAACCAGGAGATTTTTAGTCTGCCCCATCTATACATGTCAGTGTATAGCCCTCTTAGCATTTGAGGGATATTATGCTGGTAGAAGTGTGCTGTAGAGTGGGGAAAGTAGACACCCAGATATTTAATAGGACCTAGGGTCTCAGCAAAGTCATTGTGTTCTAGGGCAGTGTGTGAGATATTGAGATCAGCTGAAACCCTCATGCCACATGATTTAGAATAATTTCCCATGAAGCCCACCTCTTGCTCTAAGCTATATAATTCTTATTTCAGGCCTGGAAGGGATGACTACAGGTTCATCAAGAAGCAGAGTGCATCGTTGGCATATAGGGCCAATTTATGGGAACAAGTATTTTGAAATTGCAAAAATTGCAAACAAACAGATGTCACATTTACATATCTTGAAAGCTGTCTCTTACTTCCTTATCCAACATCAACCATATGGAAAAATATTCTCTCCATGCCTTATAATAAGGAAAACAAAAATTCCCTTTGCTTTCTAGAGTGAGAGGGCAGAACAGGCACTAGCCAGCTACCTTCGAGTATTGTTGCAAAACCCATGATCTTGATGTTTATTTTGGGTCAGCTAACTCTAATATCCCTCAGTGGAAATGTAAAACCAGTCTCTTAGCATGTTACATGTAGCATGTTGAGGTTCCACACGATCTAAATAGTGCTCGTAAATAGTATTTTGAGCTGTTGGCCGACTCAAGTTTGTGCCTCTTAAAATGATGTGCTCCCTCCACAATTTATATGTCAATTTTAAAATATTCACTGTTTTTTATCAATAGTCATCAAGATTAGTCCAGCACTTACCCAATCCCCAACAGCCACAAGTAGCTACAAACCAATCTAAGCTTCTTTTATCGTCTCAATTCCCTTTATCAATAGAACATTTTAATGCCGCTCTATAACTTTCAAGGTTCGCATTCCTCCATGAATGATCGAATATAGTAAGGACTTGAGACAGATGACCGTTTCATTTGGTGTTAACCCCGAATTAAATTGGATTGGCACATTAGGTATACTCTGGGGGAGTCCCATTAGTGCTAAGAATAAATCTATTCTCGGTAATAGATAACATACAGGTATTGTGTACCCCCAAATGTATCCATCATAGGTGGATGCCATAAGGACTTGACCTTTGAATACTAACATAGCTGATGACATGGCTAGATCCCCTAGCTTTTTGCAAAAAGAACCACTGGGCCTGACTTTTGGAAAAAGATGCATTGCTCTTGAGCACCTGATTGCCCCACTTCCAATTATGGCTGAATCTTATAACAATGTAATCAATGTACAGCATCCATTTGAAATGTGTGGTAAGACATGGCATAAATCTTTTATGAAATGTGAAAGTTGAAGGCACCAAAGACACATGAGCTATTGATGTTAAATTCTAGAGCTCTATTAGTTTGTCGAACAGCATTGGCTGAGCTTGACAACATCGGTCTTGTTGTTGACAAGGGGAAGGATGAGATAAGTACACACATTGAAGCGCTTCATCAGTGGGACCCAAGAAGAACTGTTTTGTGGTCTGACTCTTGCCAGAACAGGTGGTGTTGGTGTTGATGGCCCATCAGACACTGCATTCTTTAGAAAGGGTATCTGCACTGCAGTGCATAATGCCCGGGGCAGTTTCATTAGTCGAATAACTTCCTGCATATTGAAGTATGTGATGGGTGGCACACCCAAGGGAACGAACGGGGCAGACGTTGCATCAATCTACAGCTCAATCCTGGCATCAGAGGGTTATAAGCTCTGTGCATAGTGATGGCATCTCAGAGGACTGAGTCTCCTCGAGGAGTAGTACGTCCTCTTGTGCTTATGCATGCTAGGTGAAGCGATGGAATTCAAACGGAATTTCCGCGTATGGTAAAGAAAGACATTGCATATTTGTTCATCCCAACCCAAGGATCTGTGTTTTTGACAATCATAGAAATGGTAAAGAGGTTACTCCCTGTAGGAGCTACATGAGATGTAGATTTTCTGTCGCAGAAAACGGGGTGCTTTCTATCACCTCAATACTGAGGAGCATTCGATGCGTCCTTTTTAGCAATCATTGTCTTTGTGTTGTAGTCAGGTGATAAGGTTCATACACGACTCTCATTTATGAGCAGCCCTGGCAATTTGCCAGCGTTGAAGATTTCTAGTGACCACTTTGATGGTTTCAAATCTTCTTTAAGAAGCAGCAGTCTGGATGACTTACTGCTGATTTTCTACACTTGTTTTTAGAGCATTTGGAAGCATTTTTGATGCTTTCTTTATTTTGGTTTTTGCTTGTCTAATTCTTTCTACAGCTTCCCATTCTGAATATGTTTGTCCTTCCTTAATAACTATATATCTATGTGGATACAAATCATTTATTTTTTACTTGAGGTGGACACAGAAGGAAGTTATTAATGTCCATAGCTTTACTAATTTTGGACAGCTGCTCCTTCACAGCAGTTAAGCTGGAGGGTGCGAGCCATCACTGGCATAGTTTACCCACACTGTATGTGGTTACTGTTATGAGAGTGTGTGTGTTATACCTGTGCTCTAGTCTGTTTGCAAAGTAACTGGGAACTTTGGTAAGAACTCTGCTCATGCACTCAGTCATATCTATGGGTCATAGGGCAACTCCATCTAAATCAAATATAGTCAAATTATCTCCCATTCTGAATCATAATGTTCAACTCATTATCTGCAATGTGTTCCTTCTCCTGCAAACCTGAAAACTGTGTCGGATTAACTTTTGGAATAGATGGTGTATTTACATCTCCGGTGGAAGCGAACCCCATGCAGATTGCTGAAATGTTTTGGTAAAAAACGTCATCTCCATGGGTGCCATGCATGCTCTAAATAAAGCTCCTGTTGCTTTAATCTGCAAAAAATCGGTATCCCAAGTGCTTTTCTCATTCATGTTCTCATTCCAGTATTCTTAACCTTGGCTAGTGAGTGTTTCAATAAATAGTGCACAGTATATAAATCTATGATTGGTAATCAGATTTTTTCGGAATTTTTGTGGTTTCTGGGAATAATAAAAAGCAGATGGGTCTGACCTGCCATCACTGTTGAAATAAGGGAATCTATTCTGGAAATGTTTGCAACTATTTGTGGGTGGGGTCCTACAAAGACTCCACTGTGTTTCTCAGGGACTACTGGTTGAGTTAAGCTAGTGATGACTATAATGAGGAAAACAAATCCATTCTTGATACATTCAGCATTCAAATTCGAATCTTCATTATATAATGTAGCATATGAGGGTAAGTCACACCTTAACTTTTAAACTGTGTCTATGTCCCATGAATCTGGAAAAGGACCAGACGTTATGACAGGATCTAAACATGTTTTCAAAACATGAGGAATTTATATCTTTTTTTGTTCGAACCTAATCTGATATGAAAGCTTTTCCCAAACAACACTTATTCCCCTGTCCTTGTTCGTGTTGCTTCTTCCGATCCCACCCTCCCAGTGTCCACACTGCTTCTTCCCCTCCCAACCTCCCAGTGTCCACATTGCTTCTGCCTCTCCCACCCTCTCAGTGTCCATATTGCTTCTTCCCCTTCCAACCTCACAGTGTCCACATTGCTTCTACCCCTCCAACCCTCCCACTGTCCACATTGCTTTTTCCCCTCCCACCCTCCCAGTGTCCACATTGCTTCTAACCTTCCCACCCTCCCAGTGTCCCCATTCCTTCTTCCCCTCCCACCCTCCCGGTGTCCACATTGCTTTTTCCCATCCCACCCTCCCTGTGTCAACATTGCTTTTTCCCCTCCCTCCCACCCTCCCAGTGTCCCCATTGCTTCTTCCCCTCCCAACCTCCCAGTGTACACACTGCTTCTTCCTCTCTCAGTGTCCATATTGCTTCTTCTCCTCCCAATCTCCATATTGCTTCTTCCTCTCCCACCCTCCCAGTCTTCATATTGCTTCTTCTCCTCCCACCCTCCCAGTCTCTATATTGCTTCTTCCCCCTCCCACCCTCCCAGTCTCCATTCTTCCTCTCCCACCCTCAAAGTGTCCACATTGCTTTTCCCCTCCCAGCCGCCCAGTGTCCGCACTGCTTCTTCCCCTCTGTGCCCACATTGCTTCTGCCTCTACCACCCTCCCAGTCTCCATATTGCTTCTTCCCCCTCCCACCCTCCCAGTCTCATATTGCGTCTTCCCCTCCCACCCTCCTAGTCTCATATTGCTTCTTCCCCCTCCCAACCTCATAGTCTCCATAGTGCTTCTTCCCCTCATACCCTCCCAGACTCCATATTGCTTCTTCCCCTCATACCCTCCCAGACTCCATATTGCTTCTTCCCCTCATACCCTCCCAGACTCCATATTGCTTCTTCCCCTCCCACCGTCCCAGTCTCCATATTGCTTCTTCCCCTCCCACCCTCCCAGTCTCCATATTGCTTCTTCCTCTCCCACCCTCTCAGTGTCCACATTGCTTCTGCCTCCCCCACCCTCTCAGTCTCCATCTTGCTTCTTCCCCTCCCACTCTCTCAGGCTCCATATTACTTCTTCCCCTCCAACAGTGTCCACATTGCTTTTTCCCTTTCCAACCTCCCAGTGTACACACTGCTTCTTCCCCTCTCAGTGTCCACATTGCTTCTGCCTCCCCCACCCTCTCCAGTCTCCATATTGCTTCTTCCCCTCCCACCCTCCCATCTCCATATTGCTTCTTCCCCTCCCACCCTCCCATCTCCATATTGCTTCTTCCCCTCCCACCCTCCACATTGCTTCTGCTTCTCCCCCCTCCCAGTCTCCATATTGCTTCTTCCCCTCCCAGTCTCCTTATTGTTTCTTCCCCTCCCACCCTCCATATTGCTTCTTCCCTTCCCAGTCTCCATATTGCTTCTTCCTCTCCCACCCTCCCACCTCCCCGTCTCCGTATTGCTTCTTCCCTTTCCGACCTCGCAGTCTCCTTATTGCTTCTTCCTCTCCCACCCTCCCAGTGTCCACATTGCATCTTCTTCTCCCCTCTCCATTCCATTGGCCACAGTCCTATTGTCCTGCTGCACTTTCCCTCCCACTATTCCTACTGTTGTCCATGTTGCCCGTCTCCTGTCCACCCTCCTGATGTCCCTGTTGCCTACTCGCACCCGCCGGAAGTGAAGCCAGCACGGCTCGGCCAATTAGGAGGCAGCAAATAAGGGTGACAATGATCTAACGAATGGTATGCAATGGGCGGGCTACAAGACTCTCCTAGTAAACAATAGCTCTTGCAAGCGACAGGGCATGCACGCTGTCTTCGGCGAGACCTAATAACAGGAATTGAGTTCATGAGGCCAAGAGTGCTGAACTGACCCAGCCTGGCCCCTTCAGTGCTCTGATGTGCCGCGGACCACCCTGCCCTTGGCCCGGGCTGCCCTTGGACACAGCCTGTGCTCCAGGCAGTAGGGCTGATTGAAATCGGCCTGTGGCTGCAGGGGCCTTGTCTATGGATGGCAGGGAATCTTTCCCACAGCTCAGCATTCTCTGGAGCCCCCTCCTTTGTTATGCGCTTCGCTTCCCCAATGATGTCATATGATATGTCCCTGATGATGTGATAGATGATGTCAGTGGTTCAGATGTAATCAGAGATGTCATATATGAGCTCATGGCGGCGGCATGAGTCATGGTTTGTGCAGTTACCATCACTGGGGAATTGTAGGGTTTGCATTGCTACCTTAATATTGCACAAACGATAGAATTGTGTAAGGCTATATATATATATGTGTATATTTTTATTTAAACTTCAACTTAAAGGGTTAACCTGCCATAACCTTGTATCCTTTTTATGCATCAGTTACATTGGTAAATTTAATGTACATCCACCCGTCCGAGCCAGGTTTCCAGTGGGGCCACGGCTCAGTGCACTGCAGGCGCAGCGGCCCTCGTGCTGTCGTCTCACTGCCCCAGAAGGCTTCCTGTGAGTGCCACAGAGCAGATGGCAGCATGTGGGTTGGACTTTGTTCGCTGTCTGCCTGGCACTGTGTCTGCCGAGAGCTGTCCGTCCTGATGTATGTCAGTGCTCACATCGCATGGGGCCAGGCGGCCTCTTGTGTCGCTGCAAGCCGGTGAGAAGTGCTTGCCACATATGTTTTATATCAGCGATAGTCATTCAGAATAAAAAAGCACTGACAACTCCAGAAAGTGGATCTGTCATACTTCCTCCTAAATAGTTGCCTCGCCTGAGTTTCATAAGTAAGGCACGTGTTTTATGTGGGAGGCAGAGGATGGCCGCAGTGCGATTTCCTACAGTACTCATTTAAGCTAGTCTTTATTGTATTCTTTTGTAAATCAAAATTAGCGTTTCTTTTGACTGAGGCTTGATTTTAATTTTTAATGTGTATTTGTGTTCTAGTTTTTGCTTTTCTGAATTTGAGAGCACGCCCTGTGTGTTTTTCTAGCTTGCGTTGCTATTGTTCATTTCATGTCAGGAGCCTCAATATTTTACAGGCTGGGCGACTGGAATTTTACGATTCTCCAGCCGCAGCAGTTTCCTCATAATTATGGCTTTGCCACATAATCCGTCACCTGCTACCTAATCCTAATAATTTAACAAAAAATTGTTTCTAGCTCAAATGGAGCAAAAGTTCTAAAACCTGCAAGATTACGTGTAGCCGCACTGTGAAAGTTCCTTAGGTAAGGTTGACTGATAACCTTTCAGTTGCTTATTGTTGTGTTTGTATGTTAAAATGATAGTAACACAGTGAAACATTTCTCCATAAAGTATTAACATACGCACATATAACAAAATAATGACGTAATACTGTCACAAAATGTGCTGCATTACACAACGTAATTTGCCTTTTCTAGCTGCATAATATAGACATCCCTGCCGCATAATTTGGTCTGCCCCTGCCATGTAATTCCAGTTGCCCTATGTGAAGAAGTACACGGGGTCCAGGAGTGTACAAAAGCAGGCTTCTTGAATTAAAGATGTTTCCAGTGTACAGAAACGTCTCATCCACAGGACACCCCACAAGTAAGTGACACAGTGGATTTCTGGGGATAAGACACTCTAACAACACCAACATTCTTAGAATGCATTAGGCTCTAAAATAGAACAAGCTTAAGACTAAGGCCCATAGACTAAATACCACAAACCTTCCTCTCCAACATATGTTAAAAAAATATTAGAGAAAAGCAAAGGAGATTAAGGCTCCAGGAACGTTACAGACACGTGAGCTCCTACGCAAAGGTGGCTGAACCTCCGGGCGTACCACAGGGGCGTCCGGTCTGGTTTGAACACCAGGACGTACGACTGCAATTTTGCCAAGATTCCATATGCAGCCACTATCCAGTTTGACCGCGTTCTGGAACAACTTTATGAGCTTGAAAGGTGGAGAGTATCTAGAGGAACCGGACTTCTGTGGATATTGCACTCTCACACTGTCACCCACGCACACATCAATGTGCAAAACAGAATGCCTTACATCAAAGTTCACCTTTCTTTTGATGATCTTGAGATCTTGTGCCACTTGCCAGGGCACTACCTTAGAATCCTCAACACCATCACCATTATTCCTCACCCAAGATTAAAACATGTAAGTGTTAGGACTTCTCCCCCTAAACAGTTCAAAAGGTATTCTGCCTGTAATAAAGTGGGGAGTCAGGCAGTACACCATCCCCCTCTCTAAAATTTCCACCTTCCAGTCCTTGCCCTGAGCTTTATCATTTTGTATAGAATCCTTTAGCAGCCTGTTGAACCTCTCTACCATACCCTTGTTTTCAGGATGATAAAGGGTGAATCGTGTGTGCCCAATACCTCTCTCTATCAAAAATTCCTCCATTTCTTTCAAGACTATTTGGATACCATTGTCTGTTAAAAGGCATTCAGGTAGCCCTTCTCCGCTGAAAATGACATCCAAAACTTATATAACATCTCTCGTCTCAATGCTTTTTGAAACTTGTACCTCAGGCCATCTTGAGTACATGTCCATCAGAACAAGAAAATACGACTGGCCAGATTAGCTGGTCACTAGCCCCAAGATATCCAAGGTCACCTCTTGCCAACTACGTGTGGGAGTATCGCGTATGACCACGGGTTTGACCCTTGTCTTGCACACCTTGTCACATGATTACACTCCATGCAATCCCTAACCACGCGTTCCACTTGAACATCAATCTCTGGCCACAAAAAGTGCAAACAAATCCTTTCCTTAGTTTTAGATATACCTTGGTGACCCTGTTGACCTTATTGAATCATTTTCATCCTGACCTGTGACAGGGGAACAAGTATTGTGCCTCTCCAAAGCAAACCCCTCCTCACAGATAACTCATTCTGTACATTCCAGAACTTGCAGACTTCTTCGCCTAAGTTTCTTACGCTGGCCCATCCCTCTGTCACCATTTTGCACACCTTGTAGATCACCACTTCGGCCTTCATCACTTTCCTCTATTCCTCTTCACAGACAGCTTCCTCCGCAACCTCACACACTTAATTGTCATCATCCTCCCACACCTCCTCAGGGTTGTCACAACCAGTCTGACAGGTACCCAGGTGAGAAAGCAGCGACTTTGTTCTCAGCACCTGCTATATAATCTACAACAAAGTTGTAATCTGGTAGAGCAACCACCCACCTGCAAATTCCGGATGAGACAGCATCACAACTTTTCTTACAAAACAAGACTTTCAAAGTCTTGTGGTCGGACCTAACCACAAAAGAATTTCCCCAGAGAAACTTCTTTAACTTTCTGATGGACCAAAAAATGCACAATGCCTCTTTCTCAATCCTAGAGTATTATTCCTCGGGACCTACAAGCGCCCTAGATAAAAACATGATAGTCACCTCCTTGTCCTCTTTCACCTGTTTGAGAACCGCGCCCAACCCCTTGGAACTAGCATCAGTAATCAAAATGGAGTGGGCAGTGGTATCAAAACTGGGAATGGAGAAGGCGCAACTAAGAGCTTCCTTGATATCTACAAATTCAGTTTGACACTGAGGGCAGCCGCGGCCCGTGGAGGGAGTTCCGTGGGGCAGAGAGGCGGGGGAGGGGCAGGGTGGGGGTACTAAAAACCGGAATATGGATAATTGGAGGTAAGTAAACAATTAAATAAATAAAACAAATTTCGTAGCGCGCGCTGCATTGCATTCACGGTTTGATTCCCGGTGCCGGCGGCAGGTTAGCCCAGCACCATGTGACTCTAGGCAATAGCTTGCTTACTCCCCAGCGCTGGGACACCTCTCCGGAGGTAGCTGTGCGCTTTACAAATGCTGGTATTTCTTTTTTCATTTCATTTCCTTCATGGTGTCTGTAAAAGCGTCCAATATTCTCCAGCTCGTCGCTAGTGTGAAGTACACGAGGTCCAGGAGGGTACAAAAGCAGGCTTCTTTATTAAAGATGCTTCCAGTATACAGAAACATCCCATCCACAGGACACCCCACAACTAACTGACAAAGTGGAGTTCTGGAGCCAAGACACTCTAACACCACCAGCATTCTTAGAATACGTGAGGCTCTGAAATAGAACAACCTTAAGACTAAGGCCCTGCTGCAGCAGGGTGCAGACTAAATACCACACCCTGTTTACAGGATCATTGGGGTAATGCATTATTGCAGTAACTTATTGTTTTACCTGGTACTAGTATGTTTCGGTTTCTCAAAATGTTCTGATAGATAAGGCGAGCTCTCTTCATGTGTTTGCTTTGTTTTATTTTAAATCATTGTGACTCTTAGGTCACCTGCCTGCCTACTTGATATTTATATCCCATGCACTGCTTCCACATATGCTCTTAATATGCACGAGAACATACTCCATACTACCTGTAACAGCAGTTCCCGGGACCACTCCAACCCACATCTTCGATTCATTCAGATAAAATTAAATTATATATGCCACACCCTCACCTGCGTATCATTGTGTCCTAGCTAGCGGGGTTCTAGAAATCAGTCGAACAAAAGGAAGATTTGCTCCTGGAGATTGTCCTCAGATGAGTGTACTCAAACCAGTCATGCCAATAAACACCATTTCGTTCTGAACTAATTAAAATGTTTGTGTCAAGCATAAAAAGCCCACACTGCCAAATACACAACAATCGCTGTGTCACAGTAATTAGCAGCTGATGTACATTTTAACAAAAAAGTGAATCCACAGGAAGCAAATCAGCAATTCTAAAGTCCTCTTTAAAGTAGTTCAATATGGTTGATTTAGTCAGTTTTTCTAAGGTGACACGTTTCAGCCAAGAGACCCCATAACAGCGTCTTCATCATGATCAGGCTGATCTTCACTCTAGTGTCTGGAGAAACCAATCCCAAAGATCCTATGAATTAGGCGTCCAGCAATAGCTGCAGGTTGTCCCAAAAAGCTTGGCATGGTACCAGCTCCTTTACCAATGCATGTGTGGGGAAAAATAAGGTGCCGGACCCAAATGCTGTAGAATCATTCCGTCACTTCTGGATAGTACATTTCATTCTGGAACGAAAAGGTGAAATGAGCACGCTCCTCATGCGGAATAGATTCAAGTTTGCGTTTTGCTCCTGGACCAGGAGTATCACTTTATCTCAGGCATATGTTTCTAAAGGCTGTTGGCATGGCAAGTACTATTGCTTGGTGATACGTGCTTGGAATTCTCATTTCTTTTAAGCACATGGGCTAAGGAGCAGTCTAATATTACACCAGAACACAATAAGGGAGATGCAGTTATCCAGAAGGTGTTATGGGTGAAACCTATCCAAAAATTTAATTGCCAACCGCGGTGGTATTTGAAACCAATGAGGCCACTAGTACTAACTGGTACAGTATTTCAGTTGGTTACTCAAGTAATGTATTTTAAAGGTGCCGATTTCTCTTACTCCCCTTGGTAAGTAGTGACCAGCGTTGAGCAGGGATTTTCACTCCAATCCCTTTTATGCTCTCACATGCATCTCTAAATCTCCTAGTGGGTGATACACAGTCGGTTCATAATATAGGATGTAGCTAAACTGTTCCCGTGCCCATCATAGTGAAAAAAGAAAACTATTTGTAGGCCTAAACACACAAGACCAGTTGTGCCCCCTCTTCCCCCTCCCCCCAATCTTAGTACCTCAAACTTTAGTTTAAGTAAAAACGCAATTGCTGTGTAATACATAACTGAGTTGGCATCCCCATGCCCTCTTAAAAATAAATTCAGTTTAATGTTTGACAAGGAGTGATGTTACTTGGAAAGAAAACACAATTATTTAAACAAAAAGTAAACAGTGTGGCTTAGAGGAGACTCTGACAGGCCCCATTATTCTAGCTAACTCACTAGGGCACCAGGGATTAGGTAGCAGGGAAACGTAAACTATTTTACCCCCCAATAAAATCACTTACTATTTTTAATCTGTTAATGGTTCAATAAATTGTGCACAAGCATGGCATTCGACATATTCTCTTTTCTGGTTTCTACTGGCACAGCTTCCTCACCTGAGCCACATTGGTGACAGCTTTCATCATCTGTGCACATTTACAGTAATGAATACAAAATAGAGTTGCTGCCATTGAACAGTAGCAAGTGACTTACCCTCATTTTTACCCGTATTGGTAAAGGGGTGGGTGAGTGGGGAAATGTAATTTAAGATTTTTTTTAACAGTTCCTAAACTGTATATTTACTATTGTATTTATGTTAGCCACCGAGTGTTAAAGGACTGGCATTGGACTGCAAGAAAACACAACCGTGGACCGTTAAATGTTTAACATTTTCAGTAAGTAAAATTTTTTGCTAATTTTCAAGTAACAGAATTCAGAATGCAGCTGCTACGCAGAGCCCCAATTTGCCCATTTGTACTTATGTTATTCTGCCCCTAATATCGTTACACTAGCTGTAGGTGGCGAGACGTATCGCCTGATCGCGATTGGGACCGCTTTTCTTCCTTCAATATGAATTTCACATATATCATTAGGCAAGATCATTATTGGATGGAAAAGTCCATCACCTGGTGATGGACGTGCACCCCTGCCCTGAGTGCCTCAACTCTAATGATGTCTGGATCCCTAATGCTGATTTTTGTTGTCGTGGGCGAGCACGGACCATAGGCCTGTTTCACGGATTGTGGTCTTTTTGGACCAGTTATGGTGCCCAAAATCTATCCTCATGGTGGTGAAAGACTACTGTCTTTGTTAGGTGGCATCATACTTTGTTGTGATCAGTAGAAGTGAACAGGGCCTTTTCAGGTCGAGCCTGGGCAGCGAATGCGCTGATCTGCAAGGCATGCTGTATTTGAGTATGGAATTGAAGCTCCGCCCATATTTTTAATTGGCTTGTGTCATTGCCCTTGGTAAATGCTGGCTTCTGATTCATTAATGGGCTTGTTAGTCGCTTCTTAGTACTGCCTTATCTTCATTTGTAACCTCCATTGAGGACTGGATCTGTTATGGTTTCCTTACTGTTTAGCTTGCATTAGCCCTTCAGGCGAACTCTCTGCTTAAGTAATCTAAAAAGAACTGGTGAGACGCCAGCTTTAGCAATGGTGGCCGCTTATTTCTTTTTGGGTATTTGCAGTGCGCTATGCGCACGTCCACTTTTGCAATGGGGACACACGCACTACTTACAGGATGGGCTGCGCATGGCACGCCTTATGATCAACAGCTTCCAACGCACAAAAGTAGCGGCATGACGCCAGGGGCCATCGTGTACCTTAAACATTTTTTTCCCCACAACGCACACCGCAGTTATCTTTAATACGGCACATGTGGTTTTTTTTTTGTGTAAACATTTTTTTCCCAGGAGGCATGGTTTGCAGTCTGTCATCCCCATCATGGGCAGCGCACTTGATTTTCTGCACGGCGCCCGCTTTTACTTTCACAATGGCCTCTGCGCAAAGCTGTTGTGCTTTACCATGACATATGTCTGCGCCTCATTCATGTGTGAGTATAAACGTGCACGGTGCATCCACAGATTCCATGTGCGCAGGTGAGAGGGAAGAAAATGGTGTCTGCTGGCGGCTCCTGGTGCCGGAGCAGCTTTACGGATTTAATTTTATATTTTAATACTCCTCACGGAGGCCTTACTAAGCACACCACACTGAAGAGTATCTGAAGTGGGAGCAGACCCAGAGCAAGTTGTCCGGGGGTAAGTAATGGCGCTTGTTGACTCTAGTTTAAAACTAAGGTTCAGGCAAACTCTGGGGGTGGAAGTGGAGGCATACAAGTAAGGGCCGGCGTACTTTCAGCTTCCATTTACCCTTAAGTTCTGTGTATTCTCAAGCGTATATAATATCGTCTCTCCCGAGGCGCGTCTGAATTTTTGGACATATGGTATGCTACCCGCAGAAGTCCAGTTCTGTAATTTAGATGTGTTTTGGCTATATCCTAACTGACCATTTTGCCGCTCTTCTATATACCCCATCAGGCTGTAGGCTAAATGGTTGCTGTCAGAGAAGGAATGGCTCAAGAGAACCATGGTCTCTTTTTAGAAGCATCCTCCTGCAGGGTTGAACTAGTGTGATCGTTTTTGTCAGGGTTGATATTGGTTGCTAGCGTGACGCTGGTTATGGGGTCCTTCTTTTAATCTGATGGACTTTTGCAGAACTTGATATACCTTTGTAAATGAGGTACGCTCCCTCCACCAAAGATGACAACATAATGTACGAATATTCGGTGACCAAAAAAAATAGCATTCATTATTCATGTTTCACAATTACTAGGAACAGGGTCGGCTTTGACACTGGTGAAGCTTCTTTATTGGCGACCCCCGCTTCAAACCACCCACCACACTGATTCCCTCCCTACCACGATCCACCAGTGTCCATTTGTTTTCTAGCGCTACTCAGACCAGCAGTAGGGTGTCGGAGCACTTTATATCTCATACACAGAACAAATGAATCATACATGTGTAAATCAGTCTATAGGAAAATTTAATAAAACAATGAGGATTGCAAGGTGTAGGAGTCATGTGTCACCAATACTGGGAGGTAAGAAAATATTTCTACCCAGATAAACTCTTTTTAGGGACATTAGGCTTATGAAACACTGGAGGAAACATACAATTCTAACCTGTACCATGCAGTTTGCATGCAGCTGTTTAATAACAGTTCATAGCTCACTGTGCTTTATTAGTACTATAACTTATGAACTGCAAGTACCACAGGCATTTTCAATGCAGTAGGTCTCACATTTACGAGAGTTTGAGCTATTGACATTGTAAATGACAGTGCCTTTTATTTATCTGTTTTGAAAAAACAACACATAAATAAAAGGCATTGCCATTTGCAATGCCACTAGCTCAAACTCTTGTAAATGCGAGACCTATTGCATTGCAAATGCTTGTTATCTGTGTCACTGGAGTGAAGCCTACTGGCTCTCTCATTTAAAGTTCTACTGCTGTGTGTAAAACTCAAACTTGGCCTCCGTAGGATTTTTGTGTAGTGCTGCGCAGTACATGTGTGTTATACGTGTGCTGGGTGTATGTGTGCCTGTGAATAGTACAGTACAGGGATAGTGCAGTGCTATGCAGTGCATGTATGTTTTATGCATGTGCTGGGTGTATGTGTGCCTGAGAATGGATCAGTACATGAAGGATGTAGTCCTGTGCAGTGCATGTTTATTATATGTATGTGCTGGGCATATGTGTGCCTGTGAATGGTTCAATACATGAAGAATGTAGTCCTGTGCAGTGCATGTTTATTATATGTATGTGCTTGGTGTATGTGTGCCTGTGGATGGTACAATACTTAGAAGATTCTGGGTCCATTTTGGTTGAACGAGGGCAAAGAAGAGGGCACTTTAAAAGAAAGCTGACGCCCGAAATAAACTTCAAATTTCGGAACTGGCTCACAGCAAGGACCCATTCGGGACAGTCCAAATAGAATGCAAAAGTCCAAGCAGGACGTTTTATCTCGTGAGACATCCAAAACATCTCCATGAAGAGTGGTCTTTTTATTACATTATAGGTCAACTACACTGATAGCAGGCTTCCTAGAGTAAATTATAGAGGTGTGGCGCTGGGCCAGGGCGACTGACTCCGGAATCTGGGGATCAAGGTTCGATCGCCGGCGGCAGATTAGCCCAGCACCATGTGACTCTGGGCAATAGCTTGCTTAATCTTCCCGACGGCCCCCAGCGCCTAGAGACCCTTACGGGTGATTGTTCGCGCTTTACAAATGTGGTTTATTATTATTATTAATGAGCTATGCCACACGGTGACTTGGCACTTGCCTAGGACACGATAGCCACTCATGAGTTGAGCACTATCTTGCTCCCTGTCCATGTTTCTCTCCCTGTACTTTCACAGAATAGTTGTTGCAATGTGTGGACGAATGCAGCAGAAGCCCTGGTTGAAATTCACTGTGGTGTCCAGAAGGCATGAGGTCAAAGTGTTAAGTATGCAGGGAGAGGGATGGAACAATGGGTGTAAAATTCTGTTGCTCTTTCCCCTAGTTTGATGAGAGACTTACATTCCCTGAACTAACTCACATGAAGCTTGAGGAAACTGTTCCAAGTTTAGCTAATTGTTTAGAATATTGCAATGTCCTTCCCCCCAAGAATGTGGTTCTAGCCGGGCCAGTTTTACACTGCAGTGCCCATCTCTGAAAACATTTCATTCTTTCTATCAAATATTAGTTAAGTGGAAATTTCGAAGAAAGGCTTCCTTGAATGCTCCATATTGTGCACTGTTGAGCTTGGGGGCATCCTTTTGACGTGCGGAGATCTGCACATTCAAGGGCATATATATATATTTTTTTCAAAACAGATTTTATTTTGTATTTCCTGTAACATTTGGGCGGGAGCCCTACATGTACCTGTAAGAAAGCATAAATTAACAGGGATACCGACATTTCACATTTTGTGCAAAGTCTGCGAACATGCAGGAAAACCAACAAAAACAGTATGCAGACAGATCAAGACTCAGCTAGACTAGACCTAGGATAAAAGTATAGGGAGACAGAAAAGCCCAATGTGGGGCAAAAGAAAACCAGGAAAGTGCGCCTTCTGAGGCGTGCCATTCAAGGGTCTGCTGATGGTATGGGGGGAGCCCAATCCCATGGTACGTTGCCCAGCGGGTCCAGATTTTACGGTGTTTCTGGGTCAAGGGCATATATTTGACGCATCTGAAGATGCAACAACTTCAAGCGTCTCATCATGACTATGCATAGACTGAAGGGAGAATGATTGGGAAATTGCATGGACATCAACATTCACTAAGGATATAAATACAGCTGGATTTTCTGTGCATTCATATAAGCAGAGGTCCGTAGAAAGGAGTGGAGAGCACACGGCTTCTGGTTGCAAGTGTAGGGACATACTTGGAAGACACTAAAAAAGCTTAAGCGAGACAAGGACGTGAGGATAAATGTAAGTTACTGGTGGAAGGTCTGAATTCTGATCCACTGTGTTAATTGGGGATGTGGATTGGTATACTCAATATATTCAAAGGTCCATAAGTGGCTTCTGATTCTCAGTTCGTGTTTCTCTAGGATCCACATCTGTACTTGAAAACAAAATCACTTCAGTAAACTTTTAGAAATGTACCTACATAGACCAAACGGCCAATAATACACTGATAAAGGCGGAGGTGAACAGAGATTTTTAGGAATGAACCTACGATGGATGAACGAGTAATAAACATATATAATAAGTGACCAAGGTTCCTGCCAGTTAAACGTCCCTCTGTGACTCCATTATGTGTTTAATCCAGCATATTACCAACTTGGAACTGCACGGCATCTCCTTTGAGGTTGCCCATTACCATGGTACAAGCCACATCGAAACTGTCGACAAGCCTCAATCCTAACTCAATAGCTGCCTCCGCACCATGACTTTCTTGGACTTTCTTGATGACGGAGGGTAGTACAGACATAGACGGAGTGCCGTAGCACTTCGAATAGGTCGCAGCAAAGACCTTGCCCCAATTTTTGCTTATTGACTCCTGTGAACCCCCAGTTTGCAGAGACGAGGCATCCAGTGAACAATGAAGCATACGAGAAAACCCTTCACTCTCTGACATAAAAAAGTGCAGTTATAGGCAGCTTTTTACAGCGTCTCACCTCTGAGGCAAAAGAGGGCCATAGAGAAGTACCGTAAGTCCGATAATTCACCCAAAAATAATTGCGTTTTTGTCTGGACTTACTGCATGGCCTTTGAACAAAGTTTGCTTTTTTTTTTAAGTGGAGACACCAGACAGTTGTATTGTGGGCTTACCACGAACATACAAGGACTTGGATCCCGCCCATTGCTTAACACTGATTGACTTTATTATCTCTCTCATTTGCTTGCTTGTTATTTGATGGCTTGCCTTACTGTTCTTGTGTTTGTCCCTCCCCTGGAGCATAGCCTCCTTACCATCCTTTTAATTGGATGAGTTGCATACTTCCAAGGCTCCTCACCAGGGTACTACATCTTTTCTTTTGTTTTCAGCACTCTATCGGTGTGCATGTGTATTTTTGGTCCTACCCTCCTAGTGCAGTTTCCCCTCTCATTTTCTTTTTTTTATTTTAAAAAAATATTTATGTATTTTTATTGCATTTTCAAACAACAACAATAGAGCAGCAGTACATCATATGATAATTATGTGTGCCAACTCTAGGGTAGAACCCCTTACAAGTGAGATATGCACAGCATCATAGCATAAAGAGATCGAGTGGACCTCAAACCCTGTATGAATTTTCCCAGTGTCAAGGGGAGCCCTCATCATGATCACCATGGTCCAAGTCGGGTTCAGTGTTCGGGCCTCTGTGGGATTGCCATCCGGCCCAGACCTGCTCCAATTTACGCGGACATCCCCTCACATTGTCAGCCCTCCCTTCCAAAGGTCCTCTGATGTTCATGCCCATCCCTGCACCCTCCGTCCCTTCCCCAGTAACTTCCGCTGGATGGAGAAACCCAAGCCTGACATGATACCAAGCAGTAGAAATATAAATATTGTTAACTGATAATTGGCTGACAGCAGCCATTTCGGTTTGGATACAGCAGGAAAATGTGTTTTCTTCCTTGACAACAGCATGCACATGTTAGAGCTTTTCTTTGTTGAAATTTCTGGGCCTATACAGTACTATAAATCAAATTTCCCAACTGAGCTTGATCAACAAAACAATACTTTTAATAAATATGAAGCACGTTAGGCTCCACAAGAAAATGATTATGTTTTCAGACCATGAAGTTTTATTAAATATTAAAGGTTTCCAAAAGGAAAAAATCAGATAAGTATAATTTAATGATCAAAATGTGTATGCTCGATTAATATACAATTCAAATTTAAATCAAATGAATATTTATTAAAAGAGGAACCCTCGTGGAGTCGCCGCTAAGGGAAAGACAAAGGATATTCCGCTCTCTTACTTGTGCTCGATTGTAAATAAGAAGAAATGGGCCGTGTTGTTTTTGTTTCTGGATACACACTCTTGATCACTTATTGTCACATGTGTATCGCCTTCATAAGAGCACGAAGCAAGTTTCTCACCAAACATCCACTGCTCCGTCACAAATGTTTTTAAAATATCTATCTAAATGAGATTGATTTAAATAACCATTTGGTATCTGTGTATTATTTGTGACTTTTTTTTGGTTGAGGGACCATTGTTTTTCTTACATAAGTTCGCCCAAAGTCCCAGAAGACACTTGTGTTCCCTTGTTACTTACATTCAAGTATAAGATGTGAGGTAGCATCAGCCCATCATTAATTGCGGAGGGTGCCTGCACCTCCACCTTTTTCTGATGTATGAGGAGGGTCTATCAGGCTAAGCAAGTCTCCGCCTGACAGACACTATTCATGTGTGGGTCAGGCAGCCTGGTACATGCAGCAAATGCTCATGGCCTGACTGCCTCAGTTGAATTTGCTGGGCTGAAGAATTCACAATCTGGAGTGCGTGACCTCCTTAGCCCAGCAAAATCTACTTTGAGCCTCCCCCTCATTACAAGGTGGTGATGTCACTGATAGACTCGAACCTGGGCGCTTCAGTTTTGAGCCTTGAAGTGTCCAGGGCCGAGTTTTCATCAGTGACAGGTGGGGACATCAGCACTCACTGACCCCATCCCACTCTGTGATAAGTAAGAAAGGTCCTCCTCTTGTTCTCTTTTCTTTCACAAGGTCAGCCAATGACAGGATCTTTCTTCCGTCCCTCTCTCCAGGAAACAACAGCGGCTTCAATCCTGAGATCACTACTGTGGCTCACCACTTTCTTTTTTTTTTGGGTGCATGCCTGCGTTTGTATGTATGAAAGTTTGTGTATTTGTGCATGCTGTTAATAGGTGTGTGCATGTGTATGTGTGTGCCGGTGTGAAAGAGAGTTTGCCTCTGTGTGGTGCGCCCACCCCACCCTTGCTACATATCACAGGCCGCCACAGATGTGAGACTCTTATATTTACCAGTGACTGCTAGCAACTGTGCATATTAAAATGATATCACAGATGTTCCATAGCAATGAAGACATTTATTGAAAATTACAGCATTGACTCATCATGATTATCAATCTTTGGCATGTCTAGAAATCCTATAGAAAACAAGCACAATTTATTAGAGTAGCAAATTTATATATATTCACTTAAAAAACCATAGGTTTCACACACGTTATAGTTAGGAATTAGCATTTAAAAAACCTTGCAAATTCCCTTAAAAAATCATAGGTTTCACACATGTTCTAGTTAGCTGGACATTTCACTCGTAAAAAACCAATGAAATTCCCC
The DNA here is from genome assembly GCF_964204655.1 of Triturus cristatus. Taxonomy (NCBI): domain Eukaryota; kingdom Metazoa; phylum Chordata; class Amphibia; order Caudata; family Salamandridae; genus Triturus; species Triturus cristatus. The sequence goes on along the minus strand of NC_140589.1, from coordinate 1,620,266,188 downwards.
CGTTATAGTTAGTTCAGATAACTATAACTCGCGCTCTCGCAATCCACTGCTCATGACGTCACATATTACATCACTCATGACATGGTCAGTGGCATCACTCATGACATCACTGATGACATCATCCTTGTGATAGAGTGGCGGTCGCACGAGTTATAGTTATCTGAACTAACTATAACGGGGGAATTTCATTGTTTTTTTACGAGTGAAATGTCCAGCTAACTATAACGTGTGAAACCTATGGTTTTTTAAGTGAATTTGCAAGGTTGTTTAAATGCTAATTCCTAACTATAACGTGTGTGAAACCTATGGTTGTTTAAGTGAATTTGTAAGGTTTTTTAAATGCTAAGTTATGTATGTATCATTATATTTTTTATATATTTATTTTACAATAAACTACCTATGTACATAGTTATAGATTGACTGTATCCTGTAATATGGAATGGCTCGTTTAGAATGTTTTTTTTTTTTAAAGGTTTTTTACCGCGAATTTTTGAAAAAAAAAAAAAATGTTTTTTTCACCCCCTGACAAAGGCTAGGGGGTCAGGAACTCTCTACCCTCCCCCTTTTCACGTTCTCCACCTTTCTTTTTCACTGTCACACACCAAACACACAAAATGGCGGCCGACACTTCCTGATTTCGACCGATTCGAATGTTGACTGACATATAACCACCAATCAGAATTGCGCTCGCGCACGTTACGAATCACCCGGAGACTTTCAGGGTAGGAGCTGAGCCAAGCGCCCCATTCGTTTTGAAAATTTCGCGAGGATCCGTCAACCGGCGCCAAAGTTATTCAAAATAGAATTTTCAGATTTCCTATGGAAACACGGTCCTAACTATAACTAACTACTGACGGTCGCCAGTAGATAGTTATAGTTAGGACCGTGTTTCCATAGGAAATCTGAAAATTCTATTTTGAATAAATTTGACGCCGGTTGACGGATCCTCGCGAAATTTTCAAAACTAATGGGGCGCTCCGCTCAGCTCCTACCCTGAAAGTCTCGGGGTGATTCGTCAAGCGGGGGCTGAGAAAAAAGGGGGGTCCCAAAACGCGTTTTCCCCATGCATTTTCCCATAGGACCTTTAGTCGAAGGTACAGCCCGAACGGCTGAACAGAATTACTTGAAATTTGGCAAAGAGGTAGTCCTCAGGTCAGGCATGTGCCTTTTGCATATATGGTGTCAATCTGTTCAGTAGTTCCTGAGAAAATTGCATTTAAAAGTACATAAATATCTATTAGCGCGCACCGTGCACGCACCGTGCGCGCACGGTGCGCGCATCTTAACGTGCGCGAGCGTAATTGTGATTGGTGGTTACATGTCAGTCAACATTCGAATCGGTCGAAATCAGGAAGTGTTGTCCGCCATTTTGTGTGTGACAGTGAAAAAGAAAGGTGGAGAACGTGAAAAGGGGGCAGGGTACAGAGTTCCTGACCCCCTAGCTTTTGTCAGGGGGTCCCTGAAGGACCCTGAAGGGTGAAAAAAACATTTTTTTTTTTTTTTTTTTAAAAAGCGGGGTGCGTGCACGGCGGGAAAAAAATCATTAAAAAAATAGAAATAAAAATCAAATTTAAGTGTTTAGATGTTAGGTGGCTCTAAAAAGGGCCGTTGTGTTAATTGAGGAACAGATGAACAAAAAAAGAAAAGAAATTATGGGGTGCCGCATGTGTGCTGCTGTATCTTGCTCTCTATTAGGGGAATGCTGGTGTCCCCATAAGAGAGAAGAGCATTGGACGCATTGCACCGTATATGCACCCTCTTGAACAGAGGGTGTATATCCAGAGGAACAGAAGCAGGTGAAGCTGCCGCTGCAGATGAAGTGCTCGGCTGAGCTGCCGATGATGTGCTCGGCTGAGCTGCTGCGGATGTGCTCGGCTGAGCTGCTGGAGGGTTGTCTCTAGCAGCTCGAGCAAAAGCCACAGGATGTACTCCTTTAACGTGCCTGATCATAGTGAAAATACTAAAAGAGTATTTCTTTTTAGGATCTCCTCTTGATAAGACAACACCACAAATAGTGCAGGTGACTTTTGGAGCATTCACCTTCTTCCGCCCCTCTGGAAATCTAAACAATTGCCAGATAAAAGAGTCTTTCTGTTTCCTCTGTCTCACAAGGGTCTCCTGCTCACTCCCAGAAGATGACTGCTGCTCTGCCATTCTCAAGTACTGGAGTACTGGAAAAGCTGCTCAGCTCCTTCTCCCAGGGAATCAGAAGAAATAATGAGGGGAGTGGGTGTGGTGTTGGAAGTTTCTGGAACTGAAACTACTATAACCAATGAAAAGTGTTGTTTCTTAATCACATGACCTGAAACTACTATAAGCCAATGAAAAGTGTTGTTTCTAAATCACATGACTTGCCGTGCACGCACGCACGGAGCACGCACGCATGCGCGTACGGAGCACACGCACATGCGCGTATAGAGCACGTGCATACGGAGCACGCACAACGTATGCATGCGCACGTGGAGCATGTACGCATGCGCACGCGGAGCACGTACGCATGCGTGCACCCTGCGCACACCGTGCGCGCACGGTCAAAAACCCTTAAAAAATTTTTTTTTTTTTTTTTTAAAGTGTTTAGAAGTTTATAGAAGATATTAACTATGCTGTTCAACTTTATCCAAATTTAAAAAAAAAAAGAGCTGAGCCATTCCATATTACAGGATAAAGTCAATCTATAACTATATACATAGGTAGCTTATTGTAAAATAAATATTTAAAAAATATAATAATACATTTATAAATTAGCATTTAAAAAACCTTGCAAATTCACTGAAAAAACCATAGGTTTCACACACGTTATAGTTAGGAATTAGCATTTAAAAAACCTTGCAAATTCACTGAAAAAAACCATAGGTTTCACACACGTTATAGTTAGGACTTAGCATTTAAAAAACCTTGCAAATTCACTGAAAAAACCATAGGTTTCACACATGTTATAGTTAGCTGGACATTTCACTCGTACAAAACTATTGAAATTCCCCCGTTATAGTTAGTTCAGCTAACTATAACTCGCGCGCCCGCAATCCACTGCTGATGACGTCACATATTACATCACTCATGACATGGTCAGTGACATCACTCATGACATCACTGATGACATCTCAAATGACATCACTGATGACATCACTGATGACGTCATCCATGTGATAAATTACCAGATCTTCTCACACCGTAATATAACCTTTGATACACCGACTCAAAATTTCAGAGTTCCATTCTCAAAACCATACATACTGCAATACCAATAACTACATACCCACTTATTAACTCTTAGGTCTACATACACCTCCACTCATTCACCTGTACAGTCACTCATACTTACAGTCACTCCATACAAGACTATCATATGCATTTATACACCTATATAGACACTCACACACCACCAATCATCCATAGAGGTACTCTCACACCTAGTCAGTCATGCAAATAATCACACTCCCATTTACTCACCTATGCGGTTATACACATTCAAGTTCACTTACTCATAAAAATAGTACCACATTCTTACGCTCTTATAGATTCATTGATACAAGCACACACTCATCCATACAGTCACTCTCACAATCACACACTCTCACATCTACCCACTTATATACTCTTACACGCATATATACTGCCTTTCACATATGTACCACTGAGATATACATTCAATCCCTAACACACCCATACATACACTCACTCAACCATACAGTCCATCACAGATGCACTCTTAAAACCATGCACCCATAGAATCACCCACTCACACATCTATGCATAGAGTCACACACACCCTACCCACACAAACACTCAGGAACCCATACAGATACTGAGACAAGCAATCAATAACTCATATAGACACTCATATAGCTATTCACTAAACCATGCAGCCACATATACACCAACATACAGACACATACAAACATTTACACAGTTTAGTCACTAGTCTGCAGTAAGATACATTTAATGACTCACTTATAGAGTCAGTTACGCACCACAGAAAATCATCCATTTACACACTTGTACACCCACTTATTCTTCAACAGGCCTTTCCCTATATATATTAAACATATTAAAATTGTTCAGAAACACATACTCAATGGATGATGTCATCATTGATGTCATCAGTGATGTCATTTGAGATGTCATCAGTGATGTTATGAGTGATGTCACTGACCATGTCATGATTGATGTAATATGTGACGTCATCAGCAGTGGATTGCAGGTGCGCGAGTTATAGTTAGCTGAATTAACTATAACGGGGGAATTTCAATGGTTTTGTACGAGTGAAATGTCCAGCTAACTATAACATGTGTGAAACCTATGGTTTTTTCAGTGAATATATATATATATATATATATTCATCAACAGTTTGCCTTTTGCAAAATAGAGCGCACTCGAGCCAACGCCGGCTTGTGGAAAGCCTTTATTCAGGAAGGACAGCATACAAAACTGCGTGTTAGTAAGGCCAAGTTGCTAGTGTCATCACGACGCGTTTCGGGCGGAACGCCCTTCTTCTTGGTGTACCACCGCAACATATCCAGCCACACACCACATCATTATTTAACCAGTCACACGCCCTCCAATGGGCCAATCAGGTGAAAGGTCGGTCCCAGATGGATTCTGGGAGATGCAGTGTGTGCAAATCTGATTCCCACAATATCGTTGCTGTAAATTAATGGCATCTCATCCTGTATGGACCCCCAGTATGTTGCCGTCCTTAATCAATCCAAGCGTGGCTCCATGAGACCCAGCAAATGTCGGGCCCCCTTACAATCCTCAGGGTGGTGCTGCTCAACACGGCAAGGCGGCCGCGAATATCTTCATCAATAGTTTGCCTTTTGCAAAATAGAGCGCACTCGAGCCAACGCCGGCTTGTGGAAAGCCTTTATTCAGGAAGGACAGCATACAAAACTGCGTGTTAGTAAGGCCAAGTTGCTAGTGTCATCACGACGCGTTTCGGGCGGAACGCCCTTCTACTTGGTGTACCACCGCAACATATCCAGCCACACACCACATCATTATTTAACCAGTCACACGCCCTCCAATGGGCCAATCAGGTGAAAGGTCGGTCCCAGATGGATTCTGGGAGATGCAGTGTGTGCAAATCTGATTCCCACAATATCGTTGCTGTAAATTAATGGCATCTCATCCTGTATGGACCCCCAGTATGTTGCCGTCCTTAATCAATCCAAGCGTGGCTCCATGAGACCCAGCAAATGTCGGGTCCCCTGGCCCCCTTACAATCCTCAGGGTGGTGCTGCTCAACACGGCAAGGCGGCCGCGAATATCTTCATCAACAGTTTGCCTTTTGCAAAATAGAGCGCACTCGAGCCAACGCCGGCTTGTGGAAAGCCTTTATTCAGGAAGGACAGCATACAAAACTGCGTGTTAGTAAGGCCAGGTTGCTAGTGTCATCACAACGCGTTTCGGGCGGAACGCCCTTCTTCTTGGTGTACCACCGCAACATATCCAGCCACACCACATCATTATTTAACCAGTCACACGCCCTCCAATGGGCCAATCAGGTGAAAGGTCGGTCCCAGATATATATATGTATATATATAAATATATGTATATATATACATATATATATATATATATATATATATATATATATATATATATATGTATATGTTCACTGCAAAAAGTAAGGTTACAGGGACGTTCTAGTTAGGCTTAGATTTCACTTGTACAAAACTATAGAAATTCTCAGCAGGTATAGTTACCTGAGCTAACTATATCTTACATCCCCGCAGTACAATGCCTATGACCTCACATATTACATCACTGATAACATGGTCAGTGACATAACTGATGACATCACACATGACATCACACATCATATCTCAAATGATATCACTGATGACATCATCCAGTTAGTATAAGTGTTTTCCAAGAATGTATGAGTGTTAAACATATGTAATAAGCTACTACAAAGTATAATTAGAATTCTAGGTGTGCTACTAATGATTTATGATTTATATGACTTTTAACATATAATATGTAAGTAGCTGTGTGTATCTGTGTGTGAGTGGGTGTCTGAGTGACTAAATGGGTGTGGGAGTGGGTGTGTGAGTGACTGTATGAGTGTATAAGTGGGTGTGCCAGTAGATGTGTGAGTGAATGACTGGGTGTGTAAGTGTGCTGTATAGGTGAGTGAGTGGCTCTGAGTGGGAGTTTAGTTAAGTGAGTTGATGTGTGAGTGGCTGTATTGGAGAGCATGTGTCTGTATGAATGGCTGGGTGAGCAGATGTGTGAGTACTTGTATGGATGTGTGAATGGATATGTAAGTGGTTGTGTGGGTGTGTGAGTGAGTGTGTGATTGGTTGTATGGGTGAGTGAGGGGCTGTGTTGAGAGGCTGTATGGATGAGTGAGTGGGTGTGTGAGAGGCTGTATAGGTGAATTAGAGGGGGTGTAGTAGCTGTATAGGTGAGTGTGTGGCTGTATGAGTGGTTGTATGAGTGAGTGAGTGGGTATGTGACTGGCTCTATGAATGAGTAAGTGGATGTATGAATACTTGAATAAGTCTATGAATAGGTGTGTGGCTGGTTATGTGGGTGTCTGAGTGAGTGTAAAAGAGGTTGTATGGGATTGTGAGTGGGTGTGTGTGTGGTTCTGTGTATGATGTCATCAGTGATGTCATTTGAGATGTCATCAGTGATGTCACTGACCATGTCATGAGTGGTGTAATATGTGGGGTCACAAGCAGTGATTTAAATGGGCCAGTACTGCCCGGTACTGAGTACTGGCACTCTTTTATTTTGAGATGGAGAGTACCGGCACTTCTCAAGAGAAACAAGCAGGTACTGTGTTACAGAGTACCTGCACTTGGTCATAAGCAGTGCATTATGAAGTGTACGTTATAGTTAGCTCAGATAACTATAACCGCAGAATTTTACTGTTTTTGTACGAGTGAAATCTGAGCCTAACTATAATGTCTCTGTAACCTTTGTTTTTTAAGGGAATTTCTATGGTTTTTAACTAGTACTTGCGTTTGCAGGGTGGTGTAGAAAGGGGGCGAGGACTCCGACCAGTTTTCAGCAGTCCCTCTGTGTGGGACTTACTGGAGGTAACCGTAAGGGTTCCTGGTTCCCATGGACCATCAGCATCCCAGGGGACTTCATCCCACTACTAGTAGTGTGCCAGGAGGACCATTTACAGAGTGGTAGAGAAAGGGGACGGGACCTCAGACTAGCTTTCAGTAATCCCGGTTTGTTGGACTTACTGGAGGTACTTTATCCCCCAACCAATAGTACTCCAGGAGGCGCGTTTGCAGAGTGGTGGAGAAAGGATCGGAGCCTCTGGCCAGCTCCCAGCAATACCGCTGTGTGAGACTTACTGACTGGAGGTAACAGGAGGGGTTCTTGATCCACAAGGACCCTCAGTATCCAAGGGGACTTCATTCCCCAACCAGTAGTGCGCCAGGAGATGTGCTTGCAGAGTGTTGGACAAAGGTGGCGGACCTCTAATGACCTCTAAGCAATCCCACTGTGTGGTAATTACTGGAGGTAATAGGACGGTTTCCTGACCCCCAAGGACCCTCAGCATCCAAGGGGACTTCATCCCCAACCAGTAGCGTGCCAGGAGGTGCATTTGCAGAGTGGTGTAAACAGCGGGCGCGGGACCTCCGACCAGCTCTCAGCAATCCCGCTGTGTGGGACTTACTGGAGGTAACAGGAGGGGTTCTTGGGTCCCAAGGACAAACAGCATCCAAGGGGACTTCATCTCCCAATCAATAATGCTCCAGGAGGTGTGTTTGCATAGTGGTGGAGAAAAGGGGCGGAACCTCCACCCAGCTCTCAGCAGTGTGTGGGCCTTTGCTGGGGGTAACAGGAGGGTTTTTGACCCACAAGGATCCTGAGCATCTAAGGGGACTTCATCCTCTAACCAGTAGTGCGCCAGGAGGTGCATTTGCAGAGTGGTGGAGAAAGGGGGCATGGCCTCCGACGACCTCTCAGCAATCCTGCTGTGTGTAACTTACTGGAAGTAACATACGGGATCTTTGGCCCCCAAGGTCCCTCACCAGCCAAGGGGACTTCATCCCCCAATAGGTTGTGTGCCAGGAGGCCCCTTTGCAGAGTGGTTCAAAAAGGGGGTGTGGCCTCTGGTGACCCCTGGCTGGCCTTTTTATAAATTCCTTTTATTAGGGAGGTGTGGCCTTGGGGACCCCAACCCCTGGTGTCAGGCCTTTTTGCATTGGGTGAGGGGAGCTGTGTGGTTCCCCTCCATGGGCCGATTTCGGTCTGGGGGACAACATCCCCCGCAGCCCAGCCTTTCTACTTTTTTTTTGTGTAAAAGTGGAGGGGGGGGCTGCGTGGCCTCCCTCTCCAGCCCGATTTTGACCCCTGGGGATCCCACCCCTTGCGCCTGGCCAATTTGTATTAGGGGAGAGGTGCCATGTAACCCCGTTCCCTGGGCCGATTTTGGCCCTGGGTATTCCATTCCCTGGGGCCCAGCCTTTATTACATTATTTTTGTCCTACGGGAGGGGGAGCACGAGGCCCCCATCCACTGGCTGATTTTGGCCCTGGGGACCCCATCCTGGGGGGGCCTGGCCAATTACAAATGGGGGAAAGGGGCTGCGCAGCGCCCCTCCCCGGACCAATTTTGGCCACTAGGACCCCATCCCCCAAGGCCTGGCCATTAGTACTGGGGGCCCCAGGGCACCCAGTTTGCATTGGGACAGCAGGGGAAGCCTCAAGGACCCCGTAGTCGATGCTGGCTCCCTGCCTCCTGTGGGAGACGGCATTGCTTTCAGACACAGGGAGCTGCTAAACATGCAGCACCCTGTGTCCGAAAGCAATTCACCTGCTTCCCTGCTCGCTTGATAGCAGGCAGAGATTATTCCCCTTTAAGACAACTCTAGAAACAGAGTAACTCTTTGGCAATTTGGATACTTTGGCAGAAATGCATCGCCACACGTATGTGCCCGCACTTGGGTGGATCTAAATTTAAAAAAAGAAAATAAATGCGATTTGCAGTAACTTACGTGGTTGTGCTTCCAGTATTAGAACTTCGCTGAAGAACTGGGATGGGAATCGGTGTGGAGAGAGATACCAGTGGAAATATATACATTTTATTTTTTTATCCACTGCTCTTCAGCTTTGTGAAGACCATTCGAAGCAGTTCATCTTATCTTACTCAAGAGGATCATCTTGTAATGCATTGAGTTACTGCAGCTGTGTGAAGACATTGAGCAGTTGGTTTTGACTCATGAAGTACATTTTTTTACAACTTTAGGTAATGTAGCTTTGTGACAGACTTATTACTCGGTTGAGTCTGACTCAGGAGACGTATCTAGTAAAGTCTTGACGGACTGCAGCCTTGTTAAAGGCTTCAAACTGTTGCGTCTGACTAGAGAGGGACATTTAATAATGAGTTGAGGTACTGCAGCTATGAGATAAGGTCTGCTGTTTTGGCTTTGCCAATGCTTCTTTATATTGCTGGAGTGGATTATTATGTACTGATATGTGATCTCATAGGTGCTTCTGATTCCACGTTCAAAAGCCGATAAACACAGAAGTATGTCCTTGCTGCCGGCCACTTCCCAGCCTTCATTGGACAACCAAAGCCTCCTGAATCTGGGAGGACCTTTATGATCATTGATCATGTCCAATTTAGGAATATATTGTAGGCGCATTCATCCTTGCATTGTTAATCAGCGACCCTTTTATTCATGCATACAGAAAAATCAAACATATCTTTAGAACTATTTTCTCTATTAGAAATGAGAATAGCAGGGGTCGTTTGTAGTATCAAATAAAAGCTGAATGGATCTCTTGGTTCAGAAAATCTATGCTCAGATTGATTATTTGTCTTAATTGCTTGTCGTCCTCTGACAAGTGCGTGGCCACAACCAGGGAATGCCTTTGCATCGCCCCAAGTGATTTTCCAGGCTGCAATGCTGCAGTGAATGACATGGTTTTTACTGTGTGAAATGTTTCTAGCATTTGTAGACTGTTCTCCTGCCGCTGGGGTGACCTATTAGTGCTTGCATGCTGCCCAAGTTGCGTAGCATCACTTGTTCGAAGCTGTCTGGGAGGTGCGTTTCCGTGTGAGTCTAGGGTCCCTCAATGAAGGGCACCACCTGGCTCTGGAAGGTTTGTAAATCAGTCCATATAGCAGGTGTGGTTTAGTAGTACATGTTTTTGTAAAAATGCAAAACATACTGTTGTAGATGGTGGTAGGGTTTCTGTAGAAGTGAAGTGGCTTAGATACGTAGAGGCAAAATTGACTGCATTGGGGCAGGGCAAACTATTTCAGGATCCCGACTCCTGTAGGAGGGTTTCGAAGCAAAAAATAACTGAGTTATTTATGCAGAGAGCAAATTATGCCCGGAGGGGAAAAAAAAAACTCCAAAAAACATCCCTTGCATATGACCTTATTCCACCAAGGTCAGGGGAAGATTTTTCATACCTCTCTTGTATTACAAATGCACAGCATAGATACATTCTATTGCGTTTTCGGTTGAACCTTATCCCACTGATGTTAGGGTACCCAGAGCGAAAATATAAACTCTCAGATTTGTCACCCTGCCCATGCAATAACCAGCCTTCTCAGTCCGCTCTACATCCAATACTATTCATGGTCATCCCGGCTGTTTTTAATATTTTGGATGAATTTTTGTTTTTATGATCTGTTTTAAAAGATCGAATAAAGTTTTGTGATTGAAGTGAAACTCCCATGCAGCGTTGAGTTGTAGAAATGTGATGTTGACAGCAGAACATTGGCAGTTGATTGACATTTGGTGTTGTGGTGGGTGTGTACAGGCACACAGGTTTGGTGAGGCGGGATTGGAATCAGACTGGGGCATGCAGATTTGGTGGACGTGGGAGAGGAGGATGTGTGAGTGGTCTGAAGCGAGGCATTGCTATCTGCTCCCCCTCTGGGAATACCAGCTTTTCATGGGGTTGGTTTTGATCTACTTGTACTTACTGTTCGTAAGATTCCACTCAGAACGTGATATTTAGAAACATACATGCATTTCATGCCTGTGATACCTAGATTCTAATTCTATCTTCAGGCCAATTACATGCAGTCATTTCATCAATGATTATATTCGTTATTGTACCTTATGTAATTGTGAATTTACTGCACAGTTCAGTGTTTCCATGATCACAATGAATTATTTTGTTTAGAATGAGGAGTAGAGGATGTAGTCTGGCTAGGGCGGTCGATCACAAATCAGAGACTAGTAACCGGGTTCGAGTCTCGGCAAGGGACGCTCAACATCCTGTGATTCTGGGCAAATCCCTTAATCTCCCTGTGCCTTACAAAAGTGTCCGTGTGGAACGCAACAGGTGCTCTTGTAAAGCGCCCTGATACCTGAAATCTTCGGGTCAAGTTCGGGCTATATAAAACTCAAGGGGGAAAAAAACAGTCCTGGCACCATATCCCAGGATAATTTCCCTCTTTATAACTTTTATACTCATGAAAATGTCACCAGGTGTCATCAATAAGCCTGGTAAAAGTCGTGGGTGTGAGTTACTACCACACAATTCGAAATGATCGATTTAAACCCAAATTATTTAGCACCCAATCCTTGTATTTTCGACCTCCTCAAAATGGGGCCTTCACTCAATTACTGTAGCTGATATCAATGATGTTCATTTTATTGAGCTTGAAAAGATAAAAGGCTGAGCACATTACAGTAGTAGAAGTGCCCATGGAAGAAAGACTTGCTAGGTGGGACATTGATAAACAGCGTATAAAGGGTACACGGACAGATGATAAACTCGCGGAGGATCTGGCTGAATGAGTGGGAATGCTGACTTAGATGATGGACCCTCCCAATAATAGACCACCAGCCTACAGCCGGCTAGTTGAAAGGGGACACAACGGATTTTCAATATTCACTTAGATACTGGTTGTAGGATAAGACGAGCAGTCTTTGCATGATGCTGAAAACGGTATATTAATGCTTACTGAAATTGGGGATGAAATGACGTTCTGTAAATGGTGAACAATCTATAGTTATTTTGGTGTTACTTATGCTCCTGATAAAACTAATACAAATAATTAAAAAAAATAATTGTAGAAGTAAAAGAGCGACACTATCTTGGTGGACTGATGGAACCTCCATGTCCACCTTAACCCCTTGCATTGTATTATGTAATTGAGACGCATATTTTCTGTAATCCTTTCTTGCTTTCCTTTGTAAAATTGCCATTTTTTTCTGAATGGATCCATTGTCTCTGTAAACGTCAAAATGAGTCATAAAAACTTGAAAACGAGCTTCCTTGAATTATTCAAATGCAAAGCAGATGCAATAGATGTGTGACTGCGCCTTTTCACCGGATGGGGATGTCCTGAAGCCGCGCACTCTGTGTGAACTTGTGTTTTAAATCCCTCACTTGGAGCCCGAGATCGGCCTCGTTCCCAGTGGCTCTTTGCGCTAAGATCAGTTTCACTTTGTTTTCCAAAAAGTCTAAAAGTTTGAAGTGTTTTTGTAAATGGTGGCGTGAGTGGTTGCTTCTGGCGTGCTCTGTCCATGGTTGGGGGCGGCTTTTAACCTTTCTGTACCCACAGGAGAAGAGACACACGCCGCCACATTCTGTGTGGGGGTTGTGACAAAAAATACATTAATTGCATGGAACAGGGTCTCTAGTGATTTTCTGCCATTGACATGGATTGCCAATATAAGGTAACACAAAACTGCATTTTACTCCGAACTGCCAAACCAGTGGCTCAACTTTTGGCCCAATAGTAGTACATGAGGTCAAGTGTGCAGTTGCACAATCACCATCCTGTGCCAAGGTCTGCCCTAGTGTGCAGGCCCTGAGTTAACCTGATCTCTACATTCTGTGCTGTAGCAGCTTAGTCCGGTCTTTGTTTTTTTAAACACTATCTAGAAAAAATCCCATGTGTTTCATCTTCAAATGAATGACTATTCAGCTGTATTTTACTTGGCCTGAAACTGATCAGCTTTTGTGATGAATGGAAGAAAGTGCAATTCAGTATTTTTTAATTCTTTACCCCATCCCCCGCTCCACCTCAAGGGGAACATGTAAACAGCTCTTGCGTCCAATTCAGCCTGACCACTCACTCAGAGTAGTGGTGATTCGTGTCTGCTTTCCGGCTGATCTCACTCACAATCACATCTGCGGGTGGTCGGCAGTGTGCTAGCCAGCAGAGATCCCCCGTTGGAGCCGGCATGCGCTGACTTTGCATGCGTTAAGAAAGTGGTATGAGTGAATGTCCAGATTTATTAAAAGTTGGCCTGCTTTCAGTTTAGGACCACAGTTGGCTATGGGCCCCTTGCAGGGAATATAGGGGATCCAGTCGGGGTCTAGAATTGACGACTGACCATCAGTTACAGTGATGGAGAGTATGTTAACTCATTCTAATGCAGCTTCCCAGCAACTGGGATGTTTAATTACATTGTATGGTAGAGGGTTTCTATAGCTAGTTGTCCAAATGTACCTGTTCTCATGTGAATACATTTGACTATAGTCTGCATCTTTTTTTTTTAAAAACTTTATTTATCTTTTATAATCAAATCAACAATAAGATCTCATCAGTCAGTTACATTTGTCTTTGGTGTGTGAAGCACATTTCGATGACAGCACATCTGTCTCCATTTACAGGATACATTCCTATCCCTGCGGTGAAAGTACCCCTGCCTTTGCAGCGTAACTCAGACTCGTCACCACTTTACAACTCCATTTGCAAAGCCCTATCCCCGTGTACGTTACTTGCATGTCATCAAAACAGTATCTCTGTGTGTATTAACTAATGCAGATTGGTTCAACATTTTTGGCAGTCTCAGCCTTGAGGCAGCAATTTTGCGGATTATACCGAAAAGCAGGGCAGTGACCAGACTTCATAGTGATACCGGTGTGATTGCAATCACATGTTTCACACTGTCCCGTCGGTGTCAGTGTTGCACCTTTTGGCAGTAGAAGGCTTCTCGCCACTAGAGACAAGCATTGGCATAGCCAATAGGTCTCGCCTTTGGGACCTTATAAGTGTTTAGCCATGCAACAGTTGTATAACTAAATACTTATAAGGTCCCAAAAGCGAGACCTATTGGCTATGCATAGCGGCCATGCGGCCGCGAAAGTTAAAGTGATCGCAATCACGATTAAACATCAAAGCGACCGTGCGGCCGCGAAAGTTAAAGTAATTGCGGTAAAGCGCGGCGCGCGCCCCGCGCACATGCACTGTAGCTTTAGGCTGGCCTGGTAGCACTTTTTGGAGCCCTCTCAATAAGTCTCGCCTGACCAGCGCATGCGCTGGGTCAGGCGAGACCTAAAAAAAGAGAAATATCTATGTGGCTAGGCTGGTAAGAGTGGGCAACAGAAACGTGGATCCCAAGGGCTCTAAGGAAACTAAGCCTAAGAACACATCAGTCATCACTTGCATCAAAAGCAGCTCACTGCAGATGTTAATCCTCGGGGCATAGTGCCAGCGGTGGCTGCAGCGGCCCTCAGAGTCCTGGTGGACAGCTGAGGATGCATCATATATTATTCAATTAAATTCATCACTTGTAGCCAGGGCTTTAAGTGGGATGAAAAAACTGGTGGGTCTCTCAAAGGGGCGTGGTTAATGTAATTAAGGGCGTGGCTTAAAAACACGTAAACTAGAAATCTGTGCTTAACGTAGTGTACCACCCAACTTGTATTTTGCTGTTTCTGTCATTACATCCAGATATATGATTCAAGTAACGTCATACCTACAAGTCAGGACTATTGGCTTTGTTAATAGTTGTTAGTTGCATAAGATAAATAAGCAACAACTATGGCTAGTTACATATAATATTGAAAAAGCTTCCACTTAAAGCACCAGGGACACCACGACAATGTTGCTGCTCCTGAGTGTCAAACAGAGAAGAGAAATCCAGAGAGCAAATGACTCTCTTGAAAGGATTTCCTTCCCCTACAACGCTCACCTGGCATGACGTCATGCCGCAGCTTCTCCACTAGTGAGAAGTGAGCAGCGCACATCGATATGCCTGCTGTCACTGCAGTCCCGTAAAAAAACGGATCGTGTGTTAGGGCACAAAACGGAGCCCGATAGAGACCCGTTTCGAGGCCCCCTTTAAAAAACTGCCGATGCTCAGCTCTGGTGAGACCCGGCCCACTTAAAGCTCCGCTTGTAGCAGTGCAGCCTGTCTTGTCTAATGCTCTATTGTGTGATTATAGCTCCTGATACTTTCCAGCGAGTATAACAGACACTTCAGACCACCGACTATCACTGGCCATTGGTTTAGAAGCATTTTTTTCTTATTTGTAAGTGTTTTTTTCCTGAAAGCAGTATCTCGAATAGTCTACTAAGGCCTAAGTGGCAAGGAAGACGACGAATGGGATCTCTTGCCCAGATGGAAAGCTTCTCATGGTATGCCACTTTGTTCATGGTGCTATGATTAAAGTGCTCCATTGGTATTGGTCCTGGAGAAAGGTAAACTATGGAAAAGAAGAGAGGAATGATTGAAGAGGATGGGGGTGTCTTATCCAGGCCACGCCCTCTGGTGTCCCTTGAGTGCATCTGCTGCCTTGGTCCCTGGTGTGCAGTCGGACAGAGTGCACTGTCACATGGGAAACCCACCGTAAACATTTTAGAATGTCACAATCGGATTTTCAGGTTGGTGGGAATTTGTTTCTTGTTTTTTTGTGTGTTTTTTTAAAGCTGTAGGAGGTCCTGTCTGTAACCCCATATATCTGCTGAATAATAATTACTAACCTGTGAGATACTTTTCGTTTTATATATATATATATATATATATATATATATATATATATGTTTGTGTATGCATATATATATATATATATATATATATCAGCAACGGATCTTTCCCCATATCCAAGAAAAGAAAGCAAGCTCACTCCCAGCAGGTAAATTGCAGATAGAAATTTAATGAGCGGCACGCTCTACGCGTTTCCACACCAGAAGTGTCTTGTTCACACACATATGTATGCAAATATACATACATATATAACATCCACACACACAGAAATACATAAACATTTATAATATACACAACTTCAATACCAGTAGGTGCGTGGTTTGGCTGCTTCTTGTCTTGCAGTGGTATATGTCAGCAGATCTGGAACTGTATGTGAAGTTGCTTAGAAAGGTCACAGCAAACTTGCCGCATAATGAGTCCATTAGAGACAACAATCAATAACGTGCTGCTGATGCGCATGTTTTTTGATGCGCTCGCTGCCTTCGGATGGTCTTTGGAGAGCATGAATCCATTTTGGTAGTCGCTATGGTTGTGATGGCTCCTGCAAGACTGTATTTTAATAGTCCACTAAAAGATCCTGAAATGTAGCAAAACATTTAGTTTACCTCCTAATTGTGGATGCCATTTTTGGACATTTATGCAATGTGCATGGTCTTTAGACAATAGCTAACTTTTGCAAGGCGTCCTTACAAATCAGTCTAGTTTTTTATCGCCGTAACATAATGATAACAATAGCGAGCGATTCGTGGTTGGGATGTTGGCTTGTTCCGTCAAATATGAGAACCTATCGCCAAGGAGTGTTTTTGTGTTGATGTCCAACAAAATGATGAATGCAATCAACTAAAATTACGAGTTGCAAAAACTATTTATTCTGCTCCGTCATGGTAAGAAGAGTCAAAAAGAAAAAAACACAATGATAATGAAGCCAACCAAAGTGAATTTCCCACATATATATATAGCACTAAAAAGTTGCTATGTTTGATAGTTTTGGAAATCAGAGCATGGAGAGAGTCCAAGAGATCTCAAAGCTGTGCGGGCTCTCAGGATACCCTTTCAAGGTGGCCTGTCTCTGATTCGCGAAGCCGGAGTGGTGGGGGCGAGGAAGAATTCATGCACCCTGTAGTTACAGAAGGCCTTCCATTGAGTAACAAATGTATACTGCTGTTATTACGGCACATCCTGCCTGTCATGGTATGCATGGCGGGTGTGATACACCTTGCAGTGACGTGACATGACAGGCTATCACCTTTAAAGTGTTGGTCGCAGGGACTCTGCAGCCCTAAAGAAATGTACACCTTATCCTTTTGAGCTCACAGTTTACATGAAGCCATGTTGTACTGCAAACTAACTTTGATTCATATTTCTTGTTTTTTGAAGAAACTAGATGTAAACCAGTTGTTTAACTTATTTATCTCTTTACGTAACTAAGTTTAATGTTATCACAGACCCATTCTTGCATACCCATAGGACAGGCCACACGTTTACTTTAGGACATGAGTTTGCCCATATGGAAATATAGTGCCCAGATATGTTTCAACCCGTGTGTGTTTTTTCGCAGTGCAAATATATAAATACATTTAAAATGCCACATAAAGCTGCACGTACATATTACAGTGTATTTTGACCCAATGGCTACTTCGTTCTTGCCTTGTCTTTTAAAGGATCTGACCATTCTGGGTCTTTTGCCCTGCAGACAAACACTAGCAAAGACTTTGTGGCCTACTGGCTTTGCCAATGGTTTTGAGTGCTGCAGAGCATCCTGGATGCTATGCAGAATGTCTAAAAAATAGGAAAAAAAAAGACTAAGCCGGCAGCTGCATAATTTTGTTAACCATTTTTGTGTTCCGATCCAAGTTGGATGGATGATCAAAACATGAAAAAGTAGCATGGCTGGGAGAATCAACATGAAGGATGGAATCGCAGAGGGCAGGAAGTCACACAGAGGGGTGCGGGGCAGAGGGAAGCAACATGGAGGATGTGGGTGGGAGCACTGTCTGTTGCAAGATGTTTTGTCAGCTTACAGTAGGCTATAATCGTATACTTCCACTGCTCCCTTTTGAGGCACTACTTTTTTCTGTTAGTTTACGCACTATATGAGAGTGAGTGTATCTTCCACCTGTTTCGCTCATGTACTGCTCAACCTCATCTGCACTCATGTTTCTCTTACCCCCTGTAGTGTCCTGCAGGACACATTCTAGTTTTCAGCAGGAAGCTGTACTCCCAGCCACTCCCATGAGGGCTGGACGCACATGCACCCCCACACCCATCCATCACGGGTGTCACGAGTGACTTGGCCCCGCCAATAAAAGGGCCCAGGTTCACCTGCTTGTGGCCAGTTACTGTTCTGTACAATCCGGTGTCTGTGTCCCTTATTGCAATCATGGAGCCCCGTGATGCGATTGCCCTCGTGCCTCTTCTCACTTCTGCATTGGTTTCTCACCTGTGCGCTTCCCCCGCACCATGTCCTTTCATCCGTTGGGGTCTGTGATCCCTCTCAAAAGAAGGAAGCATTGGAACTGGAGATATTTAGCATATGTCTAAGCGATGAAGTTCCCCAAGTGTCTCTCCTTAATGCGCTATCTGTCCTTTAACTTATTGATTTTATGATTTTAGTTAAGTCTTTTCTCTTTCTTAGTTGCTTTGCATACATTTTCTTTTCCTTAAGATGGATGCACATGATTTGATTTGATTTGATTTTGGGTGTTGTAGAGCGCACAGCTACCCTTAGGCATCCCGGCGCTAGTGAACACAGTCCTGTAGGGTGGGAAGTCATGTGGGGGAGTGCTCAGGGGAAGAGTAGGGTCTTCAGTCTTTTCCTAAATCTGAGGTGGTTTTGTTCCTGCCTCAGGGAGAGTGGGAGGGCATTCCATAGTCTGGGGGCATTGTACGAAAACAGGCGACCACCTGTTCTGGCCTTCCTAATTCTGGTGACTTTTGCCAGGGAGAGGGAGTTGGATCTAAGTTGTCTGCTTGATTGTTGATGGAACACAAGAGGCCTGAGGATGGGAGGGCCTTCATTGTGCAGTATTCTATGGGCAATGCACAGGGTCTTGAAGTTGACCCGTTCCTTGACTGGCAGCCAGTGCAGACTTCTGAGGGCTGGCTTGGCCGAGTTCCTTGCTGCGGTTCCTGTGAGTATTCTTGCCGCCGCATTTTGTGCGCATTGAAGTCTGTGGACTACAGAGACTGGGGCCCCCAGATATAGGACATTCCCATAGTCCAATCCGGAGTTCACCAGCCCCTGCATCAAGAGCTTCCTGGATTGAGGGGGGAGTAGATGGAGGATCTTTCGTGCCATCTTCATAAGGCCGAAGCACGTTCCCGCAGTTTTCCTCGCTTGTGTTTTAAAACTGAGATCCTGGTCCAGCCATATCCCTAGGCTTTTTACTTCGGATTTTGGGGATGGTGGAGATCCCATGCATGGTGGCCAGGGAAGAGGTGTGGGGATTTTATTTGGGTTTCCTAGGAGGAGTATTTCTGATTTTTCCCCGTTCAGTTTCAACCGGGACTCGCACATCCATTGGTGCACTTTTTCCAGACAACACATGGTGTTTGGCACCAGCTTAGTTCTTGTTCCAGCTATAGAGTAAACCCAGCCGTCACTTAGAAATCACAGCCGGCAAAACACTTAGGGCCTGCTGATCTGTCAGGACATGGCTATCATGAAGCATTCCCTAGGGATGATCTTTTATATTTGATATTCAACAGATATATGGAACCACTGGCCCATGTGATCGAATAGTCTATTTATAACTAATAGTGTTCCTGCACCCATCTTCATCTGGATAGTAATGCCAGGAGTCATGCAACCATCATAGCTAATAATGGATAAAGATAAAAACAACCTCATCTTCTGGTTTTTGTAGGAGTTTGAAGAAGTTAAAATGCCTCCATTTGTTTGGCCTATGACACCAGGACCAGCCAGGACATCAACTCAGTAAAGAACCTGGACATGATCTATGTCTCAGACCTATTCCCTCAAGTCAGTGTAATGGTTGAAGGTAACACCTTGCAATTGTCTATGCCAAAAAGTGCCACATGATACCTGTTTATAAAGATGCATGCATAAAGTCAAGTGAGGTCTTTCTATAGTGCAGCATTTCCTAATCTAACAAAGAAACTGCACAGCCTTGAACGCATGCACGTCCTGCTATGGTGTGGCTGAGCTCTGATGAGAATCCAGCAAACTGTGACTGAATGGCTGAGTGACCCAGCCCTGGATTTACTCGCCCTCTGTCACGTTCTGCAAATGACCACTCGTCATACCAGTGGAGCTCACAAACTGGAAGACACAGCTCGCAAACTGGGAGACACGCACATACAGAACAAAATCTAAATTTTATTAACAGAGATGATTGGAGTTACTTGGCCACAACACTCACTAGAGATACTTCTCTGATGAGGAAGCACTGAATTAATCCTGCTAAAACTGCCTGATCTCTCTGCAAAACCTCTTTCGCTGCTCTCTCTCCAGGAAGGTAGCAGGTTTGGCCAGACTTCTTAGGGAGGAAGATTCCTCTTCTGTTTTTACTTTTGTAATGACATCATGTGTGTTCAGGAACCTTGATGTTGTGACCCACTTCCTGGTCTGGGATACCATAGTTATCATCTAAATGCTAGTGAATCCAAGGGTAAGGATAGAGTCAAAGGTGGCTTGTGCACGTATGTGTCAAATACTCTGGCAGAATAACCATTATTGATCTGGCATGTGATGATATGCAGGCACTGCAGCTGCAATGGAAAGGCATTTGCAGCACTTTCTACTGGTTGCTTAATTTAAACCCCAAGACATTTAGCAACAGAATGCCTGTTAGTAGTGCATCCAATAAGAGCTGGTATATTCGAAATGTAAGACCTGCAGAAAAGAGTCATGAATAGGAAATTTAGAAAAATTAGAAATTTACCCCTTAACTCCGCATCTTCAGAAGAGGCCAGGTCCCTAAGGAAACGGTATAAACAGCAGGTTTGGGAAGCAGAGAGGATCCATACAGAGAGTCAATTGCTAAATAGAACACAAATCTGCAGTGCTGGGTGCTTAAAAGAAATATTGGCAATTCATAAACAGCCTTACCTTCCAGTACTCAAAGGAGCTATGTAACTCCATTTCTGGTCAAAGTTGGTTCAACGATAGTGAGATGTTAAGCGTGGATGACTTAGTTGGAAGGGAGTCTCCTTTTGTCCGAACCCTCCCTGAAGCTGCCCTTGATCCCAGTTTAAAGTTGAGTATTATTAAATCAGATGGAGCTCCAGGCCCTAACGGCGCTCCCAATATTCTATTTAAATCCAGCATGGACTTTTCAGGTTCTATTCCTTTACTCCAGTGTCTTTGAAACCCAGACTGCAAGGATCCATACTACATCCAGTATATAATCATTCATTGGCAAAGCAAATAGGTCTTGCCTACAAGAGAGATATTGGCTTTGTCAATGTCGTTTAGCTATATTGTACAGCAGCGACATCTGCAGTGATGCATGGCTGAAAGTAAAAAAAGTGCTGTGATGCGGACTGCGTTGACAGCATCATAGAGCTTTTTTGTATTGCCAGAAGAACAAGAGGCAACAGGGAGGGAGGAAGGCAACATGGACAACAGGGGGTGTAGTGATGAAGCCCTATAATGTAGCCATAGGGCTTTTTCTTTGTAAATTGTGGGGTTGGTGGGGGAGTCAACATGGAGGAGGCAGGCAACATGTAGTGAGTAAGGAACAGCAAGTCAGGAAGCAACACGCAAGACGGGATGAGGTAGGGAGGGGCTGGGATCAAGCACACAAACCACAGACGGTGGGAGGGTGAGGGGTAAGCAACATCAAAATGTGGGTGGGGGCAGGGAGGTAGCAACAACAGAACAAGGAAGGGCGGGTAGGCACAAGCAACAACACAGACCACAACAGAGGGAGGGAGGGTGAATGGGGGCAAGCAACCTGGATGAGTGCGGTCAAGCAACACAGACATTAGAGGTAGGGAGGAACATGGAGGGGACAGAAGTACAATAGAGAGCCTGCTGAGAAACACACACTCTGGTAAAGGGATTTAATACAAAGAAAAATGTAGTATCTAAAAAATGAGCAGAGGAAGGGCACAAGTAATGCATCTATGCTTCAAGGGAGGTTCAACCACACGAAGAGGAAGGAAGCCTATGGCAAATGATCAATAAGAAGCATGCAAATGAGAATGACAATGAAGCCAACCAATAGTAAGCATTTGGCTTTCTCTAAGCTCCCAGTTAGAAACAAAGGGTCTCAAAGAGACTGCGCACTCCCTGTCTCAGGAGACCTAAAAATGCAATCCAATACAAGTAACAAACTACAAAATGACTGCATTTCATTGATGCAGAAGGCAAGTACTATAGTAGCATTTTTAAAGGGAACTCGAGGTCCGGGCTGAAACAAAAAACTTAAGCCCAGCGAGGGGTTCAGAGGCAGTACTAACACATCTGACAACATCCTAGTGTCATTGATGCTAACTCACGAGACAGTAAAACATAGCAGCCTGTTCCTTTGTTTTATTGACTATCGAATGGCCTTCGATGGAGCAAACCGTGCTGAACTTGGGTGAAAATATGCTAGATGAGGTATTAAGCCTGTCGTTATTGAGGGCCATTGAGTCAGTCTACTGGAACGCGATAGTTCAGGTCAAACTAATACAAAAACAACTGCATCTCACGTAAATAGCGACTAATAGATGGTTAAAACAGGGCTGTGTGCTGGCACCGCTGCTCTTTAGATGTATCCTCCTAGATTAGACATCCTCTGGCATTAGCCTGCACGACATGCAGATGAAGCGATTATTCTGGATCTTACAGCATCAGAAGTTCTCAGCAGCCCTTAACAAATGTAATATAGATAAGAAAACTGTCAATGCTGGTAAATCTGATCTTTTGGTTTTTAGTAATAAAACGCGCAACACGAAAAGATGGTTCATTTATGATGCTCTCATTGAAAAACATAGATGTTGTTACCTAGAAGTATGGGTCGATGACCGTGGGTCACCAAAAGTGCAGTGGGCTCATATGAAAGGTAGATCTGTTTCTATGTCATATGCTAAACTTCGCCCTTACAATAATCGGGAAGGTCCCTGGTCAAACCCCCAACTTTCAGCCGTAAACACTGCGTTTATTCCGTCCACCGATAATGGAAAGGCATCCTTCCCAGGGATGTTAGGCCCCTGTTTAGGCCGAGTACAGTGTCAGTTACTTAGACAAATCTTCCATCCACATAACTCCACCTGCCAATCACAAATGAGGTTGAAGTTCAAGGAACCATCACTGAAGATCAAGACCCACTGCTTGGCCAGATGCTGTGTGATGCGAAATGCTTAAGAAAATTCTCTCAGAGCCACAGCTAGGTACACTTTTCCAACAGGCTACTCTAAACGCTCACCTTGGACAAAGTTCAATAATGCACTGCACATTACATCTACAAACATTATAGGGTTTGTCAACATCTCAAGGGCATTTTTTAATGCTGGCAAAAAAACTGTTTAATAAGGGAAACTGAGAGTTTGAATACTAAAAACTCAGATTACATTGTGTGGAGATTCCTCGAAAAGAATTTGCTAGATTATCTTTCTAGCCCCTTGGTAAACATAAGTGGATGAATGCCTTTGAGTTTAGATATATAAGGACATCATATTGAGGTTGGCCATATTGTTGCCACCTTTGTGGCTGTAAATCTGAACATCTAATTCACATTGGATGCCTCTGCTGATTCATTTTAACACAAAGACTTATGAAACAAAAAGCAGGATTCCTTTGGTTGATTCAGCAGGGAACAAGGGGAACATCTCCAGTAGAACCCAGCAGTAACCAAGAAGGACACCAACAACAGGAACAAAGGAAAGACAGTCTCAATTATCCATGCTTCTTGCTAGTTAAGATTGGTGCAGTGAAGCTTCTTGATCGGTACAGTGAAATCAGGCACAGTGCATGGGGGAAAAGACTTACTGAAGAATCAGCAGCATACCTTATGGGGATTCCGCAGGGATCAAGGGGCGCATCTCCAGTAGAACCCAGCAGGTAGCAAGAAGCACCTCAACAACAAGAACAAAGCAAAGAGAGACACAACTAGCAGTGCTTTGCACGGGTAAGATCCGGTATAGTGAAAGCAGGCATAATGTATGGGGAAAAAAATTTCATAAATAAAAGGTCAAAAAAACTTTCGGACGAGGTATGACTCAGCGGCTTCAAACCTGTTTGGTACTGCAGCCCTTCTTGCAACCATTATGTGATGTATTTTTCTTTTATGGACCCGGCGTTTGAACCGCATCAGTTGTAGACCTCTCAGCAATTCCTGTAAATCCAAAGACACCTTGTTAAAAATCAAAGAGGCAGTAATGCCAGAAAAGGCCATTTGGTCTTAATTTTCCATAAGTTAAAGTGGGTGGTGTCAGCCTGCCCTCTACGAGGCTCCATATAACAACACTAACTTCATTTAATTGGAAAAGGAGTAACTCGAGATGTTGAACTGGTAATTGAAAGAGCTTATCAAGCCATATGATATTTGTTTATAGCGCCCCCCAAAAAGTATGGTTCAGTTCTAAAGTCAGAGTTACAAGTACAGTTCTGTTGCTTTATTGTAACCACTCTGTGGCCCGTTCATCTGATTAAGGTGGAACATGCTTTCCGTTTTTTTAAAGGGCAAGTGTTAGAAATGAGGTTTCATGTTTGGCTAGGGTATGCACCCAAGTCAGGCAGAACTCACCACTCTAGTCACAGTAAGGGAGTTACACACCCAAGATAACCCCTGCTCACCCCCTTGGTAGCTTGGCAGAGCAGTCAGGCTTATCCCAGAGGCAATATGTAATGCGTTTGCTCAACAAATTCACACCAGGGACACAATAAATACACCACAAAAGAGACACCACACAGGATTATATAAAAATATAACATATATTATACATACACCATAGACCAAAATGACATAAATCGTAAATACTGTGCATCCTATGTAAATCCTGAATCAGTATGCAGTATCCTGATAAGGCAAGAATCTCCATGACATACATCAGGCCATGTAGCACAACCTCAAAACACATGACTCATAAATGCTGTGCATACAATACATTCCTGAATTAATACTCGTTTTCCTAACAGTGCAAGAATGAACAATGGCATACCTAACAACATCAGGGCATGAAGAGCAGCAGGTTATAAAATACATGAATTACCACATTAGCACCTTGAAAGCATAGAGCACGGCGCACCTGTGCTCCTACTACTAATTCTACGGTAATTTCCTAGTCTCCCTTGAAAATAACACCTTAAAGGTATGAGAAATGTATACCCTACTAATAGGTATATTATAGTAATCTCCTTCCCGGAACCACTATCTTGATGGGCAGGGCTGTACTGACCGTAGCGGGCACCAGGCGTTTCCCTGGTGGGCTGCCAGTGTGGGGGCCGGTTTTGGGCCCCTGGGGGCAGTTTTTGTTACCGGGGGTCAGCAATATCGGCCCCCTGTAGCAAAATCGTCCAAAACCAGCCCCAGCATACAGCTCAGGGGTCCGGGCCGAGCAGTTTGCCAGGGCCGGTTTTGGTTCCCAGTCGTGCCCTGTTGATGGGGGGGCCTCCGTCGAGGACTCGCCCGAAACGCCACAGGGAACCAAAGAACAGAGTACCCACAGGTAGGGGCGTTTTATCAAGGGACCGCTTGGGACATTCATGGCCTAAAGGACTCAAAATGCTGGTGAGCTGGACAAAACAGACAAAAGCCACCCTCTGGGGGAAAAAATGGTCTGAGCCCTCTCTGGACTTTAGAGACGGCCCTCGACACAGACCGCACCATGCGAGTTCACGACTAAGCTCTCGGGGCGGAACTCTGCAAGTGAATACATTTGTCTGTGCGGCTTGGAATCCTGTTTCTGGTCTCTTTTACATGGTAATCTTAGTTCTCTATGAAGCTCATAGCAGGCGGGCTGCCTGGGTCACAGTCTCCTCCTCTGGAATTGTAGCGTAGCACTCTCCCGTAGCTGGCTGAGGGATGCAATGAAGCTCTACACACTCGCTGGCGCAGATGAAGCGCCTCACAGGTGCTGATGTAGGAAAGCAGTGAAACACTCTACAAATGGCACGATGGGCACTAAATTCAGCATCAATACGAGTGCTTTGGCCAGCACTGATCTCGGCGAGGTAGAAATCTAAGCGCCCACCACGCACCAGTTTCTGGAGTGGCAAGGAGTCTAAACAGTGCTCCTAGGCGAACACTTGACGGCACAAACAGGTAGCAGGCAGCAGGCCAGCTCATAAGGCTATATGCAAGGTGTCAGTCCCTTCTGCAGCCCAGTAATGTAGGTATTAGACCGGCACAGCAAAACAAGTAGTCCCAATGGTGGTTTCTCCTGGTAGCACAGCAATCCTCTGGTGCAGTACGTAGAGCCAGCAGCATCTGGTTCACGTCCCACATAGTGTCTAAAATTATGGGGTCAGAGCCCCTGTACTTATACTTAAAATGCCTTTGATCTCAAGGTAACTTCAAAAGAAATCTTAGACGTGCACAGCACCTCCTTTTAACCCAGCTCTGGCTCCAGTTAAACAGTAGGGGGTAAACAAGCCTTTTGTGTGAGGTCAGAAAACAACCTTTACAAATGTGCACCCGCCTCCTTCTCTCCCAGTCCAGGAAGACCATTCAGTATGCATATGTAACCCTGTTAACAACAAAATACAACAAAAACTTCTCCAAAATCTACATAAAGAAACACTACGTTTATGATATAAGAGTACCATACGTCAGACCAGTTTGATTCATAATTTATTCATCTTGGATATAAAGATTTGTTTTTTTGTTTTTAGACATATAAAATTGTGGTTTTAAACATATATAAAATTTGTGAGCTCCACATACATTGAAGTACAAATAAGACATGTAAGAACAATGGAAACAAAGACAAAAAGAACTAACTACATAACAAATTGATAAGAAAGCAATCACACACAATCATACTTAGAGTAAGATATACATATCAGAGACATCAACTGCACAAACCATCAAATAGTCCTAGAGATTATTTCATGTAGTAATAACAATAATAATTCTGTAATTATATATTGTAAAACAAGAGAATAAGTACACAGAAGTGTGACGAGATATATATATATATATATATATATATATATATATATATATATATATATATATATATATATATATATATATATATATATATATATATATATATATATATATATATATATAATACCTACTGGCGGTCGCCAGTAGGTAGTTATAGTTAGGACCACGTTTCCATAGGAAAACCTCAACATTCTATTTTGAATAACTTTGGCGCCGGTCGACGAATCCTCGCGAATTTCTCAAAATAGGTGGGGCGCTACGCTCCGCTCCTACCCTGAAAGTCTCGGGGGGATCCGTCAAGCGGGGGCTGATATAAAAGGGGGGTCCCAAAACGCGTTTTTCCCATGCATTTTTCCATAGGACCTTTAGAACGAGCTACAGCCCGAACGGCTGAACAGAATTACTCAAAATTTGGCAGAGAGGTAGTCCCTAGGTCAAGGAAGTGCCTTTTGTAGGTTTGGTGTAAATCTGTTCAGTAGATTCTGAGAAAATAGCCTTTAAATCAATATATATATCTGAGCCCGCTTACGGTACGCTTACCGTACGCTTACGGTAAGCGTACGGTGGCGTGCGCGAGCGCGATTCTGATTGGCTCTTAGATCTTAGTAAACATTCGAATCGGCCGAAACCAGGAAGCGGCGGCCGCCATTTTGTGTATTTCACTCTGAAAAAAAAGAGTGAAAACAAGGAAAGGGGGCAATGAGGAGAGTTACAGACCCCCTAACATTTGTAAGGGGGTCAAAGAAGGACAGAAAAGTACAAAGAAAACATTTATTGATTTTAAAAAAAATCACGGGGTACGCGTACGGTAAGCTTACGGTAAGCGTACGGTAGGAAAAAAAAAAAAAAAAATGAAAATCAGATTTAAGTGTTTAGATATTAGGGGGCTCTAAAAAGAGCCGTTGTGTTTATGAAATGATTTTTTAGTGGTACCTACAAGTAAGTACCGATGCAGAGTCTAAGGTTCAAGAGGAAGACTCTGTTCCCTTCATCATTGAAGTGCACACCATCTCCTCTATAAATGTCTTGCATGTCATAACGCAAGTTGTTGTGGTAAATGGCACCCATACCATAGTCACGGAGGAAAGCAGAAACAGATTTGTTGACGTGCTTTCTTGCTTTGTCATCGCACTGCGTGCCCACCGTGCGTGCACGGCACTAACTGCGTAAAGTGGGCGCGCGGTGCGCGAAGCGCACCGCGTGCTCACTGTGCGCGCACGGTGCGCGAAGCGCACCGTGCGCGCACGGAACGAACTGCGTTAAGTGGGCGCGCACGCCACGAATGGCGTAAAGTAACTTAGCATTTAAAAAACCTTGCAAATTCACTGAAAAAACCATAGGTTTCACACACGTTATAGTTAGGAATTAGCATTTAAAAAACCTTGCAAATTCACTGAAAAAACCATAGGTTTCACACATGTTATAGTTAGCGGAAATTTTACTGATAAAAAACCAATGAAATTCCCCCGTTATAGTTAGTGCAGGCAACTATAACTCACGCGACCGCAATCTTCTGCTGATGACATATGTGTCTTTATGAAAAAAAAATATTTGTAATATATGTATAGCTAAAAATGTATGGAAGAAGACATGGGCAAATAAGTGTCTAAATACAGTATTAGCATCAGCAGAGGATTGCGGTCGCGTGAGTTATAGTTGCCTGCACTAACTATAACGGGGGAATTTCATTGGTTTTTTATCAGTAAAATTTCCGCTAACTATAACATGTGTGAAACCTATGGTTTTTTCAGTGAATTTGCAAGGTTTTTTAAATGCTAATTCCTAACTATAACGTGTGTGAAACCTATGGTTTTTTCAGTGAATATATATATATATATTATCTACTGGTGGTCGCCAGTAGATAGTTATAGTTAGGACCGAGTTTCCATAGGAAATCTCAAAATTCTATTTTGAATAACTTTGGCGCCGATTGACGAATCCTCACGAAATTTTCAAAACTAATGGGGTGCTCCGCTCCGCTCCTACCCTGAAAGTCTCGGGGTGATTCGTCAAGCGGGGGCCGAGAAAAAGGGGGGGTCCCAAAACGCGTTTTCCCCGTGGATTTTTCCATAGGGACTTTAGTCGCAGCTACAGCCCGAACAGCTGAACAGAATTACGTGAAATTTGGCAGAGAGGTAGCCATAAGGTCCATGAAGTGCCTTTTGCAGGTTTGGTGTAAATCTGTTCAGTATTTCCAGAGAAAATAGCATTTAAATCAATATATATATCTGTACGCGCGCAGCGTGCGCGCTGGGTGCGCGCACCTTGCCGTGCGCGAGCGCAATTCTGATTGGTTGTTAGATCTTAGTAAACATTCGAATCGGTCGAAACCAGGAAGTGTCGGCCGCCATTTTGTCTCTCGCACTCTGAAGGGGTGAAAAACTAATGTGGAGAACGTGAAAAGGGGGCAGGGTGGACAGTTCCTGACCCCCTAGCCGTGGTCAGGGGGTCCCAGAAGGACCCCCAAGGGCCAAAAATTTTTTTATTTTTTTTTCAAAAAATCGCCGAGTGCGCGCACGCTGCGCGCACCACCCAAACGGAAGTAATTATGCGAGGTTCGCGCAGCGTGCGCGCACTCCGCGATTTATCGAAAAAAAAAAAATGTATTTCGCCCTTGGGGGCGAAGCGCTCCGTGCGGGCACGGCACGAACTGCGTTAAATGGGCGCGCGGTGCCCACTGCGCGTGCACGGTGCGCGAAGCGCGCTGTGCGTGCACGGCACGAACTGCGTAAAGTGGGCACGCGGTGCGCGAAGCGCACCGCGAGTGCCCGGTGCGCGCGCCGTGAAAAAGTTTTGTTTAAAAAAATATATTAATAAATACATAACTTAGCATTTAAAAAACCGTACAAATTCACTGAAAAAACCATAGGTTTCACACACGTTATAGTTAGGAATTAGCATTTAAAAAACCTTGCAAATTCACTTAAAAAACCATAGGTTTCACACATGTTATAGTTAGCTGGACATTTCCCTCGTAATAAACCAATGAAATTCCCCCGTTATAGTTAGTGCAGGCAACTATAACTCACGCGACCGCAATCCTCTGCTGATGACGTCAGATATTACATCACTGATGACATATGTGTCTTTCTGGAAAAAAAAAAATGTAATATATGTATAGCTAAAGATGAATGGAAGAAGACATGGGTAAATAAGTGTCTAAATACAGTGATGTTATATCTGATGTCATCAGCAGAGGATTGCGGTCGCGTGAGTTATAGTTGCCTGCACTAACTATAACGGGGGAATTTCATTGGTTTTTTACGAGGGAAATGCCCAGCTAACTATAACATGTGTGAAACATTTGGTTTTTTAAGTGAATATATATATATATATATATATATATATATCAGAATTGATTTATGTGCGGGGAATGCCGTCTGAAGTTAAGCAGTTGCACAGCCATTGAGAAAGGGAACCGGAGTTCCCGAAACGCGTTTGGCAGCCTTTGAACTGATGCCTGTGTTCATGTTGCATTCTGCTGGCACGTTTCGGACGTTATAGATTGGTGGAAATAAGTAGTGCAACCTTCATCAGGGCACGGTCTGTATTTTTAGATCAGTGGTAACTGCCATCCAGACTGGGTTTATTCAAAAGAAAATTCAAACACAAGGGCTCACAACAATCTTCAAGTACTGGTTTCTGGGAAGTATAGATGGGAGTGGATTAGAAACATTCACCCTTCTGTAGAAGGAACTTCTGTAAAATTTCGAGTTCAGAATGATGGCTGAACTATTAGGGTTCCAACTAAAAACCAGAAGTGATAATGCCATTTCAGGGAGTAGTACACAAAGAACTGCAGGGCAAAATTAAGAGCCAGCAAATTGCTGTAAAATGCAAAAAAATGCCCGGTAATGAATGGCTAGGGCATGATCCTAAAGTAAGATAGCCATAGAGGTCTGGCAAAAATGCAGGGCCGTGTAGCATCGGTGGCCTGGTTTCGGCCTGTTACACACCAACCTCCCTGTGTGATGGCGGTCTAGAAAGTATGCACAAAGCGTAGCTGTCACTTTGCCCTAGATGTGGATTGGAGTCAGGCTGCTAAGCACAAATCCCACAAGCACATAGAAATACCCACTTTCTAAAAGTAGAAATAAAGAAGTTGTTTTGCACTCCAGTATGACTCAAAGTAATGTACTAGTTTAAGCACTAGTGGACTGGTTTATTAAGCTTTGTGCCCACCTTCGTCCCCTATTAAAAGTGACATTTCTACAATAGTAATGAAAAATCCACGTACACCAATAATCATGATTTATCACCACTACTCCAAACATACCAAACAAGGCAACGCTACTCCTTTCAGATCAGACATTACCAATTACAAACATATACGGGATTCCTAATGCTAACCTATGAGAGGAGCAGCACACACTGCAGTGAAAAACTAAATAGGGTGTTTGCCAATACCAGGAAATGCCACACAATAGAGGCAAATGCCCTACCTTTTACTTACACAGCACCATGCCCATGGGACTTCCTACGGTCTACCTTAGAAGTGACCTATATGTAGTAAAAGGGGAGCTTCAGGCTTGGCAAGTAACCTTAAATGCCAAGTCACTGTGGCAGTAATCTGCACACGTAGGCCCTGCAGTGGCAGGCCTGAGACAGGTTTGAAAGGCTACTTCTGTGGGTGGCGCAAGCAGCTCTGCAGGCCTACTGGTAGCATTTAATTTACAGGCCCTGGGTACATGGGATACCACTGTGCAAGGGACTTACATTTGAATTAAATATGCCAAACAGGTGAAAGCCATTCATACCATGTTAAAAGGAGAGAGAATGTGCACTTTAGCACTGAATAGCAGTGGTAAAGTGCCCAGAGTTCTAAAGCCTACAAAAACAGCTCAGAAAAAATGCAGGAGGAAGGCAAAAGGTTTGGGGATATCCCTGCAAAAAGGGCATGTTCCAACAGCAAGTTGCATTGATCACATTATTTCTCTCATTGTAGCCTTGTATATCAGCTGTTATACATATCCACTTCTGTAACATGGTCAGTGCAGGCTGCGGTTCCTTCTTTGTTGTAAGAGTCTCCCGCAAAAACCCTTAATCATGTGACAGCACCAGCAACCAGTTCATGGTGGAAGCATGTGCTAGTGGTAGACGTGCAATACAAGGCACATTCCGTAACCTACAACAGAGAGCTAAATTACACCCAATATATTTGAACTGTCAGAAAACCTGGATTTTAAGGGAAAGTGTCTGTTGGGCACTTCAGCAAACCTTTTATTATGCAAGTGTCGTTTTGTATGGTCATAGCTTACTGGTTGAGTTTGAGTTGTCTTCCACCTTTTCTACATTTACGCATTCACATAGATGTCCCACGACAACTTCTCGTATTTCCACAGAAATGCCAATACTTCCTTTTGAGTGCATCAGTCGGTCACCCGAGTTCCTTGAATGCTGATGCAGTGATCAACCCTTTTCTGGCCAGGAATTCAAGGTGCCTCATTGCCAGAAGAACAGCAGGCTTTCTCCCAAGGCCTTATGGTAGATGCAGTCATGCTTTCCTGTTACTAGGAAGTGTTTTTGCCATCAGTGTTGGCCCAGACAGTGCTGGTTGCCTCCATGGTTATGTGTTTCTGGGCTGTTGGCTGTCTTTGACAGGAAGTGTCAGTCGTTTGGAGCATTTTTTAATTGCAGTTTGTCGGGTGAGGTACCACTCCCAATAATCGAAACTAATCTCCTCACTCTCCAGTGGTAGTCTGAACGGGTTTATTGACAGAATAAACATTAAGAGGCTGTGTGACACAGGCTCGGGTCAGAGGTTCAAGCAAAAAGCTGTAAAGAAAGCGGGCTAAATGAGTAAAGATAGACACACATTTATGGTATTCTGGACAGAGTTCTACAAGATGGATCACGTGGTGTAACTAAACAAAAGGCCCATACTGGTGTCCAGAGACTGAGATCACAAGAAAGGAAGAAGACAACCTTCAGCTGGAAAAAGAAACATTTTCAGCTGAGCAACCTAATCAACATTTTGCCTCTTTAAGTTGGTGAGGTCAAGTACCACTCATCAGCATGCAGGTGCATCCCATGGAGACACATCAGTCTTAGACTCCTAGAGGAGCCCAACATTCAAGTAGGGGTGGACAGCATCTTGTAGTAGATGCAGCTTTTTTCAAGGCCTGGTTCAGATCCGTCCACAGTGAGTAGTTGCGTGGGCTCCATTATCTGAAAAGAGGCGTTTGTGGGCTGCGTGATGAGCAGAGCTGTCCCACTGTGGCACTCTGCAAAATGGTGGCTGCAACACAGAGCAACAGACTGGATCAAGCGCGAATGAGTCGAGGGCTAGTCAGTGGTTTGAGTATCTCTGACATCATCGCAGGCAGTGGCGCTCCAATACTGCCGGTCCACATCTGGGAAAAAGCATTCGCTGGGCTACGCATGGCATCGGCTAGGTCAGCTAAGTGAAACCTGATCTTTGAAGTTCATTACATCGGAAGTACATTTACATCTCATGTGTTTACTTAAAGAGTGTCTATAGGTTGATTTTACATGTTATATGAAGTGCCTTTAGCTCGTTGGTAGGTAAGTTTGACCTTTTTACCCTTCATCAGACGAAGGCGGTTTCTCCGAAATGCATAACATTAAAAAAACTTCACCAGCAACAAGCCCTTGGAGTGCGGGCGTTTTTTCCTATAACAGAACAAACTGTATACATAAATATAGGCGTATATATGTATTAAATATATATTTTAAATATATAAATACATATATATTTGTGTGTGTGTGTATATATAACCTTTTTTGAAACGACATATTCCGGCCAGTCCCGGTCGGGAGAACCGCACCGCCACAGAAGAGTGGACTGTAGGTCACAGACTTGACTGTAACCAGTGCAGAAGAAGAGTTATGGTACAAACTCCAACCGGAACCATGATCTGGAGACTCACTGGAGGGTATGATACATTGCAACACTTTGCGTAATCGGCAGAACCCACTGGAGGGTTTGAATACATAATGAACGTACTACAAGTCCCACAATTACTGACATCAATATGATGAAGAACCACCAGAGGGCGATGTAAATGAATAATAGAGACCAGGTACGATCAAACTGCCGATCCGCATGCAAAGCAGCCCGTGAACAAGGAGCAGCAGCTCCGAAACGCGTAGGGCTTCAACCACAATATCTGGACATTGTTTGCCGGTTTACCTGAATAAAGAAGACTGCTATCAATGGCAGAATTCGGCTGTTCTTGAGTGCGTTCTTGCAGAGGGGCAACCTGTTTTGAAACGATATATATATATATATATATATATATATATGTGTGTGTGTGTGTATATACGTTCATACATATAGGTTTGACATCCCCAAATCTGTCAAGATAAAATAGCTAGGAATGTGATAATTGACACACAACTTTTAACAGCTTTTTGACCCCAAACTTGTGGTCGAAGCCTATGAGGTGTTTGATGGCTTGAAAATCTAAATCCTTTTTGTATTATGCACATCTACACCTAAGCATTACAGTATTAATGTTTACGCATATGATCAAGAATATGTCACTGTTTTACAATCAAATATGGATTTCATTTTGCAGAGGTTTCTGAACTTCCAGTATCCCTGAATATGCTTGTTAATTTTAATGGTTCTAGTAGGCCCCGAAGGCATGTAAGTCAAGACTGTACATTTTAAAATTTGTCAGAAGTGCAAACCTGGCAAGTGAAAGCTAGATTTTAGGAGAATAATCAGCCTAGAATTGTATTTATGAATCATATCTTCTCCAAAAGGACGTTCTGTGCTTTCTCGTTGATATGTTTTCGATGAATGTAACAAGTTTGTTCATGAGGTTAAGCTTCATTGACTTATACTTAGAAGAAGTGTATATTCACTTGTCTAAAATTCTATGTATTTTGCTTTGATGCCTCAGCGGACCGTTTGTAGCCAGAGCCCTAGTCAATTGAACTGACAGTTGTCTTTGATTCTTTTGTTGTGCTGCCTGCTCCTTTGTATTAAATGCTAGTTGGACTGCAGGCTTCCCAAAGTTTTGTATTTTTATTATTAACAATGGTGAATCAAAGTAAATATGTTTCTCATTGCGGAGGTCCCCGCCGTGAGTGAGGGCCCCCACCATGACTCTGGGGCCCCCACCATGAGTGCTGAGGCCCCTTTGTCAATCAGGCCTATAATGTTCAACATTCAATTATTGGTTTGAAACTTGAAAGCATGAGTAAGTAAATGCCCTTGTGCTCAGTGACCAGGATCACAAGCAGTGCTTAATTTGAGCCAGTGGTTTCCGATACTCGACACCGGCACTTAATTGCCAACACTGGCACTTCTGACCGTCTGCCACAAGTTGGCGCTGTTTATCAAATTTGGAGACCAGTACAGCAACAGTCGTTTATTACTTCAATAGGCATAACAAATTACTAATCCCTCCCCCCAAAGCCATTCTTATAGGTTTGGGGTCCTGGAATAGTCAGAATTGTCACACCTGTACGAGTGTAATGGTTAGTAGTTTGGTTGTTACTGTAATTGGCAGAACTGACAGCTGCAAAGGGCAGTGCTACCAGAAGTGACCTCCTGATGAGGGCCCTGGCACTTAATTTTCTTTTTTTTAATTTTTTTTTACAAATTAAGCACTGATCACAAGTTATAGCACTCGCTTACATCGAAAGTGCCCTCTTCATGGATCCATGCTGCTGACGGCTCTGGTGCCCAGTGAAAAGATTCAGGTGCCCTTTCAAAATGAAAGAAGACATCAGGTGGTGTGCAGGTGGTGTGCAGAGGGGCAGTAGCGCCACACCATACTCACAACCCTGCTCGTTCTTCATCGTGATGTTGTTCCCCAAGTAGTTGATGAATTGAAGATTATTGTGGCTTGTTACAGGCTCCTTATTTCGGGCACCTGATCGATATTTTGGTTCCTCTCTAACCTTTCTGTTATCGCATTCAGATATAAAACACAACAGCTGACATACAACTGAAACCAGCCAGATCTATTAATGGGTGTTAGCTGTTTAAGCTAAAAGAGTAACAACAACTTTGTTGTAAATAATTAATATTCAAAACATTTCAATTCTGAAATGTAAAGCTGTACATTAAACAATACTGAAGCCTGTGGAAGTGCTGGTGGTGGTCATAGTGTCTCAATTATTCCGTTATGTTCAGTCTGTTAGACATGTGCACTCTTTTCATCTCCACATCGCGTTCGTCTGCATATCTTAAACCTCATCTCTTTCCTCTTTAGCACCCATTTTTCACTCCGTCCTAAATGCACTTCCTCATATCTTCTTCACCTCACCTCCCCCAAACACGCAACGAGCTTCTCTCCTATACGTAGCAAAAAATGTTTTGCCTTGTCAATATTTTGACTCCTGTTTACCTTCTTCACACACATTCGAACAGAATCATAATTGCATCTGGAATACTTGAACACTGCTCTTTGTGCTCTGCAGAGAGGCCAAAGATTGGATGACCATGTATTCTGAACACATTTTTGACCCACTGACAGGCACTGTTAGAAACTTTTTCAGCCTCCAATCTACAGCTCTCAAAGGTGGCCCGTAAAAGACACGCCTGGAGCAACTCCGTTTAAAGTATGCACTGTACAAGAGTAACATGCTACATGTGAAAAAATACAGAGATATGATGTCCTGAAAGTAGCAAACACTCTTAGGGGGTTCAAGATTATGTCAAACGTGAAATATAAACAGGAACTAAATCGCTGACATAGATTAACATATTTTACATAAATTTGATTAGAAATTGGATCAGCGTTTTTGCCATTAAAGTGAAAAACATGAATATAGGGTCCGATAGAGACTTGTTTCAATGTCTGTTTTTAATTACTACTAGGTCTGAGACCCCGACAGACCCCGCCCACTTAAAACCTTGTACTTAACACTAAATTAAAATAAAACAGTTTATTTTGCACCACCCAGTCTTTTCAGAGAATGCTAAGGGGAGCGTAGAATGAAACGCTGTTACAAAGAGACGAGGGCAACAGCGATTAATTATTTAAATGCAGTGCAGATGTTGAAGCACTAATCACAGACATTTGAGGGTGCAGGTTTACGTTGTTAAGACTATCTCATTGTGCGCATGCATATTTGTGACTCTATTATCTATTCCTTCATAGAGAAAAACGGTATTTGTCCTCCTGGGATCTAAATCAATTCAATCAAAAGGTTCTTTTATAAAAATGACCTCCATTGCGTGCTTTAAATCCATCTCATTTCAACACTGTCGGAGAGCGGCGCACACACAGTGAAAAACTGGGACTTAAGCATCAGCCAAAACGCATTCTCGTTATTACTCTGTTTTCGAGTAATGGAATGGCAGCATCAGCATCACTTGAGTTGTTTAACCCCTTCGCTGCTGCGGACATTCCGCTGCAGCGCTGGGGGGGGCAGGGGGGCAGCGCGGTGGGCCTGTGCTCATGACGGAGCCGCTCCGTCATGAGCCACAGTTGAGCTGTGCTCATGACGGAACGGTTCCGTCATGACTCCGCCCATTTGCGTTGTCCCCTCGCACAGGCGGGGAAACAGCGCCGCGCAGGCGGAGCGGCCGCCAACAGGATTGTCATGACGGAACCGTTCCGTCATGAGCACACGGCAACCGTGGCTCATGACGGAACGGTTCCGTCATGAGCGGGGAAGGGGTTAAAACACTTACCAATACAAGCCTTAAATCCCCTCATCTGTTTACAAAAATCTGCATTAGACACTTAGGCGCACACTGTCTTTTTTGTGTTGCTCAGTCTGTACCAATAAGCTTGTTTGGCCACCAACACAGCCAGACTGGCACCGAAACCGGCCCTGGCAAACAGCTTGGCCCCGCCCCTGGAGGTGTGCGGTGCTAGTTGGAAGCACCACTCCCGTCTCATTGCGGCAGCTTTTGTTACAGGGCAAAAGAGACACAGATGATGGACGGCATGCAGAGCACATCAGACATTCACCCCCAGTCAAGAGATCTGGGCTGCAAAACGGGCCCCTGATAACAAAAACGGCCTTCAGGGGTCCAATACCGGCCCCCACCCTGGCGGCCCACGAGGGAAACACCCGGTGCCCCCTACAGCCAGTCTTGCCCTGGCCACCAATGAGCTTTTGTTTGTCTATGAATGGGCTCACTGGGCCCAGGGCATTTCCTTGGGTCCACATCACAAACTTTTTCACACATCTGACTCTCGCCCAGGTGCGCATACCACTGAATTCTGGTTCACAACACTCGAATTGTGATTAACTGACCCAGGATTTGCAGTTTTTTCTGGCTGCATATCCCTATTACAGCTGAGCAAAGTCCACAGATGTGGAGGATATTTCATAGTTGTGAGTTTTAGAGGTGGGAGTGGCAAAGGGAAATGCTAGCGAGGGTCAAAATAGATGGAACATCCATGAATCGAAGTTATGTTGGTGTTCACAATCCTTTTGCAATGGCCTCTACCTCTAGAAAAGGGAGGATTGATCGTGTTAACAGGATGTGAAAAAGTATGCAGCACCAGATGTTTCCGATGTGTTTCGGGCAGGGCTCAAAACAGAACTCTAGAAGTGCAGGTACTCACTCTTAAGAGTACTTGTTTTCTGCTGAGAAGTGCCAGTACTCTCCCATTGAAGTGGAGCTGAGAAGTGCCGGTATTATGCCTTCATATTAAAGAAGCGACCAGCGACCGAGCTCGTCACCTGCACGAAGGCCACCCTTGTGATCGGCAAGTTGCCTACTAACAACGCGGACACCCAGATCCAAATTCACCGGCGCCGTAAAACCTAAATTAATCCTATTCAACAGAATTGCAGTTGGGCTTTCACCTTGGTTGAACTGACTGAAGCCCTCAACCCCGGAAAGCCCTCCGTTTTCCCTCCGCGGCTGATTGTTCACGGCAGTGCGCTCTCAGGCTTGTCATTAATTAGTCCTGATGATGATCTATATATCTTGTAATAGATCGAAACGTCGTCGACCTGCTGAACAGCATGCATGTTAAACACATAAGTTAAAAGTTGTGCATGA
This sequence comes from Triturus cristatus, assembly GCF_964204655.1. Taxonomy (NCBI): domain Eukaryota; kingdom Metazoa; phylum Chordata; class Amphibia; order Caudata; family Salamandridae; genus Triturus; species Triturus cristatus. The sequence continues at coordinate 1,620,227,514 of NC_140589.1, read as the reverse complement.
CTGTTTACCTTCTAAATAGCTTGCCCCTTTATTGTCTATCGGCGTTAAGCTTGGTTGTTTAGCCTGAAAAATGTCTCCAAAATTGTGATTGTCTTTAAATGTTTTGTCTGTTGAAGGACACAGGACTGTGTCCCACTCTATTCTGTTTTTGTATAGCCAATTTATTACGTTGAATATTAAATCTATATGTCCGGCTGGACATTTCCAATTAATATAGTACTGATTCTGGTCTATATTTACTGTTCTTACACCAAAGTGATTTTGAAGGACCAATTGTTTTTCGAAATTCATATTATTCATATTAAAGAAGGGCAGGTACGGAGTACCTAATAGCACCTGTCCATTTAAACCACTGGTTGTCGGGGACAGGGTCTCTTGTCTACAGCTAGAAGAATGCTCAGTGTTAATGCACGCGTTACCACGCACACCTTCAGTTTTTGGCCGATGAAGCCGGAGTGTGCATTGGACTCTTCGGTGTGCTTACATTTCCATGTGAACTCCGGGGACTTTTTGTGAAAGTAAGTATGTACATAAGTCTTAGGATGAAAACTGTGGGGCCGGTCTCACAAAAGCTGTGCTGCACATTTGCGCGAGCCAAGTATGAATATTGCCTTTTATTGACAGAGGGAATGTCTCATGAGAACTGCTCCTGCACTCTTTGCATCGCGCATCTGACCCTTCTTGCATACTAGGGCAGCGGGGCTTGCTTGATGCGTTCATATGAGTCCCATGGGAGGATGGCGGGGTCGGCTTATGTCAGTCTGCAGCCGCTCCTGTGCCCATATCACGTGTGTGAGTGGCAACATTGGCCTTTGAGGCCCTGTAACTGTCATGGCTTACGTCATGTGTGTACTTGAGCACGTGGTGCTTTCAGTACTGCCCCCAGACAGCACTGCATATTTCGCTGCTCCAGCCCAGCATTGAGTTACGGAAGTGAGGTGGGCAGCGCGAGCGAACCCGTCACATTCCCTCGTGAATGAGGAATGCATCCAGATCCGATCTAGAGCTGAGCCTGCTGCCCCCCCGCCCCCACTCTTGGCACCAGGGCAGCTGCGGGGGTCGACTCTGGAAAACCACAACACGTTTACGAATGCACATGTTTATATTATGTTATGGTTATATTAATAATCTTTACATTCACCACATGTGAATTCCAACCTCTCCCCCCCCTCATGCAGAAGAGCAGCTGGTGACCTCTCCCTACGGTTCACATAGGTTCGACTTTCAAATACAATGTTTATGAACTAAGAACTTCCTGAATTCCTTGTTGTGATTTGACCGAGGAATTTGCGGCGCATGGGACAGAGGGACATTTGACAGCACAGACCCCGCCCCCTTTTGATTCTCCAGTCTGTGCTCCCTGGCGTCGACCTTTCTCCAGATCGAACAACGAGCTTTGGATTCGTTTGGCATAAACACGAGATGATTGGCCTACTGCTGGAACAAGCCAACAATGAACATGTGGTACTAAATAGTCATTTATTCAGTTATTAACCCCCAATGGAAGGCTGAAATGTCCTTGTCCTCAGAAAGTTGAATTGCTGAGTAGGCCCCACTAGCATAGCATAACAAGTGGTAGATTAGCCAAGCCAGCATCTCCCCAGCAGGCTGGGGTCTATTCCTCACAGCAGCGCATTGGCTGATAATAGAGGACATGTCAGGGTCTCACTGAGCGGCGCGTGGGGGCTACTTCTTGCAGCCTCCTCATACTACATGCACAATCCTGTATACAGGCCATCTGGATTCTGACTTCCGGTAAGAGGCAGACGTTCCTCCTCATACTACATGCACAATCCTGTATAAAGGCCATCTGGATTCATAGTACCCCCAGGGGCACCCCGCTTTCCCCCCTCCCCCAAATTAGGTTACCCAATGAAAACACAAGAAACAGTTGTAAGTGGGTAACAAATGCTGCAGGTTTATTACATAATTCCAGTATATGTAATGGGTGGGTTATCTTACGGGCGATCCAAGGGCAGGCGACCATCTACTTCACCTGCCCGCCTGATGAGCCGGGCAGCGCGGGAACGACCCGCAAGTGCTGCCCCCCAGTGATTCTTTTTACGATCACGTGCCGTTGAAATTCTACTCACACCCCCCCTCTCGGGGCGGAGCGTCGCATAGCAAGCCCCCGGTTGTTCAGGCCCACAATCGCCCGCAGGACTAGCGGGGCGCCGATCGGCTTCCGGGACCTCTCTGGAGGCTCCTCGTTTTGGCTCAGGCACCACGTGGTGCCGCGCAGAGGTACCCTTTGTACCGGCCTGCTTCCAGATCGCCCTGTAACTCCGCCACAGCCCTGGAGGCGGCTAACCGTCGCAGCCAGGGCCCCCCACCACCTGCTATAGTCTTACCTGCAACCTCTCCTATCTAGGGCTTCCTGCAACTAGCTGGAAGGGAACCATCCTAGCAGAAAGAAGAGTTTGAAATTCTGCCACCTCAAGACAGTGTGACAGCGCTAGCAGGACTCAAACCCTGTGAGATCCCTTATATCCACAGGCCCAAGACTTACCAGTGAGCTATAGCTCCTGGAGTTGTCGATGGCCCCATCTATGTCCCCAATCCCAAGACGCTATCCTAATCGGATAGGGTCTGTTGAAATAAAGGGGCCTGTGAAGATGTGCAATAACTATTCGCCCCCCAGCGGGAAGGTTACACCTATTCACAATCCTGGGCCTGCCCGCTGTGACTATTATGACGAGAAGGGTTTTACTTAACATTTGTACAGTCCCCTCAGATAGTTAACCTGGGGCACGGGGGTGCACCTAACTGCCAGCGCGTGACCATGGGCAAGGGGCGACTCATGCCCCTGCCCACCATCCCTTATACCTTATAGGAATTATGCCCCTACGGATCCCTCAGTGATGATCCCTTGGCATACCAGCTTCGGGAATCTGTTTGGCTTAAGCATTGCGCGCTGTCATAATGTCCCCTTGTGTCAGCCCCGCTGACACCCCAGTTATTGGGACAGCAGCACCCATAGCGCGGTAAAAGTGTCCGTAAACCAGGATCCCAGTCTCCAGCAGCTGCAGTACGCGACCAGTGATTCCGGTGGGGAGTGCCACCAACCGCAACGGTCCTCCAAGCATTATGGAAAGCCCATTTTACCTGGGCCTATCTCCAATTGATGGTGATTGCACCCAGCTGAAGGCCGGAGGACCGCCTAAGGAGCCTATTCACTTGTTTTGCTACCCGGCTCCCTTCTGGGAGGGCCTCAGAGTTAGGGCAACGCGCGTGCTCCCAGGGCACGGTGCTGCAACCCGAAATCTGTCTTTGGTTGCAGGGGAATGCCCCCCAAAGTACATCTGGACCTATTCCTATATGGTTCCTTCAGCTACTCCTCCTGCAGGCCTAACTCTTGGTTATGGTGCCCAGCTCAGTGTTCTGCAGGCCAATCGGCTGAACCATGAACTATCGATCGATTTGAGACAGAGGTAAACCACGGGTTGCAATCCGCTCGCGAGCGGCGCACCCGCAACCACTTGGACAATCATGCCGGTACCCTTGTGCCGTGATTTACGCCCTTAGTGATGCGCTATGTGGTGACCACTTATTCTTTTGCCGCTATGTCAGTGCGTCCCCGTATTCAATGCGATTGGGGCACTGAGCTACACCCATATCTAACCCATCTAGTGGCTCAATCCAGACTTCCTTTAGCATTAGATAATAACTACCATTCTATCTCGGGTGCGTTGCCCTGCCCGACTGGGCACCCACCCGGGTGTCTAGGTTACAGTTAGATATGTGTGAGTTCCCCATATCAGTGACCGTTGAAGGCGGCCCACATAAGCATGTTGGCGGGGCCGAGTTGCGGGCTTAAGCATACCTCTTTTAGACTGTCGGCAGCGACCCGTGTTTAACTGTTACTAACATGGCAATGACAGTTCTACGTTAGGACTATCCCCACACTGGTCCGCCCTGCCCTAGGACTGATGCACCTGGGAGGGCGAGGCCGTAAGCAAAAGGTTGGAGACGAGCGACACGTGGTCACGTGTGGTCAGGATCGGACTGCGCGACCCTTGCTGTAATTAGCACCTTTATGTCACGCGAACTCAACCCGAAGGTATTGCAACGCTGTGCATGAGCAACATATTTACACACATATTCGGGCACGGGAGTGGGATCATGAACCGCCGGGTCCGCGACCCTCGGGAACCCGGGCATACCAGTTCCAGCAGCTCGCATACATATTCGGGCACAGCGATATTCATTGATTTACCCAGCGTCACAAACCCAGCGCGAACTCGATCCGAAGGTATAGGCGCGCAGTTCATGAGCACCGTATTTACATACATAATCGGGCACGGAGAGATAAGTGATCTGCCCGCAGTCACAGCGCGACTCGTCCGACGGTATATGGAGCGCAGTCCATGCGCCCCGTATCTACATACATATTCGGGCACGGAAGCGTGATCATGAGTCGCGACCCTCGGGGGGGCCAGGTAGACCAGGCCCGGCAGCACGCGTGTATCTTCGCGACCCTCGGGGGTCCAGGTGGACCAGGCCCAGCAGCACGTATGCATATCTGGGCATGGGGTGATCAGTGATTTGCCCGGAGTCACAACCACCGCGCGAACTCGATCCGAAGGTAATGGTGCGCCGTTCATGAGCACCGATATACATACATCGTCAGGCACGTGGATAGTAATTATCTGTCCAGAGTCACAGCGTGACCCGCCCGAAGGTGTTGGGAGTGCAGTACATGAGCCCCGTATTTACATACCTATTAGGGCACGGTCGATTAGTGATTGGCTCAAACCGTAATGCGCGCAAAATTATTAGAGCGCTGGACACAAGCACCGACCAAATACCATTCATGTGCAGGAGTCGTCATAATGCCCGGAATCACCTAATGCGCGCGAATGTGGGCACGAGCAAATTCTTGTGAGTAATACATGCACTTGAAACATGTGTCTGCATTATAGGAAGCCAGCCACTACATGTTGCATATTTATCTAGCGTGAACTCGACCGGAAGGTATTGGAGCAAAATCTTGTGAACAATGCCTGCACTTGTATCAAGTATCTGCCTTATAGGAAGCCAGCACATACATGTTGCATATTTGTATAGCGCGAAATCGACGCCAAAGGTATTGGAGCGCTTTATATGAGCACCATATCTACATTACACAAACCGGCACGGGGAGCGAAGGAGATTAGTACCCATAGCACGACCCCCGTGGCAGGTCACGCGAGCACCGCACCAGATTAACCCTTGAGGTGTGGGGGGGGATTCGTAATACCCGTAATCGCGTGATGTGGACAGTGCATGTACTGGTATCATGTATCTGCCTTATAGGAAGCCTGCAATTACATGATGAATATTTATATAGCGCGAACTCGACCGGAAGGCATTGGAGCACTTAACATGAACACCGTATTTACATTACATCTTCACGCAGGGGGTGCTTAAGACATTCATACCATATTACCAGCTCCCCGAACCAGATCATGCGAGTACCGCACCAGATTATCCATTGAAGTGCGGGGGGTTTAATAATGCCCGAAATCGCGTATGTGAACAATGCATGCACTTGTATCATTTATCTGCCTCATAGGAAGCCAGCAATACATGTTGCATAATTATATAGCGCGAACGTGGCCTGAAGGTGTTGGGAGCGCTTAACCTGAGAACCTTATTACATTACACATTCAAGGACGGGGAGCTTACAAGATTCGTACCATACTAAACGATCCCCGTGCTAGGTCCATTGCGCCTGCCGCAGCCCACTGCATGCCCCCCCCACCCCCAACTGCAGCGGGAGGGTGGGGGAGATAACCTTAACCAGGGAGCGCCACAGGTGTTGCACCGCCCGCGATCAGCGGGGACCCAGGCAGCTCCCAGCCTTGCAGTGCTGGTGTATTAGGGCCGTGAACCGACGCTAATCTCGTAAAAGGCTCCCCCGGCGCAGGGTGTGCGGCTTCTTTGCCGCCGAACCCCCATTCATTTACTTTGCACGCGCATGAGCATCGTATTGACCCTACCCAGGGCACTGGTAACTCAGTACCTCAATCGCGTTCGAACGCGAAATCGACACGAGGTATTGTGGCACCTTACTTAAGTCTCGCAGTACAATATTAACATGCTTGAATGCCCCAGATCACGCGAGCTCCACACGAACGCATTGAAGCGCTTGCAAGAGCGCCGGCTGCATAGCACAAAGTGTATTGGAGCGCTTACATGACAAGACCAAAACCCCATGATTATGCACTCTAGGCCGCCCCCAATTCCTGTTGGACCCCGGCCGCCCCGTCACCAATCTCGATGCGCGAGCTCGACCGAAGGTGGTGCTGCGCTTCACATGAGTGCCGTATTTAAACTTCTAAATCTAAGCACTGGGCGCTTCGCTCCCAAGTACCATCTTCCGTGAGCGAGTGTCAGGAGCAACCTGTTGCATATTTATGCAACGCGCCATCGCCCCGAAGGTATTTGAGCGCTTTACCTGAGTGCCCTAATTACATTACACAACCAGGCACTAGGCGCGTAATTCAAACCAAATGATATGCCTTTGATCACAGGGCCACACAGGTGCTCGAATGTCATAATCACCGTCTAAATTTACACATCTACCATGCTGCCCCCGCCGTAGAGGCGCCTTCCTAAGTAGCGTTGGGCTAACCCAAAAGTAATGGGAGCGCTTGCCCCGAGCGCTGCTCTAAGCGTTGCTATGATTTTATTAATTTATGGCGGCGCTTTACACGCACGTCGGGTGCCTTATCCCTTCATTGCAGATTTGTGACGTGCGCAGGGACACAGCGCGAACTTGGGGTTAACTTGTATGCCCTTAGACACCGCGCTCTTCGACTACATTGCACCGTCTTGACGTAACTGTCCAGGCACGGGGCGTGAGTGCTTCTCGGCGTCGCTGCGTGGTGCGACCCGAAACTAATCGGCCGCTACGCGTGCCCCTGTTTTTAATACACCTCAAGCCGCAGTAAGATGCAACTCTTCAACCCCAGGATCCCAGCGCGATCTCGCCCGATAAGTACTTGGGCCCGGGCCTGGGCACAGTATCTACGTATATGTTCCGGCCTCGGCCCGCAGCCCGTTACCGTTAAAACCTTAATTCCGGGCGCGGGGAAGCAAAGTGCTTTGCCCGAAACACCGCACGAACTCCCCCGAAGGTATTAGGGCACTGTGCATGAGCCCCGATTGTACCTATATGCTCAGGCGCTGGGAGGAACATCGGGTATCATAGCGAGGCGGAGCCCAGTTGCGGACACCATTCCTTTTATATCCGGCACAGGGAGATTAAGTGATTTGCCCAGGATCACTGGGTTGTACAGCGCCATTGCCGAGGCTTGCAACCGGGTCCCCCCATTCTATAATGACCGCCTGAGCCCGTAGGCCAACTACACGATTCACCCCGTCACATGATTCACCCCGCCGAGTGGGCCCCTACGGGGGCCGCGGTCAGCGGCATAGCTGCCGGTTGCCGTCGCTATGCACCATGCGCGTCATTCTTTTTAAGCCGCTAACACCTTGCATCCTGTGACATGTTGTTTTATGTCGCAGGAAGTGTTTGCACGGCTGAAAGTTAGTTCGTTAGTTAGTTTACCAGTGGCCTTGTACCGTGGTCGCAGTGCGTCTACGCGCTGTGTCCGATATGACGCTGCAAAAAGGTGCTTTTGTGAAAGAGGCAGAGCGGATAACCTCAAACGCATCGCAACCGCCCACTTTTGCTACTGGTCGTGGTTAGGTTGACGGGGGGGGGGGGGGGGGAGTACCATCTACGACAAACCCGGCAACTGAGCCCGCACACTTGCGACCTCGCCCCCGACACAGTTAAGAAGAATGCGCCATGTGGAGCGCTGGACCACAGCGTTCTACTCGCCCGCAAAATACCGCACAACCATTATGCAAAATGAACATTGATAAATATGTATTTTGTTTTTCAAGTTGGTCCGAAACCGGGGATCGAACAAGGGACTTAAGTTCGTTAGGCCAACGCTCTCCCTATTGACCTACTTCGGCCAATTCAATTTAATATTTGTTTTTTTCCCGCCTGCGCCGATGTTCGAAACCTGGTCTCCCAGGCCGAACGCGAGTGCACAGATAATTAGCCACATCCACCGACGGCGGAAACCAACCGCGCGCTCTTAGGCCCAAAGAAACCCCACCTCCCCAAAACCCCCAAGCCCCCATCTTGCCTCCCGTCCGCCCGTGGCGATCCTCGCCACAGGGCCCCGTCGACCTGGTACTGCCCAGGGACAGGGCCGGGGCGGAGCGGGTGCTGCAAGACTTACCAGAACAAAGCGTGCTAAAGAGGAAGTTCAGGTGCCGTGGGAGCCGGAGGAGCACGTGGACGGCGCGGACGACGGACCGATACGAGGTAAGGAAAAGGCGAGGTGGGCGACAAAGAGATCGCCAGTGAGGGTGGGGGAAGGCTAAATAGCCTCCCCCTCACACCTGGGCCCGGAAGTGACGCGCATTGCGCGTCACTTCCGGCCCTGACACGGAGGGGGGCACCAGTCTGTGTCCCTGCCCCCCCCCCCCCCCCGAAGGGAGGGAGTGGGGAGGGGTGACCAGGGCCCCGGAGCCACTAAGGCGCCGACCGCCGAGTGGCCCCCTGCGGGGGCCGCGGTCAGCGGCAGACTTCCGGTAAGAGGCAGACGTTCCTCCTCATACTACATGCACAATCCTGTATACAGGCCATCTGGATTCAGACTTACGGTAAGAGGCAGACGTTCCTCCTCATACTACATGCACAATCCTGTATACAGGCCATCTGGATTCAGACTTACGGTAAGAGGCAGACGTTCCTCCTCATACTACATGCACAATCCTGTATACAGGCCATCTGGATTCAGACTTCCGGTAAGAGGCAGACGTTCCTCCTCATACTACATTCACAATCCTGTATACAGGCCATCTGGATTCAGACTTCCGGTAAGAGGCAGACGTTCCTCCTCATACTACATGCACAATCCTGTATACAGGACATCCGGATTCTGACTTCCGGTAAGAGGCAGACGTTCCTCCTCATACTACATGCACAATCCTGTATACAGGCCATCTGGATTCTGACTTCCGGTAAGAGGCAGACGTTCTCTTTGATATCTCTACAGGCCCTCTGCTTTTGGTTCTTTCTTTGGCCCAGTCGCTGGTGTTAAATTGAAGCACATGCTTGACTATTCACTGAGCGGACACTTTCACTGGGCCCTGCTCCATCTGGTAAACACAGGTCTTAATTGAGTTTATTCGTGTGATTGAAGTCAGGAAGCCTCTGGCTTTGTTCACCAGTGCCAAGTACAAAGTCTTTACTTTGACTTTGGATTCATGGTCAGTTGTGAGTGCTTCCACGTTCACAAAGGACATTGGAGAAAATGATTTACTTTCCCTGTTATTTGCGTTGTTTGCTAGGTGCATGTCAGACCACTGGGCACTTGTATGTTTTCCTGCACTGCTCAAACCAACCAACCGTATGTTTTTGAGGTGGAAGGTCTTGTTTTATGTGCCTTGACCCTATAGATGTTTCGAGGACCTCTCACCAAAGGAAGGCCACTGATACGTGCTCTTCGTTCGTGATGCCGCGGCTCGGCATGCCCCTTCCCACTTGTTTATACTTTTTAATTTTTTAAGTTGGGCTACTTTCCTCCAGATTCTTCTTTTTTTGTTGGAAGAACTGGTCTGTAGTCTTTAAAGTAGAAGAGGCAGGCCGCGACTCATGCAGGGCTGACTTTAGTGCTGGTGGCATCCAGTGCAACATACATTTTTGGGACACCCTCCCCCATGACCTCCTCCTCAAATTCTCTCACTGCCACCGGGCGAAAGTGTGCCTCATCTTTCCAATTATAAGTTATTGCTAAACACAGCGAACTGCCTGAGGTCATCACCCCTCTCCACAGGTCAGACTCCGTGCGGCCGCACCAGTCGTACTGCCCTAAAGCCGGCCCTGGACTAATGCAGAGCTTTAACTGGCTTCTGCGTCCCACCTCTTTGTTTTGTTGAGTATTTCTTTTGTATATTCAAATTTAATGTGTATGGGACCCCCTTCTTCTCATTCCCCCCCTTACGGTAATGCCCCTTTACCAGAGGCGCAACTAGAGCCAAATTTCGGGGGGGGTCTGATAAAAATTTCCAGGGGGGTGGGGGAGACTCATTCTTACAGCGATAGACAGAGTGGAGATGCAGAGGCTCTAAGAAGGGGTGAAAACGCAACAAAGCATCGCTAACAAGTAAATGGTCTTTTGAAGACCTGTGAAGCACTCGGGTGCGGCTGCAGTAAGACAGTTGCCAGCCCGGGAAGCTGTCTCAGCCCAGGTTGACACACACGACGGGGGGCTGAAGCCCTTTGAGCCCAATGGGCGTTGTGCGTCTGGCCTCTACACCTGCCTCTTCCCTCGTTCCCTCACATCACCTCATTCGACCTTCTGATATTAACCCATCTGCACCTGCTGCTCTGTGTGTTACCACAAAAAAGGACTGGGTAACTAGGCCTGCTTTTAATGCTGAAGCCCCCACGCTGGCAGTGGTCTCCTCCGCAGATCCAGCCCATCCTCTGTGGACCTGATCCGGTGGCCACACCCTGCTCCACCATCAGAACACCCACATCGGACTTCATGGACTGAAGTCCTCTCCTGCAGGGTGGGTTGCTCTTATTAATCTGGAGGCAGCCACTTGGACCTGCATTCGCATTTCAAGGGCTACTGCCTGCCTGCTTGGACCTAGGTCTTTCACAATGCACATTCCGAGGACTGCATTTCATATGGTTTTGAATGGGTGCTGTAGGAAACATGCTCAATGACTGACACTTTTTTAGGTCCGCCTACAAGTACAGAGACATTCATATTCGTTCTAAAGATTTGCTGCAAAAATCGGTATTTCATTACTCAGTTAATCCACCTTTAGCATATTAAGCAAGGCAAGCATAAATCTGAAGAAGAAAAACGAATAAGGTATTTGTTAAGACAATATACAGTTGGAAACAGTTTGTTACATCATCAAGAATAGAAACTATAGTAGATGAGAGAGTGTGAAGAAGAGAGATGGTGTAAAATGGATGGTAAAGAGAGGTGGTAAGTTTGGGCCATTAGCAGAGTAATGAAAAGTTCATTCTTGCCATTTAGAAGAAGCCTGCTGTTTTTTGTAAAGGTGTGCATCCACAATTACAGTGAGGTATCTGCTGGGGGAGGGGCATGAGCTGAGAGGGAAGCTAGGCAGAGAGAGTTGTATTTAGCCTGCTTGACAGGTGGGTGGTTAATGTGTCTATTGATGCAGTGCTGACCAAGAAAGCTGTCACTGTCGTTCTGTAATTATCGACTTGAAATGAAATCAGATGTGAGGCACAGTTATAGACATGTTACAAAGAGTTTAGCGTTTCCATTGAAAAAGACTATTCCAATTATTAGCAGGGCTATGTCGGTCTGTCTGTCTGGCTGTCTGTCTGTCTGTGTACAACCCCAGTACAGGCTGAATCGGAAGGACATTGGCTTGTTTGTAACAAACACACTTACCATAAGGGTGTTGCTGCTTGCAACAGTGGAAATGCTTTAATACCTCTTACTCACTATCGACGTTATTCACTAAAGGAGGTACATGAAAAAAGGTTAACATTTTAACAGCCTGATACCACCTACATTTGCAGCAAATTATACATTTTTATGGCATTCACCGAGAAGTCTAGGAGTACTCCTGAAAACAAGCATTGGCAAAGCCAATAGGTGTCAACAATGCGAGATTTATTGTCTTTGTCGATTTTGTTTTTTAGACATGTTGCACAGCAGGGTGGGCTGCTGTGCAACATGGCTTAAAGTAAGAAAAAAAGTGGTATGACATGGCCAGCGTTGACTAGGTCATAGCTCTATTTTTTTCTTTAACCTATGTTGCACAGCATCCGCTGCTGCTGTGCAACATGTCTAAAATAAGTGCTTCGGTGGAGGGAGGTAGTTGGAAGGCGAGAGAAAACAGAAGCAGCAGACTGCAGGTGGGGGAGCAACAAACAAGCATTGTCAAAGCCAAAAGCTTGGCACTCATTATAAAGGCAGGACCCAATAGCTTTACCAGTGCTTGTTTTAGTTCAATTGCAATGCTTTCATTGCTTTCTATAAGGGGACTTGGCATAAAAATTCTTTCATGAAGAGTCTCTTTGTGTGCACAGTTTTCACAAGCAGACAGGAAACTAGAAGCTGTGCACTATTAACATTTATAATAAGGTGCAAAATACCCTTTATCAGCAGCCATTTTCACAGCTGTGTGTCTCCGAGCATAGACTGTCCCCTCCCCAGCAGATGCTTGTTAGTGGTGTATTGCACCTCTTACTCCTCAGTGTGAGTCATTAGCAGACAACCAATGTGTGCCCAAGAGCCACAGTGATGCGAAAAGAAGTCCCTTTCAAGTGCCATGGGCCGCGGTTTCACTTTTAGTCTAATTACAGTTTCACCTTTTGTCTTATTACAGTTTCATTCTTTAGATAAATCTCACAAAAGCTGAGACTGAATAAAACAAGGCGGGGCGGGTGTGGTTCATTGCACATCAAAACCGTTTTTTTCATCTACATGGTGACTCATTACCAGGTTGGTGGTAAAGTTCTAAGTGTTATGCTAATTGTGAGCAAAGACAGGAAACCACAGCGTTGTGCAAATAGCAGAGATTTACCTCGGAGTAGTAGCAGGAGGAGGGTAGGTGGGGGGGGGGGGGGGAGAAACCGTACAGTGCCATGCACTCTAAAACAGTGCATGGCAAAAAGTGGGGAAAAAAGTATCTGGAGCAGCGCATGGCTAGCGGAAGGACACCGGCTGCACACAAGAAGCTGTGATAAGGCCCTGCTCCACAGCAGGGCTAGAAGTCTTGGGAAGAAAGTAATGACCAATAAGAAGCAAAGAAAAAAGAGTGACTTGGAAGCCGGCTAATGGTAAGTATTAGTAGGTAATAAGCAGGCTTTAAGCCCATTTAAGCTATTTTTTGATTAACAATAGAATTCCCTGACACGCATGGGTGCTGCTCAGGTGAAACCTAAAAAGAACAGCAGTAATCGTTTCCATGGAGTTACAGCTATCCCACTTACGCCTGCAGACTTTTCCACCTGCTAGAAAATTCAACATGTAGAACTGTAGCTGATATGCATTTTGCATCCCCTCTCCCATTACCCCTATAAAAGATAACGTTTCTCACTGTGAAAACCTCTATATAGTTCCTACAACGCGACTGGGCCTTCTTTGAGCTGGTCACAATAAATGTCAACCTATTCAAATAAGTTGTTCTGCTGCTTTATCCTGAAGCTATGTAAAAATGACGACTGCCTCATATTCTAAATTAAAAGTGCCTGTGTTGAAAAGAAGCGTCCTTTGCAAGAAGAAAGATGGAATGTGGGTGTCGTGGACAGTTCCGGATTACCAAATAGGCAAAGCAGGAACCGGCCTATGGGACCGCGACAACGGATCAAAATAATACTGATTTGATCTTGAAAGAAATTTATAAGCAAGCGTTTTTAAATATTGTTTCCAAAAGATAGAAAAAAATGAATCAACTCAAAGAAACGAAAACTTTGCATTAAAGACTCTATAGAGAAAATACTGTATTAATGTAATGTACCCAATAATAACTCAAAGTACATAAATCAGAGGCACCACTTCACATAACAGTTTGTCTCTTAAAAGCTCAGCTTCTGGCAGTTGCATTGGGTATTGGGAGATAATTTGTGAGGGGGGGGGGGCACCAACATTTCGACTGCCTAGGGGCCTCCATGGAGTTAATCTGGCACTGATCATGCAGGAGCCGTATCCATCTTTCAACCTTCGGTTTGAAATATGCTACTAGAGTTTAGCACTCACATATAGGGGGATGTTTTTGAATGGATTTAAAGGCCAGTCAAGCTGTTTACAGGTGAAAGCTGTCAGCCAGTGGCTACCAGTGCAGAGATCTCTGCTCTCAGAGCAGAGCAGGGGAGGAGTGGTTTGTCCACTCCAAGTGCGCAATGACTGTTTGGCCAGCCCTGTTGGACCGGCCAAACAGTCATGCACATTTTGCAAACTCTCCACCCAGACTGCATCACAGGCTGGGTGGAGAACATGCCCAGGCCCCCAGCCCCAGTCTGAGCGCCAGAACACAGCGCTCAGACCAATCACAGTGCTGCATTGCAGCATTGTGATTGCTCAGGGGAGCCTGGGTGCGTACCACAACTGTGCATTGCAGCTTGGCGATTTTCAGGGGAGCCTGGGTGCTTCCTGGTTCCTGTCCGACCAAGTCCTGACGTGGGGGAGAGACACGGTGGTGATAAGGTAAGTTTAAAAAAAAATGTATTTTACATCCTCCCCACCCCCCCTCATGCCTTCATCGGCTGCATTTTGTGCTCTCTGGAGCCACATGATGAGTGATTGTTGAAGGTTAGCAGATAAGATATTACAGGAATCTAGCCTAGAGTTAATTGAGGCTCTGACCACCACACGTCGAGTTTTTCTGACATCAAAGGTAGGACGAGTTTAACCAATGGTACTCAGGAGGCGTCAGTATCAAGGAGATGTAAACAAAGCAAGCTTACTTCTGGCCTTGACAGTAAGTCTTTCCAGGATAAGAAACTGAAACGCAAGGGTATATTCACCGACTTAGAAATGTATGTGCATGAATGAATGAATGAAATTATATTTATATAGCGCGTAGCTACCCGGAGGCCTCCCAGCGCTTATGGACAACGAAGAGCAGAAAGAAAGAGAAGTGTTACTGGAAAGCTGAAAGAAACAGGTAGGTCTTAAGATGTTTGCGGAAGAGAGCAATATTGGGTTCCCTACGGAGCGTGAGTGGAAGGGTGTTCCACAGATTGGAGGCATTCTGAGTGAAAGACCGTCCGCCCCATTTTGCTCTACGGACTTTTGGGGGCGCGGTTAGGAAGGTGTTACTGGATCGGAGAGACCTGGATGGTTGATAAGGCACTACCAAAGATTGTAGAATTTGAGGGCCGTGTTTCCAGAAAGCTTTGTGTGCAAGGCACATGGCTTTAAACTGGATCCTGGCGCGGATGGGTAGCCAGTGTAAAGACATCAAAGCGGGTTTGGCTGACTGTCTACGGGGGATCTGTGCCAGATGACGTGCCGCACAGTTTTGAATCACCTGTAATTTGTTTAAGGTAGATTGAGGAGCGCCAAGGTAGAGTGCGTTCCCGTAATCCAGGCGGGATAAGATTAATGCTTGGACCATGATTCTCCTGGCTTGGAAGGGCAGTAGGGGCAGGATTTTCCTGATCAGACGTAAAAGACCGAAGCATATGGCCGAAAGCTTCGTGGTCTGATAATTGAAGCAGAGGGCATTATCGAGCCAAATGCCTAGACTTTTAATTTGGTGCTTTGGCGATGGCAGAGGTCCCATGCATGGAGGCCAAATGAAGGGGGAGGAGGGCGAAGGGGACTTCCCTAGGAACATGAGTTCAGATTTTTCCCCATTTAATTTCAGGTGCGAATGGTGCATCCAATAGGCGACTGCCTCTAAACAGAGGCCAAGAGTGTCAGAAGAGCCCTCAGGGTGGTTGAGTGCCACCACTAGCTGGGTGTCATCGGCGTAGGTGATTATTTTGATGCCGAAGGGAAGTACTACCTCAGCTAGAGGGGCCATATAAGAATTAAAAAGAGTGGGACTAAGAGAGGAGCCCTGAGGGACCCCACAGTTAAGAGGCCATTGCTTGTGTGGAAATCTAGCTTGTAACTAAACATTATCTGCGCCATCTTGCCTCTCCCCAGCGCCACGCACAGCGAACGCACGGCCGCTATTTTAGGCACCCCACTCTCTCCCAGCTCATTTCCGATCGCTAGCGCGTTCCCCAGGCGCTGCGAGCATCCCCCACGCGCCGGCCACCCCCGCTCTCTCATACACAGGCCATAAAACCTCTCATTCTGCGCGATCCTGCCATGGAACCACATCCCACGCCTGACCGACATCCCATACATGGTCATGCCTCTCTTTTGATAACCCCCTTCCTCTGCGCCCCATTGTCCGAACCGATCCCAGGCCATCACCTAGCCCTGCGGATGCAGTTTATTGCCCCTACTGTAAGGGAAACACCCCACATCAAAGGGATTACAGTGGATCAAAGCCCCTACCCCCTGAGACCCGGCCGGTTGCACACACCCCCGGGAATTGACGGAATGTCCCGCTGCGTGATAGCCATCTCCTACTGTAGATGGGGTGGGGACTTCCACTGTAGATATGTGTGGGAACGAGTTCGAAGTGGGGATTCCGAAGACGTTCTTTTATACATCAAAGTAATCTCAAGAATGTGCCATGTATGATAAACCTGCAATAAAGTCATAAACCTGTGTATAAGAGGCCAGGCCTCAGAGATGTAGTTAGAGCACCTCGTGACGATACCTTGCTGTCTGATCTGATGTGTTCTGCTCCGACGGAATAAAACTTTGTTTCCTGCCTTCCAGTCTCCGGCGCCTGCCTCTTTCATTGGTAAATTATCGAGTGGTATGAGAGGCGATTACCGCCGGGCAATACTTGAAAGGTTATCGACTGAAACTGCCGCTACCATTTAACAATTGGCGTCCCAAACGTGGGGCCCATCAGCGACACGTGGATCCAGTGGGAGAGGTCCTGACGACAGAGTGAACGACTGCAACGATCGGGAGAGCTCCTGCCCTATAGACCCTCGTCTGGCAGCCGATCATCCGAACTTCACTGGTTCCGAACAGACCTCTCTCGAGTGATCTACGGTCCTGACTGGGAACCATCAGGAGTGCCGCGGCAAATACGGAGAGTAGAGGACGATCGGGCGCTGGAGGCGGAAGACGAGAAACTGTCCACGCGGTCCGGGTAAGGTCGTGAAACACGACAAATTGTGAAATAATTGATTGATTGTCTGAAATACTAGTATTGCTCATTGATTGTTCTCTTTGAGATATTCGCTGTCTACAAACGGGGAGGAGTAGAAACACTCTCTCTCTCCCTTTGCAGATAGTGAAGGGTAGGTAACGCAGACTTTTGTCCCCGTTGTAACCCGTCGTGCCTATCTTTATCTCCCCACTGATTGATTGTCCGAATATTGATTGTTTTGAAGAATAGTGCTCTTTGAGATATTCTCTGTTTGCAAATAACGTAGAATAGAAATATTCTGTCTAGTCTTGCAAATAGTGAAGGGTAGGTAACGCAGACTTTTTTCCCCGTTGTAACCCGTCGTGCCTATCTTTATCTCCCCATTGATTGATTGATTGATTGTCCGAACACTAGTTGTTCGATATTGGTTCTTTGGAGGTATTCTCTGCTTACAAATAACGAGGAATAGAGATATTCTGTCTAGTCTTTGCAAGCAGTGAAAAGATAGGTAGTGCTGACTTTTGTCGCCGTTGAAACCCGTCATGCCTATCTTCTCCCCACTGATTGGTAGTTGGTTCTGCCCGGACCGCTTATTAGAGGTGGACCATCCGGCTCCACTGGAAGGCACCCCTAATAAGGACATGTTCACCAAATATGGACTAGTCGCCGTAGCTTATAGCAAGCTGTGGCATAAATACACAAGGAAGGACCCCGAGAGTCAGTGGCCACTGATGGGATCCTTCGGCGACCATAAGATAGAAGTGCTAGAAATGGCTCTGCGTAACAATAAAACTACGCCTACTATGCTTGACAGTATCGGCATGTGGCGCAAAGAAGCAACACAATGGAAAAAGAGGGAAGAAGTAAAAGCAGAAAAGGAATTACGAAGGGCAGCTCACCTTGCCGCTAGAAAGTTAGAAGAAGAAATAAAGGAGAGAAGGGAAACTAAACTAAGACAGGAGCCCGAAACCTCAGGCCAGTACGCTGTTAGGACCCCCTCTATGCTCTACCCTGAGTTGTCCTCTAAGCAACGAACGAATGACGAATTATTATTAGGTCCCCCAATCATTTACATGCCCCCTCCATACGCACCCTCCCAATCGGTAGTGCAACACCCACAGCCCCCAAACACGAGCGAAAGCAGTACAGGGGCCTCGGCCCTCACGGCCTCCGCGCCGGCCGAGCCTCTTGTACTGAACACAACGTCGGCATTGACGTTGGATGACCCTGAGATACGAAAGAAAGATTCCACCAGAATGAATCGACTAACAAAGGACGAACGAGCAGGAATCGACAAGATAGTAAAGACACTAGTGGAGCGTAAGGAAAGTGAGGAGTATATAACAGACGTATATAACTTGTATGCAGACAGCCGCAGACGACACTTTGTCGTGCGACTTTGTTATCACGCCCTGAATGCATATGAGGATAGGTACCACGATAAAGGTCCCGAAGGCTTAACGGCCCTATATAGGAAGGTAGACATTGGGGAAGAAGGAGAGGGCGATGTGACGAACCTCTTCACTCGTACTCTCGAGGTCTATCGACACCTTAAGGAACACGGACAGACAACCAAAACAGAAACCCCCATAGCGACTAAGCCCCAGGAAGGAAGGACTGATACCATGATGCCCATCAAAGAGGCCGCCCCCTACTGGGTCCCCCCACGAGGTCAGGGAACACATGACGACATCAACCACCAAGATGCGAAGGGGAGGGTTGTATATAATTGGGTCTACCAGCCATGGGACCGGCAAGATATTTTGACCTTTAGAAAAACTCTACCCGACTTGAGAAAGAACCCGACTGCCTTCTACACCGAACTAGGTACAGCCTTAGGCTCAACAATAATGACTTTAGCAGATATCGACTTGTTCTTCGGATTATGTCTGCCGGCTGATGTGTGGAAACAAATCCGGAAAGTTGACCACGCTGAGCCGTTCGGATATACCTGGGTACAACTCGATACCATAGATAAACAGCGAGAACCAGGGCAGAAACCCCCGAAAGCCATATTAAAGCTCCCAGACAAGATTGTACAGAAGCTGAAGACTCTAATCCCAGAAAGAAAGGTAGACTGGTCGATAGTGACGGCTTGCCGTCAGAAACCCCAGGAGGATGTGTCTGAATACTTCTCTCGGTTCGAGACTGTGTTTTCCGATTACAGTGGCCAAGACATGACCACTGCAACCGGACATCACCTCTTTGTCCAAAACTATGTGAAAGGTCTGTCACAAGAAGTCTCCCAGAAGCTACAGACCAGCGAGAGTAGTTGGGCAGCCTCAAAGCCCGCAGCAATCCTCCAGATGGCCCAATACTACGAAAACCAAAAGAACGAGAACGACAGGGCGTCAGAGAGGAAGAAAAAGGAACTGAAGGAGAGGGTAATGATAGCTCAGTTGCAAGGGGTGACCATAGGAAGGGAACCCCCAAAAGGGAATTACCAACCAATCGCCCCTAGAAAGCTACCTCCTAGAGACCACACACCTGCCCCTTACAACGGACGGAGAGACTTAGATGGGAACCAATGTGCGTTCTGTAGAGGATTTGGACACTGGAAATCCCAGTGCCCGGTCCTTCTGGAATTGAACAAAAATAGGGACCCCAGAGACACCGCACCTGACCCCAGAAATAGAGGACAGGGACGAGGATACACGAACGACACCGTCAACGACAGGCCAGGCAGACCAAACACCTTTGATCGCCCCCGACAAAACCAGTGTCAACAGTCCGACTATGAAAACACCCATGACTTCGCATAGGACCGCCAGGGGCAAGGGAGGGATCCAGTCGAACTCCGTGTTGACCAGCAAGGTCCTTACGTCACTGCTAAGGTCTTGGGCACAAAATCTCCATTCCTGGTAGATACTGGGGCGACACGTAGTGCGTTATCTAAACGACTGATTCCTAGGGCACCCTTGTCTGGCTCACACGTAACCTCAATAGGCTTCGATGGAACGCCCTCCACTAACCCCTTATCAGCACCAATGTCCTTTGACTTAGAGGATAACACCACTGACACGACCTTTCTGCTCTCCTCCAACACCCCCGATGATATTATGGGACTTGACTTGCTAAAGCATTTTCGAGCTACCATCAGATGCTCCCCAGACGGAGTTCGAGTCATCCTGCACGATAACCCAGATCTGTCCAGACCCTGTCACACACGGCGTATGCTTTCTATAACCGATGCTGACACGTCCCTACTTGACACATTACCTTCACATCTATGGGCTAGAACCGACTCAGATCTAGGGCGCATGGTGATCGACCCGGTACACATAACTGTCCGACCGGACGCAGTGCTCCCAAAGCTCCCACAGTATCGGATATCGCCCGAAGGCGAGAAGGCATTAGTGGAAATCATCGAGTCCCTAGTCGATGCAGGAGTGGTAGAAGAAGTAGTCAGTAATGTTTGTAACAGCCCTATCCTACCCATTGTAAAGAAGCAAGGCGAGGGAGATGAGAAAGCATACCGTTTCATTGTTGACTTGCGAGAGGTTAACAAGGTAGTCATACCTCAGTACCCCGTGGTCTCAGACATCACCACCATCCTCACCCTGATTCCATCCACTGCCACCACCTTTACTGTTATCGATCTCAAGAACGCATTCTTTTCCATCCCCATCCACCCAGACAGCCGCTACCTGTTCGGCTTCACTTTAAAAGCCCGTTCGTACAGATTCTGCAGGGCACCCCAAGGCTACACTGAGAGTCCCAGTATTTATAGCCAAGCCCTCAAGAGGCAACTAGATGCAGTCCAACTACCCGATGGAGTGGTGTTGATACAGTACGTAGATGACATTCTTTTGGCGGCCGACACCACTCCACTTGCCGTCACAGCCACCATTCACCTCCTCCGCTTCCTCGCGGAGAACGGTCACAAGGTCTCCAGGAAGAAATTGCAATTCTGCCAACCACAAGTAACATATCTAGGCCACCTACTATCCAAAGACGGGAGAAAACTTACCCCTGACCGAATTCAGACCATCCTAGAAACCCCTGTTCCCAAGACTCAGAAGCAAGTACGGTCCCTAGTAGGCCTCACCTCATTTTGTCGACAATGGTTGCCAAATTTCAGCCTTATCATAAAACCTCTGCTTTCCCTGCTGGCTAAAGATGTCCCCTTCCCCCTCCCCTGGACACCCGAATGTCAATCCTCCTTCAAAGAATTACGAGACGCCCTCTGCTCGGCCCCAGTCCTAGGAACCCCAGACTACACTAAACCTTTTTCCCTCTACACCCACGAAAGGGAGGGATGCGCGTTGTCTGTCCTAACCCAGTCCATAGGCCCTAAACAACGCCCTTGTGCCTACTTCTCTGCCACTCTTGACCCTGTAGCCAGAGCTTTGCCCGCCTGCCTTCGAGCAGTAGCCGCCGCTGCTGTCTCTATCCGGCAAAGCGAGGGGATCGTGCTCTTGAACCCCCTCACAGTATTGGTACCCCATGCGGTTGACACCCTCCTGAACCAAACCAAGACTCAACACCTGACTAGCGCACGACTGACTGGTTACGAACTGACTCTGCTTGCACCCCACATCACATTGAAACGATGCACCACTCTGAATCCAGCTACTCTACTGCCTCTCCCTGACGCTGACCCCAATGCGTCCCCTATACATGACTGCGTGACCCTCACCGACGAACAAACCAAGAGTAGGGTTGACCTCCGGGATACTGCCTTCCCAGACCCTGACGGAGAACTGTGGGTGGATGGCTCATGCATCAAGCTCCCCGATGGCACCACCTCAGCTGCCTATGCAGTCACCACAGCCCGAACAGTTGTTGAGACAGCCCGCATCACACAGCGATCCGCACAGGCGGCGGAACTAATTGCTCTCACACGAGCCTGCATCCTGGCAGCAGGGACAACCGCAAACATTTATACAGACAGTCAGTACGCCTTCGGGGTAGTTCACCACTTTGGGCTCTTATGGAAAGAGAGGGGATTCTTGACTTCTCATGGCACACCCATCCTGCATGGAGATCTAGTCTCTGCCCTGACCGAAGCAGTCCTCCTCCCCACACGGTTAGCTGTGATCAAATGCCAGGCACACAAGAGGGTGACAGACATTATAGGACAGGGAAATGCACTAGCTGACATTACTGCCCGAACCACAGCCGAGAATAGGTCCACGACCCGTATGTACGTGACCAGGTCACAAACTGAGAAATGGAAGGATGCTAGGGAAACGATTAGGGATATCCAACTAGCCAGCACACCACACGAATTAACTGAATGGGCCCGGGTGGGATTGAAGGACGATGACGGTTGCTGGCGAACTAAAGACTTGAACAAATGGCTGCTACCAGACTCATACTTGATCCCCATGCTGACCATGGCACACTCCCCCGCACACATAGGGTCTGCCCCCATGATCGAACTCATCTCCAAAGTCTGGCACAACGACAAAATCCCAGACTCAGCCAAACGTCTGGTCCAACAATGCCTAGTATGCCTCCAACACAACCCTGGGAAAGGAACTGCTGTACCCCGGGGAGGGTTTGGGGTCCCCAATCACCCCTTTGAAGTCCTACAAATGGACTATGTCCAGTTAGAAAGGTGCCAAGGTTTGAAGTACGTACTTGTCGTTGTGTGTGCCTTCAGCAAGTGGGTGGAAGCCTACCCAACCCATGACAACACCGCTATGACTACTGCAAAAGTACTACTGAAGGAATTCTTCCCCCGATACGGCCTTTGTCGAATTTTGTGGAGCGACAACGGCCCCACTTCGTAGCCGAAGTTATCCAACTCATCTTAAAAGGGTTGGGTGTAAAACAGAAATTCCATGCGGTCTTCCATCCCCAATCTGCAGGCTTGGTTGAGCGACACAATGCCACATTGAAGCTTAAGATAGCAAAAATAGTCGCCACCACAGGACTGAGATGGCCAGACGCTCTCCCGCTAGCATTGCTATCAATGCGTTCCACCCCCACTAAACACCACTTAACCCCCTACGGGGTCGTTTTCGGGCGGCCCATGAACCTTTGGGCTGCTCCAAAGCCAACATCCATCCACGACGTCCCGGACGTCCTCATGTCTGACTATTTGTATAACCTAACTAAAACGTTGTCTGTTATCCATCAGCAGGTGCTGCACGCCATTCCCGATGTTTCCAGGGGCCCCGGACACGACATCCAACCCGGTGACTTCGTCTTAGTGCGTAACTTCCAGCGCACCAAGAGTCTGGAGCCCCGGTGGACGGGCCCCCTGCAAGTCCTGATCACCACCCGAACAGCTCTTCGAGTGGAGGGGAAACGCAATTGGCTGCATGCACACCACTGCAAGAAGGTATCACCGACCCTGACGACCACGGACAACATCACCGCCCAGGAAGAACTTCTGAACAAAGATCGACCATCCCTGAGCCGCTACCCGGATACAGAGACACTTGAGTTAGTGAAATATCCCGATCCTACCGTGCCATCCAAGGAAGGGTATAACTTGCGACGAAAGGAGAGAACTTCGGCTAAGCAGACCACAAGCTAAGTGGAAATCTCAAAGCGGTAGCCTAGTCACCTCACAGGCCACCAGGAGAGAAACTAAACAAAGTCTGTGGTTCTGCCCGCTACCGAGTCTCTTGAAGGTGATGGAAGCGCCCGACATGAAGATGATGGAAGCAACCGGACGTCCGAAGATCCACTACAAAAACCCAAAGACTGACCGAATGCACAGCTCAAAGACTATTGCACTTTTCATTACCCTTCTCTTTTGCCTTCTCCTCGTGGTCACCTTCTGGATCATGGAGGAGAGTACACCCGCTCATAAGACATTGCTGACCACCGTTCAACCTACCACCATGAAAGAACACCATCTGATCTCACTTTCACCCCAACTCCGAGAAAGGCGTAAGGAGTTCTGGAATAACTCTTTTGTGCAGTTGCTCCACCAACACAATCTTGCTGCCAATGCCACTAATTGCTGGATCTGTGGATTGCTACCGCATGCCACTGGACACTCCATCCCTTTCATCCCTTCACCTTTTTCTGTCCATGGCTCCTGCCTCGCCTGGCTGATCCTCCTGCAGGAAAGCTACAAGGACAATACCACTTCCGGCAGAACTATGTCACACTTCTACCATGGGTTCTGGCTGAACAAAACTGGAAGAACTTCTACCCCCTTCTGTCCTCTGAGATCAAACACTTCCTTTCACATGGACATCCCTGCCAAAGAACGAGTTGAAATGCAAGTATTCAACAACCCAGCCAGACCCACTTTCTCTTACCTCCGGAAACGGACGGCCGCCACCCTAACAGTGGCCCTATCCGTCATCAACATCACTGGATTTGTGTGCCTCGAAGGCCTGGGAACGCAGCTGGTGGGCCACAGCTCCTGCCTCATCACCCGAACATTGGACTCAGTTGACCCACCTTCCTTTGTTGCCTCCCCGAATATGTATTTCATCTGTGGTACTAAGGCCTACACCTGGCTTCCGAAAGGTTGGGGAGGCACCTGCTACATCGCCTTTGTCCTTCCTCCGACATATGTGGCTCCAGCAAACCATCACCGACAGAAACGTGCCAAAGACATGGTGCAAGCCGACTCCGCCGGAGCGCAGTTCATGGATGCAGTAAAAGGTCTTGTTCCACTCTGGGGTCCAATGGCAAACAGCCGTGCCATCCGCCACTTAACCCAGGCAGTCGAAACGGCGATGAACATTACGGCCGGCATCCTCGCCAACAACACCGCCGAGCTCCAGGCCGTCCGCCTAGTGGCCCTTCAGAACCGCCTTGTTCTAGATGTAGTTCTGGCTGATCGTGGAGGAGCATGCCGCATCATTGGGTCCAGCTGTTGTACCTACGTACCGGATAATTCACCCTCAGTCTACAAAGCAATTGAACACCTCCACAGACTATCCGCAGAGGTCCATCAAGAGCAAGAAGCATGGTCACTGGGGAGTTGGTTTTGGGACACTATTAAAAGTTGGGGATGGAGGCTGTTTTCATTTATCCTAATACCGATTGTGATACTATGTGGATGTTGCTTGGGGATTCAGTGTCTGCCACCTTTATGTTCACTTTTTATGAACTGCATCTGCCCTAAGACTTTGAACTTTGAAACAGAGCGAATGAAAGCTCTGTATGAGGTGGAAATTCGTAGCATTATGGGGATAGATCCGAGCTAGACAAGCTGGCGAGATATGTTAAAAGGGAGGACTGTGGAAATCTAGCTTGTAACTAAACATTATCTGCGCCATCTTGCCTCTCCCCAGCGCCACGCACAGCGAACGCACGGCCGCCATTTTAGGCACCCCACTCTCTCCCAGCTCATTTCCGATCGCTAGCGCGTTCCCCTGGCGCTGCGAGCATCCCCCACGCGCCGGCCACCCCCGCTCTCTCATACACAGGCCATAAAACCTCTCATTCTGCGCGATCCTGCCATGGAACCACATCCCACGCCTGACCGACATCCCATACATGGTCATGCCTCTCTTTTGATAACCCCCTTCCTCTGCGCCCCATTGTCCGAACCGATCCCAGGCCATCACCTAGCCCTGCGGATGCAGTTTATTGCCCCTACTGTAAGGGAAACACCCCACATCAAAGGGATTACAGTGGATCAAAGCCCCTACCCCCTGAGACCCGGCCGGTTGCACACACCCCCGGGAATTGGCGGAATGTCCCGCTGCGTGATAGCCATCTCCTACTGTAGATGGGGTGGGGACTTCCACTGTAGATATGTGTGGGAACGAGTTCGAAGTGGGGATTCCGAAGACGTTCTTTTATACATCAAAGTAATCTCAAGAATGTGCCATGTATGATAAACCTGCAATAAAGTCATAAACCTGTGTATAAGAGGCCAGGCCTCAGAGATGCAGTTAGAGCACCTCGTGACGATACCTTGCTGTCTGATCTGATGTGTTCTGCTCCGACGGAATAAAACTTTGTTTCCTGCCTTCCAGTCTCCGGCGCCTGCCTCTTTCATTGGTAAATTATCGAGTGGTATGAGAGGCGATTACCGCCGGGCAATACTTGAAAGGTTATCGACTGAAACTGCCGCTACCATTTAACACTTGGATGTAGCTGTCCCCTCAAATACCTGATAATAGCGGTCCTCTAAGAAGGATTGAAACCAGGTAAGTGCAGTTTTTCCAATCCCCAGGTTGGCCAGCCGATCAAGGAGGATGTTATGGTTGACAGTATCGAAAGCGGCACTGAGGTCGAGCAAAATAATGGCTGCTGATCCGCCCTGGTCTAGAAGTTTCCTGGCTTCTTCCGTAACAGCCAGTAGCGCAGTTTCAGTACCTAGCTGAGGGCGGAAGCCTGTTTGGGAGACATGTAGTAAGTTATTCGATTCGAGGTGGTTGACTAGAGTGAAATTGATGTGACGTTGAACCAATATACTCAGCCAAGAAAGAAGGGAAATGGGCCGATAATTGGCCAGGTTAGAGTGATCCAGATTAGGTTTTTTTATGAGCGCTCTGACCTGGGCACATTTCCACGCCCGGGGAACTCTACCAGAGATGATAGATGAGTTAAGAATATTCAAAATTACCGGGCCTACCATGTGCAGAACCAGGAATAATTGCTGGGGGGGGGGGGGGGGCAGGGTCGATAGGGGAGCCCGAAGTAAGACTGGAGCAGCTCCTGCTTTTGCAGATAGTTCCACCCTGGCATGCCCGTACATCCCTCAACCTTAAATTTGAAGTTGCGGGAAGTCCACCGTGCTGGCAAAACTGTCTTATTCACAAATTTCACCTGTGAGGGAACATACAGCCAATTCTGATCCTGCCAATCAGAATCGGGATTCAGCGCTGTACACAAGGAAAGGTTGTACCCCTCCGAGGGTACCATACTTCCATATGAGGACCCTATCTAAGCCAATACTAAAAATGTCTGAAACTGTATGAAACAGACTAGTACATAGGGAAGGGTTTCCTCATGCATGTACCACTGTGTTTTTCACCCTTGCTTAAACACAGATACAGGCTTAATGTGACATGATTTGAGCAGACTTTTCCGTACAGGCACAACACTAAAACCGTTCTCACATGAGTCATGTGCACATACATACACATTCTATCCATCCATACACTTGCATCTAATACTTAAACATCCTATTCCTCTCTCTCTTTCTCACTACCTTTATAGGTGCTGCAAAACTGGAAAAATAACATCACAAATCTGGTCCTTATGCATGACATAGAAACTCAACCCATACAGGCTACATAATAGGCATACTTTTCCATCCATAGCACTTCCTCTGAGTAGTGTGCAAATGCTTTGGCACTTTTTTCAGGGGTATAAAACGCTATAAAAATTCAAATACAATAAAATGCCTACTACACATCCATCAGCATACTTGCACTTCTTCCAGTGCCACTTTCTGTAGCGTAATGAACCCAGGTGTGTCCTCCAGGCCATCATCAGTTCTGAGGTGAGGTCAGCCCTTGTTGAAGGCCTCTACATCTCTATAACGCAACATTCTATTCTATTCTATTCTATGATTTGTAGAGTGCTTTGCAACCCGGAGGCAGCCCTGCGCTAAGAGAGAGAGAAGGAACACGGCAAGCCAAAGATCAGGGGAAGATCAATCTTCTAAAGGATCGAAGCTAAAAGAGCCAGGTTTTAATGGCTGTGCGAAAGCGCAGCTCATTGTCCAGACACCTAATGGCCAAGGGGAGAGAATTCCAAAGCTTGGCACTATTGAACCGAAAGGAGGGTCCTCCTTTCCTGGCTTTTAGTTGCAGGAACCATGATCAAATGCAGGTTGTAAGAGCAGAGAGTCCTGTTAGAGGCATAAAGAGCAGCGAGCTGTTGAAGGATGGGAGAGCCTTTCCCAGGGAGGCCTCTATGGGCAGTGCACAGGGATTTGAATTCAATTCTATGAGCAATGGGGAGGCGGTGTAGATCCCTCTACTCCTGCCGGGTTGATGGGGACCTGAAAATACACAAAACATTACAGCTTGGGCATGGACTGTATAATGGTGGAGGAGCTGAATGAGCGTAGCTGCATGTTCCTGTAATTCCTAGTGGACTGCTTCAGCAGGCATTGAGCCACTCAAAGACATAATGAATACAGAGCAACAGTATTTTCTATGCACTCAAAACCATCATAACAAAACATGACAATCCAAAGCAGTAAGCAAGCATTGATAAAGACAATAAGCCTGGTCTTGGCTGCCAATTTATTTGCTTTGTCAATGCTTATTTTATTTTGTCATGGTGTTTGCAAAACTTTATTTTTGATGAGCGCTGTCCCCCCATCAATATAAAAAATAAACTTTAGCTGAAAGAAAAAATATTTATGTTGGCCTCACAAAGCACAATTTACCATAGTCCCTAGTACTGAAGGGAGCTACTTTGTGTAGATGCGCCGTTTGTGACAGGGCAGAATTACAGCACTCACTAGGTAAAGTAGCTGATAGATGAAATAGGCTGACCTATGGCCCCATACTTTATGCTGTAGTTGGCGGAACAAAAATTAGAATGACACAGACCAAGGGATGAAAACATCTATAGTATAATGTATACATAATTTTAGGATTTTTGTTCATTCAAAAGGTCTTGGCTAATGCCAGACCTATAAACAACAGGAATTAGGGGGGTCAAAGGGAAAAAGTTTATAGACCAGCAAGATGAAGTTTCCCCATATACTAAGTAAACACAGAGGTCATCTCGGGTCTAAGAAGGTATTGAACACAAAAGACCAAGGCAGGTGAATTGAATCCCCACAGGGATAAACCCGAAAGAGGACTGGAGCCCTCACTCACCAAGAGGTGACATGCTTCATCATCGGGTTCGTTCCTCCAGTGGAAAAACCTAGTTCCAAAGGGGGCTACAACCCCCTCACTAAGAAGGAGGAGTCCAGGGATTTTGTGTTCACTACCTTCTTAGACCCGAGATGACCTCTGTGTTTACATAATGCCAGACCTAAACATGAAAGTCCCAATAAAGAAACAGTGAAAGCAAACTAAGCCCCCAGCAACAAATGTTCATAGTTAAAAAAGAATTCTTTTTCTGTCTAGACGTGACTATTATCACCTGAAATCTTTCTCAAGGAAAGTCACCCAACAATTAAAGCAAACATGACTGAGGGGAAAAGTGTTGAACCCACTAGCTTGCCCATAAAATGTAGGCCTATAATAAAAACAAAAGGACTCGAAGAAGTTACGATTCAACTTAGGAGTCTGTACACCTCAAGAATAGTTGGGATTCAATACAAATAATATGGTCCTTTTTTAATGTCATTCAAAGAACTCACTGCCCACTAAACGTAGTGAGACCTATGCTTAAATATACATTGGTAAAGCCAAACGGTCTCGCCTTCTTCCTTTGCCAATCCTTACCCGTTGGGTTTGCCTTTGCTTTTTGCTGATGCTATATCATAATGCATTAAGATGCAAAGCTAAATATGCTATGAATTTAATTATTAGTTGTAATATCCTCCTGCAGACTTCTTCTCATTGAGGTTGTTGAATCCATACTGGATGTTTATCTTTCGTATGTGAAGTTTGCTAGATTCTAAATCTTCTAAAGAAGCCTGATGTGGCTAATTTCCATATTTGGATTTGTATTCATCACACAGTACCATATTAAAGTAGTGATTGACCAGTGATGTTCTATCGTCAATGTTCTTCCAACATCACAGCGTAACGGTGCAGGTTCCATTCAAGGACTCCAAAGAGAGTAGTAACTGGAAGGTGTTGGGAAGGAGGTGCGGCTGTAGTGGGAGACTATCGAGATGAGCAATTGTTTTTGACACAGATGGATCCTTTTTGAGGCATATTGCATCACACTATTTGTGACTTTCTTCCACAGTAAAAGGGAAAGTGGACATCAAAGGTTGTGCCAAGGTATGCATTACCTGTAGGTGAGCGGTATCTTTTGAGTGAAGCCAAGAAAGCGATCTGCTGACACTGGAACTGGATATGTGGTGGTATGAGTGCAATGGTTGTCCACAAATGATGTGAGCGCTTCCAATTCCAGCATGGGAGACAATGGATAAAGTAAGTAAAGTAAGTCACATCAGGAAAAAGGTCTGATTGCTATTGAAAAGGAGAGAGAGATTTGGGCATCATTTTAGTGTATATGAAGGCAATGTACTGACATTGAAAAATGAGTGACATTGCAGGACAAAATTAGTACATCATTGGTTAAGATTTAGGAGTTACTTCCTTGGTACAAATTAATAATGTTTTAGTAGTATTCAGAATAAAGGTTAAACACACAAGGGAGCACACAAAAAATGTCCAAGGAGTTTACTGAAAGGTCAATCAAATATTGATCAAGGCCCATCAAACAAATGAATTCCTCATTGAGTCCATTACGAACCAGGAGCCATATGGTGATATCAAAAAATAGTTTTATTCTTCAAAACATCGCAATCTAGCACAAGTCAACGCGTTTCGTCCAGAAACGGACTTCATCAGGGTTTTGAGTGATCTTTGTCTTCCTACTGGGCAATAGTATACCAGAAGAGTTAGCCGGTTCAACTGCTTCAATCCCAAGTGGGCCCTGCAAAATTAAGCAGTAGAGCACACCACAACACCAACGTGAAACGTCCTGGTATATCGGGATTTAAACACTGTTGAACTGGTTCACATTATGGCTCCTGCTTCGTAATGTACTCAATGAGAAATTCATTTGTTTGATGGACCTTGAGGAATATTTGATGAACTTTCAGTAAACCCCTTGGACGTTATCTTTAGACTATGTTTACGGTTCCTGAGCAGTAGCAGGCTGAGTGCTATCCGGCTATTTTGAATAACTAACAAAAGTGCGACCACCCAGGCCAATACTGCTCTTTTGGAGGTATTTGGTATTGAGAATAAGGTACCCTACACTGCTGTGTGTTGAAGTCATTAACATTCACTTTGAAATCTGATGAGGACCACTACCCACACATTTATGAAATCGATTCACAAAGATGTTTATATGAGTACTTGTGTTTTGCTCCTGTCTTTGCTGTAAATTACTCCTACATTTCAAGGCCTGATTTGGCAAGCATTTTCTACGAATAGTTGTATCTTACTCCAGGCGTAGGTGTGAATAGCTCATGAATTTCCCTGAGTCAGTCATACTTCCTAAAGGAAAAGAGACTTGGTAAATGGCAAAACCTTTTTTCATGATTCAACTTTTTGTGACTCTGGCCTCTTGCTCTTTGTGGTCATGGAATACTTCAGTGACTGCTTGCAATCCTGGGTCCAGGTGGGATATGTTACTCTGCACATTATTTCAATGGAAAGGGGAGAGGTGTGGCTAATGAAGGCCTTTTTCGAAATGCTCGTGGGGAAAGAGTTTAGTGACCTCTCTCTAATATGCACACTTGGCAGACTTTCCAATGACCTAATGCAGCATGACTATTTTTCGCTGGTGTCTTGCCAACCACTCTTATATAAATCTATAAGCATGTGTAAATAAAATACACGCCTGCCCTGTAAGTAGAGCAAAAGAGGAAGCAGGCAGCCATCGGTGCTGGCATAAAATATTCCCGAAGGGGCTCGAACAAAGAGTTCAGCTTTCAAATGAAATCATTTTATTCTTTTACATAATTCTACTTTGTAATGTAAGGGATCTATAAATAATTTGGAACCAATGTATTATATGTTTTTTTTTTTTTTAATGAAAGCACGTTTCTGAAGCCTGACAAAAACATCACGAGAACGCAAATCATAAGTTCAGTATATAATGATGAAAAGCCAGCCATGTGAACCAGACCATAAATGCACTCTTAGTTTTGGGGCCCAGAGCAGAGCAACACAACCCCTATGTGATTAGACATTATTTGAGCGCTCTTGGGTCAAATAAAAACATAGTATCGACATGCTGCACTTTAATGTAGCATACACACCGTCTGGATTGTCTCTTAGTCCTGACGTTTGCCCTTGTTTTGATGAACAGATCCATCAACCCTTTGAGGATATGCTCTCTTTTTCTTTCTCCCTTGCTCTCTCATTCTCTTTTCTGTCTCTCTACATATATAGTTTTCTCTTTCTCTCTGTTTTTTTCCTCTTTTTTTCTTCTACTTTTAGGCCCCCGGTTGCTTTTCTGAAATAAAGGCACTAACATACTCACATTTATTACTACAGTGCAAAGGTCAAAGTGGAGTTCATTACTACAGTACAAACAATTCTGACTGTTTACTGCCTCACAGACTGCATGTAACAATTACTTTTCACAGGTAAGCAAATCAGGCCTCTTCAGTGTGTTTTTACCTAACTGCACACATTTAACCCCTTGCATCCTGGTCATGGTTAAATAACTTTTGTTAAAACAAATGTACATATACATTAAATAATGCCCAGACATAGACCATATGTCTGTCTGTCTGTCTGTCTGTCTGTCTGTCTGTCTGTCTGTCTGCCTGTCTGCCTGCCTATCTCCAGGCAGAACAATAACAAAAGTTATGTTTCCCGTTCAACCTTCCAGTGGAAAGTTTTGTCACTGCTACAGAAACAAGCATTGGCATAGCCAAAGGTCTCGCCTTTGGGACCTTATAAGTGTTTAGCTAGAGCTATTGGTTTTGCCAATCAAGGGGACATGTGATCCTTAAAAGCCACAGCAATGTTACTGACTCAGAGTCTAGCCATGCAACTGGAGATGGCATGCACCACAATGGAAAAAGCAAAATCGGAGAACATGAAACGCCACAAGAGTGCACACTCAGCGGGTTTGGGGATGGACAGCCACTAATTTCTTTAAATAAAAAATATATAAAATCTACATCACTAAAACAGTGGCCCTCATAGCCTCAATTGTAAGAGGCGTACAGGAAAATCACCTGGAAATTATGATTGTTAATTGAAAAAATGGGATACAAGACGAAAACAAATAAGGTACACAAATGGACACTTACTGTTTCACGTGGCAAAACGTAGACTGCCCATTCAATGTTCTTCACTGTCACACAGCAACTCACATGGGCCTTGGCCGATTCAATCCAAATTTGCCAAACAAATACACCACACCTAATAGTGGCAAAGGGAGGAAAAATACACACTGCAACTCAGATCAAAAAGAAATAAAAGTACAATTATGTCCAACCACAGCGTGGGGTTCAAATGTAAAACAAATTGCAAAAAGCAAAAGTCATCGCAATCTTTCTGAAAGCGAAAGTGATCGCGATGACGCTAGGGATGCACGCGCAGCGGGGGGAGGGGCGGAGGCAGGGAGCAAGGGAGAGGAAAGACAGATGGTGCACAGGAAAGGCAGAAAGTCAGAGAGACACGCGCACTTGCACTCAAGCTTGTAGCCAGCCAGCAAATGCCTGGGTAGCACGTTCAAGATCCCCTTTACAAAAAGTCGAGCAACAGCGCATGCGCTGTTCTAGGCGCGACCTAAAAACTGCTGAACAGCTACACCAGAAACTAGAACTCTACTCAGAATAGGGACTTTGTGTTGTTTTGAGTAAATCCGTTAAGTAGTTTTAGAGGTATCTGGATTTTTTTTTAAAGATGGTAGGCGAAGCTGCAAATGGTTATCAAAAAAGGGACTTTTGTGTACCGTGACTAGTAATTTGCTGTCCATTAACAGATCCAGATTCACAGGTAACTTGACATTTCCAAATTTGAAACATAAGCATATCCCATTGAAAATTGAGCATGTTTCCCTTCTTTGGTTGATTGGCTGACCATCAGATGATTTGGGGTACTACTCAATTTGAATGGCCGGCAGTGAATGAAAATGTTTGTTGTAACAACCATTGCTAAATACCAGGCACCAAATCCCGTCCTGTGTCAGATGGATATAAAGGGCAGGGGGGGAACATCTCTTTACCGCAGGAGCTCGAGAGACCTATACCCGCTCCTCGAATATCAAAACTAATAACTTGTTTTCATTGCAGGATTTGCCGTATCAAAATCAAGTCAGAAAATCTAGGAGGGGATCCACAATCTTTTTTGGGAAAATGTAAATCTTGAAAATGAACTTAAAACAAAAATAAAGAGCAACAATGCATGGTCAAAAACCATGTGCACTGACCCCTGTGGAACTGGAGACTGGTGCTATCCCTGTACCCTGAACCTTAAAACAAATTTAAAACAAAACATTTGCAGTTATGCCTGGTCAAAGACTATGCTCAGTGATCGCTGTGGACCCATAGCCTACTGCACACCCTGCGCCTGCTGCACATGACCAAGGACCATGGTAAGCATTCTTAGGAGCACAGGAGATGGTGCAAGGCCGGCACCAAGATCCAGGTGTGCATAGCGGCTGGCCTTGTGCAGCCAGTTTGGTGGCACATTGGCTGGCTCATGGCATGTACTAGGAGCCCATTGCACATGACCAAATTCACTCTGGGGATGATTGGTATAGGACATGGGGCAGGAAGTCTGGCTGGCAGTGCAGTTCCTGGCCACAGCATAGGACCTGTCTCTCTGATAAGGGCTGAAATTATTGTGTGGTTAATGCTAGGGTCTCTGTCCAGAGGCAGATACACCCCGAAAACAAATTAAAAACGAGGCACCTACACAGTCCCGTGGTTCCATGGCGGATGCGCCTAGCTGGATTTAGATTTGTGATGATTTAGTTACGCAGGCAGGTGTGTCCAGGGTCTTGTTTGCAAGCCATACATTGCATCCAGCTCCGGCTTTGGCTGGCCCAAGTCCATGCATAGAGAGGCTTGGCTGCAGCGTGCATTGGGTGCATTGCCTGGCTGCAGACCAGGACTAGTAGCCAACCCCTGCAGTGCACAGTCAAATATAATGTGCAAAAGGAGCTGGATGCAGATTCTGACGCAGGCCAGGCCCATTAGCCTACCCCACTGTGAACGACTAAAGGATGTATACAGCAACTTTTGGGTTCAGGACCCAGTCATGCAGCCAGTCCCTCCAGCCACACTATCACAGTGGAGGATTGCCACCTGGGAGGCTGGGTGCAGGACCTGTGGCCAACCCCCACTGTTTATGGCCTGGGGAGTTGGCCACGGAGCCTGTGTGCTGAGGTCAACCCCCCCTTTCCACAGTGGGGAGTTGCTGTATAGTGGGTTTAATGCATGGTATGGTCATAGGGCTGGCACTTTAGCTATACCAATGCAGTGGGACTAGCTGGCTGCCTGGGATATTGGGCTTAGGCCTGGTGCCAATTGAATGCCATGTGCTTCAGCAGTGGGCCACACAGTGTTGAAAAATAGTAACTTATAAAAACAGTAGAGCTGAAATTGACCAGGTATGGTTAGCTATGCCACCTCTGATCTTTTATAACAGAAAGTGGTGGCTGGGGTTGAGAGAGTGGAGGAACACAGCGGGGTAGTGGAGGATAGGAGTGTAACCAGTAGCGGTTCCTACTGGACGGGGGTGGTGGGGCAGGGGAGGGGTTAATTAACAAAAACTTCCCTTAGAACGGCCGCCGCCTCCCCTGCTTTCTCTTCCTTCCTGCAGTCCGGCCGGCAGCAGGAAGCACCCGGCACACAAGCTCCCCCTAGCCAATCACAATGCTGCAATGCAGCGCTGTGATTGGTCTGAGCGCCGTGGTTTGGCA
Organism: Triturus cristatus; assembly: GCF_964204655.1. NCBI lineage: Eukaryota > Metazoa > Chordata > Amphibia > Caudata > Salamandridae > Triturus > Triturus cristatus. The sequence continues at coordinate 1,620,192,354 of NC_140589.1, read as the reverse complement.
CTCAGACTCGAACAGGGAACCCGTGCATGTTCCTCACAAGGCTGTGTAATGCAGGCTGGTAGGAAAATGCTAAGTGCGCATGGACTGTTTGGCTGGCCCAAGAGGGCCGGCTAAACAGATAATGCGCACTTTGGGAGTGCAAACCACTCCTCCCCTGCTCTGGCCAGCCCCGCCCCACACTGCACACAGGCTGCATGCAATAGGAAAAATAAAATGACAATAACGATACGTTATTGTCATTTTTCTTTTCCTTTTTGTGCAGTGGGGCAACGTTCCTCCGCCTTAGTGGAGGAGCTGCCAGTGGAACTATGGTTCCTGGCGCTGGGCTTGGACAGGTTACTGACCGGTGCAGACGGACTTGGCGTGGCAGAGGTGCAGCCACGCTCCAGTCGCCATTCAGTAGGTCCTGGGAGGGGGAGGAGTGCAGGGGGCAGGGAGCAGGATGCCAGAAGCTGTAGAGCTTGTAGCAGGAACAGGTAAGTAGCGCTGGGGGAAAGGAAAAGTGCAGGAAAAATGGGCAGAGAGATGGCCACAAACAGGGCAACGACAGAAAGAAACGTCACTAAGCTGAGCTAGATGACAGGAGAGGGAGTGAAGAAAAGAGAATAGAAAAAAAGCATGAGGGCTGGGACAAACCTGAGGGATAGAGACGCCATCTTTGATGTTAGTATGGGATTGACTTAAAAACGCCCAGGCTAGAGGAATAGAAAGATCTTTGAAAAGTGTTCCAGCTCTCCGAAGGCATTGCTGCCATTGTTTTTTGGTTCTTTGGTGCTCATTACGATGAAAGTATGTCAGTCTATAACTACTGAGGAAGCAGATCTGTTTTAATTAGGCAGTGTTATAATCAGCTAAATTGAGGAGCTGAGGGGGACGGTGCTTTATCGCGCCATCTTTGTACTGTTTTCACTCGGCGTCGGCGCCATCTGTTCCTCTGATTAGCGCTCTTCATTCACTGGCAACTTCAAAGCAGATGCATTAGCCGCTTTAACTTCATTTTCGCGGAAATCTTTTTTTGCGATGATAGCATACTTTTTTTTTTCTTACTGGATGAAATCACATAATGAGTTTTTTTTCTTCTGAGTCGGAAGGATGCATCACCTGCTGTTTCTTTGTGGTTATTTTACTTTTTTTGAGCTTTCAGAGGCGGAAGTAGTTGAATAGTAATTAAGCGAAATTAAATGTTTTTGTTTCAAAGCGCATTTTGAACCCTCGGGACTAAAAGCATGATGATCACTTCACTTATATACTGGAGCAGCGGGAGTGACATAACTCTCTCTGGAGTCCAATCACCATATCAGGTATTTTATTCATTTTTTTAGTCCCAGGAAGAGAAACTAACATTATGAATGCACTGGTGTTTCTCCGGGACACCATCATCTTAATTTAGTACATCATTCAGTGTGCTGTTTCACAAATCATCAATGCTCGCCCTGGCATTACTTTTAATTTAAGTGGCAGATTCAGTCACCTAAAGCAATAACATCATGTGACTTTCTCTTTATGTATGCATAACCTTAAAGCTTGAATAACGACAAGGTGATGCACAGCACAGCCATAAAAAGAGGGTCTGTTAAAGGAATGGCATATCACTGCTATTGAGGTAGAAGAAAGACTAGCAAAACATGATCCTTAACTACGTACAACACTAGAATATACATTTGATGTACAGATTCCATTTGAGAGTATGTAATTATTCGAATTTTGTATGCAAGTCAATGCAAATGTGGCAGTATGCTATGCTGCCTTCGAGAACTAGAAGTATGTTGCTCCTCAGTCACAATATAGGAAGCTAACATGTAATATTCATCTTTTTAGCAGACACAGCTATAAATGACAAGCATTTGCAATGCAATAGGTCTCGCATTTATGCAGTTTGAGCTATTGGCATTGTACATGACCATGCCCTTTATTTATGTTTTGGTTTTCAAAACATAAATAAAAGGCATTGTCATATACAATGCCAATAGCTTAAACCCGCGTAAATGCGAGACCTATTGCATTGCAAATGCTTGTTATCAATGCAGTGCTTTTTAAAAGATATTTGAAAAGACTGGAAACCAGTACAGTGCTTTCAGAATAATAAATATTAGCATCAATCATAGCAAAGCAAAACACTCCACTACAGCTTTGACTATTCTCACAAAATTAACTGATTGCCGAATGGCACAGTAAATGTACCAACGCCGGCCTGAGTAAGGCCTGGTGTGCTAATGATGCTCCAATGTAGACAGCCGCATTCTGCTGAGGTGCCGTGGGGCCGCCCCACCGCACAGACTTATCAATGGTGCGTTCCCAGAGCTGCCCAAAGGTGGGGTTGGCCTTTTGGCTGCAATAAGCTGCGGAACATTAGGCTGAATTCGAGCCAGTGAATGTATAAGAGGGGCGGTTTTACCCAGTACGTGCCCCCCTCCCCCCTTAATGCTTTACCCCCACAGTGACATCAGGGTTTTTTAAATGGTAATTTCTGCTTTTCTGCAACATTTCATGCACAATAGACGTCTTGGAAGTCAAGGGAACACTCGTGTCAAGGCAACATGGAGTGTTTGTAAACAGGAGACAGGCGACGAAGATTTAGTGGATGATAATAAGACCACGGGCCCTGGAGTCCTCCTTTCATCCTCGCCATTATGCACGAAGTGCCTTTGGCGAGCGTTGGGTAAAATAAACTAAATCCAGAGGCCATTCAGCCCCCCGGGAGTCCGGCCATCAGCCTGACAAGCCTGCTCCTATTGTTGAAAGCTGCGCTGTGTGAAAATCCGATTAAAATGGCGCAGGAGGAGGCCTGGTTTCTGCTCTTTCACCCCCTCTAAATGTTATGGCTGAGATCAAGTGACAAATCATAACACTGCAATAAAAACCCGCGCTGAAATGAAACAGAACGCCATGTGCCCGAGAAAAACTGACTTACAATTGTCGTGCTCTTCGACATGCGTTAGCCCCGCACACAACTAGTAAACAAACAGCGAAGAACGTTGTCTTTGTTGAGGTCGGACCCGAGCTTCGCTGATTGCGTGCTGGAAACAAGTACACTTGCACGAGTGAGGGGAATGGGGGTGCCCCTCCCCCCTCTTGCTTTACATAACGCATAAAATGTATAGCATTCTTGTACTAAATCGTATTTTTCTTTAAGCGTTCACCTCATTGACGTAAATAAAAACAAGCATTGGCCGCCTCACTCTTAAAGTTTAAAAAAAAAACGAAAAAAAAAGACAAGCCCGGCGGAGCGTGGCGCGCGCGCTTGGGGGCGGGGGAGCACATTCCAGGCGGGGGAGCGAACCCTTTGAAGTGCTCCCAAAAAGCGGAGTGCATGGCGGCACCAAGCGCGTGATTGTGCTCGTGCTAGCAATGCAATCCGCTTTTTGGGAGCACTTTGAAATGCCCTTTTACAATAGTCTCGCTTTGCGATCGCTTACGCGATAGCAAGGCGAGACCTAAAAAACTAGCATGGTACACACCACAATCACAGAAATAGAAGCGTAAGCACAACCATCCTCTTTGAAGGGTAAGAACGGCTAGGATGATGTGAGGCCTATTAAACATATAGATTATAATAATAACAGTGGTTCAAGCATGAAATTACATAAAGACCAACATTTGTTATGAATACAAACAATAATAATATTGAAAACAATATGAATAAGACAGAAATAAAAAAGAGGTTATAAAAAGGTACCCATAATCAATCAAAAATATATATTGCAAAAAGATCTTTTACTTAAAAATGATATAAAATGGCAATAGGACAATAGACAAAAGGTGCTCATACAGTTACACAGTGGATATTATAAAAGACACAATTAAAAGTGTAAACAATGAAACAATGGCAGAGGCAAGTAAATTAACATAAGAACTGGTCCGATGAATCGTAAGAACAGTGGCAATGAATGCGTTTCTCTTCAATATATGCCAAAGACGAGCGTCAACATATAGCCACAAAAATGAAATAGGTTGGCATTTCATGGTTTTACTGACTAGCCATGAAACACGAAGAAATATTCAGTGCATGTAATCACTAGGTTGGCCAACAAGGTAGGGCACGATGGCACAATACCTGTAATATGCCACACAACAGGATGCCACACATTGTCATGTTATGTATTGTTGGACATAGACATCAACGACTTAAAGGGGTCATCATGTGTGTAAAAATATAGTTCTCTTTGCTCACCCTACATTGCTAACAGTCACCAGCAATAAGCATTCCAGAATGCTCCTTTGTAGAAAGATGTCAATCTAAGTCCTGAGGGCCAACACATCATACAGCCCATGGACCATGAAACATGAGGCTCTCCATCAAAAACCACATCAAAGCTCTCATTTGCTGAAACAGAATAGAGAGAAATACATGTCATGTAATGGGAAGCAGGCGTTAAAGCAAGATCCCAGCAGGAGCTCTGACTGAATACATTGACTACTAATGTTTAATGCACCTCTGTTAATCGACTACCTCAGCAGTTTAAAAAATAGAATCTCATGACACTGAATAGAAGAGTTCACACACACATAACAGCGCCATCTTGTGTAAAAGGTTCTGGATTGTTTAATGATGAAGGTTAGTGGTGCCGTGGTTTCTCACGTGCATTTTGGTCAGCAGATACAAGTCTTTGACAAACCAGCTAATTTATGTCTTATTACATACTACATTTCTTTCTCGTGCTGATTTTTGCCTGCTTGTAAAAGCATTTATTTTCTGCATGCAATGTGGTATCAGCAAGCCTTCCCAAAAGCTTGTTTGAACCATTCGATTTAGGGTAGGATATTTCGGCTCATTTTTAGCGCCTGGAAATTTGACCGGAATTACCTGACAAAGAAATTGAAAACTAGCACAGGAAAATGTGGTTCAAATCTGCTCTCTGAACATAATTTCTTAATTTCAAGACTTTCGGTTAATTTAATTACTTTTCTGCCGATGTAAACTTCCTCATCATTTCTCGACATATCTAAAACGTTTTCTTTGTACATGTTATCTTGTGAACCTTACTGTGCTCTCTTGCTATGCTCTTAATTGCCTAAAGGGTTATTACATTTTAATTTGGTTCCTGAAATGGTACAGTGCCCAAGTACTTTCTCTTTTATATAAATGAATACCTTCAATAGATACACATTCTTTGCAGAAACCTATGTAGATCTGGTTTAGTTGGTGAACAGGATGGAGCAACAATAGAGTCCTTTATGATTACACACGCATTGAAGTGGGGTTAACGCTGAAGGTCCACTGAAGCCAATAGTTATACATGATTGGAACGATTCACAAAATGTGTTGCACATGACCGTTAAGTGTGACTTATGTACTGAAACAATGGAAATACACTCTGAAATCCTAGATCCCTATTCATAAAATTAGGATCCAAGCTTATATCATTGTGGCCATTGTTCTTGTGACTGAAAAACTTACAAGATGTGAAAAGTCATCAGCAGTCTAAGTTTGTCAAAGGGGTAGTGAATGGAGTTTCCCATACTGTCTTGGAAGTGGACAGTGCAAAAATGGGGGCCAGCCAAAACAAGTTTTCTGCATTTAATGTACTTCTAAATGAACATTGAAATATTCACCTCCCACACAATAGGAACCTGTGTACAATCACCTTTATGTAAATGATTATGGATCTAATCTCAGGGCCATGATCACTTATCATGATCACTTATCAGTGGTCCACTGCTGTCCAACTAGGCTCACGCTATACAAATGCCATCACATAAATGCCCGCAGTGTAGTAAGCATTAGGAAGTGCCATTAAAACATAATCTTTTTTTAAGGGGGTGCGAGGAAGGGCATTTTATCTCCTAGCAAATGTTTGAATGTAAAAGAATATTGGAAAAATAGAATAAGTGCACATTTTTCCTAACTGTACTCTTTTGAGATTTGTGCTGTGCATTCTTTACACAGAAATTAGGCTGGTAGAAGCAAGCATATGCCTGAAAATCTACCTATGTCATGGACGTCCATGATGTTTGCTTTGGACTTTAAAGAACTAGAAACATTTTGGAAATGTTTCATCAGACATTTCCAGCTTTGCATGCAAATTTGTCTCAATTTATAAATAATAAATAAACACACAATGAAGGGGTGATCTCTGGGACCACGTATTAGTTGGGTCAGTTTGGAGATTCTTTTGGTACAATACTCAGGCTTACAGTGATCTATTCTTATGTCTCTGTGCGCCTTCATTAGAATTTTGTGATGTTGTTTCGACTCCTCGTAGCAGTTCCCCGTGGTCCAGACTTGTGTTGGGTTATCCAGTATTTGCTTGTTCCTGCCCAGAATCCAGCGTGAAATCCAGTTGATTGTTGTCTTTCCATTGCCATTGGGAATAGAACCTAGGGGGTCTAGCTTAGCAGCGGTATCTGGTAGGTTTGTGGAAGATAATGCGATTGTTAAGGTATGGAGGGCCAGTGTTGTGCAAGTCTTTGTATGTGTGCACGAGAAGTTTGATGAGTGTTTGTGCATTGGAAGCCAGTGGTTTTCTTTGAGGTGTGGGGTGATGTGAGTGCAGAGTGGGAGGTTGAATGTGAGCTTGGCCACAGAGTTCTGGTCAGTTGAGAGCGGATACCAGCATAGAGTGGATTGCCGTAATACAGCTTCCTGATGATGAGGATTTTGGTGACAGGCCTGCAAGCCTTGGTGAGGAGCCATTTGAAGATGTCTTGAGCATCTTGAGTGTGTGGAGCAAGAGATGAAGACTGCCTTCCCTTAACCAGTCATGGTTAGGTGGCTGTTGATAAAAATTCCAAGGTGCTTTGCGTGGGTTGCCGGGAGGGTTGTGGGCCCTACCTGGTAAAATCCATACAGCTTTCTTGCAGCATACAAAATTATGTAAGGTAGCATAGTAAAGTTCCACTAAGATCCTTCAGCTCTATTATTAGTAGGTTGGGCATGGCAAGGTCCTGATAGTACCTCTGCAGTGACAACAGTAGCAGCAGCATTTCAAGCCAAAGCAGGAGTCCCCACCCCCACCTTAAAATAAAGGCTTATGGTGACCTTCCCAAAGGTGATCCCAGCCGTAGAATTCGAAGAGAGACTTGTATGCTATAACCCATCTTCACATCAGCTGCCGCTGATAATGCAAAGCATTATATTGTAATTGTAAAATGTATTTATATAGCAATTACTACCCCTGAAGAAGCATTTAAGCGCTTTGCAACGAGTAGCACGCTACTGAGGAACCCATGGATAGAGGTAAACGGGTAATATGTTAGTAATGTGCGCCTCCTTTTCCTAGTAGGATTAGTTGTGTTAAGGTTGTTAAGTTTAGGCTCTTGACATCTCATGGATTTACTCAAGTGTTTTGAAAATGAATCGAAGTTGATTAGTAAAGGGTGAGGAGTAAAACAAAAGGTTATGTACATTATTAAACACTTTAACACTGTGTCAGCCAGTGGTGTTGCTAGTCCTATTACTGCTGGGGCGGTCCCTGAGTTTGCCCCCGGATGCAGTTAAGTGTGGGGGGGGGGGGGGGGGTCTATGGACGAATAGTTCCGGGAGAGGGAGAAGGGGGGCTGGCATTTGACAGGCAGCTTGTTCTCGGGAGGGGGGTGGTAGTCGACAGATTATTTTTTTTATTTTTATTTATTTAATGCGTTTTTATATAGCGCGGACTTTACCCGAAGGTGTCAGAGCGCTTCACAACAGGAGCAGTAATGATACATAAGGAGAAAAATTACAAGTGAGCATGTTACAAAATCAAACGTTACGTTTCATGAGGCAATAGTGGCATTTGTGCAAGTATCAGGAGCAAACAAAATACAAGAGGGAGCAAACGATACGTTACAAAAGGAAAAAAGTAACGTGTGCAGGTTACAAGAGCATACAAAGTACACAGAGGTCAATAAATGGCAGACACTCAAAACACTAAAATAAAAGTTACGTTACATGAGGCAGTGGTGGCCGTTGTGCAAGTATCAAAAGCAAACAAAATACAAGAGGTAGCAAACGATACGTTACAAAGGAAAGGAGACGTCTGCATGTTATACAAGAGTACAAAGTACAAGTAGAGGTATACTACTGCACTAAATGGCAGACACTCAACACACAAAAACACACTGGGAAGGCACTTCTATAGGCATGGAGAGCAGAATTTCCTATAACGGCAGGACTTCCTTCAGAAAATAGAGGGCGTAGATTAAATTTGGAAGTGTCTTTGAAGGAGGAGAGCTTTGAGGTCAGATTTGAAGGCCTGAGAAGAGGTGGTGGTCCGGAGATGAGGCTCACCTCTGCCTCCCCCCAAAATAGTGACCTCCCCCCTCCCCCAGGTACACCGCTGGTGTCAGCTCTGCAAACGCTGCAGAATCTGTTCCTTGCAGGCCTGGTGGATGGGATGAAATCTGTGCTCAGTTCTGTGGAGAAGTGCTGCACGTCACACAGAGGTGCACCTTTGCTGAGCGTTCATGGTTATCTAGGTCGCTCCTCACAGGCCCTGTAATATGTGTTAAAGCCCAGGAGATACAGCTCTTTAGGTTCATCAGAAAGGAAAACGCCACAAACGAACATATTTATTTCAAGAGTGGAACGGGATGGACAGAGAATGTTCATTAAGAAAAAAAGCGCAGTCCTTACGAAAGAAATGTCTTCTTGCACTTGTGCCAAATACTTTGGATTCGAGAAGAAAAGGAACATTGATCGAGTGCCTCGCACCGACTCGTCATGGGATGCGATGTTCTGTGAGCGAAAGAAAGCTGATTATGAGAGGCACAGGCTGTGAGGATCAGGAGAGGGCCCCGGAGCGCCATAAAGCGCCCCGCTGCCACGTGCAGAACTGGCGCCATCACTCAGGAGAGCATCTTATCGGCAGCCTGGAAAAACATCCGAGAACCTGTTTCATTTTGAAACCACACTCCTCACAGAGGAGCAAACGGTCATAAAGATTCCCCTGAGACACAAGGGAACAGTGGGGTGGTGGCAAGGATTTCAAATAGGTCGTTATGTTGTTGAAATCAGATTGTATGGTGGTGCATGTATGCTTTAGGCATGTAACATTCGTATAATTTTTAAGCGTGCATAAGTAGCAATCTTCAAACAGCACAATGTATTGGGGCCTGATTACGAGTTTGGCGGTCCATTGGACCACCAAACTCGAAGTGGCGGGAACCGCCGCACTGGCGGTCTGACCGCCGTATTACGAGTGTGACGGTTCCACTGCCAAAGGACCACCGCAACCACTGGGCATCCGTGATTCCTTGGCTGTGGCGCGGCGGTCTGGCTCAGCTGTATGCTGGCCGTGCCGCTGCTTCCCCGCCAAGCATATTATGAGAAACCTCACAGCCACACTTCTCATGGTGGTGAGCCTGCCATGAAAAATGTGGCGATGAGGAAACTGAGGTGGCCCTACAGGGCCCCCTGATGCCTCTGGGCCAGGGGATGGATGCAGGGGCACATGGTGTGCCACCCTGTCTGCAAACATCCCTAGTTCCTGCACGGCATAGTCTGCACAGTACATGCCATGAAGGAATATGCTTTGACGCTCCCATTGCAGTGCCATTCTAACAGGGACCGCCAAAGCACCACCCTCCAGACCACGAATTAACTCGGAATCTGGCGGGGGTGTGCGGACAAGTTTGGTAGTGTGGGAGCAGGACGGGGCGGTGGCATGGCAGCCCGCTCCCACACCGCCAAACTCGTAATCTGGCAGGTGGTGTTAGGACAAGTTTGGTAGTGTGGGAGCTGGCGGTGGCGGCCCACTCCCACACCACCAAACTCATAATCAGGCCCTTAGTCACAATGCCTAGTTGACTGCAAAGTGTGCAGAAATGTACTTTAGGAAGTCTAACTTAGAAGATATTGGGGGTCAAACGAACGGTTAGGAAAATGCAAGGCATGTAAGTTCTACAAACTTCCATTTGTAGCGTTGTGCTTATTCACAAATAGGTACACACGGATCAGCATTTTTCAAACATACAATGAAGAAGCAGTAGGGGGTTGCATACAGCATTGAAAAGGCCACTGTTAATCTCCACTTTCAATGACAGTCTGGAGGAAGGCGTTTCATTAAAAAACGAGTCCACTATGAAAAAAATAATTTTAAATGTTTTGCAAATTATGCTATCACTTTTAAATACATACGAGGAATCTCGACAATGGTTCCCTACAAAAGTAGCCACAGGGTAAGCTGGCATATGAGAATGATAACCTAGGGTATGCAGATGTATGAGACAGAATTTTCCCTAGGACCGCGGTTCTTCAATGTCGGTCCTGAATGGCCAGATCTTTAGCATATTCCCATTTAGATAAATGTAGCTATCTTAAAAATCTGACATGGATCCGGCCCTCCAGGACTGAATTTGGCGAAACCTGCCCTAGGGTAACCAAGGGTATGAAAAGGGAGTTGCCCTAGGTTAAGCAAGCATATGAAAATTAAGTTAGGCAAATTGTAAATTTCCTTCATGTATGGCTACAAGTTAAGTTTTGTCAATGAGTTCCATAGTCATCTAATTCCACAGTATGTGAGCATACATTACTCCTTTGTAGTTGGTATGATATTCTGATTTTCCTCACTTAGCCTCATGTTGACTGACTAATTTGCAAATAGTTACTTTGGAGGGTAAAGATCAGCATTCATTTTTTCAAAGGGGCTTATTATAACTACGGCAGTCAATGGGATGGTGGTGGTCTGCCACACAGCGGAACCGCCCGCAGTATTATAAGTGCGGTGGTCGGACCACCACTGAACCACCGCCGCAGATCAAGGACCTGTAGCGGTCTGGCAGTGGTTCAAGACCAAAATATGGTGGCAGGACCTCAGCGGCACCGCCGAGCATATTTTGAGTTGTCTCACCACAGCCCTTTTCATGGCAGTTGCACAGCCATCAAAAGGGTGGCGGTGATGCAACAAAGAGGACCTTACAGGGCCCCTCTTGCCCCTGTGCACAGGCTTGTATTCAGAGGGGCACATGTGGCTCCCTGTAAATATAAATCCCCAGTTCTTGCACGGGAAGGAATGCACAACAAGGTGCATTCCTTACTGTGCAGTAACGTGCACTGGCGGTCCAGCGGCGGTGCTGTTTAAGGCTTACAATAAACCTTTAACAAGCACCGCCGCGGGACCGCCACGCTACCTGCCAGACAACAAAATTACTTGTAATCTGGTGGGCAGTGGTGAGTTTCGGCCATCCTGATGCCGAGCGGTGGCGTGTGGCCCGCTCCAGGACCGCCAAAACTCATATTCAGGACCAAAGTTATTTCTATTACACTATATTTATTGTATAATTTATATGATTATTTATAAGGTAATTTAGATTATATCGTTATATATCATATAATTTATATTAAATTGGGAATTAAGGATTATGATTTTGGTTTATTGTTAAATAGGTGGTAATACAGTAAAATGTTCATATTTCTGGATGATAAGCATGGAAAGGATTGCTAAAATGATAATATTTAAATAAGTCAATCTCACATTACTTAAAAACATAAAAAATAAATATTAAAAGAAACAAAACGTAGTTCTTTTTTTTTTTGGCAACAAGAGTTTGTGTGCTTTAGCTCCAGTGAGAGGATTCGCGCACCGGGTGGACTGAGTTGTTAATGGTGGGATTATGTAGCACAAGGTGACGCACATTTATAAATAATGGTAAAAAAAAATGACATATCCATTATCAAAACTGGAACTGCTTCTTCACGAATACCTGTCCCATTTTGTTTTTCCTACTGTCTGTAGTGTAAGCTTACTTCTTATCTGATAAGAAAGCGTAGCGAGTTAAGTGCTCGCTGCTGGGTGTCGTATTTACTCATACGTCTCCAAAGGTGCTAGGGTCTCCTAGCCACTCAAGGAGTGTCATTTAATGCATTTTAGGTATGTGTATTAGTTAATTGCACACCTACAGTTCCAGAAACTTCTCTTCCTTCATTGATTATGCCTGCCAGCAAGCCAGGAGTGTGGGTAGTAGTTGTCTGTGACAGTCAGAGACAAGGTTGTCATTTTTCTTAAGCACTCCCTGGGTTTGGTGACCCCATTGCCAGAGTCGAGAACTTTGCAATTGATTCATTGCATGTCTTTTCATCTGCCAGAGCTGTTTCTTACCTTCATATGGGCACAGCTCTGCTTCAGTATATTATCCCAGCATGCTGACCTATGGAGATCATGCACAATGGCTGCAGCACTGGTGTAAAGAGAGAGGTTTAAAGGTCAGTCTCCAGTTTTGCTCTTAAGGTGCTGATTTGCTTAGTGCTGATTCATTATGCATTTGTGATTATTATAAAAAAAATGCAGATTTGTTGCCCTGTGGGTTTGTTGATTGTGGAGGAGGAAAATTTATTTGTGGAGTTAAGGGATTCCTGAATACGCTAATTTGAAAAATCCTGTGCCGTCTCCCCTACACTTCTATTTCCACAAGCGCCTAGGTAAAGGGTTTTACTGCGACATAAGGATTTCAGAGCATTAAAAACGTTTTCTAGGTTAAGGAGCGGGCAATGAAAGGATCCTCTTAACAGTTTGCATAGAAGCAGACCAAGGTACTGCTTTCTTGTTAATTTGTGGGGCTAGGGTCAGGGTGTAATCAACATGAAACCCAGATTAGGGGATAGACCAGTGAATGGCTAGATGGTGGAATTCCATAGGCTGCATTGATCCCCAAGGATCAAGACCTACAACTTGTTTGAAATGGATATCAGGGCTTAGGCAGTCTTTAAATTTAGTAGCAATATAACCATTGTACCTTTGTAGGTCCCTAACAATTTGCTCTTTGTTGTCATTAAGTGTAAAAAACATTTCCACGTGGTTTTCTCAGCTGAGCAAGAATCAAGCCATGCACATTGAAAACCACTAGCCCAGCAGATGTGCCAGGAAGCACAGGTTCTGATTTGAGGAGGAGACTTATCGGGAGATAGGGTAGCAAAGTGTCAGTGGTAGGGCTGATGGGGAGTAGGGGTGTAGACCCTCTTGCACCCATCCAGGGGGAGCATTGTCTGCACTGCCCGTGCTACTGTAGGGATGGAAAGGGGGGCAGGCTGTGATGATGCTTGCAGCCCTGCAGCAGCAAAGCCCGTCCTGGTGCCTGAAGGCTCCGAATATTTGGGTCTGGAGTATGCCGGCTCAATAACTCTGGGCCCACAGACTTGTAATTGCGATTTGATGTATTTAACCCAGAGTTATAGCTCTGGATGAAATACCCCCACTCTAATTTTCTTTTGGGTGACGAACGCAATCAGCTTTGTATTGGAACCTTAATAGGTAAATTAGCCCCTCACAACTCTTCCCACCCACATCTCAGGATTGTCGTTCGAATGCAACCAAAATATATGCAAAAAAACCTGGGGCAAAAAACTTCCGAAATTAAGAGCACAAAATTGTTGTCAAGGTGTTGTAGGTACAAATAGTCACAAAGCCAATTAAAGGTTGTTACTAGCTACTACTCTAAGTACAAGGTTATATCAGTGTGGCCCAGTGTTGGCTTGGATTGTACATTAAAGCACCCAAATTGGATTCGCCTGCCATTTTGTTTTCTTTTGGATCCTGTGTTTATAGGAAATGCTCAGTACAACCTCTTGTTCAAGCAGCTGTTCTACGTACAATACCTCAGAAGAAAGGTTAAACCTTTAGTTAACCCTTACTAGTCATGGGTGACCTTACATTTTCATTGAGAGTGGTGATTGGTGCATTGATTACCATTCTTGGAGTTATCGTAATTAAATTGCAAGCAAGCTAGACTGCTTTTGAGCATCAGTGCAACTCTGGGGTTAGTTTACCATTATGAACTCTGACCCCGAAAGGTTGTGCTTGCCGCAGGTCCCATTTTAAAGTGGTGATTGCTGTCGAGGTAGCCATGGTCGTTTGTTTGAGACACAGTTATTACTCTATTGCCCTTTAGAGTGAATTCAAATGAATGCGTGCATTTTTTCACCTTAGCAGTCCAATGACGGGAAATTGCTGATGTTGGTGCATTTGTCTATTGAGTAATAGACCCACACTCCACACCATTAGATGGACGCATGTCGTGCCTTATTGCTTCAACCAGAACCAGAAGTGAACGCAGCAAAGTCACAGTTCTCCCAACGACCTTCTGTTCCACATTAACGTGTGAGCACTCATAGAGCTGCCCCACGTCTAACCCTGCCATGTCTCGTTGCCAAATTATTGGACAGATGGTATCTCACAGATGGGTGGACTCTGTGAAGAGTTCTTGGTTAGTCACTCTAATTACCAAATTCAAGATTTCGTTTCAAATCTTTTGATTACATTTTGCAAACATTATAAATATATCCAAGCATCTGTATGTCATAGGTCAAGCTTCCATTTTCTACAAACACCTAATCAATGTAATGTGTATATTTATCAAGTTAAAGCATGAGGTTTTCAAGTTCTTTGGTTTGGAGGCCAGCAAACTGTTGACCCTTATCAGACCGGTCATTGTTGTCTCCATAAACCACTGTCATTCTGTCCTACAGGACATGCTTTCCTCTTCTTGATGTGGTACTCTTGGGTTCAACTTACGATATGTGCCCTTAACCATGGAGAAGATCTTTGAAGTTTGAGGAATGCTCCAAGACATGAACTGATGGGCTTGCACAGGCGGGTTTGGTTCAGTTTGTTGGATCTCTTTCTGTTCTTCGTCAGTTCCATTCTGCCAGTCTGTTAATTTCTCATCTCGTTGTATTGTACAGTTCCTCATCTGCATTTCTTCCACTGTCTCATCTAGCCTGTACCTAATTAGGCGGGCAAATGATTTTTGTATCATAAACTGGCTGCATCCACTTCTCCAATGTATGATTTTTCACCACAATATAGAATGAGAAATTCATTACGATTTAAGATATTTTTAAAAGGCCTTAGTTTAAACATCCTAATTAGGCCTTTTTTTCAATACCAATACACAGCTCTTGTAATAGTTGTTCTGTACCGTTTTGTCACCTGCGATCTTGCCCCACCATCTTATTTTGGTCTGGTAGTGTAGGGCAGCTTGTTTCTTTAACTGACCAAGATGAGTTAGTACCACCGAGATTGAACCCTAATGTTGAAAAGGAGGAATATTGAACCCTCCTTTACTTTCGCTTATTAAACTCATCACCATCTTTAAAACTAAAGTTCTTCTCATTCGAATAATTAAAACGGTGTTAGGGCAAATGTTTTGCAGGATGGAGTCAGGATAACATCTGTGTAATTCAAATGCTCTTGCCCTCAGATCTGCAGAACTGTAGTGTGATATCATCACAGAATAATAATAAAGTTTGGAGATTGTAATTAAAATGAAGAAGGCTTAATGGGCTGTGGGCATTCTTAGAAGCAGCAGGCAGACACGTAGAACACCTCTGTCTATAAAGACTTGAAATTATTATGCATTTAAATCGTCTAGCATTCAAACAACGTTGCAATATTGTATTCAATGCATGCGGACGATGTGATATGGCTGTGTTTATATGCACACTTTTAGCATGTCTTGCGGCGGGCTCAAGATGGACATGTGTGTTTTTATATGCACACCCTTCACATGACTTCACTGTATGCTTGAATAAAATGTGCACAAACGGAAGGTGTATTACTGCATGTGTCTCTGCCTGTACCCATATCCTGAGGATTTAGCACTAACCGTTCAAAGACATAAACTTTTCACAGTTGTGAAGCCAGTGTCAGTTTTCTGAATGAACTGCACCGCAGACATAATAATGTTGTTCTCCAGAACAGAGTCACTACCCTTGCTCGCTGCATCGTCATGGGTATGTCTATGCGTCTATGTCCGCATTACTGGCACACCCACCGCCCACTCGCTTTGGTGGTGTCTAAGGTCCAGGCATTTCTATAGTGCCTCTGTCCTGCTTTATACATGAAAGTGGTGCGCTCAACCTCTGCTTCTACTGCCGCAAAACAGCTGCCAACTGCTGTTCCTAATCAATCCACACACGCCGTTGCAAGCCAGCAACACTGAGTTCGAAACATCCAACCAGATGCGTCTACAGCACACACCAAAACTAACACTATCACTTGTAAAAAACATTGGCAAAGCTAATAGATTTTGGATAGTAGAAACATATTGGGTTTGCCAATGCTTGTTTTTCCCCAATAAGCACATTTGGTCAGAAATCCTACTTTTTTCATCTAAGTTAAAACCAAAAATGTATTTAAATTATATAATGCTACACCAATTTAAATAAACTTCACTAACAGTATACTTTCTACTCTTCTGAATATGAGCATTAAGCTGTGCCTAACTTCGATAAAAACTAAGGTTTTCAGTTACTCAACGCAGTTACGTTATTAACCCCTTGGGTGCTCATGGCGAGCCCAGCTCGTCATGAGGCACAGTGGAGCTGTGCTCATGACGAGCTGGGCTCGTCATAACGGTCCCGCCACTCCCACGCGTAATTGATTCCCTGCCTGTGCGGGAGAATCAATTAGTGGGCGGAGTTGAGACGAGCCCAGCTCGTCATGAGCACAGCTCCACTGTGCCTCATGACGAGCTGGGTGCGTCTCGAGCACAGCGCCGCCGCCGCCTCCCCCCACACCGCGGGGGGTTAAGGCTAGTTGTAATATGATATTGAGTGTACTGGAATTATGTGGAGTGGGATTGCATGTCATGGGGTGTTGTCATGTGGAATGGCATTTTATGGAGTGGTATGTAGTGGAGTTTAATTATGTGGTGTACTGTTGAATTTTGTGGCATTATGTGGAATTCTGTGGTGTGGATTGGATGTATGCAGTGTAATTGTGTTGTTAAGTTGAATTATGAGGTTTGTTGTCAAATTATGTGATGTGGAATGGAATTGTGTGGCGTGGAAGTGTGTGGCATTGAGTGAAATTATGCTGATTTGAATTATGTGGCATGGTGTGGAGTGTATTTGTGTGGATTGTGTTACCAAGTTTAAAAATGATGAAACTTAATTACAAAGAAAGGCGGCCTTGTATTACGCACAAATTCACAAAATGAAAACATGTTGCTTTCACCAAAAAATGTTGGAAACGTACATCTGTGAAATATGGTATACTCAGAAGCAGTAGCAGCTGCTACCAGATGAGGGTAGTGGTGAAGGGGGGATGGAAAAAAATAACAAGCATTGGCATAGCCAATAGGTCTTGCTTTTGGGACCTTATAAGTATTTAGTTATGCAGCACAATATCCTTGGTGCAATAACATAAACTGTTGCATGGCTAAAAACGTATAAGGTCTCAAAGGCGAGACCTATTGGCTATGACAATGCTTGTTTTTAGAGGCCTGGCATGCAGTTTTAAATGTAGGCTGGTAAGAAAGGTGCCAACCCGAGGGGCATGGTCTAGAGAAAAATAAGATAGGAAGAGAGGTGAGTTATAATGAGATAGCACAAATAGAAAGGTGAAGCACAGAATGACAGGTCAGGTAAACAAAGTAGCGAGGCAGAGAGGCAGGTAGAGCTGGTGGGATGAAAAATAGAAAGATATGAGAAGTAGAGAGAAAAGAGGTGCAAATGAGGTAGAGAGATGAGGCTAATACAGAGGAAGGGCGAGGGAGAAGTAGAGAATGGTGAAATAGGGAGAGAGGGAGACAGAGGTAAGGCAGATGTATTAAACGAGCGAGACATTGGAAGCAGAGAGAGTGAATGGAAACAGTGAAGGAGATCGAAATAGAGATGAAAGCAAAGGGAGTGATAGATGGAGTGGAAGAGGTAGAGAGAGCATTGTAGAGAGAAAGAAATAAAATGGGAAAGGTGAGGAAAAGAGGACATCAATAAAAAGAGAGACATAGAAGGCCAATAGGTGAGGTAAATTGAGAGGCTAGATAGTGTATGAGAGGTGGGGAAGAGAGAGATGAGGTAGTGAATTGTGAGGCAGAGAGAGAAGTGAAAGAGAGAATGGTGAGGACACAAACGGGGCAGCGGTATGCAGGCAGGGAGGTGTCAGAATCAGAAATAAAACAATATGCAGTGAAAAGGGAAAGAGAAACAGCTCACGGTTATGAATATATTTAAACAGACCAAGAATGCAGTCTGGCGTGCGCACAGACCTGTTTAGAATAACTTTTACAAATATGTCTAGCGCCTGCAGATACTCAGGGTTTACTTGCGCTCGTTCAACGCTAGGAGAAAGGGCGTGTGTGCTGCGACTTCTGAATTCTCAGTGGTAGTATTTAAAAAACAAAACAAAAAACATAAGGTGCAATACAGGACTTCTGAAGAATTGTTTCCTGGAATCGAATTCACAATCTCTGAACAAGGAAATAAGCGAGCAGCACGCGTGTTAAACAACGAACAAACATTGACCAAGAATCTGCACAGAGCGTGCGATAATTGACAAAACCCGGAGTGGAGTTTCAGAAGTACCTGGACTAGAATACAATACACATGAGAAACAAAAGCGAAAGACGCAATTACATTGTGGAATACAGCACTTGTTATTTTAGTGTGCTATGAACTGTGGCTGTACGCATCGTTATAAAAACAAGTTATTCTCCTTAAATGGAGTCGTCATGTCGCTCCATGACAGAAACCCACACTTAGTTTTAATGTTCACAAATCATTGTCAAAAGGGGTGTCAGTCAAATTAATTTCGTTATGCCACTGCAGGGAGCAGGATGACGTGGTGTTTTAAAAGCAGGGGGGCTTGTTAAAAACCATGGCGGCTAGCGGGTATGGGGCTAGTGGGTTAACACAACGAATGCATGTCTAAGGTAGAGCTGCTGACCCTGGAACTGGGTTCAACTCTCAGCAAATCACTTAATCCCCCCCAGTGTACTCGAAAAAAAAGGGGAAAAAGTGAAAATGTCAGTGTAATGTACATGGTGCTCATGTAAAGCACTCCAATGCCTTTAGGTACACAAGTGAGGGCGCAGGACATGGCTGAAGCAGGGGGGTGGGTAAAACAACAGAGCAGCAATAAGGACGTGGTGGGTCATAAGCAGCTGGGGTGTTGTCTGTAAACAACAAGCTCTCGGCATTGCGCAGATTGTAAAACCTCTGTCCCGGCTGCGCACGTCGGGAGGAACCAAGGAATGCGGATCTAAAATGGAGCTGCTGAAATGAGAACCCGTGCGCGTCCCTTGTGAGGGTTACCGGATGCCTAGCGGCGGTGAAAGTGAAACCTAACGCGCTGACACGATACGAAACTAAGCCCCCACTGACCCCATAGTTTACAAGGGTGGGGCTCAAATTTCGTTATGCCACTGCAGGGAGCAGGATGAGGTGGCGACTGGTGTGCACGCGCGACGGCAAAAGTGAAAGCAGGTTGGCGAGTGGTGTGCAATGTGTGGGCACCATTACGAGAGAGGAAAGCCAGATGGCGCATTTGCTCGTCATTGTGCGCGTAACTGCACGCTCTATGCCACCCCAAATGCTGTGGTCGGACTTTTGAAAGCCCACTCACTAAATGTCTCGCCAGAGCAACGCATGCGCTGGCTCAGGCGAGACCTAAAAAGGACTTACCTGTAATGGTCGGACGGCCGCCTCTCCTCTGTCCTCTTCATCATCCAGTCTCCAGTCCCGGCTGGCAGCAGCAGCAGGAAGCACCTGGGCACACCGGCTCTCTTGAGCCAATCACAACACTGCAATGCAGCGTTGTGATTGGCTCCCCATAAGCAATCACAGTGCTGCAATGCAGTGTTGTGATTGGTCAGGGCACCATGGTCGGTCGCTCAGACGGGGACAGGCAGACTTTTCATGTTCCTCACCAGGCTGTGTCATGCAGCCTGGTGGGGAAGATGCAAAGTGCACATCACTGCATTGCCGGCCTAAGAGTGCTGGCCAAGCAGTCATGTGCACTTGAGGAGTGCAAACCAACCCCCCCTGCACTACCCAGCCCCGCCCCTTGAGACACTGACTTCCGTAGGACATATACAATGATGATAACAATTCATTATTATTATTATATTTTCCTTTTGAGCAGTGGGGCGACGCTCATCCTCCTTAGCGGAGGAGCCGTCACTGCTCAGAAGGGCTCTTCACGTTCTGCGAGGTGGAGGAAGGAGCTCAATTTGCCTTACTCCACTGTGTACATTGAGACTAAAACTTCAACTAAAAGTTAATAACCACATGAAAGACCCTTTTCTGTTGGATACATCCTATAATGAATTCCCTGTTTCTTCCTAAGTGCTGGTTGACTGTAAAACTGGATGTGTTGCTTTATCACAAGGTAATTTAACAGTTTTCCTCACAACATTGTAGGTGAATGGACATTAGCAATCTGTTTTTTCCCAGCAACTTAAAAAGGGATGGAAAGTTTTAAAAAAATGTGTGCGAGAACCTACATGCAGAAACTTTTTTTAAAATGGTAGATTATCATCATGCTTTTTGTGCGAACTATGGAAAGTCTGTAAGAATAAACCTATGCAACTTCGCACGCCACTAACTCACATCACCGCCTGCAAGTGCTTACCCTCAAAACAAACTAATCACAGTCTTGCTTATGTGCCAGCTTCTTTTGACATTACTTGAAAATTTATTTCTACATAAATACTTTAGCAGGATTTTAATTTGATTCATTCAGTTAACTGTAACAGTAAGCTTCACAGACAGTGGATTGTAAGCGGTGGAGTCTGCTTTTCACACTTGGCTATATATTTCAATTAAAACCTGTCAGTTAAGACCGAGCATAAGCATTTTCTAATTTGCAGTGTTCTTGTCACTAGAATGTAAAGTATGGGTACTGGCACCACAGTACGCCCCTGTTAGGTGTGCGCAATAGATGTACCGCCGCCTTACTGGTACCCCAAATTTATGTCTGAAACTGGAGTTCTGCAGTGGACAACAGGTGATTAATCAAGGAAATGGCCAGCTACGCTGTTTGTGAGGTAAAAAGTAGATACTGGCAGCAGTGCAAATCCAAAATGTTAAAAAAACACACACACACAAGTTTTCTTTCCAAACACACAGAATGTTCATGCAAGTACCTAGTCAGATATGTTAGTGTCAGGGACTCCCTTCTTATAACCAGCAGTCACATCACAACTACTTATTGATTTCTGAAAATGTGTGGGCACTTCATGGCACATAGCGGCAGCTTCAAGGCACATCACTTTAATAATGACTATCTGCATTTTGAAGGCTGTGTTGCTACAAACAGAAAACCTTGCTCGTCGCTCAAAGCGCATCTTCCATTCGATGTGCTGCTGCTTCTGTATGTTTGTGTCAAGCAAGGATAGAGGGAATGTAGATGCTGATGTCCTGGAGGAGGTGCGGTTTTAGGTCATAAGGGAGACGCACACAGCCAGTCACACAAGAATGGAGAGGTTGATATAGTACTTGTACAAACGTGGCTCTGCCACAAAGGTGTATCTCAGGTTCTTGAGGGATTAAACAGAATTGGTATGTGTCTACACTTCCATACACCAGCTATTGATGTTTTCTTTTTTACATGCTGTTGAACTTTTAGCAAAGTGGCTATGATGCTTGTATACACTGCCGTTTTCAAACGGCTGGCACAAACTGGTTGGTAAGAGGGAACAGCCATGAGGGCAGGGGAGTGAGATGAAGCAACGAAGAGGCTCGAGATAAAGTCAGCGTTTTTTTAAATGGCCATATGGAATAGTGCTAGTGAGCTAGAATGAGCAGGGCGGGGGAGCAAGGGAAATGAAACAAAGAAAAAAAGTGCCACATTCACGAAATTTATAAACACAAGTGGCAATACGCAATGGAAGTTAACTTTTGAGAAAAAGATGGGACATGCAACAACCATTAGCCACTTAGAGGCTGAGATTTTTTAATGACACTGACAAAAGCTAATCCAAAGCAGGGGCCAAGCTCTAAACCTATAGATTGAATACAGCATGTCTCTCCAGACAGCGCATGCGCGCTGCCTAGGCACAACCTAAAAAAGTACTATGAAGCATCAGTGTACTTTCTTTTCCCACATCCTCTAGTGTTGGTGTTGACCACCCACCAGCCATTAGTGTTGCCTCTTTCTGCCCTCCTTTGCACCAGCAATAAAAAAAAAAAAAAAAATCGTTATGACGAGCCATCGCTGCTCCATGCTGCATCATAGTGCTTTTCTTTTAAACTTTCAGCCATGCTGCACAGCTGCCTTGCTGTATAACGTAGCTAAAAATCTTTTGCTATAGCTAATAGCTATTGTCTTGTACACTAGACCTATTGGCTCTGCTAATGCTTGTTCAACACATCTGTCCCTTTTACACTCTCTTTCGGAGACTTTATCCACTACTTCCTTGTTTGGAAGTTGAGTCCTTTCTACTTGTGCAAATAGAGCCAGTTGACACTTTGAGGCTGGATATTACATTTAAACTGCCAACCTTCTATAGTTCAGCTTTCTTTACCGGTTCTGAAACATCAGTGCTGTTAACCTTCTAATCGGATTAAATGAATTAACTTAATAAAATTAAGAATATTGTCCATTAATGTAAAGTGTAAAATATATATTAATATATATATATGTGTGTGTATATGTATTCATTTTACAGATTGGCGGTAGCCACTCTGTAGTTGTAGTTAGGATTCTGAGAAATAGGAATTTCTCAGATTTTTGATTGATAATAACTTTGCGACCGTTTGACAAATCTCCATGCAATTTCCCAGAACTATTCCTTATTCTACATTGGCTGATGTTGCAGAGATCTATTCCTTTTTCTGCCATGGTTGATGATGCAAACTTTTGTGGTGATTTAAGGGGGGCAAAGTAAAAAGGAGAGATCCTAAAACACGTTTTTCCACCAATGCATTTTCCATTGACATTTAAGTCAGCCGTAGTGGCAAAATGGTTGAATGGATTTTCATGAAATATGGCAGGAATATAGATTATAGTGTGGAAAGGGTCCTTATTCTTCTTTGATCTAAATTGATTTAGTAGTTTGTAAGTGATATATATGACAAAAACATAGTGATATATTGGGCCTTGGTATTCCACTGTGCCTTCGCGTTATACCATGTTACCTGGTGATTACCATGCACAGTCTTCATATGAATGATGTAATTTCAGATATCATGAGTGTTCTTATGTATGCAATGATTAAACAAGTGATGTAATGGGGTATAAGCAGTGCATGTGGAAGGTGCAGTTATAGTTAATGTAGTGTGGCGAGCTAGTTCGCAACACTGTGTGCAGAGGTCATCGAGTTATAATACGTTTTTGGTGGGCGCAAACTATACCTTAAAGTTATAACTTTAACATTTGAATATTGAATGTTTGTATAGTTTACTTTTGTTTTTTGTAGAAAAAATATGTTGTTTTCCTAACTATAACTGATCTTTAACCTTTGTTGTTGTTTTTTTGTGTGTGTGTGTGTGTATATATATATATACTTTTTTTTTTAAAGAAGTTTGCTGAATATACAGCCTTTGTATGTGTTTTCCATTTCTTTGAAACACCTTGTGATTGAGGAGAAGGTAGATGAAATTTGTGGGGAAAATGCATTTTATTTGGAAAAGTTATAAAATCAGAATTCAACCCATAATTTCTGCACTGTACAGAGTTGTTTTTGTATGCTTTGTTTTCTTTCTCCTTTTAAATGTTTTTGTTTATGGATCTTAGGTGGAATTGTTATAGATTAAAAATGTTACTGTATGTTATAGGTACAAATACAGAATCTTCCTCAAGTGAATAAAAAAAATAATTGCATAAAAAGTCTTCAATGGGCAATGCTTACTGGCCGCGAAATACCTCATTCCCTTTAGATTTATTTAGTGAACAGTTCTTTCTTCTGCTTTTTTATGCTTGTCTAGGTTGTGACAGCTGTTGCTATCCTATTCATGTGACTCAGGCTTATATTAGCTTTAACCATAAGAATATAATTACATCAGCCCACCAGTGGTGAAGGTGTCAGAAGATGTTCTCCAAAATTGATGACGTTTCTGCCTAGCTCACTGGTCTCTATTTTTAAATCATGCGTTGAACAGATTTTATTGTGATTTTTAGGACTTCTGATTCACTTGCAAATTTGCAGTTGGCTGTCATCTGCCGGTGTTGGCTTTCGTTCCTGTTACTCATAGTTGGAAGCAGAAGTCGACTGTGAACATTGAGCTTGTTTTAAACCCAATGACGATTTTTTTTTCCTTGTCTTCGTGACAGAGTGACAACTGCTTCATTTCTTCCATGGCCAAGTTACATTTCGAGGGGGAGATGTTGCGAACAAATGAAAATAGCAGTTAGTAATCAGAATAGGTTTTTATCGTCTGAGAACTAAAGAAATAATATATATGTATATTGTGAGAAGTTGGCCTGATATGTAGTGCTCACTATTCTAGTGATCACTGTGTATCATTCCAAACGACCCTTATTGATGATTGGTTGTAAGTCAACCTTTTTGACCAGCTATCCTAGTAGCGTGGATACGAGCAGTCTCAGGCTAAACTCTAGAGGGCGTGTTAAGCCAGCTGTTTACCATCACATATACCCCTTGAACACCAAGTGAAAGGACACCACACAAGTTGTTATGAAAATAAAAGGATATTTATTTATAACAAGACTACCCTGGCTCTTTATGAGTCAGGGAGCTAAGCACACTACAAAACTCTTAGGAAAATACTTCAGTTGCACAATTTACACAAATGCCCGAGGGGCACGAGAAACCATCTACACTAACAGTAAAATGCGAGTGGTTAGAGTCTGGAGATACTGATCCCGGAGTGATCCGATCAGTGGGACTAAACGAAAAAGGAACTGGACACTTGTAGAGCGAACCTGCGATGGAGCACCGAGATGCTCGAGTTACCTAGCCCGGAGGCTGCGGCTGCGTGAAGTTCGTCAAGATGTCGGGAGTCCTCGTGTAGTCTCAGGAGCCTGAAAGAAGAAGTTGCTGGCAGGCGACCAGTGACGATGTTCAGAGCAATCCAAGCCTGGATCGGTGGTGAAGGAAAACCTGAAAGCAGAGGGGACTCAGTTCTCAACCGCTAGCCAGCGATCGTGTGGGTACCAGGAGGGTACCGGCTGAAGTCACCTCGACCAGGTGAGTGGGTGACGTCGGACTCGGCTGTTCCTCGGACCAGGAGGCGCGGCGGCGACCAGGATGGAGGGCGAGCTGTCCCACGAAGGTGTCTGCTGTCGATGATGCTGGGCCCAGGAAGGGGCAGCGGATCTTGGCAGTGGCCACCCAAGCGGGGGAGTCAAGATGGCGTCGGGAGTGGACCAGGAGGGTCCGTGGTACTCCTCTGTTGAAGGGGAGCAAGAGCCAGTCTGGAGCAACCAGACTAGTGATGAAACAATCGTGGTGCGTCGTGAAGAGGGCCACAAGCCGGTCGGCAAGTGGTCGAACAACGCGGTGAACAACAAGGAGCGGAAGGGCCCCCACGCAGATCTCGGGGATGCTGGGGAGGCAGACTTCGATGCTGGAGCTGCTCAGGGTTAGGGCTTCTCAAACCCTAGGTGCACTCACTCGAGGGTCCCTCGGTGGGCGTGCTAGATAAGCGTCGTGCAGGTTCTGAAGATAGCCGGTCCCGCAGGTCTCGTCACACCTACGACTCTCAGCTGAGCTGATGAGGGAGGTAAAAGGTCAGAGATGGCAGGGAACTCGGGTCTCGTCGAGCTGGGCAGTCTTGATCCGTAGGAGAGACTTACAGCAAACCGCAAGCGCTTAGATGGTGCCTGCTGGTGCAGGGTGGCTACTCCTTAGCCACAAGGGAGAGTCTTCAGAAATAGTCAAGAGTTCCTTTCGTGGAAAGTAGTTCGTGATTCGGAGTTATCCGATTATCTGATTATCCAATTTGGGAAGGGGACTCGCTCCTACCTTTATTCTAAGAAAAGGGGCTGGCCCGTGACTAGGTTCTACCTATGGGTGGAGCCAGGAGGGGGGGTGGTTACACCCCTATCCTTTGTCCGGCTTCGCGCCAGCTCAGGGGCTGGTGTGCCCCCGAAACTGGTTTGAGCCGGGCTATGCACAGTGAGCACCGGGGTGCCACTTGCAGTCACCTTCCTTTCAGCCCTGCCTACCTGGGATACACAAACCCTGTCTGGGACGGTGCTAACACCGCCCTCGACAGGAAACCCTTTGTCCAAGCTCCCCTTGCTGGAAGGTCCCCCAGCAGCAGGAGGTCAGACTTGTGTCTGGTGGCAGCATCCATTTTGTGATGCTGAGGCTTGAGTCAACTTTAACCGGGGTTCAAGGTTACTTCCATGTCGTGTCCCTCTAAAAGGGGGGAATGCTAACCCCGTCACCAGGACTGGCGAGGGGTTCGTATTCCCATTCGTATGACACCTTACTCGACATGTATAGGTGATGCGATGCCAAAGTTAGCAAATAACCGCAAGGATTATAATGCATTAAAAGTAGTTGGCCCGCGTCACCATGGAACGGCTATTAGGGCTTGGTTCCGCAAGCCGTCGACGGGCTCAGCTCGTGCCAGAGCACCGTCCCACATGATTCCCTGCACTCTGCCTTCAGGATTGATAAGGCCTGCTATAGGAGTGACTGATAGGAATCCATGTGTCCATTTTAGGGTTTAGGTGTAGGAATACTACACCTACAGCAACGGGTGATTACACCACGTGGCCCCAGCTGTCGTGCAGCCAGTTGTGTCAGATTTGGGCGGCCATTCCAGGGGTGGCATAATACATGCTTCAGCCCCTGGTAGGCCCTGGGTACACCGATGCCCTGGATACCTGTGGTATGCTGAGACAGGGACTGACAAGGTGGCCCAGTTCCAACTAGTGGATGCACCTAACGTACATGTGTGTTAATTTCGAGAGAGAACAGCTAGGCTGTGGGTCTGATTGGCAGGCCCACAGCCGGAGAAAGTCGTAAACCAATGAAGCAAAAGCAAAAAATCTGGGTGATCATAGGATTGCAGACCCTACTCTCCTACATGACCCCCCCCCAAACTTTGGGACAATAAGCTAACCTTGACCAGGTGAGTCTTCTTGCTCTAAGTGGAAATACCTGGAGAGCCCATCTGCATTGCCATGATCAGTGCCAGGTCTATGCTCCACTGTGAAGTCCATACCCTGTAGGGAAATGGACCACCTAAGTAGTTTGGGGTTTTCACCCTTCATTTGATTTAGCCACAAGAGGGGCTTATGGTCGGTCTGAATCTTGAAGTGAGTGCCAAACAAGTATGGCCTCAACTTCTTCAGGGCCCAAACCACAGCAAAGGCCTCCCTCTCAATAGCTGACCAATTCTTCTCTCTGGGGGTCAGCCTCCTGCTAATAAAAGCTATGGGCTGGTCATGACCATCAAAATTCAGTTGCGATAGAACAGCTCCCACACCCAGCTCCGAAGCGTCTGTTTGGACAATGAATGGTTTGGAGTAGTCTGGACTCTTTAGGATAGGTGCTGTGCACATGGCCTGCTTTAGGTCATCGAATGCCTTCTGACAGCTTGCTGTCCACTGAACTTTTTTTGGCATCTTTTTACTTGTCAGGTCGTTTAGCGGGGTCACAATGGATCCATAATTTCTGACAAATTTCCGGTAATAACCAGTCAGGCCCAAGAAAGCTCGAACCTGAGTCTGGGTGGTTGGAGGAGCCCAGTCCTGGATGGCCTGTATTTTGCTCTCCAATGGTTGAACCTGGCCTCCACCTACAAGGTGGCCCAGGTATACAACCTGTGTCTGCCCTATCTGGCACTTGGTGGCCTTGATAGTGAGGCCTGCCTTCTGCAGGGCCTCTAACACTTTCCTCAGGTGGACCAGGTGATCCTCCCAGGTGGAGCTAAAGACAGCGATATCGTCCAGATACGCCGCACAGAAGTCGTCCATCCCAGTGAGAACTCGATTCACCAGCCTTTGGAAGGTGGCAGGCGCATTTTTCAAACCAAAGGGCATTACCACGAACTGATAATGCCCACCCGGGGTAGAAAATGCTGTTTTGGGCTTGGCCTCCTCAGCTAACCTGATTTGCCAATACCCAGCTGTCAGGTCAAACGTACTTAAGTTGTTGGCCGAGGCCAACCGGTCGATAAGTTCGTCTGCTCTTGGTATCGGGTGGGCGTCGGTCTTAGTGACCGCATTGAGACCTCTGTAGTCCACGCAAAACCTCATCTCTTTCTTACCGCCCTGGGTGTGAGGTTTCGGCACAAGCACTACGGGGCTAGCCCAGGGGCTGTCCGAGGGTTCAATGACTCCCAGCTCCAACATTTTCTGCACCTCTGTCTTGATGCAGTCTCTGACATGATCAGGTTGCCGATAGATTTTACTCTTTACGGGCAGACTGTCCCCAGTGTCGACCTCGTGGGTACACCACGTGGTCTGACTGGGTGTCAGAGAGAACATATGTCGAAAGGATTGAAGAACCTGTTTACAATCCTCTTGTTGATGTCCAGAGAGGCTGCCACAAAAGACAACACCATCTACTGATCCATCGTCAGGGTTCTGAGAGAGCAGGTCTGGGAGAGGGTCACTCTCCTCCTCCTGTCCCTCATCTGTGGCCATGAGCAAGCCCATGCCCTCCCTGTCGACATATGCCTTGAGCCTGTTTACATGGAGCACCCTGTGGGGGCTCCGGGGAGTTCCCAGGTCTACCAGGTAGGTGACCTCTCCCTTTTGCTCAATGATCGTGTGGGGCCCAGACCATTTGTCTTTGAGTGCTGCTGGGGCCACTGGCTCCAGCACCCACACCTTCTGTCCAGGCTGGTACACAGCCAGGACAGCCTTTTGGTCGTGCCAAGCTTTCTGTAATTCTTGGCTCGCCTCAAGGTTTTTAGACGCCTTTTCCATGTACTCCGCCATCCGCGAGCGGAGACCGAGCACATAGTCCACAATGTTTGATGCCGGCTTTCTGAGAGGTCTCTCCCATCCTTCCTTTACCAAACAAAAGGGTCCCCTTACAGGATGTCCGAACAGAAGCTCGAAAGGGCTGTAGCCAACCCCCTTCTGCGGGACCTCTCTGTAGGCGAACAAGAGGCAGGGTATCAGGACATCCCATCTCCGCCGAAGCTTTTCAGGTAGTCCGTGAATCATCCCTTTTAGGGTCCTGTTGAATCTCTCAACAAGCCCATTGCATTGTGGGTGATAGGGTGTGGTGAACTTGTAGTTGACACCACATTCCTTCCACATAGCAGTCAGATATCCCGACATGAAGTTTGCACCTCTGTCTGAGATGACCTCCTTAGGGAAGCCCACTCTGGAGAACACTCCAAGTAGGGCCCGTGCCACCACAGGTGCCGTAGTGGTCCTAAGGGGAATAGCTTCAGGATACCTAGTGGCGTGGTCCACCACCACCAGTATAAACTTGTGCCCTGATGCTGTCTGGGGTTCCATTGGTCCGACAATGTCGATCCCCACTCGTTCAAAGGGTACCCCCACCACTGGTAGTGGTATGAGGGGGGCCTTTGTCGTGCCACCTGACTTACCACTGGCTTGGCAAGTGACACAGGAGCGGCAAAACTCCTTCGTATCTTCGGACATGTGGGGCCAGTGAAAGTGTGGAACAATTCTGTCCCAAGTCTTATTCTGGCCTAAGTGACCTGCAAGGGGAATCTCGTGGGCCAAGGTGAGAAGGAAACCTCTCAGAGACAAGGGGATGACCAACCTCCTGGTCGCACCAGGTTTGGGGTCTCTTGCCTCGGAGTACAGGAGTCCATCGTCCCAGTACACTTTGTGGGTACCTGTGGCGTTCCCTGCAGCCTCAGCAGCGGCCTGCTGTCTGAGGGGTTCAAGTGAGGGGCAGTCTAACTGTGCCTTCCCCAGGTCTTCCCTGGAGGGTCCCCCTGAGCCCAGAAACTCAACCTGACCAGGTTCAAGCTCTTGCGGCTCAGTTTCCCTCAGTTCTTTAAGGTCAGCCTCCTCGGAGACTTGATCCACGACCTGGGGCAAGGGGGAAGGCGAAGCCTTACCCTTACTGCTCCTTTTCTTGTTATCAGTTTGTAAAGCGCAAACAGCTGCCCTCGCAACGGGGCGTCCCGGCGCTGGAACCATAACACAACCAACTGAAACAAGGGGAAGGGAGGGACCTAACAGGGGGGGAAGAGATAGGTTTAAATAGTTCTGCGGAAAGCTAGAATGTTGTCCATGCATCGGATATTGAGGGGAAGGGAGTTCCATAGTTTGGCCCCCAGTAGTTTGAAGGAGCGCCCTCCGATGCGGCAAAACTTAGTGTAGGGCACCATAGCTAGGTGTTGCCCCATGGACCTGAGGTTCCGTTTGGGAGAGTAGGGGGTCAGCAGTGAGCGGAGTAGCTCCGGGCCTTCGTTCCTCATGATTTTAAAGGCAAATATGAGGGCTTTGAACTGGATGCGGGCTTCCATGGGTAACCAATGTAGTCTGTGAATGGTCGCTCTCGCCGAGCATCTTTTAGGGAGACCTACTATGGCCCTTGCCGCCGAATTTTGTATCCGTTGGAGTCTCTTAACTTCAATTTTATTAGCTCCTAACAACAATACACTCGCGTAGTCCAGTCTGGACAGAATGGTAGATTGTACGATGAGTTGTCGAGTTTTGGAATCAAAATAGCCTAAGATGGGGGTGAGGCTTCTCAGTAGGCCAATGCAGGTTGCGGCAACTTTTTTTGTGTGCGACTGGAAGCTAAGCGCAGAGTCTAGCCATACTCCCAGGTTTTTCGCTAGAGTCTTAGGGGGGGGTGCTGGGCCCAGTGATTGGGGCCACCAGAGGTCATTCCAGTTGTTACTATTTTTCCCCATTATCAGCACCTCTGTTTTGCCGCCGTTGAGTTGAAGGCAATTAGCCGTCATCCATTTAGCAACGGCGGTCAGACCATCCCTGAATCTAGTGGCATCGGGGGAGGGGGCATGGTTGATGCTGATGACCAGCTGTGTGTCGTCGGCGTACGACACCATTGTGAGGCCCCATTCTTGGAAGGTGTCTGGTCCGTTCTTCCAGGATCCAGCACCTGTTCAGTGGGGCACCTTTTGGCCTGTGACCTGGTCACAGCAAGGACATGTGCTGGCAAACCTAACATTTCCATGTGAGTCCTCTGCTCCACTTCTGACCATTGTGACGTTTCCAAATCATTGCCCAACAGACATTCTACGGGGAGGTCTGAACTAACCACAACCTTTTTCGGGCCACTTACCCCTCCCCAGGAGAAATCAACAACTGCCATACCGTGATTGGTAGTGACGTTGCTGGCATTGGTCACTAGGTAACTGGTACCTAGCATGATCTGTCCAGGGTCCACGAAGTTAGGCGTCACCATGGTGACACTGGCACACGTGTCCCTGTAGGCCTGAGCCACTTTTCCATTTATCAAAGGTGTCTGCCTGTATTTGCCCAAAGTATTGGGACTGGCGTCAGGGGACATATCCATATCCCCTGTACAGACAAGGACGGCCTGAGTGAGCGTGCCGACTAAGTCGTCACTCCCCTCGGTTCCCAAGGTTAACCCAACTAATGCCTTGGGAGGCGCACTACCACTGCTGACTGTACTAGGGGGCGCAGGTGCCTTAGGGGCTGCAGTGGTAGGAGTTTGCCCTCCTTTCTTGGTGCACTCACTAAACCAGTGAGTCTTACTTTTACAGTATTGGCACCACCTTTTTGACTGGCCTTCTTGAGTCTTCTTCTTCTGTGAAGCCTGACCCCCACCCTCTTTGGTTTGTTGGGGACCTGTCGAAGACTTCTGGTCATTTTGTTCGTTCTTGTTACCCTTTTGGTCTGCTTTCTTCTGACCACCCTGGTTCTGATTCTGGTTCTGCTTGACCCTTGTTCTGACCCATCTGTCTGCCTTCTTTCCCAATTCTTGGGGAGAGGTCAGATCCGAGTCGACAAGGTGCTGATGCAACAATTGGTTCTGACAGTTGTTTAAAATCTGTTCTCGCATGATAAGATTGTACAATCCTGTGTAATCAGTAACCTTGCTACCCAGCAACCAGCCTTCCAAAGCCTTAGTGGCACAATCGACAAAGTCAGCCCAATCCTGAGACTGAATTTTCTGGGTGTCCCGGAACAGCACCCGGTACTGTTCCGTGGTTAAGCCGAACCCATCAATCAGTGTGTTCTTCAGGACTTGGTAGTTGTTAGCATCCTCAGCTCTTGTAGTGAGGAGCTTGTCCCTTCCTTTACCTTCAAAGGAAAGCCACAGTATAGCTGCCCACTGACTTGGGGGGACGCACTGGACAGTGCAGGCCCTCTCCAAGGCAGTTATCCACTTGTGGATGTCGTCCCCTTGTTTAAAGGGGGGCACGATTTTACTCAGGTGTCTAGTGTCTATACCCCTGTCTTTCTCTCTATTGAGAATGCTGCCACCAGTGGGATCTAACCCACTTAATTTCTGCTCTCGGGCTAAGGCAAGTCTTTCTTTGGCGAGGGCAAGTTCTTCCCGCTCGATCCTCAGATTGACCTCCCGCATCTTCGCTTCATGCTCCCTCCTCTGAGGGGAAGTCATTCCTCTCTGAGAAGGTGCCTGAGAGACATGTGTATGAACCGATCTGCCAGAGCCTCTGGAGAGAGACCTAGCTCGTCCGTTCCCAAGGTTAAGCCTGCTTGAGCGTGGGCCCGGGGCTCCCCCAGTTCCATTCTCATGCCTGCTTAAGTTGGTCCTTGTAAGCCTGCCGACTACCGCTGGACCTTTGTCTGCCTCGTCTCCCGATAACTCGTCCTCGTCCTCCTCCTCTGTGTGAGGGTCGAGGTCCGGGTCACCGAGGGTTCCCTCTAAGGGGGGCATGTTCCCATCTGCACTGGGGGGACCTGGGTTAGAGGACCTCCTAGCATCGTACGCCTCTAAGAGACCTATCAGTATTGCGATGGTAGGGTTAGAACCCTGGTTTAGCTTCCTGGAGGCACACAGTTGTCTCATCTCCTTGAAGCTAAGAGTTGCATACCGTGACACGACCTGTGGAGGGTCACTGACCACTAGGGGAGTCCCTGCAGACTCTCCGTGGACCGACATGCTTTTCTAGTGAGGTGTAAGTGTTGCACCTACCTACACTATGGGTTTACCTACTGATCCCTTGCTAAGAGTTGTAGTCAGGGTGTGCTAAGCCCTGTTACACTACAACAGCCGGTTCAGTAGAACTCGGAGTATTCTAAGTTAAGTTATATGTACCTGGGTACTTATGTGATCTTTCACTGCGATATTCTTAGGATACGTGTGTGGTAAAACAACAGCAAGCTCAAATCCCACCGCTGCCACCAATGTGAGAAGTTGGCCTGATATGTAGTGCTCACTATTCTAGTGATCACTGTGTATCATTCCAAACAACCCTTATTGATGATTGGTTGTAAGTCAACCTTTTTGACCAGCTATCCTAGTAGCGTGGATACGAGCAGTCTCAGGCTAAACTCTAGAGGGCGTGTTAAGCCAGCTGTTTACCATCACATATACCCCTTGAACACCAAGTGAAAGGACACCACACAAGTTGTTATGAAAATAAAAGGATATTTATTTATAACAAGACTACCCTGGCTCTTTATGAGTCAGGGAGCTAAGCACACTACAAAACTCTTAGGAAAATACTTCAGTTGCACAATTTACACAAATGCCCGAGGGGCACGAGAAACCATCTACACTAACAGTGAAATGCGAGTGGTTAGAGTCTGGAGATACTGATCCCGGAGTGATCCGATCAGTGGGACTAAACGAAAAAGGAACTGGACACTTGTAGAGCGAACCTGCGATGGAGCACCGAGATGCTCGAGTTACCTAGCCCGGAGGCTGCGGCTGCGTGAAGTTCGTCAAGATGTCAGGAGTCCTCGTGTAGTCTCAGGAGCCTGAAAGAAGAAGTTGCTGGCAGGCGACCAGTGACGATGTTCAGAGCGATCCAAGCCTGGATCGGTGGTGAAGGAAAACCTGAAAGCAGAGGGGACTCAGTTCTCAACCGCTAGCCAGCGATCGTGTGGGTACCAGGAGGGTACCGGCTGAAGTCACCTCGACCAGGTGAGTGGGTGACGTCGGACTCGGCTGTTCCTCGGACCAGGAGGCGCGGCGGCGACCAGGATGGAGGGCGAGCTGTCCCACGAAGGTGTCTGCTGTCGATGATGCTGGGCCCAGGAAGGGGCAGCGGATCTTGGCAGTGGCCACCCAAGCGGGGGAGTCAAGATGGCGTCGGGAGTGGACCAGGAGGGTCCGTGGTACTCCTCTGTTGAAGGGGAGCAAGAGCCAGTCTGGAGCAACCAGACTAGTGATGAAACAATCGTGGTGCGTCGTGAAGAGGGCCACAAGCCGGTCGGCAAGTGGTCGAACAACGCGGTGAACAACAAGGAGCGGAAGGGCCCCCACGCAGATCTCGGGGATGCTGGGGAGGCAGACTTCGATGCTGGAGCTGCTCAGGGTTAGGGCTTCTCAAACCCTAGGTGCACTCACTCGAGGGTCCCTCGGTGGGCGTGCTAGATAAGCGTCGTGCAGGTTCTGAAGATAGCCGGTCCCGCAGGTCTCGTCACACCTACGACTCTCAGCTGAGCTGATGAGGGAGGTAAAAGGTCAGAGATGGCAGGGAACTCGGGTCTCGTCGAGCTGGGCAGTCTTGATCCGTAGGAGAGACTTACAGCAAACCGCAAGCGCTTAGATGGTGCCTGCTGGTGCAGGGTGGCTACTCCTTAGCCACAAGGGAGAGTCTTCAGAAATAGTCAAGAGTTCCTTTCGTGGAAAGTAGTTCGTGATTCGGAGTTATCCGATTATCTGATTATCCAATTTGGGAAGGGGACTCGCTCCTACCTTTATTCTAAGAAAAGGGGCTGGCCCGTGACTAGGTTCTACCTATGGGTGGAGCCAGGAGGGGGGGTGGTTACACCCCTATCCTTTGTCCGGCTTCGCGCCAGCTCAGGGGCTGGTGTGCCCCCGAAACTGGTTTGAGCCGGGCTATGCACAGTGAGCACCGGGGTGCCACTTGCAGTCACCTTCCTTTCAGCCCTGCCTACCTGGGATACACAAACCCTGTCTGGGACGGTGCTAACACCGCCCTCGACAGGAAACCCTTTGTCCAAGCTCCCCTTGCTGGAAGGTCCCCCAGCAGCAGGAGGTCAGACTTGTGTCTGGTGGCAGCATCCATTTTGTGATGCTGAGGCTTGAGTCAACTTTAACCGGGGTTCAAGGTTACTTCCATGTCGTGTCCCTCTAAAATGGGGGAATGCTAACCCCGTCACCAGGACTGGCGAGGGGTTCGTATTCCCATTCGTATGACACCTTACTCAACATGTATAGGTGATGCGATGCCAAAGTTAGCAAATAACCGCAAGGATTATAATGCATTAAAAGTAGTTGGCCCGCGTCACCATGGAACGGCTATTAGGGCTTGGTTCCGCAAGCCGTCGACGGGCTCAGCTCGTGCCAGAGCACCGTCCCACATGATTCCCTGCACTCTGCCTTCAGGATTGATAAGGCCTGCTATAGGAGTGACTGATAGGAATCCATGTGTCCATTTTAGGGTTTAGGTGTAGGAATACTACACCTACAGCAACGGGTGATTACACCACGTGGCCCCAGCTGTCGTGCAGCCAGTTGTGTCAGATTTGGGCGGCCATTCCAGGGGTGGCATAATACATGCTTCAGCCCCTGGTAGGCCCTGGGTACACCGATGCCCTGGATACCTGTGGTATGCTGAGACAGGGACTGACAAGGTGGCCCAGTTCCAACTAGTGGATGCACCTAACGTACATGTGTGTTAATTTCGAGAGAGAACAGCTAGGCTGTGGGTCTGATTGGCAGGCCCACAGCCGGAGAAAGTCGTAAACCAATGAAGCAAAAGCAAAAAATCTGGGTGATCATAGGATTGCAGACCCTACTCTCCTACATATATTGACAAAGGTAGTCGCCTGATCGCGTCTTTTTGTGCTAAATAAATTTGGGGTTAGTAGTTTCCCGCGAGTGCTGTGCTTTTTGTACCTGGCAGCAGTAATATATATATATATATATATATATTTACACTTTCCTTGCTGCAACAAAAACACTGTATGCTAATTCTGGTGAAACCAATATGGGTACTTGATTTATCTCATTGGCAGGTCATCATAGGTTGTAGTGGATGGTCAATCTCCACAAACCTACGCGTTTCAGCTCTCAGGAACAAGCCTTGTTCACGGTGGGCCTCATCATGAAGACCCATGTTCCTTTGAAAATATTTCAAGACCACATGTCAAACAATACAATTTAGAGACTGTGTTTCTGTCCCATAGTCTTTTCTCTGTGGTCACTTCATGGTTGAAATATGCATAGAATATTCCTTATTCATAGTTGTGCGATCTAATGCCCCATTGACAGCTGCATGTCCGTTATTAATCGCACAAACATTACAATTCAATTTTGCCTTATGCAGGTTAGTGCAATCCAGATGCACATTGAGTATTCCGCTCACCCAATACTGCGCTCGTCATGCCCAGTATTTATTTAATTCACAGTTCATGCACCCTTTCCCCGGAATTAACGAGACAGAGAAACAATGTCTCCTCTTGTATCCATTGTCCACTGCTACTGCCAATTAGGATATATTTATGTGTGTGTGTGTGTATATATATATATATATTATCTACTGGCGGTCGCCAGTAGATAGTTATAGTTAGGACCGTGTTTCCATAGGAAATCTCAAAATTCTATTTTGAATAACTCCGGCGCCGGTTGACGAATCCTCGCGAAATTTTCAAAACTAATGGGGCGCTGCGCTCAGCTCCTACCCTGAAAGGCTCAGGGGGATTCGTCAAGCGGGGGCCGAGAAAAAAGGGGGGTCCCAAAACGCGTTTTCCCAATGCATTTTTCCATAGGACCTTTAGTCGAAGGTACAGCCCGAACGGCTGAACAGAATTACTTGAAATTTGGCAAAGAGGTAGTCCTCAGGTCAGGGATGTGCCTTTTGCATATATGGAGTCACCCCGTTCAGTAGTTCCTGAGAAAATCAAAAGTAAAATCATATATATATCTGGGCGGAGCCTAACCACACATCTCATTGTGAGATCTGATTGGCTGTCAGCACTTCATCCAAGAAGTGTTGGCAGCCATCTTGGGACCAATATACATGATAGCACCTCATTAAAAAGCATTGCAGTTAATAGAAGGTTTTAAGACTTTAGTTACATTATAAATCATTTGTTGATGGTACCATACTCATTTTAGGAATTGTGGTATGTTCTAAGGTGATTTTACCATGTGAAAAAGCCTTCTGCTGGGATATCATGAATCATGTTTGAGAGAAAACTATTTTCACATGCTTTTCCCACAGAGGTTTGGAAGGTGATCTATAAGCTAAACTGAGAGCATATTTTCTGTAAATTCACATTATCTTTCTCAGTCATGTGAGAATGAAGTCTGACATTCTCAGTAAAACATGTACATCCAACAAGGGCAGAGACTGTCAGTTGATTCCTTTGAGTTCTACTGCAGCTTCCCAGAGTGTTCCAAAGAACAACTAGAGCGCTAACAGTCTTACTTATGACAAAGTTATGGTACACCTGAAGCCATCTTGATTGGAATAAAGTGGCAACATTTAAAACATTTAATTTAAAAAGGAACAAAATGAGAGGGTTCATTTTGCCATAGAATGTATGATTAGTGCTGCAGAAAGAAAAATTAGGGCACATTTTGAGTGACTTCTCAAATCCTCTTCTATTTCATTAAAGAATTCTGACATGCAGACTGAAACATGCACTTTCAATACCAGCAGCAGACTTCCCTGGTGAGCAGTAGCTTTACTACAGTGATCTAAAGAGCAACCAGAGTGCTAACATTCTGAATTTATGGCAAATGTGTGACACATCTGAATGCCTTCTTCATTGAATCAAAGTAAAAAACTGACAGTATGCCTACTGAGGAGAATGCAGTAAATGAGGAAATTAGGAATCTTCATAACAAATAGGTCTCCCAAGATGGCCACCAGAGACAAAAGAGCCCAAATGTAGCACAAATATCACCCAGATGTAGCCCAAGTATAGCCCAATGACAGAATGTCCCAGAGTGTTCTAAAGAACAACTAGAACTCTAACAGTCTTACTTATTACAAAAGTATGGCATACCTGAAGCCATCATGATTGGAATAAAGTGGTAACACTTAAAACATTTAATTTGCAAAGGAACACAACGAGGGTGTTCATTTTGCCATAGAAATTATGATTGGTGCTGCAGAAAGAAAAATTAGGGCACAGTTTGACTTCTCAAATCCTCTTCTATTTCATTAAAAAATTCTGACAGGCAGACTGACACATGCACTTTGAATACCAGCAGCAGACTTCCCTTGTGAGCAGTAGCTTTACTACAGTGATCTAATGAGCAACTAGAGTGCTAACATTCAGAATGTATGGCAAATGTGTGTCACATGTGAAGGCCTTCTTGATGGAACCAAGTAAACAAGCAATGAAAATGCAATAGGTCTCGCCCTCGTTTAAGTTAAAGCAATTCTGTTTGTAATTAGGTGGCTTTTTAGCTTTGCTTTTATTAGTGTTTTTCAAACTTTCATGTACATAACATGCATATGCATGCATATATGTATATGTATGTGTATGCATGCATTTATATTTATATTTATAGAGATATGCAGATTATATATATGTATGTATATATATATTCACTGAAAAAAACACAGGTTTCAGGGGCGTTATAGTTAGCTGGACTTTTCACTCGTACAAAACCATTGAAATTCCCCCGTTATAGTTAGTTCAGCTAACTATAACTCGCGCGCCCGCAATGCACTGCTGATGACGTCACATATTACATCACTCATGACATGGTCAGTGGCATCACTCATGACATCACTGATGACATCTCAAATGACATCACTGATGACATCATCCAGTGAATGTGTGTTTTTCTGAAAATTACATATGTTTTATATATGTATATCTCAAGGTCGATGGAAGAATAAATGGGTATATAAGTGTCTAAATGGATGATTTGTTTTTGAAAAATTGATTGTATAACTGACTGATTAAGTGTATCTTAGTGAATACATGGCTTAGTGAGTAATGTTTAAATGTGTAAATATCTGTATCAGTCTCTCACTTTGTGTAAAAGTGGCTGCATGGGTTGGTGAGTAGCTACATGAGTGTCTATATAGGTTATTAGTTGGTTTTTTGAGTATCAGTATGAGTGTCTGCATGGTTCGGTGGGGGGTATTACGTAGTGCATAGGTGATGAATGAGTGACTCGCTGTTTGTATGTGTTGAAGACAGCATGTGTGCAGGACTGTATTGGTGGATGAGTGTGTGCATGTGTGTGTTAGTGAGTGATAGACTGTCTCAATAGCGTCTTTATGAGTAACTACATATGTTTTAAACTAGTATATGTGACTATTGGTGTATATAAGTGAGTATATGTGAGAGTGAGAGATTGAAAGAGTTCCTGTATGAGTAAGTATGTGTTTCTATAAGTGATTGTTTAAAAGACTAAGTATGTGTAAGGTTCTGTAGAAGTAAGTGTGGTGGTGTGTGTATAACTGTATATGCAAGTAAATGGATGTTTGATTCTTTATTAGCATGAGTGACTATGTGTGTGAGTAACTCTATGGATGAGTGGCGTTGTGTAACAGGAAAGGATGTATAGGTGTGTGAGTACATGTATGAGTGACTGTATAGGACTGTTGGTGAATGAGTGGATGTGTATGTGGATCTTAGAATTACTGAATAGGTTGTTGTAACTGGTATTGGTATGTCCATTGTTTTGAACATTGTAGTTTCTATTTTTGAATGTGTGTATCAAAGGTTATATTAGGGGAAGAGGAGGTCTGCCACTCTATCACAAGGATGATGTCATCAGTGATGTCATTAGTGATGTCATTTGAGATGTCATGAGTGATGTCACTGACCATGTCATGAGTGATGTAATATGTGACGTCATCAGCTGTGCATTGCGGGCGCGCGAGTTATAGTTAGCTGAACTAACTATAACGGGGGAATTTCAATAGTTTTGTACGAGTGAAAAGTCCAGCTAACTATAACGCCCCTGAAACCTATGGTTTTTTCAGTGAATATATATATATATATATCTTCAGTAGATATAGTTAGGGCAAACTCTTCTCATAGATTAAGTGTTTTTTGTTTTGCTAGTAACGTTGGCGCCGCTTGACGAATCTTCACAAAATTTTCAAAACTAGTGTATAAGCTACTTTAGCTGCTGTTTGGAAAGTTTTGGGGTGGTGGGTAAAGGGGGGGGGGCTACTACACTAAATTTGGTAGAAAGCTAGAGATCTTTGTCTAGAAAGAGTGGGTTTTGAAATTTGGTATAGTAATAATAATCCTTATTTGTAAAGCGCATAAATATCACTCCCATAAGGGTTTCAAGGTGTTGGGGGCCATTGGGCTGATTAAGTGAGCTATTGCCCAGAGTCACATGATGCTGAGCTGCCGCCAGTGCCAGGATCGAACTGTGACCATGCGCTCCAGAGTCAACTTCTCTGGCTTCTGCGCCACACTGTTCAGTAGTTTTGGAGTAATTACAGAAAGAAAAATATATATATCTAGGGACACAGATCCTTTGCGGATCCACCCATGGGGGATTCGGGGGCGAAGCAAAGCCCTGCTTGGCATGCCACAACCTGGAATGAAAGTTGCACCACCATTTCTCAGTCCACCCGGGAGGGAGGAAAAAAATTAAACATAAAATGAAGGGTCAGGATAGAGGTATCCAGACCCCATAGGACACAAGAAGAGGTCAGTGTGGGAGCCCTCATGGGCAATAAATTGAGCAATCTTTTATTTTTTGCCTAAATAGTGGATCCACCACGGCGCACAATGTGGCCCCCCAGTGTAAATTCTGCAGTGTATCCGAACCCCTAGGTCAAAAAAACAATACTCCCACTCACACACCGAACCCCCACTTCGGCCGTGCGCAGCGTGGGGTACGGTACATGTGGGAGGTGTATGCTGAGGTGTTGGCTGAAGGGCGGACCCTGCGGCCAACCCACACTGCACATGGCATGGCGGTGGTTGTACTAGCATACAGTCATTATATATTACTTTACGTTAAAAAACCCATCGAAATTCACTGAAAAAACAAAGGTTACAGGGACGTTACAGTTAGGTTGACATTTTACCCACACAAAACTACTAGACCCGAATCCAATCAGGTATCAGAGCGCTTTACATAGCACCAGTTACGTTACATGAGGACACACATTCGGTTTTTTTGTTAGGCACGGGGAGATTAAGTGATTTGCCCAGAATCATAGGATGTTCGGCGTCATTACCGAGACTCGAACCCAGTTCCCCAGGTCCGAGGTCGAGCGCCCTAGCCGTTAGGCCAACTACTCTCCCTCTCCTATTCTTATAGTTATACTTTTGCACAACATACATTTAGAAAAGATAAAATTTAACTGAACAGTTTGTATCTGGATCATATTTGGAGGCCGATTTACAGACAAGCTTACATGTGCAAACTATGATGTTCATGTGCATTCATGTATTTTGATGTGTATCTCTTGTTTGTTAGTCCTAAATATGCACTGCATAACATTTACATAAGTCGAATAAGAATAATATAGAATTTGGTAATTCTTTATACAACAATATTTTCTTCTATATAATTGTATTACTGGCGAATGTCTTAGCTTCCTACAAATCCTCTGTGACAGAAGATCATTTCTTTGCACTTTCCCTCACTTTCTAAAACACTTGGGTGTAGATCATTAAGATGTAACTTAAATGCGCATTTAAGTGTGAGAGACGCATTGTAAAATAGTTGTGCGAACCTCCTACATGCTTTTTCATTTAACTATCCTAACCTATGAATCTCCAACAAGTAATGTGCCTGCCAGCTGGCAGAAAGTAGCTTACAGACATACAGCCCAATCCAGCTTGTTATTAAGTGTCTGGCACTGAGAGACACTTCGTCAGTGCCTCTCGATTCCAGACCAATAGCAGGCATGGACACACATACGCGCCAACGCATACACCCACACAACACAGACTTTGTCTGCCTTTCTCTCATTTACAGGACAGCTGGGACAAATGTATATGTATGTGAGCCTGGTGCAGCAGATACAGTCCAGGTACGAAGTACAACATGGACTGGACCAGATATATTTAAGTGCCTAGAGGTCTGTGGGGTGAGGGTTATTCATGTGTGTGTGTGTGCGCGCGCACACATGCCTGCTTGTGTACCATTGTGTGTGTGTGCAACTTTTACAGTAGATTCCTAGTCAGCTAATTTTTAGATCTTCCCCCCTGACACTGTCCAACTATCTACCTATTTCCCTGCTCCCATATCTGGCTAAGTTGTTGGAGGCTCATGTGGCAAAGTGTTTGTCCAGTTTTCTGGAACAAACTAACTTTCTTGATCCTCACCAAGCGGGTTTCCATCCCGGCCACTCCACGGAGACAGTCATTACTGCAGTAATGGACGCCCTACGGGAGAAAGCTGATAACAGGACTCCTCAGACCCTGGTGCTGCTGGACTTGTCCGCGGCTTTTGACACGTTCGACCATGGTATATCGGTGGACCGTGTCATGGATGCGGGCATCCAGGGGCCAGCTTTAAGCTGGATTTGCTCTTTTCTGGAGGATCGCTCTCAGGCTGTTCGCCTGGCTCAGTTTATGGCACCTAAGCAAAGTACCATGTGTGTGGTGCCATAAGGTTCCTCGCTCTCTCCACTTTTATTCAACCTTTATCTCCTACCACTGATCAGGTCACTGAAAGAAAGGAAAACGGTTACCTTTAACTATGCTGATGACCTGCAGCTATTCTTCACCGTTGATAATTCACCCCTCTCAGTTTCGGACTTTCAGTCAACCTTGCGGTTCATTAGTCACTGGATGGACAGAAATCATCTAAAACTAAACCCAGGAAAGACTGAATTAATCTTGACAGGCGGCAGCCAGAAATTCTGGGGCTCTCACTACTGGCTAGGAGAATTGGGCCCATCTCCCACCCCCTCCTCTTCTGCCAAGAACCTTAGAGTTATGATATCAAACGACCTGTCCCTAAAAAGGCAAGTGGATTCTGTTATATCGTCTTGTACTTACCAGTTGCGAAAAATATGAAAGATAAACAGATTGCTGACTCAACCCGCGCTGGTACAGGTTGTAATGGCCATGGTTCTATCGCGGCTCAGCTACTCTAATGCAATCTACCTTGGATTACCAGCTGGATTTATGAAACGGCTGCAGATAGTCCAAAACCAGGCGGCTAGATTGATATACCGACAACCTAGGTGGCATCATGCTTCCCCCCCTTCTGAGGGAATTGCACTGGCTTCCTATGCCCCAATGCTGTGCTTTTAAGATTTGTTGCTTGGTATTCAAGTCATTGCATGATCAGGGTCCTGGATTCATAGACAGCCTCGTTTCTAGATACACCCCCTCACGAAACCTTCAGTCAGTTCACCTTCAGCTACTATCAATCCCCACTTTCAAATTAAAGCGACAAGGAGGTGCCAGGTTTGCTACCCTGGCCCCTAAGCTATGGAATTCTATTCCTCTGGAAATCAGGCCCACTACTGACCTACTCAAATTCAGAAAACTGCTTACAACTTGGTTGTATTGTCAGGCTTACAATTGAACTATTCATCTCTCTGCCATTTCCTAGATCCAGCGCCAAGAAACCAATCTGGTGAACGAGCGCTTTATAAAACACTACTAACATATCATAACATCTTCGCCTCAGGCAGATGTAGCTGTCTGCTGTGCAGGCGTGTTGTTTCCATTATTCATACAGTGGGCTTTCTCACTTCTCTGTTTAGGATTCATTGGATTTCCTCCCTATTTCTGTGTTTGTCCCGCCGAATAGCATTTCATGATCATGGTGTTCTGATTATTTGACTTGTATCCTTCCACCTGCTGACCATGCTTGCATTCAGGGAACTACTGTCTTTGTAATGTAAGCACTCCATGGCGCTATATGTATTTTCTTCATCTCTCCCCTGTATGCTGCTTGTCCTTCAGTTTCCCCAGCCTCACCCTTTGTGTTGCCTCTCCATCCATTTCCAGCTTGTCCTATACTTCCTCGTCTGTCCTTTACTTCCCCGTCCCTCCTCATCCCTCTTATTTTTAATATTTCCCTCTTTTTCCTGTTTAACCATTAACTCAATTGCTTCTGTTCTGTCTACCGGTGTGATAAAGAGTGTATACTAACAACTCTTTTCCTTCTCTGAGTGCAGACCTGTTGGTGGAACCTTCTCATCACTTCTGATTAGTTGAGGATGCTAAATCATGTACAAGTGTCACTCTTTATTCCCACCATTTCTCGAGAGCAGTTGCATGGCTGCTGCTGACATGTGGCCTTCTCTTGGAGAAATATATAAACACTCTTACATTCTGGAAGAGAAGCAGATTTCACAAAAATTCAACCTCAATGGAGACCACTTACAAATATAAACATACCAGGTACCCAAGTTAAAGCTGCACTTCTGTTAATTCTCAAATTGTATGAAATCCTTGATTGTACTTACAACATTGTGGTGACCTAAGGAATACCAATCACTTTTCTTTTGGCAAATGTGAGCTCCTCTTCTTTCCTGGGCGCAGAGATGAGAGCTGCAACTTTGAATCATTTGAGAATATTGAAGTGCGCCAAATTACTCACCAACTCTGCCCTCATATTGGCAACCATCCTTGACATTTTTACAGCATACTCTGCCTAGTTGTGAGCAGTCCTGGACTAGTAATAGCTACACATGGCTGGCGAGTTGATGCTTCG
The DNA here is from genome assembly GCF_964204655.1 of Triturus cristatus. Taxonomy (NCBI): domain Eukaryota; kingdom Metazoa; phylum Chordata; class Amphibia; order Caudata; family Salamandridae; genus Triturus; species Triturus cristatus. The sequence continues at coordinate 1,620,148,083 of NC_140589.1, read as the reverse complement.
AGGCAGACTTATTGCCTTTCCTTATTGTAAACCTAATAGTTGAATGATAATTACTGCTGACAGGGGTGTAGCTTGGTCATTAAGATTGGGGGTGGGGGGGTGAGTTTCAGATTTTCCTACAGGCACGCTACCATATAATGTTAAAATAGATTATACGACCAGCAGGGTGCAGGAAAGGGGCCTGCAGGGCAGTGGAAAGGGAGCGGAATGCGGATTGGTAGGGTCACTAAGTGAGAGAAAACACAATATTTTGCAAAATACCAACATTTTTAAGGAATTTCAGAACAGAGGGAGAGAGCGTATGTGTGTGTTTTTGTCTGTGTGCATGTAAAAATTCCTGGTGAAATCCGACAGACACCTCACCATACCCGACTGATAGCACCAGTGCCCAAATATTCATCAGGAACTACATTTATTATAGGGGTGTAACACCCCAAACACCCCCCCCCCCTGAAGCTTTGCCCCTGCATGCTGAGTTAGGAAGCCTTATGGCTGGACTATCCCTTTGGTGCCAGAAGCAGCAATTTGATTGCTTATGTCGAGGCATTTCATCTCGGTAGAACTTTTATGATGTAACTTCTGGTAACTAATCATGACGTTCAGTTTCAGTGACTACAATTAACAATCAGTGGGAGGGCCAGTAGATTTTCATGAATGAGAATGACCTCTCATTGTAAAAAGATTGGAGACCCTCTCAACATTTCTCTCCGAACACTTCCTCATCCAATCAGGCTGTAGAACTACTTGTGCATTATGTATACAGGATTTGTGTATACTACGTATCAGCCGATGTATGTTACGGACATACACCTGCATGTGTAGCATGCTGCTTGAATTGGGTGTAAATGAAGAATGCCCAAATTGTGACTTTTCCATGTTTCTGAAAGGTCGAGCCAGGCCGTGAACTCCCAAAGAGAAACGGCTGCCATCTTGCTCTTTTCTGGAGTAAGGAGGTAAGGATGGATTACTCGTTTTGCCTTCACTACTTACAACCATTATGTAATCCAAAATGAAAATAGACATTTGTTCCTGAAGTTTTATTCCCAATCCTTCACGGGAAAGTGGATTTTTCCTGCTCCTCTAAGTCACTTTCTGTTATTCTGATATTAAATTCTGCAAGGAAGTACTGCACTGCATCCCAATGCAGCCATCGTTTTCCATCAGTTCTTCGCCATTGCTTCTTCCAGTTTCGCCCGTACTTCAGCCCTGCTTTTCAGGCTTGTTGTGCTGGTTCTTTTTGATCTAGTCTTCTCAACTTCCTACTCTTTCGTCTGCCTTTTAGGAGGTTTTTACGCTGAGATGCTTTGTGGTCCTTTTTAAAAATGCGCTTCCAACATAGACACCCAAATCTTCTCACGAAGAAGCAAGATGGCAGCTGAGGGGGCTTCACCCTTACCTGGTTATTGCCAAGACCAAATTGCAGAGAAGACATGGCATCCAGCCCTTGACAGTCACTGATAGTGTAAAGGTGTGCCTGTAAACTTGCCCCTGACTTGGCTTTTCAAGTGTACCATTGCACCTCTTTTAGTCATAAGGTATAAAAACACCTTCAGCATGTGTGATAGGTCTCCACCCCTACTTTATACTTTTGTGCCTGAACTGGGCTCAGTAATTTTCCACTACACACTTATAATGCTTTTCAATGCAACCCTCTCCTCTTTGTGTTGTTTGCATACTGGTACATACACTAATTTTCCTTCCATTATAAATAAATGACCACACATCCTAGAATGCGAAGAAAGTGAGAAAGGATCATCTACTCCCTCTTGACAAGGGACAACTTGAGATTTCTGGTTTTGTTTGTCTTTTTGTTAAAATAAAAGCCAGGCCTGAAAGCTGTCAGTCCCTTTGACTGTGTGATCTGACCTCTCCCCCCTCATTCTAAAGACTTATTTAGGTATTCTTTTCCATTTTATAACTTATAACTAGTTGAAGATCCTAATCCCTCATACCAGATCCGAATATCTTTATATGTTCCGTTGTAACTCGTCTTTGGCTCACATTAAGCATCAACCCATGCGGTTCCTAGTCGTGTAATCCCATTCACCATTCGCTCTTACAGTATTTGATTTCAGAACTTAGATCATTCTTTAAAATAAATGTAATATTTGTATACATCCATCTCTCTCTAGACTTGCCATGAGTCTCTTCCCAGTAGCAGCCGGATCTGTTATACTCCTGTCAATTAATTCAAAGTCCTTTTGATGTTCATTGAAGCTCTTTCATTAATAGTTACTGTTTGTTTCACTTTCTGTACTTGTACAATTTGTAACACGCTGCTAATAAAACAGAGACAAAGGAGTGACTGCTATTGATTTTTTTAATCATGAAATGTAGACATATGGCTGTGCCGAGGCATATTAGCAAATAGTTAATGATTCACTGCGTCTGCTTCTCTCACACCTGGGCGCATGACGGGTTGAAATCATTGTGATCCCAGTTACCCTCGCACAAATGAATTAATAGAGAACTGTTGATTCGTTCATACCAGTTGGAGTATTTGCACGTTGAGTGACCGATTGTCCAGATGTAATCCCAAAGCCGCAAAAGCTATTCTATGTTAATCAGGGCCGGTGTCACTTTAAGGTATCTACCAAATTATTCAAGCAGTCATGGTCGTGAGGGTAAAACTGATTTTTATAAGTGTCACTTAGACATTAGATGTCCATGAACCATGTCATTGTGTTAGTGCAAGAGGCTATTCTGGATTACAAAAAAAAATCTATTTTCACTTGCTTTTACTTTAAACCAAAAATTTGAATTGGGACAAGACAGTGGGGGGAGGGATGAATTTTCTTTTCTACACAAGAAACTGTGGCGGTTCTGCTGCTTTGTTCCTCCAAGACACGGCGTCGCAGATGATCGCTTGCTCTCACACAATGTATGGCCCCTTGTGGGTTCCAGAGAGGAAGTAGGGCCCTGGCAATGCACATTCTAGAAATACAGCCATAGATAGAGATATCAACAATTAATTACTTTGTTACGTAATCGCAGTGCTATTGAGAATTGCACCATAGTCTGCCTTATGAATGGCCATACGGCTGCAGCCGCTAACTTTATGAGGTGCATACAATGCAAATAGCAACTAAATACTTTTGCCCAGACCTCCACTTCCTGTCATTACACTGCATAACCAACAAGCTATTCATTTTTAAAACACACATATTATACAACTGCAGTACTACAAACATGCTACTACTGACTTCACAGATCATGCACCCCACTAGATTCTGGTCTGCCAGGATTCTTGAAATCAAGGATTTATTAAACTTGACGGTGCTGTGAGTCCATACTAATGGCATGATATACAAATACATATCCAACATAATATAGCATAGAGGTTTTCCAGGCAGAATCAAAGGATCAGAGTAAGTTAGACTAGAGAATTTGCAAACCCATGTGTTGAGCTGCAGATGGTCCAGCCAATTTCCAAATGCTTCATGTGGTACGAGAGCGCTGTTCCAGACCCTCCAATCAAGTTGCTTGCCTTTAGAACATATTGTCTATTACCTAAGACCTCCACTGATTTTCCTGCGAGATATCTGATTTCAGTGATATAGCTCTGATTTCCTACAAATCTGCTCAACCTGAAACCTTCCTGTTCATGGAAGGAGACAGCATTCCACCCACACGGTACTTAAAGCCCTGCGCTCTTTAACCCTGCGGTGAGCAGCTGGTTCCATCAAGGATCTGGGTATATTCAACCTTTTTAAAGGGAGGTGCCTTCCTTTTGTTGTTCGTATTTTTTCAGTTTTTTTTTTTACATAATTTTATATAGCGCAAACTTGACCCGAATCGGGTATGAGAGCTCTTTACATAGAACCAGTTACATTACATGAGGACACACATTCATTTTTGTTCGGCACGGGGAGATTAAGTGATCTGCCCAGAATCACAGGATGCTGAGCGTCATTGCCGAGACTCGAACCCAGTTCCCCAGATTCGAGGTCGACCGCCCTAGCCCTTAGGCCAACTCCTCTCCCCAATAGTTGTTCTTCCACTATTGACCAGGCCTGTGTGCATCATCCCTGCTGCACCCTGCCTTGACATAGTTCCTAACCCTGACATTCCCTATACTTCATAACACATTGCATACTGTATTATGTTTGGATTCTAGGTTAAGTGGGGGTGAGTGTGTAAGATATTCCCTAAAAGAAAAAAAATATGAAGATGACATTGTCTCCTCTCTGTGTTTGCCATGTACCAGCCCCCCAAGAAAGGGAGTCCTTAAGCGCCCATCTTGATTATGTAGGGTATGTGGGATAAAGTCCACAGTTTGCTACTAGTGCTAGTATCAACATTTCAAAATGGTTCAATATTCATACCTATCTCAGAAGAAATAGCTCACAGTGCCACAGAAAATGTTTTATTTTCGGTAATAGTTAACCACATTTCTGCATTCACCACGGCCCTACATGCATGCCATTTACACACACGGTGTGCAGAATAGCAGAAACACTTTTTTTGTCTATTGTATATGTTCACAAGATACCACGTACAAACCACCACTTCACCCTGCTGCCCACACCACAAACCATCTCTCTGAGTGAAGCACTGATGTTTTCTAGATCACAGGGTAGACGTGAGGGTCGGTGACAAAGCCAATCATAAACTGAATGTTCAAAGCATAATATCGTCAAAAATGGGTGTTGTACTTGATAAGTCTATATTGTGCAAGATGTTTCAGCTCGCAGTGCACTATCAGTAATAACTGCGCTGCAGATGGTTTTTTTTCTCGCATTTGCATCAATTGTAGAAACGCAGAGGAGTATCTGAAAAAAACGAGACAATGCTGCAAAAACAACTACTTAATTATTTAAGTTGCAATAACTTTGGAATGCCCTAAGGCAATCGCAAGAGAGAACACAAAATACGAGGGTTTCTTTGTGGGATTATAAACGTAAATTGGAGCGGTGCCAGCCGGAGCGCACAGTCCGTCCATTAGTAAGTGGTTAACAATATCAACCAGCTGCACAGACACTGATAAACATGTGCCTTGTCTCAAAAACACAAATAAATGAGCTGAGCTGAAATAATACAAGGCAGCTGCCGCTGTGTTTGTGTTACCTTTACAGAGCTTCTTATGGGAACATACAAGGTCGTTAACTGGGAAATTAAGCTCAAGCACATGTTCTCTGTTAACAGGTCATAAATAATAGTTAACAGTAAGTTTTTTAAGTTATTGACGTTTTTCCATAACGCTAGGCTTCTAGGCGACAAAAGTCCAAGCCAGAAGCCAGGAGCAAGTACAGGTCAAAGAAGAAGTTAAAAGGCCAAGAGAACAACCCGTTGTGAAAATGGAGAAAAGATTGGAAAGTGAGTTGGGGATCAAAAACCCAAGAAATTGAAAGAACAGTCATAAATGTAATTGTTTTCTTTCTTATCACATTCTCATTCTGTGCAATTCCCCATGTAAGGCAATGAAAATGGGATTTAAACACTCACGCAACACTTGCACAAACATACTTGTAAAAGGCGTTACTAGTATTTTCTTTAAAAAATAGACGCAGTAAATGAGAATATGTGGTCATTTTGAACGTCTTCTGGCACCGAGACTTTCTGAATTAGAGTATATTTTTGAGACAGTTGTTAGTCTTTGCTCAGAGATTGTTTTCTATTGAATGCGACCAAGGGAGTGCCAGAAAATTAAAATCCCCCCTACTTTGAATCAAGTGTGGCACTAATGACAACCAAGCAAAGGAAGCAATGCATCACTACCCTCCACAGAAGAGCTCTCTTGCCTCATCCATCCAAGCATCTATATCCATTCATCCTTACATGCACCCACTGATATCCACCATTTCAGATTTAAATTCTGTTATCAGTTCTTTCTTTCATTCTTTATTTCAGTCTTTCACGATTCCACCCCTCCGTCCCTCTGCCTACCCATCCATAGCCAAACCTATCCATCCATCAAACCAGTCCATCTTTTCACTCAACCATCACTCCATCCACCCTTTCACTCATCCATCCAGCCACCCTTTCACTCAATCCATCAAGCCGTTCACTCCATCCATCTTCGCCTTCACTCATCCATTCACCCTTCCATTTGTTCATCTATCCATCCTTTCATTCAGCCATTCTTGCACTCATCCTACCATCCATTCACTCTTTCTACTATCCATTCACCCTTTTGTTCATCATTCATCCACCCTTTCATCCGTCTATTCATCCATCCTCCCGTTCACTCATCCATCCATTCTTTCACTCAGCCATCATTACATCCACCTTCCACTCATCTGTCTGCCCTTTCAATTAGCCATCCATCCTTTCACTCATGTTTCCATCCATCTTCCCTTTCACTCATCCATCCACCCTTTCACATATCCATTCATTCTTTCACTCATCCATCCTTTCACTCATCCATTCATCCTTTCAGTCATCGATCCACTTATCATCCATTTACTCTTTTGCACGTCCATCTTTTCACTCACTTGTGTATTGATCTTTTCATTCACTCATCCATCCATCCTTTCACTCATCCAATGGTCCGTCCATACATCCATCCATCATCCATTGTTAGAATCTATTTATAAAAGAAGGCTTACCTGAAGCCGACAGCTGCCTCCCGTGTCGTGCTTCCTCTTCTCTTCCTAGTCCTAGCAGCCCCTGGGACAGACTCCCATCCAATCCACACACTGCTCTCCTAGGAAAGCAGCACAGGGATTGGCCTGAGCGGGCTGAAAAGACAATCCGCTCAGGCCAGGGAGTCTGTGGGGAGTTTATCCAGCCCGGCTGTTCAATGCAGCCGGGCTGGAAAAACCTGAGTGTGCATGTGTGTTTTGGTCAGCCTGAGACAGCCAGCCAAACACACATGCGCACTTACGGAGTGTGCATAGCACTCCTCTTCGCGTGCCCCTCCCTTCCCTAAACAAACTGGCTCAGAGCCGGCACAAGGAAAATAAAACAACGCTAGAACATAGTTTTTCTTTTTTTTTTGCTGGCTCTGAGCCAGGCAGGGGGGGCGATGCTCCTCCACCATTGCGGAGGAGCCACCCCTGGTTAAGAGGCACTGGAAGGTGCTTCGGGACAACATCCAGGGCATCACCAAGTCTTCCATTTGCCACCTAGCACGTTATGGAGGAGTCAAGCACATCTCTGGTTCATCAATGAGGATACCCGTGGTGTGCTGTAGGTTTTTCTGAAGAATATGATACGGGACACCTACATCGAGCATGTCAAAAGGAAGATTGTCACCATCATGGATGTGATGAATGCTCTTAAACGCCAGGGCGTACTTTATGAATTTGGCAGCTAAATACTCTACTTATTCACCAACACAATGTTTGCAGAAATAAATCTATCCCTCATTTGATTTCAGAGACCCCCCAAATATCTCCTGGGCATCTTCTAATACCAATGACATCAAAACTGAAAGAATATTTTTGAGCAACTCTACGTCCAGATTTTTCATTGTCCTCCACACAGAGCAACTTGTATTTATTATTATCAGCATCATAATCACTTATAAAGTACAACAGTCAACATCAGAAACAATCCTAGGCAAGCGTTGAGAGCTAAGGAAAGGTACAACTTGGAAATCCAGGTTTCTAAGGCCTCATAAAAGGCCAGGTGGTTAGAAGTGCTCCAAATTTGTGGGGTGAATAGGTCCAAGTGTTTGGATGTAAGAAAAATAAAGTGCGGGTGCCTAAATGTGACCAGTGGAAATGAGGGGAAGTTAGGAGATTGATGGTGAAAAAGCAAGGGCATAAAGCGTTGCTGTAGTAGTGCAACTTAGAAGTGCTATGGTTTAAGCTTGGTGGGCCAATCTAAAAGATTTGTGTTGCTTGGTCACAGACACTGAGTGGAGGGTAGTCAGCTAGTGTGATGCGGTTGCTTTTCAAGAAGCAAAGAAAAAAATGGTCTGATTTCTTTTTAGGGCTCCCAGGTGACTGCACATAATCCACCCATGTCCAGCCGGAACATCTGGGACTCGATTTCGATCTCCAATTCAGAATCGGAGTCCTGGAGGTTGAAGGCCTCTTCTTCCTCTGCTGCCATTTGTTCCTACTCGATGTCCTCACCGAAGATATCAAGGGTGTCCTGTATACTTTGTCGCTGCATGTCTCGCCGTCGAGCCCAACTGTCCAGCAGAGTCTTTTTGCAACTGAACGACTGACAAGCGTCACAGTCTTCCTCTTTATGCACCAGGGAGAGATGGAGATTACAGACCTTATGCTGGTCGATATGTGGATATTTGGAGTGGCATTGAAGGCAGAATTGAAACAGCATCCGTTCCATTGGCAGAAGCCTGGACACTGGTTCTTGAAGTAGAAGCCGAGAAAAGATAGGCCTGCAGGCTGCGGTTAGAGTTTGTTTGATAATATAAATAAGGTTTTCTTAGATTTGGACACAAAAAGGTGGATACGCAATCGAAAAAAAGACCAATGAGGGTAGAGTGAATTGCACACCAAAGGGATCCCAATTAACGGTTTTGAATCGGAGCGCCACAATACATGTCCGAACCCGAAGGAGGAAAGAAAACAATTAAACAATGGAGTCGATGCCTATGCGCACTATTACCGAAAGGAGGAGTCACCTTACCTCGTGACTGGAAAAGACTTCTTTGAAGAAAAACAACTTGCAAACATCCTGACCCACCACTAGATGGCAAGAGTATGCAAAGCATGTGAATCCACAGCTCTACATACCAAGAACAGATGCTTAGAGGATAAGTAACATAATCCATTCTTGATGTGATGAGTCTATATACACTTTGTGGAAGAACGACAAGTATGGCAGAAGATAGTTAGGTGTATGGAGGTGGGAGAAGCACAAGTTAACTACTGTGTTAGGTTCGCTAGTCCAAGTGAGGTCAGAAGTTAGGCAGATGCCAAGAATTTTGGCTGTGGGCTCAGAGAGAACCATGAGCATGAACCAGGAGCTACTATCCATATAGAAGTCCACTATTAAGGGCTGGAGTTTGTGATTTGGAGCACATTTACAGTCTCTGCGAGATGGCTATTGAGTAACAAAGGTGTCATTTTTTAAGTGAATGTGGTAAAATAAGTTTGTGATCATAAATGCAGGTCACATGAGAGCTATGCAAGAAGAGTTTGCCAGTACTTCCTATTTTACCTTGTGACAGAGTCTCTCTTGCACAGACACATGAAATAAATATGCAATAGATGTTGCCAAGGATTTGTGAGGCACACCCAACTCTTCTCTTCACCTTTGGGAGCTGTTCTGACTAGTAATCAGCAGCATGGGCATCCATGTGACTGAAGGGGAACCAGACAGACGAGGGATCAGGATTATTAACACATTCATAGGAGGTTAATATCAGGATCGCCTGTAATATGTGCAGAGTGTTAATTATATGACGTGCATTAGACCTCTCAAAGTCCCACTGGACACGGTCATTGTCACAACATCTGCCCAGCTATGGCACCAAAAGCAGTGATCAATTAAGGTACAATGTAACATTTGTATTAACTGTGCAAACCCATCTATGTACTCACTGTATCTATGCAACCTCAGCATGTAACTTTTTTTCCTACTTGTTTTTGTTTAAGAATTGCACAAGTATCATAATGCATGTTGTCTCACGTAATCACGAAGCACGAGAAAGATGACAAAGTTGTATCGTACACATCTGACTGCTATCCCAGTCCCTTGCAAAGGCCCCAGGACTTGCCCAGACTACTGGTCCATGGTTAACATCTTAAATCACATGTCTTCATGCTGAATGTGCTGTACAATTCCAATGGAATGAATCATGCAAATAAATGCACAATAAGCAAAACAAACAAAGCCCAACAAAGCATGGCAGCGACAGGCAGTCGGGTGTCATACCACACAGAATCCTGACTCAGAGAGGTGGATTTGGATACATTCTGGAGTCTATATCCCCTGCCTCCTAGGGCAGACCCCCATCTCACTCTGTTATAGAGCACCAGGAATGCAACGTCGGGCGTCGGGCTGGAATGGTGTCTGTCCGCCAACACAGGTGCCTAATCTCTAACACTCAATACAAATCGCGCAGGTGCTCATGCCTCCATCTCAGATTTGTTTTTTGCCCCTCCGCAGTCGGCGATGCACTGACAGCATCTCCCAATGCACTCTCCATAATTGCAGCCCTCACTCAATGTCATTTAATCAGTCGAGGGACCAGTCTCCTGCGTCCACGTAGGCGAGGTGGTGTTTGCCTTTCGGGACAAAGCCGTTGCTGCCACTTCCGTCCGCTCATCCATCAGCAGCTTCTCCAACATTCGCCCCCACGCCTCTAAATCACACTATACATTCTCATCCATGTGAACTAAGCGCAGGTGACGCTCCTTTCGCCATGCCCCATTCACACACATCAGTCCTCCTTTTATCCAGCCGGGGAAGTGCAGGGTGCATCCCGTGTATGGCCAGTACGAGTCACAATTGGGCAAATCTGTATTGTAAACGGGTCCCCGGTCTGGGGATCGGAAGAACCCAGAGGAGACCACGCTTAATCAACGCCTCAACGGGAACTCCTGAGTCCCCTGCAATATGCACTGCTAACCAATGTATCTGGAGCCGAGTACAATCCCAAGTCATGTGTAGGAACGTTGTAGGATCCATACCGCAGCAGGGGCTCGCTGATTAGTAAACTGCGTTAAATCTAGACAATCTTTGAGGGGTCAAGTATGTGCGATGCAAATAATAAATTGCGTACTTTTAAAGTGAGCACTGCTGACCCCCTCCCCAACCTGTGCTAATGCTCGTCGCCACTCCCCCTTCGTAAGTGGTGATGCCAGGTCTGTTATCTATCTATCCTGGATCTTTGATAAGTCAATCCTACGATCCACTTTCAAGACTTTATACAAGTGGGAGATCAGGCCCCTGAAGGAGCCAGGGGTCATGTATTAGCACCAGAGTGTGTGACTCCATGGGTTCCTCCGGGAAGGTCATCCATACCCCGCGTGCTATGTGCCATATAAATATGCAAACTGCAAAAAATGACCCTCCGGGACCTGATAACAATCCCTCGCATCTAAAAAGGAAAGGAAAGACCTGTTGAGTTATAGGTCACTTGCTGCCACACATTCCCCCTCATACCACCTCGCAAGGTCCATCACTGTTTGTATGTGACGGAAGCTTTGGAGCCAGCGGAGGAGGAGCAGTTGTGTGTATAGAGCTCTATGCAGGACCAGGCTAACTGCCCGTTCCCAGGCCTCTGCAACCTGACAAATCATGAACGGACAATCCAGAGGGGTCTGTGAAACCATCATGAGGTATCTCGGGAGTTCTTCCCCTGCTCCCCAATCTGCCAAGAACACCTTTTCTGTGTTCAGACCCTGTGCCGCATACTGTAATAATCATGCAAGATAATAGAGACCAAGGTCTGGAAGACCCAGGCCCCCCAATTCCCTATCTAATTTCAGTGTCTCCAGTTGCACCCTGCTGCGCTTCCCGGTCCATACCATTGAAACTAGGAGACTATTTTGGGTGGGGAAGGTACCCCTAGGGATACAGCATATGGAGTTCTGGAGAACGTACAGGCAGCAGCGAGGCAGGACCATCTTGGCCAAGGCCACCCACCCCATAGCAGAAAGTGGTAGGCGAATCCTGAGGCTAACCTGAGATGACCGCTCCCATGTTCAAGGTATATTGGGCCTCAATAGTATGGGCAATCTGCATGCCCAAGTAGCGATAGTGATCACACTCCCAATGAAACTCTATTGCGGGGAGGGCTGCAATTTCCTTCCCAACCAGGGCTGCCAGTGGCAATTTAACTGATTTCTGGAGATTAACATTCAGCCCGACATTGCACCAAATGCGGTCAATACGTCTAAGAGTGCAGGTACCGCCTTCTCTGGGAAACAGACATACAGCAGCACGCGTCTGCATATAGGGAGATGACATAAATGCATCCACCCACAGAGATGGTCCATCGGGCCTTATCTCGCCGCAGCTGGATCGCTAATGGTTCCACTGCCAGAGTGAAGATGAGCAGAGACAATGGCCAACCCTGCCTCGTGCCCTGCTCTCTAAGAATACTTTCAAAGATCATACTGCCACTACAAACACGGGTCATCGGTTGGAAATAGAGGATACAAACCCAAGAGATAAACTTCTGACCTAGGCCCATCCTCCCCAAACCCTCCCACAAGTAATCCCATTGCAGGGTGTCGAAAGCTTTTTCGATGTCCAAAGCGACCACTGCCAGTCACACATCCATATCCACCATTAAATGTAGCACATGAGAGACCCTTCGCAAGTTCATATGTGTTCCCCTGCCCAGCATAAACCCACACCTGTCTTCATGGACCAAGTTCATGACCTCCCTAACCAAACGCATCAACAGTACCGTAGCTAACATTTTGGCATCCACTCCTAACATGGATAAGGGCCAGGAAGAGGCAGATTCAAGAGGGTCCTTGCCCGGCTTAGGAAGCATAACCATCTGGGCCTCCTGCATTAATAATGAATCCCCACCCGATTTACCTGTTGTAGGGTCTCTAGCAAACAGATGAGTAAGGGGTCAGGGAATGTCTTGAAGTACTCCACCGGAAGTCCGCCCAGACTCGGGGACTTGCAACGTGCCATATTCTGTACTGCTTCCCATAAATCCTCAAGTTGGAGCACCCCCCTAAGCCATCTCTCTGCGCCTCCATGAGGCACGGAAATGGCAGGTCATCCAAAATGCTCCCTATCTCATCCGGGTCAACACGTGGGCCCACGTTATACACCGCTGCCAAATGTGCTTGAAGTAGGGAGTTGATACCAATCTGCATGGAGGCAAAGAGCCCATCTGTGTGACTGAGCATCAATATTATCTGGGGGTGGGGCGCACCTGCTTCAGCAACCATGTCAGTAGTCCCCTGACTTATCCCCCTCCTTGTGTAGTAACTGGCGATATTCATGGCGGACCAGGCCATCCAATCTGTCCCATATGTCCCCCACTCTGCGCTGGGCGTGTAATAAAGCCTCACCCTGTGACTCCATTATGGGTCCCCCACCCTGCAATGCAGCCAAAGCGTCCTCAGCCTCAGTAAACTCCTTCTCCAAGCATCTCCTCATACCACTCACTTTGGACATGTATTCCCCTTTCGTCACCTCCTTCACCGCATCCTATTTCATTCCACTACTAGCGGTAGATAACCAGTATCAAAATACCTGGTAGTCACTTCTTTAAATTCCTCTTGGTACATAGTGTCTTTGAGGGACTCGATGTAGGCGCCAAAGGGGGACTCTTGGTCTGCTGCCTCCTGTCATCCACTCCAGCAGCACAAAGGCATGATCCGAAAGGAAGCGCCTCAACGTGCACGTCCGTATGGCTGCAGCTGCAGCCTTATCGGATACCATGAATTGATCAAGTCTACTATAGACGGCACGTGGGGGCATATAACATGAGTAGACCTGTGCTCCTGGGTGTGTCATACGCCATATATCCACGCAGCATAGGCAGTCCATCACCCCCCGCAGAGCAACTGTCATGTCAGACTTAGTGTGTAATTTCCGAGGGTGTCTATCGAGTGTTCCATCCAAAACACAATTAAAATCACCTGCCCACAAAACAGGCACGCCAACTTTTGGTAGCAGCTATTTCTCCAAGTTCAAATAAAACTCGCCATCATTTGCATTTGGGGCATAGAAATTCAGTAGACAGACCTCCACACCATCCAACGATCTGTGTACCAAGACGTATTTCTCCTCTATGTCTGCTATAGAACCACTGACTCAGAACGGAACCTGTGGGGCTACCCAAATCGCTACTTCCTGAGCATAGGTTGATTAATCATCAAGAATGTCTGACCCCTCCACTTCCTATGATGTTTTTGAGGCTCTGAGTCCGATAAGTGTGTCTCCTACAACGAGTCCGATGTCTGCGGGGATAGGTTTGCACTCTGTATCATTTTACAAAATAATTGAGCCCCCGCACATTCCATGTTATAAAATTAAAACAACCCATCTCTTAGTCTGTGGCTTTTCCAAGCCCCATCACATGCACCCTGCCAGCGCTGCCACCAAGAACCACAATGATAATGAACAAATCCGCCCCAACGGGTAAACACAGCAATAACAATTTGTACCTCCCCAATCATGTTTCAATCTCACAACTCCCACCCTAGAAAACAAAATAAACTAATTCATGTTTTTGACCCCTGGCACACACAATGGGGGAACATAACCAAAAAACAACAACAAAATCAACGTGCAATAGTCACCAATCATACAGAAATGGAGGACAAGCTGTAACAGTTTCTGCCCTCACCCAAACAGACAATGGACTACGGTCTGTACTGGTGGTCCTCACTCAAACATACCACAGTCAACCTATAGAATTTACCGTGCCAGGCTGAGGAGGTGCCACGGCGGCGAACAACAATCGGCGAGCCCTAGGTACACCTACCCACCACCAGCCATGCCATTCACCTAAACACACACTCAAACAAAATCAGCCACTCTCCAACACACAACCATCACTATAGCCTCTAGGCTACCAGAAGGAGAAAAAATGAACAAGAATGGATAGAAAAACGAAAGGCGCAACCACAAGTTGTGAGTGGGAGAAAGAAAGTCTCCTCTCTAGTGTCCATCCCACTCATACAATGCACGTTCCATAGATCCATCTCCAAACATACATTCAAACACTGCCCGTCCCACAGTTACCATCATGGGAGCTAAATGCATGGTTCCCTCATACCAACAATCTGCAGCAAAAGTCATGCAGCCCATTTTTTCTCCAATTATTCAGGGAGCAGTAGCTTGAGGGTGTCCTCTATGTTATCACCCATGCTAGCATCAGAGTCAGAGGCAGTAACCTCTTCCACCAGCATCCTTGTTTCTTCACATTCAGCCTGCAGCAGCGATGGATCCATTTGAAATGGCTGCCACCCCTCTCATCTGAGTCCAACTGTTCCAGGTCCAAGGAGCCATTCTGGCATACCCCCACTCGCTTGGATCAACGGGATGCATGCCCGCCTTTCCGTCCACCTCTATTTACCCTTCGCAAGCTCTGTACATCCGGGAGGTGCACATCCGTCCCCTTCAAGGCCAGAGTCTGCCCCTCACTCTGCATCTCCAGCCAATCCCAGGGAGCCTCTGGAGGAGTAAAAAAAAGTTAGTGCTCGCTCCATGGACGACCTTTAGTTTATCAGGGTAAAGTAGCATATACTGCAGGTTCATCACCCTCGGCTTCTGTTTCACTCCACCAAATGACGTTCTCTGTTATTGTACCAAACGTGTGTAGTCTGGTAAGATATGGATGGTATGATTGTCAAAAGTGGGGTCATCAGCTCAACATGCTTCTCTGATGATACAGTTTTGGGCCCTGTAATTTAGGATTTTGACAATAAGTGTGCCAGACGAAGCGCCCACCGGAGGCACCAGCCCCCAGGGCGTGATGAGCATGTTCAATCACAAAAAAGGAGGATAAAGGGGCTGCTGGGAACCAGGTTGTAATCCAGTTTTTGAGAAATAGTTCAGGAGTCTTACCCTCCGCTTCCTCTGGGAACCCAACAAACCTAAGATTGCATCTCTGGGAGAGGCCTTCTGCTTCTTCAGCCCTGTGTTCCAAGGCTGCTGTTTTGGCAGACAGATCAGTGAGGGCTGCTTCATAGCAGAGACCTCGCACTGCTGTTCAGACACACTTTGTTCGGTGGCCAGGGACCTCTCCGCTACTGTGCAGAGGTTGACCTGCAAGATTCCAACATCTAGAGATACAGTGTCTATCTTGACCTGCACAGCCGCACTTGAGGCCTCTATAGCCGCAAGTATTTGAGCCCAAGTAGTGTCCATATGTGTACTCTCAGCATCCAGGGGAGATTCCCTTGAGGGGGTCAGTCCTAAGCACCCCCGTGCGGTATACTGGTCGATTTTGGCCTGCTTCGCCCCTCTGCGGTCTGTCCTTGCCCATGGTGACCTACTCTAGAGCTAAGAACAATGCGTCTCATGGGCCGGCAGTGCTCACACATGCACGTCGCTCGTGCCCCGCTTATGTATGCAGTAGGTTCAAAGGCCCAGCGCCCGCCCCCACAGGGGCACTATGTACCCCGCCGGGCCAAAAGCGGACCCTCCACTCCAAAGTTCACAGGGCGTCAGGGTGAGACAGTGGGAACCACCAAGCCAGTACCTCTGCAGCACCTGGCGGTGGCAGCGTTGAGGCCCCTGCACCTCCAGCAGTCTCTGCTCTCCTCCCACAGGTTCAAGACCACCAGGTACCCCCTACCTCCGCATGCACACTCCGTCCATGGGGCACCTTTACTCTGGCTGCTGGCTCCGATTTCCTATCCCGCCAGGCTCCGGGCCTCTGCCCATCCGGAGATCGCCTCCAACCCTCTGCCCCCCATGCTGTTGCCCCCTGTGTAGTCACCTGGTAGAACTAGCATGGTGACCCAACTTCGGAACCGCACCCCGCTGGTGACAATCCAGCCTAAGCAGTCAACAGGAAGCGCGGACCAGCGTAGGCACGTGTAGGCTCCCCCAACCTGCGGCAGGCCTCAGCTAGGCTCCGGATCCATAGCTGCAATACAGGGCATCATCTGCCCCCAGATTGCACCCTCAGCTAGTCCCTGGTTTCACCATAGTCAAGGCGGTGCCATTGCAGGTAAAATGCAGTGGGATTTTAAGCAGGATTTTGTAGGATGATCGGTGGGCTGGCCTTGGAGCTCCCTAAAGCGCATCTGCTGCAGTTATGAAACTTATCCCTAAATTATGTAACCGCTGGCAGACCCGTCCTTGGCCTCACAGAAATTGAAATCTCTCATTGTTACCATTGCCATTGTGCCATGTATTCCAAATCAATGCCTCAGCACCTAGTAGCAATTACATTTTGCAATGTGTGTGACATGGCCAAATTGAACATAAATATAAAGAATAGTGTTACCGCCAGGAGAGGAAGAGAAAATGGGGAGAGTAAATTATGAGAGGGAGGAAAAGAACAGGAATGAGACAGAGCAAGGAGCGTGTAAGAGGATTCAAATTAATGATAGAATAAAAAGATGAGCCAGGTGGGGGAGGTGAGAATAAAGTATGTAATCTTGAATGTATCAAACATTTAATCAAATAGGTGTTTTGTTTTATAGTAGCTTGAGGCTTCCTGTGACATTGAATATGCTTGTAAAAGTCTGTGGCTCTATTAGGCCAGGAAGCCACAGAGCTCATTGTTGTGCCTTATACATTTTACAACGGCATAACCTTGTTTGTAATCCTAGCAAGGAAAGAAGGATTTTGTGAGAATAATAGGGCCAGTACTGTGTACTGAATGATATATTTTCCTCAAGGCCATTTGCGCTTCCTTGATCTCAACTCCGACAAGACAGAAGTAGTGATCTTCGGGAAGAGCACTTCCAAATGGGATCACAGCTGGTGTCCAGCAGAACTTGGACAAACATCCACTCCTACAGACCATGAATGCAACCTAGGCATCATCCTCCACAGCGAACTGACCATGAAACGACAAGGCATCTCAGTTGCCTCCTCCTGCTTCTACACCCATTGCACGCTCTGCAGAATCTTCAAATGGATCCCACTCGACACCAGAATGACCATCCCTCAGGCCTCGTCACCATCCACCTCTGCTACGGAAACGTTCTCTATGCTGGCATCTCCACCCAGCTCCTCAAAAGACTCCAGACCATACAGAAGGCAGCACCCAGACTCATTCTAGACCTCACCAAATAGACCCACATCGCCCCCACCTCAGAAACCTCCACTGGCTCCCCACCCAGAAGTAATGCCAGTTCAAGATTCTCACGTATGTCTACAAAGCTCTGCACGATCAAGGACCTACCTACATCACCCATCACCTGAACTTCCACCTAGCCGCAAGACTCCTACTCTCCTCCTCACTAGCCTGTGTGCACACACCCCATCCTTTGCAGCCATAGCGCTGTCCCCTCCTTCACCGACATCGTCGCCAAGACCTGGCAGGCCTACCCCTCCATCTTTGAATGGCATCCTCTCTGGGGGACTTCAGGAAGAAACTCAAGACCTGGCTCTTGGACGGAGATGTCACATCCACAACACCCAGATACCCCTAGGGATGACAGAGTGCTGCACTATACAAATGCTGATTGATTGATTGAGGGAAAGATCTTGAGACCTGCACATTAAATATATTTTTGCTGTTGCAGTCACATGATCATGTTTCATCAACTTGTACTGAGAGACAATATATATTTACTAGGTTGATTTTTTATGCTTTTGGCTCTTAGCGCCTAATTCATTTTCTAGCAAGAGCACTGGTCAATTGAAGTGTTAGTTGTATCTGATATTTTCCTTTGCTACCTGCAATTTAGCATTAAAGAATAGTTGGAATGTAGGTTTCCTTACATGTTGTGTTTTATTTTTTTTGTAAAGAGAAAGAAGAAGAGAACTATGAATAGAAGGGATAGGGCAGGAATGAGGGTGAAAGCGCTGCAGAGTTACTAATAAGAAGCTAGAGCTAGAATTATATATGAAAACAAGAGATGAAGGAGAAAGAGAAAGAAGACAGAAGATATAAACACAGAAGCCCAGAATCCAACCTTTCTGGGAATATGTGATTTATATTACTGCATCCATAATTACTGACCTTGTATTGGGAATTCAAGGGTAGGATTATACTACAGAATTATGAGTAATCCACTAAAGACGCACTGTGGAACAACATGGGGAAACCAACGTTACCCCAACGACTTGCCCATGTCATTCCCCAATCATGTGCCTTTTTTGTGGGAACAAATGCTACCAGGTGTGACCTTGTGTATTTGTTCCGCTATTACCCCCAGTAACTGCACATGCACGAATATGGCATGCAGAATTGCTGCATCAGCCTTAATACCAATTTAGGGCCTCATTACAATGTCGGTCGGAAAGCATTCAGACCGACTCGGTTTCGGAATGGTTTCCGACCAACTTGGTTTCGGGGAGTCCCACCGACCGATTACGATGTTTCCGAACAACGTTCGGTCGGACTCCCATTGACTTCATTGGGCTCCCATTGACTTAAATGGGAGCCTGTGTTCTGACCGACAACAGTGGCTCCCATTGAAAAATGGGAAAGGTGCAAAAAACCTTGCACCCTGTGGCGGGCACCCCATGGTGCCTGCCACACTGTGCATGGTTAGAAAGAGGGGATACTTGGGTACCCCCACGGGCCCCAACTGGAGGCCTCTGGGTGAAGGGGGTCCTGCTACAGGCCCACAAAGTTGGATTCCAACAGCCAATCTGTGTCGGACAGACCAATTTGGAAAGGCTGTCCGAATCCGACATCGTAATCATTTGGTCGGAAATGCGGCCCGTAGGAACGTACGAGTCAGCTCAGACTGACTTGGTGTCTCCGAATGCCGTTCGGATGCGAGTCTGAACTGAGTCGGACAGATCGAACAGTTTCCCACCATGGTAATTGGTCAGTTGGAAATGTTTCCGAGTCGGTTCGAAACAAGGCTTCCGAATCGGATTCAGACTTACAGAATGCCGTTCGGAGCCTTTCTGACTGACATCGGAATCGGACCCTTAGTAGAAACTTAGATTCCCGTCCAAATTGGTATTATGAGGCAACTTGGTAGATGGGCCAAAAGGTGGAAACAAATGAGATACAAACACATTAAAAAGTGACAGCAGTGTCTAACAGATTCATTGAGACATAGGCGAGCAGACCAAATTTACAGACAAGCATTAAAATGCAGAAAGCAAGTGCAATACCATATTCATTTTCTTTCCTCAATGGAGGAGGTCACACATCCTGAGAGCCTTGCTTACTAGTAACTGGTGTGATGTTACACTACTGGCAGGTGTGCACACAGCAGAATAATTTGAAATTATTCTTAATGCATTACCATGCTACTGTATGATGTATGTATGACACACTGTACTACTTCTTACATCTCTAGAAACAGCTTAGTAGGCGGCCGAACACACACATTGATATGAAATGCTTGCTCTGTGCCAAGTTTGGTATCCCATTCGTCTTCGCTGTTGAGGCTAGGGGCACATCTCACTAGGGAATATTTCTTTCCCTTGCCTGGATTGCTTGATGTTACACTGACCACTGATGCACAGGTTGACATGTCTCAGGACCTCAGAGCGTTTTCTTGGCTAACTTTTTTCGAGTTTTCTGGATATATTGACTCTTCCCCCCCCCCCCCCCTCCACCCCCTCACCCCCTCCCTCCCTCTCCCTTTGTATCTCTCTCTATCCCCCTCCCTCCCCACTCCCCCTTGTTTAGCATGCTTATGCACAAATCTCTCCCGTGGAATTTTGTGGGCTTTACACCATCTGCACAAATATACACATACACCGGGATCTTCGGCAAAAAATAAACACACGAGCCTGCAGGCGACCAGAAAAGCAAAAGATGAAATATGGTACTTTCCTGTCTACAAATTCCTTCTGACGACACACCAAATACAGAAAGAAAAAAATAGAAACCGTACGTCATAAATAGACTAAGGCATTACTTCAAAGGGTGTCTTAAACCTACTTTAGTCTGTATGTTTTCTAATTTATTATTCGCAAGCACTCTTTGCTTGTTTACTGTTGTATATACTTGGGCAGAATTATATCCATCTGCAGGTTTCCTTTTTCCTGAAAGATTATTTATGTTGCTAGAATGATTGATGGAATCTTTTGGTAAGTATTGATTTGCATAAAATAGACTCAGTGCTCCATACTTAGACTGATATACATTGTACATGATGTACATCAATAGACTCAAGGTTATGTGGAGGCAGGAAGGATGATGTATTTAATTCTAATGCAACATTTGTATAGACTCTGTCTGAGGCCATCACTCCATCACTGAAGGATGAGAGTAAGAGGCTCATAGGCTTGCTCTGTTTATTTAAGAGAGAGAATGTTTATAGGGAGGTGAAGTGGTCCAGAGGCCAAGGACCAGCTTTAGATCATGGGGACGTGGGTTTGAATCCTAGCCTTGGCAGCTGACGGAAACTCGTTTGTTTCCTGGGAATAGGTCATACAAATGTAAACATGTACAATGCAATTTTAAATATGTGAAGTGCAAATCTGCACTTTAAGTATGTGTTCCCGAATCGTTTCCAAGCTCTCCCCATAAATCACAGAGCTCTGTTGCTCCCCAAGTACGTTTGCTTTATATGAATACCAATGCACAGATACATATTCTCACTTCAAATAACAAACTAACATATCCACCACTCAAATCACTTTCATATTTCACTATACTAATTTACCACTATTCCTTTATGGGTTCCGGAGTAGCGTGCTACTCGCCGAAAAAGCCCTTCAACGCCTCGTCAGGGGTAGTAAGCGGTATATAAATGCAATTGCAATACAGTACAATATAGTGTGACCTATGTGGGTAATGTTGGGTGAGGGCCAGAGAGGGGTGCATCAGTTCTCTGCTGAAAGATTTGGTGCCTCACTTAGTGATTCAGAACAGTGTATGGTAGCTAGAGGGGCGCATGGTGATATATGCCAGCTGTGGTCTCCACAGATGGATCATTCCATGTAAACTTGTAAGGCAATCCTACATGAGTGGGGGTCTTATTTGGGTTGAAGTGTGCGGTGATTGCAAAGGGCATTAGAGCTCCTCAGAATTTCAAGCCACTTGTGAATATTTCTTGTTGTTGCCTGAGAGAAGTCCAGAACTCGGATGTCTGTACTGCAAAGCAGGTCCCATCAATGCTGGACGTATTGAAGCAGGGAATGGTAAAAAACTGACCAGTTTAGATCTGAGGGTCCTACTTGAGTAATAGGTGCAGAGTCTAGTTGTACGAAGATCAGCCCAATTCTGTGGATGGCCCAATAGCCATTGCAGAGTTTGTTAAAGGAGACAATTCCTGACAAGAGAAGCCAGTGAAGAGACGGGAAGTGGGGCTGATTGATCATGGATTTATTGGTAACAAAAGGAGACAATTCCTGACAAGAGAAGCCAGTGAAAAATCTGGAAGCGGGGCTGATCGATCATGGATTTATTGGTAACAAACCTCTCTGAAAGTGGTGTTTTAGGTGCCCTGGAGTAGGTGGAGTACGAAGACTCATGCACCTATTTATAATTTGCTGGCATAATCAAGGGGGGGGGGGCTAAAATGATCAATTTGATGGTGACGTGAACCCATGAAGAAACTAAGGAGTGGCAAAAGTTCAATTCTTTTGCAGTGTCCTACTCTTGAAGCCCTGCCACCCTAAAATTAAGAGATTCACAATTATTCATAATCTTGTGTCTTGTGTTCAGGCCTCATTGATATACAAGAAACTGTGAAATAGAAAATGGAGAGCAGCAGGTTTTGCCCTTGAAATATCGCAAAGATATCAGAGCTCCAAGAAGAGGCTATAGGATTTGGTCAGCACAATGGAGGTGAAGAAGCAAGGTGTGCAGAGAAGGAACAAGCACATGAAGAAAGGAGGTTTGAATAAGTGTGACTGAAGAGGAATAATGTTAAATGATGATGATGGAATGGCACATGAGGATAACTGTAGAAAGGAACAATGTTGAGGAAGATGTATGATGGGAAGAGAGGAAAAGGGGTGGTGGGGGACTGACAGTGGCAGGTAAATGAGGAGGCATGGAAGAAGGACGAGGAGGACAAAGAGTCAGCTAGAAGGTAGTCTGATGCATTAAAGATGAGAGAAAGAGCATTTGAAAAGAGAACATGGGCTAACAGAGAAGAAAAGAGGATTGACAACACAAAATGGACAGCTGATGGAAAAAGAATCAGAGAAGTGTGGGCTACTTCCTGATTAGCTTTTGACCACATTTTGTACACTTGTCAAACATCTGAGAACATGAGATAAAGACAATTCTTTTTTCTTTAAAATCTACTTTGAAAATAAGTATGTGACAGTGCCAGCAAATTTAAATCCATCTATTTTGCTCATATAGTAAAACAAATGAAGTCAGAAAGTGAGTGAGAAATGAGGGCGAAGGGAATTTAAAAAAGGAGGGCTGGGGAGAAAGGGGTTAGGATGATGAAGGGGATATTGTTTAAGGAAATTGGGAGGAAAGCTGAAGCAGTGAGAGGAAAGTAGGAGTTTGTGGAGAGAATGTGGTAGGACAGCACCAACACAGTACTAATCATCGCACTCTTAAAAGTGTGAAAATTCATACTATTCCAGGCCCCCAAATCTATAAGAATGGATTGGGAGGGAAATACTAGTCATTGAAAATGTAAATTAAATTTATAAACAGATGTTGTTGTGCTCGTACCTAAATTTGACAGACAACACTACCATGTGGCTGGTGTTGGCAATTAAGTGCCGGGGCTGAGCACCAGAAACCACCGGCTAAAATTAACCACTGGGACCTGCGTAAGAAAAAAAGAGGGACAATAAGGAAAACAGCATAATTTTGCATTGTGGAACCTGTGGTTTTACCTTTCTGATTCAAACAAAGGGTTTAAATATCATCGTGTGCAAATTGCTGCTGGATTGTGCTCAAGCGGCACATTCTAGTACAATATACATTTTGAAATCTGTGGAATATTTTGGGTGCACAATTGAAGTAAGTGGTCACATCAAAGACCAGGCCCTTAGAAGTGTGCCACTGTAATCGGCAGGCGCGGTAGCTTCATGACAGATAATTATAATAAACGTGTGTTCACAGCTATGTTGACACCCTCCACTTTACATGGAGAAGTGGTTCTCCTCTTTTTGTCAGGTGACCTATGGTTATGAAAAGAGAGCTGTTGCACAATACAACCTTGAAGTGTTTGATTATAACCTGATTATGTTAAAGAATCTTGGAAAATGTGTTAAACAGTAACAGAGCAATGTGTGCCTGATCCCGTCACTGGCACCACACCACGCAAAAAGGATCAAAGGAATTATCATTTCATTTTTGTGGACATGTGCGCGCGTGCACATGCAAACACACACACGCGCGCACACATGCACAAACACACACTTTCTCTCTCTCTCTCTCTCTCTTTCTCTCTGTCTCTCTACCTCTCTCTCCCCCCACCAATCTCCAGAAGTCATCTTCATCAGTGTAGTTTTGTAAGAGTTTTATTTTTCCAAAACGATCAAGTGTTCGGTATTTAATTAGCAAAGCACCAACTTACCAAACATGGCAACAAGTCAACAAAATAACTGTTTAGTTCCGGCTTAATACAAGCGGCACCAGTTCCCTCTCACTCCCGGCAACAGTGGAGCTAAGAGAGTGCCATCAGCAAACTTACTTGCTTGAGGCTTGCCTGCCATGCTGCTTGGTGAGCCGAAGCATCGCAAGAGTTAGTGCTACAAGATGAGGTATGGAGGCAAACACTGCTGTACACAAGCTACCTGACAGCGGAGGGTCTCAGAGGTTAGCCCCGTGACTGAGGAAGAGCGGCAAGTGCATCTAAGGTACAAGATAGGCCATCATGGGAAATCACCTCTTGGGTGGAGGGCTGGAAACAGTGGTGGGCTGGCATACGCACTGTATCTCTGCACCACCAGTGTAAGGAATCTGAAACTGAAACATAATGCTTGGGGCTTCATACATTTATACCTGGGCTCCTAGGAGAAGTGTCTCCCAGAGATTCAGTGAATGCCACATAACAAAAGAGTGCATTCCTAAAAGCCATTACTCATCCTTGTTGGAGTCTCATGATCAAGGGGTACATTTTCAAGCAGAGGACACTGCAAACCTTCTCAGACAAGAATAGGCTTTGTGGCCTCACTTGAGATCCTCCATAAAATATGGTCTCTGCGAAAACAAGAATTGCAACCTTTGATTGTGAACTATAGTCACTCGTATTGATAGAGACCAGCAACACACAAATGAAATGTGAGGAGACAAAAGTTGAGTGAAGCACAGCCGCTCATACTATTGAAACTGAGCTTTAGCCGTGTGTTGTGAGGTCCACTGTGCAGTTTAAGCTAAGGGTTATAACAGCTGAGAGTATAACAAAACAATGCTTGTTATGACAGAGTCACTTAACTGTGGAGGTTCGGAGCAAACTCCATCTAGGTTAGCACCACTGCAATCACCGCCGTGCACGCGCTGCCACAAGCAGTTTTATAATATTAACTGATATATTGGGGGGGGGCAAAGGAGGCCCCATGTGATCGACGAGCTGGTCGCACTGGCACGAGCGGGTATCATGGCCCTGCAGCCATATTGCCTCTCTATTCTGCAGCGCGTGCCGCAGCCTCTCTGGAGCTTTCCCAAGACAGGCCTAACCCTCTGTCCTTCTGTTCTGCCTAGCCTGCCTCGGGAAAGTGCACGCTTTTCCAGATCTCACCTGAAAAATCACTTCTCCCGCACAAAGCGGAGGGAAAAAATAAACTTGGACCGCAATGCAGAAATGACTACAACAAAAGAAAATGCTAACTTTTCAAGCCCTGCAAATCCCGCAAACCTTGGAACATTCTGGACAGCAAAATTTCCAAGTACAGATGAACTTGTCCATGGGGAAACTGGGATGTTTTTGCCAATAGGCCAGATCCTTAAAGGCGGTGTGTGCTGATGAAGAGAACGACGGACACGCAAGTTTGTGACTCTTCTTCACCTCGCCTGTCATTTCAGAGGCACCCACCTGCCCGTCAGATAATCAACCATTTTCGCCAAAACACCTAAATCTGCCTCTGACTCAAGACACGAGAGAGAAACATCTGCATTCTTTAACAGAATTCCCTGGCGAATGTGGCAAACGCATCCAAAACGAGTACAGGCGTAGGAGGTTAAAAATGACAAGAGTAGAGATGATCGAGAGGGGCGGGGCTTTGTTCCCAGACATGACGGCAACACAAAGGACGGGGGGAGGGAGGGAAGGCGAAAGCGCGCTATGCGCACGTTGCTTAAATGCCACGACCTGTACGCGTGCACATCTCCTGTCCATACGCGTGCACATCTTTTGTCCATCCGTACGCGTGCACATAGAATCCGTATTGATTTCAAAAGGCCCTTGCATGGCGAGGGCAGCGCATGTGTGCTGCTAACGCCAGGCGAGACCTAAAAACAACTGTGGATCTGAGGGCCTCAACAACTACTGTCTTATTTCATGACTCCCTTTTCTAGCCCAAATCCTTGAAAGCTGTGTCAGTGTGCAACGTACTCAATTTGTAAAGGAAACCTATCTACTTGACGGGTTGCAGTCCTGGTTCAGGGATGGTCTGAGGCTAAGGTAGAGGAGCGTTGCCCCACAACTCTCAGAGCAGAAAAAATTAAATGACAATAACATTGTTATTATCTTTTTGTTTTTTAGAGCTATGGGTCTGGGTTACGGCGGGAGTCACGGGATGAGGAGTGGTGGGCCCACTCTAAGTGTGCATGGCAGTTTGGCTGGCCGTCTTGGGCCGGCCAAACAGTCATGCACACTTTGCAGGTTCCCCAACAGGCTGTAATGCTCAGCCTGGTGGGGGAACCTGCATAGGCTCCCTGTCCCCATCAGAGTGCCGAACAACAGCACTCAGACCAATGACAACGCTGCACTGCAGCAGTGTGATTGACTTAGGGGAGCCTGTGTGCTTCCGGACCTCGTCAGGAAGCGAAGCTGAGCGGAGATGGTGACTGTGAGAAGGTAAGTGATTTTTTTAAATTTTATATTTTGTTCCCCTCCACCATGCTACCCCCGTTCCCTACCAGCCGCCACCGCCTTCTTGATCTCTTGGTCACTATCGATATCATCAATCATGAAATCCTCATGACACCCTAAATGATTTCGTAGGTCTCAGAGCAACAGTGCTGAAATAGTTCACATCCTACCTAGAAAACGACTCACATTTGATGAAAGTAGACCATGGTCTGTCCCGCAAGGATCTCTGTTAGCTCCCACGTTATTCAATGTGTATCTTCAACCTATGGGCACTCCCATTAAAGAGTCTAGCATTTCATGCCACTGTTATTCAAACAACACCTAGTTATTCTTAAAAGTTTATCCTCCACTGATATATCATGTTTTACATTAATGATGGACAAAATACAGTCTTGACTGACAACTCCCCATCTCAAGTTTAATCCACACAAGACTTGTGCTGCTCCTCTTTTCGCCTTCGACATTCTCTTCGCCAATTCAAGGGTAGCTATATTCCACTAATGTCCCTGACTGCTCTCTTTTGAGCACTGATTACACCAAATCTCTCCGTTCAGCACTGGACAGTAGGATGAATGTTATTGATTACATCAATTTGGGTGCTAAAAATGCTAATTACCAACATAAACTTATTAGTGAGATCAAACTCTTAATTCCTGAGCAAAACCTTAAAGTAGTCATTCAAGCAATGGTTCTCTCTGCACCTGACCACGGGAATGCTATTCTTTCCCCATTCCCAAAATTCACCTGACCCTCATCAAATGCTCATGGAATGCTTCTGCTCGCCTGGCCACAGGAGCTGGCTGTTTTGTTAACTTCAGAGCACTGACTATATGCTTCTCAAACTCCCACCTTTAGTAAAATGCATATGCAGAACCAGTCCTCAGGCTGTGCCAGGCTATAGCCTCATGTTCATCTTTAAAAAAAAAACTGCTTAACGTCCATCTGCTGCTTAAATTCTGCCTGAACATCACTCCTGCCTAGTTCTGAGGGAAGCTCAGAGCCGTGCATTATGGTCGACTTAGTCACCGCTGTTTCTAGTTATCCTCACCTCGCTTATCGTTTGGGAAGGGCCAGTGGCGTTACACAGACACCCGCAGCCCCCTGCGGTGCAGGGGGGGTGACCTGCAGGGGCCCCCTCAGCTCAATACTCTGGCCTGAAAGCTCCTGATTAAATCGGGGGACCTCCCTGTACCTTTCCGGTGAGCCCCCTCAAGTTTCATTACGCCATTGAGCAGGGCTCTGATCCCTTGGTTGATTTCACTTTAACATTTTTAGGTCTCGCCTGACCCAGCGCATGCGCTGGTCTGGCGAGACTTATTGAGAGGGCTCCAAAAAGTGCTACCAGGCCAGCCTGGAGCTACAGTGCATGTGCGCGGGCGCGCGCGCTTTACCGCGATTACTTTCACTTTAGCGGCCGCACGGCCGCTTTGATGTTTGATCGTGATCGCGATCACTTTTACTTTTGCGGCCGCTTTGCAAAGCCAATAGGTCTCCATTTGGGACCTTATAAGTATTTAGTTATGCAACTGTTGCATGGCTAAACACTTATAAGGTCCCAAAGGCGAGACCTATTGGCTATGGCAATGCTTGTTCATATTAATTTTTGCCATTCCACGACGACTTGATTGGTACTTTTTCCTCAACCCTACAATGACTTGGGTCTCATCTCATTCAGTATTCCCGTCAGCCTAGCACCTTTTAACCCTCTCCAGATTCAGTACTAGAACGACCTGTTGCATGCTTTTATTCTTTCACTTTGATGAAGCTACATTTGTAATGTGTAATATACCATGCATGCTTATTAGCTCTACAGTGTAATTTGTAATGTCACCTCTTACTCTATCATCTTCATTTTTCTCTGTTTTGATTGATTTTTGTACACTCTTTGTAGATATTTGATAAAGCGCTCTGATTGTCTTGATCTTAGTACCCACCATACAAAAGTATGAATAAATATAAATGAATAAACTTGAGGCAAGTAGCCAATTTAAAATCAAGACGAACAAGACAGTAATCGGTATTTGAAACCCTGACACACAGAAAAATATAATTCTATTGGGTTACTACTGCACGTTAAAGTATTTTGCAAGATTGGAGTAATTTTGGACAACTAAGTAATGCTTCATTGATTATGACATGAAATCATATAAAGTGAGTAAAAGTACGATTTGTGCAGTTATTGGGGTTACTTTGCCAAGGAAAGGGATTCTGCATGAAAGAATTCTTAGACCTCGCACGAGGCACGTTCTGCAGTGAATAGTCGCAATAGATGCGCTGTTCTCTCTTGCACAGAAGGGACAGAGAAAGTGAACTTCTGCTGACGTTGGTGGATCGAGAAAGGAGGGATTGTGATTGGGTGGCCACAGGTCTCGCGCTCGGAGCTCGAGCTCCTCGCAGCCCTCTCACGCATGGCCCCTTTCCCAGGCTTCTTTGTCGGCTGCTTTGGTGTAGCTTCCAGAGATTGTCAAACGCAGATGTGCACCCTGACTATAAGCTGCAACCGCCATGATTGGGGTAAGCCTCAAGAGTTCTACAAATGGCTGCCTGCTCGCTCGCAGTGCGCGCCAGAATATTTTGGCACCCTTGTAGCGTGGCTGTTTGGCGCTCCGGCTACAAAAGCGCTGGACGTTTAACTCGTAAAAAAGTGCGGGTGTCCCAGGGTCCCAATAAAATCAAAAACACCATGTTTCTCCAGATGCATGAGCTGTTCCAAAGGACACGCTTGTACGGATTAAACAAATTCCAGTGCTGTAGAGTATGGGTTTATTAAAGTCATCCTGAACCTTGCACATGAGCTGCAGAGTAGTGTTAAGTACATAACACCTCTTTTTGACAAGCTTGAGATTGCCATGGTTGTATGGGGAGACATACCGTGCCACGGTACTGGAACAATGAAGTCCAGTCTGCTGTATTAATGTGCTAGCTAGAGAAACCTATGTTGTGCGCTCACAGATGAATGTCCAGAGTGCCAGAGAAACAGAGGAGACTATGAAATAAGTATTGGGAAAGCCAATAGTTCTAGTCTTGGTAGCTTGCATTTTCTTCTCTTTTAACTCTTGCGACACAGGCATCAAAACTTTAAAAGTAATTAAAAATACAAATTCTGCAGACTAAAGCTCAAATGCATGTGTTTGGAAAGCGGATATGGAAACATGATTTGTAATGAAAGCAAAAAGGCAAGAAGCGTTAATGCCACCAGCCTTCACACGGACTATTTTTCAGTCAGATGTACATGTGCAAAATGCTGTCACTCAGCATTTGCACATGCCGCAGGTTTAGTAGCTGTATGCAGGTCGTTAAACTATGGATGGATAGCAATTGTCTAAAGCGTATCTCTGCAAAGACAGAAGTATTACTGTTTGGAGGTCACACCCAGGGGCGGCTCCTCCATGTGGGCAGAGGAGCGGCGCCCCACTGCCTTCTCGCAGTGCGAGAAGCAGAAACATCAAATGGTATTTTTAATACCATTTTATGTTTCTGCTTCTCTCACTGCAAGGAAGGAGAAGGGTTTGGCTGGGAGCGGGTGGGTGGGCGGTCCTGCTGCAAGGCAGGGGAGTTGTGGTTTGCCCACTGTTGTGGGCGCTGACTGTTTGGTCAATCCCAGGGCTGACCAAACCAGTCATACGCAGTCTCCCGTTTTCTCCATGTAGGCTGCATGCAGCCTGAATGGAGAAAACAGCCTCCCAATAGACGCCTGTGTGGTCAGCATCCCAGCCAATCACCACGCTGCCATTGCAGCGTTGTGATTGGCTTAGGGGAGGTGAGGGAGGCTGCCGGCTTCCAGCGACTCAGGGCAGAGAGAGAAGGAGACGCGGGACCAGAGCGAAGATAAGTTTTCATTATTATTTATTATTTAAATTAACCCCCCATTTCCCCACGCGACCCCCTCCCTGCACGACCCCCCCCCTCACCTGCGAGTAATGCCAGCCCGACTGATCACACCTCCTTTTGGACCCCTTCCTGCTGGCCAGAGGGTTTGGGCCCTCTACCATCCCCAGTAATGAAGGCTCACAATCTCGGGGTCTTGATGGATGACAGATTGTCTTTCTCAGATCACATTAATTAAGTGACCTCATCCACCTTTTTAGGTCTCGCCTACGAAGCGCGCTTGCGCTGTACAGGAGGGGACCTATTGGAATCGATCAGCATTTTGGCCAAAAACGTGCACGTTTTGCTTTGCTTTCTATTGCAACGCGTGGACGTTTGGCGTTTTCCTTGCGGGAGCGAGCTTTGGCGCCATCTATTTGTAATTACGTTGAAAACAGATGGTGCTCCTGCTTGCTCCCACAAGGGAAACGCTGTGTGCGTCAGGGATCCAGGCAGTGTCAGTTGCCTTTCAATTCGATGGCACACTTCATGCTGCACCTCTGCCCCCTTCTGCCGATTTGGTCTTTGCCCCTCCCGTGCTGCGATTGGCTCTGTATATTTTTAATGTTTTATTTTGTTTTGTGCTCTTCCGCACTATATTAACTTATATTTTCAGCTGGCTAAAAGAGATATCGCTAAATGGCAGAGGATACCCTTTCCTCCTCTGATAGATCCCTGGAAGCAGTAATATGATACAAAATCCAAAGCATTATATTTTATAGTGCACGGACACGCTTGACTAGGACGAATGAGTATATGAGCCTGCAAACAGAAATTAGTTTCAGTGTTTGAAGGGTTGATTAAGTTTCTTTTCTCAGCAAGAATTAAATTCCTATAGAAACCAATACTTTGAATAAGTTTATTAGAACTGAGAACCCGGATAATATTCGTCCTTTTTCTGCTCTCCCATGTGCCCCCTTCAAGATCCTCCTCTCCTTCCGCATTCTGCCAGAACCCTCCTACCCAATAGTCGTCCACCACCACCACCACGTCCACCACCACCACGTCCACCACCACCACCACCTCCTCCACCACCACCACGTCCACCACCATGTCCACCACATCCACCACCACCATGTCCACCACCACATCCACCACTCACTCAAAAACAAGCATTGGCATAGCCAATAGGTCTCACCTTTGGGACCTTATAAATGTTTAGCCATGCAACACTTGATGTTGTTGTACCAACGATATTGTGATGGATAACTAAACACTAATAAGGTCCCAAAGGCGAGACCTATTGGCTATGCCAATGCTTGTTTATCTTGAAGGCCATTAAAAAGATACTATCTTTCATCCTGTGTCATCTCCCAAAAACTCTTGTGACATCCTTGATTGTGACAAAATTGGATTACTATAAGAGACTATTTTTCTCTGCCAAACAAACCGTATTAAATAGATTACAAACCCTTCAGAATGCAGCTGGCAGGCTTCTTTATAAGATCCCTTAATGTCACTCAAGCATCCAAGGATATAAGACAATTGCCTTGGCTCCTGATTAGACCAAGAATGACTTTTAAAAGTACTCTGCATCGCCTACAAAGCGCTGCATGGTCAGGGTCCTCTTTTTTTCAACAGAGTTTTGCATGATAGACCCCAGGCAGGACCCTATGTTCAGCCTCAGCCAAACTTGTGGTGCCTTCTAGGTTCAAGTGGGCAAGCAGGGGAGGAAAGAGCATTGTACTGGGAGCCACAAAAGCTTGGAACACCCGCCTGCTATACATCAAGGAGGCCCCTAGTATACTACTCTTTATGAAGATGTTAATTAAAGCTGTCACAAAACGGTTAGATACCGGAGGGTCAGAGGGAACATTTTTAAAGACCGCACAGGATTATATCCCCAAACAAAGTATTAAAGACACTGAAAACCCTGAGGTCTGAGATAGCAAAGAAGAAAGATGAAAAGGTGGTGTGTGACATGAGAAACAAAAACCTAATGTACGTGGTGAAAGGGCAATCCCTTAGGAACGTAATCACTCACTCACCCCGGGTAACAAGCCCCATCACATGGGATTTTCATCCCAAAGAAAAATCTCAAACTCTCAGGGGGCCGCAGGCCCCTCAACGAGAGGTAAGAGCTCAACGATGTTTATGTTTTGCACTGAAAGGTGGACTAAATCCACAAATGAAGAGCAGGGTGTGAGTAGGGGGTGCAGTGCTGATGAAATAATAGTGCAATAAGAGTGTGTTAAAACTAGTTACGGGCCGGCAAGGAGGAATCTCTTAGACACCGCCGTACCGATGCTAGATTAAAAAAGTGAGAGCCCCACTAGTTCAATATAACCAATGTTGGGGAATGTCGGGGAACCGGGCTGGAATGAGGCTGCAGGCTCATTCCAGCCCTTTTCCCCGACGGAGAGAGCGGTGTTCCTTCCTGAGCGGTCGCCAGGTGGAGGTCAATTTTCCACCCAGTTTTCACGGGTGATGTTTGAATCATTGAGGAGCCGTACACCCTACAAGCAACTTTGGGGTACCCACGATATCCTTTGATACGTTATTCTTTCATTTTTGCAGTAGCTAACCAGGTCCTGATGAAAGCCGAGCCTAGTTAGGCGCCTTGGCTGAAACATGTTGACCATTGTCTCATATATTGCTCCATTGGTTATATTGAACTAGTGGGGCTCTCACTTTTTTAATCTAGCATCGGTACGGCGGTGTCTAAGAGATTCCTCCTTGCCGGCCCGTAACTAGTTTTAACACACTCTTATTGCACTATTATTTCATCAGCACTGCACCCCCTACTCACACCCTGCTCTTCATTTGTGGATTTAGTCCACCTTTCAGTGCAAAACATAAACATCGTTGAGCTCTTACCTCTCGTTGAGGGGCCTGCGGCCCCCTGAGAGTTTGAGATTTTTCTTTGGGATGAAAATCCCATGTGATGGGGCTTGTTACCCGGGGTGAGTGAGTGATTACGTTCCTAAGGGATTGCCCTTTCACCACGTACATTAGGTTTTTGTTTCTCATGTCACACACCACCTTTTCATCTTTCTTCTTTGCTATCTCAGACCTCAGGGTTTTCAGTGTCTTTGATGTTAATTAAAGACCTGGCTGTAGAAATCCTTGTGGCTTCCTTGTTCTCAAAGGCCACATCCTACCCCATTGATCTTTAAGTCAGTGCCAAGAAGCCTCCAGGTATTCGAGCGCTTTAGAAACTATATATAACATAACAACTCATAGTGAAAAAAAGCAGTAGTTGAAGTGAGCTAACCTACAGTCCATGCTGCTGTTGGCAAACGCAAATCATGAATGACACTTCAACATACCAATGGAGGAAGGGGACTGACCTAAATGCCCTGTAGCCGTTTATATGCGGGCTGGCACACATACATTTTATTTATGTGTATTTATTTATTTATTACTTGTTTTTTTTATTTTGTAAAACATGAGGTTGATGAGCTAGCTAAAGTTCTGGCAAGACCAGACCTAAAAATGGACAGAGGATAGTCTGGCAGAAGATAAGTCAGATTTGAGTAGATTGGATGATCTATCCGGTTACAGGGCTATACCATCAGGATGCTGGCAAAGCTTGAGAAAGTACCATCAGCCTTCATTAATCACGTTCTGGGACATCAGTGACTCCAGAGAATGCTAGAAGAACAACAGATCAATCCCTACTTCATAAAAAAAATCAATAAGGCTAGTAACTTTTTGGCACAAGAGCTGACTTCTGCGGCTTGTATTTCAATGAAATTGAGCATGAAGGGAAATTGAGTGGAATAGTTCGAAGTCACACATTTCCCTGGTGAACTTCCAGGCAGACAAATCAGGCTTTTTTCCTGTTTCAAGAAGGAATTAGATCAATGCTAAAGAAAAGGATGTGGTCTCTTTGTGTTTCTCTGAAAGTATTTTTACACAGAAATTAAGCAACCTCTGTATTGATCTAAGATAGTAATATTAGAAAGCGGTAAAGTAGACTGAAATGTTGGGTGTTAGTGGATGTAGGGGCAATTAATGGGGTAGAAATCGAATAGCTCATAGAACTCATTTGTTTCAATTCCTTTATCAGTGAGTTTAAAGATGGCTTTAAAGGAAAGTTACACCTAGTGGCTCCACCTCGCCAAAATATAGGAATGTCCCTGTCAAGCCCACTGATGCCAAATATTGGCCCCGATATCAGGATACCAGTTTTCTTTTAAAAATTTTTTTTTAAATTATGTCACAGGCCATTAACAGTAAATTACTAACACCACAAAAAGATATCTCATACTTGATTTAGAGTGACCTCTTCTCTCCAGGTCATTAAGGACTCTCTCTTCAGTCCTGGGCTTTTGTGTAATAGCCTAAAGCATTCTGGATGTAGTAGTCTTGTTTTTGAACTAATTTGACTCCCACAACTGAAAGCAATAATTTCTAGGGGAAAAGTCCAGGACTGGAGTCAATGTTCATAATGCCCTGAAGTGATGTGGTCACTCTAGCTTGATTTTCAAAGATCGTCAGTTGGATTAAATACACCACAGGGGTTGTAAAGCACATATTTGGGGTTGCAGGTACCAACATCGAGACTGCTGCTGAGCAGGACCCACAGATGGTTTATCAGAATAGAGGAGAACAGCAGGTCTCGTGTGGGAGTTGAGCAGCTACACTTATACTAGCCCAAACCACCACCTAAAGTTTTGGTCTGCATACAAGATAATTGTGTTTCATTTGTTGCTACACATTTGGAGAGGCAATGAACACCACATTTTTAAAAATGTTTTTGCAACATTAATTTCTCTACTTTTTAAAAAACGTTGAGAATAAGAAACATGAAAAACTCTCTGTCCTGTGGAATGTATTTGCATTATTCACCTGACTGTTTGAAAGAAAGAGATAGAATGGGTTTTGCACAAGTGCACGCTCAATGATCTAGTGTTTGGATCCTCACACAAATGTAATCATCAGCACTTGTCTCATATATTTTTGTTTGTAGTGAAATCGGTGCTTTGCTCACTGTCACGCACACAGTAAGCACAGGTATAAATTTTACCTGACCATTTCTGATGTTTGCTTTCTCACCTGCCTGATCAGTGCAAGACCTACTTTTTTTTCTTGCTTTTTTTCAGATGTCTTCTGTGAACTAAAGCAAAGGCATGGGCGAACTTTTAATTATGTTAGTGAATTTCACAAAATTCTGTAAAGTTAACCAAATTTCACATTGTTTTGCATCATTTTTTAACCAGAGCGTGAACGGCGGCAGGAGACTGATTCCCACAGGAAATACGATGCAGAGAGACATTTTCTGCTTGAAACTGTCTACTACTGGAATCTTGAGACTTAAAAAAAAATGAAAACGTTGCGATGTACCGGCATAACACATTCCACTGCAAAAGTATAATTTTGTGAAATTCTCATGGAATTTCATAAGATTTTGTGAGAAAAAGTTGCACATCCTTGATCAACAGGTGTTGCACACAATTTAATAGTTCCCAGTCTCCATCATGAATAATCACATGTTTGATGTTGTGACCTCTGCCCATTTTGTGACATAACATTCACCACTTCGCATCTCTTTATTGTGGTCATACAGGTGCACAAATTCTATGCATCAAATGAGATGATATGGAGGGTAGGCATCAACAAACAGAAGTGCATCTTTCATCATTACTGAAAAAGGAGCAGTAAAATGACTGGCATACTCACTCACTTGCACTGTTTTGCTGTGTGTTTCTCCCACGCCTTCTAGTTGTGGTGTTTACCATCCATGCTTTTGTTGCACATATACAGAAAGGCTGCCTAGAAGACCACTGATCAGAGGCCTTTTAAGGCATGGGCAAGTTACGCAATTGCCGGGGCCCCACATTCCATGGCCCCCCCATGGAAAGGGAATTTGCTCCTTATTTGACCTCAGGCTACCCTATTTCCATATCTCACACTCCTATCCTTGTTTACCTGGTCCCCTGACTCTGTTCGTATACTCTGTGTTATTATAAGTATTTAAGGATCCCGAACAAGACATATTTCAACATATAACTTAGTATTGTTTCACGCGGCTTGAATTAGCAGGAAATGGCAATACACTTCAATTTTTTTCCGTACAAGTGCCCCCAAATATGTCTCGCCTGGGGTCACCCAAAATATTGTAAATGACACTGCCACAGATTGGGTGGTCAATGCTAAATATGCTGGGCAAACTATCTGAACCTTAAAAAAAAAAAAAAATCCAAAATTTTCTGTACTGCACTAGTGTTTTAATACAGATGTACGCAAACACCATTGGCATATTCTCCACACACATTTGTTTGCCCAAAACAGAAAAACATGATTTTCCCATTATTGGCTGGTTTGTATATTTGAAAGGGAAGTTACACACTTGTGGCGGTTTTGGATGCCTGTGTTTGTACCGAATATGGGGAGCAGCTTCTTCCTTCACTCCATTTGTGCCCTGTACACGATTTTACACAGAGCTTAGTGAAAATTGCAATTGACCACTTATTGGTTACTACTAGATACGGATGGGGCAAATCGACTTAAACACTGGCCTGCATATGTCCAGCGGGAAACAAAACTCAATGAGAAATCTACTGACATACATACACACAGATAACCACTTCCAAAATGCAACTGGAATCAGCTAGAATTCCCAGTTGCTCCTTATTAGATGTCTAAAAACCACATGCAAGCAACTGGATCCAATAAAAGCCATTTGACACTGCTGAACTGGAATGTCCACAATGATATCCCTCTCGATGATGTGGTGGAGTGGAATATCTGTGGGCCTGATTGGTCAGAACTGGTTTTGGGGAGTTCCATATGTCTATTACCGCATAGAAATGCATTGTGTGTACCCATCCAGGAGACTTGGCTAAATCCCCATATCAAATGCATGCAAACACAGTGGCGGCTCCTCCACAATGGCGGAGGAGCGTCCTCCCACTGCCTGGCTCAGAGCCAGCAAATGTAAAATAAAACAATGTTCTTGCATCGTTTTATTTTGCATTTTCCTGGCTCTGAGCCAGCGGTGTTGGGAGGGATGGGGCCTAGGCATGGGACGGGGGAGGAGGAGGGCTACGTGCACTCCACTCCCTAATTGCGCATATGTGTTTTGGCCGGCCGTCTCAGGCCTAAGTGGTTTTCTCCAGCCCAACTGTATTGAGCAGTCGGGCTGGAGAATTCCCACAGACTCCCTCGTCTGAGCAGGGCGTCTTTCCTCCATGCTCAGACAGGGAGTCTGTCCCAAGTGCTGCTGGGACAAGCAGGCAGGAAGAGAAGAGGCGGTGCGAGGAGACGCAACGCTGCAGGCGGCTGGCGACAAAAGGTACGTTTAAAAAAAATAATGTATTCCCCCGCGCGACCCCTCTTGCGTTATCCCACCCTCTGTATATGGCGGCCGCCGCTGTACACACACACACTCACTCATACATACACACACACACTCATACATACACACACATACATACACACACACACACACACACACACACACACACTCACACACACACACGCGCACATGCACACACGTACACAAACACACACACAAACCCACACACCCACAGTGTTCATCTGTGGCTACATGACGTTTGTGTTTTATAGTGTGATCGTTCTGGTCAAAGTTCACATCACATATTCCATGTTGGCATTTCCAGACATTCTTAGCTGTTGCCTGTTATTCCTGGAAAATAAATTTATTTTTGAAATGCATGCAAAACAATGATAGAAATTAGCTTTTGCACAATGCACGAGAATCCAATGTTTAAACCATTTTACATATACATAAACCGAGGTGATGATAGACTATTTTGAATTATTTTGATAACATTTAAAACAGGATGGGCCTGAGCCACAGAAGCATTTATGAGTGCAGGAAGTAGCACTACAGTAGTACTTCTCTATGTTTCAGCAAAGATTTCCCAACAGATCAGACTATAGGTTCTGGTCCATGAACACACAACAGTTCTAACAAGCATTTGCAATGCAATAGGTCTCGCATTTACGAGAGTTTGAGCTATTGGCATTGTAAATGACAATGCCTTTTATTTATGTGTTGGTTTTAAAACAGATAAAGCGTTGTCATTTACAATGCCAATAGCTTGAACTCTCGCAAATGCAAGACCTATTGCATTGAAATGCGTGCTATAAAATAAAAAAAAAAGTGTTGGGAGAGAGCATGTCAAGCAAAGCTATTTGAGAAAATAGTTCTCGGAGGCTGTAATTAAAGCCTACCAAGTGACAATACACGTAACAGGGGGTGTCGCCATGGGAGGTTACAAAATGAGACAAGGCAGTACTAAGGAGGGACTACTAAGCCTTTGTGGGCGGAGTGGGCGGAGCTTCAAGTCCCTACTTCAATACAACATACCTCACAGAGCAGCACATGCGCTGCCCAGACTCAACCTAAAAAGGAAGGGAGAGAGCCTTACTGCCTAGTTCTTGACTGCACCTTTTTGCAGGCACCTCTCGCGGTGATAACCCAGAAAGAACATGCACTCTGTCACTTTATTAAGAAAGATTGAAAACTCAAGTGGATAATATGCTAAATAGAGGACGTGGGCAATGGCAATAAAGGATCTATGCTGAATAGAGGACATGTGTGCAAAGGTATCTAAATCAGAGCAAAGTGCTGTTATGTGATATTCTATTCTGCAGTTTTTGTACAGTGCACGGCTACCCACAGACCTCCCAGTGCTTTCACAGCTACTTTAGAACCGTATGCGTCTACATTCTGCTTGGTTGCCCTTTGTAAGTGTCTGGCTGTAGCTGCATTATTGATGAAACTCCCTGCGACTATGTACTCTGTATGCACTTAGTGTTGGCCTACATTGAGCTGATGTGAGCAGACAGATCCAGGCAGCATCTTTCAGGGTGTCCCACAAAAGCACGTAAAAAGTTCTCTCCGTCTCCATCAATAGTGGAAGAGAATTGCTCAGCTCATTCTCTTCGTTCTTCTAGTCTCTTTTTCCTTTAATGCTTGAGGTTTCTCATCTACTATGAAATTCTGCCATGTGCCTGATTCCTGGCATATGTGTCAGTAATCCTATACAGTAACTCTGGCTTTGAAAGCAGTCTTCCATCTCCCAGTGGTATTCAAGGTTAGATCTAAGATGTTACCTTTAGGTACAAGGTTATGCTTGTAGTTTACTCCCCTCAGTTGCATATGTTGGCTGGAGGAGCCCTAGAAAACTGACTTGTCTGTGAAGATAATCATTCATCATGCAGTTTAGGTTATAGCTTTCTTGAGGTACACTTTACTTTCAAGTTACCTTGCACATATTTATAGTTTGAGGTGCAGTTATAGGTGGCTCCTCCGCTAAGGCGGAGGAGTGTCATCCCCCTGCTCTCAGAGCAACTGAAAAAGGAAAAATAAAATAATAATAATGTCAATGTTTTTACCATTTTATTTTTCGTATAGGCTACAGGGCTAAGTTAGGGCGGGGCTGGGGTCACAGGCAGGAGGAATAGTTTGTGCACTATAAGTGCGCATGACAGTTTGGCCAGCCATCTTGGGCAAGCTGAACAGTCATGTTCACTTAACATTTTTCCACCTGGATGTCATTCAATCCCAAGGCTCCCATGCACTATCTGAGTGACCAAACAGACTGCTCAGACCATTCAAAATAATGCTGTCATGCTGGTAACAGCAGCGTTGTGATTTCCTTAGGGGAGTCAGTGTGCTGCTGGGAGCCAGGAAGAGAAGAAGACATAGGAGAAGCTGCGGCCGTAATCAGGTAAGTGTTTTTTTAAAAACTGTTTTATCCTCCCACCACTCCCCGCCTCACCCCCCGTTCCGTAGCAGCCACCACTGCACGCAGTATGATAAAGTGATTTATACAGAATCACTTAATTTCATGTCTAGGAACTAAAGAAGCCAAGATTAGTAGTAAAGAAGTAAAACCTCTAAGTCCTAATGGCAGGAACTTAGGGCCTGATGAGCAAAGGGTTTTAGCCAATGTGGAAATGCGTTGATGTGTAAGGCCATTAGTCACTAAATTGCATTTCACACCTATCATGTTGCCATCTGAGGGTATTCTACCAAGCGACCATTCAGCATGACTGTAAGGGAACACATCAGAGCATGTAGTAACCTTATTTTTACTCCTTTTTGGAACCACAGGTTATAAATATATCCTGTAAGGATTCTTCTGAGGACATAGTAATTGGAAGGCCACTTTATGTTTAATTTAAAGAACATTTCTGAACATACTTCACTCACTTTGCTTGTGTGGACAGGAGGCCCAGTGGTTCTAAACCTTTTGACTTCTGTGGACCCCCACTTAATCTTTATTGGAGCCCGGGGACCCCCACTGAATCATTATTGGAATCTGAGTACCCCTAATGAATCATTACGGGAAGCTGGTGACCCCGTCTAAGCTTTTTTGATGATTTGAACCACCAAAAAATGCACACAAAATGCAGAAATACGCATTCATCAAACACATACACCCTTTATGAACTACTTCATTTAATTCACAAACAAATATTACACAAAAAGTAATTTTAATGGGAGGGTTGGAGTTTTTGCTAAATTCCATTAAGGCTACTCATCGTCCATGCTATATTCTATTTGATGCACTTACACTGCTCCCATATATCAATCTGAGGATACTAACATCATTTTTATCCCCCAATTTCAAATTCCGTAACAATTACAGATCTTTATAAAGTTTTCAATTTTACATTTTGCTCTTTATTTAAATACACTTTATAAATCTGTTAATATTATTCAATTTTCCAAGCACTTGTGGACCCCCTAAGTAGGCTATGCAGACCACAGGTTAAGAACCACTGCCCTAAATGCATCTGTTTTCTATGGATAGTGACGCGCAGTACTGCTAGTAACAGTACTGCTAGTAACAGGTCATCTGAAATACATATACTAATTCTGTTTGCAATCTCTTTCAGTATCGTTTTGTTTTTCCTTTCATAATAATAATGATAATAATAATACTGAAACTTATAAAGCGCAACAGCTACCTCAATCAGAGGTGTCCCGGCGCTCAAGCAGCAGGCAGTACACACATAGAGGTATACACACTGAAATCCGAGCTTAATCAGACCTAAAGAGCCAAGTCTTCAGCGCCTTTCTGAAGCAGGACTCTGAATCAACCTGGCGGAGATACCCAGGCAGGGCATTCCACATTTTGGCCGTCCTCACTGAGAACGCTCTGCCCGCCAGACGGGCTTTCACAAAGCGGGAGTACAGCTTTCATCCCTGCTTTTACTCCTTTCCTTTGTTTCCTGCACTCACAGGAGTTAGCAGTAATTTGCAGATGTTCTGTGGAACGGCAGTATAAGCAAGGCCGGACTGGCTGTACTGGGTATTGGGCATTTACCTGGGCGGCTGGAAGGTGGGGGCTGGTTTTGTTACTGGGGGCAAGTTTGTTACCCAGGGGGAGGGCAGTTTTTCAGCAGTGCTGTAATGTTGGCCCCCAGTAACAAAATCAGCATGCTAGCATAATCCACTCAGCACTCACTTTCGTTTCCAGCCTCCCTGTGTTTTGAAACATTGTATGGTTTTCAAAGTACCCGCTGCAGAGTTCTTTGTATATTGAGCTTGTTTCAGCGACAAAAAGTGCAAAAATATCTCTGGTAATTTTTCTGCTGGAGTTTGTCTAGTGGCAGTTTTAACTCATCTGAGGTTGCCAGCAGGATATTAAGCCTGCTGCAAATAATGTGTACTATGCAGATCACATAAGTGTATTTTAGTGCATAGCTCTGTGGGTTACTGCTTTTGTCACAAAGATCCTGTTGTTACTGTGGAATTAATAAGTTACAATAGTAATCTAGCACAGTGAGCTATGAACTACCATCGAAGAGCTGCATGCAAAGTGCATGGTACAGGTGATAAAGTTATGTTTTTTCCACTCTTTCATTATCCTAATGTTGCTAAAATGTGTTTGTTTGGGTAGAAATAAATTCTTATTAGTAAATGGAACCCTAACTGTGTTACATTCTGAATCCTGAGTTTGTGCTTCTCCAGCCCTAGCACTCTTAAAAAATACTTACACCTCGCAGTGCCCATTGGTTTATGTAAACTTTTCTATACACTGACATACACACATATTCATTGTCTGTATGTGTGTGTGTGATATAAAGTGCTCTGACACCATAATCTGGTATATGAGACGCTATAAAACAAATGGAACACATGTGAGAGAGGCGCTTGGGAGAGATGAGGGGCACTGTCGGATGGTGATAGTGAGGGAACTATTGAAGGGCCCTAATAAACTTTGTTGTATCCTGGTGAACTGCAAGTCCATCATTTACTATGCTTTAAAAGCGAATTCAATTGAATTTTTAATGAAAAATGTGTTGTAGAATGCACACATTTTTCCTAACTTTTCTTGGGGGGAGAAAATCGGTCCAAAGCCTCTTTGTAGTGGTTGGCTCACTTGATGCACATTGTATGGGGGCTGGTATGACAAAATCTGCCAGGGCTGCTTTGGGTTCCCAGTCTGGCCCTGAGTATAAACGCCTGTATCGCTGCTAACCGGCATTTCCTAAAGTACCGCATTGGTACCTGCCTTCTCCCGACCCAAGGGAGCGCGTCTACTTGGCTCCTACCAGCAGAGACAGCCGAGACATAAAATAGAACATAACGCGTGATTACGAACAACCCTCGCGGGCAGCAGAGCGTGCTATAGATTTTTCAGTGTTGTACTGTCGAAATAAAACGTGGAAGTCAATAGGCACCCAGAGACTCCTCAGAAAGGTTACTTACTGGCAAACCTGAAGATAGTTTCTTGTTTTCTGAGTTAAATAAAATTGGGACACATTGTGCGATGAATTTCCAAGGTAAAGGATGCCCTCAGCTTGGCCAGAAGTTATTTTTTTTTCCCTATTATTTGGATAGAAAGCTCTCTTGTGAGTCTGCGATATTGGTTCTTTCCCATGGTGTCATCTGCAGAGTCCTGACTTGCGATTTATTTTTCAAATAAAACTGTAAAGAAGTTTCACACAAACTCGCCGTTCTAAAATGGACACCTCGTTTTAACACTTCTTTTCGAGGCAGTGGAAGATTTCTCCCCACGCAATTAAAACCTATGACTCTGTGTGCAAATGTGTGAACTGAAAGAGCTTTTTTTGGAAGTTGAAAACCGCATGCGTTGGTAACAGTACAAAGACGCTTGTCACAGGAACGCAAATAAATGAACTCTGCAGGGCGAGACAGGCCTTTTATTCCACCGGGCATTTCCCCGGTTGGGTGGAGCCCTTGGGCTACTCCTGGTGCCTCTGTCATTTTCCCCATCTGTCCCTTACCCCAGCTCCCAAAGGTTAATTGCAGCAGGCACAGGGAGGCTTCAAGAGAGAGAAGGAAGGTGGGGGAATGTAGAGACAAACCGATCAGAGAGGGAGAACAGAGAGAAGGAGAGAGTATAGACGGATGGAAAGAGAGAGGTTGCTCAAGGAATTGAAGGGCGCAGCGATGGTTCGTGCATTTTTCCCTAGGCTGCTTTTCATTCCGCATTCCAGCCCTGGAAGTAGGTGAACTCTTTAAGCCCGACCAGAGCCCCGAGGTGATCTTAAAGTGCACATTAGTTGTGAACATTTGATACAATCTATTCCTCTCTGGCAGAGCACTACATGCTCAATATGTTTACTGGTTCAAATCCCATTGGGTTCACTCAGCCTTTCCTTCTTCCAAGGTTGTTAAATGAGTACACTTCAGTTGGGTAATAAGAAACGTCTGATAATCAACACCAAAATGCCCCTCGAGGTGAATGTGACTTTTACAAACACACATGTTGTGTTATTTTAAGCTTAAATAACAATGTTATATAACTGGTTAGTGCTCCTGCCCAAACCAGCCTTCGTAATATGATGACTGGTATTTCCCATATTC
The DNA here is from genome assembly GCF_964204655.1 of Triturus cristatus. Lineage (NCBI taxonomy): Eukaryota > Metazoa > Chordata > Amphibia > Caudata > Salamandridae > Triturus > Triturus cristatus. The sequence continues at coordinate 1,620,104,061 of NC_140589.1, read as the reverse complement.
AGTAAGAAATGGGCTCCATGTTGTGTTTTAGCAGTCACTGCCCTTATTCAACTACTCAGGGGCTTCATTATGCGTTTCTATGTCACTACATATATCCCAAATATCCATGGCCTGCTGTATGTGTCTGAGATGTCACTTGCCATACTCAAATACCGATGGCCTCAATTATACCATTTGTATGTCTCTGCCCACATTCAAATACCCATGGGCTCCATTATGTGTTTTAGATGTCACAACCCATATTTAAGTATTGATGGCCTCTATTATGCATTTTAGAAATCAGTGCCCGTATTCAGGTTCCTATGAGCTTCATTATGTGTCCTTGATGTCAATGCCAGTGCTCAATACTTGTAGCCTCCAATATGTATTTGACCTAGTACTGGGGTCACTCAAATTATGATAAACTTTCATACATGTTTCAGTAGGTGTGGTCCATGCAGTTGTATCTCCGGATATCAACAACAAAAATATTTTAATTGAAAAATATCACAGTAAAAATATTGTATGCCAAAATATCAACTTTTAATGCTTGAAATGGTATACAAAAATATTGACAACAAAAATATTGCAATTAACAATATAGTAAATACGAAAATATCAAACACCAAAATATAGACAACAAAAATAGAGTAATTTTAAAGTTAAATTAGACTTAACTAAAATACATGTTTCAGTAATATAGTATATACAGATATATCATATATATTTATAAAAAATGTAATATTTTCATTAAATATTTCGTTTTTCCAAGCAATAAAAAATATAAAATTCCTAAACATACAAACAAATAATATTAAAAAACCTAAATATGTAAAACTCTAAAATATAGAAGTAAAAATGGCACATATATTTATAATAATTAACTACATACAAGTAAAATATATCAAACTATCTTTAAAACTGTATTTAAAATTTTTAATTATATATTAAACTCATTTATACTACGTATAAATTGTATGTAATAGTTAAAATATGTAAAATTTCATTTTTCTTAAAAAGTGTTGAAATGTCTTTTTACTCTATTTTCAAAAAATTGGGGACAGTGCATACATTAATCGGGGCTACATTAACTATTCTAACTCCAATTTTACAAACGCTGGGGAAAGTGTATATCTATTGAATGGGGTGATGGGATGGTGAGGGTATCTACTTTTTGTACTAAACCCCCCCTAACCTTGGGGAAGGAGTAAATATTTGGGATTTGGGGTGTCAGAATTTTCTGTTTTAACCTTAGTTCCACAAACACTGTGGAAAGTGCATGTATTTGGAGGTATTGAATTAAATGGGGAAATTACGCATGTATATAGAAGAGTGGTTCCAACTCAAAATATTAAATAGATATAACTAATTATACTGCCACTAAATACACATTAGTGTTATTAATTATAACTTCAATGTATTCAAAGTTGCATTATAAAACGTTTACAAAATAAAACTGTCAAACAAGTAAAAACTAAAATGTTAACCCATTTTTATACTGTAACGTGATTTATAAAAACATATTAACTTGAACATCAAACCCCAAAATATTTTCTTTAAATAACAACTGTTATTAAAATACTCATATTAAATCAGATTATCAATGAAATAATCCATTAAATACTGCAAGAGATATGTCAATTAATCTTGCTGATAATTGTAAACTACCCATTAAACACCCCCAAATTTTTTTTGTAATTTTTAAGGATTTATAAAATATCAATAAATAAACCCCCTGTATATATTTAAATATTTTTATAATCTATTGTAAATTACTAAATAGGAAATAAACATTTTAAAAAGTATATGTAATTCATAATTTCATAATCATCAGTAATTCATTAGATACAAACAATACCTGCCCAACCCCACAATAAATGCCACAACCACAAAAATAGAAAAAATAATATATTATCAATTAATATTTTAAAATATAAAAACATTTTAAATGTAATTATATACTTAATCACAAATTGCATATAAAAGTGTTTTCTAAAACATTACCCACCCAATTCTTATAACCAATAACCCCCAAAACATGTTAAATAGATAAAAAACGAAATAACAATAATGTAATATATATTTATATTTAATGCAAATATGTAATGTAAATGTAAATACATTAAAAACTAACCAAATTACACAATACACATAAATGAGTTCATATACAATTGTTATAGTGTATTATAATTTAAACATCAATATAATGTACTTTTGATAATAAAATATAAATACATCCTCTTATTAGTCTGAACCATGATATTTTATCAGTGGCAATATTCTGACCACAATTTTAGGTGCAAAAAATATTTTGACGTTGCTATTTGGTTCCACAGTGTCCATGCTCAAATCTTACAGGGCTTCCGTGTAAATTTGAGTAAGCATTTACCCTTCTCAACACAAGGCGGGCTTCATTATGCGTTTGCTTTGTATGGCCTTCATTATGGATTTGCATTCCTGTTTACTGTCACAATCATGATGCACTTTATTATGGATCTGATGAGTTTCATTATGAGTTTGAGTGATCGTTTTCCTGTACTCAAATCATGATTGACACCATCATGATGCTGAATAGTTATTGCCTACACTCAAATAAGGATTGTTTTTATTTTAGAATCGAGCGGCTATCGCGGTGTCTCAAATCATAATAATGAGTTTCTTGGGATTTGTAATGAAGTTAAAAATAAAAATTTGAAAGGTTTGTTTAAAAACTCAAAAGTTTGAAAAATCATTCAGTTTCAAAATATTGATAGGTGAGTGTTTAAGGTAAGGTGTGAGTAACTATTGTTTGGGTCAGAGGCAGAATTGGGTCGGTGTTAAATGATCTGAGATCCAGTGTATTCGGCAGAAGCTGCAGTAAGATAACCGAACAGTTTATGTATATCGGGACACTCACTTGCAAAAAAAAGATATTTCCAACTTTTAATTGTCCAGTTGCTAACAAAAACAGTGATGGCACTTCTGTCATACCGAATTGGATGGGAACAAAAAAGATAATCGCAAATTTCAATTGCACTTTCAGGGTAAATTTATATAATATGGCCACAGATAGTTTCTTAGGCTTGAGACAACAAGAAATAACTCGGGGTCTTTGCCGCCTTTCAAAATAAGGCCTTCATCTGGATCCAAAGGCATCTACTGGTTAGTGCTAAGCATCGCAATATGATACTCTATTCAGATGGCATCACTTTTTAGACTGAAGCCTACCAACCAGACTGCAGAGCTGTTTGGTTTGCTGAAGACTTCTTGGGGACATTTGGAAAACTTCCCTGGGAATGCACTCCGCTCATTGCTTACCATTGGCTTTGTGGTTTGTAACTCACATCTGCTTGCTTTCTATTTGCTGATTTAATTTGTTTTAGACTGTCCAGCTTGAGTGTGTCCCTTCCCTTGCCCAAACCTTATTTTCTGTGTCCTTACATCAGTACTGACATTCTGTAAACAAGCCTTTAAACCTTTTTGTTTAAATCTGTTTTTATTTTTCATTAACAGAGTAGACAATCACATTTCCATTTACACACTTCTTGGGACTTCCGACTTATATGTACAATACACAATTGCAACTTCGCATATTTGGTCTAAACACATTTGCATCAGTATACATATTAGTTACGCTGTGAATATTAGGTGCTTTACTTGCTTCCTGACCTGTTATATGCCACAGGCAGCAGCGGCTGTGACCTCTAGGAACATCCCTGTATGATATCTGTAAACAGGCCTTTAAATCTTGTTCTTATCTTGCCACATTTGCTGTGCATTCAAAGACAGAGGTCAGATCTACTGCTCTGTCTTCCAGGCAGTTTGGTGTTTACTTTTCATTCTCTGACTTCAAAGTGAGAGGATTTATGTGATAATCATGGAGAATACTCAGGGTGGGCTGTACGATGTTATTTATTTTCTAGCTCAAAATAAAATTTTAATGTCTGTAGATGAACTGTGCAGATATTTCAAATTACGGAAAGCACAAGTTAAGCACATTTTAAAAATAATTCTGTAGTGTGGTGGAAACAAATATTTTAATATGATCAAAACATATCAATACACTAGGTGAGGACATTTCCACAGTTTGCGCACTGTATACTTCTATCAGTAAAACTGTATGTCTGTAAAAATGGGAGGTCATTTCAATTGAAGATGGGTTGTCTGTAATAGCAGTGCGCTACCACACCATGCATACTACACTTTGCCCCACTCTACGCCACTGCACTCTACTCTGTGTCACTGCACTCTTCTCTGCACCACTGCACTTTACACCACGTCACTTAACGTCTCTTTACTCTATGCCATTGCACTCTACCCCACACTACTCTACTATGCACCAGTGTACACTACACCAATCCACTCATGGTCATTCTCTACAACAATCTACTGCACTCTGAGACTCAACTCTACTCCACTCTATGCGCTTCCACTCTACAACACTCTACTTCCTCTACAACAATCTATGACACACTATGACCCTCCACTTCACTCCACTCCATCCCACTCAACTCTACAATAGTCTATGCCACAAATGCCACTCTACCCCACTCCTCTCTACCCACTACATAACACTCCACTTTGTTACTCCACTCCATTCTCCTTTACCCCACTAACTTTTACCATGCTGAACAGCAGCCAGACTGGTGTAAAACATGGCTAAAACATATTGGCAAAGCCAATAGCTCTTGCCTAGGCTGGACCTATTGGCTTTCCCAATGCTTGTTGCTTCGGTTGCCAACCTGAAGTATGCACTCTGATAGAAAGTATGCCACACAGTTACTGTGGGCACTACTCCTTTGCTGACAATTGGTCGCTGACACAGTTCGAATGGTCAATGCTGTTGCGGCCAGCTTCCCAAATGTCTTCTTTCTTTGTAACCTTCCCACATTCAGGGCCAGACTGGCCCTAGCAGGCACCGGGCGTTTCCCCGGTGGGCCGCCAGGGTGGGGGGCCGGTATTAGGCCCCTGGGGGGCCTTTTTTGTTATCGGGGGTCGGCAATATCGGCCCCCTGTAACGAAATTGTCAGAAACCGGCCCTAACAAACAGCTCTGCCGCAGCCCCCCTTCCCTCCCAGGGGGGCCAGCCGAGCAGTTTGCTAGGGCCGGTTTCTGTTACCTGTCCGGCCCTGCCCACATTCTGAGAATGCAGTGATACTCATGGGTTTAACTGATTCATTGATTTTGCCTACAGTCCTGCCAAGGTCCCCTGTTATCACTTGCCCACTTTAAGCAGCTGTGTGGGTTGTGCATGGGAACGCATGGAATGCGTTGATGGCAGTGCTTAATTTGTAAACAACATAAATGCCAAGGCTCTCGTCAAGAGGCCGCTGCAGCTTGCACCACACATTGCCAATGATAGTACCCACACAATTAATAATCATCACACTCCTACAAGTGTGATCATTCAGCCTATTCCAGGTCCGCAGAGTAAGAATGGTTTGAGCAGCAGTCATTAGTCATTTTTAAAGTATATTGAATGAATCAATAACTGTTGTACTCATCTTTGATTTGGGGAGACAGCGCCACCGTGTGGCTGACTGTTAGAAGCTCCTGTGTTGACAATGAAGTGTCGGTGCAGACGACTGGAAACCCCGAGTCATATTAAGCACTGGTTGATGGGTGGTCCATGCACGTGTCTTTAGTCTCACTGTTGTGTAGGACAGTATCCCAGTAACATCGACACACGTTTGGGGTGTCACCATAAAGTGTGAATGAAGGCAATGAATAGACTAAAATACTCAAGAGACTAGGTGAATATGGAATGGTTTATTCATTTTTGATTTGTATAGTTATCCCCTTTGCTAAAATTACAATGCACTTTTTATCAGCTGAAGTGGTTATCCCTAATGATGAAGTCATTACGGGCTTCCTTTGGTGGTTGAGCGTGTACCGGAATGGGTGTACATGGCGCAATTGCCACATACTTTTTCAACTGTATTGGCCAATTGCGTTTAGCCCTGAAAGCACCCCCAAGCTTGCCCCCTACTGAAAAAACATGTCAGCAAGCGCAACTGGTCAGTCCAGCCCTAGCCTTAGACCTGGCTAACTTGTGAAGTTAATACATGTCCTTCATTCGGCAGACAGGGGCACCTTCATGTTTTAGCAATGAAGACGATAGATTCAAAATACTCCAAGATTCTACTCTCTGCTATCAAGTTTGTGGTATGTGACATGTTGACAACCCGTAGCAAGGTGATTCAAAATGACTGAACTTATCTGGCCTGCTCATGCAACTAAAAAGCAGTACAGTCAAAACATAGAACCAAAAACCAGCCCTAAATATTATTTTCCCCAATTTAAAAAAAATATTTAACAAGTTTTAATGGTTAATTTTGTATGTGTTCTGATTGGATTCGTAGTGATATGTTGTCCCGGTTGTATTGTAGTCAATTTTGTAGAATAAAGTAAAGTCAGTAGTTGTATGTGTAGTCTCTGCATTATTTGCTTTACATGTTTGCCCCTGAATACCCTCACAGGTGACAAGCTGCACTCCACAAATCCACCTTACATTACATTCATATTAAATATTTCAGTTGATATTATCATAGAAAATCCTTTTGAATTATGTATTCCTCTTACATGGCCATCTTTTTTCCATCTGTGGCCTGTTTGCTTTGTGTGATGGTTTGGCTTGTGTATTACTGTGTTCCTTTGCCAGCAGCAAGCTCTTGGAACAATCATCAGAGGACAGGAAATGGTAGGGGCTGGACAGAGCTAACAGTAGACCAGGAAGTGAGGGAGCAGGGTAATAAAACACCATTGGTCTAGAACAGAAGAAATTAAACTTGTCTGCCAGAGGATTAGCAGTGCTGGGGCAGGTGGGACTGCCTGTGGGGAGGCGTGGCAGTCTCCGTTGACATTAACTGGGAGGGGAGCATAAGATTGGAGTACCAGGAGACCAGATTGGTGGAAACGGGCAATACTGTCCTCAGGCATTTTGGAGGGTCTTCGACAGTGGAATAGGAACTAAGAAGTGGGCCTGAACTGTGATTGCACGTGAAAGAAAATGTTAGATCATGAATTCCAATGGATTGGAAGGTGGGCTTTAGTGGAAGGGGGGAGAATAGCTAAGGAGCTGGGAATGTGGGAGAAACTGAAGGGAGTCACAGAAGTTGCAGTAAAGACGTTGTTTTGTCTGCAAAAAGCAAACAATGTCTCTCATTTGCTAGCACATTGTAGGTTGAGATGCAGAGTGAAAGTCATATCTTTTTTAGCCCTTGATTTTAGTTTATTCTTAATTTATTGCTTAAATAAAATTGAAAAAAGTGCTGAAACACAGTCAAGTGGCCTTGAGATTGCTATTAGAGGTGAGACTAAACGAAAGCTGCTGAAAGGTGGGCATGCAGCTGCCCAGATGACCCGCGTTGCAGCTACTCCGTACTGTTGAATAGTCTGCCCTTCTTCAGGCTCATTGGAGTGCAGATCAGATACAAATTTATTTGGCGATGAGATGCAAGTTCAGGCCTTAGTTAATCTTCTTTCTCTAGCATCTTTAGGCTCAATATTGACATACTGTTTCAAAAAAAGAATCAGGATAAATTACTTATTAGGTCTGCCACTAGCCAAGATATTTTGATTTTAGCAAAATTATATATATCTAATGTACATACTTAAAGGGCTTTCAGCCAGTCCTCTTTATTCAATGGTCAGTTGTGTCAGTGGCACTTTTATTTTATCCCCTACAACATACAATATTGGGCAATGTACTTTCCTGCTTCAGCCATTGGCTTTGCTGTGAGAAATGGCATTCTGCCTTTTCACCAAGAGCACATTCACACACAAAAAAGTTCCCATCAGTGTCAAGGGGAAGTTTAGAAACCAAAAGAAATATGGTTATTTTTAAACAATGGTACATTTTGTATTGGCCCCGACAGTGTCCTCAACAATAGTGTTTTGCAAAAAAAAAAGCAAAGCCAAAAGGGTGGAAGCCATGGCCAGAGCGAGAGGTGTAGCGCAGCGGCCAGGGCGGCTGACTCCGGAGCCTGGTGCTCACAGTTTGATCCCCAGCGCCGGCGGCAGCTCAGCTCAGCCCAGCACCATGTGACTCTGGGCCATAGCTCGCTTAATCTTCCCGACGGCCCCCAGCACCTTGAGACCCTAATGGGTGATTAGTTTGCGCTTTACAAATATCGGGTTTTTTAGAGCTGTTGGATTTACCAATGTTTGTGTTTTGTTAGTAGTCTGCACAGCACAGTGGTCCTTCATCTCTCTGTCACTCCAACTGTGTGAAAAGGAGGGCACACTGACTCAGGCTAGTTGCGAGCACCTTTTTGAGCATCCTTCACAAATGCTCATGATACTGGTCTAATTTTCCAAACTAGATTCTTAAACTCAAAATTCCACGTCACCTCAAGAATCCTTTTATGCATCTTATGTAAACATGTTGGATGCAGGCAAAGAGGAATAACCATATACAGAGAACCCTCAAAATATTTGTCACTGTAGGTCCTTGAAGACGCCCTGTGATTGTGGTCTGTGACCCCACTGTCAACATGACCCAGGCGGTAAGAAACCCTCATGTAGGTTGATAACAAAATTCTCTAACCCAGGGTTCCCAGACATTTGAGAAGTACATTATGTTTGAAAACGGAGAGTCGTTTCTCTCACACATGAATATATGCCTTTATCATTCACTAGTCTGTACACTGCAGATACAATGTCGGTTTCTCACAGCCTTCATTCTGTACCGTGTTAAGAAATGCCTGGCTACTGCCCTGGAGTTTCTCTAGCTTGGAAGACCCGAAGACAGGGAAAGACTTTCAGTTTTGTTTTGCATTTCAGTTTGACTGATTCTTTGTTGGGATTCGTCGCCCTCTAGTGTTGCCTAGGAATAATGCTTCTGTTCTGGAAAACCAAATATGTAACACAATGAATGAATGAGTCACAGATCAACCCTGGCTGGACCGAACACACGAGTAAAAACAAGCACTGGCAAAGCCAATAGGTCTTGACAATCCGAGATCTATTGGCGTTGTCCATGTATTTTGGCCATGCTGAATAACAGAATGGCTGCTGTTCACCATGGTTGAAAGTCTTGTAGATCTGTAGTCAGATATGAGATCTATGGACTACAAGTCCCAGAATGCAGTGTAAAATATGGGCTGGCTGAGCTCTTCACACGTGAACTCAGAAAAAACAAGAAGCAAAAAAAATGAATTCAGAGTACGGGATAAGCATGCAAATTACTAACTATATGGATAGCAATTTTCCCTATCAGCAAAAGAACCCCAAAAGGCCAGGATACAAGTAAAGAGTGCTGGGGTTCAAAGCATGAGCAATTCATAATACAACTGCACAGAGTAGCATCACATGAAGTAATTTCGCAGCCCCCTTCTTCACTCACTAAAAGGAATAGTAATTTCATGGTCTGAGCAGAGATACAATAGGTGCTATATTGATGTATTAATTTAAGCGTATGTATACAATGCATGTATACAATGAATTCACACTTATGTAGATTACTTATGCGATGTCTTAATTTCAAGGAGCGGATGTTTTGGAAACAAAACCCACATTTAAATAATTTATGCAAATAGTAATTTGCACGTTACCAAACAGTGACGAATCGTACATACCTACCAGTGAATTAAAAAGTACATTAGTCAGGAAATGTACAGGTTGCTTACAGAGCTCCGCATTCATTATTATAACGTACATGTTTAACTCAAGCTGATGATATGTGACATCAAGGGCAATTCTTTGTGATACATAAAAAAGACTTGTTATCTGGGTCTAGGCTTTAAAAATGGCCTCTTTACTGCAGAATAACTTTACAAAAACAAATATACTCATATCCAAACACGTGAAATGAACATTTTGCATTTCAGTTCAACTTTGTAAATTGCTTGTACATTTTCCACCTGTAGGGAGTGCCCATAAGGTGTGTCAGTGTGGAGTTTGGGAGGCCATGGAGCAGGCACTAACTCCATCCAGATGGAAAAGTACGAGGGCTTGAACAACCGTTCTTAAATTGCTTTCTGGCAGAAATAGTTTCACTTCTTTAGCAAAGAGAGCTGGTACCAGGCTGTCTGTTTTTTTGACAATATTTTCCTTTAGGGTGAGGCTGGTGTCAGGGTAAATACAAGTGAACTGGCATTCAGTGAAAGTTGGCGCTCAGTCGTTGGGGTTCAAAACAGTCAACGTTCATACCAGGGTCTCATCAGACAGAGAGCTGCCGCTTCACCCAGACAGTGAAGTGGGGTATTTGTGACCAAAAATGCCAGGCACCCTTGTACCAATCCCCAACATCATAGCCACAACTCGACCCTACTACAGGGAAGGCACCCAGACCACTATGCCCCACTGCAGGGAAGGCAAGCCAGACACAGGCAGGCAAACTGTTCCTGTCAAAAAAGAAACCAAGCATTGCTACCCCTAGCCTTTGGAGGACTCGTCGCCAGAGTAACATTTAAAAGATGTAAACGGACTCTTTAGTCAATCAATCAATCAACAAAGCTTTATTTCGACACGTAATGTCATAAAAGCACAAAGCACATAAAAACAATTACAAATTCATTATTTTTAAAACATGTCGTAAAAAAAAAAAAACAATTTGAAATATACAGTAAATATCTAAAAATGTATTAAATTTTGCAGCTTTGAGAATTAAAAAGCAATATTGTAAAAACTTTTAATTAGAACTGCTGGATTTTTGCCTGATTAGCCATGCCCATCCTAGGAATTTGGCCACTCCACACACTAAGGTGGTATTGGTGGTGGTTTTAAGGATTCGCATAGCAACAATGTGATCCCTTGTTCCTAATAGTAAACAGGCAGGTTTAAGCCATTTCGTCCTAGGTAATAGATAGGCTGGGCATGCAAAGAAAAAATGGGAGACGCTTTCGGTAACTCCAGGACAGAATGGGCAGTCAGGGAGGGTCTTGTGGGGGGGTTTCCACTTACTAGTATAGTTGCGAACTGGGAGCGTCCCGAACCTGAACTGGATAAAAAGTGACCTGTCCCTGGGCTTGGTAATGAAGTCAAGGTATGGTTCTAGAAGAATAGTTGACTTATGTTGATAAAAAGCCTCTGTCAGCCTTCCAATGTTGGGGTCTCTTTGTTCCGAGGCATCCACCCAAGCCCAATAGGCTCGCTTAACTTCAATCTTTGATAAAGGTTCCCCCGCTGGCCAGTCAGTTATAAGGCCAGTTGCAATCAGGAGTTTTTTTGTGTTTGCAAGCCACTCAATTTTATGGGCACCTTGTAGGTTCATAACCTCCCTGAGCCCTTCAGCATAATTAGAGAGCTCAGGGGTTCGCCACAGCCGCGCCCAATATAACAGAGGGCGGAGGGTGGCTAAATCCCTAATTGAACGCCTGCCAAAATCACTAAAGAGTGGTTTAGTCGGGGTGCCCCTGGGAAGTGATACGAGTTCCCTAAAGAACTTGTTTTCATTGGTCGTCAGTGAGTCAACACAACTGTAGCCCCATAATTCGGCGCCATAGAGTGCACTACCCACAGCCTTTGCAGCATAGATGTTTAGTACTGGGGTAATAGGTTTAGAAGTGGAGGCCCGAAATTCCTTACCCAAAGCACCAGTTACTCTTTTCAGATTAAGTGCCATTTTGTCTATATGAGGCTGCCATCTGAGCCTGTCAGAGATTCTGATTCCCAGATAGTCAAACTCTCTGACACGCTCCAATGGTTTCCCTTCTAGGGTCAGAGTGGAACCAGAGTATTTTGAGGGGTTAAAATAAAGGAGTTTAGTCTTAGTGGTGTTGATGACGAGGCCTCTGCGCTCACAGAACAAAGAGAAGCGCTGTAACAACTTCTGTAAGCCAGACGGAGTTTTTGATATTAGCAAAGTGTCGTCTGCGAAAAGAAGTGCTGGGACTTTATCGCCCGCCAAAGCGGGAACATCCGCTTCAACTTCAAGCAGAAATGAGACCACGCCATTGACAAATAGCGTAAAAAGCGTTGGCGCCATGACACACCCTTGCCGAACCCCTCTGTTCACTGGGATTTTATTTGTTTTCTGGCCCTGTGATCCCCATTTGATGCAAGCATAGTTCTCTTCGTGCATTCGGATGAGGAGTTTCAGAATGTAGGGAGGGATGCCCAGCTCCTCCAGGATTGACCACAAACGGTCGCGGGGGACCAGGTCAAAGGCGGTTTTAAGGTCAATGAACGCAAGGTATAAAGCACCCTTGCCGATGGAAACCGTCTTCCAGTGAAGAAGCATTAACCTAAAAGCTTGGTCAATGGTGCTGGTGCATGCCCTGAAACCCGCCTGGAACTTGGTTAAAATCCCTTCCTCGTCCACCCAGGAATGTATCCTCTCCAAAAGAACCCTGCCGACCAGCTTCTGTCCTGAATCGATTAAGCTGATAGGGCGATAATTCGCCGGGTCTCCCCTTAGGCCCTTCTTGAAAATGGGGATTACTTCTGCACCCTTCCATGACTCCGGCACCGGGGATCCACTCAATAGGCTGTTAATATAAATGGTGAAGAACGCAGCCCAGCCTGTTGGATTTGCTTTAAAAAGGTCTCCCGGGATGCCATCAGGACCTGGTGCCTTGGCAGATACAATCTTGTCTATAGCGGTTTGGACCTCTTTCTCCTTAATGCTGGGGAACAGGACATGGTCATGCGATCTTTCTGAAGTCCCAGGGCTGGAGAGCTGGTCTACCACAACCTCAGGATCTGCGTACAAGTTCCTGAAGTGGTTAAACCATTCCCCATCCGTGATGTGATTAGGGATTTGCGCCTGGGCACTCTTTAGTTGCTGTGTCCAACGGGTAGATTTATTGATTAAACGAAATTACAAGGTGGACAGGTACAGCATGTAATATAGATGGTAAGTTCCAGCAAAGGCCCCACCGGGAGCAGCCACTCTGCTGCTCAGCCTCAGGAATAACTGACAGTACACTTAAACATACACAACTAGAACAGTGGAGGACCTCACAGAGACTGGGTGAGCAGCAGAGTACAAGACACTAAGAAAGGACAAGGAAGGAGGAAGAGCAGGATGCAACACAAGATAAAACAAGCTCATACACTATGCTTGCTACATAATATGATGAGCACTAACAACTCTATTGTGGGTTACATTTTGTAGCAAGTTTAGCGAGTACACAGATTTGGTTAGGTCATGCCGTCCACCAAATGAGGCCTGGCCCAAGAAGGATGGAGGGTTTCTTTCACACTGCAGGGCAGAATGCACAGAAGGTTCTCTAGTTACAGCAGGGCACAGAACAGCAGAAGTCCCCTTTCCCCACACTACGGTAGACCAAGCATGAGGGTCTCTTCCCTACAGCAGGGCAGAGAACATTGCAGGTCCCCTCTCCCCACAGAAGGGTTCAGGCAGCACTGGAGGTTGGGCAGAGGCTGACAAAGATCCCTTGCCTCAGAGCAGGGTGCCCTGCACACTGAGGTCAGGGATCACTCCCTCGCCAATGCAGGGCTGAGAGTGCTGTGCATTGTCGGTTCTCAGGCTGGGGTCAGGTGACTTGCACCGGTATTTGCACGAGCCCAGACTTTCCTCAGGAGGGCTGGCTCTTCAGTGCTCCTGCTGGGGAGCGTTTCTCCCGAGGGAAAGCACAGTCCCTTCTCCCCAGGATACACCAAGAGCAGAAGGGGCAGCAGCGACCTGTGCGTTCATTCAACCCATGGACTTTAAACACAGTCGTAAAGCCACCGGAGTGGAACAGAGGGATCCATCTGACTGGTCCCTCAACACTGAAAGAGTGCGCTGTATGCACGCGCGCACACACACACACCATACCACACCACACACCCCGTACAAACATACAGCAGACTGACAAACACAGCAGACACCCTCCACCTGACAGGATTCCACATATCCCAGCCAACCTGTTTTGTGGCCTGGAGGGGCCGTCCTCCCTGCTGCTGGAGCTGTGAGTTCCCTGGAAGAACCCGGTGCCAAGGCAGGGCCTGAGGCTACCGCCCAGCTGGGCACCTTCGCATGCATAGCTAATGGCTGTAAAACATGCAGATGGCTGCCGTTGGAGTGACAAATAGCACAGGACCAGCCCTGTAGCGTAAACACCCAAGTACAGCACTTTACATAAACAGGCAATGTTATTGCGGCACTGACCGCTCGGAGCAAATGTAAACAATATTGCTAGTGAAAAGCATGTTAACCAATTAAAGAAGTAGTCCCAAAATCCTTACCTAAAATGCCTACTGTGTATGCAGATTAGAAATGGCCGGTGCTCTTGGGGAGGGCTCAACACAGGTAGAGGCATGACGTATGCATGCCATGGACAAATGGGGATAACGAATTAAAGAGTGATGATGGTGCCAGCAAATGAGAAGACTATGGGCAGGCTGAAGCCCCCAAAGTACATACAACAGATCTCGTGCTGAGACCTAAAAACATGGAGGCTGGACTGCAGTGAGCTGTTGGGTGAGCCCAGGGATTCTCTGCTCACCCGCTCAGAAAGCAGACCCGAGAAGCTTCTGTGGAGAGATAATGTTACTTGGTTGGACTTGAGGTCCTGGAATATTGTATCAATGTTTCTTCAAAATTGTCTGCAAAACCAATGGCTTTAAGCTAATGCATTTGGAAAATTGTCATGAGGAATACATTTTTTTGCCTATTTATAAATTAAAATTCTGGAGGGGAGAATCCTACAAAACCAGCTGGAGAAAACGAACTTATTTGAATATTGAATTCAAACCCTTTTGCAAAATGGCTGCCAGAGGCACATCAACATAAGCTCTAGAACCGGAGTGCAAACTTACATCAAAAGCATGACTTAAACATATTTAAGCCATAAGTAACCAAGTACACTTACAAAAGGACACCACACCCGAGACCATTAATCGTCCAAGGGAGGATTTGACTTGCAAACAGATCCAGGATTTAATAGTTGTCTTGAAAACCTTTTAGCCAATGAATCGTTTAAGGCCTACTTGGAATGATGGCTTCTAACAATACTATAGCTTTATTATCACAAGCGTGCACATTAACTCATCATTTTGAACCATTGGCTTCAATTGTGTCTCATCTAGGAAAAGAAAGAACCAAAGGTGGCCCATGATCAGCTGGGCCAAAATATCTGACAGGCATTGAAGCCAGCATCATTCTAGAGGCCTGCAGGAATTGCTAGCTGGAAGAACACATCGTCATATCCTTTTAAAGGGACTTTCAGACAAGCATTTTGTAGCACATTTGGAATTATTATGGCAAACCTCTAGTTTAACTTTTCATTCCACTGCATCCTTAGTTTAAATGAAATGATTTTAGTTTTCTTATCTATTGCATAACTACCTTTACCGAGTTAAACCTTTAAATCAACCCGATTATTGCTGCCAACCATTGTGCGGATCAGAGTCTCCCTCAAAGGCAGCCCTTATTGCATTCTAACAACCTACCGAATGGGTGCAAACCATATAGGCCTGAATCTATATGGCCCAGTCCACACAGCTCAGTATTTCATGGTTTTTTAGGTCGCCTGTGTTGCAGCGCAAAGCGCTGCTCGCCTTGGCGAGAGATTTTGTGAGAGAGGGATTTCAGACGGGGGCTTTAAGCCCCGCCCCTCATTTCCATTGGCTGGCATCACCGTTTATGCTAAACGGTGGCCTGCCATTGGAAATTAGGGGTTTTTTGTGGACACCCTTTCGCCTCCGATCCGACTGGGTCGCCTGCTTTGCTGCTGTCACAAAGCACTTTCTTATCTTTATGGGGCCATGTGTTTCTAATCAGAAACACATGGCCCCATAAAGACAAGAGATCAATGCTTGTTATTTTCAGCACCGCTCTATATGCACTAGGCGAGCGCCTAGAGTCTTCGCAGCTTTTCTTCTCGGGCACCTAGAGTCTTCACAGTGCTTCTTCTCAGCAAAGCACCTCTTTGGACGGCCTGCAGCCCCTATAATATTCTCACAGATTATAAACAGTGCAGCTTCACACTTCCCGCTCGGGCATGTACCTACAGATGACGCACAAACTAGGACGTGACTTGACAGGACTTGCGGGCTGGCTCCGTCACATGATGTCAAGTCGTTGCCAAGGGAAATTCTTCTAAAGCTCGAGTCCCCGCAAACCTTCTCCCCTTTGCTTCTCACTTTACTGAAGTTTGTGAAGACACGAAGTATTAGCGGAGGCGCTGGGATCTCCAGTCCGGACGCATGGGGTTAAGTACAGGATTAGGAGCCTCCTGCCTGGTTCGGGCTGAGTAGCGTGTATGAGAGATGTCGTAAGAGAGGAAAGAGTCCAAAAGCCCATCATACATGCCGGTTTCTGGGCAGAGCTACCTCCTCAGCATTACTGTGTGTCCGTTCATTGGAGATAGCCCAACCTATTGCCTATAGTTTGTTTATATTAGACGAAAGTAGCCAAGATCACAAGTTTCCGTTCCTGCCTGGAGTCCCCCCTCACACGGCCGCAGGAATCTCGGGATGTTCAGAAGGATGGCTTTGCTGACTGTCGGTGTTGGCACCGCGCTCGTACCTGCATCTTTACATGTGCCCGGGTTGCCCCGGGGCTGTTTTAGCTCCCTGAATGACTGCCCGCCCCTGGGCATTTCTCAGCATCTTGTCTTCCCTGTCCGTGGACGATCCCCCCTCCCAGAATGGCAGCGGTCAAGGGTTTGCAGCAGCGGTGCCGCCAGCAGTGCGAGGGGTACCCAGATGTGAACATCACCAACATGACCCCCTCTTTGTGGGATGGCCTGGTGTTCTGTGCCATCCTGCACAAGCACAGCCCCGACCTCATGTGAGTAGCCCGCCGCAAGAGCTGTCAAAGCCAGTTCGGCACCCTTTGTACTTTTGCAAACAACTCTTTTTGTTGACACAGCGGCACTCCAGACTCGATGCTATCACTTGTTCAGTTTGCTGCTTTGCTTGCTGTTGTTCTCTTTCCCTATTTTACTTGTTTCTTACTTTCTCTATCTGCCCGCGCCCCTTTATCTCTTTGCCTCGCAGCTTCTTTCATTATTTATTTTTTTGCTTCTGACGCCCGTTCAAATTCCACCTCTCCTTGCAAAATGTTTTCCCTTTCCATGCCATCTATGTATCTCAACTCTCCCATTATCACTTTGTCTGCATTTCCTTTCCTCTCGTTTGCCTCCTCTCCCATGTCTATCACCTATTTCCAGTATCCACTTCTCTCTTATGTCCTACACCTCTCTCCCCTCTTCCTTCCTTCTCTTCCCTATCGTCTTCCTCCACCTGTTTAAAATCTTTCTTCCATAGCTGCCTAGATTCCAGTTTGCTTGTGTTACATTTCAATGGTTGAAATTTGCTTATATTTAATTGTCTTATGTTTGACACTGTGAGTGCCAGTTTATCGCAAATCCAGCTTGTGCCTGTGTTGCCAATTTTAGAATAACCTGGGCAACCTAGAAACAGTGGAGTGATTGGGAATGTAGCTGGGTACATCGTTGTTTCCGGTGCAAACGACATAACATGTTGGGTGTTGCGTGCGTTCTAGGCTAACTTATGAAAATATAAGAAAATAGACAAAGACCAGGCTGACTATAGTGACATTTTGCCAGGGTACAGCTGTCTCTATCAAGCACTGGTGTCACCAGTTGCTGACTTCTGCCATACGTAGCCGCAGTAAAAACAAGCATTTGCAATGCACTAGGTCTCGCATTTATGTGACTTTGAGCTATTGGCATTGTAAATGACAATGCCGTTTATTTAGGTTTTGATTTTAAAACATAAATAAAAGCCATTGTCATTTACAAAGCCAATAGCTCAAACTCGCGTAAATGCGAGACCTATTGCTTTGCAAATGCTTGTTTACTCATGTTTTTGGTATGCCCTCACCGTGTTAAGTAGTGTAACTTGGATTTTTATATAAATCTACTTTTTATTGCTCTTCGCATAGCAGAGCATAGTACCAGAAAATCACCTGGAAGTATAAAATGAAACCAATACACCGGGAACATACATACCGCCAGGGCTCTCAAGTGAATCCGGGATTTCATTCAAAGGACTTATGCAGGAGAAGCAAGGTGTAGAAACAACCAACTCTTCCAAAATGTTGCAAGCAGTGTGGGCCAATCAAGGTCTGCCTGAAGGGAGCTTTCGACTCTGAGTGAAGACATAATGATAATGCTATAAATTATGAAATATGAGAGCTGTTTGGTATTCAGTGACGTAAAGAACAGCAACCATGCTAGTGACGTAGGGCCAGTGGCTCCAGTGCACCAGTTGACTGGATATTTAGACATTTCTCCTGCTATATATGTCTGTCTCTGTCCATGCAGTGCATCCATGCAGCCTGTTCCCCATAGTGTCACACAGCGAAAGCAGGGGCTCATGCACACATAGGGAAAGAAAGATGGCCACAGAGAGGACAGAGTATATTTGTCCACCGTGCTCTCAAAAGAAGAGAAGGTTGCTCCAGTCCTTCCCTTTGACTCTTTCTTTTCCACTCCCTTGAATTTTATCTGCCCTTGAAGCACCTTCAGAGAAGGAGTGCATGGTGTCACTGTCCACTGCTCGTTCCTGGGTCTAGAAAATGGATGTCAATTCATCAAAGTGCCAGGGACAGCGGAAATGACATCATATGACACTTGATCCTAAGTATCTCCAGGTAGTGGTGTTGCATGACGAAATCCCGAAGACACCACAATAAGTTACATCACTGAAGTTCTTTAATAACTGCATGAATAGTATAACACAGCACAGACAAATGACCATTTTAGAAATCACCTATGTTATGGTGCTAGCATATTCTTTGAACGTGGTGGAATGTAACGCTTACCCAGAATTGTAGTGAAGTGGGCTGGGGGGGGGGGGGGGGTGAGATCTCACAGAAGTTTTTTTTAAATGGGGATAAATAGTGCATTAAAAAGCACAATTTTCAAATAAATTTGCTAAAAAGCCATAGGCTCTGAAAGGCCACACACTCATATTCAAGTCCTTTAAAAGGTGTGCCAAGTCGATGAAACCTGACACTTTTGAGGAGTTCACCCTATTGATTACAGAATGTGCTATGTATGCCCCCTTATGCCAAAAATTACCTCCATTGTGCTTGTACCAGCATTCCCATCATATACCTTGGGTGCCCCCTTATGCCAAAAATTGCCTTCAATATACCATTGTCAGAATTTTGGAATGAATGCCATCATATACATTGTGTTACCCTTATGTCAAATTGCTTCTAGTACGTCAGGGCCAGTATTTCGTCATGGTTGCCCCGTCCCATATGCCTTAGTTTTCCTCCCTTATGAGAAGTTAAGCAAGACTAGCAAGCATACCACCACATTCTCACTCACGCTCACTTACATACACTCACACATTCTCACTCACACTCCATCATTCATTCTCACTTGTTCTAATTTATTCTCACTCACTATACTGCACTCACTCTAACCCTCTCACTCATTCTGACTCAGACTCAATCATGCTTAATAATAGTTGCTCTCATTCCATCGTTCTCACTTACTATCACACACTCACTCATTCTCTGTCCTTCATACACACTCACTGTCACTCACATTCACTTTAACTCACTCAAACTTCACATTTGTTCTCACTCATCTGTCACTGACTCACTACCGATCACTGCCTCTCATGCATTTTCAACCACCCTCCATGCTTATACATACAGACATGCTCACAAACACACTCTGACTCTCACGTACACACCCTACATACATTTACAAACATGTTTGCTTTACTTACTACATATGTCACTGAGGGCCTCGTTCCAGCTCCTGGTGTTCCATTCTTTATTTCACAAATAGTGAATAGTGAAATATTATTCACGGTTGGCTTAATAACAAATGAGCAGAAAACTAAGTTGGAGCACTATGCCCATAAAATTGGGCTGCCTCTGTTTTCCTGGCACCGATTTTGCCACTCTTAGGCCAGGGGTCGCAAGAGCAGTGCTAGGGGTCACAAGTGGGTAACCAGGGGTCGCAGCTGCGACCACTAAATGACGTCCAAGGCCTAGAAACATTTCCTATGGGAGGGAATTCTCAAAGCTCACCCTGCCCTGTGAGTGTGTGACTCTGCAGTACTATGCTAGCTGAGTGGTATATGTATGTTTATAAATAGCATCTCAATACAAATGCCGCCCGCATGGAAATCAAATGTTTTTGTTGAAGACAATAATGGCATTATTTCTTTCGCAATGCGCTCCCCGATGTTGACCCCACAGGCATTTTGCAGCTCAAAAAAACACAAGACAGGAGGCGTTTTATTCAGCCCTGATTTCAGGCGTGCTGTGCTTGCTTTAGCAGTGAAAGCTTCACAGTTTGAGCCAAACATGCGAATGTAGGTGCGTTTGTGCTTTCTAAACAAATTCAAGTTGTGGTTTTATCAGCCGCGGCCCGTGCCGGTAAGAGCGGTGCGGCCGGGTGCAGGGGGGGATTTCGACAGACGGCAACGAGGGAAAATTAATTATTTATTACATTTTAGCTCGTGGTCATCTATTGAATAGCCGGCCCCACTGCCCCACTGCTATTACATGCACAGGCCGCGACTGGGTTTTATTGTGATGAAGATGTTTTGGGGCATCAACTAAAAACATTCTGCAAATGCTGACTTACAGTATGGTCTTTTGCAGGCTTCCTTGGCACGCATGCTGACCGATCCTACGCAGGTGCTAATGTGGCATCCATCGCAGTTCATCTATGAGCACATACACAGCATGCTCACCACATGTAAATAAACCCTGAAAAAATATGTTACCCAGTGTTCAAGGGCTACAATTATAACAATGTGTCCCATGCCAAAACGTTATGAGGTAATGCATTGGTTCACAACCTTCTGACATCTGAGGCCCTCCAATTAATGAGTACTGGAACCCGGGGGACCGACTTGCCCCCGAATCATTATTGGAATCTGGGGGCTCCCCACTGAGTCATCGCTGCATGCCGAGGGCCACAGCCAAAGCATTGTTGATGATTTGAACCGCAAAACAATACACACAAAATACAGAAAAAAACATTCAAACAGATACACAAACGATGACACATTTTATTAAATGCCCAAACACATAAATATAATATATATTTTTTTTTAAGAAGGTTGAAGCTTTTCTAAATTCGATTGAAGCCACTCATCATCCATACTTTGTTCTGTTTGAGGCACTTGCACTGCTCCCTCAAATCAATCGGAGGATGCTGATTTAGTTTTTAGTCTCCAATTTCCAATGTCTGTCCATTTACAGTGCATTTTAAAATTTTCAATTGTGCATTTAGCTTTTTTATTTATTTACACTTAATAAACAGTTAATATTATAGAATTTTCTAAGTATTCTTGGACCCTCTTAGGAGGCTTTGCGGACCCCCACGGGTCCCTGGATCACAGGTTGGGAACCACTGGGGAAATGTATTTGGGACATAGCTCTCGTTTGCTTGCATGTGTAGCTTCCTCGGGAGAGGCACCCCTCACAGCAAAGGTAGTTTGACCCAGGGAGCAGTGCTTAATTTGTAAAAATGTACTTGTCAGGGCTGAAGTATTTCTCAGGAGGCCACCATGGTTGCCACTACTCACTGTCCCTGCCAGCACTGCCAAATACTAACCATAACACAATACAACTGTGACATTTTGACTATTTAAGGTCACCTAACGCTGTAAATACAGCTTGAACCCATTGAACTTATTTGTCTTTTTCAAGTAAATTCAATACATTATTCATGAGCTCTGCTCAAAAATATATAAATAGTGCCAACATATACTAGCCTGCCATAAATAAGTGCTGGTATTTATAAATAAGTGAGGGGCCTAAGCAATGGTAAACACCTGCACAAATTAAGCACTGCCCGTGAGTGGAGTCAGGGTCAGTAGTAGAGCAGATGTTTTATTCATTTTGTTTACAGTTTTTGGATGCACCAGCACAGTCCAAGAGAGTCTTCAGGGTGGTCAAGGGGCAACAGAGGAGGTGTGAAGAAGAAAGTGCAAGCATCAGGAGAATTAAACTGAGTGCAGTGATCAATGAGGTAAAATGAGGTCAATCTTCATGCATTTGTATATTTTCAGTAGTCTGGACCTCGGCAAAGAGGCCTAAGAGCTGCAAACCATGATAATGCATGGACAGCAATAGGCGAATCTCACAAGCTGCCCAAGGCCATGTGGTCTAGTGGATGAGAGGCCTCAATTAGAATAGGTATCAGCTACCCGAGTGCCTGCAGATTTCCCGCACCTAGGGCAGGTGAATGATGATTCACTGCACAGGCACCTAAGCATTTGTATTTTTAAGACTTTGGGATTGTTTTTCCATTTTCTATCCTGAGATCATGAGGACAACTGATTATATTTCATCCTTGCTTATGTGTATTATTAGACACCCATATTTTACATATTTCTCAGAAACAACTGGACTAAAATTCTCCAAAACACAAGAAGCCATTGAAAGCCCGGAAGGCCGCAGGGCCATTGACATTTGGGGGCCTTGCAGCCGTTCAGTCTACAGCAGGGCAGAGTTTGGCAGGACGTCTCCCTGCTCCAGCATCAAGAATCATTTAAGTTTTGCAGGATGGACAATAAACACGAGTGCGCGTGCATATACATCATGTCTGTCCGGTGAAGATTGTGAGGAAGATGAGGATCAGAGATAGGACAGCCACTTCCTTCCTTGCTCAGGGCTTTTACTTTGGTGTGAAAACAATGTCATGCGAACACTCTTGAACACAAAATGTGTAAAAAGGGTTTTTACATAAAATTCTGAAATGCCACCATAGCCTTGAGCCAAGTTGCTAAAAAGAGTCTTAATTGGCTGGAGACCTTCATGTTGGGATATGTCATGAGTGTAGCAGCACGTCAGGGGATTTGGTACCAAACCATCCAGGCACAGCCACTTTTGAAGATCAGCAGAGCAGGCATTAAAACGCCTGTGATGCGCATGGTTGGTGAGAAACAGGCAATGTTTGTCACTGAAGGACAGCGCTGCCTCCCTCCCTGCTGCGTTCTGCACTTCATTGTAGAGTACAGACAGCTACGAAATGTGTTTTATTCAGGGGCTGGGGTAAAGACAAGGTACAATGCATCATCTGGTTTGATTGGGATAACATAACATGTGTATTTGTAAAGCGCACGTTCACCCCCAACAGGGTATCTTGGCGCTGAATAACAGATTTTTATTGTTCCCCAACTCAATGGTACTCATTTTATCGACCTCAGATGAATGAAAGGCTGAGTGGACCCGCTGGGATTTGAACCTGTGACCATGAGGTCAAACACAGGCCCCTGCAGTGGATGCATTAGTCCACTGAGCCACCAGACCGGCTCATTAAAGAATTCTAAAGGACAGGTAAATATTTCTTCTTCTAAGAATCACACCAGTATATCCTCTCCACATCAAGACCACTACACCATCGGGTATTGAATCCCAACCACTGCATTACGGGACATTATGTTATGATATAAACAAGTTACAGCTAAAGGCTAATAATGTTATTGTTGGCATACTTATAGTTATCGCACAGAGACCATGTCTTGCCCCAATGTAGTGACAGTGGTGTAGCAAGGTCAGGCGATACCCGTTGCGAAAAATTTCTTGTCACACCGGCTTGACAAAACGGGAAAAATATGTGTTTAAAACACATATTTTTGACATTTTTGGTCACCCCCTCAGTGATGACACCTGGGGCGACCCGCACCCACCACACCTCCCTTCCTACGCCACTGTGTAGTGAGACTGGACAATGTAGGTCACTTTTTGGTCTCTGTTGGTATTTCAATTATGGGGGTAGTGGACTTGACTTTACATCCTTTTAACCATGTCTGATGATGGCACCGGAAGTGACGTCACTCAGTTAGACTCTCTGTGAGCATCCTATTACGCAGATGCCATTAGTTACTATGCCCCACAATGCCACGGTATAATTTGCTCTCTGGTTCCAGTGTTCATGTTTGATGGCCAGAAGTGCCAGAATGACAGCTCTCATGGGGGCTAGAGAACCAGGACAGGGGTACTCTAAAAGCTGAAGCTCTTGGGAACAAACAGGTTTCAGATAAACTAGTGGGCCATCTTTGAAAGCTCACGGGAGCTCTTTCGACCCCCATGCTTCTTGTGCTTATTCACCCTCCTTCAGGATACTAATCTAATCCACTAAATTGGCTATCCTATGTGTGTACATTGAAAATTGATTGTAGTTTGTAAAGAACTTCAGTTGGATCCATATGATCTACAATTTTTTTCTTACATTGGAAGTTTTGGATTCAAACTACATATTAAATTGAATCCCTCATTGTGTCTCGTGCATTTCACCACAAAAACTTTAAGATTCAGTTCACCTTCGGTGCGGTGTAACTCCTGAGTGGCTTTCGGTTAAAACCACTTGAACGCCACAGCCTCCTCTGAAGTCCAGATCTATAAATCAACATGCAATACACTTACTCTGTAAGGGGAATTGGGATAGTACTTGCACCTGTGAATTTGAAACCTGAATTGTCTGGTTTGCAAGAGCTACTTACTGCCCCACCTTGAGATCCATTTTAACTTCCGAGCTGTTTTTTTCAGAAATTTTTATTGTTAGTACCTTCTACATCTGCCATTGCAGTTGTTCGTATGCTCTTACCTCAACCAAAACGTTCTTCTTTTTATACATATATATATCTTAGTTTCTCTGCAAAGCATTGCACCCTTTCTCCTGAGCTGCTCACTTTGAGACCCTCAAAGACGCGTTTTTTTCCAGAGCTCTTGCTGAATCAGTCACTATATCTGCTTTCATGAGCTGCTTTTTTAGTTACAGCTAGACCTAGAAATATGTGTTGCTTAGCAACTAATTTAATCTTTGCAGTCGCGGCGAGAAAATCAACTGTATGTTTCGATTGGTATCGCCTGATATTCTTGTAAGGAGCCGAGGATGGAGCAACAGTGAGGAAGAATCTAGATATTAGCCAAGACAGTTGTACGTCCGAGGTGCACTGGAAGTCGGAGGTCTTGTAGGTTTGGCGTTTGCCAACAATCCCATTCAAATCAAAATGGCAGATAATCCTCCACATGGGATTTCCCAAACTGAGATCCAATGTAATGAATCTTTCCCACAAGAAGAATAAATGGAAGTGCATCTGTGATAGTAGTGAGCAATGGAGAGCTGAACTTGGCTGTGGGCCCAGGGATCCGGCACTGAATTTTGGACAAGAGGCAGAATATGTGTGGGTGATGATTTCTGTTTAAAGATATAGGGTCGATGAAGACGTGGGTGTTCAGATGTTTTCTGAATTGCAGTCGGCTTGAGGAATTCTGATATTGATAGGATGTTTTCTAATCCTGAGTGGCTAAATACGTTTTTGATTTGTATCCTGACCTTTAGTGTGGCACTCTTCACCTGTTATTTTCGGGTGTCATAAGTCCCCCCACTTTAGGAGCAGATGTGAGTGCCACTCGGTAGGACTGTATATCAAGAAACATAAAAAAAATTGTTTACCGCTCATTTTACATTAATCAGAGGCACTGGCCTCCAAACAGAAGCTCATAAATACTTCTACAAGAGAATTGTTAATGCAGCTGTATGGTGGGGAATTAAATGGGGCAAAAGTGAATAAAATGGAAGGGAAGGCGGGTAAGAGGTGGGGTGGTAAGGTTGGATGGAGAAAAGACACATGGGGAGATGGATATATGGCTGCAGAGATGAATGGATGGGTTTAGAGAAGAATGGAGAGAGGACTGATGGATAGAAGCCTGGAGGAAGGGATGGAGAGGAAGATAAATTGATGAATGGACAGAAAGAAAGAAGGGAAACTAGATGAAGAAAAGAATGGATGGAGAGAATGAAAGGAAGCAAAAAAAGGATAAGACATGTAAGGATGGATGGATGGATGTAAGACTGACAGAACGAAAGATGTTCGCTTTAGCCTCCTTTTGTTAAATTTTCTTCTCTCATTTCACCTCTTTTTTCCTCTTTGTTCTCTCCTCTACTTGCCACTCATCATCGTCTAACAATACCATACCCTTCTCCCTCTATTCTTCCTGTTCTTCTTATCCTCTTCCTTTTGTATTCCTTCACATCTACATCTTGTCCTCACTTCTCTCTCATCTCCTTCCTCCTTTTTCTCCTTGTTCAATGTCCTCCTTATCCATTTCTCCTCTTTTCTTTCTCCTAATTTTCCTTCCTTTGTTGTCTTCCTTATTAGGAGCCCTTAGTAGACAGGTTCTCAATACAGTATTTTGCCTGTGCCTACCTGGGGCCTGTCTCTCCATAACAGTAACAATTCCCTGAACTCCTTGAGGAAGAGTTAACACAGAGCCCTGCTCCAGGGAGTCACTCGCAAAAAGTGATTCTGAATGACCAGCTGCCAAATTAATCTACCACTGGTGCAGAGAACACCGGGCTTCTCTCGACTTAGGGCCCTGGTGACACCGCACCAGCTGCACCACTAATAACACCCCCATATGTAGAAAACGTTAGTGAGAGATCACTGTGAAATGGGGAAGAGCAGGTCTAAGAAGTTGAATGCTTGGATTTGTGTTTTCTTAAGCTGGTTTCAGGGAGGAAGCATTTGAGTTTCTTCAGGCGGGAGTGCCATTCCATCTTGGATTTTTTGTCAATTTGCTCTTTTGAAAGGAAGTCAATGTAAAAGCTGAATCCAAGTTGTTTTGCCTTGGGATCTGGAGGGAATGGGGTTGAAGCATCGTGACTAATTTAGTTCTCGTATTATTTGTGATTGTTGTTGGTGAACTGAATAAATTTAGCCATTATCAGGTTGAGTTTTAGGTAGACTCTGGACTTTCAGTGGTCTTTGAGCAAAAGCGAGGCAGGTTTTGAGTATGCTAATGTCATGAACAGAAGATATATTCAGGTAGAGTTGCATACCATCTATGTCTATTAACAGATCTTGACATTGCCTTGGTAAGGATAGTTCCTAGGGGTTCTTTGTAGAGGTTGAAGATGATAGAGGACAAGTTAGAGTCCTGTGGTACGTACTCTGCAGGAGATGGTGAATTGTTAGAATTTTGAGGTTCCAATCTGGGCGAATCGGTGGTCTATGGCAAAGTAGGGAGTGAACCACTGACGGAAAGTGACAGAAAACACAAATGTGTTTTTCCAGTTTAAAGATCAGTGGATGGTGATTGGCTGTTCCAAAGACCCAGGAGAGGATACTTTCTTATCAGTGATCAACATGGATTTCTTGATTAGATGAGGGGTTGCTGTTGTTGCCCTGCGTCACAGTCTAAAGCTGAATTTGTAGTCCACAAAGATTGTATTTATTCTTCCTGATTTGGTTTTGTAATTAAATGTTTGCTGATTTCTTATATATTCCTGTATTGTGCAACTATTGATTCATGGGTGGTCGAGCATGATAGGCAGGCAAACTGGTCCTGTGCTGTTAGTCGAGATATGTAGACCTGAGTGGCAACAAATAAAGCCCTGTGCATCATATCTGTTGGTGTATCTAGTTGAACAGCTTTGTTTTATGGCAGTGCTCTCACCTTAGATTAGTCACCATCTGACTCCATATCCTAGGAACAACTCATTTCCAGCCCTTGGCTTCTTTTACATTTTATTGTTATAGATATCATTGTGACAGACCAAGAAGTAAAATTGAGCTAACCCCAGATTACAAGTCCCAGATTGCACTGATGTGGAAAGGGTGAGTAGGACTGGAAATGAAGCACCTTGTGACCTGCAATTTATTTACCCTTTTTAGGTCGAGCCTGGGCAGCCCATGCGCTGCTCTGCAAAGCATGCTGTATTCGAGTATGGACTTGAAGCTCTGCCCACTCTCCGCCAATATTTTTAATTGGCTTGTGTCATTGTCCTTTGTAAAAAGGCTGGCTTCTGATTCATTAATAGGCTTGTAAGCACCTCCTTAGTACTGCCTTGTCTTCATTTGTAACCTCCCATGACGATTGGCCCATTTAGGTTTGTTATACAGTATGTCCTATTTAGTCTGTAAGCACTATTTTCTTTAATAATTTTCTTCTACTGCTGGCACTACATGCTTTCCTGCAACATTTAGCGCGCCATGCGCGCTTTCACTTTCTGAGCAGCCCGGGACAATGGCCGCCGCGTTTTTAAAGTGAAATAGGTATCGCATTTACGAGAGTTTCAGTTGTTGGCATTGCAAATGACAATGCCTTTTATTTATGTGTTAATTATCAAAACAGATAAATAAAAGACTTTGTCATTTACAATGCCAATAGCGTAAACTCTCGCAAATGCGAGACCTATTGCATTGCAAATGCTTGTTCTAAATGCCTTTAATGATACATTACAGTGCTTTTTGTGTATATTTCAGAAATGTATTCTATCCAATGCTGCCCAGATAAAGTTTTTACAAGCACTATTTGAGCTCTCTTGTTTTATTCATTTTTCCACCTTTGCACCCACTTCCACAACATAACACAACACTATTTTTTTCCAGTGTCTACAAAACATGTTTTTTTTTACTACAGTACATGTGCAAAACGAAACAAGCAGAAAGAGGAAACGAAAGGAAAAATAACCATTTTCAGTGACATAGCTTAACTTCAAGCAGACCCATCTGAGACCATTGTCATTACTTATTGCTGCCTTCTATAATAAAGCAACATTGTGGTGGCTCCTTCGCTGTGAATTGAAAATGTTGTTTTCTTTGAATGGTATTTCAGTGTTAATGAGATCTGTGTTTTGCAGTGTTTACCTGTTTACACTGGTAACGAAAGTTTTACTTTTGGTGATGCTTAATGGGTGTTTGAAGGTATAAAACGAAAACAAGAAAGTTTACATATGTGCATTTTAGAAAGTTTGTGTGTGTGTCTAGCAGTAGTACCCTCTTGCATTTTATTTGCTGCACACACAGTATATAAAAAAGTTACATTTCATGCAGTAAACTAAGGTGACAATCTCCTTTGGCAAAACCATATCTGGGTCAGTGACATACGTTATTGCTTTTTCTTCTGTATTATCAGTATAGTAAATTTCCGCTATCATTATTAAGTACTACTTGCAATAACCTTGGAGAGCAGGTGTAAAATATTTTGTGGCTTATGGAAATTCAACGACTGAAACCATCCACCCTTAAATACCATTTTACTTTCAGAACTGCATTTTCCATTTTCAACAGATAAGTAGACATAAAACCCTATCGTGAAATACCTTGTATTGTATCTGGAGTTATATAAAGTATTGTAGAGTAAATGGCATCAGTACACGTTTTATGATTTTTTACTTTAAAATAATGTTATGTTTGTTTTATGTTTTATATTTGTTTTTATGTTTGTCGCAAACCTAATATTGAAAGTCATGTAGGAACTGGACTTTTGTGGGTTGGAGTGTCATTAATAAATGGAACTTTGGAGACTATTTTTGCGAGAATAGGACTTGGGTGGAAACAAATGTTTCTTAGGGAACTAGCGTTAGTGAAGAAGACGTAGAATGTACCTGGGAGAGCAAGTTAGTTGGTGGGAAGGAGAAGGACTAAAGAGAAGACAGTAAGGACACTACCTTTCCAAGTTGCTTCTAGAGTTCCACTGAGAAACTAAGGCATGGCTGATAACACGGGTTCACTGATCACACCGTGTGTTAAGTCAGACACCAGAATGCAGTCACCCAGGTCCACCCTATCCAAAGCTTTAACAGTAACCATTAGTCATGTGGGAAGCCTGTAGGGTGAAGCATCCTTCTCAGTGATCCACAGGGTTGCATTTAAAAGGCATATTTTACATTGACTCTAAACAAATACTAATTACTCGAATGGTTCTCATGCAATGGCCGGTAATTCGCAGCACAGGGACTTGGGTCAAACATATGTCTACCTCCCGGAGACACTAATCTAAATTTCCTTTTTACTAGGAAATGTTGACCCTGACATCGAAGCGAGCGAGGATGGGCTTACCAAGAGAAATTCGAAATCAGGTATGGTGTGTACCAGGCATCAGCGGCTCTGTGCTTGAAAAGCATTGAATGAAAATGTAGATGCTGAATCTTCGTTAAACAGTTAAACTCAATGACATTTTAGCGTTTCTTTTACAGCGCTATATGGCACACACTAGGTGCTATGTCTTCAACCAGCAGTGGAACACACTGTGCCTGCCAATGTGTGTTGGGCTGAGTGCCTTAATCCAACACCAACATAATGGTTCTCCACCTGTTATAGGATGGCAGCAGTCCTCCTGTTTTTCTCTAAAGAATATTAAGGGAGCCACATTTTTAGTCTTTCCTTGAATGGCAGAGGTAAAATACCCTTTCCCGTCGCCAGCTGTAGTGCAGATGTTACGTTGTGCCCTGTTCCGTATATGTTGATAAAGAGGCACTGAAACCCTGCATAGTGCTTGTTCCTCACCCTTGATGTTTAGCCCTTTCTCAAGGAATAAAGGAAACCTCACTCAGAATGGCTGTCAGCAACATTGCTTGAGCAAGTGTGTTTCAGGTGCAGGCACACGTATTTCTTTACACAACCACCTTCTCAAATGGACTAAACCTGCAGCAAAGATATTACATGTTCACGGAAAATCCCAGGCTCCTTCATAGCAGCCAATCCTAGATATACACATTTCAGAAGGCAGGTCCCTAGCATGGAAGGTGAGATGATGCATTACCTGGATACAGAGCCATCTTAAATGGTCCATTCCCTTCGCAGGGCAATTAGGGATATCACACCGTTCCCCTCTACGTACGTATTAGAATTGGACACTAAATGGCGAGATCAATGATCTCCAATACTTGGCCCTATACGCAGCTTCTGTCCCATTACATGTGAGTAGGAGTCTAGTTCAGAACACATTCAGTAACCTCTACTGCATCTCTGCAAGGTACACCCTGGTGCCTGATTTTAAGGTCCCTTACTTGATAAACTCTATCTCTAACGCACTGCAACATCCCATGTGAGAATTATTCAGCTCGGAGCAATGGTCTTTTGAACTACAGAGAAATGAACACACCTCGGTAGGGAACACTATCTTCCCAATGTTGCTGCTAACAAAAACTCTACATAGGACACCAAACCCGCCAGGTGCTTTTGAGGGCAAGTAGCTAGTGCTGCATGTCAGATTTTTGCCGAAGATATGAAGGGCACGTTCTATTTAACCCTCCGGTGCCAATGGGTAATGACTAACCAGGGACATCTCTGCAGAATCTCTTAGTTGACTAGCTTCACTGTTGTACAAAATAGGTACATGTTCCCTCCCAATTCTCATTACATTAGCATTCATCTTTTCAATCACATTTCACCAGACATAGAGTCATTTTTTCATTCATGAGTGGAGATACATATAAAAAATAACTGTGTAATGTTTGCAATGCATTGCAGCAATTTGTATAGCGTTGACGTGTGCCTCACAAGCTCCAGAACACTTCTTGGAGGATGAGTTTGTAGCTTTGGTGTTGTAGTGCATGGTTGATAGAGTTTTAGCTTACGGTGAAGCAGATTAGTATGCTTGGTGTCTTGCGTGAAGTTTTCATCTGTGATTCTTGTGGTGGTCTTGTACGCATGAGGCGACGTAGTTTCATGTTGAGCAAATAGAGTTGTTCATGCATATTGCACATTCAGTAACTGTTCTTTAGGGAGGTACTGGGTGGAACAGTCACTTAGGAAACAATATGAACACGTATAACAACACAATTTGATGCTTTTTTAAATATATAAAGTGTCCACGTGGGAGTGCTTTGTTTGCAGTTGACTTCTAAGTTGCCACCAGATTTGTGTGGGTGGGGGAGGTCTCTGTAGTGGTGCAAATACTCACATGGTTGTTGCTGAAGGGTGGGATTGTCAAAGCCCTAAGGGTACTAATTCCATAATTTACAATTGTTGGAATTTAGTTAAAGCCTCAGAAGACATAAACTGGGTAGTCCCGACTGTATCAATTTAGACCCAGACATGAGCTGTGCAATTTTACTCATCGGCACGTTCTGAGATTTTTACTTCCTTTGATGGTGTCAGTTGAGAATGAATGCAATATCCGGTTCATTAGCTTCGCTGTTATTAATTCTGAGTCCGGAACGGTTTCTGTGCACAATGCAACATGCATCACATGTATCCTTCCTGAAATATGATACAATAATTCAATGGCCTAAATGCAATCCCTGATAAAAAAAGAAAGCCTCAGTGGGCCAAACGGAGACTGTTCTCTAAAAGATTATGCATGAAGCATCAGCACGCATATGGGTACCTCTTACTTTCTTTTCGATTCTTGTCAACTTTTGCAGCTAATAATAGATTCATTGTGCTCTGACTGGAAGCGCCTACAAGAATTATAAGTAGAGACTACACTTCAAGTTGTGAAGAGCATCAAGACGTTTTGTCACTCTGTGACAACTTTATTGTTGACTGTGAATGTTGTAAAAACTACCCTCCTACAGAGCCCAGAGTTGGTTCCTTTTTTAGCACTGTTAGTAAATGTTACAAGCTGTGTGCATGAAATGATTTACAGAAATGCCCCATTTATTATCAGATGCGACTTTGCTCAATAGCACCCGCTATTCAAGGTCACTTTCTACAACGACATAGTCATTTTTAGGTTTCATCTGCACAGGGCTTGCGCTGTGCTTGAGAAATCTATTGTTTTTAATATAAACATAAAAGGAACTTACGTCCAGCCGCCTCTCTTTCCTGTCTTCTCATTGGTTCCTGTGCATGCCACTTGCCTTTACTCCATTTCTATTGGCTGTAGCATATTGTAGTGATTATGGATGCCACTTGAGGAGTTTCACAGGAACTTTATTCATGACAGGGACTGCGCAGCAGCTGGCACAGAAGAGTCATCAAACAGCAACTGAACAGGTATTCAAACACGAGAACTCCAAATTCTGATGTGGAATGTTCACCTCAGGAGCAGCCATGATGTGAGCATTTCATGCAAATACAATGAAAAGGCGTGAAACCACTACATTATCCTTCCCCTCTTAAACAAATGAAAAAGAAAACAAGAGCAGGAAAGAAGAGGAGAGAAAGAAAAATAGGGAAAAAGAGAGAAACAAAAAGGGGAAGAAAGAAGAAGGAAATTAGCTAAATCTTCTAGGAACAAAACGTCTCTCGCTCCTGCGCAAACATACAGGTGAAGGAGCAATGGAGAGAGAACCGTTGGCAACATCAGACGGTCTGCCATGTAAGTCTTCATTGCTAACATTCCCATACAACTTGACAATTCTGGACGCATTCCATCAATGTTTGTTGTTCACCCTGACAGCATTACCACAAATCTTATCCACAACCATGAGATTAGAGAATTTCAAATCTATCTTCTTGCTATGTACAGGGATTTTTACACGAACAGTGTCACCAACAACAAACGTATGAGGAACAGATCTTTTTCTAGCATCAAAATAAGATTTTTGTCATGACTGAGCTTGAGAGACGTTACTCCTCACATGGTGATCCACATCAACCACAGAATCCCTTTTCACCCACTTCGTCATCCACCTAGGACTCACTTTGGAACACGGCTTTCTTCCACGCAAAAGTTCAAAAGGGGACACTTTAGTGGACGAGTGAGGAGTTATTGCGGTTAAAACCACAACATGGATCAAACAGCGTTCTGTACATTGCACCTTCCAGCCAATGCCCATTGCACATAGTTGTTCAACACTTTATTCATGCGTTCCACAAGTCCATTAGTTTGCGGATGATCGAGTGAGCTCTTGTAATGAGTTATTCCCCCTTGTTGTAAAAAGTTTTCAAACTCTTGACTGACAAACTGTACACCATTGTCGAACACAATATTGGAAGGGAAACCTTCACGCAGGAAAATCTCCTTCAGGAAATCAATTACATTCTTGGAGTTCAGCTCCACCATGAAACATACCTCAGGCCATTTGGAATAATAGTCAATGGCAACAACAGCAAACCTTGAGGAAGTGGGAATCAGATTGAACGGACCAACAAGGTCGATGCCAACCTTTTCCCAAGGTCTAGCTGGAAAATCAATGGGTTGAAGAGGAGGTGTTCTTACCTTAAAATTATTTTCCGCACTGGAACACACAACACACTCACCAACAAAAACATCTACATCCTTGTCCATCAGGGGCCACCAAAAGCATTCACGCAACCTACGTTTGGTAAATGTTTTACCCAAATGCCCTTCATGCTCTCCACTGACCAATCTTGACCTCACCTTTTCCGGAGGAACCAATCTGTCCCCACGCACCAATAAACCATCTACCATAGAAAGCTTCATGGAGACTTTTACAAAGGTTTGTAAGGTGGCCAACTATGCTTGACACACTCACCAACCTGGCAGAGCAAAGCGTCCTTTGCCAATTCATCCCTCCATTCTTTTTCACTGACAGCACACATGTCATTCAAAACCAAGGAGGCAATGAAACAGTTGTCCTCATCTTCGTCATCATCATCACAAATGGGTGGACCAACTTCCGTAATTGGAAACCTCGAGAAATAGTCTGCTCTGGCATTCTTGTTGCCAGGAAGGTACGTAATTTCAAAATCGTACTGAAGCAACTTGGTAGACAAATGGTCAATTCTTGGTGTATGTTCTTTGATCTTGTCCCCCGAGAGGATAGAAACAAGTGGACTGTGATCTGTTTGCAGCTGGAAATGATTACTCCAAATATAGGGATGGAACTTTCTGATAGCCCACCAGTACGCCAAAAGCTCTCTTTCAATCACAGCAAAGTTCATCTCAGGTCCGCGTAATACCCTGGAGGCATATCCTAAGGTGTGTTCAGTACCATTCATGCATTGAGTGAGGACAGCACCTAAACCAACACCACTTGCGTCCACAGTGATGGTGCACATAGCATTGGGATCAAAAGGCTTCAGAACCCCAAGACTAACAAATTGGGTCTTGATCCATTCAAACACTCTCTGACAGCAATCATGCCAAACAAACGTAATACTCTTCTTTAACATGTTCGTTAATGGTTGAACCCTTGAAGCATAATCTGGCACAAACAGCGAGTAAAACTCGCAGAGTCCAATAAAGGATTTAAGACCAGCCTTGTCCGTAGGCGCAGGACTGTCAACTATGGCCTTGACGAGACCCGGTCTGGGTTCTACGCCATGCTCTGATAACACGTGCCCGAAGTACTCGAACTTCTGTACCTTAAATATGCACTTTTCCTTCTTCAAGACAACTCCTTTCTCTTGCATGTCAAGGACACGATACAGAGAATCTTGTGGGACTCACAAGACTCACCGTAAATCAGGACATCATCCTGGAACACGGCAACGCCCTTGATCCCCTTGAGCATAGAACACATGATTCTCTAAAATACTGCCGCCGAAGAGGCAAGTCCAAAGGGCAGTCTGCAGTATTGAAACAAGCCAATAGGCAACACAAAGGCTGTGAGATGCCTTGAAGAAGGGTCCAAGACCACTTGGTGATAAGCTGATGCTAAGTCTAACTTACTGAACCATTTTGATCCCTTAAACGTTGACAACATGTCAGAAATCCTAAGGAGAGCGTGAGAATCCACCCAGATGTTTTTGTTGCGACGGCGTAGGTCAACACAAACGCAAAGTTCTCCATTCTTCTTTTTAGCTACAACCAATGGAGAAAGCCAGAGAGAAGACTCAATTGGCTCGATAATGCCCTTCTGACACAAACCGTTGAGTTCTTGTTCTAAGCTGTTTTCTCCTACCAGACTGCACTGATATACTTCACAACATGGCATCCATCAAACCTTCTAACCATTTTGGTGATCCTCTACCCGCCAAGCTCTATAAAGATTTAATCCCAGCCATTCTTACTCTTTGGTCCAGGATCATTCATGAATCCCTCTTACAGGGAAAGATTCCAGACTGCCTAAAAGTTGGGCAAGTTACTACCATTCCTAAAAAAGCCCAGTGCGGACCTATCAGATCCAAACAACTTTCGGCCTATCACCAGCAGTATGACTCTAGCTAAATTGCTCGAAAAATGCGGACATTTGCATCTCTGCAAACACATTGAGAAATATCAACTCCTTGACCCTCATCAATCAGGATTCAGATCAGGGCACAGTACTGAAACGGCACTTACGCACATTGTTAAATGATGCCATGAGAGCCCTTGAGCAAAATGTCCCTTGTCTCCTGATCTTTCTGGACTTGTCCTCAGCATTCGATACCATCAAACATGATAACCTGATTGATCTTCTTCAACATAGGATGGGTCTCTTGGGCCCGGTCCTAAACTGGTTTGCCTCCTTCCTGCACAACCGCACACAAAGATTCAAAGTTAAACATGCCCTTGCTTCCAGTACCCCTGTAAAGATCGGGTTCCCCCAACGTTCTGCCCTCTTGCCCACTCTCTTCAACCTCTTCATGGAACCTCTTGCGGTTATTCTGAACAGAGCTAACATTCAATACCACATGTATGCGGATGACATGCAATTATACCTGAAGATCTCCTCGAAAGAGGACATAAAAACTTTAAATGCTGCACTTGCCCAAGCTCAACAATGGTTAGCTCAGAATATATAAAAAAATAAATGAATGTGTCTGCATGTAATGCAACTGGTGCTATGTAAAGCACTCTGATACCCGATTCGGGTCAAGTTCGCGCTACATAAAACTCTGTAAAATAAAATAAAAAACCATCTCCTACTAAATACTCTCAAAACTGAATTTCTTTTGATCGCCCCACCTAATCATTTGGCTCCTACCCTTGACTGAATCAAACACCTAACTGCTCTGAACTGCACACCTCATGTTGTAGACTCTGCCAAATCTTTAGGCATCACCTTGGATAAACCCCTAAACATGCAAGCACACATCAGTGCTACTACTAGGGGAGCCAATTTCCAACTCAACACACTGAAGAAAATCAAACCTTTCCTCCCCCCAGAAGATCTTAGGCCTGCGGTTCAATCCCTGATTATCCCTAGATTGGAATATGGGCTGGTGACCCTCACTGGACTTCCCAAAGCTAGCTTAGCTCCTCTCAAAGCTACCCTGAACGCATCGGCTAGACTTATAACAGGCTCAAGAAACTATGATCATATTTTCCCCAACCTTCTGCAACTAGAATCCGACTCAAGATAGCGTGTCTGACTCATAAAGCCGCACACTACAATACCCCGTACTATCTAGCAAATCAGCTTGAGCTATTGAGTGCCAGCTAGAACCTCAGAAGTACGTCCACCCTTCTCTTGAAACCCCCAAGATTCAAGAAGAAAAGATCTTACAACCGTGCTTTCACCGGTCTTGCTCCGAGAATCTGGAACTCCTTGCCATCCGAGATCAGATCCAATCCTTCCACTACTTC
This sequence comes from Triturus cristatus, assembly GCF_964204655.1. Lineage (NCBI taxonomy): Eukaryota > Metazoa > Chordata > Amphibia > Caudata > Salamandridae > Triturus > Triturus cristatus. The sequence continues at coordinate 1,620,067,103 of NC_140589.1, read as the reverse complement.
CTTTAAAAAACTGGTCAAACGATTACTAATAAACGAATGCTAACTCCCTATTCTTATGATCTTGCTCCTGTGTTGTTAATAACCTAAATCTTGTAGTATTACACGGATGCCTTATTTTATGTTTTCTTTTACCTTTCTATGATCTATTCCCCGTTGGCTTTGGAACTGCATTAACTGGTGATCTCGCTCTTGTTCTGTTGTTAAAATTCCCGGAGTCATATTGCACGTCTTGATTCTTACTATTGTATGATGTTTTCACTCTGCGTCTTAAATGGCACTGTTGATACCCCACTACTCCTTAACTTGAATGTTTTCCCACAGGTTGCAACTTTACTTACTTTCATTATGTCTGTACCCTTGCTTTCGCCAACTATGTACAGCGCTCTGATAACCCTGTGGGTCTTGTTCGCGCTTTATAAAACTTTTCAAATAAATAAATAACCGATCCCGAATGCTAAAGGGTACGTTCCTGAGCCTGTGCTTGACAGGAACGGTGTCGTCCTTCACCCTAATTCGATGGGTAAATCCCTTAATCTGACCTAAACCCCCACCAAAAACTGAAAGGTAATGTTAAAAAAGATTTGCGTTGAAATCATCTGGACAGACAGTAGAGACTTGATCCCTGGTCACATGTCTAAGCAGCATTTTGAAGAGACCTTGATGTTACCATCCAAGAATGGACAACCCTTTGATTGCCACATACACCTTTCCGTGAATTTTTCTACCCCTGAATTCTAGGGTGTCTTCAAAGAAACCTGCAAGTTCAATCCTCCTCCCTTCATATGAGACAGGAGACCTGTCTGGAGGTTCTAAAGTTCGTGACCCCCAAGCCTCACTAAACAACTCTTGGGTAATCATTGTTATTCTTGCACCTGAGTCAACCAACAAACACACGCTCTCATCTCCGATGCTGATGTCAACATACGGGTCTACACATTCTGAAATGTCACCTTCAGTGACATTTTCATCACCTACTACCACCACCATATCTCTCAGCTCCTCCTGGATATTGTTGAAGTTGTCATCGAAACGCTCCACCACAGACACATTAGCAACCGGGGAAGAAGAGACTTGTTTGCCCTCTTGAGTGGATGCACCACCCCGTTTCCCACTTTGACAAACTTTGGCAAAGTGGCCTAGTTTTCCGCACACCCTGCAAGTAACGTTTTTAGCTGGACACCCTGTTCTGGACTTGTTGTGAGAGAGGTACCCACAACGAAAACAAATATTGGTCTGTTTGAAGAACCTATTATCGGTATGTGCGGTTACAATGTTTTTTACATCTTTAGATATAACAAATCCCACCATATCATTAGATTTGTCCTCCAATTCCTTCATAGATACTTTTGACAGTTCAATGCTCTTAGCAGTGCAAATGTTTTTTTCAAGTGAAGGATTACCCATTGACAGTAACTTTTACTGAATGTTCTTGTCCGAACATTTACAAATGTACTAGTCTCTAATTAACTGCTCTGTGAAAGCCTCAAATTGGCAGTCTTCACTCAATTTCCTCAGAGCTGAGATGAACACATCAACATCTTCTCCCGGTCTCTGTTCCCGCTTGAAACATTTGTGTCTGATAACTACGAGGCTAGGTTGGACATCAAAACGTAACTCCAATTTCCTAACAGCCTCTACAAATTCATCGATGTCATCCTCATTTTGGGTTGGCACCAACGGTGGTAAATGTTTGAAAATAGACCTCCCCTCGAAACCCAATGAATGTAAGAGGAGGCATTCGTTCCTTTCAGCTCTATAACGAGACGCACCAATGGCACCTAGATTGGTGACAAATGCATCATACCAATTCTTCCAGGAAATGGGTGGGTTGCCTGGAAGTTCCAGGAAAGGTACTGGTGGTGATACAGACTGCATATTGCTTTTGAGTTCTTAACTAGAGTTAGATGCAATTTTGAATGTGTCTGTTCCTAAACAAAAAGAAGAACAGAGTACGCTTCCCTTAATACTATTCGATAAATTTCTCAATACCAATACGTGTGTCAACACAAAGGAAAAGCAATGTTCTAAATACTGCAACTTAACAAAGGTTACACTGCTCTTGGTTTGCGTAAGATTGACACACCAGGTGGGTGTGTCACCGTATCCTCAAAGCACACTGTTGAAAGGAAGATGTGATAAAAAAAAAAGCTGGTTCATTGACACGCAAGGTGTGTGTCACCGTTGTACTTTGCATGTGTTTTTATTGTTCATTGATGAATTAACTCATTTTCAAATTAGTTGACACACTTGGTGTGCGTGTCCCCGTTAAGGAAATGCTTTGTTTCCAGTGTTGTGGTGAATGTACTTTCTTTGGCTATCTCTTCTAGCGTCACCGTTTTGTCTTACGTGTGTGTCGACGCGTGTCTTGAAACTGGCATTCAAATTGCCAGCAACTTTATACAAATGTGCCTGGTCCAGTATGAAAAAAAAAATGCTCTAAAATGGCCACTTGTTGTTGACCTCAAGTACGCAACACACTATGTTAAACGCTGAGAACTACCTCACTCAAAATGGTGCCACATAGCATAACACTTCGTGCGTGTGTGCGTGACATTACGAGTATGTGCCTGGCCACCAAATGGTTTCCTGATGATGTGGCACTGCGTAGCTTATCCCTTTCAATCTTCTCCTGCGCCGCTGCTGCCAATCACACTCGTATTGCTTGCAATACCTCAAGTCTTTTTCTGATAGCCTGGATTTAGAGTTGTTTTTCTTCCTTAACCTGACGATGTTTCCATGGGCCTCCGGGAGCTCGGCACAGCAGGAACAGTGCTCCCAATGTTGTTTGTGGGTTCTGCAGTCACCTGTCGATGATCGTCGCCATAAAAAATGTAGTGATTACGGACGCCACTCGAGGAGGAGTTTCACAGTAACTTTATTGACGACAGGCACTGCGCAGCAGCCGGCCATAGAAGAGGCATCAAACAGCAACTGAATAGGTATTCAAACACGAGAACTCCAAATTCTGATGTGGAATGCTCACCTCACAAACAGCAATGACATGAGCATTTCATGCAAATACAATGACAAGGGGTGGAACCACTACACATATTTTCCTGCATTTACCAATGCTTGTTCCTCATCTGCTTCTCTTATCAGTTTCCCGCTGCTAAAATACTGTTAACATCCACTTTGGTGGAACAATATTTTCATAATGTTTTGCCTTTTACTCTTGCAGCATATTTATATAACAATTTATCACCACAAAAGACTAAGTCATTTGCATAGAATCACAGGATGTTACATGGCGCTGCTAAGACTTGAACCGGGATCCCCAGCTCTCTATTTGGAATCAGCAGCTCTGGCTGCTGTGCCACATCCTCTTCACTCCCATGTTATCCCTCAGGGAGCTCTTTCCTTCTCCCGGACAATGATTGATGAAAAAACACTCTTTATTCATTACACAGACGAAACCGTTTGCATTACCAATGCTTGTTATCTTTCGTTCTAGGATAAACAGCAGTCCCGGGAGAGGGTAGTACCATTCACACACCTGGTCCCTCAAAATTAAGATCCAGATAGGGACACATGTGCTATGTTTACTTCATAGCACATATCTGTTTTACACTCACTGTGACACCCAAACAGTTACGTAGTCTATCTTACAACGAGACCTCCAGTCCTGAGGAAATGCCACACACCTGATTAGGCTAAAAGTGATACAAAACATTTAGACAAAGCAAACACTAAGCATCGTAACTCATCCTTTTATTTTAGATGTTGCCACAGGAAGACAAGATTAAAACCTACTTGTAGTCCACCTAGGGCAATTTTAATTGTAATTTCCTGTGGGCTATTACAGTACCAAACCCTTGGTGCAACACACCAAGACACTCACTACCTTGTGAGAGGGTTAGATTTTATAAGAAAAGTCTTGTGTCTGAAGGGTGTAGGCATGTATTGCAAAATGAACTTGATACACTTAAAATCAGCTCTCTGGTATTGGGGCATCCCTTTAGTAATTTCTCAAGAAATTTTCCTCATGCGATGTCTACTCAGATTTAAATATTTGGGCGTACTTAGTATTTTTGTCAATTCTCCTAGCCACAGCTCTGTCATAGTGCATTGAGGCAGGGTGTTACACAGTAGAGCTTTTCGAGGGGTGTCTCACCCTATAACTGAGCCTTCCAGTAAAATGTTTATATAATTGGTGACTTAAACTGCCCATATCATATGGCTGTTAAAGTGTGTATTGTTCACACCACTTTACAGCAAAGTCTATTCAAACATTTTCTGTAGATTTCTGAATAGTTTTGCTCTCAGGTACACTTTTATGCGATGGAAATTATGCAAAAGCCTCAGTATTACTAGAGGTTTGTACAATGCAACTCTTTACATAACCAGCAGTAGCAGCTTGATCCAGAACGTGGCCGACATCTTTGGAGGTTTTGCCACACTGTATGTGTTGTGCTTTTAGATGCTTGCACCTGAATAATATTCCTTGATTCTCAAATAATTAAGCATCACAGTGACCCAAACCATTCACACTCTCACTAGCTGTGAGCTTCTTCGTCTTTTGGCTTACCCACAACATTTATCTCAGTTATCCTTAAGACCTGAGACCAAATCAAACCTTCATCTAGCCCCTGGGGGATTATTTCAAATAGGATGTTTGCATGCAGCATGCCGGGGTGCATGTGGTTCTTCTCAGCAGTATTCCATCATTTCTGAATTATGCCGTGATACATGTGCGACCTTGGAAAGCAACTTACTGAATCATTTACATCATGGTGATTTACAAAGCACTGGCCAGATGGTACGTCGGATAGTCTCCTGCCACACACATTCTGTTCCTTGCTGTGGCTGTCTTTAGATTATGAAGTGCTTTTTAGGGCAACTGTTTCAATGTACTAACGGGAAATGCTAGAGTTTTTAATCTTTGCCTCAACTTAGCTGCCAACACCTAATCTCTATATATGCAGACAATGTGCTGCTGAGACCCTGTGGCTGACCGGTAAGGAGGAGCCTGACAGGTTTCATGCTGCACTCTGGATTGGATGGTGAAAGTCATGTCTCTTTCCTCTTTGGCAGACACCTGATCTTGAAGGCAGCATAATGTCCTCCACCCCCTGGTCGTGGCTCCTCTCTTTTTCAAATACATGGGAGTTAGTAAATACACTGATGTACAGTTTGTCCACGGGGATGTCTCCAAAACACTGAGACAAACAACAAAAAATATGACAGAAGAGGTCCCGTAGACCCAGTTGAGACCCGGGTAAATGTGGTAACAGGCAACAATGTCTCAACAGGTAATATTTAAAAAAAGACAGTTACTAGAATGTAAAATTAATTACATAAGGAAGCAAGAAAAGAAGGAAAAACACCAACGTTGAATATTGCGGTCTATATTAGGAATAATGAAGAAAACATTAATTTCAGACAGCAGCTTTACCTTTCATTATATGCAAGTGTAATCCTAAACATAGGTGCACACAAAGTGCTCATGGCAGTGTGAATGGCGCAAAGTGAGACACGTGATATAGTGAAGAAATCAGCAAAATGGTAGTTTAAAATTGGTACGTAACATGAACACTATATTCAAGGATTGGTTGGAAACATGTTAAGGGCCAGGGAAGCCGTAGTTCTGCTGTGTTTTGTCAATGAGGTTTTGACCTGTGTGGTTTCAGATCATCATCAGGTCGGGATTACACGTATTAGCTATGGCAATAGCTGATATGTAGTCTTGGGGGCACTGTAATGGCGTCAAATTATTGGGGTGCCAATGTTCTCTTGAGAAAAAGTCAATCACAGGGGCCCAGAACTATGATGGCACCTGGGTGCGTAAGGGCTGCACCCATGCGTGGAGGGGCCGTAGGTATAAGGATGAAACTGGTTTAATAAATTCCGGTGTATAGGGGAATGGGGGATGAAACCTTCCCACGGGCTACATATTCAATATGAAATTGTATCAAATCCAGGGTGAGGAGTCAGAGGAGAGCTCTGCTGACATGCAAGTGAATCGGCAGCTCGCCAGCAGAGCAGTCTCCTGCCTGTTAGTACCCTTCATACATGAAGTTTTGCCCATGATACATGCACCATGTATTACACTTGCGTATAATGGAATGTAATCCTGCTGTCTGAAATTAATGTTTTCTTCATAATTCCTAGTACAGAACATGATATTCAACCTTGGTGTTTTTTCTTCTTTTCTTGGCTTCCTTTTGTAATTCATTTTATATTCTAGTAATTATCTTTTTGAAATACTACCTGTTGAGACATTGTTGCCTGTTACTGCAAAACACTGTGAGGCATTCCAAAATGGTACCTTCTTATGTGTCTTAGAAGGAACCAAGATTTACTCAGACTTATTCATCAAACCAAAATTAATTTCAAAGAAGACAAAACACAAGACTAATATAGTTTGCATCTTGTTATGTTTTGACTCCAATCAAGTGTAACAATCAACAAAATACTTGATCATAGGGCAGACAACACAGTGCTCCCACATTGATTATATATACAAATAACATAGATAAAAAACACTGTAAACTTCCCAGTGGTTGTATGCATAGATTGATAAAATTCATAATAGGGTTTGCATATGTCAATGTGGAATACCTTGAAGTTAAATTGCAAGAGGGAGGGTTTGTCAACGTTTCGATCCCTTCAGGATGTAATCATCTGACTACCAGGCCTATCCTAGTCAAATGTTTCAGTGCTGGGGCGTATTCTTTAAGAACCAGTGCCAAACTTGCTTCGCACACTTAAAAAATTATAAACGGACTGAGATTAGCTCCATCGTGTTCTTGTTGAAGAATTAATTGAAATGACAATTTGGGCAACTTTGCCTCAATATTGGTACTGATTCGATCTGTATGGGACCAGCTTCACTGCATTTGGTATGAAGAGGATTGGTACTGGTTCTTAAAGAAGGAGTGCAGAACTATCTTGGCATAAAAATCGACTTTGTCCCCTTGGTGGGTGGCTGGATGGGAAATTTCCACATTTGGAGCACTGTTGTGTACAACACTAAGAGTGGTGGCAGGTGCGCTGGAATCTATGGATCGCACTAGCACTTAGGGGAATCTTACTCAAAACTCTTCTGGGACTCAGACAGGATTCATCCTGGGAGTTGCGGTGCTCCATGGTAAACAACATCTGAATTCTACTTTCTGATGACTGGATACTGTCTGGAATTTTGACAGACCAACAAACCGAGTAAACACCCAGATGGCTACTCAGTACAGCAGATACACCTAGCTATCTGATGATATACATGTTACCTTCACATAGAGTGACCCTACTGGCTCCTGAGAGGATGTTGGAAGATTGTCGTGTACAAAATGAATGACTTCACTCTTTTACAGTTGTAAATCATATTGGTGCTGTTTTGTCATTGATTTGTGAGAGTATGTTTAATTCATACTGCTTTGATCATAGAAAACAATAAGAATTGTTTAAATAAAGATTGTACAAAGTAAAGATGAAGTGGAACGATTTTCATTAATTTGACCTCTTTTAGTAAATTGAATGAAACTTTGCCTCTCCACTTATGGTACACATTACATGTACCTTAAATGCAGCAGAGACAATCTCGACCCAATTTCTAATTTTATTAGCTGGGCCTTTTTCTAATTTTAGCTCTTGGGTTTCCCCACTCACTTTTACTGAAAACATACAAACTGTTGTCAGTGGTACTGTGGGCAAGGTGAGAACGGCGTAAGATGAATATTTTACATTACTGTCCTTCAAGTTTAGTTCTAACTTAGTACTGGACAATCATTATTTTAATTTTTTATTATTCCATTTTTTTTTATCTTAGTACTGCAACAAACTAATTAGTAAGTGATATTAGAAATCAAAATCAAGGAAAGATGTCTGTTATTATGATACCATGGCCTCTGTGTGTTTGGTGGGCCACTAAGAAGCCTGACTGAGCAGTTGGTTTTCTATGATTTTCACTTGAATGCATACTCTTAATTAGAATTCGTAGCCCGCAGCAATGTTAAAATGTACCCGGGGATAAGCAGAAACTTGTGACAAATGGAAGAAAGTGCAAACTTTAGCTAGTCTTCAGCAACAACTCATATTTTTGTAATATTAGCTTTCAGGTGTTTTGCAAATTAAAATCCTGGATGCGTGAGATGTGTTTCACACATCAACTTCTGTTTAATAATTTCTGAATTGATAAGTTATGCAATAAAATGTGCCAAAAATGATACATCGGTTACCAGGGATATTTTGGATCTCTGCATGATGTAATCTGCTGATGCTGGATTTGAGACTCTGTGTATTATCCAAAGTCCTTCCCACACCGACTTCCTCATTGCCTTGCTGAATTAACATCCTCAATAAACCCTGTCTTGGACAAACAAGATCTGACAGTATATTTAATTTTGCACACCCTGGGTACCTTCTTAACCTATTTTGAAGTGGTTTTCTGGTGCCATATCTCAATCAATCAAATCAATCAGTCATTTGTAAAGCACACTACATACCCGTGAGGGTCTAAAGGCGCTGGGGGGGGGGGGGGGGCTGCTACTGATCGAACAGCCAGGTCTTGAATGTTCTCCTGAAGGTCAGCAGGTCTTGGGTCTGTCGTAGGCTCCGTGGGAGGGTGTTCCATGTTTTGGGGGCGAGGTGGGAGAAGGATCTCCTGCCGGTGGTAGTTCTTTGGATGCACGGGATGGTGGCTAGTGAGAGGTCGGCGGAGCGTAGCTGGCGGTTGGGGATGTAGAAGGAGAGACGTCTGTTGAGGTAGGCCGGGTCGTTCTTGTGTAGTGCCTTGTGCGCGTGGATGAGGAGCTTGAAGGCTATCCTCTTGTTGACGGGGAGCCAGTGCAGGTTTCTCAGGTGGGGGGTGATGTGGCTGTGGCGTGGTACATCCAGGATCAGTCGTGCCGAGGCGTTTTGGATGCGTTGTAGTCGTTTGATGAGCTTGGTCGCAGCTCCCGCGTAGAGGGCGTTTCCGTAGTCGAGTCTGCTGCTGACGAGGGCCTGGGTGACTGTCTTTCTTGTATCTGTTGGGATCCATTTGTAGATCTTGCGGAGCATGCAGAGGGTGTTGAGGCAGGAGGAGGAGACGGCGACGGCATTGACTTGCTTGGTCATTGAGAGCATTGAGTATAGGGTGATTCCCAAGTTGCATGTGTGGTCTGTGGGTGTCGGGGCTGTCCCAAGTGCCGTCGGCCACCAGGAGTCGTCCCAGGCTGAAGGGTTGGAGCCGAGGATGAGGACCTCCGTCTTGTTCGAGTTCAGCTTCAGGCGGCTGATCTTCATCCAGTCGGCGACGGCCTTCATTCCTTCATGGAGGTTGGCTTTGGTGGTGATGGGGTCCTTGTTGAGGGAGAGGATCAGTTGAGTGTCGTTGGCGTAGGAGATTATGTTGAGGTCGTGCTGTCTGGCGACGTGTGCAAGAGGGGTCATGTAGATGTTGAACAGTGTCGGGCTGAGGGAGGATCCCTGGGGTATGCCACAGATGATCTCAGAGGCTTCGGATCGGAATGGGGGGAGGCGGATGCTCTGGGTTCTGCCTGAGAGGAAGGATGTGGTCCATTCCAGAGCCTTGTCTCGGATCCCTGCGGCGTGGAGGTGTGCGTGTAGTGTGTGGTGGCAGGTGGTGTCGAAGGCGGTGGAGAGGTCTAGGAGGATGAGTGCTGCGGTCTCACCGTTGTCCAGTAGGGTCCTGATGTCGTTGGTGGCGGCGATGAGGGCAGTCTCGGTGCTCTGGTTGCTGCGGAACCCTGACTGGGAAGGGTTCAGGATTCTGTTTTCTTCGAGGTATCGGGTTAGCTGTCTGTTGACGATCCTCTCGATGACCTTGGCCAGGAACGGGAGCAGAGAGATGGGCCAGAAGTTCTTGAGGTCTCTTGGGTCTGCCTTGGGTTTTTTGAGTAGGGCGTTGATCTCGGCGTCTTTCCGGCTCTCTGGGAAGGTTGCGGTCTCGAGGGAGAGGTTGATGACGTTGCGCAGGTGGAGTGCGATGGAGCTGCTTGCTTTGTTGAAGACGTGGTGCGGGAATAGGTCTGACGGAGAGCTGGAGTGGATTGTGCTCATGGTTTTGACGGTGTCATCGATGCTCACGCTGGCCCAGGTTAGCAGGGGGTCGTGGTCGATGATGTGAGGAGAGTCTGTTGTGTTGCTGTATGTTGGGGCTGTCTGGGTGTTGAAGGTGTCGTGGATGTCTGTTATCTTGCGCTGGAAGAAAGTGGCGAGGTTGTCGCACAGGACTTGCGACGGCAGGATGTCGTTGGTGTTGGAGCTGGGGTTGGAGAGTTCCTTCACGATGTTGAAGAGCTCCTTGCTGAAGTGTGCATTGTTGTCGAGGCGGTCTTTGAAGGAAGTCCTCTTGGCAGCCTTGATGAGGTGGTGGTGGTTGCGAATGGTGTCCTTGTGTGCTGCGTGGCTGTTCAGGTTCTGTTCACTGTGCCGTTTCTTCTCTAGATTCCGGGAAACGTGCTTGGAGGCTAGGAGTTCTGGGGTGAACCAGCTGGCCCTCTTGCTGGTATCGCTGTAGGGGGGTTTCTTCAGCGGGGCAAGGGTGTTGGTGCAGTCCTCAATCCAGCGTCTGAGGCTGTGGGCAGCATCGTGGGTGTTGGAGGGTACAGTGTGTGGGCTGAGAGCGAGGTTTGTATGAAATTGATCTTCGGTGATTTTGCTCCAGCAGCAGCGGGGGATCTGTTGGGTGCGGTGGGTTTCTGGAAGGTGAAGTGGATGCAGCGGTGGTCGGTCCAGAGGAGTTCGGTGGTGTGGTTGAAGGAGACGTGCGGGCTTGAGGAGAACACTGGGTCGAGCGTGTTGCCGGCGGAGTGGGTGGGCGTAGTGACAAGTTGCCTCAGTCCGAGGTTGGCGAGGTTATCGATCAGGGTTGTGGTGTTGCTGTCGTTGTTGTTCTCAAGGTGAAAGTTAAGGTCTTTGAGGAGGATGTAGTCGGTGGAGGTCAGGGCGTGCATGCTGATGAAGTCGGCGATGGAGTCGCTGAACTGGGGGCGGGGTCCGGGGGCCGGTAGGCGAAGGTGCCTCTGAGGGTGGAGTTAGGGTCTGTGTGGATCTGGAAATGCATGTGTTCGGCAGTGCTGAGAGTGTCGTCGGTGCTAGTCGAGACCCTGATGCTGTTCTTGTGGACGATGGCGATCCCTCCTCCGACTCCGTTGGTGCGGTCTCTGCGGGTGATCTTGTAGCCGTCTGGGATGGCTATGGCAATGTCGGGAGCGGAGGAGTCGTTTATCCACGTCTCTGTCAGGAAGGCGACGTCCGGGAATGTTGTGTCGAGCAGGTCCCAGAGCTCGACGCTGTGTTTGCGTGCGGAGCGGGTGTTCAGAAGGATTCATCGGAGGTGGTTGAGGTCTTTTTTGGCAGGTGGTTCGTCGGCTCTGAGGCTGGTGTAGCTGCAGTTCCGGCAGGTGAAGGGGCCGTGTGTGCGTTTCGGGGCAGCCTTGAAGCAGGTGTGGGTCTGTCCGGAGTTTAGAGCATGCAGAGTGCTGGCGTCGTAGTGGCGGCGTTCCTTGTGGCGGGTGCGGCGACCAGGGGTTCTGGCGCTGGGCTCGGTCCGGGCGCGGTCCAGGCGCAGACGGGCGCAGATGGGGAGGTGGGAGGGAGGAGCAGCTGGGAGGTGGGAGGTTACAGAAATACGGGGGCAGCGAATGGAACAGAAGGGAAAACGGGCACAACGGGCACAGGGTTACCGGGGCAACGGGGGAACAGAAAGCAAAACGGGCAGAGAGACACGGGGGCAGCGAGGGGAGCAGAGGGAAAACCGGGCCGAGAGACACGGGGACAGCGAGCGGAACAGAGGGGAAAAAACGGGCATAGAGCAAGTACAGGCAGCGGGGGAGGACAGAGAACAGCAGTTACGGGCACAACAGTGACGGAAAAGCAGTACAGGAAATACAGTGAGAACAAGCTTACCTCAAACTTCCTCAGCAGCGGCAGCTGGGGCAGACACACAGGCAGTTCTGTGCGGAGGGGGAGCGACCTACCAGGAAGGGTCAAGGGTCGCTCTCCTCACTGCGCAGCGGCCGGCTTATATGGGGAGGTGGGAGGGAGGAGCAGCTGGGAGGTGGGGGCAGTGAATGGGCAGTCAGGGGGCCAGGGCCGCAAGGGATGCAGCGGCGGGAGCGGAGCGGGACGACGAGTGCACAGAAGGCAAAAGGCACAAAATTTAGGGGGCAACAAGTGTTACAGAAGGCAAAGAAGGTTACAGAAATACGGGGGCAGTGAATGGAACAGACGGCAAAACGGGCACAACGGGCACAGGGTTACCGGGGCAACGGGGGAACAGAAAGCAAAACGGGCAAAGAGATATGGGGGCAGCGAGGGGAGCAGAGGGAAAACGGGCAGAGAGACACGGGGACAGCGAGGGGAACAGAGGGGGAAAAACGGGCACAGAGCAAGTACAGGCAGCGGGGGAGGACAGAGAACAGCAGTTACGGGCACAACAGTGATGGAAAAGCAGTACAGGCAATACAGTGAGAACAAGCCTACCTCGAACTTCCTCAGCAGCGGCAGCGGCAGCTGGGGCAGACACAAAGGCGGTGCTGTGCGGAGGGGGAGCGACCTACCAGGAAGGGTCAAGGATCGCTCTCCTCACTGCGCAGCGGCCGGCATATATGGGGAGGTGGGAGGGAGGAGCAGCTGGGAGGTGGGGGCAGTGAATGGGCAGTCAGGGGGCCAGGGCCGCAAGAGACGCAGCGGCGGGAGCGGAGTGGGACGACGAGTGCACAGAAGAAAAAGGCACAAAGTTTAGGGGGCAACAAGTGTTACAGAAGGCAAAGAAGGTTACAGAAATACGGGGGCAGCGAATGGAACAGACGGCAAAATGGGCACAACGGGCACAGGGTTACCGGGGCAACGGGGGAACAGAAAGCAAAACGGGCAAAGAGATATGGGGCAGCGAGGGGAGCAGAGGGAAAACGGGCAGAGAGACACGGGGACAGCGAGGGGAACAGACGGGAAAAAAACGGGCACAGAGCAAGTACAGGCAGCGGGGAGGAGAGAGAACAGCAGTTACGGGCACAACAGTGATGGAAAAGCAGTACAGGCAATACAGTGAGAACAAGCCTACCTCGAACTTCCTCAGCAGCGGCAGCTGGGGCAGACACAAAGGCGGTGCTGTGCGGAGGGGGAGCGACCTACCAGGAAGGGTCATGGGTCGCTCTATTCTGTGGACAGAGTGTGGGTCTTGCCAGCATCTGTATTCTGTTATTCATTTTATGTCAACTTACTGATGATCCTAACATGAAATATGTTAAATGTGTGTACTCTGTTTAATTTATGTTTATTTCCCAGCCTACTTCATAAAACCTTTATTGCCTCTTCAAAATATGTATTAAATGTATGGATGAGCAGTAGAGCTGTGACGGCTCCAAATGTATTAACATATTAATTATTAGATTGACCTACTTCACCACACCTCTACTTGCATTTGCAATCAATACTCCATTTCCTTTTTGTCTTTTTCCACTTTCCTTTCTTTCTTACAGTCTTGACGTTTGCAAGACCATAAACAACAAGGAAATATAAAGCTATAAATGTGATCAGCTCTATCTAATCATGTGTTACCACTATCACATTTTTACTCAAAACATCTACATCTTGACATTGTTCATTAATGACTTAACAGAATTCTCAAGTGCATCACAGGAAAGATTATGAGTACCTAAGGATTTCTGATCAGTCATACTGGTCTAGTACATTGAAAACAGTGTTGGCTTGTCACTGTTGTTGCTTCTATACTACACACATGGTTTAAGGCTGTCATCAGAACTGGCTGTGGTGATATCACAGAACTTTATGTGTGAAATGTAAGTAAAGTAGCCTGTTTATTGCTATTTCATGAATGCTATTCTTCATTCTTACATGTTTTGCTCATCCCAAGTATGCTAGCGGTGCCACCTCAGATCAAAGCCACGTTGCCAACACAGGTCCAAGTCACTCTTCTGTCTTCCCAGGCTGCACAGTATTCTCGCACACAATGCCAGTGACATCATCAACTTGTCCTTATCCTGGATGAAGACACTTACGATGTATAATGCAGGTTTAGACTGTCCATGCATCAAGCAAGTTGAGACAGTTTCTTCTCTGTTGTTAAGAAGGACCCTGATCCTCTGTCCTGCAGCAAGAAGTGTTGCATCAATTTGTGGTGTTGCTGATACAAACTGTTGTTTATTGAGAGTAGCTGTGGTGCAGTGTACACACATGGCAGCACTTCAGAAACACTACATGTAATGGAATACATTCAGTGAACATAGGCAGCGCTGAACCACATGTTCAGCCTTCTATCTCCCCTGTGATTGTCTTTTTGTATCCGTATAACTTCTGCCAATACGCACTCACCATTAATGTGTAAAAAAGGCTGTTGTAGAGTGGATGGAGCTCCTGCGGAAGACATCTGTTCGCTGGTATATGCTATGCCTCACCACTTCATGATCTATTCTGCTACATGTGGCTGCTTTGTATCTGCAGTAAAATGCACACAATGCCCTAAGTTCCCACACTGTGGGCACATTTGTACATAAAGGACACAGGTATGCCTGTGGCCAGCCAATCGCACTCCCTATGAGTTACTCACCTACTTGGATTAGATCTATATTCACTACTCTGCTATCTGGACCATAAGATTCTATTTTTGGAATAAAAAAAGATTTTCTTGCTTCGCTGTCACTGTTGAAGGTCGCTAACTGTCACAAGACTGTCTTGAAAATGAAGACGATGTAGTACACAAACAGAATCATTAGCGCCTCAAATCAAATAAATGAACTGTTTAAAATATTCAAGTAAACATCTGATCCAGAAGTATTGAAGAAACCCCCTACTGAATCCAACCAACGTTATTAAGACGTACTAACCTTCTTTGGGAATAAAGTCTTGAAGTTTCAGTTTGACACCCAGTGGAACCTTTCTCATTATCCATAAATACAATAGAAAGTTATTAACGAACCTTTCTCATTATCCCTAAATGAATTAGAAAGTTTTTAATGAATCTTCTCTTCTCAACCAAGAGTATGGAATAAGTACTCAAAACCATGAGAAAAATAAGTCTCAAATTCCCAGTGAAACTGGGTTCAGGAGCTACTATTAAAAAAAAATACGGTTACTCTTGGCCATTAGATCAGTTTAATCAAAAATGCCTCCCTCCACATGGCATATTACACACTGAAATAAAGTAAGCCACAATAACCCTAATACTGTAGAAACAAATTGCTGACCCAATAGAACTATTGAACTACAGAACCTCCCCTTAATAGGCAAGTACTAGGATTTGACATGATAAACAATCAGGCTTCAAAACTGCTTGGGCACAGAAGCTGTAATTGCAGACCACCTGTCCACAAGATAGTAGATCACAAGATCCTACTTAACCCACTGGATAAATCGGTCAGTATAAACAGAACAGCACTTCAGTAGTGCAGCTCCTTCTTAATAGACCATAGCCAACAAATCAATATGTGTTCATTCACCTTGACTTGGAAACCCATTGACAATGGAGACTCCAAGAATTTCCCTTTTTTTCGCTACTGTTTAACATCTATATGAGACCCCTGGTGCAAATAATCTGTCTACCAACTTCAGTTCTAAAGGCATGCAGATGATATTCAAATTCATTTCGCGTTAGGCGATCCCTCAAACCAAAGTGCCCGAAACACATTTGTAATTGGATGAAGGAAAATTACTTTAATTTTAATCGAACAGAAACTGGGACTCTGATAATCTGCAATAACATGACAAGCAGGCTAACTTCCAGTTGACCAAAGTAATAAGTGCCTGCTTCATATCCAGCTCAATCAATGAGAATCATTGGGATCTGACTTGACTAAGTACTCTTGGTTACATATCAGATTTCAGCAGTTGTCAAAATCACCAATCACCAACTTACGATGCTCAGAGGATCACCCCTCTTCTCCACCTTAGGCCTTAGATCTGGTCCTATGCCAACATAGTCTACATAGGAGCTCAATTAAAGGATGTCCTGAGGCTCCTGAGGATTCAATACCATGCAGCTAGACCTTGGAACAGCCTGAAGAGATCTGGTGACACCTTTAGTTGTAAAAACAATCGCCTGACTCACAATGCCCTACATGATCAAATTCAAACTACTCTGCACAATCTTTAAAACACTTGCGGGATTTGGAACAAAATACTTACAAAATCTAGCTTTGCTCTATAAACCCATGGCCATATTACAGAGAGTGCCCCGGCAGTGCAATGGGCGTATGCACCAGCTTTGTGTGCCCCTGGGTAACTTTGGTATTACAGAAGGGGTCGCAGATGCTTGTGCAGCCACTTCTGTTATACAGATAGTTCTGTCACACTGATATCTCAAGAGGGCGTTGCACCATGCAAGTGAGGGAATCTATTTAACTCTGTGCCTACACCATATTATGGATGCAGGCGCAAAGGCAAAGGAGGAGTTAGGAGGCACACTGAAAGTGCACCTCAAAAAGGTGATACACTGTCAGTGCAACCCCTGATGGCAGCCCTCTGGCGGGAGGTCAGGGGGTCCTTTGAACTCCCCAGACACCGCCTTGCAGGCGGGTGCAGTCACTCACTGCACATGCCTGCAAAAGGATCTCTAATCCCTCTTTAAAGTGCAGATGGGTTGACGCCTCGCAGTGAAACAAGGAGCGGCTTTGAAGCAGCTGCTCCTAATTTCATGTGAATGCAGTGCCCCAGGGGCAGCATGAGTTTGTGGCTGCCCTAGGGCCAGCACATTCACTGTAATAACGCGCACTTTCCCTGTTTGCGCACAACACACCTATTTAAAGGTGCGCCATGGCACAAACTGGAAGTGTAATAGGACCCTGTTGTGATGCGTGTTCCAAAGGAAGACAGGAAACATCTGGTAAGGCATCAAAGTTTACTCGTAGCACAACCTGGCATCCAGCTACCTCCACGACCCAGCTGCAACTGTCAACCGTTGAGTGCCGTCAGCCTCACATTCACGGCACGAGCACAGAGAACACCAAGAGCTTGAACGCTCAAACAAGATAAGAGCATCCGAATAGCTCCAGCAAAGGTAAGTATGGCAAACTACATAAGTATGGCAAACTACATAAGTATACGTCACAACACATCCTCTCCCTTTAATAATAATTAAGTACCAGAAAGAGAAAAGAAGAGAAGAAAAGAAAAGAAAAGAAAAGAGAACAACAAATTGACAAAGAAAGGGAGAGAGCAAAGAAATAAGATGCACAAAACTAAACATTCATGATCTAACATAATCCTGAAGATATCCAGGTGGTCTGCGGTTTCTAACACCCAGCTCAACAACAGGAGAGTTGGACAACTCACCCTGATCCTCCCCCCTGGATCCCTGAGGAGAGGAACACAGCTCATTTGAATGTGAAATATCTTCAGTACGTTTAGAACATGAATCATCCTTGTCAGGCAAAAACATCACACCAGAACAGCTTCCATTAAAACTGCCAGTTTTGTCAACAGAACCACCTTTCTGATATAAAGCCACTCTGCGCAAATTCCAACGCTCTCCTCCTTCAATGACAACAAAATTTCTTCCTACACTGACAACACAACAAGGTCCTTTAAACTTGGTCAGCCCCCCTTTAATCCTTCCAGATTTCAACTTGGCCCAGTCACCAACCTCCAGAAGACACCCAACCCTTAAGCCAAGATGGGACAAGGCGAGAGCCAGGAATCTGCCCTCTCATGATCAAAAATGGGGACTTCAAGGTAACACTGTGCGGAGTGGTGCAATAAGCCCATATCATGTCTTGAACAAGACGACAGGGAGACAAACCGTTGGCTAAAGCAAGTTGCAAAGTACCTTTGAGTCGATTCGCCCTTTCCACAATACCATTGCCCATCGGATTGTAAAGGGAAGTGCATGAATGTTTCACACCAGACCTTTCCAAAAAACAACGCATTTCACCGGAGGTGAGTTGAGTCTCATTATCTGTAAGGAGAACTTGAGGAATACCTTCACGTAAAAACAAAGTCTCCAACACAGTAATTGTGGACTTCGTTGTAACATCCTTCAAAAACTCAAGATGTAACCATCGAGAGTGCACGTCCACAACTACCACAGCAAATCGCATATCCAAGGATAATTCCGAAAGAGGCCCAATAAAATCAAGGCAAATGGTATGCCATGGTTCACCAGGATCCACAATGTGAACCATTCAACTTTGTGGACCAACTTTTAATCTCTTCTCGCTCTCTTTACAGAGAGTACAATTAATCACTCATTCTCTGATTTGATCATCCATGGCAGGCCACCAAAATTCTTGTTTTATGCGCCTGATGGTCATACCTTGGCCCAGATGACCCTCATGGGCAAGTTTAAAGATGTGTAACCTAATGGTGCACGGAGGAACAAATCTCTCACTTCTCATAATTACATCCTTACCACTCGGGGAAAGTTCATCTAGCAACTTCCAATAGGACCTAAGTGGAGCTGAGACCATACTTTCATGGGGTGAACCTTTCTTAATAAGGTTTAAAACATCATGCAGGACTGAATCTTCAGTCATGGCTTCGGTCCACTGTGCCTTCGAAAAAGATCCTAAACTGCATTCACACACATCAAAAACAAAAGCAACAGCCTCTTCACTTTCCAGCTTGTTGACAATTTCCTTGTCTACAGTTTCCCAATCAAGTGACATGCGTGGTAAACAATCAGCTTGTAAGTTTCTCCAACCGTGAATAAACTCAATATCGTATAGATATTCCTGTAATCTTGCGGCAAACCTAGCTGGGCGTGCTGATCCCTTACCCGCACCCCCTGCAGACAAAATTTTCATTAAGGGTTTGTGATCAGTCCTTAACACAAATCTTGAACCCCATAAATATACTCTGAAATATTCTACGCCCCAAGCTGCCGCAAGAGCTTCACGCTCTATTACGGAATAGTTCCTCTCGGACTGGGTGAGAGTTCTCAAGGCAAATGCGATAGTTCTCTCAACACCTCTCTGAAACTGGAACAAGACCACACCAATACCAGTTAGACTTGCATCAACCATAAGAAACGATTTGCAAGAGGCATTAAAAGACGCAAGGATTCCTGCATTACAAATCTGCATTTTAAGCTTTGAGAAAGCATCAGACTGATCACTGGCCCACTCAAATTTGCACCCTTTGCGAAGAAGTCTTCCAAGAGGTTCAGCAATATCTGAAAAGCCACGCACAAATTTGGAATAGTACTCAACAAGGCCTAAAAAGTACCTGAGCTGGTCCTTGTCCCTCGGGGAAGGAGCATTCTTAATGGCATCCAAAAGATTCTTTTTGGGAGCAATACCACCACTAGAAATTGAGTATCCCAAATAATCAACTTGATCAGTAAGAACACAACATTAATCTTTGTTGACTGTAAGACCCTCTTGTTCAAGCTTCCACAAAACATGCCTAAGTGCTACATTATGTTCCTGGACAGATCTTCCTGAGACCAATATATCATCTTGGAAGTAAACTACTCCGGGTAAACCTTTAAGCATGTTGGACATCATTCTCTGAAAAACACTCGCAGCGGCAGCTAATCCAAAAGGCATTCAAGTAAATTGAAAAATACCTTCCGTTGTGATAAAAGCTGTGAGAGACTTTGAGTAAGGATGCAATCTAATCTGGTGGTAAGCACTCCTCAAATCAATTTTGGAGAAGTATCTACCACCTCCGACAGACTGCCGCAACTCATTGATGTTGGGAAGTGGAAATGTGTCAGTAATTATATCACGATTCAAAGATCTAAGGTCAATGCAAAAACTGAGTCAACCATCGGACTTAAGCATCAGAACTACCAGAGAAATCCATGAGGATACCTCCACAGGCTCAATAATTCCAGGCGTCCAACAAATCCTTAAGGCCTTGCCTGACACAAAGAGGAACCTTCCTGAGCTTGTGTTGTATCGGGCACGCATTTAGCTTAAGAATAATCTTATGTTGATACCCCGTGACACAACCAAGCCTATCCTCAAACACCTTGTGGGCATCTCGAAGAATGTCCTCAACCTGTATATCATCTTCCACTACCATAATTTGATTTGTAGCTCTAGGATTGGTGACAAAGTGTAGGTCATATTGGTGCATCCAACCCAGGGTTGGGGGACCCTCTTTGGCAACATAAAGTTTGCCATGAGTGGTGCGTGATTTAAAATAGATCTGACCGGACATGTACCCCAAAACATCTATGGACTGGCCTTGGTAGCCTACTGGGTTAATATCTTTCTCCAAAAGAGACACTCCTTCCCAGGTGGCACAAAACAGGGATTCAGGAATGATTGTGTACATGGAACCAGAATCCACCATCAAAGTGATATCTTTGCCACAAACATGAAACACAGCTGTAGGTCTAATTAATCTAGGAGAATCTTGAGTAGCGCCTACAATAGTTTCATCGTGTTTCTCTCCCACCACTAAGATTTTGTTTACAAACGAGTTATGAACATTATCATCATGTACCACACTTATTTTGGATTTAGAATCAGATTGCCTGCACATTCTAGCATAGTGCCCTTTCCGCCCACAACCTCTCTGCAAGTCTGATCAATCGCAAAACATTTTTTAAAGTCAGCTAGGTGATACTGACTACCACATCGCAAACACTCTTTGGTCTTGGGTTTAACCAAAGATCCACTAGCATTGCCAGATTTAACACTTTTCCTCGTTACAGCATTTACATCTACATGCTCATATTTAGTTTCAACATTTCCAATTTCTTGCAATGGTTTATCTTTTTTGCTCACTTCTTTAATGCATCTTTGAGACTCTTCGATGACTTTAGCCAAATCAATGGCATCTTTCAAAGAAGGATCTTTAGCAGCCCAGAGCCTTTCTTGAATTTTTCTGTCATAACATTGAACAATCACCTAATCACAAATCAGTTCATCTGTCATAGTTCCAAAGCGACACTTGACAGAAAGTTCTCGTAACCTAGAAACAAAGTCATCAATGCTTTCTCCTTCCAGTTGCGGCTGAGTATAGAATTTGTATCTAACTAATACCAAATTAATTTCTTTTGAAAATCTTGTTTCAAGTCTCTATATAGCCTCTTGGAATGGATCATCCATAGGTTGTCCATTAGGTCCCATAGCCACCGGTAAATACTTAAACACCCGTTGACCTTCAGTACCTAATGTGCTCAATAACAAAGCTTTTTTCCAGTCAGGGGAAAAATTAATACCATCAAGCGCTACAATATAGTTATGAAGCATTTCAATCCAGTCTTCCCATATGATTGGTGGAGGACCTGGATTAGAGAGAAACATTGGTGGAACTAAAACATTTGAAGAATTAGAAGCCATCTTAAAATGCAACAATTCAAGCAATATGTAAAAAGCCGTATAAAGCACAAATAGCGTCAGGAGAATGTTGAGGACGCTGAAAAAAAAACAAAAGATGAAAAACTTGTAGACACAGTAGATAGATGCACTGGAAATGAAATGTGGCTAATACCAAGATAGGCCACAAGATGTCGTAGGAGTTCCAGCAAAATACTATTACAGCAAATACCACTGATGCTCAAGTGCTGCTCAAATGTCACTAAATACTTCCGTGGCCACCAGGCAGTTTAAACACAGTATACCGAGAGCCTTCCAATTGACACTGAATGACCCTCACATCCGTGTGAATTGTTTAATGTGCGTTTTAAACCCAGTCTCGTGAAAAGGTTGAACAAATTAGAACTCCTCACCTGGTGCTACAGAGTCCTTCCTGGATGCGGCTGAAATGAGCAGAGTAGAGCCTAAGTGACACACGGGAAAACGTGTCTGAAAGCTGGGATAGCAGAAGAGGCTTTTTGTAAATTACGCCGAGACAAGATGGCGGCACGTTACGTTGCGTAATTTGCGTTGCGCATGAAACGCAGTAACGTCAGAGCACAAGTCCTGCGTTCCAGTGACGTCACTGCAGGTCTGAGGACAGCGCGCGCTTCAAACGGCTGCAGAGACCAAATTCAGAGAAGTGATCAAAAAGTACCTCCAAATCGGAAGACAAACGGAGAAGACCAACGTGGGAACGATAAAAGGCTGCTTGAATCCAGCGAAGACTGATGAAGTCAGAACGAGGCAAAACTTCAGACGCACGTCAAAACGGCACCAGGTTGTGCTGAACGAAGACCAGGAT
Organism: Triturus cristatus; assembly: GCF_964204655.1. NCBI lineage: Eukaryota > Metazoa > Chordata > Amphibia > Caudata > Salamandridae > Triturus > Triturus cristatus. The sequence goes on along the minus strand of NC_140589.1, from coordinate 1,620,045,092 downwards.
CGTCGCCAAAATTGTTTTGATGCGTGTTCCAAAGGAAGAAAGGAAACATCTGGTAAGGCATCAAAGTTTACTCGTAGCACAACCTGGCATCCAGGTACCTCCACGACCCAGCTGCAACTGTCAACCGTTGAGTGCCGTCAGCCTCACATTCTAGGCACGAGCACAGAGAACACCAAGAGCATGAACGCTCAAACAAGATAAGAGCATCCGAATAGCTCCAACAAAGGTAAGTATGGCAAACTACATAAGCATGGCAGACTACAAAAGTATACGTCACACCAGGCCCCCAGTCGCAGAGCGAACCTGATTGTTCATACCAGATTCACCGGAAAGTTTCATGGAGGTTGAACAAACTGAACTTTAGATGCACACCTGTCAAACTCATTAAGCATAAACCTCAGAAACCAACCAAACTTGATATGATGTTCCAATAAAATGTGAAATCCAGTCTCCTCCAGGAGATCTTCCCCACCTAATAGAGGCCTCAGAGACCAACCTTCCCCTAGTTAGAGGAGGGAGCCTCATATAGGGCCTCCTTCTGGGAAACCAGAATCATGGCCACAATGAAACAACCTTTGGAACTTGCAGATTCTAGATTTCTATTGAGCAACTATGTAATTCTATTGGACTTGGACACATTTAGTTCTAGAAAGTGGCACTATGTTTTACTATGTGCTAAAAAAAATCTGTAAAACGAATTCAATTAAGCTCTTTTTGTGTGAACTGACACACACATTCACTCCTTATGCAATCAACTAGAGAAGTGTCCAGTTTCACATGAAATGTTACTCTTCTTGTCTAGTCTCAGTCAATTCTCTCACTGTCAGAGACCTTTGGAAAGAAGTGTCTCAGTGTCCGTGTGCTCTGTCAAACTCAGTTTTTGGCTGTCCCTCACACAGGTGAGGAGTGTTTGGTAATGGTATTTACAGAGCTTAAATGAACTTTACACAGTTGAATCTCTTAAATGGTCACATGACTACAGTATCCTGTGAACATTTACTTTTTACATGGAATTTTTTTGCTCGCGGTCAAGTCTCACTCTCCAGCCATTTTTCCTTAGTCTCAGCCTCATGGGAAGAAATTGTTCATGTTTAGCATGGTTGTATCTGAATCTCAATTGCACTGTAAAGCTCATTCTCGGGAAATGTTCCCTCCAACTAAACGTTTTTTAATGTTTCCTTCACACAAATATGACTGTTTTCAGTGATGCCATTAATGTCATAGGGCTTAGCTGGTCTATCACTCAGTTGAGTCTTCTTAAACAGACAGCCCAGGATAGTCTTGTGTTAAAATTAATTTGTAAATGAAATGTTTACTTCAAGTTTCAGGTGAGCCCCCCCCCCTCAGTAAAAATCTCTAGTCTAAGTATACAGGCATCCTGTACGTATTTCTTTTAATTTTTTTTTTTTTTAAAACACCTAGGGAAAGATGCCTCATTTCCTCCGCTCTGGAGACCTAGTGTACCCACCTAATCACCATCTTTGTGAGGGGCAAAATGCAGGTTCTTTTTTCCTTACACTGAGGTGGCTAGCATTTATGCTCATGAAAGAGCATATGAGCAGTGTTGCTTTCTACTCATAAGTGCCAGCTCATGCTCTCCTTGGTTCACAGTTGGAGAGTTTATACTTCTGGCTGGCTGAGGGACAAATACTTCTTGAGGCTTTGATAGACCTGGATTAAGATCTTTCTTAGAAATGGTATCCATGCAAACCTTGGAGCACAGCCCTTGGAGCATGGTGGAGGTTCAGTGCCAGTACACTTTAACAGTGTGCCAGTAAGAAACCCCTATATAATCACTGACAACATGGAAATATAAACTAGATGTGAAAGTCTAGTGTGCTGGACTCAGATTCACACACGATTGGGTGTCATCTTGAATTGGAACCATCACCCATTATGCACATTAGGCTTTTCATCTTTTTGATTTCAATCTGTAATAAAGGTTTATGTCTCTCCAAAAGGGAAGTCAATCTCTTCAGTGTAAAAATGTAAACACTAATAAATGCTGGCATCAAACCAAGAGGCAATTCAAAGAAAGTAAAGTGAGAGAGAATTAGTATTTATTTAATTTATTTCTGAAGCGACCCATACAATTGAACTTTGTTGTGCAAGGCAGCAGAAAGACTGGTCTAAAATTAGTCTGGTTGCATTCTGTTGTTAAGGGATGTCACTGAAACATTGTTTCTTTTTCCTTTTGCTACTTCCAGTTTTGTGTTCTTGGTTTAAAGTAGGGGTGGGCGGAATTTGCGAAATCCACTTTCGCAAATTATCGTGATCATTTTTAAAATTATCGCAAACAAGCGGAAATATCGCGCAGATGCGGACGTTTTTTTCCCGCATGTTCGCGAGATTTTCTGCATGGTTGCGGGTCGCCAACTTACCCATGTGATTGCTCGCGGGCGCGGCCATCTTGTTTTGAGTTGTCTCGCGGTGCATGATCGCGAGAAGAAAGACGTGATCGCGCGACGCATGACGTCACTGCGGGCGCGAACTGTCGCGAGACCGCGCAAATGGCTAAAAACAATACAACATCTCATGGAGAACGCGACCGGATCAAGAAAACTTGTCGGCGAACGCAGGGATTCAGGTAAGGCGATCGCAAGAATGTATTATTTTACAGCGCGAGCGAGAAAAAAATTATCGCCAAGCTGCGGAAAGCGGAAATTTTGACATTTTCGCGCTCTCCGCGGAACGCGAAAATGTCAAATTATCGGAATTTCCACGAACGGAACGAAATTTTAGCCCAGGCCTAGTTTAAAGGTGCAGAGTATAGAAGCAAGTCATGTTTTCAAGTCTGATCGAATTACTTGATGCACTGTAGAGAATCTGGGAGTATAGAAATCACACTTGATCTTTGTGCAATGTTTAATTATGTCACTGATTTCTGAAATAAGAATCTTAAGCAATATGTACTATCACAGGTTCCTATAGCTACAGAATGGGAAAAAACATTTTGTTATATTGTCCCCATTACTCACAAGTCAGTACTGATTAAAGCCGTGGGTGTTTTCACTACACTTGCAAACATACATTCATTGTAAGGTGTAGTGACCAGTACCTGTGAAATATATGTTGTCACCATCTGGATGGGCAGTGGTGAAAGCATGACACACGGCTTGCACATACCAAAGTAGCAGATCAGCAAAAATTCAAAGCAGCAAGGTGTACCATTGTTACATATTAAACCTACAGCTAATCCTGCCATTTTAACAAACTACACTTGATTGCTGGGATTTTGAGTCCGCAGTTACAATATTAACAACAACATTTGAAGTCCCAGTATACATTGTGAAATAGGTAAAAAAATTAGGACTGACAAACTAATGCACTTGACATGTGGACACTTGACGGATATGTACGTCCACACAACAACAGTGAATGTAGAAGAGCAGTGCCAGACATGATGAAAGAATCGGGTTTCAGGTGTTTTAGAATGAAGGGCTACAAATTTGTCTGGTGTAATTAAAAATGTGAACAGGTCCACAAGGTACCGTCCTATTCGAAGTGTTGACCTCCTCTGCAATATAATAATATTCTATAAGGAGTAGGTGTATGAACCCCAAATGTGTCCACACGTGTGTATTAAAAACTGTTGAATATAACACTTTTATACTTTCTTAATCTATTAATAGTCCTGAAAGAGTACCAATAGAGTGAGTGTTAGCGGTAATCAGATGCGTGAGGGGCATGTGAGAGAGTCTGTGAGTGAGGGTGTAATATGCACACCTCTATACTTGTCACAATCTACCAAAGGCCCATTGGACACACTGACAAATGGGAAGACACTACACACCATGGAATATGTCTCCTTTAAATCAAATATGTGTTTTTTATAATCACTGCAAAAAAGCGAACGTGTTGTAAACACAGGAAAACAAGGTTTTTGCTCATTTTCAGGGTTAAGCAGCTCACTAATCATTGCTAGGCATAGATGTGTAAGCATTTGGGAAACACAGAGAAAACACGATTGAAGTCCACACAAATAAGCACTGAAAAAGGAAAGGCCATTACTCTGAGAATTCTTGGTGGGCATGGCTCAAGGAGTGGTATCTGTTTATGCCACTTCCTGATTTCAGAGTTTCTAGAATTTGCAGATCTCATAGATGCGCTTAAGTCTGAGATGGCCTAATGATGGCGTACGCCTGACATTGTGACTGTGTTGACATTTTGAGGTGATAACCTAGGTAATAGCTACATTTACTGGTTTCAGCTGATCAGTGGGGCTGAACACTGGCTAGCAGACAAAGCAAAGAGGCTAATATGGTGCGTTCTGTGTTTTTTATGTCGTCCAGACTTTCAAGCACGCACTATAAATTATATCCCTTTTTCACCTTTTTATTTACAGCGGAACAACATGTGAAAGTCCCCCGTGAATAGTTTGTAATTTAATGTTTACTTTTTATTGTTTTACTTTGTGTGCACCTTTACTGGGTACATCTCTGTGATCCCAGCTTTTTATTTGTGAGCTTTCGTTCTGATTTTAAAGCTCAGGAACATTTTTCAAGCAAAAACCCTAAAGCCTGAATTCTTCATTAACGTCCTGTGATGAGATCTGTATTGCATTACTATCTTATTAGCCATATGCACTAGCATCTCTTTATTGTCAAAGAAATACTCAAGACAATTATTGCTACATACTTGCATTCTTGTGCATTTTAACAATGGTCTAGTTTTTATAGGTTTATTATTATGACCTATTGAAAACTATACTACATTTTTTGAACCCTGATTTGCCAAACCTAAAACCTTTGACCTTACACTGGCTACAGTTAACACATCTGAACTTCACTAGCTCAAAGTGTTGTGTGACCAAGAGATAATTCTCCCCTTTCCAGCTGCCACTGGTAGAAACATGGGCTAATTAGATTGTGATGCTGACTCTTGGCCGATGCTAGGATATTTTGTGCCCTAGCCAATTGGTGATCTTATCACCTTGCTGCTCAGAAGAGTAGGTCTGCTTTTTTGTTTGTCTCCACCATCTCTGAAGAGACCTGTGTTGCGCCTTAGTATTGCAGTGCACTAGAACATTGCCTGAGCCTGTGCTATTCTTGCTGGTGTCATCTATGTGTTGTGGATCTGTTTTCCCAACCCTAGGTCGCTCTTAATACAACCTGTTTTAGTAGTGATTTGCCAAAATCAAAATGGTCCCTGAAAGTAGAACAATTAGCGGTCCTAAGACATTTTTGTTTATGGAGCTTTACATTTCTAATACATTCGTTTTTTGTTTACACAACTTCCTATTGCTTAAGCCTTGTTGCCACTGATCCGTTTGTATGTCTTTTTGTTTTTCCAGCACCCAAAGAAAATGAAGAGCGAGTGTTCAGGGAGCGCATGCGGCCCAGGAAGCGGCAGGGCGCAGTGCGTCGCCGGGTCCATCAGGTTAACGGGCACAAGTTCATGGCCACCTACCTTAGACAACCAACCTACTGTTCACACTGCAGAGACTTCATATGGTAATATGAACACTTCCGCTTTGGCACAGTGTAAAATATCATCTATCTTTACAATAAGGTCCTGCTTTGCCATAGTATTAAAATGCATTTTTGTCACTATAAAATATGTGGATATTGAATTATTGGTCTTTGCATTTATGTTGCCATGCTTTAGAACGTGACTACATTATACATATGAAAGTGCTTGGGTATGTTCTGAAATTACTGTTTGTCCTCAGAATTTATATATTACATTTTTATCTCCTTATTTTTATACTCTGGGCAAACCCAGTAATATAAGTGAGAAATGTGGCTTTTAAACTCTGGCTCCTGGCCCGGTGTTCCTACCATCACAATAGACAATCTGATCCCTGTATCCTTATAACCAATCCTGTCTTGATGAAAGCGTCATATTGCACAAAATGCAGAAACATGTCAACTCATATAATAAGCAGGTCCTGAAAGTCAGTCCTCCCTGTCTTATTTTAACCTTGAAGACGAGGTTGAGGGGATGTCACAAACAAAACTGATAACAGAGTAGTAGACCATCACGACACACAATTTGAATTTACTAAGGATTCCAGAATACACTTACACATAAATGCGTATCTTCCTCACTACAAAGCGTACAAAATACTCTATTTATCAATAGGGCCTCTCCAATATGCTTATAGTGCCACATAGAGAGCCTAATGGTGAAGTAGAGGTGTGTGTCCTCCGTTTGAGAATAATGATCCCTGAGTGTACACAATGTGATTTCAATTGTGTTACTAAGTTGGCTATATTTTGTGTTGCAAACTTTATTCTAAACAGCCAAAGGTTACTCATTGCTCTAATATAGATGCCTGTGCTTTACCTTTATTTTTGATTGCATAGAACTCACCAGGGTTCCTAATGATGCAGCGCTAGGCACATTGTGCAGAACAGTTTTAGTACATTTCAGGAGACTTCTTTTTTGCCATATGCGACTGCTATTATGTCTGCTTTTTTCAGCATTCTCTTACACAAAAAAACAGATTTTGGTCTTTTCTTTTAAACCCTCAATGATTTTAACGTGGCTGACCCGAGGGAAGCTTACTATTTTTGTCTAATGTTTTTATGATAAAATCATAGCCTTTACAATTTCCAATTCATTTAAATGTCATTGTTTTAATGAAATTCGTATTGAAATTGTATGTCACTAGAAGGATTTAATATGAAACATCAATGCATATTCTACTGTGTATCTTAAAATTCAAGTTTAGAAAGGCAGGGATGTGGTATGAAGCATTGTACAAAATGTAGCATTATTATCACTGTGTTTAAGTGTAGGACATTAAAGCACAGACTTGCAGCAAAGCAATAGGCCACTGTATAAGATATGGGAATAAATTATCATTGCTACATAAGAGGAGTCAATGGTTAGCAGAATTGTGGGACAGGAGCCTGCTCCTAAGTAGATGCCACCAGACTGAAGGAGTTGAACCCTGAAGGAGCATTACAGGACACTGAGTGAAAAGCCATGTCCCAAGTTTTGCCTGTGGACAATGAACAAAGAGAAGTTTTGGGTCGGTCCCATTCTGTCATAGCTTTAAGATATTGTCATTCGCGTCTCAGATCAGGCTAGAGAGTATTTAGTCGCGTTTTCATGCTATTGGGTATATTGCTCTGCCTGCTAGGGAATACTTCCTTAGAAGGTCGCTGTTATCAGGAGCAGCACGATGGAGGGACGGATTATTTGCTGAATGGAGAAGCCATTTTGAAAGGACACCTTCTCTGACTAAAAACAACACATTCCACATGACACCCAAATGCCTACTTAAAGTATGATATACAAAAGTATGTAAACTCACTATAATATTTGTAAAATGCTATTTGTCAAAAAGATTTTTTTTCGTGTGAAAGAACGCCTTATAAAAAATATTTTGAAACGTCATTTCAGTCACAAATAACCTTACGCTTACTGAAATGTGTATACCTACTTATTGCTTATTGAGATGATACGTCAACTAAGAGTTTTTTTTAATGTGACTTGTGTTGCTTTTTGTGGGGAGAGCTGACTTTTCAGTATGGTTTCCCTGACCCATGAATAACATACTTCTCCTTACTGTATTTTGGAGCTTGCCAGTTTCTGCTACCAGGGCAGAAATATTGTTCTTTGGTGTGTAGCCTCAGATTGCTCCTTGAGTGGTCGAGCGCAACAGCAGGGCTTGGTGTATTGCTCTGAGTGGGAGGTGGTGATGACTGGCATCTCTCTCCATTCTTTGATGATCAATCCTCCTGAACTGTACGACCATAACAGAGTCAGGCAGGGGATTGACTTTGCTCTGCTGAATGGAAACCAGAAAGTGGCCATGTTGGAATGTATGGCTGATTTCAATACACTTGAGATCAAGGCACATGTCATTGGTCACACAGTGCGCTGCTACTGAATGCAACCCTAATAATGCATACCAATTTTTAAACAACATTTTGGTTTGAATGAATGCTGTATGCAGAGGGCTGAAATGCCGCCAGCTGCAGCAGAGGTGTTTCCTTGCGTTGCCCCTCCAGTTTACACTCCTGAAGTCGCCTAGTTGCGAACACCTTGCACACCACTCACCAATCATGCTGCCTGGAAGTACCTATTTGTCAGATGAGAGTGGGGAGTGGGAGACAGCACTAACGCAAGGAGGAAGTGAGGTAGGCTGTAAGTGGTGGGAGGAGACTGTCATATTGCAACCACTCCAACATGCAGCCGTGAGTTTCCTGTTCACTATTACCGCCAACATCAGGCCTGTTCAGATACAGGATGCTTATCTGTGGCCTGATGTCCATGCATGATGGATACTGAATCAAATATAAAAACTGTGGAAAATAGGAGGATGCATAGCCTTAAATCTCGCTGAGAAACAATCCTTCAAAAGCATACTGGTGCATAGACCTCCTGGTCCGACAACAGAATTCCCTTCCTTCTTTTTTGATGCAGGTTCTGATTGTCTGCTGAAAACGGACAAACTAATTCTTCTGGGAGCTATTAACCCGTTGCATGCTCATGACAAGCTCAGCTCGTCATGAGTCACAGTGGAGCTGCGCTCATGACGAGCTGAGCTTGTCATAACGGCCGTGGCCCGCCCACAGGCGATTAATTCCCCGCCTGTGCGGGAGAATTAATCAGTGGGCGTAGTCGTGACGAGCTCAGCTCGTCATGAGCACAGCTCCACTGTGAGTCATGACGAGCAGAGCTCGTCATAAGCACAGCGCCGCCGCCGCCGCCGCCCCCCCCCGCGCCGCGGAGGAATTACCCCCGCAGGGAAGGGGTTAATCTACATGTAGATAATCTGATGTGAAAGATAGCAAAATGTTTTTGCAGTTCTTGAACATACATAGGTTAGCCTCATGACCTACTCTTGAAGCTAAACATCTAGTACTTAGGGCCTTATTATGAGCTGTACTCATGGTGGCGGTCCACCCACCACCACACTGTGGGCCTGCCCGCAGTATTACGATGGGGGCGGTTGGACCGCCACAGGACAGCTGCGAAGGCCAGGGATCCAGTATCCTGCGGCTATCTCGCATTGGTCAGGAGCAGTAATATGCTGATGCTGCTGCTGCGGCACCGCCAGCATATTCTGAGTTTCCTGTCCACCACCCATTTCATGGTGGTGAGCCCGTCATGAAAAGGGTGGCGGAGAGGCAAGCGTGCCACTCCTGGGGCTGGGGGTGCATGCATGGGCACATGTTGTGCCCTCTTGGAATTGCATCCCTGTTCCTGTATGCCTGCCACACCGTGCAAAAACGTTCTGCAGGTGCTGTCACAGCGGTGGGCTGCATGTTAGGCTCTCCTATGAGCCTAACAGCCCACTGCTGTGAGACCGCTGCAGCACCTCGCACCCCAGCTTTGGCAGTCCTCCAGGGGATGCTGTGGCGGTGCCACTGGAGGACCACCAAAGTCGTAACAAGGCCCTTAGTTCCCAACCATGCATTAGTTTTAAAGAGAGTGTACATTTAATCTGTACGGATCATCATCTGATCACTGTTGATATTCATATGAATTTCAGGTCTTATGGGAAGGCCCCGAAGCAGATGAAGCTCCACAGAGTGGAGATCTTTTCTGCGGTGCTTAATATGTAAAATAAAAAAGGAGACCACTGCAGTTTGCAGCACACATTTCCATGGCCATGCTGACAATGATAGTAACAACACAACTGCTAGCTATCACACTCCTACTAGTGTGACGATCCAGACTATTCCAGCCATCAAAGCTATACGAGTGGCTTGGGCGGCAGGTAATAGTCATTTTTAATGTATATTGAATTGATATTTTAACTGTTTTGTGCTCCTCTCTAAATTATCTAGACAGCGCCACCTTGTGTCAGAATATCACAAATGCCGGTGTTGACAATTAAGTGCCTGTGCTGAGCACCGGAAACCACTGCCTCAAATTAAGCACTGCTTCTCTGTCAAGTTCAATCTCTGCTCTGAATTCCGGTAACCCTACCACTAATTCATGTTGGCATTCGAGAAGTTGAGTATCGCAGCCCCCTGTAAACAACACGCTAACCAGGCACTTTAAGACCTAAGTTTGGTCGATCTTATACTCATTCACTTCAAAATTGTGCCGAACTCTAGAAACGATTGCTTACAAATCATGCTCATAGTGATGAACTGGAGCGGATTATTATCCTTACTTACGAAATGCGAACTCAATTGTATAAGGCTGCTGGTTGTCTGGTGTCCAATAGTACACCATATGGCGGTCCCAAATGCAGCAGTTAGGTTTGCACCTTAAATATCTGAGGTCTTGTAGTGTATTCACAATGATTGTATTGTGATTTATTTGCTTCACAAGACTCTGCCTATGACTGGGTTTTATTTCAACTATGACTCGAAAGTATGCAATTGTAAAATGCGATTGTGGTCTGAGACGTAGCAGTTTTGATAGCACGTTACACACTCTACACACTTTTGGGGCATCAGTAATTTCTTACGACGCCTGTACGTGGACATGCATGTTTTAAATGGTTTGAGATTAGTTTATTTTAGACATATGAATTGTAAGTGTAAGAGATGTAGTTATTTTTGGCAATTTTGACAGCACTTTACACACTCTATGAACTTTCGGGGAATAAACATTTTCATGTAGCCTGTGTCGTGATATGCATGTTTTAAACTCAATTAAACAAGTTATATTTTAGATCCATGAATTGTAAGTGTTTTTGTGTATATTTTAATGTGTATTCAAATAATTGTGTGCTAGTGGCAGAATATTAAATCGCGTCAATCTCATCTTTTCACTGATAGATATGATAGAAATTGCACCACATTGTTTTTATTGTGTGACTGTACTGTATTTTGTAATGGTTTTTATTAACCACACACATGAATTACATTGAATTGAATGGAACAAACTAAACGTCGCAGAGTGGGGAACATCTCTGTCAAGCTCGGTCTCTGCTCTGAGTCCCAGTGACCCTACTACTAATTCACAAATGTTAGATTAGATCAGGGATTACAAACTCAATTAATGACTTCACTTCACTTCAACGAATAACACCTAAAAGATCTCGGCCTTCAGAACCAAGGATCAATTCAGACCTAAAGATCATGAAACAGGAGAGCAAGAAAGCAGGAAGAATATGGAAGGAGACATTATCAAGTTGCTGAAATGTTCCTTTTTAGAAACAATTGCAAGTGCATAATCGGCTGATAAAAATCACAAAGGATAATTTCTTGCAAAATACAACCTTAGGGCTTCCAATCCCACCAGAGAGGCTTTTAAACTCTAAAGTCTGGAATGTCTTTCTGCAGACAGTAACTTAATGAGTCCATCGCAAGATTTATGCAAGGACTTATCACAGTTTTTCACAAGAAAATATCTGACTTAGTAGATACATTTTCCCACCTTACAAGAGTCTGTTGATGGGACAAATGCACCAGAACTCGAGGCATGGTGAGCTACAGTTATAGAAGTAACGACAGAAGAAGTGCACAAGGTCTTTGCGACCATGACACCTTCCGCTCTAACTGAGGTCTCTCCAGTCCATCACCTCAAAAAGGTGATAGATGCTCTTATGCTGCTGGTAACCAGGCTATGCAATACCTCTGTACTTCCAGGCTGCTTACCGCAAGCCTGGAAATTGCCCATGGTTGCACCTCTGTTAAAATAACCTTCACTAGACCCCAGGGTGTTAACAAACTGCCTGCAAATTTCCCTTTTACCAACGTACTAAAATGCTGGTGCACTAGCAACCGAGAGAGTTCATGGTGCATAACTAACAATGTTTTTCATGTAAATCAATCTCAGTTTCTAAAAGATTTCAGTACAGAAACAGTCCTAACCAAGGTGATGGATGAGATAAGACCAATCAGAGATAAGAGTGTCATGTGTGCCCTGCTCTATCAGTGGCATTTGTTACCGCCTCACACTGTCCTGCTCAGGCGATTAAAACTAGTCTGTGTGGCATGGCCAGTTCTCCACTGGTTAGCCTCATTCCTCCAGGATTGGTCCTAAAAGGTGAGACTCGCAGATTACTGAGCCTCTCTCAAGGCCGCCGTCACTACTGGGGTGCCACAGGGATTGGTATTTAACCCCTGCCTCTTCAGCTTGTACATAGCCTCTCTGGCAACATTGATTCAACCTTTTGATGTCTCTTTTGACATATGTTGATGACACCCAGCTAATGATTAGGCTAGATGAAGATCCCGAGAAGGGGGCTTTGAACCTCAGAAATTTCCTTTGGGAAATAGCCAGATGGAGGTATTCCAACTCACTCTCCGTCAATACACGCAAAACGGACGTGATTATGATTGGACCTGATACAGCGTGGTCAGTCAAATGGTGGCCAGAGAAAGGTAGGAGCACTGCCAACCCTTGTAACCCATGTCAGAAACTTGGGGATCATTTTATTTTTTGGGGGTGAGTTTTATGTAGCGCGAATTAGACCCGAAGGTATCAGAGCGCTTTACTGCAGCTGCATGATAGACGGACTCATTAAGTTTTTGTTAGGCAAGGCGAGATTAAGTGATTTGAATCACAGGCAGTTGAGCGTCCCTGCCGTGGCTCGAACTCGGTGCCTCAGCTTCGAGGTCGACCGCTCTAGCCGTTAGGCCACATTATTAATAAAGATCTTAACATGGTGACAAATGTTAAAAGGTTTTCGGCTGCTCTATGTACTAAGAAAAATCCAACCAGAGAAGAAAGACCCCAAAATCAGCCCTCCAGAAATAAATGACATTGGCTGCCAATCTTTAAAATATGTCTTTTTAAAGCCCTCTGTCTCTACCATAAAACTATAACAGGTGAAATGTAAATTTTTACGGTACTCTCCAGCCAGAGAACTTAGATCCAAGCATATCGCGTTTATCATTCAGCCACGATTCTCAAAAGTAAGGCAGCGTGGCGGCCAGGTTGCAGTAGCGACTGCAAAAATTTGGAATGCTCTGCCACTAAACATTAGATTACAACACAACTTCAGTTTAGGAAAAAGGTCAAAACCTTTCTGTTTGCATATATACTGTCATTTATTGTTCTTTATTCCTCTTTTATGAGCTGTTCCTCTTAGGGGGGCTCAGAAAGGCTGGTCTCTGTCCTTTTATTTAGCAGGTGGTCACTCAGGAAGTAGCTGTTTGCGCTCTAATAAATGGCTTAATCAAGTGAAGTTTGATCAATGAGGCTGAAGCCGTGGGATCTTCACAACCCTCATACAGCTCAATATGTACTGCACTGTGAGCACTAGGGGTGTGTGACGAAGATCTCAGTGGCGCCTCACAGTGCGCGGCGCAGGATGTGCGCCAGGATGATCCCGCCAACAGTGCTGCGGGACGAGCCATCATTGCATGACTTCGTCCATCCTGGAGAGTAGCCAGCCCATTGGGACTTCATGGGGGCAGCACCTGGCACATCGGTGGGATGGACTGAGGGTGTCGCTGGGAGCATGGCACCTTTAGGCGAGCAGCCTTTTTTCATTCTGGGCACTATGCTCAATATGTACCTCAAGGCTCAGTAAGAGAAAGCCAAGCTTTAATGTACTAACACATGCAAACAACATTTGAGTATACCTGTGTTTGCGTGCTTTAGCATAATAAAGCCAGACCTTTTGACTTTGCCAATGCTTGTTCATATAAGTGGGCTGCATTTTGTCAAAAGACAAAAGGTATATACTTTATAGTTTTCTTATTCTTCCTTCACTTTTTTCTGCCTTGTTTTTTTCTGAACACTCCCTTTCAAAGAGCCTGATTTAAAGTTTGGCAAAAGGGTTACACCGACACTACTGTGACAGATATCCCGTCCACCCGTACGAGTGCTTTGTTTCCTTTGGCTCTTGTATTAATGTGGAAGGTACATTCATCACACTTGTGGTAGAGTACCCCGTGTAAACTGAAAGTGTGTGAGATTCAAGTATCTTCCTAAGCGGTGGCGCATCTTTCTGCAAATGTTGTCCTGCACGTTTCAAGGCTTCTGATGGAGATGGAAATGGGTACAGATGTTTCAAGACAATCTGGCCTGAATGTTAAGCTTCCTAATGAGCAGTCTGACACTCCTCACAGGAGGTGTCCATCCCCAGGTGCCCCGAGGCTTATTAATGTGCCGACTGGCTTCGCACGTCCGCTAAAACTGCTGGTTTCTTCAATAAATCACATTAGCAAGTGAGGGACGAGAACTCTCCTTGAGCTGAGTGTCGGTGTTACTTTAGTGTCTGCTACAGATGGTATTAGGCAGCTAGTGGATGCATGGCAGGGCATAGCTCTGATCCTGTTGGATTTGTCCGTGGCCGTTGGCACCATCTCCCCATCTTTGCTGACCGAACACCAATGGGAATTGAATATCAAAGACAGGGCTTTGAAACTACTGTCCTTCTTCCTTAAGGATAGATCCCAAAGGGTGATGGTGAACCACTTCCAGACTGACCTATTTTTCTTGCCACGTGAGGTGCCGCAGGGTTCCTCTTTGAACCCTACGCTTTTTAACCTTTGCATCTCCCCACTTGCCAGGATCATATGTTCCTTTGGGCTGCAAGCAGTCTCCTATGCTGAAGACACATAGATCATCGTGTCAATTTCTAAAGATACCGCGGCTAACTTTAACTATTGTATGACAGCAGTAGCAGAGTGGATGGAAACAAACTCCCTGAAGCTTAATGGGGAGAAGACTGAGGTGTTCTTTAGAACGGAAGTCTCTGTCTGGAATAATAACTGGTGGCATGAAAACTAGGTAATCTACCCGTTCCAACAGATAAGGCCAAGAATCTACGGCTGATCCGGGACAGCAAGATCTCACTGGACCAGTAGGCCAACCACAACTCGTCAACTTGTTTCTGCCTCATTAGAATGCTGTAGAAAATCTTTCCTTTCATCCCCCTCTTGGCATGGAAACAAGTAGCCCTGGCATTGCTCATCTCAAGTATTCACTATTGTAATGCACTTTATTTAGGTACCAACAACAGCACCCAAGCCAAACTGCAGTTAGTGCAGAATGCGCTGGCTAGGCTTACTTTGGATGTTCCAAAATGGTATTCTGTGTCCAAGGGATTACATGATCTGCACTGGCTCCCAATAAAAAATGGCATTATGTTCAAGGACCTTTGCATAGTGCACAAGGCCCTTTGCCAGGTCAGTCTGGATGGAATCCATGCAATGGTTCACTGATATATCCCTGGAAGAAATCTTTGCTCAGCTTACTTCAATTTGGTGACAATGCGTAGAGTTGAGAGGAAGAGATGGGGAGGCAGAGCTTTCTCTGTGGCGGCAGCAGGACTGTGGAACTTGCTTCCTCATCATCTGACCTATATAAAAATGCACTGTCCCTTCAGAAAAACCTTAAAGACCTGTCTTTTCACTCTATAGGTAGATCTCTCAGCTAGTTTTGCAATTCTGCTAGACTGCTTTCTGGCTGAATTGGATTCACAAGACTATAGTGCCTTGACACCTACGGGCATTTGCTGCACTCTATAATTCCTGCTCAAATCACTTAGATTGTACTCTGTCATCACATCAGCAACTCTTAGTCTCACTGCGTCACTCTAGCCCATGGCACTGGATCACTAATACTAAGTATGATTTGTATTAATTATTCTTCTAATTGTTTGGAAGGATCACAAAACTGGTCTATTGCTTTGATACATTTTGTTGTTGTAATAATAATTAATGGTCATAGAAGCCTGCCAGTCTCTTCAGCTCGGCTCTACCGCTCCCTGCTCCCTGAAATAGAGCTACCACCTTCAAAACCTGTCAGCCTCTTCACTCCGAACTACGGGTACTGTCAGGCGTTTTAGAAGGTGATCCAATTATGGTGAATAGATAATGGGACTATATAGCCTCCTGACATGGACACAGGTCCAATAGAATGATTGATCATCCTTTCTCACTAGCAGATATTTGATTTGCTACAGCTAGAGGCCGGTACTGGATACTGCACCAGATACTACTGAGCGGGTGGGACTTGCGTACTAGGCTCACCTGCTTGGTCTGGAATAAGCCTCTTATTAAAAGGACTACTGTTAACTCCTAGTGCTGTCCTACTAGGGTCTTCCCAAACTCAAAGTGAAACGTCGGGACAATGAATGCTTCCAGCTCGTTGGCAGTGAAGCGCCTACCTATGCAAGTGTTGTGACTGGGTGGTGGTATAGTGACGTCATACAGGTGTGCTGACACTACTTCCAATATAGGTGACAGTTACTTTGTCTTTATCATGATGATACACAAACATGTGGACATCTATGTCCACGTTTGTGCGTGTTTCCGACTACTATTCCCTGTTAGAGCTAAGTTTTCCACCGTAACCCTTGAGTTATCTGGGAAATTAGAATGTACAGTTTGTACTGATTTGTTTCTCTCTCAGTCAATGGTGATTATCATATTGGCGTTTTGGAACTTTGGCTTCTTATATATTTCTCTTTGAACCCCTTTGTACTCTATTGGACAACTTCTGTGTCTTTTGCGTTGATTTCTTATATCATTGTGTATGGGGGAATGGAACTGTTGTTTCAATTCACATGAACGTTTGGCAGTACTCATATATTTCACAGCATGCTATTACATCACCCAGGTAATTTTAAATCGTAGGGCTCACTATTTTGGCCCTCACACTGGAGAGATTTGTCTGGTGTGATCCATTTTCATTGTACAACACTAATCCATGTATTCACTTGCATAACAAAGAACCAGGTTTTGAGTTGCTCATTTGTGGTGTGGTACATTCACTCATTTTCTGGTGTGTGGTTCATTTTTCCCGGTGTATGTCATCTGTACTTGCTCATTTTTCCTTGTCTATGTGCTTTTTTGTGAGTCAGTGAGTGCCATCTGTGTGCATGAAGAGAAGGATCTGCATACAGTACTGAACAGAAAAGGAATGAGGGAATTCATTTCTATTTTATTTTTTAGTTGACATTGCATTATTACTTATATAGTACAATTCATACCCCTTGCAAAGCCTAAAGCGCTTTCAAATTGTTGAGTAAGTATCTACTCTGAGTGTATAATGTATGTAGCACTTTTCTATCAAATGACTGAAACAATCCTATTTTCATCGAGTTCCTGAGTGCCATTTGACTGCATTGTTAAAAGCGTATTGTTTGCAATTATAACAATTTAGGGACATTTTGTGGAAAGCATGTGATCTGTAGGTGGGTAGAAAGGTAGAGTTAGGTGAACGGCATATGGGAATAAGGGCTAGATTACGTGTTTGACGGTCCATAGGTCCACCAAACCCACCAAGGTGCAGCAGTAACCACCGCACCTGTGATCCAACTGCCGAATTAAAACTTTGGTTGTCAGCCCACCATGGGACTGCCGCAACTGCCAGGCATCTGCAATCCCTGGCTGTGGCGCAGCAGTGGGAGGCCGCAATATGCTTGGTGGGGCTGCTGCGGCCCCACCAAGCATATTACGTGTTTCCTCACTGACAGCAGTTTCATGGTGGTGTTCACGCCATGAAACTGCTGGCGGTGAGGAAATGTAGGTGGCCCTACAAGGTCCCCTGGTGCCTCAGACCATGGGGATGCATGCAGGGGGGCACAGGTTCTGAATTCAAGATATTTATTGATTGGCCTTATTTTCTTAACGTTTTTCAAATGTTTTGATGAGAATGGGTTGCCATCTGTCTAAGATCTTCTGAAAGACAGGATGGTTAGCATTAATGTAACTCTTGATCTAAGGTTTTGCTATTGTCTGTAGATCACAAATTTTGTTTCTAAAAGCATTGGTTCAGTACAGGGATGTAACATTTTAGAAAGTTGCTAGTTGTCCAAGGAACAGGATGCTCCAGAAATGGCCAGACTTGTCCTGTAAAAATCCACTTCTCTCGTTTGGTGCCATACCGTTGGGAAACACATTATGGCAACATTCTCATTAAATCCGAGCTCTAATGCGATTGAGCAATTTTGTTAGGGCTCATATTATATAATGGTTTGAAATCTAGTAAGGCTCTGATTTTGCCACATTTCCACAGATCTACATACAGGGATTAAGTCGGCTGGAGTTGATAGACCCAGTTTTGGCATGCCATGTGTGTCTGTGCACACCCTCAAACTAACATATTAAGGGTATTTACCAACAAAGCTCCAATCTCTTCTCCCACCGGAAAGGGATGGAAATGCACTCCTGAAAGGGACAGGAGTAAACAGTTTCCAGGGTGAGAAAAATGGGGGTGTGGTGAAAGTGAATTTGCAGTTGCTCTGCAGATTTTCACGAGTGTATGTGTACATATATATATATTGCATGTATGTACATTAAATTTCTGCAATGTAATGCTTAAAATAAAATTAATCAATTCCTTGAAGAATTACCTCTTTGGTGGTACCGTGTCCTCCTGTCCGTGACAAGGTGGATGCTGTGCGAGGGCTTTCCAACCGCTGCAGAAAGGAACAGATATATATATATTCTGCTCCAAAGGTTGTCCACCAGGTGAGTAGCACACGATCAGCAGCTTTATTTATGATAGGCAGGGACGAGGATCCGCTTGTAGAAGCCGCTCCGTAATGGAATTGCCTGACGCGTTTCGAAGCTCCGTATGCTTCTCTTCAGAGGCTTGAACGGAGACGGTGTGTGCAAACGCTGAACCCACTTTGCCATTTTCATATTGCACACCCACCAATGGGAAGCTCAAATACGGAGCAGCTTCTACAAGCGGATTCTCGTCCCTGCCTATCATAAATAAAGCTGCTGATCGAGTGCTACTCACCAGGTGAACCACCTTTGGAGCAGAATGTAATACGCGGTCGTCCTGCCACAGAGTGTGCACCACCCCGTAATGTTATGGGGGCTACCCGACATGGTAACTATCATGTTGGTAATGTGGGCCAGCAGTGGCAAACAGGATTGAGGACGAGTCCACTTGCAGGGTCCATACAGGACAAGATTTGTGTGCTATCCGGACCACATTTCCCACAATGCACAGTCTCATTTGAGCTTCCCATTTGTGGGTGTGCAATATGAAAATGGCGAAGTGGGTTCAGCGTTTGCACACACCGTCTCCGTTCAAGCCTCTGAAGAGAAGCATATGGAGCTTCGAAACACGTCAGGCAATTCCAATACGGAGCAGCTTCTACAAGCGGATTCTCGTCCCTGCCTATCATATATAAAGCTGCTGATCGAGTGCTACTCACCAGGTGGACAACCTTTGGAGCAGAATATATATATATATATATATATATATATATATAAATATATATATATATATATATATATATATATATTACCTACTGGCGATAGCCAGTAGGTAGTTATAGTTAGGACCACGTTTCCATAGGAAAACCTCAACATTCTATTTTGAATAACTTTGGCGCCGGTCGACGAATCCTCGCGAATTTCTCAAAATAGGTGGGGCGCTACGCTCCGCTCCTACCCTGAAAGTCTCGGGGGGATTCGTCAAGCGGGGGCTGAGATAAAAGGGGGGTCCCAAAACGCGTTTTTCCCATGCATTTTTCCATAGGACCTTTAGAACGAGCTACAGCCCGAATGGCTGAACAGAATTACTCAAAATTTGGCAGAGAGGTAGTCCCTAGGTCAAGGAAGTGCCTTTTGTAGGTTTGGTGTAAATCTGTTCAGTAGATTCTGAGAAAATAGCCTTTAAATCAATATATATATCTGAGCCAGCTTACGGTACGCTTACCGTACGCTTACGGTAAGCGTACGGTGGCGTGCGCGAGCGCGATTCTGATTGGCTCTTAGATCTTAGTAAACATTCGAATCGGCCGAAACCAGGAAGCGGCGGCCGCCATTTTGTCTCTCGCACTGAGAGAGATTTTTAAAATCGGAAGCCCAAAAACATGTAAAGGGGCTGTTTTGACAACTCCCTCCCACATAGTCATGTTGAGGGAGTCCCCAAACATCCCCCAAGTGCAAAAACGGTTTTATTTTTTTTTCGGCAATTTCGCGGGGTACGCTTACCGTACGCTTACGGTAAGCGTACGGTAAAAAAATAAAAATAAAAAAAAAACTATCCACACTTACCCCACCCCCTGTGCTTTTGGTGGCCGAAGGCCACCAAATGTGCTGGGCTTATTACAATGGAAAAAAACACTATCCACACTTACCCCACCCCCTGTGCTTTTGGTGGCCGTAGGCCACCAAATGTACAGGGCTTATTATAAGGGAAAAAAACTTAGCATTTAAAAAACCGTACTAATTCACTGAAAAAACCATAGGTTTCACACACGTTATAGTTAGGAATTAGCATTTAAAAAACCTTGCAAATTCACTGAAAAAACCATAGGTTTCACACATGTTATAGTTAGTGGAAATTTTACTGATAAAAAACCAATGAAATTGCCCCGTTATAGTTAGCGCAGGCAACTATAACTCACGCGACCGCAATCCTCTGCTGATGACATATGTGTCTTTATGAAAAAAAAATATTTGTAATATATGTATAGCTAAAAATGTATGGAAGAAGACATGGGCAAATAAGTGTCTAAATACAGTATTAGCATCAGCAGAGGATTGTGGTCGCGTGAGTTATAGTTGCCTGCGCTAACTATAACGGGGCAATTTCATTGGTTTTTTATCAGTAAAATTTCCACTAACTATAACATGTGTGAAACCTATGGTTTTTTCAGTGAATATATATATATATATATATATATATATAAAAATATATAAATATATATATATATATATAAATATAAATATATATATATATATTTTTTTTTTCACTTAGTCACCATTATTATTCCTGTTTTTAAATATCAGCACACATCAAACACGTTTCACTAAATGATACCTCAAAGAAATTCAAATTTGCATATTATTTTAGCAATACATGTTTGTCAAGTTGCACATACTTTCGTGCTCATTATATCTGGTAGACAAACAATGCTTTGATGATATGCATGGTTTGGCACATAATCAAGTATCAAGTCTCAAACTGTTAAATTTTGTAAACATGTACACATTGAAACCACTGTCACTAATGTAATCTGGTCTCTCAGCTCACTGTTTTCCCTTTGCACACTCATCCTACTAGTTCAGGCTTTGCATTAATAAATCATATATACAGTCCTCTTTATAGATCCATACTGTCGTATGTGGTTGCATCTGTTCAGGCTAAGAGCTTGTCTGACGGTGGCATTCTTGACTCATTGGACTTTGTTGACTGAGTGTTTCGAATGCCCAATCCTGAGTCCATTGCAATAATATAGTCTTAACAATCCTAAAGCTGCTGAGGCTTTTACACTGTAGAGGTATCCCAGGAAAGGAAATATCCACCATAGTGTTCTTCTGATGAAGGTATTTTTTGGGGACATTGTTGACCTGACTTACGAGCAGCAGTTTGTAGTCCATGATTACCGTGATGCCCATATTCTTAACTTCTGTTGAAGTGACATGAGGAGATCTGGTGTTCCTGAGGTCGTCCTAGATAGAGATCAGTGCTGATTAAGTGTCTCTTTTCAATCTGAATCCTGCCTGTTGGTCAGAGAGTTCTTTTTTCTCGGCTAATTTTAAAATATTGACTAATGCTGTTTTTTCAGTAAGTTTGCCCAGAGATGGTCTATTCAAAATAGGTCTGTAATTTGTTTGGTCCTCCATGTCCTATCCGTGTTTCTTCAAGATTGGCTTAATTCATGACATTTTTAGTTCAATATTCCTGATGACAGCGATTTGTTAATGATCACTATGGCCACAGCAATAGTTATGATTATGTTATGGAAGATCAGGGTTAGGGCTCCAGTCAGTTAGAGAGCCTGCAATGCTGATTAACATAATTAGTGTTAGAAATGGGGATTACTTGTTGGCAGTGGCTTGCACCCTGTCTAAGTAGGAACCCTTATTCTAGGCAGGATAAGGAGACCACAGAGCTAAGATCACCCCTGCTCACCCCCTGGGTAGCTTGGCATGAGCAGTCAGGCTCACCTCAGAGGCAATGTGTAAAGCATTTGTATATAAACACACAGCAACACAGTGAAAACACTACAAAAGGACCCCACATCAGTTTAGAAACATAACCAATATTTATCTGAATAAAACAAGATCAAAACAACAAAAATCCAAGATATCACTTTTAAAAGGTTTAAAATAGTTCAGTCAATAGGAAACTATGGATGCGTCACTTTTATCACTAAGTTCCTGGAACTTGTCAAAATCAAAGACGAAAGCAGGCCCAGGGGAGGTGAGGAGCTGGAAAAGCAAAGCGAACCATCAATTCCTTACTCCCAGGGGAGGTGATGCATCAATTCCTTACTGCTGGGGGAGGTGATGCATCTATTTCTTACTGCGAGGGGAGGTGATGCGTCGATCACCAGACACATGGCCACGGTTCATTACTGTGGGCCCCGTTGATGAAGAACTTGGTGCGCAGATGCAATGTGTCCAAAATCTGGAAGCGCTGGATCAATTCGGTGGCGCTGAAACAGGCGCTGCGTGGTAGGTGATGCCTCAATTTCTTCAGCCGCACAACAGGGCGGGAGTCGGATTGGGTGCCACATACTCGGTGACACAGTGCTCAGGACTTGGGCTTCAGCGATCTTTCAACCACACAGCAGGCGCTGCACCAATTCTTCAGCCACATCACGGGATGCGTTGGTTTTTCAGTCTCACAGCAGTACTGCATCAGGGTAAACAGGCGCTGTAAGTCGTGGATATCATGGATTTTCGGGCTTCTTTGTAGCAACAGCCACCTCCAAGGTACCAGTACTGGAATTGGCACCACTTGACTGGTCAGAACTCTCAGCATAGGAGTTAAGGGACTGCAAAAGAAGTCTTTGATGGCCCTGAGACTTCTTAACAGGAGGCAAGCACACACAAGCCCTTGGAGAACCTTGGCAAGCAGAATGTAGAAAGCAAAGTCCAGTCCTTTTACTGCCCAATACAGAACCAGCAAGCAACCGGCCAACGAAGCAAAGTACGCAGCAAAGTGGTAGTTCCTCCTGACAGCTTCTCCAGCTCTTCTTCTTGGCAGAATGTCCTCTTAGTTCAGAAGTGTTCTGAAGTTTGGTGTCACAGCTCCAGTACTTAAACAAGCTTCTTCCTTTGAAGTAGGCAAACTTCAAAGGAAAGTCTTTGTAATACACAAGCCCCTACCTTTCCCTAACCAGGCTCCAGACATACTACGGGGGTGGACAGCTTTGTGTGAGGACAGGCACAGCCCTATTCAGGTGTCAGTCACACTTTCTCCCACCACTCTAGCTCAGGCAGACCCATCAGCCTGGTGATGGGCCATCAGGATATGCAGGGCACACCTCAGCTCCCTTTGTGTCACTGTCTCAAGTGAATTCACAAACAGCCCAACTATCACCCTACCTCAGACGTGGATTCCACAGGCAGGCAGAGGCGCAGAATGGGAAAGCAAGAAAATGCTCACTTTCTAAAAGTATCTTCTATAAAGTGACAACATATGACACCACAAAATAATTAAATCAAAACTTACACAATTCATTCAGAAAATAAATTACAGGTTGTAAGGTAGTAAAAAGTATATATAAAATATTGATTGTCGTAAAAATAAATATCATGATTCACCTATATACATGTAATTTTTTTTAATTCGGCAAGCTGATTATAACTGACCACTTTTAAAGAAAATATTAATTTGCTTAAAGTTGAGACACTTCAAGATGGCTGACGTTAAAAGTCTTGTTAGGACCGAAATACATAAACATATACCCATCCGATCCTGCAAATGGCTTCCAACATTTATGGATTTTAGGTATCAAGTGACTATATATCAATCGAGTAAACATTGTTTGTTCTTTGGATTGTTTTGGTAGTGGCCCCCTTACACCATTAAAACCGAAATATATATTCATGAATACCGTCAGTAAGAACATAAGCTCTTATTGCACTCTGGTTTGAGATATAATAATGTCTAGTTTGCTTAAAGTTTAGACACTTCAAGATGGCCGACATTAAAAGTCTTGTCAGGACCGTGATGTATAAATACACACATTTCCAGTTCCACATATTGCTTCCAATGTTTGTGGAATGCTAAGCGGGACCGTCTGACAAATGCTACGGCTAGAATGTGTAGTAAGTTTCTATCTTCGCTTTTTTCTCTATTTTAACTTGCTGGCACATGCATCAAGTTAGGATTTTGTGAGTCCTTAATAGAGAATATTAAGGATTCGCAATTAAGGATTCGCAAAATCCTATGCATGTAGGAATCGCTATAATAATAGCGATTCCTACTCATTCCTTATTTGCGACTCGCAACTTGCGAGTCGCAAATAAGGAATAGCTTCCCATTCATTCCTATGGGCCTACAGACCCATAGGAATGAATAGGAAATTGCAAGCGCAATTTGCGAGTACCAATATGTACTTGCAAATTGTGCATGCAATTTCAGGGTGCAAGGGTGTCAAAAGGACACCCTGTTGCACCCCTGGAATTGACCTCTGCACATATGTTGCGCACACACATGCCCTAAGGACATGTGTGTGCGTAACATGAAGCTTTGAAAAATGCACAAAAGTGCTTTTTTCAAAGGTTTTGCAAATTACCATGAAGTTCAACTTCATGGTAATTTGCGCACCCTATTAGCGAAATCGCAATTTATTTTTACTTTAATGCATTGCATTTAAGGAATCTCAATTTGGGATTCCTTAAATGCAATCGCAATTTAAGTACTCGCAATTTAGAGATTACTTAAATTGTGATTTTTGCATTTGGGATGGTGCATGCCAAATGCAAAAATACCGGTCGCAAAGGAGCAGATTCTGAGAATCTGCCCATTTGCGACCGGTTTTTCTTTTGATGCATGTGCCTGTTAGTGACTTTGGTCGTACTGATTCTTAAGCACCTAATAAATAGCACTGTAATGCCTATTGTGAATACACGCATTCTCACATTTTTTCGAGCGTCACTTCCACTTTGAATTGTTTCTTGTTCACCAAACTTGGCTGAGTAACGGTTTTAGGATTTTAGGTCCGAAAAGACCTCATATGTATTTTTGTCAATACACCATAATTATCGAGATAATTTCTCCTTTACAGTAAGTAATTGTGGTGTTATGATTATACTCATGTTTGTTGGTTCTTCAACTATGTTGATAGCAACTTTACGGTCCTACATAAGATACAAGATATCTCTTTGACTTGTAAAAATCCTTGTAAAAATCTATATTATATATTCAGCATTTCACTTATATGCTGAATTTTCAAAAATTACTTAGTATAGGTGAGCCATGACGTTTATTTTTACTAAATGCCTAGACAAGACAATAGATGCATAAAATCAATATTTTATATATATATTTTTACTATCTCACAACCTGTAATTTATTTTCTGAATAGTATAAGTTTCCATTTAATTATTTTGTGGTGTCATATGTTGTCACTTTATAGATGATACATTGAGTTTTTTAACAAAACATTTTTTGAATGAATCCCTTGTAGGCATATTTACCTGTTTAACTTTATCACCCAAGCCCACAATTGTATATTGGTTTGCCCAAGGTCATTGATACACTTTCTAAAAGTGGCATTTTCAAACATGCTATTTAAAAACCAACTTCACTAAAAGATGTATTTTTAAGTTGTGAGTTCAGGGACTCCAAACTCCAAATCTCTATTTCTTTCCAATTGGAAGTTACACGTGTAAGGGGTTACAAGGCAGCTCCAATGATAACCTTTGGGAGAGAGAGTCCTTGCAATAGCGAAAAACGAAATTGACAGTATTTCACTGTTAGGACATGTAAAACACATCAGCACATGTCCTACCGTTTAAATACACTGCACCCTGCCCTTGGGGCTACCTTGGGCCTACATTAGGGGTGCCTTGCATGTAGTAAGGGGGAAGGTTTGGGCTAGGCAAGCGGGTGCACTTGCAGATCGCCATGGCAGTTCAAAACTGCACACACAGACACTGCAGTGGCAGGTCTGAGACATGTTTGCAGGGCAACTCACGTCGGTGGCACATTCAGCGCTGCAAGTCCAATAGTAGCATTTGATTTACAGGCCTTGGGCACACACAGCACACTTAACAAGGGACCTATCAGTAAATCAAATATGCCAAGAAGGGATAAACCAATCACCAATACATTTTGGCAGAGAGCACTTGCACTTTAGCAATGATCAGCAGTGGTAAAGTGCCCAGACTTCTAAAACGTGGAAAAACTAAATGCAGCACACAGTCAAAAACAGGAGGTCAGAAGCAAAAAGTTAGGAAAAAAACACACCAAAAATGCAGGCATTACAATTAGGTAATTTGCTTTTTAATTTATATTTGCAATGTATTTTGATGTCCTGATGTTTTAATGGTTGCTTAGTATATTCTGCATTGTCTCTGTAATATGTTTTTTTCATCATAGTCATGTTTTCTTCTCCACGGTCTTTCGATCAAGCTGATTTTCCTTTTTGTGTGTTAATATCTGAATTGAGCCAATCTGCATTCTGTTTTGGTTGCCTTTGTCCTGGTGCTTTAGTAGAAGCTACTATACCTCGATAAACAACTGGTGGCATTGGTTAACAGGCATCTGAGGGTTCTAAGTAGCCAAGAATTGTTCCTAGTATGTGTTGATGTTGAAGGACTTCCATGGTCTGTTAATTAAGATGTTATGTTGAGTTGCGGTTGTTTAAAATTGCCTGTTGTAGACCAATTATTTCTTCTTTATTGAAGTCTTTTCCTGGCAAATCTAAAACCAGAGTATTAAATATGACTCTCCATGTCATGTGTGTCTACATGTTTCTTGCCTCTCATGTGCCCTAACTTAGTCAATGACAATTCTTCAGGGATTTCAGCTCCATATTTTTAACTTTTCCTAACAACCTAGTTTGATTAAAGTCAGGTTGTGTGTATGTATAAATTGGCATTAGTCTTCGTACTTCTCGCATCTGTCTTGTGCTGCCACTAGATTAGGTATATTACCAAACAAACATACTTGTTCCCAGGGGCATTGGCAGGCATAACTCACTTGAGTACCCTAAGTTACTCTGTTGTGCTTATGTGATGATCGGTTACCATCATGTTTTCTGCCATCGGATGAAGAGAGTTATCGCCACTAGTTTTAATAACACAAGCTTCACCCAGCCTGAACAACATGCAATCCCACACAAGTTACACACTTACTCCAGGCAAGGTATCCATCCTACTATCTTAAAAAAAAAAAACCTTCAAAGAAGGTTGAGTCCATCCTAGTCAACGTGAGCCCACTATGGTGAGAAGCAAAAACCCTGTGTTAAAGCATGCTGCCTAAGTGGGGTTGAGTTCTTTTA
Source organism: Triturus cristatus (assembly GCF_964204655.1). Lineage (NCBI taxonomy): Eukaryota > Metazoa > Chordata > Amphibia > Caudata > Salamandridae > Triturus > Triturus cristatus. Next base: position 1,620,018,058 of record NC_140589.1, on the reverse strand, counting down.
ATTACAAGCCCCTTAAAAGCAAAACCCTTGAGACCTGTGTTACAAGCAACAAAACCCCAAATGGACAGATATAATACACCACCTTCCGTGTACATGAAATACGGACCTTACAAAATTGGTCAACCACATCTCAAGAAAGCGCCAAGTGTCTGCTGTACATCTTTTTACTGCAATGCACTTGTATTGTTTTACAATGGAATGGGCTCACTGCTACCCCTCCAGTTTTATTTATCAATTCGTAAAAGTATTTCTGAACAACTTAATGTGTTTAGAAATGTATTTGGTATACGGAAGGATGTGTTGTAGGCTTCCCTTCCAAATACTGAATGGGTATGTTATATTTCAGATTTTCATCCAAAAACTGGTCGCAAAACTTTGATAGTTTACTAGCACCTCAAAAGAGAGGGTATCCCTTTTGACAAAGACGCTCCTTTCCTTTTGTGAATGTAAAAAACGTTTAAGGTGACAATGGTCCATGGAACCGCACATTCTGTTAAACTTTTTTAAAAAAAATTTAAAGAAGTTTTTTTTTTTTTTTTTTCAACGCAAACCCATTTCCTTTAGGAAAACAGACTGCAGTGAAAAAAGCATTGCTTGATTTATAAGCAAGCACAGACATGGTGGTCTTTTGACCCCAGCAAGCCACCATCCCTGTCATGGCAGCAAAACTTAGTGGGTCGCAAGTTGCAACCTTCCTCATTAATATTCATTAGGTAGGTTGAGTTGCAACCCATTATGATTTGATATTTTGGAAACCAACCTGTTAGCACGTAGGTTCTCAAAATACTCCACTGGTTACAAATTGCAACCAGTGTTTAGCGCATCTGGTCCTAAATCATTTCTTGCCATCCAGAGCTCTTCCACTGGCCATCTGGCTGTTTGAACCTCATGTACCTCTTGGACAACTATCAGCCAAGTTCCATAATCCTTTTCTTTACCACTCCTAACCTGTTGCCCTTGGTCGCCACCCATATCCTAAATGGATGAATCCCATATAACTTAGCATTCTTTTTATAGCATTCTGCCCACTGGATTTCAAATACTTCATCAGCACTCCCATAATGTGGCTTCCTGTTAATGGTCTCCTCTTCATCTTTGCGTCTCTTATCAGCTATCCCTCTGTTGCAGTTTCAGGATTCACCCTTTTGTCTCCTTATTTACTCAGCTCCTCGAATATCCCTTTGTTCAACCTTAAGACTAGGTTTCCCCACTGTACATTTTCTGCCCACTCCTTTGCTGTCCATTATGCATACCAGATTGACTACCAAACTGCCCCGAAAAAACATAACTATGAACACTGTTTGAAAAGTCGTTCCGATGTGTATTCATGTATGGTATCTGGTCTCAAAATATTGTTATTATGATCACTTTCCTGAACCTATCCCTTTTCAAATTTTTTAAAATAGCCTTCCAGGGGTCTCCCCTCAGGCCATCGGCTAAAATCCATAAAAGTATTTTCCACAAAAATGACCAGCGAAGGAGCCAGTTTCCTTCCAATAAAACTGACGTTATCCCCGTCCCGGTACCCTCTGTGGCGCCGCTCTTCATAAACTGTAGACGTCCATCCTCCTTTGGCCTAATGATCCTCCGCTGGCTGGAGCCTCATCTGTCATTCAGATGTCTTCGGCTACTTGTGTTGCACAAATCACTGCACCCAACACTCGAAACATCAATCACTAAAACTAGATAAAACATCAGGTAATGCTCTTGTCTACATCTGTGTGATATTTAGTCTGAAGAGTGTGTTTAATCTCAGACACAGCATTACCATCATCCATAATACATTTGGTACTTTGTGGTGTTCGTCGTCTTTTTAGTCACTATGTTAAGCACTGTTCCTCTAAAGTTGGGAATGACCTGCTTCCAAAGGCAGTGTTCAGGTCCTCCTACGCCTTGTCTTCTTCTGAGGTGCAGGAGAAAGGCCTTCACCACTGCACCCTCCGCCTGCTCACCGAGGTCACCTTAATAGTATGTAAGAAAAGGTGGATCCAGGCAATGGTGCAAGTAGAGTGGCCACCGCATCCGATCAGGGGCTCTGTTTCCATTCCAGGACGTCTCACCTACAAATCATTGCTACCAGGTATGTTAGTCTATTTAGTTCAGTGGAAGCACCCCTAGATTGCAACTAACTCCCAGAATGCGTTAGGTTGTCCCACGAAACACCAAGAGTGGAAATATGACCTATGGTGTCCCGAAAGAGGTGGCCACACTGGTGCCAATCGCATTCGACTCCGCCTGCCGTCAGACCTTCACGGATGTACATTCAAGAAGTTTTAATGGGGGTTTGAACAGTGTCTTGGTGAGCCCCTAATGGACTTCAATACTCATTGCAAAGGTTTGGCCCTCCTCACTAGCCATGAAAGATGCATAGGAGTGGTATTTTAGTAGTTCTGCACAGGTGCACAACGTCCACAGGGCTAACCTACCCCATCCCTCACCATTGTCTTGGATGGCGTCTTCTGTTTAAAGGACAGAATGCTGCAATCCAGGCTGGTGCTAGGGGTAGGGTCCCTACAAATACACATCCACATATGACTAGCCTGCTCACTATTTAAAGGGTGAGTGACACAGGAAGAGATAGTTCACTTGCGTGAGGATGAAGAAAATCTTAAGAGGAAGATAACTGTTCCAACCTAGATGACCAAACAGGATTTGGAGTCGGGTGGTAAATGCCTGATATTCAGCTGCACAGTATGAGTGCAGACAAACAAGAGGAGACTTTGGAAAGGGCGAAAGATAGTTATTTTTGTTCTTTGCGTAAGATCCCTCTCTCAGCTGTCAAGGAGCAGGGGGAAATCGTGTTTGCTGACTGAAGAAGAATGTTTTATTGTTCAAGTTAATCAAAACCACAACAATACACTTTTTAATAAATTAAAAAACTGCAGTAAAACTTATTTTATATATAAATCCTAAAAAAGGTCATAACAATCTTTTGTTTGACAATTATCAGCTCTCAACTCTATATAAGATATCATAAATCAATTAATTAATCTCTTAATAATATACTAAGGTTTTCAAAAGTTCATGATTGACGGCTAATTAGACCCAAGCATTAATTAACACATAATCGACTGTACGAGAGAGAATTCTTTTCCAGATGACCTTGCACTGCTCTCCATTATTTAGAATACAAAATTCTGGCTCACGACCAATCAGTCTTGTTTGATTTTAAGGTTCAATACTCAAGATTCATTTTTTAGTACATCCGCGTGTGCAGAGAGGAACTTTATTAGTTGACAGTTCAGTGAGATGTCTGTTGGATCCAAGCTTGCTATAATTGCGGATCTGCATGTCCTTATACCTCTGGTGTTCATTGCATGTTTCAAAAAGTGGCTCGTGCTTATGACAGTTTAGGGCAAATGCAGACTAGATGTATGAAGTCCTCTTTGCTGCTCCCGCATTGTATGCATTCTTTCGGCCCCTTGTGGACCCATGTCAGCTGATCTGCGATGGAAGGGAGTTTGCCTAGGCGCAGGGCCATTAGTTGTAACTTTCGATAGGCCGAGAATGTGATGTTTAGGTACGAAGCTGGGGTAAGTGACTTATAATTGGTAATTACCATCCAAGCGTGTTTTCTCTTACTGAGGATGTTTTTGTCGACTAGCAAAGAGTGAGATTTTGCTGATTTATTTATAGCTTGCTTGAAGGATGAATAAGACAAGTTGGTTTCCCAGAGCTCACATGTACATGTTTTTGATAATGCTTTTTTTAAAATATTGGTTGTATGGAGACTTTTCGTCTTTCTCTATCTCCTCCCACAGTGCCTTGTTCAGTTCCGATTCTGCTGCGTTTTGCTTCAGGCTATACCATTGTTTAATGGTTGCATACATTCTGCCCAGCGGTTCGTTGGTTACCCCAAATTGTAGCCTCACCTGCACTGGAGATGCGGCCTGATGAATTTGAAAAACTCTTTTATAAATCGAAACTTGAGATTTGTATAGCAGGTCGGCGTCTTTCCCGTGTAGTGCCGTACTGCCATATGATAGTGTTGGTAGCTTTTTGGCTTTTATTACTGCTAATAAGGGTTGAAATAATGGCCCCTTCAGTTTTTTTGCTAGAGACCTGTAGGCGAATGATAAGGTGTTTGACCTCTGGGTCATGTATGCTTTTTGCTCCCGGTGATTATGCCTGTTGTCGATGTAGAAACTCAGTGTTTGCCTACTGGGTGTTGTGACCTGCGGCTGACCAATGGCCCAGAAGTAGCACCCTGCCATCTTTCTAGTGAATAGTGGAAAAATGCCTTCAGTGAAATTAAACAGAATTTATGGGGTTCATGGTGATGCCCAGACTGCCGATGTAAAGCATGCCAAGTGAGGTTTCTGCACTGAACTGGGGTGAGTCTGGACGGTATTACAGCTGTTATTCATACTCATATGTGGAGCGCCAGAGTTGGCGGGGAAGATACACTGCAGTTACGTATACGCAGACCTTCAGTGTGCAGCCACGTGAGGAAATTACTGCAGCAACAAATGATAGACGGAATGCTGAATGAATCAAATATTCACCCCCAGTCAAGAGATCTGGGTTAAATCCATCGCTCTTTTGCTCACTACGCCACCCCAGTTTTGGCCCAACCATATGCAAATCAGTCTTGACCCTGTTCCTCATGGGAACAGTCCAGCCCGAACTGCCAAGCCGGGTTCCCCCTGGTCCGGAAACAAGCATCCTTGAACCAGTTTCATTCATACACATGGCAGGGTGCTTCCACTCCAGAGCTGCCTGCATGAGCCGATGGTTGACAGGGGAGATACACTGCAGTTACGTATACGCAGACCTTCAGTGTGCAGCCACATGTGAGGAAATGACACACATCAACCTCTGAGATGATGTGGGAGTTGAAAAAAGAACAGAAGGGGTGGAGGTGGAGAGCCATGAGCCATGAACTATGAAGAGGCTATAATGGCCATAGGCATTGATGGTGGAGTGTTGTTGATAAGGGTATGCTGGTCATGTTGGGGGTCGTGCTTGGGGTCAACATGTTTTGGCTGACTCTATAAGTGAGTTTGTCGGTTTCAGAGGTCTATTACATACCTTCTTAGTCAGGTAGATTCTCTAGTTTACTGAGTGATTTGTGGCATATTTGGAAGTAGCCTGTGGTTGTGGCTGTTCGTGTTTTTTTTTCCCAAAACATAATTTTATTGTTGACATCCAATATAATACAAGGGCCTCACATGGCACCCAGTGCAAATAGACATTGTAGCAAATATATGAATCAACCTTTCCAGCAATAATAAAGGATTAGTTCCACAAAAAATATATTGCAAGAAAAACTAAGAACAGGAAAGGAAAAGAAGAGAAAAAAAACAACTGTTCCACGTTGCTTCCCTTCAACAGATATATGAATCCTACATAGAGAAAAAGATTCTGCCATCCATAGTCAGATCGATAACAAGCACTACATATATGCCAGCTAGCTAATATCATACTAATGGTTCGTCAACATCAGATGGGGGGGAGGAGGCTCCAGATATAATTCCCTATAGTCAGCCCATCTTTTCCAAATTGTGTAGTGCTTACGGGGGCATCCCCTTGCCTCGAAGACTGGAAGTTCCAGGCCCATACAGAAATCTAGGCCCTTCTTCCACACCCCAAGCGACGGTGAAGATTCATCTTTCCAGGCCCGGGCAATGTCTCTCTTGGCCAGTGTTAAGCCCCGAAATAGGAGATGACGCTTATACCTATTTCCACCTATGTCCTCTGTAATGTGTAATACAGCCAATCTTGGTGAGGAAGCAATGACCCATCGCAAGACCTCAGACAAGCTTGTGAACAACTCCTTCCAGAACTTTGACAGCACTGAGCAGGCCCACACAGTATGTAAGAATGTGCCCTCTACAGATTTACAGAGCAAGCAGTGTGGAGATGCAATGAGTCCAGCATGCCATAGCCTGTGCCTGGTGTAATAAGCTCTGTGCAGGTACTTAAACTGGATAAGGCGCAGGCAAGCCGCAATTGCTGCACTGCGTGGAAACGCCAGAGCCTCCACCCAGGGCTGTTCATATTTTTGACTGTGTAGATGGGATGAAATGAAATGAAATGAAAAAGCGTTTATAAAGTGCATGGCTACCCGGGAGCGTCCCAGCACTAAGAACCGACACGGGGGAAGCCGAAGAACTAAGGAAACAGAAAGGTCTTCAGTTGTTTACAGAAAGCCAGATGATTGGGAACTATGCAAAGATGTAGTGGCAGAGAATTCCAGAGTTTAGCGGCATTGTAAGAGAAGAGCCGTCCGCCACTTCTGGCCTTCTTGATCCTAGGGACCTCGGCCAGATGCAATTCGTCTGACCGAAGTTTCCTATTCGCTTTGTAAGAACGGTTCATGGCTGAGTTGATAGGAGGCCCAATCCCCTGCATAGATTTCTGTACTAGGCACAGGGCCTTGAATCTAATACGTTCCTGCACTGGGAGCCAGTGAAGGGAGCGGAGTGCTGGTTTCTCTGATTGTCTGTTAGCGTCTCCAGTAAGAAGTCTGGCGGTGCTATTTTGAACAGACTGTAATTTGGAGACTACTGTTGTGGGGACACCCAGATATAGTGCATTCCCATAGTCCAGTCTGGAATGTATAAGTGATTGGACCAGTACTTTTTTAGCTTGAGAGGGGAGGAGGGGGGCTTTGCAGGCCATTCTGAGCAGGCCATAGCAGATAGCTGCCGTCTTCCTGGCCTGTGTCCTAAAATTCAAATCCTGATTTAACCAGATACCCAGGCTCTTGATTTCTGACATAGGGACCGGGGGAGGACCCATGCCGGCTGGCCACATGGAACTGGATTTAAAACTAAGGGGGTTGCCCAATATCATGATCTCAGTTTTTCCGCCATTAAGCTTGAGCTGAGACACATCCATCCAGTTCGAGACGTCCTTAATACAAGCATAGAGGCCATTGGTTTTCTGATTTGCTTGGTTTAACGCTACCACCAATTGCGTATCATCGGCATAGGTCACCATGCGGATTCCAGAGGGGGCTACAATGGCTGCCAGAGAAGCCATATAGACATTGAAAAGGGTCGGGCTAAGTGATGAGCCCTGTGGGACTCCGCTCAGCAGAGAGGTAGGTTTTGATGCGATGTTCTCCTCAAAAACCTGAAAGGTTCTACCCTCCAGAAAGGAGCGCAGCCATTGGAGCACTGTGCCTGTTACTCCTAAGACGATGATCCAGAATCCTTTGGTTCACTGTGTCAAACGCTGCGCTCAGGTCAAGGAGTATAATGGCTGACGAACCTCCTGAGTCTAAAATTGTCCTACTTTCCTCCACCACTGCTAACAGGGCCGTTTCGGTGTTCTGACGCGGTCGAAACCCTGTTTGAGAGGAGTGAAGCAGGTTGTGGGTTTCGAGGAATCTGGAGAGGATTTATTTGACGTATTTCGCTGCAATCTACCTATTCCTGACAGAAGGGAGATAGGGCAATAGTTGCCCAAATCTGCCGGATCCAAATTGGGTTTCTTAAGTAGGGCTTTCACCATGGCCCCTTTCCAGTTGGTAGGAACTATTCCTGTGGACAGTGAGGCGTTAATCAGGTCCGTCATGTTAGGGGCTATTATCAAAGCTACCTGTTTCAGAATGTTAAGCGGTGCGGGATCCTTTGGTGATCCACTCTTTACCGAGGACAACAAGGTGAGGAGAGATTCCTGAGGCAGGGGAGGGAAGACCTCTAGTGTGTGTTCAGAGGGACGTGGGTCGGAATCCGTCTGCTTGTACTGGGTCTCGCCATTGTTATCCTTATGCGGCAGGGATTCCAGAATATTCTGAACCTTAGTGGTGAAATACTCTGCCAGTTTGTTGCAACGTAGACCGGATGTGTCCTCAAAGTGGTCTTATGCCTTCCCAGGTTACATATGCTGGGGTTGCCATTTGTGGGATGTTTGTCTCCATAGCTGGCCAGTAATGTTTATGAGCTGTCCTTTTTTGTAGCATGGCTGTTGTGGTTACTGGTATCCCTCATATGTTCCCTGGCTTTGTGGCATACTTTTGTTGACAACTCAGTGTAGTTGTAGGCTGACTGTGTTGGGTCTGGCAATGTACAATTAGTAGTATAGTTATAGTATTCCTGCCAGTCTCATGAATGTATGTGAGGAGTTTTACTGAGGGTTGGCTGTGTACAAGGTGGTTCTATTTGCCATGTGCTTAGGTGGCACCGGTAGCTGGGTAGCAGGCCGTATTTGTAGGTGGGCTACTACTACTTGTATCTCAAGCCTACCTTAATTGTGTTAAAAGGGCTGGTTATGGTAGGCTAGCCATGGGTGCAGCTTAACCGAACCTCATGCAGGACGGATGCTCCCATTATTAGGGGTGCATGTTCTTTGCTGCTAGATGTGTTTTGGGGTGGCCCAGATTGTACTGGCCTGCTTCTCTTCCACTGGGCTCAAAGTGCATATTGGTTTTGTTTTGTAGTGGCTGTGGTTTGTTGGGAAGGGACTAATGCCAGAGGTAAGGGGCCGAGGAGAAATCAAAGGAGAAGCAGTAGTGCCTCTGAGGAGGAACAGCTGGAGGGGAAGCAAGTGGAGGTGAAGTGCCCTGATACACTGATGGAAATGGTGAGCTGCATAAGAGACTTGTGACTGGCGGTCGTTGGGTAGCTGAAGGAGTAAATCAAGAGCCTAGGGTGGGACTGAAGGTGATAAGGAGGGATCTGGGGGGATTCAAGAGGTGAGGAATAATGGGAGGCACCGATGGTAGAAATGAATGAAGGACTGATGGTGGAAGTGAAAGGAGGTGAGATGCTGGGGACTGAAGTTGGTGGTGAGAAGTCTGGAAGGGAATGAAGTGGGTGGTGAGGGGGAAGAAGCCAAAATGTAGGTGAGAGACCTGAAGGGTAAGGTACGAGTCCGCAAGCTCACAATCAGTGATAAATTCACTGTTGCCCAGGATGAGAAGCATGCACGCTACCTGACATCTGAATGGGGAATCGTCTGCTTTTTAAACTTGTCCAAGGCAGTGGCTTAACGAAACTTGAGGGGGCCCACCTGCACAGTACACTCAGGAGCTCTGCCGACAGGGTACTGGGCTGAAGGGGCCCCCAGGAGCTCGGGCCCCCCTGCACCGCGGTGGCCTTTGTTACGCCTCTGGTCCAAGGCAGTGTTTGTGGGAAGCTGCTCTTAATCATTAAAGCCACCATCGGCGGGGTTTGGAGGAAGCGTGCAGCACTCTAGGTGCCAGCGCTGGATTAGTAAGAGGACTGGTGGAACTTCTGTTTTTGCAGCGTAAATCTCTTCTAGATTCATGTGCTGTGCGTTATTGTGCCATTGACGTATCTTAAGGGATGGGCAAAAACATCTACTTGTTTTTTAATGCATGTCAACTCCCCAGCATTAGGGAGTCGCTAGTGCAGAATATGATCATTGGGCTAAGGCAGGAGGGGTAGCTCAAGGAGGAAATCTGGAGTCTATGGAAGCACAAGGAGGAAGTCGTGAGTCTGTGGAAGCATCAACAGAGATAGGAAGCCAGGAAGGTGAGCTTCAAGAGCATCATGGTTGGCCTCTGACATGGAAGTGTGAAAACGCACTCCAGGTACCTCCCATGTTTACCAAGAAGAGACCTTTGGTGGGCATGGCTGTGGTCAGGGATAGACCAGAAGCCGCAGAGACCAAGCACTGCTTCAGATTGTACTTTTCTTCATTAATACCACATGTCCCATTGAGGGCTGAAAGGACTGAATTGTTACTGAAGGGCACATCACTAAGGAGGGCTCTTTTCCTTCTACACATTGTGTATTGTTTGAGAGGAGGTGGTGCTGCCTGAGGCTCATAAAGAAGTAGGTTGACAAGAGGTTGGTCTGCAGTGCACTTTTGTGGGTCACTCCTCTTTCATCCAGCACGTGCTTAGGGATTACACCTTGTTGCTCTTCATGGACGGGGATTCGACCCAGTCATTTCTGGTTGGATTCCACAGAGACCTGGCCAATCAGACGCAATAATAAAATAATTAAATTAATGCAGATTGCATGCATTCTATCTGTCACTTCTTCTCTAACGGCCATGTGCATGGGAGCTGCCACCCAGGGCCGGCTTTAGTGCTGGTGGCGCCCTGTGCGACAAACTTTGTTGACGCCCCCTACAGACTCCCTAACTACCACCCTTTAACAGTGCCCCCTCAAGTCTCCATAACTGCTCCCTCTCAGATGTATTTAATTAGTTATATAGCACTACTCATACCAGTGTAGAGTGTCAAAGCACTTTACATCACACAAACATTACACAAAGACAATCAATCATATGTGTGTAAATTATTGTGTAGCAAATGTTACATAAGCCAGAAGACTACAAGGCGAGTCACGTCATCCATACTGGTAGACAATATAGTTTAAGAGAGCTTACTCTGGAGAAGCACAGACTCAGAACTTAAAACATAACCCCAAGGTTGGGGGTTACATTTAATAACAAGGTGTTTTTTTTTTTTACCGAAATGAACCCTTTTTGAAACACTAGAATAATGAAAGACAGAGGAAACCATCATGATGCTCCAATTTATACCTTACAGTTTGCATGCAGCTCTTTGATGACAGTTATTGGTTAACTGTTCCATGCTACAATTTTAACATCAACACAGCTAATAAAAAAAGGATCTCTCTGACAAAAGCACTGACCTATTTAAACTATATGCACTTTGTGATCTGCACTGTATACGAAGGGAAGGGAAGCGGCTGCAAGATTCACATCGTAGCGCAGTAAGGATTTCCCTAGAGATTATCGCTTTTAACTGTGGGCTTGCCCTCATTTTATTAATTTTACCATTATTCTGTGCTTTTTAATTCATGGAAAGCGGACTCAGTTTTATGTTATTTATTGCTGGGGTGGTACGCTAGTGCAGAGTGAGGGTGATTGCATCTCCACGATAAGAAATTGTTTGTGCTCAGACTCACCTGCTCGTTCTTGTGTGCAGTCTCCGCTTCCCCGGTCCAACGCCGGCCTTGTGCCGTTTGATTGGAGGGAAGCGGACACACCTTTTTCTGTCAGCCAATCATCCATAAGACCCTGCACTTCCGGTTTCGTGACCGGATCCAAGCCCCTCCCGCGCCTGGCCAGCTATTTTAACTCCTGCTGGGCCGGACACGCAGCGGAATACGAAGGGAAGCGGCTGCGAGATTCACCTCGTAGCGCCGTAAGGATTTCCCTAGAGATTATCGCTTTTAACTGTGGGCTTGCCCTCATTTTATTAATTTTACCAATATTTTGTGCTTTTTAATTCTTGGATAGCGGACTCAGTTTTATGTTATTTATTGCTGGGGTGGTACGCTAGTGCAGAGTGAGGGTGATTGCATCTCCACGATAAGAAATTGTTTGTGCTCAGGCTCACCTGCTCGTTCTTGTGTGCAGTCTCTGCTTCCCCGGTCCAACACCGGCCTTGTGCCGTTTGATTGGAGGGAAGCGGACACACCTTTTTCTGTCAGCCAATCATCCATAAGACCCTGCACTTCCGGTTTCGTGACCGGATCCAAGCTCCTCCCGTGCCCGGCCAGCTATTTTAACTCATGCTGGGCCGGACGCGCAGTGGACGCGCGCAGCGGGCGCGGAGCCGGCGCGCAGCGTGCGCGCCAAGGCAAACCTGTCTGCGCCCGTCCGCGCTAAGGACGTGCCTAAGGCAGGAAACGCTGTCCAAACAGTGCCTAAACTAAAATACAGTTCCGAGGCTTTAAGGTCACTCAACGATAAGAGTGAATGCAACCACCAAGTTGCCACGGAAAAAATATAGGGAGCTTACACATGTTATAAGTGTAGACGAGCCCTCCCAGTTCAACTCGCAAATCTAAGTTGCAAGGAGGTCTTATCAATGCGAGATCACTCAGTAAACACTGTCAAGATATCAGGGACCTAATACTGGGCATGTAGCTCGATTTCTTATTCATTACGGAATCTTGGTTGAAAGAATGGTGCAACCCGGACATAGCCATTGCACTTCCTCCTAACTATAATATTTACAGAAAGGACAGGTCAGATGGCAGAGGAGGTGGACTGGCCATCATCATTCGTGACTCCCTTTCCTGCTCCACTCTAGACCTAGTCTCCTTCAAAGGCGCAGAAAGCCTAGGCTTCTGTATTTCCCTGGATGCCTCACTGTCATTTTCAGGGGTCCTAATCTACCGACCGCCTGGACAAAGCGCCACCTTCATAGACTCGCTAGGAGACGCCTTAAGCCAGCCACTTCTCAAATACGCTAATTTTACAATGCTCGGGGATTTCAATCTCCATTTGGAATCCAAAGGGTCTCCTAGTATGGACAATTTCCTTCAAATAATAGAACTCCTCACTCTAAAACAACTGGTTGAGCACCCCACCCACCAGGCTGGCCACACCCTAGATGGGATATGTTCCAACTTTACTGCACTTACGGTGAACCTCCCCATCCCATTAATCTGGACAGACCATCACATGATCCCACTTACCTTAGTGTATTCAACAACAGGGAGCCCTGACCCCACCTCCCTCAACTCTAAACCCAGTCGTCAATGGTCCAAACTCATGAATAACCCTAAGCTTATGCCCCTTACCCAGGCATGCAGACCAATTCTCACAGGCAACCCGAACCAAGACTCATGCCACTTCCATACTTGGCTCTCCACCATATGCAATGATTTAGCGCCCCTAGAATTTCACGACAGGAAAGGAAAGAGGAAACCTAAAACTCCGAGACCACCCTGGTTCACTCCCGAATTAGCCAAAGAACAATATCATTGCAAGCAACAAGAACGTAAATGGAGAAAGTCCTACACTACTGATGATAGGCTAGCCTACAAAGTATGTAGAAGACTTTACCATGGTCATATTAAAGCCACCAAAAAAGTTTATTATTCAAAAGCTATACTGGAGTCAAAACTCGATCAAAAATCAATTTTTTTAAATTATCAACTCCTTCACGAATCCTAAAGGACTACAGAAAGCTCTACCCACCTCACAAACTATGTGCAACAACATCTCTAATTACTTTGAAGACAAGATTTTCAAAATACAAAAAAACTTCCCCCTTACCCCTTCTAACATAGAGACCAAAGCCCCCTATCCGGGTCAGGCTACCTTGGGTATTTCAACCTTTAAACCGGTTTCACTGGAATCTACCTCCAAGGCCATAATGACCTGTAAATCAGGATCCCCATTGGATGCCTGTCCCCCCATGATCCTACACAAACTTATTGACATAATCAACCCGGTCATAAATCAAATGGTCAATTCCTCATTAAGCACAGGCATTGTCCCAGACGACTGGAAACTTGCCCTGGTCAAACCCCTCAAAAAGAAATAAAATGTGGACGCATCGGTCCTCTCTAACCTACGGCCCATTTCACTGCTCCCGGCGCTGGGCAAAATTACGGAGAGGTTCGTGCTCAAAGAACTCTCAAACTTCATTGAATCTAATAACACTCTTCATCCTCAACAATCGGGCTTCCGTCCCAGACACTCAACGGAGTCTGCCCTCCTAGAGATCACAGAGGCGTTAAAAACCCTCGCAGACTCGGGTAAGAAAGCCGTCCTGATCCTCCTGGATCTTTCCGCCGCGTTCGATACTATCTCCCATGACATCCTTCTCGCAAGACTCGAACGCGGCGGCATCACGGGTACCGCTCTGGCATGGATCAGATCTGTTCTTACCAACCGTAGACAAACTGTCTCTCTAGGCACCTTTCTCTCTACGGAGAAGAACATAACAACAGGTGTCCCTCAGGGCTCCTCCTTGAGCCCTCTGTTATTTAACATTTATATGGCCCCTCTTATCTTCCTTATAAAATCCTTTGGAATCGAAGTCACTTCCTATGCTGACGACACCCAAATGATCGTCTCCCTGGACAGGAATAACACCGATGCCGAAACAAACTTCAAAACGTGTCTTTCTAAAGTCATACAATGGATGAAGAACAACCATCTACAATGTAACACCGACAAAACTGAAATCCTACCCATTGGCACTAATGTTACCTTCAACCCTGCTAGTTGGTAGCCAGAAGGCACCTCCCCTCCACCAGAGATTGTTAAAGTAGCCAGAAACTTGGGATCAAGTTTGACTCCGCCCTATCTTTTCTCCCTCATGCTCTAACCACGGCAGGAACCTGCTTTAGCTTAATGAGATCGCTGAAGAAATTCTTCGATCTCATTCCACTCGCAGCCAAGAAATCAGTGACAGTCGCCCTAATCCTCTCGAACTTGGACTACTGCAACAGCCTGCTAGCGGGTACTAATAAATCCACAATAAAAAGATTGCAAGTGGCTCAAAATGCTGCAGCCCGTCTGGTTTCTAAAGCTCCCACGCAGATCTTCGGCCGCCTCGGCGCTCAAAACCCTGCACTGGCTTCCCATCCATAAAAGAATCCTCTTTAAGATTCTCTTGATCACCCATAAAGCCACTTGCAGGTCAGGGCCCAGGTACCTTTCAGCACGTTTCTCCCCTTAACATTAACTCTCTGTGTTACCATAAAATGAGTTAAAACTTCCACTTGACAAACTCCTTCTCTCTCCAGGAAGAACATTAATCACTGTGTTATCTTTACACTTTTATTTATGTATGAAAATCGCGGAGGCCAGCAATGCAGCAGCAGGTGCTTTTGGAGCCATAAAATACTTCCAAACGCGGTGCCCCCTGGAAGAATCAGCTCCCGGTGCGGTGGCACCAGTCACACCGCCCTAGAGCCGACCCTGCCACCTAGGACAAGATAAGAACACTGTGGTGACTCGCACATCTACTGAAAAACGTTCCTGCATCGGCCGCACACTCCAGTTTAACATAGCCTCGTCGCCATTGCTTAATTAGTTAGCCCCCCGTAATTCAACTCCATGCCTTAAAATGTCAGAGACTCGGGACCCCCCCCCCCCCCCTTCCTCCGCCTCCCACTGGCGTAACGAAAATTGAGGGGGCCTCCCTGCACGGTACGAAGAGGGGCCCCCGCCAGGCTCAATCAGGAGCTCTCTGGCCAGAGTGCAGTGCCGAGGGGGCCCCCTGGAGCTTGGGCCCCTCCGCACCTCGGGGGCTGCGGGGGACTGTGTTACGCCCCTGCCGCCTCCATAGTTCGGATCCAGTTGGGCATATTAGAGAGAAGGGACAAATGCAAGTATTGCGATCAGGTATATTTGCCGTTGATAAAAAAAAGTGTGGACGTTTGTGGGGTGCAGGCAACATGGCCAGTGATAACTGCATGCTCACAGTTGATACAGAATTACCCGCAGTTGATACAGAATTACCAAAAACAATAAATGTTTAACTCTTAAACGTATGAAATGCATTCATATAGGGAAATCAAAATGTTATCAATCCCATGAGGATGGTGTAAAAAAAATATTATTTTTCGTTATCAAAGAAATGTAATGTTTTTGGTGATTAAGTAATTAAAATCAAGAAAAAGGACAGATACCGGAATGGAAACACAGGTCTCTGATCAAGTATTAAGTATGTGTGAAACGGAATCCGCTTTATTCTGTTGATAACCTGAGACGGCAGCGCAACCTGGTGGTGAATTTGAGAAGCTCTTTAAACGTTGCAGAAGAACGCCAGATAAGACATTGTAGCTCCTGAGCCCACGTGTATGAAGTGCCACTATACTCCAATTATGCATGCCCTTTACTTCTGTAGGGCTATGACACCCTTTCGTCACCATTAAGTAAAGCCATAAAAACGCAAAACGTGCTATTGTGTTACAGAAAGTAAACAGTGAAGCCCCGGGCGAAATTCAGATACTGAGAGAGAAAGAAGGGTGTGCGGGATAACGCGCCTGTCAACATTCGGGAACAGCGAAGGGGGCAAAATGAGTCCCACCGTTAGCTTCCGTTGTAGTAGAGGGAGATGTAAGTGGGAGAAAGTCAAAAGAGCGTAATGTTTAAGTAAATTTTAAAAAACGGGAGTCTACCCGTCTAAATCAGGAGTATTAGTATGTGTGCAGGTGCCGGAGCTGGATGGATCACATGCTGCCCTTCCAGATAAGAGGTGCACACCCCCTTGCAGCTCACTTACAGGACTCAAAAGCCTTATCATTTGAGCACCCGTCCTCTGCCTCCACCCACCTTCTGATGACTGACCTCGCTCCCCACCCCCTGTAATGCCATCTATTAGCATGGCATCCCCGCTGTCCAGCCCATGCACCATCCACCAGCCTGCGTGCAACCACCACCATCAGTACCTGATTCTGTGTACCCTGCTCCGACTCTGTACACCTCTGCTCCAGAGCTAAATGCCACGAAGACAGAGTAGAAAACATATCGTGACATTTGCAAAACGCGAAGACACGAAGCCGTTAAAATAAACCACTGCCAAAGAGTTAAGAGAAAAGAATCATCGCAGACAAGCCAGCTCAGTCTGCCGTCCAGCTGCTCCGCAAATGCAGATCCGACCTGTTTTTGTATGTCAGGAGCATACTGGTCCATGTAGGATGTGTATTACCATGTAACATGACCCGTGCTCATAGAGTATATTTCCACTGCTTCTTTCCAGGGTACTTTTTAAAATTAATGTGCTGTTTTCTCTCCACAGTGTCTGCTGGCATGCTATTCAAGGCCTCTGCTACCATTCTCTCTTTTCCCACTACTCGGTTCTTCAATAATGAGCATGGGTTTTTAAAAGTATGGTTCCTTTTGTACCATTTACAGGTTTGAATGTCTTTTTAATCTGCCTCCTCTCCTTCCATTGAAATTGGATTCTTTTGTTGATCCTCTACCTGTGGTCACCTATGCAGCCCTGAGCCACTTGCTTTCTGTCTTAATATTTATGCAGATTTAGACTCAGTACATTGCTAAAGCCCTAAAAGTGACGTGTAATGTAGAAACACAGGGGCAGATTTACAAGCCCCTTGCGCCACTTTTGCTTCACATGGGAAAAGTGACGCAAAAGTGGCGCAAGAGGCTTGTAAATCTGCCCCACAGTTTGCCCTAGCTGCACATTTGACCTTCTTCTGTGTGCTCCCGCATTCCTCTTTCCCTTGCGATGGCCTCAAGGTCATCGAATGTGTTAAGCCTAAGGTCGTTTACCTTCCTGATGACCTTGAAGAGACCTTGGCTCCCAATCTAGGAGTCTGTACTGAAGGACACTGCTTTGCAGATTTATCAAATCATGGTCTGTTTTTTATTGATCTGTAAACATTGTGGCAGATCTGTGTCTGAATTATAAACAGGTAGGCTTATCCCTCCAGCGCCTTGTCACTTGAGAAGTCACTGCAGAGCACACACCATCCATTGTTTTTGTGGCACCCCACTTGTCACCTCTTTCTCTCTGTGAACTACTGCAGAAGGAGGTAGGCATTCTTACAGCACTGCTAGAACCTCTGACAAGTTTGATCCTGGGTGGCAAACATCTGACCGGTTTCAAAGCCATCACATTCAAAAAATTAGGATGTTCAGAACTTAGAAGGGATCTTGCGTTGGGTCCTTGAATGTATACAGCCTGCTGTGTAGAGCATGACAAGAATGCATACCTCATTCCTCAGTAAACAGATATCTTCCCAGCCTAATGACATTGCTCCAGAGTCACGCTCTTTCTGTCTATAAAGTTTATTATTTAAGGGACTTTACACCCAAAAGGACTCGTAGTGCTACAGATTGTAGCCTGAGATGTGAGCAAAAGTGTGACCAGTACTTGAGTGAGTTAAACAAAAAATCATGATTTTTATCTTCATTCTGATAAAAAACCCAAAAAGAAATAGTCTGAGGGTTTGAGAGGTCCCAAGGTCGGTCCAATGTCCCTGAAAGCTCTTCTACCCTACGTGATTGAGCGAACTTTGGAAACAGAAAAGAGTCGACCCGCAGTGGAGCGAAGATTGCACGACAGCTGTTGAAAATACACTTTCTTGCTAAGAAGCTTTGACTAGTGGGGTAGAAAATCGAATGCATAATTCGTAGGGATTTAAAGAACACCGTCTTTTTCCTGGATGCCGATGGATTTGTCTAAAGTTTTTGGGAACAGAGTGAGATTTTCTCTGAGCAAAGCGCACTCTCCTGGTTACATTTTCTATTTACTGTCTCCTGCCTAGCATTCAGCGCAGCAATCCTAAGGCGCCCCAATTGTTCCAGAAGGCTGGGTGAAAGAGCATGAAGGCAATCCGCAGTATGGCTCCGCGAGAGAAACTGAGAAACACAGAATCCCCGGTAAAACCTATTAAAGGCCGAGAGCAACCTTGAAAGACACAATGCATCGAAAAATAATATCAGGAGATGTGAGAACTGTCAAGTTGAATAAAGTATCCTGCAGTTTTGTCTACATTTCTCCTTTTCAGTGATCAGATGTTTAGTATGACAGGTAAGAAAACGTTTCTTGATGACATCAGTCCAGATTGGTTATTTGCATGCCTCACAAATTAAGACTACATAAAAAAGATTAACAACCATAAATACAAAACTGCTTGCCAGCCCAACAAGGCCTCTTTCCTTTTCCTCTGCGTCGCTCCGCTGCTTTAAAGCAGTGCAAATAAAGGAAACATAAAATGATAACTTTGAGTTATTATCAGTCAGTCAGTCAAATCACTTTATTCGATGCTTATATGATAAGATCATAAAAGTAGAAATGTACAGAACAAAACATCCATCCTAATACAACATATTATTAAGATCAATTAAAAACATCCATTAAAAAAATAAAAAACAGAATAAAAACATACAATACGTTTGTGATTATTGTGCTATCAACTGATCTTCCGAGGAAGGGATGGAAATATACAAGAAACGTCCGTCATGATGCAAGATATAGAGAACAACCAATAAAAACAAATAAAAACCAACAATTCATTCATGGATATTATGCAGTCACCTGGTCTTCCATGCAAGGGATAGGAAAGACGCCACAGAATAACAAACAAGGTGGTCAGGCAGTGATTGTAAAAAATACATTCCTGGGTGGCGTTGTGTCAAATTATATTTATGCATAAGAGGCAATATGAATCTTTTGCGGTGTTCCACATAAAATTTGCAAAAGAAAATAATATGCAAATTTGATTGGGCGAAAACACCATCACATGGACAGGACAGGAGATCATGAATATAAAACCTTCCTGATGGATAAGCCATCATACAAGGGATAAAATTCAGACATAACCTCAGTAAAATAAATCTGTGACGTAGGTTTGTCACAGTAAATAAGTATGGGGCTGTCCCTTCCTGATCAGTCGGCCCCCTCTAAATAGGATTTTACTGATGATTTTAAATAGTTAGTTTTAAATCTCTCATTTGCACTTTGTTTAAAGAAACTGGTTTTGATCTCCCGTTTGGAAATGTTGGAGCAGTCATGTGACGAGACAAATAAATGCTCTGAACCAAGGGAAGAAAGACTGTTTTTGATATATGAAATCCATGGAATCCTGTGGACATGTTCAAGAGAGAGACAGTTTTCTATTAGCTTCTGAGTGAGATTGACAGATTCTCTTCTCCAGATAGAATGCCATAGAATGATTGGGGCCGGGCTAATTAGATCATTAAGGTATGGAACATCCTGTTCTGTGTGTCAGATAAAATTTGAGCAACTTACGGGAGGCCTACTATTTTTTTCCAGAAAGTATCCTCGATGATTTAGAGAGCTGAGGAGTTAAAATATCCCAGATGCCTGCCCCTAGGTTGCTACCGAGATAGATTTAGCAATGTAGACATTTTTAACCATATCAAGGGGTTTCGCTCCCATTTTTTTTTATAAAGGAGTATAAAGCAATAATGCTTTTTCTAGAGATAATCACCTTGTGATAATCATGTTGGACCAAGTTAGTTGGCTAGCAAATGTTGCCCCTAATTGAGAGAAGGTATCAGCGTGGGCTACTTTCTGGCCTGCTATATAAAAAGTTGGAACCTTCCTGTCTCTGTTGCCAGTAATTAGAATGAAGGGCTTTGCCTCATTGGCGTTTCAATCTAAATTGCGCATATAATTCACATAGACCTCCTAATAACTTTTGTAGGGCTAGGCCCGTACGGGCAATTAACATCGCATCGTCTGCGTAAAGGAGAATTGGGGTGCATACATTATTGATCTCAGGAACATCTGGGGTTGAGTCCGACAGGGTAGCTTCTACCCCATTAGTATAGATGGAAAAAAGGAATAGGGCAAGTACACAGCCCTGCCGGATGCCCCTATTAATTGGGAAAGACCTAGTGCAATCTCCCTGCCTCCCATAGCAGACACAGGCCGAAGCCGAAGAATAAAGCTGACTGATAAAAAAGATAATTGCCTCATCAATGCACGTTTCTTTCATTATTCTCCATAGGCGGTGATGGGCAACGCAGTTGAATGCTGCAGATAAGACCATAAAAGCCAAGAATAGCTTGCCCTGCTTGGCTTGGGTATACTTGGCAATTAACAGATTTAGGTTGAGGCATTGGTCCTGGGTACCTTTCCCCTTTTAAAACCGTATTGAACCGGGATCAGGACGTTGTTACAGGTAGCCCATTCCTCGAATCTGTTCAGTAAAACCCGACCTATGAGCTTAGCAGTGCTATCCACGAGTTAAATTGGTCTGTAGTTTTTGACCTCGGATCATCTCCTTTCTTGTGGATGGAGATTGATATATTTCGATCATGAGTCTGGAGGACCCACGCTGGCAACTGAATTAAAGATGTTTGTCAACACCGGTCCCCATAGGACTGGCTGCTCTCTGAAAAAATGTATCGGAGTAGCATCCGGGCCGGGGGCTCAGTTACTGGAGCACTGCATAAGGACCTCTGTGATCCCATGATGATTTAAAACGAGGAGAGGTTTGGTAGGGGAGGAAATGGCTGCCAGCTATATGGATACTCCCTCAGCTTTTAGGTCGAATATTGTAGAGAAGCATACAACCCAGGATTCATCATCCACGTGGCAATCCAGGCTCGGGCCAGTGGATGGTTTAAGATAGGGTGCGCTAATAACTCTCCATAAATCCCAAAGCGCAATTGTTCCCATGCTTTTTCCTTTAAAATTTTAATTCTGGTCTTCGTGGCCTCTTTATACCGAAGGCGGAGAAGCGTAACTAGTTCTGCATCTCTAGGCATAGATCTAAGAGCCTGATGTAAAGTTGATAGGGACTTAGTGCAAGCGTGATCAAACCATCTTGGGCCTGATGTGTTAGCGGTAGGATTTTTTTTAATTAGGAGGTTCTTAATCTTGAATAATTTCTGTTCAAAGGCCATGGTTACCTGGGTAGCATCAGATTCCAGTGCTAGGCAGGTCATAATGTCGTTTTGCCTATTTGCGACCACAACAGGAGCAATGTGTGCTTTATCTATAGTAGCCCACTTAAGGATAATCTGGTTGTTCCTTGCTATCATGGGTTTAGCATGCCTCGTCTGCTCCGGATTAATTCCTGCCCATTCCAGATTACTGGCAATGACAGCGTGATCACTAAAGTTAAAGGATTTAGGGGCCTAGTAGTATGGCGGGTGGATCGCCACCACCAGGCCGGCGGTGGCGATCCCCCTGCCATCACACCACAATGTACCCCCCGCCATATTACCATGGCGGGGGGTACCGCGGCGGACGGAGAGACCATCCGCCGCTTTTCCGCCAGTTGGATTGCCGGCCAGGCGGAAAAGGCACACAATATGACAAGGCACCGCCATCCATATTATGATGTATGCGGTGCCAATGCCTTTTCATGGAGGAGACTCCGCCATGGAAAGGCATACGGTAAATGGCTTTGGGGGCCTGTCGCGGGGATCTGGGGGGCTGGGTGGCTGCACTTGGGGGGTACCCATGGTACCCCCCTCCTTCATTGGCATGCACAAGGTGGCAGGCAACGTTCGGTGCCTGGCACGTTGTGCATTCCAATGCACAACATGCAACTTTTACATTGCGGCGGGTGCTGCTTACAGCACCACCCGCCGCAATGTAACAGATGCAGGATATCGACCCCAAGGGTGGCGGTGACATCCTAATTGGCCCCGCGGGACCGCCACACTTCTGGCGGTCGGTCCCGTTTTCAGTTACGGTGGCACCACCCGCCGCAATGTAACAGATGCAGGATATCGACCCCAAGGGTGGCGGTGACATCCTAATTGGCCCCGCGGGACCGCCACACCTCTGGCGGTCGGTCCCGTTTTCAGTTACGGTGGCGGGCGGCAAAGTCCGCCCGCCATCGTAATGGGGCCCTTAGTTTGAACATCGCAAATTCATTTTTTTAAAGGGTCCGAAACTAATAAATAATCAATAGTTGAGCCCTGGGTAGATGTGCCAAATGTATGTTGTAGCATACCTGCGCTTGAGTCAGTACGATTTTGAATCTCTAGATTATTTATAATAAGAAATCTTTTCAGAGCATCTCCATAGGGATTATGTGTGAAATGGGGTAGAGACTCATCTTCTTCATCGGTTATGTCACAAACTCCTAAATTTATAAAAGGACAACAATGCACATTAAAATCACCCACCCATAGGATATTCAGGGACTGTTTAAGAATATTAAAGAGTACATTAAAATCCCCTACCAACATGTCAAGGACCTTCTTCTTATTGCCGGTGAAGTTATTATTATAAAAATTAATTCAGACGACCATGTAACCACCAGGGCCTTTTAAGTGTAAAAGGTGATAGTAAAGAAAATCGTTATAAAATGACAAGACTTCCAAACTTAAGGTGTTTTTCAGCAAAGTCAGGCTCCCCCCTCTGGCACGACCTGACTTAGACGGGAGGGCAGCGGTGTGGAAAGAGCGATGACCATCTAGATTAATTGGCCCTATTTCCCATGTTTCTTGGAAACAGATGAGGTGATAAGTGGTGACAACTTTTAGCCAATCGGAGTCAGACAATTTGGAGGTCAACCCGACAATATTCCAGGTGATTAGTTTAACTCGATCAGTCTGATCACATGTTGCAGTGGATGGCCTGGGGCTTCCCGATCCTGAAATGATGCAGCTTTGAACAGGAGTGGGCGGAGTCCTGTTCATCCTCTGTCAGTCGCAACCTTCTAGGTCTGTTAATATATTAAATCGAGTGTGGGTAGGAAACGGGATAGAGGGTTGTCCCGAAGAAAGGGATTGGGGTTCAGGGTTGGGGGGACTGAGAAGGGGAACAGGGTCTTTCCCCCAGGTAATGGTCCTTGGTGGTTTATAAAAAAAAACAGCGGTAGTGCAAACATTTGGGTGTGCGATGATGGCTGTCGGTAGCCAATGAAGCAATTGCTGAACCAGTTGGTGCGAGTTGAAATTAACCACCCCCCCCAATGGATTTCTTTGACCCCCCCACCTAGCCGACCCTTCTTGCCATTAGTATTCGGGAGAGTATGTCTACCCGGACCCCCACATGTTTGCTAATTCAGTGACATGCTTTGGACATGAGTTGGTTGGTGGTTTCCTTTTGAGTACTATGTAGTTTGGGAACATTTGTAAATTATTATCACGTAGGGGCAGACTGCTGGAGGAAGGGCCAGTCCCGGATGGCAGTCTGTTTCGCCCCCTCTTTTCGATCCATGCTCTTCATCAGGTCTCGTTGGTGGCAATGACAGACCCTTGGACTGCCCCTGGGACTGTGGGGCGTGAAATCTGGCGAAAGCAGGTTGAAAGGGCAAGTGATTAGATCGCTGTGTTGGAGGTTGAACAGGGTTATTTAGGGCCCTCCTAAATGAGAACATTTGGACCCTCCACTTTTGCCCACTCTCGTTGAGCCCAAGTTAACCATGCAATTTGTGGGGGGACACGTGGATAAGGCAGTTGGATGGTTAAAGGGAGTTGACTCTGCTACCTGGGCCATTGAATTGGAGTATGTTGAACCTTCCCCTGCTGAACAAAGAGTCACTATGTTGATCTCAATCCTGGTTAGTCTGTCTAGGAGTGGTTGTAATAAAACAGTGATTGATTGTTCAATTTTTGAGATCAGGACATCCAAGATGAGCAGAGAAGTCACCACGGGATCTTGATGAGCAGCAGAAAGTTGCTTGGTTGTCCCCCCCCCTATTCTTCTTCTTTGTAGGTGGTTCTGAGGGCACAGGGGGTGAGAGTACTATGCTTTCTATGTGGGGATTCCAGCGCTTTGAGCGTGTAGTAGCTGGATTTTTATGTAGGATTTAACGGGCCAACTACAGGCACCAATAGAATCCCGTTAGATGAAGGCTCGCTTGACTGACCAGGAGCCCCCAAATCCCCCAAGGAGAGTCTGCACTCAGCACTTTGAATCTCCTTATCCAGTGCATCTGAAGCCCTTAATAATAAAAAAGAGTCTAAAGTATTAGTGGGCTCACCTCAGTGCGTAGCTGAAGTAGACTTTCGTTTACCCATCTGCAGGCTGGAATCCGGGTCGCCTAGGCAGCTGAAAAAGCACACGTTAGAGGGGGGGCCAAGGCCAGCCTCCTCTGGGCTCGGACGGGCGTGGTCGGGCCCGCCCTTGGCACGGGCTTTGCCTGGGCGCGTCTCGTGCCGCGGTCGTGCTTATGAGCGCATTAGGCGGGTGCAGGGGCAATGGAAGTTGCAGTCCCCAGCCTCCTGGCCTCCCTGGTCCACTACAGCCTCCCCCACAGAGAACAGCAGTCCGTTGGCAGCCTACAGGGGGCTGCGTGTCGAAATCGCGCTTATGAGCTCGGTTGAAGGAGGGACAAATTGCATGAGTTTGGCCTGGGTGTACAGTGTGAAGGGATCAATGACCCTCATTGATTCAGTGGCTTTTGCTATTGACTATTTGTCCTGAATATTCAGAATTTTAGCTTTAAAGAAAGTGCTAAGTTACGAACATAGGATGGTCGAAGGTTCGATGGGGGGTGCAGTGCATTTAGGGTCAGTTAAAGTGGTTACAATTAAAAAAATGTATTTTGCATGGTTATTAGCTTTATTAATTTTATTAGTATAAAAAGTGTGGCGCTCCATTTTTAGGTTCTTTTGATAGATACTAAAGGCTTGTTTATACTTTCCTTTACTAGGGGCATTATATTCATTGTGTTCTCTGTGAGTTCCATAGTAAACCAGGGAGTAGAAGGATTAACTCTGGGGGACCTATTAGGGGTAGAGGGCACAGCTTCAAGGAGAGCCAGTTGTTGACCCTACTGACGTCATCTGTAGTGTCGCTTGTTGTGATAGGCCTGGTGCTCATGAGAGTTTCCGTCAAAAGGGGAATATCAGTCTTGTTCCAGGCATGATTAGTGGTAGAGTGACAAACTCTCCCTGACTGCTCTACCGGGGCCCAGGACCAAGAGAATGGTAACAGAAAGTGATCAGACCATGTGGCCTCTTTAGGACTCTCTGGGGCCAAAGAGGTGTTCGTAAAGATGGCATCAATCGTATGGCCCGCTCTATGTGTCGAGTGGTTGTGAGATCTGCATCAGACAGTATCTCAGTTAATGTGGCAGCTAAAGAGTTCGTGGGATTATCTAGTTGGACATTAAAGTCACCCAAGATACTAAAATTAGTGTCATGAACCATTGTATGGCCAAGAGCAAGCATTTCCTCTATTAGAAAAAGAAAGCAGCGCTCAGTGGAACAAGAGGAAGTGGTGCAATGCCATTTATTTCATAATTATTGACAAAAACTACTTGGGGTGCAACAGTTGTAGAGTTCAGGGACGCCAATGTGGGGCATTCATGGCCTCCACTGCAAGCCGGAATCTTTGCTGCCAGTCTGGGGTGAAAGATACACAACGACACTCAATATGGGCATAGCTAGTGCCTGCAGCCAGCAGGTTACAAAGAAGTGTATGGTTGCATGTGCTTGTGTTTCAGGTATCAGTAATAATAGGAGTCAGGTTGTATATGAGGGTATGCACGTGATTGAATCGTGTGGTCCTGCACCAATATGTGGCATGCTTCTACAGGGGGACCTAGGAACCCCATTCGAAAAGAGGCTGGAAATTGCAAAAATCGGATTTTCTACATTTAAACCAAACAGGGATGGGTGAAAAGCTTTTTGTGATCTCTGTACAGAGCCCTGTCTCGGGGGTACCACCCGCTACACCAGATGGTTTAAAACTAGTTGAAATATTAGAAGACCAACCTGCTTGTAGAGACCCTGAGGGAGAAGTCTACCTTGGTGTTACCTGGGCGGCTGGCCTAGTTCAGCTATCGTGCTTGACGTGGTGCCACTATTGCAAATGTACTTTGTTGTATTGTGGGGTGTTATTACTACTGTGCACTCTGTATATTGTGTAGCAATGCCAAACTGTGCTTCATGCACTGTAAAACCAGTTTATTTTGGCATGTTTTTTTTAAAACACATTTTATTGATTTTGCAAGGCATACAAAAGGGATGAGGCCCGATGGGCCAACATACACTCAAACAATAATCAATGACATCATATGGAGAAAAAAAAACCTGCACGTAAACACCCGCCCCACCGTACCCACCACATGCCCCACTGTCAGTAATGACACACAGCGAATTCCTGACACAAACCAACTGCATACCGTCCCCCCCCCCCCCCCCCACACACAGCCACTCCTATTCCTCAAAAGTCTGGATTTCATCCTGTATCATTGGAAACTCTGGTCTGGGGGGGGGGTTCCAGACACAACACCCCTATAGTCTGCCACCTCTGCCATATTTTTGGTGTTTCTGAGGGCAACCCCTAGAATGTTATACTGCTATTTCCAGTCCCATACAATGATCCAAGCCCTTCTTCCAAACTGCCAGGGATGGGGAGGTCTCAGACTGTCACGCTTGTGCTATGTCATGCTTGGCCAGGGTTTATTTTGCCACGTTGATGCTACTGTACACATTGTGTGCAACCTTTTGTGTTGCTAACAGCACACATTGTAGTGTGCTGCAGGGATGTTAGTTGGGCTGCAACAATACCAGGAGCAGGAAGAGAGGCACAGGAGCAGAGCACCTCGGTTGTAGACTGAAAGTCTCTGTGTCCATGGAAACAGAGGACAGACGAGAGGACCAGCAGTTCCGCAGACTGGTCACTATGATACAAATGTCACACCATATGGGAAAGGCAATGTGTGTGTCTTAAATGTGCTTACTGCACAGCACCATACTGTCTAAAAGTGCATATTACATCGAACTAGTCAAAAATAAACATGTATTAACATATAAACTATCATCATTATAGTTTATAACATATAAACTATAATGATGATTTAAATTCGGTCAAAATAATAACGTTTTGGCAGTATAATGAACGTATTTATTGAATATATCTATCTTTAAAATAGAAGCTACTTTACTTCCAACAAGCTGTAATGAGAGCTTAGTTAATAACGCTTGCGGCCACTCATAGCAAGATCTTACCACTAGTGATGCTTCCCTGCAAACATGTGTGCCTCCTGCGCCTACTATAGCTGGCAAAGGGCTTAATTTTGTCAAATGGGAGCTGCAAAGCATTGCGGGTCAGAGAGGCAGCCGAAAAGAAATTATGCAGAGAAAATGTGCTATTGCATCTGCAGTGTCTCCAAAGAAAGACTCCTTTGTCGCTCCTTTTCCTCTTCTGCTTCCGGATGCGGACACCTACATTAATGAGGCAGTGTATCCAAAGACAGACTCCTATGTCGCTCCTTTTCCTCTTGCGCTTCCGGATGCGGACACCTACATTAATGAGGCAGTGTATCCAAAGACAGACTCCTTTGTCGCTCCTTTTCCTCTTGCGCTTCCGGATGCTGACACCTACATTAATGAGGCAGTGTATCCAAAGACAGACTCCTTTGTCGCTCCTTTTCCTCTTGCGCTTCCGGATGCGGACACCTACATTAATGAGGCAGTGTATCCAAAGACAGACTCCTATGTCGCTCCTTTTCCTCTTGCGCTTCCGGATGCGGACACCTACATTAATGAGGCAGTGTATCCAAAGACAGACTCCTTTGTCGCTCCTTTTCCTCTTGCGCTTCCGGATGCGGACACCTACATTAATGAGGCAGTGTATCCAAAGACAGACTCCTATGTCGCTCCTTTTCCTCTTGCGCTTCCGGATGCGGACACCTACATTAATGAGGCAGTGTATCCAAAGACAGACTCCTTTGTCGCTCCTTTTCCTCTTGCGCTTCCGGATGCGGACACCTACATTAATGAGGCAGTGTATCCAAAGACAGACTCCTTTGTCGCTCCTTTTCCTCTTGCGCTTCCGGATGCTGACACCTACATTAATGAGGCAGTGTATCCAAAGACAGACTCCTTTGTCGCTCCTTTTCCTCTTGCGCTTCCGGATGCGAACACCTACATTAATGTGGCAGTGTATCCAAAGACAGACTCCTATGTCGCTCCTTTTCCTCTTGCGCTTCCGGATGCGGACACCTACATTAATGAGGCAGTGTATCCAAAGACAGACTCCTTTGTCGCTCCTTTTCCTCTTGCGCTTCCGGATGCGGACACCTACATTAATGAGGCAGTGTATCCAAAGACAGACTCCTTTGTCGCTCCTTTTCCTCTTGCGCTTCCGGATGCGGACACCTACATTAATGAGGCAGTCTATCCAAAGACAGACTCCTTTGTCGCTCCTTTTCCTCTTGCGCTTCCGGATGCGGACACCTACATTAATGAGGCAGTGTATCCAAAGACAGACTCCTTTGTCGCTCCTTTTCCTCTTGCGCTTCCGGATGCGAACACCTACATTAATGTGGCAGTGTATCCAAAGACAGACTCCTATGTCGCTCCTTTTCCTCTTGCGCTTCCGGATGCGGACACCTACATTAATGAGGCAGTGTATCCAAAGACAGACTCCTTTATCGCTCCTTTTCCTCTTGCGCTTCCGGATGCGGACACCTACATTAATGAGGCAGTGTATCCAAAGACAGACTCCTTTGTCGCTCCTTTTCCTCTTGCGCTTCCGGATGCGGAAACCTACATTAATGTGGCAGTGTATCCAAAGACAGACTCCTTTGTCGCTCCTTTTCCTCTTGCGCATCCGGATGTGGACACCTACATTAATGAGGCAGTGTATCCAAAGACAGACTCCTTTGTCGCTCCTTTTCCTCTTGCGCTTCCGGATGCGGACACCTACATTAATGAGGCAGTGTATCCAAAGACAGACTCCTATGTCGCTCCTTTTCCTCTTGCGCTTCCGGATGTGGACACCTACATTAATGAGGCAGTGTATCCAAAGACTCCTTCGTCACTCCTTTTCCTCTTGCGCATCCGGATGCGGACACCTACATTAATGAGGTTAAATACCATCACTCACACTGTCCAATAGCCAGGGCGGACTGGGAACCCAAAGCAGCCCTGACAAATTTTGTCAGACCAGCCCCCCGTACAGTGCATAGAGAATGCAGAAGGCTAGCCTCACCACTACAAAGGAGGGTTTGGGGGATTCTCCATCCAAGAAAATTTGGGAAAAATAGTGCATTCTACAACACATTTGTCATTATACATTCAATTGTATTAGCTTTTAAATCATAGTAAATGATGACCTTACTGTGTACTAGGATGTGACAATCTTTATTGGGGTTCTTCAGTGATTCCCCCGATATCACTCTGCAACAGTACCCCTCATCTCTCCATAGCCTCTCTCTCACATGCATGCTATTTGTTCTATAGCCCCTCTCATACCAGTGTAGGGTGTCGGAGCACTATACATCACACACACATACAGAAACAATGAATCATACATGTGTAAATCTGTTAATGGAAAATGTTACATAACGCAAAGGGGACTACAAGGTGTAGGATTCTCATGCCACCCATCCTGGAAGGTACATTTTAAAGAGTGTTTGGTCTGGAGAAGAACAAACTCAAATTCAGAACATAACACAGTGGTTAGGCTTGACTTTAATAATAAAAATGTATTTCTACACAAGCAATTCCTTTTTAGCTACAGCAGGCTAATGAAAGACTGGAAAAAAATATAACGTTCTAACCTGTACCATGCAGCATGCGTGCAGCTCCTTGATGGCAGTTTATAGCTCACTGTGCTATATAACGATTGTAATTTATGAACTGCACAGTAACAAAAGAATCTCTGTGACAAAAGCAATAACCTACCGAGCTATGCACATAAAATAGTTTTCTTTGATATGCATGATGCATGTTCTTTGCAGCAGGCATATTAACCCTCTTCACCACCTTAAATGAGTCAGCAGGTACATTAATCACCAGAGTTAACTTGACACTTTTATTGTTGCCTAAAAACTGCTGAATATGCAAGGAACTTTGCAGTGCTATTAAAACTGCTGCACTGCTACAAACCTGCCCCCACTAACAAGACTGGTCCCCCACCCTTCCAGCCTCCCGGGGAAACGCCAGATGGCTGGTACGGCCAGTCCAAACCTGCTAACAGCCTCAACCCAATGGCTACATTGAGAGGCTAATCTAAGAAGTGACTGATGCTATCAACTAAGCCAGTCACTGAAGGGGTTTGACCCATGTAAGAATGTATCCTGTGGGCTGATCCAATACCTGAGTCACACATCAACAGAGCAATAGTTGGAGGAGGCCTAGCTAAGTTTCCTTTCTCTGTATGTTATTTATTTATATTTTACCGATTACTTAATCCTGGAGAGACCACTAAAGCTGTCTCTAGCCCAGAGATATAGACAATGGCGGCCGGCATGGGTCACGGGTGGCGGGGCGGGGAGGTGTGCGGGGGTGGGAGTTGCACGGGGGTGTCGCGGGGGAAGGGGGTTTGAGTGCGCAATATAAAAAAAACGTACCTTACCACCAGTCGCGCGTCTCTGCTCCTGCTCTCCTCGTCTTGGAACAGGAAGTACTGCCAGGCCCCGCTGACCATTCACAACACTGCAATGCAGCGTTGTGATTGGTCTGAGCACCGTGACACTTGAGGGGCGGGCATATTCTCCATGCAGGCTGTAATGCATGACTGGTTTGGACTGCCCGAGAGGAACGACCAAACAGTCATTGCGCACTTAGGAGTTGGCAAACCACTCCTTCCCTACCCTGCTCCGAGAGAAAAGCACCCCACCCACCTATCCACCTGCAAAGCAGCACAAAGCATAAAATGATCACACAAAGTTATTATTATTTTATGTTTCGTGCTTGGCACTGCTCAAAAGCAATGGGGCAACGCTCCTCCACCTTAGTAGAGAAGCCGCCACTGCATATAAAGCAGAATCAGACTCAATGCAGCTGAAGTTCCATATACATTTTGATGTTAAGGGGTTGCTGGGCCACCACTCTGGGAGTTGGGAACTTTTATCACTTATGTCCCTGGAACTGACATACTATAGCAGTGCATGCTGTGTGCCAAGTACATTCTGTCTGCACTTGACTCTAAGGTTAGCAGTCAGAGGCTTCTCAGGAAGGTAGTGTGGGTAGAGACTCAGTACTGAAGCAGACAAACAGTCACAATAAGTAATTTCCAGCCAAGTGCCTTTGTTTGTGAAAAGAGAAATACTGTACTCACACACCAAAAAGCTATAGTACGCATTGTTATTGTTTATTTGCTACACGGTTCTAAGACAGCTGCTAAAGAGATCAAAAGAGACAGAAAAAAACAGGCGTGAATCTGGGCTTTTGCAAGCTCATTGTAATATGGTGCAAGCACCTTCCCTGTTTCTATCACCCATAGGCCAGCCCTTTATATATCTAAATACTGAGGTTCTTTAGGACAATTCAGTCCCACAGGGTTAAATACCCCAATGGAGTATTAGCAGAGCGGGATACGCTGAATGTTCAAGTTCATGTAGCTCAAGTTATCTGTTGGATTGGGCACGTGGAACACACAAATGATCAGCGGCTGGTAACCAGAGCAGGGTTGAGCATCTTATTTACAGTCCCCGGTAGGGTGGGCATGTACCCCACCACTTCCGACTGTCACCGTTGCTCCTTGTCTGCTGTGGCTCTGACAGGCATCACCGCAGGTCCCTCAGCAACCCAAGGTTCATCGCTATGAGGAATCCCTCACCGTGGTGGTCTCGTCTCAAGGCTCTGTTATGGCAGAGTCAGCACCAGTTCTCTGGCAGGTTACACACATGTCATGGCAGCAGTGGCTAACATGTACTGGACTTGTAGAATGATTTGACACACTTGGCTTCATTGCGGAAGCTGAAAGGGAGGCCAGGAGACCCTCTCCAGACTCAGGTCAGTACTAGTTACACTCTCAGTTCAGTCAGTTTCTTGTGGGCTGCTCACACTGCAGACTCATTGGGTGGGGTTCTCTACCTCGTGCAGTCTCTTCATGAGTGTCCGGTACTTGGTCCACTTTCTTAGCATGTCAGGCCATAGGCAGAACTAAGGCTCTCCAGCACAATGTGGAGTATTCGTGTGATGTTCCCTCTGGCTATCAGAAGATACTATCCCTGGATCCCAGCAGTCTGCCCCTTGGTAAGTGAATAACCTGGAAGTGGGAATCAGTGGCATAGATTGGGTCCCTCTTTTATACACATGCACAGTTATGTCTTGAAAGTTTCTTCTACTGAGCAGGCACAGTCAAAGGCAATGCCTCTCACTGCAGGTAGTGGCAATGTTGGCTCCAACGGAGGCACCCGAAGCATGAGCACAATGAAGTGTGAAAACTCTGCACCTCTCTGTCATCAGCCTGTTGTGTCGGCCATTTTAGCAAAGGCAAACCTCATGTTTATCGGTGGTTTTAAAGTAATTCGCTGTGAACATTTAAACTACAGGACCTTCTACACACAAGGTAAAGTGCACTTTCTACCTGTAGATTATTCACGTTTCAAGATCAAATAGTGATATTTTTAACATTCACTAATAGGAATGAATAACTATTCAAATACTGAAATGTATGAGCAAAATAAGAAATACTTTGAGTTTATACCAGGAATGTTCGTTAGAGATGTGGGCAAAGGTCTGTGATAAACTGTTTGGTTCAGGAGTGTGAGTGACTGAGGATGTACATTTTAAATAGATAAAAAAATGCAGGATTTGTCACTACATTGCCCTCTTCTTATAGGGTGTTACTGTGCAGGTTTTATTGTATACCTTCCTGTGGTGTTTTTAAAGTTTTATCCCTAATTATATTGCACTCTCACTCTACTGCAAAATTGAGTTCCCTTGCCTTATATATTGATATTATCAACTGTTGTGATATTGATACTGGCCTGGGGGTTGAAGTATTAGAACACAGTTGAACCTCTAGTGGGAAACGTCTTCTGTGAAACTTTTCTAAATCTTTAGTTCAGGGGTGTGGCAAGGGTGTCTAAGGCCCCAGTGCAAGCAAGGAAAATGTGCCCTTAATGTAGGTAGTTTTGAAGATTAAATAACATTCAGGGATCATTGGCTCCCTAAGGACAGTGGGCCCTGGTGCCACTGCACCTACTGAGGGCTAGGCCCCCAGCTTTAGGTTAACCATATATAGCTACACTAACACACTCTTCACCATTATGACACAGTGAAGCTTTCCTCACAAATTCAGTGTTCCATTCAGATTCCACAAGGGGAAACAATGACATTCTCAACCTCCACCTATTTGGGTAGATGTTGTCATGGCACGGTTCAGGTGGGCCACCCTATTTAAATGCTGCTGGCTATTTTCCAGGGTGTTTTACTTATCTGTCTTCTAGGTGTTTGGACCTAGAACTCCATGCACTACCTCCTCATTGCCTAAGTTTCATTTTCTCGTCCAGGACATGAAGTATTTGATGTTTTTTCCAGTGAACTTTAATGATTCCACTTCCTTACCTTTATGCTGCTGCTATTTCTCGCACAACCACCTTCTGTTACTCTACAGGTAACATTCTTATAGGAAATGCCGATTCTCATGGGCATTGGCGTTCGCTGGACAAAGGGCCGGGGCCGCCCCCAGGACTTTTGACCATGGCAGAGCTTAGGGGTATGTAGATTGCAGAAGAAAATATGTAAGGAATTTACCATTCATGCCACTATATTTGCTGGCCCAGTTTGGATTTTGGCCCTGGGAAACTGCTAAACAGTTGACATTGCGTGACCTGAGACCCCGGCACGTGCTGATAGATTGTCAACCCCCAGTTAGTGTATTTCATTTTTAAGTAAAGCCACAGTAATGTGGTGCAGCAATTGTACCAGTGTCATAAAAGTATTGTGCCAAGTAAAATGTGAATGTTATGCAGTGTCGATTTACACCCCTCATGGCAGTCACTTTGGAATCATAACCTCTGGCCTGCCCTTGTAGCTCTGAAAAGCTGCTCCAGCATTTGCACAGACCCCTAGGACCTATTAAATGACCTGGAGGAACACACACAAAGTACTCTCCCTTGTAGTGTCCCTTTCCTGGGTGTTGCACATCAAGCCGTGGTGACAGCATACTGTGTTTTGTAAATCCATAGTATGACCATACCGGTCTTTCTATCTGTGCCAATGAGAGTGTAAAGTTCCACTTTTATGTTTACCGTACAACCTTGTGCTGACATCATGCGCGTTCATCAAGTGTGTGTGCCTGTATAGTATGCATGTAGTACATGTGTGGGAGTAAGGCTCTGTGTATGGGTCTGAGAGTTTAAATCAGTGGGATCCATTTTGCATGTCCCTGGTTTAGCATGGCATTAGGTGGAGGATGAGATGAGGACAGCTTCCCCAGACAGTGGAAGTGTATTGTCTGCGTGACTGAGGATGGAGGGTGGGGATCCAGATACTGAAGTGAGCAGGATGCAGACAAGGCTACTCTTAATAGTTCCTTGAAGACTTTGCTAGCAAGCGGTTTAATGTTTGTTCTTCATGAGCACTGCCATTTGGCGGGGTAGGCTAGGGTGGAGGGCTGGACTGCAGTTTCTCTTTTCTTGTTTCCAGGCTGCCCTTTTGTTGCCTATGATTACTGCATTAGAAATGGTGATGACAACCAGGTGCAGAGGACTCGCACTTCATTGTGTCCATGTGGTGGTTGCTGCTGCACGGAGACAGCCTCAGTGCTACCTGCTGTGAGAAGCAGCACTTTACACAAAGCCTGTGTCTGGAGAGCAGATTGTGGTGAACATTTGAAAGCAGAAACAACCCAAACTGGTTCTAACGTTTGATAGAGTGAATCCACATCCCCTGGTTAGAAAATATGTACAAAGTGACATTCAAACTACCCCACTTTGTTTCACTCCCATATTCTCCTTTAGCTCTGCAGAGTACAAAAAGAGATGCTGTGTAACCAAGACAGCCAGTGTCTCAGAAGTGAAGTCTGCTTTTTCTGTTGGAGGAGCTGAGGGTCTGCCTGGTGCCTAGAAGGTGCAGGTGCAGAGACCGTCAAGAAAGAGAAGCCCAGCATGTTCCCAGTGGTGAACACTCAGGGAAAGCAGATGGTGTCAGGATCTGTGGTGTGGTTCTTGACCAGCTGTGCTGCCTTCACCCAATGAAGTTGGCACAAAATAGAGACTACCACAACAACAAAACACATGGGCTCTGAAGCCTCACCATGTGTCCTGCGACACAGTGTGCAGGCCTTGAGATGGTTCGCTGTGATTGAGTAAGAACAAGTTACTGAGTTGCGCTCTAAGCATCATAAGGGTAGCAATGATAATCTGCTCCTGTGACTAATAACTGCCTCTGCCACCAAATATGAGGGACTGTAGTTCCTTTTTTTGCCACAGGTGGTGGGAGAATAGTAGAGCGGCAGAGGTGTAGCGCTTCTGTAGAATGCAATCAGGGACAACCCTGTATTTGCTTACTGTAAACTGAGTTATATAATATTTATTTCTGTTGTGTACTTGCTTTGCCTAAAAGACAAACAGTGGGATAGATATTTAGGGGCTTATTCTCAAACTGCACTTTGTAGGACATTTACTAGTACTCCAATAGTATCTCTCATAGAATATAAAAATGGTATTCACCAACCTACGTCCTAAGGACTACTCCTCCGCTGCTCCTATCTTTTCTGTGGGCAGATCTCTGCCCCGACTGCAGAGATATCTGCACATGTATGCCTACATTTTAGTAGTAAATGTGAAAGAGACGTAAGAGAGGCTGGAAAAAGGGAAAAAGAGCCTCCCACAAAAGAGTAAGTCTATTTCAATTCACAAACATCACTTCTATAGTTACTTCAGTCAACAAGGACCCAAAACAGTTGTAAATGTACTCTATCTCAGCCTTTGAGAAAGTCCAGCACCACCCATTGCCAATCACAGGTCTGCAACACCCTCCTATAGAAAATAATGGATGGAGGTACACAAAATAAAACCCCATAGCAAATATGTTAAAATATATTATTTTATTTTGACTTTTCAAAAATACATATGCAATTAATTTAATGGTAAAATGTATATAGAATTAAACATTATTATTTCATTATAACATATTGTAATAACCTTATACCTTTTTTAAATGTAAATAATAATGTACGTTTATTAATTAAAATAATTTAATTAATTTAAATAATTCAATAATAACTTTTAGTAATTAAAATACAAAAATATAAACATTTATTTTAGGTGCATTTTTTAACAAATCTTTAAATAAATATATTACATTAATATAAAAAATAAATGAAATATTTATTCAATATTATGTTAATCGGACTGTAGCATTTTCTTTTCTTTTTCTCTACATTTAAAATAGAGAAAACATATTTACTTTAATACTTAACATAAAAATATGTTTACTGTTTAATAACGTTTTTGAAATGTCCTTATAATTATGCCCCAGTGGCAGAGACCTCCAGGTGCATGTGAAAAGTTATTAGTATCCACTTTAGACTCATAAATTTAATTTGCCTCCACCTTAGACATGTAAGTTTACACTTTGTAGTGAATTTACACTCATAACTGGTGAATAACCAACAGTGGTAAATTTACAACAAAGTGTAAGAGTACATTTGCATGTGTAGTTTTATTCTTATGTAAATCTACCTTTGTGAATAGACCACTAAGCTGTGAGCTCCTACCCCCCTCCACCCACAGTATCTTCCTGAGAAGCCTGGGACTGCTTCCCTTGACAGTGATGAGAGTCAAGTTGGTTCGCAGAGCCCTAGTAGGAAAGACTACAGCACACCAATGGCAAACAACCTTGACTCCTGTGGTTGGGACCCAGTAAACCCTGTCCACACCATGCCCCCAAAAATGGAGACTTACACCACGGCTGTGAGAAGCAGGATGCAGGGACATCAGGGAATGCCAGATTAGTGTGTGTGGCAAGCAGTATCATATGCAAGGCTCAGCAGTAGCCATTCCAATTTTGCTGGTTTTCTGACCAGGAATCTCAATGAGGGTGCGTACATTAAAACTCCTTTTCCACTTCTTGACATTTCATGGGAGTGGCCCATTGGATGGCTTTGTCATTCTTATTTGCTCGCTTTCTATTGGAAGGCTTTCCTTGTTTCAGCCTGTTCATCTTGTGTTCATCCGTCCACTGGAACATAGCCTATTTACTATATCTTTGATTGGGTGGCTTTTGTGCTTTCTCAACTTGATTTTAGGAAACTACTTCTTTCTTTTTTTTTAAGCACTCCATGAGAGAGCATGTGTTTTCCAGCTGTTTCCCTTGTGTGGTTTTCTACCTCCACCTTCCACGCTGCTCTCTCTTTCCCATGCGCTTCTCTGCCTCTGCCTGAAGTCTTTCGTTCCCTCTCCTCCGTGTACTTTCACCAGGTGTTGCATTATGCTCTTTTTTCATCTCTCGTTTATCCCTCGTGTTGCTTCTCCCCATCCACCATCTTGCTCTCCCTCATACCCTCCCCCTGCCCACTCCTTGTTGCTTCTCACTCCACCTGCTTTTACGTTGCGCCCTATTCCACACAATCCTATATATTTTTTTTTTTACCTTTATTTTGGAAGGATTGCCAGGCAGCATATTGCTGCCGGCCCTCCACTTCATAAATAAAAGCTGTTTCACGCCACTTAATTTGTATATATATTTTTAATGTACCAATCCATCTTGGATTGATAAATAAAAAATAATGGTACCTACTTCAAACACATACATCATGAGGCATGCACATGCCCCTACAAAATGACATCATTATGATTTTTTTGTTCATTCTGTACATCAACTGCATTTTTGCCACTAGGCCCCAAGGGCGTAGCTTATTAGCTGTGTTTGTGACCTATTTGACAGTGCTTAATCTTAATTTAGATGCCAAGGCGCTAGCCTCAATCGTCCCCGTGGATGTACTCGTAGCCAGGTTGTGGGTTTGGAAGGAGAAATGGATGTGTAGGGATGCACTGTCGGCACCAGGAGCGTACACAAAGGAGTAATAGTGCAGAAATTTATAAACAGTTTAACCCTTTAACTTACAACAGAGATTTCCAACTCCGCGCCAACTCCGTCTCTAGGCCAACAGATCTTTGCTACTGTGTTAGAATGGAGCACAAATGAAAATTCATCAACATACTGCAGTTTTAGAGTTCAGTCAATAATTAGATGTAAAGTTATAAAAGATTTTATTTCTCATTAAGAGATTAGTAATAATTTTGTGTTTATTCAGATTAGTCAGATAGATCCAATTCCAGAAATATTGAGAAAAATTTGGTTAGAGGCAGCATAAAAAATAACAGCGTGCTTCATAATGGAAGTAGTCCCTGTCTTAATCTAAAGACCTAACCTAACATGAAACCGATGAAAAGTTCCTTGTGGAAAAGATCAAGGATTCGTAGCATCATGCTATTAGTCACAAGAGAGTGAACTCCTCAAAAAGAGCAGTTCTGGACTCAGCCAAGTTCTCCAACAGTTGCAGTAGCAGCCGTCAATCCAAGTTAGAATGAAATTAATCACCACAGTAGCTATGATTTGTGATAAAGAAAGGAAGTCTCCTCACGACAGGTATGGAAAGCAAGAAAATCACCATTAGCTGTAGCTTACAGTAATTCAGGCTAGCACAACAACGTGCTAAGGGGCATGGCAGTGTAGGGGTGCATCAAATGCCGTACCTCTCTAACTAGGAACACGTATTATATAGAAAGCACCAACAAGTGCTTAAGTCATTTCGAGCCAGTGAAGGAGGATCTTTTGATAGTCCGTTGCCTCTCCTCTCGGTTCCCACGGTAAACGTCCGTGTCGATATGATGTTATTTGAACACAGCTACAGTGTATTATGAAAAGATACATTTAGGAAGGTTCTCAGGAGAGCCTTTGCAAACCTACTCTTAGCTTGTTCAATGTCCCATTGTGTAAAAATGAACTGCTCTATGTAATGAAACATTAATATCTAGCGTGTCCTGTTTAGATCATGAGAAATATTTTCTTCAACAATACTTAATTCTAATAAACATCTTATTCATTATAACACATAGCAGGTGACTTGATGTAATACGATAAAATCATACATGTGAGGAAAGAAAGAAAGAAATTTTCTTGAAACAGCACATTTCCTGACAGGGACACGTCTTACAGCACATATGAACCCTTTTCGTGGGTTGTGAGAATGGAGGGCAGTATTGCCCTTTAGGAGTGCTGCAGTACAGTGGCCCTACGTCCACTTTCGGGGCCGCTTCATTGCCTTATTGATGGATGTGACTGGCCACATTTTGTGTATGGTTGTTCTTTGGAATACACGCAAAAGGCATTGGTAGAGTCAAGATGTCTCAAAGGCTAAACTACCAACTTTGCCAGTCCTTGTTTCCTTTATTACTTTGTATAGCACTTAAGTGGTGTCATGAAGCTATGCATGTCCCAGTGGCAAGAACAAATTGTGATACAGCACAGCAGAAACCTACAATGACCATTTAGAGCGAACCCTCCTTCACAAAGCAAGGAAGCAAAGGATATAATTAACTTTCATTGAGACCTGATGACTCTGTAACATACGAGTGCTCATAAACATCCACATATTAAAAGTATGTTTCTCGCTCTTTCTTAAGGGAGCAAAGTTGTTTTCACTGTTTATTTTTTTATCATCTGCGTGGAAGGAGACAGATAGTCACAACACTGCAAATACATTATTTATGAAAAGAACCTAAAGGGGATTTAATATGATGAATTGAAAAAGGCGAAGCCATTGTCAAATCAAAGCTTGTGTGGAAAGTCAGTTAATGAAATTTAATGTTAACATTTGTCACTTGTAGGGATTGCAAACAACTGAAATACTATCATTCCTTCCATGGGAATTTCCACACTGGCCATAGAGTGAATAAAATTAAACTAACAGTAGAATCATTATCAACACTATAGACTTGGAGATGTCCCCTGATGGTTCTGGTTGACTTAAGGATATTGAAGACCAAAACGTATTATGTTCCTCAAATTGACTATAAATGGTATATTGAGTAGCTAAAGAGGGTTTTGTTTTAGATTCAGCTCTGTATTGTACGCCCTACGCTTTCTACTGTTAATCAGATATATCCATGTTGCATCGTCGCGAGTGGTTTTGCAGATCAGTGATATGATACATAATCTATTTAGGCCTCTCAAGGGATCTTCCAAGCTTCTCCTGCAGTGCTCTGCATGAGAGATTATTGTGTCCATAATTTATTCATAAAGTAGTACTGTACTCAAGTGCGGAGGGATAATTATGAGAATACTTGCTCCTCCCACTTACTGGACTCCAGCACAAGTGACACCACCAAACTGGTATCCAAAACGAGCAAATAACGAGGATACAAAGATAGCTTGCATTGCCACTTTGTAGTTCTTGGAAATCAACATGAAGCAACAAGTACCAAGCTGCTGACATTGGTTCATGATTGCTCTGGTATATTCACCAGTAGGTTCCTTACTTAAACTCTGTACTTGACTCACATAAGAGTGCAATGGTTCTCTCCCATGTGGCAAAACCGCAGGTAAAGATCGCAACATATTTGCTGACTTCTCTTTGGTCAACAATTAATTACTGTGAGTAAATGCAGATGATGCATGGTTAGATTTAGTGCCTGGTGCTAAAACGTGCACCACAAAAACACCGTAAACCCCCGGTGTAACTTTTTACATCACTAACAAGTACACGCAAACAAATACATTAGGGTCAACTCAGAACAAGGGAATACACATATGAATGGTCTGCACATAAATGTAGAAAGTCTAAGAGTCTACTAGATCTTAACAGCAGCTGTAATCCTCTTCTTACATCGATTGAAAGTTCATTGTCTTTATAATTCACGTTAACCAATTATTCATTATTTTATTTTAACCAATACTATAGCTGATGTGTTTTGCAGGATGAACTTGCTTTCTCAAGGCTGTAAAATGAACGTAATCGCCAATTGGAATATGTCATTAGTTATGTGATATGTGAGGTCATAAGAAGGACATGGCGGGGGGGGGGCTCAAGTTATAGTAAGTTCAATAAACTATTACTGGTGAATTTCAGTGTTTCTTTGAGTTTAAAACATGACATTTGACTGATATTTTGGCTATTTCTAATGAATACTCTATCTCTAATTTAGACAGAGCAGATAAAAAGGGAGGAAGAATAGCCTTTATTCATCGGTCTAAGTTCCCCTGCGTTAGTCATCCCCTGGACTTAGTACAAAGTGTGGAGGCTCTTTCCCACTCTAAAGATTTCAGACACCTTCTCTTTCTCGGGTGTCTTCATCTATCGTCCCCCTCACCTGGACACTAAGTTTGCTGATCTTCTATCCATGGCGGTCATGCTTCTTTGTCTTGATTTTGGGTGACTGACACCTACACGTTGATGACAATAAATATAAAACTGTAAAACAACTTAGGGAAGCCTTGCCTGACCTTAACCTCGTCCAGAAAGTCAAAGGTCTCACTCACAAGGGTGGGGGCACATGCTTCTTCTCAAATATCCCTTCTCTTGAGGTTGGCTCTTTGGTCCCTCTAGCTTGGACTGATCACTTTCTAGTCCCCTTTAGTCTAGTGCTACCCACTTCCCAGGCCGCTAAACCACTGAAGCCATTTGTTGTCCGTGGAATTCTATTTGCGATGCCATCTTAAACACAGTTTGCTCTCACAAAGTGGTTAACCATCAAACTGACAGTTCGCAGTATCGTTCTTCAACTCGAATTTCAAGCCTATTGATGAGTTACTACCTCTGACAATGAGCAAAGACTCAATGATCTATTCTACAGTGCCCTGGTTTTCTGCCGCCCTTAAAGCTGAAACGACCTTAAGAGGAAATAGCAATGCAACGTTTTGCAGGAAGATAAACTTAGGTATAAAAATGCACTTAAACAATTAGGGATTTTTTTTAAAAAGCCGAAGCTTCATTATTCACCAAAAAAATCAATGAAGCAGAAAATGCACCTCGCACAATTTTTTTAATTGTGAACGCCTTAATAAAACCCAATGTCTTCTTTTGAAAAACTCTCCTTAGAGGACTTAGAGAGACTGATCCTAAAGGCTCATTCTGCCTCACCTCTTAACTTGTGCCCACCTAATATTCTCCAAATGGTGTCTCATTTATTGAATTCACAGATTAATGCTTTCCTCAACCTCTCCCTTGAATCTGGCCCAGTGCCTACGTGTTGGAAGGAGACACTTTTGCTTCCACTCTTAAAAAAACCCAATATGGATCCCTCTTGATCTGCTAGCTACAGACCAATCTCGCTTCTTCCTGTTTATGGGAAGATGATGAAATCTGAAGTTAGTCACCAGATTACAAAATTTATTTAGGCGAATAATGTGCAACATCCTTCCCAATCCTGGTTCACATAAGAATTTAGCACATAGACAGCAC
Organism: Triturus cristatus; assembly: GCF_964204655.1. Classification (NCBI taxonomy): domain Eukaryota; kingdom Metazoa; phylum Chordata; class Amphibia; order Caudata; family Salamandridae; genus Triturus; species Triturus cristatus. The sequence continues at coordinate 1,619,975,853 of NC_140589.1, read as the reverse complement.
TTCTAGAGGCAACCGAGTTTATCGAATCCCACCTCGACTTGGGTACCAATACAATTGTAGTTTTGTTAGACATTTTAGTGGCCTTCAACATGGTGTCACATTCCATACTCCTGCAAAGACTGGAAAAAGCAGGAATTGCTGGCACAGTGTGGAAATGGATTAAATCCTTCCTCTCCAACCAAAAGCAAGCAGTTTTTCTCCCTCCTTCTACAGCAGGCTTTCGTGAGGTCATCTGTGGTGTTCCACAGGGCTCGGCCCTAGGCCCGTACCTTTTTAACATCTATCTGGTTCCTGATGCTGCTATTGTTCTAGAGTAGGGTTTTAACGTGGTGTCCTATGCCGATGATACCGAGTTAATGTTTGCCTTTAAACACCTTGATGCCTTGGTCTCCGCCAACTTTTAGGGCTGCCTATCAGCAGACGCGGGCTGGAGGCATGAAAGCTGTCTCTGCCTAAATTCTGATAAATCTGAAATTCAGATTTCCGGATCCCCTTCCATACCAGATCTGAACCACCTGTGGCCTTCTGAAATAAGGCCCCCCCGCCGGCTCCATCCACTACTGCAAAAAACATGGGGGTCCAGCTTGACAATACCCTAGCTTTCAAGCTTTTCGTTAATGCTACTGCAAGAGTGTGTATTTCCTTTCTGAAAACCTTACGGAAGACCCTCAAATTCTTGCAAGAGCTCACTAGAAAGTTCATCGTTCATGCAATAATGACATTGAGAATTGATTATGCCAATGTGTAGCTCCTGGATCCTCCTCAAGCACTGCTAAACGGACTTCAATTAGTTTAGAATGTGACAGCCAGGCTTTTGCTGAATATCCCCAAAAGGCAATCAATTCGGAATGGCTAAAACAGCATCCACTGGCTCCCCATTAAGCAAAGACTAGAATTCAAAGCTGTGACATTAATATTTCGGGCCACTGAACTGAAAGGCCCTGTGTATATCTATGATAAAATCAAAATATATCTTCCTTGCTGAGCCTTACGTTCAGCCAATCCCCAGATAAATAAGGCTATAGCAGGTGGGTGCTCCTTCTTGGCCCCAATGCTCTGGAACCTCTTACTGGATCATATTAGAGGTGCTATGTAGTACATGTCCTGTGTTCTCTTTTCATGTGGAGCATTCTCTGGATTTGTAGAATGTTCCTTTCCCTATGTTCTGTGTTGCCTTATGGTTCAGAGTTCTCTTCTTTGGCAGTTGCGGTTGGCTTCTGCTGAGGAGAGTCCGCTCTTGTACTTTTTCTGTATCTCAATAAAGCAACCTAAAGAAGAAAGCTGTTGCGGACCTCGTTTTATCTACAACATGCGACTAGAGAGAATTCATTTAAGAGCCTTTTAAAGACTCACCTCTTTAGAGATAATCAATGACGGTAGGCCCCTCTTATGTCTACTCTTCTACTGCATCTTACTTTTTACCTCGAGCCGGGATGCTCGTTCTTGGAGCAGCTGTTTTGCACTTTACAAATCATTTCATTCATTCATTCATATCTTCACTTAACTATAGCGTCAATTTAACCTTTTTATATTCAATGAACTTCTAGTTTTATTTAAATGGACAGTTAGATATTATTACCATACCTAACTATTACGTCAATTTAATCTTGTTTTTCGTTGAATTTCTGTTTTTTTAATGTAAAGTAACAGCTTATCACATACCTAAATATAACATCACGTTAACCTTTGTATTTGTTTGTGAATGTTAGTTTTTTTATACATAAAGTAAGATCTTAGTGCCATTCCCAACCTCCTCGGGTGTCCAACCCCCTGCTGTGCACGTCCTTCACTGAAATGTCCTGCTTCTCATCCATCATCAGAATATATATAGAAATAAAGTAATGGTCTTTCGAAAACTTCTCCTTCTAGATTTAATTCCTAACATCAAGCCGCACTTGTGCAAAGCATTCAAAGAATCAAAAAGGAGGCCTGCTATTCGGTTATTCCTTTAATTAGAATATAAAAATGGCCAAAGTTTGATCTATGAGTATATGCTTGGAAGAAATATTTAGCTTTTTGTTTCCTTTACCTCTAATGTGATACGTGTTCGCTTGATGGATAAAGTTTCTTTCCGGTTGTTAAGTGTGTAATTCACAAAATTGCAGCCTTTGCAACCATAACATTACAAGTCACAATGTGCAAAGGATACACTGTGAGTTTCTGACTGCCAAAATGCCTTTCACAACCGATTTAATAAGAGGAAGGGGTGTGAAAGGGATATTCCCCTTCACCTAGCAAATAGTGCTAGAATGTATCAGTGTTTGCAACCACTGTTATGGTCTCAAGCCATAGATCTGACATGGTCTCTCTAAAGGAGATGCTATCCAATTTACAAAGTGGAAGCTGTCCACTTGAGACAGTGTCTACCGTGTCAATGTTTGTGTATGGCGTTGGTGGAAGCAAACAGTGGCCCAGGTCATTCTCTAAACGCCAGCTTTTCGTTTTTTATTGACATAACAGCAACAGTCACAACAATCACATAAATATTAATAAAACCATGTCTAATCACAATCAAAATAACTTGTGAAATGTTGGGAGCTTGGGACAGTGGAATAACATTAGCTGCCAAAGCCCCCATGGTGCAGAGGGGCCTGAGCTCCACAGGGCGCCCTCTGGCACTGTGCATGGGTGGCGGGCTTCCTGTGACTGAGGGATGGATAGTAGTAGTAGTTTGATTCATCCTGACACACCACTAATAGAGATTATCAAGCCTCAGCTGTGTTCTGTATTATTGCTTGTAAAATTAGATTTCCCATTAACGCAAGTGTCTTTGTAATTCTCTCATTGCAGTGAATGTGTTAAAACTTTCCTGTTGTCTTATGTATATTTCTTTGTTTCATTCACAGGGGAGTAATAGGGAAACAGGGATATCAATGCCAAGGTAAGAAGTATGCTTTGATGTTGTTTTGTTGACAAGCTAATTCATCTGAAGTCTTGTTTGTGCTGCATTCCGATGAGCTGTGACGCGTGGAGTGGCCTTGTAATGTCAAGAAATCGCTTACAAGACCATGCCGCAGGGATCTTGCAGCATGCCCTAGAGCTAACTTTATCTACCGGGGGTGTTTTTGCAAGATGCTTAAAGCAGTTAGAAGATGAGAACTCAAAGGACCCCAAACCACGCCATACATGTGTGCGTTTGTCTAAGGATGGGCAACCAACAAACACACCCATATTGTTGACAACGCATGACCGCTAAAAGGCTGCCACATTAGTTCATCTCCCATCTTGTTGGCACTATATACAAGCCTGAACCATGTTTTTATATTATCCAATTTGAACATGTTGCGACTAAGCTCTCACTGGTTCATTTTTTCATGAGTCAGTAATGTTGATTGTTGAGATTATAAAATGTACTATTATGTAAATGCAAATATATAGTTATTGTTTTAATATAACTTTTCAAAATGGTGGTTAGCCTTTCCCATTGTGTCCTTGTTGACCAATACAGAGATGAGGCAGAGACATGTGAACTAATTTGCTCAGGATTACGAAGCTGATCGAAGGGGGATGTCAGGACAAGAGCTAGAACTTCGAAGATAATTAGTTAATAGGCTAAACATTCCTTGCAATCGTGGCACATAACCTACCTTTGACGAAGACTCCTTAAGAAGCATTCTTTCTAGCCATTGTGTTTACGTAGCAGTATGACCTTGATGAGCAAAACCCTTTTAGTTAAATTCAGTGTGGTTTTAGAGATCTTTTGCTGCTCATGGGCTCATAACAGACTTCTAAAACCATATGCGTACAGTTTTCTAACTCTAATGTCACTCAGGACATTAGTGACTAGTTATTCCTTCTATTTGAGTCTATGGAGACTCATGCAATGGGTAAAGGATTGTTGGGGTGAGTAGAGCTCACAATTTCCTAAGATGCCACTATCTCTGAGTGCGCTAATTGAATTAAGTTTCAATAAATCAAAACTGAGTAGTTTAGGATTGAATGAGAACGTACTTAAAACTAAATCTTCAACTTTGTTTTTGTGGTACCACCTGAATAGTTAGCAGGGCATTGGAGGAACATTGAGGTGAAACTGAAAAGGGCATAAGAACAGCCTACTTTGTTCTAAAAATCAACACCACACAAAGACGCTTAACTTTGCCAGAGTAAGACTATTCAAATTATGGTTAAAAGGATTGCATAGGAATTTAATTTACTTCTGCAAAACAACCGACCTCAAATTTTTAAAGCAGGGAAGCGATGGGTTCCCTTCATATTTCACTTAGCAAAGGTTTTACCTTTCCATAAAGTTAATGTGAAAAATTACGAAAGTAGAGTCTCATGTTTAATACTAGAGGACCTACTCACAAAGGAATTTCGAATAGGAAAAGTAGAACTCCTGTAGTATTGTTTTATGTACTCTTACTTGCCGGAGTAAATTGGCCCTAACTTATATAAATTGGGTCTAAAATACTCATGGAATATTCTTATACAATTAGTAATTATTGAAAGGACTGTGCACTGTTTCCACTTTTACTTATAGCGAGTTGACCATTTTGGGGCTGATTCACAAAAAATGTGTTAGTATGTTAAAGAGCAATCCTGTAGTGCTCCTTCCTGTACTCATAAATGCCTCGATGAATTGGCCCCTGGGTTCTTTAGAGTTTCATTTACCGTTTGGTTTAGTTGTAGCCAAATCCCCTATGCAAGGACCCAGCAAAAAAAAAGCTCAATTTGGAAATACTTAAATTCACCACTGAGCTTCATGTGCACAATCACTTCATTAGCCCAGCCCAGCCTCAGACATGAATTCATCCTTTGCATATCCTCGGACAGCCAACCACATCTTTGCATCCTAGACTGAAGTGATTGCTGATCTTCATCATGCTTGAGGAAGATGTTGAGATCCATAGTCTTCTGCGGTGGAGATCATGACACAGAAGACTCTGCAACACTGTGGTTGAGTTTAGATCACCAATGAAAAATTGCCAAATAAACCAAGAGTGAAATCAGATCCCAAGTTGCAGAGGTTTGAAGATCAAATGGCAGATAGGGTGACTTTAGAGTTTTTAGACCACAACTTGACATCTTGATACACAATATTTATTTACAGGGATTCCCCTTAATTGACACAGATGTCTTAAAATACACAAGGAAAACATGATGTTCATTAAGGACAAATACTGCTTTCCAAAGAGTCTAAATTGGGGTCTTAATGTGTCCGTGAATGTTGAAAGGAGTGTCTATCCTGGTATTTGACTAAACACATTTCCTGTCAAGTTCTAATGTAGAGTGGTCAGTAAATTGTGCAATTATTATAAGGTCTCCACTCATGAATGGAGAAACAAAGTACCTCTATTATTATCCTTGGTCACATGACTTTTTAATGACTTACACAAACTTCCGGCAGCTTCAGAGTCCTATGTACACATTACATTGAATGAAAGCGCCCACTTTGAACTGACTTCTGAAATTAGGTTAGCTACAGAGAATTAATATATGATGCCTATTTAATGAATTTGTGTTTCTCAGGTAGGTGAGGGGCACAGTAAGATCCTTCAGTCAATGTTCAACACATCTCCTTAACATATATTCCTCTTTAAAAAATACCTGAGAGCCCTAACCTACAACTTTGTGTTTACAGTTTGCACTTGTGTCGTCCACAAAAGATGTCATGAACTTATCATAACCAAGTGTGCTGGGTTAAAGAAACAGGAAACTCAAGATGAGGTAAATTTTTTGTGCTGCCCAAAAGTCTTCATTTAGCAAAGGGTGTTTCTTGCTTTACCCCTGCCCACAACTTGCCTTTCTTTCACTGTTGTCTTTTCAGTGTACTATAACTGTGTGTTTTTGGAACTGCACATCAGATATGTCTTTTTGGCCGGGTACTGTTCCAGCCATTTAATATTTCAGAAATGTGTGTTGTGCAAAATGAATGTGTGCCAATACCTTGTCTTGTTTTCTAGACCTATCTACATTTGTAAATCTTTTAGGTGCTAATTTAACAAAAAATGTTAGTGCAGAGATTTGAAATTTGCCAAATCACATGGGTCCAAATGACCAATTGCATATTGCGAATTTGAAAAGTCTTTCTGACTCAGAGTGTGCATTTTGCAACACAGCCGGAAGAGGGGCTGTGGAAGGGGCATTCCCTTATTTCTGAATCACAATCAAGTGTGTCAGTTGTTTGCAACTATAATTGCAACATTGCAAGCTGTTTATTGAACAAGGCCACCCAAAAGAGGGTGGTATCCATTTGCAAAGTGGAAGCTGTCCGTGATGGCCAGGGTGCAGCTGCCTGCAACCCCATTTCCATTAACTAAAGGAAGCCCTTGTTCTCTGAGGTACTTTGAGGGACAAGGGCTGCAATGAACAAGAAAAGTAGCTTTCTGGATGGAAGTCGGCTGTTCCTGTCAAACCTCCATTCTGACATTTGTAACCCCTTCCATGCAATTCACACACAGAATTCTGCCTCATGAATACTATTGGGGCCAGATTTTGTAAATCCTACCAAATGGTTAATTTACGCAACCAAGAATTTTTACATTTGTGGCAGTGCAAAGTGAAGTCCGGATTGCTTAGCAGTTCAATTTTGTGCAACAATTGTCTTGAGATCAGAAATTCAGTATATTGTGCTCATATGGCAAGTTTTAGAGTTTGGCGGATGAGTACTCTGTCACAAATGTAACGGATATCTCATCTGCTTCATTAAAAGTGCCATAGGATATCATGCACTTGTAATGAGGCAGACGGGCTATCCATCATGTTTGTAACAGAGTACCCCGTCTGCCAACCTCTAAATCAGGCCCTTTGCCTGTTATGTGTTTACTTTTATATGAGAGTCTGGTGACCAGATCTCAATTAAAAAGCACTTCAGGATAGCTCGTTTGTTGCTCCCATATCTTGCTTTTGTCAAAAATGTTAAGCTTTCATCTGTCTGCAGGCCTTTTATTCTTCAAGAGCTGTACTAGTGTCAATTGCCTTAGATGAATGTGATATGTTAACCAGATGAAGTTTTATTGGCCAAAGAGATTTATTTGACTCTGATCATTGGTCCTTTCTTATGGGGCACTAAATTCTCAATAACAGCCTCATATGATCCTCCCATGTCCCGAAAGAGTGTATATTGCAGGAACATCTCACTTTGAATAGGACAGTAAAATTCTTCAATTGAACCTAGAGTTAGATCTTGTTCCTACTTTGAGACAGTTCCAAAATAGTACACATTTACATGAGCTTGAAAGACGTCACCTCATGCTGTGGTCTTGTTCTGCTGACACACATATTTTATCCTGGCTGTAACAACAAGCTTTGTATTAGATAATCTAATGATTATAGTGCAGAATGTCTTGCATCTTCCCTAACAGTGTTTATGTTGTCTTTGAGTCACACTGTACTTTACGCATGACTGCGTACAAGTGAACTATGTCAAAGACACAGTGACATGCTTTTCTCATGGAAACTGCTTAAGGTTTTAAAATGATTCAGGTGACTTTCAGATCTAAATTATTAAAACGCAAGCAGTTTTCATCATTACCTTCATTTTCCCACCAGAATTTCCCCAAAATGTGGTTAAGTGATTGTAGACTTTAAAAACCTTTCAATTCAAATGTAAGTTTATTTCCATTTCAAAGAAACATGAAAGTCAAGAGAAACGTTGCAGCATTTAATAATGTGCCGACATCAAAAAATCTTCATATAAAATGATTCCTATTCAGTAAAACCTTCCGAGAAATCTTTAAAAAAGCATTTTTTGACAGATTCCATAACTGTTTCATTATTTTGCATACTTTTACTGCTGAGTCACTGCTGCCAATCCTCGATAAATAATAGACACACGTTTTGCTATTTTTGTCCTCCAGTCTCTGCTTTGTTTATGTTCAGTTTTCCTTCTCTTTACTGCATACCTTTGTTTTTGATGATTCTGTTCTGATACAATATATAACTGATAAACTGTAAACATGCCTTGTATTTTCACAGGTCGGTTCCCAGCGCTTCAGTGTCAACATGCCTCACAAGTTTGGTATCCATAATTACAAAGTGCCCACCTTCTGTGACCACTGTGGTTCGTTGCTCTGGGGACTAATGAGGCAAGGTTTACAATGCAAAGGTATGGAAACCATTTTTCTATATGTAACTTTTGACATTATAGCTGCATATTTAAACAACCTTGTTCCTAGAAAATAAAATGAGGTTTCTGTGAGGAATCCTTGCTAACAGAGGCTCAAGTGACCGCTTCCCTTGGCGAAAGGCCATGTTTAGCATTTTAGCAGCACCAGTCACACACAAAGTCAAGAAATAATTTGGATTTAGGCCAGAAGTCCGACCCTTTATTGCATGCGCAAACGGGTTTGCTAACCCGTTTGCGCATGAAAAACATCACGGGCCATGTACAAAGCGTATTTAGCGAGTCACAGTTTATTTGCAACTCGCTAAATATCGCTATTTGGAAGGGGCGTTCCCTTCCAAATAAAGAGTCTCAAACCCATGTATCCATGTTTCACTCGCAATTACTACCTACTTTAAGTAGGTGGTAATGCATTCGCAAATGGAAAGGAAGGGTCCCCCAAGGGACCCCTTCCCCTTTGCAAATGGATGCAAAATTATTTTGTAAGGGCAGGCAGTGGTCCCATGGACCTTAAAAAATGAAACGAAAACATTTCATTTTTTTTAAAAAATGCATACCGTTTTCCTCTAAGGAAAACTGGTGCTTTATTTAAAAGCAGTCCCAGACATGGTGGTCTGCTGAGCACAGCAGGCCGCCATCCCTGGGAGGGCCTGTCATTCCCAATGGGCTCGCAAATTGCAAGAGGCTCATTAATATTAATAACCCCATTGGGAATCACAAACAGTGTTAAACACACTGTTGTACATTTGATTTTTGCGCCTCGCAATTTGCGACTCACAATTTGTCGCAAATTGCGAGGCGCAAAATCAAATGGTCGCACAGCTGGCCCTTAATTCCTTATGATTTTACTAAAAAGAACTTCTTACTGATTTTAACAACACCAAAAGGAGTTAAAGTAATCATGCATTATGACAGTTTTAAAGTAAAATTATAAGGAGACCATAAAAAATAATGGGAAAGTGAAAAATCAATGGTAGTCTGTGGCGTGGGTGACATACTCCTAGTTACCTTTTCAAGCCGGTTGAGATGGAGAGCACTTCAAGTAAATGCTGCTGGTTTGCCCTAGTTAACTTGTCTTTTCCATCAGTCAACACCGCCAGTGGGGAAAGGTCGGACACCATGGCTGAGATGGGCTTCACAGGGTAATATAAGTGAAATCTGCCGTCTCACTGAAGATTGGCACCAAAAGCTTTGAGTGGAACAAGCATTATGATTGGAGCTGGAAAAGGTGTTTGGACCCGGGTTGTTTTGCCACCGTTACACTTTCTTTGTATGTTGGGACTTATTCACTTTTTAGACCCCAAAGTCTTTAAATGGGGCAGGTCTGAGTATCCTGGTTGGGCAACGCTTCTCAAGACGATATGCCTGGTTTCTGCTGACCCCCAGGAGCCTTAAACTTAACTACAAAAACCTCAGGCAGGTGAACTCGTAAATCATGCTTGCTAAGAGTGTGTTTGGCTTGGTTGCTCTTGTCCCCTTGTTATAGTCCTGCCTGGCTTTGTTACTCTTGTCCCCTTGTTATAGTCCTCTTGGAATTCAATTTCAAAGTCGAAACTTTACATAAAACCTATTGCCTACGTTATGGCCACTCCCATAGGTCCCCAACCTTTGGGAACATTTCTAAAAGTGCATGGAGCCATATTAACATAAAGTGCCCCGGTGGTACAATAGGCGTGGGCACCTATTCTTTGTGTTCCATGGGGCGCTGTAGTATTATAGAAGGGGTTGCAGATGTTTGTGCAGACCCATCTGTTAAACAGATAGCTCTGGCACATATATAGTGACGGTGCTATATTTAAAGGGTGTGGCCCCATGCAAATGAGCCTGCTTTACCTTTGCACTTGTGCCTTATTATGCACATCTGTGCAGAGGCAAAGAGGCCATCAGGAAGCATACTGACTGTCTGCCACACCAAGGTGGTGCAGAGTCAGTGTGTCCTCCGTATGCAGCCTTCTAGAGTGTGTCCCATGGGTCTTCAGATATCCCCCTGCAGACGGGTGCAGTCACTTACTGCACCCACCAGCAGGGGGTATCTCTGTCCCAATTTTGAAATGCAGGTGGGTGCCGCTTGCAGAGTGAAAGTCTAGCAGACATGATTGAAGCAGCTGTTGTGGGTATTTCACTAGTGAGCAGCCCCCAGAGCAGTATGACTTTGTGACTGCCCTTAGAGCAGCACATTGATGTTAATAGGACATACTGTCCCTGTTTGCACCTATTGCACCAATTTGAAGGTGCACCGTGGCACAAACAAGGACAATGCACTCTATCTGTATTACGACTCCAGGTCACATGTAGCAGTGGGAGACCAATTTCCCATTCACCCTCCGAATGGGGATCCAGCCAAACATCCAGTTCCACTGGCCTGTAGATTCTTCTTCCATAATGCCCTTAATTCTTAATATTATGTCCCCATTTGACTTTCAGGAGGTTAGCTCCCCGCACCTTTGATAATGGCCCTCAGCTCAAGAGTTGGATTAAGTGTGGACAGTAGGTCAAGCTCATCAGACATCCATTTTTTTGTCATCCTGCAACCAGTACTCAATATGTGCTGCTGCCGGTGCCTTGAAAGCCATTGTTATGCAACGCTTTACCAGGACCAAAGCTCCACAACAGCCGGATCCCTCTACCTAGTGGCCTGCTTCGCAGGCACCTGCCTCTCCTGCGCCTGGTGCACTGCATGTCCATCTATCTTGTGAGGCCTGGGCGACAGAGGGTGTAGGTAACCACTTCAACTCCAGCTACACTCCGCAAGCCTCACATTACCATCCACGATTTGCAACTTTGCTGTGAACATCAGGGCTTAGCGAACATCCAGCTGTCAGCTATGGGGCCTCCAGAAAGGATTCTTGCTGTTTCTGCACTTCCACAATGTAGTCACAGAATGTAGTCCAACCATTCCCCACCATCTAGGAGCCCCTCATTCTTGCAGCCCCAAGGATGCAATCTCTGCTCCTCTAATTGAACTGCTGGGTCTCGACTGGTCTTGGTAGGGAGCCAGATGGCGGAGGTCTACGGTGACCCAGTGTGCTCTTTCAACTGAGAAGAAAGTTGAAAATGTACCCTTCAACACTGTGGTGACCAACCAGTTATTGAGAAACAGGTCCATGCTGTGGCCTTCTGTTCACTCTGGTAGCACCAGAGCCTGTATATTGATACAGCAGGAGCATAACTCTAAGTCATCTGCCTTCCATTTAAAAGAACATACCTCCTCTTTAGGATTACGGATTTTGGAGCTCATTTCCGCCAGTCGCCATCACAGATTCGATTGTCTCAACTCAGTTTTTTATGCTCCTCATGATCTGTTTGAAGCCTGCCCACATCAATTGGCTATCAATGTGTCCAGCTTGGGTTCAAAGGCAGTTTCGTACCGCCTACATTAGTGCATTAAATTTAGCCATGTGCGCCTGTTCGGTGGTTTCCACTATGGGGAGGTGGTCAGAAATGTTCAGAGCCATGGTTGCACATTGCTGCTCAGAAGAGCCCCAGGATTTGGGGCCTTTTGATCTCATTGTTCCAAACAGCGAGGGAGGGAGGCGGAAAAGCCTCCTCCTCCCTGGCTCCAAAGGGGACACTAGTGGCGCTGACGGTTTCCTTTTTGCTGTGGGGGGTGTTTAGACACCAGTGTCTGATTCTGGGCTCCCAAGATCAAAGCTCAAGTCTCATTGTGCCAGTACATACTGGGGAAGAGGAGAATAACAGCAGCCTCCTCTGGTGATCACCCTGGTGGTTACACCAAGTGTGCTCTGTGGTCTCTGTACGACTCAGTACCCACTACCATCTGCCACAACAGAATGAACATTCAGCCTTATGACTGCTGAAACACCGGTGCTCCTGCAGTTTAGTCGGGTGGGAGCCTGTCTCCAGCAAGCCCCAGCTCGGGTCAAATCAGATGGTGCAGGGGGAGGTCTGCCCTTTGACTCAAGGGCGCCATGCCGTATGGCATCCCCTCTGCATTCCAGGCCCAGGAGCCCCATGCATCTTGGCCGGCAAACAACCAGCAGGCTGTGGATTGTGCCACTGCCTCTGGCGAGAAGCCGCTATGGCGTCCACCCGGGAAACCTCTACGGTGGTGCATTGACCGCTTCAGTGGACTCCCCTGGTTATTCAGGGTGGGAGGCACTCGTCATCCAGGATAACCATAGCTGGGGGCAGCAGACCCGAGATCCTTACAACGTATCCGATATGGTCACCAATTTGGCCAGCCCCATCTTCCCTGCTACCTTGACATCAGAGATAATGCCTACCATAGCGGGATTGCTTTTCCAATCTCTTTAATTTGTGGTAGCAAATATGATAATCTTTCTTAATTGTTAAAATTTAGAACTGATTCCTTTCTTCTTTTTAAAATTCCTGTTAAGATTTTGATTCGTCTGAATATATCAAGAATGGATTTGCCTACACACTCTAATCTGATACAAGCAATCCCCTTTTCTGCATTGGCTTTCACTGTAGAACATATTGCACTGGCTGCCAGCTGGTCTATAAAGCTACTGTGTTAGAATGTTGCCTAACTATAAACCAGTGGAACTGTACCATATAAAAGTGGACCATTTCAGGTATGATAAGGGCTGCCCCATTAAACCTGAAAATGGTATTGTTTTAGATACTTAAAGATATTGGTATGTTCCTGCAGTGCAAATGTACTTGTGTGCACTGTGCCTCGTGACTCCACTCACCATAAAGCAATAAATATGAAAGCGTTAATCAATTGAGGTGTATCTTATCTTTTCATTTTTTAATATGCCATTGTAGGCTGTGAATAAGCAGGAGGTGAACATTAGCTGAAGGAGAAATGTAAAGAGAACATGTACACCATAGTAGATAGCCCAAGACAAAATATGACAGAAACACCACTAGAGCTGCATGTTATCTGTTAACTTGATACAGGGAGTCAACCACAGAGCAAATACAGATATTTTCTTTAATTTATTCTGTGTTGCAAAGGTTTAGCCATCACAATGTACCGATATATAAACCATGAAGCTCTTCAGTTAGTCACACCACCAACTTATTAATTTACCCGAAAAACATTAAAAGGTCATTTTTTGTGAATGAAAACACCAAATCTGGTAAAGATGTTTCATTGAATAACACTTTATAAATTGAGTCATATCATAAATAAAATCCCCAGGAGAAGGTCCCTTCTGTCAGTATATTCACATGCAACTTATATATTGCGGTTCGAGGTTAATAACATGCTTCGAAACGCTAGTTAGTCTCCCGATAAACCTCCTAACAAAAAACTGGAATGGCATTTTAGCATTTTTCCGACATTGTGGTAGTGTGGTAACACTTTGTCTAATGCCTTTCATCTTTAAGAGAGGTTAGCCAGCAAATACAAAATTAGCAACAGTGGCAACGGCCTTCATCAGAATGTTCAGGAAAACATTTCCCCTTTACCTTTTGAATTTGCTTGATAGGTGCTCAATTTTCCACCCTAAAATGCAGCTAGCAGGGAGAGTGTGCTGTTGAAGCTCACTTGATATTTATTTCTGAAAAATATCTAGAAAAATGCAACAATAGCTGAAGATGACTGAGTGTACCGGAGTTATAAAACTATTTTAATTTAGTGGTTGCAGGCTTATTTTACTGTAGTATGGAGCCTGCAGAAAACAAACTATTGACCCCTCTTAATTGATTCTCTAATAATACAAATGATGCTCTTCAGTTGCTTATGTTTTCTGACATTTGCATCAAAACCCTTTCTAGTTTGATGCTTAAAAAGGCCCAATAACCTAAATAGTGAATATTTGCGGTTTACTTTATTCATCATACTATGTGCCAAGAGTAAGACTAAATTATACAAAGGCCATTCATGAAGAGGTTGAAAAGGGTATGTGTCAGGTCACAGCCCCATTTTTTTTTCCCATAGGGAATTAATTTGTTGTTCTGGTGTGCATATTTGCTCTTGTGTTCCTATGAAGCAATTTTAAAGTATTAATCATAGTTTCCACATCCTTCTTCGATTAAACTAAGCGTATAAGTTCATGGTTGGCTGAAACAACCATTTATTTCAGTCAATCATAATTCTAGAGATTGGCATCTACTCATGCTAAGTGAGAATTAGGTTGTGAAGGTAGAGTTTAGGATGGCACTTTTCTTGTTAGCTTTTACAAATTTTGTCATATAGAGCCGAACGTTTGCGTCCCCCTATTGATGGCATATTTGTATTTTGGTCGTTTATGCAAAACGTTAAACTCTTTTACATTTCCAATTGGACTCTCTCTCCTAAATATATCCACAGAGTGCTTCATAAAGTGTCCATGACTAAAGTCCTGAAGAAGCACTCCCCAAATTGCTCTTAATGTGTTTGGAACATTAACAACTTTTGTTTCAAAGTGAACATATTACTAGGACAATAATGCAATTGAGACTACTTCTGTTCCAACAGAAGACCTTCTACTGCTTCGGTTGGAATGTGTATCTAGTTTTAGTTTGTGCGCCTACTTAACACATTCGCTTGACGATCACAGCGCGTGTCACTCACTTGAGCACTGCACTATCACCTTGTCTCACTGTTTACCGCACTCTCATTAACAATGCTGCAAATGTAGATAGTTCAGTGTTGTTATTTGAAAAGTGAATGAAGCAAATCTCCATACTTAAGGAGAGGTTTCATGTTTTCCAGGTAGGTACTATTACTTCAACTTTCTTTGGATGGTTAATACACGATTTGAGTTGTTGAACTGATTTTCCTTTGCAGGGTAATTGTGTACTGGTATAGACACGTAATGCTTGAAGCTTCTGATCATTGCCTTTACGCGTAAGAGATCCTTCTTCTGAAGGCAGTACTTGAAATCAGCCATGCCAGGAAGTGGAAAGAAACTTTCAGAATTAAGCACTTTTAGAAATGTATTGGAACTCTTGCACTGTAGTGACTCAAAAGCCAGCTTAACATGAGCCGGTGTCTCAAAATTGGATTATGTTTATTTGGGCAGTGGTGGAAGAGAAGGATCGCTTTCTTGAGTACAGGCATACTAGGAACATTGTCTTACTGGCAAGCAGAAGAAAAGACGGTCCATTAAACTCTGGGAATTACTTGTTGCCGCTTTCAATTGTTTTCTGGGGTTCACTGAGAGGAACCTCAATAGAATACAGAAACCACTACCTCCCAACATACCTTTTCATGCTTTTGGATGACAGAGGCAGTATTCCTCAACAGACCTCATTGGTTGAAAGCTCTCAACTGAAAGGCACCTAGTCTCTTCTGACAGGAGCTTTAATAGTCTGGCTTCTGCCTTACAATTAAAAAAGTGTTTGCGGAATTTTGCAATAATATCCATTTATGCCCTCTGATGATGTTGACTCTTTTCAAGCAGTCCTTTCGGACTCTTGACAAAGACTTTCAGGTCCCTGAAGTTCCTGGGCTAGACCTAATCTTCATCATGAAATATCTAAATGACCTTTTGGTAGAACGAGCCTCTTCAGTTTCGTGAACCTGTCTTAAGTGGTGAAAGACTCCAGGAAATCATGGAGTCTCCTAAATATTACCAGCTTTCCATTGATTTACTATGACATCAGTGCAGTTTCAATCGTATGCAGAAAAAACAACCAAACTGACATCAATCAAAAAATCCAGTTGTGTTAAAATAGCCAAGGTGCCATTACATCCTTCTCAATAATTGTTGACCAGTTTGTCAGTTTGAGATAAGTCTCTAAGACAAGCCATGCCAAGACTCTGAGTAGGTTTTTATTCTACTCAAACCTATTTATTGAATTTCGTAAAAGGCACAATAGTTTTACAAATAGCATAAGTTAACAAAAGATATGTGTGTGGGGATGCGATGTGCCTCTCTGCAACTTACATATTTAGACAAATTGGCAAATAAGTGATGTAGTATGTACATTGCGGCAATAGCTTCCAGTAGCAGTATCAAATATTTAACTTTTCCCCAAAGGAAAACATAACCGTTAGCATCTCGAGAGAACCAAAGAGGAAGAAGAGAAAATACTCACCCACCCATGTCCAACCTATTCCCCCAGTACAAAAAGAAGAGGTTCTCTGGGTATGGCGAGGGTGGGGGTTACACAGCAAGTGGGAATGGAGTGTTGAAACTCTGCCGCAGTGGGTGGGGGTGATCATGGCGTGATGCTCTAATATTAATCAAAGAGCTGAACAGCATGTAGGCGGGTTGGGGAGAAGTATGAGAATTCTAGTCTCGACGTATTAGATGAGAGGACACCAAGTCACAGTGAGTTTCTTTTTAGTGAGTGTCACTGAGTGGGAGATTTGTTCCATCGTGAGGGCATGCCAGAGTCTATTGAACCACAGCGCTATCTCAGGGGCCTCTTTTTTCCGCCAAAAGAGAGCAACCGGTTTTTGGCTGCTCCTGTTATATGTTTAGGGGTCTTCCAATCAGTGCGTTTCAGCTGGGTCATGCCCTCCAGCTCAGTGGGCTGTAGACCTAAAAGCATGCAGCAGGATCTGCTGGAATGGGATAGTCTGGTGTGTTTTTGATGTAGCCAAAGATCTCTTTCCAGAATATTTGGATCGCTATGCATGACCACCAGATGTGCATGAAGTCTCCCTCCGCCAGGTTACAGTGCCAGCACAGGGTGGTGGCTGTAAGGAACATTTTATTGAGCCTGAGAGGTGTCGGGTACCATTGATACATAACCTTATATGCGTTCTCTCTGTGTGGGATGCTTCTATGGGTTTTGGGGAAGTCCCTCCATAGTCGCGTTCACTCTTTGGTTGTTATGGGATTTCCCAGCTCAGTTTCCCATGACGTTTGGTACAAGGGTGTCACAGGAGTCTTGGAGTGCTTGATATGTGTTGGAGAGGAGAACGTTTGTGCCATTGTAGAAATGAGTCATTTTCTCATATGGCGTGAGCCTCTGAGTAGCAGCTAAGGAATTGGAGGGGTGTAGGGCCCAGTGGGGCATTTGGAGATATTGGAGACAGAAGCGTTCTGTTTAGTTTTTATGACAAGATTATGTTCCTTAACTTTTCTCTCTGGACTAACTCATGATTTGTGCAAGCTGCATAGCTATTGTCAAAGACCATAGTCCATCTTTTAATAGGCAGTTTGACTGAATTCACTTCTTCAACGTGTTCAGTTTAGGGAGAATCTGGGAAATACTGTTTCTTATAAGACTCCTGCTAACAGGCCTACTGCAGTCCTCTGACTCTGCAGAAGTCTTAGATTAGATTCTTTGTAACAGTTATTGATCGGGGTGTAATGCTAAATTGACGCCATAAGTGTTTTTCTGTCCTTCCCCTTTAGCACTGGTTGAAACCAATCCTTAACTTAAAGTAAAAGAAGATCAGCTAAGTTTCTTTTTGGTTTTGGTGGTACCGCACACCTGGGTCCTCTTTTTGATTGTCAGGGGTCTCCTTATCTGTATTTCAGCATCAAGAAATACCAAAACCTCAGGTATCGCTATAGCTAGGATGAGCATCCATAAAGCCGTTGCTAGTTAACTCAAAAATGGGGAATGACTGCTTAATCGGTGTTGCCGCACTGAGTCACACGTCCTCCACTTTATCAGGCTTGGTTTCACCCACTCCTTTTACCAGGCTTTAAGTAGATGAAATATCCTGGACAAATCACAATTGGGGTTGCAGCTTTCCAGCGAATCTTGTAACCTCTGTTTAGCAAGAAATGCTCATTATAGTTTGTATTGGGAATTACTCTGCCCTCGGAATCAGGGGCTGAGACTACACTCAACAAAATGGTGATATTGCAATAAGCAATAATTAATTTTGGGCGTGGCCAGTGCTCCAGTGACTGCTTTGTACATATGAAAATGTTGGGACATAATGTTATAAATATGATTTTCAATCAGGATAATATTTGGGTCCTAGTTTTAGATGTTTTGCTGTCATTAAAACTGCTCTTAGATAAAGAATACAGCTGCATTGATGTTTTGTAAATAACTTGTACAAGAGGAGTCAGGACATAAAACAAATGGAGAGCTAAAGGTCTGCCTAATGGCACCCTCGGGTACATGTGGCTGCAGGGGGTGCTTGATCTAAGCAATAACTACATCCATTTTCCAAGTTATAAAAAGATTGTTTGTTTCTATTATTTCATATTTAATGAATTCCTGTTTATTTTTGCATCAAGAATAAATGTGAACTTTATATTACCCTAATAATTGCTTGAAGAATGAGCATATTTGCTGTTAGGTCTTTTACCAGAGATTGTGATCTCAGTCCGGTGATTTGCAGTGATATATTTCTGTTTTCTTCATTATCTCCAAACTCTTTCCTAGTTTGCAAGATGAATGTGCACAGGCGCTGTGAGTCGAATGTGGCCCCAAACTGTGGCGTCAATGCTCGGGGCATAGCTAAAGTACTGGCAGACCTTGGTGTTACCCCGGACAAAATCACCGGTGCCAGCCAGCGAGGGGGCAAAAAGTTCAGTGAAAAGGTCAGTACTGTCTTCTACAAAGAAAATGTGTCAAAGGGTATGAAGTACTTGTACGAAATCAAACATTTACAACAACAAAACCTTTCTATAAAACGATCACGGAAATGTAGAGGTGACTAGCGATAGCAGCACAAGTTTCTGTTTTCTTGGTGGCTTAAAAAACCCCTTCTTTGAGAAAGAATTTGTAGTATTTTGCCCACCCAAACCAAGCAGTGGGGGTTCTGTTGGCCTGTAGCGCGGTCTTCATTATTTGTGGTTACTGTACCCTTTTTAGGTCTAGCCCAGAGACTGCTTTAGCTGTCTTGCCAGGCTCATGTTTTCTTTTTTTTTTTTTAAAAAAAGGTAATAAAATAAATACATATATACAAAACATACAGGAGCGTTCTGTGAATTAGCTTCATCCTTTGCCCTGTGCACTTGCCATTAGCACTTTTCCTCCACCTATCACTGCATACTGCGTGGGGCGATGGGCCGACTCATTTCAGCCATTGCCTCTCTTGATAGTAAAATGTTTCTTGTGCACATGTTCACGCTCTCCTAAAAATTAGACCATTTCATTACCAGGGATTATGGGACAATCTCGGTTTTCATTTAATTTGTTTATTAATGTAATTGCCCATTTTTTGCTTACTATGTATTTGCAAACATATGCACACCACTTTTATATGGTAGCATGTTTCAATTTTATTACGTTGCACTTTAAATACCTACTGTATATGCTTTCAATAAATAAATGCATAACATGTTACCTAGTCAAACGAATTCCATTGGCACACAATATATACAGGTTATATGTTAATGTTTTCACAATATTACATTCATCAATAATGGACTCTTGAGTATTTTCAACTCCACACAACAGTGGTGGAGCTCATTCGATATCCTTCCGATACCAGTGGACGTGAACACGTGATTTGGTGGTTTCTGAATTCTTATAACTAGGGCATCATTACCTTTTGCAGGAGTTTATCATCACTCAGTGAGGGAGGTATGGACTTGATGCTGAGACCTTGCATTGAATTGAGAAACAATTTGATAGAGCAAAAACCACCATCTGTAGATTAGAATATTCTCTAATGAATTACGTTTGTGGTTATGTGGATAGTAACTGTTGCACCTGAGCAATAATTGGAGAAGAAGATGGTGTCAGTTTTCATTCATATTGTCAAGTGTTAGCCAAAGTTTGGCTAGCAAAAATTATGATCTGTTCACGTAGAGAATTTGACTAGATGAAAGGAATTTTTGTGCAAGAGCCGAGAAAGATTTGGATTTTAAGAAGTAACCAATGTGTTCATTATGATATTGTCTGGCTACAAAATGCATGTAAAAGAGGTTACAAAATCCTGAGTTTAAATCAGAGTGCCATAGATTGAGCTCCTTACAAAAACCTAGAACCCATTCATATGTCATTCTGCACATTATAGTTAAACAATTTTCTTTACAACGTACAGAAACAGTAGCTTCACACAACTTTCTATAAGATTCCCATATCACCAGCCGCGGCCCGTGCAGGTAAGAGCGGTGGGGTGGGAATTCAACAGACAATCACGAGGGAAAATTAAATAAATAATGAATTTTCCCTCATCTATCAAAATCCCCCCTCACCCAGCCCCACCGCACTTACCTGCACGGGCCGCAGCTGCATATCACAGTGAACGAAGTGGGGTGTGTACGTGTGGGCAATGGACGAAGGCCTCTGAAAATACCAAAGGAAGTCTTCTACCTCATTTGGTCACTGCAGAATATAAAAATATTAACAGTTTGAAAGGAACCGGGCAGCTTAGAAGTGGTGTCCAAGAAAAAAGGCATTACAACTTACAATATAAAATTTCACAATAGCCACAGATGCAATTAATTCACCTTCTGGAGGTCGCTGGTTGGGACAGATCTCCTGGAGGTGGTCGGTCCTCAGGACTCATAGAGTGGGCGAGGTGAGGGACAGACATGACCTGATTGAATTAAATTCTCATGCAAACCAGTGCACAATGCTCACACCTGTGCCAACAGCCAGCGTGTGGATTACAGTGCAAACGAGTACAGTCCATCAAACGTATCGCTGTAGACATGCCTTCAATGAAATGGACGGCCTTCTCACCTGAGACAATTAAATACAGTTCTGGAACATGTTAAAACCCATCTGTTTTACTGTTGGGTTCAATGGACAATTGAGAAAGACGTCTACTTGAATTAATTCCATTGCAGATGTTTAGACGGCAGCTCAGTAAAGTGTTGAGAGCCTTCTGGTTTAGTCAGTCCTATTATGAATGCTCCAGCTGCTTCTCTGTTGATCAAAGCACCTGGATGCACAGTAAGAAGATGTTGCTTTTAAATCCTATTTTAGGGAACTATCACAAAAACTCTATTTCAAATAGGATATGCAAGAAAGCATATTTGTTTAACTTTCTCCCTCATAACTGCTGGTCATTGGAGAGATTCGGCGCACACACTTGTTGGCATTCACAGAGCACAATGCGCAAAAACGTGCATGAATATTCAACACTTGTCGCCTCCCTGCCTCCATCACTCGCCACGCTCTTCTGTTGTTCCGGGGACTGTGAAGTCACCACATGCCATGCGTGCCACCTTCAGTTAATCCTTGTTGTTCAGCTAAAAGCACTTTTC
Source organism: Triturus cristatus (assembly GCF_964204655.1). Lineage (NCBI taxonomy): Eukaryota > Metazoa > Chordata > Amphibia > Caudata > Salamandridae > Triturus > Triturus cristatus. The sequence continues at coordinate 1,619,954,790 of NC_140589.1, read as the reverse complement.
ATGGAGAGATCACAAGTGTCAGACCGAAAAGTGCTATTAGCTAAAACGTCAGCAGTGCCTGAAAATATAATACCGGACATTGGACCATTTCGAGGTTATGCATGTTTAATGCAGGTACTAGGTGCAGGCTATATAGTTATAAGGGTGTCTATGCCGCTGAACCCTCTCTCACTTATCTTGCCGCTGGAGATGCCAGCTGCCCCTCAGAAGACCCCCCCCCCCCCCATAGTCTTGCAGTGCAGAAGGACAGAGCACACTTGGCAAATATGATTGAGTGCCAGGCAGATTGGACTCACATGCCACATTCAGAGCAGTCCACCTGGAATCAAGGCAGTTATTCAGATCATCTAAATCCCCCACCAGAGCCTGTCCAATCTAATTAACGAAGTCAGTCAGCCGTATGCGATGGTGTATACATTGGATGCTTTGATGCCCCGTCCCCAACTCCACTCTCGTGCAAGTATGGAGAATGACGCTTTGCTGCCATGATGTGGAAACTTTCTGAAACAGCATCATTGGTTTGGCTGTTGGTGATCACGGGAGCTTGCTTGCAGTCAACTTGGCACCGGGCTTGAATGGCCACATGGTTGATACAAGTACAATCTCTGAGGGCCAGAGGGTTGTTTTTAGGGGAGATAGACTGAGGGATCATTAGCTATTCAGTCTAACTAACAACCCTGAGGGAACCACTCAATTTTCTTGTAGACAAGTATACAACTCTCATCACTACTCTCAAACCCTTCTGTAGATGGAATTGTTCTACACTGTGGGGCTGCTTTAACTACACTTTTCTCAGGCGGCTTTTGGCTTCTAGTCAACAACCCTGGGTGCATACTTGCAAGCCACATATGCGAGCATGCCTACCAGCCCATTTCCTTCCTATCCGTAATCCTGGCACATAACATTGAATTAGAAGAGGCATAGGAGAACCTGTGACAGTCCCGGGATGTTCCAGGCATTAACGAATCAAGTCCTATTACATGTGAGTTTCAACAAACATGCAAGGTACCGTCCTCCTCAGTGGTGAATGGGCAGCTGAAAGGGAGGTACAGGGTGTGGAGCATCTCTCTGGTGGGTCTGTCCCCCAGCTTCACACTGCAGCATGCTCGCCATTTTCTGTCTTTGATTGCTTGGCATGCTAACCATGCGCTACACTTGTATATTGGCCTATAGGTTCCGTCTATCTCTGCACTGTTCGGGTGGACCCTCCAACACCAGGGACACGACGCAATGCTGTGCAATGCGGCATACAACCAGGCCAGTAAGCAACCTGCTACGGCCCCTTCTCAGCCGACCAGTGAAAGCCCGACCTGCTGCATGAGAGAAGGCTCAAGGAGGAAGCTGAACTTGGGCCATTGGCCATGAATCACCAGCAAGAGGTCTGTCTGTCAGCTAGAATTGTCAGCACTGCCTGCTGAAGCCCAGTTCCCCTCCCCCCACCACCTAGTACTCTCACCAGTCACGAGGCACTTCTGGTGGCACAGTCAGGTAGGCCCAGCAGTTTATAGCTCACTCATGATGAATCAATTGGGTGATGTCTCTGTTAGTGGGGGCGGGTCATGCACTCATCTCTGCAGCATGTGCATTAACCCACTAGGCTTCCAGTATAAAATATTGTCCTGACAACCAGAGGCGTGCAATTATTTCTTCGATTCATGCTATTTTCGGAGGCACAATCCAAGAGAATTTTCTTGTCAGGCTATATATATGCCTCAGCACCTCGCACACTTCCTCATGAGATGGCGTGTACATAATGTACATCTCCTCATCAGGTGTCACAGCCTAATATAACCCAGCCATCTGTTTTCACTCAAATAGAATGCATCTGTTTCCATAATGTTAAGAATAAAAACCTTTTTAGAAAACAGTACAAAAGAAGAACGAGACCACTTCCTCCCCGGAAATTAAAGAAAGCATCTCACTTGGAGCTTACAGTTCATCATTAATGACTGTAAATGGTATGTCTTAATTATGATGAATGATGTACAGCAACCTCCAGCTCTGTGCAGCTGAAAAAACCAAGCCGGCAGCATCCCATCAAATCCTATGAAATATAATATGGTCCTCCTTGGATGCCGTGCACTAAAGATGCAGCACTTGCATTACAGCCATTATACCTAACAATGTACACCAAGAAATCAAAGTGCAAGTACTGGCAGACATGCTAATAATGGGACTGTCAAAAGGACTCTGCTATTCATTTTCTGAGAAAAACATATTTTCAGTAGCTACGGTTGAAGATGACTCCTAGCACCATAAACAAAGTTTTAAAAAAACAACCACATTTTTTCAAAGATATAATACTTGCTTTACCTGATGATCAGCTTAGAAAGGGCCAGTAGGTTAGTGACTTTCAATCTTATGGTTTAGCACAAGTTTCAAGATCTGTTTAGAGTGTTTTATTGCTTAAAAAGTGCAGTTCCTTATAGTTATCTTTTTCAAGTGTTTGATTTTCTTGGTTAAGTGTCACACATTTGGCAGTTGAATTTCACTCATAAGTACACTGAAACCATAGAAATGTCACACACAAGCAGTCTGTAAACTTCCACATCAAAACTTCTATGCTTTCATTTCTTCAGACCACTGTCTATTAAAATAAAAGCTACTCGATTCTAGATAAAACCCACTGTCCTGGCAGTAGCTGTTCCCTGACAATAACTATGCCACAAGACGTTAATGCGTCATTGATTACCCATGATCCTAGCCCAAGGCAACATTCTGAGCCCAGGATCCTCATCTTCAAGTGAATCTAGTTCACACCATTTTATCTTGATTCACTTAGGTTTGTACAACGGGCAGGTTGGAGGGCTAACATGTAACTTTTGGCAGTCATCTGACACTCTCTCCATTTGCTACCCACTTGGATCTCTTGTCAGTGACTTCTTCATTTGAAATGTTTGGGGTACGACACACTAAAATTCATGATCTACGTTTGGCCACAAAAACAATTCATATTTTATTCGGGACACATGTGATACATTTCAAGTTAATTAAGTACTCTAAGATCCGAAGGTGGCCTTAGAAGCCTTTAATCTGTTGTTTTGGAGGATTTGGAGTATTAAGGCCAGGCATACGCCCCCCCCGATGCCTTGACAAGGCCTACTCCCTCCAATGTCCGTCCTTAGCTGTGAACGTCTCAGAGCCCCGTCCCTACTTTCTATGCCACCCCTCAGGGGCACCATCTCCTCACTCACACAGTACGCTTTTGAAGTTGGCAAGTCTGTTAATGCTCTGTGGCCAACCTCCGGAAGGCAACCACCCCCCCCCCCCACCCACAGCCTGGCAACCCCTCTCCACGCATATCCTTTTGCAATACGGCATAGGTTTGTTCTTATGGGCCCCAAGGACCCTATCCCTCGGGGCCAAAACCTATATATTATGGGGAGGAGGGCATGCAGCCCCACTCCCCAAGCCTTAATAGGCCCCATATCCCATCCCCTTGGATAAATTCAACAATAAAGGGGAGGGCCCCCCATCCCTGAGCCGTATCATGCCCCAGGGACTTCATCCCCCAGCGCCACATGACATTATAAACGGAAGGGGGGGGCTGCATGACCCTCCTCCCTGAGCATTATTATGCCCTGGGGACCCAATTCCCTGGGGCCTTATTTGATTAAAAAGGGGAGGGGACCAGTTGGCCGCACCCCTGAGCCTATATATGCCCAGGACAACCCCTTCCCCCGGGACCATGAACTGTTTTATAGGGGGGAAGGCTGCGTGGCTCCCCTCCCTGAGCCTGTTATGGCCCCGGGAACCCTATCCCCCGGGTCCTAGCTGAAATGTAGGTGGGTGCCCCAGAGCACCCATCAAGTACCACGTTGGGTGTTGCGGGGTAGGCCCAGGGCTTCCGCTTCCCCTGGCAGCTACCTGCATAGTGCGGGAGATGGTATTGCTCCTGCCCGGAGGGAGCAGTTATCTTTGCATGCTCCCTCCGGGAGGGAGCAATATGTGTTCTGTTTCCCTGGCCGCACTCCTGCGGGCAGGGAAATTGAACACAAGTCTGCTCCCAGCTAGCAGGAACATTTTAAAAGCTCATGCCGGCTGAGAGCAAACTTGTATGTTGCTCCCATTTGGTGGGAGATTTAAAAATGCCGCAGCCAAATGGGCTGTAGTGCAGGCAGGAAAACTATTGTGTCCTGGAGGTGGGCCTTCTTAAACACAGTCACTGAGCCTGCCAAGAGGTCCCTGTGGCCATTAAAGGCTCTGGGAGGGGAACCTTGTGGCCCCCTCCCTTTCACTAAGTGTTACGGCCACAGGAGATGGGGTACCAGGGGTCTTTTTAGGCTGCGGGAGGGAGGCCACTGCATCCTCCGCTTAACTGGAGTCCCCCAGGGGGTATTCTTTGAAAAAGGTTCAGGAGCTGTGCTTTTTTTACATCGTGCTGTAGATTCGCAAATCCTTTTTTTAAATTTGTGGCAAAATTTTGTTTTTTAAAAAGGTTTTGGCCCCGGGGGTCCCTTTGGGAGTCAGGTTATCACTACCCTGCCTCCTTTGTCTGCCTCTAGATAAACAATGTTTTTGTATTAATTGCTCAAAAGCTACAGAACGGATTTACACCAAATCAAACAAGCACTCTTTCTGGACCAAGATCTAGCCTTCTTCCAAATTAAGTGTAAATCAGTTCAGTGGTTTGGGCTGTAGCTTTGTCTAAAGTTACAATACAAAAATGAATGTGGAAAAATATGTTTTGAAACGCCCCCTTTTTCTCGAGCTCTGCTTGACAGATGCCCCCAAAAATTCCCATGCGCAAACTAGTCAAGAAGTATCACTTTTATGTAAGTTTCATGGAGATTCATCAATTGCCGGCTAAGTTATTAGCAACACAAAAAATGCATTTCCTATGGAAACACAATCCTAACTATATCTGCCCAGTGGCGAAATATATTACACTATTTGACAAGTGCTTGGGCCTTAATATGCACATGCAAATCAACCAGCGATGTATGTTCTCACTAGTTATGCCACATTATACCTTCATTTGTGCCATTAATAAGTTTGGAATATTGTTATAAACTGAAGGTGGTGTCCCTTTAAACATAACTCTGTAAGCAAAAACAAGTGGGTCTGAGACCATCATAGTAAAAACAGAATGGCAATTTAAGAACTCCTTGGGGTGGTATGGCCTCATTCTGCAGGCTCACATTCATCACACCATAGCAAGCCCATGCCAGAGCAGGAAAGGGGAAGGTTCACAGACACCACACCAGGCCTAGGAGCTTGGATATGGCCTTCTGACATAGGCAGACTCACTTTCCATCAGAGTACAATGGACAGCAGTGTGCCTTTTGTGCTGACTGCGCCTGCTTTGCGATGCCCTTTATTCTCCCACACATGATATGTACTCATCACTCCGTGATCGGATATTGTGATGAGCCACCTTGGAGCTTTGTACCAAAGACTGGAGACAACTGTATGGAGAAGACATGGAATGGAGCAGATTATTCGGACTGTGAGCACCCTGCCCCAATTCTTTCTGTACTCAGCACAGTCTGGCTAGGTGCCGAGCGAGCAGCCAAGACCAGGTCGATGTACCACAGTGCATCCTATAACCTTAATGAGAGTACAGCAGGCAACTAGCAAAACAAAGTTGCTGAATCTTAAGGGAAACATTCTTATCAGGGCATGCAAGGCAAGAGGAAACACCACTGAACTCATGATGTACAATTATAATGCACCAGAGCTTCATGTCCTAGTTCGTGATATATACGATTAAATATTAGAATACATATATTAACAATCAAAATCCAGAGCTGGTGCAGCAGCATTCAATCTGGTACTCTAAGGCAGACTGATATGATAAACTGGTATGGGTAGGTTGTTCTACAAGAACGTCATTGTAGTGCGTTGTCCCACTACGTCTAGTGTAGCAGAAGCGAAGTGTTTTTCCAGCATGTCCTGTGCCTGTTTATGGGCATGTGAAGGTTGTCTTTAGATACTCACACAATAATTAAACTGTTATGACAATGTCGGTTCTGTATAAAAAGGTCACTGCATGAGAGTCCATTTTGGAAAAAAGCAGTGTGGATACTGGTATGGAAGGCTGTGCTTTTCATACTGTATTTTCTACATACTGTACACTACTATTTGTTAATTCATGGAAAACATTTCTAGACCTGAGGCTACCAGTTCTAGCACACTGAGTAATTGCCAGGGCACTCAAGCAATCTCCTAGAGTACTAAGCCAACCCCGGCCATGGTAACATGGACTGTGGCATGGTGAGTTGCTATGGCTTATTTGAATAGCAGTAATCATCCCTGAAAGGCTTTCACATTATGCAGGATTGCACATTGAGCAACTTGTTGTTAGCATCACCGTTGAAGCTTTAGATGAACCTCAGTTTTGATTAGATGTGTTGCCTTATGTTGGTATTGACCCTGTCTGCAGGGTCATCCCCAAACTTTTCTGCCTTTCCCCTCCTGTTTTCTGAAACCGTTTTGTTGGCTTTTAAAACTCTGCACACTTCACCACTGCTAACCAGTGCTAAAGTGATTGTGTTCTCTCCTTTAACCATGGTAGAATTGGCTTATACCCAATTGGCATTTTTAATTAGTCCCTAGTAAAGTAGCACTACCTGTGCCCAGGGCCTGTACATTAATATGCTACTAGTGGGGCTGCAGCACTGATTGTACCACCCACATGAGTAGACCTTTAAACATGTCTTTGGCCTTCCATTGCAGCCTGTTTATGCAGATTTAAAGTTCCATGGTGACCTGGCAAAATAAACCTTTTACCGGGTCCAATCCTCCCTTTTTAATACATATGTCACCTCTAGGGTAGACAATGTACAGCTCAGAGGGCAAGGTGCAGTGTTTAAAATGTGGGACATATACTTTTTAGTTATGCATGTCCTGGTTGTGAAAATCTCTTAAATTTGCTTTTCACTACTGCAAGGTCTACCTCTCCCATAGGCTAACATTGGAGTTACCTTATTGTATTGTATTGTATTGTAGATAAATTTATAAGGCGCACAGCTACCCACCATGGGGTCTCCCGGCACCAACAATAAGGAGGCTAACTGAGATAGTTGTCTACTGCGCGAAGAGCCAAGTTTTCAGGCCCCTACGGAACTGTGTAAAAATGGATTGACATTTTAGGGATACAGGCAGGGAGTTCCAAAGCTTAGGGGCCAGATGCGAAAAGGAGCAACCCCCCATTCTCGCCAATTTGAATCTGGGGATCACCTAATTGCTCTGGGAGGCTGATCTAAGAGCGCGCGAAGGGACGTAAGGGTGGACCCGTGAACGCAAGTACTGAGGTGCCGAACCATGTTTGATTTTAAACATGGCGCAAAGAGCCTTGAATTTAATACGGCTCTCTATACGCAGCCAATGTAAGTCCCGCAAACAAGGGGTGATGGACGATCTCTTCGGGGCCTTGCAAAGGAGCCGAGCGGCAGAATTCTGCACCAGCTGGAGCTTCTTACGTACCTCCTGTGTGCAACCCAGATAGAGTACATTGCCATAATCAAGGCGAGAGGTTACAAGAGCTTGGACCACGGTACGTCTTGTTGGAACGGGAAGAAGCCAGAGAATTTTTCGAAGCCACCTTAAGATGGTATTACCTTTAATAATTGATCATTTCCAAATGGGAGCAGGTAACCCGTTCATGTTTGTTGTCTTTGGAATTGTAAGAAAAAATACTCTCTCATGCTAAAGTCAGATTTTAAATAAAAATGTTGAAAATGCTACTTTTAGAAAGTTGGCATTTTTCTGCCTTACCCATTTAGTGCCCGCAGCCTGTCACTGGGTCACATGTCTGGATGTAGCTGACCTTTGGGCTTTCTGTGTACCTACTAGACTGCCACACACAATAGAAAGCTTAGGTGTGCCTGGATGGGCCATCACTGACTGGATGGGATGGTGAAGCTCGGCACAGCCCTACTTACTCTTGAATAGGCTGTTTTCTGCCTCCACACAATGGACTGCATGACCCCTGTAGTTATTCTGGAGCGAGGACAGGGAATACCGGAAGCTTTTCCCAATTTTAAGGCAGGCCTAGGGCTAAATATTGGACACCAGACACAAAATTCAGTACACTTGTGGACCTGTGGAGACTCTGCCAGGAAGATGGACTGCTGAAAGGACTTCCACTCTGCTGGACTGCTGCTCTGAAGTACTGCTGCCATCTGTGAGTCTACCCTACCAAGTGTTGCCACCCCATTCCAGGACCCTTGGAAGTAAGACTGAAGGTGCTCTGCCAAACCATCTGTGGATCCAGCAGAACCGACGCATCTCCTCTACTATGTGGCACAAGCCCAAGCACAACCAATGCATCGCCTGTGCTGTGAGTATTCTCTCAGTGCAAGGACTCGTCATCAACCTCACAGCCTGCATTGAAACCGCCACTGTGCAAAGCTTCACCGACACAGACCCACACATTGTAAATCCCTTGTCGATGGCAGCATCGACGACGACGCAGATACTCATTGCAGTGTCGCACTTCAGACCCGATGCATCGCCTCAACTGCACAATGCATCCTTGACACCATACTTCACATCACAAGCCCTCATCAACGGGATCCTTGACTATGACAAAGGTCCTCGCATCCCAGTTCCGCACCTCCTTGAAACCAACACATCTCCTCGACTGCACAATGCATCGTCAATGCGGGACTCTGCAATGCTTTGCAACCAGGATTTAAGATACTCTTGTTCAGCAGGCCTAGAGTGTCCCTGTAGCTGGCCCATGCTTCATTGTGGTCGGCCTGAACTTGTGGCTTTGTCGCGGTCTAGCGCAACTATCAACCCACAGATTCCGTTTTGTGTTTTTTGGTAATTAATTAATTGAAACCTTTAAGATTGTATATCTCCGGTTCTACTGATTGAATTTTTGTCATTTTGGTCTTGATCTGTTTATTAAAACGTACTCTATTCTTCTAAATCATTGAGGGATTTTTCATGTACTATTTTACTGTTTGAAGTGTTGCGTAAAGTCTAAGTTAAGCCTGACAACTCTGTGCCAAGCTACCAGAGGTTGAACACAGGTTCTTTTGGTTTTGCTTGTGCCTCACCCTGACAAGAATTGAGGTTCCTGCTTGAGGAGGGTATCATCCCCTCAACTGGTAACCGAGTTTCTCACAGCTTTGCTTCGCTATAGTTATTGGCACCCAACCCCTTGATGATAATGTATGTGTTTTGTGGCGTCCCACACATGGTTAGTGCCCCTACTTAGTTTTGTTTTTGCGGGAGATTCTATCTGATCAAGTGCTCTCACATTCAATATTTGCTCATACATGGCACATTGCGTGATGTACTGTGACACTTACTGCATTCACACATCAGCACTTTCTGCAGTTCAGCTTAAGCAATTGGAACTATGTAAAAGGTAATGGTTTCCTAGGTTTTTGCAGGAGATTCGATCTGATCAAGTGCTCTCACATTCAATGTTTGCTCATTCATGGCACATTGCATGATGTACTGTGACACTTACTGCATTCACACATCAGCACTTTCTGCAGTTCAGCTTAAGCAATTGGAACTGTGTAAAAGGTCATGGTTGTCAGGATTAGTTGGGTCAAACGTACACTTGCATATCTCTTGTGTAGCTCAATAGTCATCAGTACCTGTCATTTATGACCTTGTGGGGCACTCTCACTTGTGAAACAGTTTTACACTCTTTACCTCTGTCAATGTTGACAGGGATACCTCCCTCCCACTTGATAAATCACTGTTGACAGGGATACATCCCTCCCTGTCGATACATTTCCAAAAGTGGCTGCATATACAGAGTGCACTGGTGTGTGGTCCAATCTCCCTGAGCACTGTAATTGTCCACCTGAAAATGGTTTGCTTAGAGACCCTGACTGGGAAACTTTCAGCAAAATGAACAGACTGTGGATCAATATCTGCTGCATGGCCCACTACTGGGGAATGGAGTGATACCCAGTGCCCTAACTCATATCACCGGGTTGGTAATTCTATTAGGGGTGACCCATTGCTTATCACCTACTTACCGACCACTGTGTCTCATGAAGTCCTGCTGTGTAGACATGACCAGCTCCAGCAAATATGCCAGCTGGTGGTTGGACATAGCCTGATGAACTAATGCCCAGACACGTGTCTCTGAGGGTCTTCTTCCAGGATGTGGCCCTATTTATGTCTGCATCTTCCCAAATGGAGAATTGTGCTCTCTTCTACCAATGTGCCATAGTGAAAGGGCCTCTGCCACACAAGACTGCCATGTGGGTAACTCATTTGAGTACTCCTTGCTCTCCTCGTCATTCAGCAGACCGCCTCTGGAATAGTCCAGTGTAATCATACTGACATGCAGCCACCACTTCCCAGGAGGATCTCACCCTGCAGGAGCACACCTGCTCGCTCGCAACACACCCACTCAATCACTGGTCCAGACTGCACTGACTGCATCACCCCTTCTTGCTTGGAGGACACTAAATTACCTCATCCTGTCTTCCTTACAATAAATACAATGCTGTCCTTCCTCCTTGACTCCCTAGCAGTAGCTGCCCAAAGATCTGCAAAACAGTAAACCCACTGCAGGCAGGCCTACTTTGGCACTTTCTCCATTGGCGTAACATGGGACCCAGATTGTAGTGGATGCCATAGTGGAAAGGTAGCAGAGAATGGTGGCCTTGGAGAATGTAGGACTTTCAGTGTCCCATGTCCTAATACGTGATGTCAAAGCCTTCACAAAAATCATTTGATGTAATTTCCAGTTGGTTCTTAATAAGTGTAATAAAGAAAGAAACCTCTGAACTGACCTATATTGCTTTTGATATGGCCATACCCCAATAACACTGTCATACAACACAATTGATCACAAAAATATATTTTTTTATTTGGTTTTTCCTTAAGTACATTTTTTTATGCTTTTTTGAATTGTTTTATCATTGTACAATTACTTAAAAAAGACAAATTCATAATTGTCTACACATACATATACACAGAAAATAGATACAACCAACAATTACCTAGAAAGCTATATAATCACAAAAAGTCAGGTGTGCATTAGTCACATATCATTTCATCTGTAGAATCATCAGTTGATATTTGAATTATTTCATGTATTCTTTATGTGCAAACTAGTTAATCACCAAAACATTTCTTAAATCAAAATTTAATAACTTAGAAACACAAATTAATACATGAATAAGTAACCCCATAATAACCTTCCACAAATCTCTCTCACCATTCAAGCTTGCTCATTCACACCTACTCTCATACTTAAAAAAGATTCAAGCATAAGGGAGATCTTAACAATCTAGTAGGGACAGACTCTGTAATTATTGGTGATGTGAATCACACCCATCAGATGCCTCTGGTGTGTCTGTCTCTAAAGGAAATCTCTGCATATGTGATGATGGTCAACGCGCGTGTCGGTGGATCTGCATTTACACCACCTTCCTCAGGACCAAGAAAAGATAAAAAAGGAATCTCAGTTGGAGTGGCCGGGGGTTATCTGTGAAATAATAACATAAATCAGTGACAGCTCGGGAGGGTAAAGCAATTAATGAAACTTTTTAACAGGAATTACTACCCACCATATTCAAAGCTAGGTACTCACACTCTGACATCCCTTGTGGGCAAGGTGCTTGTGACGAATGGACGCAGTACCTCACGCCAAACCTCCACGTGCCATAAAAACAGGACAGGTGACCAGAAAAGGACATGCTGTGAGGAATATTGAAGTACTCATTATGAGAGATATTAAAGAAAAGAAAAACAGCCTTCACCATGTGACTAGAGCATAGTGTATTCAATTGGTTAGAAGAACAATCAGGAGGAAATTACAACTCAAAAGAAACATGCATAACTATTTAGCTCAGTATACCTTTTACCAGCGAATACTAACAATCATATTCAAGGTGGGCCAGGAGTTCTTGCAACTGATACACAGTGCCACCTGGGGCCAAGTATCAGATCTCCCGTAAGACCAGATGTAAAATTAGACTGAAAATGGAGAAAATCCGTACGTATAATGAGTATCTGAAGGGTGTGCTTGAATAGTCCGTCTTTTAAGATGATTGATTAGAGAACATCTTACCCTCATTAGAGCCTTTAATCGGGCTCCACCAAAGATGAATGCTAGGGCGAGTATATTGATCCGATGTCTGCCATGTGTTATTTAGACATCTGTCATGTTTTAGGGCAAAAGAGGTGGAGGTGTTATCACTATATTACTGTTTGTTTTGAGTACAAATACTTTACACATTGCCTTTGGGATAAGCCTGTCTGCTTGTGCCAAGCTACCCAGCGGGTGATCAGGGGTTATCTGAAGTGTGCATCCCCCTTGCCCTGACTAGAAGCAAGGGTACCTATTTGGACAAAGGCACCTACCTCTGCCAACTAGAGACCCCCATTTCTAACAGCAATGAATTGGTACTTTCACTTTATCTGGATATTCGGCCAAGACTCCTATCAAGTGGGTTGACCCCTCTTTATACATGAATTACTGCTAATACCCCGATATTTTACCTATGAATTGTATTTTCTTGCCTTGGAGTCCATGATGTATGCACTTTAATGTAATTAAGGCCAACAACAGTTTTTAATTTTGTCATTCGCTTTTTACTTTCTACGTGATGTACTCTTCTATTGTAAAGTGATGTATTTGCATCTGCTGCACTTTTATGGCTACATTTGTGGTCGAAATAAAGGTTTTAAACTAAAAAAAGACTACCCAGATCTTCAGTGATATGGCCTGAAGAGCATAAACATTGCCAAAATTATACCTAAAATTTTATATCCACTTTGTATTTTTGTTGATTTTCTGAAGTACAGAGAGGTCTCCTGTTATATTTTCCACTAAAACATATATAAAAATGTAGTTTATAGCTGAAATGCTTGGATTTCATTAAGCTGTATATTGTTCTTCAAGAGCGTTAAAGTCAACTACATTTTTGTCGAAATGTTTTCAGATTGTTGCCGGCGGAGAGAATCAACAACCAATTATAGGAGGCACGCCGTCTGAAGATGATAGGTCGAAGTCCGCGCCTACCTCTCCGTGTGACCAAGGTTAGCCCAGACTATGTTCTTCACATGTTACATTTAGCGAATCACACACACCTGCCCTGATCTAATATTCAGGCCATCGATGGCCATATTAATGTAGATTTTAAGAAAGAAATACTACATAGTGATGTCTGTAGAATGTAGAAGGTCACAAAGAGAATTTGTTGAACAAATTTCATTGGGACCAATTATTTCTATTCAGATTTTCAGTTCTAACTTGAAATAATGATTAAAGTGATCCATCTGTCTTAAAGTATAAAGTGTTGAGCTCCTGTTTATGTTTATCTGTTTTTATAGCGCTCATTGTGCATGCTTAATTGCTTCTATGCACTTCAGGGAGTGGAGCCCAGGGTAAGGACTCATGGTTACATTGCAGTTGGGAAAGAACAGGGATTATAAGTATAGGACCAACACAGTTTGTACTGAGATCATTTGACCACAGTAGTTGCTGCTGCAACACTACATCAGTTGCAACTATAGCAATAAATGGCATTCTACGCAGAAGTGTGTGATCAAATGGATCCTAGTGCAAGGGCATCCATGGAGTGGAGGTTAGGAGGTCCCAGGCATAGAGAAAGAGAAGAGGAAATCAGCTCAGTACTCATATGGCAGAGGAGGTTGGTAGAATGACTGTTGTGTTGGCTTTCTGGGAGTAGTGTTGGAGGTATGAGCTTGTGTTGACAGATATGTGTTTTGAGTTTGTATCTGAAGAGCATGCACTGCAGATGTTGGAGGGTGAGTTGGTACAGAAATGAGGTACCACCACTATAAATTGCATGCTGCCTCATTTAGTTTCTAGGTCTCGGTGTGATTAGTTTGTTGCTTCTTGTGAAGCAGAGGCATACTGATTGGGCATATTTTGTGTCAGCTTGTGTGTGTATTGTTTTCTCTGTGTATTTTGGGGGGGATCTTTCAAGGCATTTTTTATGTGGAGCAAACGAAAGCACCATAAGAGGCTCTTTAATTCGGAATCCACAGACTTTTATTTGTAGCCCACAAGTTTGAAAGTCAAATACAGTTTTGGGCTGTCTGCATTCCTGTGATTTAGTATTGTGGGAGACCAGCATACAGGGCATTGCCATAGTTAAGACAGAAATTGATCAGTTTGATCTCTTGGGTTTTAGTTGAAGAATGTGTTCTATCTTTACTACGTCTTCTATGTAGAAATTGAAGGTGGATTCAGCATCTCAATTGACTCCTAGCAATAGTCGATCATTCCCCACAACAGCCTAATTAAGCCAAATCCCCGCACATTTTAAATGCAAAGGCCCTGACCTCCTTCCTGTGGCTTCCTTGTCTAACCCTAGCACCAGGACTCCACTTGGGGTAGAAGTGCGCTCTACAAATTGTAATAATCCGTTCATTCAGGCATTCATTCATTTATGTAGATGGCACCCTGCATGTCACTCATGTCATTTGCCTCTCTCGGCTTGCCCCCCAGATTGTGTTCTATAGCACCCGCACTCAGCATTTGCTTGTCCAAGGAAATTTTGAGCTTACAATAAACATGTAGAAACACCTTTTGTTTTATATGATGGTATTTTGGAATCCACTCTGAAAGATGCGAGCCATCTGCAGGGAGGATCACAGTATAAGTTACTAACTTGCTGCTTTTTTCCAGAAATCAAAGAACCTGACAACAACATAAGGAAAACGTTGTCCTTCGATAACCGAGGTGAAGAACACAAAGGAATGTCCTCTTCAAGCGACAGTCAATTACTAAAACTTGGCGAAAATGGGGAAAATGGAGACGTGAAACTGCTCCAGACAAAACGGATGGGTTTGGAGGAATTCAACTTCATTAAAGTATTAGGAAAAGGCAGCTTCGGAAAGGTATGTATCGCTTGATAATGGGATCAACCAATGCTGGCCGTTGTACTGCTCTAGAAGCGATGGTTCCTAGTTGCTCCCTTTTTCAAGCTGGCTCCTTCGTTAGTGAGAAATATATTTCACATGTCTGAGGAGCACAGATGACAATCCAAATCATCACTGCTTGCGGCATTCTGGTAGATCTCACCGCCTTCAATGCTTCTGGTGGGACCGAGAGCGGGCGAGGGGGAATGCGTTTTGGTCCTCTTTAAATTAGGTGAGCCTTGGGACATTTCAGTGGTGTTTTCAGGCCAATATTCAGAAAACTCGGACAATCTGTTTCATCTTTAGATTGTGGAGCCATATCTTGGTGGCAACTTGAGTGGCCTCCCTATATAGACACTTCTTGCAGAAGTGGCTGAAAGTGGGTCAAATAATCTTGAACTTTGACCTGGCTACCATCAGCTGGCAGTGGTGATTTATGACCAAGGTCTGGCTATTAGGAAGTTGTGGTTTTGTTGTATTTATTTATTATTGTTTGTAATGAGCAACAAGTGACAGTGGGTCCATCCTCTAGGCGCAGTATACAACTAAACAAATAAAGATGTTATAATCAAAAAAGGTTGTGAGAATTCAGTTTATCAGAGAGGAGAACAAAAAAATGCTGTGTGAAATAACATTAAAAGATCTGAAAAGAGGACTATCAACAGATACATGGGAATTGCGGTCTGGGGAAAGAGAAAAGGAAGGTGACAAAGAAAGAAGGGAGAGAGAGGTAAGTGGCAGGGCGAGGTGGAGAGATTGAAAGATAAGGAAGAAGAGGTTTCCGGCAAATAATTTTGTTAGATGCTAGCTGTACTGTTTTTATTTTTTGTTTTCTTTTTTTATAGTCCTCATCTCACCATTTGCGTCTGCAATACCAACAAAAAGCCCATTCCGACCTAAGAACCCCGGGCTTCTGTTACAAGCTAGCTGTACTGTTGAACTTAAGCTGCTTGTCACATCTGCGGCTTACAGGGTGAAATCTGTTAGCGATTGCTGTGTTCCTGTCTAATAAAGGCCTGGAAGTTTCAATCAATCAATCAATGAGGATTTTTAAAGTGCGGCTAATCACCTGATAGGCTATCCAGGCGCTTGCAGGCCCCGGAGGCTCATTTGAACAGCCAGGTCTTGAGGGCTATTTGGATTTCCGGAAGTGAGGTGATGGTCCGGAGGCACGTGGCCAGAACTGGAGTTACTGCAGCAAGACCACTTCTGATTTGCATATAGCTGGTCTCTGTCTGCAGTGGCGGACAGGGCAAAAAAGCAATGCAATGCAATGCCGCCCATGTAATTACCTGTGGCTGAGATTAAGTCACACCTTCCACACAACACTTTTTTGCTTTGTATTTTTAAAGTGGATTCTGGCTCATCAAAGCAATTGACGCTTTCGCACAGATGTCTTCACAGAAAGGTAGAGAGAGGACATAGTTGTGTGGCTCAGATCCATATCATATAGCGAACAAAAGTTAATAGTTTTCACCCATAAAGAGAATGTTTAAGGTGAAAATCATTCTTTGGGATGTCTGCCAAGCTGCGGACATCTTCTCTCAGAAAGGTGATAATACCTAGATTTCGGAAAACCAGGTGGGGTGGCCGTTCTTTCTCAGTCACAGCTGCTAAGCTGTAGAATAAGTTGCCCACCCACATTGCGGGTTTAACCTCTCATGTAGCCTTTCGTTGGCAATTGAAAACATGACTTTTCTCCCTCCTGTGATGGTAGCGTTTCTGGTCTCTTTTCTTTGTTGCTTTCTGATCACCAGTGCTAGCACTATGACACCTTTGGGTATAATGCGCTGTATAAATACTAAAAATACAATATGTTTATGTTGAATTGTGAGAGTGGAGCAAGAGAGAGACACAAGGAGAAGGGGATGATGTAAAGAAAAAAAAAAGGCATAGAAGACACAAAAACACTTTTGGTTTGGCGAAGGAAATAAAGAAAAAAGAATCCGGAAGGAGTCAGAAAGAGTATATATAGCAGAAGTAAGCAGTGCTGGCGAAGCACACAAGGAAGGGAGTGGGAAGGAGACCAACCCATGGGCAGATTTAAATCAACAAAGGGGCAGGAATGTGAAAAATGTGGAGCCTGCGGGGAGTCACCCTTGAAAGCATTCAATGAGAAGAAAATGCAAGTGCACCCGTGCATAAAAGGTGCACAAAAGGACAATAAAACCGGTGGCATGGGCATAAATGGGAAATCCAACTGTTGCACCAAAACAGCCATTGTGTTGCTTACCTCTTCAAATCCGCCCAGATTAAAGCCTGTGGAGGTTTCATGCTACTGCTGTGGTAATTTTTAAAAATGTTCAGTTTAATATTAAGTTGTATTACTGCTTCTTGGGCCTTCTTGCTGTTTGTGCTCTTTTTCCTTGGAGGTAACAATATACTGTGTAGGAAAAGTCCTGTCTGGCATTGATTAGTGTAGCTCTCACTCATTCTTTGGAAGATGGTGTTTCTCTTTGCTTGTTTAGTGTGGGTGTTCATGCTGAGGTTATTTGAATAAAGCAAACACAAGTACAAGGGTGAATGTATGACATTGTTCAGCATTCTGTCCATCAACTGTTGTTTTTGCATTTGTCCCCCCGAGTGGGACGGGTATGCCCAGACGTGGGCCCCGTGCTCTCCATGCCACTGGACTCAAGGTAGCCTGGCAAATGAGGGGTGAAACCCTGAAACCGGTCCTAGGATGCTTGTTTCCACTCCATGGAGGACCTGGCTTGGCAGTTCAGGCTGGACTGTTCCCATGGGGAACAGGGTCAAGACTGATTTGCATATGGCTGGGTTTGAACTGGAATGGTATGGGGAGCAAAAAAACGATGGATTTAGGCCCAGGTCTCTGCACTGTGGTGAATGTATGACATTGTTCAGCATTCTGTCCATCAATTGTTCTTTTTGCTTGAGGTTATTCGAATAGGCACCCATAATTCCTATTGCATTTGCAGTAAAGGATTTGCGTTTAAAATAGACAACAGAGTGATAGACAGAAGAGCATTGAGGTAAGCAGCTCCAAGGTTACACACACACACTTTGAAATATTGTTAATGTATGGTTGTACGGAGAGATTGTGGCCACAAAGTAGCGTACAGAGGTAAGAGTAGAAAGACCTGTGGAATTCCAAAGATAATACAGTAGTTAGTATTTAGACCAGTGTTGAATTTCTTACTCAGGCTCCCCTGTCCTAGTTAATGAGTGTGCATATAATTCCAGTGTGGTACCTGAGGTGCCAGTGGCCCTTTGAATTCGGCCAATCAGGACACCACCCTTTCTTCTCCAATGGCACCTCTACCTGACTACTCATCATCTTTATGGTCCAGACACAAGACCTACCTCTAGTTGTGAGTAATGAGTGCATAAAAAGAGATCTGTTGAGAAATGGGTGTTTGAGGGGGTTACATCCTAATGATTACACAGGCAAACACTGTATCTCAGCTAAGTCTGAATCAAAATGCCACAATCAAGGTTTCATGCACAGCTTAACACTTAATAGCTCTTGTTAGAGTTAGACATTAATTTAGCTCCTGTCATTTGACTGCAGAAGTTCATCCCGTGCTCAACAGGAGCTATAGTATAGAAACATCCTGGAGAGCAAACAAGTGGATCTGTTTTGGGGCACTTTGGAATTACTGAAAGGGCTGCATACGCTTGTCTTCTGTAAAATGTATTATGCTGTCACGCCTTTTACTCTATCTCGGCCCATTTACATGTGCCATGGCATTATGCAGTGGAGGATCACTCTTGCGTTATCACAGCTGCTGGCACTGGGGCATACAGGCCATCGGGAGGCACACTGATGGGGTGTCGGATATGAAGTGACTATCTGTCAGGGCACCCTTCTGCTCCTAATGGCGCCCATTGGAAGGGGGGCATATGGGTCACAGAGACATTCCAGCAGGGGCGTAACACAGGCCCCCGCATCCCCCGCGGGGCAGGATCCCCAGAGCTGCAGGGGCCCCCTCAGCACAGTACTTGGGCCTGAGCACTCCGGATTAAATCCAGAGCGGGGGCCCCTCCATCTACATTGCAGGGGGGCCCTTAAACTTTCGTTATGCCACTGCATTCCAGGAATCCCTCAACAGGCAAGTGCAGTCACATCTTGCAGCTACCTCCATGGGATCCCTGCCCCTTCATGTAAGTACAGCTGTACTTCTGCATTGAGAGATGGACCGGCAGTGTGCAACAACTGGGCTATCATTGACTGCACTGTTCACATCAATTGTTTTTGTGACATGGCGGAATGCCCCTGCCTGCGCAGGCTGGACAGAAACAAATGAGGGCGGCCCCAGCGCAGACAAACCGTGAGCAATTTCACATACTAAGGCCACAGGTAAACCCATGACTACAGATGTGTATTTAGGTTAGGCTGCAGTAACTACACTAACGCCCACAGACTGTGTCTCTAGACATTGATACCAAGTGAAAGGGGATGTTTATACATTCTGCCCCAGCAGACTTCTCAAAGGCACTGAGAAACCAAAGCCTGGCGTGATATCTCCAAATGTGCCCCGCTAGTATAACCTAGTGACCGCAACCTGGGCAACAACCCAGGCTCAGCTCGAGGTCGCCTTGGAAACTCGAGCCAAAAGCGAGTCGACCATTCATCTGGCTTCTGCTTGCCACCGACTCTGTAACGTCATGCGCTAAGAATGAAAGACAAAGAATTTACCTGTAATACCCATATAGTGGCTGGATTGCACAATGTGAAACCAGTAAGGGATCAATTCCGGGTTCCCCTCTCAACCACATTGTGTGTATATTTTATTTCCCCGAGCCTTCTTCTGCTGCATCATCACATAGGAGCGCACCTTCAAATACGTGAGTTGAGTTTGTGCGCTGTCAAAAAAGCTCTCCTCTGTTTGATTTAATAGACTATATTGTTGCTCTATGTATAAGAAGAATCTAGGCCACCTACAGAGTGTACATGACAACAGGCTTGCCTTTTCGTTCACTAACAACATTGTTGTAAGGGGGCGGGGAATGTTTGGAAGTTCAGGTTAAAAACTAACTTGTTTTCATAAAATGCCGCTCTCTGTGTTGTGATATAATTTGATGTACTAAGGTGAAACGCTTCTGTATGTCAAAAGAAATACTTATTTTATTTTGAAGAAACTTTATTATAGTTATTCATGATCTTTGTGCAGTGTACGTGGCAAACATGTTAGTGCTTGTACATGTGCTCTTAGAGGCAAGCTAGACCCGTGACTCCGCTCTGGCTCGACTCTCCCTTTGAATTTGTTGGCTAGCCCACCTCTACCCCAACATACTGTCTTCAAAAGGCTGTGCAGATGTTTATTATGCACCTATAAATCTCTATGGATTGTCCCTTCCAGCTCGTGACACTGAAAATGCATTTTTGCGTTTTCAATATATATTTTACTCTTGTGAGGAATTACGATATCAGATTATTGAACAAGCAGTAAAATGCCACCATAACGTGTTAGGTTGTAGCTGAATCCATTTGCTTTAACACACCTGAAAAAAGTCATTTGTTAAATAAAACCTCTGACTGGAAAAGCTGTGTTCAGATGACGTGGACTCATCTGGTAACCCTGCTCCCCATTGCTAAAAGCACATTCCTGCTGCCAGCTGGCCTCCCCGCCTTCTAGGAAACCCTCTCTGTCGTCATTAGGGGCGCAGCGTGTGTCCACGCGGCGGGTGGTTTGATTGACGTGGCACCAGCGTGTGCTCCGATTTAATATGCGGAGTCTGGAGTAACAATCTTAATTAACCCTAACTTGAGGGGTGCCATGCGTCCAACAAGCCATCAACAATGTAATAAACGCGCTCCGGTAACAAATATTTATATTTTTCCGTTTTTGTGGTTTACTTCATCAGTCTTGCTTCGTCATTATATGTAATTAGCGTATGTCCTTCTGCAGTCTGTGCCTCAACAGAGATTATTGTTGCCTTGTAGGTGATGCTTGCTGAGCTCAAAGGAAAGGATGAAGTGTACGCTGTGAAAGTCCTCAAGAAAGACGTCATTCTTCAAGATGACGACGTTGATTGCACTATGACGGAAAAGAGGATTTTAGCATTGGCACGAAAACATCCTTACCTGACACAACTCTACTGCTGCTTCCAGACAAAGGTATGCTTTGCGCCTGCTGCGGCCCTGGTGCATCTGCACCATCTGCACTCAAGCAGCTGATGGAAAATACACACGGCGAAAAATCATATGTGGTCGAATCTTGGCTTGTGGTGTTCTCGCGGATTTGTCGGCTTGACGCGTCATGGTGTTTTTATGACACTAGAATCATTGTTTTTAAAAAACGGCATGCTGATTTAAGGCAGTTATTATGAAATCCTAAAGACGTCTATTCCGATGTATTAACTCAATGAATGAACGAACGTAAACAGTTACAATACTAGACAGAATGTCAAAACCTGTCAAAAACACAAGGTGGCAGTATTGAACCAGCAATATCCCATCGTGTCGTGCTTTCAAGTTGTGTTTTGTTTGAAGCAAACGTTTTGTAGAATGAATCGACGTCACTAACCTGATTTTGTACAAAAAAGACACGGTGAGATAGATAACTTACGTTTTACGTCATTCTAGTAGTCATGTTTTGATTAGTTGTTAATCTGTATCTTTTTACGAGCTTGTGTGTACCCAGTACCACCTAACCACAAAATGCTAATATTAAGGGTTTTTTAAGTAGCGCTTCACACCGCACAACTGCCGTTTCTAGGCACTATAAATGACACTGGGTTTATGGACTTAATTATGATACGTGGCTAACTTGGTATTGCCGGGATTTATACTCGTGCCCTGAGTATTACAGCATAGGGTCGTAAGCATTCAGCTCGCTGAGCCATCTGGCTGGCACATCAGAATGCTGCTTTCTGGCAGGTTCACCCAGCCCCATGGCAGCTCCTCGAATGATACATTTAAAGGTACACGAATCCCACGTGTGGTCAGTGAAAAGCCCTCCACAGTCATCGAAGGCCATTTGGTCTGGAGGTGCTCTTTAAAAACACATTCAACTGCTGGAATTGGACAACATTTACTCCAGGAACCCATAATTTAAGTTGGGGATCAAGGTGTGCTAGAGGAAAGGGTGTGGAGTCAGGAGGGACGGAGCTTGAAAGGTCAAGCGTGACGATCAACGTAAACATTTATTGTAAACAAATGCTGCAAATAAATTGCCAACTAGGGCAGATGTGACAGTAAATCTGTTCTATCTTACTTCTTTGGTCACAAAGAGGCTTCATTTCTAAGTATCTTACTGCTGCAGAGATCTTTTAGTGCCCGGCAATTCTGAGGGGATCACAATGGTGGTAAGATAACTCTGGGGTTAATGTAGCTCTGGGAGAGTTCTGTGTTTTGTACAGTCACAGTTTTGAATCATAAGGTAGCACAGAGGGCTACTGCACCTGCTGCAAAGCACATCATGTAACATGCGGATCATAGATTTGTATTTTATGTAGCTAGGTAAGTGGGCCGCTACTTTTGACACTAAGATCCTTTTGTTACTTCCTGTTCATAAGTTGCAATCCTTCTAATGTAGCACAGTGAGCTGTTTATCAGCATCACAGAGCTGCATGCAAACTGTACATAATGGGTTTAAGTCCTTATTGTTTTATTCTAAATCTGGTTTTATTCTACGGTTGCAGAGAAGGGTTTTGTTACGACACACAACCCCAATCGCTGCGTTACATTATACATTGTGACCCACTCTTAGTAAATATTGTTGATATGTGATCCCTGCACCTTATAACCCTCATTGTCTTATGTAACATTTCCTGCACATTTATTTACAACATTATTTATAGACTTTGTGTGATGTAAGGTGCTCTAGCACCCTGCATTGGAGTAAGTAGTGCTATGACAGTATTAAATAAAACATAAATTAGTATGTGCTGCTTAAATCATTATTTGTGTAATAACTCATGCTCACAGATAAATCTGGCACCCTATGCAAGCACATCTCATACATGGGGATGAATAAAGCAAAAGCCTGCCTCCAAGTCATAGTTTCTCTAAAGCACTTGTGAAGTGATAACAAGCTGGGCACTTTTCTTTCCTTCCATGGCATTGGCGTCTAGGAGTTAGGATCCATATGGTTCCCAGCCAAGATGATAACTGAACAAAGGGAGGGCTGATGGCTCTTTAAATCAGACCTTTGTTTTGGGCCCGACTGTAAGTGAAAATACGAGATCCCACTCCTTGCCTACAGGTTGCTGCTCCGAATGGAATGGAGGCAACATATGGGTGTTTCTGAATTTTGTCCTGTTACCAGAAAATGACAACACCAGGGCAGATTCAGCATATTTCCCTGGGTCGGCCGGATCCCAGATCCTGGCCAGAAGTAGCTTCTGGAACCAGTGTCTAGTGGGATGCCCCTACTTTCCAGCACTAAGCGCGTTCATTGATGTCTAAATTCATACATTTTAAAATAATGTTATTATTGAATGTTGAAATGTGAACGATGTTTGGGCTTTCTTATCAGATCAGAATTTAATGGTATACAAATTGTAAACACTTCGTTCATGAACAAGGCTTGAAACCTATGGTTCAAGCTCCCGCCCTTATTACAGAGCACTGCTTGTAGGAGTTCCTAAATCCAGGGTAGCACCCTCAATGGGCAGTAGTCTATGCTGCGGCATGTCTAGTTGAGGGTATGTGCGGCGAGGATCTCATCATCCCACTGGTAAATAATTTCCCATGGTTCACACATGAAGCCAGAGGGTGCTCAGGATGACCTACGAGCCAGTACATTTGAACACTGTAAAATATCTAACAAACAAGCTTAAGACAATCCAGCGGCGCCTGATCATTCAGTCGCGGAAGGGAAACGGCCACTACAACGCGGCCGTTTCCACGCATGACCATAACCACGCATGCATTACAACGCATGCGTGGTTACAGCAAAAAGCCTTTACCACGCATACCTTTACTACGAGATTCGTAGTAAAGGCATGTGTGCTAAAGTTAAAAGAAAAAAAAGGGAGGGGTTAGGGGGTCTCCCCCTCCAAAAAAAGCGTGGGATTAAAAAATGGGGCTTTGGGGGGGGCACCCTCAAAAATAAAATATAAAAAAAACGCACCTGTTTCCGTCATTTAAAGAAAGAGATGTGGAGGCAATCGGCGTCGTTAGGGGAAACAGAAGGACACTTCCGGTTCCTCTTAACGACGTGCAACGTTACCAAGGAAGATCGAGGAGAGGTAAGGGGGAATGAGGGGGTGGTGTCGCACAGGGGTAAATTTAAAGGGTACATTTTTAGTGTGATATTCTTTAACATGAAAATGCCATTAACATGCATAATTTAACAACGAAAATCGTTGTAAAAGTATGCGTGTAAAAGGCATTATCGTGGTAAAGGATATGTGTGGTGATGGCATTTGCGTTGTAACGGATGCGTGGTAAAGGCATGCGTTACAAAGGAATGCGTAGTAAAGTCATACAACCGTCGCAGAATGGGTAGGCCTGGCTATCCATAGAGTTTTTAAACAGAGAACCAACATGTGGGCCTTCTCTGGAGCTACTCCCGCGCTCTGGAATTCCCTGACGCTCTCTGAAGGAAAAGTGCCAAAAATCAATATTTTCACACTCAAAATGAAGGACCTCCTTACTCAAAGAGCTGGTCATGTTAAGGCGATGCTTACTGTCACAAATGGAGCACTATCTCCAGAGTTTGTTTACTCGGCTTTTCCCCTTCCTTAAATATGTGTGATATATATTTAAGAATCTTGCTCTCCACACAGATTGATTGTTAATTTCTGTAATAGTTCGTTCTTTTATTTTTTAATTTCTGTATAGTGATCTGGTGTCATTGAGGTCTGCTCCATGCTATGGAAAACCACGTATAATAAATTAAAGTTAAAAAGGGATAATCTAGCAGCTTTAGCTGTCAGTAATGTGTAGGGCCCAACCAGCACCCCAGCAGTGGGTTACTGAAGGAAGTGGTGAGGCTTTGATCCTGTCTGACCCATTCCTCATACCACGCATAGCCAGGAGATGCCCACTCCATCAGGAGAGTTGCTTAGTTAGCTGCCAGCATCGCAGAGTAATACTCTTCCACCTCCCAGGCAGCAGGGAGGCACCGCCGGAACCAACTGCAACATGAATATTCACATTCCTCAAAAAAGCTAAATTGTTGTTTATGTTCAGCGTGAAGTGGGGATAGTTGACTCTGTGGGGGCCTGTGCAAGTCTCAGGCCCGAGGCTTCCCTAGTCTATCCAGAGTGAACCAGTTTAGGGTATTCTTAGATTTTGCAAAAAGTACACTTTCTGCAGCTGGATGTTTTGCTTCGTTTCTTGGAATTGAAGACAATCCTTTCTTCCATTTTGCAATTTTGTAGCTTTAGCTTGCCTTTTGTTACAAACTTCTTGAAAAGAACATATTTACGGTTTTAATATTTGTGCCTTTTTTTTATATTTGTTACAATTGCTGAGTTGAGTGAATTCTGCATTCTTGTTACATTCATATTTTGTACATACTATTTATTTTAGGATTATTGTAATATGCTAAAATGTATCCTGTCCGGCCGCTTCAGATTGCGGTTGACATGTAGCACAGTGTTCCACAGTCCTGTCTCTGGTCACTCCCCGTTGTTCTTGCTGTTGGACTCTTGTCTGTGAAGGTAGGTCTAGTCCCACAGAGTGAGAGGGGGACGTGTGTGGGATTAATGGAGGGTTAATTTAGATTCCATAGCGGTAAAGTCCAGATTAAATCTGAGGCAGAAACTCAGATTGGCCAGCGATGGCTGCTCCGGGGCAGTAGTGTTCACGGTGCGGGGGAGGGGGGAGAGGGGAGAGGGAAAGGGGGGTGCTGTTAAAAAAAAAATAAAAAAAAAAAAATGTCACTTACCTGCTGGCCGCCCCCTCTCTACCATCCTCTTTTGTCAACTGGAAGCACCCAGGCTCCCAGACTCCCCAGGCCAATCATGACGCTGCCTGTCACCAGCATGACATCCGTGTCATCATCGGTCTGAGCAGCCTGCTTCGGCAGTGGCAGTCTGTGCATGTTCTCCACCCAGGCTGTGCAATACAGCCAGGTGGGCAAAATGCTAAGTGCGCATGTCTCTTTGGCCAGCCCTAGAAGGCCGACCAAACCATCATGCGCACTTAAGTGCACCAACCACTCCTCCCTCTGCTAGCTGTGATGACAGCCAAGCCCTGTCCCTCCCCCAAATTGGCTTCAGCACGGAAAAATAAGATGATAATAACATTGTGTTATTATCGTTTTATTTTTCCTTTTTTGCAGTGCGGAAAGCAGTGGAGTGATGCTCCTCTGCCTTAGCGGAGAGGCCTCCACTGAGATTGGTTTTTGTTGATTGGTGATTAGTGTTCAGTGTAGTGTAGCTGCAATATGGAATTTAGATTGCGTGGGTAAATGTCGAAAATGTTCCACCATAGCAGTTTCAGTGGTATGCCTTTCTCCATTTAGTTTCATCTCGGCAACTAACACTGTGAGGTGCATTTCAGTCTGTGTCGACCCTGGATTGAGATGCTGGAGAAATTTGCCCTATTTGATGTCTGTTACTTTATTTTACCTGAGTGTGTCTCATGTAAAAAAGTCTTGCAAGATGCCAGTTTGCAATGACAATGTCTCACTGAGAGAAAAATATATAGTGCTCGAATCAGTCTCCGTCTGGTATCTCGTGAGTATTTTTTTACTCAAGTTGTGCAAGCGGATAAAACAAATCACGCAATGCACATGCAACCACATTCGTTTCTGGAAATGTAATTTTGTGAAATGTACATGCAATTTTGCCAAACTTCCCCCAAAAAATTAGTTTTGCACACCTCGGTGTGTCATTGGTAAGGGCATGGTGGTCATTACCTATGCTATGGACTGCTGTAAGTTAGTTTTGTTCCTGTGAGTTGAAGTCTTCTCTGATTTGATCTGTTTTTGGTTTTCCACTGAAACGACGTGTGTCGGATTCGGCTCTCAGTGTTGGGCTGAAGGTTTTCAATAATTTTCAATTATTTTCAATAAATCCTTGGTCTCCTAGTGCTCTGCTACCATCATGCAGCCACTTGTTTAGTAAATATTGTGCGACTGTTTGTGGATCTGGCGGCTCTAGCTGGTACGTAGGGCGACAGCAGTTTTTGGAGGACGCTCGGGCCCATTTTGTATTAAGCTTTATTGACAGGATTAAGAATGTTTAATCTGGGTTCTCACTGGGACGTACATGAGAAAAAGAGAGCTTTCATAGTTGGCCTCTTATGATCCCATCTTTGGATATATAGGATTTGCTTGTCAGCCTGACGTTAAATTTGCTGAAGTCTATGCACAAGTGATTTTGAAGGCGTGTGCTTATTATGGAGCAGTCGTTTAGCTGAACCATCACAAGCGCTCTGGTTATTTCTATGGTTTACTTCCAGAGGATCTAGTATTTTCCCAAGTGGCAATACTGTGACATTTCTGTTTTTGATCATTTCAATAATTTATGCATTGAAAGGTAGGTCTATGCTGATGATGATGCCGGGGTGCTAGGCTGAGGTCCAGTCTTTGTGGCCGCTTGAAGGGGAGAATTGCATTACTTGACAAGCAACAGTTTGGAATAATCCTGAATCCCATCAATTAGATTGACATTGTTTCTTGATCCCTCTTCCAGTTAGACACAGAACTGTGCGTCATTCGCATGCTTCTTGAATTGCAGGTTGTGGCGCTCAGTTACGTGTGTCAGCAAGCACATATATGTATAGAACAACACTGAGTAAAGCAAAGAGCACCGCTAGATGGTGCACATGACCTTGCTTCTGATGACTTGACTGACCCACTTCAAATTTACTGACTGCGATCTGGAAGAAATAATCACGTGCACTGAAGCGCTGTTTCAACAATCCCCAACCACCCCTATTATCTTCATCAGCACTTCATGGTCGCCCAAGGCATCGACTGTTTAGAGAGCAGGAGTAAGTCCCTCCGTTCCATGTCGCACCAAATTTATATCTCTTTTAGGCAAGATCTTTTAAGCAGTTTCACATAGTATGATTTTCATGTTATTCCTGATCCCAAACTTGCACTTGGTTGGTTCATCAATTTGTTCTCAGGAGCAAATTTAACTATCTTGCGAAGAGAAGTGTAAGCCTGCTAATGCTCTGATGTGAGAAGATGTTCTTGCATGGTTTGGTTTCATCTTTTGTTACCAGTTCGTCAGGCACATCCCAACCTTCAAAGGTTGCAGTGGGTCCCAATAATCCGTTGATGGACATCCTCATATTAAATAATCCCGGTTAAACCAAGATCGTTATATTTGACATCCTCCGACTATTGCTCCAGTTCTTGTTCCCATGATGCTCACACCAAAGGAATTCATTCATGAAATTGAGATTCCTCCCTAGGCCTCACTGATACGACCAACATTGATTCCATTAGTTGCCAAAGAGTTAATGTTTTGTTACTAAATTGCTTAAAATGTTTTCCCTTTCCTGAAAATGGTCTGTACATTTATTGGCACGACATGACAACATTTCATATTGCCTCACTCCCTCCCATTGTCACTGAAAATATTGCATATTCAATGTGATATGTACAATATGTCTACTTTCAGACCACATATCCTGAATTATTAATCCTTAAATATGCTAACCTTCTCTCAGGCAGTGCTTAATTTGTGAAATAATAAGTGCCAGGGCCCTGACCAGGAGGCCACTGCAGTTTGCAGCACCCGTTGTCCCTGACATCGCTGCCAACGGCGGTACCAAATCAACTACTAACCATCTCTCTCACCTGCAAGTGCGAAAAGTCCCCAAAGATAAGGGAATGGCTGGGTAGGCAGGTATTAGTATTTTTATGTAAATTGTATTCATAAACAACCGTTGTTCTGCTCCTCTCTAAATTAGATGTGCAGTGCCACTATGTGTGGGGTTGACAATTAAGTGCTTGTGCCGAGCACCAGAAACCAATTAAGTTCTAGTGCCGTGCACCGGAAACTACCGGCTCAAATTAAGCACTGCTCTCAGTTCAAGCTTTCACAAAACATGCATGCATGGATGTGCATTTGGAGGTCACTCGTACCAAATCTGTAACACCCTGCCAAGTCATCTAAGAACATTTTGAGTTTCACATGCTCTACTTTCCTCAATCAACTCAGAGTGTCTAGAAGCTAAGACATTGCATACCTTTGGGTTAATACATTCAATATACCCTAATCATTCCACAATATCACATAACTTTGATTGTGCTAGCTTACATCCTGGTTCCATATATTTAAGTTTATAGTCCTGCTTTTCTGTTATCCAGGCGTATCCAGCGTTGCCCCAGGATTGCTGGACCCAAGCCATATTTACGGTCCTGATTGCAAGTGTCCTGATAAATTACGTTTGTGGTTATAAGTGATGTGATGTTCATCTCACCTGGTAATTACCAGACACAATAAAGTTCACACCTCTGTTAAATTTCAGCCCTGAATTTAAAGGGTGAAACTTGTAAATAGAGAGACATGCAGATTTTGGTGCATTAAACCCAACTTCCTGGTGTATTTCCCCATTACAGAGGGAACACTGAGAATAGGTGCTATTTATTGCTTCTGATAAATTCAGAACCCTTGCTCTTGGATTTTATTGGGTTTGATAAATCATGATTACCTCTCCAGGCGCTTGAAATCCATCCCTTAGATTTAGAAATATATTTAATGGGGAAGTCCTGAAAATATGGAATGGATACATCCCATGTTTGCCACATTAAAAATCCTAGCTGTAAACAAGTTTTATGTAATAAAATGTGTAGAACACAGCGCCACAAAGACACTGAGAATAGCATTCAGTCATTCCGTCACTGCACTCTCCTCATTCATGCCAGTCTCTCTATTTCTTGCTTGATAGAGTTTTCACATCTAAAATATGGACACAATGTGCTTTCTTGCAAGCTTCCAATTTTCCTAATTGTAATACAGTTTCCTGATTCTTTGGAATGTGGCTCGTCTTTCTTGAGTTACAGCAGGATTTAATAATAGAAACAATGGAGCAATCTGCACAAACATATTAGATTGCACTCATGGTAGAAGCTTTGCAATGTTGGCTGTCGGCCATGTTCTCATAGACAAAATGTTGCCATAGCTACACCGTGTTGTTGTTTGTGCTCGTTTTACATTGTCAAATGTCCATCCTTTTGGAATCTGCAATTGAGGTTCACGCAGAGGGGCCATTTAGTGTAGCAGGAGTGTACCCGTCTGTCCATAGGCACCAACTTGGACATCCTAAGGAGTCTAAGTAGTGTGGGTCGTGCACATAGAGCTGGAGATTCGAGGTGTGCTTTGTGCCATTTGCCCCCCAAAAACTTGTCGACTGTATGTTTGCTTTGATACTTTTTAGCAGTCTGCTGCTTTTCAGTTGGGTTTGTGCTATACAAATACCAAATGCATATATACATATATATATACATACATACATACATACATACATACATACATACATACATACATACACAGAGGTGATGCATTCGTGTAAGATCCAGTAATCCTGATGGGGCCGGTACTGGGAGTTGCTGGCCATTATAGGAACACTGCAGACGGGGGGTATTTCACCCAAACCATTCACCTGCTGAAATGACACAAAGCTTCCAGGTAAAATAAAAGGGAGATGGGCAATAACCGCTCGCATCAGGAGCTGTATTCCTGATTAGGCGTGCAACGTCCATAGGGCTTAAAGGGCTTCACTTCCCTCCCCCCCCCTCGTGTGTGTCAGCCCGGGCTGAGACAGCTTCCCAGGCACACACACAGACAGTTCTTGAGCTGCTGTGGGATGGCTGCTCTGGCGTCCGTCATATTGCAGACGCGCCCGAGTACTTCACAGGTATTTAAAAGACCATTTACTTGTTAAGGAGGCTTTGTTGTTCTTTCCCCCCTTCTTAGAGCCCCTGCATCTCCACTCTGCCTATTGCTGGAAGAATTAGCCCCCCCACCCAACCCCCCGGAATTTTTATTAGCCCCCCTCCCGAGAAATGTGGCTCTTGTTGCGCCTCTGTTCCTGATTCCATGGTAGCTATTCATTATTGCCTTTTGTTGCTGAGGGTACAGACTCAACGCGGATTCCTGCCATTCTTCCTCTCCGCGAATCTCGACAGTCTGTCACTCAGCCTTGCACGCGCACATGCACACGCAGGCACACTCCGAATCAAGACACGCACAAACCCTCTTTGTCACTCTGCAAAGCAATATCTGCCATTTCTCCTCCAGGTAAATAATTAAAACCGCCTTTAAGGTGAAGACGGATGTATAGAATTATATTGGATTACAATAATGAGAATGAAGGAACATAATTGAAACTGAAAACAAGGAGTGTTGCACCACTGTTTTCTCGTGTGAACACAGTAAGTGTTCACGCAGGGTCTGCTGAAATGTGAGGACTTTTTAAGGAAGCGCGACTCTGACAAACCACTGGAATGGGTTGCATACTTCGGAGAATGATGACGTGTGTTTACTTGCCGAACTGCATAGTTGACGCAGTGTGCTCAAAAGTGATAAACACGACGAGAAAGCATATGAAAGTCCGATTTGAGGCAGGTACGTGAAACCGAGGTCTCAGTAGTCATTCGTTCTGTCCTTAGACCACATGATGACTAGAGACAACATCTGAGGTGTGCCAGGCGATGCAGCTTTCACCACTTATACCACAGTGCGTACCCGCTCTTGCCAACTTTGCCACTCCCAGCTTATCCAGGGCTGGTGTCCCTCCCAGCAAATAACGACATTTATATACAGAACATATCCTGTTGTTTTGAAATGCCAATAAAAAAAATTAAGAAAACATTGATGATGACATCTTGTTGGGGGATTGCTGGCAGTGGAGAGACAAAGACAACGGAAGTCCAGTGCTGTATGCAGCAGCATCTCTTCTGAAAACAGCCGGATTGATTTTTTGTCATTCATGCACAGGGTAACTTAAAGACTGAGGGCCTTACCTAGATCTTGCCAGACGGGTTACTCCGTCACAAGGGTGACGGATTTACCGTCTGCCGAAATATAAATCCAATTACATCCTATGATATTTATATTTCTGCAGATGGGATATCCGTCACCGTAGTGATGGAGTAACCCGTCCGCTAAATCTAAATTGGATTTATATTTCGACGGACAGGATATATCTAAATTGAATTTATATTTTGGCGGACAGGATATCCGTCACCGCTGTGACAGAGTAACCCGTCCGCTAAGATCTAAATTAGGCCCTAAGTGTTGGTGGCCGATGCTTTAATCAGAAGCCCGTGGCCGGCACCGTCACACAGAATCCCAAGGCAGGATAGTCTTAAATCAATCCCGAGCCTCTTAAAGTGACTTCCAGACTCTCGCTGCCCCTTTACCTCTTTATTGCAGATTCCTGCCTCTTATCTCTCTTGCAGTTTCCTGCTTTCTATCTTTATGACTGTTTTCCCGTCTTTCTTTCTCCAATGTCCGTTTTCCCTCTCTTGCTTTAAGAAAGTGTTGGATTAGAAAAAATAAATGCCAGTCCCAAAACAATGAGTGCCGGTGGCCCCAACCGATAACCACTGGCTCAAATTAAGCAGTGCCCACAGCCAGGCAGTGGCACTGATGGAATACTTATTTTTAGGATTCTTCTGCTAAATAATCTGGAGTGTGTGGAATATGCTAGTAGGACACGATCTGGAGTGAGTGTGGAATATGCTCGCTGCATATGAATTGGAGTGAGTGTGGAGTGTGTTGGTGGGCCTAATCTACAGTGAGTGTGGAGTGTGCTAGTGGGGCATAATCTGGCGTGAGTGTGCTGGCTGCATTGGATTTGGAGTGAGTGTGGAGTGTGCTGGTGGGGCATAATCTGGAGTGAGTGTGGAGTGTGATGGTGGGACATGATCTTGAGTGAGTGTGGAATGTGCTGACTGCATAGCATTTGGAGTGAATGTGGAGTGTGCAGGTGAGGCATCATTTCGAGTGGGTGTGAAGTGTGCTGTGGGGCACGATGTGGAGTGAGTGTGGAATATTCTGGCTGCATATGATCTGGAGTGAGTGTGGAATGTGCTGGCTGCATTTGGTTTTGATCTGGAGTGAGTGTGGAATGTGCTGGCTGCATTTGATTTTGATCTGGAGTGGGTGTGGAATGTGCTGGCTGAATTTGATTTTGATCTGGAGTGAGTGTGGAATGTGCTGGCTGCATTTGATCTTGAGTGAGTGTGGAATGTGCTGGCTGCATTTGATTTTGATCTGGAGTGAGTGTGGAATGTGCTGGCTGCATTTGATTTTGATCTGGAGTGGGTGTGGAATGTGCTGGGTGCATTTGATTTTGATCTGGAGTGAGTGTGGAATGTGCTGGCTGCATTTGATTTTGATCTGGAGTGAGTGTGGAATGTGCTGGCTGCATTTGATTTTGATCTGGCGTGAGTGTGGAATGTGCTGGCTGCATTTGATTTTGATCTGGCGTGAGTGTGGAATGTGCTGGCTGCATTTGATTTTGATCTGGAGTGAGTGTGGAATGTGCTGGCTGCATTTGATTTTGATCTGGAGTGGGTGTGGAATGTGCTGGCTGCATTTGATTTTGATCTTGAGTGAGTGTGGAATGTGCTGGCTGCATTTGATTTTGATCTGGAGTGAGTGTGGAATGTGCTGGCTGCATTTGATTTTGATCTGGCGTGAGTGTGGAATGTGCTGGCTGCATTTGATTTTGATCTGGAGTGAGTGTGGAATGTGCTGGCTGCATTTGATTTTGATCTGGAGTGAGTGTGGAATGTGCTGGCTGCATTTGATTTTGATCTGGCGTGAGTGTGGAATGTGCTGGCTGCATTTGATTTTGATCTGGAGTGAGTGTGGAATGTGCTGGCTGCATTTGATTTTGATCTGGCGTGAGTGTGGAATGTGCTGGCTGCATTTGATTTTGATCTGGCGTGAGTGTGGAATGTGCTGGCTGCATTTGATTTTGATCTGGAGTGAGTGTGGAATGTGCTGGCTGCATTTGATTTTGATCTGGAGTGAGTGTGGAATGTGCTGGCTGCATTTGATTTTGATCTGGCGTGAGTGTGGAATGTGCTGGCTGCATTTGATTTTGATCTGGAGTGAGTGTGGAATGTGCTGGCTGCATTTGATTTTGATCTGGCGTGAGTGTGGAATGTGCTGGCTGCATTTGATTTTGATCTGGAGTGAGTGTGGAATGTGCTGGCTGCATTTGATCTGGAGTGAGTGTGGAATGTGCTGGCTGCAATTGGTGTGGAATGAGTGTGCTGGTTGACCTCATCTAGAGTGAGTGTGGAGTGTGCTGGTGGGACATGATCTGGAGCGAGTGTGGCATTTGCTGGTTGACCTCATCTAGAGTGAGTGAGTGTGGTGTGTGTTGGTCGACTCGATTTCTGTGTCCTGTTATTTCATGGAAGAATTGTCAAGAAGAAACACATGAGCTTTGTTTTGAAAAAAAATAGACTGTATCCGATGCTTACTTCCTGGTCTTATACTATAAACTGCGACATGTAATCCCTCATACCGTGCAATGCAGCATTTAAAGATGTGTCCTGTATGTGTACGTTTGATCATTAAAAGTGCTTAAAATGGAGGGCATACTCACTACGCTGTTGCAACCCTTCGAAAGAAGTGCTTGGATTGTTCCACTAAATGTGCAATAGTCCTGCAAACAAGTGAAGCTGCTGTCACCTTAAAAGTGCAACTGTCCTTCTGGGACATGCTGGTACTGACCCACTAAAAGGTAATGGCCATGAGAAATACTGGTACCGTCTATTGCTGAGAAGGGCAGGTACTGTCAATTTGAAGTGTACCAGGTCTTCCCTGGAGTGCTGCTACTGACCGTCAATGGTATGGCCGAAGCGCCAGTATTTTGATGACAATGTCTTGGTGTCTTGGTGCTGTGAGAAGAGCAGCCCTGCTGGGAGGTGTTACTATTGAAACATGACCACTATGGCAGTAGTGTCTAGTTGTACCAGTAATAAAGTAGTGGTGGCAAGATGGGTTCCAGTAGTACATTTTCACCAAAGGACAATAGCTATGGAACGTTGCAGATTCCCAAGTCTATTATTATTATTTTTTTGGCAGAGTTTTATATAGCGCAAACTTGACCCGAATCCGATCAGGTATCAGAGCGCTTTACATAGCACCAGTTACGTTACATAAGGACACACATTCATTTTTTTGTTAGGCACGGGGAGATTAAGTGATTTGCCCAGAATCACAGGATGTTCAGCGTCATTACCGAGACTCGAACCCAGTTCCCCAGGTTCGAGGTCGAGCGCCCTAGCCGTTAGGCCAACTCCTCTCCCCTATTTCCCTTTTCAGAGCTGCAAGCGGTGTGGGATCATGTGTTTGTGTGTTGTCACATTGCGTGTACTCGAAGCCATCTGTGGCCCAGTGGCTATCGAAGCCTGCACTCTGTGGCCTGCTCCTCTTTTCCCTTTCCTGGGTCCACCACCAGATTCACAGTTCTGACACTGTCCTGTGCTCGGAGGCTGCCCGCTGTCAGGGCATGCTGACTTGTTCTTCGGCATATGCTCCGCTTGGCATTCATCCTTAACTCCATCAACTCGGACAGAGGCAGATGCACGTTGGCATCCTCTCCCCTTTGCAGAGCCTCAGGCACAGATTCACTGGGTGTTATCATATACTTGAGGTCCATGTTCTCAATGCACATCTACTGCATGAACTGCATCTCCCAGAAGCTCTGTGCCTTCATGTGATGTCTCTGTGAATCTGTGCAGTGCCACTTGGGAGCTATAGTCTGTGTGGCACTGTATCCTTTGTCTGTCACTTGCCAGTACCTTTGCTCGTACTCTACATGCTCTCCGCAGTGTTGAGCAGCAGGGTCTCTGTAATGGGGCATGACAAGAATGTATGTGCATCATTGTTGTGTTCCAATTTGCTGTGACAGCAATATGTTGTGTTGTGTTTTGTGCTCTTGATATTTTCTGATGCATTATGTTGTTGTTTTATGGTACTGTAGCTGTTGTGTTGCATTCTATTTTCCTTAAACGCTTTTTATTGAAATCTGGCATCAATAGAGCAAAACATTATATAACAAATGGGAACATGTGGTCCGAGACAGTTCCAGCAACCACAGCTATTACATTCTGTTTTGACTGCTTTGTTGTGTTGTGCCCTGCTATGTTTGTGTTATATTCTCATTTTCCTTTGTGTTTTGACATGTGCTATTTATTTTGGAGATTTTAGTAAAAGTTACTACATTTCCTGTCATGAGAATTCCTTCAAAGTTCCAGTGGAAAGAAATCTATTTTCCATCATCAGTGGTGGTCAAATAGCACTGCTCTGGCTATTGAGCCACTTAAGACTTCAAACTTTGGCAGAGACTATGCCTTAAATTAGCACTTTCAGCGCTCACTTTATGTGGCACGTCCTGAGCTCTCCTGTCCATGCTCCTGGCTTTTACCCACAGCCTCCACTCACTGTCTGTCTCTGTAACATAGGGATCCCGGCCTCTGAGTCCCGCAATGTGGATGGCGCTTGTGTGTCTATGGGATTTATTACCTAACCAAGTTGTTCTCACGTGGGTCATGCATACCATAATGTATGGCTTACAAGAGGCTCTATCGTTTATTTCAGTTTCTGAAAGTTATAACTCCTTGCTATGACAGCACAACAGTTAATATCAAAACTGCCTATTAACTGTTGTGACATCATACAGGCCTCACGGCCAGGTGACCGGGCTCCCTGAGAGCTCTGGCTTTCGTTGAGCACAGCTGCAGCGGGGGAAGGAAGGCAGGGAAGGTAGAGGGTTTGGGTTAAGGATTGCAGGTAAGATATTTATTTTTCACATTTGGGTCAGGGAGACGAGCGCATGTTATGTATAACTTTTCCAATTATCCTCTGCCCCTGTGCAGTAGTTGAATGCATGGGCAGATTGATTTTGGGGGCCAATCATAACATGGGTAAAAAGTCTATCACGGGGGTGGTTTTCACGTCGGGTTTTGAGGGACTTCATAGACAATTCGAGCTTTGCTCTCGTAATTCACTGTTACCCACCTATAGTTCTATATGAATTCGAAGCTGTGGTCCGCGTATTTCACACACAGACTTTCACAGCGGGTGCATAATCCACGGTGTCATCTCCTTGCTTGTCTGTTCAGTAGATTGATGACATATGGAGCCATTATCAGGTATGGTCAAGAACAATTTTCAGAGACTGGACACCAGGATCCCTGAATGCTTTAGAACCACTTTTTCCAGGAGCTGCTAATTGCCTCCTCTATCCGTTTCATGATTTAAAAGGGCAGGAGTTTCAACACTATAGACCTGTTGAATACAAATGACCTGTAACTTGTCAGCGGAGACTTGAACACTTTATTTTTAGTTCCTTTATTGGATTTCTTTTTGTAATCATTTCCATGATAACTATTATTTCCTGCATTAACTTTGGAGACCCAATGAAATATAGCACAGAATTAGCTGTATATGTGGGTTGTTGGTTAGTATAGTGTATGCCTAGTATATGTGATACATGCCATGGCCATGTATCTCCTGCGCCTATTTTTTGTACTTTCTATAAACACAAATAGAGAATGCATTAAACAAACCTTGTGTGGAATCAAACTTGACCCAGGCACCAAAGAGCACCTTAGTCTGCAGGAACACGAGGGAGTACCATGACTAGAGTTTTCAATAACATTAAGTATACATCTCCAAAACAGTGCTTTGTTCCTGCGTCTTGACTACTGTATTCTTGGGATCTATATTTATTTGGCATTTTAATTTAGGAAACTGATTTTGGCACACTATGTGGAACATAGGCGAGATTTGGAATAAGCAATTTGTGGATCTTGGTTTTGGTGTCATTGAATGTTATGTGCAAGTTGTGTCTGTGGTTTTACCGTAGCTGAATGCGGTTCTCTCCACTTTCTACACTGACCCTTCCAGTGTCAAAAGTCTCTACCAAACTCCTTATAAAGCATCCTGCTTCACAGCCCTGCTAATTTTTGCAGATTTTTGGAAGAGGGAATTTCCAAATGAAAAAGAAGTAAAAGTCGTGCCGAAATTTGCATGGTAACAGCAGTGTGAAGATCCTCTCCTGAGGTGCAGAATCTGTAGGTCAGCCAAGACAGACCGGAAGAAAAGCATGGGCTATGCGTCACGTGACTGGGAGCAAGAGCTCCTGATGTGTCATCATGTGATTCCATACGATGGATTAAAGGGACCAAAGATCAGGCTGTCAGCTGAATCATAGGAACACAAGTAGATCTTTTGTGACATGTCTGTCACCCAGCATGTACGCAGGCGAAGGTGTTGAAATCTCAGACTCTGCTCTTGTGATCATGCATCTTGAGGACCCCTGGGTCACATGGTTTGAATGAGCAGAACCTTGAGGGGAAACACAGCCTTGCCTCACAGCTGCAAAACAATGCACCCCCCCCTTCCATTTTAAGGAGTAGAAATAGTACATTGCATGTTGCTGTTGTTCTGTGATGGGACAGGATGGAGGGCTTTTGCGAGCTTCCGGTTGTGTCGTTGAACTAGGCTGGGTGTTTCACGTGTAAGCTCCATGTTATGTCAGTAATATAGGCTGGTAAATTTTGTGTTGTGAGATTCCTTTTGTTCAGAAGAGCTAGGCTGCGATGGTTTATGCTGTGAGCTTCCTAATATTTATGTGTAACAGGCTGCAGTGTTTTGGGCTGTGAGCTTCTTATTATGTATGTGTAATAGACTAGGGTATTTTTTGCTGTGAGCTACTGAGCTTCCTATTATTTATGTGTACCAGGCTACGGTTTATTTTTGATGTGAGCTTCCTAATATTTATGTGCACTATGCTTGGGTGTTTTCTGCTGTGAGCTTCCTATTCTTAATGTGTACTAGGATTGGACTTTTGGTGCTCTGAGATTCCAATTATTTATGTGTACTAGGCTGCTGTGATTTATGGTGTGAGCTTCCTATTATTTATTTGTACAAGGCTGCAGTGTTTTCTGCTGTGAGCTTCCTATTATTTATGTGTAGTAGGCTTGGACTTTTGGTGCTCTGAGATTCCAATTATTTATGTGTACTAGGCTGCTGTGATTTATGGTGTGAGCTTCCTATTATTTATTTGTACAAGGCTGCAGTGTTTTCTGCTGTGAGCTTCCTATTATTTATGTGTAGTAGGCTTGGACTTTTGGTGCTCTGAGATTCCAATTATTTATGTGTACTAGGCTGCTGTGATTTATGGTGTGAGCTTCCTATTATTTATTTGTACAAGGCTGCAGTGTTGTCTGCTGTGAGCTTCCTATTATTTATGTGTAGTAGGCTTGGACTTTTGGTGCTCTGAGATTCCAATTATTTATGTGTACTAGGCTGCTGTGATTTATGGTGTGAGCTTCCTATTATTTATTTGTACCAGGCTGCAGTGTTTTGTGCTGTGAGCTTCCTAATATTTATGTGTACTAGGCGTGGACTTTTGGTGCTCTGAGATTGCAATTATTTATGTGTACTAGGCTGCTGTGATTTATGGTGTGAGCTTCCTATTATTTATTTGTACAAGGGTGCAGTGTTTTCTGCTGTGAGCTTCCTATTATTTATGTGTAGTAGGCTTGGACTTTTGGTGCTCTGAGATTCCAATTATTTATGTGTACTAGGCTGCTGTGATTTATGGTGTGAGCTTCCTATTATTTATTTGTACAAGGCTGCAGTGTTTTCTGCTGTGAGCTTCCTATTATTTATGTGTAGTAGGCTTGGACTTTTGGTGCTCTGAGATTCCAATTATTTATGTGTACTAGGCTGCTGTGATTTATGGTGTGAGCTTCCTATTATTTATGTGTACCATCCTGCGGTGTTTTGTACTGCGAGCTTGCGATTATTTATGTGCACTCGGCTTGGGTGTTTTATCCTGTGAACTTCCTATTTGTGTGCACCAGACTTGGGTGTTTTGTGCAGTGAGTTTCCTATTATTTGTGTGTACCAGGCTGAGGTGTTTTATGCTGTGACCTTCCTATTATTTATGTGTACCAGGAAGCGATGTTTTGTGCAGTGAGTTTCCTATTATTTGTGTGCACCAGGCTGAGGTGTTTTATGCTGTGAGCTTCCTATTATTTATGTGTACCAGGAAGCGGTGTTTTGTGCAGTGAGTTTCCTATTATTTGTGTGCACCAGGCTGAGGTGTTTTATGCTGTGAGCTTCCTATTATTTATGTGTACCAGGAAGTGGTGTTTTGTGCAGTGAGTTTCCCATTATTTGTGTGCACCAGACTTGGGTGTTTTGTGCAGTGAGTTTCCTATTATTTGTGTGCACCAGGCTGAGGTGTTTTATGCTGTGAGCTTCCTATTATTTATGTGTACCAGGAAGCGGTGTTTTGTACAGTGAGTTTCCTATTATTTGTGTGTACCAGGCTGAGGTGTTTTATGCTGTGAGCTTCCTATTATTTATGTGTACCAGGAAGTGGTGTTTTGTGCAGTGAGTTTCCCATTATTTGTGTGCACCAGACTTGGGTGTTTTGTGCAGTGAGTTTCCTATTATTTATGTGTACCAGGAAGCGGTGTTTTGCGCAGTGAGTTTCCTAATATTTGTGTGTACCAGGCTGAGGTGTTTTATGCTGTGAGCTTCCTATTATTTATGTGTACCAGGAAGCGGTGTTTTGTGCAGTGAGATTCCTATTATTTGTGTGTACCAGGCTTGGGCGTTTTGCGCAGTGAGTTTCCTAATATTTGTGTGTACCACGCAGCGGTGTTTTATGCTTTGAGCTCCGATGATTAATGTGCACTGGGCTGGAGTGTTTTGTGCAGTGAACTTCCTATTATTTATGTGTACCAGGCATCTGTGTTTTATGCTGTGAGCTTACTAATATTTATATGTACTAAGCTGTGGTGTTAAGTGCTGTGAGCTTCTCATTGTTTAGGGGAACTAAGCTGGTTTATGCTGTGATCTTCCTGTGGACCTGTGAGCCAGACCTGGTAGCGTAGGAGTACATTTTACTATGAGAACAGCTCATCAAATGATTTATTTGCTTATTTTGAACAAAAGTGATTTATGATTAATACTTATGTTGCATGGAGTTAAAAGTCTGCCAGCTGAAGAAGTGAAGTGATTCTAATTCAATTCAAGATATTTGTAAAAAAGGAAAACTTCAATCTGTAAAAACACAGACCAATTTCCAGCTACATCCATGAGATATATAATACAATGCTATAATGTAAACATGATTTGAAGTGCAATATCTAAAGTACCGGCTTAATTGTAAGAAATTAAACTGTCTTCAAGACATTAGCTCGCATTGAAACCCCTGGATGTTCGAGCAGGGAATGTCAGGGTCTACCTTCACATTAAGGAATTGTAGCTCATCTGAGGCGTTAGTATTAGTCAGAAGCGAAGAAATCAAAGCCACTGGATTGGTTATCAATGTAAATACGTTTTACCTCCTCGATTCATCATTTCACTTAAATTGAAGGGCGACTGAATGACAGAAATAGACAAAAGGACACAAAAATAAACCACCATGACTAACAAAATCTTACATTTTCTACAAGGCACAAACCCAGAAACATCTACAGGGACAATTTCCAAAGATTGTTTTTATATAGACAGTGTGTGTGTGGGTAGGGAAGCTGTAAGTGTTTCTTATTTTCAGCAGGGATGATTTTGTTAATAATCCTTTCAATTACAGGAAAACGAGAGGTGCGTGGGGTGTCTTTGTGATGGCCGTGTATAAATGCTTTTGAAGCACTTCCAGATTTGCTCCAGTGCAAAACTTTGTGGAAATGTAAGAAGTGGGTCATAAAAGGCAGATGTGCATGAGGTTAGGGTGCCATAATATCCTAGCAAAAATATTAATGACCAATATATTGAAAGATAATTATACCTTCTAAGTTTACTACATTTAACTCTTCCCTCGGGACGATTCAAGTGTCAATCCCGGTTTCCTTTCCCCGCCACAGCATGCAGCAAGGGACAAAGGGCTTCAGTGCCTGTGTTGGTGGGTTAAATTCTGCTTTCATTTTAGTTTTTTTGCTGGAGCATCTTTTTATTTTTGCAAACATATGCACACCACTTTTAGATGGTGTTATTTGTGCATATTATTACTTTTAAATATGTAATGCACGTTGGCCATGTTTGCAAAAAAGTGAACATATTATAGGCTTGCCAAGGCTAGACGTACTACCTTTGCAACTGCTTCTGTAACATTATGTTTGAAGTACGACTTTTTGGGTCTGCTTGAGAAACTTCCTGGCACTCAGAAATAGTTGATGATGTCTCTGGCCGCAGTGTCTACAAAACCTTTAATCAAGCTGTTCTTGGATATGTGAGCTGAGCATGGGCCTGCGGGCAGTCAAACCTGGCTGCAGGCTTTCTAGTGTACTTTACTGTGGTAGAACCTGTGATTCGCAAAACCACAGGATTTGCAACCCCAAAATATCTTTTTACTATTTAGAACATCCCTCTTACGAGTTGGAAAGGTCTTTCCATCTCATGGAAAGACTTTTGCAACTCTGTCTGAATCGCAAATAGGAGGTGGGCATTATAGGGGCACTCCTCTCCTGCATACGATTCACAGATGAATGAAGCTGTGGTTTGTGATTGCAGTCACAAACCATTGATCCGATACCTACACCTCAAAGGGGGTGGTATCTGGTTTGCAGAGGGGAAGCTGTCCCCACGCATGTCTCCCACTTTGGGAATCATGACGGTGTACTCAGGTGGAGCAGGCAGTGATTTTCCCTGCCTTCTCTTCCCAAAGTCTCCCAAACAGGATTTTTTAAAAGCAACACCTGTTCCTTTACGTGACCTGCTTTAAAAAAATATATATTTCCCATTTGGGAACGTAAAAAACAGTCACGGAGGCCGTCAAGTGCAGGCATCAATTTCTCTACATTTACAGCCAATCATAGGGGTTCATAATTTGGGACCTGTCTAATAAATAACCGGAAACAACAATCTCGGGTCTTGGCTAGATTGGCAGCAAGGCCTAGCCTAATAATATCAAAAAACAGCAAATGCGCCAATACTGCACTTTACTCCAAACAACTTCTCACAGAGTGTAATGACTGAAACACTAACACTGGTGACTCCTTTTTCTGTCAGATTTAATCATACATAATTCAAAATCAAATCAACATTTTACAATAATTGTACCACAAACCTAAAAACACATCTCATAGTGATGTACAAAATATTTTCACAACACATGTTTATTTTTGTGTATTTTAAACATTTAGACAACAGTGACCAAATACAGAACAAACACTCAATCATTCACTCATACCCAATCATCCAACTCAAGATATTTAGACACATTTTAAATTGACACAAATGATTAACACATAAATATAAAGACCATCAATATCAATGTTATTAATAGTTTGGACTCAGTTTATACTCGTGGTTGATAGATTGGCGTTGAACAGAGGTCTACGCGTTTCAGATCCCTTTTCTTGGTGGGATCCTCATCAGGACCAGTATTAACTGAAAAAACGAAAAAAGCGTTTTACCATATGACCTAACCATTTATTTGCCTCAGCGCTCTACCAATAATTCAAAAAGCTTACCTGCACCTCAATGCGGTGCCAATCAGAGTTGGAAAACCTTCGGACCACACCTAAAACATATAAATTGGAATATATTCTTGTTACAAATGTCGTTATTTAGAACTAACAACAACCCTAATCTCAGGCTGATTGATTAGAATGTCGGTCAACTCGTCTTACTTGTATGTCCGTGAAAGTTTGTGAACCCGTACTCGGGCGTATTTCTCAAGTCTCTGTCAAACAGGAAGATAGTTGCGGGGACGCGGTCATGTGAGAGCGTGTTCAATTCGCAAACTTCCCAGCTTTGGGGCGCCTTGTGCTTTTATTCAGTAAGTCGAGAAGGTGGACTCCAATCTTGCCACTTCTTGTTCGTCTTTTCCGGTTTTGTATTTGTATATACAAAAAACCGACCAACTCTTCGGATTGTGTTTAATATGAAGTAATTGACCGTTAGTCAATCAATTTCCCTAATAATGCGTGTCAGAACAAACGACGTCGTTAGTTCTGGCTTACGCTCGCGTCCATGTCCGATTTACATCTTATTGCAATATATTAAGCACCTCCAGACAAAGACACAAGATGTATGTATCGACAACATCTCCATGCAAAGAAAGTGTCAATTCAATAAAGTTTTTCAAAGCACTTGTCGAAGTGATGCTCCGTATTCAGACTACAAACAGGTCTCACTGAACTACATATCCCAGAAGGATCAATTAGGCGCGCATAATACACGTCATGCACTCAGTCAAAACCGGAAAAGACGAACAACATCGGAAAGAAGCGAGGCAGCGGCGACGTCGGATGAAAATCAACTGAAGGTGAGGTGCCCAGATGCTCTAATTAGAGGTTGCATTAAAAAGAGGCGAGTAAGCTCGCCATGCCGCTCTTGAATTATTATGAGCGCAAGAGTTTGAGGCGATATACATTTTTTCTTCAATGCTTTCTTTTACTGTTTTTTCTGATAGTCGAGACAAATAGAAGTGGCAAGATTGGAGTCCACCTTCTCGATTTACTGAATAAAAGCACAAGGCGCCCCAAAGCTGGGAAGTTTGCGAATTGAAGACGCTCTCACATGACCGCGTCCCCGCAACTATCTTCCTGTTTGACAGAGACTTGAGAAATACGCCCGAGTACGGGTCCACAAACTTTCACGGACATAAAAGTAAGACGAGTTGACCGACATTCTAATCAATCAGCCTGAGATTAGGGTTGTTGTTAGTTCTAAATAACGACATTTGTAACAAGAATATATTCCAATTTGTATGTTTTAGGTGTGGTCCGAAGGTATTCCAACTCTGATTGGCACCGCATTGAGGTGCAGGTAAGCTTTTTGAATTATTGGTAGAGCGCTGAGGCAAATAAATGGTTAGGTCATTTGGTAAAACGTTTTTTTCGTTTTTTCAGTTAATACTGGTCCTGATGAGGATCCCACCAAGAAAAGGGATCTGAAACGCGTAGACCTCTGTTCAAGGCCAATCTATCAACCACGAGTATAAACTGAGTCCAAACTATTAATAACATTGATATTGATGGTCTTTATATTTGTGTGTTAATCATTTGTGTCAATTTAAAATGTGTCTAAATATCTTGAGTTGGATGATTGGGTATGAGTGAATGATTGAGTGTTTGTTCTGTATTTGGTCACTGTTGTCTAAATGTTTCAAATACACAAAAAT
Source organism: Triturus cristatus (assembly GCF_964204655.1). Classification (NCBI taxonomy): domain Eukaryota; kingdom Metazoa; phylum Chordata; class Amphibia; order Caudata; family Salamandridae; genus Triturus; species Triturus cristatus. The sequence goes on along the minus strand of NC_140589.1, from coordinate 1,619,909,966 downwards.
AAACATGTGTTGTGAAAATATTTTGTACATCACTATGAGATGTGTTTTTAGGTTTGTGGCACAATTATTGTAAAATGTTGATTTGATTTGGATTATGTATGATTAAATCTGACAGAAAAAGGAGTCACCAGTGTTAGTGTTTCAGTCATTACACTCTGTGAGAAGTTGTTTGGAGTAAAGTGCAGTATTGGCGCATTTGCTGTTTTTTGATGCTGTCTAATAAATAGCCATGAGTCAGGTAATTTTGTGACTCCCTCTGAATATACTATTTCTGATGCAATTTATTAGTACATAGGTCGTCATATAGCAACTTGCTTTCCCATTCGCAAATCAGTATATGTGCACAACACTTGTCTGCGAAGGGGATAGTGCATCAGTCTGCATAGCTCCTGAAAAGAAGTCACTCTTGACTCAATGCATTCCACGTTCTGGAAATCAGCTATAACCTTGTGCCATGACCTTGGTGGATATGTGGCTTGTGCAATATGGCAAGAGCAGTGGAGTCGCTTTGCCTTGTTGATAGTTACTTTATAAACTTTAGTGCAAGTTTGTCATTATTGCTGTAACATTTCTTACTGTATATTTGCAGGATCATTTTATTTTTTATAACGGGATTCTTGCACAGGAGTCAGCCAACTAGCTTTTCGATGGAGCCTATTTGTTGATGGATACTTGAATGGAATATGGTTGCTGAGGACTGTTGTAAGCCTGAGGTAGAACTGCTGTGTACACTTATGAGATTGGTAAGAAAGAAAGTAGATAGTTGAGAGATGAAGTAGGGTCGGCCAAGTTACTTCTAAGGTCTCTAATCTAAGGTATGGTGTTTGCGGTGGAGGTTGTCTTTAGTGATGATGGTATAGAGAAGTTGAATTCAAGTACGTGATGCTCGGTCCAAGTGATTCGTTTACTTCTGGGTCACTGAGATGATGTTATGAGGGGCAACCAGACCTGGCTGTATAAGTGGCCAAGTCACCAGTTGATGAACCCTAATCAGTTCCAGATAAGATTGGAGGCATTTAAACTGGAAAAGCTCATGCTTGCTTAATCTGGTATCGAACTCACTCAGTATGCGGAGATTGTGACATGTTGAGGTGAGCTTCATGAACAGGTTCACAATAGGCTGAGTGAATGATGGGTTGTGTGGTAGAGAGAGAGAAAATGCAGATATGAAGGTTGGAAATGGAGATTATTGTACGTTTTTATTGTAAGTTAAGCTTTCTGTGGCACTGTATGAATGTTTGTGCTTTGTGGGGAGATGGATGTTGGGCAACATGGCTACATCACCTCCAATAGTCATGGATTTATTATTTTCTTTGAGTGTTCTCGAACCTTAGAGAATGGAGTCATATAGAATAGATGCCTCATTATCACTTAGCCAGGTTTCACTTATAAACAGCAGGTCAAGGTTGGAATCTGGTAGAGGTTCATAGACTATACTTGTTGATTTCTCTTGCATTCAGTATACAAATGAGCAAATGGCAATGTTTGAGAGGTAGGAACGAGTGTGCACTGGGTGTCCTCCAGGTGGAGGAGATAAAGGGCAGTATGGGTCTATGCCTGACTTGAGCATGGTTGGTTGATGCAGTTGTCAATCTTTTTTATGCGTACTCAGTTTATTTACTGAGACTCTTGCATTAGAATGAGGCCTATCTTCAAGCACTTCCACTGTGAGAGGAAAAGTATGCTTTCGTCAGATGTTTCATAAAAACAGCATTGTGCTGCAGGCAGTTACCCTAATGTTTGTTTTAGTCTCATTTTTAGGTCTCGCCTAGGCAGCGCGCATGCGCTGCACTAGGAGGGCCTTTAGCCATCAGTCTTCACTTTTCAAGCACTGCACTCGTGCTTGTGGCGGCATCCACCTTGTGGAGGCAAGCAGCGGCATGCCACAAGCACGAGCGCAGTGCTTGAAAAGTGAAGCCTGATTGTTTTTTAATGTGGTGGAATTCCCTTTGACTCACTGCCATCTAATGGGCAGTGCCATGAACAATAGTTGGATAAGATACGAAATGAATGCACATCAAAAGAACGTTTGTCCGTTTCTTTCGTCTATTAATTAACAGTCCTATTTGCTCACCCATACACCTCTTTGACCCCCCCGCCCACCCATGCTTCTTCACGGCCACTCAGGATCCTGAAGGCGGGTCTGGCCATCCTGATCAGAAAGTAATTCTAAAGTCATTTTAATTAGGGCAGGTTCTACAAATGAAAGAGTTAAATATTGCCATACTGATTTTTCAGCGCGATTCCTGGTCTTTTGTCTTCGCCAGGCAAATGCTGAAATTAGACGAAATGCACTGCATTTTCCTTTAGCTGCTTTTCACGGTTTCTTCAGTGTGAAGACCACAGTTTCAGCTTCACGGAGGCTCACAGTTGCGGCATTGGTGTGTTAACTCTCCCAGCAAGAACCAGCGTGCGCGCGGCCTCTATGCTCAAGGGGTTGATGCCCTTTGCTCGCTGTGAAATCCGTTACGCTACTGATCTTATCAGCTTTCACTTTTTATCAGCTTCGGCGGTCGTGTTTTGGAGAGGCTATGGCTATGATTTTTATTTTGGTTTTGGTTTTTAATACATAAATAAAAGACATTGTCATTTACAATGGCAATAGCTTAAACTCGCGTAACTGTGAGACCTATTGCATTGCAAATGCTTGTTTAAGTTTGGTTCAGATCCAGCAATAGAGTTGGATGTGATGGAGGAGGACACGCCAATAAGCTAGTATGAGGATCTGAACTACGCTCTAGACTGGTCTGGTTCCATGTGGATACAGTTTTGTTCCCTCAATGTAAGAATTTCTGTATTTTGCATTTCCTTTCTGGTTAGGCTGTGCTTTCCATATGAGACAGACGCACCAGAGACGGTGTTTTTCCCCCCTCAGTACAGGGGTTTGATGCGCTATTGCATTTTTAATACTTACGTCTAGGAGCAGCATGGGGCCTATGACAGTGTTTGGTTTATTGACACATATGGGAGGGCCTGTTTGGATAACTAATTGCAAAGCCTTGTCTATAAAAGAAACATATTACGCTGAACCTCTTACTTAAAAATGCATTTACTTTGATGCATTGGTGGGAAACTTTTAATTTTCAATTTGTTAACCGTTAAGTAGTTTACATTAATTTATTTATTTGCATAGGTGCGTAAAGCACTATATCTCATCACCTTGCACGGGAATAGCATAATTAATTAAAAACTAGAACAGGAAAGTTAGTGATGGTATGTAGAGTAGTTGGAGTCTATCTGGCTTTGGGCTATACATATATACCACTATTCATTCACTACCCGTGTGAGTGTGCTTAACTAAAAGCCACCCTGAACAGTTGCATTTTCAGGAGACTTCATAAAAGCCGGGGCTTCAGTTCTACTGCGAGAAGGGGACTCAGATTGTGCTCAAGTTTGGTACTTTGACCCACCTGCCAGAGACATTCCTTCATATCTTAACCATTTAAACCCTCTTTATTAATCCAGGTTGGAGGTGGGCGATCAATGGTCTCTAGTTGGCATGTAGTTATGGGCCATTTAGCCCGAACACGTTTAGTTTGAAAAAATAAAACAAATGTGGATTTGAAAGCTGCTCTTATTTACTACCTTGAGCTACAAGGAGCTATAATACCAAAATGTCGATAAAAATACCCAAGAGTGATGAGTGATTTTTTACAGGAAAGCTCTCATAGGTTACCAATCCCTGCACTGTTTTTCCAGCCAGAGGTGGTGGCTCAAGGAGCCATCCTTTGCGATTTTAGGGCTTTGACAGCAGTTCACAAAATCTGCCTGCCTGCCCAAGGTTTGTCTTACCAATCTGAACTCAAACCTAATTTGTGCTGGAGACATATATACCATGGAAACATGTGCTTACCAGTATAGTGCTGTCACGAACTCTCAGGGCCTTGCTCCCATAAGCCAGAGTAGGGAGAACTTTGGCTTGTTCCACTTCCATGGTCGTACAGAGCAAAGAGACCTTTGTTTTCTAGTGCAGGAAACCGAGACCAACCGCCAGTGCTTCATGTGGACTGGCCACGGCCTGTGAGACTTCCACAGTCTTAAATGAAGGTCCCATATGAATTGCAGGAGATCACGCTATTGCACAGTGGAGCACATGAACTGACATCTTGAGATTAGTTTAAGGGTACCTATTAATGACATACTTACCTGTTCTCTTTAAAATTAGTTTGCTTGACTCCCTGGCCCTCAGTTCCAGCATGAAAAAGAATACAGAAGAATAGCTTTGCATTCTGGAGAACATACTAGTAGAATTTGAAATTTGGCTGAAAAGACTTGCCTAGCACTGCTGATGGCAGTCTCTAAAATAGACTCACTGGGAGTGATTGATTTACTTACTTGGTCGTGGGGGGTCTCTGGTGTGCAGTTATTACCTTCCTGTTCTAGAGCCTGCTACCTGACAGCCTGGAAGTGTCTGGTAGTTGAAGGCTTGCTGCAGAGAAGGAACTTCACTGCAATAAATTGCTTTGCGTGCCTGCCTAGAGGACAGAAATGACTTTAGTCTAGTTTTGAACTATGTGACATTATTGCTGAAGCTGTGATAGTATTAGCAAATTCCATCTAGGCATGACAGATACTGTACTTGCACTATCACTACAGAGAAGCAGAGTCAACCAACCACATTTATGTATGCTTATAGCTCATTTTGAATCCTACAATCCATAGATCACTGTATTTATACAAATAGCTATCTCATTAAAAATCCAAAGCTTGGTAATCAATGACAGAAGTTATGCAATCCGAAAATAAAAATATTAATCCCAATTAAAACCTTATCAACAGTCCCTTTCGACCAATGGTATTTTGGTGTTCCAACGGCGTAGAGAATCTTGAGCACCCAGGGACGGAGGGGTTAGGGAGGGAAGTCGTTGTGGGTTGTTTTCTATTTTGATATGTTCTAAACATGTGGCCAATAGTCCGACATAAACTGAATGTGGACGCTTCGTCTGTGATTTCCTCATCTGTCTTCTTCATATGCTGCTGCAACGAATAAACACATTTAAACCTAAAACCTTATCGACATTAGAGCATTATTAGGCCAACATGTTGACCAGTAATGTATTAACTAATAAATATAGTCCAAAAATATAAAGTAAGTTACAGATCAGAATTTTATTTGATGAATTATATTGGATTTATGGAAGGAGTTCCAAATGTGTTGAATAAAACGCCTTTTTGATTCTAGATTAGAGCTTTTCGTTACTTTAGAAAGCTAAGCAAATGGCCAGAGTATGTTTATCCCTAAAATACTATTTGTGTTGTGCTTTTGGTCGCTGCATATACTTTTTTTCCCAATTTGTCACAAATGAGTAAGGAATCCAAACCACACCAAGAAGCATTTTTCACAATTTTCCCTTTATCTGGTTGATTTCAAATTTTTGTGGCAGTTTGTAATTCAATACATACTATTTTATTATTACCTTGGTGTGCAAGTTTAACTTCTTAATTTCTTTAACAGTACGGTTTTATATTGAGTTGATACACAACAAATACACCACTAATGTATCTATAGTTTAGCTTTGTTGCTGATGCCAAACTAATAAACTTGAGCCAAGAATACGATTAAGGAAAATTGGTTTACCCTTGTGGAGTCGCTTCACTTAGGCAGTGCGGCAGCACAGCTTCAATTCAGATTAACACTTCTTTTTACCATAGTCTGTCAATCATACCCCCTTCAGACAATCTAAATTCCACTTGTGTATTATGGTATGGTGTGGTAATGTTGACTTTCACATACCTGAAAAGAAGACTCCTGTGAAATTAAGAAATTGTCAGTTGTTTTATCCCCACACGTTTTTTTTACTATGGTATCTTACACTACTTAGGTCTATATGTCAAAAGATTTGTCCTTCACACAACCGGAATCTGGCCTGCACATATCTAGACCTTGCAACACCATAAACTGCTATAAAATTGACATTATGGGGAAACTAGAGCAGAGTCTCAGTAATATTTCACTGAACTACCTGTAATGCTTTATGGCTATTGCTAAACATATATTCAAAAACATATGCTCCTATCCATATGGGTTTACACATCTACATTCCCTCATGTATCCCAATTTAAAGAAATATTATGTGTAGACTCACGGTAGCCATGAGAGTTGTGCCAAGATAAACGAGGATTTAGATTTTTAGAAAGGTATGGATTTACATACATGTGACATGGGTGAACATCTCGTTTTCACCCATCCTATGACTTACATGTATCTGTGAGTAAGACAATGCTGGATATAAGAGTACGAACAAATTGAAAGAGAAGACGGGCTGTAATTTAAATATGAAAACCAGGAAACAGAATAAAGTGTTATTTGCTGTAGGTCACCTTCTTTACTTATAATTTCTTCTTGCACCCTGAAAACAATATAAATAAAAATAGTTTCTGGAACGGGAGTGCTAAGCAAGTGACTTGAGTTTAGATGCACTACCAAGGAGCTGAAATGATTACGCAAATTATTTGAGACTTTGCTGCAGTGCTGATTGCATGTCTTCTCTAATATGGTTTATATGTGACCGATGAGGAAAGAAGTCTAAGCATGGGCCAGTTGTAGCTAAATTCTCTTTTATATTTAAAGTACATTTCTTAAAGAGTCCTAAATGCGGTGAGAGGCCTTGTTTTCATCGCACATAGACAATTCCTTGCCTCTATTTTTTTAGCTACTTTACAGTGGCCCAAATGCTACCAAGATGCTGAATCAGTGGGCGAGCAGCAGTGTTTTATATGTGCATTTGATTTATGTTTCACTCCGGTACTCTAAAATTCTCTTTAAAGTCCAAATACCACTCTTTCCTGCACTTCAGAAATGTCCACATTAATATAGAATTTTAAATCCTCACAATAAAACAGATTTTATTTCTGTTAAAATTGCAACAAATAATATCAACTAATTTTAGTTGAAGAGCTACAGTTTAAATAGGGGATTTGGTTTCTGCATTTTTGTATGTATTATCAGTTGCTTTTGTGAGTTATTAATCATTTTGTACATTCTCACGGATGTCTGCCTGTTTGGGTTCCCAAAAGAAACCAAGGAGACATTTGGACTTTTTTCTCAGAATGTTGCTATTTATAGTTGGAATCAGAAAGTTGCTCCTTAAACCATCAACTTTATTTTATACAGAGCATTAATATACATTTTCCCCTCTTTAGTAATATAAATATTTTAATTTGTTTGGATCACTTCTTTACTTTACATAAACTTTAGACTCATTAAGTCAATTATTTAATTGGTGTTGCCCTGTTATAAAACGTTGTTTAAATTCCTTTGAAACCAAGTTCTGTATACAAGGGAAGGAAAATTGTGAATTATTTATTTTTGCATTTATCACTGACTTTTTCTATAAAGGAATCATTCCCAGAGAATGCTGAATGACAACCTTGTTCTTGGGTCTTATCTCTCATACATATATTGTTGTAATTAAGTGTTTTACAGTAATGATGATGATTTTGAATATTTGTATGGCACACTTGAAAGCAGTATTGTCTCAAAAGGAAGAAAGGTGTAGTCACCTATGCTAGTGTTTTAACTTATTTCTACATATTGTAGGTTGCAATCAAGGACTGGGTTAAACTCCCTTTTATATTTAGTTAGGCCTATCTGTACAATTTCTGTTTTGTAAACTGAAGCTTACATGGCATTGGTCAATGCAACCATCAATTAAAGGTGTTAAGAACAGATATACCAGATCCCCAAGGAGAGGTGATCTATCCTCACTATATCATTCTTGCTGTGACTAATAAGTAGGTGAAAATGTAGGCATAAGTACTTTTGGAGGCACCTATGTTTACTCATGGCTTTGGATTTAAATGACATTTCCAATTGTAGATATGAATAATATCTAAATAATGGGCCCATGAATCAGTGGATGGATAAGCTAATGCATGTTGTTCGGACAGACCAAGTGACATCAGGAAATGTTTATAAGATTTTACATCAAACAAGTTGATGTCACTTCTTATCTCTTTGGCATATATTCTGAATGATTACGTATTTTAAAAAAAATTCAAATAGAAAATACAATGTGGTTTGCACAATGTAATAGTCTTTTTATATAACCTTATAATAAAGTTGAATGTGTAGCACTTGTGCAACTATTTATTCGAAAAGAATAAGCAGGAAAGTATTTATTCTAGATGCTTTAGCCCTACTTGTCCCCTTTGATGATATCCAGGCAAAAAATTACAAAACGTCTTTGTAAAGGAATGGCTTGTACGGACTGATATAAGGCCATTTTCATAGGCCTTTGCTATCATAACATTTTGAGGTTGTGTTTCACACGCCACTGAAAGTAGAACGAGTGCCACAAGTGTTTTGATGCCTAGTCGAATAAAAATTATTCTCATAAAAATGTTGATGAAACTGATAGACTAGCAAGGAGTTACTGGGGGCAGGAAGTTACCAGCAAGTGCTACACATATTATACTGACATAGAACATCAAATCATAGGAATGTTGCAAATCAGTGTATATTAGTAAAATAGAGTCTGAATCCATCAGAGGACGAGAACTACAGTAAGAATTTTAATATTGGAACTGTACATTTTTATGGTGTTTTTAGGGATCTCAAGTTGTATGTACTATTGTTATAATCTTAACGATTTAATTGATTTTCAGCTATATATTTTATTCTTAACATATTGATTTCAATATGTTTAGCATGTGTAAAAACCGTGGGACGTGCAGTTATTTTTTTTTTACTATAAAAAAATGATTATATAATAATCAGTGTAGATTTTTCTGAAAAAATAACATAGGAACTTAAATGGAAATAGGAATTTCCTTTCACTGAAAACTCTCAACATTTTTGTTAGGAGTGAAACTGAAACTAGAAGTTACATGCTATAACAATGAAATATGAAACCCAAACCGAAAACGTAACCCTTAAAATATTTCTATGCGTGTATGAAAACCGTAATGCAAAAGAACATAACGACTGTGTCTTACTTTATTATTGTCATAAATTGTGAAAAAAGGTGCCCATTTTTAAATGAAAGGTTTCTACATTCAAAAAAGGGTACTACGTTCAAACCATCTGAGCAAGAAAACTCCAATTTATTTATTTTTCTCTCAAATTGTCTACATGAATTCCAAACACAAATGTTAACGATGGTTTCCACAGCAGTGTTGCACAAATGCAGAAAATGAGCTTCACAGTACAGGTGTTTGTTCATAATTGGATATGCCTTTTTTTGTTTTCCCAGTGTCAGCTGAATTAGGGTGTACCATATTCACAGCAAAGTGTCTGTCTCTTTCTAAGGAATGTTCAACTATTTTTTCATAACACAATGACAAATCTTTTTGGTTTAATTTCATAATTGTTTGAACCAGCACAATACCTCAAGGAATGGTAATAGATAGTGCTGTCACTGAAGAAACATTTTTTTCTGAAAATAGGACACATGTTTTCGGTATTCCCTTAAAAGGTTAATTTAATATTCTTTTGCTTGTTGAATTTACTGACCGTTGACTCACTCGGTTTTGAAAAATAAATGACAAGTTTAGTTTTGTTGATTCAACTTAAAAAATGTTTTAATTTTCATTTATTTGTGACTTCCCTAATTCCTTTAAAAGTCCTTATGAAATATGCCAGTAGGATTGACAACTAGAAATAGGGCCTGTGGACAAAGATTTGTGAAGAATGGTCTTAGTTTTCAAAACGTTATTATGAAGTGTTCTCGCTATTATTTCCTACCTTACACTCATTCTAGCGGCATGCCATTTGTAGAGTTCTTCCACTATTTTATTTGAAAGATTGGACTATCTCTTTTCCATTGGTTCTTATTGGTGCCTACAATGGACTCCTAAATATGGAAGATAAAGACCATCTAGTGGTTCACTCTCAGCTGGGCATGTTATCTCTCAGCTGGGCATGTCTGCAGCTTCAATACTGTGCATTTAAACTGAGAAGCCATAGGGTTAAGGGCCAGGAACAATGCGCTTGATGTTTAAAGACTTTCTAGTGGGAAGATCACATGCTGAAAAAGTTCCTTTCTGACCACAGTTGAGTTTCCTGTGGTACCCTGCAAGAAAGTTCGCATTCGCCTGCATATTTAAAATGTCTCCCTTTAGTCTGATTTATGAAATTTGGTACAGATTGATCATATACCAACAAAGACACTCAAAGTTTGCTAAGAGTTTCCTTAGAGTTTTAGTCTTTTGACCAATTGGTGCACGTACTGGGAATCACCCAAGAAATGGTAACCTAGTAAAATCATACGTTTAATGCTGCAAACAAAGAGACCATACTTTTATGAATCAAGGTGACAATGAACTTGCAATTATTGTTGTTCATGGGTTACTGCTCCAGTTAGTAAATACTAGTAAATAATTCAGGAATAATCCTTGATGCTGATTTGAAACGTGAAGAACAAGTCTCAATAGGGTTTAGAAGCTGAATTTTCCTTTTAGTTAGTTAGTTAATACCACAGTTCTTTACTCAGCATAGACATTTACATTCTTAAAAACACTATTTCTATGTCCTTTTTTGTACGGATGCACTTTATTTGCTAATGTTACAATGTTCTTTGCTAGTCTCCAAGATAACATCTGGTCACTAGTCCTGTCCACCCTTATCTCCTAAGCATAAACCCTCCCTTCTTTGTTCCCGTTCTGTTTTAGTTCTTTTTTTTAACAAAATTACTCTTATTTGGTAGTGCAAAGGAAGTTTAATCATATGCATGTAAATCAAGGGCTGGACGCAATGGTTGTTTCTCTTTTTCTCCCTGTGTTTCCTAGAGGAAAGACTGACTCCTTTCCGGAGCAATTGTGCTGCCTTGCAGCAAGGATATTTCTATGTGGAATCAACTGGGATCTTCTCAAATGGTTCACAAGGAGGAAGACGAAGCATTAGAAAGGCATACAGGCAGATCAGACTAAGGGGGCTATTTTGATGTCGGTCCAGTCGGAGGCTTTCAGACCAACATCGTTGGTTTTAATTCCGACCACCTAATTTCAATTTAGGCAGTCAGAATTGAAACTGGCCGGTCATTTCAGCTGGATTCCAATGGGTTCAGGTCAAGGAGCCCGTCGGCCAGTCAGAGACTGGCGCATTATCCCAACGGACCGCATTTCCGCCGTTGGGGTTACGATACTCAGTTTCCAACAGGCTTTTTATGCCATGCTTTCTGACTTGGAAGGCCATTCAGAAAGTGAGTTTGGGGGCCCCTAGTAGGGCCCCCTTCTCCTTGTAGCCTCTGGTTGGGGCCCGAGGGGGCACCTTTGGTTCCACCTGTTGATCCCTGCACTGCGTGTGAGGGGGCCTGCCATGCGGGGCAGGGATGAACACAATCTCCCATTTACCCATGGGAGTTTGTGCTATGGCCAGTTTATGGCTGCAGCCCAAGTTCCCATAGGGAAATGGAAGTATGCGACTGCTCCATGTTCAGTCGCATCGTAATTATGCGGTTGGGACCTCCGACCGGAGGTCAGTCGGTCCCAAATTCTGCGATGATGTCGGTGAGAGACTACTCCGACTGACATCATAATCAGCCCCTGAATGTAGAAGATGAGAAAATTAAAATAGCTGACGAAGGGCCAAAGACCTGGTCAGACACTAGATTTCAATTAGGACAGAAGAGAAAATTCTAGAATAAATCTTACATTGGTGGGCAAAGAGAAGAAGAAATAAAGGATACATTTGTAGATAAATGGGTTATTGCCCCAATGAAACATAGAGCCAGAAGCATAATGACATAAGATCAACACTATTTTACATCCCGCTTAAATAGTGAATGAACATGAAATGAGGCTACTATAAACGTTGCAGCTATGAGGGTTTAGGATCAGAGTGTATGCACTGTATTGGTTGGCAACTATCTTAGGCGTGGAAGGATGAGCTGATGACGCCACCCTTTCTCCATGTGCACTGGCTGGGAAGAAGGACACATGGTGTAGGAGAGGTGTGCAGAGGTACCGAGATAACCTTTAGAATTTGGAAGATGGTACCAGAACAGTCATGTCCCTCACACTGCAGTCACGCTTTGTGTGCTTCTGGTCCTGCCGGCATGTAAGCCTTGCTGAAAATGCACTGCTGAGTCGCAGAGTAAAAACTCACACTGGGTTAGGGGGCAGGGGAAAAAAACGTGTGTGGCTCCAAGGATTTCAACCATGTGATTGGGGACCTTGAGAGCTGGATCCACTGCAATCGCTCGTGATAGAGATTGTCTCTATGTGCCAGTCCCAGTATGGACATACATGTCACTGCCTACCACATTAAGAAACCTGGCCAAGTGTACTAGGGTAGTTCGGGCTCCGTTTGTTTCCATTAGCTTCAATAATTATAAATGAATAGAAAATATCCATACAAAACATAGTAAGTGGACTTACAGCTTTCTGGAAAAGGAAAAGGAAAACAAACACAGATGCCAGGGGAGGGAACAATTGGATAAACAAGGGAGAGTATGCTTCTTATTTGTTTATAAGAGTTTTAATGAATTAATTTAGAAAGAAAGTTTTAAGAAAGTGCTTTTGTTGTATAATTGCACAGAGTACTGTGTTCTGACCTATGTTACTGGCGCTTTTAGGTGACGCTGTATATTTAATAAAAGTGGGTTAATTTCTTATTACTATTTGTGATCGAATCATACCTGTCTGGCGTGGGTATCTAACATCTTTGATGTGTTTCAATAATACAATAGGTAGGGTGGTTTCATCATTCGCTGTCGCAAGCAATCTCTGCATTTTGCCTTGCAAATGTTTATTAACCTTATGAAGGAGAATTCTGTTGCTCCTTCAAGGGTGGGAGGGAAAGCACAACCATGTGAATGTAATTTGTACGGGATATATTAATAACAGGACCAAATTACCTTGTCTCTCAGATCTGAGGCACGGAGCCCTGTTATCTGTCTCTCACCTTTGCTGTGCCTCTTGCGTGCCAGTACTGCTGCCGTCCTCTGTGCCCCACAAAGGAAAGGAGGTCTGAAGGAACATCTTTTATGCTCAAACCTCGGGTGACAGCGAGTCGAAAACATAGAAGAAATCCTTCTGTAGTTGAGGCTTGTTTTGTTTAGAAAAAAGGAATTAAGTAAAAATAGGCTAAAAGTAAGAACAGGCGCGGCCGCGTGGTGGCAAAAGTGAAAGCAGCTGCAGAGTCTCGCGAGTAGTGCAAGCGCGGCCAAGTGGCGGCAAAAGTGAAAGCAGCTGCAGCGTTCCGCGAGTGGTGCGCGCTCGTGTGAAATCTGACACAAAACAGATGGCACACTGCGTGCCGCTGCTCATAACCACAAGCCGTAGGCCTTTTCACACGCACAAGCATGTGAAAAAGCCCAGAGCGATTTCAAGAAGTCACCCTGCGCTATGCTCGACCTAAAAAAGGGTGTACATGTCGAACATCAAGTGAACGTAACAGGAGTGATTGAGACACTCTGAAGTCCACTACCTCTTCTACAAGCCTCAGTAATGTTTAATACACCGTCTCTCAATTTCAGAATGAAAACATTTTCAATATTATTTATTTACAACAAAATCTTTTATCTTAGACCACTAACAACTAATGACAAAGTTAGTACTGCTCACTGGCTTTCGTTGTTTGTCAGTTGTTGTGTTATATATATTTAAATGGAATAATAGAAAGTTCATTGAGGAGCCAAAATACCAGTCAATTTGCACACTATGGAAATCACAGATATTTAGTTTACATGTGTAAATAGTGGTGGGTGAGCCAGCAAATTAACAAGGCGAGCTGAGCCATGTGTCTGGCTTGGCTCTTGGAGCCCATGCATGAGCCGAGCCCTGAGAATGTCTGCCAAGTAAATCATACAACAAACATCATATAAAATATGGTGAAGTCTCTTCAAAATTCCAAAAAGGGCATTTAACATGTGGAAGCTTTGACATTAACATGTTATATTATACCACCTCACTGAGAAGTAATTATTAAAAGTGACAGTTTTTAAACCTGAGCTCAAAACACTTCTACCCGCCTCATCCTGGCAATAGTGCCATTACTGTCTTTCTATGAAGCAAGGCAGTTGGCACATGAACCCTGCATGTTACCCAGATTCTTAAACACAGACCAACATTATAGTCTATTAAATTAAACACTTAGGTTTATGTAGAGCTTGGATTCGGAACTCACATATTTGAAACTGCTTTCCTATGCAATAGTGAAGACAAAAGAGGATCAATAAAATAAAATATTTGATTAAGTGGGGCAGTCGTGATTAATGCAAGTTCCCAGTCAGTGGTGTAGAAAGTCGGTCCGCCCTGTCGGAGGCCCCCGCGGCACAGGGTTTGGGGCGGCGGCCTCCCCCCGCTCTTACCTGCGGCCGGTGCGACAAATGCAGGAATCGCCAGCACTCCCCCTCCCGCTCTTATATGTGGCTGCCGTGGGGCGGCAAACGCAGGGACCACCACGGGCCACCAAAGGTCTAGCTAAGCTGCTGTACACACTACAAATCAGCCACTAAATTGGTATCTATAGGTCTCTCCTTTTACCTCGATCATTCAGTGGCGTGGTGGGGGTGGTCTGACCCAGCAGCACTTATTTGGGGGCGGCGGCGAGCGCAAGGTAAGTGTTCTCTTTCTAAAAACGTTATTCTTTCTCGTCTGTTGCCTCCCCCCCCGCTCGCCCCCCTAAAATCCCCCACTCTTACCTGCTATGGTCGTCACTGGGCGACAAACTCAGGGATCGCCCTGGGCGACAGAAGCTCTAGCTATGCCCCGTTAATGCTTTGTTTTTACCTCTTTAGGCAAGAGGGTAGAGTGAGGGTGACAGAACCCTTATGCAAGACCAGCTTATTATTTGCTACAGCTACCAACAGAACCTCAAGCTGAGCCAGATCTAGGCATCAGGCACGAGCCTGGCTCATGCTTTCTGTGGCTCGCCCACTTCTATCTGCAAGCCACACCCTTAATTATATAGGCCTCATCCCCTTTATCAGCCTCCCACTTTTTTTACCTCACTTGAAGCCCTGGGAGTTTTAGAGGTTATCGGAGACATCTGTCTGTTTGGGCTGCTGCTGAATTCAGTTGTTGGGAAAGGGAAGGGAGCATTTAGTACTGTTCTGCATTGGCAAACAAAAGTATGGTAAGGCCAGAATACACTGGTATAGCTAGTTCCATTTTAGGTGCAAACTCCCAAATTGGGTAGTGTTTGAAAAAGTGCAGATTCTCTACCGTGCTGTTTTCCTATAGTTTTTTGGAAGTTACTTACCGTTGAGATTTGTATTAGCAAATTGTTGGAACATTTCTATTTATGCACTCTAGACTATGCTTGTGTGTTCTGATTTATGCACTCTGGAATGTGCATGAATGCTCTGGTTTATGCACTCTGGAATGGGCATGTGTGCGCTCTATTTATGCACTCTGGACTGTGCTTGTGTGCTCTGGTTTATGCAGTCTGGGATGTGCATGTGTGCTCTGGTTTATGCACTCTGGCGCATCATCAGTGCACAATCCAGGGTGCGCAAATCGCAGTTGTGCACTTTATTTATTTATTTAACATGTTTTATAAAGCACTGGCTGGACCCAGGTATATCAGAGCGCTTTACATGAGTATTCATTGCAGTATAGAAACATTTACAATGAGGTAGTATTCAGAACCCAATACAGAACGGTAGAAAGCAATTTAAATATTACACAATCTAAACAAACAAGTTGCCAAAGGGTTACAAATAATCAAGAGAGATTATGCTAGTGAGAGAGGGAGAGGATGTAAAAGAGGGGGATGGGAATGGGGAGAGGCAAGGGAGGGGGATAGTTACGGCGATATTAGACAGCTATACATTGATAAATTAATTGAATGTAACAGGATTACAATGAGGTAGGATTCAAAATCCAACAAGAAGGTCAAAATAGCTCTAATTTTACATCATCACATTACATGAGTTACAAAGGGTTGCCGCAAGTCCTGAGAGAATTAGCCTAGCGTGGGAGGGCAAGCATGGAGAAGAGGGGGGAAGGGTAAGTGAATGCGGGGAGGCTGGGGGGGAGGATTAGGTAATACCTGGAGGAACGGGCAGGTCCTATAGGAAAGGCTGGAGGGAGGAGTTAGTGGGCGAAAGAAGATGAAAGAGGGGGAGGGGGAGGAGAACAATAAGAGGTAGGGGTGGGAGGAGTGCCCTGGGGCGAATTTAAGGACCCCAGTATTTGTTCAGCAGGAGAAGTTTGAGGTCTTTTTTTAAGCTGGCGTAAGAGGGGTTGCAACGAAGATCTTTGGGGAGGGAGTTCCAGATGTTAGGTGCATTCCCGGAAAAGGAGCGAGATTGTGTGGATTTCTTGTTTGATAGAGGAGGGACAAGAGTGAGGGTGTTGGAGCTCCTCAGTGATCTAGAGCAGCCGGCTTTGTGAAGTTTATCTGCGAGGTACTGCGGGGAGCATTGATGCAGGGCTTTGGGCGTAATGCACGCTGTCTTGTAGGATGCTCGTCCTTCAACGGGCAACCACTTGAGGGCTTTAAGGGCCGGGGAGATATGATCAAACCGTTTAAGGTTGCTAAGGTTTCTAAGAAGTAGTTGGCAATTTCCTCGCATCTTTCAGTGGTGGCAATCACTTTGGGGGTGCAGAGGATGTTTGGTTTTTCACAATGCTGAAGAGTTCCCTAGATCGGTTTTTAGCCCAGTCGAGTTAGGATCGGAAGAATGATGCCTTAGCACTGAGGATGTGTTTGTTATAGTTGGATCTAGCAGATCTGAGGAGAGAGAGGTTATAGGTGGAAGGGTTTTGCCTCTGTAAGCGTTAAGTTGATCTAAGAGTGCGTCGCTCATTGTTGAGATCTGGATTGAACCAGGAATTGGAGGAGTTTTTCTGTCGTTTTAGTTTGGCTGGGGCAATTTGGTCAAGGACCTTAACGATGGATTTGTTAAAGTGGTCGGTGAGGTCATTGGCATTTTGTGAGGGATGAGAGAGTTGAAGTTGAGCTTTGACTTTGTCCTCAAGTTTACCTGGGGGGATAAGGTGAAGATTCCTGGTCAGTTTCATCTGTTTGATGGTTTTGGGTGGAGGGGGTAGAACAGTGTTAGAGATCGTGAAAAGGATGAGGAGGTGGTCGGACCAGTCGATGGGGACTATGGAGGAAAGGGAGGCCAATTCTTTGTTAGTAATGATAGCGTCAAGAGTGGCTCCTTCGGAGTGAGTGGGAGAGTGGCATAGTTGTTTTAGGTCATTGATGTGGAGTAGATCAGTGAGGAGGTTAACCGTAGGATCATCCTTTTTGTTCCAAGGGAGGTTAAAATCTCTGAGGAATAGGTTTTTTAGAGTTGGAAAGTGAGGATTGGGTGAGAAGGTCAGACAATTCTTCTACAAAAGGGAGAGGGTCGCCGGGAGGATGGTAGATGTTGTGTAATCTAATTGGAGGGGAGCCCTGCACTTTAAGTTCCGCTCCGAGGTATTCAAAGGTAGAAGGATCGTGGATAAGCAGAGGGGAGAGTTGGAGTTCATTTTTATAGATTATTGTTAGACCGCCTCCAGTTTTGACAGGTCTATCTTTTCTGAGGATCGAGTAGCCAGGGGGGGGGGAGAGTATATCAAGAATGGAAGAGAAGTGATATTTAAGCCAAGTTTCAGTAAGAAAGGTAATGTCAATGGATTCACTAAGGATGGTCTCCAAAATTTCAATCGCATGTCGGACCACCGAACGACAGTTAACCAGCATGCCAGACAAGGGGTATAGGGTTGGTTGTAGGGGGAGGGCAGGGGCGGATTGTGGTAAATTGCGGGGGATGTCTTGGTGAGGTTGGAGAGGTTGGAATTCTGTTAGTCTCAAGGATCACGGGGATAGGAGCCTGTGGGAACAAAGGGTCGGTCTTTGAAGAGCAGGGTGGGTAAGGATTACAGGGCTCAGGGAGGTCAGAGGCGGGGAGGAGGTTCGGGGCGGAAGGTTCTAAGTGTGTTGTTGCAGATCGGGGTAGTATCCTGTAGCTGGGTGACTGTAGAGTTGTTTTGTTCAGTGCACAGGGGACTAGAGTGAATGGGGTGGTTAAGTGCGGAGAGGAAATTGACATATTTTCTGAGAGAGGTGAGTTCAAACAATAGGTTAGTGAGATGGAGTTCTATATTAAAAAGCATCTGGGGAATGAAGGAGAAGCGGATGGAGGATCGGAGTTCAGGGGGATTAGGAGGATGATCTGTGTTAGTCATGGCGAGAGGCCTGGGGAGAGGGAGGGGAGGGAGCCCAGGTGGGGGGAGTAGAGGGGAGCTCCTATTTATGGCAGAAGGGAGGAAAGAGGAGTGGGGTGCGGCAGTCACTGGGTACAGAGGTGAGTCAGTGAACGGAAAGGGAGCTCGGCGAGAGTGAGGAGGGTTGATCTCCTGGTTAAGGAGGGTAAGGTCAGTTAGGGGGGAAGAAGTTGGAGCAGGGGATTGAGTTGGAGGGAGGTCAAATTGAGGGGGCTGAGAGGAAGAAGAAGATGGGAGGGGGGAACTGCTCTGAGATGTTGGAGCCTCAAGAGGAGGAGAGAGAGTAAGGGTGGTTGTGTAGGAAGTTGGTGAATCATTAGGAGGGAAAGTTGTTAAGGTAGGGGAGAGATTGAGAATCTGTGTTTGGGTGACTCCCATGGTGTTTTCAAAGTTTGCAAGAGGGGGGGTTAGAGTAGGTGACAGAGGAGGTGTAGGGTCAGAATGTGATTGGGAGGATGTTGGTGGGGGGAACTGCTGTGAAATGTTGGAGCCTCAAGCGGAGGAGAGAGAGTAGTACGGGGGTATGCGAAGGCGGTAGGAGAATCATTAGGAGGGGCAGTTGTTAAGGTAGGGGAGAGATAGAGATTCTGAGTTTGGGAGATTTCCGTGGTGTTTTCAAAGTCTGTAGGAGGGGGGAAGAGAAGGTGACAGAGGAGGTGTAGGGTCAGGTTGAGATTGGGAGGATGATGGGTCAGAGGATGGTATCGAGAGTAGGTAGGATAAGGCACTGAAATGGTGTTCAAAGATGGTGAGATGTTTTTCCGAGGCTTGAATGAGGATGTTTCCAGTTGTGCACTGTTTACCAACTCGATGCTCTCCAGGGTTTTCTACTGGGGACACGTGGGAAAATAACTCTGACAATTTGCCTCTGGGCAAATTGCAGTGAACGCAAATTGTAAATACTGCCTAACTTGAGAGTTTGCACCTGAAATAGAATTAGCGCCATCCAGGGTTGTATTCGGGTTCTAAATAAGCGAAACAGAGCGGCAAGCCTCGAGACAATGAGTGACTAACGGCATATTTAAATCACTATGATGCTTCTATTGTGCGCAAGGTGTTTAAAGCCAGTACTTTTTCACTTAATTAAAGAAAATGAATGCCAAACCATCCTGTGTGAGAACCTGCTTGCTGCCCTTTCAACCTTCAGCTCAACTGCCATTTTCCCTCAGTGTCCTTTATATACTGAAAGAAAGGAATGCGAGCTATGTTTTCTGTTCTGTTGTTGAGTTGTTCTTCGATGCTCCAGTAGGTGGCAGAAGCACGCCGCCATATTTTGCGAACCCTAGCTTTTAATTTAGCCAGAACTGACGAGCGCAGGGCATTCTCTGCACAAAGCCTGCTTAACTGGCGCTCATGTGATTTGGTTGCTGAGAAGGTCACCAAGCTCTGGCCTCGTGAGTAGAACCTGCTTATTAACTCTGGTCGGAGACATGGCCCCCCCTGTCTGTTCACTTTCCATTAATATTAGACAAACAGTCACTAATTAGGGACTACGAAATGTAATGTTTCCTATATGTGTTTAACACATGGGAGGTCTGTAACACAGAGCCCCCCACAGTGTGGTTTCCGGTTTCCAGTGGACAGGATTTCTCACATGTGCAGTGTTTTCTCACAGGAGCTGTGATTTCCGTAATGTTTAAGACGCTCCAGGACAAAGTGGAAACTTCAGTGTGACTCCATATTGTGGTGGGTGCTAAAACGGAAGTTGTCATTAAAACTTCTCAGAACATATGGGCAGCCGCTATTTAGGAGACCGTTGCTCAAGCCAGTATCTAATTTCTGACCTGTAAAGGAAGCTTGGCACGCCTGGGTGAAAGGCTGGTGCTTGTAAGTTGTTTGAAGCAGTGCTTTAAATGGGAAAAAATAAGTGCAGGAACTCATTAAAATAGAGGTGTGGCAAGTGGGCGGGGCTAGGGGCGGGGCGAAGGGCAAGATATGTTCATACCTAATGACTTCTGTACCAGTTGCAGCACATGTCAAAACACAAGAGCAATGCGTTTATGGAAATGAAACAGATTACACGTAATTACATGCTCCTCGGAAGCAATGCGGAATCTGCCCTGCACTGGAGGAGAAACCTAACCTGCGCCTGCCCTGCTGTGGATCAGGGTACCAGTACTCTCCCTGGCTACAGAAAAGTGCCGGTACTGACGGCAAAAAAATCCGGAAGTGCCGGTACTCAGTACCGGTGAGTACCGGCCCATTTAAAGCACTGTTTGAAGGCCGTGCACGACAGAAGAAACAGACTTCTCTTACTAAGGTATTTTGCTGTTAACTTGGTTTTTAATCTAACATCTCTACAGAACAAGGAATGGCCTGGAACGGGTTTGTAACCTGAACTAATAAAAGCTGAGTTTTAAATGGTGTCAGCTTACAGGTACTGAAGGACCATGTTTTCAGAGGTCCAACTTCCCTACCTCGTATTTTCACATTACACCCAAACAAGTCTGACATTTCCTATGGTAGACCGTTTGCACCAGCACTTGTTGAAATTGGAATCCAATGTGTCTGCCCTGTGTAAGCCACTAGTGGTTCCACCAAAAGGTCCAGAACACGTTCCAATCAAGGCAATTAAGAAAGTACACAGCAATTGTGGTCGAAGCTCAAACCCCAATATTGGAACTGCGGGGCATTGAATATTTGACTTTTGCAGACCGTGATAAATAAATAAGTGGCACAACTTCAACTTCTGTGAGTGGGATCTGGGAGATAAGCCATAGATGGGTGCATGTGCAGTAGCGGCTGCTACCGGACCAGGCTGGTGAGGCGGGGACGTCGAAAAAAGGTAACAAAACACAAAAAAACACTTACCTGTGTCGACCGGCCAGCTGCCGCCGCCTCTCCTCCGCCCTCTTCTTCCTGACTCCAGATCTGCAGCAGGATGCAGGAAGCACTAAATTCCCAGCCTCCCGATAGCCAATCACAATGGTGCAGTGCAGCATTGTGATTGGTCTGAGCGCTGTGGATTGGCGTCAGCCAGGGAATGGGGGCTTGGGCATGTTCTCCACACAGGCTGTAATGTAGCCTGCATGGAGAAGATGCAAAGCGTGCATGAATATTTGCCTGACCCAAAAGGGCTGACTAAACAGTCATGTGCACTTAGGAGTGGGTAAACGACTCCTCCCCTGCAGCAGAAGGAAACATAAAATTATTATAACACAAGTTATTAACATTTTATGTTTCCTTTACTTCACTGCTGTGCAGCAGTTGGGCAACGCTCCTCCGCCTTAGCGGAGGAGCTGCCACTGTGTATGAGGTCCAATGACCTGGTTCTAGAACTTACATTAAGTGTCATTCCAGAAGAGAAGAGAAGAGGTGATCAATGGCAGTGGTCACGAAGTGGCATAACAAAATGATGGGGCCACCGGTTGAATGGGAAGAGGGACTTCGGAGTCTCCCGTAGCTCACAGGTCTTTATTTGCCTTGGGCGGAATAGGGGCCCTCCTAAGGGTTTGGGGGACCCCCAAAGGGTTGGCGACCCCCTGCGCTACAGGGGCCTGCATTACGCCCCTGTAGTCATGCCAGATCATGCAAACTGGAAAAAGAGGGGTGCAGTTTCATGTGACATCACTGTGGAAATGAGGTTGACAACTAGAACAGCGTGCAACACACTTACATGCCAGTGCTTTTTTTGGGGTGGAGCTGGTGCCCGGGAGGTAGCTGGGGGGCCTACTTGAAAATGATAGCGCTGTGGCTAGGTTGCCATGCCCCTTGGTTGCCTCTCCGCTTGAGGGGCAGGCAAGTCTTGGGAATGGCAGCCTTGTCCAAAAAGAGAAGTCAAGGATTCAGGACAGAATCCCCCCCTCTCCATAGGATAACAGACATGAGGAATTAGCCAACACTTTGAAAATAAATTTGAAAGAGGATATGCGCTACACTGACTAAGATTCCGACCTTGGAAATCTCAGTTCCCTTTCATATTCCCATCTTTGGCAGTTGTCCAAAATTGTGTGATTCTGGACACATCTTCTAATCTCCCTGTCCTCAAGTTTCTAAACATTTGTTCTTAAAGTGTATTGGTGGCTACTGGCTCGCTAACATGGCCCTACGTCCCAGGGTTTCTTTACTGTTATATTAGCCTTACCTCAGCACGTTTCTTTTATCTAAAGTACCAAGTATTTGAGATGCCCTGCTGCAATGAAATGTTCTTTATGCTGCACTTTGCTGCTCCATGGAGCTAGGTTTGTGCTACATCAAATACCGCATAAAACAGGCATTTATTCTGTAATATGACGAGAATCAGTACTATAGAAGTGCAGCAGAGAAGATGTGAGAAGGAGACACACAGGAGGGTGGTATCCATGTCTGCCAGCACATACATAAGTATGTTAGTTTTGTAGGGTGCAAAGATGCCAAATAACACAGGGGTTGGTAGCAAACCATTGATTAAAGATTATAAGAGTGGGGGGGGGAGGGGTCTCATATAGATCATCATGCAGAAAATGATTTTAATTATCACATACATAGCACTGGGATCGTGTAGGGGAACTTGAGGAGTTTCCTACACTGCCCAGGTGACAGTGGCGGCTGGTGACATTTGAAAGTGGTGACGCGTAAAATGATTGTCATAGTGAATTGTGGCGAGCGAGCCCGAACAACCTACAGAGGGTTGGGGGGGGGGGAAATTTTATAAAAAGAGTGGACAAGTGGTGCATTTTCAAGTAAATTTGAGAAAGCAGGAAGGTTACTAAAGCAATTGTGAAAGTGCAGTTACTACATTAATAAAGAGATGTCTCATAACAACAAAGGTATCTGCTTATTCAGTATAACCAAGGTCATGCCGCCCTCTGCTCCGAGCTTACGTGCTCGTGTTTCTAAAACTAAAATGATGTAAAATATGTGTGTGACGTGCAAAAAAAACCTAAACGTGTGTGTCACCATATTTCTTTCACATCCTCCAGGTTTATCTTTCAAACCCAAGGCCATTGCACACTGCTCACTGACTGTCAAATTACGATGCAAAATGGTTTCGTATTGGAATACACATTAGCTCACGTTGCAGGAGCTCATTTGTACAGCGATTAAACATTTTGTTTCTTGCTTTCCCTATATGCCCGTGACATCTACATGCTTGAGCAGACTCAATTACCTGCTAAAGCTAATATTCTGTATTATTATCTGTATACATATCTTGTTATCTTCACCTGTTATCTTGCTGTTGTGTCTCTCTGTCATAGAGTCTCTCTGTCACAGTGTTATCAGGGATCCTCTTTTCTATCCTTATCAACTATAGATGCAAGGAAGCCTGCAATACGCTTGGTGAATACATGAGACAAGAAGTACTTCTAGGCGCCCAGCCCCAAAGAATTGCCATTTGATTGAATGACGCTCGGAAGAGTCTCTCTGCGGCTCTCTGTCTCTTCCTTTCTCACTGTCTCTTTCTGCCGTTCTCTCTCACTGTATCTGTCCTCCTCTCTCTCACACATTGTGCCTCTTTCTCCCCATAGTCCCTCTCTCTCCCATTTACTCTCTCTCATTCACCCTTTTCTCTTTCTTTCCCCTTTTTTCTCTTTACATTTCTCTTCCACTTTCTCTACTGACTCTGCTTTCTCGCTCTCTTACACGCTGACCCCTTTATCTAGCTAAATGTATCTCAATTCGGTCCAAAAATGCACTATTATTTGGATGATTTAGCGATGTATAAAAGTTGACAATATGATCAGAATGTATCACAATATGGGGACTGATATGTAGCACTTTACAAAAACCACAATAAATCAAATAATAGAAAAAAATAAAAATCTTCACAACTTTCAAATATTGCCTACGTTTTCACGTGTTTTTCAGTTCTCTTTAGTGTGACAATATGATTAGAAATATAGCAACTGAGACGAGTAGATCAAAATTGAAATACAATGCTTCGAAAGCAAATTAAAGATCTGATGACATGATGGTGAATATTTTTAGGTGAGTGTAAATATTCTCCTTTAAATAGTTCGCGTATTTTGAGCGATTGGTAATTGATTTTAAATGGGCATTGTGAAAGTCTTTGGAAGATCTTTCTTTCTATATTTTAAAGTCACTCTCAACAGTTTTCATTACGCAGTGAAAGAATATTTAAAGTGCCACATTAGAAGTAAACATATATGTCGTCAGCAAGAGAGGTAAATATGTCATTAAGTACTTCATATTCACTGTGAAAAACTTTGTTAAATTGGTACTGTGGTTATTTTCCATAACCACATAGTAGGGTGAGTGCGCACATTGCTTACAACATGTCTGTGCAGCAGAACTAATCGGGGAGAACAGTTTAGCCAATATTTTGCGCACATGATTATGATAAGCTTTCGACATGAGTGACAACATTACAAATGAACGGACTTCAGTCAGGCAGACTGCAACTGTTAACGCAGGACGAGCAGCACGGTCCGCTTTTCACCTTGAAGTCAAGATTGGATGTCGCCACTCGTCTGACAGAATGATGTCGAACAAGCTGCTGCGTATGAGCAATATCAGTGGAGGACATGGGCCTGTTATGTACTTGTTCACGTGTTTCTCGTCTGCCTATCTCGGTCTCTTAGCATCTCGCGTGTGTTCAGTCCCCTGGTGCCCGTTGTCATAAATTTCGCTTTTAAAATAATGCTCGCGCTCAGACCGTTTACCCGCTGAATTACTAAAAATGTATAGACGTGGCTGATGAAAAAGGGCGCTGTCAAACGCGCAGCAGTTCATATTTCAAGGGAGCAAAGCTCGAGCAAAATGAATCCGGCGGCCGGCATGCCCGACGTGCCGCCCGCCGGGATACCGCACTGCCTCCGCTCGGCCTGTAATGGTGGATCTGCGTGTTCCTTCCTGCTGCAGGAAGCAGGCAGCTTCCCTCCACTAGGCAGCAAGGGAAGCCAATCAGATGCTGGTAGGCGCAGCAGACTAGCGCCCCAGCCGGGACGTTTTCTCTACATAGAGAAAGACGGAGAGTGGGTGGTCCTGCTCGAGGGCCGGGGGGAGTGGCTTACCCACTGTTGTGGGTACTGCCTGTTTGGTCGGCTCAGGGCTGACCAAAGAGTCAGGTAAGCCACTCCCCCCGGCCCTCGAGCAGGACCGCCCACCCCCTCCGCCCCCAACCAGGCACAGAGGCACTTCTGCTTTCTCGCAACGCGAGAAGGCAGAAACATAAATGGTAGTTTATACCGTTTATGTTTCTGCCTTCTCGCACTGCGAGAAAGCAGTGGGGCAACGCCCCACGCCCCAATGGGGGAGCCGCCACTGCCAGGTGACATTAAGAGGATAGGTATCGCTTTATGTGCCTCATAGAAGATTATGAATTTTTCTTCTTTTTGAAGAAACATGTCTTTTCTTTCCGTTCAAGTTTTTCCATGGCATGATTGGTGAAAATGTTGCTAGAGCTGAAGATAAACCGCAGATATACCTCTAACAGATATGTTCATCATGCAATCCCAAAGAGCCCTGTGATATATATGTGTGCAGCATGTGGCACTCCATAGCCTCGTGGAGCGATACATAGTGAAGAAGTCATCTCGATGGAAAGATTCACAGTGCTGAAGAGATTCCAATGGAAAGATTCACAGTGCTGAAGACCTTCCAATGGAAAGATTCACAGTGCTGATGACATTCTAATGGAAAGATTCACAGTGCTGAAGACATTCCAATGAAAAGATTCACAGTGCTGAAGACATTCCAATGGAAAGATTCACAGTGCTGATGACATTCTAATGGAAAGATTCACAGTGCTGATACATTCCGATGGAAAGATTTGTAGTGCTGAAGACATTCCAATGGAAAGATTCACAGTGCTGAAGACATTCCAATGGAAAGATTCACAGTGCTGAAGACATTCCGATGGAAAGATTTGTAGTGCTGAAGACATTCCAATGGAAAGATTCACAGTGCTGAAGACATTCCAATGGAAAGATTCACAGTGCTGAAAACATTCAGATGGAAAGATTTGTAGTGCTGAAGACACTCCAATGGAAAGATTCACAGTGCTGAAGACATTTTTGCTCGGTGGAAAGATTCTTAGTGCTGAAAATATCACCTCAATGTAAAGATTCTTAGTGGTGAAGATATCTCAATTGGACAAATCATGGTGCTAAGGACATTTCAGTGTAATGATTCAAAGTGCCAAAAACATTTTAATAAAAAGATTCTTGGTGCAGAAGAGGTATCCCTTTTTGGAAAGATTCTTAGTGCTGAAGGCATCTCAATGAAATATTCTTACTGGTGAAGACAACTTATTAATGGAAAGATTCACAGTGATGCATGAAAAAAAGCTGATTGGGGGAGTAAGTCAGTCAAACTCAGCACTGAAAATGACAATACATTTCAGGCATCTCTTAGAAATGGTAGATTTCTTGGCATTTTGCTTTATTCATACTGAATCACCCTTGTAAAGGCAAATCCATCAATCCAAGTCTGGTGCCAGCGGAGAGAACACCCTGGAAGCATGATATTGCTGAAGGAAGAAAAGTAGTCCGTTTAGGATTGAGGGAAGTTGAATAGATCAGCAAGAACCAATATGAAACCTGTCAGGAATGGGGTTATTAATTTGGGAGGGGTGTAGCCCTTCCCAACTTAACAAATCCTCTCTGGTTAGGTCAAAACACAGCTCTGAGTGAATCTCTGCTCAATCTCTGGTAGCTTTGGCACACGTAGCAGGCAATCTGCAGACTCCCCATAGAAGTGTGTGTTAATTAAAAGCCGTACGATCAATTTTAAAGAAAAGAACACAACATAATCAAATTTCCAAACCAATTTTGAATACCGTATGACTAAAGAGACACCAAGAGCATTAAAATAGGTTAAGGGGAACTAGAGAAATACATTGCTACATTTTTAAGGACAAAGGCATCTAAATAGGCACCAGGTCACTCTCCAGCCAGGTCTCTTCCAGGGTCCAGTCCTCTGTGGTCAGCTGGGCCTTCTTGTAGTCAGGAATCATTCTGATTTGTGTGCCCCTGAAGCAGGCAAGCAGGAGGCCAACCACTTGACCCTTGGAGAGCAGATCCAGTCCTTGTGTGTCAGGAATCCTTACATTAGTTATCTTCTTCCAACAGGTGTCGGGGGGTCATTAGTTGTTTTCCAACAGGTCCTCCTTCACAAGGAGTCTTCCGAGTTCCAGGATTGCTCCGAGGAGGTGCTATTTGAAGTGCCATATTTATTTTGCACTAAACAGTAATTGGAGAAATTCTGCTATCCATCCCCATTTTAACCTTTAAAACAGATTTTGAACATGGAGTAAAAAAATAACTTTGATGCATTTTTCTAGCATTTCCCCAGTCAGAGACAAGAGATAAAGATTTTAATCCCTTCTAACTCTGTTCAGGAAAATGTCTATCAAAGGCTGCACAATGAAATAGCTTTTGGGTTTTATTTCACCGTGAGAGCACACTAATCCCACTGTGACCTCTTTTTAAATATCAGCAACCTTTCCTGTGTGCTTAAAAAGGCACACTTTAGGGAGTAGCTTTTAAATATATAAAAAATATGCTTTCCCTGCAAGGCAAAGTCTCTTGCCCCTGCCATGTGTCACTGCAGTGTTTTTAAACAACAGGTTTCCAAAGCGCAGTGGTGCTCCTGGCAGACATATATGTGCGTTATATATGCAGCACACATATGACTTCTGAATTCCACACCACACATACATTTTCTGTGTCATCTAGAGTGGTCTTACAGAACAGTTAAATAGACCAATTTATGTGAAATCGCCTTAACAAATACCATTTTAGGGCAAGAGCACACACACTGTGCTAATGTTTAGCCAAGTCACATGGAACAGAGTCATAATTTCAGCAAAAGTAGACTCTAGAAAAAGGAGAACAATGTTGGTTGACCAGGCAGAAAAGGTGAATTTGCTACAATGTCACTTCCGAATTAAAAATATTTTATGTAATTCCATTATTCTGGTAAGAGTTGTTAAGTGGTGACTCAAATGGTGATCTGTAAATACACTTGAAACATCGCATTTCAAATAATTATCGGCAGTCGTACTAAACCAATGAAAGAAAAAGCAGATTTGTGCAGGTTCATAAATGATGAGTTGGCTCAACTTTGATGGAGCAATTTTCCGCCATCAATGTTACGTTAATAAAGTCCCACAGATGATGAAAAATTCAAGCGTTACACAATAACAAGTGAAGCAAATGAGAAAGGCCAATTTAACAAGAGAGTGGTAGGCAGTGCTTAATTTGTAAAATATTAAGTGCAGGTGCTCAAAAGTTTTGGGGGGAGACCACACCCATGTCCCCCGGCTCCACCTAATTTCTCCACTGGCTCCACCTACTTCTCTATATACTCCGCCCACCACAGATTACCTTACCACCACTCACCTACAGTGCCCCTTATCTCTCCATAATTTCTCTCACAAACATTTAATTTCTTTTTAGCGCTGCTCATACCAGAGCAGGGTGTCAGTGCACTTTATACCACAGATATATTATACAGAGACACTGAATCATCCAAGGAAATGTTTAATAAACCAATGAGGAGGAGCCTAGCGCGCAACCAAGATGGCCGCGTAGGTGCGAGGCTCCCGAGGACCTCCGCAACCTCCTACGTTTATCCTGTCTTCATCCTGAATCGGTTGAGGGGACTGTGTCGGTGAACCTGAGCCGAGGTGGTACCCGTTTTCCGTTTTTGAATCGGACCCCGGGGGCCGGGGTGGGCATCGACTGAAGTTTGCGGCCTGCTTCTCTCCTGACCCCGGACTCGAGTTTGGGGGTGACCCAGTGGCGAAGTGAATAACAACGGCGGGCCGAGCCTGGCGAGTCGCGTACCCCACACTTTCACTTTCGCTTTTGAGTCCCCTTGCCGTCATCGCGAGTGGGATTACGGCGCTTCTTTGTGTGGTGGTGGCCTCGCTGGGGGACCCTGCCTGCCTGCCTGCGGGGACCCGCTCCGCCTTCCTGAGGTGACCCCCGGGGCTTACGGCCTTGATTGCTTGCTCTCCACTGCGTGACTGGTGAGGGTGCGAGATACACGACGATGGCCACGAAGCAGGATGGAGATCGGCTGAAGGCCAAATCGACCCGGCGTGGCACCGCACCTCAAGTCAACATTATGGATCGCTACACCCTCCCGAAGGGGTCTCCCGGCGGATCGCACAAGTCTTCCGAGTGTCCCCCGGATGCCCCGGATTTGCCTACGGATCTGACTTTGCAGGACGTCATGGGCGCCATTGCTGAGATGAAGACCTCAGTGGGCCAACAATTCGACACCTTGGCGCACAAACTCGATGCGGTCCTCATCGATGTCAACCTTGTTAGAGCAGATCTATCTAAGACAAATGACTGGGTTGACTCCTTGGCCCATACCGCGTCGGGCCTCACGACTGAGGTAGCAGCCCTCCAGACGGAGGTGCGCCGGCTCCGGCAGGCAAGTGCGCTCACGGATCGGCGCCTGGAGGACTCCGAGAGCAGGGCCCGGAGGAATAACATTCGCATTATCGGAGTGCCCGAGGGACGGGAGGACTCGGCGGCGGATCTCTTTGTGGAGGACCTGATTTCTACCCATCTCCGGCCTCGAGGACTGAGTAAATTCTTTGCGGTGGAGAGGGCCCATAGAGTTCCTGGCGGCAGACCGAAGGTCGGAGCTCCTCCGCGGCCTCTTATTGCCCGTATCTTCAACTTTCGGGACAGGGATGCGATTTTGCAAGCTTCCAGACTGCAAGGGCCGCTTAAGCTGGAGAACATGGAGGTGAACTTTTATCCTGATTTCACGCAGGCGGTCCAGAAGCAGAGATTGAGTTTCATGGGCGTCAAGCGGCGGCTTCGAGACATGAACTTAAAATACGCCATGCTTTTCCCGGCCAGGCTGCGTGTGGAGGCTGATGGTCGCACTCACTTTTTTGACCGTCCTGAGATGGCCGGGGACTGGTTGGACACTTTGTCTGGGGGACATGATCGGGATGGGATGGGGGCGGCGGGAGGAGAGTGCCCACCGGACTGGGTATGAGGTATTGACACTGGGGCTCATTCCTGATGATGCCACCTTTCGGCCAGGCTTAGAGTCTCTTGACTGTTGTGTCTTGTTTCCCCTCCGTTGGAGGTGGTGCTGTGTCTCGAGGGGGTTCTCTTTCCTCCTCTAGGGGGTCTTTGTAGTTTAGTTTACACAGGGGCGACAGGCACACTGCAAGTTGGGGGGGCTGTTTGGGCTCATGCAGGGGTGCAAGGAGGGGGGAGTTTTGTTTGGGATGTTGGGTTGGGGTTGGGTATTGTTTATTTGTACCACAAGGCAGAAGTATTGTTGTGCTATCGCTAAAGTGCTCTCTGGGGGGAGATTGATCGGTTTTGGCTATGATGGGGGGTAGGGGACTGAGCCTTTTGTCCTGGAATGTCAATGGACTGGGGGACAGGATAAAACGGGGAGTGGTCTTGCAGTTCTTAAAACGAATTTCACCCGATATAGTATTTCTGCAGGAAACACACCTCATTGGAAACTCCTTTCGTGCCATGAACAGACGGGGCTATCGCCTTGTAGCCCACTCGGGCTTCACATCTGGTTCGAGGGGTGTGGGCATTATGGTCAAAACCTCGCTCCCGTTGGAGGTTGATGAGGTGCTCCATGATGATAGGGGACAATATACGGCTCTGGTGGGTAGATTGGAGGGTAAAGTGATTGTTTTGGTTTCTGTTTATGTCCCGCCAGGGTTGCAGACAACTACTTTTGCTGATTTGGGGCGCCTTCTTCTTGGCCTGCCGGAGGGGATTCTAGTGGTTGGGGGGGATTTTAACGCTGTAATTTCCGGAACTGAGGATCGTCACCCTCCCAGGGATCTCCCCCGTTCCCAAGCTTGGTTATCTGGCCTCTTGGATACCCTGGGGCTGGTGGATTGTTGGCGGCTGAAACACCCTACGCAGATACAATACACCTTTCATTCCGGGGCTCATGGTAGTCTTTCGAGGCTTGATTATGTTCTGATGCCAGCAGCACAGGCAGGGAGGGTCGGGGAGGTACGACATCTGGCTCGGGGGCTTTCAGATCACTCCCCGCTCCTGTTGCACTTCGACATTGTCCCGAGGGGGGAGGGGAGGGTGGTCCCGATTAATTCCTGGTACCTGCGTGACCCCACAATTCGCGCTGATTTGGTTAAATCTCTGGAGCGATATTTTGAAGACAATGTGGGGTCTGTGTCGTCTGCGGTTTCTTTGTGGGAGGCGTTTAAGACGGTACTCCGGGGGGAGGCCCTGTCCCTCATTTCCCATTCCCGGAGGCGCGTGCGGGAGGAGGTGACCCGTATCGAATCTGAGATAACTGAGTTGGAGGGTGATCTGGAGTGTGGGGTAACGGATGACAAACTGCATGCTCTCCGACTCAAACAGGCGGACTACAGGGCCCTAGTCACGGAGGCAGCCAGGGGCCTGAGTAGAGAGCAACAGGGGCGACTGTATGATGTGGGTGATAAGGCTGGTAAATTGATTGCGTGGCTGGATAAAAAGGAGAGAGCGAGTCGAGTTGTCCCGTCGATTGAGAGACTGGATGGTGTGTGTGTCACTGAGCCGGAGGAAATTGTTGATTGTTTCGCTGAGTATTTCCGTGGGGTGTATTCCCCGGTATCTTCCCGCTCGGAAGAGGATTCCCATGACCTGCTTAAAGACATTGCGCTGCCTTCACTTTCGGAGGAGGATAAATTGTCGTTGGACGCGGCCCCGACATCTGAGGAGATTGCCCTCGCCATACGTTCGGTCGCCTCTGGCAAGGCCATGGGTCCTAATGGCCTTCCCATTGAATTGTACAAATTACGACCGGATACGCTGGCTCCGCATCTCCGTGCTATGTTCCTCGCGGCCCGGTCGGCGGGTTCCCTCCCGCTGGACCAGCGTCTTGCTACTATTGTGGTTATTCATAAGGAGGGGAGGCCGCGGGATCGGGTCACGTCTTACAGGCCCATTTCGCTGTTGAATGCGGAGCCGAAAATTCTCGCCAAGGGGCTGGCTAATCGGCTGGTTGGCGTGGTGTGCGATCTGATCCACCAGGACCAGTCCGGCTTTATCCCTCATCGCAACATCGCGCTTAACTTGCGGCGTCTGCACGGGGTGCTCGCGAGGGTCCCGTTCATACGAGAGCCAGCCATTTTGGCGTCCTTGGACGCCACTATGGCGTTCGACACGCTTGAGTGGCCATATATTTGGGCGACGCTGGCTAAGTTTGGGTTTGGCCCGGGATTCATTGGCTGGGTGAAACTGTTGTATTCCGGACCGCTGGCGCAGGTGGCGGTGAATGGTAGAGTATCAGCGCCGTTTGAACTGGGCAGGGGCACGCGGCAGGGTTGCCCGCTGTCGACGCTCCTTTTTGCGCTTGCCTTGGAGCCCCTGGCGGAGTGGCTGCGGTGGCACCCTTCGATTCGTGGTCTCCGATGGACCCCCGAGTATGAGGATCGCGTATCCCTTTACGCGGACGATATTCTTTTGTACCTTGCTTCCCCGCGCAAATCACTGATTGTGTTAGTGGATGTGTTGCGTTCATTCGGCCGCAACTCCGGCTTAGTTATCAACTGGGCTAAGTCCTGTGTGTATGTCCTCTCGGGGGAGGCTCCTATCCTTCCGCGGGGTTGTCCTATCCAGGTTGCTCCGCAGGGATTTAAGTACCTGGGTATCTTTATTACCCTGGACGCTGCGGCCCGATATAAACAGAACTTACTCCCCCCCCTCCAGCGCCTGAAGGAGGATGTGGCGCGTTGGAGGCGCTTGCCGCTCTCGCCGCTCGGCCGTGCGGCACTGTTTAAGATGATGTCGTTGCCACGTTTCTTATACGCTTTACAAAACACGATGGACGTCGTCCGGGCGCGCTACTTTCGGGAGGTGGAGGGTCTGCAGCGCCACCTGTTTTGGGATGGGAGGCCGCGTATCGCCCTCGCGAAGTTGACGCTCCCGTGGTATGACGGGGGGGTCGCCCTCCCGGACATCAAACGGTATTACTGGGCCTCCCAGCTGGCTGCGATAAACCACGGCCTTTATGGGCCCGCCCTTAACCCGGCTTTTGAAATGGACAAACTGTTACTGCCGGGTGGCGACTATAATCGTGCGCTTTACTCTACATCGCTCGACGCACGTTTGACGGGCCCTACGCGGGTCGCGGTACGGGTGTGGCACGCGGCAAACTTGGCTATGGGGTGGAAGGATCGGTTGACCCGGGCGACGCCACTGTATGCATCTGAGCGACTGGGCTGCTTGTGGACCTCGAAAGGCTTTGAGAAGTGGGACATGATAGGCATCAGCAGGGTGGGCGATCTCTGGACGAGGGGGGGATTCAAAACGTTCGATGTGCTGCAGAAGGAATTCCAGTTGCAGGACAGGGAGTACTTCCGATATGTACAGGTTCGTCACGCGCTGTGTTCTGTGTTCCCGGATGTTGCCTCCATCCCGGAGTGCTCCCCTCTGGAAGATAGAGTGCTAGATGGGCATGTACCGGATGGCACTATCTCATTGATTTATAAAAAGCTCATCAACGATCGCTCGGGACTGCTGACTGGCCTTTGTGAGGCATGGGTCGCCGATGGAATGGAGCTGGATGACGAGGACTGGGTGTCTGCGGTGGCCTCCCCGAAAGAGGTGGCCATACCGGCCCGCCTTCGCTTCGTCCAGCTCAAAATACTACACAGGCTCTATGTTTCGGGGCCGGGTCTGATGCGTATGGGATATGCCGTGGATGGGCTGTGTAAGCGTGGGTGTGGTTCGTTAGGGACCTTCATCCATATTTTGTGGGAATGCCCGGAGGTGGCGCGATTCTGGCGTGGTGTACATGCGGTGTTGCAAGCGGTCACGCATGTGGCGCTGTTTCCCGAGGCTAGGAGATGTCTGCTAAATGTGTGGGAGCCGACTGATTATACGGTGCCGCAGACGTGGTGGGTGACTCTGGGATATATGGTGGCCAAGCGTGACATAGCACAATTGTGGGGCTCCCAGAGGTCACGAACGGTTTCGGTGTGGAAGGACAACATGGATTGGTGTATGTTTCAGGAGAAGGTAGTGTATGTGGCGAGAGGTAAGCCTGGGAAATGGGTGAAGGTGTGGGGCCCCTGGAACTCCTATCGTGGCGGGATTTGTACCCCGCCGCTGACGCCTGACTTGGCAGTGGCCCAGTCTCCCTAGTCTGCTTGTCACCTTGGTTCTGGGCATTGTGTCTACTTTGTTTCTGTCCCGGCCTGCCCCCCCCCCCCCTATTCCTGTGGATCGGTAGGGTCCTCCCCAGGGGAGCTCATAATGCTGCTTTGACTTTTGCTGCCTTGTGGATTTGTTTGTGGTTTCTTATAAAAAATGGAACCGCCATTTGGGGGGTCCGGCCGGTGTGGCCGCCAACGCTTCCCTCGACTTCTGGGACCTTTATCACTTGCCGCTTGTGTTTAATGACTGTATTTTATGCTCTCACTGTTTGCTAGCGGCCGGCCTGAAGGTTGTAGGCCCATCTTTGTATATCTTTTGCATTCTGTAATAAAGGTTTCAAAAAAATAAATAAATAAATAAATAATTTAAAAAAAATAAATAAATAAACCAATGAGGATTACAACAAGGTGTAGAAGCACGTCATCCATACTAGGTGGGTAGTATATTTTAAGAGTAGTTTGGAAAAACACAAACTCAGGGTTTAAAATGTACCACAGTAATTGGGGTTGTCTTTCCCAAGAAGAATGCATTTCTACTCAAACTAGCTAATGACAGTTTTCAGGTCACTGTGTGGATTAGGACTGTAAGTTATGAATTGCAAGTAACCAAAGGATCCCTGTGACAAAAGCAGTAACCCACTGAACTATCCACATAAAAATAAAATACAGTTCTGTGATATGCAAAATACACATTCTTTGCAGCATGCATGTTAACCCTCGTTGTTACTGGTGAGTTAAAACTTGCCCTAGAGACAAAACTCTGGCCTCTCTCCTGCACGAGCATTAATCACCACGTTATCTTTGACTTACCAAGGAGTCACTGACAGTGGTGGGTAAATAATGCCTGCTCCGCTGCCTCGAGATTGTCGCTGTAGCTGTAGTCTGTGGAGTCTGACTGCCAAGATGATGTGCAGGAGACAGGAGTCAGTTGCCGGTCCGTAGAGGGCCGGCTGCCCCAGTGATGGAGATGATGCTGGCCCTCTTCTCTGCAGACAGTACCGTGCTGCGTTGCATCTAATACGCAGCTGTAGATTTAAATCACACTGAGAGGGCATGGCGTGACACACTGTCTTCAGGGCCGTGCCCTGGGCCTGTAGGCACTCTGCTCCTTCTCTCACCGTGACTGGCAAAGCCCCCAGCAACCCTCAAGAGCAGAGAAGGGCAGCACATGTCAACGCGGTCACGGATATTCCTTACTTTAACTCCTGTGGCGGAAGCAGCAATACCTGGTGGCTCTGGCTGGCTGCGCCAGGAATCTGAAATTAAAACATCCTCTAGCCGCAGCCCACACCAACCAGAGCCTTTCTGTGACAGTCAGTGTCCGTCACTGAGTCTGTCATACATTTTAGGTCTGAGGAGGCTGCCGAACTTCTGTAAGGCTGAAGGACAGGAGTGTCCAAGACAAGAGTGCTGCCTCGGCCTGCACCAGCCACAACAGAGGCCTGAAGGGTTGGTGAAATCATGATGCGCAGGGCCTGCTGCAGCAGTAGGTAGGCCAGAGAGAAGCGCATGGTTTGAGATGGCGGCAATGCACACTCTAACCAACCTGGGTCGTGAAGAGCACCACTTTCCGGTAATCCACGTGAGCTGTGGCCGGCCCGCGCAGAGAAGATTCTGTCTCCACCAGATCTACTTGGCCCAGAGGTTGAGGCGGTCCTCAACAAGGCAGATTTGGGGTTTTATATCCGGTCCGGCCATTTCGAAAACAAATCAAAGACACAGTTCAATAAAAAGCTCACCATAGCAACGATTTAGCCAATCCCCTGAGGCCATCAGTTTTGAGCTCCGAGTCAGCTAAATATATTGTAGGGGGCGCAGCAGCATCACCTTTTTTATTTAAGTGCAGGCCGCAGTGCTTCACTGCACATTTAATTCAAGTAAATGTAAATGTGTGACTTATGCATTTTAGTGCGGTGATGCGGACACCAGCACTAAAATGCATTAGTCTAATCCCTCATGCGCGGTACTTGGCAGGGCTGACTTCTGGTGAGGGAGGGAAAATGCAATAGCCCTGGCCCTGTCAAATAAGTGCCGGTGCTGAGCACTGGAAAGCACCGGCACAAATTAAGCACAGGTGGTAGGGGACTAGTATGTGTTCAGCAGTGTATTTGGAGCACACTGTCAGAAATATATGACAACCCTTTGAAATTACTTCTCCAAATCACCATTAAATTTGAATTATACAGCTGTACTGGTAAACATACAGGGTGCTCAAACAGTAACGTGTGGAAATGGGTTTCAGCGCATATTTTTCACTTGCGTAAATTGGTTTGTTTTGATCCTATTAAAAACTTTGTTTCTATCATACTTCATTCAGATTTACAAAAACTGCCTCGTTTTCACTTTCCCTGCTACTGATACATCTTGAAATGTGTGTGCAGTTCATTTAAAACTATTTACATTTTGACATTACAGAGCCTTTCCTTTCACACTCCCTGTATCCCAGCGAGATTGTTACTTGGTTAAGGTTACATGTAGTTAGAGATAGGAAAAGTGAAACACCAATCACCATGTTAAAAAGTTAAAAAGTAATTTGTCAGGAAACATTGTCTGACATTTGACCCCTGTCTTGGATGCACAGCAAATGCAACAAGATAAAAACAAAATATATAGGGGTTGACTGCTTACTGGGGTTACACCGCTTCTAAAAAAGGGTACAGTTTATTTTAGGTTTGCTTCCTTAATATTAAGTATTTGTTCTTGCCAAGCATGGGAATCCTGTTACACTAGACACACCCCGGCCCCTCTTTGCAACTGTGGTATAAGTGTAGGAATAGTCTTTAGCAGAAGAAGTCCAGAGGAAGATGATGCGTACAGATCAGATCTACACCACGAAATGTAGGGATGGCGGGAGAGGACTGAAATACTCGAGAGGGGAGGTGATCCTAGCATGTCACTTTCACCCCATCCCTCGCAAACTTGATACTACTTTACTCCTATGGGTATTAACCCGTGTATGTATTCTGATCAGGCATTGATTGTATGTGTGTCCGGGATTATATGTTTGTTCAGATTGCTGGCCAGTGATCTTTCAAGACTTTATTATACTATTGCATTTTCTCTTTTGATATTAGATAAAATACTATACAATTCGTTAAAAAAATGTAAAGGGCTTTTTTGCTACTTATTTTCCACCTGACCTGCAAAATTATTTTTGGGGTGCTGCAGCACCTCCTGCATCTCTACTTCCAGAGCACCCGAGTTGGCTAACGAGATGGTGATCAATCAGGGCTTTAAGTGGGCCGGGTCTCACCGGTGCTGAGCCTCCGCAGTTTTTTTAAAGGGGGCCTCGAAACGGGTCTCTATCGGGCTCTGTTTCGTGCCCTGACACACACAATCCGTTTTTCTCTGGACTGCAGCGACAGCAGGCATATCAATGTGTGCTGCTCACACTGCTCACTTCTCACTAGTGGAGAAGTTACGGCATGACGTCATGCCAGGGGAGCGTTGTAGAGGAGGGAAATCCTTTAAACAGAGTCATTTTCTTTCTGGGTTTCCCTTCTCTTTTTGAAACTCAGGAGCAGGAACATTGTCGTGGTATCACCAGGGCTTTAAGTGGAAGCTTTTTCAATATTATATACAAGCCATAGTTGCTGCTTATTTATCTTATGCAACTAACAACCATTAACAAAGCCAATAGTCCTGACTTGTTGTAGGTCTGATGTTACTTGTTGTATCTTATATTTGGATGCAATGATAGAAACAGCAAAATACAAGTCAGGCGGAACACTATGTTAAACACAGATTTTTAAGCCACGCCCTTAATTACATTGGGTAGGCCCCTTTGAGAGACCCCTCCCCCCCCCCGTTTTTTCATCCCACTTAAAGCCCTGTGGCCAATGCTAAAAAGTATTTTCTTCCACATGTAATGGAGACAGTCTTGAAGTTGTACTTGTGTTTTTTATGTTTCTTTGCTACATGTGTAATGCGTACACTACAAAGGTGCAGGAAGTGAGTAGATTTTGTAATTTTTTTTATTGAGCTTTTTCCCAAATAAAATTGCCTTTTGTTATACTTATTTTTTTGAGTTTTATATTGCACGAACTAGACCCGAAGATATCAGGTATCAGAGCGCTTTACATGAGCACCAGTTTTGTTACACATTCATTAGGTCTCGCCTAGCGACGCAGCGCATTTGCTCGTTTGGCAAGATCTATTGTAGATTTCTTTTTGGGAGGGAGACAGGAGATGTGCACGCGTACAGGGGACAGGAGATGTGCATGTGTATTGCTTGCGGCGTTAGTACAACGCGCGCATGGCGCGCTTTCACTTTCCCTCCCCCCATCGTTCTCAACTTTCACACTGAGCTCAGCGCCGGCTTCAAGGACACCGCGCTCAGTGCTAAAGTAAAAAAAAAAAGACAAATGAGCACGGTGTCCTTCAAGCGGCGCCGCGCTCAGTATTAAACTTAAGCATTTGTAATGCAGTCGGACCTATTGCATTGCAAATGCTTGTTTTAGAATACAATGCTCTCCCCTCCATCACTCCATCATTCCTTTCTTCTGTCGCCTTCTCCTTTTTACTGCCCCGTCTGGGTTTTGAAGCAATCTAGGGGTATGTACAAATATATAACATAACTTATGGAAGTCAACAGGACATGCGATCCCCTCCACGCGAATTTCATCATTGATGTCGTCACTGTTTCCCTTGACGCCTCCACTCCCCCCATGCGCGCCCCCCAGCACTACACACTGGTCCAGCCCCTGCACACTTTGGGTGATGATGTCAGGTTTCTCCTGCTTTCATGTAGGTCCCCTGAAGCCGTGTGACCTTAAGCAAATTGATTTTCTGCAGAAAGTTAGTGATGTCAAGTTCAACCAAATATTGCTTTCCCTCAGGGAACCCACAGGCCTTCTACCGAAGTGCACATTGGTTCCCGGCACAGTGCGTGATGTCAAAATACACCCATCGCTTCCGCTCTGGGCCCAGTACATCTTGTGATCTTATGCACATAGTTTTCTATACAGGTGTAAGTACAGCGTGAACTCGCGGGAGGGGGAGGAGTGGGGTCACGCTTCTCTTGTTCACATGCCCAGGATGGGCACGACAGCCTCCTATGTAAATAATGTACATAAAGGCGACAGAGTAAATTACTTTGTTCGATACTTAGTTCAAACGTCATCAACTCCAGGCGCTCGTTCCAATTTATATAGAGGATTGGGCAGAAATATAAGATACGGATTGAGACATGCGGAAGTTATAATTTCCAAAACTCGACAAGCATCTCTACAATCCTAACCAGCCTACTGGATACTTAAGAGGACCGATACGGTCGGTCTAAATCAGCGCGCATTCAATCTTTGGCCTCTCAGCGGAGATCAAGAAACAAGTGTGCCACAAATAGAGAGAGTCAAGATATATAGACAAGAAGTCTCTCGGTTTATGTACATGTGTGTACGGTTAAAGGATTTCACAATGCGAGAGGAATGTGAAGAGGCGCGGTGCA
The DNA here is from genome assembly GCF_964204655.1 of Triturus cristatus. Classification (NCBI taxonomy): domain Eukaryota; kingdom Metazoa; phylum Chordata; class Amphibia; order Caudata; family Salamandridae; genus Triturus; species Triturus cristatus. The sequence continues at coordinate 1,619,870,358 of NC_140589.1, read as the reverse complement.
ATTTCAGATTTAAAATGTCAATTATAAAGAATGTTGTGGTATTTTCTATGCAAAATTTTGTTTTTAAAATAGAGCATTTTAAAAATGTTTCTTGGCCACATTTTGTTTAATTAATAAACCAGGATGCTGTGAAGTGTTAGTTTAAGGGTACTTTAGATAGGAGCCTGAGGGAGCGGCGCTGGTGGTGGGTCCCCTGCTTGATGAGGGTGCCTATGCCCACCATCTGTGCTGGCACTCTTCTAGTAGCAGTTTACAGCTGTCCTCCCCGGGTGCGCCACACGGTCGGGGGCCGGTTTTGGGCCCCTCGGGGCCGTTTTTGTTATAGGGCCGTTTTTGCAGCATAGCTGCAAAATCGGCCCTGTAACAAAATCGGCCGAAAACCGGCCCTGGCAAAGAGCTCGGCGGCATCCACAACCCCCCGCGTGGAAGGGGTGCAGGGGGGAGGCGGCCGAGCACTTTGCCAGGGCCGGTTTTGATTCCCAGTCCGGCCCTGGTCCAGCCCACCGTGCTCAGGTACCACCACGTTGTCCTGCCAGGATTCAGTCTCTTGGGCTCCACATCACAGCAGACGTGAGCGCCGAGCGATTAACTGACTGAACCAATCTTTGCAAGCAAAAAGCTATGGAACGTACAAAACTCGATATCAAAACTGCTCTATGGCCTGCCCCCCAAACAGCCCCCTTAACCCTGGCTTTAAATGGGATGAAATCCAGGAGTCTCTCATAGGGGCGCGGCCACTGTAATTAAGGGTGTGGCTTAAAAACACTTCAGCAAAAAATCTGTGCTTAGCACAACTGGTGTTTTGCTGCTTCAGTCATTGCATCCAGATATATATTACAATAAGTAACATTACACCTACATGAAGAACGTCCTGGGATCCTGAGGTAGGATCAAGATTAAACAAGCTTTTGCATTGCAATAGGTTTCGCATTACTGAAAGTTTGACCTATTGGCGTTGCAAATAACAATGCAATTCCAATAGCTCAAACATTCAGTAATGCGAGACCTATTGTATTGCAAATGCTTCTTTTTGTTAGGCACGGGGAGATTAAGTAATTTGCCCAGAATCACTGGATGTTGAGCTTTTTTGCCGCTCGAACCGGGTTCCCCAACTACATCCTCTCCCCCAGTTATGTTTTCATTTATTTATGTGACAAGTTTACAACTATTCTTACGCACATTCAGAAAAGCGTCAATTTATTGGTACACTTCCCTACAGATTTTAATCTCTACTTATGTTAAAACCATTAGGGTGTAAATTTAGTGCAGGAGTGTGCACTGGTGTGTAAAGGCAGTACTAATTGTGTGCACTGCCATGTGAATGCACAAACAAAACGTTGGTGTTTTGTGGGAAGAAACGTGAATTCCATTGTGTTGTAATTCCCTGGTCCATCCACAGACACCCCCTGGAGACTCGCATTTTGTATCTATAGTGTAATGTTACGTGTGTGTAATTATTGTACCCGAAGCCGTGAAAAAAGCAGCCCGGTTCGCGCTCTTACCTCGGGAAAAGTTTTGTGATTCGTCCCCACAGCCCGCCACTATCAATGCACAGGCCTGAGTGTTCATGGGGAAACTGTATGCATTTTAATGTGGGCGACATTACCTTGCAGGTGACGTGAGACGACCACTCCTGACAGCGGTACTGCTCGGCAAGGACAGGCCGAAGGAAAGTCTGAGTAGAGAGGGTTGTTGGAGTGAAAGTTATTCCTTGCTTTCAATAAATCACACTGAAGCGCGGCGCGCATCGCCCCGGCCCTCGGGCTTTCTACGGCAGACTTAGCTGAAGATCACGTTTAATCTGTCACTAACGTCAAGTCGCACAGAAACAGGTGAAAGGGAAGGAACGGGTCATCACCTCGCCGCGTGCTCTGCCGCGTCAGCGTCATTTTTCTTCTCGTCCCAGAAACGCGAGGACGCGAATGCTTTGCATACCGGCTTTTGGCACAGATCTGTTTTTTTTTGTTTCTGGTACCCGCATGCTCGCAGCCCTTCAGGGGAGCGCGATTCTCCGAACCAGTCCCATTTCGGTGCTCTGCCCTCAGGACATTTCAGACATAATAATTGACGAATGCTTGAGAGTTTTGTTTTGTTACTGTAGGGCAGATTCAGACGTCAGAGCTCTGTACAGACTTACATAATTCAGTTTATGCTTGGATAACACTAACTTAGTTGGAAAATAATACTTTGTTTTTGTACAGCATTTCATACCTAACTCTTACCATTTTAATGTACTCAGTTTATTGATATCGGAAGAATAGAAGGCACAGCCTGCCTTGCTGTTACTTAAACTTGCGACCCTCTAAACACTACATTTGTCAGCAGCGAGTGTTCACCGGTTCATACTGCGGTCGAAGAATCGCCTTATGATTTCATGGCACCAAGACCCTTCAGATTTGTAGGGTTTATCACACCATTGAATTCTGGGACTTGTAGTCTTTGAGCTGGATCAATTGTGTTATGATATCTGAAATAATCACTGTTAAACGGAAAGCCCAGGAGTGGAAAGAGGGATCCTCTCACCCTGGAGTCAGACAGTGACCTGGTGTTGGATGGATGGTGGTGAGAAGCGGAGTGGTATTGGAGTTCAGGACTAGTCTTGATGGTCAGTTCATTATGTAGAGTTTTTCAGTGGTTTAGATTGAGATCTACTCTTTGAGAAATAAAAGAGAGGGATTATCATAACCTCTTAGGTCGGGCCATTCTGCCTTATCCCTCTCAGTACATGTTGCAATAGACATATCTTGGAGTATACAGGGTGCAGTTTATTGTTCATACAAAACATGTTGTGTCAAGCTGTTGTTTGCAGGGGGCATAATTTCTAACAAATGTATCATTATTGTTACCGGTTATCACTACTGAAAGGGGGAGTCTTAACCCGTTTCTTGGAACCCATAGATTCCCAGTTTCAGCTTGCTATCATCGGTCTGTTTGCTTCATGTACCGGGCCGCTTGTACAGGATTTCGGGCTTCGAGTGTTGGGACTGCATTACTAAGTACCCCTTATCCTAACCCCGATGGCCCGGCCATCTGGCATCCCAGAGCCTGCGGAGTGTCACTGCTTCCACTTTCGCCCTACTTGCCCGGGTGCCTCTTCCAGGGAGCCACAATGGGGGTTTGTGGATAGTAGAATCACTGCTTGAACCTGAATGAAGCAAGCTCTCATTGGAGCCCTCTATAATTGCCCCGCCTTCAGCCCTGAGTTTGGCCTGTTCAAAGGTCGCCCACCCTCTCTGCCCAATACGGGTGATCCTATGCAGGGCAGGTTTTCACGCTTTTCCCTTCCCCCTCCACCCCTTTTCCCTAGATTCCCTTTTGGGGAGTTTTTCCTGCCCCTATACCTAGCCCAATCTGCCTCTGGGCAGAAGAAGGGTGGTGGATCTATGAGCTCAGATGTCATCTTGCTGCCGGCACTGTGGCACCCTTCGCCATTCGTGTCCTGGGCCGTCTACCAGATGATGGTTCTAGCTTCTTAAGATTTGCACATAAGTCGTCACAGTGCTTAATTTGTGCCCATGGTTTCCGGTGCTCAACATCAGCACTTATATCAACACCGGCGCTTGTGACAGTCTGCCACAAGGTGGTGCTGTCTGGCTAATTTAGAGATGACCACACAACAGCCAATTATTAATTCAATATACACTAAAAATGACTATTACCTGCCTCCTAAGTCATTCTCGTAACTTTGAAGCCTTGCAGTAGCCCGAATTGTCACTCTTGTAGGAGTGTGATGGTTTGTTGTTGTGGTGTTTCTATCATTGGCAGCATGGCAGGGGCAATGCGTGATGCAAGCCGCAGTGGCCTCCTGACGAGAGCCCTGGCAGTTATTTATTCACAAATTAAGCATTGAGTAGTCAAAAGGCACCGGTGATGATCATCAGCTTCTTTATGATGTGTATGGTATCTGGTTGAAATATCTTGTGAACTAACTTCACTATGTATTCTTCATTAAAATTCAATGCATTTTTTTAAATCTTAGATCATAATATTTTGGGGGCAATCAAATGTCGCTCTGTTGCCCATCTGCAAATTTAAGTTTGCACATATGTCCTTAGTTAGCTAGTATGTTGGAACTTATAACACTGCTATAACGCGTATAACAATGTTTGCTTGTAAACCTCACTGTAACTTAGGGAGGCAAAGTGAGAAGGAAACGATGTGAACCTACGACTGTCTCTGAAAAAAAGCATACAAAGCCGTGTTTTGATGACACTCCGCACACCTTGATTGGACATTCCTGTCTTTGATGGAGCCCTGCTTGCATTCACTATACAGTGTTTGCTTTCATCGCCTGGAGCTTGTGTTCATTGTGCTCTTCCTTTCACTGGGAAGTGTTTGCTTTTAATGTAAAGAGATTGCTTTGGTTAGAGAAAGAGTTGTTGATACCATTATGCGGGCAGTGTTTGGATTATGCATTGATTGAATTAATTGTGCAGTGCTCGACCTCATTCCAGAGTGACTGCGTCACTTGTACAGAGATTGCTCCAATGTGTAGCACTATATTTTATTGGCAGTGCTTGTATCAAGCACACAGTGCTTTGGGAGATCTTTGCTCACAAGCCAAAACTCCCCCTAGCTGCCCTGTGGTTTAATCAAACCAGCCTCTTTATTGGACTCATGGGTTCCCTCTAGTGGTAGATGCTAAGCATGGCTTGCCTTTCAAAGTTGAAGGTGCTCAAGTTTTGAAAGTATCATAACCTGGGGCCGCGGCCATTTGCGCCGGTGTCTCAGCTTTTGCACCCTATCATCAAAAAAACAAAAGGCGGTTATGAAAGGGTCCCTCTTCAGGAGGGAAAGAGGAACTGTTAGTGTAAAGGGAAAGGGATAGACTCTACATGGGTATGCTAACACTACAAACTGTATCCCAGACCTGACTTCATTTCTCAAGGGAAATTTGAATGTCCTCTGGTTATCACCCTGCTAACAAAGAAAATAAATGTTTTCATCCTTTGCACCTATATTTCCATGATCTCGTTTCATGCTCCTGGGTTTGTCTGAGATAGAGCTGGTCTATTCCATTTGTACTTTGGGTGTTTCAGTGATGACATTCCCACCCAAGCTTTGTAAAAACATTATTAGGTTTTGCTTTGTGCTCATTATAAGCAGTTAGATCTCTACCCCCTGTAATATATAACCGGGTGCGATAAACATTGCACCATTTGTAATTTTGATTCCTGTGCAGACAGATTGCACAGGGATTGTAATGACACAGGGCACTTGTAATTAAGCCCTAGCTGAGGATTTTTTTTATTTTAAGTTTGTTGGATTTATAAAGGGCCTTGATTAATAAAGGACTACTCTTATGATTGGAGTAAATGTTCTACTTTCGTGGGAATTGCCGAGAATCCCAGGAATAATGGTAACAGATCAAAACAATCCCCACGACTACTTATCCTTGTTGTGGACAGATGCGACTCACTAAGAATCTTCCAAAAGTCATGATTCGAGACATGTAGGTTTCTATTGTAATTTCTGTATATCTCTGACTATTAGGAGTTTGCAAACATCCCAAAGACAATGCATACACGCATAACACCCTGCACACACTCCTACTGATTGTCTATACAGCAGACAATGCACACCAGCACAGAAGAAAGCAATTGGCAATTTGCATGCATGCTGTTTCGATGCCTAGTAAATACTTTAACAGATAGAGACACCTTTTTAAATATATACATTTATTCCTGTCCGTAGTAATCGATGGACACGGAAAAGGTGATTGAAAATTGGAGTACGGGTTATTGTCGGCAGCGAGTACGCTGGCTGACGTTTCTCCGAGGATCAGAATGCAACCCGGGTTGATTGGAAAACTACGGTTTTCAATCACCTTTTCCGTGTCCATCCATTACTACGGACAGGAATACTCTCCCGACCAGGACCTCGTCCATCTACTGGGACGACGCCTAGACGTTTTTAAATTGCCCATCAGCCGGGACGGAAGTACAACCGGCAGAGAGTTTCTTTCGGTTACATGAGCTTGCCAGAAGCCCTCAAGAACTCATGGGGTACATCCTCTGACGAAACACATGTTGGCTGGGCAACGTTTGACTTAAAGAAGAACAACACGATTACGACTACTATTGAATTTCTTTCCATGATACAATATACTCTAGAATGTTTTGTAGGTTGTACACTATGTCACTATAAGCATTAGAACTTCAGGGTGTGCACAGGCTTGCGACAATCATTTGCTGGCCTTAGGGTCTATTTTTGGAGGGATTAGGGATTCTCCCTCACCTGTTTGCACCGCCTCAATTACATATACCTACTCTTACGCATATTTGATTGGCGCCAGTCCTACCACACCTAAGAAACCCATCTCTTGTGTTTGCTTCATGAAAATGCATGTCATTGGCAAGTGAAGAAAATTAAAGGAAAAAGGACTGCTGCAGCCAACAGATAGTAGACATCAGTTTACCCACATGTGAATATTGCCTCAAAATAAATACCACAGAAATTAGTGAATCTGAATTAAAAGTAACAAGTCAACAAATCAGCTGTGCGACATACTAGAAATCACCTGCCATGTTGGGCTGTGAAAATAATCCTCGATGCAAATTGTTGCCTAGTCTGTGACGGCTTTTCTGTACTTGAGGAATAGAAATGCCCACCAGAACCCCTCAGCTTCCTTCCACTTCTCACAGTTTAACTCTCAAAACCCTTCCCAAATTAGGGCTTAATTTGTGCCGGTGTTTGCCAGAGCTCGACACCGACACTTACTTCATGACACCGCATTTTTTATGACTTCCCAACGTATGATGGCACTGTCTATCTAATTTTAAATAGAGCCCGCCAGCAGCATTTTTAATAAACCAGTGTACATTTAAAAAGCATAATAATGTCAGCACACCAAGGCTATTATTACATCATTACGAGAGAGGAACAGTCCAAGTGTATACATTTGTATGAGTGTGATGGTTTGCAGGTAGTATTGGTACTGGCATTTCACACACTGTCAGGGGCTGTGGATGGTGCATGCTATAGTGACCTTCTAAAAAATCTCGTGGTCCCTGGCACTTATTTATTTATTAATTTATTTTTGTTTTACAAATTTAGCATTTTCCCAGTACCCCCTTGACCTCCTTATTTGAGGCTCAGTAGTTGCTTGACCAATTTTCAGGATGGGTTAGATTGTGCATACCTTGTTTCAGTCCTACCGTATATAAGTATGTACTTTTTACTATCTCCATAAATCGAAAATTATCAAATTTCATGACTTTTAAAACTCATTTCAGTCGAACATAGTTCCATTTGCAGAATAACTGAGAGAAACTCTTAATGCTAAAAAATGGTTACGTATTTCAAGGCCAGAAGCTGGATGCCTGAAATTGTGTGTGAAGAAACATCACAAATTGTTTTGGTGTGAGAAGAGCTGCGATGGCACTAGACATGTGGCATTGCCACATAAGGAGCACATCAGTGATTTAGTGCCCAATTCACAAAGCGTTCCCCAAGAATGTGGTGTGACTTACTCCAGGAATTTAAGAAATAAGTAAGGTGTAAGCCAACAATATAGAACAATATTTGAAAATCGGGGACATGGCAGTGCTTTAAATGGCCCCAATTTTCTGCGCTTGGGTACCGGAACTTCTCCTTGGCCGAAGAAAGTACCAATACTCGTGGGACAGCAAGGCAAGCTCAATGAAATGGGTATGTACAGAAAGAAGAGCAACACAGCTGACTACGAGTAGATCAGTTTTTGTTAAGCACCCTGATAATCAACTACTAATCTACCCTTACCCTGTCTTAATTGGGAAACAGCGTTTACAACGCTGTCATTACATTGCAGTACAATTACAACGCGGTCGATACAGCGACCGTGTTGATAGTACACAATGCATTTACATCACAGGTCATTACAACGACTTGCTGTAGGGGGCACTGAGGTATTGGAAATGAATTCCAACATCTTCCCTACTGTTGCGCAAACTGGAGTAGGAATAGTAAATAATACTATTCCAAAGTCCAGCGCGCCCCCTACTGCAAGTTGTTGTAATGACTTGCAGTGTAAATGCATCCCATACTAACAACGCGGTCGTTGTAACAACTACGTTGTAAAAGCACGCAATGTAATGCATCGCGTAGTAATGTGCTATATTCGTGCTAATTCATCAGCAGCCTTTATGCATACAATTCAGAGCTGCCAGGGAGTTTGGGAGGGGCTTGGGTCACTCTGTGATTATTGGCACAGTGTCCACTCTAGCTCTGTGGAGTCAATACCACTGTAGGTGTGTGAGCAGGGCCTGCTAACAGCCATATCTCGTGACATGCGGGAAATCCAAGTGAAGGCTTCCTGCTAGTATAGAAGAGCACACCAGCACTTGTTTTGAGCCAGATCGAGGAGGAAGGTGGTGATAGTGACGCTGAGGCAAAGCGGGTGGGAATCGAGGTTTAGTAATGTGGAAGTCAGTGAATGTAACCATTTCAAAAACAAATGTATTGAATGCCCTATGTGCATGCATTAGTGCCTGTTTGCCACTGTGCATGTTCTTGTATGCGTGTTGTTTGCAGTGTCCAGTATGGCAGATATATAGTTGCCGGCCTGGCAAGCCCGCCATTGCCACACACTGCTCATGAAGAGCAAGTAAAAGGGCTCGCTTGCAGCAAGTGCTAGGCCGCTCTCTCTCTCTCTAGTGCAAGTATGCTTTTGCCGCAGTGTCTCAACAAATCTGTATTTTGTTTTCAAGAGGCAGCTTTTTCTTAAGTTAATGGAGTGGCTCTGGGAGAGGTGGAGGCGGACGAACCAACAAATTAACAAGGAGAACCCAGTCAGAACCGAACCAGAAGTTCGGCTTGGATTTAAAAGCCTATGCATACGTCGAGCCTTGAAAACATTACCATTGAAATAAAAGTGTATTCTTGAACACGTGGAAGCATTTCACCTTGGTACATAAGCTTATATCACAGCATTGAGAGGTGTTTATTAAAAGTGATGGTGAATTTAGAAACATTTGTGCTCCCACCATGAGAACAATGCCATTAGTGAACTAAGAAGGAAGTCAGTTTTCATGTGTATATTATATTAGACCTATTCTCTTTTAGTGAAGGAAGCAACATGATAGTGTACAGCACACATCCTGAACTCGCGTATTTGAATATACTATCATATGAGATAATAATGAAAAAAGAGGCTTGATGAGATAAAATATGTGCCTAAATCACACAAGTTTGTGAAGTGGGGAAGTCGGGATTGATCCCGGAATTTCTGCTTTTACATTGTGCAATTCAGCCTCAAGATGGCTTTATCTTTGTTTCTCTTCTGTATTACAAACAAAAAAGTCACTATTTGTCTTTATTCTTTGCACGTGAGATTAGAGTTTGGGAGGCAGGCAGATGCAACATCAAAGTTGAGTTCATTTTGGGCTTAACGGTGCAAGAGGACCTGGGTCTGATCCAGAGCAAGGCATCCTGACTCAAACTTTCAGCAGCGTGTCCACCTCCAGGAAAATAGATTCAGACTTTACTGCAGGTAAGAAGCTTTGAGGTAAAGCTGTGTCAGCTAGGAGTGGCTGGGTGATGCCTTCTAGGTGGCAATGAGACAAGAGGGGTCACCATATTTTTTTTTGAAAACTCTTTTTATTGTTTACAAAAACAAAACATGGTCACAAAAGAATTTTTCTTCACCAAAACAGCAGAGTTGCCGCAGCCCCGGCGACATACAGCGACAGTGCAGGTCTAGACGTATGCACAGTAGTTCTGAAAGTAGGCTAGATTCAGTCCATAATCTCCAGGCCGGACAGGCGGGCCTGCGGAGGCTCACATATGTCCCCTCTGTAGGCGTTCCAAAGTGACCACACCTCCCCCCACTTTCTGGGGCATCCCCGTGCCGTGTATATGGTCTTCTCCTGCAACATGCACCAATCCATGTCTTTTTGCCAGTCCACCAATTTCGGCAGCATCGATGCACCCCATAGACGGGCTATGTTTCGTTTCGCCACCATTTGCCCAAGCGTGACCCAAAGTCTCCCCCGTGTAGATAAGTCCGTGGGTTCCCATATGTTCAGTATACACCTCTTAGCCTCTGTGCGAAGGTCAACCTCCCACACCTCCCGCATGCAGGACACAACTCGCCTCCAGTACCTCTGCACCCCTGGGCATTCCCACAAGATATGGAAAAAGGAGCCAAGCGCCCCACACCCCCGCCGGCAGAGCCCCTCAGGGGTCACCATATTTAAACGTTTTCCAAAAATGTTAAGGAAAGTAGCTTGTGCAAGGCAAATCCGATTTAAGTAATGTACCATGAGAAGTGTACTTCTATTGTGCCATGCAGCTGAAGCAAAGAAAAATAGCTAGAAAATCCAAAGAAGGACGCATATTAAGGCACCCCACTGCCTGTGGAGTTGGGGATGCATTTGCTAACAGGTCTGCTTGGCTTTTTTAAAGAGATGATGGTGCTTGTTTCTATTGTGTAGCTCGTTTTCATGCCCAGCGAATAACTGTAAAGTTCATTTTACCTTAATAACAAAATGAGCCATGTCTACATTGGTTGATGCCCTGCTGTAAAGGCCGGGATGTACTCGAGTGCATACATACAGTGTCCTGAGTGGGAAGATCTTTAAAGGCTACAGGTTGGCTCAGGGGATCTGACACCTGCAAGAGTGAAGGTCGCATGCAAGTTCAATCACAGGCATGTTTTTTCCCTCAATCTGTGATCTTCTTAATAGGAGTTTTCATCAGGTTTCCCTTTAAAAGTGTCCAGTTTGTTGTTTAACGTCCCCTAGTAGTATGACTAAAACCAGAGTCTGTTTCCTGGAATTAACAACTTCTATGAAAAAATATCAGTTGCTTAACTTTTTCAAGGGTGTGATGCTGGTGGTTTTGTAAGAATGTATTTACGTTTCATCTCACTGCCAAAAGAGGGACAATGGCGCTGGCCAATATTAAGGCCATGGGGTGGATTAACCTGCTTAAAAGACGACGTGGTTGGTGTAAGGTGGTTTGACGTTTTTTGGCACTGGATGCTATAGATCCATTATAGTACAGATATGGCTGTTTTTAAATGGAATGCGATCATGATTTTTAACTTTCAAGGTTTCTTTCTTAAAGTGACCACACTATCCATTACTGTGCATAATGTAAGCATTCAAAATGTCTTTCATGTGCCTTGCGCAGAGGGAATCTGTGCACAAGTAAAATTTGAAAGATAATATTAAATATACTTGTTAAATATACTTGTGTACGACTCAGGACAAAAGGAATACTGAAAAGATACCAGAAATGCTTTTGTATCATTATGCACACCAAGAAAATTTCAATCAAAGTAAATGTGTGCCCCTGGGCGTGTCCCTTAGCATCGCCTGTAGCCCCGCCCCAAACTCCACCCCTAGTCCACAAATCAATTTGGTGAGTAGCTGCACTCATTTGTTTACCTTTCAAAGCACTGGGTCATGGTAATTGTATATGGGATATGCACCTGTTGGCATGCCCACGGGATGGCAGTCATTCGCCACAGATTTTAGCTGAATTACCAATATAATTTTATTAATATGGGAGAGTCATATATATCTGTTTAAAAAGATCTTGGGACTGATTTCCAGAGGAGAAATATTCCTTTTTTTGGCGATGGTGATCCCTTGAAGGTTTTAGTTGGGTTTCCAGCTGAAACTGCCAGCATCATAAAGAAAGGTGAAGATGACTCTTGCCACCCCTAAACGGATCTTCAGTTTTGCGTGCAAGAATATATTGCAGCTCGGACCATGATAAAAAAGACCCATCATTCTTTTCAATGGTGCGAGGAGGCGTTTCACCGGTCTCTGTACCCAGCTATGCTGCAGGGGGCGCCTACCCTTGAGGGTCCTCCTTTCAACCTAGGATCCAACAAATTTATGTGAGATAAGGAAGTCTCAGGGGCTCCACACCACATTCCCAAGGGTCCCCATCATTTTGCATTAGACCACTGATGATGCGTCGGCTAATGTTGTGGTGTTTACACAATATTGATCGTCGCAGTATCTGTTTGGATATTTGCCACTACCTCGTCGTGTTTACCATATGACTGCCATTTCCACCCGCCACAGCCATCTTGAAATACACAATGAGTCACGTAATGGATTCCTAGGCCCCAACTGACTTCGATGCACGAATCAGCTGTCTTCCTCCATTTGGGGATTTAAATTAGGCCTTTTGTAAAAGGAAACGGTCTCTTTACTTAGGAACTCTTTTGCATTGAGTTTAAGTTTGTATTTCTGTAGAATATTAACGGAAGCTCCTTTGAAACTATAACTAGTCTCTTTGAAGCCGAGTGAGACTATTGTAATTGTCATTGCATTTATATAGCGCTTACTACTCCTGACCAGGCATTGAAGCGCTTTACTATGGTATTTATGGAGCTATTGAAAATGCAGCATATATTGAACGAAAAGCAAAAGGCCAGCACATACACAGTGCCACTGAGGACCAAGATATTAGAGCGTGCAAGAGATGTTTGTATGTTTTTGTTGTGCTAGCCAAATTTCCTAATGACGTGAATATTGTATTTTGTCGTAAGTATTGTACTATATTACATTTGTATTTATACAGTGCTTCATACCTCTAACGAGGCACTGAAATGCATTGTTGGACTGGCAGCATATTAGCCCATAGGCGAGTCCTGGGAAGAGTGTTGATTTGCAGTGTGTCCTACGTGGTGTTGTGTATACTCAACAAAAGTGTGTTCTTAGCCTGACCTAGGTGGTCACGGTCAAGCCTGTGATTAAGGGAAGCTGTGTGAGGGATAGAATGCAGGTGTTTTAATTCATATCTGTGTCTTGGTGAAATGGTGAGGACATGAGTGTGACCTCTGTAGGAAATGTCTGGTGTCATATGTGTTGAGTAGTAGAATACACTCCTTGTGTCGCTCAGAGGATGTAGCTGCTCTGCGTTTATTAGAAAGGAGTAGGCCTAAAAAGACCCATTCGGACTTGCTTTGCATCATAGTCAGTGCCAGGCTTATGGTTCTAGCAGGGGTTTTTAGCTGGAGGGGAGCAACCGAAAGAATGCACTGGATGGCAGGCAGAAGTGGAGAGTACGCTTTGAGCCTACCCCCCAATGGTGACCGAGATCCATCCACAGACATCCACTGACTGCAAGCCCCCATGCGAATGATCTGAAGATCCACTCTCGAGTGACCGAGAAGCAACACTAAAGACATGCACTACAAATGGGCAGCCATGATGCATGGCCTGGACATTTGTCTCAGGTGTGAGAGGAGAGCGACCCACTGACACGCCCTGCGTAGAGGAAGTCATGGCGAATGAGCTCAAGAGTTTACTAAAGTATTGCAGAAGAGCAACCCACCAGCAAGCAGATCTATTTTTTCCTACTATGGTTGACTGAAGAGTAGTGCACTAGCATGGATTGGAAAAATGAAGCCCTGGCAAATGCCTTTTAGAGACTCATGAAGGAAAGGAGAACCCCCATACATGCTCTGGATTTAGGTTGTTTATGTAAATGATCTGGAAAGACCACGACAGGCGATGTGTATATTCCAACTCATGCAGTTAAGTCTTGCAGCCATAGTCCATCTCTACAAGCGATGGAAGGGTAATCCACATGTATGTTGAGGATAGACATATAGCCTGAGTAGGGGGGTCTTCAGGCATATGCATTATTGATTAAGGAGCAATATCACATGCATACTATAGTTGCAAGGAGCCATGGACCTGAGGTCACAACTGAGCAAATTGATTTACTGAATTGGTAACCTGCAAAGGAAGGTGACACATTTAAATGTGGCAAGTCACGAATCAAGGAGCTACGTCCTAATGCCTATCTCCTATAAGCTACATGTATTCCTTTGTCATCAGCTACTAACAGTGCCAGTCAGGCTTCAGTATGTGCTTGCTAAGGTAAGTGTTTTATAGAGTCCACGAGTGGAGACAAAGGGGCAACTTAAAAGCATGTACTGTGTACAGATAGCCATGGTGAATACCCTCTAATCCTCTAGTATTAACCCAGGCGTGACGGAGAAGCAACCTGGTATGAGATCTTCTTGTCCCTGTAACCAACCACCTTGCTGCTTTCCCTAAAATCTTTGTGCTTGTTTTTGTCACTTGTGAAGATGGCTGGGAATTGCAGCTTAATGTACCTAGAAAACTGTCCCAGTAAACCTATCGCACTGGACTTATTGAGTCGTACCAGTGTGTTGTACCTCGCATGCTGCACTAGCAACCATGCTTCGACTGATATTGAGCGTAACAACTCAGCAGTCCAAACAATACCAAAAGGTTCGTCTGCAGCGCAAAGTAATTAGCAGCAGTGCTTAATAATGCTCTGTTGATTGACGTGTTGACCGTGGGACTATAGCCCCGCATTATAATCCCATCCTGCCAATTTGCATGATTTTAGGAGAATGACATTATGTCCATGTACCGCATTTTCTTAGTTAAATTGGGATTGTTTGAAAAGGTTATCACTGATATTAAATGTGCTATAAATAATATATAAGCACAGAGGTTAAGGGTTGACTTGTTTGCAAACTCTAGCCTATTTAACCAAAAATGTAACCAGAGTCCTTTATGCGGTGGCACTGCGTTGGTCTGAATAAAGTTTATAACACCTTCCTTAATTGCGAGTAGTAATAACTCATCACAATTTGTTTCTGCTTTTGAGCACTCCTCAGGAATTTGTGTTTTAAAAAGTTTGCGACAGTGTTGTATGACTGTCAGATGCTTTCTAACCAACGTGATTTCAGATCTGCGCTGTGTTTATTCGCAATCGTAGCTGCAACTCTCGGTGATGGCTCACAAATATGACTGGACACTTTCACTTTCATGCACACTGCATCCCCTGTCCAGCTTGGTGACCTGATTTCCCACAACTTGCTGTTGGCTTTTTGTTCTCGGGAGATTATTGACGCCTGAGTCGCTCACTGTAGAGCCATTGTCTCTGGCCTGGGTCAGGCTTGCCCTCACAGCAGCTCACTTGTAGTCAGTGTCCAAGGACAGTCAAAACCTTGTCTCGTGGTAAGCCATTGCATGGCTGTCAGAGGAACATGTCCAGGAATCAGATGTCACTTTAAAGTTTTAAGGTGCTCTCAGTTTTTCATTTAAGCTGCCTGGGTGTGTAAGTGGCCCTAATATCCAGTGTCACGCTGATCACGCATGAGCCTTTGGTGAGAGGAAATAAGGAACCTTTGTAAAGGCAGGTGGTTTCCTTTCCTTTCTTTTGCACTCTGCATTCTGAATGACCATGGCTACCCTAGAGCCATGCATGTCAAACATGACTTGCATTAACATAGAACCAATGCTAATATGTTTTGTACATGCTGATCTCTTGTTGTGAAGTGCCTGCACACATACGTGAACCAGAAAGTTCACTTATGAGGCTGTGAATGTAGAAGATAAAAATAAGGAGAAAAAATACCTATTAACATGTATTTGGTACACAAGTAAGAAGAGTACTGGTTTCATTCTCAGGAATGTCCTAAGATGGAATTGTTCCTATCACTTGCCAACAACACCAAAGACAGCAATCGCGAATTTCCACCTGAAGCAAACATCAGTTTCTTTACCGCCTGCTGTTCCGTGCTCAGCAGCAGGACAGGCTGTTTCCTAAGCCGAGGCGGGCTTGAAACCTCTGCTTATTCATTTTGCATCTGGGACCCCATGCTTCTCCCCCCCCTTGCAGTTCTGAGTTTTCACTTGAAGACCCATCGATGAATTAAACCATACGCATTAAATAAGGCTTCTTGAGGAGCGCTAGCATTTCTGATTGAGTTAATTGGAGTGTAAGTCAAAAGCAGACCACATGAAGCCTGAATGGCTTGGGTTCCACTGGCAAATTAACTTACCGAGGGAAAGAATACCATTTGAAATGGGGACGACAAATAGGCAAGAAATAATCTTTGTAATATTTGGAAAAAACAGATGAAAACTTAATAGCCCTACATGATCATCCAAAGGGAACAAAGGATGTGATCCACATTTCATACACCTTCAAATAAATACCAAATACCTTGTTTAAACATCCAGTCGTCTTCACAAATAGGGTTTAACCTAACAGTGAAACTTAGACTCCTAATCAAAGCAGGTGTGAGAACAATTAAGAGCTCCTTTAGGCATACAGGAAAGTAGACTCGCGTGTCCTCTGTTATACAGGTTGTTTTGTGTTCAAAAAGTTACAGCTGGTAGATATATACGCACAAATAATAGAAGGGAGTAGTCTCTTAACCCCTTCGACGCTCATGACGGAACGGTTCCGTCATGAGCGTCGGTTGAGCTGTGCTCATGACGGAACCGTTCCGTCATGACCACGCCCGCGCAGGTAACGGTCAGCACAGCGGGGGAATCCGCCCCGCATGGAAGGGGTTAAAACCTAAAATATATTGAAAAATGCACAAGTCAATCAGTGCATCAAAGTTGGTAAGCAGAACAAGCATGAGTGTACATCAGTGAAAGTTTCAAGGATCAGATACCTTTAAATCACAATTGTTGGGTTCAAAACGGAGTTATTAGTATTACTTGCTTTAAGAATATGATGGGCTATATATACAAAAATCTGGTCACAAAGTGCTAGCTGCATATTGCGACCGGTTAAGATTTTTAAGAAGTACCAATAGGTCAGTTCTTAAAGTCAGTCAGAATCTGATCTACCTCATGAATGTTAATGAGATAGGTCAGAAATTGAACGCATTACTGTTGGAGAAAATTACAAGGATGGTGGCCCGCTGAGGTCAGCAGACCACCATGTCGACCTCCGCAGACCACCGTGTCTGTGATTACCTTTTAGTCAATGACATTGTGATTTTTAAATGTAGCCTATTTTCCATAAGGGAAAAGAGACTGTATTTGAAAACGAAAAGTTAACTTTTTTGGGGTTTGTTTAGATTTGTTTTGTTGTCATTCTTTAACAAATGTTGTTTTATATTGTGACTCCTCCTCTTTTGTGACTGCATTACCACCTCCTGTGAGGTGTGGGTAACACATCAATCTTTTGCGACTGGATTTCAATCGGAAAACATTGATTCATAAGATATCAATTCAGTATTTGGAAGGAATGCCTACAACACCCCATTCCATATACTAGATTGGCATCCATTCGGAATCCCATTTTTCCCACTGCTAGAATTGGATTAATGCATAAGCAAATGCATGTAACTGTAGCAAAAGCTGAATCGGAGCGTTAATATGCTTTAAAAATGTGGCCACTGATATTTTAAACAAATCAGGTTGGACGCAAACTGAATATTTAGAAAATGTCAATGCTCAAATCTAAAACTCAGCCCTCCTGTAGTTCAGCATTTCAAAATCTTCTAGCAGAACAAGGAGTATTTAGGATTGACGCTTGAGGCTAAGTGGTGCAATATTCCATTCGTCAAAAGTTTTGATTTATGAAAATCTTCTGTTAGGTGGTTTGATGAGTTTCTTTAGAATCCCTGTAAACTTGCCAAATGCAAGAACTTACGGCAACCTAGAACATGCTTTTCCAACGAGTATCTCGTGAGCTACTGGTAGCTCTCCAGTTACCTGTAAGTAGTTCTCCTGTGTGCAGGCCAGTGAACTAAATTAGAAGCTTTTACTTGGTTTAATTAATATATGTGTACCAAAATTGAGAGATGAAAATGTGAGTGTTTCTGGAACTCATACATTCATGTCTGGTGAAAAATGGTTGAATTTCCAAAATATATTTAAAATTGATTTTTGAGTAGTAAAACTCAAATGGTGATGAGTAGACTTATTACTGATATTAACTTGATGGTAGGGGCATTGCAGCTATGGCTGTTTTGTGTAACCCATGTAGTGGCATTTCACACTGACAAAGCATTTTTTCCATTAGTGCTGGCAACCATGCCTGATTCACTGAGGTGATCTCTGCTAATAATCTTGCATATGATGGCCACTAATGTAATCTGGCTTATGTGGTTACCATTACTTCCCTAATAGTCTTAGTAGCTCAGGAGGATTCTGATTGAACTTAAGTACCTTTTATAGAGAAAAGGTTGGAGGTCCCTGACCTAGAACATACCTCCTTATGAGACAGGCTTTGTTTGACCTCTTGATCGCTCAGCAAGCAGACAGCACGCATCATCCTGTAAACGAAGGACTTTTAGGTGCGATAAAAGAAGTGTGTCTTAGAAGACACTGGTGGGGATTGAAGGTAGTGATGTAGGACGGGATGGAGACGTGCCTATAGCATGTACATGAAGTGAGACACAGGACAGCAAAAAAATTGGACTAAAGTAAAACATTTCAGTCGGAGCAGTTGCAGCAGGCATATAATGAGGCAAAGTCACTGCCTTCTTATTATGTTGCGGTTATTAATTTTCATGTTGCGTTTTCCATTGGAGATATTTTTTGATGGCTTCCTGTGAAAGCGTGGAAGGCTGTAAGCAGGAATTCCAAATCTACTTACATGCCCCACTTTAAACTTTTGCTATGGAAAACACTTTACATCATTCTCTACTATTTGTCAGCTGGAATTTTTTTTTGATCGTTTTGTCCGTTGATTCTTGTGAGAGATGTGCATGGATGAAAGCGCGTGCATGCTCCATCAGTCTTTGTGAGGTTGTTCTCCAAGGTCTGTGACCATGGTCAGAGGCAGATTCCTAATGGTGGCACTGAGTATCAAAAACATCACTCCTCTATCTAGCATCACAGCTGCATGTCACATCCTCTGTCTGCAGGATGAGATCTGGATGTCTTTCCAGCTAGATCCAAATGATCAACTAATCACTCAGACTTTGTTTTTTGCAATACATTTGAACCTTTCACAAAGAAATAGAGGACATTGTTAAAATGAGCATGTTCTTCTAGAGTATTCCGTCTTGCTGGACTATTAGTTGAAGGCAGGTGGTACCTGCTTCTTAAAGACCATTGCACAAATGTCAACACAATAGCGTCAGGGTCAACCAATCAAAATAAAACTTTGAATGCTAGGAGGTGGAGAGGAGCACTCAAACAGCAATATATCATTTTGCTTGGGACTTCAAAACTCGATGCCGGATCACAACCCATAAACATCGCATGTATAATACTATTTTACAGATGGTATGAGAGTTGTTATGACACAGAAAAGAGTGGAATTCCAGGTAAGCAGTGTTCTAGTTCTTTTGAAGACATAATTGTAGAAGAGGCAGTTGTTAACCTTGAAACGCATCGGATGCAGGAGCAGAGATGCCAAACATGAATTCTTACATTTTTGCCCTATTGTTCATGTTCGGCACTGGAAGATGGTGAAGTGCCAAGATTGCAAATTAAGGGCGAGTGTTGGTGGTGTATGAAATGTAAACCTGCGTGTGCTTGTCAGTTAATTAATGACCCTGGCCTCGGGGGATTTCTGTGGTGTAGAGTTGTGCTCTGTTTTGTCAGCTATCATTCTCACTAACCTCTCATGGGGCGTTCCCAGTTTGACGCGGCTCTTGATTAATGAGCCCTTTGTTCTCAAACCAACAGTAGCTGTAGGATCAACTTCAACCTCACTAAGTTCAGAAGAGGAATTCAAGCTCACCACCTCAGAAAAAGATGCAGCTGGAGTTAACTTTTTCATTTTTCAATCCTGTAAAATTGAGAGGTAATGACAGAGGCGCTGCAAAGATGCCGGAGACCCCATTGCAAACAAGCAAAATGTGTTAGAATCAATATACTCCCATAATTGGAGTGCAAAATGCTCCTAAGATATCTATACCCGGTGCCACTGCACCAGCTGCACTATAGACATCCACATGCCTAGGTGGTGATGCTAACAGCCACCCAATATAATCCAAGGGATGAGAGACTAAATGAGGCGCACACAGTAAATCTGAGCAGTAGAGAGAAAGGTGTGTAGATCTTGGGTTCAGGCTAGAAGAAGCACTGCTGGTTAATGCAGGAGCTAGAGGAACAAAGTGAACATAAATTGAGAGGCTATGGGACAGTGAAGCGCTCAGTGCTTGAGACTGAATATGAGCCGATGATATGAGAAGACAATGATGGTGAGAACAAGGCAGTTTCAGGGACGATGAGCGGGTTAAGGAAGATGGCTGCCAGGGGCCAATAATCTGAACCTTCGCCTCCAAGAGTGAACACACATTTGAATGTTTTGTTTTCACTCATGTTTAATGGACAGGTGCAGACTATCCTAAAAAGAGAAAAAGAAGCAGAGAGGAAAAGTTTTCACCCAGGTGTAAAAGGGCGTGTTCGCTTTTGACTTGCATGTTACTTTGCTCAGAATGTCATGGCGTGCATCTGTGCACAGTGACGTTACTAAAGCGTGAACTCATTGCACTACTGTTTGTTGTGTCTAAATCATGGTATGCACATTTTTATAGACCTAAGCGGCCATTTTTCATTCAATCATATGTATTTATTTCTGTTAAAAATCATAAAACGTTATAATATAATCCTCATTCTAAAAATCAAAATACAATATAAAATATCACATTTAAATCATACGGCAATTTAATCCTGTTCATACCAACCAGTATATTCTGTCTCATGTGTAAATTTCACATTTTTCCTTGTGGACAGAAGGGCTGCCATACTAGTCAATTTGTTTGTATTTTCATCGATTCATGTCTAATAGCTGCAGATCTTTACTGCATAGAAGGCGTCTTCCCCTGTTCAATATTGGCACTGAAACCCCACTTCATAATTATTTTTATCATGATGATGTTATTGTTATAATTTTATGCATCTCTAATAATACCGGTCTTGACAATAATATTGAACATAATCCTAATAATCACAAACATTATATTGATAATAATTGCATGAACACAATTATTATTCTTTTTAATTGTTAATGTTTTTTCATTAACAGTTATTTATGAAGTCGCTACGCCACCTTTTCCTTCTTCATTGGCAGTAGCAAACCTAACCACTAACACATCCGAGGGTTCACAAAACCAAGACTGTAGAGTAATATCGGCCTTAGGGCCCATGGAATTTATATGTAATGCCTCCCAGTAGATGTGCTGCACCTGTAATCAAGGTTGTAAATTGGCCATAGAAGTTGCTGAGGATTCTGGTATTATGACTGACTTCTTATTTAACTGTCTTTCTTACAAATTGATAAAAGACCAACTTAATTTTAAAGATAAAGCTCTGACCGGACACTGACTTTGTTGAGTGTTATCATTCAACCAATACCTTCTTTATCCTGGCTGGGGATTCATTTAAGTTTTTCCAGTGGCACATTCCGGCTGCACTCCATTTGTGTGCTATTGTTGTTCATTCTTCCACTGTCCTGAAGAAGCTATGAATCACAGAGTGCCGAAACATGCTGACACTACCGGATGGAGGTGTTTTTTGTCAACCTCAAAACCTAATACCATATAACTTTGGACACGCACTAGGATCAGAGGGCAAAAATGTCCTCCGTGTGTGCACCTGTTACAGACGACCTACTTTATGGACTGTGCAACAAATAAGGAGCACAGCCACA
The DNA here is from genome assembly GCF_964204655.1 of Triturus cristatus. NCBI lineage: Eukaryota > Metazoa > Chordata > Amphibia > Caudata > Salamandridae > Triturus > Triturus cristatus. The sequence goes on along the minus strand of NC_140589.1, from coordinate 1,619,849,019 downwards.
TTATGCAAGAACAACTGGAAGACTGACAAATGTTTCTATTTGTTACATGATTTGTAACTAGTTTTTCAATCGCAATTTATACTGCACAGAATTAGCTACTATTTTCCATTGTTCTTTATTTTTTGTTATATATGTGTAATTGTATTGTCAAGATTCCTTTACTATGCACATCTCAAGTACCTGCATCAGGAGTGAAGATTACTATGCTAGTCAAAAAAAGTCAGAAAAAATTATGTTTTGTATAACCAAATACATTACCAGTGATTCATTGAAATTTCATGATGTAAATTACATTTGTGAGAATTAATTCTAATAAAATATACCAATTTCGTTAGTCTATATTATAGTTACCTTAGGGCACGAATTATGGTTACTTGAGATAACTATAACTGCTGAATGCCTATGGGTTTGTGTCTGTAACATCTGAACCTAGCTATAATGCCCCCGTACCTTTTGTTTTTTTCAGTGTATTTCTATGGTTTTTTAACTCTTTCCTAACTATAATGTCCCTGCAACCTGAGTGCATGAGGGGGTTGTGAGTGATTGTGTGGGTGTGTAAGTGGGTGTGTGAGTGGGTGGTGGGTATGTGAGTGCATGTGTGACTGGCTGTGTGGATCAGCGAGTGGATGTGGGTGTGTGAGTAGGTGTGTGAGTGGTTGTGTGTGCGCGTGAGTGGTTTTGAGGGTCTGTGAGTGGGTCTGTGAGTAGCTGTATGGGTGTGTGAGTGGGTCTGTAGGTTTGTAAGTGGGTGTGTGAAAGCTGAGTGGGGCTGTGAGTGGTTTTGAGGGGCTGTGAGTGAGTATGTAAGTGGCTGCATGGGTGTGTGTGGGTATGTGTGTGTGTAAGTGTGTGGATCTGTGAGTTAGTGTATGTCTTATTTTAAAATTTGGGTCTGGAGCCGTGGATCCACTAGAATCCATGATGATCTGCGGATCCTTGTGTGGTGAAAAAAAAAGTTTATGGACAAGTTCCTGCCCCTGTGAGGTACCTCACAGACCCCTCTATTAGCCCCATGGGGTCAGGGTACCTCTACCCTGACCCCTTCTATCATTTTCTAACTTTATTTTCCCCACTAGGAACCAAGTCCCAATAACCAAAATGGCAGCCGCAACATTCCTCTCGGGTTGCGGCCAGCCACTTGCTGCATTGCTGTTGGTGCGTTGATTCGTGAATCCAAGGAGGATCCACAGACGATCCAAGTTCTAGATATACAAATTTGGATTTTAGTTAATATCTTTAAAACTACGGAACGGATTTACATCAAATCACAAAAAGGTCTCTTTCTAGACCTAGATCTATCTATCTATCTATCTATCTATCTATCTATCTATCTATCTATCTATCTATCTATCTATCTATCTATCTATCTATCTATCTATCTATCTATCTATCTATCTATCTATCTATCTATCTATCCTTGTCAAACCCTATACTTGAAACACTAAAAACACCCTTACCACTCAAAACCCTACACACCCTAAACGTACCCCTACATCCAAATACCCTTACCTACCTCTAAACCCTCAAACAACCTATACCCACACCTAAACCTAAATATATATATTAAAAAAAAGTGGTTTCACCTACCTGCCATATACTTACATTGTCGTTGAAAAGGTATGCATGGTAAGGACATGTGAGAGGTAGACTTGCGTGGTAAAGGCAATGCACGGTTAAGGCATTGCATGGCAGTGACTGCGTAGTAATGGTAATGTGTGGTAATGGCTGCTTGGTAAAGGTTGTTTCCCACGAGGACCATGTTGTCATACCTTGACATGTGTTGAGTGGTTGGGTACAGTCCATAGTCGAATGTCACACCCGACACCCTTTGGTACCCCCAAAAGGAGAACCATAGTTTCTGCTTTGCTGGGGTGGAGCATACTTCCTTTCCTCCACTAACACATGGCCTGTTTGTGCGGCGTTTCATATTAATCTATAACCCGGGGTTCCCCCCACACATATATTTTTTGATTAACAGTTCAGATCTGCGTATACAATAAAAGTCTTGTCTTTTATTCGGTTCATAATAGAGGTCGAATACCTCATATAAATAAGCTCTGATGTGGTAACTATAATGTGTCACGCGCGTGGGTAACAAGAAATGGTTTTTCATTTTTTATTGTACGTTTAAATTGTATACAGGATTGTAATGTAAAATCGTATTGTGCTACTTTTTGTTGTTGTTGTAATAATCACTGATCATTTTTGAAGCAAATAAAATTTGGAATTCGATAGTGGATTCTTTCCCGCGACCCAGGTGTTTGACAATATCTCATGTCATGTGGTAGAACTCTACACAGTTTGCTTCTCTTAAATGCATATGCAAAACAGTGTGCGAAAGCCTTCTGGGGAGATACTCTCTATTTGTTCCATGAAATAGACAGGAAATCCGGGTCATGGGTCACGTTCTATTTCCACTGAATGAAGCTACTAATGAATATTTCTTCTGGTCCTCGTGTGGCGCTGGAACACTGGGTACTGCGGGAGCTCGCGGCCGCCGATTGTTAGTATTAAATGATCAATTGTGATTTTTTTTTTCTTTCTGAAAAGAATGTGTTGCCAGGATTAAACCCTGTATTGGAAACAGGAAAGTATGGAAAGTAGCGCATCTAAAATAAGATTCTGAAAGGTCACTGTTGCATTCAACAAATACAACGTGAACTCGAAGCAGCAGAGATTTAATAAGGCGTGCAAAACAATCATCAGGTAACCATGTTGTGTGCAAAGGTATCGGGACTTTGTGCTAATTACGACTGTAATATGATACGTTTAAAGATTAGCACTGTCGGTAAGGATTATAGCAAAAACTTGGATTTTATCCAGCTGAATTGTGGCAAATTTCCACACTCTTTTTGACTGTCTTTTTTTTTTTTAAAGATCTAATCCTTACTCTCTTTTCCTTACAAACATAACATAGTGTGTGTTTGCTGGTGGGTTCAGTGACTAGTATTTTGTTGTTTAATGATATCCTCCAGATCACCTTTATTTCTTGGAATGTGGTATACGACATTTAGGAACACATTTGTACTCCTGTTTAAGTGATAGGCGTAAAGGATTTTGAATTTTACCCAGATCTACACATAACTACCTAGTTCCCACTCAGTCTTGGCAGAATGGTGTGAACAGCTTGCTAGTTTTTTTAATACAAAGATTTTAAGTATTCAAGCCAGTCTGTCAGTGGGTTTAAGACCAGAGGAAGAACCCTGGATAAAACAGCAAGCCAGGATGATTTCACTCACAAGGCAAAGTTGAGCACCCCAGAGCCCATTTCTCTAGATTGTTCTCCACAGGCTTTGAAGGTCGTTAAATCTGGTTCTCGTGCAGATCCTTGTCCCCCAAAATTACTGACATCAAGGGCTGACATTATTAATCCTGTGGGCAATTTGATTTCAAATACATCAATAAGGACGGCCGCAGTTCCCAGTGTGTGGAAGCAGGCAAAGATTCAGCGTCTGGTAAAAGAAATCTGCACCAGATCCAGCTAGTCCAACTAACTATAGGCTGATCTCCCGATTGCCTGCCCTTTCTAAAATTTTCGAGAAACGTGAATAAACAGCTCTCCAGCTTATTGGAAGCAAACAATTTGCTTCACTCTAGCCAGTCAGGCTTTAGAGCCCGGTATAGTACGTAGACGGCTCAGGTGGAAGTATGTGAAAATATTAGAGGAACCATGGATGTGGGGGAATGGCTGTAATAATCATGCTTGACCTATCGGCAGCATTCAATACAGTACTGCACTCGATGTTGCTGGACCGTCTTGAGGCCATTGAAGTAACAGCGGAGATTTTGGGCTGGATAATGTCATTTCTGGCTAAGAGGAGCCAACAAGTCTGGATTCCTCTATGCTCCGCCAATCCATGGGAGTTCCTCAGGGCTCTGCCCTGAGCCCCACCCGTTAGAATTTATATCTCACCCCTCTGGCCCAACTATCAGAAGACCTGGAAGCTAAAGTGATCTCCTATGCGGATGATACACTACTGCTTTTCGCCTTGGATAAGAGAGCTGACTTGAAGGGTGGACAGATTAAAATTGCCTGACTGCTGTTTTTCACTGTGCAACTCAAATGTAACAAACAGAAATTCTCTTCTTTGGGAACATTCCACCAGGTTTTTGGCAAACCTTTTGACCAGATGATGCTTTTTCCCCAGGACTCCATAAAGACTCTGTTACATATCTGGGTTTTAAATTTGATAACAAGCTGTCCTTTGGGCCGCAAGTAAAAGTGTTTGTAGACACTTGTTTCGGGATTATGAGGTCCCTAAAGAATTGTTTTCCTCTTTTATCCTTTTCAGCAAAGAAGATAGTAATTCAGGCGCTGATAACATCCAGGATAGATTATGTTAATGCACTATATTTTGGCTTACCAGAATACCTGATGGACAAACTCCAAGTGATCCAGAACACGGCGGCCCATCTCCTACTAAATGTTCATAAGAGAACGCAGATTTTTCCACATTTATGTGCACTCCATTGGCTGCACAACAGGGAAAGAGTCACATTTAAGGCTCTGGTATTACTGCATACTGTCCTATATCAATCCGGCCCCTCCTACCTTATAGCCAGATTTAGCTTTCATAACCCCACAAGACGGCTGAGATCCGCCAACAAATTGTTGGCAGAGATCCATAGGATTTATATTGTAAGAGCAGCAGGAAGGTCCCTAGCGTACCTGGGTGTGACAGCTTGGAATCAGCTCCCTCTGGAGCTGCAGATGATGAGTGATGTGGCACTGTTTAGGAAGAAACTTAAAACTTGGCTGTTTATGCAAACCTAAGCCTTTTTCGTATTCCCATCTTACTGCTCGCACAGGGACACTCCTTGGTGTAGCTGTGCATGCTATAAATTGCTATTATCATCATCATGACTGTCAATAGGATTTAATATGTATTGACTCCCAGAGTGGGGAAAATTTGCAAATGTAATCGGAAATCTGTCCCAGGCCAAATGGGGCCCAGTTACAACCTTCTAACATTTTGTATCTACAGCATTGTATAGATGGTAAGCTTTGCCCTACTGGGTGGTCGTCCGTCCAACCTCCTTATTTTCTCACCTGCTTTGTGACGGGTTCCCTTGTGAACTTGGCAAATTGCAAGCCCACCACAGGGGCTTCACATCGGTTTTTGCTCCTCCTTAAAAGCACAAGACTCAAATCCTGTCCACCTTTGGTTAAAAAAAGAGCTAAAAATATTTGTATTTGACCATTTCTATGCATAATTGTCCTTCTACCATCCTTCTGCACTTTTCAGTTTTCCTCAGTGCCAAGAGACCTTTTGAGTGGTAGTGTGCCTATCATACCTTCATACCTTCAATTACTGTGCAGAGAGTGCCCCCAACTATAGAGGAGAGAGACTACTATTTGATGACCAGATGATGGGGAGACCAGCGGGAGGTGTCAATTGGATCCCTAGTGTAAAGAGACAAGGCATTTCTGCCTATACCCCAGGGGACAGCCCTAGTGATTATCTTTTGGAAAATGTGCTCAGTCTCCTTTAACATGGAGTCTTTGCTCTATGTGTATATGTGGCTCAGGGTGACATGTAGTGTGTGTGTTACGTGCTTGGATATTTATGTGTTGTGTTTTTGTTTGCTTGCACAGATACGTCAATTACAGCACATGACAGGGGTTCACTCTCTGTTCCTGTGTAAGTGACAAATGGCATGTTGCTCCCATTCTTGTAGTCCATGTTCCATATCTGGGAGGGCTGGTGAAATCCAAATTCAATCCCAAAAATATCACAGCTGTTCCTTGAGAACAAATAACATACCAAAACCAGTTTGGCTACCTCAGAACTCTACCCATGTATATAATGAGAGATAGCTTAACCCGCTTCTGATGTCTGCATTATTACTCCTTCAGTGCACTTCCCACTGGCAACTGGGAATACACCTCTTCTATAGAGAACCCTGGACTTGCTGAGGAAGTGGACATAGAGCCCTATCTGGTACAGTGCCTTGGATGAATAATAACAGATGACATATGAGGATATTGCTTGTTCTTTTATGTCCCTCCTGTGGTTGTATGACAGAATATCGTGAGCAACAATATTGTGATACCCAAATATCAAAGCACATGTTGACTGTGCTGGAGTTTGAAGATTTTGGTGGAATAAAATAAAATAAATTTAAAACAAAAATTATTCGGAATACATCATCCTATGGTAATGAATGATGGAATTAATTCTCAAATGATAGTCGGAGTAACCACCTTTAAGGAAGATGTGATTGTATCAGCCGCCAGTGGGTTTTGGTGTTGGACATTTGAGGCACTGGCCTTATTGTCTCCTAATCCCAGATACAACTGATCATGAACAGGTTGTCGCAGAAAAAAGGCATGGGCCTAGTAGGATAAAGGAATTACATTTCTTCTAGTTGGATGACAGCTTTGTCTGGATTTGACCAAAACATCTACTATTTCTATCCACCAAATCATGACAAACACAACAAAGAGAGCAGAATACTAGGACGTTGCACACCACAATTTCAGCATACAGTGAAGTAAACTGCCCCCTTGCACACCGGGTTCTAATAGTATAAATTGTATAGTTTTGTATAATAGTATCAATTCTGGGTAATGGCCTTTGGAAAGATCTTTCATTAGAGTTCCTACAAAATCTTATGAATTGAATTTTGTGAATAATTTGTTGAGGCCCCCTAGAGACCAGGATGAAACAGGGCTCTTTATCTCTGAATTGAATGAATTATTTGTAAGCAAAGTAGTGGCAAACCTCTGGGTGTGGTTGTTATGACTAACAACCAAGATGGCCACTAATGTAGAAATGTCACAGACATCCAGCCACACAGCAATAGAAGGCAGGAAACTTCAAGGCCATTTGTGGGGCAGCTTTTAATCCATGTTTCTTAGACAGAAGGTGGCAATGGTGTTTGCAAATGGGGTACTTGCTCCTTGTCCTAGTAGACCCCAAATATTCCTATGCCTTTAGCACCACTACAGGAGGATCAATGAGGCAGAACCCGCATTGCGTTTCTGTATAGAATGAGTGTAGCCCGATGGGTGGTGCATTAAACAAGAAAACACAAGGAGATGATGGACGGAGCCCTGAAACTTTTCAGACACTCACCCCCAGTCACAGATCTGGGCTGAATCTTTCTTTAGCTCACTTTGCCACCTCAGTTCACACCAGCTATATGCAAATCAGTCTTGACCCTGTGCCTCATGGGAACAGTCCAGCTCGAACTGCCAAGCCAGGTCTTTCCTGAACTGGAAACCAGCATCCTGGGACCGGTTTCTGGGTAACACCCTTCATCAGCCAGGCTCGCTTGAATCCAGTGGCAAAGTGAGCAAGGGACCCACGTCTGGGCATACCCTGCCAACTTAGGGCAAACAAAGCAAACACAAGGAGATGATGGAGGGAGCGCTGAAACATTCCAGACACTCGCCCTCAGTCACAGATCTGGGTTGAATCCATCATCATTCTTTAGCTCACTTTGCCACCTCAGTTCAAAACAGCTATATGCAAATCAGTCTTGACCCTGTGCCTCACGGGAACAGTCCAGCCCGAACTGCCAAGCCAGGTCTTCCCTGAACCGGAAACAAGCATCCTGGGACCGGTTTCTGGGTAATGCCCTTCATCAGTCCTGTCCTAGGATGCTTGTTTCCAGTCCAGGGAGGACCTGGCCTGGCAGTTCAGGCTGGACTGTTCCCATTGGGCACAGGGTCAAGACTGATTTGCATATGGCTGGGTCCAAACTGGAATGGCATGGTGAGCAAAATAATGATGGCTTTAGGCCCAGATCTCTGTATTGGGGTGAATGTATGACATTGTTCTGCATTCTGTCCATCAATTGTTCTTTTTGCATGAGTATACATGGGCACAGAGCTGATGGGTCCTAAGGGGTTCCTGTGATGGGCCTTAATAAGGAAATGGTTAGACCAGACAGTCTTCTTTGCCATGCCCTGCTGGTTGCTTGCAGCCTAGAAAAAGTGTCAGGGCAATTAAGGGTTACATCTATAGGGCCTGGAAGTCCAGCCTTAACTTATACATTTATCAAAATGTAATTAGATTTTTCAAGTTTGTGCTGCTGTGATCTTGGTTTATTGCTATGGTGTGCTTTCTAAACACTCCTGACTGCTCTGACAAAGTGGTGGTAATCCGGTCAGGGTGCTTTCACAGACATTCATGTCACCAAGGAGCTTCATCTACGTGTACTGTGGCTACTTTTTCCCAGTTTTCACAACTCCGACAGTGTCTACATTTTAGATTTGGTCTCTGTCTCTCATTTATTTCAATTTTTCCCTTTCTGCTATGATTCACTCAGGTTGCCCATTCCTTTTTAAGCTTAGGCTGGACTCCCACTGACCTTTGGCTGACCAGTTAAAAGAGAATTCTTAGGTGAGAGGCTCTCTTGATATATCTATGGGCTCTGCTGTGTCCATTGAGTTCTGGGGAAACTGTTGTTAGACTTATGGGAATTTCTGTGGTTCTCTCTCTGGCACTAAAGAAACCGAAAAGGCAGCAAGAATTGAGCAACTAAAATAATTTCACAATAAAATAGCTCTTGGAGAATTTATTTGCATTCCAATGTTCTACAAAAATATATCGAGTATATTTTTCACTTTTGCTATGCCGAAGAAAAGTGGCGCATTTAAAACTCTGTTAAAGACTGTGGACTCATGCCTGTTTGCAAAGATTTGGAGTAGTTGCTGATTACTAGGGGTACACAAAGATTTCAACTGATGATTTGCCAAATATATATATTTTTAATCGCTCAATGTAAGCCTTTACTTCACTCAGCTTAGGCATGTATGCACCACTATTTTATTTACTTTTTATCCCCCTGAAGTAACCTTTCCTTTAGTTTTCATCTCTGTTAGCAGACCTCCCTCTTTTTCCACATCCTTTTTTTTTGCACATCTGCCTTTAGTCACCCAGCATACCTGTGCTGATGTCTCTACCATTTTAAAATGAGCGATAAACACCATTTTCATTTCTGGAATCCTTATGCCTCTGCTTGTGGCACATCTCACTTCTTCTCAATGCCCATCTCTTTACCTTATGGCACACCTATAGGATGGTGAAAATTTCTTCCACCCAATGATTTACCCGGTTCAGTATTTTTTATACTTGTATTTAGCCACTTACAATACTAAGGAAGTAGTGGCCATTGGCCAGAATTATACATAGATGGGTTAATTGATCTTGATGAAAGCCCCTCAACGCACTTACAGGGCACTCATATGCAGGCTAAAATATATCCGCGTCCTAGCGGGTTTGATGTACCCCCTGCAGTCTTAATTGTTAGACCCAACTCAAGTGATGTAACAATAGTCCCCGCGTTCCAAGGGGCACCCTCTGGCACTGTCCTTGTGGGACCTGAGAGCTCCTGACTGGGTCTGGAGGGTGGCGGTCCCCCTCCATGCACTTTGCAGGGGGGCCCCTCAAGTTTTGTTACGCCACTGCCCTACTCACTAATGACATGTAAAAATATTTGTAAGCCAGCAAATAGTTTTATCCCTGTTATTTGTTCCCATTCAGTTTCTGTAATGACATCTCACCATCACATCTTAAGGAAGTAGGGTCAAAAGGTTGTATCCTTTGTAATATTGGTTTAACACTTTTAACCAATGTGATGAGGGACACTATGATGAGGCATGCCAGCTAAGGTTGGGTGCAGTTCTTCTCTCCTAAAAAGCAGTGATCTTTAACACCTCCCATAAACACCAAAGATAGGATAACAGTTGGATTATAAAACCTAATGGTTCCCTCTCATTTTTCCCAAGGCATCTTTTTGTTTGTTTTTGTTTTGCTTAGGACCTTAGAAAGTATGCAGGTGGATTTAAAGAGGGCACGATCTTCTAGTGGTAGCCTAAGAGATTTTAATACATAGGTTAAGTTCTTATAGTTCTTGGAGTCAGATATCAGCCTTGCACCTGCATGGATGACTTCTTTAAAAGTGGTAAGCTGAATTGTGGGGAAGGTCCATAATGAGCGTGTTCCCACCATCTAGCTGGGAAATGACCAATGTATGTGCTGCTTGTTTAAAGTTACCCTTCAGTATGATGTGTTAGAATGGCCGCAAAATGTTTAGTCAGTAGTAAGTGTTGTTTGCCATGTGTTTCGCATGCAAATCTATATTGAGCTGGGTGGGTAGAGTAAAGTTAATGACTTGGTCCTGAAAATCATTTGAGGACATATGACAAAATTTCATGTGCCAGTTTTGACAAGGATATTTTTGAGCTTGGAACAAATAAGAAGGAATTTATTTATATATTTATAGAGTTTTATGGAGCGCAAACAAGACCCTTTCGGGTATCAGAGTGCTGTATATCAGTATAAAGATTTGGAAAAAAAACAAGATATGTAGTTTTAAAACAAAGGCTCACAACCAAAGATCCAGGTTTGGTATTGGTCATAGAAATAATAGAAAGAGTGGCAATAAAGAAAATACAGGAGCAAATAGACTCCGAGGTAAAGGCGAAGAGAGTTAAAACATCAGGGAGGAAGGAATCTGTTTAGTAATAACAACTTTACTTCTCCTTTAACCCCTTCGGTGCTCATGACGGAATGGTTCCGTCATGACCCACGGTTGAGCTGTGCTCATGACGGAACCATTCCGTCATGACCCCGCCCGCGCAAGATTCCGCCAGCACAGCGGCGGAATCTGCGCAGCATCGAAGGGGTTAAAGAGGGCTGTTGAGGGTTTGGACCTAGTCTCAAGTGGAAGAGAGTTCCACATTATTGAGGCAATTCCGGAGAAAGCACACTTGTGTAATTTTTCTTTTTGTTGATTTTGTGGGGTTTCATTAGTAGGGAGCTTGTGCTTTGAGACGTTCTGTTACCGACAAATAAAGTACTTTTCTGGGCCAGGTAAGATGGAGTGTTGTGGTGAAGGGCTTTGCAACTTTTAGAAGGATCCTCACCTCCTAGGGTAGCCAGTTCAGTGCTTTGATGTTTGGGGTGATATGATTGCTTCTTTTTGAGCCGATCAACCTCACTCAAGATAGCCTACAGAGGCTTCAGTTTTGCTTTCGGTAGGCCCATCAGGGTAGCACTACCGTTATCTAGTTTGGAGATCACAAATTCTTGAACTGCTGTCTTGAGATCTGCGGGGGAAGGAAAGGTTTTAATTTACTTAAGGCGTGCAGTTGATAATTGGCACCTCTGGCGGAGGTGCTGATGTGGTCTCGCATTGAAAGGTTATTGTCCAAAATTATTCCTAGGGATTTTGATGAGTCGATGTGTGTGCTGTATAATTCAAGGCTGTCAGATGTGGGAGCCATTCTTTGATTTTAGGAGTTTTATTGGGTGGTGAGATTAAGAGGAATTCAGTTTTTAGTGCATTAAGTATAGGGTGGTTATGGGTCAGCAGGTGTTGTGTTTTTGAGGATGCTGATGTCTTCGGGTGAGGCAATTTTCATGTAAACATGAGTATCATCGGAATACATATGGCAGGAGATATTTGAGAGTTTTAGTCGATGTTTCCATGTACAGGTTGAACAAGGTGTGGGAGAGAATTGAGCCTTTGGGAATGCCAATCGTGACTGGCGTCTGGTTGGAATGAGCATGTGCCCGATCAGGACTCTTTAAGATCTGTTGTATGGGAATGAGGGGAACCATTTTAACAAGGTACGGGAGAGACCCATCCTGCATTCTAGGAGGTTCTTAAGGCTCTCATGTTTGGTCATGTCAAATGCAGATGATAGATCAAGCAGGAGTTTCTTGAAGGTCATTCAAATTTGAATCTTTTGTTAAGCATTTTTGAGCTGATCCATTGAGGCACTGTGATGGAGTCAGAGATAGAGTTGGGTGTCACATATATATCTATATTGGTGGTATGAAGTGATCAGGTAATTCATTGGTCCCCAAGTGGCTTAAGAAATAGGTTTAAAAGGATGGGCAGTATTTTGGAGTATGCAAAAAGACCTGCAATTTGATGGACACATTATGTCATTGATTGTTACCATTCGATAATGCTAAATCAGGCTGGACTCAGAGTGTTGGTAGAATGTTCCCACCCAGACCTAACCACTGGGCACCTGCGTTGGAAATCATGTATTAGGATCACATTGGATAACACTGCCTTAATTTCAGAATTTGGATAACACGGCGTCAATTTCAGCAGTTTTCTCGGACTGAAAGTAATGACACATTTTCTCTAGCAATATCTTGTCTGTGAAATTAACATTGGTTATTCCTATGGTCCACAAACAGCTTTTCAACTATCCTGCTACAAAAAGCATACTGCGACAATTTAGACCAGAATAATCTGGCATATCACAAGACCTTGTTTGTGGTATCGCGTGGTTGAGACACGAGAAATTTGTATAACACATTGTTCCTTGTGCTACAACACACATCACTTTTGTTTCCCTACTTTTGCGGTTTCGTCTTGCAGTTGCACACTGTGTGCATTAGATGTTCAAAACCTGGGTTGAGCTCTTGGTACTTAGATGCATCTTGTACCTCAGAACACTGACTTCCATATCATAACCTCAGATGCACATTCCCATTTAGTTGCATATCTTTTCTTTGCTAAACTCTGTGCTGCCCAACATGGCGTTGGGTCCTGTCCTCGTTTAATCGGTTTCAAGGGTCTCCGCTGGGGTAGTTAGTGTGGGAGCTCATGCCTCAGAGGATGGCTAACAGCAGCATGCAAAGAGCACCGAGTAATTAACTGTAGTTAGTGGTTTGGTTCAGTGAAAGCAAATGTCTTCTCCATTAGTGCTATGATGTTTTAAGCTGTTTACATTGTTGGGGGAAATGCTAAAAGGATACTTTACCAGCCCTTTCTCAAAGCACCCTTGAACTGAATGGTAAATTGCATTTTTTAAGCTGTTTCCCAGACACAGGAGAGAGAACATTGTGTCTTGGCAGGCACAGAGGGGAATTTATGAGATACTCAAATAGAGAAATCCGAACTATGAAAATAAATACGTTTTCCCCGATCATATCATCCTGCAGTTGAGACTTGTGTGAAAGCTATTAGCCCCCGCCGCATGTTTACTTGCAAACAGGTGGAGTGTCTCCTGTGCTTTGAGCTCAGTGTTGGATCTGCAAGGGGGAGTGTGATCTACCCACGGCTGTCAGCTTAGCAGGCTGGGAAGATCAGGTTTGATGTTTGGGTGCCTGTATGACAAGCTGATTTCAGCCATTGATGAGAACACATACTCTTTTAAATCGTTCCTATGTTCAGCAGCAGTGCCAGGTCTGGGCTGTTTTATTATGGTTTCCCGTTTTAAACGAGATCTGCCCTAAAGTATGTATTTCTGCATTACTACAGAGACCCTCGTTCTGAAAAATGTGCTTGTCTGGCTTCTGAGTTCCTAGCTTAATTAATAGTTCTTGTGCAACATCAGTGCATTGGCAAAGAACACTGAAAAGTTAGTTACACAGGCAGAAATGTTGAACTGTTATTGCATTCTACTCAGGGCTCAACAGAAGGTAATGCTCTCGATAGAAAGTATTTATTCATGTTCATTTTCCAGCCTTGGCAAAAGCAGAACATAAGGGAGCATAATGCTGGACCGGAGGATATTTGTGATGAGTTTGTCCCATGCATGATATAGCGGCGTGCTCTCTTGTCCCGAGTGTCTGACTGCGTGTGTATCTGGTACCCTGACTTTGGTTTTGATACTTTCATCTTGCTAATGTAGCGTGTGTGCAGAAGCCTAGCCTATGCCTGTCTCTTAATAAGTGAGGTTCAAAGGTTGTCCTGTGACCTGGAGGGGTGCACCAAGCATGCCCTCATACTCGACAGAGGACTGTCGTCCCTCTGTTAGGTGCAGCCCATAAAGCGGTGGTGACGTCATCATACCATGTTTTGAGATTGATGGTGTGAATGGATTTTTTATCTGAATCAGTGAGAAATTGACCTTCCGGCCCTCTCATGAAAAGTTCTGCTGCTATGTGAATACTCTGACCCTTAGGTTGGTATCCAGTGGGCATGCTGAGTCTGTGTAGTGTGCATGTGGAACATGTTCAGTAGTAGGACTTGGGATGTATCTGGGTACTGAAGCCAGTGAGATCCATTTTGAAAGCCCCAGCTTAGCATGGCCCAAGATAGAGGATGAGGGCTGCATGTGGCGGGGGGTTGGGGGTTGGAGACAGGGCTACCTTTAGAAATGTTATGACATCTGTGTTAGCAAGAGGCTGCTATATTTCTTCCTTAGCACTGACATTTGGGGGATGTTAGGGGTAAAGGGTAGGACTTCAGTTTCTGTTGTTTGAGGTGAGGAAGCTTCTGAGCCAGGCCTGCCTTTTTGCTTATCCCTGATACTGCTTCAGAGATGCTGATGACAGTCAGATGCAGAAACCACACACTCCATTCTACCCATTTTGTGGGTGCTCCAGTTTGAAGACTGTCTCAGTGCTACCTGATGTGAGAAGCATCATTTTACATAAAGGCAGCCTGATTAGGACACTTGAAAGAGAACAACCCCTGCTTGGTTTGGAAGATTGGGTCCACAGCTTGAGTCCAGTAAATGTGTATATAAGTGGGACCCAAACCACTCCGAATTGTCCCCTTTCTAAATTCCTTATGACTAAGGTAGGCAGTATCTGCAGTGTACTCAAAGGACTGGCGTGTGACCAGTCTGGGTGAGGAAACATCAGAAGTCAGCACTTTCTGCTGGAGGCAGCGAAGGTCTGCTTAATGCCTAGAAGCCCTCCTGTCTGCCTGCTGAGAGATGGGAGGAGCCTGTGAGTCTCTGCAGGAGGAGATGCTGTCCACCAGGAGAAGCCAGATTGTTCCTCATCAGAGGAACATCCTGCAAAAACTGGCTTCCTGAGAGCAAAGCCAGGAGTGACCTGTGTTAAAGAGGTTCTCCTGGTCTCTGTGGTTCCAGCAAGAATAGATAAAAGTCTATGCGATGCCACACATTGGCCCAGTCAACTGCCTTGGTGTTTGCATCGGTCCGGCCAGGTCTACAACTGCCTTGGTCTTCTTATCAGACTGGTCGGAGCTGCAGCTGCCTTGGTGTTCGCATTGGATCATTCAGGGCTGCATCTCTCTCAGAGACCTTACTGACCAGGATGGAGCAGCAGCTACTGATCTATCATCTTTACGTTGGATCCAGGACTGCCAATCTACAACCAGTAGACATGTCCAGCCTTCTGAGCAGCTTCCTCAGGACTGCACCCATTCACCGCAGACCTCCGCCTGCGATGGCCTCAACCCACCAAGTTTGTCCTAGAGAGCATGAAGGGCTAACAGACTGAGGGACAAATTTATGGTTCGGTGAGTGGGATACTCCAACACAAACGTGGATGTCCCATCCACCAAATTACAAGCGCATTATAGTACTTTGCACTGGTATTATGGTGGATGGAATATCTGCAGAGTTTTGATGGAATATTCCATCCATCAAACTCGACATAGACATACTTCTGCCATAAATTGTTGAGGGACAGTTTCACCTAGAGCCACCCAGGTGGGGGATAGCACAGAAGTAGATAAGGGGTGTAGCTCAACTAGAGAGTTGTGACCAGAATCACTATGCTGTATAATAGATTGAATTGTGTAATGCCAAGAACTGCTATGAACGTAAAACATACTTTTTCCCTAAAAGGACAAACACTGTGATGAACCTTGTGCCCACCAAGCTACCTCCCTGAGGAAACATGTGGCTGTTCACCCTCACTATCTTGAGAGTCAAGGACTGAAAGGATTGCAGGTGGCCCAGTTTGTAGAGCCATAAAAAAATGGGCCCCAGCACACCAGTCACAAATGAACTCAATCACCACAGTTGGGGGCCTAGTGGCTCCTGTTTGCCCTTGGCACCCATCAGAGTGCCCAAATTGAACCCCTAAATTCTATTCTATGCCAGGATAAACTATTACTTTTTTGGTCAACCTGATCACCCCTTACACTGACTAATATGGTTGTACAACCTATCTAATTTGTTTACCTGACAAGCAACTTTCTTGGACATACCACCAGAAACCCCAAATCAGGGTACTTTGAATAGGGTTGCAGCCCAGTGCTCTAAATATGCCTTTATCTTGTAGTTGTATATCGCAAATCTAGCCCACAAGGCAAACAAAGGTAAAGTTACAACCAATGTGTGATTGAAGAGGTAGATGGGTTCTGAAAGCATAAGTGTTCTGTTACTACATCATAATGTAGTGTTCTTTTCAGACATGTGTCTTGTACTATTTCATAAATTGCAGAATGGATGGATAGGTCCTGATGGATAGAAGGATGTTGTTCCAGATCATGGGTGCTTGACTGAGAAAGTTTGCTGAATTATTTTTTTCTGTTTTGCACTTCTTTGCATCTAGTCCGAACAGATACTGGCTACGGGTGTGCCGAGAGCCTCTGGAGCTGGTGAACTGGGGTGCTGTTTGTGATGAGTTTGTACAAAATGCAGCTAGTTTTGAAAATGGCATGTGCTAGCAAAGAGAGCCAGTGAAGATTCATCAGAATGGGGGTGATGGGATCATATTTGTTTCACAGTTAGACCTGCTGCGGTATGTAGGATGCCCTTAAGTGGGGGCCGTGTAAAGTCTGGGAAGCAATGGAGCAGGATTTTGGTACATCCATGTGCAAGAATGCAAAGGCTTGAAAGGAACTTCTGCAGTTGCTTTCTCGCAGGAGTGTATTTGCTTTCTTTAGGTGAGAGAGCTGATACCAGGCCATTGTTGTTTTCTTAGCAATGTGTTTCTTCAAGGTGAGGTTAGTGTTCAGGGTGAATGTCAGTGACTTGGCATTTAATGAAAGTTAGGTTTTGAAGCTATCAAAACTCATGTCATGGAGCCAGGTTTGAATTCGTTTTTAGGTCTCGCCTTGCTATCGCGTAAGCGATCGCAAAGCGAGACTATTGTAAAGGGGCTTTTGAAAGGGCTCCCAAAAGCGGATTGCATGGCTAGCACACGCACAATCACGCGCATCGTGCCGCCATGCACTCCGCTTTTGGGAGCACTTCAAAGGGTCCGCTCCCCCGCCTGGAATGCGCTCCCCCGCCAAGCGCGCGCGCCACGCTCCGCCGGGCTTGTTTAAATCTTTGTTAATTATGAGCGTGCGCGCCCTTTCGCAGCTTGATAACGCTGACACTGCTAATGTTCACAACATTGAGAGCCATCAACGACAATAAATACCAACATAAAAAAGGACAACAACTTTACACTTTGCAGTAGACCTTTCTCTAAGTCACGACCTCTAAACTTAAAATAGATGCACGTGCGAACCCAGTATCATTGAAATGTACATACTTTGTACCGATTTGAGAACTTCACCTTTTTAAAGACCTAGGCGGAAAACATCAGCACATTCTAAAGGTTTCTACGGGGCCAACTAACTTAACAAGTCACTATAGGTCTTGTAGAACACTGTTGTAAACTACGAATTCAGCAACATAAACTCAGTTCCACCAACCTGTGCAGTGAAAGCGCCTTCTGTACAAAAGTGACGTGGGAGTCTTTTCTTTATGACTCTCACTTTGGAAACAAACAGCTACCCAGGTGCATGTCCTGAAACACTAGACCAATCACTGTGAGGTATGGCAGCGGCCATAATTTAACACTTTTTATATTGTGAGGTGTAGGCTTACAGTTTTCCTTATTTGCCAATGAGTTTAATAATGATTCAATACCGCTTGCTTTTCAACACTAATTATTGTATTCTGTTGTTATTCCGATCTCACTAGTGATTTGTCAGTTGCTGCGTTTCGTAAGGTTTCACCCCACCCCTCACAGTAGGTTATAAATAAAAGGCGAGCTCTTTGCGCACGTCTGTACTGCATCCGTGGGATCAACATCCCAGCTTAACGAGATGATAAATTTTATTCCAAAATGGCCGTCGAATTTACCCACTTTGATGCAGACTGTTGCGGTTTTAGCGCTGCGCAACAAGACTTCTCGGTTGCCTGGTGACTAGGGGACTCTCCTTTCGATGGCCCGGTAGCCTCTGCAAGTGTTCAGCCTGCTGTGGATCTCTTTTTGTTGGTGTCCTAAACACGCATGAATTTTTACCTTTGACAGCCGAATCAGACATGAGCAAAGTTGATTATTTCTGTCTGGCTTCCAGTGGAGGGAAGGTTGTTCTAGCCACGTCCAGCGACGAGAAACACCCTCCCGAGCACATCATTGATGGGTAAGAACCGCATCTTTCCTATACCTCTAAATTCTTCTACTTTATGGGTGTTCAGAGCGTGCGCCCTGAGCCTGCAGCCGTGCGAGTATTTTGAACGTTAATATAGTTTAAACGTTGCAAAATGGGCAGAAGTTAGGCGCACTCTATGCATTTTGCGACTTTCTGTTTGAATTATTCCCAAACACTCGCGCGGCAAAAGGAAGGCGACAGTCGTTTAAGTAGTAAGTTAACTTTACTAGCTGAAACAAGCATTTGCAATCAGTGGTCGAAGTGGGCGGGATCGACAGGGCACGGCGTGCCCCTACTCCTCCAAATACAGTGCATGTGCTCCGGGCGCGCGCACCATTTGGCAGCCTGAAAAGCACTGCCTGATCACTTTCGCGGCCGCTTTGATGTCCTCAGTGAGCCGCGCGGCCACTGAGGACATCAAAGCGGCCGCGAAAGTGCACACTATTTGCCACCCCTTTCCTGCTTGTTACTTCACTGCTGCTTTGAATAGATGCATCATGGAGGGATGTCATCATTCGGGCTCCAAATAATGGCCTGTTCCCAGGCAGATCCTCCGTGCTGCGCCGTGCTCACAGTAGGAAAGTCGAGATATGTCGACGCCTAAAAGCCGTGTAAATGGCAGACGTGCTATATGTAAACCGTGTAACATAAAACCCATACATTGAGAGTAATCTTTCATTACTTAATGCCTTTTAGCGTGTCATGCCTTTGAGCGAGCGCATGTCCGTTTTCTAGTACTTTGTGTTTCACTATTCACATCCGGTAATGGCTTAAATATGTGCGCATGCAAAGTCTTGTTGGTTGAATAGCCTTGACAGCACGAAAGTGAGACATGACGTCAAACCACTTGGACTATATATTTTTATGAGGCATCTTATGTCTGCTTTTAACCACATATTAAGGGTGCCCTAATGGGAATTTGTGCCTGAGACACCTCACGCTCGTTATCGCTGCTCTTCTCCTTGCTCCTCCACCCCTCCCCCTCCCACACCCACCCCCAAGCTGCACGACACATTGCGCTCGTTATCACAGCTCCTCTCTTTGCTCCTCCAACATCCCCCCCGCAATCCCCAAGCTGCACGACACCTCTTGCTTATCACCGCTCCTCTCCTTGCTCCTCCCCCCCGCCCCCCTTCCCCTGAGACTGCCACAGAGCGTGCATTTAGGACAGTCACACTGTGAAACGACCATATGGCCCACGGCCTCCCAGTGCCCTGCTGTGTTTTTATGACGGCCGCGCACATCGCCGAAAATAAGTTTACAATGCTCCTCTTCTTGCATTTCAAATGCTTGTTTTTTAAGCGGCGCAGCAAGCCGCATGCTAAATGCGGCCGCCCTGCCATTTCTTTTCTATTTCTTTACTTTAGTTACAATCTCGGCACCCACGCGGGTGCCATGATTTCATCAAAGGTAAAGAAATAGAAAAAGCATTTGCAATGCAATAGGTCTCGCAGTTAAACGAGTATAAGCTATTGGCATTGTAAATGACAATGCCTTTTATTTATGTTTTTAAAACGAAAAGAAAAATAAAAGGCATAGTTATTTGCAATGTCAATAGCTCAAACTCACGTAAATGCTAGACCTATTGCATTGCAAATGCTTGTTGCTTGTTGTTCTCACATTTAAATGTTGGCAAATAACTGGAATGTTGTCTTGGAGGGGCTGAGCTCCAGGTCTCTGTGAGGTGCAGGCCATGTCTGAAGTAGTGGATGTCTGAAACGGAGAAGGCTTTAAAGTAGATTTGTGTGCATCATTGCTATACGTGTGAGTTTGAATACTGTTGTCTGTGAGTAGAGTCCTCATGGGCTCCATATAGAAGTTGAAGATGACAGAGAACAGTATAGTTAACTGGGAGACCCTATAAGTGGTAGGATTTTCTGGAACAAACTGGTGCCAGTTGGATATGTAGGATGAGAACCACTGAAGGGCATTGCTAGTGATTCCCATTCGAGCATGCAGGGGGTGGACGAGGGTGGCATGGTCGACAGTGTCAAGGGCAGCAATAATATGAGCAGCGGTAATCTTCGTCTGTAGTTATGAGGGCATTGTTTGCAATGTATTAGGTAGCCGCCTCCATGTTGCATCATGATCTGAAGACAGAGTACTAGTCAACTGCATTTTTGATGATGTTCTGATGAAAGATAGATGAGTAATGGCCTGGTAATTGCCGAGGTCATTAAGGTCTTGTGTACATGGTTTCCAGAGTGGGAGAATCTGGTCTGCCTTGAAGGCTTCTGGCAAGATGCCTTGTGTGAACAAATTGTTGACAGTGGTGGGTAGTGGCGAGAGAACTTCTTTGGAGAGAGCTCTGATGAAGGAAGAGGATAATGCGTTATCTTCAGACGAGGTGGCTTTAACCCCTTGAGTGCCCATGACGAGATGGTCTCGTCATGGGCCGCGGTTGCGCTGTGCCCATGACGAGACTATCTCGTCATGAACCCCGCCCGCTAATTCAACGCCCGGCACAGGGCGGGGCACACAAGGGGTTAAGGAAGTTCAGTTTGTTGTCAAGTTCTGCATGTGATAGAGCTTTGAAGAATGACCATTTTGGATACTACATGAAGGTGTAGTTTTAGGAGGCGAAGTAGACTTGATGTCAATGCAATGTTGGCTCTTCTGATTTTTTCACAAAAAAATAGATTGCTGGTATTACACTTGTTTATGGTGTGTGGGATAAGAGGGTGATGCAGTGGTTTAATGTAGAGCTTTTTTGTCTTGAATATGTTCTGCTTCTCTAGCTTCAAAACAAGTCGTCTCTCCAGTCGTACACGTCTACTCCTTTCAAGACTATGAAACTTTCCCTTTGAAATTCCACAAAAAATTGAAAATTTAAATATTTATAATTTTGAAAAAACAGACCTTAAAATGTGAAATATAAAGGAATGGAGAGGAATAGAAAAACTTGAAAATGCGGAGGGGGGGGGAGAGCTAAAAAGGATGCATAGGATTCACTCTAGAAGGAAGAAAAAAGGTGAAAGTCAAAATCAAAAAAAGAAGAGGAAAGGCTTAAAAAGAAAAGGCGTGACCTGCACATAAATGAAATAGAAACCCTAATAATAAATAAAAGGTACGAAACAGGGAGCAACGAAAGGAAGAAAAGTACATGCCACTTGAGACTAAAAACATACACACTGGGAAGAGACGAAAATCGATGTTAAAATAAAAACTAAGATGTAATACTAATCGAAGTGAAAAAAAGTCATGTTTATGAGGCACTTTCTCATAAAAGAGTTGCAGCAAATGCTGGCGCAGTTCTTCCATGGCGCTTCTAACACATTGCTCTCATGGGACTGCACTTTTAATGACCCATCGTTTCTTTGTGCGGTTCTGTCCTTAATCTGTTCTCGGATCTCTGCCATATTCTTATCGCTCTAATTGTACCCCCTTCAGAAAATGCCAACAATCTTACATAACTCTCTGTGAACTTGTTTAGACTACTTATAGACATGCTTGTTTGGCAAGAAAAACATCTTGCAGTTCAAGGGTAGCACAGGAGGGAAGTCAGTACATGTAGTAATTAGACTGTGATTAAAAAAAAAACTGCCAGAGATGCTCTGTTGATAAAATACATTGACTGAAAAAAGACCCACCGAGCGCTTTAGGGCGGTGACATCATGCTCCAGAAAAACACTTTGCAAGTGCACGGAAGTGTGGGAAAGCATCCGTGTCCTGAGCAAAGCATAGGGTTCGTTAATAATGTGGGAAGGGTGCATTGGAAATGTGCACGGTGGTCGAGAAGTGCATTACATTTTAAGTGCTAGTGCATTTCGAGCTAAATAAAGGCATTAAGCATAGATATAGTTTCTTGTTATGTTACAGCTAAGGGAGTGTCTAAACTGCCAACCAATCGCTATCCCCTCTTATCTGCCTAAGACACGTGCACGCCCCGTGTATGTACCACACCAATAGGTGCATAGTGAGGAAACACTTCCACCACATACCTCCATAACCACCCATGCAGTTCCACCACATACGTCTACAACCAACCGTGGGGTCTCCAATGTGCAGCCAATCCAAGACCAGGAAACTTTTTAAAACGAGCAATGGGACAAGGAAATCCTATGATCTTACCATATGGAAAAGGTAACCCTATTACAATACCACACAAAAAGGAGTTACTTTGCTCTGCATTTGTTCAGTTTCTTGACAAAACGTTGCACATTATATTAAATAACCAGCATTTGGCCTTATTGTAAAAGTGAATGCAAAAAAAACATGGGTCCCCAATTCCTTTGATTCCACCAATGTTAGCCAAATCACTTGGAAAAGAGTCATTCACTTGTGCCTAGTACATTCAGCGTGCAAAAAAACCCAGTTGATGGACAGAAATGCAGAACGATGTCATACATTCACCCCAGTACGGAGATATGGGCCGAAATCCATCGTTTTTTT
Organism: Triturus cristatus; assembly: GCF_964204655.1. Lineage (NCBI taxonomy): Eukaryota > Metazoa > Chordata > Amphibia > Caudata > Salamandridae > Triturus > Triturus cristatus. Next base: position 1,619,826,570 of record NC_140589.1, on the reverse strand, counting down.
GCTCACCATGCCGTTCCAGTTTGAACCCAGCCATATGCAAATCAGTCTTGACCCTGTGCCTCATGGGAACAGTCCACCCCGACCTGCCAAGCCAGGTCCTCCCTGGACTGGAAACAAGCATCCTAGGACCGGTTTCGGGGTTTCAGCCCTCTTCAGCCAGGATAGCTTTATTCCAGTGGCATGGAGAACCAGGGACCCCGAGTGGGAAAGGTATGCTCAGACGTGAGTCCCGTGCTCTCCATGCCACTGGAATTAAGCTATCCTGGCTGAAGAGGGGTAAAACCCCGAAACCGGTCCTAGGATGCTTGTTTCCGGTCCAGGGAGTACCTGGCTTGGCAGTTTGGGCTGGACTGTTCCCATGAGGCACAGGGTCAAGACTGATTTGCATATGGCCAGGTCTAAACTTGGGTGGCATGGTGAGCAAAAGAATGATGGATTTTACCCAGATCTCTTGACTGGGGGTGAATGTTTTGATTTGTTCTGCCTTCCGTCCATCAATAGTTCTTTTTGCGTTAGTACATTCAGCGTGGCACCGGTCATGCCCTCTATCCCGTCTGAATCTATTGATGCTTATAAGGTTGAACGTTACACCCATTTTCATGGTGAAAATCAACTGAATTTATGCACCAAAAGTTTCTCGACAGACCATCATTGATTTAAAAGTTCATTAAAGTTATTTTTCAAAATTGCTTTGATGGTAGTTTGTTGTTAGTTACATTTCTGCGAGGAACTGACAACACTTGTTTTGCCACCTTAAGTCTCACAGTCCTGGGACTTTTTCAAGGTAGTGTAGGTATTGGTTCAAATAATGCAAGTCAGTTACATAGCGGTCTCATGTGGTCTGTACGCTGTCCCAGATCCAAGCGGTCCTTATTCCAAGGTAGGCATGTGGTCTGTTCAAAATCATGTGATTAACACTATGTAATTCGGTGCTTACATGCTACCTTAGTGTAAACCGGTTGACATAGCTTGATAATGGAAAGTCATACCTGTCACATATCTTATTTATGTGTTGCCTGTATAGTGCCTCCTTTCCTCCTAGGCGCTGGTTTGGGTTCCGTCTACAAATAATGTATTTTACAGTCCACCTCCTGCAATATCCAGTTGTCCAAAATCTTACACAAGTGAAGGAATGTAATCAGGTCCATCCATTATAATTTTCACTCTACCCTGGATCATTTAGTACCCCTGAATACAAGGTGTACCCATTTCCAAGTTCTTCTTCTTCGTGGGAGCTCAGTTTCTATCCAGATGTATGGCTTTGCTTAAAAGATTGTACCTTGTCTTCAGAGTGGTGGTTTGACTAGAACTCGATCGCACAGTAAAGCAAATTTCCTGAACAGCAGGAACTGCAACTCTGCAAGAATGTTTTTCTCAGAATCTCATAAATATGACGGCAGACCACATTGGTGTGAAAAACATGGCATTATTTACATTAGATGACAGAAATAATATGAGAAACTATGCCCACCTTTTGGAGTCTTGATGATGGTAGCATGTCTGACAGTCAGACAAGAGCAGTGGAACCTAGCAAAAGGCAGCAGAGTGCTGTACGGGGTCAAAGGCAAGGATATAGTCAACAAGTGACTTGAGAGGTAGCTGTTTGGTGGACTGTTACTGCATCATGAGGAAGTATTCTGTAAAGAGGCGTGTATTCAACTCTTTACTCAGCTGTAGCAGGGCTGAGGCGATCCTGATGGATACTCAGATGTTGTTCCAAACCCTAGGTGCACAGATGAAAAAGTTGTTGCGTTGTTTTTTCTTGACTCCAGTCAGGTGTCTGGTTGCAGGTGTACCAAGATTCACCAGAGATGGTGAGATTGTAAACCAATTAGGCTGGGATGCCTTTCCACTGTGCACCATTTTCAAAACTAGCTGTGTCATTTACAAATGACAAAGCTTCTTTTGGAGATGGTACGGGGCAGAAAAGGTAGCCAGTGATCTTCTGCCAGGAAGAGGGGGATGTGATCATATTTCTTCAAGCTCGGAATGGGACATGCTGCAGCTTCTAAGATGCCTACAAGGGGGATCTTGTGGGGCATTTGAGAGACCATGCAGCAGGACAATTCCAACATCCGGATGTAAGAGTAATCTTATTTAAGGTACAGGGACTTCGAACGAATACATTGTGCTTTTGTGAATGTCAGTACAGGGATGGAGGTGTGCTGGCCCTCAAAGACCTACATTTCTGTGTTCCCAATCCTTTTGCTGGGATTTTCAAACAGTATCCTTCCTCATTAATGGGGCAGGATTATGGGAATCCAACTAAAGGTTCATTTTCGTAACAGATTGGAATATCTGTTGCAGTACAGAAGTATTCTGAGGTTTCAAACCAGTTGTGGGCAAACCAAAAAAAGCAACTGCTTTGTGATGTGACTATGATGTATCAGGCCCTAGGAGTCCAGACAAAACAGCCTTCGGCCTGATGAATCTACCAATCCACCCAACACATACCTACTACTTGTTTTGACTCTTGAGCACAGCCATAGGCTCATAAATGATCACAGCATCTGAGGAATAGGTACATGCGCACTTGGGTTTCAAATAATCCAATCTTAGTGTTAGAAAGCTGTTAGGAAATCTTCAAGCCACAGACGCATGTGTTAATGCTTTTGATGCTGGGACTCATGCTGGCACCATTGCTGCTGCTCAGCTCTCTGTTTTTTGCTCTTGGAATTCAGTGGGGTTCCTGGAAGTTTGCCTCTGCTGTCTAAAAACATTATTGGGATGATGATCCATCCCTGCACATACCACCCAAGACCTAGCTTTTTGGCCGATGCCCTGTGGAGCTACTTGATAGCTATAGAGGAGATGGGCTGTGGACTACCCCTTCAGCCGTCACCTACCCAGCCGGACATTGGGCAGACCTTGCTTCGTCTCTCCGTCGTACTCTCCCTCCTACCCCTTCACTCCACCCACTTTCTCCTTTACACTTCATTTATCCCTCCTCTTTGCTCTCTAATTGTTTTCTCATTGAGACCTAGTCACTTGACTGATTCCCGGTGGAGCTACCTTATAGCTATTGGGGCGATGGGCTGTGGACTTCCCTCTTGGCCGTCACCTACCCAGCCGGACTTTGGGCAGACTCTCCTTTGTCTCTCCATCCATCCTATCTCCATTCTTTCTCCCTCCTATACCTTTTCCCCACCCCCTTACCCTTCTAAGCTCCATTTATTCCACCTTCCGAAGCTCTTGAAATGTTTTCTTGTAACTGATGTAACTTGTAACTGATGTCATTTTGTGGATCCTTATGTAAAGTGTTCTGATACCTCTGGGTCTAGCCAGCGCTATATAAAACTCAAAATAAATAAATAAACCCAGGCACCCCCATTGTTCATCGGCTTGTTTTCCAGGTTCGGGTGCAAAGAGGAGCCTGCAATAAGTCTGACCTTATAAGATATGCGGTAATACCCACTCCCATCCCGCACAATTGTCCAGCTAAAAGGAAATCGGAATGGTTGGGGAATTTCACACCAAATAATACTGCCCGCCGGTACTGTCTGCATTCATCGGGGCGGTGTTGCCTCTCAAATTGACAGGGTATTATCTTCAATAGAGCCCGGGTGGATATTATAAAGTTTCCACGGTTCAATATGGCATTTGTGTTGTATTGGCACATTTATCGAGTAGTGCTTCTTCCTGGATAAAAGTCCCTACGTAAGGGACACCCGATAATTAAACTGGGAGTGGTAGACGAGGTCATACTACGTGGTCCATTCACGGAATGGCTATCTTGTTATTTTCAGTAAATACCCACCCCCTTCCCCCCATGACTAATTACAAGTAAAACGAAAGGTTGTACTGTGATTGTTTTATTTAAACTTTCAGGGCATTACTTTGTGTCTTCTAAACAGTGCAATAAAATCAGCCACACTACAGAGTGTTCAGGTTTTCTTTTGGGGGCGGTGGGAGGCAGTGGGGGTGAGGGGGATAGGAGGGGAAGGGTGCAGGGGTTAAAATGGAGGTTGCTGAGTAAGTGTATGTAAAATCACGTAAACATTTTGTTCACAACATTTTACAAAACTCTTTAAAATTCACAATATTATCCGTTTTGAGCAGAATGTGTTTTTACAGCTATGTCATGCGACTATTTTCACACAAATGCTCACTTCATGTAAAAGAAATGTTCACAAGAAACAGGCAGGAAGCTGGTTCGGACTACAGTATCTCTTGAAAGGACATTTAATTCACAATCAATCCTCCTACATGCAACCAAATTAAACCAAATTGCTAACTGCAAAGTTTTGAGAAATGTCATAAATTTTATACAACATAAAATGCAGGAATTGCACGAATTTTGCTGACCTGATTGACAATCCGCTCAGGCCCATTAGCGAGAGCCCTTCTTTGCAGCTTTAATGTGTAACGCCTGCATGAGAAAATTTGAAATATTTTTGAAGCAAACATGATAAGAGTTTCCCTTTAAAAATATAAAGAGCTCCTGTCGAGCTGTCAGATGGCCCTTGATAATGGGTTTTCCAGATTTGCCCTCAGGGAGGAGCTGAGGATAAAGTGGATGGCATGGGGCTAATCAGCTGTAACAGTTACATGAAACAGATGCACGTTATTAACTTATTTGTTTTATTCATTTTTGTGTAATGATGATTTATGGCTTATGATTAGTTTGAAGTTAGTAATACACCGAATAATGTGAAATATCACCTGGGTAATTCAGGTTCACTCTCTATGAGCAGCACTAACAGTGACTGAGTGGCTGTCGACCATAAAGGACACGGGTAGTGATGGTGACTGCGTACACGAGGGCGGTGATGGTGACTGCGTACACGAGGGCGGTGATGGCGACTGCGTACACGAGGGCAGTGATGGCGACTGCGTACACGAGGGCAGTGATGGTGACTGCGTACACGAGGGCAGTGATGGCGACTGCGTACACGAGGGCAGCGATGGCGACTGTGTACACAGGTTATTATAGTGACTGAGTAGATTGTCTCTCTCTGATTGTGACTAGGGGGCTGATTTAAAGAACTAATCTGAGATAAAATCCTAAATTTACTACTTTTGGTGTTCACAGAAGGCATTTAATAGTAGTAAAGTTAGGAATCCTACCTTTACTACTACTAAATGCCTTTTGTGAATACCGAAAGTCGTAAAGTTAGGATTTTGTCTCAGTTTAGTGGTAGTAAAGTTAGGAGTCCTAACTTTACTACTATTAAATGCCTTATGTGAATACCAAAAGTAGTAGGTTTAGCATTTTATCTCAGATTAGTTCTGTGAATCGGGCCCAGAGTCCTTGACACCGATGGTAAAGGGGGTACGAGCACAGCAGTCATCAGGAATTAACTATCAAGGATGACTCGTTACAGGCACTAATAGTGAAGGGAACAGAACCGATTGGTGTAGCATCCGACCAGCCCCGGTATTCGGCAGTAACCAAGCCACACACGGAGAGTAGTTGTACACGTCTTTATTCTGCTGCATGTAAGTCAAAACTCAACATTATAAGCCTGTCTTCAACTCATCCCTCCCACGCTTACGCCACAGGCCTACGGTGTATAGAGGCAACCAAAAGAGTTCCAGTGTTTCTTTATTCACAAGACACTACAACCGCGACTAGAGACTTGGGGACTGATTTAGAGTTTGGCTAGCAGGTACCCCGACGGAAATGTGATGAACACCCCATTGACCATATTACAAGTGCCATAGGATATAATGTACATGAAATAAGGCCCACGGGATATCGATCACATTTGTGAAACAGTAATCTGTCCGCCAAACTTTAAATCTGGCCCTTGATCTGATTGTTTTACTGAACGTTTTGGTGCAGAGTGTAGGTGTTTGGTTTCCCATTATGGGTGTCTCAGGCCAACAAACAAAAGTCTTGGAGCTTGTACACCTATGGTGAGAGATGCTTGGTGGCACTAAGGGTTACCAGCACTGATTATGGGGAACAGAAACCAGCCTTGGCAACCTGCTCAGCCGGCCCCCCCTGGGGTGAGGGGGAGTGCAGCCGAGCAGTTTGGGAGGGCCGGTTTCGGCCGATTTAGTTACAGGGGGCCGATATTGCTGACCCCGGTAACAAAAACGGCCCCCCAGGGGCCCAAAACCGGCCCCCACCCTAGCGGCCCACCTGGGAAACGTCCGGCCCTGATTATGAGGACTGAGGCATGCACACTGATGCAAAGTATTACTGCCTAGAGGTGTTCCAGCTAATAACATATTGGGCCACTGGCAGCCTTGTTGCCTGTGGGCATCAGCTCTGCACCATGGTCAGAGTGTCCAAGACTGGAAACACTGGCTCTGTTTCTGTCGTTATACCAGTAATCTCCGTGTCAGCCGCCTCTCTTGTGCTAAGCGAGCAGAATGAGAGAAGCTTTTGTGTGCGCCCCATGTAAAATGAAGTCTCCTGACTGAAATCGTTTGCACCTTTATGTGCAACCAATCAGGAACAAGTGCTGTTATTCACCTAGTATCTGCACCGAGGGGGTATCCTTTGTAGGAATATCAATACCAGCCTGCAAAGGTGCGATAGTGCGAGAGATACACTGGCGATTGCACTGCGCAAACTGTAATCTCCACTAGGTCCTCTTGGATGGGCCTTTATCTCAAACTGATATTAAAAATCATAAATGTAACAATATATCATTGACAGTGAAGCCTAGTTTGCCCCACAGGAACGACAGACAAGGGTGATTTTGCAACCCATGAAGATTTATTAACACACCAGCAAAGTTACAATCTCAAATCGAATCAGGAAGCATAAATCATCTGAATACAGCATATGTGACTATAGTCTAGGCAAGTCAAGTCACTTAGCAAACACCTGTTTAAGCAGAGCATATGCAAAGTGAGATAACATTCCATTCTCGTGAGGGTAAACGCCCTAATGCCAAGCTGAGGTTCTGGTAAATCCTGAATTTTAAGCAACTATTGTCAGCAAATATAGCATCATCAATCTCTCACGATATATCACAAAGGAGTAGTCACCTCCTCAGCCTCTTATCCTGTGGAGGTGCTGAGAATCATAGTCCTGCCGATGGATTGCAACAAACCCTTCCCACAGTAAGCTAACAGGAAATATATTTACTCGAAACGCGGTGACACTGGTGCCTGAAACAAAAAGAAAGGTATGCACAGCAAGCAGAAATGCTACGTTATATTTGCGATATGGAGTCTGGTACCCAGGCCCATATCGACTCATGTCAATGTTAAGATGCACATATTCTAACTATAGTTAACAGAAAACACTTAAATGAGTCATTTCACTAGAGTGAAGTGAAAAATAACATGCGCACACATATAAGTAATGGCTACACGTGTTGCAGATTAACATATTATTTAGCACTAAAATGATGGTGGTATGTCACCAGCTGTCCTGCAAGAAACTCTGCAGAACAAACAGAAACAAATCAGGAGACTAGACTCTGAAGAAACCTGTAACAAGAACATAAGGAAACAAGGTTGTAGGTCACAATGATGCGGTCGAAATATCGACCTGCAAAAAAAATGGCATTGACCATATCAACTAACCCTATATCGTCAAGATAAGTATATTAAAGTTAGAATACGCTTACTATTCTCAACTTCACAAATATACTCCTTAAGGAAACAGTAGTAGGAAATATTGTTAATGCTATATTGTGAACTCCAAAACCAGAAGCAGGCCACTGTGATAGCAGATGTGGCAGGGAAATTATCTGTGGACTAAGCGTCCAGTACGTAGGCAGAGACACCTGTGCAGTAGACGTGCCTTAGCGATTCGGGAAATAAATTAAATTAGTTCTCGTTGGTGGGGGCAGAATTTTGGGTGGACTCGTTTGTGTGGAGGAACGATATTAAGATCCCTTATTGGAGTGTGTCAGTGTGAGCGAGATGATACTGAGTGAGCAACATACTCATTGGGGGTAGCATTCTTGGACGTTTTGTCCTATGTATCTGATCATATTGATAGTTCTGGTTACACTCTAAGTCTGTGAGTGGAAATGCTAGGAAGCAGCCTGTGGGGCTATGCACTTTGGCATGAGAGGCAGAGTTCGGATGCCCAGATAGTGAAGATTCTAGACATCTAACACCTCTGAGGGCGCATGACAGTCCTCATGCACTGCGGGCGTACTCAGGATTTCTGAGAACTAGGAGTGAGTACTCAAACTCTGTCGGTGAGGAAGTGATTTAAAGTGAAAGGGGAAAAAGAAGGGGTTCTTGGAAGAGGGGTCACTGTGAGTAAGAGTGTTCATCTCAGGCAGGGAAAAGCACAGGATGCCCTGATGGTAGTTGGGGGCATTGGCACTGATTGTACCTGAGTGCAACCCTGGTTCCTACTCTGGGCTTTGGCACCGATAGTGACTGATTCACTATCACTGACTTTCACTGACTGAATTCTCCATTGCAAAAACTGACTGGGAGGACTGCTGCTGAGTGTGTGTCTATACACTAAGGGTGATTAGGGTAATAATGTGCTCATACGCAAGGTAAACCATAGTTCTTTTTCACTGACCACATGTAAACCATAGATACCCATGGTTTGCTCATTAACATATGAACATGCACTAGAGGCTTTGCAAACTTGTTGCGCTGGCTCTATGGGTGACTGCATTTATGGTCACTAGTTATGATTGAGGAAATAATACCAGTTATGACACTTGGAGCCATATGCACAAATGATGATATCTGGCAATGGCATTAATAAAGTCAGAAGCATGCACATTGGCCTTCATGACACTAGACGTCCTCCCAGATGGTGAGTAGCCTGGCACCATCAGTGACCAGTGGTACTTACACTGATGTAAAATAGGACCACAGACATTAATACTAACGAGGGGAGCAGGGAGCTGGTACTTATAGCAGATAAGGGAACTGGTACTGTTGGTGCCCAGTGGCACTAGCACTAATGGTACCCTAGGGGCTCTACAAGAAATGACTTAGAGAGGCTAAAAGCAGTCATTCTATTATAACTTAGTGTACCATAACTTGTGACATTAGTGCATATGGTGACAAGAATATTGTTACAAATTGCGACAAGGGACACTGGTACTGATGTTGACTAATGAGCGGGCTACCTTAACAAGAAAGTAACCCAATACGCGCCACCCAGAACCCTGAGATCCTCCTCTCTGAATTTGGCTGCTGTTCGTAGAATTTTCCGTGCCCTCTCTTTCAGGTTCTTAGGAGCACAGGCATTAGCTCGCTCCCTTTGCCATTGAGATCTGTGACGGTCTTAGCCACGTTTAGGAAATTGCTTAAAACCTGGTTACTCCGTCAATGAACGTCTGTCCTTTAGCAGTTTCCTGCAGCTGTGGCATCTGGTGGTTCATTGCAATAGGTGGTAGGGAAGGCTTTCCGGAGTGCCGGAACTCTCTTTTGAGTAGCTGTGCGCTATATAAATGTCTTCATTCATTCATTCATTGGTGGTGGCTGTCCGGACTGCTGCTAGAGGCAAAGGAACTGTTGTTGGGAAGGCTTGCTATGGACATTTATCAGCTATATATATGAGAATTGGAGATACATCCACAATAGATATATGGTATCTTATGTATGAATCAATGCAAAAATATTTAACATTTCCAAAGTATCAATGTCCAATGAGGAGTGCAGGTTTGTTGCTCATGCTTGACTTGTTCTACTCCTAATTTTGAGGCTCCATAGAAGTGTTAGGAATGCTCTATTGACAGAAAACTAAACTCTATAGCAAATAAGTGTATATTTCACCCACAGAATGTCACATCATGTCTAGCGTTCAGCCAGCATGCATCTTAAAAAACACATGGGCATTTGTTCTATTTCAAGGCTGCTCTTTGTGCCCGCGATGCTCGTCATCAGTGTTCTAAGAAACACTGTCCCATCCCCTGGAGGCTTGCTGCCTCGCAGGGTTACTGGTTTCCATTAGCACTGCCAAGTGCCTGACCGGACAGCAATGTTCAGGCAAAGTCACTTAAAAAGCGAAATGTGCTCTTATTCTTTAACGACTTAAGATTGGTATTTTGCATGATTTCTTCCACGTGTGTTCTACTCCATGTGTTCTACCCCTTTATTATTGCTTTTCGGATGTGTGTTTCTTCTTATACTGAACCTACACACTACAGATGTGTTTTGAGAAATGAGATGCATTCCCCTTATCCTCTGAAGTGTATGCTACGTACGAGTGATGTGGCATTCTTACCTGGCAAATTGCTTTTTGGATTGTTTGGAAATTAGTAAGGTGGTCTTCATCAGATTTAAATGGAGTTGTGTTCCCATCTATGAAAGCCCAAGCCGGTTACAGAAGGCATTCTCTTCCAGTCTTGTTCGAAGTCCCCTCCAGACAGGTCAAGGAAGTATGATCGCTGAGTCTAATGACTATCTTACCCCTGAATCAAAAGTAGTTTGAATCAATGCCTAAACAATTGCAAGCTTATCTTATCAATGATTGAAAAGGTGCCTGATCAAAGAATCAAGTGTCCTAACAATTAATTGAATGAGAGCCTGAACTATGTATTGAAAGGGAGTCTGATCAATTAATCAAACATGCATTTGATCAATTGATCAAATGGTGGTCTATTCGTGAATTGAAAGAAAGTCTGATGAGTGCCCTCCCTACTAGCTTGTGTCATTTGGGCTTATGTGAAAGTGTGCATCCTTCTGGCATTTCACACTAGTCTTCATAGATGCTTGCCAGTCAACATATTAGAATATAGTGCATTAGGGAGAAGCTTTTTTAGGTCGGAGCCTACCAGATTGCACAGCAGTCTGATTTGCTAATGACATTAGGGACATTCTGAAAGGTTCCCTGGGAATGCATTTCGCCCATTGCTTACCTTTGACTTTGTGGTTTGTAACCGACCTTTGCTTGCTTTCTATTTGCTGGCTTTGTTTTTTGAGGCTGTCCTGCTTGAGTTTGTCCCTTGCGTGGAGCAGTGTGTATTTACTGTATTCTTCCACTAGTGCTCGCTTTCTGTAAACAGACCTTTAAATCCTGTCCCTATCTTGTCACATTTGCTGTGCATTCAAAGACAGTGGTCAAATGTCAGGCGCTGTTCTCAGAAGGAACTTAGTGCTTACTTTTCTTTCCATGACTTCAAAGTGAGAGGATTTCTAGGGCAATCTTGCAATGAAAGCAAAGGCTTTTTTTCTAGCACATAACAACATTTGATCTGTGCAGATATATCAGAATTAGGAAAGCAGACATAAAACTTTTTTTTTTATAAAGTGTGATGTGTGGTGGAAACAAATACTTTAATACGATCAAAATAATTCAATACACTAGGTGATGACATTTCCACATATTCTCATTTGTGCGCTGTATACTTTTCTCAGTAAAACTGTATATTTCTGCAAATGTAGTGGCCATTTCAATTGAAAAACTATTGTCTGTAATGGTAGTGTGCAACCACCACCTGCACAATGCACACTGCACCACTACACTCGACGCCACTCCACTCTACAATGCTCTACTCCACTCTGTGCCCCCCTACTATACGCCACTCTGCGAAATACCACTGCATTTTAGGGAAACCTACATCAGTCCACTTTATCCACTCTATGCCACCCCACTGTATACCACTTCAATCCTTGTCACTCCACTCTGTCACTTCACTCAGTTTTACGCCACTCTAAGACACGTCACTCCATTCTACGATACACCACTCCACTCTGCTCTGTGATGTGCTGCTCCCCTGTACGCCACTCAACTCCCCTCCAATCTAAAACACACCACTACACTCTACTGTACGACAAGCCACTCCACTCTAGGCCATTATACTCTAAGCCACTCTGCTCCGCTGTAGGTCATGCCACTCCACGTCACTCCACTTTATGTTCCTCTACGTCATGCCCCTCCACGTTACACCATGACACTCTGACACAACACTCAATGACACAACAATCCAAGACACTCAATTCTATAACACTTTTGTTTACACTACGCAACTCCACTCAACTCTACAACACTTTACTCTACCTATGCCACTCCACTCTACTGCACTCTGACACTCTAATACACTCTACACCCCTCCACTCTTCTACACTCTACTCCACTCAATGCCTCGCCACTCTAAAGCTCTCTATTCCACCTTAAGCCACTCTACAACACTCTGCGCGACTCCCATCACTCAACACCAATCTATTCCACAACACTGTACTCCACTCTATGCGACTCCACTCTTCTTCACTATGACCCTCCACGACACTCCATCTACAACACTGTACTCTGACACTCCACAACATGCTATTCCACTCTTTGACAATCTACTCCACGCTACACCACTTTATTCTACAATACTCTACTACACTCTATGCAACTCCCTCTACACCACTCCATGCCTCTTTACTTCACTCTACGCCAATCCACTCCACTTTATGCCCCTTCACTCTACTCCACTCTATAACACTCTACTCCCTCCACCACACTCAATGGCACTCCACTCTACTCTACGACACTTCACTGCGCTCGTCTCCACTCCTCTCTGTGCCACTCTACTCACCGACACTATTTTCCACTCTACAAGACTCTGTACCACTCTATTCTATGCCATTCCTCACTACTCTACTCCACTCCCTCCACAACACTTCACGTCACGCTACGTCACTCCACTGTATGCCATTCCACAACATTTCACTTCACGGCACTTCACTCTACTCTACTTCACTCTACGCCACTCCATGGCACTCAATGCCACTGTCTGACGCTCTATTCCACTTGTTGGCACTCCACTAAACTCTACTCCACTCCACTATACTCTAATACACGCCACGCTACTCCGTGTCACTCAGTGGCACTCTATGTCACACTATGATATGACACTCTACACCACTCTATGCCATTTTACCATACATTATTGTACTACACTCTAGGCCCTCCACTCTACGCCCTTCCACTCTACTCCACTCCCTCCATGACACTTTATGACACTCTTCGCCACTCTACAACACTCTTCACCACTCCACTTTACACCACTCCACTCTATGCCACTCAACGACACTCCATGACACAACACTCCACTGCACTCCACTCTATGACACTCTATGACACTCTTTGCCACTCTATGACACTCTTTGCCACTCAGTGACACTCTATGCCACTCCATGACACTCCACTCTAAGCCACTCCATTCCATTCCACTCCACACCACTGTCCTCTATGCCCCTAAACATGGAACAGCAGCCACACAGTTATACAACATGACTAAAACACATTGGCAAAGCCAATAGTTCTTGCACATATGAGACGCATTGGTTTTCCCAGTGCTTGGTATATTAAAGTCAGGGTGGTAGTTTGCTGATGGAAATAACTTAAGAGAGTGGTCCTTAAATCAATGCTTATTAAGTGCTTATAATGGAGTTTTGATTTTGTAGACACTTATGCTGCCTGCAACAGAAACTGTTTATTCCTAGGTTGCAGATCAGGATTATCCCCAGGACGAAGTCGCCATATAGACAAAAATCAACCTTGAGAAAGCCCTGGTCCAGATGAGCATGTAAGGGCGAAACACGTGTCAGCTGCCAAAAAGTTTCAAATTGAATATTGTAATACTTTGGAAGTGCAATGAAAACTCCAAAACAAGGAATACCGGCAAATCAAAAATCATCACCAGAAATGTTTAATCTTTCTTTATTTTCGACAAGTAAAGGATGCACTCACACATTCTCAACCTGCATTGGCACCTGTGTATGGAATGTGGCAAGAATCTTGTGTGTTCAGTTATATAATCTATAAACGTTATACAGGTTTCTTAGCAACGTGCAGGCTTTGAACTGTATGATGTCTTCATAGTCCAGATCTAACTTTCCTCGTCCCATCCCTCATACAACAATCTTTGATAGTGACAACGGCCAATTCAGGGCGTGAGGCTAGCATTCCTCTGTTCTGCACAGCAAGAGGTCTTGTGCGTTTGAATTTGGCAATGGGAGGTGGGGTGTTCGGGTCTCTCTCTCTTTGGCATTGGCACTGAGCGCCATCTGGAATATATTGTGTGTTTGCACAAATAAGGTAAAAACAGTGCTTTAAATATTTGATTCTGAGTACAATGATTTATTGCATAAACATTGCATTGGCTTTCTAATCACCACAAGAAAGTATTGAGATTAAATCAATAATTAAATAAACGAGCATCCACTTTGTGTGGGCCTCCCAGTAATTTGGAGTTTGTAGCAGTTGGCACTCTGTGGGACTTGGCAGTGTACAAGTTCTCATCACATCAAGCTCCCAGTTTCTGGCATGGAGCACCATTGTTGTGCCTGCCCTTTCCAGATATCCTCATCAGCTGATTCTTAATCTCTTTCATTTCTTTGAATTTCTCCAGTGGCTAAAAGGGTACAGTTGTTTAGAAGGGCAGTCAAATTAGATTTTCTTTAACCCATTTTTGGCTTTGGGAAGAAGTCTACATCATTTGAGCCATGTGCTAACTAGGGGTATAAGTCTCTCCTCTAAACATTTTCCACAACCTGAAAGAGATGAGGACTTTCTAGAGTCCTGAATCTGTAATTCTGCGAGGCCTCTGTCCGCAGTTGCCAGGAAAAACTCAGCCACCGTCTGGCCAGGCAGAGTTTGGAGAGGTGGGGTGAAAAGAAGCCCTGGGCAGCTGTAACCAGGGGCAGACAAAGCTAGCTCAGGGGACTACGTGACAGGCCACATGTGCCGTTTACAGCTGCCAGGTGGGGGAGTCTGGACCAGGTAGTCTGTAGATTGCCACGTCGTCAGTCTGGAGAGACGGAGGCAACAAAACCGGTGCTGGGGATGCCACAGCTGTAGTCCGACAATGATTCGATCCCAGGATCTTGGCGAAGACTCATATTCCCTCATTGGTCCCAGTTTTGGAGAACTTGCATTGGATCAAATCTAGAAAGGTCGGTTGCATTTGTCAGATGCTCATTTGCAACTCTCCTTCACAAAGCATTTTTGAACTGAATATCCTTGAAAGGGGGCGAGTCCATGCCTTGCATGAGAGGTAGTTGAAAACAGCCCACCAGTGGCCGTATAATTGTGCAAAGATTTTCTGGAGATCAATGCTGGATCTTTTGGGGTGTGCGCAGTGCAGTGTGAGAGCTCTTCTTGGGGAGCGGCACCACTGAGGGTGTTAAGCTTCTTACCACGGGATGTCTCAAAAGCTTGTAAACAGTAGCCTGTGGCAAGAACTCACTAGTGAATGGACAGCTGTGCTAGCCTTGTCACAGCCCCCATCAGCTGAAGGCATAGGCAGAAGGTGGTAACCATCGGAGCCGGACAACTTGAGTAGAGTGCTTGATCACTGCACAAAGTTATATTTTCTCTGTCTTTTGGCTCAATGGGTCAGATGACTCCAAAGCATATGGTGATCTTTGTGAGAGCAACACTTGACATTTGCACGTTGCCTACTCACCAATACTGAACTGTGCAACATTCTGGAATTCACGCTCAGGGTACATAACCATTAGGGTGAAGAAGATGGAATGTCTTTGTCTTGTGGTGCTGGTGTGACATCTTATCAAAAGTTCTGCTGCACCAGGGTCAGATTGTCATGTAGGAAAACACACAACATGATTATCTCAAGTGGTTTAATGCGATGGCAGCCTACATACATCACAGTAGCCTCATACCACCTAGTACTCTGTACCACTCCACCCCCAAAGATGTACAATGAGTAGACCAAAAATGTGAAATCAATTGTGGTTTTCTATTGGAAAAGAATACTGTTGGTACTGCGTGAAGCAGCTGTTGCGTTTTAATAAAATTCTGCATTTGATCATGCGGTTAACGATGATCAGAATGCTCTTTTATCCATGGCCATTTGAAAGTTCATAATGAAATCCAAAGACTTCTTGTGCCATAGTTGAATATGATTTTATGTTGTTTTAATTTGTAGTTTTTTGGGGGTGTAACAGCCCCCGGGAGGAGTCTGAGCACTTTATAGAGGTCAGATGGTAATATATTTAACTACTGTGCAAAAGAGTGATATGTACATCGCATAGTTACAGTATACAGATGGAGAGTATATCTTGAATTAATAATGAAAGCCGATAACTTATGGCAGAAACTGCAGGAGTAGAACAGAAGCAAAGAAAGCAGACCCCATTATCACCAAGCATGAAGGTAAGTCTTTAAGAGCATACTGATGAGAGATCTCTCTCGAACAGGTGATGTTTCAGATTTCTTTAACTGTGATTTGTAGTCAATACTCAGAGTTGAGAAAAGAGGCTGTTCCAAGTTCTTGTTGCACAGCTTGATAAAGTGCCAAGCTTCAGCCGAAAACAGAAACCCGCTGAGACTCCCAGCTTTCCCTGCATCTCTCTGGAGGTAGCAATGACTGTAATTGCTCACTAGAGAAAGAATGGAAAAATATACGAGAGAGAGAAAGAATATATAAATGCACTTGCTGTCCTAAGTCAGCATTGATAAAACCTGGGATGGACTGGCGTATGAGTGAGGAATGGTACGTTGACTCACTCTCAAGCAAAGTAAATGTTGCTTAAGCACAAGAAATATCAAAAAGTCAATGGAGAGATAACACCAATATATCTTTAGTTAAGTGAGGCATTACCCAGAAGGGGTTTGAATGTCTTACTTGTATTCAGATTCGAGGAAATGATAATGAGACCAGATTGCGACCAGGATACCAGCTCTGATACTCAAGATGCCCAGGAGTAGGAGGCCAATAAACAGCAGCACACTGATGCTAACAGTCAGTATACACACAAAAAGCAAGAACAAGCCAGAGGAGCTTGGAGGAAAGGAATAACCGGAAGGATACTGTTGCAAGGTAAAGGTTTTATGTGGTAAGGCAGGGGGTTCCTTGCTATGTAATACTAGCATAATACACAAAGATGGACCCCAGGTGCTCTCTCGTACACCTTCTCTTAGTCTTGGTAGAGTGGCAAAGAGCAGACAGGCTACTTAGAGGAACATGTGTTAAGCATTTCACATCACCAACATGGATGATAGGTAATTGACACGACACAAGAGAAATCCAACACCAATTTATAAAAATAGCTCGGATTTTTATATTTGTTCAGGCATCAAAACAAAATCGATACATAAGGGACGATTGGCGTTATCAATTTTAAAGCATTAAATAAACCAGTAGTTAGCAGTGTAGAAAAACATTAATGTGTGGTCAATGGGAAAATCACCCGAGGTTAAGGTCTTGTGAGCCCGTAGAGCAGTTCACAACAGCTAGCACAATTTTACTTGGCTGAGAAGGAGCAGGGTGCAGAGGTGCACTTTAGCTGTCAAACGGAGCTGTCAGTCAGGCGTGTGGTCTTTAAATGACTACCTTAGCAAAAAGGTACTTGTGGGTCATGTTGAGCAAGAAGCTTTAGAACTTAAGCAAGGAGCTGGCCCTGGACCATGAGTCTCCAGGCAGATCAATCTACCTGGCTTGACAGACTCAGTGCAGAGGTGCTCTTGGCTATCCGTGGTGATGAACAGATCCAGAGGCCAGTGGTGCTGACAGGCATGCCAAGAGAGGGTGAATACAGATGCAGGATCTTCACGATGAAGCCACAGAGGTGGTTGGTCATTCGTGCACTTTTATCGTTCCTCTTGGAGCTTTGAGTAAAGCAGGGAGTAGTCATATTGACCACCAGCAAGCTTTGGTACGTGCCAGCACTGTGATTGGGGAAATCTTCTTTCAGAGAACCAGGGGAATGTAGAAAGCCGAGACTCACTGAGGGCTGGGACTATGGTTCCCAGAGACCACCAGCCCTGTAACTTTGAGCCGCCGCGCCGCTTGGCTCCGTGGACAGTACTTCAAGGTCATGGTTTGTGCCTATCAACTGCACGGAACTAGTTCCTCCAGCCCAAGGGAGTTCTTGTGAAGTCTGGAGTTTGCAGAGGGGTTTACCTTCCTTTTGGAACCGGTCTCTTGCCTTGGTTGAGTCGCAACCAAGCAGGTGCAGGGTGGCTGCCACAGGTGCAGAGCTTAGAGCCTTTCCTCATGCAGTCCTGCCTTGTCATGGAAATGGGTCTCTTCTTGCTATCACATTGAATCTAAGGTTCTGGTTTCTGGGATGCCACTTAAATCCTGTATTTAGGGGATGTTAGTGGGTGTGAGGACTAGTAGTCAATGGGCATCTAGTCCTGCGGCTAATCCGCCCCTGTAGTGACCATATTTGGTGTGAGTATGTCACTAAAACTAGTCAGAGCCTGCTTTTTTGCCTAAATTCAAGATGGTCAAATCCATCCCCGACTGTACACCTCAGCTATGACACCCTAGAGGTGTGGTAAGCCTTGCGGAGGTGCATGCCTCCTGCATTGCTAATTTTCTGCTAGCCCGTGAAAAACAGTTCCTGGGGCAGGGGGAGGCTTTGTCCACGAGTGGGGGACAAGTTCCTTTGTCCCATGGTGTCAGTGAAGCCTTTGAGGCTCACCACCATGGATGGTCGGTCACTCTGTAGAATTACATTTAGAATTCTACCACAGGGCAACATATACTTGTGAATATATTTCCACACATAAAATATATTGCACCCTGCCTCCTGGGCTATAGGAGGCATAACTTAGGGCTGACTGACATATATTAAATGCATTGTGGTGACCCTGTCACACATGGTGTGTGCATCGTTGAACTCGAGCAGGCAAGCTGCTTATGCATGGCTGACATGGCAGACCTGTTGACTTTGGTTTCACTTGGAACACTCAGGGTGGCACAATAAGTGCTGCAGCTCTGGTGTACCTTTTACATCCCTGCCTAGAGCATTACAGGGGTGTAAAAGCACTTGCCAATTGGGTGTACCAATTTACAGTTTAAGGGAATGAGCACTGGTGCTGAGGCTCGGGTAGCAGGGCCCAGCATACTTTCAGATCACTTTCCTCATCATACAGCTGCAAAAAGTGAAGGGTGACCATCCAAAAAAGGCACTTTACAACAGTTATCAAGAAGGGAAAGAAATAAAGGCACGATAAAGTAGGGCTCAGTAGGCCAGCTATGCTGGAGTGGTGAGCCAATTCTCCTACAAATCTTTGGCAGGCAAGGAGGCTTGTTTGTAGTGTGGTTAAATACTCTCTATCACTAGTGAGCTAGAAGTGGACACATGACATAGGACGTTCCCACCAACACAGTAGATAGTCCTCTAATCTAATTTAGTAATTGTCATTGTCCAATCATCCAGAGTTTCAAATCTTTCCCTTACTGAACTGAGTGTTTGTGATTTTAGTGCAGGGTTTAGAATAGGGATAACATAAAGGGCTTCTTTAAACCAAACATCTATTTAAGATCTGGTTGCACCATACACGACATAGGTTACTAATACTTATGTATATAGAGCGCCACACTTCCTGTTTTACTAAAACAAAACTCCAATCTAGATAATCTATTTAAGATCTTCTTGGATGTTCATCTGTATTCCAGATAGAAAGGCGTGCGTTTGCATGATTTTATGAGCCAAGCAGGATGTTTTGTGGGTGCAATTGCGTCAGTGGTCAGCCATTGCAGGGTGACAAGAATAGGGTAGTGTAGTTCACCTGTGGCTCTTCACACAAGATGGGCTACTGTGTACATGGCAGCCTAAAGTGTGGCAAGATGTACATTGGATATCCTGGCAAGGAGAGAATTCTCATAGTGTAATCGTAACTTGTTTCTTTTGAGAATTGCTTCAAAATCTCACAAAAGCCTGAGTTGGAACTTGGCTATACTTGGCCATCTTTTTGGTAGGTCTACCACGTAGACAGCTGTAGCCTTTTCTGTTGAGTACCTATTGTTAACAATATAATATATAGAAATTGCTTTTTGTTAGCCACTTGCTCATAATACAATGGTTTTCTTATCTATCTCACTGTGCTTTGGTTGGCTGAGTAATTGTATGCTCCCACTGTTGATATCAGTGCCTTTCACTGCCTGAGGGACCATTTACTCTCTCTCTCCTTTATGTTGCTGTTTCTCTCATTCATCTTGTTGCTTACCCTGCCTTCCTAACCAACTTGCTCTTTTTTAGATCTGGCCAGAGATCGCTTTTAGCTGATATGTCTGCCTCGTGTAATAAAAACAGGCATTTGCAATGCAATAGATCTTGTATTTACGATAGTTTGAGCTATTGAGATTGTAAATGACCAGAGCTTACATTTTCTCAAATATAAGACCCATTACATTTAAATATTTTTTGTTTACAGGCGCCCTATACCGCACTTTCACTTTAATCGAGGCCGCTCCCCTCTCTTTAGACAAGCAGCATCTAAAGAAAGGGGCGTGGCCACAATTAAAGTGAAAGCGTAGTATGGTGCGCTTTTACCAAAAAAGCATTTGTTTGAAAAGTTGAAACGTTTATTTCCCCCTGATGATCTAAGGTGTACTGCTGGGAAATGTTTGTTCGTTCGTGCAGCGGTGTGTGGGGGCGGATGGAGGAAGGAGCGTATTTAAAATTTATAGCCCGACGCTCCGGTTAAAAAAAACAAAAAACACAGGCACATGAATGGCGTAGATGGGGGAAGGAGGGGAACAAAGGAGGAAGTGTCCAAGCAGATGTACATGCAGGGAGCGTGTTTAAAAGAAATGCAAATGTCTAGAAGCAGCCACCATTACTGAAGCCGATGTCTAGTGCATGCTGTGTACATTAATTAAGTAAATAGTTATCTGAACTGCTAATGAAAGCTCCTGAGTAAAGACACATGTAAAAGAGCCAGTCCTCATGGGAGGTAACAACAGAAGACAGGGAGGTACTAAGGAGGGACTAATAAGCTTATTAACAAATTAGAAGTCTACATTTACAAAGAACAATGACACAAGTCAATAGAAAATATGGGCGTAGAGTGGGTGGAGCTTCAAGTCCATACCTCAATACAGCATGTCTCAAAGAGAGAGCACAAGCGCTGCCTGGACAAGACCTAAAAATGCATTTATGGAAATACATATATGTACATATAAACGGTTTTCCAGTCAGCTCTCTTAACCTACAGGTCTGTTAAACTGTCATTCACATCTTGTTTCCACCCACCACAGCTCTCTTGCATTGTGAGTGATGGCATTTTACTTGATGATGGGAAAACGTATGGGACATTCTTTATCTTTTAATTTATGCTTGTGTTTGTAAACTAGGTCTTCAGGATACAATAATTCAGAATCAACAATACCTTCTGGCTGTGCCAATAAGAAATGTCCATCAAAAGTATACCTGTTCTGAGTGCACCTGCCTGCTAGAGTGCACCTGCAGTGTAGTATTAAAATTGTATATAATGGCTACATATTTTTTCATGCAAGCACGTGACTGGCAAGTTTAGATGGCAGCATGTTCTTTTTTTAGGTCTCACCTGAGCCAGCGCATGCGCTTCTCTGGCGAGACTTTTAGTAAGTGGGCTTCAAAAAGCTCACCACACGCTTTTTGTGTGGTCAAAAGCGTGCGGTTACGCGCACGGTTACGGGCACAGGCGCCATCTGGCTTTCTTCTCTTGTCATGGCTCATTAAGCGCATCACTCGCGGGCACCATTACAGCGCGCGCACATCGCACACCACTCGCCAGACATGCCTCCTTGTTTATTTACATTGCAGCGATCTACACACATTCACTGTCCCTTCTTCTTGTTTCTCTTTAGCTGTTACTGATCCTGGTGAAGAACACCGTGACAGTGCTTTTTTTTTATCAGAATTCTCTGGTTTTGTCTACATGCTGCATGCTGTTTAGAGAGTGACTACAGTGTTTGTATCTGAAATCTACAATGAAGCAACTGTGGTGTGACTGTAAATGTGCACACAATTACTCCAAAATATCAAACGGGGCGAAAAAGGAGTAAACACAATTCAAGCCCATGTAGTTATTAGAAGATTACAAATTAGAATACTCACACGACAAAGTGAATTGCCTCAAAATACAATGTTAATAGGTGGCATTACCTCACATGAATACGTTTTATTGTTTCTGTGTTTTGTCACTCATAGAGGATACTGTTATTGAAGTGTGAAATTCTGTGTTGCCCTGCAGCAATTTGAGTGCATGAACTGTAGGTCAAAGACAAATGTCTCTAGCCAACATCTGAATCATAAAGCAAACTTGTAATTTTAATTGAAATGGAAGGCACTCATTTTGTCCCCTACTTTGCTCTTGGTGTGCTCCTTTTCCAGTGCCACTCGCGTGGCACTGGAAAAGGAGCACATAATACCACTGCAGCGCCTGCTCTGCTACTGAGTATATTTCTTTTACTTATTGAAAGGCTTTACAGGGCTTTTGTTGCAAAGATCCACTGATCCACTGATGGCCTTGTTGATCACGCTTGATTATCCTTTCTTGATGAGTTTGAGGGATCACTATTTTGCCTCAGTGCAATGGTTATTTGGCCTGCTCTCCATAACGCTGTTGCTTACACTGTATGATTTCTAACTCTCAGACCGGCCATGAATGTCTTCCAGATAGTGTCTCTAATTTCCATATTTCCCAGTTGTTGGCATTCGCCTATCTTGGTGTTTTGCAGAGTTTCATTAAAAGACATGCCCAGAGGCCACGCTTATTGGGTCCACAAAATTTATTTGTCCGTTGATGTCCTCAGTTTGGGACTTAGCAAGGTCCCGGTGGGCTGCTGGGTGTCAGGGGGAGTCAGAGGTAAACCATTAATTAGTGTTGTTAGTACATGTTCCCAAGCATGATAATCCTCAAAAAAGGTACCCGGACAAACATGTGGCCAAGGTACGATGCTCTTACAATGAGAGAATGTGCACAGTATGCAATCAGAACTCTCTGTTGGTGGTGGTCCCTAAAAAGGACAGTGGCCCTCACAGATTGAAATATGCTTCATCATAGGGACCGCCCTTATTGTGGTTACCAGAAGGCAGACATGAAGGGCTCCCCTGGAGCTCTTTTGAGAAGAGAGACAGTTTGTAGTCTTCCTAACTATGAGGGACATGGGACCGAAGAGGTTACAAAATGTGTGAGGGATGGTTAATGTCTCAAATCCTGTTTTATACCCTCCTACCACATGAATAAAACAAGCATTTGCAATGCAATAGGTCTCGCAGTTACGCGGGTTTGAGCTATAGACATTGCAAATAACAACGACTTTTATTTTTGTTTTCAGTTTAAAAACATAAACTTAACTTAAACTTGCGTAACTGCGTGACCTATTGCATTGCAAATGCTTGTTTCTTTTTGGTGCATATACTTGCAGTAAAAAAATAAAGTAAAAGGTAAAAATTGCAACAGTTTGCCAAGATCAAATTACTGGCATTGCCACTGTTTGTTTAATGTTCCCATTTCCCCCCACTTCTGCTTGCATCATCAATGCAGCCGTCCACTGCCTGATGCTAATACAGTGACGGATGGCCATGTTATCGTGTTTTCTAAACCATTCCAATGTGTGCCCTGTGCATTTGCATGCACAGTGGTCATTTTGTTATGGTTTTACATATGCTTTATGAAAAGCTATTGCAGGATGGCAGCCATCAATGTGTGTGCTTGCATAGCAGCCATCGTCTAATGTTTTTTATATAAATAATAACAAAAACAAGCATCTGCTTATCCAGTAGGTCTGCATGCCAGTGTCACAGGTAACACATATTTGCTTTACCACTGCTTTTTGTGAATCGTGTCTAATTGCATAATTTAAGATGATGCTGAGGGGATTCAACGATGATGGAATTAGTGTTAAGAGTATACCAAGAATCTCTCTTGTGTACCAAAAACACAAGTATATACTTTTGAGCTACCACATACCTGTGTATATGTTGTTTAAGTGTCAGTATTTCTGTCATCCTGGCAGTGTGTTGTCCAAAACCTGCTACAATACTGCTTTCTTGTAGGACCTTCACAACTTAACCAGATATCTTTCAATTTAACTCTGGGAAGATCTCTTATTGGGAGACTTTTACCCTTGAGGATTGATGAAGTAGACAACAGACAAGTGCCCTGCCTCGAAGAAGCAGCCCACTTATCCTTTCTCACACAAACACCACAAGTTGGCAGTATACTGCAAACAACATATGAGATATTAAACTAGGTGAACCAGATCAGCGAGGCAACCAATCCAAGCAATAAACAACCTATTTAAAATATTCTGAGTGGGATCGCATCGTGAGATAGTGAAGAAATGCACTTATCATCTCACAACAGCCTTGAGAGGACCTCTGTACTTCTTAATAAAAAGATTGCAAAGATAGGTAATCCTGTAAACAGGACTACACAAGTTTCATCAAGATTCGTCAAGCGGCTCCAAAATTAATCGAGTGTGTAATTGAAACTAGGAAACTTTTTAAATAGTTGATTATTAATTCATAGGCAATTCAGGTCCCACTTTATTGGTAAAATGTCCAAAATGTAATCAAAATGTCTTTTGCTGGATTGATCAAGTAAGGGGAGTGAGCACCTAGTGAGCTGCTGCATATCTCGTTTTCGGTGCGGCATCCCACAAACAGATAACAATCAAAGAACAAGCATTGGCAAAGTCAATAGGCCTGGCATTGACCGCCAGCCTTCAAGCAATTCATGTTTTATTTTCTCATGATTTTTGCTAAATGTTATTGTTTGGGTATATGCTGGACCCTCATCAATATAAACAAAAAACAAAAAAATTAAATAATTTGGTACAGGCAAAAACGTTTTTGTGGTCTCAACCTCCCCCCTGACCCCCCCCCCCCCCACACACACTCACACACATTATCATAGTACTCCCTGGCACTGCAGGAAACTGCTTTGTGTGTGGATGTGTTCTGTGTGCGGATGTGTTCTGTGTGCAATAAAGGCATGCCATTACTTGTAGTGAAGCCAGTCAATGGTTGATGTGGCCCCTAAAGCATGCTGAAGTGGGTGGTAGAAAAATTTGAATGACACCAGCCACAGACTAATAGATGTAGTCTGGATGAAACCCCTATAAGTAACTATGTTATCCACATCCTTTTAGTAAAATCAAAAGGTCGTTGCTATCACAGACCAAAAGCGTCAATCAGTCTAGCATTGACCTTAAGCCTTCTGCCATTGAGAAAAAGAAAGAAACAAACAAAGAAACAAAGAAGGCAAGTAAGTCAAAGAGACAAAAGGAGGCAGCAAAGAAAGAAAGAAAAAGAAAGAAGGAAAGAGGGAAGAAACAATAGAAGGAAAGAAACAGAAGAAGAGACAGAATGAGAGCAGGAAGGAGAAGGAAAGAAAGATAAGAAAAGATAGAGAAGTAAAGAAGGAATAAAAGAGAAAATGCAAGAATGAATGAAATAAGGCAAGAATGAAAGAAGATAAAAGAAAGAAACAAAGAGAAGAAAGATAGAAAGGAGAATTAAAGAAGGAATAAAAGAAATAGAAAGAGGGAAAGAGAAAGTAAGGGAAGGAATGAAGGAACTAAAGAAAGAAAGAAAGAAAGATACAAAGAAAAAGGAAAAGAAGGAAAGGGAAGAAAATAGAGAAGGGAAGAAAGGAAAGGCAGACGGAACGAGAAGGAAATAAAGAGAGAAGGAAATGGAAGGAGAGAAAGTAAGAGAAGGTAAGGAATGAATGAAGGAAAGAATTAGAGAAGGTAAAAGAAAGTACGAAGTAAAAAAGGAGAGAGATAAAAAGGATAGAAGGAAAGAAAGAAAAAGAAAAATGTGAAAGAAAGAGAAGGAATTTACGGAAAGAAAGCGAATGAAAAACAAAGAATAAAGGAATGTGAAAGCAGGCAATAAGGAAACAAAGAAAATAAGAAGGAAACAGAAAGAAAAAGAGAAAAAGAAAGAAAGAAAAACAGAAGAAAAGAGAGAATGAAAGAAAAAAGAAAAGAAGGAAAGACAAAAAAAGAAAGAAGGCAAGAGTAAAAGAAAAAGAAAGTAAGTAAGAAGGAAGGAAAGAACGAGTGAAGGAAAGAGACAAAGGAAACAGAATGAAGGAAGGCAAGAATGAAAGTCAAAGAAAGAAAGTCAAAGAAAGAAATTAGGAAAGAAAAAAGGAGAGGAAGGAAAAAGTAAAAAGAGGATAAAGATTCGGATGGGTACAATCTGATAATGTATGCTCTGAAATAACAGCAGTCAGAAAGCACAACACTCCATAAGAAATGTACAACAGAATTGGCAGGAGATGGGATCTGATAAAGATGGAATGTGCATCAGAATCGTTCTGTCATCACATTAGGCTTTAAACACAAAGGCAACACTAAAGTAATTCTAAAGTAAAATCACTGACACTGAAGGGAGCCAGCTTGTTGTGGATGTCCTCCTTGTGAGAGAGCAAAACGCAGTCACTCAAAGTGAAGTTAAACAGTGGCCTAAGTAGGCTAACCCACTACCCCATGCTATATGCTGTAGAGGGTGGAAGCAAAATGTGAATAGACCAATGGATGAAGAGGGTTGGCTGAAAGCCCCCATGTGTAAGTATATTATGTATATTTTAGTAAAATCAAAAGGTCTTGGATAACGCCAGACCAAAAAAGGTGTACACCCTTGAGTGCGACTAAGAAAACAAAATAGAAATCAGTAGTGTTAAACAGGTAAATGAATCGATGCTGATAATATCTTGACTGACTCATGGAGGAAAAATTGATGAGTCTGCCTTGGACACCTCAAAGTAAAAATCTACACACCCAAGGAGATGGGAATTCGACTAACGGGTTTCTCCAAAAGTTATTAGCTATTTTTGCTAGTTGCTGACTGGGCACATAATTTTCATCTTACAAAAAAAAGTATTACTTAGCACTCAAGATGCATAAAAGTAACCACAGTGCATTGAAGACCACATGATATAGATTAATGTCCACCCTCATATTATTTGAGTAAATCAAGAGATGATCCTGGATGCAGTTCATAGTCAATTCTTTATTTTCTCATTCTTCTGATAAAGCCAACTTGATTGTGGTCAAAGAGAATATCCACAATGGAAAGCAAATGCATTTCATCCCCTTAGGACTTTTTCAGGGCAACAGACATTTATAGAAACAAATACTCAATATATTTATACAGATAAAAAAAAGAAATATATATATATATATATATAAGTTAAAATAAACACTTTTATTATCAGCAGTAATGCTGGTAAATAGAATGATGAAGCTTCCAACTTTTAGAAACATAGAACCAACTGACATCTGTATAATGATTAATATTTACTCAGCATATCTAATGGTGAAGCTCATTAGTCTTATCCCAATGAAGTGATCATCAGTAAAATTGAACATTAGATCAAAAAATAGTTGAAAATTCCAACTGAATGCATTAAGACAAACTATCTGTATTGTGGGTATTACAGAAGGCGACCATACGTTACAAGTTAGAATCATTAATTGTAGTGGCACTAAAGTATTCAATATGCTGCATTCATATCCATGAGGCTTTTGGAATTTCAATCCCTAAAGTTACAATTGATAAATAAGGACCGGTCAATGATATTATATCATTAACAGCGTTTCCCTACAATACGAACTTTACAAGGTCAGTCATTTATTGTGATGAAAACTATGACCCATACAGTAGTATCAATCAGAGTCAAAATCTAGTCCAGATAAAACTCTCATTTCTCTCAACATAATAAAGGGAGCAATACATTGTGAGTTTAATGTTGTAAAACGTAAGGATGAGCAGGTAATCTTCATGCTCTAGATGCGGCCAAAAGACAGTTCATTCCTAAAATTTAATAAATGGCACCTGTTGCCATAATGATTACAACCCTTACTTACATGCTGCGCCATATACAATATATGTTGGTTCATACTCATGCAGATGATTAATATGAGAAAAACAGTCCATGCCCCAAACAGTCAAATTAATATAAACTAAAAAAAAATCTGTTAAGATACATTCAAACGGGGGATAAACCTGTCCCTTGATGGTATATCATTGTTTTTCTCTTTTGATATGTGACGTAAGAGCCGTCATCACCTATATGTCCCCCATTCAGGCACCTTATAAAGGAGACCACCGTCACATTGTAAGGTATATTTTATGGTGGGCACTTGCACTTAAAAATGGACCTCATCTGTATTTGATAGCAGGTATTTACCCTTAAAATGGACCACATTTGACAAAAGATTCTACACTGGATATAAAGGACACCGGTCTTCTCCGGAAGAGTTCTGGGCAAAGTGCTCTCAGCGCTCCCCTTACCTGCCATGTTAAGAGCATTTATATATGACTGATATGACTGATATGATAAGAAGTGAAAAGAGGATTGTACCAAAAAACAGTTGCTATAATTGTGCAGAGTTAAAACCCTCTGCAACATAATTCAAGTCACAAAGGTTGAAGATGGAACTCAGCCTGTAACATGTTAAAATGCTCCATAGATCCATTTATATCAGACCCAAGGTGGTATAATAAGAGGAAGATTTCACTAATACACAAAGATATCTTGATTATAGGGTGTTAAGAATTCTTCATTCCTAGTGAAGGTTATTTACATTTAAAAAACACATAAATAACGATGATATTTGAAGGGACATCTCTGTGGCCAAAGCAGCTACCAGTCATAAAAGTATAGCCAAATAGTGCAATCAGGGGCATAATATAGGCCCCCGCAGCCCCCGTGAAGCGAGGGGCTCCATGCTTACCCATACTGGAGGGGTCCCCTTCAGCCCCTACTGATGTGAGTGTGAGGGGCCCCTTCAGCATATCTTGCAGGGGGGCCCCCCGCATGTTTTGTTATGCCAATGAGTACAAAAAAACTGATTACATCCACAATAGGGAAACAGACCCCTTCTATCATTGATTCCAACTATGTTAGTATATGGCTGCCATGATACCATGTGGCCATAGAGAACAATAGTGGAAAGGGGACTCCACCTATAGAGTGAAGACATCGTGATTATGAAGAGTTGAAATCTCTTCACAATATAAATGAAATTATAAATCTGTATTTGAGAATAACCAATGCTGATTGCATTGAAGATTATACAAATTGTGAATATAACAACAATTCCGCCCAGCAAAAATGGTGATATGAAAACAGGCTCTAGGGACATGCTTCGGTCATCAGAACATTGGAACCACGGAAAATTATTTATTATTAATTATAAAACCTTATTATGTAATCCCTAGATCATATTGGTGGATGAAAAAAGCAATAGCTGTATATGACAAACAAACTATGACATCTAACGATGTAAATTGGGAAAGTTGTAACAAAACCTATATTATAGTGACAAGTCGGTAAACAACCATGATGCGAGGGAATGTTATACTACAGAAATGATGTAGTTCACTTTGGGTGTTAACCCCATGGGTGCTCAGGATGGCTCCCGGCCGTCTTGAGTCATGGTAGTTGTGTGCTCATGACGGCCGGGAGCCGTCCGACCGTTGCCGCTCTGCCCACGCACGGCTAATTCCTCGCCTGTGCGGGCAAATTAATTAGTGGGCGTAGTTTGGATGGCTCCCGGCTGTCATGAGCAAACGCCCACTGTGATTTATGACAGCCGGGAGCCATCATGGGTACCTGAGTGCCACGCCCAGCCCCGCCCCGCCTTGCACCGCAGCAGAATTTGCCACGCGGCGAAGGGGTTAAAACCCATCCTCACTGTTCTGAGTTTACAAATCCATTTAGCTTCTCTCTGACTCCAAAATGTTTGTCTCCCTATCACCTTCTCTTTTATTGTTCCTCACATTTCCCAAGGCGCAGAACCAGATCTTTGTGCTGTCCAGATGATTGACCTTAAAATGTACAACTACAGGATTAATTTTTTTGTTACAGCTTTTACTTCCCACAACCGTAAAAGCCATTAGGCTTCTTTGGGATCCAATTGTTGTCAATATTGCCTAAATCAGTATTTTTTACATAACGTGGGTAGAACTTGTCTCTCAATATAATCCCTTCTCGATATATCACTTTAGGGTTTGGTGCTACAAGCCCACCCATCATTGGGGGACCTTTAAAGATATGCCAGTGTTTCCTAACAGCATTGTAAATGTGTCCACTGTGGATGTTATACTGGGTTTTAAAGGCCACCTCATAGCTCTCTTTCTCCCTCACTTTCTGAGTCCTTTGTGATAAGGTTTGTTCTCTCTGTAGTCACAAGGCCCTATTCTCAGCATATTCCAAACATTTTTCATCATGCGCTCAATCCTGCAAGTTTAGCTTTATTTCAAATAGCCTTCTCTTAAAGGTGGTTTCCTGGTTACACTTACGTCTTGCTCAAACCATTTTTCTGTAGGGAATTGACTGGATCGTTGTCCTAGGGTGTGAGCTGGAGGTATGTAACACACTTTTACAGGCAGTCTCTTATTTGACAATGTCTCTTTGTATAGTGTTGTTATCTATTCACAAAAGTCTAGGCAATCAATCCTACTTTTGTGATGTTAATCTCATTAAAGCTGGGGCTCCATTGGATCCTTGCCCACCTTAGGTTCTTAATCAGCTAGCTAGTTCAGTCGCCGGTCCACTCATGGAACTGTTGAATGAAATCCTGACCACAGGGCAATTTCTGAATATATGGAAAGAGGCATCTATCCTCCCACTACCGAAAAAATCCACCTTGGATCCAAAGAAGGTGGAAAGCTATAGGCCTATATCCTGCCTACCTTTCCCTGCTAAAATACTAGAGAAAGCATTGAATGAGGAAATGCTAGCTTTTCTGCATGCTAACCTGCTGCTCGATTCTTCGCAGTACGGCTTCAGAGAAAATCATTGCACTGAATTGGCCTTGGTAGAAGCTTCTGAGGAATTGAGAATGGTAATAGACAAGAGTGACAAAGCTGCATTGATTTTATTGGATTTATCTGCCGCTTTTGATACGATTCAGCATTCACTCCTCACAAAGCAGCTCCATTTGCTGGCTACAGAAACTCCTCATTGACCTTGCTGAGCTGAGTAACAGACACCAGCGGGTGGAGATGGGAGATGCGAGTTTTTCTCTTTTCTCCCTACCCTGTGGTGTTCCCCAGGGGCCCTCCCTCATGTTAAATATCTATATTAGCCCCCTTATTAACCTCATTCACAGCTATGGCTTAGCAGTGTTTTCCTACGCCAATGTCACTCAGATAGTGGTGTCTGTTTCATCAGTTGCAAACAAGGAGGCAAGGAACTTCTGCAACTCTGTGTCTCAAGTTGCAATTTGGATGAAAAATAATTGGCTGAAACTGAATTCTGAAAAATCCGAGATGCTACTGTTTGGAAAAGAGACCACTTCCTGGAATGAGTCATGGTGGCCATCAATCTTAGACACATTGCCAATCCCGGTCCAGAAAGTAAGAAATCTAGGAGGAATTTTTGCCGTGAAATTATCCTTTTCTGAGCAAATAAATTCAATCATTTCTTCAAGCTTTTTCATGTTGAAGGTCTTGAAAATCATCTTTCCATTTATTCCCTTTGACTTGCAAAAAACAGAGTTAGCAGCTATAATTTTCTTGAAGCTGGGTTACTGTAATGCCCTTTATCTAGGCGCTCATAAATATGTGGTATAGAACCTACAGACTTTACAAAATGCAGTAGCGAGACTGCTTTTTTAATCCCCAAGTTTACACCCACATCCCAATCAGTGCAGGGTCTCCACTGTCTTCCAGTGAGAAAAAGGATTGTTTTTAAGGCTATGTGCCTGGTTCATAAGGCCCTTCATCCGACCGGTCCAAAGTATTTTCAGGACCGGTTCTAGTGGTACATGCCGAACAAGAATCTTCGATCTAGCTCTTCATGAATGTCATCATTCCTAGATCAAACAAAGCAAGTTGGGGAGGTAGAGCATTTTTTATTTGTGCTGAAATATGGTGGAACTCACTGCCTCCTACTCTGCATGGTCAACCTTCCCTGATGCAAATTAGGAAGCAGCTGAATACTTGGCTGTTTACCGAATCCGTGGAATAAGCTGCTGTTAGAGTTAGTAGCGTTTTTAGCGACCGATTGGCTCTGTTGTCCTTCCTTTAGCGCTAAGACACCTTAGGGTCATTGCACACTTTAAAAAATGATTGTATTTCATTCCATTCATATTCCATTCATTCATTCATCAAATTGAATCTGTTTTTGTTCAGAAAGGTGTGGAAAGCCAACAGTTTTAGTGTGGTTTCATTTCATGATATGAGGATGATGTCTATATATCTCCCCCATTTGCCTGAGCCCCAGGCATGCTCCTTCTCAAAGAAACCCATGAAAAGGTTTGCATAAGAAGGAGCAAACCTGGAGCCCATCGCAGTTGCTGGTCTCTGAAGGTACCAAATACCATTGTGAATGAAATAATTCCTGGTAAGGTTTATTTAAGACATCTCCAGTAACATCTGTGTATCAACTCCAATTTTATGCATATTTACAAGCTGTTAATATCCAGGGAGACGATCATAAGATTATCATGCTCCCATTTAAAGTCACCAAATTCTCTTAGCACATCCTTGCTGTCCTTTTTTTTTTTTTTTGCAGATTTATATAGCGCAAACTCGACCCGAAGGTATTGGAGCGCTTTACTTGAGCACCAGTTACGTTACACAAGGACACATTCATTTATTTGGTAGGCACGGGAGATTAATTGATTTGCTCAGAATCACAGGATGTGGAGTCAACCCTGAGGCTCAAACCTTGGTTTCCCAGCTCCAAAGTCGGCAGTCTAGCCGTAAGACCACATCCTTCCTTTTAAACGGGAGGAAAGATTTGAAATCAGGGGTTGTACAAACATCTCCACTGATTGTGCCAGATGCTCAGTTGGGGAGCCATTCCCTTAGAAGATAGGCCTCTCTGGTGGAAAACTGCAAGATTTAGGTACTTTCCACAAAACATAAATACATGGATATCTGAGGCAGTGAACTTTAAGATTAGGATATTCCTGTTCAGGTAGAATGCCACTCTCCTTCCAATCCACAAGTTCAGCATTTATGTTTTTATCAATCACTGGCATAGTCTTGACGTTCATTTTTTCATATCACAAAGTGTCATCTATTTGTCTTCAAATTTCATTTATATAGACACTTTTGTCCATCAATAACAAATTCCCTCCCTTGTCTGCTTTTATGGATAGAAGCTGTAAAAGCATAGCAAGATTGTAAAATAATCCTGATTACCTCCACAATAGGGAAACAGACCCCTATCTATCAATGGTCTAAACCATGGTTGAAAAATGCCAGTATATGGTTGCCATGATAGCATGTGGCCATATGGAACAATGAATGATTAGAACTTGTAAGGTATGGTCGCCTTCCTTAATACCCACTATAAGGAACAGTTTGTGTTAATACATGTGGGTTGGAATTTTCATCAATTTCGGACATTGATCATGTGGTCATCAATGCACTGTGGTAACTTTTACACAGCTTGAGTGCTGCGACATATATCATTTTGTAGAGAATGCGGTTTTATGGTAGCTGAGCTCTCATACTCTGGCACCTCTTTCCTTGCTTTTGTTTACTTATCTGGCTATGACAATAGGGGATAGTGGTAGGTGCGTTTTTATTTTGTCTTGCCCCAGTCCTCAATTATAAATAATTTATTGTGTTAATTTTTATCTTTACCCCTTCCTCTGTTCTTGGCACGCTGAAGTAGCCTACAAAACCGAGCCTTGGTGCCTAGAAAATAAGTGCTAAATAAAATAAGAACTTTCTCGATGAAAGATGTATATAAAGTCACTTTGTAACCATTTGTGCCATTCATTCCCAGTAGTCCACACTGGCACTCTTTTATTGGGATTGGAACTTATCAGCTTTAGACTTTCCACAGAGAGAGAAGGGCAGAAAAGGAGAAAAAGAAGGATAGAAAAACTATTACAAAGAGATACAGAAAGCATGCAACAGAACCTGTAAAAATGAGATAAAGAATCAGGAGGTGCAGGGTTATGGGAGAAAGGCATGAGGTGGAATCATGGCTAGGCAGCCTTGTTGTTCGTAAACCCTGGGTTTTTGGGAAACCCTTAGGGCCCCCACACTAAAGTATCATTATTATGATTATTATTATTAGTAGCATTGTTTTAATATTTTAACACATTAGGTGCTATGCATGTGTCTTATCGAACCCCTCCCAATTTTCTTCCTTTCGTCTCCCCTCCAGTCCCCAGTTGGATAATCCTGCTGCATTATTTAAATGTCCACATGTAAAGGTGTGCTGTGTATGTGCACATCCCCATTCATTGTCAGCGGGTTATGCAGGTGAATGTGACTCAGCAATATCTCTTGACCTCTACACTTCCATTTGTGTACACAGATATTTTCTTTTTCTGTAAGGCAACATGGGTTAGTTAAAAGGACATAGGGCTAGGCAATGCTTCATTTGGCCAGTGGTTGCTGGCGCGGGGCACCGGCACTCATTTTTGGGAACTAACCCTTATTTTTCAGCATTAGGCATTTACCAAGAGCAAGAGAGGGAAAAACAAGCAAAGCGAAAAGACAGAGGAATAGAAAGATGGAAAAACTGTCACAAAGGGAGAAAGCAGCAAACTACTACACTGATATAAAGGGGCACGGAGTGCCAGGTAGTGAACTTAAGAGGCATGACAAGGTTTCAAGATTACACATCCTTGGTATACGGCACGCCAACATTTAATTGCATCTGCAGTGGACTTCTGAGCAGAGCTTTAGCCATGTCACTCATTCTGTTACAAGTTTAGCAATGGACATAGGGATTAGGCGGTGACGGATTAAACCCTGCAGAGGCTCCTAGGCAGTTGAAATTTTGTGGGGGCCCCTTGCAAATCATCTCCTATTATGTTTTTAATTTTACCAACCAACAATTTTAATAAAACAATTTTATTTCACAAAATTATACATCAATGTTATAAAACAACATGTTTTTTTCAATATTAATAAACTAACAAAACTTTATGTATTCACTTTCCTCAATTTGTTTGTGGTGAAATCTTTCAGGATATCTTAAAAGTCTACATTGTGCAAGACGATGTATTCAGTGGCCAAGTTGTCATTTCTTTGGGTTGATTTTTTTTTTCTATCTTTTGGAAACAATTGAAGAAAGCTCGATTGTAATTTTCTTTCAAGATCAAATCAATATTTTTTTGATCCGTTGGCGTGCCCCTAAAATTAGTGGGGGCCATAGGCCGGTCCCTTACTTTCCCTATTTGGTAATCCGGAACTGGGATTAGGAACATAAGAAACCGGAAATACAGGAGCGTTCATAGATGAGTCTAAGGCGAATTTGCAAACCGATACTGAGCACACACTAATCCTCTATGAGTTCCGGAGTAGTGTGCTACTTGCCAAAAAAAGAGCTTCGACGCCTCGTCAGGGGTAGTAAGCGCTATACAAATGCAATTACAATACAGTACAATACAGAGTCACTGCCTAACCACCGGTGGACATACACTGTCAAAGAAAAAGAATACCACAGCAAACCAATGCCATGAATCTCCTCCAGAAGCATATTTCTGCTGTTGTGTAGTTATAAATGCAGCTAGAGTGTGAGCAGAAAGTTATTTAATATCATTCCTGAGATCCACTCTATTTACGTGGGTGCAGGTCGAAATTGCATGTTTCTCTTTGTTACTTTGTGCTGCAGTGTTGTGTGGCTGTATTCTATGAATGAAACGGGCGCATGAAATAAATGACGCACACATGCCTTGTGTTAATTAATGAAATACTCGAGGCCAATCTAAATACGTTGGTGCACAATGTCGAAATGTCATGTTTCCCTTTGTTACTTTGTGCTCCACTATTGTGTAGCGGTATTCTATTAATGATACAGGAACATGAAACAACTGACCGACATGTGTTAAATGGTAAGCATGGGCACATTACCTGTGTAGATGCATTTATGGAAATGCGAAGAAATGGAATGAATGAATAAATGAAGGGGTGGGTCATTAGAGTTATAATGTGGTCTCATTCAATGACCCTAACTAGTTTGCAGTGTCAGGTAATTAGGGAGTTCAATAATGAGGCTTCTGCAGAATAACCGCTGTCCCCCCGCTACAAAACTTTGCTTTGTTTTTTAAGCAATGAAGGGGAGCCATGCATGAGATTTTAGCTGTTGTTGTCTGAAGCAGTAAAACCTGCAGAGCTACCCTTTTGACTCTAAACCAAGTACCCTGTTTGACATTACACTTAGGTAGTCTTCATTGAGCAGGACGAAGAACCTATGGTTCCTTTCCGCTTTGTCCAGTTTAAGATGAAGCCCCTGTGTGTTGTAATTCACAAGTTACTTACTTGTGTAACGATATATCTGTAAGAGACATTAGTTAATGATAGATTTTTTTACCTTAGAATATCCCCAGGCATCAGACTGGATTCGGAAAGTTTTTCATCAGCTGTACCCCTGTGCGTCGGTAGGCGTCGTCATACGGCTCCGTGTACGTCGCTGGCGTCGTAGCCGCTGAGATGACGTCGTTGGAGCTACTTAGACACACCCACGTGCACTGACGTCAGTTCTGTACACGACTTTTCCGTGCCATGCCAGTGATCGACTACTGGTGCAACAGAACTAGGGCCCTGAAAGGGATGACCTGAACCTTAGAGAACAGTTCGCAGAACGGGGAGGATGGGCGTGCGGTAAGGAATCTATCACTAACTAATGTCTCTTACAGATATATCGTTACACAAGTAAGTAACTTGTGTATCTGAAAGAGACATGTTAGTGATAGATTCCTTCCCTTAGAATACATACCATAGCAGTACCAACCCCGGTGGTGGGTCTGCGAGGTGATATTACACCAGAAAGTCACGGATAACTGAACGGCCAAAGAAGCTGTCTCTCCGGACTTGACTGTCAAGGCAATAGTGCTTAGTGAAAGTATGCAGCGAGGCCCAAGTGGGCGCGCAGTCCTACCAGAGGTTCCTTTTTAGCCAGAGAGTAACAGGCTTTAATGCACAGGACAACCCATCGGGAGATAGTCCGCTTGTGCACAGCTCGGCCTTTCTTGGCGCTCACATAGCCAACAAAGAGCTGGTCATCCACCCTGAACTGTTGTGTGCGGTTGAGATAGAACATTTTGGTTCCAGACGGTGGAGCCTCTCCTCTTCTCTTGAAGGGTGTGGAGCCAGAAAGATAGTACGCAGAGTGACAGATTACCCGAGATGAAAGGCAGAGACTACTTTTGGTAGAAAGGAGGGACGCGGTCGAAGCACAACCTTGTCCAGATGAATCGCCAGGAAAGGAGGTTTACAGGAAAGAGCCTGGAGCTCACTCACCCGCCGAGCAGAGGTGATGGCCACCAGGAAGACAGTTTTCAAAGTTATTAACCGCAAAGGACAGTTATGAAGAGGCTCAAAGGGAGTGCACATCAAGTATGTGAGAACTAGGTTCAAATCCCACTGAGGCCTCACAAAAGGAATAGTAGGGAAAAGAAAGGTGAGTAATGCCTTTGAGAAATCTATTGACAACAGGGGATTTGAAAAGAGAGAGCTGATCAGGCAGCCTGAGAAAGGCTGAAAGAGCAGAAAGGTAGTCCTTGATAGTACCCAGAGCAGAGCACTGCTAGGCCAAAGGGAGAAGGAACAATAGGACCTCAGAAAGAGGGGCAGAAAGGGGATCCACAGCTTTCGCCCTGCACCATCCCACAAACTTCTTCCACCAACAGGCGTATACAGTTTTAGTCGAGGGATGCCTGGCTGCCAGAATCACATTACAGACTTCAGGAGGCAAGTCAAATGGAATCAACTGTCGCCGCTCAATCTGCACACAAGGAGGTGGAGGCTAGACAGGATCGGGTGAAGGACCGTCCCCTGTTGCTACGAAAGGAGATCCTCCCGAAGGGGCAGTCGTATCGGGAGATCCACGCTCATACTGAGTTGTTCGGGATACCAAGCTCTTCGAGCCCATTCCGGTGCCACAAGAATGACTTGGGCCCGGTCGCGTCTGATTTTCTTCAGCAGCACTCTCTGTAGAAGAGGTATAGGCGTACAACAGACCGCAACTCCACTCGTGGCGAAAAGCGTCTCCGAGCGAGTGCCGCCTTGGAAACTCCAACGCGCAGAACTGCTGATCTAACCAAGGTTTTCCCAACTGCTGAAAGAGACCTTGCGCCACCTGAGAGAGAAGACGACATTCGTGATCCAACATGCACCTGCGGCAGAGTTCATCCGCCCTGGCTTTCAAAGAATCTGCCAAGTGTTGAACCGCCAAGGAAATGCCTTGACGTTCAAGCCATGTCCTGAGACGCTGGGCCGCCTGACATAGGGTCCACGACCCCACCCTGCCTTGCTTGTTGCAGTACCACATGGCGGTGGTGTTGTCTTTGATCACCTGCACTACTCTCCCCTTGACAGAGGGAAGGAATGCTTTCAGTGCAAGTAGGATCGCCCTGAGCTCCAAAAGGTTGATATGGAGCTTGGACTCCGCCAGAGACCAGAGGCCTCTGATCTCCGCCTCTCCCATGTGGCCGCCCCATCCCAGGCGGGACGCGTCCGTCACCACTGTGTGCTCCGGTTGGGGAAGGGAGAGGGATCTGCCGCTTACCCAACACTGGTCCATGAGCCACCACTGCAAGTCCTGTGCAGTGCCACCCAAGATCTGGACGCAGCCGGATAGGTTTCCCTGAAGCTGCGCCCTCTGGAACTTCAGGTCCCACTGCAGAGCCCGCATACGCCACCTGGCAAGATTGATGAGCAGGATGCAGGAGGTCAAGAGGCCCAGCAGCCTCAGGGTCTTCCTGACCGAAACCCAGGACCAGGGCTGAAAGATCCGAATCATAGCCCGAATGTCCCGGACTCGCTGTTCGGGAGGATAAACCCAAAACTGCGCTGTATCCAGAACCACTCCGATGAAGAGGAGCTTCTGAGAGGGAATCGGGTGCGACTTCGGCACATTGATGGAAAACCCCAGCATATGCAGGAGATCGGTCGTAGTCTGGAGGTGAGAGACTGCCGGGGGCGAGCCCGCCTTCAACAGCCAGTCAACGAGATAGGGGAAGACTGAAACCCACAATCTGCGCTGATGAGCTGCGACCACCGCCATCACTTTCGTGAACACCCGAGGGGCGCTGGTAAGGCCGAAAGGGAGCACGGTGAACTGAAAGTGCTCGTGGCCTACCGTAGGTAACGCCGGTGGCCCGGCATGATGGGGATATGAAAATAAGCATCCTGCAACAAGTCCGACACTACCAGCCAGTCTTGTGGGTCTAGGGCAGACAAGCCCTGAGCAAGCGTGAGCATCTTGAACTTCTCCTTCCGGAGGAAGCGATTGACATTCCGGAGGTCTAAGATAGGACTCAGGCCCTTGTCCTCCTTTGGAACCAGGAAGTAGTGGAAGTAACAACTTCAACCTACTTCTGGCGTCCGAACGCGCTCGATGGCCACCTTGGCCAAGAGGGCCGCAACTTCCTGCTGGAGAAGTGCCAAGTGATCCCCTGACATGCGGTGGCACTGAGGTGGCATGGCTGGAGGGGTAGACTCGAAGGGGAGGGAGTAACCCCTTCGGACTATCTGGATAACCCACCTGTCAGAAATGATGGTGCGCCAGTGGGGGAGGTGATAGCGAATCCTGCCACCCACTGGCATCTGGTGGGCCCGAAACACCGGTCTAGGAAGGTTTTGAGGCAGTGGTGGATTGACCCGCCTGTTGGCCCGGGACCCACCACGGCGGGCCCCAAGACCGCGGCTGCGGTGAGTTTGCGGTTGCATTGTCCGGCGGTTCCGAAAGGAATGCGCTTGGGCGCCTCGACCCTGAACTCGAAAGGAGCAAAAAACAGACCCCGAGGGAGCGCGTGTGGTGGCGAGACCCAAGGACTGGGCCGTAGCCCAAGAGTCCTTAAAGCGTTCCATGGTGCTATCCACCTCGACACCAAAGAGGCGTGTGCCATCAAAGGGCATGTCCAACAGAGTGTTCTGGACATCCTCGGAAAAGCCAGTAGTTCGGATCCAAGTGTAACGGCAGAGCGCCACCTTTGTGGAAAGAGCCTTGCCGAGGGAGTCGGCTGTGTCAAGTCCACAACGGGTAGTGAATTTGGCAGCATCTCTCCCCTCGGTAATAGCCTGGGAAAGCACTGCCCGAGCTTCCACAGGGCACTGAGGTAGTACCTGTGCCACGGTGTCCCACATAGAATGTGAGTAGCGGCCCTTAATCCGGAACTGGCAGAAGTGAAAATCTTTTTCCCAAATTGCTCCACTTTCTTAGATTCCTTGTCCGGAGGAACAGAAGGGAATGCGGTCGGAGAGGCAGAGGCGTGGACAACCAGACTTTGAGGCGTCAGGTGTTGTGTGAGAAAGCTGGGGTCGCCAGGCGTGGCGATGGCGGCGTGCTACACCCTTTTCCACAGGAACCCCTGTGTTAGGCTTGTTCCAGGTACTTACCAGGATGTCAGTAAGCGCGTCGTTGAAGGGCAGCAGCGGCTCCGCGGAGGAGGACGCTGGCTGCAGCACCTTAGTCAGGAGATTGGTCCTGATAGGCACAGAAGGGAGCTTGAGGTTAAGAGCCTCAGCTGCCCTTCGCAACACCACAGAAAAAGTCCCAACCTCCTCCGTAGCCACGGAAGAAGGGGACAGGGTACCTGGGTGTGGAGAGAAATCCAGATTGCCCGGACCTTCCATATCACCCTCCCAGTCCGGTTCATCCTCGCAGTGAGCTGCAAGAGGGTCCTCAGACCCCTCCCAGTACTCCCCTTCGTCCGCCGGCTGTGGAAGAGGACGGTAAAGACGATGTGCCCCGGGAAATTGGAAAAACTCCCTACCTGGAATTGGAATCGGGGGGGGGGGGGGGGGGTGTAGTAGACCAATCCAGGATCGACGCAGACTGGTGAGGCCGGAGCCGGCGCCACCGCAGGGGATCGTGCCGGCATAGCCGGGGCCAAAGGTGGTGGCACGGTGGCAGAACCACCCAACGGGCCCCGAAGGCGCTCCGGAGGGACACGATGGGGCGAACAAACGGCCCATGGCCGACAGGAAGACCTGTATTTCGTCTGGAGTCACATGCGGGCCCGGGAAGGGCGGGTAGGCTGCAGGCACCAACGGAGGCTCCTTCGGAGCTGCAGGGGAGTGACCGCCCGCCCCCTCCACTGCGTCCCGTGACCGGTGAGGGGTAAACGAAGAGCGGCGTCGCTTCTTCAACTTCTTATGGCGCCGTGACTTACCTGTCCCTGAATCCGACGAGCGATGGTGTCGGCTTCGCGACCGGTCTCTTTACCTCCCAAGGGAGCGGGACCTCGAGCGGCGCGGAACCGATTGTCGGACCTCCAACAACTTTCGGGAACGCTCCCGCAAACCCTTCGGCGCCATGGCCTGACAATCGGGGCACGCCTCGGGGTCAAGGGCGTGCCCCAAGCAGAAGAGACACAAGTCATGCGGGTCCGCCACCAACATGTTCCGACGGCAGGCCCTACAGGACTTAAACCCGGGCATCCCTACTGCACCAGGAGTCAAGTACTCGACAAAACAAGAGAGACAAGTTATCAAAAACCAAGTTAAAATATTAAATAGGGGTACCGCTCTCTCTTCGATCTGCGCTTGCTGGCACGTAAAAAGAAATAACTGACAGCGCGCGTGGGTGCGTCTAAGTAGCTCCAACAACATCATCTTGGCGGCTACGACGCCAGCGACGTACGCGGAGCTGTATGACGACGCCTACCGACGTGCAGGGTACTGCTGATGAAAAACTTTCGGGATCCAGTCTGACGCCCGGGGATAT
The DNA here is from genome assembly GCF_964204655.1 of Triturus cristatus. NCBI lineage: Eukaryota > Metazoa > Chordata > Amphibia > Caudata > Salamandridae > Triturus > Triturus cristatus. The sequence goes on along the minus strand of NC_140589.1, from coordinate 1,619,785,334 downwards.
TCTAAGGTAAGGAATCTATCACTAATGTGTCTCTTTCAGATACTTGTTTTCACTTTAGCATCTCTTCCACTATTTGCCCTTTAACCTTTTGTGCAGGTACATCCAATGATTGCATCTGTCAGAGAAGGCCTCTGCCTGCGTGCCTCTGCTGTGGGGAAGCTTGCCCTTCGACACCATCCATCAGGTGCCTTGAAAGCACTGAAGGCTGTTTGTTTTTGTGATGTCGACAGATAAATTGCAAGATGACGTAGGTTGTGCCTGTTTGAGCAATGTGACTTTGTTCTTTTCCTCATAACTAAGCACAACATTTCCAAGAAAGTTCAGAACAAAATGTTGTTGCAGTGGAGTAAGTGGGACATTATATGTTATGCTTCTGGTAAAATGCAGTCCGCTAAAGAACATGGCTGCTAGGGAGCAGGTCACCGTGCAGCTTAGCCAGTACTGCTAGTTTCTGATACAACTACAAAATAAGCAGTTGCAGCTAGTGGCTTGACATTATCGGCGACTAGAGGATTCCTGATGAAACTAGAAACAGAAGGCCTTTCCCTTCATTGCTGCCTAGAGTTTGTAATTGCCCTTTGACCCCTGTCAATTATTTTCTCATTTCAAGCGAGTACTCTTCACAGAACTCTATTGCTTTGTACTGGTTGATAGTGGCTTGATGCTATAAAGCTGCTTGACTTCAAAGTGTCTGTAGGCAATCCACCTTTTCTGCATGGTTTCCTCAGATTCTTTGCCTTTTTGGACCCTATCCTTGCTGCCTTTAGGACTCTGTGCACTTCACAACAGCTAAAGTGTAGTAAAGTGTCGGTGCCCCCTCTCTATAACATGTGGAGTACATTGGTCCTCCCTATTTGGCCTGTTTGATTTCCTTATGAGTTCATTGCAAATGGCGTCTAAAGTGCACCAATGGTATACCTCATCCTAGGGAGAGAAAAGGGGGATGGGGCCTTAAAACACTAGAGGTTATACATTTTATACATAAAAATGCGAGGTCTGTGTACCATTGTACTGTCTATGTCAAATGTTGCACTTTCTCTTTGTATGAAGCTTTATTTTGTATGTTTTTACAGTAAAGAAAATATGTGCAAAATGAAATAACTGTTGAAAAAAGTAAATGAATGAATGTATGTGATCAACAAATTAATTGTCTTTGGTCATTGTTTAATTGTTAAATTAAATAATTTTAAACACATGGTCTTTTTTCCTTTGGTTCTCTTTGAAGTGCACTTATGGCATGGAAAGGTAAATGCTATATGTGGAGTGCAATGTGTATTTACACCACCCACATAAAAGACAGAACTATGTGTTTGCCAGAAACACCACTGTTCTCTGGCTGGGCTACAGTTTAAATGCACTGTAATGAAAAATGTGCCTCGTACACCCACGGGACATGGTGCTAATATAGAAAATGAGAGCACACTATGTATTGGGGTTAGCGTGCCCTCAAAGTGAAATAAAAATTAAAAGCTATTTCACTCTGTAGGCCTGTCTAGATGTATCTCTAAATAGGCCTAGGTGAGATTAAATATCCCTAAATAGGGAAATGTGGGATTAAAATCTTTATTTTCAATTTTTAGTTAAAATGTTGTTTAGCCCACCTGAGTCAGAACTGGCTTAAAACAGTTTTACCACTCATCACACCTCCAGAGCTGCGATGAACATGCTTGACTGGGAGAGTTAACAACTCTGATTCAGAAGGGCACTGACTTTCCTCGGAGCCCAGGAAAGGTGTTAACTGCTGACGATTTAGAAGAGATTAAGTATCTGGAAGTGGACAGGAGCAGTTGGCCGAACAAAGTGCAGCTTTAGCACTGCCTCTTTTGATTTGGAGATGCCCGCTAGTGCTTCTCCTATTCATCTCCAGGGTCCTCTTAAGCAGTCGGGCTCCAGCCATAGTAAGATCTAAAACCAGTTGTGACCTTATGGGGTGGGGTAGACAAGAAACTGAAGACAGACTTGTTTGGTGGCAGCTGGGTTCTGTCACGTTGAAATAGGGGATTCTATGTAACGTTACAGTAAGGCAAAGAGGAAGTGCTGCAAAAGGAAGTAGGACTGTGAGATTGGATAAATTCTATTGGGTGCTTGTGCACAGGATAAATCTAGTACCTCCACCACCACTTCCTCAGAGGATTGTTGGACTTGCGACGACTCCATTTGATGACGGAGGCCATGCTAGAAGAATAATTCTGGCTTCCTACTTGTGGCTCCTGCTGAAAGGACTCACACAGTGACTCAAGGACCTCTGAATCCTTCTGGTACCCACGGACTGTAACTGCTCTCCAAGGTCAAGTGTTCAGTTTCCAGCTTACATGCTTCAGGAGCACAAAAAGCAAAATGACTTCTTACTCCAAGAGGGCCCAGCTGCCTAAAGGGGGAGTGGACCCTGGAGAGGACCTGGCTGCAGAGAGACTTGGCACCCAAAGACCTGCCCTCACAAGGTACAGGCCACAGGATGGACTAGAAAAAGGTTTCACAGCAGTTGTAGACAAAGCCTGAAAGTATAACTTTTGGCCGAGGCAAACCGGTTGATGTAGTTGACCTCAGCTCCATCATATTTGGCCTGAAATTGCACCTGAGTCCCAGTCTACTGCAAACTTTTTTGGGGTGCTTTTTTGCTTTAAAAGCATTTTCCTGTTTATCCTTAACCTAATGTGATGATCTTGGTGTCTTTTTGCTCTTTAAGGTTTCCTCTCTTTTTCTGACTGTTTAACTTAGCACAACTTAGCACACACTCCTCTGGGAATTACCTGCTGCTTGGGCTATAATTATCAGGTATTGAGCAGAGATTGTCTCAGAAATGTGTTTTGACCTAACCAGAGTAGGTTTTCTGAGTTGGTAACAGTGGTACCCATCTCCAACATAAATAACCCCATTTCTGACAGTATTAATTTAAACAAATAAAGGGTAGTTAGTTTTCTGACTCAGTATTATATAGAGTCCCCCAAAGATGACTGATACGCGCTTGTGTTACTTTTTACATTTTTTAATATCTTTAAAAAATGTATATGTATGTTGATGCAGAAAACCCAAGATTCCAAATGATGTTTCCAGCAATGTAATTATCATCTTGAATCCCATTATTCGACAGTACATTATATTAATGGGTCACAATAACAGATTACGCATTCCCCTTCACTTTACAGCTGACACGTTTTACAGGGCGACCCTGAGTTCTGGAGGCTTTATATAAAAATCCTCAATATTAACTACCATATTATTTCTCCTCATTTCAAATCACAATCACAATTAATCCTGCCTCTTCATAACTAATGCTTGGCAGGTGCCCATTATGCAGCTAAATCGTGAAGTATGATGGGCTGACTCAACAAGTAAATTATTGAGGGCCCGTTATAAAGCTAACGTTAGTGATCCGATGTTCCAGCGTGATGGGACTGAATCACAGAGCTTCATCTTTGTCAAAACATCAAACCTGCAGACCAACATAAATGACATAGCTAGCAAAGCACATTACCAGGTTAGGCTCCTCATGGAAATACAATTCCTATGCCAACAAAGAACTTTAAAACCAAAGGACAAGTACAAGCCCTTTCTAAGCTTCATTGTAGCAACTCTGTACAGGTTTGAATCCCGATCATTCACTTAGACCTGTTAATAGTAGCCCTCAACAATGCCACTCAGCTAATCGCTGGTACCAGAAGATCTGAACACATCACCTCAATTCTGGAATCTTTTAATTGGTTCTCGATGGAAGAAACAAACGTTTTAAGGCTGGCCTAATACCTAGCATTCAAACATGTCTGCATCCTGGTAGTTGCTAGCCACTATGCAGTTGATTTGGGCAGTCCTTTACTCCACTTAAGCCTCCTTCTGCTCGTTCTGACACCCACCTTTGTTTGTCAGTCCCTGCGTGCAGGGCCGGCGCTAGGCATGGGAAGTGTGGGCAGCTGCCCAGGGCGCCTCACTCAGACTACCAGCATGGGGCCCCGCACCAGTGTAATACACCACTGGTCCCCATGTAACCTTGCCAATACAATTGAAAGAAAGGTGTCTCATAACAATTGCGCCCATGGGAGGGGGGGGGGGGCTCCCTGTGCGTCTCGGGGATGGTGGGGAAATGCCTAGGGGAGGGGGACACTTCCTCTTGTCCCAGTTGCAAAAAAAAAAATTTTGCAGGTTTGTCCTGCAATTAGGCCTCCTGCCTGGCTGCCCATTCAGAGACACTGCAGGAGGCCCACTGCCCAGCACTTTAGTGCCCCCACAGTTTTAACAGTCGCTGATGATGTGCAGTCGACTGAAGCTGAACACGGACAAGACGGAGATCCTCATCCTCGGCTCCAACCCATCAACCTGGGACGACTCCTGGTGGCCCTCGTCCCTGGGGGCACCACCGACACCTACCAACCACGCACGCAACCTGGGAGTCATCCTCGACTCAACGCTCTCCATGACCAAGCAAGTCAACGCAGTCTCCTCCTCCTGCTTCAACACCCTCTGCAAGATCTACAGGTGGATCCCCACGGACACGCGAAGAACAGTTGCCCAGGCCCTCGTTAGCAGCAGACTCTACTATGGAATCGCCCTCTGCGCTGGAGCCCCGGCCAAGCTCATCAAACGACTACAAAGAATCCAAAACGCCTCTGCACAACTGATCCTCGACATTCCACGCCATAGCCACATCACCCCCCACCTGAGAGACCTGCACTGGCTCCCCGTCGACAAGAGAATCTCCTTCAAACTCCTCATCCACGCACACAAGGCACTCCACAAGACCGGCCCAGCCTACCTCAACAGTCGATTCTCCTTCTACGTTCCCAACCGCCAGCTCCGCTCCTCCGACCTCTCCCTGGCCACCGTCCCGCGCAGTCAAAGAACCACCACCGGCTGCAGATCCTTCTCGCACTGCGTCGCCACGACTTGGAACACCCTTCCTCTGAACTTACGACAGACCCAAGACCTGCTGACCTTCAGGAGGCGACTCAAGACCTGGCTGTTCAACCAGTTGCGGCAACCCCCCCTTCTCAGCGCCTTGAGACCCTCGCGGGTGAGTAGTGCGCTTTACAAATTCTGTGATTGATTGAACTCTCATCTCACAGGCAATTCTCACACCTTCAGCCCGATAGGAGCTGTGAAAAAGTTGCTTGTAGGAGGCTGAGAGGAGGAGCAACTGCCCAGGAGGAGTCTCCAGAAAGCAGCTTCAGGAGCTCTGAAGGTGTCACTTATGTAAATTAGAGGGATCTCCCACAATCCCCTTCGCCCAGGGCCCAAAAGATCCTTGAACCGGCCCTGCCTACATGGACAGCATGACTGTGCTGACTCTGCCCATACACTTCGAAGGAGAATATGTGCTGCTGCCTGCCGGTTGTACTTGAGCTTCGGCACCGCCCAAGTCCAACGCTACCTGTGTGTTAAGCCAGGTAAGCTAAACAAACACATCAGAGTCCTCTTTGCTATTTTTAATTTTTCTTTCTGCTTTCCATCCTTATTTAACCAAAAATATCTGAAAGGCGAGAATAGCTAAACATGATTTGTGCATTCTGTGGATAACAGCTCCCAGCTGGCTGATCAGGCTGGACACCATGTTTCCCCACTCCCTGAAGGAGATCTCCCACTATTAAGATAAAGAGCATACAGAATGAAAGGGAGTGTCTGTACTTGTGAAAAATAAGATTTAAAATGGTCTTTGAGGTCAATTGTCCTAATTAGTGCAAGGCAATTGAGTACACAAGAGGCATCCACCGTTATTGGCACCATAAAAAGTACCTGCAGTGCATTTTCAAGATAAAAGGCATTTTTCAGGGGGAACTCATGAATCTGCTGTGACAATGAAAGACAAGCTTTTAGTCATGTCAGATTAGTTAGTTTCTGCTAAAAGTGAGTGAAATTTGTCAAATATGTCAAATTTTTGAAAATGGCAAAACCTTTGCAAATAAGGGTTACAAATCCGACAAACATCAGGTTTTGTGGGAAAAATAGAGTTGGTAGTACTTTCAAAAAATATATGGAAACTACTTAAATATTAGTATAAGTACTTTTTGTTTTTACCTAGTACAAAACATTGGATGAAAAGCATTCTATGAGTTTTCAAATGTTGAAATTGTCAGTTAAAACATTTTGAAATAACTTTTGAATTATTAAAGAATTTGAATTAATAATAACATTTGTTTGACTGTAACACGTTTTAAGAGTTCTAAAAGATTGAATTTTAGGTAAATATTTGTGAAATGTATTTAATATTTTGTAGTCACCTAGTGCTAGACTTGCTTTAGAATGTTTTTAAAACTTTGAATTAGTCAAAACAACATTTGAGTTATTCTCAAATTACCAAATTGGTTGCATGTGGATTTACACTTGTTATAGAAATAGAATACATAGGTAAAAGGTTCTACATCTGTTCGATTTTTAAAAAACATTTTGAATTGCTTAAAATGTTTAATCAGACTTTACAATAAGTTTGATTTGATACATGAAAAATAAACCGTTTTCAGCTAGATTGGAGTGCTTTGTTTCCAAAAGTTCTGGATGGTTTATTAATTTTGAACACTTTAAAAGCGAGTTTTAAATGCTCCAAAAAATTAGTTAAGAATTTTTAATAAACTATAAAACTTATTTCAAGTGCCTAAATTAACTCTGCAGTTTTGTTTTTAATAAGAATTGCAACCTTTTAAAACAAATATTATATATATGTTAGAACTTCTTGAGCGTTCTTTTGGTTCTCTTATTGCACATGGATTCTCCAGTACTGCTAGCAGTCTTTTCATTTCCAGTGGAGAACTTTTGTTGCTCTTCCTGTTTCATATATGCCTTTCTGTATTAGTACCAAACTAAGGGAACATCCCCGCTGATTTGTTGCTCTCCAGTCATTAACACTGCCCTCTCACATCATCCTGCAGCACCACTTACCTTAGCTTTTTTGCAGGTGTTGTACTGTGCAATCATTGACAGAAAATACTTTTATAAATAATGATAGCTTTTGATTGTATTTAAATTGTTTAATATCTGACAAGTGATGCTGGCCCACGGCTTAATTTTAATTGCTAAAATGCTAGAATGTGATAGAAAATCATTGGCTCCTTGAAATTAGATTACAAAGTTTACCAGTACTATAGAATTCAAGTATTTCAATTATTGGGTGCAGTATGTGTACAAGAAGCAGACTTCATTTCATTTGAAAGGCCTTGGCAAATGTGAACTACTGTACTAAGCAATTGGTTGTAGCAATTCTTTTGAAAAAATGACGAATAAATGCAGAATATTCGCATGAAGGAGTATTTCACGCCTATGGCAGGAGTAAGACATAACTATTCACACAGAGACCAATAGATGTCACTTTCTCTATGACCGGTTGTGTGTTATTCCCCTCTTAGGTGTGAATTACAGTTCATTTCCAGTTAGATTGACAAAGCATTTAATTAAATATTCGTCCAGATGTATGCGCCACTCGTGCATGTGTTTACAGACGTAAGGCATGCTCACTCACATAAAAAAAAAAATCGTTAAATTCTTCTTACTCCTGAAAATTCATATATATTTCACACTTAAGTTTAGAGTGTGTAGCAATTTACAGGCACACACCTTCTAAATCAGACAGTGATTTTTAGGAGCAATATACACTTAAGGTAGGAGTAAGACACAGCTACTCAAAGCTATGTGTTTTTTACTTCAAGTCCAAAGTCAGGTCAGTGGTCACGCCCCTCAACGTGGTCCAGTGTGCCTGCAGCCAATTGATTTGACGTAGCAGTATAGGTGTTAGAGGGGAGTCGAGGCTTGCATAGCCACTACTTATGATTTTTTATAGGGTTAGTACAGGAATTGCTCTTGTACTGCCCTTGGCCGGTCCCCTGCACAGGGGGGCAGATTTCACCACGCATGTCATGCATTTTGTATGCATATTGCTTGACAAACGCAGATCTATTAACCACATAGAACAACAAGCAGTGTTTAGTGCATGCACTGCTTTTAAAAGCAATCAATGCCCCTATTTGCACAGTGGATTTTGTATGTGTAGCTATGAAGGAGTAGGGAGGTGAACTTTGGATGGGATGAGATGACCTGTTTAAGCACACATATGTTTTATGTACACATAAGTGCTTTATGCCTAGGGTGACCAGGCGTCCCGGATCTGCCCCGACAGTCCCCCCGGATCTGCCCGGACACCAGTTGTCCCGGCAAATTTCGGCAATTTTGGCTAATGTCCCGGTTTTTAGAGGGGATTGGCTGAAACCAGTGAGAGGCACTTATTGGGTGTTCTAAAGCTGTGCTAGTTAGCAGCTGTTTAAAGGAATCAATTTAATTAACAGGTAGGATGCTGGTTTTAGGAATTACATTTTATTTATTTTCTTAGGGCTTCTTCTGTGTTCCCATCTTGATAAGAGTTGTCATTCGACGCAGTACCATTGATGTAAAATTGTAGTCCTCCTTCTGTTTTTGATTCTCAAGATCTGGTCACCCTATATTATGCCTTGTGCACTGCGGTGTATAAAATAAACACGCAGGGATGTAGCTATCTGAGTCATACTCGTACATGCTACAGTGCTATAGCTGCTTCAGTGCGCTTGCTGTAAAATGGAGCCAGGCTCCTATGTTTGCTCAATGGCCCAATGCTAGTTTCTTGTCGTAACAGTTGCTAGGGGACATTTTGTGAAGAAAAATAAGCCATGCTTTATGTGGGAACCGAGTAGTGGGGTTATTCTGAATGGTGCAATCTCATCGTATTACGGTGGAATGCATATTTTGATTTTTTTAATGTATTTATGTGGATCTTATGTTTTTTATCTTTTATGATTATGATACATAAACGAATAAAGATTTATTACTACTTCTACTGACTGGTATTTGTCCACATCAGCAGCAGCTGTATCAACAGTACCAGGTAGTTTAATTACCAAGACAGACGTTGTAATTTGGTACTGGGAAAATGAGAACCTCAAACATGAATGGTCCTTTTAACTTGTGATGACGCCTCTTCACTGGTGCACGTAACAGTTACAGTTGAAGGCATGGCTGGTCTGGTCGTAGCGGGCACCGGGTGTTTCCCCAGTGGGCCACCAGGGTGGGGGCCGTTTTTGTTACCGGGGCGACAGCATAGGTCCCCTGCAACAAAACTGGCCGAAACCGGCCCTAGCAAACAGCTCGGCTGCACCCCTCACCTCCCCCAGGGGGCCCATCCGAGCAGTTTGCCGAGGCCTGTTTAGGTTCCCAGTCAGGCCCTGGTTGAAGGTCATTTGTCCATGTGACCCCAAACGGCATTGGTGTGTTTTGTTTGCTGGGATACGTTTTCCCACACACAGGATTATAAGTAGCCAGATAGATTTGAGTTCATTTTACACATACTTGCAGTGTCCGTCCTGAGCTGGCTGGACCCAGCCGCTGCAATCATTCCTTGCGGTTTCATTGGCTTTCAGTAGCAACAAAGAGCCCTGTTTGCATTGGCTTGGTTCTTCTGCTGGGTTTCGCCTTTCTGGAAGCATCAGTGGTGGTGTGATTTGAACTCTTTCATTTTGCTCCTTTTCTCAGGGATTGTTGTGCAGGAAATTAGGCCCTCCATGGGAAGGACAATTGGCTCGGAACGTTCTCAGGGGGTCCGTGACTTAATTAAATACTAAATAATATTGAATAATATATAAAATAATAATATATAAATAATAATTGGTAATAATATATAAAATAATAATATATAAATAATAATTGGTAATATATAATAATTTTTAATACTATTTACAATAATAATTAAGTTAAACAGCATATGAATTAATCAATTAAATAGTATTAACATTAATAAATTACAATTAAAGTATATACAATGAAGCAAAATGTAATATGTGAAAACATGTATATATTTCATATAAATTAAACAAAATAAGTTAATATTTGAGCATTTGAATGGTGTATACTTGTTTTTGTATTTTTTGTGTATTGTTTGGAGGTTGAAATCATAGATTCCCAGCATCTATTAATGATCAGTGGGGGTCCACAGAAGTTGAAAGGTTTAGAACCACTGTTCTACAGTTTAGCCAGTGGCATGTCGAGCATAGGGCCAGGTTCTTTTCTTGCTGTAGGGCCTAGAGCTCTTTTTCCACCAGACTGGTCAACTCCTGGTAAGGGTAAAAATCTGTGCAAATTCTGTGCATATCGGTCGTAAACTGAACCCTGCATTTATAAGTTAACTGATATAAAGTAGACATTTACATGCTCTACAGTTCACCTCACTTACTCATGCAAAGAGTTGTGCCATGTTTCAGGCTGAAAGAGCTGGTGTAAAGTCAGGCGCCATTTTGAGTGAATTCCTCTGGTGAAGCCCGGGTCCCTGCTCTCTGTGCTACTTCAGTGGTTTTAGTCCGAGGCGAACGTTTTGATGAAATAAACTGTGAAAATGGGATATTTATTTTGCAAGTGGCATGCAGCATGCGACCTGATACCGCAGTATATTTCTGCCTTTTCCATTCTGGTGTTCAGAGTAGCTGGATTTCCATGCTGCGCCGCCGAGCTACAGGCAACTGTTGTCACTGGCTGACCTTTGTTTAGAAGTACGTGGGAACATTGCTGAAACACTTTGCATAGTAGAGGGGAGAGCTGCTCGCTGCTGGGGACATCTTTATATTGGCAAGGACACACTAAACCAGTTCTTTCGAGGGTGCCTATTTGTTATACATTCTTATGAAGTGAGGACAGACGAATGCCCTGTGATTTATTGAGTCCGTTTTGAAATGCCACGCAAAAGCATTTGCTAGAAGTTTAATACACTCCAATTCTTGGACCCATAAGTAAATGTTTGGGTCCTTTTAAACATCATTCATGTGATCTAGTATAAACTAGCATTGGCAAAGCAAATAGGTCTCGCCTTTGGGACCTATTGGCTTTGCCAATCATTTTTTAGCCTTGCTGTATAACATCCATGATGCTGTGCAGCATGGCTAAAGGCAAAAAACGGAAAAAAAGAAAAAAAGAACTATGATGTGTCATTTGCATTATTTTGTTGGCACGCAGAACTCAAACGCACCCGCACCTACCAAATGGCACAAGTGATTTAAAAAACAATGTAAGGGCCAGTGGGGTTAGGAGGGGGGAGTAACATGGAGGACGGGATGTAAGCACCATGGCAGGGAGCTGGGGAGAAGGAGGGTGCAGATGGGGGTATCAACCCAGGGCTGGGTGGAAGGAGAAGCAAAGGGTAAGAGAGAGCAACATTGACCACAGGAGGGAGCAGACAGGCAGAGAAATAAAACTGTTAACTGGTGGGGGAGAAGCACATGGTGAGCAAGAGCAACACAGCAATTGGAGGGGGCAGTTCCAGAGAATTACCCAAGGAAGATAGCTGGAAAACACATTCACTTTTATGGAGCGCTTAACCGAAAAGAAAAAAGTAGATCCCCAAAAGTGAACAGTGGAAGTACACAAGTAAACAGCCAATACTCTGGAGGAAGGGCAGACACAAGATAGACAAAGCAAGCCATCAAATATGAAGCAAGCAAAGGAGAGTGACAGGAAAGTCAACCAATGGTAAGCAATGGGCAGGTTCTAAGCCATTGGATGTTCTTGGTAAGCCCACAATACGTCTTGTAACAAGACAGCGCATGCACTATCTAGAAGGCTTGACATAAAAAGGGGTTTCATTTGCGAAGTTGTGACACGTAACTTACATGTCACTAAGGAGTTGCACAGCCCCACGCACATTTGTGTCAAATGTAAACAAGTACTCAGTGGTAAACTCTGGTTCATCCAATTTTTATTCAATTTTCTATTCATGATAGTCCGTCACATCATAGAAAATACGTTTCCAAATTTTCACGCATATTAATTGCTCCCGAATTGCCCATCCGGGCCTATCCTCAGGCACGTGTAGAAACTTCATTAATCCATTATTTTACTTCACCCAATGCATTTCGGTCTTGTTGACCTTCCTCAGGGGTCTCTACAATTATTTAAAAAAAAATACATTCATCAACCCCATATCATTTATATATATCAGAACTAGAAAAAGTGAGTTCTACGAGAGCAGAATTGCCACAGCACCTAACCCTCAGAAGGAAATCTTCCAAGTACTTACTGAACTGAGGAAAAAGAAGGAACAACCGCCTTCTTTTACGCAGGAGGACTGCCATAAATTTCAATCCTTCTTTACCTCAAAGATATCTGACCTCCTGATAGAGATCGAAAGCACCCCTAGATTCGACTGCCCGGAAACTCCGCTAACTCTCCCGCCCGCAATCACAGAGCCTTTAACCTCCCTACCCCTATTTACTAAGGACTCCCTGACAAAAGTGATGAACCAAGTTAAATCAGGCTCCCCAGCGGACCCTTGCCCCCCGCAGATATTTAAACAAGCATGGCCAGGCCTTGAGGAGGACATTTTATCGCTCCTAAATAGTTCCCTTACCTCGGGACTAGTCCCATCTACTCTTAAAGAAGCGAGACTGATCCCCCTGCTAAAAAAGGCTGGTGCCGATTCCAAGATTTTAAAGAATTACAGGCCCATATCTCAATTGCCTTTTTTAGCAAAAATACTAGAACATCATGTGCTGTCCGCCCTCTCGCACCACCTGGAGAGTAACGCACTACTCGAACCCAACCAAGCAGGGTTTAGAGCCCACAACAGCACGGAACTAGTCATGTTATCAGTACTAGATGACCTACGTCTTAAAACAGATAATAAAGATCCCTGTGTCCTGGTGCTACTCGACCTCTCCGCGGCATTCGATACGGTCAATCATGACCTTCTTTTGTCGCGGTTGGGGGAGTTTGGCATCAAGGGCACGGCCCACGCCTGGCTGACCTCGTTCCTTGGTGGACGGGTTCAGAAAGTACAACTGGATGACATGGTGTCAGAGGCTGCTAAAATCACATGCGGCGTCCCGCAGGGCTCTGCCTTGTCCCCCTTGATGTTTAACACATATCTGCAGCCCCTCATTTCATCTCTGAATCAGATGAACTGCAACATATATAATTATGCCGACGACACCCAGATCATCATTCAGATAGGCGATTCCCCTATGGCTGATCAAAAATTGAAGAATATTCTAAAATTTACAGTCAACTGGATGACGGCAAATTTTTTAAAGATCAACCCGGACAAGACGGAGGTTCTACCTATCACAACGTCATCTAGCCCTTGGTGCGACCTCCTTTGGCCATCCGAATTAGGTAACGCCCCAATACCGGCAACAGCAGTAAAAAGCCTGGGCATAATCATCGACACAAATCTCACTATGTCAGCCCAGGTCTCGGCGGTGGTGGGCACTTATGTAGGCCTCCTGAGACAACTGCGCAAGCTAGCTCCCATCCTAAAGGCAGACACTCTCAGACGAGCAGTGTCAGCCTTAATTCTGGCCCGACTGGATTATGGTAATGCCATGTACTTCGGCATTCCGAAAAAACTCACCAAGAGACTCCAGATCGTCATGAATGACGCGGCCAGACTTATATATAATAAACCAAGAAGGACACCGGCCACCCCCCTCCTCCGGGAGCTACACTGGTTGCCAGTGAATCAACGAGCCAAGTTCAAGGGCCTATGCATTACGCAGAAAGCCTTATATGGGCAAGCCCCGAAATACATCAAAAAACGCCTTGTCCCATATGCTCCTAACAGGAACCTACGCTCAGCCAACGCCGCCCTATTGATCTGCCCTAGGATCAAACGATCCACCATCGGTGGTCGGACATTTTCCCACATAATGCCCAAAGCTTGGAACCAACTGCCTGAAAATCTGCGCAAAGAAACCAGACTCCTGCCTTTTAGGAAAGAGCTAAAAACTGTGCTCTTTCAAGAGGCATGGGGTAACATCTAGTCGGTTTTTTCTTCCTGCCAGTACTCACTCGTCTGCTAAGCGCTTAGAGACCCCGGGGTGATAAGGCGCTCTACAAGTTAAAAATACAAATACAAATATAACAGTAATTCAACACCAACATATACAGTGCCTAAACCTCAAACTCTTGATTCATCCTTATAACATAAATGACTACTCCTGTGCCTCCCCATTCATCTTTCCCCACACAAATCCTGTACCTTCAACTTCTGTGCCCTCCTCGCCCTTTTACCCAAACATATCACGCGTCCCTCTACAGATCTAATCACCCGTAACACTGACGTTCAACCCAACGGTAACACCACCTATCTCACTCTCCCCTGTTTGTACCTGTAATCATCTGCTGTTGTTTTCAAATGGTGAAACCGCCTTCTAAAAACGCCATGTTTAAACCACATTTGTGCATGGGGCTGTGCAACTCCTTAGTGACACGTAAGTTACGTGTCACAACTTCACGAATGAAATTGTCAGAATCGTGCACTTAAAGGAACGGAGTGCACTTGGAGTGTATGCACGCCGAAATTGAGTAAAATGATGAGGTTAACATTAAGGAGAACACATAGGGTGTGCTGCAGACTCTTTGCATAGTACCGCCGTTCCACTTCTGTACGCACCCCAAAAAAACGACGAGAAAAGCCGAAAATGGAAAAACAAAAGAAGTTATTAAAAGAACACGTTTAACCATATTATTATGGACATTTGTTTAAAGAATGTGTCATTTTGTGGAGTTTATTTTCATATGTATTTAGTATATTTATTTTAGCGCATACGAGAAAGTGCACCGATTCAGGGGTGATTAGGGGATTTGTTGAATGATCAATGAGGAGTCCAACATTGTTGTTTTGAGAATTTTGGAGGGTGGAGCGAGGGAGTCACGTGACGGGAGCGAACACAGGTGTGAGATAAGCGTTCGGCTTAAAAACCGGATGCCTCGCAGAGTGGGTGGTTTAACATGGCGTTTTTAGAAGGCGCTTTCACCGTTTGATAATAACAGCAGATGATTACAGGTACAAACTGGGGAGCAGGGGAGAGTGAGATAGGCGGTGTTACCGTTGGGTTGAGCGTCAGTGTTACGGGTGATCAGATCTGTAGAGGGACGTGTGATATGTTTGGGTTAAAGGGCGAGGAGGGCACAGAAGTTGAAGGTACAGGATTTGTGTGGGGAAAGATGAATGGGGAGGCACAGGAGTAGTCATTTATGTTATAAGGATGAATCAAGAGTTTGAGGTTTAGGCACAATATATGTTGGTGTTGAATTACTGTTATATATAAATGATATGGGGTTGATGAATGTATTTTTAAAATAATTGTAGATACCCCTGAGGAAGGTCAACAAGACCGAAATGCATTGGGTGAAGTAAAATAATGGATTAATGAAGTTTCTACACATGTCTGAGGATAGGCCCGGATGGGCAATTCGAGAGCAATTAATATGCGTGAAAATTTGGAAACTTATTTTCTATGGCGTGACGAACTCACATGAATAGAACATTGAATAAAAATTGGATGAACCAGAGTTTACCACTGAGTACATGTTTAAATTTGACACATATGTGCATGGGGCTGTGCAACTCCTTAGTGACACCTAAGTTTTTATTTATTTATTTTGTTGCATATTTATATAGCGCAAACTCAACCCGAAGGTATTGGAGCGCTTTACATAGCACCGTATTTACATTACACTTTCAGGCACGGGGAGATTAAGTGATTTGCCCAGAATCACAGGATGTGGATGCGACCTCGAGGCTCGAACCCTGGTTTCCAGCACCAAAGTCGGCAGCGTAGTCACAACTTCGCGAATGAAATTGTCAGAATCATGCACTAAAAGAACGGAGTGCACTTGGAGTGTATGCATGCCGAAATTGAGTAAAAGGATGAGGTTAACATTAAGGAGAACACATAGGGTGTGCTGCAGACTCTTTGCAATGAATAAAAAGGGGTTTGCCAGCAGCTAATTCATCCCTCCCTTTGGCAAATGTCAGCTCTGCTTGTTTCATTGAAGAATAGTCTGTCTGCCCAGATGAATATGTAGATGAATATGTACACAAATATTTAAAACATCATTGAGTTTCCATAGCCATTGATTTGCACGTGAGCTGTTGGTCTTTGTAGGAAATGTGGTTGACTGCGTTGCTTATGCTGACAGGGGGTTCTTTGCCCTCCAACACCTGTGCTCCAGGCTATTTAAAGAGATTTCCTAGAAATAGTAGCTCTGAATACTGTCAATCCAGGTCCCTACAAGTGTTGTACTAGACATGCATAGGAGCATGTAGCACAATAAGAAACTGAATTTAAAAAAGGATTTGTGGTTGACTTCCACTAAACCAATATCATTGTGTTCATCGTGAGTGTACCTTCCTCTTTTTATGGTCTCCTGTACGTTGTGTAGCTTTTTGTTACATATTTCAAAGGCCGTCTTTTCTACTGAAATAAGGACAGGATTTAGTAGCCCAAACTCACATGTCCCATTGCATTATGGTCATTGTAGTTGTTTGTGTGATCAACATTTCCTCATATTTTCCCTCAATGCAGCTATTATTTATGGCTCATCAAAGGTGTTAAGTGTTGCAATCTTTGTAAAGAGTTAGGGAAACAATCCAGAATCTCAAAGTTACATTTCCCTTGTCCACTTGAAAATCCTGAATTTTGGAACAGATTATGTTGTGTATATTCTTATATAACAGTAACCAAATGGTTGTGCATAAGATATACTTTGCCAAAAACAGTTACTATTTTCTTGCGTAGCGACTTCATATAAAGAAAAGCTCAGAAAATGTTTCTTGAAGTGTCATTAGGTCAATAAGGAAGGATAGTTGCAAAATATATTTAACTCCTGCATTAACAATGAGAAAGGTAGGCCCAGATGGAGAAACCCCCTTTATTATACTGCTGAATCCTTTAGTGGAATTGTAAGGAATTCTGCAGCTGTGGATCTATGTGATGGAGTGCTGCCGCTCTAGCTCCCTAATACTGATTTTCCTGTTCTTCTTGTATCCTCCAGGCTACATCTGGAGTCCTCAATACTTAGAATTGTGTTGAACCTTTCATCACTCAGTTTGTATCCATGGAAGTGCTTTAGAAACATATCAGGGAATGACATCAAACAATAATGGCTTACCACTTGGCTCATGAATGAGAGTTGACTCCAAGTCTGTGTATTCGAACCTTATAATACAACCCTGGCAAAGAGTGCTGCAAGAACATACATGTTAACATTAGTTCATAGCTACAGAGAGATTTATTTGTCTGTAGACAGCCCTGTTCTTTAAAATCCATAACATACTCTTAGAGCAGCCTTGGTTCAAACACTTGCTCATAATTGCATGGTGATGTTGTCTTTCTCAGTTTTGAACTCTTGACCCAATGCATTTCCTCTGTATTCTTGTGTTTGCCCTACCTAGGAGCATTTTAGTCTCACAGTGTTCTGACTGGAGGAGTCGTATCCTTTCACTGCATTTTTTAGGGACTCTTTTATTTGTTCTAATCAGCACTCTATGGGAGCTTCTGTCTTTGCTTGCTCTCTTCGCCTAGTTTTTCTTTTTTCTCTTGTAGTTGTTTCATTCCTGATGCCCCCTGCGCCTGTCCATACAATTTATTTATTCGGTTAATTTATGCATTTATTGACTTATACATTTTATGTGTATTTCTTCTTACTGGAGTCCAGAAACTGCTAAGTGCTACAGTCGGTTCTATTGCTTAAGTGCATTTCTTTTCCATTTTTTCCATTTTCTCTGTGCCCTCCTTTCCTTCCCCCACTCCAGGATGCTTCTCACCAATTTCTGCACTGCTCTCCATGATTTTTTTTCCGATGACCTGGAAGCTGTAAAGTGCTGCTGGGCAACTTGCTTTCATGTTTGTTATTTTTTTTTTTTACATCTGCCATGTTAGAGTGGTAAATTGCAACGCCTATATTACAATGTAACGCTTTCACCTATCACGATGCACACGTATAGGTGTGTGCACCGGTGGCCATCTTGGAATGACAATGGATGTTCCCCTTTTTTTGTTGCTCATACTGTGATTAGGTTTGTTAACTGAATAACAGAAATGTACTTAAGTGCATGCACCTTGTGAAAGTGTTTATCATTTTTATAGGGCCACTTAGACTGTAAAGTTTTTGCCTTTTTGCCTGTGAATGATTTTTAGCAGATGTTAGTCTTAATGTAGTCAATGGAGGAAAAGCAAAACTAAAGCTTCCAGAAGGCATTATTTGGCACACGGAGGCCCAGGACAGGAATCAGTCTCCATGTGACATTAAGTGAGGTTGTTACCAGCCATGCATACCTAAGCTTTAATGTAATGCCAATGTGGTTATTAAAGGAGGGAAATGGTAACATTTAGGTATATTCTGAACTTTTCATCAAGTTTTTGAGAGGTTTTTGTGCTGCGTTTGTGCTAGATTCTTTTACTGTCTACAGAAGAGGATTGTCTGTAATGTTACATCTGTTAAATCTTTCCACTTTCACATCAACTTAGAGGAATACATGGAGATCAAAGAGTGTTATAAACCCACCTTTCACTTGCTATCTCATCAACTGAAGGAGCTATTGAAGTGGTGGGAAAATGTACTATAGTTTTTACTCCAGCGACCAGCGACTAACTGAAGAACTTGGGATTGTTATTGTAACTGCAATGCATTGGATTTTGAGATTGCTCTTTTTCAAGAGTCGAGTGATCAGTGGTCTGTTATCGTTGAATAATTTCCACATCCTTTAATCAGTCATATTTTTGCCCCAAACTTACAACTGGATGGATAGTCACTTATGTTACTCAAACTTCGGATTCAGCCGAACATTCTGGATTTTCTCTTTGAATGTTCATGAGATAAAATATTTGAAAATGTATAGATTATACAGAAATCCTGGCACATGGATCTCCTATCCTTGAAAATCGTAGGTCTCACAAAGCCAGGTTTCTGGTGCACTCCCTTGCTTTCATGCAGTGTCATATGCCAGTGTGTACCCTTCATAAAACTTTGCTAAAGCCAATAGATCTGGCATTGGCTGCACATCTTTTGGCTTTGCCACTGTTTGTTTTGGAAAAAAAGTGTGAAGCTTTAATATAAAATATATTAAAAAATGATAATCAAGTGCAGGCAAACACATGCATGAGCAGCCATTTTCTAATGTTTTTACACGTTTTACGAAATCTGTTAGAAAGACAGCTTCCTATGTGTGTGGGTATGTATAAGCATGGGCGAAAATCTTTCAATGTTGTTTACAAAAATAAAAGACATTTGAAAATGGCTAAACTTGCAGCCCATTTCTCATTGCAGCCCTTGAATGTGCAGGCATACACCTAGCATGCATGGGTGGCCATTGTTTAATGGTTTTAAAGCCCAGTGAATGATTGAGTGCCACTTGCAATTCCAGTGCTGGATAAGGCTCACTGCAGGCAGCAGCAGTAGTGTGTCTGGGGACGTGGGTCACTCGAAAAATGTATATATATACATATATATATTTTTTTTTAATTAAGCTAATTTTCATAGCACGCTATGGTCTGCAAGTCTCTAGCACTGATGGATACAATTTTCTTTGTGGGTGAAGGCTTTGTGCTTTTCAGGATTCTGCCACTCACACGGAAGGAAACCAGTGGCAGAATCGAGCAGCCCCATTGACCCTCGCTACATGCCGTAGCAGATAGAAGAAAATTGAGAATGACACCACAACAGACAAATGGTTGAAACCGTGTGCGTGCGTGCATGCGTGTGTGTGTGCGCAAACTTGCACTATGGAGGAGAAAATGCTCAAATAAAGTGGTTCGCGTTACCTGGCCTGTTTTGCTGCCTGCTTATTTGAACCACACTCACACTGGATACCGTGTGTGAGAAAACAGTGTGGAGAAAGATTTGTTCACAAAATATATGTATTTCATATATATATATATATATATATATATATATATATATATATATATATATATATATATATATATATATATATATATATATATATATATATATATATATATATATATATATATATTCGCTGAAAAAAACCATAGGTTTCAGGCACGTTATAGTTAGAAATTAGCATTTAAAAAACCTTAGAAATTCACTGAAAAAACCATAGGTGTTAGGGAAAGTTATAGTTAGTTGGACATTTCATTCGTACAAAACCATAGAAATTCCCCCGTTATAGTTAGTTCAGCTAACTATAACTCGCGCCCCCGCAATGCACTGCTGATGACGTCACATATTACATTACTCATGACATGGTGAGTGACATCACTGATGACATCACTGATGACATCTCAAATGACATCACTGATGACATCATCCATGTGATAATTTGATGCATCTTCTCACACCCTAATATAACCTTTGATACACCCACTCTAAATTACAGACTGCCATTCTCAAAACCATAGACACTCCAACAGCAATAAGTACATATACACTCACTGATTCTTAGGTTTACACACACATCCACTCACTCACCTGTACAGTCACTCATACTTCAATGAAGCAAAGCAGTTTGCAATGACAGGGCGGGAGCCGCGAGGCTCCCGCCCTGTCATTGCAAACAGCAGTGTCACGGGGTGGGCACCCCGGGACACTGCAGGAGCCGGCCCTGGGGGGTGGTGGACCCCAGGGCCATCAAGCGCTCCAGGAGGGTGGCCGCATGGCCCCCTTCCCACCTATTGCACAGCCCCAGGGGGTGGTGGTCCCCGGGGCTCAGGAATCCGTTACAGACCCCCTAATT
Organism: Triturus cristatus; assembly: GCF_964204655.1. Classification (NCBI taxonomy): domain Eukaryota; kingdom Metazoa; phylum Chordata; class Amphibia; order Caudata; family Salamandridae; genus Triturus; species Triturus cristatus. The sequence continues at coordinate 1,619,764,864 of NC_140589.1, read as the reverse complement.
TGAATATTAGTGCCCCGGGGAGGTGGTGGTCCCTGGGCGTGTGGGGGGGCTCGAGCCCCCCCCCCACAGGTGTAATTTTTTTAAAAGCCCTGGGGAGGTTGTGGTCCCCGGGCATGTGGGGGGGCTCGGGCCCCCCCCACACAGGTGTCATTTATTTTAAATAGAAGCCCCAGGGGTGGCGGTCCCCAGGGCTGCGGGCAGGCCTTGTGCCCCCCGCAAATATTTATGGTTGGCGGTCCCCGGGACTGCGGGGGCCTCCCTGGGCCCCCGCAATTACATTAGTGAATGCCCCCGAGACTTGGCCCACCCGGGGGCTAAAGAATAACGAAGCGCAAAAGTCCACACTTCATTTATTTTTTTTCCGGCCGAAATTCGCGCTGGGTGCGCGAATCTCGTTTTTTGTTGTTGTTTTTTTTAAATGCTTTTTTGGGCCCTGGGTGCTTGTGGGACACCCTGAGCAGGCCTAAGGGGTCAGGGTGTTTCTACCCTGCCCCCTTTTCTTTATTAGGTCTCGCCTGACCCAGCGCATGCGCTGGTCTGGTGAGACTTATTGAGAGGGCTCCAAAAAGTGCTGCCAGCCTAGAGCTACATTGCATGTGCGCGGGCGCGCGCGCCGTGCTTTACAGCGATTACTTTCACTTCCGCGGCCGCTTTAATGTTTGATCGCGATCACTTTCGCGGCCGATGTTTGATCGTGATTGCGATCGCAATCACTTTAACTTTCGCGGCCGCTTGGCATAGCCAATAGGTCTCGCTTTTGGGACCTTATAAGTATTTAGTTATGCAACTGTTGCATGGCTAAACACTTATAAGGTCCCAAAGGTGAGACCTATTGGCTATGCCAATGCTTGTTTTTTTGCGTTTCTTTTTCTGTTTTCTTGTGCCTCGGTTACTGAGGCGCAAGATGGCTGCCAACACTTCCTGTTTTGGAGTGTTGACAGCTAATTAGAATCAAGCTTGCGATCGGGAGGGTGCGCGGATCCTCTGTGCCTCTAAATATCGTTAACTTTTATTTTATGATTTTCTCAGCAACTACTGAACGGATTTACACCATTTTAAAAAAAGGATGCTTTCTGAAGCAAGCACTACCTTTTTGCCAAATTTATTTTGTGTAATTCCGTTCAGCAGTTTCAGCTAGAACAGTGTCTAAAGATTCCTATGGGAAAAATAATTTTCCGACCTCTATTTCTTGAATTTCTCAGAAACTACTGAACTGATTTACACCATTTAAAAAAAGGTATCTTTCTGAACCAAGGGCTACCTTCTTGCCAAATTTGGTGTAATTCCGTTGAGCAGTTTGGGCTGTAGTCGTGTCTAAAATTTCCTATGGGTATTAACATGGAGAAAACATGTTTTGGGACCCTGCTTTTTTCTCGGCCCCTACTTCCCGAATCACCCCGAAACTATCAAGATAGGAGCTGACTGGAGCGGGCCATAAGTTTTCTGTAAATTTCGCGAAGATTCATCAACCGGCGCCAAAATTATTGGAAAACAAAAAACGCTTTTTGAATAGAAACAAGGTCCTAACTATAACTACCTACTGGCGACCGCCAGTAGGATATGGATATATATATATACAACAAAATCTTATCCCCGAGTCCCAGGATCACCTATAGAAAAACTGCGTCTTTGGGTGACCTATTGACACATAGTCACTTTGAAATCAAACCAGCAATAACTACATCTTGGCTGGACACTCCGGGTTTTTGAAAGTGCTCAAAGTGCAAAGCATGTGAAACATGGAAAAAACACTACCACATATCAACTACAAAACGGTCACGATGAAAAAATCAAAGATCATATAACCTGTGAATCTAAATTTGCAATTTACATCTTGGAATGTCCATGCAAAAAACTATACGTAGGGAGCACCATTAATAAACTCAAACTCCGCATTCTGCAACATCTCCGTGCCATCAAAAACAGAGACTTCTCATACACTATGGCCAAACACTTCTCTGAATTCCACTCTTGTGATTGTAATCAACTAAAATATTTTGGCATTAAAATCGTCAAACAGAAAGAGAGGGGTGGAAATAGAGTTCTAGAGCTAAGAAGGGCGGAGTCAAGAACAATCTTATCAGTAGGCACCGAAAAACCATGGGGCCATAATTTGGACGCTGAACTACATGTGCATTTATAAATCATGGGAACCCCCACTGAAAAGAAGGACATGGACACGCTTAAGAATGATGATCCTTGCCTAGTTTCAATTAATCTCATTCTCATATCTTTGATTCTTGCTGCATTTAACTGGGAACTGTACATTGCTTCTACTCTCCCCACTCTTATCTGTGACAGACGAGATTGATAATTTTTTGCAAATTGGTTCACATTAGGAGGGAATTTATTAGATGAAGTAACCCCTTTCATTAATATTCCAACGTGTCAATTTGACCCTTTATAGAGATATACAGCATGTACTTCACTAGGACACCAATCAAAATCACATATCTCTCTAGAATATGAATTGTCTAAATCGAAAAATCATGATTTTCTAATTTTCACTTGATGAGAACTTTATTTCTTGATTATTTTGTGTGAATAAGATATTATATGTAGATATATTTAGAGAGAGATTGTATATATCCTTTACCAATAGGGTCACAACCAGTACTAATTGGAGACACCTCTTAATTGATTATGTTCTTCATTCCTTCCAAATTATCGTTGGTACTTTACCTTGATTTTGAACCAATTGCAACTTTTAATTATTTGTTTTCCTCGCAAATTGCCTGAAACAATGGACAAATTGTAGTAGCAATTAGAACAAATTAATTCTTTACTTTAAAAATGTTTTGTCGATGCAACTATGTCCAGTATGTCTTCACTGTCTATTACAAAAACCTGCACTAACACTTTAAATAGACACTCTGGGCTCTGAGACTCTATGGTCCAGTCGAAGGCCGAGTGCCGAAACGCGTAGACCGTCTCTTGCGTGGATTATGCCCCGTTTCCACTTGAAATAAACACTATCTGAGTGTCTTCTGTGGTGCTGTGATTCTTACCCGCGATGTACCTTTGAATAATCGAGGGAGAAGCGAGAGGATTTTTTTCGATATATATATATATATATATATATATATATATATATATATATATATATATATATATATATATATATTCCAAAAAAGCAAACACCCTCGTGGCCGGCACTCTGGGCAGAAAGAGTAAGACTCTTGTCAGGCACGAAGTTCCAGTCACACCCCCAACTGCTGGTCCGACGCGTTTCGGGAAGAGCTCCCTTCTTCATGGACCCTCTCAGTAACAAAGCGGCAAGCATAGATGGCTGCATTCATGCCTTCTTTTATTTTCATGCAACACAGGAAGTCTGTAATTATGCAGGAAGTCTCTAGTGATAGCCAAATGCATTATGGGGCATGCAGTCCATGAAAAATTATTCCCCATGTGGGGTGCCCACCGCTGAGTTCGTTGAAGCAAAAAAGTTATTAAAAACGATGAAGGGGTGAGGAAACAACGCTCCGCCTTTCACAAGCAGCTTCCAGGCTGCCCAAACCGCAAGCCTGCCAAGTGTAACAGGCGCGGTATTCGCAATATTATTTTTGCAGCGTTGCCATGCCGTGGCCGGGTTGAGGCCACTCTATATTCCAAAAAAGCAAACACCCTCGTGGCCGGCACTCTGGGCAGAAAGAGTAAGACTCTTGTCAGGCACGAAGTTCCAGTCACACCCCCAACTGCTGGTCCGACGCGTTTCGGGAAGAGCTCCCTTCTTCATGGACCCTCTCAGTAACAAAGCGGCAAGCATAGATGGCTGCATTCATGCCTTCTTTTATTTTCATGCAACACAGGAAGTCTGTAATTATGCAGGAAGTCTCTAGTGATAGCCAAATGCATTATGGGGCATGCAGTCCATGAAAAATTATTCCCCATGTGGGGTGCCCACCGCTGAGTTCGTTGAAGCAAAAAAGTTATTAAAAACGATGAAGGGGTGAGGAAACAACGCTCCGCCTTTCACAAGCAGCTTCCAGGCTGCCCAAACCGCAAGCCTGCCAAGTGTAACAGGCGCGGTATCCGCAATATTATTTTTGCAGCGTTGCCATGCCGTGGCCGGGTTGAGGCCACTCTATATTCCAAAAAAGCAAACACCCTCGTGGCCGGCACTCTGGGCAGAAAGAGTAAGACTCTTGTCAGGCACGAAGTTCCAGTCACACCCCCAACTGCTGGTCCGACGCGTTTCGGGAAGAGCTCCCTTCTTCATGGACCCTCTCAGTAACAAAGCGGCAAGCATAGATGGCTGCATTCATGCCTTCTTTTATTTTCATGCAACACAGGAAGTCTGTAATTATGCAGGAAGTCTCTAGTGATAGCCAAATGCATTATGGGGCATGCAGTCCATGAAAAATTATTCCCCATGTGGGGTGCCCACCGCTGAGTTCGTTGAAGCAAATAAGTTATTAAAAACGATGAAGGGGTTAGGAAACAACGCTCCGCCTTTCACAAGCAGCTTCCAGGCTGCCCAAACCGCAAGCCTGCCAAGTGTAACAGGCGCGGTATCCGCAATATTATTTTTGCAGCGTTGCCATGCCGTGGCCGGGTTGAGGCCACTCTATATTCCAAAAAAGCAAACACCCTCGTGGCCGGCACTCTGGGCAGAAAGAGTAAGACTCTTGTCAGGCACGAAGTTCCAGTCACACCCCCAACTGCTGGTCCGACGCGTTTTGGGAAGAGCTCCCTTCTTCATGGACCCTCTCAGTAACAAAGCGGCAAGCATAGATGGCTGCATTCATGCCTTCTTTTATTTTCATGCAACACAGGAAGTCTGTAATTATGCAGGAAGTCTCTAGTGATAGCCAAATGCATTATGGGGCATGCAGTCCATGAAAAATTATTCCCCATGTGGGGTGCCCACCGCTGAGTTCGTTGAAGCAAAAAAGTTATTAAAAACGGACCAGCAGTTGGGGGTGTGACTGGAACTTCGCGCCTGACAAGAGTCTTACTCTTTCTGCCCAGAGTGCCGGCCACGAGGGTGTTTGCTTTTTTGGAATATATATATATATATATATAGATAGATATAGATATAGATATAGATATTATCTACTGGCGGTCGCCAGTAGATAGTTATAGTTAGGACCGTGTTTCCATAGGAAATCTGAAAATTCTATTTTGAATAACTTTGGCGCCGGTTGACGAATCCTCGCGAAATTTTCAAAACTAATGGGGTGCTCCGCTCAGCTCCTACCCTGAAAGTCTCGGGGCGATTCGTCAAGTGGGGGCCGAGAAAAAAGGGTGTCCCAAAACGTGTTTTCCCCATGCATTTTCCCATAGGACCTTTGGTCGAAGGTACAGCCCGAACGGCTGAACAGAATTACTTAAAATTTGGCAGAGAGGTAGTCCTCAGGTCAGGGAAGTGCCTTTTGCAGGTCTGGTGTCAAACTGTTCAGCAGTTCCTGAGAAAATAGCATTTAAAAGCAGATAAATATCTATAAGCGCGTACCGTGCGCGCACCGTGCGCGCACCGTGCGAGCACCCTAACGTGCGCGAGCGTAATTCTGATTGGTGGTTACATGTTAGTCAACGTTCGAATCAGTCGAAATCAGGAAGTGTCGGCCGCCATTTTGTTTGTTTTTAGTGCGAGAGTGAAAAAGGAAGGTGGCGAACGTGAAAAGGGGGCAGGGTAGAGAGTTCCTGACCCCCTAGCCATTGTCAGGGGGTCCCTGAAGGACCCCGAAGGCAGAAAAAAAAATTTAATTTTTTTTAAAAAGTCGCGGGGGTGCGCGCACGATGAAAAACCAAAAACAAAAAAAAAAAAATGTAATACGTAGTTTATTGTAAAATAAATATATAAAAAAATAATAATACACACATAACTTAGCATTTAAAAAACCGTACAAATTCACTGAAAAAACCATAGGTTTCATACACGTTATAGTTAGGAATTAGTATTTAAAAAACCTTGCAAATTCACTTAAAAAACCATAGGTTTCACACATGTTATAGTTAGGTGGATATTTCACTCGTAAAAAAACAATGAAATTCCCCCGTTATAGTTAGCTCAGATAACTATAACTCGCGCGACCGCCACTCTATCACAAGGATGATGTCATCAGTGATGTCATGAGTGATGTCACTGACCATGTCATGAGTGATGTAATATGTGATGTCATCAGCAGTGCATTGCGGGCGCGCGAGTTATAGTTATCTGAGCTAACTATAACGGGGGAATTTCATTGTTTTTTTACGAGTGAAATAGCCACCTAACTATAACGTGTGAAACCTATGGTTTTTTAAGTGAATTATATATATAGATATATATATAGATATATATATTAATTTATAGGAAAGAATGCCCGCGCTTTAAGGAGGTCAAAGTTTTGTCTGACAAAGGTGATCTCGCCATAATTTGCAATAAACTTCACCAGCAACAACTCCTTGGCATGTGGGTGTTCTTCCCTATAGCAGAACACAGTTTGGGACCCACCTGCCCAGTGTCGTAAGGGATGAGCTCATAATGCTGAGACTATGTAACAGTGAATATATATGTATCCTAAACGAGACAGACTGTTAAGTTCAGTGCTTACCAAAATGTGGAACAATGATAGCTTGGATATAAAGATTCTGCTTGTTGATATCCGAAATGCACTCTAGTCTTTCCAAACTTTTAATATTCTCTCTCTTATTCCCAACTTCCAGACTGAACCTTCCTTGCAATGTTAAATGCAGTTTTAAATGTTCAAAATGTATCTACACTTATCCCTGGCAATTCAACAAATACTATCTGCTGTGACCCTTCTTGTGTAAAAGGTGAAGTGCAAACTCCACCTCAGAAGCTCCAAAATCAAGCGTTGTCCTGCTCAGAGGTTTGGTTGCCTAAACTGATGAGTTTAGCAGAAGCTCAACTATGCTGTATCTGTCTTAAGCGGGACCCTTGCCCAGCATTGGATCTTGTCACATCAGAAGAATTTCAACTCCAAAAAATAGACTTAGTTCCAAAGTAAAAGATTTGACTTGTGTGGCCCAGTTGACTTACCCGACTTCCACTCCATTGCAGTTGGCCTGAAATCGACCTTAGGCAGCAGTTATCTGCGACTGATACTTTACACTGATGCTTTATGTTTTTTAGGTGTTATTTGAATTTCAAAATTCATATTTCTGGTTTCCTTTATCCAGTTTCCGTAGTTTCGGTGTCTATTTTCCAAATTACATTTTTCGGTATGTTTTAAATTGGTTCGGCAATTTTATTGTATTGTTTTAACTTTAAACATGTTGGTACTGCCTGAACTTGCAAATCCCCTTGGAATTGCCTGCTGCTTTTTACAAAACGACCACAATCTGAGCAGAGTTTCACTGAGATTTTTATTTTTGGCGGCCTTTTTAACGTTTGCACCTGGTTACCTCCTGATACAGATTGATGGTAATTGCATTTCCTAAATGACCATATTATGACTATACACAATTATTAAATCCTTTGTACATGATACTAGCAAATTGCTATTTGGAAGTCCCTATTTGCTCTTTCCTATTTAGCGATTTCCAAAATGTGATGTCCACTGCATAGAAATTGCACTTTGTGCGACCTAAATAGTCTTTCGTGCATTCCAAAATGTCATTTTGCATTTCCTAATGACCTGAAATTGCGAATCGCACCATTAGGAAAAGCAAAATGCGTTAGTACATCTGGCCATATATCTCTAATTGAAGCATTTCTGAAGCTGCAGACTGGCTAGTTTCAACTGGTCCATGTTATGATGGTAAATTTTAGCTAGTCCTGCCTTCTCGGCCAACAGAACATTACATACTGGCATTATGGACCCTTGCATATAAAGGGAAATTGCTTTGTTCTGTAAAAGATAAAACAGTTAACATGGGTTGCCCTCAAGACTGGGGTGGTCATTTGCAATGAAACTGCACTAAATGTGACTTAATGGATGTCAACAGACCTTAGACTACATATGTGGATCATCTACACTAAACCATAACTTATCCCCAGCTCGACTTGAAACGGATATTGTAGGTCCTGTGTAAATATGAAATGCACTTGGCCAAAATCCCCGATCTACAAGATACCGGCTTTCAATTAACTCAAGATATAAGCTTGCTTCCCTCAATCTCTAACAAGAATTGCTTGGGCATGCCAAAGCTCTTATTCCCCTATTCTCTGACGCAGTTGATTTACGCACTCCTGCATTGCCTTGTTTTTATTAAGAAGAAACTGCAGTGTAGTACTGCGTATATACCCTTTCAGGGCGTCCAAGATAACATGTGGCTGGGCTGTTCCTGTATTAAACCTTATAAACTCCATGAGTTGCCCAGCCAGATAACTTCAATAATCTGGATTAGAAAGAATGTGGCGAGGGAACGTGAAGTGACGGCTCTCCCTTCTGCCACGAGTTACCCAGAGTGTGAGAAGTATAGGCTTATGGTCTGATGTAATCTTAGGACAGAATTAAATTTCAGCACCCTGCGCTAACTGTGCCCCAGTAAAGAACATATGGATCCTTGAATATTGTTTGTGAAGGGAAGAGTAGACGGTATACCCTGGCCTAGACGGATACAGGGTACTCCACACATCAGTCAGTCCATGTACTTGGACAACTTCTCAAATGGACACCCTTGTTTTAAACCAAACGAAGATGTGTAGAATGATTAGTAGAGTCTCTCCCATAATCCATTAGGCGATTAAAATCACCCATCAGTGTTAAATCCCCCGCCCACTCTAGCGATTCCAAACACAACAGATCAAACATCCCCAGATCATCAGACTTTGGACCATACACTGTACAGATGACATATTTCAGACCATACATCAAGAGCTGATCGATCACCCATCTCCCACTTGAATCAGCCACATTTTTGAGTACCTTAACCTCCGAATGCCTGGCCGACATTATGGCAACCCCTAAATGGAAGCAGACTGTGAGGTGCTTATAAGAGCATTATAATCTAAGTGTTTCAGTAGTGAGCGATCCCTATATGCCAAATGGGTCTCAGTTAGACAAAGTAATTGTGATTTATACAACATTATCTCCTCTCATACTAATTGTTGCTTCAGGGCGATTAAGGCTAACCACATTCCAACACCTAATTTTCAATCCATCCATTTCAGAGAATCATAAGTGCACAGTGTAGCCTTCCCAAAATCGCATCCCCAGTATTGACAAGTTACATAGCTAGTTTCCCATTCAGGAAGCACCATTCGACCATTCTTACTAATTTTATCCCTAAAACCCCCAAACAAATTGCCAATAGACCAACCAGTTCTGAGCAGCAAACCCACACCCACCTCTTAATACCCCCTCCCCCCGTATCAGTGGAAAGGAAACATCCCAATCCTGAGCTGTCAGCTGGTGTGACAGCGCTGTGAGGTCTCTACCCCAGGATCCCCACCCACCTCCAGCCCCGGCACCCTTAACCCAAAGAAAATGTAACCAGATAGTTAGAGAAGAGGGAGGGGCAGTACCAGAGAGAAAATGAAATAATTAATGTTAATATATATGTTCATGTATAGGTCAGACATAAGTCTGAAATTTGAGGACCTAGTGCCTTACAATAATCAAGCCAACATCATTCCATATCAAGTCGGCAGAGAGGATCCTTGCCTTTGACTAAGAACCTGTGCTGCATCTGACTCAGTATAACAAAACTGTGTACGACCCCCTAATTAATCTTAAGTCTGGCTGGTTTCTGAAGAAAAACCTGTGCCCCAACAGCTTTCAATGGATCAATAATTTGGCACAGCTTCCACTGCTGTTCCATAGTTAGTTTACATAGATCTGTTCGCACGAACAGAGACGTTGAATCAACAGTGACAGGTGTAGTGGGGCGAGCTTTAAGGGAGATTGCCTACAAATATCAGAATCAGGCGAGGGTGTATTTGGTTAGCGTTAGTATGATTCCTGGTGATCGGGACCCGATGTGCGCGCTGTATTTGAGAATCTACGTCCCAGTCTGCCAAGTCCGGGAACGCTCGTCCAAACAGCCCAATAATAAATTGGCGTGGATCATCTCCTTCTCTTCTTTCTGGTATCCCAAAAACCCTCAAATTATTATGTTGCAGGTGGTTCTCATGTCTTCATTGTTGGATTGAACCAACTCCAGGTGACTCATGATTCCTGATAGACTTTCCTGTAGCTGTCCTAACTTCCTCAGTCCCTGCGACCCACTGCTGCAGCGCGACCACCTCTGTAATGAGTGCAAGGACCTTCCCGGTCACCTCTGCCAAAGATTGCTGCAGTGCCGGGTTATCCGCTCTCACTTGGGCAAAGTGTTGCAGCACAACTGTACCTGCATGAGCTGTACAATTGTAGACAATGATGGCTCCGACTTTGCTCCCAAAACAGAGGTATTAGCAAATGTCACAAGTGATGAGTGCCCTGAAGGGATACTGTCGGAAGAGTCAAGAGCCTGTCCCTGAATCAGACTTGCATCAGGACTAAGGAGGGTACTAGAATGCCACCTTGGAGGTTGACCCTTCGGGCATTCCGCCAACGATTGTGGTGTCAAGGCCTTTCCTCCCCTTATAGGTGACCCATTTCTGCAGTGAGCTGCCTTCAGCAGTGCTCTAAGTACGGGGAAGCCAAGTCCACATATCGAGTGTCTCCTCGAGTGCCTCCTTGTAGATCAATGCCTTTCTTCATATATTGCCTCGGCCTGTCTGAGATGTCGGCCCTTCACAACATGAGGCACACCTCTAGATGCAGGGATGGGTTTTGAAATGCTATCACCAACTATGTTAGCATTCATTGTTTCAGTAACTTTAGTAAAATCTCTGCCTCCGATAACCAGGACAACTGAAGAGGAAGCTGTGCTGCATTGTCCAAGATCCACCACCTGCTGAGCTGATATATTGGCAGGGGGCGCAACTGCCTTAGGAGACCCTTCGTGCCACGACATGGACCGGACACTTAGTATGATCAAAATCGTTTCCATTCACCCCCTCCATGGCATCTACAATATTAATAATAGGTTCAGACAACAGGCTCTGTGTCTGCTCCCCCTCAGAAACTTGCATAACGCACGAAACAGAGTGAGCGGCATGGCATCAGTCATGGCTACAAAGTTAGCTTTTTGCTGAGTCACACAGTTGGCTGCAACATTGTTGCTAATCACTGTTGACAACAAGGGAGCCACCAGAACGGGTGAATCCAGCTACCCAGCTTGAATTGCGGCCATTAAAATTTCAACAATGGGTGATTATCTGCCAGTGTCCGACCCCTGCTCCATACACACTTAAAGCAAGCCAGCCACTGTGTCCCAACATCAAAAGTTTCATAATCAGGCAGCCAGCTTGGGGTGCAGAACCCTTCTCCGCTGCTTGCGGGGGGCTAACTGCATGCAGAGCCTCTACCAATACTGTCACTGAGAGGGCCCCCGCCCTCTGCGGAGTGTGCTTGTCCGGGACAGCACCATATTGCAGGAGGGATTTGTGGGATCGTGAGCCACTAGACACCGAAAGTGCCATAGGAGTGCAAGGCAGCCATGTATCCCCCAGCTGCACAATTGACACATCAAGGTTCACCCCTGTATCGGTGGACACAGTCGTGGCATCAACGTGCCAACTATTAGGGAAAAGGTGACTGGTAGTTATCATAAAGATAAAGTAATCCAGAACAAATATGCTGAATATGAGATCGAATATTAGTTCATCAGATTTCTGATAAAAGATCAAGGTTTGTTATTTGCAGCATTAAAGGTAATGATGGAGCTCTTTATACCAGTCCCCAGGCTATTGCAGAGAAGTTTCCATCCTTCTATCAGGACGTCTACAGTCAGTCCCAATTAATCAGTAAGTCCAACATTGTGGAATATTTACAGGGCTGTAGATTGCCCCGTCTAGACGATAGTCAGGTGTCGGTCCTACAGACAGACATTTCCGAGTGTAAAGAAGAGGCTGCTATTAAAGCTCTGCCTCCTGGATAAGCGGCCGGCAAAGACCCCATTCCTCTTGAATTCTGTAAAACATTCATCAACATCATACTACCAGAATTCATTAACCTACTATGGCATATCGACAAGGAAGGAGAGGTGCCTGCCACATGGAATCTTACCGATATTGCTATCTTTCTGAAGAAAGATAAGCCACCACAGAGAAGGGCCTCCTATCGGCCTATCTCTCTGATCAATTTGGTCGCAAAGGTTTTTTCTAAGATATTAGCAATTACGATTGGCCCCCTTGATGCATAATCTGGTTTCGCCTCAACAGCACAGTTTTGTATTCTGTAGATATACCAGAAGTCATACTACCTCATCAATTCTTGTACTCAATGTTGCTGAAAGAACAGGTAAAATGGTCTGTATGATCCTATTAGATGCTGAGAAGGCTTTTGACTGGATTGTATGGGAATGTCGCTGGATAACAATAGGGTTCTTTGGTTCTGACACAGATTTACCAAGTGGGTACAATCTGTACAAGAATCCTGTGGTCAAGCTAGTCTATGGAGGGAACTGCTCCATACCATTCAAGATCTCCACAGGCACACAACAGGGGTGCCCACTCTCCTCCCTCTATTTGCTTTGTATGTTGAGACGTACTTGACGGCCCTACTATTAAATGAAGGTATTGAGCCTGTGATATCTAATGGATGTGAGCTTAAAATTACAGCCTATGCCGACGACGTTGCTATTTTTACGACCAATCCATTGGCTGCTATTCACCAAATAACAGACAAGGCTATTAGGTTTGGATCCTTCTCTTGTTACAAACTAAATATAGCCAAAACACATGTACTGATTAATTTTAAGTAAGAGTGCAACAGCCACCTATTTAGGAGTTCGGCTGTGCAGTCGGGTTGATAATATTTTTAAATTGAACTACAAGCATTTATTGAATTCAGTAATTGCTGTTAAATTGCGCTCAAGGAATCTGCTTCCTATTAGCATAATATGCACCTGCAGTATTATTAAAATGAACAGTCTCCCAAACTTTTTGCATTTGTTCCGAGTAATTCCATTGTGTCTCGGATTCCGTTTTTAAGTGGCACGAGGGTGCTATGGATTTTATGTGGGGCTATAGATGGGCCAAGCGGGCTATTCACTTTTTGAAACTCCTGTATAAACAAGGGGGGCTTCAGCTACCAGACTGTAAACTTTATTTTTGGGCAGCCTTTGCTAGTCGTATATGAAATTTGCTTACACTGCGGGAACCAGAACCATCCACCCTGGGTTACCTACTCGCTCTTTGGCCAGATGCTAGGCTTCTCTCTCATAGGCTTACAGATACCAATTATTACAAATGGGCCCGATTTAAAATTGTTAGGGACATTGCCAGAATTTGGAGAGAAATCTGCTCCAAGTACTCTTGAACCACTCTGCATGTATACAGACTAAGGGAAACCCAACATTTCCTGAGATATTTTGTGACTCAATGGGCAAGGCATGGGCAAGGCTAGGAGTGAAGACTGGTGGGCAGCTCTATTACACAAATGGATGTTGTTCATTCGCTTGTCTTCAGACTTTTTATGATCTTCTCCATCACATTTTCTTCAAAAATCTACAGGTGCAAGATTATTTTCTTTATGGGTATAAGAACTTAATTGATCTTGAAGAATCCTGTCTTACTTCTATAGGGCAACTGGAAAAGCATTGATTAGTGCACTATATTAGAGGTTCTGTATACTTGGCGTTGATGATAACCCATTACTCGCCTCTAAGTGTAGCAAGATGCTGAATTCTGAGTTTACACCAGATCTGATTCAGAGTGCCCTAAAGATTACTGGATGTTCTGTCCACTCGGTAAGTCTAAAGCTGCAGCAATTTCAAGACCATCTGTCTGCTCTATTACACACCTGAACGGATTTCAAAATGGACCCCAACCATAGCTCGGATAAGGCTCAATGCCCAAAGTGCGGCTGCCATGCAGCAGACCTTGTTCATATATTTGCGAGCTGTCCTGCCACTCAGGAATTCTGGGCAGGCGTGGCTCAGCTAGTCACACCCCTTTTTAGGTCTCGCCTGACCCAGCGCATGCGCTGTTCTGGCGAGACTTATTGAGAGGGCTCCAAAAAGTGCTACCAGGCCAGCCTAGAACTACAGTGCATGTGCGCGGGCGCGCGCGCCACGCTTTACCGCGATTACACTCACTTTCGCGGCCGCACGGCCACTTTGATGTTTGATCGTGATCACGATCACTTTCACGGCCGCTTGGCATAGTCAATAGGTCTCACTTTTGGGGCCTTATAAGTATTTAGTTATGCAACTGTTGCATGGCTAAACACTTATAAGGTCCCAAAGGCGAGACCTATTGGCTATGCCAATGCTTGTTGGCTGTGATTTTTAGCTTTCTTTTAGGGAGATCATGTTGGGTTTTAAAACTGAGCATACTCTCAGCGCTGGGGTTTTGATGGCGATCATAATTACCTCAGCCTGTCTATGTATAACTAGGCCATGGATATCTATGTCCCATATCCCCTCCACCCCATGCCCCCTCCCCACCCGAAGGTGGCTGAGTGGTGACCAACTGCCCATTAAATATATGAATGTGAGCGCTTTCCATGAATTTGGGCTGGTTTTAGTTGGGATTAGAAAACCCTATAATTTAATTGTTGGTTTAATAATTGCGTAGGGTGTTCTCATCCTATCTTTGGGCGGGGTGTTTTTTGTTCTAGCTAATTTTTGGTTATGTTGCTCCTTTATGTCCTATTTCACCCAGTTATTGCTATGCTGTACAATTTCTTTCTGATTTGCTTATGTTTATTGCATATTGGTAATACGCTTGTAATAGCATCCTTGGGAATATGACTGACTCCAAATACAAAATTAAAAAAAAAAAAATAGAAATGCAGTTGGCCAGTGCGCTTGTCATTGAATATGTCTATTTGAATGCTGGGTGCCTCAGTGTCCCACAATGTTCAGGTGGGAGCACTTTACCCCATATTGTATTGGATTTGTCATAAAAAGGCTTCTTTATATGATGTACCTATGTCATTTGATTTCAAAATTATTTTCTTTGGGGAAGTTTAAACGTTTTCATTAAACATAAATTGTGTTTAGATAAAAATAAATCTGGTTTGTGTCTGTTTCAGGTCGAGGTTTGTTCGCCAGAGCCTTTGCACACGTTTGCTTTGAAGAAGTAAAGTGCCTAATCCTGAATCCCAAAGCTAACCTTGTCTGTTGTTTCACGGGTCCTCACAATAGCTTTACCAGTGAATAAAGTAATCACCGCTGTTCTAAACGGCTCTCGTGCACATCAACAGCAGAAGCACCGCCCACCGTCAGTCATGCAGGGGTTTCCATCAGCCGTCCGCGCGCCGTGCACAAGGAGCACTACAGAGCCTTCCCCTCTGCCGAGAGCTCAGGGAGGCGGCTCTGCCGGGAGCTCGGGGAGGCGGCTCTGCCCGGGAGCTCGGGGAGGCGGCTCTGCCACGAGCTCGGGGAGGCGGCTCTGCAAACATGTTCGCCGCAAGGATATGGAATCGATTCCCCCTCTTGTGCACACTATTCAAAACTTCAGGACAGTCACGCTTTTTAGTATTATTATTATTAATAACAATAATAATGTTAATTTTCATCATCATCATATTAATAATAAGAATCATCATCGTCATAATAATAATCAATAGCTCTCAGAGGGAACCATTAGTATGGATGCAGATTCTGAATCCGGTTATTTACTGCTATGATGTCACTAGCGCAACCAGTTGCTTCCCCTGTGCTCCCCTCCTTGCCCTGGGCCTCAAGAGCCGCAAGCAAAGTCGCAGAAGGCAGCTGGCAGTCTCACCCACTTTCTTCCGCCTCTTGTTGGGTGTCCACAGATTTGAGGGAGGCAGGACAATGCGGGCACCACCAATCCTTCGCCACCTGCCCTATTCCCTGCCCACACTGACAGGGAATTGAATGCTGCAGTGACTTGGCTTTCAGAGAGGATGTCAGTGCAGCAGCGTCTCTGCTCTCCGTGAACTGCAGAAAGTGTGAGGGTGGTGGGCTGCAGAAAGTGTGAGAGTGGTGGGCTGCAGAAAGTGTGAAGGTGGGGGCTGCATAAAGTGTGAGGGTGGGGGGCTGCATAAAGTGTGAGGGTGGGGAGCTGCAGAAAGTGTGAGGATGGGGGGCTGCAGAAAGTGTGAGGGTGGGGGCTGCATAAAGTGTGAGGGTGGGGGGCTGAAGGATGTGTGAGGGTGGGGGGCTGTAGAAAGTGTGGGGGTGTGGGGCTGCATAAGGTGTGATGGTGGTGGGCTGCAGAAAGTGTGAGGGTGGGGGCTGCAGAAAGTGTGAGGGTGGGGGGGCTGCAGAAAGTGTGAGGGTGGGGGACTGCAGAAAGTGTGGGGGTGTGGGGCTGCATAAGGTGTGATGGTGGTGGGCTGCAGAAAGTGTGGGGGTGGGGGCTGCAGAAAGTGTGAGGGTGGGGGGCTGCAGAAAGTGTGAGGGTGGGGGGGCTGCAGAAAGTGTGAGGGTGGGGGCTGCAGAAAGTGTGAAGGTGAGGGCTGCATAAAGTGTGAGGGTGGGGGGCTGTAGAAAGTGTGAGGGCGGGGGGCTGCAGAAAGCCAGTTACTATTTAATTGTAGATTTGATGGGAGATCTGCTGGGAGAGGAACAGAAGAGATGGCGCTTTGGGTGGGCGGCAGGACACCAAGTTTATTTTTTGTTGAGGGGGAGGAGAGGATAATGCTGAGTGTAGTGTGGAATGGTGGTCGGACACCAAGTGTGATTTTAAAAATTTGGATGGTAGAGGAAGGGAAGCCAGAGAGTGATTGTTGGCAGGACCTATGGCTTAAATCTGGATGGGGGGCAATGAGGCCATGTGGTGTATGGCTTCCCTGTGACTCCTCTACCGCAACACTGCTGATAAGAGGAAAGGGCCCTGAAAAGGTGGGACCAAATAAAATATTCATTTAAAGATAGGTAACTGTGAATAAAGAAAATGTTTTTTACCTCTGGG
The DNA here is from genome assembly GCF_964204655.1 of Triturus cristatus. Classification (NCBI taxonomy): domain Eukaryota; kingdom Metazoa; phylum Chordata; class Amphibia; order Caudata; family Salamandridae; genus Triturus; species Triturus cristatus. The sequence goes on along the minus strand of NC_140589.1, from coordinate 1,619,748,036 downwards.
TTCTGAGTGGCATCAGAGAGAACTTGAGTGTCGCTCTCATTGTCTATTTGATGTCACTTTTAACCCCTGAGTGAAAAACATCCCCATTATTTGCACCTGCCCATCTGTAATAATAATTATTCACCTTCTACCCCTTCTTACCCTTTTTCATAGTGATAATAATAATAATAATAATATGTTTACAAAACACTTATTTTCACAGCAATAAAAAGTTGGGCTTTGAATTGGAGGTCCCAAATCCTGGATTTCGGGATTTAAAGAATTTTCTAACCCTAAACCGAATGCAGAAAATCCAACAGTATGACAGATTTTCCATTGTTGTTGATGTAGTATGAGGGGAGGGAACAGGTGTTTCTAGGTATGGACAGGACAGCGCATGTGCTGTCTCAAAGAGACATGTTGTATATACTTAGTGGTTTTCAGTCCGCCCACAGACTTCCCATTCGCTTACTCCATCATCGCTCTCTTATTCTTTCTCCCCATTTGTTGATGGCATGCATGCATTATGCCTCTTCCTGTGTTTAGCCTTCCCCGAGAGCATAGACGAATTACTACTATCCATCGCTGCTCCCACGTTAGCAACTGTTTTAGGAACTACTTTTTTTTGTGTTGGTACTCTTCACGTGAGTAATTGCTCATCTTTTCATTCGCTCCGACATATCAAAATCAAACTCTTTGTCAAATGTTTTTCTCTTCATAAGACTCACAGGATGTTGAGCCTCCTGCCAAGACTCAAACCCAGTTTCCCAGTTTCAAAGTTGGCTGCTGTAGCTGTTAGGCAACATCCACATTGATGGGACTGATATAGCAGCCATCTCAATGTTTCGTCGCTAACGCCACTTGTTTTAACATCTGTCCCCGCCCCTTTATTTTTGTGCCTCTCTCTTTTCATCAGCTGTGACCCACCTTTCAGGCCCAGCCTGATCTCTTCCCTTCAATTCAACATCAAGGCAAAGTGCTCACTAAGCAGGGTCCAAAGGTAGTTTCTTCACTGTACCCCATTGGCACCCAGAAATGTAATACAATATCCCAGATTATTTGCACAAGTATGTTTTGAAAGCAATCAAGTACTTCCGGATCTAATGCTGTAAATATAGAAAATGGGCAAAGATAAAATTCAAATGTATTATCTCACAAGATCCCAGGGTGTATCTGCAATAAAACTCCTGCACTTATTTTTCATTGTAGTTGTAAAAATATCGTATTTTGTTCTATGAAGTTTAGTAGTGGCTTGGTTATATTTGCTTCACCTCATCTAACATCATAATTCCTGAAAATTAGCAGAGTTTTGCTTGTCGGTGCCTCTGAGATACGCCATGTCAAGCACCCCTTGGATAATGACAAGAGAATACTCAGCAACCTTGTTACGATGGCGGCCCCAATGGGACGGTCATTTAAGTTTTGTATGACTGGATTATATTGAAACAGAAATATTCCTGGAAATTCCGGTTAAAAAACGTACACAAATCGCCATTCAGTTGAGGTGACTCATGCTCCAGGCTTGAAAGATGTCAGCTGTAGAAGTAAATTTTGTCTGCGATATGCTCACCAAAGCAGGGACTTTATCATGGACCTGGCATCCAGCCCACAGCTTATATGGTAAACAATGGTTCTGTTGGGTGAAAGTATTGCTTTACGCATTAGGCTTAGTCAGGCGTTAATTGAATAATGAACAATAATTCAGCTGTAAACAACACACAAGACAGTTCAACTGCAAGACAAATTCTTTATATATAAATTACGTCATTCATATATATACGCATCAATATTAGTATGTCACGGAAGGCCGTCAGGCAATGGTGTGATGACACAAGTGACACAGTGAATAATAAGTGCTCAGTGACAGTGTGCGTGATATGTACAGTGGTTTAAAATCGAGATTGTTCAGAAGTGGCCAGGGGGTGTCAAATAGTTAAGCTGCACAATGGAAAAATTCTTTTTTTGGCGCAGTTTCTATGCGAAGGTCCACGAAGTAGTCGACGTTTCAACCCTAGTACTGCACTCTTGATAGGTCAGTGCGGGTCTTCATCAGGACTTGAGATGGGCGTGACGGCCTGCAAGTAAAGGAGGACTGAGTCAGGTGTGTTGATATTATAGAAAGGATCTATGTATTAAAGGTGGTCGAGAACTCACCTTAGTCAAGGTAAGATTCAAATTCCAATATTCTCAGTCTATGGAATAAGGAGGAACCAGTATGTGACTCAGGATGCGGTTCACTCCAGTGGTCAATCGTGTGGATGGGTCTAGAAATAATTACAAGCATTGTAAGTGAAAGAATTGGGTGTGGGTTAACGAACAATGAGAAGGAAGAGCCTGAAATGCTCACCTATGTGAATTCACGGGGGCCCGTAGCCATCAGGGCTCCGCCGGGTGTCTCAACTTGATTGTCTCTATGAAATAATGATTGACGGGAGGTTAGGTAAGCGTGAAGAGACCGTTGTCAATAGGCCTATGGGTGGTTTGAGTGGGTGCAGGGTGGAGGCTCACCTATGTAAATTTCGAAGTGCTGTCTATAGTCCAGACCCTTCAATCCCCTGAGTGTGGGTAGAGTTGGCTTCTTCAAACGGAGTTAACTGTAGAAAAATAAATTTTACTTAGATAGCCTTGGATCAACGGGGGCAAGGTCTGAGATACGAAGGGTTTTCCCGCCGGATCCGCAGGGAATCCGCTTACCTCATTCGGAAATACGAGCAGCCGGCCTCGGGGTCCTGGCTTTTCTGATTGAATCAGCAAGGGAGTCAGCAGTGAGTCTGCATAAAAGCCTGGTTCGGCGTGCGCGTGGACGCCGAGCGCTGTAGGTTGCTGGGCAACGGATTGCGCTAACGTCGATGGACGTGATATGTTGCCAGGGTAACAGAGTACTGACACGTCATCCGTGGGATTCCGTGCGCCAATTGGTGAACAAGGAACATCACTACTCGTCACATGTTACCATGGTGATAATGTAAACAAAGGGTGTCATCTGAGGAAATCCTATGCGCCAAATGCTGAAACGAAAATGGAGCGTGGCGCGAGCGTCCAAGGACCTAACTTGTTAGTGTGGTCGAATCTATCCACACAATAAGGAGTGTCGGCGCATAGTTAAAGATCGGGAATTGCAGTGAATGTTTAACTTGTACGATAATCGACGGGGGTGTGATCCTATGCTGGATAATTGACATTTCAATTAAAATACATCATGCAAAGTTACAAAGTTACAGATAGTAATAAGGTCAGGTTCAAAGCAGTCATGCACATAATATAGAGAAATTCAGGGAGTGCCAAAACAATACATATGTAAAGGTCAAACAGTTCTAAATGCTCTCAGATTCGGGAGGACTACCCACAATGAAACCATAGTATGTTAAATGATTAAACTAGTTATATGATGTACAAAGAGCTACGGGGGTGATCAAAGTAAGCCCATTTGTTTTGAGATCTCCTCCATCTCATTCAACCCGTTCTGGACCGAGTTAAGCAAATGGATCCATCTACACTCCTTGTAGTTCAGCATCCTTGCCATTGACCCACCTCTGTTGCTAGGGACGATTTTTTCTAGTACCCACCATGCCATGTTGTTGGGAGAGTGATTGTGTGTGGCATAGTGCTCGACCATCGGAGCCCCATGTACCCTACATCTTATCCTACTCATGTGTTGCAGGATTCGTACTTTCACTTTCTGAGTTGTTTGTCCCACATATGTCAGTCGGCAAGGGCATTGGATGGCATAAATAACATTCATGCTGTTACAATTAGTAAACTGGGAAAGTTTGTATGTTCTACCAGTATTTATGCATGTCGTTCCTTCATAGCATACGTCGCATGCCTTGCATTGCCCACATTTGTGGTGTCCAGTCACAGGAGCTAGCCCCAAAAGATCCCTGAGGTCAGGTTGTTTAGGTGTGTCCAAGTATGCATTCACCACTGAATCCTTGATGTTTTTACCTCTCTTGAAGGCGAATATAGGGTCCTGTAATGTCTGTAGTTCACTCGCGACCAGGTTCCAATATTTCTTTACCACTTTCTTTATTTCATTACTTTTGGTGTTAAAAGTAGTCACACAGACTATTTTTTCTGTCTCTGGTTGTTTTTGGTTGGTCTCCAACAGTTGTTCTCGGGGGCAGTACCATGCCCGTTTCTTCGCCCGCTTGAGTAGGCCTCTCGGATAACCTCTCTCTGTGAGTCTGGACACTAATAATTCAGATTCCCTGAAATAGTCTGTCCTTCTTGTGCAGTTCCTCCTCAGTCTGAGGAATTGGCCATACGGGAGGTTGTCTCGCAGGCTGCGCGGGTGATGGGACTGATATTTGATTTAAGAGTTCCTTTCCATTGGTTTACGATATAGATCACAGTATAGCAGGTTATCTTGTGAGCGGAATGTTAAGTCCAGAAAATCAATCGCTTCGTTATTGCTTGCCATTGTGAACTGGATATCTGTAGATCTCATATTTAGCCAGGTGAAGAAATTATTGAGTTCGATGTTGTCCCCATTCCAAATCATTATCACGTCGTCTATATAACGCTTCCATACTGCGATGGCATTCAGGTATGGGTTGTCCAGACTATACAAATGTTCCTCTTCGTACTGGTCCATGTACACATTCGCTAGACTTAGGGCATATGTAGCACCCATGGCTACGCCCTTACACTGGTAGTAAAATTGTTTTTTGAAGGTAAAGTAATTCTTCTTCATGGCAATGTCCAGTAGAGAAATCACAAATTCGGTAGGGATCCAATGTGGTCTTGACCTGGAATCCAATGTGTTTCTGATGATATCCAATGCGGCGTCTTGGGGAATTGAAGTGTACAAAGAGGACACGTCTAATGTGACCAAGAGCTGAGTATTGGGATCAAATGACTGTCCTTCTAGTATTTGAATGGCGTGTGTCGTGTCCCTTATGAATGATTTTGTTTTAGACACGAAGGGTTGTAGAAAATAGTCTATAAACTGATTGAGTGGTTCCAGGATAGAGCCACAACCCGAGACAATTGGTCTCCCAGGTGGCCTCTCCAATCGTTTATGTATTTTCGGTAAGGTATATATGGTCGGAGTTCGAGGGTCTTTGCTGTTGAGGAAGTCATACTCGTGCTGGCTTAGGAATCCTTTAGAGAGACCTCCCTTGGTCACTTTTTCTATCATCGATTTAAGAAGAGGAGTGGGGTCACGTGGGGTTGGTTGGTAACTGTCCTCCATTCCTAGTTGTCGTTCAAGTTCCTCCACGTAGTCGTCTGTGTTTTGTAGTACCACTGCTCCACCCTTATCAGCTGACTTGATAACGATGTTTTTATTATCACTCAAGGAATGTAAGGCACTTCTTTCTTCTTTGCTGATGTTATATTTTATGTACTTTCTTTGTGCCACAATTTGCATGGTTTCTTCGAGTACAATCTTCTCATATGCAAGTATTTTATCACTCACCATGTGTGTCCCTGGGGTGAAAGTTGAAATAGGTCTAAATCCTGTGGCAGTGGGTACGGGGTTGTAGGAATTTTTGCTAAAGTAGTATTTCAATCTGATTTTGCGGAAAAAGCGTTGCAGCTCAATTTTAATCTGGAAAGAGTCAGGGATGGTTGTAGGGACAAAGGAAAGTCCTTTGGCAAGCAGATCTTTTTCAGCCTGAGACATATTGTGACTTGATAGGTTGATGATTGGGTCAGATGCGTTGGTATTATTCTGATTAATTGGAAGGATGATGTTAGTTTCAAGCGATAGGGGAGTGGGTTGTGGCGAAGTCCTCGATTGGTCAGGAGGCTGGACAAAGGGTGTATGAACCTCTACCATCTGTATGTTTGCCTCCGTGTAGAGATTTCCCCGTGTGTTTCCGGTTGGTAAACCCGAACCCGTGATGTGCCTTGCTGAGTGTTCCTTCCCCTGTTCCATCCTCTCGGTCTCTCCCAGTTCTGGGCTCTCCCTCCGCCTCTGTTGTTTTGGCGGTAGCCCTCTCCTAAAAAACGTGAACCCTGGTTGGTTTGTGGGTTGGAGGGGGGTCCGTCAGATTCGCTATCTGAGCCACTTCCCATAGAAGAATTTGAGAAGGTGTAAAATCTTCTGGGTCCCTGCCGGCTTCTATTGCTGAAGAAACCCTGACTGTCTTGCTGGTAATAATCGTCTGATAAGTATGGATAGGTGATGTTCTCGACCACCTTTAATACATAAGATCCTTTCTATAATATCAACACACCTGACTCAGTCCTCCTTTACTCGCAGGCCGTCACGCCCATCTCAAGTCCTGATGAAGACCCGCACTGACCTATCAAGAGTGCAGTACTAGGGTTGAAACGTCGACTACTTCGTGGACCTTCGCATAGAAACTGCGCCAAAAAAAGAATTTTTCCATTGTGCAGCTTAACTATTTGACACCCCCTGGCCACTTCTGAACAATCTCGATTTTAAACCACTGTACATATCACGCACACTGTCACTGAGCACTTATTATTCACTGTGTCACTTGTGTCATCACACCATTGCCTGACGGCCTTCCGTGACATACTAATATTGATGCGTATATATATGAATGACGTAATTTATATATAAAGAATTTGTCTTGCAGTTGAACTGTCTTGTGTGTTGTTTACAGCTGAATTATTGTTCATTATTCAATTAACGCCTGACTAAGCCTAATGCGTAAAGCAATACTTTCACCCAACAGAACCATTGTTTACCATATAAACTGACTGCCCAGGTTCTGAGGGATACTGGGTCACCCCATTGTTTGCTTAAATATCCAGCCCACAGCAGCATGCCGAGGCCAGACAGTTCTGTGATGATTTCAAACATATTGCCGTGCTCTGCATCCCTTGCTTTTTGAAGTTGACAAAGAGAAAACCCCCATGTGTGACATTATGCTTTCAAAGTGTTACAACATCACATCAGTGTTGTTATGTTCAGCGTTTCATCAAATGATGGAATGCGCTTTAAGGACAGCGTCCTGGGCTTGGTATTAAATGAGACAAAACGTATTTTAGAAGTAGTAGTCTGAATTAAAGAGGGCTTGGTGCATGTTGTGGTGAAGGTGATTAAATGTAATTGGGCGCAGCGTTAGCATTACCTGTTGGGTGATCTACGTGAACTTTACCAAAAAGGGGGCTCACACTGAGCTGGTCATGCTCATCTTGCTAAGACTGGCTGAGGATGAGGGCACCTTAAAGGGTGTCAAGAAGATGAGTGGTTTAGAGCATGCCCTACAGCAACACATCTATGCATTGTTTACTAAAGGACAGCGTTGAGAGCTATCAACTTTTGAAACAGTATCAGACCCCTACATCACAGCTCTGCCACATAATAACAAATACCGAGGCATTAACTTGCATGACTTGGACAAGTTTGAAAAGTAAATTCTTGATACTACAGTTTAAAAATCCGACTATGAACTTCAGCACTATATTAAAGGCTTAATATAAGGCTGTATTCTGGTACGCGGATTTGGAATAAGGGCCATATGAATATTATTTTGCATCTTTCCATGAAGTTAAGGAAACGCCTACTTACCTACATTAGGGCAAAGAACGGTAAACCATCTTTTACCAACCCAAAGAAATGTAGGCCTCTGTCATGAAGCAGACGAATTTTCTCTTTACTCCCTCAAGTGTTTGTAAATAATTTTTCAGTGCCAATATATTTATATTTCATTTTCTAAAAATAAATAGTAATTATTTTCTAAATTTACATTTTCCGCAGATGGACATTACAATAAAATATGATAATTTATATTTTAATACATTATTTTCTAACTCTGTTTTTCTTAACCTCCAGGATATTTTTTTTTTTTTAAATTGATCTGGAGAAGTAATGTAGGCTGTGTTGAGACTGAGGTAGAAACCTCCTCCCAAGATGCAGGTTTTTTAGTATTAAGGTTTAATAAGTAAACTAATTGTTCTGCTGTAGCAATCCTTTGAATTGTATCCCCACTTTGAAGAAAAGTAGAACGATTTGGGTCCCTTCATCTTCTGAGAGCAACTACATGAACCAGGGTCATGTACTTAATAAAAAGATGCTAGCAACATGGAAAGTAGGAATTCCGCACACAAGAATTATTAATACATTCAAAAGCAATTAAGCAGGAATCGTTATTGATAATCTGAAGAACTTTTTCAAGTCCATGTAATCTTGTTGTCTTTTGAAAATAGTTCTCGACGCATCTGAAGCAGACGCCAAGACGATTGTTAGCGGCTACCGTGCCTTTGCTATGGTGAATATACAGAAATGTTGCCCATTGTCACAAGAACTAATTGTGACACATAAACCTTGAATATACACCGTGAATTCATTTTAGAGCCTTGAAGAAGTCCCTTTGTGGATGAAACGCGTCGACTAATGGATTGTGAGTATTGGATTTTATCTGCTTGATTTATTCGTCTTTGTCAAATAAAGAACTATTTTCAAAAGAAAACAAGATTACATGGACTTGAAAAATTTCTTCAGATTTTCAATAACGATTCCTGCTTAATTGCTTTTCAATGTATTAATAATCCTTGTGTGCGGAAATCCTACCTTCTGTGTTGCTAAAACATTTTGGGTTTCCCAAATAGGGAGTGGAGAGGGGTGCACTCCCAGGTCTTCCTGCAACAATACTACTTGCCCAGATATTTATTGACAGGTGCGGTTCTTTTGCCTCAGCCCTCAGTTTGTTCTTTCTTCATTAATAAAAAAAGATGCATTATGATAGATATGTATGCAAGTGCCAGCTCAGAATACATTTTCCTCATCTGTTAGGTTCTTTGTTTTCTATGTAATGCCACTCATTTTGAGGTCGAGCAAACAGTCTGGTTACAAAAGACCTATTGTTAGGTTACCAAGAACTTACACTGGGCTTAAAGCCCATTCATTGGTTGGCTTTATTATCATTCTCACTTATTCTTTGGCTTGCTTTGTCCATCTTGTGTTTGTCCCATCCGTAGAGCATAGCCTCTTTACTCATGTATTTAGGCAACAATTTCTCCTTTTTTCTTAAGCAATCCATGAGAGCGCATGTGCTTCTCCCCCCACTGCTCAGTGTTGCTCTCTCTCGCCCATGTGCCTCCCTCTCTTTGCATTCCATGTGGCTATCTCTTGTCTCTGTGCTTCTCACTTCTCTTCATGTTCTTTGCCTAATATGTGTCTTCTCCCTCGCCCCCTACCCTTGTGTCCTTCTTTACCCTTCCCACAACCTGTGCAGTCACTTTTTGGGGGTTGAGGGGAGTCAGGCATCAGATTTCCGATGGCCCTTCTGCTTTACAAGAAAATTGCTTTCATGCTACTTCGTTTTGATATTTTTAGGTCAAGCCTAGAGCCAGCATGCATGCGCTGCTCTGCGAGACTTGTTGTAGTGGAGTAGGGAATAGAAGCCCTGCCCACGCTCTGCCCATATTTGCCATTGGCTTGTGTCATTGACTGTCCTAAATGCTGGCTTCTGATTCGCAAATACACTTGTTAGTCCCTCCTTAGTACCGCCTCCTCTTCATTTGTCATCTCCCATGGCGACTGGCCCTTTTACATCGGTTGTTACACTGTACCTGTTATTCAGTCCTTTAGCACTATTTTCTTTATCCAGTTTCTCTTACTGCAGGCATGTAGTGATTAGGTGCCTTCTTTACATCCCCGACCTCCCTACCGTTGTCCGTGCCTTCTTTACCACCCCCTCCCTCCCGTTGTCGTGCCTTCTTTACCCCCATCCTGTCAACCCTTCCTCCTGTTGTTCATGATAGGTCTCGCATTTATGCAAGTTAGAGCTGTTGGCATTGTAAAAGACAATGCCTTTTATTTATGTTTTGGTTTTTGAAACATAAATATAATGCATTGTCGTTTACAATGCCAATAGCGTAAACTTGCGTAAATGCAAGACCTATTGCATTGCAAATGCTTGTTTTATTTTCTGATCCATCTGGGATCAGTCAATAAAAAAAATGTCACCAGCGTTGCATGCATGATACTTGTGCGCTCCTACAAAATGGTGCAGTGTTATCACACCTTTTCTTGTCCTTTTGTTTATGCTGTACAACATCAGCATTTTTGGCAATGCTGTAGAGCATAAACTAAAATCATTGACACAGCCTTTAGAGGTCGAAAGCGAGACCTGTCAAAGGCCAACGCTTGTTTGTATTAGGAGGGCTAGAAAGGTGGAAATTAGAAACGTAGTGAGCCACCTGTGAATGTCCTTTTACCCCCACTAGGCATGCCTACATTTATGGGTAAAAATGCTGGAGTAACAACTTTATTCTTCTTCTTACGTGATGATGTTTATTGTGAGTTAAATGGTATAGGCTCTGTATTGAAATTACACAGCAATCTCTGGTGTATTATTTGCTCAGTATAGTTTTATGTTCATTTTTAACATATCTGTGCACGTTTGAGACAACACACTTCTTGTGCCGAGCAACCTGTCTTGGCTTCTCTAATTCAATGATGTATGAAATTTGTGACTTTTTTTTTTTTTACTACACTCCTACTCTCTTTATGTTCTTTTTACAGAAGCTTGTGCAGTTCATGGATAAATGTACAGGGCTATATTCCCTGAGATAATTCCCTGGGCACCCCGGGCTCCGCCATGGTAGTGCACTCTACTATACTAAATGTCCTGCCCCCAGTGCAGCTTCAAACCCACGTCTGCCAATGGACTGGTATTAGTGTAAGGCAGACTTGCTGGGAGAAGCCACTGCTCTGTCTCTCACTTTGCTGGCTGCGACCTAGCCTGAATGTTAAAAGAGGCAAGATATCCCTCTGCAGTCGGGTGCCATGAGTGGTTGTATGACATTACAGCACATGGCATACAATGCATCTAATAGCACGGGTTGACCTTTACAACGTATGGCATTACTTCGTGGGTCTTTATTTTCGTCAATAGACATATATGTAAATATATTTTTAAGGGAAGGGAACCGTCTCTCTATGTCTTTCTCTTGCTGACATGTTATGCTTGTTTGTTTATTTTACGCTATTCGTTTTATGCTATGCTCCGCCCATACTCTTTGTGTTCACTTCTGGCCAACCCTCGCACAAAAGAAAGAAATTTTTTTTCATTTGTCATATGTCAATCAATATGTGCGTCAGCAAAAATATTTCAAAATGCTTTATTGGTTTTCACAAGGTATACAGAGAGCATATATTTGGTTAAGCGAGGGAGTCCAAATTTACATGTGCGTATAAAGCATGTGGGTAATGCGCCTTTATGGACACCATGAGCCCAATCAGGCGTCCACTGGCAGAAGAGAAAGGGACAGGCTAAGTGCATCGACATTTTATGAAAACTGCATATCATCTAATAGCAGTAGGCGCTATGATGATTTTGGGGTATATTCCTAAAACAAAAGGTATATTTTTGGGTGAATTCACTGATTTTCTTTAACTGTCCATGCTGATAAAATGAACCTTTGGGGATAGCACAGTGGAAGGGAGTTTGGTCTCTTGATGATTTCTAGTGAGTTTAGCCACTTGGCTATCATCTTCCTTGAAGAGCATGAAATTGTGCCAATTTAGCGTTGTTGAATTTCTGTTTCACTGCAGTTTAATCTCAGCCACTTGGCTATGACCCCTAACAAAGAGTATCTCTGCCAATTGGAGTCGTGCTGCATCGCTAGTGTTATCATGTAAAATGATGTGTGTTATTAGATGATATGCAGATTTTATAATATGTCAATGCACTAATGAAATGTTTTTGTCGATACAAATATTTATTGACACATAACAAATGAAAAAATAATTTTCTTTCTTTTGTGCATTAAAATCAAGTTTGATGCAAGTATCAACTAAAATGGAATTTTAGAATACAATGTAAAGCTATAATATGTAGCACAAATGAGTTATCATGATCGACATTGCATTACAAGTATTCCCTCCATGTTTATACATTTATGTTACAAGCCCTCTTCTTAAAGGTGATTGGGCACAGTGTTTCTGTAATCAGACAGTGACGAAGCCCCTGAGGGGTGAAACACGTTGCCAAATAAATCTTGGGAAATTTTAGCCGTGGTGCGCAAGTTATATATGGAAATCCTAAAGTGGGATTCTTAATTTTTTTGACATAAATATGGGCCATGCACCCGTGTACTTGCACTGATGTCAACTGCCGCTGAAAGTAGTCTCGGGCTTCACTGTGGGTGTCCCTCATATGGCAAGGCACCCTGGCTTTGAATAAACCATGACCTACATAGGTCAACAGAGTCCATCAGTGGCAGTTCTGGCAGCCCCTAAATGAATTCCAAAGACAGCATTCCACCTAGGGCCGCCGAACTCACAGCGGGTGCAACCAGAGAGCGGGGGTGGAGCCCGCATGTTTCACAAACTTCAAAAAAAGGCTTGGTGCATTCACGGGGTATAGAAGGGCTTTAATCATCCGCAGACACATTTCAGGCTTGTGCCTTCCTCAGTGCGGTAAAGCCATGAATAACGAAGCATAGTGACAGCCATTTAACCAGTCCTGCAGTCTAATTGGTAGATCCTTAGCCAAAGAGAGGACTGCAACTTCTCAGAGGTCAGCAGTGGGGCCTCACCATTTCCGGTGCTATCTGATGCTATACGGTCCTCTATGCTCCATTCTATAGTTTTATCCGATGTAAAAAATGAAATGCTGTGATACTCCCACCACTTCGAAAATCATAGTCACTGTGCCTACACATGCCACTCGCCTGCCGCTGAATGTTGCCTTGGGCTTCGCTGTGGGTGTCCCTCATATGGCAAGGCACCCTGGCTTTGAATAAACCATGACCTACGTAGGTCAACAGAGTCCGTCAGCGGCGGTTCTGGTAGCTCCTAAATGAATTCCAAAGACAGCATTCCACCTAGGGCCACCGAACACACAGCGGGTGCAACCAGAGAGCGGAGGTGGAGCCCAAATGTTTCACAAACTTCAAAAAAGGGTTTGGTGCACTCACAGGGTATAGCAGGGCTTTAACCCCTTCGCCGCGGCAGGAATTCCGCCGCGGCGCTGGAGGGGTTTGGGGGCAGTTGCGGTGGCGCTGTGCTCGTGACGGAACCACTGCGTCACGAGCCACGGGTGAGCTGTGCTCATGACGGAGTGGTTCTGTCACGTCTCCGCCCACTGCGCTAATCGCCCGCACAGGCGGGGAATTAGCGCCGCGTGGGCGGAGCGCCCGCCAACGGCCGCAGCGTGACGGAACCACTCCGTCATGAGCACACGGCACCCGTGGCTCCTGACGGAGTGGTTCCGTCATGAGCACGGAAAAGGTTAATCATCCACAGACACGTTTCAGGCTTGTGCCTTCCTCAGTGAGGTAAAGCCATGAATAACGAAGCATAGTGACAGCCATTTAACCAGTCCTGCAGTCTAATTGGTAGATCCTTATAATTGGGGTTTATCAAACTATCCCTCGCTCAGGAGGTCGACTGCCTGTGTCAAGACAGACGAGAGACTCTAAGACCTCGTGGACCCTCGACAGCAAAGAACAAAGACACAATCACAAACGAAACCAGAGTAGAAAATGTGCTAAAAGAAAACAAAAACAAAAATGTGGGCAGAAAAGCGTCAAGGGGGAGATGGAATCGCTTTCAAAACAAAAATTAAACATCAGCAAGAATCCCAATGCAGTAATTAATCTAACAAATATACAGTTATCATCTGCTGAAGAGAACATTTTGGGCTTGGGATTATCATTCTGTCCACCATGTGACTTTAATTATGTGGATACTAGAATGGATATTTATCGTTTTGTGAGAAAGCTCAAGTTACATAAATATATATATATATATATATATCTCGCGCTGCAGGCAACGCAGGAAAGGGTCGCATTCAGGATCTTATAATATACAGGAAAAATTATATCTATCTATATATCTATATTAATATTTTTTTGGAGGGTACCAGTCCAAACCCCATTTTATTTATTCTTTACCTTCCTTTGCATCTACCCACCCCTAAACCCTACAATCACCCTTATCTCCCGTTACCTGTACCCACCCCTGAACCGTAAAATTACTTTTACCTCCCTTTACCTCTACCCACCCCTAAACAATACAAATCACCCTTACCTCCCTTTACATTTACCCACCCATGAACCCTTAAATTACCCTTAACTTCCGGCACCCATCCCAGAATCCTAAAGTTACCATTAACTCTCTTTACCTCTACCTACAGTGGTATAATTAACGAAGTTTGGAGCCGCCCCTGCATAGTTCACATAGTGGGCCCTCAATGCTCCAGACTCAGTCAAGAGCTTCAAGGCAAGGGGCCCCCGCACCGCAGGGGTTGTGGGGTCTATTGTTACGCCACTGTCTATCTACCCCTAAACTCTAAAATTACCTTTCCGTCTACCTACCCCGAAACACAAAAATCACCCTTATCTTCCTTTACCTATACTCACACCTGAACCACTTTCTGTTAAACAATATAAAAACAAGCATTTGCAATGCAATAGGTCTCGCATTTACGCGGGTTTGAGCTATTGACATTGAAAATAATTATGCCTTTCATTTATGTTTTTGTTTCTAAAACAAAGAAAAGGCATTGTCATGTATAATGCCAATAGCTTAAACTCGCGTAAATGCGAGACCTATTGCATTGCAAATGCTTGTTCTACTGTGCATTGAGAGACGGTTCCAATGCTTGGGCTCGAGGTAAGAAAGGCACGACCCCAACTCTTATCCACAATGCTCCCATCAAGAGGTCCAAAGTGGAGGATGAAGGTTGGAGAGCACCTGGAGACGGCATGGACTAAATACGTTCCTTAAATGGAAGGGACATAAACCAAATATGGCACTCTGCACATAGATCTGAAGATAGAATACTGTTTGATTGGCAGCCAAGGCCGCTCTCGAAGATGTAAGGCATAGAAACTGGATGAGGCGTGTAGCTGCATTTCAAACCATCTGCAGGTGATGAGAGAGGGAGTTTTGGGGTAACCTGCACTCGAGAGGTTCTGCCGCTCAGTCTTTGTTTTAAATTTTTATTAACCTCAACTAAAATCAACAACTAATTCAATTTTACAGTAATACTAAAATAAACTAAGATAGATAGATTTATAAAATGTCATTTGATAAGAATATGCTACAGGGCTTGGTCTGGCAAGATGGCCAATCTGAGACGTGACTACAGTGCTCCGCTGCCCTAGATATTTATTATTTTTATTTTTTAAACCTGCTGAATTCTAAAGTGGAAAGTCACACCAGAGGACAATTCCACCTCCTATAGACCCATTGTCTTACTGTTCCCCGATTGTGGACTGGCCAGCGGTGTCAGGGGTGCTCTGGTGGGGAGGGGGGGCAAGAATGTGCAGTGCTAAGAAAGTGCGGTGCTGCCGATCTGATGCACGCAGCACTGGGGGAGCCCATGGCCTGTGGGACTTGATGCTAGTGACCCAGCTTCAGACTTAAAGGATGGCGGACTGAGGCCAATATCACAAATACTCTCCGTGTGCAGATGGTGAGCAGTGCAGTGTTCTGTTGGATGGCCCCAGTGTGGAGAATGGCTGATTGAGGTGCCGCTTGAGTGCAGTGGGGGGGAAGGACGAGAGCCGGGCCTGTTTGGTGTGCTCTGATTTTAGAGCTGGGTACGCGCTGGTCACCGCAGCACAGTGAGAGGGGCGGGCAACCATCGCACTGTCCCTGAGCGGGTAGGGAGGTACTGGGATTAGCGCTGGGTCCACATTTGACTGCCGGTGGCCTGAGGACTAAAACAACGCTGGTGGAGAAATTGTGCAGCTGGGGAGCTGTGAGGCCTGAGCCGATGGCGGTGATTAGCCAGGGAGAGTGACGGTACCCTGATCGGCGGCACGGCAGGCTCAGGTTAGTTTTCTCCTCCAGTGCAGGGCAGTAATTAACTCGGCTGAAGCAGCCTTTGCAGATTTGCTGGCAAAGATTCCAGCAGCGCCCATGTGAATGTCCCCAAACTGCAGGGGGGTGAGAGGGTTTGTGTCACGCTGTGATTAACAGGACAGGGTCTCTAGTCAGACCCTGCACTGTCAATCAGGTGCGCAGCGACCATTCGGGTGAAAGTGCCATCATGACTTTCATTTGGTGTAATGAGTTAATCTGTTTTTTTTTTTTTTTACAAACACATTTCTCATGTGTTTTATTTAGTATGTGCTGCAACTGGTACAGAATAATTATGCAGGATCATATTTTGCCCTTAGCCCCGCCCCTAGCCCCGCCCACTTGCCACACCTCTATTTTAATGGCTACCTGCACTTATTTTTCCCATTTAAAGCACTGGGTGACGTCAATCATGATGTATACGTTTGTCTTCAGAGCGAGTTTGGGCTCAACTGTACTTTCCTCACCAGCCCTCATTCTAAAGAAACCAGGCTATTTATAGCTCATTCATTTCTCCCTCTCGAAGCGCACAGCTCGCTGTCGTAGCTCCCATGTGTCTCTCTTTCTGCTTTGAATATGTTTGTTTCAGTCTCGTTGCCTCAAAGCTGGCCACAATGATTTAAAGCCAGACCTGCCTGGATTGATTTCATGGTGAACGGTGTGCTTTGGGGTTCTCTCTTCTGCCCTGTTTGTTTGCATGTTTTTCGCCGCTCCTTTCTGTTCTCACGATAGAGAGAGTCTGTTGCTAACAGCCAGCATGAACAGACTCGCTTCTTTCATCTCCTCCTTCCTGTAGTCATGAGAGAGAAGCTGCCATTACTGCTTCGTATCGTTCCCGCCACAATTAATAACGTAACGGAGGACGTTGCGCCGCGTACTTTATATAGGCAATGTCGACATTAAAAATTTATAATTTGTACTGAGATTTAAAAACATGGATTTATCCTTCTTTTCTTTATTAGATTTACAGTAGAGAGAAGTTTGGTGCACTGATTCTGTCAACAAATGCTTCTGAAGAAGAGCATTCAATTACTTACACTGTCTCTTTCCTATAACTCCTCAAAGCCTTGTCACTGGTAGGAAGCGCTACGTAAATGTAATTACAAAAGACTCAAGTGAGGGAGGGCGCTCTCGTGTGATTAAGCGCAGCCAACAGCTTTTATGGCCTTCAATTACCTCTGCTGGAGCCTGGAGTTTCGAGACTCCTTTGACCCCTGGGAGGAGGAATGCTGCCCTCATGTCAGCTGAAGGGGGGAGGGGGGGGGGGGGTTGCAATCCTCTTTTAGGCTGTTGAGATGCTGGAGCTCCGAAGTGACTCCTAACTGAACCCAGTAACCTGGTGGGAGGGGTGAGGGACGAGAGCCCAAGGCAGAAGGAGGGAGGGGCTGCAATGCTTCGTGCCAGCTACTGCGCTGAAGCTGAATTAACAGGGAGAAATGAATTTGGCAGCTTTAGTGATGCTACAAACTGAGCGCGCTGGTGTGCCTCACTGCTGATCACACAAAGCAGGGGCTGGTACGGTGGTCTCCTGAAGCCATGTACTCGGCAGGAGAGGAGAGGGCGTGGAAACCTTCAGAATAGCAGGCAGACCACCAGGAAATGACCGACCCCAGAAAGGTTTGAAGGGAGAGGCCCGCAGGACAAAGAGCAGAACCGAGCACTGCAGTTTACCTGATGCGAGAATAAAAATAACCTGATGCGAGAATAAAAATAAAACACAAGTGGGGCAAGGGTGTTGTGAATGTGAAGGAGATAACCGTGTGATTACAGCCCAATTTACAGAAAGTGTTGTAGGGAAGGCAAGCTCAGAGCAAAAATGCTCTGCAAATGAAAAGGGAAGCTTCGCCAGAAACAAGCAGGAAATCAAGAGAAAACAAGCATTGGCCGTGAAAGTGACACGACCGCGTGAATAAACAAGCCGAGGTGACAAGAAGGGCTGGGCGAGAAGGGAGGGGGGAATGCCAGCATCAAATGAGCCTGAAGCTGACGAAAAGGGAGGGGGAGAAGGGAGGAGGGAGTGCGAGCAGCAGCTGTGCACGTGCACGTCATCGTGCACTCAAGCTTTAGGCCTGCCAAATCATGTGGGTAGCACTTTTAAAAGCCCACTTACAAAATGTCTCAAAGAGACAGCTTGCGCTGTCTCAGCGAGACCTAATGACGTCATTTAAATAAAATACCTTAAAGCACCGCGTAGTAAAGGTAGAATTGCTTACCTGCATGGTACTTACCTATTTGGTAAAGACATGCATGGTATAGGCATACATGGTAATGGATGTGTGGTAAAGGATGTTTTCTGCCCTCAGGTGGAGCACTGACTTTGCGCCACATTTATGTCATGCCCTGTCAGTGTGCCTCCTAAAACCCTGTTTGCTCCTGCACATGCAGTGGTACTACTATGGGGGTGCAAAGGCAAAGTGTTATCATATTTGCATGGTGCTATGCCCCCGTGCAAAATAGGGAACGCCCACTTAGGATCACAGAAGTGCTACATGTGTACCACTGAGATCTTTATTGCAGAAATGGCTGCACAATTGTCTCTAGATCCTTTCTGTAATACCAAAGTGGCATGGGCGCATATTCCCGTTGAGCCCACAAGCCACTTTTAATAATATGGACCCTGGTGGTCCACGAGTTGCAAAGTGACAGGCAGAGATACACTAACAAAACATGTAAGCAGCTTTTCTCTTCGACAACAACACATTAGTCAACTCGATGCTACTCAGTTCATCAACCTAGGAAGGATGAAATGCTGAGTTGGCCTTTCTAGTATCCAAGAAACCATCACACCAGATGTTAACAATGAACGCTCGATCAGCCTTTTTCCTGCCTTTGGCAGTGGAAGATGAATTTGCGCATGGATGGATGTTTGTGTAGAGGTCGGTATGGCTGAGAATAACTTCGGTGGAGAGTCTATGCAGTGCACGATTGGAGAGGCCTCTGATGGTGGCTTGCTAAAAGAGCCCAATGTTGCCCTTGATCCCACTTGTGAAAAGTAAGACTGGAAACAATGCAATACCATATCACATGCCTGACACGCAAACTTTACATGTATGTAAATATAGCCATATAACGTGCTCAGACACTACTTTTACTCACCTATAATTAATGATCGTTGGATCTCTCGGTCTCCTGATGAATCATTATTTTTGACAAATAAGCCCTAAAAACCGGATTCAGCCAGAAATGTGCATAAGGAGGAGCAGGCGCTACTTTGCAGATCGTCTGTCTGTCTGTCTGCCTCAGAAGGTTGCCCCGGGCCTTCTCATAAAATCTTCTAGCACTTATGAATAATTCAGACGTACAGAGGCGCAATGGTGGGATTGTTTGAAGTGGGTCATAACAACATCAGGCAGTGAAAGTCTCATGAATCACTGACAGCATAATCCGTCATGGTCTTGTGCCAGGGTTGCATAATCAGAGCCTACAGAACTGCTCTATAATCGAGAGCTTGGCGAAGAGATGCTTAGGGATGTTTGTCTCCAGAGTTCACCAGTGCAGAGTCCATGTAGACAATGCTGCCCTCACTAATCACGGGTCATTCTGGGAAATATTAATGTAGTGGGAGAATCTGAGCCATTTCCTGTTACAAATTTTGCCAATTGCTCATAAACCTCGAGTGGCAGAGGCTAGATTGAAAATCCGTGCTTGGGGCCACTCAAACTCTGCTAACAGTCTGAATTTAACACATGTACTGTACTGTGCATACCCACCTACATGTCTTCCCTGTGTTATTCTTGCATCATGATGCCTGGTGTTTGGTGGATCAGTGGGCTAGTGCATCCAGTGTGGGAATCTGCGCTTGATCCAATGGTTACAGGTTAAAATATCACCTTGTGCACTCAGCCAGTCATCCTTCTGAGGTGAATAGAATTAATACTATTGAGTTTGCTAACAAACCTATTGTCTCTAATGAAGCCTCAAATGGATTCTCTCGCATGGGTGCAACTGTTAGTAATCCCTAATAAATATTCTGATCCGTTAAACCTCATGATGCCACACATCCATTCTCTCCAGTGATTACTATGACCCATAATCCTGGGTAGTTACTGTGTCTGGGTCTCCCCAGTATCTGTGCATGTATTTATGAATGTGTGTGGGTTTTTATAGCATGTACCTAGCCAAAAGGCAGGGGAGTGCTGCACAAGTCAAAGAGAAGCATAAAGCCAATGAATGATGGGAGTGGTAGCTGGATTGTGCACTGTTAATGTATTGTGATGTAGTATTCTCTAAAGAGGTGCATATTCAACCATTTCCTACATTGGAGCAGTGTTGGGGCGGCCCAAATGAACTTGGGGGTGTTTCTCCAGATCCTGGGTGCTTAGATGGACAAGGCCTGCTGCCTTGTTTTGTCATTTTGACACTTCTTAGTCTGCAGTCTGATGGTGTCCTGGCTGCAGGTGTGCAGAGATCCATCAGAATTGGTGAGGTTGTCTGCAAGGTAATCAGGGGTGCTGGTCACGATGTCTTTGTAAATGATGCAGCTGGTTTTGAAGATGGTGTGGGCCTAAAAGGGGAGCCACTGGAGTTTCATCAGGATCAGGGAGATGTGATTGTATTTCTTCAGGCACTGGATGAGATATGCTGTGGTATGTAGGATGCCCTTAAGGGTGCCAATGTGGGGTCTGGGAGACCATGGAGTGGCACTTCAGGTAGACACATTTACAGAATTTTACTTCTTCAACATGGATTGTGACTCGTTTGGGCGTAAAAGCCTTTCTCAAACAGGAAGTTGCCATTTCCCTGTAGGAACTTCCTTTTTAAATAACCATCAACAATAGAAAACTGACAATTTAGAAAAGTACATCAGAGAAACAATACATGCATCTATATATATATATATATATATATATATATATATATATATATATATATGTATATTCGACATGGGATTCGAACCATGATCTTGATGCACTATATACAATGACACTGCCATTATACCAACTGCTGTCTCCGGCAGAATTCATTTAAAATTGTTGGATATACCTGTTTATCTCTAAATATGTAAAGTTATCAAGCCTGAATGGACTTAACGTAAAAAATTGTCTTCATAATGATCAAAATTACATTCCATGGAAATATACATACAATGGCTACACACATGGATATATACGTAACTTGGCAGTGAAAATAAAAGTGACCCAATAACACCTTAGATCAACTGTAGTAACAAATATTCAGTCCCACATAACAACCTCACTGCAAAGGACACATTTAAATGTATTACCACAGTACAGGTAAAGTGACATAAAAATCACATTTTCATGACTCACAGATGACATATAACTTTTACCTTAAACAGGAAAACGATTGTTTATATGGTCACATATCTCTTAAGTGCAATGTTATCTTGTGCACAAATGTAACCCCTTGTGTAGCCTAGTTTTGATATGTAGAAAGACCGTGGAAAAGTTTGCAGTGGCCTGTTATCTTCTACAGACAGCAAATAGTACATCAAAGGCTGTCCCAAGTGGTGTTTGAAGGAATCAAGATCATCTGACATCTGTTGCCCAAGATGAGATCTTCCAACATATAAACAGTCGCATTGTGGCTATTTGTATATCAGCAGAGAACTGATTGGCAAGAACATACTGTGCCCTAAGCCCTCGAGCAGACTCCTGAAGGTGACGCGTGTCTTGAAGGTGAATGAGTGCCACAAACCTGGAAATCACAGATGCATTTATTTCTTTTTGTTATTTGTTTGCCCTGTTACCAGACAGATGAAGTTTTGCATAAAGTGCTATTTTAAGGAGCCATGTCCCCAAAGTAACTATTATCTTGTCATGTTTGTTTTAGAATTAATTCCTCCTCAGCCATGGTCGTTTCTTTTGATTGAAATATGTATTTTATAGGCCTGCACAATTGTGCTTCCCAACAATGTTTTTTTTCTCCCTGAGGGATATGCCTTAGTTATATTTGTGTACGATTTTGACTGACTATAACATACAGACATACACAAAACATTCATAGATAGAGGTTAGGGGATAGCTTTCAGAGCCAGTCTTTCTAGCATGACTATTATATCCTTTGCCAGCCTGACTGACTTCCTAGTTCCAGCCGTTATTCACAAATAGCTTCTCACACAAGACAGATAACCCTTTTTTTGATTTTTCCAACAAAGGAAAAAAAATACTGCCAAAGAAGAAACATTCCTGCAGCCATTGTAATGTACACACCTTACTATCGATGTAGGATTTACAATCGCAGATGCACTATATAGCCAATGTAGATATCAGTATACCACATAGTCCGCAACCCACCTTTACAGTTCTAAATAATACCATTGCGTCCTGTGTACGTCTAACATGCACTACCTGTCCATAATAGTTTATAATTACAACTTAGTCTGTTGCATTTCTTAGTTTAAATCGATACCGCCCCCATCTACTTATGCCATAATGCAATCGGTTGCCATCAACATTGTTCACCCAACATCAGTCCTTTCCTGCTCTGTGTGAGTAGAATCATTTGCAGCTAGTTTCAACAAATATGCGTGATGGTCCCCAAATATCTTTGGGTTGACATTTAACAGGCATTAGTTCATTATAGTTCTGATTGCTTGGAGCAATAGGCTACATCAGTATGCCATTCTGTTAATTTAGGCACGGGGACCCGCATCCACCTCATGGCTATCCTACGCTTGGCCAGCAGTAGGCTAATTTGCATACAGCTTTTGGGATGTGTTTATCAAACCCCAATAGGGCAACCAACTGTGTTTCTGGTATAGGTTGATCCAACATAACATTCAACGCACTGAACACCTCGCCCCAGAATGCATGAACCCCAGAACACTCCCAGGCCAGGTGTGTGAAATTAGCATTCACTTCTGTGCACCTCAAGCATCTCCCATCCTCCCTAAGCCCATCTCTGTATAGCCGTGCCGGGGTGTAATAAGCTCTGTGAAGATATTTGAATTGAATTAATATGTGCCTTCCGTTTTGTGCGATTGTTTTAATGTTACTAAAACAGTGAGACCACTCGGCATCTGTAATTTGAGAGCTATTTCACACTGGATGAAGAGCAATTTTCTCCAGTGTAATGTTGGAAAAACGGAGATTCTGCTTTTTGGAGATGCATCTCTATTATGGACCCCCGAATGGTGGCCTGCTGAGCGGGGTGCTCCCCCTGCCCCTGAATCCCTCGTTAAGAATTTAGGCGTCCTTTTGGATCAAGCCCTGACTTTGAAGGAGCACGGTGCTCAGACAGCTGGCTCCTGTTTTCATACATTGGGCTTACTCCACCGAGTCTTTCCACTGCTCTCAGACTCAATCCGTAAGACTCTGACTCAGGTTCTTATACTGAGCCGTCTGGACTACTGCAATGGTCTGCTGATCTCCGCTAATGAGGCTACGCTCAGCAGACTGCAGGTAGTCCAGAATACGGCGGCGCAACTGGTCCTCAATGCCCCTTCTAGGAATTCTTCCCGTCCTCTTCTCTCCCAGCTCCATTGGCTGCCAATACGCCAGCAGGTAAAATTTAAAGTTTGCTGTGCTATCCATAAGGTGCTATTAAATCTTGGTCCCACCTATCTCTCAGAGAAATTTACACCTTACCTACCTCTCAGTTCTCTCCGTTCAAACTCCAAACTTCTTCTTGTGGTTCCCCGAGTCAGAAAGGCTAGACTAGGGGGGAAGGCCCGATCCTATCTTGGCCTCCGCTACTGGAATGAGCTCCCTCTGCACTTGAGACAATGTTCAGACCACCTACAGTTTAGGAAGTGGCTCAAGATTGCTCATTTTTGTCTCTGATTCAGTTGTAGTAGCAGTTCTGTGTCTATACCACCCGTCCGAAGCACAGAGATACCCCTTCGGTGGTCGATTCAGGCGCTATATAAATATATAAATATATAAATACATAAATAAATTGCCTCCTGGGTTGGAATCTGATCCTGATCCGGGTAGAGTGAGTGCCACCTTCTGTAAATATCATTTGTCTGATAGTAAATTTGATTCTCTGTCTCAACATTAGCCCGCGGTTTGCTTTCTGGATCAGTGGTATGTGCTCAGTCTTCCTCATATTTATCCTTGTATTCTGGATGTAAAGTGTTGAATTCAGTGAAGTTTTCATATTGCCTTTTTGTGGGAAGTTGTGTTGATGATGTCACAAAAGTCAGAACAGGATAACATAGGCTCCGTTATCAGTTCTACCAAGATGGAGTGAGAATTTAAGATGAGTGTCCATTCTCTAACTATAATTCCAAATCAACAGTATTTTGTATTGTGGCACTAACCGAAAAAAAGTGATTATTTGACAGCCTATCATCCGTAATGTGTTTGAGAATTCAAGCTTTCAAGTCCTATTACTCAAATTACATCTGTAGTGCATTTTGTAGTATTACAAAATGTAGGTTTTGCTTATACTTACATGTGCGGATATCTCTGACCCGACTGCGGAGTCTCGGCACATAGGTTTTAGTAGTAAATGTGGTGGGGACACCGGACAGAGGGTGGGAAAAAGGGCTGACCTACTGTTAAAGAGGATTGGATTAGGAAGGTGTAAGAGGAGTTTAGGGAAGGGTGCGAGGTTTAGGAAAGAGCGTCACCCATGCACACAAGAGTAAGCCAACTGCAATACTGTGGGGATGGAAACATAACTAACACTTTTGTAGCAAGTTTACACTCTCAGTTTGTGAATACTGTAAACAGTAAAATTACTACAAAGTGTAAACTTAATCAAATGTGTAATTTACCCTTGTGAATCAGGCTCTCTGTGTTTTATCTTCAAATATTTGAAGTAGCTTCTACGCTCTTAGTTGTATTCAAACACCTTAATATGACATAAACCTTCAAATCTTCCTTTGTCGCTGAGGATTCCAATTCCCAATACAAAGTTTTTTGTGACTCTGTTGAAATAATGCTGTTGGAAAATGGCAGTTTCTGAAGGGTCACCCCAAACTTTTTGCCTTCCTACTCCTCTTTTTTGGACCTTCTTTTTGTTGGCCTTGGGACTCTATACCACTGCTGACCAGTGCTAAAGTGCATGTGCTTCTCCCCTAAATATGGTGACATTGGCATCTACATGATTAGCATATTTAGTTTACTTGTAAGTACCTTTTACAGTGGCACGATGCAGGAGCTGATCAATGACTTTGCTTTAACGGACGACGACAGATAGCGCGGCTCAACGAGGATGCAGCACTTGCATCATAAAGGAGTTCGTCGGCAAAGCATTAAATCATCTACGCGGATCAGAAGCGGCGCATCAAGTCTTTGATGTCGATGCTTCCTCTATCCAAGGTACTTTTTCAGTGGGACCTGCTTGAGTCCTGTAGCTGGCTTGCCCTCCATCGTAGTTGGCCTGAACTTTGGATTTAACCCTTTCCAGCATGACCTCAAGTAACTCCTAAGCTCTATTTGCTTCTAAGCACTACATTTTGATTTAATCTTTAGAAAATTCATAACTAGGGGTCTACTTATTGAATGTTTGTCGTTTTGTTCTTGTTTTATTATCTATTTTTCTAAACCTGCATGGAGTTTTTATTGTGGTGTTTTTATTGTGTTACTGTATGTGTGTGTTGCACAAATACTTTATTCATAGCCTTTGTAGATAAGCCTGACTGTTCTGCACCAAGCCACCAGAGGGTGAGCACAGATTATACTTTAGGGTGTCTCTAGTTTACCCTGACTAGGATTGTGGTCCCTGCATGGACAAGGTGCATAACTCTGCCAACCAGAAACTCCAGTTCTAACGAGTGGTTTTTGTCACAAGTAGGTTATCATATTGGTATGAACATATTTGCTAATACTTTAAATATCATTGCAAGATATGTCTTGTGAGTGGAATTTGTGACTGCATTTGGTGTGTGACCACAGGCTGGTTGAGTGCTGCAAAGATAATCTAGGTTCGGACAGTCTTGTAGGCAACATTTGGATGATGGGAATCCTAAGGGGAAAATGAGGCTTTAACCTTCTATTTACTTCAGGAAATCTGTTTATTTACATATGCAGGAATTTGTGTAACATGTGCCAAAGAAGATTAGCTTAGAACTAAATTGTTGGTTGCCTGTTATCCCCTAATGTTTGTTTAATTAAGGCGTTGCCAGGACATATTGTTTTTTTCACATAAAACATGGGGCCTCTGAAAGAAAAATATCCCAACAACAAGTCATCTTGGCAAGAGTTTTATTGGTGAATTAATTGTCCTATTAGGTATGGTCAAGAAATTTGGGTGTTTCATCGAATATTATTTTATACCACTGTAGTTGGGAGTCCATAACGTACAGAGTGGTGATTGAGTTGACATCACTTGCACAACCATGCTTATTATTAATATTATTATCATGGCAATTTATACAGCTCACGGCTACCTCCAACGGAAGCAGCCCCTGATGAATATACAAGTATCGAAGCATAGAATTGATTGGTTTTCACAAGCTACACCACGGGTGTAATAGGGTTTGCTAATTTCAGTAGGCCACTATCCCTCCACCCAGGTGTATCATGGGGCTTAATTGGCCTATGCAGGCAAACATACATGAACTATATATATTTGAGAGTTATAGATTTGTGATCATCTAATGATGAGGGTTTAAGAAAGGGCTGCTCTTTATTTTTTTTATAAATAACACTGTTTTGTTCATTATATTATTCTGAGAAGTCTGCAGCCGAATAGCCTGTACTAGTTAATGTGTTACCGAAGGTAAGTAACATGTTCATTGAAACTTGTTCGGCCCCTTCATGAACTGTTCCATCACCTTAAAAACCACAAAGAGGTAG
Organism: Triturus cristatus; assembly: GCF_964204655.1. Lineage (NCBI taxonomy): Eukaryota > Metazoa > Chordata > Amphibia > Caudata > Salamandridae > Triturus > Triturus cristatus. The sequence goes on along the minus strand of NC_140589.1, from coordinate 1,619,721,606 downwards.
CCTGCATCATCTCCAACCCAATCATAACTATATCTATACAGTGCTCGTATTTACCTTATTTCAGCACTAGAGGGATCAGAAGATGACCAGTCTTCTCATCTCTGCCTGGGTTCAGGTTCCTCTGCTGGGAGCTGATCTTCCTGAATCCATAATTGTTTGCTAACTCTCTAGATTCCAGAGATGTTGCAGGCTGAAACTATGTTCAAGGCCATCCTTAAACCATTCAGTTGCTTATTGTCGTGCCCTTATTTGCCATGTGTTCCCCATACAGTGGCGGCTCCTCCACTAAGGTGGAGGAGCTTCGCCCCACTGCTATTTCAGCAGTGCATAAAAGAAAAATAAAATTATAATTGCAAGACGTTATTATCATTTTATATTTCTATGCACCTATCTGAGTTGGGGCAGGGCTGGGCTCTGTAACGCCAGAGCAGAGTGAGGAGTCGTTTGCACTCCTCTAAGTGCTGTTATGCACACTTAGCATGTTCTCCATGGGGCTGTGTTTCACAGCCCCTTGGAGAACATCCCCAGGCTCCCAGGCGTTGCCTGATCGGCCAAACAGGCCGCTCAGACCAATCACAATGCTGCTCGTGCAGCGTCATGATTGGCTGGGAGAGTCCGGAAGCCTGGGTGCTTCCGGTGTTTGCTACAGATCTGAAGAGGATAGAAGAGAGGCGTGCGGCGGCACAGGGAAGAATGTACGTTTATTTTTTCAAAAATTCTTTAAATCCATTACCCCCTCCGCCTCACCCCCATTCCGAGGCAGCTGCCACTGGTCCCATAATTGGTAGGTTCCTTGATAGAGGCACCTAACCTAGATTTGTTAATATAAAGTAGGGATCACTTGGTACTTAAACACTAGTAAACTCAACTATTTCCTTCACTGGACACGGATGACTGGACACCGGGTCACCTGGACCTCATTTAGGGGTATGGATCTTTTTTTGGTGGTGGAATTTTGGAGATAGCATTTTTTATATCCACTCAAAATACTATTGAGCATTCTTGGGTATGAACTACATTAAATCAAATCTCACTTTCCAGCATTCTTAGCTGTAGCCTTTATACATCCCCTCTTTATAATGTAACACTTAGGAAGATCCTTGAATGGATCCGGATCAAGCTTCATAGGATAACATTAAGCAGGTATTGTCCAAAGGCTCATTTGATAAAGAAAGGTTGGTGCCTAGTATTATGAAGCCGTTTGAGGACATAGCTCTTATCGATGAAAGTAGTGGCACCTTCTATTTTTTTGTGCCCATCTTAGTTTAAAATGTTCTGTTTATTTACCTTTTCACTAAAGTTCTTTTCTTTTTCATTAATGGTCTGAAAGGACATTGATGTTGTTAAGCAGTATTTATTGTGTCAAACTAAATAAGTTTCTTCTTTTAAGTAAAATTGTATTACTTTTAAGAGCATTTTCATTGCACAAATATATTGGCAACTCGTAAAGCAAAATTTCTTACGATTGCAGTAAGAGTCCAATACACAAAGAACTGAACATTTTACCTGTTAATTTCTGTAACAGTGGAAACCTAGCTCACATTCAAATACATAATTAATAACAGTGTTTCGATGTTTAAGAAAATAATGACATGCCTAACAGTGATGTTCACTGTTAGATTTGGGAGTCTCCAGTTGGCAGAGGTAGGTACCTTTGGCCAAATAGGGGCCCTTTCGTCTAGTCAGGGTAAGGGGGTACACTCCTAAAATAACCCCTGCTCACCCCCTTGGTAGCTTGGCACGAGCAGACAGGCTTATCTCAGAGGCAGTGTGTAAAGCATTTGTGAACAAATACAGTAGTACAGTGACAACACTACAGATGGACACCACACAGGTTGTATTATAAAAAAAATAAGTATCTTTATATAGGCTTAACACAAGACCACAAACGATAAAAATCCACAATACTGTACTTCAGAATGGTAGAAATAGCTTAGTTCTCTTTAGATGGTAAATACGACACTTTACGTTCAATGTACCTTTGGATGCGTAACGCTATACAAACAAAAGGGTTGCAGGGAAGGTGATGCGTCGGTTCCTTGCTTCGGGGGAAGTGATGCGTTGGTTCCCAACTGCTGCTTAGGGGACGGTGATGCATCGGTTCCTTACCGGAGAGGAGGTGATGCGTCAGTTCTTCACCGCATGGGGAGGTGATGCGTTGGTTTCTTACTGTGCTTCTGTGGCAATGCGACTAGCAAAGCCGCGATGCGATGACGGCCCAGTGCAATGAACAAAAATGGTGTTGTCTTGATGTTGCGACAGCGAAGTGGTGATGCGTGCACGCCCGACAGCCGTGTGGCGACTCGGTGAATCTTCTTGAGCCGTGACAGACCCTGCGACACGCTTCTCTGGTGATGTGATGGCGTCTGCTGTGACACTCTTCTCCAGTGATGCAGCGCGCTTCGGCAATGCGATGGCAACAACGGCATCGGCGGCACCCTTCGTCAGCGATGCGACGACAGCTGCTGCGGCAGCGACACGCTTCTCCGGTGATGCGACGGCATCTGCTGCGACGGCGTCTGCTGCGACAGCGACACTCTTCTCCGGTGATGCGAGGCGCTTCGGCGATGCGATGGCGACAGCGGCGGCAAGCTTTCTCGGCGATGCGACGACAACTGCTGCGGCAGCGACGCGCTTCTTCGTCTAGGGTTGCGCTCCCAGCGACACAGTCTCTCAGAAGGCCCAGCTCAACAGCAGTCACTTCAGATTCCCAGCAAGGGAACTCAGGGGAGCTGGATGGTGAAGTCATGTATCCCTGAGACTTCAGGCAGGAGCCAAGCTCTTGTTCAAGCCCTTGGAGATCTTCTTACAAGTTGATGAAAGTAGCAGAAAGTCCTTTCTCCTTTCTTTGGCAATCAGGTAACCACTGCAGGCCAATCCTCAAACAGCACACAGCATAGGGATAGTCTCCTCCTGCAGTCTCTCGCTCTGGTTCCTCTCCTCAGCAAAGGTTCTTCTTGTTTCCCAGAAGTGATCTAAAGTCTTGAGGTCTGGGCCGCAGTATTTAAACTCATATTCTCTTTGTTCTCTGAAGGCAGAGAGGCCTGGGCCTAGTCCAAACCAGTTCTGGTCAGTCTTGAAGCACTTGTTTACAGGACTCCTTCTTTCCTTTGACAGTGTTGGCCAGGGCCATCAGACTCGCCACAGGAGGTGGAGCCAGCATTGTGGAGGGCAGGCACAGCCCTATTCAGTCCCAGGTGCAACTCCTCCCACGACTCTACATGCAGATGGGTCTATTCAGCCCTGTGCTGACTCACCCTGTCTCCTGGAATCCCCCTGTCACTCAAACTCCAGACAAGGAATACACAACCTAGCAGAGGCAGGCTTGGATAGTTAGGCAAGAAAATACCTACTTTCTAAAAGTGGTATTTCCAAACACAGAATGTTAAAACCAACTTCACTAAAAGATGTATTTTACCATTCTGAGTTCGGGCATAGTAAACTCGAATTTCTACCATGTTCCCTGAGGATTATAAAATGTTATAGTCAAACGGCCCATTCTGGCCTTTGGGGAACAGGTAGCCTTGCAATAGTGAAAAACGAAAATGGCTGTAGTTCACTATTAGGACATGCCACACACATCAGGGCATGTCCTACCTTTTGCTTACAATGCACCCTGCCCTTGGGCCTACCTTAGGGGTGTCTGATATGAAGAAAAGGGAAGGTTTAGGGACTGGCAAGTGGGCACACTTGCCCAGTCAGCATAGCAGTCCCAGACTGCACACAGGCTCTGCAATGGCAGGCCTGAGACACACTTTACAGGCTGCTTTGGTGGGTGGCACAACCAGTGCTGCAAGCCCACTAGCAGCATTTGATTTACCAGCCCTGGGCACCCATGGTGCACTGTACTAGGGCCTGACCAGTAAACCAAAATAAGCCAATCATGGAGTCACTAATCCAGCATCACTTTACAATAGGTAGCACTTGCACTGTGGCACTGATTAGCAGTGGCACAGTGCCCAAAGCATCTAAAACCAGTAAAAACATATGAGGCAACAGCAAAAAATAGAAGGGAGACCCACGCCAATGGTGCCAGGTCTAACATTCACTTAACGAAGCCTACCATAAGAGGAGATTAGGCGAGAAATAAAAAAATAATCTGTACCTACTGAGCCTGATACTATTAAGCATTATTTTTTTTTAATTTTATTTATTGATTTATTTCAACAATCAGTCATACATTGAGCAGAGTAAAAAGAAAGAAAAAAAGTTCAAGATAGTTTACATGCAAGAGAAGTTGACAACAATAATGCAGAAATAAAGAGAATACTTTAAATCCATTTAGTAATTGGGTCCCACATTTTTAAACCTTGCTTTTTTTTCCTTATCCCCTTAAGCCTATACATAGCCATTTCTATATGATAAATGTGGAGTAACTTACATTGCCATTGATGAAAGGTTGGGGGTTCATTATCAATCCAGCGGGAGGTGATGCAGAACCGAAAAACAGACATACAAATGAACAGAAATGCTTCTTCAACCTGGGATCTTATCCCGGCCTGATCTGTTTGAATGCCAAAGATTACCAATTCAGGAGAAAGTTTCACAACAATGCCTAAAGTATTATTAATAAAAGATTCGATATCAGTAATAAAGCGAGAAAGTTTCTCACATCTAAAAAACATATGAATGGAGTCCGCATCCACCTCTACACAACGATTACATCTTGACTCTCCCCCAACCTTCCACTTAGCTATCTTAACAGGAGAGTAGTAAAGGTCAAAAATAGACATATAGTGTTGACTTTGAAGGATCCATTAAAAAGTACTTTCATAGATATTTCAATTGATCTTCCCATATCAATGTTTAATAAATCTAACTTCCTTTGCCATTTATTCTCAGCCGAGAATAGATCATCTTCACATAGATTGCTAATCATTTGATACACTGGGCCAATTTTCTTTGTTTTCCTGATAGTTTCCAATATCTTATTAGAGTTCATGCAAGAATGAGTGAGAAGACCATTTGATTCTAGAAAGCTCCGAATCTGAAGATACTTAAAAAAATAATGTGGTAATAGGCCAAATTTAGTCTGGAGAACAGAAAATGAAGAGAATTGAGTATCTTGATATAAGTCACCAAGAGTCTGTATTCCTGAGTAAAACCATGCTCTAATAATTTGATCATGAAAAACAGAGGGTAAAGCAGGATTATTATGCAAAGGAGAATAATAACTTATTACACCCAAACCAAGAATTGTTTTCCTAAATTGTCGCCAGATTGCAGCACAGGCTAGGATAATCTTAAATTTAGTTTTTTTTTATAATAACTGGGTTCAATGATTTTAACTAAGCATTGAGGGGCTGCCTTGCCCAATAATAGTTCATAGACAGATGGATAGAGAGAATCTTCAGTGACAGTGTCCGAGAAAATAAGTATACCCATAGATCTTATAGAGATAAGCGAATAATACAGCCGGAAATTGGGGACTCCCCAGTCCCCTTTCAGCCTGGGTAAAAAGCACCACTTGAGCGCTCGACGAGAACGACGATACCCCCACAGAAATCTAGAAATCATTCTATCAATTTTTGTAAAATAAAATGCAGAGAACAAAAGAGGTATCGTTCGAAATAAATATAAAAACTTAGGAAAAATTAGCATTTTGATTATATTAGCTCGACCATAAAGAGAGAAATGTAGATTGTTTAATCTCTCTAGAGTTTTATTAGAAGAGTTCAGGACAGGCTCAATATTCAAGCGTACGATCTCGTCAACCCTGGAAGAGATCGTTATCCCCAAATATTGGGCCTGAGCATCAAAAACCAATTTATTAGGTCGACCAGCATCGGAATGGATTAACTGAGTTTTAGCCACATTCAATTTGTAGCCAGATAAAATACCGAATTCTTCCCCAAGAGAAATAATTTTGGGTAATGCACGTCTGTCTGTGGTGGTGACAGCTACATCATCTGCATATGCAAAGATTTTAAATAAGTTGGTGTTAATTTGTACAGGTATGATGTCAGCAGCGTAAGATAAATTGCGGAGATATGGTTCTAGGTATAATGCGAACAGGAGGGGAGAACAGGGACAGCCTTGTCTAGTCCCCCTTGTTATCGCAAAACCACTAGAAAGAGAGTTGGTGATTCTGATAACGGCTTTAGGGTTAGTATATAAGGTTTTAATTGCATTAATAAATGCGATAGGAAAGCCCATCCAGAGCATGACAGACCATAAAAACTCCCAGGAGACCCTGTCGAACGCTTTTTCTACGTCCAACAGGGCCACCGCAACTGGGGATTCAGAGATCTGAGCCCAGTCAAGTAATGCTATTATCTTTTTAACATGGTCTGTAGTATCTCTTTTCAATATAAAGCCGTGTTGTCTAATGGATACGAGAATCTGCATCAATGGATTAAGTCTATTGGCGAGGATTTTGGAATAGATCTTACTGTCAGTGGAGACCAGGGAGATAGGTCGATATGAGCCAAGTTCTTCGCTATTTTTACCTTTCTTTTTAAAAATTACAATAATAGCATGAGACCATGACTCCGGTGGATTACCAGCGAAAGCAGAGCGAAAAGTCTTCATCAACTCAGGCTTTAAAATTCCTTTAAATTTTTGATAGAATTCTAGAGGGATAGAGTCCGGACCCATGGCTTTTCCGACCGCGAGACCAGTAATGGCCAGTTCGATCTCTTCCCAAGTGATTAAGGTACTAAGAGACTCCGAAGAATCTAATGACATTTCTGTGATTTTAATCTTGTCAAGAAAATGTTTAATATCAAGACCGGATACAGTGTCAGATTGATGATATAGCAATTGATAAAATTCATTGAATGCTGCTAGTATATCAGCTTTAGAGGTTTTAAACTCCCCATAGAGATCCTGGATTTTAAAGATCTCATTAGCCATAGCTCTTTGGCGTAATCTTTGTGCTAAAACTTTCCCAGTTTGTTCACTCAGTTCATAGCTTTCTGTCCGATATTGATTATAGAGTGAAGCAACCTGGTCGGCTATATGGGCATAAACAGAACTACGTTTAATCGAGAGATCTTGTTGAGATTCTTCTATGTCTTTATTCAGTTTAATACTCTCCGCAAGCCGTTTCTCTGCATTCAGAACCATATCACAGTCGCTTTTAAATTTACTCCGCTTGTCCTTTAATTGAAGATTGGCATATTTTAGTGTCTCTCCCCGTACAACTGATTTAAATGTATCCCAAACTACTGGGATTGATACTATTAAGCATTAAAATGGAACCAGATGCTTTCAGGTCTCCACTGTGTTTGACTATTTAGGTCAAAGTTTCTCATCTCTTCCATCGCCTGTCGTAAACCATGACTGCTAGTCATTGCTACCCTGAAATTGTCAAGTGCCTGACTGAATTGGAGCACCCCTGTATTGTGGCACAGAGATACCAGTAGCAAACAAGAGTACCTACACAAGATACAGTCCTGTAACTTCTGGCTGTCTTGTAATTGCAGGAAATATCCTTGTACCAATCAATGCTGATGAAATCTAGTCTCTTCCCTCTAATGGGGTAGGGGGTGCTTCATCCTTACCTAATTTATCTATTTGTACATTTGGTTCTTGAGAGGGTATGATACCAGGAATTTGAATGGACTAAAGAGGTATTGAATGTCATTAGCAAACACAGGGCACCTTCTAAGAACTAAGAGCTAAATAGTGCTTGCAGAACATTTTGGAGAAGTAGGGCTACTATTAAATATTGTTTATATCTAAAGATGTTGTGGCTACACTTCGTATTCCTTGCCATTTGATATGAGGCTTCTAATGAAATAAATACTTATATACACGTGAATTCACAATGCTGATTTGGAATACAAATATTCATTGTGACTTTTGCATTCCCCAGAAGGGTACATGAAATGCAGACCTTTCATTAGATTAGGTCCACCTAACTTTTCCATCCCAAGAGGGTAGCTCTGATTTTCTCCTAACCCCTCACTTCCTGTATTGTTTGCTAGACTTTAGTGCAGTAATTTGGAAACCTTATTAAAATGAGTTTCGGAAAAATCTTTTTTTTATTATTAGAAAGACCACGTCCTTTGTCACTATTAGTGGGTTTAACAAAGCACAGCAAATAGATACTAAAATGTATTGAGAGAAGTAATGAACAAGGGAAGAAATCCATTGTGGGTAACTTGCAAGCACCTTCCAACCAGTTCCATGTGGTTAGACTTGTACTTCAATGAAACAATTTTGCTTTGCCCATACACTAAAGCTGACCCATAATTTGGCATAGATATATAGTGGCATTTTTGAGAGAAAGTAGATACAATGCAGGATTTAATTTTATAATGTATGTTTCTCAGACTGATGGATATTAAATAAATAACTTACTGTTGATATGTAACTTTGAAAGGTGTAAGCATCAGTCAAGCCAGTCCACATTGAGTTGACTATTGAGTATGCCGACTGGAGAGTATGTGCTAACGGTTTGAGGACTATTTGCTGAAAGTCAGTGGCACACGAGGGTTGTGGAGAGATGTGACCAGATACCAGCTTTGTTAGGAGTAAAGGTCAGTTTGTTTTGCTCCTTGTAATTAAGTTATGAGGAGAGGGGCAGGTTAAGGAATAGACTGTGAACAAGGATGAGGAGCAGTCATTGCAGATTAATAATGGCTAGAGGAATTTGGTCAAGAAACCCAGCGCACAGTAAATAGGGGCGAGTTATGGACAGAGTTAAAGAAGTGGTTATGCCAAGCCACGCTTAACAAATGTACATGTTACTGATAGTTACATAGTTCTATGTTTTTAACATGTATATAATTATCATAACTATTTATGTACAATTGCTTCACTATTGAATTACAAAAAACAAAAAAACATTAAAGTACAACAACGTTTGAAAGCTGGAGTTTATTTAATGCATCTTTAAACTACATATACTACCTATATATTTATTACTTTTCTTGTAATTCAGCATGTCCAACCCATTACCCTATTTCTCACCCTATACTGCTCTCAATATATCCTCTACCTCAACTCTCTGACTCATCTCAAACCTCAGTCTACTATTCTCTCAAATATACTACCATATTTCTCACCCTATACCTCTAGCAATATATCCTCTACCTCCACTCTCTCATTCATCCCAAACCCCATACTTCAACTCTGACTCATCTCAAGCCTTATTCTACCAATCTTTCCAATGCACTACCCTATTTCTCACCCTGTACCTCTATCAATATATCATCTACCTCCACTCTCTCATTGATCCCATACGACTACTATGATCCCCAAAATAACCCTTTCTAGACTCTTCCCTACTCTACCCCTCCTTGCATCATCTCATACCTCTTTACTATTCAGATCTCCCAAACAAGCCTTTCTAAACCCTTCCCTCTGACTCTTCCCCCCTCCACCTCCCTTTTACTCATCTCAAGCCTCCTCCTACTGCTATGAGCTCCCAAAAAAGAATTCTAAATTCTTCACTCTTCTATCTCTCCACTGTCCTTTTCAATCCAAATAGCAGACTAACATGTCCACCACTCAAATGTATTTCATATTTCACTGTACTAATTCACCACTAACCCTTTATGGGTTCCAGAATAGCATGCTACTCAATGAAAAAGTGCTTCAACACCTAATCAAGAGTAGCAAGCGCTATATAAATGCAAACACACCTTTTCTCTCTTCTATCCCTTAACTATCTTTCTCAATCTAAATAACTGACTAACATATCCACCACTCAAATTACTTTCGTATTTGCACCATACTAATTCACCACTAATCCATTATTGGTTCCGGAGTAGCATGCTATTCGCTGAAAAAGCACTCCAACACCTTATCAGGGATAGCAAGCACTATATAAATCCAAACCTTTTTCCCTCTTCTATCCCTCCACTATCCTGCTCAATCCAAATAACTGAGTGACATATCCACCACTCATATTACTTTCATATTTCACTATACTAATTCACCACTAATCATTTATGGGTCCTGGAGTAGCATGCTACTCGCTGAAAAAGTGCTTTGACGCCTCATCAGGGGTTGTAAGTGCTATCTAAATGCAATTACAATTGCAATACAATGTATTATTAATAACATTTTATAGTCATATTTCTTCTACCTTTTAGCATTTATACTTTATTTTTCTCTTCTCTCTTTGCTTCTTTTTCTCTTTCCCATTTTTCTTTCTATTTACTACTCCTTTCCGTTTTTCTTTATCATGCTTTCAATCCTCTGGTTACTGATATAATGTTGTACTAGTTTTTCTGATGGTGGATTGTGTTCCATTTCATGTCTTTATTTCTATTGAAAGTTCTTTCTATATATGGATATGCCGCAACATATGTGTAACATCTTTTTCTTCAATAAAAATGCTAAATTAAAAAAAAAAGACAGGGCTGCTCTTACTTTGCTGCAGACATGTGCTAAACTTGGATATCTGCTTTAATGAACTGGGCGAAGGCTGTGCTTCTTGTAGCTGAGGAGTTCCACTCCCCCCTCTCTCCCCCCACCTCCCACTCCCCCTCCAACTTACTATACGGGCGACGAGTTTTGTTCACTTTCCATTATGAAATGCTTTGGAAAAAAATCAGTTTGGTTAACTTGCTCTAATAAATACACTCTGCGCCGTTCTCACAAGTACTCTGTGTTTGGATTAAAACAGGAAGAGGAGATGTGAGTTTTTGTAATCTTATAATTTTCTGTTTATTATAAAAGAGTAACTTTGTTTTCCCTGAGGTCCTGAGCCATGGGAACTGTGGGGTGATCCTCAGTTGAAGGTTGGTGTGGGGTTGATTTCCTGCTTCCTGTTTACCAGCTTGAGCGGTCTGGAGCAGAACCGACCAGCGTGATGATACGGATGCCTGGATTTCCAGCAATGAGTCGCGTGGCTTTGTTGCATTCAATATGTCTATTTGTAGGTCTTTTCATACAACCCGGAAAAGAAGGAATAACAACAACCCTACATATGATCGTCATCACCCTGGTTCTTGCCCAACGCTTGGCACCGGCACAAGTGTCACCTGACCGAGCGCCTAAATAAAATAGCACAGCATAATGCGCAAAACATTGTTTTATGCCATGATTTGGAAAATAAGCCAAAAGTTGGTACATGCCAATGCAATAACGTACTGCACCAATTTGTTAGGAATTATATGATTTTTACATAACTGCCTAATGTGAAAATCAATACAAGCCATTGTGATCTGAAATAAGACAAAGGTTTCCCTTTTCTAGATAGGATTAACTATCTTATGTTTTCATTACATTTTATGCAGGTGAAAATAAAGGACAGGTATTCTCCCTCACCGAACAATACAAACAGCAGTGCTCTTTGGCTTATTCACCCAAACACATGCCCAAAATTCTATACAAAGTCAGACAGAATGGGACGCACTTTAAATTGATAAGAGACATTCTTAAACCCAATGCAGAACAGACCCATTGCTACCCAGATCATATACAAAGACCAAGTCTCCTTTATGTTATGTTGTGTTATGCTGTGCAGTGCAGTGCAGTGCAGTGCAGTGGTGTGCCAAAGAAGGGCAGGAGCTGTCCTTACTGGGAACCTATTGGAAGAGCCAGGTTTTCAGTCCCTTGCAAAATTCTAAGATGGAGGTGGTAGATCTGATATGGCTTTCGGAACCAGATCAGAAAGAATGTGACCTGTGGCTTTTCGGATGTGAGGGACACAGACGAGCAGGAGGTTGGTGGAGCAGAGGTGTCTGGCCTGGGTGTAGAATTTGATGCAAGGGTTGACATGTACGGGGCAGAGCGTGTGTAATGCTCTTTAGGTGAGAGTGTGGAGTTTGAACAGGGTGAATTTGTGTATGGGGAGCCAGTCGAGATCACTGTAGTGTCTGCATATATTTGTGTGGCATTACAGATTGAGGTGAGTCTGGCTGTTGCGTTTTGGATGACCCTGGAGTCTTTTGGCAGGTGATCAGTGCTTTGAGTGACCGATCTCCAAGTGCTTAGCAGTAGCCATCTGAAGACTTTCTTGAAGAGTTTGAGGGTTTTGAAGCAGATTGAGGTGATCGTGTTGACCTTCGTAGACATCAGGATATGATTGTTAATCATGATCTGTAGGTTCCCTTCAGGGTTCAGCAGGGCAGGTGTTGGTCCTAATTCTGCGGGCCACTGTTCTATGGACCAGAGGGTGGTGTCTTTCACGAAGCAGACCACCTTGGTCTTGTCAGAGGTGAGCTTCAGGAATTTGGTTCTCACCCAGTTTGCTACTTCAGACATGCAGATGAACCTAAACTGGGTGTTGGAGGTGTTGTGTGAGAGAGAGAGGATGAGCTTGGTGTTGTTGGCATTGGATATAATGTTGAATCTGAAGATTAGGATGATTTAGGCAAGTGGGGCCATGTAGATGTTGCATAGTGTTTAACCGAGTTATTAACCTTGATGAACGCCACATATCAGGTTGGAGGCAGAGGATGAGTATGGGGCCAGGGTTATAGATTAGGTGTGACTCGTGAGAAAGGAGCTGATCCAGCGGAGGGTGGATCCTTGTATTCCAATGCTGTGGAGGCATTGGATGAGGATGTGTTGGAGAAGGTGTTGAAGGCAGGCAAGAGGTTGAGTTGGATGATGTAATAGGTAGTAGCGAGGAGCGCCATCTCAGTGCTGTGGTTCAGTTGGAATCCTCTTAGAGAGGAGTCCAGGAAGTTGGTGTCATGGAAATGGTTAGCTAGTGCCCTGTTAATGAGTTTTTCCAAGACTTTTGCTGGGTAGGGGAGGAGGGAGATGGGCCTGTAGTTTATCAGAGTCTTCGGGCCTGCTGAATATTTTCTTTTAGGAGGGGTAAGATGGTGGTGTGTTTCCATGGATCAGGGAAGGTGGCTGTGGTGAGTGAGTCATTAAGGATCAGTGTGAGGGTGGTGCAGATGGGGTCAAGTCCTTTGAGGAAGATGAAATGAGGGCATTGGTCCAGTTGGGCTCCTGAGTAGATGGTGCGCACTGGGGAATGATGGTCGGCTAGCACGTCAGTGTGGTTTCTTGAGTGTGCTTCTCGTCACAATGGAGGGAAGCTAGCATGGCAAGGTATTGTTGAGTTGCAAAGTTGTTCTAATTGGTGGTGAATTTGGTGTTGAAATATTGAGAAATCCGTGTGCACAGTTCCTGTGATGGGGTGATGGTCATGAAGCTGGTGGCGGCAGATGTGAATTTTTTTACTATGGGCGAAGACTTCTTTTGCATTGTTGGAGTTGTTTTCCTTCTGATTGGTGATTGAAATGTGCTTGGTGGTGCTAATTTGTTGGTGGTAGATCCTGAGGACTGGTTTGTATGTATTTCTGTCGTTACCGTGGGTGTGTCTCCATCAGTGAAGAAGCTTACGGTCATACAGGAAGCTACTTACAAATGGGCGGTATGTGCAATGCAATTGCCTATACGGACCATGTTATGACCACATCTGTCTTGTGAAGTTAAACTATATATGTGGTAGATTTTCTTTTTTTTTCTATTTCTCCAAGTGTATTTATCAAAGATGCCGCAATGTTTAATACATTCTTCCACTGAATTATTGTTACAATGCGCGCACCTTCTTGTGCCATCCATACAGAAAAAGGTATTGTTCCTGTAAAAATCATAATATGTGGACTGTTCAGTTGTTTTATAGCCATATATACCTCACACATGCATATCATTCTTTTTTTTTTTTTATCGACCTTTCGAACTTCGCATTAGCTTCCGGATTGGAACACGTATGGTTAAATGCTATCAAAGGAATACTTCAAAACCAGTGGTTCTTAATTTGGACTAGGAGACTAAAATGCGCTCTGAAATCACTGAATGAATACTTCAGTCAGTTTTTTATGCATCAGCGTTTCCTTTTGCAGACTTTTAATACTGTCAGCACATTTGTAGCTTCAGTTGTATTCACTGTGCTCCGCATCTTCTCAAATGTGAATGAATGTCCATTAACTTTTCCCAGCAACAAACACATAAATTGCATCATGCCTAATGTGCGAGAAAATGTACCGTTTGCAATGTGGTCGGGGGAAAAAGTGGCATCGCATGTTAATTTTTGCTCTTTTCAGGACTCTGCTTTTCTTGACCAAGAATTGTTGCTTTGTTGATTCACTTTCTTGACGCAAATCCCCCGCGTCTCCTAGTACGTGCTTTGACACCGCTTTTTTGTAAAGTTGAAAGACGTTTGCTAAATGGCTCTGTTTCCATTTATTTCAGGACCGCCTTTTCTTCGTCATGGAGTATGTGAACGGAGGGGACCTAATGTTCCAAATCCAGCGCTCGCGGAAATTTGACGAACCTCGCTCCCGGTTCTACGCTGCCGAGGTCACTTCCGCACTCATGTTTCTGCACCAACATGGCGTCATCTACAGGTACTTTCTACCTCATTTAAGGAGACACCCAGCGATGCCTAAGATTTTGTCCCGGTTCGTCTTTAATGTTTTAATCCCCATCCTCCGCTCCTCTCGTCGCTCAGCAACTCGGCATAGATAGCTGCTTGTTCCAATTTGCTGACATTGACCGTTTTTTGGCAGTTGTGTCATCCAGAATGTTAACATTTGAATAGTGGCGGCAGCTTTGGCCAGCTGGAAGTGCCAGCTTTCTGTTGCAGCACAAACGCAGGCCTTGTCGAGCAGGCGGGCACATTGTGAGTCGGTGGTGGCCTTATTGCAGAGCCGTGCAATCTCTTCCCTCCCCTCTCTCCTGGTCTCTCTCTCTCTTTCTGTGCTATAGACCCCCTCCTCGTTAGCTTTGCCTCATCCTGGGAGCTTTTTTTGTTCCACTTGAGGTAATGGAAGCCGGGGGTTGATGGTCATTGGGTTCCCTTCCGGCTAAAAGGAAGACCTTTGTTTTGCAAATGCTTATTTTTCTTGTGTTGACCCTGTAAATTGTATGCAATCACTAGAATGCGTCAATGGACAGTGTATATCAGTAGGCATATATACTGCAACCTGTAGGCGTGTGCAATCACAGAGACACTTTTGTGGTATTATCTAAGCCTATTGTGTGCCTTCGACCTATCTCTCGTTGTATTGTTGTGATGGTCAGAACCACGTTTCTGGGGGAATCTAATGTAGACAGTTATTTTGATGATCCAGGTCGTACCCTTTCCTGAGTGCTATACAAATTTATAAAATGCACACAATCAAATGAATCAACCTGCACGCATGACGCTTTGCACCATGAATGCAGCCGAGAACCAGCACAAAGCCCCTTCCTATTATTGATAAGCCGTTCCAAGCGGCCAACTGCAATTACCAATCTGAGGCGCTGACCCTTCTCTCCAGGCATCAATCACAACATCCGGTGAATACCAGCGCTCCTGCCACCGGGTGTTTGGGATGATGGAGCTGAGCCTTGCAGCTCCAGGTCGGTGGAACACTCTGAGCCTGATTCCGGGGCCTGTTGAGCATCAGAGCACAGTGGAGGTGCACACAAACCAGCTTCCATTGGGAATTCCTGATTCTGATTCACCAAATCGGTATTGGTGGAATTGTATATTTTACTTTTTCACTTACAAAGGTGGAAATTTCTCAGCAGTGGCATAGTGTCAGATTATCTAAGCTAGGGTCAGCGTGGCAGGCTGCAAAACTAGATCAACACTGACAACCGTATACGTTTATGGTATTCACAGAGATTTTACAGGTAATTTCCCATCTCACACATTTGCTCTTGTCAATAGCTTGATTAACTGAATTTACCAGGAGGGCGTAGGAATGGGCTGTCCCAATTTTGAAAGGGAGGGAGCGAGTATTAGAGGAAATAGATTTGCCATAGGGAAAATATCTTCCCCATGATGAAACAAAAATGAAAGCACATTTGAGTCACATTAACATGTGGGCAAAATACCACCTGGAGGAAGCTTATTGCAATACTCAAGAAAATGTATGACTCAAACTGACATAGACTTCCTGGAGTCCTTCTGGAAGGAGTATTCCTGTGGAAGCAGATTTTCAATTTCAGAAACCTGGTTCTGTGTGTTGCTTTCGTGTCAATCACTTAAAGGGACAGTCACCTTTTTCTAAAAGATAATGGGCTAAGTTCCCTGATAAAAATATAGGAGTGCTGGTGGAGATTTGGATCTCTTTCCCAAAGTACTTTTACTTTGTCTTGGAATTTGCCAACCTCCTCAGAAATACACCTGGCAAGCTGCACCAGGCACGGCTCTGCAAGAATGTCATATAAAAATTCCAGCAGGCTACTTTTCTCCCCATGCAGAAAACTCTTCCCCAACACCCCAGTAAATTTGGGGGTGATCTGTTGCTCTCCCTGTCCTGAAAGGGGAGTGACTTCCGTCCTTGACCGAAGTAAATCTCGGACTACTTAAAGGGTGGAGAGGGGTTGTATCAAAGTTTTGGAACAAAAAAATGCTTGTTTTTGGGCATTCTCAAACTTCCAAAGCAAACCACACCTTAGAACATCCATTTCCACCCCTTGCGTGGGATTTATGGCTGCAGATTTCTTTATAATCTCGGCGGACACATTTGCAGTAGTAAATGTCTTTACACTTGCCAGGAATCCCATAGTGATTCTCTGGCAGACATATGAGGTCTTTGTGGCAGCCAAAAATACTTGTGTAAATTGGCCCCAATATTTATAAAATATCCTTGAGAGTGAATTTTTGTTTGAGGTACCTGTCAAATCTCTTTCTATGAGTGTTTTTTTAATGCTCGCGTGCAATTAAAAAAAAAAGTTTTTTTAAACTTCTGGCCTCTATTTTGTGAACTGGCTTCAAACATTAAATGAGGCATTGACCATAGAGAAGGACAGAAAGTACAATCCAGGTGCAGATCTATTAAACCTGCAGAGGTCCAGAGTGCAAAGCTGTTGTTCCCTTTTCCTTTCCACTAGCATGTAAATGAAACCTTTACATTTCCACCTTAACGGATGGAATGGATCTATGGACTGTGCATCTATATGTGCGTTCCTAGTAGGACAGTTTCTGTTTTAGGGCTAGAAAGCATTTCACAATACAATTGTCAGGATCCTCCGACTCAAGAACACAACATAAAATGATCCCAGTACTTCTTTACCACTCACTAAAACAAAGAATACAGGGTTAAGTCTTTGCCAAAGACAATACTTTTCAAGGTTAGTGAGAAGTGGCATTAGTACAAGGCAGCATGAATGTATGTGGTGAATACAGAGACACACATGTTATGTTGACAAGACTTATCAGAGCAATTAAATTGTACTGTGTAGTAAATTTGCCTTTTTCTGCATGGCCAACTCCCCTATTTTGCACCTTTTTCTGAATCTTGTTTTTTCTGGCCTTAGGGCTCCATGCACTTTACCACTGTAAGTCTCTTGTAAATTGTGCCATAAGTGCACCTATGGTTCTGAAAGGTAAATGTCATATGGGGGCTGCAGCGTGTATTTACTAGGGGTAGGCGGAATTCGCAAAGTTACATAAAGACTCCAGGAGATTCAGCAGAGTTCCGCGAGCGGGCAAAATTCGGCCTGTCGTGCTATTTGGGCTGATTTTTAGTGACGAGAGTTTGTTCCATTGTATAAAATCAGCGCAAACAGCACCATGCGGTGCACCAGAGGGTGCTGCTCCTTTCTGTCGCTGAGTAGATTTTCGACTCGAGCAGCAGCTTTCTCATCACAAATGGCTGTGACCTGCCGCGCCCGCCCAGGTTGAGAAATCTTGCTGGGATGCATTCTAGCGCCTGAAAATCGTGCATGGGGATGCAAATTCTTCCTCGCCAACTTAACATTGGTGAGCAGCTTGCAAGGAAAAACTCCACCACACGGCTGTTGACAGTGTTTTGCCAGAACTCCACGCTCCAAGTGCACTCCGCTGGCAGAGCGGAACTTTTCACTAACCCCTAGAAATTTACACCAATCTCATATATGACAAAAATATATTTCTGTAAAGAGCAAGGCGTGGCTGCAGTTTAAATGCACTGCAGTGACGCATGGCTTGGAAAAATCCCTTTGCTATGTAGGAAAAACCTATTTCTATATATTCATAACTAAAGTGAGTTTTGTAAGCCCACAAGGTTGGGTGGGTGTTTATATACAAAAATAGGGCACACTAGATTTTTCTGTTCGTGTGCCCGCCAATGAAATAAAAGTCAATATCTATATCATTCACTTGGCCTGGCCAGACCTTTCTCTAATAGGCTTAAATGGGATTATTTTCCACCTCAGCTCAGGAAAGAGTTATAAAAAAGTTTCAAAGTTAGTCCCTGCTCAGTTTTTTAAATCTTATTTGATGGTGGAATCATATTTTAGATAACTATAGGCAGATAAATAACTTTCAAGAAATTTACTTTTGGCAACCTGAGCCAGAACTATGGTGAAACCTGTTCCAGAGCTGGTAAACATATATTTGGCTGGCCTGTCTCAGAACAGTGGTTTGCCTCTGGACCCAGAAAAGGCCAATGCGTGTTAACTGCTTAGCAGGTATTAAATGTGTGAGAGTAGACAAAAACAGTTGGCAGAACAAATAGCAGCTTTAGCAATACCTGTTTTAACTTAGAGGTATCAAGGAGAGATTCTTCTATTTACCCCAGGACCCTACTAGACAGACCCTAGCCACAACAGGAGGGAAAACCAGTTTTGACCATGTGAGGCAAGGGGCTGACCAAGAAGCTGAAGACGGGCCTGTTGGGTGGCAGCTGGGATCTCTCACGTTGAAAAAGGGAATTCTATATAATTTTCTAGAAAGACAACGAGGAAGTGCAGCAAAAGGAGGGGGGCTACCTTTGAATAGTTATGATTGGGTGGTAGAGTTTCTCCAGTCACTGGCTAGTGCAGAGGATGAATCTGCTGCTCCCATCCTCTGCACTAGCCCTTGTGTGAGTCCTTCCAGTGAAGGACTCACACAAGGACCCTGGAATCCTGGTGGTAACCAGGACCTGCAACTAATCACTAAGGGCTAAGTAGTCGATTTCCACTTTACATGCTTTTGGGTCACAAAAAGCAGAAAGACTGCTAGCAACTCCAAGAGGGCCCAAGTAACTAAATAATGACTAGACCCTGTCAAGGCCTGGCTGGAAAGACTTGGTGCCTAAACACCTGTCCTGAGGAGCTAGGGGCTACAGAAGTGACCAAAAGCAGCTTTCCCAGCAGTTGGAGGCAAAGTCTGAAGGTAAAATATTTGTCTGGGACAACAGGCTTGGTGTATCCGATCCTTACTCCGTCATGGTCAGCCTGAAATTGCACATGCGTCGCAGTCCAATGCTAGCTGTTGTTTTTCCTTTATGTTTGACTTTGATGATGGTTCCCTTTGGATTAAAACGTTGAAATCTATTTTCCCTCTTCCCCATAACCCACTTTGATGATCTTGGTGTAATTTCAATTTTTAAATCTTTCTCCATTTTTTAAATTGGTTTAGGAATTTTATCTTGTTGTGTTCTTTACTTTACAATTCTTAGTACTGGTTGGACTTAGCACACACTCCTCTGGGGATTGCCTGCTACATGCAACATAGCTACCAGGCGTTGAGAAGAGATTCTCTCAGAACTGTGTTTCAGCCTAACCAATGTGGGTCTTTTGAGTTGGCAGGAAAATGCCACTCTCAAATTAATAATTCCATTTCTGATAGAGTGCTTGATCAGATGTCCAGCCTGGATTCAGCTCATTTAAATGGAAGATCTTTGAGAATAACTCACCGCTTACTGTAGAGTAATCAGGAGACCTGTGGAAGAAATTACACTAAAGCATAACAAAATGATAATGAACAACAAAATAGCCATAAAAGAGCAAAGTCCAGCTGCAAATTACATGATCTAGATAAACCAATGCAATTCTCACTGTTGCCAGTAGGCCAAGGTGAAATTCAGATTATGCCAGCGCAGTTCATCATTTTTGGATTTTCGTGTTACACTTTTTATGTGAAATGTTTGAAATTACACCATTATGCCACCTCAGGTAATTACGTGCCGTATGGGGCGAATTTTTATTACCTGATTTTGGGAATATTGTGAATGGCCAGAATGTGAGCTGCAGTTGCTTGTAGGAGATGTTTTTCATGCTATTTTATATGACAGCAACATGCTTCCTTGTGTCTAAAGACTGATGAAGGGACATAGTTCACTGTAGCATATAGCTCCTAAAGATGGATTTGGATTTTATATTATTATCCGTAATTTGTGGTATTTTCCCAACGCTAAAAGTAAATTACGTGAATTTTGCACACCCCCTAGTTGCCAGTCAACGAGGGAATTAGAAGACTAGCTCCTTTGATGACTGTCTGCCTAAACTGGAGTAGATGGTACATTGAATGTCTCATGTTTCTTTTATGGTGCCATCCTAGTTTATAATATGTCAAGGATGGTGTGAGAACTAATGCTCATGGGGCTGCTGTTCCGCTGCCATCATAGTGGCCATTGCTACCCCAGCATGTATTTAATATGGCACTGTTAGGTGTGTCTGAAGCACCTAACATAGTGATGCCCAGCTGTATGGAGTTCAATGTACCCACGGGGCCATGGATGGCTGATTAGGCCATCCATGAGGAAATATGAATTTTGTGATCAGTTATGTCCCCTATCGTAGACCCCAACGGCTCCATGTGCATGCTACAAGTACATGTATGTTCCCTCCTGCTCCAGTTTTGAAGACGCAAATATATGTGCGTCCACCGTCAACATGTCCTCTTTCAGACCCGCCATGAATGGGTCAGATATTCCATTCCTAAGTATGAAAGGCCACCGACTTTATGTGGTTCACTTTCCACATTTCACAGATTCAGGCGAGTAGGCCCGAATTCTGTCATCAAGCCTTTTCCTGTCTTCTGCCTCTGAAAGCTCCAGCCCGAGCCTGCATCTGTATCCATGAACTTTGTCCTACTCCCTGCGCGGCTAACGGTGCCTGATCCAGCCTATTGCCTGCCAAAAACTGTATTTCACCTTCAAGATTATCTATTTCGCTCCCCATCCGATGCATTCCTGTCAAGCAGTTTAGGTAAACATTCCTCCAGCTACCGTGCAAAGAGGCCAGGCCTCACTGTCCTCATGCAAGTAATTCATAGCCCCGTTACCATGGAATATTCCTACCCCCTCGCATCTCATGTAGACACTTAGACGCTTGTACACGCACTAACAGTCAGTATAGAATAAGATTCTATCCTAGAGACCTTTCCTTTTGGATAACACAGTTCTTTAAACATAGGATATTAGATATGATTTGGGATTAGGTTGACATAACCTCAGACTTCTGTCTCCACATGTAGAGCTAAATGTCAAGTCCCCTTCACCCTCTAGTTGCACGTCAATCACACGTCATGCGGCTGCGCGCGCATCTCTGCCAAATATTTATGCTGACATTGCAGGATTCTTCTATGGATCCACCCACTTGTGACATCATGTTTAATGACGTATTTTAGTTACACCCATGTTTACGCCTCTATTAGTTACGTATGTACAGTTTATCTGAATTATCAGCTGTCACGCCTCTTGCATCTGTTTCACTGTAATGCATTTTCTATAAAACTGCTTATCTGTCAATAATATATGTTCCTTCCTTCCTGAACTTTCGTGGTGATGGAATAGAAGGCCCACAATTCGAATTGTCTTCCTTTGTATAGGAATAAAGCCTTTTAAAACCTCTAATACCACGGATTCTGCCTCTTATATTTACTGAGTTATTCTTAATAGACTTTACCGCATAAAAAATAGTACCGGTAACGAAATATTTACCACATTAGGCCAAGACCGTGTAACTGGCTGGCAGCATTGGGGAGTTCCGACAAGGGCAATTAATAGGAAGGAGCAAATTCCATGCCCCCTTTAAGGTATGCAAAATGAAGCTACGTTGATTGTACAACCCAGGATCACCTATCCTGGAGATAGACTGACTTGCATTCTGAAAGTGCAGGCAAGTGTAAACAAACGTCTTGGAACGTCATGTGTACAGTGCATTTACAATGGCTTGCGGCTGGCTGGCAGATTGCAAATCAAGGTGTTCCTGAAATGAATGCTAATGTTCCTCTAAAGATTAGATGGACTTCTCCTGTTTCTGTGTTGGCTGCACATGGAGAAATCCATGTCTAATGACAGCGTCATTGTAAAGAGAACACAGTAAGCAACACAGATACATTACGGGGGTTGCATACTATTGCTCGGCTAGCTTATATTTCCATTTTTGAAGCATATGAAACCATGAATTGGGGTTACAGTACATCAACTTAAGGCCAGTAAAGATTGTCGATCTTCACCTTTCCTGCTTCCTAGCTATTATTTACATGTCATTGATGTTAGAGCAACGTTAAATGTCCTCACCTGAGAGAAAACATGTTTTCCTAACCAGGCAAACAATAGATGGCAATGTGAGCCCGTTTTGGAAATTGAACAGCTGCTCAACCTATCAGGGTTGTAATTAAATCTAGTACTGGATGCCAAAGAAAACAACACCATGTAGAATTGGGTGATAGAGTAGAGAACAATGCCTTGAAGTGACATGTGACTGAGGCTCTCAAACTATCTGACACACAAAAACAAGCTGCTTTTTATTACCAATCCAATGGCCACTCTTGGCAACTAGACTCAAGCAGGTAGGCCTTCCACAGAGAAAATGCATGACGTATGTAAATAAAGGTACAGGTGGTGCGCTGTGCAAAAAATAAAGAATTTACACTGCTCAAACAGAGGTATTTAACTAACACAAAAACAGAATAACTGAAATGTTCCAAAAATTAAGAACATCGGATTTAAAGATCGGACATTCTGAGGTGAAACAATATGTGCAAAATACAAAATCAACGGAAAATGTATTTTATCCCGTGTGAAGTACAGAAACCTGAGACAAGCATCGGCAAAGCTAGTATATGCCATCGTTAAAAAAAAAAGATGAATGCAAGCATATGCATCAACAAATAAAAAGAAGGATAAAACATGTTGACGTGTAAAAGTTGCAGCCATATACTTGTAATAATAAAAAAATGCATTTAGAAATAAATTACCACTGCATATAATTTTATTAGAACGGTATTTCCTAGTAGGTAAGTGTACTAAAAAGAGGCATAGAAACCGTTTTCCTTTTTAACGCACATCACAGGGTAATATGATTCCATCTGACGTCAATAATACTCTCAAATGTCAGATGGGACACCATGTTCTTTTTGGCAAGTGTCTTACTGTGCCAAACTTGAAATAAGTCTTATAGTTTCAAAACTCGAGGATTACTTAAAAAAATAAGAAAGGATCAAGAATGGAAAGGTAAAGGTATCGGCAAAGCAAATAATGAGTCCATCTGCCCTGTCTCTGAAGTGTGCTTCTTTTTGGGGTGATATGCTCTTGAGAAGGAGGCAAAAGGCCTTCACTTACAGGGCAAGACAGCCAATGGATGAAGTGGGCGGACTCTGTCCCGTAAGCTGTACGCCGTGGATACAAAATGTGATTAACAGTTGAACAGACCGATGTATGAAGAGGTGTGACCCAAAGCCCTCTATGTATACCTAAAAACACATCCTACATGCAATTGGGTGAGACCTGCACACCTTCGGTTACTGACAGTAAGTGAATGTTGTCTGATTGAGGTTGGCACTCCTAAAAGTTTTTTTTTTTATTGAACAGAGCAGGAAAACAACAAAACCAGTACACAGTACACACAGTAGACAAAGTCCATGAACAGTAGATCAAAATAATTATAAAACAGCAAACTTTGGCCAAAGATATACATATCCATCATTTCATTTATGCAGATAGTGCAAAATGTGCAAAAATAAGCAGGGTAATCAGAAGCTTATAATAATTACCTTATTCAACCTTGCATCCCACTACATAGGATATTAACTATCCATCTATACATATAATTTCAGTTGTGCAAATAGTGCAAAATGTACAAAATAGGCAAAATAGCCAGAGGCCTATAGCAATTATATTATTCGACCTGGCTAATTCAATAAAGTGCTAACAAATTTTTAAAGTGCTAGAAATACCTATATTAAAGATGTATCTAATTAAAAACAATCATAAAAACCAAATATTAAAGTGCTATGTGACATAGATCGATAAATCACTATCCCATAATTTCCAAGTATTAGTAAACCTTTTTATTGCCCCAACTTTTTTGGCATAGGCCTCTTCATACCTTTTTATCTTTTGCATTTTATTCACCCATTTCGAATATGATGGTATATCCTCAGATCTCCAATTTTGGAGAATTAAGGAGCGGGCTACTAACGAGCAAATCGCCACGTAGGATTCATCGGCATTAGACAAGTCCATTCTTTTTCTCAACAAGCCAAAAAGAGCCACCTCAGTTTCAGGTTCGAGCTCTTTTCTAATTGCTAAGCTCATTGCTGCTAAAATCTCACACCAAAAAACTTCAAGCTTCGGGCATGTATAAAGTATATGAAGCCAATCTCCCCCATTTTGAAGCTTGCAACGAAAACATTTATTATCCACTTCAGAAAAGTGTCTATTAAGAGCATTCGGGGTGTAATAAGCCAACCAGCGAGATAAAAAAGACATCCATTTAAAATTGGCTGCTCTAAGAGCCTTACTTCCTAACTGAGCGATTTGTTCCCACTCCTGTCTTGTGAAGGAGCAATTAGTTTCACAACTTATTTTACTGAGAATTTCTTCAACCAGAGGAGACTCTTTGCCCTTTCTAAGTAGAGTATACCAGTTTCCCACACCTTTTAATTGAGTTTTATATACAGAGTTCATCAGAGCAGATAATGTCCCACATGTTGACATATTGTATTTATTTATAAAGTTCAATATCTGGAGATATTCCAAAAAAACGGTTGCTAAACGATTATCGGATCTCTCTAAGACCTCCTGCCAAGTAATGAATTTCCCTGCGGCAAAAAAGGAACCCAGTTCACCTAGACCACAGTCCTTCCATCTTTTACATTTAGTGGAATGGATTTGAAACCCTAGAGCCTTAGATTCTTCCAAATTGAGATAATAGAATCGACCAAACCCAGCTTGTTTAAAGAAGGACTGGAGTCTATCATAAAAATCCTGAATAGTCTTATAACGGGTCTTTTTGGGTAGTTTAGCTGTTTTTAAAAAAATGGAAACTTGCGAACCTGACTCCTGAATCATTCTGTCATAAAAAAAACTATCCGGCCACCCATTAGGATCTAATAATCGTGCTGAAAGATCGAGAACCGCCGCCAAATAATAAGTGCGAATATCTGGTAGCGCTAGCCCCCCTTGGGTTGTTTCTAACTGCAATATAGGTAGCTTAACCCTAGGTGCTTTTCGATTCCATACAAATTCTCTGATCATGGACTCAATATCTTTAAAAAAATGGGAATTGATTTTTAGCGGTACATTAATAAAAAGAAATACCAATAAAGGAAGAATCGACATTTTAATAAGTGCTACACGACCAATCAAGGTCAATGGTAAAAAAAAATCCATCTCTCCAGCAAGCCCTTAATTTTATCTCGCATTACTAAATAATTTAAATTAAATAGTTTCTCAAATTGACTAGAAACATAAATACCTAAATATCTAATAGGTTCTACTTTTAGAGCTTGAGATTTTAGATTAGATGGTAGAAAATGATGGTCCACATTCAAGGCAAGAACCTCGGTTTTATTTTGATTAATTTTATATCCACCTATTATTTCATATTTACTAAATTCGAACAGAGCCAGATCAAGATTTAATTTATCTGGTTGCAGATACAAAATTATATCATCAGCGAATAATTTTATTTTCGCCATTCCTTCTATTGGTGGTTTAATTTCCGGATTACCACGAATTCTTAGAGCGAGCGGCTCAATAAAAAAAGTAAACAAAATAGGGGACAATGGACAACCTTGCCTGGTGCCTCGATTTATATCAATTACCCCTACCGTGTTAGCATTAATCACCACTCGAGCTTGGGCTCCTTGGTAAATATTTTTCAACATTTCAATCACCCGGACCGGGAAGCCAAATCTTTGCATTCCAAAAAAAAAGAGCCTTCCAGTTAACCAGGTCAAATGCCTTCTCAGCATCGACCATTGTAACTAAAGCTGTAATTTTATTACTAGTGACATAATCTAGAGCCTGAATTAAAAATCCAGTGTTTGAGGCCATTGTCCTTCCTGCCACAAAACCAGCCTGGTCCGGGTGTATTAGTGACTGCGCAATTGGAGTAAAACGTTGGGCCCATATATTCATAAGAATTTTAAAATCAGTGTTGAGCAAGCTAATCGGCCTGTAGGAGTTAACATCCTTATGATTCTTTCCCTTTTTGACAAAACTAATAATGATGGACTCCTTAAAACTTGGAGGTACATTACCACCCATTCTAACAGCATTAAATAGTTTTGTCAAAAAGGGAGTCAACTCGTTCACAAAAACTTTATAAAATTAAATTGGAAACCCATCCGTTCCACAGGCATTCGCCCCTGCTATTGATTTAATTGTGTCCGCAATTTCTACCACCACAATTTCACGCTCAAGTTGATCTACCATTGGATCAGATAAAATCGGAACATCAACTTCATCAAAATATTTACGGATAAGATCTAAGCCTATCACATAATTTGTAGAATACAGCTGAGTATAATGTTCCAAAAAGACTTCAGCTATATAACCCTTCTCTCTGCTGATGTTTTGAGTCTTAGGGTCAATAATTTCAGAGATGAATGCTTTTTCCTGCTTTGATTTTGTCTGCCCTGCCAACATTTTTCCCACTCATAGACTTTCTGCTGAAAAGTTCTAGAGCTATTAATTTCTTCAATTAAAAAACATTCTTTAAGGGCTAATTTTGCTTTTTCTAGCTGAATAGCAACATCTCGACTCCCCTGTGGCTGAGCGTGTCTTAAACTCATGGCATTATTTACAGCCTGTTGGAGTTGGTTAATCTTTATCCGCCGTTTTCTCGACAAAGCAGCTGAATAGGCAATTATCTGCCCCCGCATAGCTGCCTTAAACCCACCCCATACTGAAAAAATATCTGCTGTCTCTTCATTTATTCTAAAAAACTCCAATATCCACTTTTTAATTTGGGTAACCCAATTAGGATCTTGCAGGAATAGACGATCCATCTGCCACCTGGATTCCGTCTTAACCCCCCCTTCAATTTCCAGCTTTAACGAAATAAGGGAATGATCTGAAAATGGGTTAACCCCTATCGTGGTATCTAGTATTTTCAAAGAGCGTGAAGTTAAAAAAAAAATCAATCCGGGAGGCCGTATGAAATTGTTTAGAATAGCAAGTGAATTTCATAGACCTGGGGTTGGATTTACGCCATTGGTCAACTAATAAATATTCCTGCCTTATGGCTTCCAAAACTTTCTTTGTTTGGGGTTTCAATTCTTTTTTATTTTTATTTGACATATCTTTTTTGAGATCTTGAATAAAATTAAAATCGCCACCAAGAATTATTTGTCCCGGGGTACCCCTAAGAAGCTCCACAATCTTTTTTAAGGATGTAGAATCATCTACTATCGGGCCATAATAATTTATAAAATTTAGATTTATCCCATTTAATCTAGCCTCGACCCACAACCAGCGTCCCAATGGATCTCTCCAAATTTGGCCGAATTCCCACGGAAGACTACGCCAAAAATATATAGCGACACCCCTTTTGGCCAACCCGGCTGAGGCAAACAAGACATGCGGAAAAAAACTAGGAACATACAGCTTGGGGTAGTTAGTTTTTAAATGTGTCTCCTGAAAAAATACAACCTGAGGGGAGGAGGACACCAGCCATCTTATTAAGGCTCCATATTTAGATTTATTCAATATCCCATTGACATTGATGGAAACAGTATCACAAATACTCTTCATAGCAACTCATAAAAATACTGACTGCATACAACAACTATGAACATTTCCCATCCTAAGTTTCTTAAACAAGAAAACATTATGCACTAGTGCCCCTGCTTCTGCTCTTTTATCTGTTTTAATTTCCACTCCCATCCCCACCCCACTCAACCCACCCTCCAGGGAGGTGCCCCACCACGCTATCCACCTCCACCTTACCCCTACTAACTTAAAGGGTGACATGGAACTGCACCCATCGTGACCCACCACCCGACAATGGATTACATATTCTTATTTCCAAAATTAATTTAAGTTATTTACCTGACTCCCATACCTATTATACCTTCAAGATATATAGAAGGAGGGGAAGAAAGAAAAAGAAGAAGAAGAAGAAGAAAAAAAAAAGGCTCAATCATCCATTAATTCCTTACGTAGCTGACATTCCTTTAAGGAAATCCTGAGCATCCTCTAAGTTGGAAAACATATGGAATATCCCCTTGACTAGAACCCGGAGTTTAGACTGCTGAGCAATTGATGCCTGTGCACCTTGAGCTTTAAACAAGAAAAGCAATTTAACAAATTCTTTGCGTCTCCAGGCTGCAATGGCAGACAAATCTGGGAAAATTCTGCAATTAGAGGTCTCATTCACTGGGAACTGTCTTCGTTACATCGCTTTGGCCAAGACCTTTTCTTTTATCCGTTGCATCGCTTTGGCCAAGACCTTTTCTTTTATCCGGTAGTCTGCAAAGTTGACTAAGAAGGTACGTGGGCCACTCGTGCTTGGCAAAGGATGAAACGGATCTCTATGGGCCCTAGTAATTGTGAGATCGCCCCCAAACTCGGGAAGTACTTTTTCTTTAATAAAGGATTCCACCCATTGCGATGTCTGGGCACCTTCCACTCTCCCAGGTACCCCCACTATATGTAGGTTTTCCAACTCCTCGAGCTTGTTCTCTAATGAGCTCCTGTCCCTTATGGCCTCACATACTTTAGTGGATAGTCCAGACATCTGATCCTCCAGCTGAGAGATCCTAGATTCTGCTTCCTGTATCTTGACTGGTAGACAAGCCACCGCGTCTTCGATCTTCCCAAGGCGAATATGAAGAGAGGCAATCTCATTTTCCTGTGACCTTTTCATTTTGCGAATCTCTTCGAGAATAAGGTTAAGCAAAGTCTTAACATCTAATTGTTTGGTGGAACTTGTCTCTACAGGAACATTTATTATATTTTGGGCTATATCTAAAGCCGGACCAGAAGCTATATCGGGTGCTGGAAGTTGTACCATATCTGATACCTTCTGACCCTTAAGAATGGGCGTTTGCTGACTTTGAAGATGCTGTTGGTCTAGTTGATCCTGTTCCAAAAGCCCGAAGGAGAGCATCAAACTACTGACGCTCCGTGTCTGGTTTGGAACTGTCTGGGAGCATAACTGGGGTCCATCCTTTGCAGCGGGTAGTGGGGGAGGATTCAAGGCACTGTCATCAAGCTCATTCATTAAAAGAGTTGAAGTTGTAGACTTTTGAGCACACAGAGGTATTGGAGAGATAGAAGAAGTGGCGGTTGCAGGAGAGCTGGCATCTAAGGAGAGCTGCGACAAGCTATGAGGATCCACCAACACTGACTGTGGTGCCATGGACCGGAAAAGAGCTGGCTGTATTAGCTTTTTCGTGAAGAGGGGGAACTCCTTAACACCTTTTCCCTCCTCTTTACTGCTTTCATTAGTATCACTCTTATCCGCTTTTAACTTACTCTCCTCCCCATTTACTTCAATTTCTGGTAGTAATATAGAAGGAGAAGTTCTAGATGCCTGGCTTACACCAGCAGATTGCGCTACCAGTTCGTCTTCGGAGCTTTCGAAACTAGAACTTCGATCAAGGCGACTCCCCACAAGTCCTGTTCTTCCTATTCCAGCAGATAGCGCTTTTGCCTGCGCCTGTGCCAGGCGAGTCTTAGCTTTCAAACCAGTCGCTGCATCAATCCTGCCAGCTGGGTTGCTTTGCTTATTATGTCTCCCCATTGCAGACCTGCTCCAGTGACCAATACTGATATGAGGAAGTGAGGGAAAGAAAAGGGTACTATAACCCAATTCTACCGATGTTTTTTTTTTCCTTTTTTCCCCCACCTTTTGCAGTTAAAACACAACTATGTAAACTTTATTTTTTTCCCCTCCTCTAGTAAAAAAGATCCACCACTCTAAACCTCTTGTTTTTGCCTTTCTTTTCTCTAAAAGTTTTTAACATGGTCCTCAATGCTTCTTTGGGTAAATATATTCAGCGGGCACACGTGCAAGCAAAAGTAGGTGACACTCTCTTCAGTGATTACGTTGAAATTCTTTAGTGCAGCAGGCAGATTTCTTGGGCTGGGTCATTAAGCTTAATTTAAAGGGTATATACGTCAGTAGTAAGTGGTGGAATATGCTACATTTTAATACATTTATCAGGCCTCCTACTACCAGTTTATCGCCAAAATATGTCACCTCCTCTCCTTCATACATTCTCTGTGTCATCAGAATTATTGTAGAGTTCCATGCATCAAAACGTTGTTTCCTTGTATCAGTTGTACAGATCTATCCCCTGATTCCCAGCTTCCCCCTCCACCCTGTAAGTTTGACCCCTGAGCTTTAAAGGAAATGTCTATCCTTCAGCCTACAATTGACCCGGTCCTTCTGCAGGGAATACTCCCTCAGTCTCCTTGAACTCCCTTCTGAATGGAGGATATTGCTTCTGTTTCTGCTCTGTGCCATATAGACTAGTGGGCAAGCCAGTGGCGACTTCTCCCTTCCATCCTAGGCGTTCTTTTTGAAGTGGAAACCAGAAAACAGGATTATCAAGGAGGGTGACGTCAGTGTAATTCAAAACAGAATTGATTGCACTGCAACATAGCACACACAAATAATAATTCATACCTGCTCTACCTGTGATCAGGATATTTAAACCAAACTCTATTGCTGATCATTGCAGACTAATTTGCATATATGCTTTAAGTTTTTTATAGTGTTTTCGAATCCAAAATTACAAAGTCAATGTCATGTTATATTTTATATAAAAGAATAATTTACTTACCTTCGGTGACTCTCTAGTGGGTGCTGTATTTAACTCCAAATTGCTCACCTTTTGAATTCCTCCAGCTGTCAGACTGGATTTGAAAATGTTCGTATCAATTGCTCCTGCATGCTGACAAGTGGCACTACCTGCTACGTGTTGACCTCATCAATTCCAGAAGTGATGTCACAGAGCCATGTGTAGGCTCCACTTCTGCTTGCTGACATCAGTTTTCTTTAGAAGTCTTACATGCCCTCACACACGGATCGGCCATGACAGTTTGCAAATATGGCAGTGTGCAAAATCTAACTTAAGACTTGTTAAGAATTTAAAAAGTTCACTCCACAGAATGGGGATGGGGAAGGGTGGTGAGAAATCTTCAGACAGAGTATCTACCAGAAAGAACATTATAAAAGGTAAGTAACACCTTCAGGACTAGGCGGGAGAAATGGTCCTCCTTGCAGACTTGATTATCAAGACAGTACTGCCTGGTTAAGGTATCTAGGGTTGCCTAAGTAGAATACTGGCAGATGTTCAGTACTGGATCCCCCCTTCTCAACATTGCTGTTTGCAGACTTGTCTTTGGGGGATGAGTCAAAATTCTCTCTGAAGGCTCCATTTTGGCCAGGGCATAGTAATTCTTTAATCACAGGATGTACCCTTCTGGACTGTCTTTTCATTTTTGGAACTGGTAAAGTCAACCTCATCATCCACTCAGTGCCCATCCATACACTTGATGTAAAAGTTAAGAGCTTTGATTGCAAATTGTGAAGACTGTCTTCCTGCTTAAATGAGTGAGATGGAGTGAAATAGGCAGGCGGAGTGATAGACTGTTCCATGTGCAAGGGCAACAGCACCAGTGGCAAAAAGGATTCCCGAGTTTACTCATTAATTTGTCTGAGAAGAAAGTGGTTTATGCAGGTTGCACTGACAGTACCTTTAGCTCATTGACATGGCGTGAAGAAGTAATTGCATGGAGAAATAACCATCCTAATTGTCAGCAAT
The DNA here is from genome assembly GCF_964204655.1 of Triturus cristatus. Taxonomy (NCBI): domain Eukaryota; kingdom Metazoa; phylum Chordata; class Amphibia; order Caudata; family Salamandridae; genus Triturus; species Triturus cristatus. The sequence goes on along the minus strand of NC_140589.1, from coordinate 1,619,689,994 downwards.
GTCAGTGAGCAGCTGTGCATAGGCTCAAAAGGCGCTTGTGAGGACCAAATTCAAGTCCCATTGAGGTATAATAAAAGGTTAAGGTGAGGCATTTATGTGAGCATCCTTTAAGAATTGCATCAGAATTGGTGACTTAAAAAATGAGGGTTGGTCCTAGAACTATAGAAATGCCAAAAAGGCTGACGTATAACCTTTAATGGTGCCCACCGCATAGCCTAGTTGGGCCACAGGTAAAACAAACATCTTAACATCAGGCAGTTTAGCCTGAAGAGTATCACCTTGATGGCCTCCACACTAGTTTATGAACTTTCACCAACGACCAGAATATACAGATTTACTAGCTACAAGAATAAAATCCGCTATCTCTGTAGGCAGATCCGACTTCCTCAGTTGGTGCCACTTAATCTGCCAGTATCAAGGTGTAGGCTGTGGTGCACCCAGTGGATGACATGTCCTGTTGGTGAAACAGGAGGTTCTCCTGGACAGATAAAGGGACCAGATGACAAATGCTGAGGCTTTGTAGAGCAGAGTACCACACTCTCCTGGCCCAAGCTGGGTCTGTCAGAATGATCTGGGACTGGTCTTTCTTGATCCTTTTTATCATCCAGGATCAAAATGGCAAAGGTTGGAAGGCTCCTTAGGAGACTGAAGTCCTACCACATAGGTAATGTGTCTCCCAGGGAGCCTTGTGCCAGAAACTCCAGAACCAGTAATAGATCCAGCTAAGACATGCCACACTGCGTGAAAGATGTATTGAACCACTTCTGGATGAAGATGCCATTTATGGTCCAACAGGTGATGTCTGCTGAGCTTGTCTGCCATAGCATTGAGCGAGCCTGCCCAATGTCAGGCTGTCAGGGGGTTCCCTTGGAGCCCAGCCACCTCCCACATGACCCACAGCCCCACACCGCCCTGCTTGTTGCTGGACCAGATGGTGGTTGTAATGTCCATCAAGACTTGCACCGGCTTTCCTTTTATGGATTGTAGGAAGGCCGTCAGAGACAAACAAATAGTGTAGAGTTCAAGGATATTGATATGGTGCTTCTTCTCTGCTCTGATAGCCACCTCTCCAAGATAACCAAACAAACCCAGAGACGATGCACCGGTCATTGATGTAAGCTTTAATTCGTGTACGAAGAATGGCCTGCCACAGGTCAGGTTGGTGTCTAACAGCGGGCACAGAAGATACTGGGCTTCCTCTTCTGAAATACAAATTTTGTCCGAGAGATAACCCCAGTGCTTTGCTCATGGCATGTGACACCCTCATGTGCCAATGGGCATGCGACACTAGCAGGATGCATGCAGCTAAGAAGACTCTGAACCAGCCATGCTGGGCCCCATGAGTGACACTGGAACATCAGAATGGCCTGGATGCTTTGGAAGGCTTTCTATTTGGAGGATGGCCCCTATGAAGGGAATCGCCGTAGGCTGCAGGTGGGATTTTGGTTTATTGATAGAAAGTTTCGGGGATGACAGAAGGGTGACAGTTATCTCCGGGTGGCCTACAACTTAATAAAACCCTCCTTCAACAGCCAGTCATTGAGGTACAGAAACACATTCAACCCTGACCTGCAAAGGTGGGCCAGATGAAAGTATGTGTCCTGCAAGCCCCGTGGATCAAGGGTGGATAGCTCCTAGGCCAAAGACAACTTCATGAACTTGTCCTTCGGAAAAAAAAATTTCAGCTGTCCGAAGTCTAATATTGGTCTGAGCCCTTGTCCTTTTTGGGCACCAAAAATATTGGGAGTCATAGTCCCTGCCCTTCTGTCTCCGGGACCCTTTTTATGACCCCTTGGCTGGCAGACACTGAACTTCCTGGGTGAGAATAGAGAAGTCTGAAGAAACACTGGTAAAACATGTGGGTGTAAAGGTGAAGGTGTAACCATAATGAACAACCTGCAGCTCTCAATACTCTGATGTACTCACTTTCCAGCTGGGTTAGTAAAAGAGAATTCTGCCCTCTACTGGATATGCATGGTCTTTTGAGAGGTAGTCAAAGTGGCTTAGCAGTAGTCACAGCAGCAGAGGAGGAAGACTGCTTTCATGGTGGTGACCAAAGCCTCTGCTACCACAACGTCCCTTGGTGGTGAGAAAGAGCTATGCTGGTTGCAAGGGTTGCGAAGGTTGCCTCTAGTGACAGATAAGACATCTCAAGAGCATTCTCTGAACTTTCTGAATGCTGTCGAAATTGCCAGGCAGAGATAGCAAACTCCAAGAGCTGACTACAGCTAGGCTGTCCTTGAAATGCTCCAATGTAGAGCTAGCTATTTCAACAAAGAACCTGGAACCATCAAATGACATATAAATAAATGGATGCTTGTTCATCTTCAGAAAATCCTGTGGTGCACATCCAGGGATGATGCTTGATCACTGCACTGGTGCCTATGATGTGGCCCACACAGACCGTCACGTCCAGGCCAACCCTCAATGCATACTTAGCCACATCCTATCAATCTCGGATCGTTTGAGCCAAACCTTTCTTGAACCTATCAGGACTGGGACTATATTGATAGCCATATTGCAAAGTGCACGTGTGTAGCATCCAGGCAGGCAGATGACTACCAGGGAGGCAGATGACTACCAGGGACCTTAGAGTGAAACTGCTTGGGAAAAAAATATTTTCTTGAATTCATCAATGCACTTAAATTCCCTATCTGGTAGCTCAGTAGGGAATGCACTGGGATTCACTTTGCTGGTGGAAGCCTGAACCACCAAGTTCTCGGGATGTTGGGTGCTGGGTCAGAAAAATCAATTGTTCTGACAAAGTCTTGTTAAATAGCCACTAGGGCTCTGCAATAACAGGCTGCAAGGTTTCAGTCAGTAGATATACCTCAGTCTCTATCATAGGTAGCTGAATGTTCAGCAGTTCTGCTGCTCTTCAGATAAAAAGAGTCACTCTCCTGTGGAGGGGTCCCCAGTGAGGAGTTCAACTCTGTTTTAGGGGAAGTATTGAGGCCAGTGCCATGTCTGAAAAAAATGTAAATATAGGCCAGCATCAGTGTACTGCCTTATTATACTCATCCTTGACATGCAAAACATTTTGAAGGTCTAGAACAGCATAGAAATCTGATTCGAACAAGGCTTTCAGACTACTGTAGTATTGGCATTGAGAGAGAGGTTGGGGTTCATCAATTGTAGGGGACTGTACCTTGGTAATCTCGTAACAAAACATAGGCCAGGTGTCAGATGGGGCTTGAGTGGTAGACACAAACAATGTCTCCAGCAGAGGAGCTGTGAGTCATTGACTAGACAGGCCCCACCAGCAGAGTTCTGACTGGTGCCCTCTGTGGCCCCAAATGGCGCATGCATCATCCAGGAAAGTTGCATCATACCCTTTCTGAATGCCTCTATCTGTTGCGGGGTCGACAGCAGCCTGAAGAAGTCAAGTCGCACGGAAGCCAGACTGGAAACAGGCTGTGAGTTGGAAGACAGGAGCTGAGTTGGTTCCTTGATCTGCAGACCACGCAACTTCTTGTCAGAGCTGGATTGAAAAGATGAGGAAGAGTCCCTCTTGGGCTTCTTGAGTGAGTTTATGGCAAGACTTGACTCTCGCCTTCATCTTTGACTTGCCTGAAGACAGTGGCTTGGAGTGAGCCCACAACATGGAGCAGGAGGGGTCTGCTGTTTACGACCTGTCCAATTTCATATGTTACGTGACAGTTTTGCCTTCTGCTTCCGGATGGCATTTGGGTTGTTCTGAGACTTTAGAGACCACAGACTAATGTAGTCCGGATCAGTGGCCGACATCTTTTTCGTGCAGTCATGGTACAGTTTGAAACCTGTGGTCTTCAGGAGAGTCAGGAAAAATGAATGTGGAGTTGGTGAAACACCTACAAAAGTCTTGGATCCACACTGACGGCTAAGGAAAGAGAGGAACTGACAGCAGCACCCAAGGGTGGCGCATGTATATGGCTTCATGCCGTCACTTTAGGGGATGGTGAGGTCACCACGGAGTCCGATGGACCCACCTGTTGGCTTGGGATAGCAGTTGCTGTGAAAAGTTCAGGATCCAGCCAGGAGGAATTGGAAAGCTGCAAAATCTGTGGTTAGTGGTATTCATCAGAGAGAGAGATGTTCTGCAACATAAGGCTACCAAGCAAACATGCAACCTAAAACCACATTCTGTTTTATGAGTCGGTGTGACAAATGTATCCTTTATTTTTGTTTCTGATGTCTCTACTCTATGCAATATGCTCACCTACAGCTCTTTTTCCAGGGTGAGCGTTCTTTGATTATGCTTCAAAAGTGCTAACATTTAGTGCACTGGTGACCCTCCTTTGTGACTCATGCCAGCTGTGATTGTTGAGAATACTTAAGACTACCATAACACTGGTAAATGTAAATGCTATGTTTTCATGCTGAGGGAAAGGGAGGCGATGTTTCTGTTATTTTACCCATCTCCATCCAATGGGCCATTTCCGTGCTCATTAAGCACAGACCTATGTGCTCGCGGTTTGTTGTCATCCGTGCTAATGTCTAGCCAAAGATTAGGTGTTGCAGTTTTCCTTCTATAAAGTGTTGCTGCTTCCCTGTCACAGCGTTGCGTGCGCAGTTGATGTAGCATCCACGGAGTATAATGTCAAGACCAGTTCAAAGGGAAAGCTCATCCCGGTGTTTGGCAGAAGGCATCCTGTTTTTAGAAACAAGTCATGTTTTTGTAGTGGGCACAATGGTAGTTTCCGGATTTATTTTTGTTATTTATTTAAGTTGCAAAACATTCGAACTGACATTCTGTAGATTAACCAGATTTGTGAGGCTCTCTTGACAACAGTATTGAATTTAGGAGTTTCTGGAACAGTGCATGCCTGAGGTAATATACCTCAAGCACGCCTGGCTGTACTGCTTTGCGGGTGGCTAGTGGCTGTTGAATTGATTTAAACAGTTTTACTACTTTTTGTTTACCTCGGTCTTTCTTTTGGTTGTACTTTCCATACTGTTCTAAACCAGGTGTTCACGCCTAGCTCAACCTATAGCTTAATTTGTGTCAGATTTAATAGCAAAAAAAGCCAAAGAGCGTAGAGACAGGACCAATAGCACATGTGTATGTGTTATTTAGCTTGTAGATGGGTTTGTTTCTGCAGAGTAAATGCACATGTGATTTTGATCGGTTTTTGTGCTTCGGTGTTTGTATGAATACTTTTGAGCGTGTCTGAGCTGCATATGTGAGGTTTTTTAGTGGAGGTATGTATGTGACTATATTTGTTTAAACCGTGTGTGGCACTGGTATGAGCTCTTAGCACTTGTGAGTGGTCCAGGAGCAGGTAGTCCCTCCTGTTCTTGGCTCTCTGAAGAAGGCACTGCAGCAGGGCCTTGGGGGCCTCAGGATGCTCTCAGGGGGGTAGCATAGCTCAGGTAATGCACGCGTGGCTGAGTGGAAAGGATGTGCTGGTATGTAAGTTGCAGGTGGGGATCCCACGTGGGGTGGCAGGATGAATAACTGCAGTTGATGGTGCAGAATTGTTAGGTTTTTTGCATTGTTCTGTTTGTGAGCATGTAGGATCAGACAGTGCAATGCAGTGTGATAGTGGGTAGGGGACACTGTGAGTGCTGTGTTGAGAGTGTCACATTGCCACTGGGTTTGACTTTTGGGAAGTGAACCAGGATGACCAGCAGTTGATGTTGCGTCAGTGTGTTTTAGTGGGAGCACCGAGTATACACATCACTAGTGCAGTTTAGTAGTTCATGTCCCCATCATCTGTTTGTGGTCCTGTTCTCAGTAGGCAGGTAGCTATGTTGTGTTTTTTTAGTTCTGTTGTAGGATAACACATTGGGATACGTATGGCCAGTGAAACAGTATTGGTGGCATGTGAGTGAGGTGGCAATGCACCTAATGAGCTCTCTTGTACTGGTACTGTTGAGATGTAGGAATAGTGTATTTGATTCTGTTAAAGTAATAAACATTTTGATTTGTAATGCACTATTTTATCTTCATTCATTACATTGCATTCAGGTGCTAATGTACGCACTGAGATATTGTTGTAGCTCGAAAGAGAGATCGTGGCATCCTTATGGCATTTGGTACAACATTAATTGGACATTACTGTGCTGCTGATTGTCTGCTTCCAGGGCTGGTGTATGGTTGAAATGGTGAATTTCATGTCTTCGATGGTTGGAATTACGCCTGCATGTGATTATCTGTTCTGCACCGTGTAAATCTTAGATGTCAATTGGTATTGGATCTTTAAACTTGTTCAGGCTTTCAACTGGTATCAGTTGAACACATATACCCTCTATACATCCAGTGATGTAGAGTCAACCCAGGGGTAGGTACCTGTGTTTCATGGGCTCCCATTCAGCCTATGGCTAAGGCCATATCTTGAGCAAAAAAGGGATAATCAGGAGCCCCTCATCACATTACACAGGGGGGTCTTATCATTTCATGTTCCACCACTGAGTCAACCAGCCTTTTTTCATAGCCTTTGGCATTTGAAGTGTTAGAAATAGCAGCCGCTGCTAGAAGGGTAAATTACAGATCTATCCTTTGCAGTATGTCTCCGATGACTTGCTACCATGAGCTTGAGATTGAACTTGTGAGATGTAATGTGTCATTACCTCAATTTGCCGCCATGGTCCTGTGGCACAGAAGTTAAGACCAGCCCGGTATTTCTCCATTAAGGGACTAGATGTGCCAAAGCCCAGGTGCTGTTCCACATTATCCAATCTGTTTCCTAGCAGTTTACTTGTGATGGCCATATCAAGAGGACACTGTACTGGGGGGGTGCAAACTCTGCATGAGACATATATGTTACCACATGGTAACACTGCACCTGTACCATTTGATGATGATTACAATATCATGGAATTGGGAACCACATGGAACTGAGTTGACTGCTTGTGAAACCACACAGACTTTGCAGTTCCATGGGTTTGATGCCCATATTCACCTCCGACTCTGAGCAGGTGGTGAAAGTGTGTTGTGGCTTCTGTGTGGGTTGGCAGTGGAGGGAAGAGAGTGTGGGGAGTAAGGGAGTAAGGGAGGGAAAGGGAAGCTTAGGGCTCATAGCAGGGAGCATTGTATGCTAACCCTTCTAGAGAATAAACAGTGATATAGGCTTATCTGCTGCTGCGGTTAAAGCCTCATGCCCACTCAGAATCGGGTAGAGTGGCATTTCGTAGGGTAATTCCGCGTCCCCTGACTCATAATCATTGCTGTGGTGTGCATGTACCCTAGGGCATTGGTAATGGTACAGTTGCTGATGAGCTACGTAGGTGCTCCCAAGTGGCACCTCCTTGCAACATCATCTTGTCATATCCTGTGCAGCGTCTGCTCTTTTACCTGTACATGACTAGGTGTCAAGAAAATATGCAGCTCCAATACTCATTTTGACTTCGGCCATTAGATATAAGGCTGCCATTTTCATACTACAGTGGTGGTAAATAAATATGCCGTAAATGTGGTTACTGGGGATGTCAGCAGTACGTATTTCAATGTCACGTTGTGTAGCTGACTTCAAGTTATCTAGCAGATAGCACACAGTCTGCAAGTATTTGAGCAAATAGTCTTGAAGATATCAATAAAATTTGAGTTAAATCTATTTGAAAAATTCAGCAGTATTTTCAATACTTTTTAATTTCACTTTAAATTTTCTTAACTTGTATCTCTTGTGATATTTCAATTATCCCAGCTTTTCAATGATGTCAACATATACTCAGTGACAGTGGAAGGTACTTGGGGTTGAGAGAGGTTGTTGTACTGGAACAGCATGTGTCATATTGTGGAAAATGCAGTTTGAAACCTTAGTATGGGTTTGTGGTTGATTTGTAAAAAGCATTGCGTTACAGTGATTGGCCAGAGGCATATTGTGGAATGTTTATAAAAGAAGAAGCAGTGTAGTGCATGGCCATGGTTGGCATCTTCTAGCTCATTCTACCGGGACTCCGACTACAGCAGCATATTCCCTGACAGTGCAACATTCTGTGTTTGCACCTACTGGTGATCCAAAGATGCGTGCAGGATGCCCAAGTTTGCCTTTAAGTGGCACGCCATTTGGCAGATCACAATTCCTACCACTAACCGAGCTACTCGTTTCTTCTTGAAATGTATTCTGATCATATTGATTCATACCCATGTTTCTGCTTTTACAATATTTAATGACCTGATGATGACCCACTGAACATACAGGGTCGAAACCCCGTTGATGAATGCGGCAATTGGAACTTTTCCAGATCGTTTCCTTTCAGTGTCACTTCAACTACCTATAAGCAGTGCAACTAATCAACAAATTATTATTGCTGTATTGCCAACTTGCAACATATACATGTCTGTTTTATCATTCAACTGTGTGATCATATGAGCACCCGGCAATCTTTGACACAGTAAGTGTTTTGCACTTGCATGGTTCTCCATTTTCTTTTTCATTGATGTATAATTAATTTATCATGACCACTTATGGTTGTTTACATAGATTTCTGTACCGCATGGAACCTCTGTACTATACGTGTTGTTGTGATGTTAACAGCATTTGTCTTACTGTGAAAGGTGCATTTTAAAACTTTTGAATATGGGTTTTCAGAGGCGAATTGTGAAATATTCACAATAGAAGAGTGCACGGCTATGGGGGGGTGGGGATATCCTGCTACAGCAGTGGCTGTGGATAGAGTAGGCATCCATTTGACAAGTTACTGTACGGTCGAGATGGGCTGGTAATTGGAAGAATTCAAAGAGATAGGAAGAAAATAAAAAGAATGAGACCTACTTAGGACATGAGGAAGTCAAGGACCTGAAAAGAGAGGTGGTGCTTTTTTGGGAGCTACACCGTGAATTGAGAAGGCTGTGCTGTTCACTTTGTCAAATGCAAATGCTGCTACAAGGTCCGCACCCACCTTTCTCGTGCTCTTCAAATGTCCTCCTCGTTCATCCTCCCGATGCCTTGATCTCCATGTTGTTCAGCAGAAGGAAGAGGATGTTTCATGACAAGTGAGGCGTATGCATGAGAAGTAGGGGTGAGAAACACAGGTTTTGGAGGAATGAGGAGAATGAACGGGGATGTGGAGCCAAAATAGCTTCTTGTGCACTGTTCCTTTCAAACAGAATATGCAGCAGGGAGAACTTTTGTAGTCCCAATAACAGATGCGTCCACAAAGCAGCAGAGTAGACAGAGAGTAAGTCAGTCCTGCAGGAGTGTTAGTGGTTCTTGGTCTCTTCATTAGTATCTTCCACTGGTGAAACCTGGCTTCGAGTCTCAGTATTAAGAACTTGTTTTCATGCAGATTGTGTTAGGAGGCCCTGATACCCTCCTTGTTTTTATGTTCCTTATGGTATGTTGTGTTATGCTATGTTATGTCTTTTATGGCACAGGCATAGCACACTTTCTACCATTATGGGGGCCTTCCAGCGTTGTCCAAGTTCTTGTGTCTTCCCACCATGATCCTGAGGATGCTGTCTCAGTCCAGAGCCTGAGTTCTGGTTATTTGGGTCCGATCATCAGTAGGATACGTGTTGTTTCGTATATGTGATGATGGCTATTGGTGATTGGAGCAGGTAGCCTGGCGCCTTTACCAGTTTGGGTGTGTATTGCTTGTAACAATTCGCCCTGCTAGTAATATGTGCCTGAGGTAGATAAGAATATGTTGTCTGGTTGAGGATACACAACAACCCTTTACCAGGCTAGCAGTGTGGTATTGGGTGGGTGTCTGTTTTAATGTTCTATGTGGTGTTCCGCTGTGCATACCTGTGTCCAGACCTAGAACACTTTGGGCCTTTTGCAGAGTTTTGCAGATGGGATGCTCTGTCAAAACGTAGCGGATATCCCATCCGCTGTATTACAAGTGCCAGAGACGATAATTCACTTGTAATACAGGGTCCTAGGCGCAGTGATGTAACGCTAGCCCCCCTCTGCCCCTGCAGTGTTGGGGCTCCAGAGGCCCCCCCTCCGGCACGGTGCATGGGCTTAGCCCCCCTCTGCCCCTGCAGTGTTGGGGCTCCAGAGGCCCCCCCTCCGGCACGGTGCATGGGCTTAGCCCCCCTCTGCCCCTGCAGTGTTGGGGCTCCAGAGCCCCCCCCCCCCCCTCCGGCACGGTGCATGGGCGGCGGGCTCCTGGTCTGAGAGCTCCTGACTGCATCCGGAGTGTGACCATGTATTTTGCAGGGGGGCACCCTCAAGTTTCGTTACAGCACTGACTACACTTCCTCCACATTTGTGACACAGTATCCCGTCTGCCACACTATATGGAAAGCTCTTTCTTTTACTTGCAGGATCATTTTATTCATTGAAAGCCCCCAAAACGTATACTTCTTTTATACGACACTGTGTTTCAAACCCAAGTGCTTTTGCTCACCCTGCGTCATGTGTGCCAACAAGTCTGGGCATGCAAGGTATGCGGCAGAGAGCTGGCAGTGCCTCTTTTTCTGCAAAGCAGCGGGTACCGAGTTGAAAGGCAGCATGCCGGAAACACCTAAGACGGCTGCTCCTGAGGTGCTGAGCTGAGGGGAGCGTGCTCGCATGAAGCCCGCTTGTGCCGGAGGAGACGCAGGAACAGCCGCAGTGGAAACAAAGGCGAAAACCTGGACAATGGTTAGAGCACGTGAAGAGGCGAGCCCACGGCTGTTAGCAGTACCCTAGTCTATGTTCTACTTTATACCTACATGCTTGTATAGCGCCCTCTTATCGGAAGGTGTCCTAGCGCTTCAAAGCCACGAGCAGACAGAGTCGGCCGGAGGAAGCGGAAAGGTTAACATTTAGTAAAAAGTCGGGCCTTAATACCTTTCCTGATAGTTTCGACTTTTAAAGTAATAGATGTCAAGTTCCTCTCTTTTTTTCTAGCAAGGACGCGGAAAGATTGACCTCCTGTACTGGGCTTTCTTCTTCTGTTTTTCTTTGTCACTTTAAGGCTGCTTTTTGTCTGAAAGCTGTGAGGGATTGGCTCACGTGAGAGCCAGGGCCCAACTTTACTTCTGTAGTAAAAGCACTGTTCAAGAATCGTTCAATACTGTAGTGTGCCTATCTGTGTTTCGCCGGGTCTGGTGGCTTCGGGAACTGATGCGCCCACTCTAGGGACCTGTGTTCGACCTCATGGTCACAGGGTCAAATCCCGGTGGCTCCACTCAGCCTTTCATCCTTCCATCCTTCCATCCATCTGAGGTCGATAAAATGAGTTCCATTGAGTTGGTTAACAATCGACATATGTTACTCCGCGCCAAGATACCCTGGGATGAACGTGCGCTTTACACATGCCCGTTTATGTTTTGTTGCTGTCCAGCCACAGCACAGGCAACCAACGGTGTGTTCGTGAACCCTGTGTGCTTCCCAGCATCACCCCCAGATCTCACACCTCGAGCAGCACTGGCATCATTGTGAGTGAAGGAAAGATACAAAGGTTTATTGGATCGTAAAATAAACATAGTGCTCTGATATATACCCGCCATGGCTCCTCAGCAATATATGACGGGTCTGATGGAGGAGCAAGCTTGATGGGACTTGTGTGCAGAAACACAGCCCTTGGATGCTTGCATGAACTGGACGAAAAGAAATGCAAAAGCCATTGATGGAGGGATGTGAAGATTGCGTCCTCCCAGCCACAGAAATAATGGTGGTCCTGTCTCATCTGGTGGAGACACATAGATGGAGGAAATTGGTACGGTGATGGCAACTGCCATGGTACGCCACATATCAGGAGGGGTACAAATTGCTGGTGGTAGGACATAGGTTAAGTAGGGGCCATTGCTTGACAAAGGCCAATTAAACAAGCATTGTCAAGGGCAATAGTTTTGACTTTATCACTTCTTACACTAACCTTTGTTGTACAGGGTTGTACTACTAAAGCGTTCCTAGGGCCATAGTATGATCTAGTTCTCCACCCATGTTCAAGTGCATATTGGACCGTGGCCCCATTTTCATTAAAGTTGTGCTGTTTTGGTGAATGCCCTGTACATTATGTAATTTTGTTTGAATCGGCATGCAGCCCCTCTGTATCCATGTAGAGTAAAGGATCAATATCATTATGCAGCCCTCCATGTGGCAATAGCCACTGTAGGCTCGATGGTGCCTCGTGACAAGGTACAGGCTGGGTGATAGTCGGAGCTAAAGTGTGCCACAGATGCTGCACCCTCAACAGAGATCCCTTGTGCAGTGCCTGCAGCGAGACCTAAAAAGCCAAGTGGACTGAAGAATACAGCGAGCTAAGCAAGTTTCCAACATGACTGGAATAACTCATGGCATCTGTGTTCCTTTTGATTGACATCACCCTTTGTTCTTGCATAGAGACAGGAGCTCACACCAGGTTTGGGGAGTCCTTTCTGGAATCATAGAGACATGGCGGGTGTCTAATATTCTTCGCAGCCACAGTATCCTCATCAGAATTTTTCACCCTTGTGCTGCTGTTGCATGATCATGGCCGGACAGGCCTTTTATGCCACTGGGCATTTTCCTGGTGGGCTTGAGACCTTGAAGGCCGGTTTTGAAAGTCCAGGGCTGCGCCTGTTACCTCTCACTTTCGCCAGCGTCCTGAGATAAATTGCTGTAGGCACGGGAAGGTTTTGAGAGAGAGAGTAAAGGAGGTGGAAGCAAGTGACAAAGGGATCACAATGGGAGAGGGGAGACAAGGAGGGAGAGAAAATATATTGATGGAAAAAGAGAGAAAGCGCAAGAAGGTGAAGGGAGAGGGCTGTTTTGAGCATTTGTTTGCCAGGGTTGCTTTTGTTTCCTCATGGCCTGAAGCATGCATGCTTTACTATATGTCAACACTTAAACAAAGAAAAGAGGTAGATACTATTCCCGCCCTCCAAGCGCACACATTCTATAAACACACAGGAAAATAGTGGAAACAAAGTTATCAACCTGCCAAGGTGAATTAAATATATTTAAATCAACTCCATTCCATTTTGGCTGTTAGTCCTTGTTAAAAGAATGTACCCTTTTCATTTCAAAGGTAAGTGTCTTCTGTCTTGACCATCCCGGTTCTAATGTGGAGGGCAGAAGATCTGTGGGTGAAGCCATGCAAACTTTGAGGGCCATTTATGTCTGTTTTTGCCCTTCAGCTAAGCACTCTGATGGTCATGAGAAAGAATGCATACAATATGCCAAGCATAAGAGCTATCATATATCTGTTCACCTTTAAATCTGCAAAGGAGCGTGTTAAGTAATTTAGATACACTAATGGTATTTCCGCCATCTGTCCATCGGTAAATCTGCATGTAAAATGGAAACCCACATTTTTCTTACCTGTGCTGGAATTAGCTTTCATACTGCAAAATCTTTGATTCCTAATTAGTTGCATGCATGCCCAGACAGAACTCTTGATGTGCTCTGTCCCTGTGAGATGCTTCGGCATGTTAATGTTTCAGGTTATGTATAGGGAAATACGATAAAAGACTTGAATTTGTGGATCATATTTGAAGGTCTTGGCCAGAAGGCATTGGGTTGTTCACAAATAGCAGTACCATTATTCCCTGATGTGAGTCTTTTAAGATAGGAAGCCATTTGATAGTCACTATGATAATTATTGTTTGGAATGACAGTCCCTTTTTGGACATATCTACATTCATGTTCCACTTCCACCCTGGGAATTTAATTGTTTTGAGACTAAAAGCCTGATTTAAAGTTGGGTTTTCTTGAAAAATCATCTGATTTTCTGGAGGAATTGTTAAATGGATAGGAAGATCTGCGGTAGGAATTTATTCTGCACTAGGAATAGTAGGACCAAGTAAATTTACCTGATGGATTCTACTTCAGTTTCACTTTTCGTGCAGGAATCAGAGCTTTTTTTTTTGCTATCACCCAACTCTAACTAAGATCCTGATTAACCCCTTCAGTGCCACGCCCTTTCCCCGCCCTGTGCCGGGCGTTACATTAGCGGGCGGGGTTCATGACGAGATAGTCTCGTCATGGGCACAGCGCAACCGTGCTCCATGACGAGACTATCTCGTCATGGGCACTGAAGAGGTTAACACTCATTTCAAAGTATATCAATTCGTGATACAGACACCTCTGTTATACTATAGAGCAGGGATACTCAAAGTACGGCCTGGGGTCCACATGCGGCCTTCCTGACCTCTACATGCGGCCCCCAGTACTGCTGTTTATTTGACGTAGTATTAACATTCGGAAAGCTATAAACCAGTAAGTATTTATTTACACATGAACTGACGGAAAAGAAGCATGAAGAGGCCCTGCATTACTTACCTTTACAAACACTTTCATTTGAAAGACATTTTGCACCAAACGTAAAAATATGACAAAGGCTTTTCACAATTCAAAAAGTGACTATCGCTGTATTGAAAGGCATTTTTTAAAGTGATAGTTTTCAAACATGAACTTGGAAAAATTCTTGCCTTCACCGCCCTGACAATAATGCCATCAGTGAACCAATACATAAGTCAGTTGTCATGTGCATCTTCTATGTGGCCTAGGCTATTATAATACAAGTAACATAATAGTTTATTAAATTAAATGCAAGAGATTTTGTACACTTCACATCCTGAACTCATATTTCAGAGTGCTCTCATGTGTGACAATGAAGAAAAGCAAAGTGAAATAAAACAATTGCCTAGGATTACACAATCTGATAGAGACATCTAGCCACAGATTACTTAACTTAGAATATTCCCAGGCGTCAGACTGGATCCGGAAAACTTTCCGCCCTGAGGTCGTCCACAAACTGGACGTCGGCAGGGGCAATATAAGCCCCTCCCGGCACGCTGACGTCAGTTTTCGTCTTTTCCGCGTCTCAACGCGGATCCAGGAAAACCAGCGGTTCCTTGACCTGTTTTTCAGGCCTTCTCAACGTCTTCGACGTCACGGAACAGTGTGCGATGCCTTCGGGCTTTAAGGCGTGTGAGACCTGTGCACGGCAAATGGCAAGTTACAGATCCGCGCGCGATATATATGTGGTGCCTGGGAGTGCACCATGACTCCGAAGAGTGTCACGCCTGTCGGCAGATGAAACCAAAGTCCCTAAGGGAGCGTCGTATGAAGCTGCTGGCCACCCGGATGTCCGGTCCTGCACCTTCATGCCGCCGTTCTCCCTCTCGGGGTCGGGCCCGCTCACGGGGTCGTTCCCACGGAAGTCGTCCGGAGACAGGTAAGCACAAGCATAAGTTACGGTGGTCGTCCTCCTGTAAACATGACGCTGGGGTACGCTGCTCTCAGTCTTTGCCAGGCACAGGTGCCCAGGAGTCGTCTCCCCCATACCCACCCTTTCCGGGTATCGGAGCGACAAGGACCCAAATGGAGGCCTATTCAAAGGCTCTCAAGTCTCTCTCCAGGTCACCCCCTCTCCCTGGTGCGCCTTCGGGTCCCAGAGAGGAGGAAGGCACTCGTGTCGGGTCTTCGCCGGCGGATTCGTCCTCGGCGCCTGCTGCGTGCATCGACACCGGTTCCGACGTCGATACGATGTCGGCCCGGAGGGGCATCCTAGTCGTCCGTCCAGTCCACCTGTCCAGTTGCCACATATCCTTGTGTGGCTTCCTGCTCTGACGTTGGGTGCGGCACCAAGTTCGACGCCCTGTCGACCTCTTTCCTCGCTGCAGGTGGAGGTTGAGTTGCCGTCAGTCTGCACCCAGATTGAGTACCCTCTGGAGATTATCGACGTCGATGCGATGCCGGTGCCGGCGCCTATGGCTCCTCTGTTACAGGAGGATGAAATGGTGTGGACCTTTTTGACTGTCACGCTGATTCAGCGGTCTCCCACCTCATGTCTGGTCTCCCGTGATTTTCTGGCCCTTGTGGCCTGGTTTTCTCGTCCTTGTGGCTTTTTCATACGTTGTATGACTTTGTGTTGTTTTTTCTTCTGTATAGGCAGTGTTGCCTTGTTTGTTTTGGACCCTGGGTGCATGACGTAATACCCAGATGGTCTAGGCGGCTACTCTGCCATGTTTGCCTTTGTTCAGTACAGCTTGTCAGCTGGTTCTACCTTCCTTTCAGTCCTCTCTCGGTGAGCTTGTCTCAAGAGGACCCCCTTACCGGAGTTAAGACTTACCCTATGTGGGGTATTTGCTGGCTATTGTGTAGCTGCCTTCCTACAAGGAAGGCTTGGTACGCTCCTGTGGAGTCTTCCCTGCCTGGTATGTTCACTATCATTGGGTGCCTGCATTCTTTCTTCTGCTTCTGTGGTGTCTAGTTCTACCCTCCACTCTCTGGGATGGGTATCGCTTTTTCGTACTTCATCCCTGTCTGGACTAGTCTATGAATGGTGGCGTCTTTGCCATGTACGTGTATGCTGTACACTGCTTCGTGCCATAATTTTCTGGCCACTTCCCAAACTAGTGTTTTTCCTATTTCCCTGCTGCTTTCTGCGCAGGTGTTTTCCATGCGTCTGCTTTGGGGTCCTGCTGTAACACTCTCAGGGGAAGTGTTTTCTTCAGGATACTCGCCTTCTTGGGTGGTCTTGTCTGTACGTCCCTAGACCCTTATGTTGGACCTGACTGTTTCCACTTTCGTGTCCTGCTCCATCTCCTGTTCTGGGTGCTTCTGCTTGTTGCTGTCCGCCCTCTCACATGTCTTTGTGAAGGAGCGACTGCGTACTGGAGTGTCTTGTGTTTCTGGTAAATGCCGGCACTTTCTAGCCATGGGTCGGCATCTGGCCAATGCTGCCCCACTTATCTAGGCTGGTGCAGGTTCAACACTGCCTTTTTCCACTGTTGTACATATTCGACCGGTTTACACTGACTCTGTCATACTGTTTTGTCCTCTCTCTGGGTCTTGATTCTTGTCGACACATCGGATCGTGCGGATCCCTCAGACCCTAGGCTCAGTTCATCTTCTTTTGCGAAGCCATGAACTTCTGCACCGGCATTTTTCTTGCTCTGTGCTTTCTTTCCTTCAACCCGGTAATACCGGGGTTTTCGTGCTGTTCTTTGACGTCTTGTGGTGCCTTTGCCTCCCATTGTTTTCCGCTCTTTTCAGAGCTTCGTGGTCTGCTGTTGACTGCACTGGCATTGCTGTCCCCACTGTGTTTCGTCACCTCGTCGACTGCTAAGTTCTCTCCGGAACTTGGTGGGGTTCTGTCGCAGACCCGCCTCCTCTATGGGTATGGCTTTGGTATCTATTCTAAGTTAAGGAATCTGCGGCTAGATGTCTCTATCAGATGGACGAGTTACTTACCTTCGGTAACGATGTATCTGGTAGAGACACAGTCTAGCCGCAGATTCCTTAACGCCCGCCCACCCTCCCCGTTCTGCGAGGACCTTTTCAGGTTGGGTTTTCTGCATTCACCTCCCTCCGGGTGGCTTTGTCTTTCTGGGGTGACATCTTTCACTTCACTCCTCCACGGGATGCTTCATTCTGTTTTGCTTTGTCTACTCCACCCATTCTCGTGATTGGGCGGTATGCTCATGTGTCGTCCAGTGTAGGGTCTACTCATGTTCCCCCTTCTCAATCGCCTTGGGGTCTCTTACCTCCCCTGCAGTCCATTGGTTTGAAGTATATTGGCTCTGCCTCAGTCTATAGGTCCCTTACAGGGGATACGACGTCCCTTTCTGGTGCCGACTTGTGGTGGATTGTCATTGCTTATGTGTTCCGGACTTGTTGCCCTTCACAGTCATATATTGTGGTTGTAGACTTTCTGTCCTCTGCCATGATGTTTTTTCACATCTTCTTCTGCCTCTGGGGAGGGTTTAGCCTTCGCCTTTGCGGGGTTGCTTCTCAGAGCGGTGCTCTGCTCTTTCCCTTCACTTTTTTTCAGTATACAGTGTCTGGCACTGTACTTTATGGTGCTGTTTTTCACCATTCAATTTCTTTTTCTTTTTCATCTTTTTCGCACACTGTTCCCATACTCTCTCAGTTTTTGGTGGTGGCTCTGCGTTGTGACGCTGAAAAGTTTCTTCGTCGAAAACTGACGTCAGCGCGCTGGGAGGGGCGTATATTGCTCTCCTGATGTCAGGTCCGTGGACAACGTCAGGGTGGAGCCATGCGGCGCCGCCCCCCCCGGCGCGTGTAGGTGCTGCTGCGGAAAGTTTTCCGGATCCAGTCTGACGCCTGGGGATATTCTAAGTTAAGGAATCTGCGGCTAGACTTTGTCTCTACCAGATACATCGTTACCGAAGGTAAGTAACTAGTCCGTTTGGTCAAATGGGAAATCCTGGATTGATGGAAGATTTGAGCCCTGCTTCTAAGCACTCCTTATGTTTACAAATAGAAGACTAAATGCATAAGGAGATTGGGAGGCATAATATTCTATTTCTTTCCAGTTCAATAATCAAGTTACTTCCTTTGTTCTCTTGACTCACCAAAGGTAGTGATAACGGGCAGAGAAGGCTCACACCAGGGTTTGGTAAAGGGATATCGGCTCAGATACAGCATAAAACAGTATTGGCAAATCAATGACTCCTCTAGACTCCAGGGGCTTAATTTAGATGGTAGTATAGAATGAACCTCTCAAAATAATCCTATGACCCACTGTGTACACTATGTACATGCTTCGCTTCCCACTGTGCTCACCACCCACCCCACCATGCCCTCCCCTCCACCCTGCTGGCATCAATGCGGCCTTTGGTCACACCACAAGTCATACTTTACTGCCCCAGGGAGAATATTTGCGAATACCCATGCTATAGAGTATGTTAGCAAATAGTTTTATTTAAAAGAAAAAAAGCCCCTCAGTGGCTTTGGATGAGAGATATGTTAATTTGCATCCCCCGTATGTACCTTGGCCAGGAATCTTCACAAGCCCTACATAAACTCCATCTCCGCTGCT
Source organism: Triturus cristatus (assembly GCF_964204655.1). NCBI lineage: Eukaryota > Metazoa > Chordata > Amphibia > Caudata > Salamandridae > Triturus > Triturus cristatus. Next base: position 1,619,671,364 of record NC_140589.1, on the reverse strand, counting down.
GCTTTCTCAGACCGACTTCACTAACTGCCCCAGGTCTTATTTCAATGGATTTTCCGATGTATCAACCACTTTATATCACAACATTAAGATAGTACAGCATTTTCTGTGGAAAAATATTTCCATTATTACGTCTAAGTCTTTCTCGGTCTACTTCACATCAACACCCCTAGGCCTGGAAGTAGCATTTTGCTGAATTAAAAACAGCATATATTCTCTTGACTAGCTTGAATTTCTCTCTCTTGTTCAGTCCTGTTTTCCTCCTTTGCCTGTATGTTTACATTATTGCACCCCTCCATTATAGTAAACCATCTGGCATTCAGAATTGGAAACAATTTTCTAGATGGGGCTTTACATGTGGGTTGTTATATAGACTGGTATGAGGTTAAATATTTATGGTTAGCTGTGTCATAAGTTAAGGTTGCAGGTTTAGGGCGCCATCTAGAGGTGGTGCTAAATTGCTGAATAAAAGCTTGTAATGGCCTTTACTCGGTGCACGTGGAAAGCTCCAATGGACACAGTTCCATTATGGCTGGAGCTCTAAAAATCCTAACACCGTTCTTGTTTATAATACCAAAATAGTGTACATTTGGGATCCCACATGTCTATATGACACTTTGAGACAATTATCTTTAATTCCATGGGTGTGATAAAGTATTACCCTTCACTGTTTGGGGGAAAAGGTGTGTACCTTAATAATTCTGCATAAAGAACATTTAGTGGCTAGAGGTACATCTTCCACCATGCCTGTCAGTAAGTCTTCCTTTCATCTGTGATTGCTGCTTCCTCAAATTCATAGTTGATTTTACCTAGAAATATACTGTGCCCTTGTACACATTTACGTGTTGTATCCCGTGTTAAAGCAGAAAGGAGTTGTGAACTTGTGTGCATATTCGTGAATTCTTTTAATATACTTTAACAAGCCATAACAAAACTGTACATTGCCCTGAGCTATTATGCGGGGGCCAAAATACTAGTGGAATTTGGTAAAAAATTTCAACATAAGAAATCATTCTCCCCTCAAGTTTCCCTGATGCATCAAAGAAAACATTCTCCTTGTCCTCTCCCCTCACAGCAGTGACGTAGCAATGGGGGTGGGTGGAGGGGGTCCGTTGCGGGGATCGCCAGCAAACCCCCCTGCTCTTATGCGGCCGCCGTGTGGCGGCAAACGCAGGGACTGCCACGTGCGACAAATGGTCTAGCTATGCCACTGCTTCACAGGTCCAATTGATGCCCCCTACCAAATTTCACTTTACCATGCTTCTTCCCAATGCAAGTTAACCTCCAGTCCTCATCCTGATCCCTAGGTAGGCAACAGAAGAAAGAATAGTAAAGAACTCTTCCCCCCCCCACTCCCTGAACGTGACCCCTCTGTTACTCAAGGTTTTTCCCCAACACTACACCCGCTACCAGCCATAATCCCCTCTCTTACCTATCTCAACATACATCATTCCAGTGCTTACGTACTCTCTATGCCACACCTCTACCAGCCAACATTGCTACCATTAATCCTCCTAATTCACAAAAGCATCTTCAAACCCCCAATAACCTGACCTTCCAAGTGATGAGACCAATTTCTTACCTTCTAACCAATCAAGAAAAAACCCAGACTTTAACAAATTCTAGCAGCTGCGAGTCCAAAACATCCTCATTGTGGCAATAGGAACTCTGACATCTGTTCTTTCAAGTTCCTACAAAAAATCTCTGCCCTGGGGACCATATTCAACTACCAGCCACAAATCATCCAAACCAGCCCACTGAAGAGCTCTTCCTTAAAGGTAGAACCTCCTGAGAACAAAGAACTGTGCAATGGGAGTGGAATCTCTCACAGAGCAACAGAAGACATTGAAGACCTACTAAGGACCATAACACAAACATTACCAATAAAGCCACTCAAGAGAATTGACCATCCTCACTATTATGATGAGAGAGTGATAATACTCAAACCTCTCTCAGGTAGGATTGAAGCCAACCTGAGGTGCCAGGTCCTCCACAATGCATTTCTCCCTAAAATGTCTCCCGCATAACTACAGACCTGCAGTGAAACATAGCAAAGAGATGGCAGAGATACTTACTGATCAAATTTGAATATGATATTTGTTACTGAAGCATGGCAGCTAAAACATCTCAACAAATCCTTCTTCTACTGTCCCTCAAGGTTACACTATAATCTGGCTAGATCAGGTGTCTCCAGCAAGTGGATCATGAGGTACCGGTAGCTCACAGCATTGAGCAAGCACATGGTCACGTTTTCTTTTTAAAGTTAAGGGAAGGCGGTGTTTATTTTACATTATTATCTTCAGGCTGCAGATAGCAGGGCCTGCTAATGAGCAGTGCTGGAGACAGATTTATGACTCAGGGCACAGAGATGAAGAACAGAAGCACTTAGGTATTTAAATCTTAAATAAAAGTCCTTGTCAACTGAATATTGGAAGTGAGAATAAAATGATGTTTCTGAATGCTTATAATGGAAGAACATTAAAATGAAGAGTTAATGTAAGGATTAAGTTAACTCTTTATTTTTATTTTATCTCATTCCAAAGTGTTGCATTTACAAACAGCAGGCCTCTTGCTCACAGTGGCTAGTAGACATTGTGGCATATTCATTACTGAAAATATTGTCATTTATTTCAAATGGGAGAAATTTAAAGTGGATAACAATATTTCAATGAAACATTGAGTCAATGTTTTTCTCCACTTTCAATTAACCAATTACATCTTAATATTTTATGAAGCATGTTTCTTCACTTGCGAGCCTTGATGTTAGCCATGTAGCCGCTTTTCGGAGAGCAGGCCAGGTGACCAGCGGTGTCTAGAGAGCGGGGCCGAGTCCTTTGCCCACGCGAACCCAGGTATTCTGCGTTTCTGGGAATGTAAATTTGAGGTATCTTTATTTATTCCTGTTTTTGTCATCTGTGAGCACGTGTTATGCCTGCACCATGTCAGAGCAGAGCAGTGATTATCGGGTGGTGGTCTCTGGAGCTGCTGGGGTTGGCAAAAACTCTCTGGTACTTTGCTTTGTGAGGGGGACTTTTAGGGAGACCTACATCCCCATAATGGAAGATAAATGCAGGCAGGTAATAAGCTGCGATTAAAAACATCTGCACACTTTAGATCACATATACAGCGGAGAGCCACCAGTTCCCATCCATGCAGATGCTGTCTATCTCCAAAGGCCATGCCTTCCTCCTGGTCTACTCTGTCAACAGCAAGCAGTCCAGGGAGGAGATCTGCAAGACCAAGGGGGACATCCAGAACATCAGCACCAAAAGTGACGACCCCCAGCGGGTGATTGAGGCTAGTGTGGGGGAGGCCCTCGACACCAAAGTGCTCATTCATAGAGACCTCGGCAAAAACTGACTATAAGAAGTAGCTCTCACTACAGAAAAGGTTGAAGAACCCTGGGTCAGTTAGAACTATCAAGGCTGGTGGCAGAGTAGCAATCATTATAAAAATTTCCATAAAATGCAGAATCATGCCTAAATAACAGTTCTTGATATTTGAATGTATTTGACTAGATTTAAAACCCCCCACCCCACATCTTCATGAAATCTGTTTCAACTCCAGACTGGACGAGGTCCTTACAAAAAACACATTCATTTTTTAACAATATCCTCGTTTATAATGGTAGAAATAGCCCGAGTCAAAAACGGATCAAATAACTGTGAAGTTGTCAAAGGCTCCCATCAATGTTGTGAAATTGTAAGATCAATTTTGTCACTCTGAAATGTTGAAGATGAAAAACCCAAAACCTTAATTCAGAAACCTAAATTCTGCTGATACTCATTTAAAGAAATAACCTATGATAACCTGAGCAGCACTATAGGCTAGAAAACCCCTCTTTACCCTTCCATTTGCCCATCTCAGAAATTTAAATCTGCATTTGTAAAGCGTGAACTACTCACCCTTATGGGTCTCAAGGCGCTGGGGCCGTTGTGGAAATTAAGTGAGCTATTGCCCAAAGTCACATGGTGCTGAGCTGAGCTGCTGCCAGAGCCGGGGATCGAACCACCATGAGCCCTGTGCTCCGAAGTCAGCTGCCCTGGCTGCTGCGCCACACCTCGTCCACCTTACTCAAAGAGATCACAGGGTCAGCGATTCCATTCTGGTTGATCCTTATCAGTTCACCCTTGGATCAAGGATCAGTAACTGACTGCCAGAAATGGCATACATTACTTCACTCCTAAAAATAAAGACCTATGTAACTTTTGACAAATATCAAGTGTTCTTTGCAAAGTGTGCTGCTTTTATTTTATCCAAGATTTGCTTGATGTCAAATAAATAAAATAAAAATGTTTGCAAAACAAGATGTACATTGAAAAGGTATGGACATTTTTCGTACACAAAACAATCGTATGTAAAACAATGATTGTTGGTATTACATTAGATCTGGCTATAATATGATAAATACACTAGATTGCGCAAATACAGTTGTCAATTTCAACCCAAAACATTTTTTTTTTTAGTCAAAATGTTATTATCCTTATCAGACTCACACTAATAAAAATGTACGTGCGTAGTTTGTTTTGAATGCAACTGTGTTCCATATATATTCCCATTGCATCCCCTACCTTGAATGGCACTAGGTCTTACCTTTCTTTTTTTGTATCTGTTAGAGTTAGTAAACCTGGGACATACCCTCTCATTATTATCATAAGGAAAAAAATCTTCATTCTTTGATTTGGTATGTGTTTTGTCAAACTGAATGTGTAATAGAAATGTTTACATTTAAATAAAAGGCCCCATTCACAAAGTTAAGTTTGCATGTGTATATTTTCATATGTGTAGCTCTACACCCACACCTAAGACTCACCATTTCCATGCATAGATTTACACCTAGATGTAGGTTTACAAATCTCCACTCCCTCAAATAATCTATTAAGACTCCTGGAACTGAATTTATGACCGTAAAGATACTCTTAGTAACTTTCCACCTGTTTGTGATCATGTCTGCCACAGGGTGGAGCTCTCCCTATATAAAGAAAGCAATATAGAATTTTAAGAAAATTGATTTTAAATTAAAAATATTTTTAAAAATCCCATAACTTCTATTCACCTAGGATTACCACAGTAGCAAAGAACACACCTGCATTAAAACTTAACACATTATTAAATGTAAACGTATTTGAAGATGTTTATTTTTATTTAAATTGCTTTTAAATTAAATGCTAGTTTTCTCTCCCACACTACGCACGTTATCATTTATGTTGAGTGTGTCTTTATCTTGGATGTTACTTTTTTAAAATAATTTAATATAAAAAAATGAGTTGTCATTTAGATTTTAATAAAATATGTTTATGTATCTTCATTTCATTTTTTTAATATGTTTCGTACGTGTTAGCTTTATTGTCTGCTTCCATTGTTCCTGAACAGGAGTGTCTTGCATTACCAGTGGTTTACCGTGTGTGGTGCTCGACCTCCTCCAAGGATCCTTGGAGTACATTTTTGTGTTTTGTCAGAAATACTACTATAGGATATTTAAATGTGTATTTTGTCTGCTGTTGTCTTGGATGAGATTTGAATTAGCTTATCCTTCCTAAACCCCTCCTTCAATTCCCCATCACCCCACCCATTTTATATTAATTATTATCGTTTTTCCCACCACTCACCTTTGTCCCTCTGACATTTACTACTAAATCTAATACTTACCTGTGCACTGCGTATTGATCTGCACTGGTGGGACAGAGATCTGTGTACAGAAAAGATCGGAGAGGTGGCCATGGATATCTCCAGCTAGTGGTTTAAGAATTGTATTTTTGGAGTTTGTAAAGTGATGCTACTTTGCATATTCCAAAATAGCTCTTATGAATAGACCCAATTGGTTTTTCATTTTGCACTTTTAAACAAATAATTATTACCTTATTTAATTAGCTTTGGCCTTTGCCTTTTACTCTATTAATATTATTGCAAAAAAAACGTTCCTTTAATGTCCCTCATCCATATAAAATGAGTGTATTTGTTCTGGTGTTGCTGCAGCACCTTCCACCCCCTGCTTCAAGTGCTGCTATTTGTCTACTAGGCATATCTTCCTTTTCATGTTCTGCATTTCATTTATTTATTCATTTATTTACTCATTTATATGGCGCAACGAATCATCCGAATCTCTCGGCGCCGGAGAAGAAGCACCCTATTGACAGTAGGAACCATTTAGAATAGCCAGGTCTTGAGCATTTTCTTGAATTGGGAGAAATTGGATCAGGCGAGAATCTCATCCGGGAGGATGTTCCATTGACTGGGAGCCAGATGAGAATACGCACGCCCACACATCTTGGCCTTCCTTTGGTTACTGGATCTCAGCTGTCATACAGGTTGATAGTGTTCAATCTTCTTCATCAGGTAATCCGGCCCAGTCCCCTGGAGAGACTTAAAAATCAGACATAGCAGCTTAAAGATAGCTCGTTTCCTGATAGGAAGCCAATGTAGTTGGCGCAAGAGAGGTAAAGAGGTAAAGAGGAGGTCCGCGCTGGTTTGTTGAAGGCAAGGCGGGCTGCCGTATTTTGAACCACTTGTAGTTTGGATACCAGGTCCTCCCTCATTCCAACCACCAGAGAATTGCCATAATCCAGTCGACTAACTAAGAGTGACTGAATAAGAGCCTTTCTGGCATTAAGCGGGATCCAAGGGAAGATCTTTCTGAGCATCCGCATGGTTCCAAAAATGTGCCTGACACGGTCTTCACCTGTTCTTCCATAGAAAGTTTGTTGTCAATTTTGATTCCCAGGTTCTTGGCCCATCCTCTGGGGGAGGGAGCTTCTCCTAGTTCTGATGGCCTCCAGTCTGGGGTCCATAGCTCCTCCGCTTTACCAAACAGCAATATCTTTGTTTTGGAGGAGTTAAGTTGAAGGAAATTCTTGCTATACTTGTCATACAGTTTATAAACTTTAGTTACTGCAGGGTTATCCTCAATGGAGACTATCACCTGCGTGTCGTCTGCATACAAGATGGTCTCAAACCCACAGTTCCTAATAATTGAGGCTAAGGGGGCCACATATATATTGAACAAGGTTGGGCTCAGGATAGAACCTTGTGGGACCCCCTTATCCACCAAAGTGGTTTATGACACGAAGGAGTCCAACTGGACACATTGTGTTCTGTCAGACAAATAATTCTGGATCCAATTAAAGGCCATGAGTCTGGCACCAATCTCTCAAAGCCTATCCAAGAGGATGCGATGAGAGATGGTGTCAAAGGCAGCCGACAGATCAAGCAGCACTAAAATTAGCATTTAACCTGAATGTCCTATGTAAGTAGAAAAGAAGGCACATCTCATAGTTCATATTGTTTTACAACATCTCTCCTTTATTATGCAGAATGTTGTTTGGTTTGTTTTGCTTTTCACCAAATTGCATAGAGGAGGGAAGAGAGAGGGGAGTACTCTAGTTTATTTTTAACCCTTACTACAATTGGGCGACTGAGGTGAGACCAGAGCTAAGCTTGACTCTTCCTGCTCACGCCCACCTATAGTATTCAGTACTTAATTTAAGCCAGGGGTTGCCGGGGGGGGGGGGTGGTGTAGGCACTGGCATTCATTTTTGGGGACCAGCACTTATTATTCTGCATCAGACATTTAGCAAGAGAGGGAAAAGAAAAAAACTAGAAAGACGGAAAAACAGGCACACAGGTAGAAAGCAGGAACCTGCAAAAGTGAAACAAAGGTGCAGGGAGTGTCTGGAGGTGGATTAAAGAGGCCAGGGAGGATTTTATACCATGCAAACTTGGCATTGGGTGCGCTGACATTTATTTGACTGGCTGTGGGCTTTTGAGTGGAGCTTTGGTTCCGGCACTCATTCTTTTACAAATTAAGCACCAGTAGTATTAGACATTAATTACCTGAAGCAGCCTATTAAATGATGGAATCCATTGTTAAGTGTGCCTGTTTATAGAGCTGTGCCCCATTTTACTACAAGCCACAATATTCCCTTGAGGATTTTTTTACAAGTTAAATCACAGCTACAGGCATCATGGAGACAGGTGTTAATGTCTTATATTTATGTATTTTGCTGACTTTTATACATCAACAAATCAGAAAATAAAACGCACTCAGCAGTTAATCCTACATACCTACAATTATAAGCTCACTGTTTGTTCCTATGGGTCACATGTTCCCTTGTGTTGTGCAACACTTGCTGGCAGTGTGTCAACGGGTGCAGAAAAAATCAACAGCAACAAAGGGTTGTTTTGTTTAAACGTCAAGAGTGCATTTCTGAACCACCCTGAACTTTGAATGGGATATAACATTATGGCTGGATAAATTACATCTTAGGAGATATGTTGACATTTCTAAGCACTGAGCCATCCACTCCAACCTGATCTAACTGGAACCTTCTTGTTTTGTTCCATTCTTTGAACATCTGTCATCAGCGGTGCGGGCATATAATGGTTTTATGTTGTTGTGATTACACGGATTATGAAAGCACAGGGAGGGCGACTTGCTTTGACAGATTGTTGCTTCTATTTATTAAGTATTGCAGCAGTTTATAATACTTATGTTTATTAATAAGTAGAGCTCTTGATGTTTGTTTGTATCCATGAATGATGAGTGGTAGTGGCAGCTGATTTGAACTCCGGAGTTAATTACAGTGATTTTTTTTTTAATTGTATTAATTTAAAATGTTTTATTAGGCGTGAAAATGACCTAAGAGTATCAGAGGGATGTACACAAGATTGGAAACTGAAGCAAAAACCTGGACATAGACACACTTAAAATAATCTATAGAACAGAAACATGAACACAATATGATTTGATGCATCAAAACTATTATTAAACAAGTGTAACTCAGTAATGAAGGGTTTGTTAATTCCTCAAAGATGGCTTATTGGGGCCTGAGAGGATTCGGTTCCGGGTATTTGAAATCACAAACATGCTCGCGGGGCACGCATTAGGTTTTTATGTTGATATGAAGAATATAAACACAGGACTAATAAGTAGATGAAAAGGCGAAGAGTTAACAAACTAGTGAAGTTCATTACTGAGGGTGCGATTCACAAAATGGGGTCATAACTAGGGGTGGGCGGAATTTGCGCAATCGCGTTACGCAAACCTCCGCGAAACGGTAAAAAATCTCCGCGAGCACGCAGAAATTCCGCGAACACGCGGAATTGCTTGTTTGCGATACTTTTTTCCTGTTCGCGATCGCTGTTTGCGTGCTCGGGGTGAAATATCTCGCGAACACGCATATTGAGAACGCGAACAAGCAAAAAATTTCGCTAAGCCGCGGATCGCAGATTTTTGGGCAATTTCGCGTTCTCCGCGGAACGCGAAATTACCCAAATTCCGCAAATTCCGCGAACGGAACGGAATTTACCACCCAGGCCTAGTCATAACGTATCCCTGAAGCGTTATGGCCAAGCTTGGAGTACATTTTTGACTGTGTTTAAAAAAAAAACCTCAAATTCAAGAGTACTCCTGGGAAGCTGCAGCTATTGCAGGCTTGCAACATTCTTAAGTTCCTACATTTGTCAGGTGTACATTAATGTATGTTTTAATGAATAGGCACATATTTGTGTCTTTCTCTATGGTGGAATATATTTTTTCTTAAGAAACCAGATTTCTAATAACGCAGTCGAAGGAGTGTCATAACCATAAAAATGTATAATGTACACCTACCTATAACCACACCAGTCATATGAGTCTCTATTTATTACGGTGTACTTCTGGAGTGGCTTGTTATGGTGATTAGATAATACAGTCGCATTAGTGTTGTTACACATATCATTTAAAGGGACTCATTTTGAGTCCCTGTAAATCTCCAAACGTAGGGACCACTATATTGAGTATACTAGACTGAGTTCAGTTACCACTTTTAATTACTTGGGGATAACACTGGATAAATCTTTAGCATGAGATAACACAATTAAGGTTAGAATACAACCGTTCATTAGAGCATTTGTAACAGTTTTTAGATTTGCGGCCAAGCTGGACCAAAACCCCTTGCTCCAGATGATGAAATCACTTCTGTCCAAATGTATCTCAGTGATGCCCTATGGAGCAGGGTTGGGTGCTTATTCCAACTTATGTTTAATTTACAGGAGAGAAGACCACTTCCTGAGGATATTGTTAGCAGTCCCACTGTTATGTTATGTTTTTTATGCCATGAGGAGCTGGGGGTACCATATATAGAGGATGTAATAAGGTTTAAGCCCATTCTGTTATGGATTGTATCATGGGTGAAACCAGAGGCTGGCCTAAAAAGAGCCATTGTGAAGGACTGTCAGTTGTTAGAAAGTGGCAGTGCAAATCCGTGGCTCAGCTTTTTAAAGAGCACCTTCCATAACATTGGGGTTGGAGATTCTTTCAACAGACTAGACCTATTAATTAAATCATCTAGAGATATCATAAAGAGTGTTTCAGGAACAGGTGGACAAGTTGCAATGGATGACAGAGTCCAGTAAGCCAACAATGATGTCTTCTCTTATTTCAACACCATCTGTAATTGAACCTTACTTAAGTATGTGATGAGCTGTCTAGCAAGGTACTATAGAAACAGTTAAATCTTAATCTGGTTCATCATCTGGTATGTGACCAGCACAGTAACCTGATGAGCAGTCTTACTCACAATAGAAATCTATTACAGAAATATAACATGTAGACTTTTACTCCTCTCCAAGAACCCTGCTTACCTGAGGATGATGTATCTTTGTTGTCAACAGAGGCTTAAAGTTAGATCTCAACATAAATCATTATTACTTTTCATTACTTTAGTTCAGTCAATAAAGAGAGTTAAGTTGAGTAAAAGGGTTTTATTTAAAATCTTGTTATTTTTTTAATTAAAGTATTATTCATCATTAAAGGTTAACATTCAATATTAAGTAATATGATCAATCAATTCAGTGACTCCAAATAAAGCATTAATACTATAAATGCAACAAGGTTGTTTTAATAAGAAACGGCCCTGTTCAAAGCTAGGTCACGATAAAGATGAAACCGATTAAAGCTGTCAGCTCAGAAACCCATGAAGAGTTCTGTTGAGAGAATCAAGCATAACTTTAACGGAATAAGCTAGAAAGTATTTGGGGCTCACATAACAGCAGATCAAAGAATAAATTAAGACTTCTCATAAAGAGATGTCCGGAAATCTTTGTACAGAGTTTTATCTCAGAGATTTAGAGAACAAGGGCATATATCAACTGCTGCAAATCGAGAGTCCCACAGAAAGAGTCTGTCTAACTAATCTAGGAACACGCTCTAATATAAACATACATTTTCTATGTTGCAACATTAATATTTTTTCTTCTTCATGTTGACCAATAAGATTTCAGCACAGTCCTGGGAACTGGTCTATTCCCCATCTTCTCACCAGAATACAATCGTCTTTCAACCATGTGTCCTTAAATGTTGCAGGCACATCCTTTCTGGTTTGTAATATCGTCTTCCCAGGAATCATCCTTCCTGTTTTCTACATGTTCTGTGGTGTGGACCTCACTATCAGTCGTCTAATACAACAAATGTCTATTCATTAACTAATGAACAGTAGATTCTGAAAATACAACGTCTGCAGCAAAGAGATGAAAAACAACTTGCACAATTGTCGGGTAAAGTGAAAAACAAGCATTTCAGGTTAATAGGCCTTCATGTTAAAACATGTCAGCTTAAAAATCCAGGCTTCACTACTATGTTACAGACTTACAGGTTCTAAGTATGGTTGCCGACTACAAGTTTTTGCATTAAGCCTTCTTCATTTATAAATGTAAATTCAGCTACATTTAATTTTTAATAAAGCATTTGGTAAGTAATTTAATTCGCGTTCGCACTATTTTAAATGTCAAACCTGTGACCAAAGATTACACACATCTCTCCAGCTCGTGCACTAATTGCCTCAACTATCTTGTCAATATGATCTACTGATGTAGCCAGTTTGTGACAAATTAAGTTACTATCTATCAAAATCAGAAGGGGGGGAGAAAGAAGGATTTGTGATCCATTCAGCTTCCTTATTCGTATTCACAAAATCAAAAGTGGGGAATGGATCACTTGACCTGAGTAACCAGGGTTTTGCAATATTTGTGTGGTATACTGATAAAAAACCCTCATTCACGTACCCCAGTCAGAAAGGCGGTATATCTTGATTCTCCGCCCTACTTTTAAGAACGTGACAGCATCATCATAGGGTTAGTTTTTTGTGCTTCCTCCACCTGGAGGTTGAACCACTGGTTATTGCAGTAGTGATATGAGAAGGGTGATGGTGTTAAGTGAGGTGAATAAATGTGATATTAAAAACTCGTACATCCAGATTTGTGTTTTTTAATCAAACTGGATTTGAGATATTTAAAAATTCTTGTCATGCACCGGAAGACTTGTTATTAGTCTAGTGCATTGTGGATGTCCATAAAAAAGGTCGACATGTTTCAGCCCCTGTAGTTGCCCCTTTGGGGCAGGTGGGCTTTCTTCAGGACCTAAAAAAAGTGTGTCACATCCAGGCCATCGGAGGAAGAGCCAGCACAAGTTGTGTGGATCTGCATAAGAGCAGGCACAGCTCCCTGACTGTCCGCTGAAGTACACACTTTGGGACTCGAGGTACGATTTGACCACATTGATAATCGGGTCAATGCACCCTGATTCCAGGAGACCCTAACAAGATACAGCCTCCCCCTTCACTTTTTTTAGTTCCTGAAGAAAGCCTACCTGACCCAACGGGGCAACTACAAGGGCTGAAACATGTCGACCTTTTTTATGGACATCCACAGTGCACTAGACTAATAACAAGTCTTCCGGTGCATGACACGAATTTTTAAATATCTCGAATCCAGTTTGATTAAAAAACACGAATCTGGATGTACGAGTCTTTAATATCACATTTATTCACCTCACTTAACACCATCACCCTTCTCAGATCACTACTGCAATAACCAGGGTTCAACCTCCAGGTGGAGGAAGTACAAAAAACTTACCCTATGATGATGCTGTCACGTTCTTAAAAGTAGGGCGGCGAATCAAGATATACCGCCTTTCCGACTGGGATACGTTAATGAGGCTTTTTTATCGGTATACCACACGAATATTGCAAAACCCTGGTTACTCAGGTCAAGTGATAGGTGGTGGCCGCGACTGGTTTCTTAGCTGTCTTCATTTCTCAGTAAGTTCAACCCTTGCTGCTCAGACATGCGGTGCTCTGCAGGATACAAGTTTGAGTCCAGTGACTAAGACGCTCCATCCTTTCCAGGTTAGTTTATTCACTACTGTGAAATGGGGGAATAGTATTGCTGTATGCTCAACTGAAACAAAGTGCAGTTTTGAGGTGCAAAGCTATCCGTCCAATAACCCCTCCTAGCTCCCACACAGGAACGGTGGCCCAGAGGCTATTTTTACATACACCTGAGCTAGGAATAGTTCAGAAAATTCTTAATTACTCATTGAGAAGAATTATGTTCTGTCCGGTATGGTTATTTAAAAACACATTTCCTTCCTCGCACAATATTAGTCATTTTTTTGCAAAAACAATTGGCCTAGTGGCAAACAGAGAGGTGATGGGGCAACTCTTAGCAGTGTTTACTGATACATCCTTCCACGGTGCAGCCAGTGATTCTTTGTGCAGTCAGCACTAAATTGTATGCACTGGTGATACGACAGCAACAGAGCAGGCATGCTTCATCACACCGGTGAGGCTTTAATGAGAGCCACACACTATTTACATGGTTGGGGAGTTAAAAGGGAAGTACGCACTAGGCCGGATTTAGTGAGTTTGGGAGTGAGTGCGCCTCAGGACTGATTTATTGTAATGGCAGGCCCCGTATAGGGTGTGTTTACAGACATGCGGCTTAGTTGCCCAATACAAACTCTCTCAGTTTGCCCTTTATGGCAGTGTGGCTAGAATGTAATCTCATAGGCACAAACAAGCAAACGGACACTGGGCCGAAGCATGTGATGGAGCAACAAGCCTAGTGTCACTATACAACTAGGTTGACAGTAGGTAGGGGATGAGAGACACCAATGGCAGAGGATATGCAACGTGGGGCTGAGGAGTGGCGTGTAAGGACAGCCAAAATAATTCCACAATTTGCTTGCATTAACAACATTATAAAATTCTGAAAATAAACAGTAGGAGTGCTGTTTACTGCAATCTGTCATTATTTTGTGCAGTAAATCGAGATATAATGGGCCTGGGAGGGGCAGGGAGAGAAACATAAGGCACTCTGAGTTATGGTTTAATTTTAACCAGTTAATGTATGGTATTTGTTATTTGGATTTAATTGAAATGTGCTGAAAATGCAACCTAAACAGACAAGGTGTAGGAGAGACCACAGATCTGAGGGTATGGAATAACATCAATAAGGACTACAAGTATTTATTGTGTAAATAAAGAAAACAGTATCTTAACCGATAGACCACAAGCTGTTAGCGGAGTTCTTCAAGGTTTATCGTTCGGCTCCACCCTCTTCAACGCATGCATGATCCCTCTAGCCACGTCATCTGTGCACATGACATAAACATCCTCTCCTAAGCAGATGACATGCAACTCATACTCTTCATCTCAGACAAGACTCCCAACAAAAGAAACAACTTCACTGCCTGCATGTCCAAAGTCGCTACCTGGATGAAAGCCAACTGTCTCAAGCTCAACACCAACAATACAGAAGTGGTGACCTTCGGCAAAAATACCTCACCTTGGGACTACAGATGGTGGCCGGACAAACTCTGACCCATGCCAGGAACCACAGAATAATCATCAACAGCAGACTGTACATGACTGAACAAGTCAATGCCATCACTGCATCCTCCTTCCACCAACCACCCACTACCCAGGATGAGTGTTCTGTTACATCTCTCCTGAAGCGTGAAATGACCACCCACTCCACATCAAAGCCTCCTCCTCTCTTCTTGAATTGTGCAAGAAACTTAAGACCTGGCTTTTCAGTTAACCAATCTACCATAGGTTGGGCTGGAGGCACTCACCTGCTCAGTGCCAGGATACCCTTGTTGGTGATAGTGCACTTTACAAATACACATAACAATGTCAGAAGTGGCCTATTATAGTGTGATTGACCTGCAGGCAGAAATGACGGCAGAGGTCGTATCTATATTAAAAAGACATTTTATTAGGACGATCCTAAGATTGTAGTGGGGAAAGTGATGTTTCTTCTTTTATTCTGAGCTTGATTTCACGCCTGTCTGTCTCCTCCTATCTGAAGCAAGTGCACATGCTCCCTGTGAGTAGAAGCTCTAGCATCAAAGCACTTTGCTTGGCTTATTGGGCTTTTCAAACTCTGGCCCCAAATACCTCTAAAGTAAAATCCTTCCATATTGTCCACTCCACTCCTTATACCTTATAAAGCGCCCTGAGACCCTAACGGGTGAGTAGTGCGCAATACAAAACACTGATTGATTATACTCCGAAAATGCTAATTTAATTCAGACAACATGATTGAAGAGCTGTTTATTTGCTCTTTTTGGGGATGGATGCTCCGTCTCTTACTTTGCTACTAAATTGTGCAATTCCTTACATTCCACCAACAGGAGCAAGATTTACTTCATCCCTTTTGCATAAAAAGTGTAAAACCTTGGCCATTCTGCAAATTTGATACTCTCTGCCTAGTCTCCTAATCCTGTCAGCACAAGGACACTCTTTGTGCTCATCAAGTTTAATTCATTCACTACATGCTGAGAGGACCTAGATCTTTTGGTTTACATTTTTGGCTTAAAACTTTTCCTTCACTCATATAATCTTTAAGGAGAGCAAAAATGTTCTTTATGAGGTAATGTATGCTTTTTTAATGCAGTGTTAGAGCCTGCTGCTGTGGGCTTTACCAGTTGCCAAAAGTTCTGAGCTAAGATTATGTCTATAACAAGGAAAGGGGTCTTTAATAACTAGTATACCCGAATGCGAAGGGCTATAGGGCTATTAAAACATTCTATTCACTGAAGGTAGACTGTTCTAAATTTAAAAAGAAAAAAAAGGAAAACCAGCATTGAAATGTTACAGCAGGAGGCTTATATCAGCAGTTGTTGTCTCATTTCATTGTCTCCAATGAGCTCCCGAATGCCAATGTTCTAAAAGCACTTATTGACCTGTTTATTTCCGTAGAACTGACTGCCAGTGAGGTTCTTGCATCCCACGCGAGATGACCAGTGTGACACTCCACGCAGTTTGGACCATCATCGAACCTTTGGGTCTGATAGTTCACATAGTAGAATTTACTCAAATCCTAATTGTGGGTAGATTCACTAATCTTTTTTAAAAAGTAGGGCATGTATACATTATTGGTTTTCTCTTGCAATTTAAGTAGCTATCCAAATTATTAGAGATTCAGAAAATTGCTCAAGGGTACATATGAAATGCTGTTTAGTTTATAGGTAATATGTCGGAAATGTGCATTTGCATATCAAATTGTTTTTCTTGACCACAAAAATATTTTTCAGTATGAAAAAAAACATTTGATACATCAATATAAATATGTTGTTTTTTGCATTTTGCACATCCAGTTTGCATGCTCGTGCCAGCCTTTCTTGGTTATAAGGGTAGATGTATAAATTGAGTATGAAAAATGGTTATTGCTTTGTGGGTGTTCACTACCTTCCCAATGTCCACCATTCTCCACTTCTCCTGAAAAAAACAATAAGCCTGTGATCCTGACTGCCCTCTAGTATCTAACTCAGTGCGGTGGAATTTCCACTGAAATGGCAACTGTTCTGTCGTGATAAATTCCATCTGTGACTAGAAAATCGTGCACATCTTTCTGCAAAGTGTGATCTGCTGTTTACAACCACAGATGTCTTGCATTGCACAAATATTGAGAATCAGTGCCTTCGAGTTTAGCGTAGGGTATCAAGCCTAATGATAGTTGTTTCTCCTTCTAACTAGTGCCAGTAAAAATATGAAGGACCTGCTCTTAAAAAACAGAAATGAATGAAGTTTTAATTTTTATGTATCTTAAGAATCACCTCCTCCATATGCCCATTCCATGAGCCACCATTCCTTTGTCCATTATACATTCATTATCTTGTGGGTAATATTTGGGATATCTATCAATGCTTACGTTTTCCAAACTTGAGTATAAGTCCATGCTGCTTTGCCTTTAGCCTTTGCCTTCAAGTAGTAAATGATTGCCCGTAGAGTTGCCCAAAGCCATCCTGATGGAAGTGAAGCAGGTTCCGTCCTAGATCCGAGTATGACTCTGCACAAAGACCTAGTAAATATTATATTTGAGAGTCTGCCCAATGCCTAAAGGGACTGAGCTGCAAGCTCTCCATCCTCAAATAGTGCAAGTTCTGCCTTCCAAGTTTCTGCTACTTCACAGGATAAGTCGGCATTTTTATTTTGGGTTTTGCTTATTGTTCTGTACATAGATTACATTTTTTCTGTATAGCTTGAGGTGGGTGAATATTTCTCGCTAAGCGTGATTGTCCAAATCCTGTATCGTACAATTTTCCTTCCTCTGGAACAAGCTTTGGTCCTGCTCAATTACTGGCCATACTAAAGGTGATGTCTAATTTAACTTCAGGTGGATTTTTGGCAAGGAATCCACTGTTCTCCTATTTCACATCACTGCACAACAATCATTTATTTACATAAAGCTCATCGACTTTCCCTACCTCAGTAACATCTTATATACTGTGAGTGCCCTGATTCACTTGAATTTTCACAACAACTCTATGCAAGTCTTCTCATTCGTTCCCATGGAAATCCTTTGTCCAACATTCAGCAGGCTTTGATGCCCTGTACTAATGCCATATCACATCACAAGCAAACCACAGACGGAAATACCAAGTTGTAACTATTGTGAATATTAGAGGGTGGTAATCTGATACGCGTCCTTTGAAGGGTATGCTCTGTACATCGTGTTCCGTTTCACAGGCTGAGGTGGCAAGGGCATTGAAGCTCTTTTACACTGATTAAAAGGGTGAGGTTATGGCAGCTTGAGGAGTGGCTCAGAACAAGCCAGGAGAAGAGTTGCTGGTTGGCAGTGGGGCAGCTATATCCATGTTTATATTGGCAGTAAAGATAGTCAACTCCTGTTCAACTCTTCCATTGAAGGATTAGCACAGTACTGCCGCCAGTGTCAGATTCAATAGTACCAGCTGCTCCCCAATCAGAAATAAGCTTATTGTAGAGGCAGGAAGGCAGCCGCATGTTTAGCTAATTTGTTATTTTAAGAAATTGGAACTGTCTTTCATCACTGTTACTACTACTACTCTACTATTTGAGTCATGCACGTTTAAATAATTACTTGTTAAAAGTTTCAAAAAGAGGAAGTTCATGTATGTCATGGATGTTGAGAAGCTGCTGGATTAGCAGCGTATTATTGCTTAAAAGTTAACACATTTGATGCAAAAGATTGCAGGTCGTGCAAAATGCCGCTGCTCGCATCCTTTTGAACATCCCGAGGCATCAGTCTGCCAAAAAGGCATTGGTTGAACTTCATTGGCTTCCAGGGGAGCAGCGGGTGTACTTCAAGGTACTATGCATTTTGCATGTGGCACTTTACATGGGCCCCATGTAGCTACAATCTTCACCCTCACCTTATACCCCTGGTAGGGTATTTAGATCGTTCTCGGCCCACCTCCTGACGGTTCCAAAGAATCTCAGGTCAAGATGGCAAGGCCTTTCAGTTGCCTACTTTGCCCCCAAACTATGGAACTCCTTACAAACTGAATTACGCCAACTGGACTGTAAACTTCCCTTTAGAAAAGCCCTGAAAACCTGGTTGTTCATGACCCTCCTGCTGCAGCCTGGCTAGTGGGGTGTTGGTTCTAGCGCTGGGAAGCCTCCGGGTATCCATGCGCTCTACAAGTCTTGCAGAATAGAAGAGAATGGAATTCTAATAGTCCTACAAACGGGTGCCATTTTGCTGTATATTAAAGATTTATTCTTTTAGGTCTTGTGTTAATCAAGACCTTTTGACTTTACTAAAATTATATGTATAATATATTTAATCATGAGGTATCTTTAGCAAGCCTTGTTCATCCATTGGTCTGTTATTGTTTTATTCACATTCTTCTTCCGCTCACTACAGCATACAGCCTAGCCCAAAGAGTCAGCCCACTTCACCCATTGGCTAACTTCTCTGTGCATGACAGCATTCTGCCCTATCACAAGCAGCACATCTAAACACAAAGGAGTTTGATTAAGTGCCAGGCACTCCTATGGAAATGGGCCTTTTTTAAGATCAAGCTTATTTTTACTGTTAGCCATTGATTTTAGGTTTTCAGCTGACCCAACGGTAAAGGTTTGCTAACAAAGAAAGCATTGGCAGAGTCAAAAGGATGGCTGCCAACTCAACACCTTTCGGCATTGCCAATTCTTGTTTCGAATCAGTCAGTTCCAAAATTGAAGTGTAACTGTCCAAGCTGGCCTGTGCAGGAAGATAACTCACCAGGGCCAGGTGCGATGGTCCTCCTGTTATCCCCTCACTCTGACTGTTCTTCACCATCACAGGGCTGGTCAGTATTCTGAATGTGCAGGCCTATGGGCTACCTTGCAGTTAGTATATTGTGCAATCCATCCTTGTCACCCACTATTGAATATGCCTCAGATAGATTGGTCCCTTTTCCTCTACCCTTCATCCTCTCGCATTCATTTGCATTTTGATGCTGATGCTATTTTTCTTTGATTCACAAGGATTTTCTATGGAGCTTTGTTGAGATAGATGCACAGGTGCAAATTAAATTCACCAATATGATGACGGCGAGCACTTCTTGAATGTGCTTCATGCATCACCAGGTTTGCGCCTGGTCAGTCTTTGGGAATATGATATAGGATGCTACGTGTCATATGCACCCGTTACAGTGAAATTGTGCTTGACGAGTCTATGAGTTTGTGCTTGAGCGGCGGAGACCACGCGGAGCGATGGAGGCTGTTCTGTTTGCGGCTCCTGCAGTAACATGTGGAATTTTGTTCACGCTCGGCTGACTAGAGTGATTTAATTGTAAACCGGCATATTGCCCCCTTCTTCACCTGTGCTTTAAATGACTCCTGGCATAAATCCCAAAAGCTTCTGAAATTCTGCTGGGGTCATAATGACGGAAATTTTCATCCAATTGGTGTTTCCTGCTTTGAGAACCACTGTTTCCAGAGCAACAGTATATTATAGACTGGGGCAGTCTCCCTTGAACAGTGCTGTGTCAGCAGTGTATGAATATGTCAGCAGAAGGCCAGATAACGGGGTTATATCCGCAGTATTTGCGATGTCCACAGTAAAAGCTGCTGGTGGAATTTGCTTGTCGTGAGTAAATTGAGCGTGTTTGACTGTCAAAATATTGCAGCATGTAATATATTCGTTAGTGCTGCAAGTAGGCATTTAATAAATAACATTTTGCACATAAAATTGAAGTACAAGTGACAGGTTTTAGAGCCGACATGTTCTGATACCACTGACAAAGAAACTCGGGGGTACATTTATCAAAAACGCACGCAGCGCAGCACGGTGACTTGCTGCGCTGTGCGATGGGAACGGGCAGGAATGAGCCATATTTAACATTATACGGCGCATTCCTGTCTTTTTCCTTGCGCTGGCGCACAGTGTGGTACCTAGCGCCTACTCGGGCACCCTTGCACCATGGTGTAAGTGTGCCTGCATTGTAAGCAGGATTGCTTTTGGGCAGTAAGCGACACCTTCGTGCACAAAAACATTCCTCTGAGGTATTTTCCTCTTTCCATGTGTTCTGCAGAAGCACACCAAGAAAGAGGAAGTAGCGAGGAGAGATGAACTTATTTCTCATCGTTATGCCTCACCTGGGGAGGCGTAACATTTTGATCCATTCCCAGATCTACCACTAATAGTGGTAAACAGGGGAATGCACCAAAATCCATTGGTGAATGCGTGGGAACACCCACACTCCACCCATGGAAGGCCTCCCTGGGCGGTGTAACTCAACGCAGCGATTTGCACTGTGTTGTGTTACTCTAGATTTATCAAGTCATGCAGGGCCATGCAAGGTGGCTTTGTGTGGCTTGAAAAATCTAACTTAGTATTTGCGTCGCGCTTGCGCCCCATTGCGTAGTGTAAGTGCTACTCACCTATTTGATTACATGCCTCAGCCATTACCACTAAAAAATTGAAATACCATAGGTGCAAATCTCCTTACATAAGGAGGCCCCCTGGCACTTTGTCTGGGATACATTAGGGATACAAGGTGCTTCCTTTGCTGACAGATGAATGGATCTTGTGAGGGAATCCGCATTGGTAATAAACTGTGTGTTCTAAAACACATAGTAATACTCTTTGACCAACTTAAATCTGAATATATATTAAACTACAATAACTATGTTACCAATTTTCTGTTCATTGTTATTTACACCTTACAGCTGGATTCCTCCTGATAACATGAGTAATGCTTTGAACAAAGGAACATGACTCATGATCTTGTATCTAGATAATCAGTGGCTTTTCTTTTCAGTGACCAACATTAATCGATGCATATTTCAGGTATTGTCATGATATCAGAACTGACATCCCCAGTACCTGTTTGATCCTATATACATATATACATACATACATTCTCTCTCTCCCTCCCCCTACCCCTCCTCTTCCTCCCTCCTTTCATACATTGGCCTGTTGTAGTGTCATTCACATTTTAGGTCTAACTAGACTCTAGAAGAACAGGCTGCCCATCTCCTACCATTGACTTCAGTGTCTCTCTCGTTTTCTTTGATGCCATTCGTCATGGCATCCGGGCGGCATGCCCTTTTCTTGTGTTTTGCCCTCCCATAGCTCATGAACCAAGTGCATGTCTCCTTACATAACTCCCTTTTTGTGGAGCTATTTTTAGGTCTCACAAACCTAGAGCTGGAGCGCGCATGCGCTCCTTGCTCTGTGAGACATATTGTGGTAGAGTTGATTTTAGAAAAGGACTCGAAGCTCCACCCATTGTTATAATTGGCTAGCGTCATCATTTATGTTAAACGCTGGCTTGTGATAGAGACGCAGGCTTTTTTGTTACTGCCCTGTCTCCTTTTATCTCCGCCCATCCGAATTGGATCATGCACTTGTGCCTTTTTCTAATGGGTGCGCACTATTTTCTTTCATTCGACTTTGTGAAAGGCAGCAGCGTGTTGATTTTTGCATCGCGCTTTTACTTAAAGTGAAAGCGCAATGCAAAAATAAACAAGCAGCTGCTTGCGTCATGGCGACAGCTTGTTTTCTTTTAATTTAAGGATATTCTTAGTAGCCCACCTACAAATCACTGTATTGGGCTGCGACTAGTGCGGTGTTTTAATCTGCCCCATTAGAGGATGCTGCTGGCTTGTTAGCCATAACAAACAATACACATTTGAATTACAAGATGTTTAGTTCAACTTCAAGTTGTTAATGAAGAAAGTAGAAATGAGCACGTAACTGCAGAGAAAAACAATGAATAAAATTGTGGAAACCATACGCAACATGTAATTGAATCTATATTACAAACTCGGTCTCCAACAGGAGATCCAACAGTGTGCCCAGGAGGACACATTCTAGTACGACTGTGCTGTTTTTGGTATTGTTTGCCATGGCGCCTGGTTCACCGGACGCCATGCACATATGGTTAATATGCACGTCCGCTTTTTCAATTACCATTACAATAATGGCGGACGCACAACTTTGTTTTTTTAACAAGTGCCCGTTATGCGATTTGGCATGATTCTGTGCTGGTTTTTCTTTCGTTTGCACAATGGCAACTTGAGGGAGCTCAGCATGCCGAGCTGTAGCTTCGCATATGGCGGGCTGCGCCTTTCCTTTTGTTCTGCACGGTTTGTGTGCCCCGAACCATTCGTGCCCTGAGGCTGCTCTGGAGAGCCTAGTGCGCCCGCCGGCAGTGAGTGCTGCCTGCCTGGTCTCCGCTCTGCTGGGGGAGGGGGGGTGCGTGATGTACCTCTGTGCACTGCTGGGGTGTGAGTCTGCATGCATGCATCGTTGCCGCTCTGCTGGGGGGGGGGGCAGTGTGCACTTCTGGGGGTGTGTGACCCTGCATGCATGCCTCCACTCTGCTGGGGCCTGCATGCATGCCTCCGCTCTGCTGGGGGGTGCCGGTGTGCACTTCTGGGGGTGTGACAAATGTATTGAGTTGTTTGCAGGTCAGTTGGTTGCGCTCTGGTTATAGTGGTGTATGTGTATGCGT
Organism: Triturus cristatus; assembly: GCF_964204655.1. Classification (NCBI taxonomy): domain Eukaryota; kingdom Metazoa; phylum Chordata; class Amphibia; order Caudata; family Salamandridae; genus Triturus; species Triturus cristatus. The sequence continues at coordinate 1,619,648,338 of NC_140589.1, read as the reverse complement.
TTGTCTGTCCCCATGAGGTTAACCGTTTAATCCCGCTGACCCAGCCTTTCGTTCCTTACAGGGACATGTAACTAGACGCTTACTCTCCCTCAGTGTTGTACGTGTCCTTCGGGGACACCATTTTGTATAAGTATCATTGTGTGGCGCTGTGAGTAAAAACTGTTAAATATGCACCCTTCTGCGGTGCCAGTTACAGCGGCCCCAGAAGACTAAAACTCTAAGTTGGCTTTGCCAGAATTGAAACCGGCGACACCCCCGTTCTCTAGCGTGAATAAACGCGTCCCCGAGTTTTATCACTCGCTAGCCCGCCTTTACTTTTGTTCTGCACGTTTTGTGTGCGAGTGTGCCCCGAACCATTTGTGCCTCGATGCTGCTCCAGAGAGCCCAGTGCGCCCGCCGGCGGTAAGTGCTGCCTGCCTGCCTGCCTGCATGCCTCGTCTCCACTGTGCTGTGTCGGCTTTCCGACTCTTGGAGTTTTAAAATTCTGTGTCAGGTATCGGAGCACCATTATATTTTATGTTTTTAATAAGCAGCGCGGCACATACACCATGCTGCGCTGCTTACTAAAATCATAAAGTATTGAAAAAATAAAATTTAAACCAGCTGCGCATTTCTTTTACATGGCACCACTCACTAAACTCATTTTGGGCTCTCTGCCAGCCCCGCCTCACCCCACTCAAAACAAAGGCACAGCTCGCCAAACTCTACTTTTTCAATATTGTATTATTTTAATAAGCAGCGCGGCATAAGCAACATGCTGCCTGTTTACTAAAAGTATAAAATATTGAAAAAAAGAGTTTGGTGAGCCGCGCCTTTATTTTATATCTTTAGCAGGCGATCGGGACGGGACAGCAGAGGAGCGTGGGCGGGGATGGAGGGGGCTCGGAAAGGGAGGGAAGGGCTGGGTCGTGTCGGAGCAGAAGACATGAGTAGTTGCATGATGCTGGGTGGGGGAGGGGCAACAACACTCGGGGAATGCTAAGATTACGGGTATTGGCACACATTTTGTTTACACTTTTGGTCCCCCCTCCCGCCCCCAAACAGGGGCTTTGCATTTCCAATGAGGCCTTTGCTGTGACTGTGCCATAACAGATCCGTGCGAGTTAACTACAATGACCGACCGGGCACATAACAACACACCCAGCCAGGCACATAACACTGGGCCTGCCAGCAGCGCCAGCGAGAACACTCCCTTGGAGAAGAATACCTTTTTAACTCCTTCCATTGATAATGTCTTGCAAGAGTGATGCCACATAATTTTCTCTTTTTGCCATGTTTGAAATGGATGCCATTTGCTTTAATGTTATACTTACTGAACTAATACAATGCCAATAGCTCAAACTCGTATAAATGCAATGCAATAGGTCTGGCATTTACAAGAGTTTAAGCTACTGGCAATGTAAATGACAATGCCTTTTATTTATGTTAAAAAAACTAAAAAAAATTGTCACTTACAATTTCATAGCTCAAAATAATGTAAATGTGAGACCAATTGCATTGCAAATGCTCGTTTTCTTTGTTTTCAAGCACTCCATAGGAGTACTTGTGTTTTCACATACACACTTACCACTAAAATGCATGCATGTGTACATAAACAAATGTATATCTTAAAAAGTTGTTAACCCGTTAACCGTGGCGCAAATTCCGCAGCGGTGCGGGACTTTTAATGAGTGGGTGGGGCCGCGTCGGCCAACGGACGTGCGAAGCACTAGCCAGGTAGTGATCGCGACGGCCGTTGGCCGACGCACACAGGGAACAGGTTAAAACACGAAGAGCACGTTTTTTTTTTTTGCATGATCCGATGGTATTGGAGTGTGTTTTCCGTTCTCCATCTTGCGATAGTGCTAACACCAGCCGATAGTATTGGATCACGTTTAGTGCTCACCAGTTACATTACACAATGACACATTAATTGTTTTAGGCAGGGGGAAACATAAGTGATTTGCCAGTCACAAACTGTTCAAGCGTCCCTGAGATTCCAACCTGATTCCCCAGTTTCCCCGTTGGCAGGTCTGGCCATTACGTCACATCCTTGCTTCACTTCAGAGCTCCTCAACTGTTTCTCACTATCACTTTCACATTTGGTCAGCAAGACCCCGTCAACACCGAACAAGCATTGGCAAATTTAATAGATCTTGGAAATGCCTGAGCTTTTGGCCTTGTGAATGTGTTTTTGCCGTGTTGTCTAGCAGCACATCTGCTGTTCAGCATGGCTGAAAGTCACTGAAAGGAGTACTATGATGCGGCCAGCGCAGCCCATGTAATAGCGCTATTCTGTGTTAGGAGGGGCAGGACAATACACATGGGGGGCGACGAAACTCAGCATTGGCTCAACGTTCTTCAGTTATTGGTTAACTTCACTGTAAGTGGAGCTATTAAGCCCTCTCGCACCGAGCACTTCCACACACAAAATAGTTCCCTCCAGCGTCAAAAAGCAAAGTGTGCTTTTTGAGATCAATGAATATATTGCTTTAAGCTATTTTCCTTACTTTGGCCAGGGCCTGGCAGCTCCCCCTGCAATAAAGTTTCACAGAAAACATGAAAAACCGAATGAGCATCCGTAAAACTAAGACTGGCAGCCCACGCCAGATCTATTGGCTTCGCAGTGCTTATTTTGAAGTTGGAATTAAATCACTCAATTGACGCCATTTTTGTTTGCAAGCAAATGTTTGCTGAAAAGATAATATGTAGGAGCTGTAAAGTTTCTCATAGACTGCATTTCACTGTTCACATAAAGATTCACGCAATTTCCCTTTACCCCTCAGGCTTATGCAAAATTTAAAAACACCTGGCATTTGGTTGCCTTGCCTTCCGGATGTTGCAATATGCAGTTATTGCGAATTAGTGTCCATGAAAGAATTGAAACGTAATATTAATAAAGCCCGAAAATGCAGCAGTCCCGGCATGCTTATAGCTGTTTTCCATTCACACGGGGGTGCAAGTGAAGAATGTCGGGCTGGGACATTACCAAAAGGACTTCAGCTTTCTCCCCTTCTCGTTATTGTAGTGTTTTATCAACACCAGCGCTCTGAAGGGAAAGGTAACACACACAGCACTATAAAAGTTCCTTAATTGAGTAAATAACGTACAGCAATAAATGGTACCTATCCTATTCATGTAGCTTACTACTGTGGAGTATATGGGGTAAGTGGAATGCCAACTTACCATACCATGTATCTGCAGCCCCATCCTTGCTTTGACACCTGGTGGAAAACAATCCAACAAAATCACACTGAATCCGCCAGCAGAGAAATGGTACTTTCATTTGCTACTTTTTAGGTCTGGCCTTTCTTTCAAACAGCTTTAGCTCTCTCGCCAAGGGGTGGTGGAGAGGCTAAGTGCACGAGATGTGGAGCCCCGAATGCGGATGATGTTCACATTTTTGCGGCTTGCTCCCTGATTCAAGATTTCTGGGGCAGTGTGGGTAAGACCTTGTCTGATGTGCTGGGCATGGAGGTTGAGGTAAGCCCCTCTCATATTATTAGGTCTCGCCTGACCTAGCGCATGCGCTGGTCTGGCGAGACTTATTGAGAGGGCTCCAAAAAGTGCTACCAGGCCAGCCTAGAGCTACAGTGCAAATGCGCGGGTGCGTGCGCTGCCATTTACCGCGATTACTTTCACTTTCACGGCCGCTTTGATGTTTGATCATGATCGCAATCACTATCACTTTCACTTTCGCGGCCGCTTTGCATAGCCAATAGGTCTCGCTTTTGGGACCTTATAAGTATTTAGTTATACAACTGTTGCATAGCTAAACACTTATAAGGTCCCAAAGGCGAGACCTATTGGCTATGCCAATGCTTGTTTTTGGTATTATATTGAAGCCTGATGGGTTGTTGGGGCTCCCGGGGCCCGAGAGTAAACTGGTATTTTATCTTGTCCTTTTGGCAAGAAGGGAGATCTGCAAGCTTTGGCGCCAAGCTCTCCCCCCAACCTGGAGAGCCTGGTGGAATGCGGTACGATACTTTAGAGACTTGGACCAAAAGGTCAGTCAGAATAGGGGTAGAGCAGATGTGGGGTTGTTTTGGAATTTGTTAGATCGCACTGTTGGTGTTTAACTTACTTTGTACTATCCAATGATTAGACCTCTTGGTCAGCTCTTGATGACTGGTGTGGCTGGGTTCCATATAAATACCATCAGCTGAGTCTATACCCCTTAGATAAAAACAACAAGGGTGGTACAGATTGAGAGGTCGTTGTTTCTACGGAGGTCATATGAGGATAGAAAAAAAAAAGGAAAAAAAAGAAATTTTACTTTCATTTGCTACTTTTTAGGTCTGGCCTTTCTTTCAAACAGCTTTAGCTCTCTCGCCAAACTATATACATGCAAAATCTTTTTCTCAAACACCTTCACCCATTGGTCTGTTCCAATGTCATTCACATTGTGCTTTTACCAACTACAGCAAAGAACAAGGACAGTGGTTCAACCCACTTCGGCAATTGCCTCCTCTCACTGCGCGTGACAGCATTTTATGTCCACAAGGTGCACATATCAAACTTGAAAGTACTGCCAGGTGCTGGTGGAAAATGTGTGTAATGCCTTATAATTTTACTTAATAAAGATTTTGTGTCCATTTTTTTTTCATTATCCAAGCACCCGGCAGCTCCCCATGGCCACCAGGCCACTGACTTCTGCTCGTCATTTTATTATTCGAAAGCCGCACACAAGATAGCCTGCGTTGCTTTGGAACGCATAACTAGAATTCTTTCCAATGTAAAAACGATACCTGTCGCAGAGAAAGATGACTGTTTTTTTCCCCAAAATACTGATTCCTTATAATTTAATAAACAAATCGGTAATTAGAAAACAAACACAAAATATATTTCCCGCTTTCTCACTAATAGGCATAAGCGTCTTTGCTTAGCATCATTGCAACATATCTTCATTATGCAGGGCCAGTTTGCATACTACGTTGATGCAGGAACATTTTTAGCAGTGTATGGGCTTGTATTTCACTATAAAAGTGAGGCTGAGACGTCTCTTTCTGGCAAGCTGTCCCCTTTCTCCCCGCTGATTTGAAATAAATCACTCATTATTAGAATTTGGGATTGCTTATGCCTAAACCAGTTCGCAATGCACCAGTCATCAGTGATCGCTTGATGCTATGTTGCTAAATGCGAGAGGCATCTGCGCTGGTTGATGTAAAGTCATGGGCTCTAGGCCCACATACTTTGTAAATGATGGACACAGGGTATGAGGTTACTAGAAAAATGGCCACGTGCACTCGGACTCTTTTATTGGCAGGGTCACCTGACCGGTGACGCCTGTATTGGATTAATGTGGGGTGGGTGTAAAGACCAGCCCCCATGGGAGTGGCTGGTTAGAACAGTAGACTGTGTCCAGCAGGACACAACAGTTGACCTTAGAGCTCAATATATACATAGCACAGACGGTGAGAAGGTTTTTTGTTTGTTTTGATTTATGATATTTTATATTATAATATCACACTCTGCCTTGTTTGGAGTGGAGATTTACTTTAAGTGTCTTATGGATTCAGCCTTGGGCTGGAAATAGGTGAGACTCTGACGTCAGACAAAAAGTCATGTGAATTTACTCTGTTGGGTGCTGCCTGCTCTCTGTTTTGTTCTGATCACCACTTTGTGTGAGAGTGTATTTGAAGGGTGCTTTTTTCGTAAAACATTTGCTTCACAATCAGTTGTGTGGGCTCAGCACATGAGCTAGAGCAGCTTTTGGGACAATCATTACTAACACCACGAAGAGACAGCGCCTTCCTAGTCGCAGTGCAGTAGGACATGCGGGGATCCATTGTTTCTCTGTGAAAGGTGCAGATAAGTGTGCATCTTTGCTCAAGAAAGACTGGATTGAGGTACCACTTGTTTACCACGGTATACCGGTCAATCTCTTGACTCAAGCGTGCAGGTGAAGTCGGGCCTAAGGGTGATCTAGCTTTGAGAAGCCGATGGCCCTACTAATTTTGGTGGAGACATTTTGTTTATCTGTCCGGTAAATGAAAGTCAGAAGAGGGTGACATCCACCAAATGCGGGTCAGTTGACACCTCTGCCGAAGGAATCTGCTCATGAGTGGGGTTAGCCAGAACTGTCAACATACACAAACTCTTTGGGCTCTTTCAGTTGTTACCGAAGGTCGTTATTGGGCTCGTCACCGCCAGCTATTTTTTTAAATCTCTTTTCTTACAGGAAGGAATTGTTCAACTCTTATCTTCCTGTACTTGTCTCCAAGGAACAGTCTTCTGTAGATCAGTGTCATTATGCCTAAGATCTAACACCAAACAGTAGAAGCTTCACATACCCAGCTCCCTTTTTAGCCAGCACATTGAGCAGAAACTCTTGGATACGGATGCTTTGTCATGAAGCAGAGATTTACTTGTTCCAGCAGCTGTTGCTCAATATTGTACTTTTTAAAGTCTAGCATATAGATAGCTTTAATTTAAAAAAATCACAAATGAAAAATATGTACATGTATACCTAAGTAGAACAGTTTTGAGTCAGTCCTCTTCATCCATTGCTCTATTTAACTGTCATTCAAATTTAGCTTCTACCTACCAAAGGATATACACTTGGGAATGGGTCAGCCCACTTCAGCCACTGGCTGGCTCTCTTACACTGTGAGTGAAAGGATTTACCCTGACCGCATGCATACATCCACCCAAAAAGAAATGCATCACTTACCAAATTCCTCTTTTCTCTCCATTCTTTATTCTTTTTCATTGTTTGCCCTCTTTAGCTTTTAAAACATTGTCTTCAAATAGCAGTAATTCAAAGCCAATAGATCCATTTCTATGTCCACTGGAAATAATAAAGGTTTCATTAAAGGGCTGCTGCACCCATGTTATTCATTTAAAGGTATATGCAGTAGTTATATATTAATTTTATCAAAAAATGTTATTCCAATCATATGGCTATCCAATTCATGCGTGACATATTTTCTTTTCTTCTTTTTCTTTTTGTGGCATATGCCTGCCTAAAAAGTGCAATAAAAAACAACCGCAGCAAGGCTTGGAAAGGTCAGGCCCATTCGCTTTGATAATGTTGTGTGCAAATATGGTCCCCTATGGAATTTTGTGGGTTTTTTGCAGTTATTTCGTGGATCTTTGTTGTAGAATTTTGGTGGCCTTTTGTGTTTTTCTCCCACACAATCCAGCAAACCATTGTGAACCAGTAGCAACATGTTGTGTTTTTTTCATGGATGCAAAGAATGAAAAAATGCTTTGTTCTATTATTTTCCTTCTATGTTTTGTTAAAAAACATACCTAAGCATATTTTTTCAGCTAGCAGATTCCATACTGCACTCCTTTACAACATTGGTTATTGTTATTTTAATTTTATAAGGCGCACAGCTACCCTAGGGTTTCCCGGTGCCACCTGAAAAGAGCCAAGTACAGGAGGGAAGGAAATCTACATGTTAAATAGCCAAGTTTTTATGCCCCTCCGGAAATTCTCATAAGAAGGTTCACTTCGGAGACCAGCGGGAAGGGAGTTCCATAAAGAAGGACCCAGATGGGAAAAGGAGCGATCGCCCATATGCACCAGTCTCGTCCTAGGAATAATGAACTTGGCCTGAATGGGTGAACAAGAGTCATTAGGTAGGGAGAGCCTTTCCAGATTTTATCTTAAACATAAGACTCAATGCCTTAAACTTAATCCTGAGCCAATGGAGATCTCGAAGTGATCCAGAGAGAGAAGCAGTTTTAGGAATCTTACACAGCAGCCTTGCGGCAGCATTCTATGCCAACTAAAGCTTGCGTAACACATCCTTGGTAGCACCCACATACAAAATGTTACTGTAGTCCAGTCTAGAGGTGCGAGAGCCTGGACCACAGTACGTTGGGTGGAAAAGGGCAACATCCATATGATTATTTTTAGCCATCTAAGGATTGTGAAGCAGTTAGAGGCTACTCTCACTTCTTGCTGCTTCACGGACAGTTGGTCGTCAATTAAGACGCCCAAATTTAGGACTTAGTGTTTAGGCTGAGGTAAAGGACCCATTTCAGTGGGCCAATGCTGGGGGCCCCATAGATCTTTATTTTTGCCCACAATCAGCACTTCATTTTCCCGCCGTTGAGTTTTAAACAGGTTGGTATGCATCCAATCTGCAATATTCCTCAAGCTGGCCTGAAGTATGGAGGGTTTAAAAGCCCCATCAGCAGAGAGAGAGAAGACAATCTGGATGTCATCGGCGTATGAAAAAAGGGACAACCCAGCTCCGCAATCCTTGCCATCGGCCTAACATAGATGTTAAATGTAGAAGGCTGAGTATAGAGCCTTGGGGAACCCCATAAGGTGAATTGTGGATGTCAGAGCACTCTTATCGGTGAGAAAACCTGAAATGTGTGATAGGGAACTCAAGTGGCTTGCAGACTTCCTGACCAATCAGTCACACCCAGTAATTGCAGAGCCTGCAATAACAAGGTATGCGAAACAGTGTCAAAAGCGGCACTCAGATCTAAAAGTATAAGTGCCACAGTGTCGCCAGCATCAGCTTGCTGACGCACCATATCTGTGACATCAAGCAAAGCGGGTTCTTTTAGTATGCTTAGTAATAAGTAGGGCGCCCACATCTTTTGCGGTTATAAAGGTTTTCATGAAAGCATCATGTGGCGTGATAAAGGCACAGGAACGCTGAATTCTTGTTATGCCTCTGAAGCCGGCTTATGGGTGCTTCAGAGTGAGACAGCCAGCTGGAACACATATTAAAACGAATTCTTATCTGTAGCGTCTACGAATTCACTTAGAAAGGGAACTTAAACTGATCCCTGTTTGGGCTACTAGTAAATCAAATTCTAAAACAGGCTTGACCCTAGAGAGAAATTTGCCAATAGAAACAAAGAACTTCTCGTTGGCAAACCAGGGATGATTCAGTTTGAAAGTTATAAGGAGAATTAATAATATTTTGTTACCGGGAAACGTGTGACACAGGAAACCAGTGACTGAGGCAAGCATTTTCATTAGTTGAATATGGGTATGTTCTTTACTTGGGCATGTAGCTCACTTCATGGAACAGGCAGTAGGTTGTGGCGAGCAAGAGCTGCTGATGCATCTAGGTACCTTCAGGTCACAAGTTAGAATGCCAGTAGGTCAACTTAGTTTCCCATCCTTCTGAGGTCAGTAAACTGAGGTTCATTACATTGCTTTACATCAGCACATGATATTTAGAGAACGTAGAAAGTGTGGTTCAGAACACTGCAGAAAGCCTAGCAAGGAGAGAAAAGCTGCATATTTTTCAGCCATTCTCTTGAGTAGGTGCTGCAGCATCGACTTTGGTGTTACCATTTATGCCTTACTAAGAAATACCTTAGTAGGAGGAAGAGAAGGGCATTCCACGATTACTAATTTCGAGTGAGCTCATAGCATCATCTAAACTTTCTGCCATTAGAAAGACCCTAATTTTGTGACCAGTGGTAGATAAAGGATGCAAATAACCAGTGCTTAATTTAGGAAACACAGAGTGCTGGTGCCTGAAGCTCTCCTCTGAAGCCCACGGCTGGTCCAAATAAATGTTTGTGCTCCTAATACCAAGGCTGGTTGTCAAAAATCCAATTCTTGCATTTTTTATCCACTGCAGATACTCTCTGACCCTTTACTCACCTTTGCAGGTTCCTGTTTTCTCCCTTGGTGACAGTTTTGACATCTTTCTCTTCCTGCGTCTTTCTGATCTTTATGACACAAGCCTTCACCATGCAGGATTTTAGAACAAATATGCCTTTCCAATGCATGCCTTTACAACAAATTTTGTTGTAAAGCCATCCATGAATGGTAAAGTCATATGCATTTTAAATGAAAGTATTAGGTAGGTATTAAGTGTTTTTGTGTGTATGTGTGTGTGTGTGTATATATATATATATTCACTTAAAAAACCATAGGTTTCACACATGTTATAGTTAGCTGGACATTTCACTCATAAAAAACCAATGAAATTCCCCGTTATAGTTACTGCAGGCAACTATAACTCACGCGACCGTAATCCTCTGCTGATGCTAATACTGTATTTAGACACTTATTTACCCATGTCTTCTTCCATTAATCTTTAGCTATACATATATTACAAATATTTATTTTTCAGAAAGACACATATGTCATCAGTGATGTAATATCTGACGTCATCAGCAGAGGATTGCGGTCGCGTGAGTTATAGTTGCCTGCAGTAACTATAACGGGGGAATTTCATTGGTTTTTTATGAGTGAAATGTCCAGCTAACTATAACATGTGTGAAACCTATGTTTTTTTAAGTGAATTTGCAAGGTTTTTTAAATGCTAATTCCTAACTATAACGTGTGTGAAACCTATGGTTTTTTCAGTGAATTTGTACGGTTTTTTAAATGCTAATTTATTTATGTATTATTTTTTTTATATATTTATTTTACAATAAACTACGTATTAAAAATTATTATTTTTTTTTTTTGGTTTTCACCCTGCGAATTATTTTTTTTTTTTTGTAAATTTTTTTTTTTTTTGTGTGTTTTTCAGGGTGCGCGCACCCCCGCGATTTTTAAAAAAAAATAAAAAAATTTTTTGCCTTCGGGGTCCTTTAGGGACCCCCTGACAAAGGCTAGGGGGTCAGGAACTCTCTACCCTGCCCCCTTTTCACGTTCGCCACCTTCCTTTTTCACTCTCGCACTGAAAACAAACAAAATGGCGGCCGACACTTCCTGATTTCGACCGATTCGAACGTTGACTAACATGTAACCACCAATCAGAATTACGCTCGCGCACGTTACGGTGCTCGCACGGTGCTCGCACGGTGCGCGCACCCTGCGCGCATATATATATATATATATGCTTTTAAATGCTATTTTCTCCGGAAATACTGAACAGATTTACACCAGACCTGCAAAAGGCACTTCCTTGACCTTATGGCTACCTCTCTGCCAAATTTCAAGTAATTCTGTTCAGCCGTTCGGGCTGTAGCTGTGTCTAAAGGTCCTATGGAAAAATGCATGGGAAAAACGCGTTTTGGGACCCCCCTTTTATCTCAGCCCCCGCTTGACGAATCCCCCCGAGACTTTCAGGGTAGGAGCGGAGCGTAGCGCCCCACCTATTTTGAAAAATTCGCGAGGATTCGTCGACCGGCGCCAAAGTTATTCAAAATAGAATGTTGCGGATTTCCTATGGAAACGTGGTCCTAACTATAACTACCTACTGGCGACCGCCAGTAGGTAATATATATATATATAGTCACTGAAAAAAGCAAAGGCTATAGAGATGTTATAGTTAGGCTCAAGTTTTACTTGTACAAAACCAGTGAAATTCAGCAGTTATAATTATCTGAGCTAACTATAACTCGCGCCCCCACAATGAACAGCTTATGACTTCACATATTACATCACACATAACATGGTCAGTGACATCACTGATGACATCTCAATGGCATACCTACAGCATTTCACAAATATTTCTTGTGTCTTTAAAACATATATTCAGCATTTCTCAAAGAAAAGTTACACGCCAAGTGAAGCTAGCACCAGAACTCTGAATAGACATTCTGCACTATTAACACTCCTCAATTTTAAACATAGCATGTTTAAAGAAATACACAACCCTCACCATATACATGACATTTTCAACAGCTGTAAAGAAAATAGATCACCATGTAATCATATATGTGATTTCATAATAGATATACATCTTCAGGCCATCTTTCCAGAAATATATAGTTCTCTGCATCTTTATCCCTAAAAAAGTGTTACTACTTTATAATTCATATACAGACGCAGCATATTTTCTTATCATTTATTTCTGACTACACTACTCCTGTTTAATAATGTGACTAAAACTACCACATCTCCCAGAATGCAAATACTATAGATTTATCTATTCTGTACATAATGCTTAGACTTTTAAACAATTGTCATATTTAAAGGCATTGCTCATGGTCATTTTCAACAGTACTAACATCTTCAACACATAACTGCTGCCAGATACAGTTCGCTGATATATTTTTTTTCACATCACTGTGATACTCTTTTTAATCAAACTCCCATATACATCTCCATTTCTAATGTAAATTTTAAAAATAATTACAAAGTTATAGATCTATCAGTGAATTGAGTTTGTAGATTATATTGTTGTTTCAGCTGTTTCTGGATAGTTTTGACACTGTTAGGATTTGTAAACAAGCATTGGCATTGCCAATAGGTCTCGCTTTTGGGGCCTTTATAAGTATTTAGTTATGCAGCACAATATCCTTTGTGCAACAACATCAACTGTTGCATGGCAAAGCACTTATAAGGTCCCAAAGGCGAGACCTATTGGCTATGCCAATGCTTGTTTGTACAGCAGAGGGGTCCAGCAGCAATCTGCTGCTGTTGGGCCTTCAACATTTTTGTTTTGTTTTATTAAATGAGATATGGAGGTGGGTGACAGAAAGTGATGGGTAGGGTAGTGGAGAGAGCGGAGACGGGACTGGTATTGCCACTGTATACTGTTTTTGCTGAGATGCCAACTGTTGGTGTTTTATGGGAGCAGATAGGATTTCCAGATGGTGCTCAGCGGGAGTGCTGGCTCCACATTTGTGGCTGCTGCTGACGCGAGCCAGGCAGAACTAAAGAAAGGTGCGCTGCCAGTATTATTAAAGTTGAAGCAGTGTTATAAGCGGCAACTCGTGAACCAAGCCACACAGAACAAAAGCAAGGTGTGTGGCGATAATAAAGTTAAAACACAGCATTGGGTGCTGCCAAAAATTCTATTTTATTTAAATAAAGGTTTAGTTGGGCACGCCGCACAAATGAGACCAAAAGCCCTGCCGTCATACTGAAGATGAAGCACGGTGTGCCGCGATGTTCAAATAAAACAGATTGGTTTAATCCAGGCACTCTTACTGAGCAGTACACGCTAAGGAGGAAGCGTGTAGCTGTCAGTCAGATACCGGTTGTTGCTATTGGGTGGAAGTGGATAAGATTTCCGGCTGGTGCTTATCAGGAGTTCTGGCTCCATGTTTGTGGCTGCTGCTATAAGGGGCATCTTCTGACGAGAGCTGTGCAGAACCAAAGAAAGGTGCGTGGACGCCGTTATTAAAGATTAAGTGAGGCATGGCGCGCTGCCAAAAATAAAAACATAGATTGTTTTAATCCAGGCACTCTCACTAAGCAGCGTATGCTAAGGAGGAAGTGTGTAGCTGTCGTCCTGCTGCTATAAGCGGCATCTCCAGATGGTGCTCAGCGGGAGTGCTGGCTCCACATTTGTGGCTGCTGCTGACGCGAGCCAGGCAGAACTAAAGAAAGGTGCGCTGCCCGTAATATTAAAGTTAAAGCGGTGTTATAAGCGGCATCTCGTGAACCAAGCCACACAGAACAAAAGCAAGGTGTGTGGCGATAATAAAGTTAAAGCACAGCATTGCGTGCTGCCAAAAATTCTATTTTATTTAAATAAAGGTTGAGTTGGGCGCGCCGCACAAATGAGACCAAAAGCCCTGCCGTCATATTAAAGATGAAGCACGGTGTGCCGCGATGTTCAAATAAAACAGATTGGTTTAATCCAGGCACTCTCACTAAGCAGCGTATGCTAAGGAGGAAGTGTGTAGCTGCCGTCCTGCTGCTATAAGCGGCATCTCCTGACGCGAGCTGTGCAGAATCAAAGAAAGGCATTGCCACTATTATTGAAGTTAAAGCAGTGCTGTAAGTCGCATCCCTTGCCGTGACACATGCAGAACAAAAAGGCGTACAACTCCCATTATTAAAGTGGAAGCATGTCAAGGCCTACTGCTAAAAAAAAAAAAGCATTGGCCGCGTGGCAGTAAAAGTAACGCCGCGCGGCCGTGAAAGCGAAAGTCATTGCCATCACGATCACTCTGAAAGCGAAAGTGATTGCGATCGCGCGCTAAAGCACGCTAAGGATGCACGTGCAGCAGCGTGCGTGCTTGTGTTCGTGACAGTAAGCTGGTGGCCGCTTTGGTCGCACTTTCAAAAGCAGCTACTAAATGTCTCGGCCAGACCAGCGCATGCGCTGAATCAGGCGAGACCTAAAAATAAGCTCAAGAATGGTACACCACTCTCATAGAAAGCAACTATAAAATGGCAACCTCTTCAACTTTCTGCTCCTTGATCATGAGAAAGGCAACAAATGAAATCATGTCTTTCATTTAAGACTACTGCAGCTAAACTTGTGCATGGTTAGCATCTGTTAACTCTTTACCTCTGTTTTAAAACGATGTTTCTGTCTCTGCGTGTTCGCAATGTTTTTGTGAAGATCGCGGAGTAATCATGAAAAAAACAGGAGTCCACACCGATATTTAGCTTCCATTTATCAATATTTAATTACTGAACAACAGTTTATTACATAGTCCTGAATTGGAAATTAAAGTTAGCCATTACTTAAGTTAGATCATAACTCTTCAACTTTAAAAACGCAATTCTGTTTCTTTAACACCCATACCCCAATACACTCTTAGCTCAGTGCATCAGCCCACCCAGTGGAATCAGTGGGTCACAAGTTCACAGCACATTCTAGAAGGAACATGCTACTTCCAAATGAGATACAGCAGGTGTGGTTTACTCCACAGATTCAAAAGCATACCCATGTATGTATTACATTTCTCTTTTTTAACACAGCCAATAATAGGACTTTTCGCTAAGGCATCCAACACACTACCTAATTGTATTCACTTTCATGCTGACAGCATTCAATGACAGTAGATAGTTATAGTTAGGACCGTGTTTCCATAGGAAATCTCAAAATTCTATTTTGAATAACTTTGGCGCCGGTTGACGAATCTTCGCGCAATTTTCAAAACTAATGGGGCGCTCCGCTCAGCTCCTACCCTGAGAGTCTCGGGGTGATTCGTCAAGCGGGGGCCGAGAAAAAAGGGGGGTCCCAAAACACGTTTTCCCCATGCATTTTTCCATAGGACCTTTAGTCGAAGGTACAGCCCGAACGGCTGAACAGAATTACTTGAAATTTGGCAGAGAGGTACTCCTCAGGTCAGGGAAGTGCTTTTTGCAGGTCTGGTGCCAATCTGTTCAGTATTTCCTGAGAAAATAGCATTTAAAAGCATATAAATATCTATACGCGCGCACGTGCGTGCACGGTGACATGCGCGAGCGAAATTCTGATTGGTTGTTAGATGTCAGTCAACATTCGAATCGGTCGAAATCAGGAAGCGTCGGACGCCATTTTGTCTCTCGCACTGAAAAGGAAAGGGGGAAAAAAGGTGGAAAACGTGAAAAGGGGGCAGGGAAGAGAGTTCCTGACCCCCTAGCCTTTGTCAGTGGGTCACAGAAGGACCCCCATGGGTGAAATAAACATTTTATTTTTTTTTATAAAAATCGCGGGGAGCGCGCACGGTGCACGCACGGTGCGCCCAAAGCGAGCGCACGGTGCGCGCACGGTGAAAAACCTAAAAAAAAATATATATTAATAAATACATAATTTAGCATTTAAAAAACCGTACAAATTCACTTAAAAAACCATAGGTTTCACACACGTTATAGTTAGGAATTAGCATTTAAAAAACCTTGCAAATTCACTTAAAAACCATAGGTTTCACACAGGTTATAGTTAGGTGGACATTTCACTCGTAAAAAACCAATGAAATTCCCCCGTTATAGTTAGTTCAGATAACTATAACTCGCGCGACCGCCACTCTATCACAAGGATGATGTCATCAGTGATGTCATGAGTGATGCCACTGACCATGTCATGAGTGATGTAATATGTGACGTCATGAGCAGTGGACTGCGGGCGCGCGAGTTATAGTTATCTGAACTAACTATAACGGGGGAATTTCATTGTTTTTTTACGAGTGAAATGTCCACCTAACTATAACCTGTGTGAAACCTATGGTTTTTTAAGTGAATTTGCAAGGTTTTTTAAATGCTAATTCCTAACTATAACGTGTGTGAAACCTATGGTTTTTTAAGTGAATATATATATATATATTTCGTGTGTGTATTTTTTTTTAAACCTCAATTTTAACTGCTTTTTATTTGGAAAACTACCTCATTCATTTCCAGCCTTCTCCTGATTGCTTTTACTCCACTTCAAAATGCTTAGAGTATGCACTGTGGACCACAGCTATGTCTGTTGGCTAAATAGGCTGCAAAAAACAGAGGTATTGACAGGGACTTCGGTTTACCAAATGTGAAGATTACTTTATTTGGCCAGAAAAGGTTAAAGTTTAATCAGTTTCTGGGTTTGGGTAAATCCATTGAGGATTGCTGAGCTCCTCACCTCATGATTGTGCACTGTGGTGGCAATGACCTAGGCACATTGACTGGGGTAGGACTGAAAATCCTAATGAAAGATACCTTTGTAAAACTGATGCCGCTTTTCCCTCACACTGTTTTGGTGTACTCTGATAGTATGCCAAAGACAGAAATGGAAGTGGCCAAATCAATCCTGTCCACAGATTGACAAACCAGGAAACATGTTAATAAAGCTGTTTCTACATTCCTCAGAGACCATTGCATGGGCTGACTCTATAACAACAATCTACGTTTTGATATGCATGGAATTTATAGAAATGACGGAGTGCACTTTACAGACTAAGGCAACAACGTGTTTCTAAGTAACCTGAAATTCTGAATCCGGTCTTATGTGTACCTGTCATATACACACAATCAACAGAAAGGCTCTTGTCAGAGCCACCCTAGTACCTGAAATATTGTTAATTTGTTTTATAGAGATTTTTATTTTTTTATTTTTTAGTTTTTAGGAATCTATGTCTATTGGGCTAAAGAGCCTGCAAAAAACAGAGGTATTGACAGGGACTTCGGTTTGCCAAATGTGGAGATTATTTGATTTGGCCAGAAAAGGTTCAAGTTTCATCAGTTTCTGGCTTTGGTTAAATCTATTGAGGATTGCCGAGTTCCTCACTTCATGATTGTGCACTGTGGTGGGAATGACCTGGGCACATTGACTGGGGTAGGGCTGAACATCCTAATGAAAGATACCTTTGTAGAACTGATGCTGCTTTCCCCTCACACTGTTTTGGTGTACTCTAATATATGCCAAAGACAGAAATAGAAATGGTCAATCAATCCTGTCCACAGTTTGACAAAGCCAGGAAACATGTTAATAAACTGTTTCTGCATTCCTCAGAGACCATTGCGTGGGCTGCATCTATAACAACAATCTACATTTTGATATGCATGGAATTTATAGAAATGATGAAGTGCACTTTACAGACTAAGGAAACAGCGTGTTTCTAAGTAACCTGAAATTCTGCATCTGGTTTTACGTGGACCTGTCATATACACACAATCAACAGAAATGCTCTTGTCAGAGCCAACCTAGTACCTGAAATATTGTTAATTTTTTTTATAGAGATTCTTTTTTTTTTTAGTTCTTAGGAATCTTCGCAATGATGTTGCGATCATTGCAAATAAATCTCGAAATCGAAAAACAAAAGCAGACATTCAACTGCCACAAGCACATCCAAAAATATTAACTCAAAAAATCCATTCTAAACATTGCGCTACACATACTGCTAAATACATGCTTCATTAAAAACATTTTAAAACTCATGTTTTTGTACTAAGTTTCTTTAAAATCCATCTTTAAGAGCTATTTTCCGTTTTTGTGTTATGCAGGAAGTCGCAACGACACCATTAACCGCGACAATCGCACCTTTTAAATGAAGTGAAAAACACATATGTGCACACATATCACAGTATTTAACACACTAGGGGTATAATACTGTACCCTTCAAACTCATGTTTTTCTAGTGTATTTCTGGAACAACCATCTCAAAAACCTATTTTCCATTTTCGCGGTAAGGCTGGAGATCCCAATGACGTCGGTAGTCGCGATCCCCGCAGATATGGCGTGAAAGCAGAAAGAAAAAGCAGGAATTCAATAGCAATCACCCCATTCATATATTGTAACTATTTAATTAATTCTAACCATCACACTAGCTCAATCACTTTATAAATAACTCTCTATTTTTTTTATCAGAATCTCAATGTAATACAATGTGTATTAATAATTCACTGATATATTGTTTTATATTTCCATCAATATTAGCGGTGTCACCGCAATACTAACAATGGCCCCGCAACGGTAAACAGGGCTGCGCTGGTAGTAGCAGCGTTGTCACGACTACTGGGTGCGATGAAAAAAAAAATTGAGACACATCATTTTGTCACTAACACACCCATTTCTCAAACATGACGTCAGATTATCTCCACCCTGACCCCTTATGTTAGCTTTCACAAAAGTTTTCAACCCTGGGAACCGTTCCAAACTATAAACTTGCAGCCACAACTTTCTGTTCAGGTTGCATCCAGCTAAGCACAGTATTCCCGATAGCGTGCGCATCCGCGACTAATTGCAAAACTACTGCAAAATATCCGCGGCCAGACATATATCTGTAATCCAGCGGTTCGTGCTGTAGGTTCAACAAATCATTCCTATGGGAATTAACATTACAAATGCACCGTTTTTTTGGCACCCCTATTTTACGGTCCCCACTGCATGAATCACCACCAAACTTCCCATGACACACAGAACCTACTTTGACACTTTTTTGGGAAAATTGCTTTAAGATTGATCGAGCGACGCCAAAGTTGTTGGCAAGTCAGAAAATGCTATTCCTATGGTAACTAGGTCCTAACTACAACTACCTACTGGCGACCGCTAGTAGGAGAGAGATATATATATAAGCAGTGCAATGTGGGGACATAAGTTATAGTTAGCAGAACTGCTTTCAGACACAGGGAGTTGCCTTTCTAGCAGCTCCCTATTCTGAAAACAGTGCCGGCAGGGACCATGGGCCATTCAGGCTCCCCCCTTGGTCCCAGTGGAGACTGGGTGCCCTGTAGGCACCCAGCAGACATGGCCGGGGGATGGGGACAAAATCAGCCCGTGGAAGGGGGCCACACTCGACCATTCGAAAAAGGCCGGCCTCGGGGGATGAAGTCCCCGGGGCCAAAATCGGCCTGGGGAGGGGTGGTGCATGGCCCCCTCGCCCCAATATTTAATAGTTAATTTAAAAGGCCGGACCCCTAGGGATAGGGCCCCTGGGCCCAAATCCAGCCCTGAAAAGGGGGTGCGAGGGACAAAATTGGCCTGGGTCACCGGGGCCGAAATCGGCCCGGGCAAAGAGGGCCACGCAGCCCCACTCCCTTAACAAAAAGTAAAAAATTAGAAAGAAAGGGTTGGAAAGTCACCAAAGGCCCCATCTCCTTTCTCCACCACTCTCCAAATGAGCCTCTTGGGGCACTACTGGTTGGAAGATGTAGTCCCTTTGCTGCTGAGGGTCCTTGGGGGCTAGCAACCCCTCCAGTTACCTCTAGTAAGTCCCACACAGCGGGAATGCAGAGAGGTCATCAAAGGCCATGCCCTCCTTCTTCACAACTCTGCAAACGCGTCTCCTGGGGCACTACTGGTTGGCGGATGAAGTCCCCTTGAATGCTGAGGGTCTTTTGCGGGACAAGAACCCCTCCTGTTACCGCCAGTAAATCACACACAGAGCGATTGCTGGAAGCTGGTTAGAGGCCCCACCCCTTTTCTTTACTGCTTTGCAAATTGTTATTGTTATTTTAATTTTATAAGGCGCACAGCTACCCTAGGGTTTCCCGGCGCCACCTGAAAGTGCACAACGAAAAGGAGAGAACTACATATTAAATAACCACGTTTTTATACCTCTCCGGAAGATCTCATAAGAAGATTCACTACGGAGACCTGCCGAAAGGGAGTTCCATAAAGAAGGACCCAAGTGGGAGAAGGAGCGATCGCCCATATGCACTAGTCTCATCCTAGGAATGACAAACTTCACCTGAGTGGCTGATCGAAGTGTGCGGGTAGGAACATAAGGGTGAACAAGAGTCATCAAGTAAGGAGGAGCCTTACCAGATTTTATCTTAAACATAAGACATAAAACATAAAGCCTTAAACTTAATGCAGCATTCGATCCTGAGCCAATGAAGTTCTCGAATTGAACCTGAAATAGACGCAGTTTTGGGGATCTTACAAAGCAGCCGTGCTGCGGCATTGTGTACTAACTGCAGCTTACGTAACACTTCCTTAGAGGCACCCAAGTACAGTATGTTACTATAGTCCAGCCTTGAGGTGATAAGTGCCTGGACCACTGTGCGTTGGGCGGGAGAAGGTAACATCCATGAAATCTTTTTAGCCATCTAAGGATAGTGAAACAGGTAGAGGCTACTCTCGCTGCTTGCTGCTTCATAGACAATTGATCGTCGATTAGGACACCCAGATTTTGAACTTGATGTTTGGATAGAGGGACTGGACCCATTTCTGCGGGCCAATGTTGTGGACCCCACAAAGCTTTGTTATTACCCACAATCAACAGTTCTGTTTTCTCTCCATTGAGTTTTAGCAAATTGGAGTGCATCCAAACCGCAATATTCCTCAAGCCAACCTGAAGTAAAGACGGTTTAGATGCCCCATCAGTGGAGAGGGAGAAGACAATCTGGGTGTCATCAGCGTATGAAAAAAGAGACAGCCCAACTTCCTATGCAATCAACGCCATAGGCCTCACATAGATGTTGAATAATAGAGGGCTAAGAATAGAGCCTTGAGGAACACCATACAATGACTTGTGAATCTCGGAGCACGCTATTGCCGAAAAAACTTGGAACGTGCGATTCGTCAAGAAATCAGCAAGCCATTTGAGTACTCTATCAGTCACCCCCAATGATTGTAAGGCCTGTAGTAGCACGATGTGCGAGACAGTGTCAAAAGCGGCACTTAGGTCTAAAACTATAAGAGCCACAGTGCCGCCTGCGTCTACTTGTTGCCGTATCATGTCCGTAACCCCAAGCAGAGCGGTTTTGGTTGAGAAGCCCGCTCTGAAACCTGATTGGGAGCTGTGAAGAAAATTCCAGGAATTCACAAAAGCAGTCAGTTGGAAGTTGACATGCTTTTCCAGAATCTTGGAGAACACAGGAAGAAGAAAGATGGGCCTAAAATTGGAAGGCTGAGTAGGGTCAGCCGAGGCCTTTTTTAACAGTGGAAGGACCATTGCGTGCTTCCAAATCGATGAAACAATGTCCTCTTTCAGAGATGCATTAAGCAACTCCATAATCCGGGTCAAGGGAGATAGTTCAAACTTCTGCAAAACAGTGACCAGAATGGGGTCTCTAGGGGAGCCAGATTTAAGGCTTCCCAGAATCCGCCTAAAAGAATTAATTTCTAGGGGTACCCAGAATTAAAGTTTGTCAGCGCGCTCAACATACAAATCAGCCTGAGTGAGCCCGACATTAAATGAGCTTGTTGGCACACTACTAGTTGGGGTATGTAGTCCTCTTGGATGCTGAATGACCTTGGGGGCCCAGAAGCCCTCCTGTTACCTTCAGACAGTCCCACACAGCAGGATTCCTGAGAGGTGGTAAGAGGCCCGCCCCCTTTCTCCACCACTCTGCAAACATGACTACCAGCTAAAAACCATAGAAATTCACTTAAAAAAAACAAAAGTTAGAGGTACATTATAGTTAGGAAATGGAATTTCAAAAACCTTATAAATTTACTTAAAGACCCAAAAGTAACAGGGATGTTATAGTTAGGAAATAGAATAAAAAAAACCTTAGAAACTTACCGAAAAAAAACTTAGGTTACAAGGATGTTGTATTTAGCCTCAGATTTCTCTCATACAAAACCATTGAAATTTAGCAGTTATAGTTACCTGGGATAGCTATAACTTACATCCCCGCAATGCACTGCCTCTGACCTCACATATCACAGCACTCATGATATGGTCAGTGACATCACTGATGACATCTCAAATGACATCACTGATGACATCATCCACATAACCACTCACACCGCATACAACCTCACGTACAACCACACACACACCCACAACCACTCAGATACCCATTCACAGACCCATACCAATGCTCTCACACCCACTCTCTCCTTCATAGAGCCATTCACACACCCACTCACTGACTTGTACAGCCACTCACACAACTATTCACTCACCCATACAGCCACACATACAACCAGTCACTCACCCGTCCAGTGACATAGCAACACACTCACCCATACAGCTCCTCACACACCCACTTATTTACCTGCATAGTCACTCACACACCCAAACAGCCTCTCAACACAGCCACTCACTCACCCATACAAGCACTCACAGACCCACACAACCACATACATTCTCATTCATATACCCATACAAGCACTGACACATCTGCTCATGCACCCATACAGCCATTCACACAGACACTCACTCAAGGAAGGCTGAATTGTAATCCCTTTCACCTCATAAAGGAGAGCAGATGAGACTTTGTGGGGAAAGAAGAGGTTTTGGAGATCTGGCCCTAAAACTGAAAGAATGTTTGACATGAAGAATTGAAAAAATATTAGCTTTGTTGTTGTACCATAAGACATTGCAGTAATGTATGAAGTGCGCGGTATCTTTAAGAACTCGTTATGAGCGAGCGAGCGCCTGCTTTGCGGAGCGAGCTTGCTTGTCATAAGTAAATGCATTCCAGTTGCTATGTTTCCTTCTAAGTTACTACTTTATGGCCCGCTCTCCTGTCCCTTATCTGTTGCTCAGTCTTCTTTGGCCATCTGATGCACGAGGCCAGGCTGCGTTTGCGTTGCTTATCCATATGGCCTGGTACTCCCCCCAAGTCCCCTCTTTACCTTTGGTACCCACAGACCTTGTCCAAATAAGGTCTCCCTCCCTCCTTCATGGCAAGTATTGAGACCACACCAATTTTTGGAATTTTTGGATTAGGGGGTGAAACCCCCCAGCCGTATTTATTGCAAAATTAAAATACATTATTTATTAACATTATGACCGATGATGTCACATGGCTATCCTTAACTTCTAATACACACGACACTCCTACCGTAAATCTAACAATGCATATATTCACTTTCTGCGTGTCCACTCTATAGATTACGGGCTGCTGGTGGCCCGGGTGCTGTGCCCGTGGGGAGAGCAGAACAAGAGACTGTTCTGCTCCCCCCACCCCCTTTTAAAGGGGGGGGCACGGGCCAGGCCGGTCTAAACCGGCCGGACCCCCACGCTGGATGCCTGCGTGAACCGGAAGCACACGCCCCGCAGAAAACGCCACCTATTGGACGCATATTAGGGAAGGTGGGAGTGCTCCCACCTCCTCCTTTCCCCCGGGGACCGGTCCGACCGCCATAATGGTGGCGCGCGCTAATTAGCGCTCGGCCTTGTCCATTACCTTGTACTACACTAAATAAATGCTGTATTTATGTCTGCTTGGCTCCCGAAGTCTCAATGTAACAATTGTATACATGCATAGTATTACTGGGAAGACATAAGGGCTCCGGCGGGTCTAATGATTGGTTCAATATGATTCTATAAAAACTAATGATGAACTACTGTTAAGGCATAGGGAATTGTTTGAACTACCGCAGAAAAATAGTAGCACTTGCCATGAAGGATATAGTTAAGTAATGATGAGATACTTCCTCATACCAAAGTACATTCACGGCCATGAACAACAGTGCTTCACAAAGCTTTACATGGCTAGCGATGCTGTCTAGAAAACAACAGTACATAGTGCAGGTTTTAGTAAGCCAACCCCCCAGCACAAAGAGAAACAGCAAACTCCTCAGCACACCCCTCTCTCTACATACCAAAGATGCAAAGGCATTCGGCAGCGTCAAACGCGTCTTACTTTAACGTAAACCAACTGGAGCCATTACTAAGGTGAACTTCAGACTGCTCTAGTAACTAAACACGGTCAAGCAATAATATACAGCTGATCAATAGAAATCCAAGGTCAGGAACGCGCTGTGGGGCCCACTAATGGCAGAACGGGCTGTAGAGATGATGATAACATAGCTTAAAATAGGGGGAGGGGGTGCAGTAGAGGGATTTTTAGAGGCTCCCTCCAACAGCGATCTGGGCTACCCAAATCCCCAGTGTTAGCCTATTCCGGGCTCTTGATGTCCTCGTTGTTGTTCTCCTGCTTACACTAAGTACCATTCACTGAAGATCTTTTACTGTGGGAACCAGTAGTGGATGCTAAGTGAAGGGACGCTGATGAGAAATAAATGTGCCAAACTTGAAAGACGAGCGATAAACATTGCATCAAAGGATCGGAGACCCAGAAAAGGGCTGAGGCTCACAACAATTGGACTGATACATGCCCCTGACGGAGGAAATGGCCTTTGCTTTAATTATTTCAAGGCCTTAATATATGCTAACGTTGAATAAGATATGCCAAAAGTCACTCCTGCCTCCGTTTTGCAAAATAGACCTCACATGTGAAAGTGATTTCCATGTTTTTTAAGGGTGAGGGTGAAAGAAGGTTCACAAAGTAGTTTTCATCAGTTAATCAAATGCACCGACATTCGTTCCAGCTAGTATGTTGTAGCGGTTTGCATATTTTTCCTTAAAGACATCAGCGTCAAAACTTTGATTTCGAATGTAAGCATCAACTGCAAAGTATCCGATATTTTCAACATTATGCCCATTGTGCCCTCATTACGAGTTGCATGGTGCCGACTGGGTGCAAACTCCTGGCATGGAATTAATGTTACTATGCTGTAACATCTGCCAGTACCCTGGAATTTCGAGTTAGAACCCCCGGATTGAGGAATTAATGTGCTCTAAGCAGGGGGGAAATGTGAGTTGGCTGGCAGATGCTGGGGAGGGGTTGGGGGTGTTGGCAAGAATGGGATAAAGGTGCCCTGGCAGGGGTCAGCCTAACATGCTTGCCCCTTACCTAAAAAACTGCTTGGACAGGGGCTTGACTGTTGTTGCAGGCAAAACCGTCATACAATTTTAGCAGCTGCCGTAAAATCAGGCCTGCGGTTCCCACGCCCAGGAAAGGTGGGCGTGGAAACACTTGCCAGTCATGATCAGGCACAGCGGTATCCCATCTGTAAGAGTCGGGGCCCTAAGCACCCATGCAGTTAGAATGACCACGTAGACACAGTTGTATACTATCTGGAACTGGCCAAGGCACGTGCGACCAGCCCCTTTTATTAGCAGGGTCACCTGACCAGTGACACCTGTAATGGGTGGGCATGGAGTTAGTGTTGAAGCCAGCCCTCAAGGAGTGGCTAGGGTTAACAAATATTTTTTAAAGACTAGAACGTGACTCGTGCGGAGGTCCTTGGCAGACCGTTTCAATGCTACAAGTCTCCTGTCCACCATCAAGTACTGCCTCGCCCACTTTCACTTATGCTCTTTATATAAAGAGGTTTTCAAGTTTAACTAAAAAAAATAATGCAGTCCCAATTCACATAGGGTTTTTTGTGCACATAGATACAAGTGATGTACAAAAATCACTTGCTGTCAAAAACCCATTGATCCTGGTTCAGAGGTCTTTTATTCCTCCGCGGGTCACCCTTAGTTACAGTGACAGCCTACTCGTTTGCTAGCGTGCTTGTGGGTCTGATGCCTCAGTGGAGTAACGCATCCACTTCAGAATCTGTGTTTCACCACATGATCATGTATTCCACCTAGGCAGGGCCACTTCAACTTTTCAACCTTTTGAGGTTGATGAGTTAAAACAAAGATCCGCCATTCAGCGCCAAGATGCCGCAAGGGTTCAAGGAGTGTTATAGAAATACATTGTTATTTTTTTGTTGGAGGAACTCTCCGACCATATTGAAAGGGTATGCTCCTGGTTTTGTCACCATACACAAACTGATAGGTTTTCTGGCTATTTAGAAACATTTGGCTGGTCAACACCCAACTAAAAAGTTATTTGTGTGAACAGCGGGAATAAGTCCTTTTGCAATGGAGTACAGAAATTGAGTATGTTTCATGGGAGTGCAGGAGAAGCTGTTCTTCTACTGGGAAAATATTTTCCTTACTGGGAATTACAAAAAAAGTAAAAAGAAATGCTTTTACAAAGTTTTGGCATGCATGCTGCTTGTTTTGCCAAGGAAGTATGGAAGTATAGATCCTGCATCGCCTTCAGATAGCTTTCCAAATGCAAGTGTGTTAGGTCTATTTAGGAAAACGAAGTCAAAATAGAATCCCTCCTCTGGTAATAGGTGTAGGCCACTTAGTATGCTATTGCCAACTTTCATACCTAGACACAATGATGTAGCTAGATGGTCCTAAAATTGATATACCTCGAGTGTGTTCAACTTTTCACGCTGTGATGTCAATGAAAGGTGCTTAAACCACGATAACAATGTATTTTTCACTGAGATCAACAGGCTGCCTTCTTAGGTACTTTTTCATTCAGCCCCATTCCCCAAGACCTTGATCACTCACTTTGACCCTTTATGCTGAATACCTAAATATGACATGGAATGTGATTTTGTTCCACAGCATTGTCTTTTGGAAACAAATGTAGGAGCAACCACATGTACCATGTTGGGCATTTGATGTTAATTCACTAGCTCCCATCTCTTTCATGTTTCACCAAAAAGCATCACTGTGATCGCATACGTTTCTCTATATCCCACAGTCCACCTCTCCTGCGATTATCAGCTGGGACATGGACCATCTAGGAGTCAATCACAGAAACAAGATGTATCAGAATGCAAGTCATACAAACCTTTGGAAGCATCTACAGTCAAAGACATCCTTCAGCTCAAAAAGCCCCATGAGGGCCAAGTTCATTCTCATGATCGGTAGCAACAAACATGGCTGGATTTTGGAATGGGTCTCTTGGGAGCCATCAGTTACATCATGGTCTTCACACTGCAATACGTTTACAACGTAGGCATTACAACATAAGTCGTTACAATGACTTGCGCTGGATGGCGCTATACACTAAGGAATAGTATGATTTACTATTCCAATACCTTCCCTACTGTTACGTAGGCTGGAGTTGGAATAGTAAATCATACTATTCCTAAGTCCAGAGCCCTCCAGCGCAAGTCGTTGTAATGACTTGCGTTGTAATGCCTGCTTGTAAACGTATCGCGGTGTGAAGACCACGATGTAACGTCACATATTTAGGTCTCTTACGTAAAGCTCACCTGATTTACACCCTTAAGTGTCTGCGAAAGCAAATTAACATGAATTTACCAATGGTGACTACTCCTACAAAAGCAACATTTTCAATAAAACTGAAAGTCTGGTACCACGCTCCCCTTCTATGCACAATAAAAACGTACATTTTCAAAATCAATTTTAGTATGATCATCTTAGCACTGGTCCTCTCCAGCCTAACTAGTGGCAATGCATTACACATTGGTGCCTGCAACTCTACCCTGTTTTCCACTGAAATGCCTCGTACACTGTTATGCTTGCTTCATCAGAGGGCTAATGAAATATCACTACATCACTCGCATCCTAAGAGCAGTCCTGGTAAACATCTCCAAGTCCTTCTGCATTTTCTGCTAGGCAATACAACTGCTTAACAGATAAATCTTCTCAGAAGATCAACTTAAAACAAGAACCCCCCACCACTTCCAAATTTCAAATCAAGAAGTGCAGATATGAAGAAGGAAAACTTCCACAAGACATTCCTTCTCAGGCTGTAAACCTGGGATCTAGAACAAAATCTTGTCATGCATCAGGCTGTCCTTTTCTCTCCTACCCAAATCATTAAGAATTGTACCCTGTGTGGCTGATAGGATACATCACCGCTTGTTTCTACCAGTCAGACCACTTCATGTGCAAGACTCCTTTCCCCTCTTATATTCTATATATTTTAATTTAAGGCTTTTACCTAACAAAGAACTTTGCTAGCACCTTCTAAATCTGATTTGCTGATATCTGTTGAGAGAGGGCAGCTGAGGAAAATCCCCTCCAAAAATGATAGGCTGAAACGTTCGTTGGGCATTGAGCAGCAACCAATAGCTGCCTTGGTGGCACTTTGTGGAGCAGAGGCTCAGTGTGCAGGCATGCCTTACTGCCATATACACCCTTCCCACTCGAATTATGACTCTTATAACATGGCTGGAGTCCTGCTCCGACAGAGGTCTTTCCTGGCTGACCGTGTGCAAAAGAGATTTATGCAACACAAAAGACTGGAGAAACTCATTGGGACACCTTAAAGAAACACATTTTATGTGTATAGCACGATGTGACTTGCCTGGAAGAAAAGGGTTAATAAGCTAAAAAATATATGATGAAAGGAAAAATGGTAGGCAGTGTACAGTGGAGAAGGAAGTATTTCCTTGTGAAAAATGTATGTGAAGTTGCCCTCAAGAGGTGATGCTTATTATGTTTCCAACTTCCATTGGTGACCCCCCTTTCTGCAGGCCTTATGACAGCGCACTTTACCACTGCTAACCAGTGCTATAGTGTTTTTTCTCTCTCCCCTAAACATGGTAACATTAGTTCCTCCCCAAATGGCATATTTAATTAATTTATAAGTCCCTGTGCCAAGGACCTGTAAATGAAATACTACTAGTTGGCCTGCAGCACTGATTGTGCCACCCACTGAAGTAGCCCACTAAGCATGCCTCAGGCCTGCCACTGCAGAGCCTATATGGGCAGTCTTACACTGTCATGCACCCAAAATAAACCTTTTGTCAAGCCCAAACCTCCCCTTTTTATTCATATTAGTCACCCCTAGCATGAAGGCAGGGTACAGTGTATTTAAAAAGCAGAACATTTACTTTTAAGTGTTACATGTTCTGGTAGTGAAAAACTCTCAAAATGTTTTACACTACTGCAAGGCCTATCTGTCCCATAGGATAACATTGGGATTACCTTATGACATTTTGTAAGTGTAATTTCCAGTTGGGAAGAGAAATACCCCCAAGTCTGGTATCTCTAGAATCTTAACTTAAAATCCTAATTTATGGTGATGTTGGATTTTAAAGTACAGTTCAGGAAATGCCATTTTTTAGAAAGCTTTAATGTCCTTACTTTAGCCATTTGGTGCCTGGTGCCTGACCCTGATACACATGTGGACGGTAACATCTGGGCTTTATGTATTCCCGCCAGACAGCCACACTGTAACTTGTTGGGCCATTCTGGGTGGATGGAAGGGAGGAGTTGGACCCAGTCTCACTTACGCCTGAATAAGCTGTGTCCTGGCCCCACCCAAAGGGCTGCATACCTCCTGTAGTGAGTCTGGAGCAAAGGCAGGAAGGGAGGACTACTATGCACTTCAAAGACCTGTCTTTCAAGTCTCCCCCACTTGGGTAGAAGTACTGGACCTCTGAAACCATGACTCAGTACATTTCTGGACCTGTGAAGTCGCTGCCAGGAAGAAGGACTGCTGTGCTGCAGAAGGACTGCCACTCTGCTGTCCTGCTGCTTTGCTGGACTCCTGCCTTGCTAAGCTACCCTGCTGCTTTGCTGAGCTACCCTCCTGCGCGCTGTTCCCCTGCCTGGGTAAGAAGGACTGGACCTGCATCACTTCAATTCAGAGTGTCTCTAAGGGATAGCTGGCTGGCCTCCTGATCTCAAGTCTCAGGGATATAAAAGACTTCCAACTTACCTGCTTCTGCACCTGAACTCTGAAAGTGTTATCATGCACTGCATTTATTATGATGCATCGGGGCAAACTGAGTGCTGGAGTGTGAAGCAGTGTGCACCCACCCCCCTCCTATTTGAAAAGTCTCCGTTGAGCTAACGAGCTGACGAGCTCTGGTTGATACCAAAGGGGATGATGGACGGAGCGTTTGAGCAAATCAAACACTCACCCCCAGTCAACTGACCTGAGCCATGAGGCACAGGGTCAGACTGATTTGCATATGGCCATGTCTGAACTGGGGTGGTGGAGTGAGCTAAAGAATGATGATGGATTAAACCCAGATCAGTTGACTGGGGGTGAGTGCTTGCAGTGTTCAACACTCCGTCCATCATCCCCTTTGGTATTGCTTTGTTGGCCCTAAGTTGTCAGGGTATGCCCAGACGTGGGTCCCTTGCTCACTTTGCCACTGGATTCAAGATAGCCTGGCTGATGAGGGTTATGAACCTGAAACCGGTCCCAGGATGCTTGTTTCCGGTCCAGGGAAGACATGGCTTGGCAGTTCGGGCTGGACTGTTCCCATGAGGCACAGGGTCAGACTGATTTGCATATGGCCATGTCTGAACTGGGGTGGCGGAGTGAGCTAAAGAGTGATGATGGATTAAACCCAGATCAGTTGACTAGGGGTGAGTGCTTGCAATGTTCAACACTCCGTCCATCATCCCCTTTGGTATTGCTGAGTTTGGTTGATACACATGTGCCCAGCAAGTGGTACTGAGACCTGAGAAGACTTAGGGCAGCATCTCCAGCACCCTCAAAAAAGTGTTGCTCTCTACTGAAGAAGGACAATTATCCTGAAACACGTGTCTAGAGATACACAACACTGGCTGCACCAACATGGGTGAAAAACTAAAGCCTGACACCGAACAAAGTGTTATCATGCACTGCATTTATTATGATGCATCGGGACAAACTGAGTGCTGGAGCTTGAGGCAGTGTGTGCCCACCCCCCTCCTAAGACTTCCAGCTTACCTGCTTCTGCACCTGGACTCTGCCTTCTGTGAATCTGCCCTGCCAAGTGGTGCCACCCCAGTCATGAACCCTTGTAAGTGAGGCCTGAGGTGCTTGGTTCAGAAAAACCCATGCATCCTCTGTTGAACTGGCGTGGCTGCATGGACCAGAACTCGCGCTTCACCCCTGTTCTGTGCATCAGAACTGGTGCATCGCTCCTGTTGCGTGGGTCAGAACCAGCGCATCACTTCTACTGCGTGGATCGGCTCAGACGCATCGCCTTTGGAATTACCACTGCACAAGGTATCTGCATCTCCGTCAACGGCATCCTCGACAATGATAACGAATCTCTGCATCGCACCTCTTCACTCTTTGAAGTCGACGCATCAGCTCTGCTCTGCAGATCAGGATTGGTGCATCACCCCCACTGTGTGGATTGGCATCAACGCATCACTTTGACTAAGACTACGGCCTAAATCTTCGATGCTGACACAACCAGGATCAAGGTACTTTTGTTCAGCTGGCCTCAGGGACGTACTGGCCGTAGCAGGCATCGGGCGTTTCCCCAGGTGGGGGATGGTTTTAGAGTGATGGGGGCCGGTTTTGTAATTTGGGGCGGTTTTGCACCAGTGCTGAAATATCGGCCCCAGTTACAAAAGCAGTAGTGCTTCATACTTGTCACCCGCCAATCTCCCCTGTCCCCAACCCCACCCCCAGGGGCTGGCCTGAAAAAATTGTTCAGCTGCTTTGGGTTTCCAGTCCAGCCCAGCTGGCCTCACTGGGCCCTGTATCTCGACCGCGCTCCATCGCAGTCGGCCTGAACGTTTGATTTTGTCCCAGTCCAGTGCTTCCAGATATCCAAAGTAAGCGCTTATTGCTTCTAAGCACTATTTTATAGTTTATTCTCTAAAAATCCATATCTCAAGTTCTATCTAATTTTTGGATATTTGCAATTTTGGTCTTGTTTTATTTATTAAATTAAGTTCTATTTTTCTAACCTGGTGTTGAATTTTTTTGTGTAGTGTTTTCACTGTTTTACAGTACGAAGTATCGCACAAATACTATAAACATTGCTTTTAAGTTAAGCCTGACTGCTCAGTGCCAAGCTACCAGAGGGTGAGCAGAGTTTAATTTAGGGTTTGCCTGCTTTTGACCCTGACTAGGATTGTTGTTTCTGCTTGACTAGGGCTCATACCCCATTCAACCTACAACCCAATTTCTAACAGTTATTTAAAACTGCTTTTGAACGGAACTCTATAGTGCCCTCCCACATAAGAAAACTGGATTCTCAGTACCCTTCGATCCCTTGTTATTTGGTCACACAAGAGATGATGGTGGTACCTACTCACTGATACCACTGCATTCCTTGGTTACATATTTCTGGCTACTAGGCAATAATACAGCTGTGGCAGTCTCCAGGTTCTTGTTATTTTTTACTGGGGATGGCTAGGGAGTGGCACATTATTACAATGGAGAAATGTCTGTGGTAGTCCATGACAACAGAACTGTTATGATCATGCATGGACCCCATTTAAGATGGATTTCCAGAGCTAACCCCAGTTAGCAGTTTGACCTCTTCAAACCTGGCTTACTAAGCTGGGCAAGATTGCATGGTTATCATTCGGGGCAGGACCCCCCTCGATTCCCTTCCGACTCTTGACTGAGTTCAAGAACTTATCATGTCCGACGGATATAGCTATGTAGATCCCTTCTGTGTTGGGTGCCACAAACTTGGTGCCTGATTCATGGTGTCTTTTCAAGAAAGATGGTTTAGCTCACATGAGATGTTCTGTAAGACTGTAATAATAAGTGAACTTCATGATTGTTAGCCCTGATGAAGTACATTATGGCTGCTTGTTATCTCTCAACTAGTCCCCCCCACTGTCAAGTTTCCTTCTTTTCTCCCAATAAATACTTACAATTTTGCCACCAAGGCCCTTCTTTTCCTTTTTCATATCAATGAAAAATAGATAAAAGCTTTTTTTAAAAAACTGTTTTTTTAAAAGGATGCCAACATTACAGAAATGCCCCAGGGGAACAATACATGTTTGAGTTCACTTTTGTGAATTCCATATTGCAGATGGGTTCACATATTTTTGCAATTCTTTCTGTAATATCAATAGCATGGGGCGACATTTTACACCTGTGTGATGTCAATGGCTGCTCCCTCATTTGCATGGGGGCAGAACCCTAAGAAAACAAGCAAACGCCTTTGCACCCACATATATTACTGACCCATGCACAGGGACAACCAGGCTCTGAGGAGATGTGCTAACTGTGCTCTACATAGGAAGTGGATTACCAAAACCCTGAAGGTGCCTTTTGGTTTGGTCTTCTGGCATTCCAGAGATGCCTTAAGAATCCCCCAGCAGGCAGGTGAAGTCACAGTGTGCCAACCTGCCTAGGGATCACTACTGTCCTTTAAAATAAGGCCAATTCCCATGCATAGAAAGGAGGATTGGTCATCAAACTGCTTCTCCCTTTTTCGCTGCTACACTTTCCCAAGATTGTGTTTAAGCCCTTTTTAGGTCGACGACTACCAGACAGTGCAGCTGTCTGGTTTACTAAAGACATCTTGGGGGCATTCAGAAAGCTTCCATGGGAATTCATTTCACCCATTGCTTACCATTTGCTTTGTGGTTTGTAACTTACAGTTGCTTGCTTTCTATTTGCTGGCTTTATTTATTTTAGGTTGTCTAGTTTGAGTTTGTCCCTTCCGTTGAGCATACCCTGATTACTATATTCTTCCACAGTGTTTGAGTTTTGTAAGCTGGTCTTTTAATTGTGTCGCAATTGCTGTGCATTCAAAGACAGAGGTCAAACGTGAGGCTCTGTCTTTTGAGGGAGCTTGGTATTTACTTTTCTTTCTCTGACTTCACAGTGAAGATTTATGTAACAATCTTGCTGTAAATGTAATTGTCTGCAAATGAATTGTGCAGATATTTCCGAATATATCAGAAGTAGGACAGAACAATTGAAGTAGATTTTTCTGTAATTTTGAATTGTGGTGGAATCAAACATTTAAATAGAATCAAAACACATCAATACACTAGAGGATGACATTTCCACACATTATCGTTTTTGTGCTGTATGCATTAATTAGTAAAACTGTATTTCTGTGCAAATGTAATGGTCATGTCAATTGAAAATGTGTTGTCTGTAATGGCAGTACACTACCACACCATGCATCCTCCACTTTACGCCACTCCACTCTACTCTGCACCACTCCAGGCCACTGCACTTTAATCTGCACCACTCCACTCTATGCCTCTCTACTCTACCCTACCCCACTATACTCTATGCCAATGCAGTCTACGCCACTCAAGACTAGGACACTCAACTCTATACCACTCCACTCTACTCTGCAACACTGCACTCTATGCTTCTGCACTCTACTCTGTATCACTCCACTCTACGCCAATCCACTCTATGCCACTTCCACTCTATCTTGCACAACTTTGCCCAGTGCCACTTCACTCTACTCTGAAACAATTTACTCTGCATCACTGCACTCTATGCCACTCTACTCCCCTCTGAGGGACTCCACTCTACCCCATTGCAGTCTACGTTGTGCCACTTTACTCTATGCCACTACACTATACACCACTCTGCTCTAAACCACTGCACTCTACGTCAATCTACTCTGCACCAGTGCACTCAAAGCCACTGTACCCTGTCACTCTGTTCTACTCTGCGTAACTGTTCTCTATACCAATGCACACTGCACTCTACACTATTTCAGTTTATGCCACTCTACTCTGCAACATTATAATCTATGCCACTGCATTCTAAGACGCTGCATTGTATGTCACTGAGTTCTGTGCTGCTTTATGACCAATGCACTCTATGCCAGTGCCCTCTACTCCACTCTGTGGCACTCCACTGTATGCCACTCCGCTGCACATAGTGGCACTCTACACCACTCCACTCAATGCCACTCTACTCTGTCACCCCCTCCACTCCACGCCTCTCCACTTTCTGCCACTTCAGTGTACGCCACTCCACGACTAGCTACTCTACACTGTCACTGTACTCTTCAACATTCCACTCTAGGCTACTCCACTCTACACTGCACCACTCCACTCTACACCACTGCATTCTTCTCTGTACCACTTCATGCCACTACACTTTATGCCACTGCACTCTACCCTGAATCACTCAATTGTATGCCACTTCACTCTACTCTGAACCACTCCACTCTACGCCATTGCACTCTACGCCACTCTACTTTACTCCACTGTGTGGCACTTCACTTTATGCCACTTTACTCTTCATCACTCCACTTTACACCACTGCACTCTACTCTGCCCCACTCTACACCCCTGCACTCTACGACACTCTACTCTAAACCACTACACTCTACGCCACTGCACTGTAGGTCACTCTATTCTACTCTAAGCTGTGGCATTATACATCAATGCACTCTACGTCAGTTTACTCTACACCAAACAGTGCTACTCCATGCCGCTGTACCCCATATCTGTCCACACAATGCCACTCTATGGAACTCTACCCTATGCCACTCCACTGTACGTCACTTCACTCTACTCCACTCCAAGCCACTACTCTCCATGCCACTTTGCTCCACGCCATGATATTCCACTCTACTCTGCTCCAGTCCACCCAACGCCACTCCACTCCATCCTATGGCACTTCACTCCACTCTATGGCACTGTAATCTACTCTATGCCTCACCATCCTAACCCACGCCACTGTATGCCACTTTTATGCCTCCTTACTTCTTGCAACTCTATGACACTTTACTCCTCTCTACGCCACTCCATGCTACGCCATTCCACTTAACTCCACTCTACGCTATGCCACTCCACCCTACTCCACTCTGTGGCACTCCACTCTATAACATTTTACTCCAATCTGCAGCATTAACTCCACTCTACGCTATGCCACTCCACCCTACTCCACTCTGTGTCACTCCACTCTACAACATTTTACTCCAATCTGCAGCATTTTACTCCACTCAGTGCTGTGCCACTCTACGGCACTCCACTCTATGGCACTCTACTTCACTCTACACCACTCTACTCTACAACATTCTATTCTACAACAGTCCACTCCACTCTCTGCCTCTCCACTCTGTGACACAATACTCAGTCACTCTAATGCACTCTGTGCTACAACACTCTACTCCATGACACTCTACTCCGCTCACTCTGACCTCCCACTCCATCACACTCCACTGTATGCCGCTCCAGTCCCTCTATGCCACTCACACTATATGCCACTTTACACCCCCCACTCTACTCTGTATCACTCCACTTTATTACAACTCCACTCTACGACACTTTGCCATTCTACGACACCCTATGCCACTCTACAACACCCTATGCCACTTTATGGCACTCCTCGCCACTCTACTCTATGCCACACCACTCTCCTGTATGCCACAAACTTTTAGCTATGGTGAGCAGCATCCACACTGGTGAACAACGTGGCTAAAACACATTCACAAAGCCAAATAGCGCTTGCATTTGTAAGACGTATTGGCTTTGTCAATGCTTGTTTCTAAAAGAAAGGTGCTTGGCTCCTGCCTCCACTGGGCACTGGATACATGCAGTAGAACAACTGCAAACGAGGGTTGGACGTTGCCCATAAGGCCCGCAGCTGGTTTGAAGCCTCATCCATGCTACCTGCTATAGCATAGCGAACAGTACAGGACGAATAAGGAAAGGTTCACTCAATTACAGCTCAGACACTACCGACATTTTTCCTGTTTACAAAATGCAATTTAATCATGTTGAGTGCAGTGGAGTAGACAATACAATCTAGGAATTTGATTCACAAAAATCAGTCAGACATTTACTCCCTTCAAGGTTCGTCTTAAATTGGAATAAATTACCAACTTCCCTGGAGTTCATTCACAAAGGATTCGACAGAACCTGGGCAGCCCCATATTTTGTGACTGTCATGTTAGATGCATAAATGTAATGCAAAAGTGCCATTGCCCTGGGCACCTTCTTCTACACTCCCACCAGTTTAGAAAGTGCTCCCTATCTGTTTACAAAATTGACACATATTTACTTGAATGACAGAGTTACTGGTCCTAATCGGGGTGGGAATGTCCTTTCAAATATTTCTAAATACCATTAAACTAACACATTTGTGGGTGTTCACAGACCTTCCAAGACATACCTGCTTTAGGAACTGCCGCTGCCTGCCCCTGGGAGCAGATTTGCTCACAAGTAATGCTATGAATGGAACATTACTTTTTTGTAAAAATAGAATGCACATTTACACTCTTAAGCCTTATGCACACCATTGTCTTGTGAATTGTGCCTTTCATTCTTTCTGAGTAGGGAGTAAGAACTTAAGATGCTATTATTTCGTTTTGGAGGCACCCTTAATTGTACACCTAAATTGTAAAGCTTACTTTTTCAAATAGAAAAGAAGATTTACAGATGAGGCTAGTGATATACATGGTGGAGACTCTCTGAATATTTCACTTCCTGTTGTGCTCTTTCCCTTGTGCTTATTCATTTCCAACGCCCAATCTATTTGTAATAAAAACCAAAACTTATGACCTGTTTCCAGTCTTTTATGCTTGGATGTTTCCTGAATCAGATGGGCTTGGAGAGTCCGGCGTTTGCATCCTGGCCAGGCATTTATATGTTTTGAAAAAAATGAAGGAATTTGGCAGAACAACTTAAATCAGTGTACAATATTTGCCAATTAGAAAAACAGCCTTCAAAACTGAGAGACAACTTTAGCACCAGAGATGTTGGCGTACTGGAGGATATTGGATAGGGTTCTAAAGAGCGGGCCATGTTTCCAGCTAACAAATGCGAAACATGTTTTGAATCTTGTTAACAGGGCAGGTAAAGTACAGATTTGGCACCACAATTGGAAAAACAACATGCTAGAGCAATTATTCAACCGGACACAAGGGTAACACGTCAGCAGACAGATGGAATACCCAGAGACCCTTCTGGTAGTTCTTGCCCGATGCAAGATTAAGTTGAAAAGGTTCCTTGTGTTTACATTCTGAGAGCGGCAGCGTAGGGGTTGATCTGGCAGGGCTTCCCTATAATTATAGGGACAGAGCTCACGTGGAAGAAGCTGGAAGCCCATTTGTGATGGAAGGAAGTATCTTCTGTGCCTGGGCTCCCGTTTCCTGTCCTGTGCACACTCCTCTAATGTAAGGAGGAGTCCGAATAGAGAGGAAAGAAAGGCACCGACTCTCCTACGTGAGAGTTGATTTTACCTCCCACAAGATCCTGGCTGTAAAATCCCAATGGGCTGCAGTGCCCTGTTGCACCCCCGACCCACTACCAGGCACGATGGAGCATGTAATCCCCCTCCCTACTGGCAACATCCCTTCCTGTCCTCACCCTCGACACCCCTCTCCCCCCAACCCATTCCTTCACCAGTGACTGCACACACATTAACCACCTGCTCGGAACATACAGTATTTGCAAATGTTTAACGCAAGGAAACGAGATTTAAGTGCAGAATTCTGCATCGTAAATCTGATTCTGCACAGTTATTTCCCATTGCCTATGGTTCAATTCATAAGAAGAGGATATATATGCACCAGTATCATTTGGAAATGGAAATGACTGCTACCCAAATGCCCCCATAAACAGAGCCTTGCAGTGGTACCAACACAAAATAATATTTTAAGTGTAGTGTTTGAATTTTTACTATGCCTTGATTAGCCATTTTTGGTTTTGGTAACTTTGTCTGTTTAATGGCAAATATGCAGACAGTATGCATGGGCTCCACAGACGCATTTAGTCCAGGCTTCTCCATCAAGTAGCTCGTGAGCTACTGGTAGCTCTCCAACTACCTCTAAGTAGCTCTCCTGTCTGCAGCCCAGCCTACTAATATAGCAGACTCTCCTTGGCTGATAGATACCAGAATTGTAAAGTGTGTGTTCGGGATAAAAATCTATGTATATTTAGAACTCATAAGCGTATGTTTTGAGGAATATGATTGGAAAAGTATTTAAACATTATATTAGCATGAAATGCTGCAATGGCGAGACTTATTTCTCATATTATTATTTACTTTGGTGCCAGGACCTTTGCAAGCCTGCCAGTTACACTAAGCTGATCACTGCTGACAGTCTTGCCTGGGGCGGCCACTAATGTAATTTTGCCTGATGTGGTCACTATTGCCATACCAATAATATTAGTAGCTCGGGGTGATTTTCATTGAACTTGAATAGCTCTTATTACAGAAAAGGTTAAGTTACATAATGGCCACCAACACTGCCAACTCTGCTGTCTGAGGATGGACCTTTTTCACCTGTAGGACGCACTAAAAGAAGTCTGGGAACAGTAGCAAGGGAGAAGCCTGAAAAAAAAAACACGTAGAGCTAAACCTCTAAATACACAGAGTGAGAAAGGCGACCCTTCCTAGAATAGTACCATCCTCCCTCCATTCATGCCTCCGTTCACCTTTCCATCATTTAACATTTCCAATTATCCTTTCCCCATTGCATTCTTCAGTTCACACATTTATTCGTCCTTTCACTCATCCATCTACCATTCTATCCAGTACCCTACCATCCATCAATCCATTCATCCATCCACCCTTGCCCCCTTCTTCCATTGTTCTTTTACCCTTCCTTCCATTTATACTTCCACTTTTCCTTCCTGTCACGGTTCCCTCTATTCACATTTTCTTATTTTCACCCTTTCTTTTTTGCCTTTTCCCCTGTATCGTTTCTGCTTTCTACCGCCAATCTTTCTTTCTATTCTCATCTTATTTTTCCATCTTACCTTTTCTCTCCTTCTGTTCTTTTTACTGCCTCCCTATTTTCGATGTTTTCACCATTTCTTTCCCTGTATCTGTAAATGAACATGAATCTCTTAACAGCCCTTGATCCCTGTTTCAGTCTTGATCTAGTATTCCCCTGATGTGCTATTATGAGCTCTTGTCTGCAGAATCCAAAAATAGCTAATAAACCATTTAGTGGGTCATTTTACTAGGACATTTGGCCCAGTGGGAATCCCCACTTTAACTGCTAAAGCAGGGGGATCACAACCCCACTGATCAGTGGCACAGTACACGTTCAGCTGCTAAGGAAATATTAGAAGGAGAGAACTCTGAGGAGGAGGCTTTGCATTATCCACCTGACAGCTACTCATTCCCTTCAGATGAAGACTCCTTTCTGAAGAGGAATGTTAAGCAGATATTTATGGATAATTCTTTGGAAAGATCAAAAATATTATCCAGTCGCCTGTAGAAGCTCCAGTCTTTGGCGGTACTTAACTGTGCCACAGCCAGCAGGGTTTGTCGGATGCTCTACATGCCCTATCATTGTTAAAGGAAGTCCATATCATACTCTCCTGGTATCAGGTCTCTAGCAAGCCACCTCATCGCCTGGTAAAGCGAAGCATGCTTTGTCTGGCATCTCCCTGGCAGGAAACAACCTAATGCTCTCTCTGTCCATTTGATTCTGCAATCACTGTGAATCATTTAGCAGCAAGTCCCAAGCAGCCCTGATGCTAGTAAGAATGTAAACCACGGGGAGGAGCCAAGATGGCGACCGGAGCAGACGCTTGAGCGCCCGGCTCCGTCGGCCCTTGGCCTCGGACTATCATCCTGACTCCTATCCTCGCCGATTTTCGAGGTGCAACGTGTGCGACGACGCGCTGACCGCGCCGCCGCTTTCCCGGAGTCTTAGCCCGCCCGGACGCCGGAGTTCTTGGTGCTTTTGTTCTCCGCACTGGACCCCTGCTCTATTGTGGCCTTGGCCGGCCCCCTGGAAGCTCCGCAGTTACCGGACCCGCTAGCGTAAACCTGAGCCCCGAGGTCCCGGTCCCACCTCACACCACGGACTGTCGCCGGATGAGCCGGGGGAGGGACGCCCGGACACCTCCTGTACCCCGCACCTGATGGGCTGGAGCTATAGGGTAAGCCCCGGTGCGGCGGGTCTCCTGCCCCGTTCTGTGGACCGCGCTGTGGGAGGCTGCAGACCCCCTTCTTCTATTGCCTAGTCGGCTGCAAAGAGAACCCGAGGGAAGGGCAGCGACTGTTGGCTTTTCCCTGTTGCGGCGCAGACCTGAGGGGAATTGCCTCCTTGCTACGACCCCCCCCCTGGCCACTGTACCGTTCTGCGGTAAAACATGGCGTTGATTGCCTGCTCGCGGCTGGGGGATGCTACTCCGGTCTCGCCCGCTGCCCGCTTCGCCCTCCCTCTACCAGACACCAGCTCCACAGTGCCGTCCCGGATTGCTACCGATGTGGGGGCGCAGCCTCCGCTGACATGCGGCTCCGTTCTGGCTGCCCTGCGGGACTTTCGTCTACAAATGTGTCTTGGCTTGCAAGCGCTGAGTGAGCGGTTTGACTCCATACTGTCGGCTGCGGGTCGTGAGCACCCCGTTTGTCATCAACAAGGCGTGGGTCTGCCAGTGCTTTTGTCCTCTTGCGGGGACGCAATGGCTGTTTATGATCGTGCTACACTGGTGCCTGCATCTGGCTTTACCGGCACCCAGGATCAATCGCTCTCCAGCTCAATTGCGGATACTTTGTCTCCCCGTTCATTGCTGCCTGCTTCGTTGTTGCCTGCCTCACCGTGCCCGCAAGAGTATCCAGCAGAGCGACACCTGACGTCCTCGAGGAACCGTTCATGGTGGCCTACTGCTTCTTTTCTGTGGAACTCCTGTACTTTACATGCCAGGTCTGGACTTTATGTGGTGCACAAGGGGACCTCAATAGATGGTCGGCGGCCATTTTGTGACTCTACTTCACCATCTTCTCCCAAGCGGCCATATTGTCTTTGTCTGCACGGGGTGCGGGGCCTTCATGTAGGGGCTGGTGTAATCTTAAGCCCGCGATCGGGCCAGGGCTGAACTGACTTATATCGCCATGGTTTCACGGATGGGCTGGACTGGGACTGGAACTGTTTGCATATGTTGTGCGCACTCGTCGCGGTTTGCCCGTCTTCATTTAAATTGTTGTGACACGTTATCTTCACACGACCGCTTTTGGCGTAGTGGGTTCTCAGTGTGTGGAGGCCATAGCTGGCCGATGGTTTCGGGCGCTCTGGGGTAACGTAGGCTCCTCCCCACTTACCTCTCTGTTCTCTTATTTTTCTTTACTCTATTCCTACTTTCTCTCTTGTCTATATTTCGGGTTCATTGGGCGACAGGCACTATGCTGGGGGGGGGGCAGG
The DNA here is from genome assembly GCF_964204655.1 of Triturus cristatus. Lineage (NCBI taxonomy): Eukaryota > Metazoa > Chordata > Amphibia > Caudata > Salamandridae > Triturus > Triturus cristatus. The sequence continues at coordinate 1,619,606,972 of NC_140589.1, read as the reverse complement.
CCGTAGCCTCCGCATTGGTGTAGGGTGGGGGGGTAATTCACTGTTTCTACTTAGTTCTATGGGCCTTTTTCTTTTATGTTTCTGCGCTATACTTGTTTCGATTCGGGGTCCGGGTGTGGGGTGGATTGAGTGGGGGCGGCTCTGGAGGGGTGCATATTTACTCATGTGACTATCCTGTTATATAACTGCATCGCCTCACTGCCTGAGATTTTCCTTCCATGACCGTTTTACTGATGCTGCTGCTCTCCCGTGTGGTGAAGCTATCTTGCGGACTCGAATCTCCTTGGTTCTTATTCTTTACTGATTTTTTCCCTGATAAAATTATTTTGAAAACCTTAAAATTAACCTTCACTTCTCCTTCCCCTGGTGTCAAGGATCTCTCCAGTGTATACCTCATGACTCGTTGCTAATCTTGACCGTGGATGCGCAGGGGATGTAATGTTTGTACCAGTGCTTAACCGTACCGTGGCCGGCCTGACGGTTGTAGGCCCGTATTTGTTCTTTTCATATGCACAAATAAAGGTTTTAAAAAAAAAAAAGAATGTAAACCACCATCCTGCTTGCACTGTACTGATTCCTCATCATCTTCACAAGCGGAAGAGGCTTCCTGGACTTCGATTAACTAATCAATGCACCAGGCATGTGACTTTACTCTTGTGTTGTGTCTGCGGGATTGCCCTTCTAGACCTGTTCAGCTGACATACATAGACAGGCATGCTGATTCATCTCTGTGCCATATCTTGCGTTATGCAGTGCATAAATCTTCCTGTTACTATGATAGGACATATATGAGCCAAATGCTTGTATTGAGCACAATACAAGAGCACCGTCTGCAGCCCAACTGTGTTCATCTACCTTGAACAGAGGGGAGAGATAGATTAGTATATTTTATCATCTGTCTTTCTTTTGATTCTTGCCTCTGGAGAGACTTTGAAAAAGAGTGACAATTGTTTGTGAGGTGTGTGTGAAATACTCTCAGGTGGCACAAAGACAGATCTAGTTTCACAGAATAATGGCCTGCAGCATTTACACTCAACAAAGCATCCATGATGAATGAAAATTCACAAGTATGGCAGATTTTCTATAGCAGTAAGTAGGTATAAGGGTATGCATTAGGATAGGTCTAGGGACATGGATGTTAGAGGGCAGAGGGTGACCTTTAAGAAGAGAGCAAATACCCACAAAGTGAATGGCTTTGTGGATCTCTACATACTTTATGAACAGTTTTTTCTAAAAATTGTCCAATGAAATGGTTATTGTAAGTGGGAATGGTGAGGACAGCCCCATAGTTCCTTGGAAAAGAGTTTGTCATTTCAATGGAAAGGAGTTTGGTTGCCAGAGACAAATCAGGGTTGCTAAAGAAATGTTAAGTGCATTTTGCTTAACATTTACTAGTGAGCATTGTCAGCCCTGTGGACAGCCTCCACAAATATGTGCATACATTTTCCACAGGATTTTATATATTCTCAACGTCAAAATTCTTAGCAAATCATATGAGAAAACATGCCATGAGAAGATTCTTGAAGTTTGAAAATGGATCAGTAAATTATAGATAGGTGAACATAAGGAAATTAATGTGTCTCGTGAAGGAGGTTTGACTTTTGGCTTGGAGAATAAGGACATACCAGTTTTCATTTTGAGGAAATAAATATTCCGAGTTGATATTTTTCTATTTAAACTATACCAGAACTATTGGTATGTTTGTTATGAATTTTATCTTTCAATTCCTTAAGCAACTGTTTGTGTAGAAAGAAGAATTTTAAGGTTATCCTTAAAAAGAAAGATCTAAAAGAAAGGTACAAATCACATTTTTATATTTTTTTATAGGGATCTTAAACTGGACAACATTCTTCTGGATGCAGAAGGACATTGCAAACTTGCTGACTTTGGAATGTGCAAAGAAGGAATTTTAAATGGGGTAACAACAACGACATTCTGTGGCACTCCGGATTATATTGCTCCAGAGGTAATCCTGATACTTCTCCATGTATTTTATATGAAATACAGTGAATTCTTGATGGCGTCTGGCTGGTGATTGAGTTTTGTTGCCTATTTTGGTTGTGGAGAATTGGTGTGAGATGTTACCTATCAAACATTGGGTGTTCTACAGGGGATGTTGCAGGCCCCAAAGGTCATCCTGTTGTTGACCATGAGCTAGTGCATTCCTTTTAGAAGAGGTGACCTCCCAAATCTTCACAACCATTTTTGCATTTTTAATTTGCATTATAGGAGGTCTTAGCAGTGCTCCAACTTTCTGTCTACTGCTGCATGTACTCTGTGCTTGTGCAAAAGTGTCTGCATGAAATGTAATATGGATTATTAATTTCACCCCGAAGAATTTTATTTAATAGACAGTTGGACATTGTGGAATGTGAATAAGACCAAGAAGAAAGTTCACAGTCATGTTTTAGAGTTGGTTTAAGTTAATGATGTTGGGTGCTATTCTTGCCTTGATGAGCTGGAAGTGCATGTCTTAATAGGTTATATCTATGATTGCTACGCTGATAAAGTACTTCATGACAATAGTGCTATCTGCATAGCATTGTTTACCGTTTTTAGGAGCTGAGAGATTGTGTGTTTATTTTACCTATATAAATGTTGAGTTTGAATATTAAATTGAGCTGCTAAAGGTATTGATCCCTGGGGAATCTGCAGAAGCTGGTTCTCAGGAAGGGCAGAAGCTCTGTGTAAAGACATTCGTGGTGTGACTTCTCATAGCATTATTTTCAGAAATGCATGAAAAGTAAAGTAGATGTTTATATTTACGTTTATGCGTGTCTGTTTGATTAGCACAGAAAAATATTAATTGCTACTCTTGGCTCAGAGCAGATACAAAATTCGCAGGAAAACAAACCAAAAAAATATCAAAGAAAAAATCAGCTCATTAAAATAGGTATATCTCATAAATGATCAAGACAATAGGTAAAACAAAAATATAAAACTATTCCAGCAAAATATAAAGATCTAGGCCCGGAATCTAAGCCACGTGGAATTTAGATTTTTCACACCTGTTTTTTCCAGGTTTAGGAGAACCATACCTCGTTTCTCCAGCCAGTAATCCCAGCCTGAAAAAATCGCATGAAACTTTGGTTGCAGCAGCAGTACTAAATATACACATTAAAATCCATGAAAAATGAGCATTCAATGTGGTTTTATGATGGAAAAGATTGGGCCCTCATGGTCATTTTCCATTCCATTTTTACTCATAGTTGCATGGTAAAGCTGCAGATTAATCAATCCATAGAGGTACATTTGCAGTATTGTGCAACTTGTTTATCAGGCCCTCAGAATGACATGTCACATTAAGTATGATGTCAAAGGGCGGCCCCATATAATGAAGCTATGCAGGTACAAACAAAGAATCATACACTACTTGTGTAATTTCCTTCATTATGTGCAATAAGCAATTAGTGTGTATGGGAACAGGTGTGCTAACAAGTGCCATCACAATTTATGAAGAAACCAATCTTTGAAAAACTTTCGAGGCGGTGGCTAGCAGAATATTAATGATCATGGTATTCCAAAACTTGGGGGCATGGAATATAAAACAAATGATTATAATAGCCTGCAACGTCGGCTTGTGGCACCAACAATGCATTTTGATGAGCTGAGTGAGCTCAAGTTTACAATAAAAGAATAAATGTTCTTGTTGACTAGATTGACAAATTGTCTCAGGTGTCACATAGTGTTATATTAGTGCCTCTAGCTGGTTGGAATATAGACACACAGTTTTTCAATATCGATTTGTATTTTGGGTTGGTTTGAAATTCTATGGTATTGTCTTCTCTCATAGGTTAAGGATATAAAACATGATTGGAACTGGTTTGTATTGAGGAGGATTTGTTGATTGAAGTACAGCAGTTTCCAATCAAGAGGTAATCAATGACTTCAGCTGGATAGGGTAGGTGCACACACGTAAGGCGACATTGTTAATGTTGATTTTCAGTCAATTCAGTACATTTAGCACATTATTCTGCGAATAAAAAAATACGTTGATTGACATGGCTATAAATGATTTTCAGATAGCTGGTTTTAGTGAGTTTGTTGTGTTAGTGCTGTTAATTGAGAGTCTTTCTTTATGAAACTTCACCCTGTAACAGCTGGGAATAGTGGTGGATTCATCTCATCAGATGTCTGTGTGCTTTTCACAATGAGATATTAGCTGGAGAGGCACTTTGAGGTGTGGAACAGAATGTGATTTGTCTCTGATTGTCTGGAATTTGTTAGCAAAAAGATTCAGCTTTACTTTGAGCCAAGGGCAATCAGTAGTGGTGCGCACACTGTTGATGATAGATAAAGTATGCATACTGTTAAAGATCTGTTGTTGCAGTAGTGTTACAGAGCTTCCTTTCTCTCCAAGTCAAATTTTTTTATTAAGGGAGCCAGGTCATTTCTTTCAGATTGTATGGCTTCTCAATATTAAACAGTTGAACTCACGTTCATTGGCACCAAATCAACCACAATTCACATTTACCACTCCCTAGGTGAGAATACCTCTGTTGAACATTCTGCATTACCTTTCATTTCATGATGGTGGACAACAATCACATATTTTTTTAAACCTTTACTTTCACTGGGGTATATACCTACTCATAGCCATCCATCAGTATTCACCTCCTTCCTACTGTAGAATACCTTGATCCAAAACTGTTTTGAACCCCACGCAAATCAAAGAAGCCACTCTGGATCTAGTTATTGGTAAGAGGCCTCCATTTTAGTGGAGTACCCAATCACAGCTGCCCGGTCTGACCACTATTAAATGACTGTTAATGGGATCAGTACAGTTGGACAACCTATGAGGCAAAAAAAATGTGGCTTCACGATTTATGGGATATTAACACCAGTGTTCTCGTTACCAGCTTTGCAGTGAGTCTCCATTGGCTTTCCGAGGATTTGGACGCGAGTCAATGTTATGGGAAAAAAGGAAATTAATGTAAGAGGTCTGGTTCCTGATACACCAAGGACCTTAAGGATCAGAAAAAGCCTAATTCAATTGTTCGTGCACTCTTAGTTTCTTAATCCTTCTAAGGCTAACCTGAAAAAAACTGTGCAGCCAGAAGGTCACACAGAAAACCTATTTTGGTTCCAAATCTTTATCCACCAATACTTAAGTTGAAACAGCCAGCAACAGGCCTATGAAGCTCTTTGAGATTGCTAAATCTGTCAATTATCTTTATCCCTCCATTAGTCATGTTGAGCCTGAAAAGAAATTAGAAGGATGCAGTCGCTTTATATTTCCAAGGTCAAAACTATTGAAGCATTCACGTCCGTCCCTTCCAATCTCCACATCTTGTCTCATGTGCAGAAATCTCCAAGCAATTGCTCTAGTTTTAAAATGATTTCAAAGAAAGAATTTCTCTGCAGTATTTCCAAAAGTAAACCTTCCAATCTTGCAGGTGACCCGTTACCATCTAACCTAGCACTAGTGATTGGTGCTAAACTTGTGCCTCACCGGGCTTACCTGAATAATATCTCTCAAGCAGAGTTTGCAGATAACTGTAAATGTGGGTCAAGTCACCCAGATTGCCTGAATAATTTTGATACAATTTCCAGTATGTCATTTTAGTTAAATTACTGAAAAGTTTAATAAATAACCAACAGACACAAATTCTAAATGACAATGATCTCCTTGATGACTTTCAGTCTGGTTTTTAGAGCAAGCTGCAGTACTGAAACCTCCATCCTTCAAATTATTGATGATGTCCCGAATATTCTGTACAAAGGTGGCTCATAATGGAGGATATTATTAGCCCTTTTATTGGCTTGTGACATTCCATTATTTATCATATTATTATTCACATACTAAATGAATATATGGACTTGGAAGGCAAGGTCTGAATGCATTCAAGTCATAACTAATCGCTTTAAAATTACTCAAATTGATAGCATTTTTTCCAGTCCTGCTCTTGCACATCAGTGAGACCCTCAGTGTCAGTTTTAGGTCTTCATCTCTTTTATTTCTATCTTGACCTAATTGGTTTTGTTATCAGAGAATATGACATGTCCCACCACCAGCATTCAGATGACACACAGTTCTACCTGAACATCTCTTGAACTGGGATATTCCCTTGGTTGCTTCAACTGCATGGCTGTGTAACACCTTAACTTTAAAGCTAATTAACTAGAACACATTTTTATGTGGACTCAGACCTGCTCTACCCTAGTTCAGGATTGGCTTGAATCAACCAACATCCTAGACTGCACTTTCTCTGTCATTTATAGTGTTAAATCACTTGGCATCACGTTTGGCTCTCGACTGGACCTCTAGAAACAAATTAACACATTGTCCAACAGCAACAATCATTAATTTACACTGATTCATGGAATCAAACCTCTCTTCCAAGAACGAGGCCTCAAATATATAAGCCAACTAGCACTGTTAATACCCGACTGTAGCAGTGCCATTTTCTCTGGCATACCAAAAAACCACCCACCTTGTTCCACCCATAAATTTCTTGGATGCTGCAGCATGTTAAATTTCTGCGATTGGCCAATCTGATTGTGTCACTCTTGCACTGCGAGCAACATCCCTGTTGATGGCATATAAACTTAAAAACCTGCATGCCTAATGCACAAACGTCAAACTCAAATCATACTCACTTTTACAAGTAAGTTGAAGATTTTGGGGCGGGTCACTCCAATATGTTTTGGAGTTGGACTCCCAGGATCTGGAATTCCATTTAACATTCAATTCATACTATTGCCTTAAGCACTAAAGTAATTTATTTTTTATTAATATTTCGCCCAAATCGTCTAACAAACGTCTGTACTCTGCCTCTTTTTTGTCCTGATCATTTTGGAATCCAGGGCTACAATTTACCTGGTTGAATTGTTGATTGTCCCCCCATAGTGCTGCCTCTCATGACTGACTGCACATAGCTCGTATATTCGAATTGATGGGATTTACACTGATCTGGTTTTGGTCCTGAATCACAGCGACCTCTGTCTATAGTTGTTATTACTTTTTACATATTAATTTTACACCTCAGTTATTATTCTGAATTGTAGTTGTAAAGTATTATCTTGCCATGCTCAGTCTTTTCCCTCTTTAAAATATAAAAAATGTTCAATAAAAGAATTCAACTTACTGTCCAGCCATCCCACCCCAAACCAAATGACTTCATAAACATGAGCAGATGTTCACAGGGATCTCGGAATGGAAAATAATGCTACTAAATAAATATGTTCTTCACTGTTTTGGTTAGAAACAATGAAGCATGATTTTGGAAAACCAATCACAGAGCTGAAGAATGGTTTTTAGTTCATTCTCTTTGAACGACACGAAGGGCTGTCATAGGATAATTCTTCTATTCACCATTTTCGATGACTGAGGTTCCGATCCAAGTACCATACTTCTGTTACAATGTTATGTTTACCCTTGATTTCCTTTCGCTACATATCTGCCAGTATTATTAACACATTAGTTGCTGTGATGCCTCTTTGCATTTTTCTCATGGTGCCTTGTTTCCTCTTTTTGTTCTGTCATTATGCTTTATTTTGTAATTTCCTTTGTCGAGGTTTTTAATATTCCTCCATCTGGGGTTTACTGTCCCGTATCCCAGGAAACACACGGACACCAGCTGCGCTATGGAACACCTCTCTTTATTTTTCAATCTACGCGCAAACTGCTGCTTCCATCCCGCGGCTCCTCCCCTTCCCCTTCCGGCCATGCCTGACCCTGTCACAAATCGGGACCTTTTTGCGATTCGCCTCTCCCGGACGGTTGGTGTTCTGAAGTACTCACGTGAAGAAAAAGTATTGTGACGGTTAAGGAGACATCATTTCCATTATACTTTTGTGGAGATTCTGACATGATGCACGGATGATGAAAAACCTGACTCATTGAGAGCTCCAAAAGCCAAAAAATAAGAATAGATTGTGGGTTCTAAAAAAAACGCAATTGATCGGTGATGAGGAACAGTTAAATTGGAGATAAAGGAAATTGGCATTTATAGCCAATATCAAAAAGGTTGGTTCTACTATTTACATCACAGATAGCAACAACTCTGACAGCAAGTACTCCCTGGGTATTGTTACTTTGGTTGGTTACTTAGCGGGTCCTGATGAAGGTGGCGATTATCTTCTTCCTGTGCCACCGAAACGCGTCGACCACTGATATTTAGATCATGCTCATCGCAGTTGTCTCTCTGGTCAAAGGAGATTATTGTCATACTTATGTCTCCAACTTACCTGAGTTTTTTTCTGCTCATGAATGTAGTATGAATGTTGACTGAACCAGTATGAATTTATGAGAGAGTGGGTGATTTCCTTGTTTGTGTCAACCTTTACCTAGGGATTACATTATATTAATATGTGAAATGTTACAGTTAAATATGCTGAGTATATTTATTGTATGTTTATGAAACAGAAATTATTAATTGATAATTAATTTTGATATTTAAAGAAAAGGGCTTAAAAAAATTAATAAACAAAAATAATGATGTATTTGCAGTATATTATAATTTAACATGGCCCTTTTTTTAATTCAATTGAATCAACCAAAAAGAAATATAGGTCACGAGGGAGTTTCTACAGTGTGGTTTCCTGGCCCTCTACATCCAGTGCACCCGCTGCCATTTTGAGAATTCAGGGTAAAATGTGCAAACATTATCAGACTGAAAAAGGTATCCATTTATTAACAGACTGTCCTTCCTCATTGTTGAGAAACTGCCCCCTCCTTCCTTCAAGGACAGTTGTGAGTCCTCGAAGGGTTACTCTCCAACGTTACACACTTCTAATGAGCATTGAGTTAGCCAATCCTCGTCTCAAGAGCATTTGAGGGAGTTCCCCTCATTGGTATGTGCTGGATGTCTTCTTCTGAAGGAGTAATATCCTGTTGCACGGTTCCTCCACCAGTGTACATCGGCACACTAGCAATTCATGCAGCAGGGCTGAGTGTCGCGATCGGTGCCGAAATGTTTTTACAATCCGCATTAGTACGTGCACTACGAACTGCATTATTACTTATTTTACGATCCGCATTAGTACTTGCATTACAAACTTCATTATTACTTGTTTGACGATCCGCATTAGTACTTGCATTAAGGACTGTCTTATTTCTACATTACGTACTGCATTATGAACTGCATAGCATTGCATTAGGACTGCAATAGATCATCGTGAACTGCTCATTTATACCGCAAGAACCTACAAATGATTGTTGGCCTAATAACCGGCCCAGTGAAATATTACGAATACGCATATGCTGGATATTTTTATCGTTCGGTTTCATCGTATTTCTTCTTGATAAAGATACCGCTATTTTCCTAAATCAGTGTGGTGTTCGTTTGTGGTGTTATCACTGTGTTACTGGGAGTGTGGACGCAAATACTTTACACATTTTCTTGGAGATAAGCCTGGCTGCTCGTGGCAAGCTACCGGAGGTTGAGCAGGGGTTATCTAAGAGTGTGTCCCTCCTTTCCCTGACTAGAAGCAAGGGTCCCTATTTGGGCTAAGGTACCTACCTCAGCCAACTAGAGACCCCCAGTTCTAACAGGCACCAAAGACAGCTTCAAAATAGAAGCTGTGTTCTGCATTTAAACATAGCATGCAAGCCGTAGACATCAAATCACCAAAATGTCATGGATAGTGAAGATGTCAAGATGCACCGTTTGACTGCTGGTGACTTCCCTGGGATAATCCATTGTCCCACCCTACTATCTGCTGCTCAGGAGCTAGGTGAAATGAAAGATGTAGAATCTTCAAATAGCAGATTCCTATTTTTTCCTGCTGTATAAAAGAACAAAGTAGGCACCACAGCTGCAACCCCTGGATACTACTAATTGAGATCCAAGATGCTATGGCTTCCGTAGGCTTGAAAGCGCTGCATTCAGATGACAATGTGTGCTAATCCTAATAGGATTGGGCATCTGGGTATAATTGAAATCCCAGAACCCTTACTCAAGACCAGCCACATACAAGCTGGCTAGAAACGTATCCATAGAAGTGATCAGCTTCCTATGAGTCGCTAACCTACTTATAGACATTTGGGCATTCCATTGCTGTTCTCCCGGGGAGGGGGGGAGGGGGGCACCTTCAAATGATGAAATTCATCATCAGATCAAGAGTCAAGGCTGATTTTGTCTACAAGATTTCTGTCTGCTCTTAACACCACTGGCTTTCCTGTTTCTAGCCTTCATATTTGTATCCCATTAATTAAACTCCTGCCTCCTGTCAGTCTCCGCATTGCTATCTAGCAATACTATTTAGTGATACAAGTAGTCCAAGGTGGCTGTGGAGTTTGGTTCCTTGCATACTGCTCTGCTGGTGTCCGGCTAACATGTTTTTCAATAAATGAATGTCTGCAGGCATTGAGATGTCAGATCGTTTTATAGCCTATTGCAATTTAAACACTCACATTTTAACTGCCTATAAAAGGCTTCTCGCTGAATAATAGAAGGCGAATTATCAAATTATCACGCTTGTTTCAAGGTAAATAATTAAAAAAAATGTTGCTTTAAAAGCTCTGTCTTGTGTGTATGGAATAGTTAGACATCCACATGCAAACTATTTATACCTCCCATACAAGGCACTTAATTGAGGTACATTACACCTTCTGAGGTATCAAATCATAAACAAACGTGTAAATGTGCCCTTGGGCAGCACGGATTACCAGGCTGTGCCCACATATCTTATCAGATGTGTAGGGAAAAGGTACCAAAGGTCACTCCGAGGCCTAGAAGTAGCCTTTTGGTTTCTTTTCTTCCTTCCTGTTTCACTTTAACCTAAATGTCTCTAGTTTATATTAGTCACAATCTTGTAGAAGTCTAAATGTGAAGAATTCAATGATGCTTCATTTTCTTAGACTTCCACAAGAGCATCAAGTGATGATAGGAGCCAAGTCTGCAAAGTTATATCTGAAGGAAAATGCATGCAGGAATCCTGACCATACACAAGTTACTAAATCAGCTGCTTTTGTGGCAAATTTGTATGCATTACTGGTTTTGTCAAGCCCACTAGTAATGAATGGATAGTTGGTCCCAAGGGTTCCTTGTTAACGCATTACAGCAGCTTGGTCCAGACTTTCAAAAACCAACAGGATCAGTGACTGTATATGGCTCATGCCTATGTGGACGCATCCAGTTTCACTCTTCCTTTCCAGTCTAAGGAATTTCTGTAATTTATACTTGGATTTAAAAGATTACAAAATAACATTTAGAAATATACACTAACGCTTTGAGCAAAAGATGAGGGACAACCGCGCACAGTAGGTGGAAATGTGTTCCTTCACTTGGGAGATTGGTCAATGAAGGGTGAAGCAAGATCATGAAAAAGTGAACCAAACTAGGAACAGAGAGATGAAACTGAGCAGTAGACTAGGGAGAATGATGAATGGTTGATATGAAGGAATGATGCAAATGAGCGGTATGATCTTGGCATAAATCGATTTTTTTACTTACATTATTGATTTATTTCATTAGTTGAAAACAAACATGATCAGAAGACCTTTCACAATGTGTACTGTTTCATGGCACATTGTTTTACCCCACAGAGAAAGCCCTTTAACCTTTATACAACTCAATACGCAGGCTCGTAACACCACCAACATTCACTTGTGCCTACATGAGGGAGCGGGAGGTTCACATAAGCAACACCAATACAGATTTTACTCAGTCAAGACCATCATGTTCTGCCCCTCTCAGCCAGCATGTGTCAGTCCATGTTTAAACACCTGGATTCCTACTACGGGGCAGCAGTGCTGTTCCACAGTTGGACACTGTCCCTGTGTGTGACGTGCCTGGAATGTTAACTCATTGTCTATGCTAGCATCTGCTTTTCAGTCACTGTGGTCAATCAAACAGTATGCTGTTTAAGAGATTGATCTTATTTAGGGGCACAGTAAATCAATACCCTAAAAGTAAACCAAAATAATTTGACTGCATAATGGATAACATTCCAATGAGATCACATATGTCTTAAATTGACTTTAATGAGGAGTATTACTGTTAACTTCAAGGGTCCATTTTGCTCCTAGCATCAACAGGTGCCAGTATTAGCAGATGCTTGTAGTAAAGGAGGTTAAGTGGCCGTAGTGTAGATTATAAGAAGAAGGTTTATTAGATCTTAGTTGCAAGTAGGTAAGTAGATAGCTAAGCCCCAGCAGGAGAGGCATCCTGGCTGCTCAGCCCATATCTTCCACTGACACTCATTCCAATCCAAACACTCGGAACATTCTACATGACCTCACACACTGGCTGAGCAGTAGGGATTTAGAACGCTGAAGTGGATACATGAAGTTACGACAATACTATAACCAGGATGCATGATATAATGTAGGTTCTCTTCGTGTGCCATTTTTCCATCCTGCTCTAGAGCCAGATCGAAACAAATGCACATGTTCTCCGACTACGTTTGGTCAGAGCAATGCATCGGAATGCATCACTTTCTGATTCTCATCATACACGCTGGGTCATGTCATTGTTTCTTGTATCCTTTCTTGTTCATATAAGTGTCTCAGATCTATTCATCCCGCAATAAATCTCTGCCAGTGGGAACATTGATCTCCAGTGTACCATACTACCTTGCTTGCTATCCACCACAATACAGTATTACTGTAGACATGCTCGTAGCTCACCTCCAATCATAGTTTCTAAAACCACAATCAATAAGCGGGGAAATGCAATCATCCTTAAATGACCCGCTTACTCTAAAGATCCCCAGACAACCCACCCGTTTCAAAATTATTCTTGAATGTAAACATCATCCGGATAAAACAGATAGAACGTGTGTCATGCATGACACCACTGTCCAGTAAAATGTACATAAATCACAGCAGGAGATCAACCTAACGGGCAGCACTTATAGATCTATACGAAACCTACCCAATTAGGTGACTAGCCAAAGAATAAGAATGCACAGCTGTACAAATATTACAGTGAAGAATAAGGGACCACTTGTAAAAGGTAGAAGATAATACACTTGATGTGTGTAATCAGTAAAATTATTGATTGCAGCTCTACAAAGATTGGCTCTCTGGAATGAGCTTTTGCATCTCGTTGTGTTTGTTTCGAAAACCAGACCCAGCCAATTGAATATTCAGTGCACAATGGAAACTGAATTTGCTATTCTCCATCTGGTTAATGAATGAGGTATTACTTATATTTTGTTGGGAGGACGTCTGTGTTCATGGTTTTGTGGATCCTTACCATAGCTACCACACAATTGTCTGCCTGTTCTTTCTTCTTCTGTGCCTATGTAAGACCACACTGACATAGCATGTGCTGTACTTTGTAAATCCCAGCATCAGAGATCTCATTTTTGACTTCCTGATGTTTCTTCTTAATTCACCCTAAATTTAGTGTAGACACCTTGTCGACATATTTCATGCAGTACTTCTTTAGCCACCAGGAGTTCAAGGGAGAGCCAAAACCCTTGAAAATATATATTAGTTTTTATGTTTTATGATTTATTTTGTTAAAGAAAGTCAGTAAGTTACAGACACCAGTGACTCCTCGCAGAAGTATATATGGACCTACAACTGTGGGTGGGACTTAAGGCTGAACGAAATAGAAAGGAGTATGTATATTTTATCCGTAATTAATTCCACTGTACCCCCAATACTTAACTTGGTCCCACAGAAACAGTGGGTTCACTCTTGTAAGCAACATGAAATGATTCCATTAAGTTCTGCTTACCTTTGGAAGACTCTTTGAGTATAATCCCAGAAAAATAAAATCCTTTCCATGGTTAGAAAGGAGTGGAATACATTGCAAAATATGCATTACAAAAGACTCTTAAACCAGCAACTTACACATTTTGTGGGTAAGAGTGAAGGCAGAGGCGTAGCTCCAGGGGGGTGTATGGGGTATTACAACTCCCCCAAAAATATATTCTGTAGTAAATATTGGGCACAAGTGCTTTCAGTCCGGTAATGTGAAGTGTATGTTGGATTTCACCTGGGATTTTTCCATGTACACGAGCACAAGAACATACACACTCTCTCGTCTATGTTTTGAAGGCCTTAAAAAATGGTTGAACAATAATCCATATTAAGGACCCATAACAATATGCACTTCGCTCTCTTTTCACTGCCCCTTATGCGCCCCTCATGTCCTACATCTCATATAATGTATTTGACAATGTGATTGTTGAGAAATCTGAAGTCCCTCTCCCCCTCCCCACCCTAATCATACTTACCATGCTACGCTCCTGGGTGAAGGAGCAAAGTGCCTCTTTGACTCTTCGTCACAATAAATTCAGACAATGAGAGCGAATGGGAATGGGTACTTGGATGGACAGACCAGATGGAGAAAAAAATATTGAACTATTTATTATCATAGTGCCAAATGGCATGATCATTTCCCCGTATATAGGCATGTGTGGGTGATTTATGTTGGGTATCGCCAAGCTTCATTAAGGAACAAGGGTCCCTAGGCTGATCTAGAAAGCTAGCAAATTAAAGTGAAAATAACTTCAAGAGTGGGAAGCAAAAAGTAAAATGTATATTTTATAGATTTTTGTATCAGAACCAGACACGACTCCAGAAAATGCTCAAGGCATTTTAGTGCAAATGCAGGCGCACGGCTAAACTGACTAGGTTTACTGTATCACATTTGGAAGCAGAGTGTCCATTTTATGTGGCCTCTTGGTTGGGTTGCAATCTTCCCCCTTAGAATTTGTAAGCCCACCTCAGTCAGGCACCCCACTGAATCACTTAATCATTTGGTAATAAAAACAGCATGTGGTCAGATGCTAGCATGAAGTTCTAATATGGTAGCTTTTAAAGCTATCAACCATCAAGTGGTTTTGATCTCAAGGAATTTGATTACAAATCATTATGAACAGCTTCTAGATGTATCTTATGTGTTAATTCCATGACTATTTGAGACTAATCTCAAGCTCAGACATTTCCTATGTTAGTTTAGCATAGATGACTGAGAAACCTTAAAAAGACGAGTGAAAAAAGATTTTGTGCTTCTTTGTAGAGGAAACTTTTCTTGTTGTACTCCGGACTCCACAAGGGCAGCTATGTTAAGCTGTCAAGACTTAATCCAAAAGGTGGAATAAGATGGGATCCCAGATGCAAGGCAACATTAAAATCGCACACAATAAAGTCAATGCTCAGCCAAAGATGTTAAGGATGTCTTTATTTACACATAGCAAAGGTAGGTCAGTTATAATACGGGACAAAGTTATAAAAATAATGTCCTATCACCTTCAGGATCCGAAGCTTTGCATTGGAAACATTTCTAAATTATTGTTCAAGATTAGGACCAATTTTAATAAACTTAACTCTCCATTTATAATTTCTAGGTCTTTAAGGGCAATGACAAACGGTTCTAGTCAGAAAGACATTAATGGTTTAAAGCGAAAAGGAAAACTCTGAATTTGCGACCAAGAAATGCTTATACCAGTTCACATATACTAGGTAGGCTGAAGTGGCTTACTAATATGCCTCATCTTGTCCAACCCAGGACTGCCAGTTGCACCCTTAACTGATAGTTGATCTCCAGAGGCTGAACCTTTTGGGAATGATCCCTAACTCGGCACTGGTGACCGGCCAAGGCCACTGATACATTGCCTCCCAAAGCACTGCGAGCACCACATACTTATCGCTGGGTGAGCTCCTAGTTGTTTGTATGGGGCATTTTTTAGAATATGCATTTAGGGGATGATACTTTCTGTTATGCCTTTGCCCTGTTTTTGGACAGAATACCTTTTCTTCCAGCCTTGGTGTTGCTGTAGTTGAGGCTCCTGGTGACGAGGGCCTGCCTGACCGTCTTTCTGGTGTTGATTGGGATCCATCTGAAGATTCTGTGGAGCATTCGGAGGGTGTGAAAGCAGGAGGAGGTTACGCATTGACTTGTCGTTTCATGGTTAGTTGGCTGTCGAGGATGCTGCCAAGGTTACCTGTGCGGTCTGTTGGTGTGAGTCTTGGTCTGAGATCTTCTGGCCACCAGCTGTGGTCCCATATGATGGTGTTCCTCCCAAAGATCAGTACTTCCGTTTGTTCGAAGTTGAGTTTGAGGCAGTTGTCTCTCATTCATTTGAGTATGTTGGTCATGGGTTTGAAGAAGTTGGTTTTGATGTTGGAGGGATCCTCTGTGAGTGAGAGGATTAGGAAGAGGTGTGACGCAGCGGCCAGGGTGACTGACTCCGGAACCCAGAAGCTCACGGTTCGATCCACGGCGGCAGATTAGCCCAGCACCATGTGACTCTGGGCAATAGCTTGCTTAATCTTCCCGACGGCTCCCAGTGCCTTGACACCTTCAGGTAATTGTTTGCCCTTTACAAATACAGGACATTTACATTAGTTAAATGTAGCCTGCATAGCAGATTGTGTTGAGTCCATGGGATCTGACCACGTCAGTGAGGGGGGGTCATGTAGATGTTGAACAGGTTAGGGCTGGGTGATGATCCTTGTGGTACACCGCATATGATGTCCTTGGGTGCGAACTTGAAGGGAAGCAATCGGGTGTTCTGTGTGCATCATATAAGAAAAGAGGTGATCCACTTGAGGGCGTTTTTCTGTATGCTGACGTTGTACAGTCAGTCGATGAGGGTGTGGTGGGAGATGGTCTTGAACGCAGCAAAGAGGTCGAGGAGGAACAGGGCCACAGTTTCTCTGCGGTCAAAGAGAGTTCTAATGTCGTCTGTGGCAGCAATCAGCGCGGTCTCAGTGCCATGGTTGGCACTGAATCTTTATTATGAGGTGCAGAGTAAGTGGTTTTGTTCCAAGTGTTCGTTGAGTTGTCGGTTGATAGCTTTCTCAAGTACTTTGGCTGGGTAGGCGAGCTGGGAGATCGGTCGATAATTTTTTAAGTCACTGGGGTTGGACGAGGGTTTCTTTAGGAGGGATCTACCCTCTGCGTGCTTCCATCTGTCTGGGAAGTTTGCTGTGGAGATGGAGGTGTTGAGGATGCTGGTGAGTTCTGTGCTGATTGGGTTGGTTCTGCGGTTGAAGAGATGGTGGGGACAGGGGTCAGAGGGGGGCCCCAGAGTGGATGGACGACATGATTGCGGTGGTGGTCTAAGTGGTGAGCAGAGACCATGTGATGATTGTTCGACTGGTGTTCATTGGTTGGTTGAGGTTGTCGAGGTTGAGAGTGGTGGGCTGGGGGTCGAAGTTGTCATAGATGGTTGCAATCTTAATGTGGAAATAGTCTGAGTGGGTGCCGCAGAGTTCTTGGGAGGGGTGGATGGTTTTCTCTGTGGCTGTAGGGTTGTAGAATTCCTTGACTACTTTCAAGAGTTCCTTTGTGTGGTTGGTCGTTGTATTATTGAGTGTCATTTACTGTTTCCTTCTGAATCTGAGTTTGTTTTCTGCTCCACCACCTTGAGTATGCATTAATTCCTCAAACTCACTACATGAGAGAGCCAAGCACTAAATTGGATTAACTTGGTGATCCAGTTTGACTGCACCAGTATTGTTTCTGTCACACCAGTGGTAAATGATGGTCGAACACAGGACACTCACCAGTAATCACTCACTGTCAAAGGACAGGACTCAAAAAAGGTCTCACTTGCCTCACAGAGAATGAAATAGACACAGCTTGAGTGTGAGAAAACGAGTACCAACAGAGCATATCAAAGAAAGAAACCGTGCATTACTACCAGATGGGACATCACACTTGTGGAATTAATAGATCCAGTGAAAGGCAAGGGTGTTAACATGAAAGACATTTTAGAAGGTGAATAAAGAGGATACAACATTCAAAAAGAATGAGATGGGTCAAAGGGCACAGAAGAGATGTGTCCTTACAGCAGGCATAACTATGACTGAATTTAACAAA
Source organism: Triturus cristatus (assembly GCF_964204655.1). Taxonomy (NCBI): domain Eukaryota; kingdom Metazoa; phylum Chordata; class Amphibia; order Caudata; family Salamandridae; genus Triturus; species Triturus cristatus. The sequence continues at coordinate 1,619,589,240 of NC_140589.1, read as the reverse complement.
GGTGAAGGAAATAGGGCATCTACTAAAAAGGGGCTTTCAGTGACAGTTGATTAGACAAATAGAACTAAGAAATGGGAGTGAACATAAAATTAGGTCATTAATTGGTTCATGCAAAGTAAAGGATTATAAATATAACATAACCATTAGGTTCACATGAGTATTCGTACAACATACTTAGCATGTCGTTTCAGATGAAAACAGTTGATTGAAAGAGTGTAATCTCCTGGTCAAACCAGACAGTGTCAGCTCAGCAGGTCTGAGGCAAACCTTGGTGATGAACAAAGGAGGCAAAACTCCCAGACCTGGGCACATCTAAGTGATCAGTGTGTTTTTTTGTCCACTTTTCTCAGGTTTTAATCCTGCAAGGTTTCTCCTCATTCGATGGGTACACCCACTACATGCTTTGAGTGCTTCTCTGTAGCCTGATTGTCCAACCAGCCTTTATAGGCTGAGACCCAGTAGCAGATTCCCAAGACTAAGGCATTGGGTCACTAGTTCACAAACCCTAGCACCCCAGGTTCTCTGAACCTGCATTCAGATCATCTCCACGGTAAGCACCTCACCCTTCTCTCTTCACATTTACATGTCATGAAAAAAGATGCTGCTTCAACTTGGATCATAGCAAATTGAGCCTCATTACAAATGCATAGTTCGGCCATCCTCAACAGCGGACAACAGACCGTATGACAGAGAGTGACCTTATTCTAAATGGTCAAGGATTGCTGTCTTAAGGCTTCTGCTTTCTTTTGTTGTTGTAGGACACCATTTGTTCTTAAACCCCAAACTGCAGACCCCTCAAAGTCAACCTTATGCATGGGCATGCTATGCCCACACACTCTATAACATATGTAGGGATGGAGCACCAGAGGTCACTCTGAGTCCTGGAAGTCACATCCTTTGGTGTCCTTTCTTTCTCTCTGTTTCACTTTAACCTAAATGTCTCTGGTTAATATTAGACACAATTCACACCTTGTTGAAGCCTACATTTTAAGAATTCGATGATGATTCTCAATCAATCAGCTGGTATTTGTAGAGCAGGGCTAATCACCAGTGAGGGTTTCCACGCTTCTTTGTCTGAAACTCCCACAAGAGCATCAGTGATGATAGCAGGCAGGTCCAACAAAGTTTAATTTGACCATTCACAAGTTTGCAAATCAGTTGGTTTTGTGCGAAAGTTATATGCATAACCGGTTTTGTCATGCCACTGGTAATGAATGGAAAGATGCTCCCAAGGAGTTTGGTTAAGGCTTTACAGCAGCTTGGTCTGGAATATCAAGAACTGTCAGGAGCAGTAGCTGCAGATGGTACATGCCTTTGTTGAAGCATCCAGTATAACTCCTGCTTTCCAGTCTCAGGAATACTGCAACCCACATTGGATCTAAAACTTCCCAGAGATAAGAAGCACTTTTGGTTATTCCAGGGTCAGGTGAATAACTGTCTCTTTCATAGATGCTGCAGGGGGCTATAGATGTTCCACTGAGAAAGCCTTTGTAATCACACAGCAGTATTAAATACTACAAAGTCAAATTGGCAGATGCTTGTTATTCCCCTTGATCACGATTCTTCACCTTTGTGGGCTTTGTTCTTCATAGCCGTAGTTGGGGTCCTGAGATACTTGTCTTTTTCGTGGTCAGGGAGTGAGGTTGAGCATGTTCACTTCTTGCGCAGCCTCCAAGCGGTACAGATGAAATGTGGCTCAGCAGCCGTTGGTGGAAACATCTTGGGGTCTCCAGCATTTGCGGCCCTAATTCAGCTCGATCCAGACAGATTCTACAGAAAGTCAGTTGCAACTTGCCTCTGTGTCAGTGCAGATGAATTCTCTGGCATGGTAGTTTCACCCCTCTTCAGGGTTGAGGCAAACAAATTCCATCTCAAGGCAGTTGCAACCCTCAATGTATGTGCTGGACATTTCCTGCCTGTATAGGCCAATCAGCTGCTGAGGGAGAGCTAACCAGTTCTCCCCCAGCAGTATCGCTGCTTCTCACAACATCAGTGGCAGTAGTGCAAAATCATGGCCCCTGTGGTCTGCATGGGGCACACAGATGGTGTTATCCTGGGCAGTCTTTCAGGCACAGTTCTCGATGGGAACTGCAGTGCAAGTTCTGAAGGATGGGTTACACCTGATACTCTCCAAGGAAGTCGGCTTTCTCAGGGTGTTGCCTAGTCTGAAAAATACACAGGGCTTCTCCTCCTAGACAGTCTGTCCTACTTCCGGGCCAGGCAGACTCATTGCCTCTCTCAACAGTCAGACAAATAGGCTTCTACACATTAGGCATGCCCTGTGATGCTCCAGCAGAAAGTGAAGACTTTAGGTGATGTTCCATCACCTCTGGGAGACTGGCTGCCAGCCTGCCAGGTAGGTACCAGCCGTGGTCACACATACTTCCTGCGAGTACTCTGCAAACCATTCCATCCTTTATGTAATCAACCCCCTCCCCCATATGCAATGCACAATAGTCAGTAGGTTACGGTAAGTAAAATACATGTGAGCACCATACATCTCTATTGGGCACAAACGCTTTCAATCGTCCCATGTCTTATACATTGCAGGCTTTGCTTATAGATAACTACCCTTATTAGCTTCATTACTGAATATCCTTAATGTTTTGTCTGAAATAGACCCAGGTGACATTTCCATTGCACTGGGGAGATCTTGAGTAATTTTAGTAGTATTGTGTTACGCGTGTTACGTAAAAATCCCAAAATTACGCTATTACGTTTGTGGAAAAGATTTAGTGCAAGTGTGCGGGAACAATGTGAACAGCCAGAATACGAGTGTCTGTTGTTTGAGGTGCTTTTGTTTTTGGGTGAAACGCTTTTTTGCAACCAAAATGAATGTGGGAGCGCATTCTTACTTAAATATAGCACCAAATGCTGGCTTTGAATTTTGCATAATTTTGTTTAATTTCGCATACTTATACAAAAGCAAACTATTCGAATTTTGCACACCCCTACAACCTTCTGCCCTGGGCCTTATCTACTGACTCTGAGATAACTATGTAACACCCTTTTCTTCAGGGATGAAGCAGCCCAGTGTCAAAGAGATCTTTATTTGGCGGTAGCAACTTTATGCACTTAATATGTCAGTCATTTCTTTCTTCTTTAAAGTAAAGCTGGTGCGAGGTATGCTATGGGAGATTCAGAAAATATCTGCAGAGAATCTGTATTCGCCAGACATCCTTTGTAACCTTTCTTCAAATGGGAGGCATTTCCTGACAAGTTGTATCCTGCTGCTAAGGGTCGCAATTGCAGTCTTGAGTGTATAAATAAAATTCTTTCTAACAATACTGGGAATAAGGCAGAGGCATACCATTATGCAAGGGATGCCCAGCTCTATATGAAGGCTAATTCAGCGGGCCGAAGCAGGAATGTATGATGGCACAAGACGAAAATATTTACCAGTGTTCAAAGAGAAAGGTCTGAAGTCAGAAACCCCTAGTCACTTGTCGAAAGGAAATCTCTTTTTAGGTCTCGCCTGACCCAGCGCATGCGCGGATCTTGCGAGACTTTTTGAGAGGGCTCCAAAAAGTGCTACCAGGCCAGCCTAGAGCTACAGTGCATGTGCACGGGTGCGCTTGACGCGATTACTTTCACTTTCGCGGCCGCTTTGATGTTTGATCGCGATCACTTTCACGGCCGCACGGCCGCTTGTTTTCTTTCCGGTCTCTTCCACTGCTGTACCCTCTTCCTCTATCCCCGTCTCTCCTCCACTGTCTATTGCTCCAGAGTATCACCTCTTCCTCTTTCCTTGTGGTCTCTTTAGTTGCTCCAGTCCCTCCTTTTATTTTCCACGAACGGCGCCGGGGAACAGCCTTTAACCTACCTGACACACTTTCCGTTTCACACCCGCCTTCATTGGTGACCACGAAACCGCAGGGATAGCCTTGAGACCACATCTTACGTTCGAATATACATGAAAACTGCTTTTTTTTCCTGAATTATATATCCTTGTCTTTTCTTGTATATAATGTCATTCACATTTTACACAAGTAGTACCAATTAAGCATTATTCAATGCAGCAGGTCTACCCGTTTATGTTGTGTAAAGCAGTGGAGATGCAGATGCTCATTGCCAGTGGAGTTTATAGCACTTTAGCTTCATATCACAGCTAATTTCCTAAGTGTAATTCTAGCCCATTTGCTTTTTGGTCTCTTTTCTATGACATTATTTTCTCTAAGAAATACAAAAATACAAATTGAACTGCACAACAGGCACGTTGGGCCTCTATCAAGCACACGCAAAAAGTGTTTAGGGCTACATTTTCAGCCTTAAAATTAGAAGTCCCATATTGCATAAAAGGACTCATTTTATAGTTTGGAAATTAAACCATTAAAATGTCTGCCCGCATTTCACTAAGAAATGGCCCGATGCTATAAGGGTGATTTTCAGCCAGCCATGCTCCTGAAGTCAACAGCAATAAACATACTGGAACTGGTGGTTTTATTTTTGCATTATAGGAATGGGTCTGTGCAGTTCTTTGTATCAAAAACCAAGACTGGCTTAAAGTCACGGTCATGAAATGGCATCAGTTAGCAACTGTTAGATGACTCTTTAGCACATTAAACCCGGATCTATTGCTTTTGCCAATGCATCTTTCTGGATATGCATTTTTCTCCACTGTTTTCCAAGGCTTGTAATTTTCCATTTTGTACTTTTATGTCTCAATTGAGCCAGCCGGCCTGTTCGTGTGGTTGCTGGTGTTAGGAGGTTTTCAAGAAAGTCACTTTGCCAAACGTCTTGCCAAGCCAGTGGTGGAACTGGTTTACTGAAACAATGTGTTAAGTGGCAGCATCCCAGAGAGTTCTGCCTGGAGTGTCTAAAGCTCTTCCATGTCCTTTTTAGAGATGTAGCTTTAGATGGTGTTAGTAGTGGAGTCATGCTTTGAATATTTAAGTTGAAGATAATCATGCAGTGATCATGACCAGCCATAAAGAGGAAGTTCGACATTGGAGGCGAAACAAAAAATTTGAGGACCACAAGTTAAAATAAATGTGATTTATTGTACAATAATCACTGTGTGAAGTACTGTCAAGTTGCTAATATACTGTTTGATAGTGGTGCACACCTTGTCCAAGTTGCCCGATGGGACTCGGCCTTTTGTCTCATACAGCTGTCTTAGGCCATCCAGACCAACACTGACCAGCATTTGACTGGTTTCTGTCTGATGTAGCATGGTGGGACAAATAAGGTAGCCCTGGGAAATTACCAGCAGCTGAAATTAATTCAAACGTTTCATACTTTGTTTTTCGGTTTCTTCACTGCATTTCCATTGGGCACTGGAGGTTCCTGCATCACCTAAAGGATTACGGGAGCTTGCTTGGGGGAGTATGTTGTAATTGTAAATTGTATTTATATATCGCTTACTACCCCAGACGAGGCATTGTGGCGAGTAGTATGCTACCACGCAACCCAAGATTAGAGGTTAATAGTTAGTAGATTAATATTTTTTCCTGTATCTGTGCATTAGTTCAATTTGGTTTGAGCTCTTCAGATCCTGTGTGTTTTTTTTTTATTTTAGAGTTTAGAGTAGGGATAGAATGATGGAAATGGATTTGAACACGGAAGTAGCATGTTGTTTTTGTACTAGAGGTGTTTAAGAAGAATGTTTGGGGGTTCATAGTAGTCAAAAGGTTTGGGATGAGTTAGCGAGAGAAGGGATGGAACAAAAGGTGAAAGGAGGAGTTTTATTTTATTTTCTATAAAAAAATTAAATTAAACTTTTAAATGCACATGACACTTGGTAATGTTGTATTGGCAGGAGAAATCCCCTCTATATTAATACCTATATGTGCATAGAAACATTAAACGTTACATAGTCTGATGAGCACATTTATCTTGTGGTGAAGTATGATATTTTTTTAAGTTTTAGTAGCACGCACAAACTCTTCTATATATGCATCTATATGTGTGAATAGAAGCAGCATTTGTGATATTGTCAGTTGTGATATACATTGATCAGGTGGTGTAAAAAAAACTCCTTATATGACTGTATCTGCTTATATCGGGAAACATAGCTCAACACATGCATGATGACAACTTCATCTATTCTACAAATGCCAGAAGAAATTCAAAATGGCAGGTAGATTCACAGATCTGGACCAAGACTTGGCAACCCACACTGTGATATTGCAATAAAAGAGCGCAGCTTCTCCTAATGTGCAGCCTCGAAGACCGCAATGATGGACTGGGTGGAAGCTGATGCCATCGCTCTGCATACAGAGATGCCCAGGGCCTTTGTTGCCACCCAGAGGCCCCTGTGTGGGACCAGCTATGGTCACAATTTCTTGACACTGATCGGGAGAGCCCCCTTCTCATAACATCAGGTGGCCTGCACACATCCCTCCCCTCACCAAGAGGGCTTGGCCTCTGTTTACCACAGAGGCAGGGAACTCATATTTTGTGTACAGTAAGACCCTGTTTTGATCCCCGTGGAACGGGCTGTTCCCAGATATGCAACCGCTGGTGGCTCACTCCTTGGGCCTGCAATACCTCTCAACTTCCCTCCTCCTATTGACTCGTCCCCTCCTCTTTCTCCCCAAGTTGGTCCCCATGTTTGGATGCCAGTGTTAGGTTAAAGCCGTACAAGAGAAGACACAGTCATTATCTGCTATCTGTTTGTTGAGCCATATCCCCTTTACTCCTTCTCGGAAGAATGACTGCTTATCTCACGAAGTTGTATTCTGCACTGCCCTGTGTCACTGGCATGCGCTCTGTACTGTATGCTTTTAATTGAAACACTAATAAACAAGCATTGGCATAGCCAATAGGTCTCGCCTTTGAGACCTTATAAGTATTTAGTTATGCAGCACAATATCACTGGTACAACAGCATCAACTGTTGCATGGCTAAACACTTATAAGGTCCCAAAGGCGAGACCTGTTGGCTATGCCAATGCTTGTTCTTTTTGCTGTTGGCTTCGGGTAAGCCACAGATCCATGTTGAAGGCTACCTCTGTGCATTCTTTTCACCGGGTGCCCGATTTCCTGGGCTTGTCATTGTACAATAGGAAAGTATGTTACTTGAATCATTCATTTTAAGCAAATGCTTCGTGAATTTTCTGCTTTTTGTGTCTGCATACTTATGGTGCTATGACTATATATTATCCCATAACTGTTAAAATATGAAGAATGTTTGCTATGTGACATGTAGATTAATGCCCAGGCAGTTTTGGCCAAGCAGCTTACTCAGAAAACGGGCATTAACTTGTTCGAAAGGACTGCTGACAATCACTGTGCTGAATGTCCTAGAGCAGTGGTTCTTTACCCTTTTGACTTCTGTGGACCCCACTGATTCAATGTTGGAAGCCAGTGACCCCCACCGTAGCAAAGTCTGCGATTTGAACCCAACTGTACACAACAATATAGAAACAAGTATGAATCCCAAAAATACACAAATTATGAAATATTCTACTAAATTCACAAGAAAAAATATTCAAAAATCAAAATTTTTATATTAACGAAAATATTGTTAGTTTTTAAAATGTAGTTTATTTCGAAAAGACAAAAGATGCGCAGCGATATGCTGGACTCTAGCATATCACTGTCTTTTTCGTTCCTAATGCATATTGTTTATCGGCTCATACCCCAATGCTTCAAATGAGGCATCAATCGTTTGTACTAGATTCCATTTGCCATACTTGTGTTCCCCCCACGAATCAACAGAAGGGTTCCAACTTAATCTGTATCTCCAATTTCAAATTCCTTCAGATTTCAAAATTTCGAATTTTCAGTTTTGCTTTTTGATCTACATATTTTTTTATCAATTTGCTAATATAATTATTTTTTTAACTGTTGCTGACCCTCTAGGTAGACATCGCAGACATAGCAATAAGTACCACTGTTCTATAGAGCATTATCATGAGTTAATTGCTCCCCACCATTATTTTCCACACTCGCCTGTTGATAAGGACACATCATTTGCCAGCAGGCAGTTATCTTATGTTAGTGCCTCATTGAACTTTCCTAACAGCTCAAATAGAGACGGTAGCGCAGTGCCAGGATGAAACATCTGACCAGAGATGGTGGACCTCATGTTTCATTGTAACCTCTCCTTTCCCCCCGCAGATCCTCCAGGAGCTCGAGTATGGACCCTCTGTGGACTGGTGGGCCTTGGGGGTGCTCATGTACGAAATGATGGCCGGACAACCTCCCTTCGAAGCCGACAATGAAGATGACCTTTTCGAGTCCATCCTGCATGACGACGTCCTCTACCCCGTGTGGCTGAGCAAAGAAGCCGTCAGCATTCTAAAAGCTGTGAGTTCAGCAAGCCAAAGTTTTTTATGTTTCAAACCAAATATGGCACCCTAAAAAATCCAGCACTGGGAATTCAAATTCAGTTGAGAGCGCCACAATCTGGATATCTGGGCCTGGAATATTACACTGGGTGTGGGAAAGGAAGAAGCTGTTTGTGTTCCTTATGGATGCACACTGCACATTTCTATAGACTGGGGAAATATGTTAAAGACGACTGCAGCCACAATTGAGCATCTGTCTGTGATTTGAAATAACACATAAATACACACATGCGTGTCTGTGCCTCTGTGTGGGCTTTGTAGTTTACCCAGGTGACACTGTCCCTTTCCAATCAGGCTGTCACTTTGATTATGTGCAGTTTCTCCACAAGACAACAAACAATGTTTCATAATGAAGTACGGATACTCGTGGGTTATAAAAGAAGTTGGTTTATTAGCTTAGATGTAGGTTTCATGACAAGTCAAAACACAGTGCGCTTGATGTTTCGTTTATGTTTTTTTGTGGCTAGGCTTTTTTCCGTATTTTCCCCCGCACCTGGTTGCATTGGTGCTTCCATGTGCCTGACATACATTTGTTTGGAGGTGGCTATTGCACATGCGCTCAAACAGCAGTGGTTTCAAACCAGACGTACACAGGAGTGATGTCATTCCGGTGCGTCATTTGCCACGCTTGATAGGAATGACGTAATCCCTGAGATTGACACCTGTAAACCAAGAAGATTGAAAGTTTTTTTGTACACATAATGCGAAAATCCACAGCTATTGTTCTGATGACACCAAGCCTGTGACGTGTTTCTTATAATATAATACTTGCTTGCACCTTTTCTTCAATGGCATATGTTATGCACAATTTCTAAAACAAATGGTAGGGGGTCAACCAGCATGGGTAGTGCACCAGACTTGTAGTAACGTCACAGGAGGCAATGTCACAGCTTTAGCATATCGCTCCCTTTAAATGTGGCAGAATTAACCTTACAGTTAAAGGGGAAAAACAAGGGTTACTATGTAGAATGTATTAATGTATGCTAAATATAGTTATATTTGAAAACTGTAGTTTTCAGAGTAAACAAAAGGAGTCTGGCGTATTTTAAAGAATTTTTGGGTTTACTGATTTTTTTTCCCTTCTGTACCAGGGGCGCAACAGGTGTATGGGCCCACTTTGCATGCCCCCGGGGCACTTTGGTATGACAGAAGGGGCTGCAGACGCTTGTGGGCCCCTTCTTTGATACCAACAGCGCTGGCGCACATAAAGTGCCAGCGCTATCTGCAGGGGGCATTCCCTAATTTGCATGGGGGCGTGCCTCATGCAAATGAGGGAATCCCTTTGCCTCTGCTCCCGTGCGGTATTACAGACTGGGGCTTAGAGGCAAAGAAGTCCCTAGGAGGCACACTGAGAGTGTGCCATCTAAAAGGTGGTGCACTGTGAGTGCGCCCCCTGATAGCAGCTCTCTGGAGGGAGGAAAGGGGGTCCCATGGACCCCCAGACATCCCCTTGCAGGCGGGAGCTCACTGCACCCGCCTGCAAGGGGATCTCCAATCACCTTCAAAAGTGCAGACGGGTTGCTACCTGCAATCGGAAAAAACAGAGCGGCGGTAAAACAGCTGCTCTGTTTTTCACAGGAATTCGCTAACTCCATTCGTGGTTTATAGGGCGCATTTTCTCTTTTAAAAGGTGCAAACAATGAAAATGCGCATTTACCATAATACGCCCCCTGGTGTGTTTAACGAGCATGGTTAAACACATCGTCTTTTCACCCCCTTAACTAACAAAGGCATCTAAGGTGGGCAGGTCCCTGCTTATTACCTCCGGCAGCACCATTCTCCTGGCGAAGGAGGATGTTACCTCTTTGACTGCACTCAGCTTCATTCCATCAAAGCAGCTGCGCACATCGTCTGTCTGTCCGTGAGGTGCAACTGTTGGGCACTGACATGGACGTAATTTGGGGTCGCCAGAGGTCGCTGCTGCGACACGCAACATGCCCCTTGTGACCCCTGGCACTGCCTTTGCGACCCCTAGTGTCAGCGGTGGCAAAATCAGTGGCAGGAACAGAAGCAGCTCGTCCTTATGGACGTCGGTGGGGGCTTCACTGACTTATTTTTTGTCAATTTGTTATTATACAAATAGTGAATAATATTACATTATTCTCTATTTGTTTAATAAAAACCGGAGCATAAATAGCTGTGATATAACTTTCCCTGGCAGCTGCGGTAAGCAAATAAAATGCTTTTGAATGTATGTATGCAGTGCACGTGCTTGCACTTTTGAGGGTGTTTATGTTAGAGAGTGTGTGTATGTGTGAATGTGTGTGTGTGAGCATATGAATGTGTGAGTGAAAGTGAAGATCAAGGTCCATGTGAAGTGACTTCCCCTACCCCTGGTATTTTGGTGAATTAACGTTCAATGGGCACAGAGTGTCAATTTGCATTAACCTCAACCCAGATATTAATGGTGCACCGAAGGCTGTGGCCACTGAAAGCGGTCTATGGCCAGGCCTTACACCAAAGTCCTCCTCCTTCCCCAAATGCAATCGAACGGTCACAGCAGCGGGGCACCAGCATTGTGATACCACAAGTTGCAGTTTCTAATAAAAAGGGACACATTTGAGCAGGGTTGATAAGAGTCCTCAATTTGCAGGCACTGTTGCAATTCTTGCCCTGGCACATTACAGTAAATTTTGCACATATCATGGGTCACTGAACACGGAGAGAGGCAAGTTTTCATGTGTTGCAGTGCAGGATTACATAGCAGCCCCTCACAGAAAGAAATGTTGGTAACACAGATGGCACTCTTAATTTCCCTAAATGCCTCGTTGTCTTTTTTTCTGTGTTGTTAGTGGGCACTGCTATTCTGTGCCCCTGTGCAGAATTGCTGTCCTTTTTTAGGTCTCGCCTGACCCAGCGCATGCGCTGGTCTGGCGAGACTTATTGAGAGGGCTCCAAAAAGTGCTACCAGGCCAGCCTAGAGCTACAGTGCATGTGCGCGGGCGCGCGCGTCGCGCTTTACCGCTATTACTTTCATGGCCGCACGGCTGCTTTGATGTTTGATCGCGATCGCGATCACTTTCGCGGCTGCACGGCCGCTTTGATGTTCTCCATGAGGCTTCAATAGATTGCAGCAGTTAAAACAAGCATTGGCATAGCCAATAGGTCTCGCTTTTGGGACCTTTAAGTGTTTAGTTATGCAACTGTTGCATGGCTAAACACTTATAAGGACCCAAAGGCGAGACCTATTGGCTATGCCAATGCTTGTTATGTTTGTTGTATGTCCTGGTTGTGTGTTTTAAACATCCAGTCGCTCTATATATGAGCCTCTTTCAACTTCAAGCAAAAGGAAACGGCCTACCCTCTCTAAAATTAGTGGAGAATCTCTATTCACCGCTGTTAGCGCATTCATTTTGACCTGATTTTAACACCCCGCACTCATTACCTCTTTATGTCACTCTTGCAGGTTCTTTTTTACTTCTTCTTTTTCCTTTGTCGTTGTTTTCTAACTCATTATTTCTCCATTTTGAGCCTTTCCCTCTCTCTCAATCTGGAACAAGTCTTACGATGATTAATGGTTGTTTCAAAGTTTGGTCGGAAATCCAATAGCCAAAACTCTCTGAAGCATGACATTGTTTGGTATTTTTGCAGAGTTTCTGGTGATTTGTTTTCCTTCACGCTTGCTGGCCATTAAAAAGACAGGGTCATTGTGCCAATAATATCCACCTTTTTGATCACGTTGCAGATCAGATTTGTGGCAGCTTCTGGGATTGTAGCTGCTCATCGACAGAGAGTAAGTACCACCTCTTTAGAACAGGCTTCTGAGGGTTACCTTCTTCCTGGATAAGAAATCGTCCTATTTCGTTCAGTCATTACTCGATTTGGGGAATCCAAATCTGTTAATCTCCAAACATTTTATCTTATACATATCCTTATTTAGTACTTTATATCATCCGCATCAAACTGCAGATGGAGGCCTTGGTTCCTTATAAACTGGAATCATGAAGTGTAAGGTAGGTACTAAACTGGCCCGGATAAACCATGGGCAGCATCATCCATGGTTGTACAGCATCATTCATAACCATTGGAGCCTTTGGTATAATTATTTAATTATTTTTATAGCCCTTTCTAGACAACTATTGTCTCTAGGTATCCAATTGAGAAGCACATACTGCACCCCATGAACAAGAGCAAACTACACCCTCTGTGCTAAACCTGACATCGAGAAAAAATGAAAGCTGAAATACTTATTAAATAATAAGTTCTTAAGATTTTGTTTGTGAAGTTGAAACACAGTGAAAAGAAAAAAAACATTCTCTTTACCCACCCCTACATTGCTAGCAATCACCAAAAATAGACTTTCTAGAATGCTTCTTTGTTTTATGATGTCTGCTGGAGTTTTGAGGTCTATCGTGACATCTTTCAAAGGATGGCCCCTTTAAGACATGTGGGAGTCTCGTAAACTACTCGTGATCAAGGAATGCCCCAGAATGGGGCCTAGAAAAGCAAACCTTCTATCCTCTTTTAATCTCCGACGTGTATGTGGGAAAGGCAGCAGATCCCGTTTTGTGCCTGAAGGTTCCAAGTATTAGAACAGCAGATCATTTCTTCCCAGAAGTAAGATGGAGCCATTCCTGAGCAGCAGTGGTAAAGAAGACAAAGGTTTTAGAAACTCCTTGTATATATATTGGCAACCAATGCAATCTTTCCAACAAGGCCAAGACACTATTGTACTTCCAAATGTCTTATATGTGTTAAATCCATAATGGATTTGAATGCTGAGCTTCAGCTCAGACATTTCCCATCTTAGGTTAGCATAGGCGATTGAGGATTCATATAAAGACCGGTGAAAATAGATTTTGTGCCGTCTGTTTGTAGAGGTAGTTTCGGTCTACACCGATTTAGAGTATCCCATGGCTTAGATATCATTGTATCCCGATTTGATCATCAAGTTGCAAGTTTTGTACTCGGGACTCCACATGTGAAGCTACGTGAAGCTGTTAAATCTTACTCCATGATGTGGGATGAGATTTATATCCCAGATATATTGTAACACTGCATTCATATATTATAAAGTGAATGCTAAGACAAAAAAATGATAAGGATGTCTTCATTTGCACATAGGAAAGGTAGTCTAGTAATAACGCTGGACACAATTAATCGCCTTTGAGATCCCAGACATAGCATTGGAAGCGGTTCAAAGTTTCTGGTCCTTGTTTAAGGTTAGGACCAATGCAAATTAAATTAATAATTTCTAGGACCTCAAGGGCAATGACTTAAACAGTTTCAGAGTCAGAAAGATCGTAATGATTTAATGTGAAAAAGGAAAACCCTTGAGATCAAGGACGGGCTATGCCAGCTCCCTCACAGTTAGCCAAGCTGAAGCGGCTCACTAGTACGACTCGCCCTGCCCAAACCTGTGCTACCAGTTGCATCTTTAACTGATAGTTCAGCTCCAGAGACTAAACCCTTGTGGACTGTTCCCCGGTGACCAGACTCAAGACCATCAGGACAATAACAACAGAAGCTCTTAGAGTGCCAACGTCTTAGAAGACCTGACCGTGTACAGTTGGTTATGTATTTTATTCACCCTAAATATGTATATTTTATATTTTTTGTTTCTTTTTTAGGTCTTTAACTTTCTTTTTTCGGATTCTGTAACCACATTTTCCATTTTGTTTGTGCATTCTTAAGCCAATATTTAACAATGTATCAGGAGCAGTGGGATAGGGTGCCCGGAGCGATTGTGACAGAAGGCTGGAAAAGATTGTTTTCAGTTTAGAGGATTTCAGGCTTGGTGATTATGTCCCTCCTTGGTCAAATCACTGTAGGACAGTGAAATATGTGAGGTGAGAGGAGGACAATAGGAAGCAGAAAACAGACTTGCGTGTCATCCTCATAGGCGTGATATTGGAAGATGAGAGAGAAGAAGTGTGAAAGCCTCCAATACACAGAGAATGAATGGTCAAAGAAGTGTAACACTGTTTTATTGTTAATCCAGTAATGGCGCTTAGCTGCAGTGCAAAAGACTCTGAACAGTCTTGAGCACAAGCGTTCTGCACTATGAAGTACGCTGGCCAGCATTAGATCAGTTCCCTCCACCTTGAGCAATGTATATTGTTTTCACGTTTGGAGTAGGGTCACGTTTTTATAGGGTGGCTTGACAGTGCAGCCAGACAATTATGTGAGAATCACCAGGTGAAGGGCTTGGGCTCCGCCCACATGGTGGGAGCCAGGAGTACATATTTTGATTGATCAGCGGTTTGTGGTTCAAACAAAAAAAAAAGGACTTTGGCTTCACACAGCTGTGATCATTTTGTTTATTTATCCAGCTGCTTGAGTTTGGCAGGGGCACGGAGATGACATTGTAATGCTATTAAAGTGTCTTTTATACTAGATCATTTATGGTGGTTTTCTCTGGCAGCAGCACAGATGGGAGGAGGGTTGGCATTTACCTGCATGGATGTTTAGGTCTGGCTTGACTGTCAAATGTCACCCGACCTTTTAACCTACATGTAACATTATTCTGTGGTCCTTGCTTCCAGGCCTGCTATTTACTTGTAATCACAGCCAGACTGGGAACAGCAACCAGCCCTGGCAGATTGCTGCTCGGCCGGCCCAGGGAGCGGGCGGAGTGCTAGTGAGAAGCTCTGCTGCCAAACCGGCCCCCAGAAACAAAGTCAGCCCCCACGGGTACAAAACCGGCCCCCACCCACCGACTCACCAGGGAAACGTGTGGTGCCTACCAGGGCCAGTCCAGCCCTGCTTGTAATCCTCCACATTACCATCAAACATTCCTTCAAGGCCAGACCTATTGGCATTGCCAATGCTTGTTGTGAGGTCATAAACTGTGCCTGTTGCTTCAAGGATTCCGGAAGCTCTTTGGTCCATCAGCCCCTGATCCCCAGATGGATATATAGCGCCAACAGTGCAGAGCACGTATTACCATAAGAATATTGTCGCCGCGGGAGGTGGGTGTGGACCTCACCGAATGATACGCAGTATTTATTCTTGAAACGGGAAGCCATAAGAGCTTGAAAACAGGGGGAGCTGAGAGAGAGCTGCCAATGAGAACAATGGCTGAAAAACCCAGCGACAGAAGGAGAGGTAGGTCCGCAGTGAGAGGATAATGCCGGCCGAAGGGCTGCTGGTTTCAAACGTGTGCTCCCGATCATACACACTAGCCTTGTTGGGCTGGAACAGGAAAACCAGAGGAAACAAGGCGGCGTCTGAGCCTTTCAGAGCAGAATGCTAACAAGGGATTAGCCTTGGAGCGCAGTGTTTCCTCGCATTGTACTGCCAGACATTGGCCCCACTCTGGAGTTACTGCAGGGTTTGAGGACTCCAGGAGCTGCAGCTGACCTTTCAGTGGGACAGGGGAGCTAGATGGGTGTTTTTTTAATTTTCCACTTGAGTTTGTTGTGTTTCTCTGGTGAAAGTCTGTAAAAGACACCTCCTCACGTTACGTAAACACTTTTACAGTTCGTTGAGATATAGGAATTTCTGTGCATACGTCGTGCCAGCATGAAAGGAAAACCGTGCATTAGTATGTACAGTGGTATTCATTTGGGAAGTAAACATTGACACAGCCAGTAGGCCCGGCTAATAACAGAAACTGCCCCTGCGCTGCTTTTTGTCTGTCTGCATGTGTGGGGGGCACAGGAACGAGTCAATGGGTGGATGAATGGATGCCTGATCCCATGGGTGTTTGAGAATGTGCAAGCATGAAGTGTGCTTTGATGCCCACATTTACCAGTCATTGAAGAGGCACTTTCAGTTCATTGTCTTTGCGAGTGTTTGTTTTATAGAGAAACAGTAGGCATGGTGTAAAAATAAAGCCCGAATAATCAAACATTCTAAATACAACCTCTTTTGAATGTTACTTATCTTGGCACTGCTTCCCTCATCCACAAACATGGTCTCTTGGAAATGCATCAACCATGTGACTTCAAGGCAGAATTTATTCTACTGGGAACATGCATGTGATGTTTTTAACACTGTAAAATGTTATGCATTCCCCTAAAAATGCTTAACCAAAGGAGTCCTGAATACAAAGGACCCCATTTGAGAAATATTTCCCAAAGAAAACCTAGCCAAAAGGAACGTCAAATATATACTTAAAAAATGTGGCTGCCAATGGGGATTATATTTTTTCAAGTTATATTTTCTGGGGCACTGCCCTAAAAGTCATACCTGGCACTGCTTTCTGCTAATTTCAACAGAGATGGTGCTATAACGCCACCCTTTTCTGCGCCCGCTGGAGTTGGCGAATGAGTGGTAAGCATAATACAGACAAGCCTTTTATGGTAAAGCGAGTCAATGCTGTTAGGCACATATGGGGTCAGAACACGAAAGACTTCAATATTCGATTGGGCGATTGAACACCGATGGACAAGCTTAACATACATGGGGCATGCTGGTGTTACATTTCAGTTCCTCTTACCTCTTATGACAGGTAATGATCATGAATGACCTGTCAGGTGTAGGCATCTCTGGTGGCTGACTATCCACCGCCACAGTACATGTTATTTTTTTCTGAACAGTTGAGTTGTGTAGAAGACTGTACCATGAACACTAGATTGTCCTCACACATCAGTGACCATTTTCAGGAGGGAGGCTGCTCTGACTTCTGAAGTTCCTTATTGTTAAAGTACAGCCCTTAGAGGATGCCACCTGTCACCAGGCTTTGTTTGTTCACCTCTTGTCAACATTTTGCAATGGTGATGTTCAGTAAGCACCTTCACTCAAGGACAGTGTTGACACCATCACCCACTTTTTCAGTCTCCCTAACAATTTTTTCTACAGCTATCATCTCCTCAGTCCACAGCACTACAACAATCAACATGTGCACAAATACCACTGACCCCGCGCTTACACTGTAACTAATCAATATGCAAACACATGCCCAAAACAGCAACCGTGCTGATCCTAAGGCAATTCTTATGACATTTTGTTTGATATGGCTCTAAACATGAATCTGATTTTTATTTAGCCGTATCCTAGTTTTGCCAAAGCCCAATATCTGATATTCAAGGATATGGACACATGGTATTTATAAAATCTGGGATTCTGTAATCCCTGTCAAAATGCATGTCTCTAATTTCCTTATAATCGGCGACTGTTGACTCACTCAGTCACTCATTATAAATAACGCGACTATTATAAGTTATTACAGTCGAGTTCTGATGTCACAATGCCCGCTCCTAGCAGCGGAGGTGAAAAGCTGTTGAGGTCACCGAGCATAATGGAAGCAGCTTTTTTAAATCAATGAAAACTGAATGTTTTCTTCCTTCAGCTGTAATTATGAAGCTTACAATGAAAAGCAAAGAGAATATGTTTATTCTTTGCACTCCTTAGATAGAGAAAAGCTGCAACCTTTCTGCATCTTTGTACACATTCCGAGCTACTGCAGCTTTTTTTTTTTTTTTTTAAAGTAACTGACTTGTATTGAACTGTATCTCATATCTGTTTCCAACAAATACTTAACAGGTTTTTGATGTGTTTAATTTTGCACTAGAGGTTTTATTTTTATACTTCATGTTTGCAAACATGCTCACTCTTTCATTTGAGAGAAAGAGCTAAGCACAAGGTTTTAAGTGGTTTGTGGGAAAGGTGATGGTGTGACCATGTATTAAATAGGATAAAGTACCCCCTACTGTACATGATAAGGATATTGCAAGTCACCTCAGAGTTCCATAACCTTAAAAAGGAACTCGGCCTCTGGCCCGTTCCTCTATATTTTTATGAAACTCCTCAGTGACTTCCAGTATCACTATCATATGCCGCAGGGGCTACTTTAGCCCTTATATTATTAAAAAGATGTAGACCACAAATTGCCCATTACAGTTCACACAGTGACGGTCCTAACTAGCAATAACAGCTTTCTTTCACCTGAAGTTTTGAGGTAATAATATTCACTAGCCAGAGTGTGACTTTCACAGCATTATTTTCTGCTGTGTTTACTCCTTATTTATATTGCCTTTCAGCATTGCTTAGCATTTTAATCTAAACTCTCAAAAGCAATTTGTTAAACTGCTGTTCTCTGTGAGCTTGTCATGATAGATTTTTTTTTTTAATTTTTTTTTTATTAGAAACCGTTATTACACGATAAAATACAGACAAGGGCCTACAACCACCAAGGCCGGCCGCTATAGAGCCGGAGGGCCCGCAATGTGACGCCACACATTCAAATGAATCAGAGGCAAAGCTCCCGGCAGTTCGGAAGCACATATAACAGGCCGTGGCCATAGGCCAGGAGCAATCGGAAAAAACAGTTTCATTTTCTATTAAATACAAAACACACTCAAGGCAATGAGAGTCCGAAATAGCAGCGTGCTCTTCCCAGGACGGGGAACAACGTACAGTGTCCAAAGTAGTTCTTGTCTGGAAGCGGTAGTAGGGGGCAACGGGAAGACAAAACATGGAACACACCTCACACAATCCCGCAGAATGCGTGGCTAGGGGGAAAAAGCAATATCGACCTCTAATGGCAGAGGCGGGGTGCAGATACGTCCACGATATAAATTCCATGGACCCCATAACTTAGTCCATTTCCCTGGCTTGCCTCTCGCCACATACACCGTCTTTTCCCTAAACATACACCAGTCCATATTCTCCTTCCATACCTCGATCGTGGGCGGCCTCGGGGAGCCCCATAGCTGTGCAATGTTACGCTTGGCCACCATGTACCCCAGAGTCACCCACTGTTTGTTGAATGTCTGGGAACCGAATGATTATAATGCGTCTGTGCCGCATTATAATCATTCGGTTCCCAGACATTCAACGAACACCTCCTAGCCTCTGGCAACAGAGCGACGTGCGTGACCTCCTCCATTACGGTGTGGATACCATTCCAGAATCGCACAACCTCCGAACACTCCCATAAGATATGAAGAAAGGTACCCGGCAGGCCACATCCACGCTTACACAGTCCATCCATAGAGTAACCCATACGCAGCAAACCGGGCCCCGTGACATACACTCTATGAAGGATCTTCAGCTGTACGAATCGTAAGCGGGCCGGGATCGCCACCTCTTTCGGGGAGGCCACCGCCGATACCCAGTCCTCATCGTCCAGTTCCAAGCCATCGCCCGTCCATGCCTCCCTCAGACGGAGCAGCAAGTCCGCGCGATCATTAATGAGTTTCTTATAAATCAGAGAAATAGTGCTGTCGGGCACGTAGCCATCCAACACTCTATCCTCCAGTGGGGAATACTCGGGGATAGCAGCAAAGTCCGGAAAAACCAAACACAGCGCATGGTAGACTTGCGCATACCGGAAGTATTCTCTATCGTTTAATTTATATTCAGTTTTAAGCATTTCAAATGTTTTGAAACACCCCTTCGCCCAAAGATCACCCACCTTACATATACCAATCATATCCCATTTCTCAAAGCCTTTCGATCTCCACAAACAACCCAGCCGCCCGGAGGCATACAACGGCATCGCCCGAGTCAAGCGATCCCTCCACCCCATTGCAGCATTCGCCGCGTGCCACACACGTACCGCAACCTGCGTGGGTCCTGTCAACCGCGTGTCCGGGGTCACCGAGTACAGCGCCCTATTATAATCCCCACCCGGGAGCAGAAATGTATCCATCTCGAAGGCCGGATTCAAGGCAGGACCGTATATCCCGTGGTTCACCGCCGCCAACTGAGACGCCCAATAGTATCGTTTAATATCGGGGAGGGCGACCCCCCCATCGTACCAAGGAAGCGTCAACTTGGCGAGAGCAATCCGCGGCCGCCCATCCCAAAACAGTTGGCGCTGAAGACCCTCCACCTCCCGGAAATAACGGGCCGGCACGACATCTAGAGTATTTTGCAAAGCATACAAGAAGCGAGGTAGCGACATCATTTTAAACAATGCCGCCCGTCCGAGCGGCGAGAGCGGAAGTCGACGCCACCTCGCGACGTCGGCCTTTAATCGCTGGAGGGTAGGGAGAAGGTTTCGCTCATAGCGGACCGCGGGATCCAGAGAGATAAAGATTCCCAAATATTTGAACCCCAGTGTAGCGATCTGGATGGGGCAATCCCGTGGCAGGGGGGGGGCCTCGCCCGAGAGGACTTAAACACAGGACTTGGCCCAGTTGATGACCAGGCCAGAGTTGCAACCAAAGGAATTCAGTACGTCCACCAATACAATTAGCGACTGTCGGGGAGAGGTGAGATACAGAAGGATGTCATCCGCGTAAAGGGAGACACGGTCTTCAAACTCCGGCGTCCATCTAATGCCTCGCAGCGACGGCTCCCAATGCAACCAGGCGGTGAGAGGCTCCAAAGAAAGTGCAAAGAGAAGGGGTGACAACGGACATCCCTGCCGCGTACCTCTCCCCAGTGCGAAGGGAGCCGACACCCTACCATTCACCACCACCTGAGCCAGTGGGTCAGCATATAGTAATTTTACCCAACCAATAAACTCAGGGCCGAACCCAAATTTCGCCAACACGGCCCAAATATACGGCCACTCCAAGGTTTCAAACGCCATAGTAGCATCTAAAGATGCCAAGATGGCCGGCTCACGTATAAACTCCGCTCTAGCAAGCACGCCGTGCAACCGCCTCAAATTCAGAGCGGTATTCCGATGGGGAATGAAACCGGACTGATCCTGATGAATCAAGTCGCCCACGACCCGAACCAGTCGATTAGCCAGTACCTTAGCCAGAATTTTGGGTTCTGCGTTCAACAGCGAAATGGGCCTATAGGAGGCGCAGCGAGCTCGCGGCTTCCCCTCTTTGTGTATCACAACTATGTTGGCGAGGCGTTGGTCAGGGGGGAGGAAGCCCGCCGCACGTGCCGCGAAAAACATGTCCCGAAGATACGGTGCTATCGTATCGGGACGCAACTTATATAGTTCGATGGGAAGACCATTAGGACCCACAGCCTTACCCGATGCGATCGAGCGAATGGCCAGGGCGATCTCATCTGACGACAACTTCGCCTCCATCAACACTGCATCAGCCTCCGATAGGATTGGCAATGCAATGTCTCTAAGCAACAGATGAGAGTGCTCCTCCGAACGCACAGAAACCGGAGAGTATACACCGCGGAAATAATCCGCGAAGCAGTCGACGATCTCCACCGGGTTAGTCACACGCACTCCATCCATTCTCTCCACAACGGGCACCACCCTGCTCGCTCTCTCCTTCTTATCCAACCAAGCAATCAACTTTCCGGCCTTATCCCCCACATCATACAGTCGTCCTTGCTGCTCTCTACTCATCCCTTTAGCGGCTTCCGTGACTAGCGCTCTATAATCTGATTGTTTGAGGCTGAAAACGTGCAATTTCTCATCAGTAACTCCCCGCTCCAAGTCCTCCTCCATTTCAGCTATTTCAGTTTCCAGGCGAACCACGTCTGCTCTCTCGCACCTCTTAGCATGGGAGATAAGGGACAAGGCCTGCCCCCTGATCACCACTTTATAAGCCTCCCATAGGGAGACGGCCGACGACACCGACCCCACATTATCATTGAAGTAGTGATCAGTGGACTTGACCAGTTCCGTGCGGATCTTAGGGTTACGTATATACCAGGGGCTAATGGGTGCCACTCTCCCCTCTGCCCCAGGGACAACCTTCAATTGCAACCATATAGGGGAATGGTCAGAAATACCTCGGGCCAAATGACGCACCTCCCCAATCATACCAGCTTGGATCGCCGGCATAAGCATGTAATCAAGTCTCGAGAGACTCCCATGGGCCCCCGAGTGAAAGATATATTGCGCCTGTCCCGGGTGCATCAATCTCCAGCAATCTACAAGTCCCAAAGTGTCCAAAAAGCCACCCAACCAGGCCTGAGCCCTAGGGAGATCCCTGGGGGGGTGACGGTCCTCCAACCCGGAGACAACAGCATTAAAGTCACCCCCCAACACCAGAACCCCCCCAGGGAGTCCCAGGACCAAACGCCCCAAATCAGCAAATGTAGCCGTCTGTAACCCCGGAGGCACATACGCAGCAACAAGCGAAACAGTCCTACCCTCCCATCTCCCCACCAGTGCCACATAGCGCCCCCTATCATCGTGGAGCACCTCGTCCACCTCCAAGGGGAGAGAGGCCCTAACCAAAATGCCCACTCCCCGAGAGCCAGAAGTGAAACCAGAGTGAGCGGCAAGGCGATAACCCCTCCTATTTAGGGCATGGAAGGAGTTCCCAATCAAATGTGTCTCCTGCAGGAAAACAATGTCGGGCGAGATCCGTTTCAAAAACTGCAACACCACCCCGCGCTTGATCCTGTCCCCAGTCCATTCACATTCCACAAAAGGATTCTCAATCCCCTACCCCCCATCCCACTCCCATGCATGATACCCACATCCCAGAAAGCACAAACCGGATAAGTCAGCAGAGAACTTCACATTGCCTTGCGAAACAAACAAACACTCCCCAACAACCCCCCTCCCCCACAATCCCCAAACCACAACTCCCCCCTCCCTGCACCCCTGCATGAGCCCAAACAGCCCCCCCAACTCGCAGTGTGCCTGTCGCCCTAAAATATACCACAAAAAGAACCCCAGAAGGAGGAAAGGGCCCCAGTAAGCTCCCCACAACCCCCGGGCATTTGGAGGGAATATTGTGCCAAACTAGGGTCCAGTTGAGCCAAGGTACAAAACGTCACCAGTCCAGTCCATCACCAGGAACCAAGTTCTAGTCCTGCTCCACCAAATCCCGTCCGCTCTCCGTCGTCCGACTGTCTCGATCTTGTCCCCAAGGCAGGGCATCCAACCAGTCTCCAACCGCCTCCGGCCAGTCGAAAAAGTGTGAGCGACCCCGGAACTCAACCCGCAGCCTAGCCGGGAATAACATCGCATATTTCAGCTCCATGTCCCTCAAGCGCCGTTTGACGCCCAGAAATCCCAGCCGTTGTTTTTGGACCGCTTGCGTGAAGTCCGGGTAAAAGCTGACATTAGAGTTCTCAAACTTCAGCGGCCCGGCCACCCTCGACGCCTGAAGGATAGCATCCCTATCCCGAAAATTAAAGAGCCGGGCGATTATAGGCCGCGGGGGAGCACCCACTTTGGGCGCACCACCCGGAATCCTGTGGGCCCGCTCCACCGCAAAGAACTTGCTCAGTCCCTTGGGCACGAGACGATTGGTCACCAGGTCCTCCACAAAAAGATCCGCAGCGGATTCCTCCGATCTTTCCGGCACTCCAACGATACGAACGTTGTTCCGTCTAGCCCTGCTTTCGGAGTCCTCAAGTCGCCGGTCCGTCAGGTCACTGGCTAGCCGCAACCTACGGACCTCCGTCTGCAGGGCGGCCACGTCCACAGTTAAGCTCGACGCCGCTTGACTCAAGGAGTAGACCCGCTCGTTAGTCTTGGACAGGTCTGCCCTGACCAAATTCACATCGATCAGGACCGCATCCAATTTATGAGCCAGGGTATCAAACTGCTGACCCACAGCGGTCTTCATCTCCTCAATGGCGCCCATGACGTCCAGCAAAGTCAATTCTGACGATGGGTCTGAGACCTCTTTAGACCTCTCAGGCGATTTATGCGAGCCACTAGGTGATCCCTTTGCCTGCGCATATCGATCCATATTATTGACCTGAGTATAGGCACCCCTCCGGGTTGACTTGGGTTTCGACTTGTCTCCGTCTAGTCTCGCCGCCATCGTCCGGAGGCCACCTAGGTTGGCACCCGCCCGCACCAGGAAAAAGGGAACCAGGTGGCTAATTCAATTAAACACAGCCGTCGCCGACAGTAGGCCCATGTAGAGTCCGAGAGTCAGGCCAGACGCTCCGCCGTCAGCACCCCTCTGAAACACCAAAGTCTCTCAGCCGATATCAGAAAACAAGCTTGAAAACGAAAGTGAAAGTGCGGGGTCCGTGACAGGTCAAGCCCAGCCAGCCGCTGTTGTTCACTTCGTACCCGGGCACTTCACCAGCTCGAGATCGGGACCAAGGCAAGAGCAGGCCGCAAACTTCGGAGTGCAACCATTCCGGCTCCCGGCGTCCGATCTGAATTTGGAAAACGGGTGGCACCTCAGCGCAAGTTCATCTGCACAAGCCCGTCAAATAAACCAGGATTAAGTCAGGATAGATGTGGGAGGTTGCGAAGGCCCTCGAGAGCCGTAAGCCTACGCGGCCATCTTGGTTGCGCGCTAGGCTCCTCCCCCTGTCATGATAGATTTAATGGGCATCCTATGAGGTGTTCATATGGAAAATATTGCCCTTTCCTTTCGGTATGCACTCTCACTTTCTGATCAGGGTGAATTATTTGGTGGCAGGAAAATATCCCATTTAGCTGCCCTAGTCTCCAAAATGCATTAATACTTAGCTAGGGGATTGGGATGCTGAGTACTTTATTGAACAAAATAGGCTGGCAGTGGCCTGCAATCACTGGTGTATTCCCAGTGCATACAAGAGTTACAGTGCCCCCAACAAGCAGCCTTTGCCTTTTCCCCTCTTCTGCTTTTCTTTATTAAATCTATTGGCTATTGTAATGGATGACTACATGATGTCAATTAGGAGGCCATATGAAGGTTCCCTTCTCTTTAAGCTCCTAAAGCCACACAGAATCACTAGTTTGTAGTTTCCTCGTATATCCTTCTCTTAACCATTTCTCACCCACTAGTTCTAAGGATACGGAAGCAAAGTAGCTTGGGAGAGGGGGAATAAGGGCGCCTGACAGTTCCTGCATGAGCCATGAATGTTGGTGTCAACTTGTTGTCCAGCAAATTTCATTTACCAACAAAGGCAAGTTGAATGGCAAGAGGGGTTGTGGGAAGCCGCAAGGGTGTTATTTTTTTCAATTAGGGTAGTCTGACCTTATCAGTGGAATGTTCTACTATCTATTTTGCATTCCCCAGATGGCTATCAGGACCAATTAATGCACATTTTGTCATTTTTGGCCCACACTCAGCTCGTTGTAGCAAGGCTGTTGTGGGCATGCAAAGACCTCTATGGTACATCGACATTATTTTTTTATGTTTTTGAATAGATTTAAACATACACTGTATGTTATGTTAACCATTTTATAAAGCAAGGCTGCTACTCCACTGGGTGTCCGGGTGATGAGAATGCTAGCAAAGAAGAGAGAATAACAGATGGAGAAAACATACAGCACTAGAGTACTATGGGTAATACTTGGGAGTTATAAACGATATTAGAACATTGGAATGTTTGGAGCTCCATTGAAGACAATTGAGTGCTCCATGCTTCTACGTGCCGGTAAAGGCCCGCAAAACAACATTCCAATGTTGTTTTCAAAGGCCTCTTGGAGCCCGAGGGAATTTAAACCGATCAAACTCCTAAATGCCTTTGTTTTATTTGTTGGAACATTCTGCCCTCTAGCGGCAGAATGTTCTAACAGCCTTATAGCCCTTTGTAGCTGGGCTATACTGGCTATTAAAGTTCCGCTCCCTTGTTAAAGTCCTTCGCCTTCGGCTCGGGCCTTTATCGCTGGAGCAGACCTTTAATAGCCGGTATAGCTCGCTACGGCGGGCTATAAGGCTATATTAAAGAGCCAACTAATTTCTTAAAAAGCAGGTATTTTTTAAAAATTATTCTTTTTATTAACATTTTCAGGTGCAATAGGGACATCAGTACAGAATTTACAATTTTCAGAACGACAGTCATCGTAGGCGTAATGTGAATGACGGTAACAGAAAGCACATTGGATCAACCTTGTAGGAAGCCTGTCAGGTCAGAACATATGTTGGTCCCTATATTCACCGACTACCTCCCCTACCTTCTGCAGAAGGCTAAGCCCTCCCCTCGTGCCCAACCTTAAAATAATCCCTCCGGAGCTTATCCACGACTCCACCGATCACACTAAATGAGATTTCTCCTAACACAGGTATCAGTAAGTGCTGATGATAACAGCTCTTCTATCAGTTTCAGTCCAACAGGCCCAGGGCCCTCCATCATAGCAGAAGGGTTAAGCTATGGTGCTCCTCTTTAGTTGGATGTACGCTGCCTTCCGTTTAACTTCAAAAAGTAGCGGAGTCCCCTGCATGTTGCTCTTGAACCGTTCCATAGCGAAGGCCCTTCTGAATCTGAGAAGATTGGGTGAAAGATGTAAAGCTACTGGGAGCTTATTCCAAAGCTTTGATGCAAGTCCTGCGAAAGATTTGCCCCCTCATGAACATGTTTGTAGTGTGGAACCGCTGCCAAATTAGCTCCAGCTGATCATAAATGGTGATCCAGAATGTACTAATGGAACTTCACCTCCAAGTAATTAGGACCACTAAGGTGGATTGCCTTATAGACTAGACAAAGTGATTTAAACATCACCCTTATGCCCACTGGAAGCCAATGAAGAGATTTGAGGGCACTGGTCAAAGAAGAACGTGGTCAAATAAGCACTAACGTAGCAGCCGTGTTTCATATTCTTTGTAGCTTCTTCTAAAGCCCTGCGTCAAGGGCTAAAAAGATGGAGTACAATAGTGCAGGTGACTCAAGACTGTCGCATGGATCACCACCCAGTAAACTGGCCGGGGCAGGAGAGGCAGGATCTTCCTCAGCTGTTTGAAAAGGAAGGAGCATGTGATGGAGGATGATTAACCTGAGCCTCTAAAAAGAGCTCTTGGTCCATTTGTATCCCTAGATTTTTTAAAATTTTTGCAGGTGAAGGAGAAGAAGTCCAGGAAGTAGGCCAAATGTCTGGTGGCATAAGCTCATGGATACATAGATATCTCATGCACAGCACTTCAGTTTTGTCAGAGTTGAATTTGAGCTGCAGCCATATGTTGGCAAATGGTTCCCATGGGTTTTTAGTTTCTTCATCCAGTGTGATAATCAACTGGGTGTCATCTGCATAAAAGATTGTATTAGTTTCACCTGTGAGCAGATGTGTATATACTAAAAAAAAGTCAGATTCAAAAGTGATCCTTGTGGCAGTACTTAACTCACATATTTAAACTCAAGCTTATAAGGTGGTAGGAAGAGTGCTTGGGATCTCCCGTGTAGATAAGACCGACACCATTCAAGGGCCTTTCCAGTTGTGTCAATCTCCTTTAACCTAGTGAGTAAGATGTCATGAGTATCTAATGCTGCAAGCAGATCTATATAATAGAATAGCACTAAGGCCACACATTGCGTTTGGTCCGCCACCATTCATAGGTCTATCACTGTTGCAAAGGCTGTCTCTGTGCTGTTAAACAGGCGAAACTCAGACTGAAATGTCTCAAGTACCTTGTTTTTAAGCAACCAGACAACTCATAAAATGTTGAGATGTTTTTCCACGAGTTTTCCTGCAAAAGGCAGGAAATAGGTTGGTAGTGTACCAGTATATCAGAGTCCACAGTAGCTTTTTGTAGGAGCGGCACCAGTAAGGCCCTTTTCCACTCCACAGGAACAATCTCACTATTAAGTGAGTTATTTCAATATCCAGTAGTGGTGGACCAAGGACCTCTGCGGCTGCTGTTCACAAGGCGGGTGGAAGAGGATCTATTGGGGATCCAGACTTTAAAGCTAGTGAGAGAGCCATAAAATTAAAGGATGTTAATGACGTCCATTTTCCAAGATAATTGTTATAGCACACCTCATCACGCTTTGGAGCCATACTCAGATTTTTCAACCCCAAATGTGGTAGCGGAGGACCAACAACTGTCTCCTATAAGGTGATTACCATGTCTACTGGTTTTAGTGTTTCCAAGATGGTAGTCATTTTGCCATCAAAGAAATTCGACAGCCTGTCTGCAAGCTCTTGAGTGTTAGCCTTTTTATCCCCAATGCACTTTGTAGTGGAAAATTGATTAACAACAGAAAGCATTTTGTTTGATGAGTTTTCCACATTCTGAACTTTGACCTTATAGAAGGCTGCTTAAGTGGCAAATACCTGCCTTTTATATTTCCTTAATGCCTCTTTAAATGTGTGCCTCACAATGCTGCAATAGTCCACCCTCTAGAATCTCTGCAGCTTCTTGCAGCCTAGTGTAGGCTCCCTGAGAAAAGATGAATACCATGGGGGCTGACGGACTAGCTCTTGTTTTCTTGAACATTCTATATTGCAGAATATTATCAAGTACATCCTCAATCCAGGTCATATAGCCTGAGTAGCCCACTTCTGCCAAACTCGATCTCACGACAGGCTTGTTCTGTTTTAGCCGTCATATTAGGGCTGGGACAGATAGTTTTTGCCAACGGATGCAGCTTCTGATGCTTTTATAGTGGACGAGAAAGTGTCTGATGTTTACGACAAACATATGGCATGTTGAGCCTGAAACAAATAAGCGAATGGTTTGACCAGGCTAAAGGGATGGCGTTTTTACCCTCTATAAGATTTATGGCTGAAAAGATCAAATCTAACGTATGCCACTAAATGTGCGTTGGGCGTGATGGCAACAAGTACAAACCCAATATAGCCATGCTAGCAATTAACTTCTCAAATGCAGCGCTAAGAGGGTTTCCTGCCCATATATTAAAGTCACCCGCTACAAAAAGGTTTGTGTGTTTAAGGGAGAGTGAGGTACCAGGTCTAAGAAGGGATCACAGCGGTGTTCTGAAGTCCCTGATGGACTGTAACAAATCAGCCCACTTAGTGGGGCTGCTTTCTGGGAAGATAAAGTGAAGCCTAAGTGTTTCACTGAAGTCATCTTTGGAGTTTGAAGCTTCTTCAGGGTAAACATATCACGAAAGATGATCACCACTCCCCAACCCCAGTGCCATGGGCGAGCTCAATGTATGATAATAACTCCAGATTGACACATTTCATTAAGATCTGGAGCCCTGTAGACCAGGGTATACATAATATAGCAAATGGGCCCTCCCATAATAGATCGTGGAGCTCCGAAGCATGTTTAACTGCCGTTCTGAAATTTAACAGGCGGCATTCAATTGGATTCACAGTATGCCTTTTTTTCTTCAGGTTACAGTATCCACACTCTCCACCACTTTCATTTTCTGTACCTTCCCAGCAGACGCTTCTTCATATTTTGAGAGTAGTATGTTATCCGCCGCCATTACATAACCTAACCACTCCATATGCAGGCTACTCATAGAATGAGATTTCCTCATCTGGAGTTCCCAAGGAACCTCAATCAACACCATTGAGGACTCCATTTGCCTACAGCCAACCCCAATATCCAACAGCCTTTCCCTTGCATAGCTGACCGGCATACAGGATCCTGCCCACGGTGGCAAAACAGGCAGCATGGGTGGCGTTGTGTGTGACCAGTGCACAGACGGGCTTTTCTTTGGTGCACCTGTGGTTCGGCACTTCATTTTAGGTGTTGTTAGATGCCTAAGCCTCATGACATTGGGGCTCATCTTGTACAAAAAGCGTTCTAAAAATAAATAGTTATAAAATAATGAAGCAATTCATCTCGTGATATTCAAGGTTCAGAGTTGTGCGCTCAACTCTTACTTCAAAGATAATTCTTGATGTGCTGTTCCTTATCCATGCAGGCAGTGAAAATGTAGCTTATTTCTCATTTGGAATTGGATCATCTGTTGTCTGATTTGAAGCTGTGTTAGAGGAAAGGCTATCTAGAAATGTCTTGTTTTGACTACCTATATTTCCTGATTTTTGCTAGTTTTGTCTACTTTTGTCGTCATTGGTCAATAATGCTTTATCTCTTTTTTTTCCCTAGTTTATGACAAAAAACCCCAACAAGCGGCTAGGCTGCATTCCTGCACAAGGTCTGGAGGAGGCCATCAAACAGCATGCCTTTTTCAAGGAGATTGATTGGATTCTTCTGGAAGAAAAGAAAATCAAGCCTCCCTTCAAGCCTCGGATTGTAAGTCCTAGTTGGATTAGTGTGGGCTAAGGCTTTCAGATCCATCTTTAGTTTCTTTCTATATAACTGGCAGAACAAATGCAGCATAGTGTGCATGCATACGTGCTGTATTTTACTACAACCCTCCAGATATTCTGTGTGCTGTCTGAATATGTTAATTTATTAAGTGGCCATTCTGACAGAAGTGTTGTACCTTATTACAGCAGGTAATACCTATGAGTATTTTCAGAGGGGCTGTAAACAAAAATGTGTTGAATGATGATTATGATTTGGAGAGAGCGACATCAACATGGCATTACAATACTAACAGTGTTACAGGTAATTACGGAGCTAAATTACAGAGCAAATTATAATGCGCTTATCTACATTACCGCAGACAGTTTACAGCTAAGAACATTAGAAATTCAGGAGGTAGGTCTTTCCAGTGCTAGAAGGCGGGCTTTGAGACTTTTTTTGGCGTTTAGGAGGGCATTTCAAAGTACTGACCTAATTAGCTTTAAGGTTTCTATTATCATAGGGTTAGACTAAGTATACTGCGTGTAACCATTTTCTGCTGAGGGGTTGAGTCTTTGTGGACTAGGGAGAGTACTTAAATCTTCACCCTGTACCTTTCACACAGTGGCACTGCATATTGTTTACTCCAAGGTGGGGGAGCACATTGGCATGTTAAAGAGGATCTGTGGGGTGAAATTGATAAGTTTGTCCTAGGGAACAAAAATGCATATTTGGGTCATGTGATCTGTAAGCTTTTGTCGTAATCTACTTTTCTGAAGGCTTGTGGATTTATCATGAATTTGGCTACATTGAATGCTAGATGTTAGTACATTCCCATATTCAAAACAGGTGAAAGTGGGCAACTGTGAGGTGGGATGTAACAAGTGACAAAGGACTCTGATCAGAGGTGAATTGTATCCCCATATTTCTAACAGAGTGTGAAGATTCCAAGGTGTCAGGCGAAAAGTAATGGGAATGTTTGGTGGGTGGTATTGTTGAATATGGAAGCAAGGACCACCTTTTTGTAAGAGTTTAAAATTGGAAAGGGAAACCCCACTCAGTGATTGATGGCTGTGAGATAGTTGTAGCTGGGGTGTGACAAAAAGGACGGAGATGATTATCAGTGTATATAGATAAAATGAGCAGCCTTTGGGGGATATAGCATCCTCGAGTGTTAAGAGACGCCTGTAGTAATTTCAAGGCTTGGGCATATTTGTGAATGGCTTGTGGGGGGGTGGGGGGGGAAGGAGATTGAGAAGCCATAGGACACTTCAAAACACACATTAGTAAGGTATGAAAAGAACCACTTGAGGGATTAACCCCAGATAACAAGGAAATGAGTATCAAGAGCATGATAAAATAGTCATCTTTCATAACCAGAGAAAAAGCGGAAAGAATACTAATTGAGAAGTTGTTATGGTGAGCTGGAGAGAGAAAGCTGGAGATAGACATGAACTTGCTGGTAGACGGATAGAAGTGCATTCAGGAGAGATAGTGCATGCATGAACCTGTTAAACATAAGTCAGTTTATGAAAAGAATCGGAACTGCTACACCGGGTAATGTTGGAAGGAGAAGAGGAATCCGCCATAGCTTTGTCTAGCCAAGGTGCGAAATGCATCAATTACTAGCTGTCCTGGGAGGTTGAACATTGAGATCTAGTGTATGCAAGACCAACCCCTAGCTGACAAAGCAATCGGCTAAATTATGTGAGGGGAGAATGATTCACCAGAAGTCCATGAAGAGTTGAATCAAAGAATGGTGATATTTTCCTTCGGTTGATTTGGGATAAATTGGTATTTGAGCTCTTCATCTGCTATCCGAAGCTTCCTGCACTGAATTTTCATGTTGTTCGTGGGAAGCGATATGCTGATTGTTCCATTGCCGCTCACCCCTCGGTACATAGTGCTTCTGGCTGCAATACTTTCTTCTGCATTCCTTTTGTCCTATCAGTGTTTTAATGGTGGAATACTGCCTTGTGAGTATGTTTTCTTTGTCACTGTGCTTGTGATGGGTAGCAGTAGTTATGCAAGAGTTAACTAGCAGAATAGTGAAAACTTCCTGATATCCATTACTTCTTTTCTGCTACCAGCTGGGGATTATACTCCCTAATCTTATGTTCTGTCAGAAAGAAACATGATTGCAGATTGATTTAAGTGCTTCAGGCCCAGGTCTTAAGTAGGGATTACACATGTACTTATTGTTTTTCTTAAAATGGAGTATGCTTATTTTAGGGTGTAACCATTTTATTAGACATGCTGGTTCAGATAAAAGTAGTGCTACCATTAGGTGAGTTAAGGAAGTCTTTCTAAGAGGACCACCAACGGAGGAGATACTGCCCTTCCGTAAGGTGAGGAGGGGAGCAAAAGCTGCTAAATTTAATTTTGCCAATGACACCGAAATTCCTGACAACATTACTCATGGTAAATATTATGGACATTTCTGTTGATAGGATGGTTCTAGGAATGTTTTTTAATCCAACCAGCCTTTTTTATTACAGTGTCTCACACAACCATGTTTAGCTTTGCTATTATAAATACAATTTAAGGAAATAATCCTATTACTTTGATTTACTAAGCACTTATAATTTTCAAACAAGAACATCTCTATTGAATTTATCCTTAGCAGCCTGTAAAGTTTGCATCTTTGGTTCCATAGTAGATGTCAACTTTTTTTTAAAGGTTGTCCATTAGGGCAAATGTTTTGTGACCAGCCCTTGTAGCTAGTTCAGTTATGCGGGCTTGGGCACAACATCATTTGCAATTAAGTTAACAAATGGTTTTGGGGCTTCAACTAATCACTACAAACAATAAATAATTCTTATCCATATCGTATAGAAATCCAAACAAAATAGAGCACAAACCTAACAAAGCTGTCTTTGGAGAGATGGTGGCTGTCGTGGGGTGTTCTAGCTCTTCCACTAGAGGGGCCCTATTCACAAAGATTTTATTCTAAGAAGTTGTGTCTTTCTCTTTTCTGAGCTATGCATTACTCCTGAATATCTGAGCCTGATTAAAAAAGCATTTCTTTTAAGTAGTTATCTCTAACTCCAGACTTAGGCGTGGCTTCCATAAATAAGACATGGCCACTCACTGGAATAAAAACAGTTTTTTGGTTTGGCAATTGTATTTTCCTTCAGCAAACCTATCCTTCACCTGGCAAAATATGAGTAACCCACGCCTAAGCCTAGAGGAAGACGGAATTACTGACAGACTCAATCTGGAAATTCGGGTGTATTTCACTTTTAGGACAGAAGTAAAACGCAACTACTCCTAGTCAAATCTTTGTGAGTGGAGACCAAAGCGTCTAAAGAGCACTGCCCTTCCTGATGCTCCTGAGTTAGAGATGCATACAATGCAAACCAAAATGCATAGCACTTGCCTGGAAGTGCATAGACTTGATGCTGGCTAAGCAAATGTTTTTCATTCTTAATATTTTGTGGTACTCCCCTGTCCCTGTGGTATCAGATTAACCCAGAATTCCGTTTTTTTCTTTTTTTAGAGGTTATTAGAAGGGTTCTTGTGGATGTGACTTTTTTTGACCAGTTGACCCAATTTACATTTAGTTTTTTTTAATACAACTCTAAGGTGGGTTTCTGAGTGGAGCGGCGGTGACCTAACTAGAGGTAAAACACACTATTAATAGCAGTATGTGAATGCGGTAGAGTGGGTGCTGAGAGACTCGAAATGGATTGCTGTGGTGCCAACATTTCCATTGCCAATTGTTCCTGATGTTTTCCTTTGCACCTTTAAATAGCATTTATCTGCTAGTCAAAGGGCATATTAGTCTCAACATTGCTGCAGTTCTGCACGCCCAGATATTTTTGGACTTGTTAAGCATTGGCTGTGTGGGATATAGAACGTGCCACACAACTTCCCATCAAAGCGGGTTCCAAAATATTTAAAAGTTAAACAATTTTTATTATGCTTCTTCTAATAATGTGCAGCGAGCTTGCCAAGGTTCATGTCCTGGTGTCTGCAGACGTACACTAGGCTAAAATCAAAATAGTCTAAATTCTGAAAGGAATCAAAATATTTCTGTGAGCCCGTGACTTTCTGCATGCACCGCAGTTCCAGGTCCCTCTGAAGGCCAAATGTAGACTGAGGACCAAGGAGCTGCTATAATGGGTGGATGGACTACAGGGATCAGCTGTTCAGCCGGGTAAACAGACCTGATGAACATATCCAATTTTCTTGTAGACATGTATCCGGTTTGCCCTCCAAAATCCTCCTTGAGGTAGGCGGGCTTACTCGCTGCACTCAGTACAATAGAGACTGGTCTGGACATAATTCTGTGTAGCTCCCAGTCCACCATCAGTACCGCTTATTTTCCTTAGTGTTACTTCTGATTTTGAGAAGTTGTTTTACTTGAGAAGAAGACATATATAATCCTTTGGTCACCGCACAGTGGAGTCGCTTTCTGTTAAGTGGAACCTACTATCTCAGTTTGAGGCAAAGGTCCAATAAATAGCTCTCCTGAGTTTGAGGCTTTCATCTCTTTTATGCAAATGTCTTCAATTGAGTGCAGAAAGTTTGACCAAGCTAAAGATGCTGAGTAAGGCATTCAGCCTTCCAACGCGGTACGAGGGAAAGCAAGACTCTCAAGGTTGTTGCACGTCATGTGAGAGTGGCATACTGATTTCTACAAAACATCCTTCGACATCGGGATGGTAGGACCATTTCTGGTTCTTGCAATCAATGTGAGTTGGAACGTTTGAGTTATTTTGAGGAGACCGCGGAAATCTAATGTAAGCATTATAGGGAATGTTGCTAGTTCTAGTGGCCAAGCAGCCTTGACCTCATTTTCAAAGTGGAAGTAGCCTCATATTCAAATTTAAACGTACGTAAGAGGAGTGGCTACAAAGGTGTATATGATATGGTCAGATTGTACTTCTACTGCATTTTGCAGTATTATCTGTGTTATTAATTCCAAGCATCATTGCAGTACTCATTGGAAATCGAGCTTGAGGTGATTATCTGTTATAGTAAATGTAGATGGATAACAAGCTTGTGTTTTACAAATAATCCAACAGATGGTCAAGGGGTTGTCCTTCAAAACAACTCCAGCTGCATAGTCTGAAGTAAAAAGTGAGCAATTGGAGACAATTGCACCTGACAACGTATCAGAGGAAGGTAGAATTGGTGTGTCCCTAATGTCAGACATCTAAGTGGACAAATGTAATATTATATTACGTTATAGTTATTATTCAGCATACAGTTCTTTCTTTCACCCGCTGACTCATTGTTCCGAAAGTAGTGTAATTCACTTCCTATGCTATCACCATTCTGCACTTCCTTCAATATCCTAATGTAAAAAATATCTGTCCTTTGTAATGCCAGTTCCTGAAAACCACCGCTCTCATCCCGTTTTACCATTTGTATATTATGCATAATGTGGCCTTACTATAGTTTCCATGGAGTTGAACACAATGCAGAGCACAAAGATAGGAAGTGTCCTTACTCTTGATAACTGTTACATGTTCCAATATAGTCTCTCACAGTGACCGAATCATTCTTCCCACATAAATCAGTTGTCATGTACATATCAAAACGTAGATGTCATATCTGAAAAGACATGATAAAATATGTATCGGTTAGAGACTTCTAGCCACAGATATGTTACCTTAGAATTATCCCCACACACCAGACTGGATCCATAGATTTTTTGTGATCAGTACTCTTGCGTGTTGGTAGGTGGCTTCATTCAGCCCTGCTCGGCATAGTCGGCGTCATCTGTGCTGGAAGCGACGTGCGTTGTGCCTATATAGGCGCCATGCCAGTGCGCTGATGCCATCTCTTTTCTTTCCGCGCCAGTCAGCGCAGATCCAGCCATTCAGCCATTTTTTAAATGTGCTTTTCAACTTTTTGTTGAAGTTTTTTTAAATTTGTCTCCTACTGTAGCAGGGATGTCGACCAGAAAGGCTGGATTCAAGGCCTGTGGCACCTGTCACTGACAGATGTTGGCGATGGACCCGTACCTCATCTGTCTCTGGTGCCTTGAACGCGACCATAATGCAAAGACCTGCGTCGACTGTCGCGCCATGCACCCCAAGGCCTTCAGGAAGCGATCCTGTAAGCTCCTTGATGCCATAGATCTTTGTCACAGTCAAATCCGTCCCACTCTTGTAAGTGCCACAATAAGGAGAGGAGCAAGAAGTCGAAGAGGTTCTTGACTTCACCCCATCCTTCGAGGTCATCCAATGAGACGAGGGAGCATTCACACTCAAGGCCTGGCCCCACGGTTAAGCATGCTCCTGGGACGCCCTTCTGAGCTTCCAGAAGCGAGAGAGACCCCGCCCAACTCCAAGAATTATATGAGGCCATGCACCTCATATTTGGGTGGCCTGTTCCTGCTGAAGTGCCCTCGGTCCCTGCTAGTTCAGTAGAGAGCCCTACAGGTCTTCCGCTGTCAGGTTTGCCCTCAGTGCCAGTCAGACATCCTTGGTTCCACAGACTGATTCGGTCCAGTGCCGTTCGTGACTTCTGGACCTTCCCTGTCGCTGGCCCTGTTTTTGACGCTCCTAGTGCCTCCAGCTGCACCGCCCCCATTCTTATCCCTGACT
This sequence comes from Triturus cristatus, assembly GCF_964204655.1. NCBI lineage: Eukaryota > Metazoa > Chordata > Amphibia > Caudata > Salamandridae > Triturus > Triturus cristatus. The sequence continues at coordinate 1,619,552,776 of NC_140589.1, read as the reverse complement.
CCGAAATAGTGCCGCATGAGCATCATCCAAAACTGACTCCACCGAGTGGAGCTGTGCTTTCCAGGTCAGAGTTTGAGCCCTATTCCTATGGGCTAGGACTTGGGAGGACTGGGAGGGGCCACTGAACCCTTGTGAATACCGATTTTACGATTTATGATTGAAATAGCTTTATTCGACTTGTGAGTCATGAAAGCACATGAAACATATACATAAAAAAGACTAAGAGAACTGTACAAGTACATTCCAGTATGTGAACCAAAGCATCGCAGAATACAATGATTAAAATAATAAAGGAAAAGAAGATAAAACAGCAGTCAAATTCTGTCCCCGTAGAGCTACGTAATTGGATTTGAATACCAACCCCTAGAACTCAATGAAGACACCTGGTAGTGAGGATTTGGCAGAGGCCAGTGTACTGGACACCTCTCCAGATATTGGTTAGCTCTCCCTTCCTACCATGGATAAAGAGGAGGGAGCCTCTTTTGCTGTGATGTTGAGGAGAGCGGCCAAGGTTTTGGACCTTCAGCTGTCCTCTGCGAAAGTCAAGACAAACATTTTAATAGAGGTGCTTCAGCCGTGAGTCACCCCTTCTGAACTGCTTCTCCTATTTAATGAACCCCTCACAAACATCCTACTCTGGGCCTGGTCCAAGCCCTGCATAGAGGCTCCTTTGAATAGGATGATTCCCCACTGTTCTGCCCCAAGGGATCCCGAGTTCTTCACCCAGCACCCCACCCTTGGAGACTTGGTGGTCCAATCCTCCATTTCCCAATGTAATCCTGGCACATTCCCCCCACCCCACCGGATAGGGAATCCAAGAGGCTGGACACCTTGGGCAAGAATTGTTTTTCTTCTGCCAGTCTGGCATTGTGGTCGGTAAACACTTCGTGCCTTTGGGTCGTTACTCCCATTCAATCTGGGATTCAGTTGCGCAGGTGCTTCCCATGGTCCAGGAGGAGGTCCGGGCAGTGCTCTCCCAAGCTATTTCTGATGGGAGGGATGCAGCTAAGTTCACCATACGATGTGGCCTGGACATGACCGACTCTTTAGACAGAGCATTTTTTTCATCAATGGCCTTATTGCGCCACGCCTGCCTGAGGATGACTTGCTTTTCCGGGGATGTCCAGGCTTTGCTTATGGGCATAATCCAACAACAAGGACCTGGCAATAATCGGCACTTTTCGTCAATTTGTGTATGTAGATACGTAGGATTACTTATAGGGTGATATGTTTATCTGTTCCCCCTAAGTCAGTAGTTCTTTTCACGAACTCTGACCTAATCCCCTGTGCCTTAAAAATTGGTATTTTGTAATTCCCACAGTGGGGAGAAATACCAGTCAACAGTCAGGTCCCTCAACCAGCACCAATCAGCATTAGAAAGTGTACATATCACAAAAATAGTGAAGTGCAGGAAAAAGTGTAGAGAAATGAGAAAGTATCTCACGCGCGCACCACCGGAGGAGCTACTGGCAGGTTCTCACCAGCTTGCCCACGTATTTATCATCATCGATAACTTTCTCATAAAGTAAAATATGTGTCCAGTGCAAGAGAAGTGTGAAAAAATATAAAGAAATAAGCAAAACGGGGGGGACAGAAACGGAGTTGTGTTCAATACTCCGGGGGCGACTGGGCGGCGGACATCTTGGGAGGAGGGCGTTAGCGGTGCAGTTGCCGCTGAGAGCTTGCACATCCTGGGTCAAAAGGGGCGGATGTGGCGAGCGTGCAGCGGACGCGCGCAGCGGGCACACCAGTGGCGCGCCAAAGGCGCGCCTAAGGCAAGCCCGTCTGCGCCCGTCCGTGCCCGACCGAGACCAGTGGCCACTACCTCTACCCCCGCAGCCGTAGCTTTGCACCCTTATTCGGCTGATTAACTTAGGAAACTCCGTGGCACGCATAAGTGTCATCTCTGTGTAGGCCCCCCCTTTGAACAGACTCACTGCGCTCGATGTAATTTTGCTCTGAAGTCTGAGGATCTGACAGGTAAGGCTTGTCCTCCAAACTCTGATTTCAAAATGAAGTTGGTAAACTGCCATTCACTGGCAAAACACTCGCTAGAAATGAGACTGCTTTTGGAAGAGACCAGGCCGGATGTTATGTTTCTCACTGAGACTTGGCTAACGGACGGGTCTAATCCTATGGTCGTTCAGGCACTCCCCCAAGGCTACACCATCCAGAGGCAAGATCGTTGCCCTAGTCGTGGAGGAGGACTTGCCATTATTTACAGGGACTCCTTTAGCTGTCGGATCTCGGATGGGCTTATCCGGGATTGCGAAAGCTGCTCCTTTTCAATCAAATTTACTCCTACATGCACATTTTCAGGCATGTTAATATACCTACCCCCAGGAGCAATAGGATCCTTTATTGGAGACCTGGTGGATAATACTTCCACACTGGTCAGCTCCCTGCCTAATTTTACTGTGTTGGGTGATCTCAACTTACATTTCGAAAACCGCTCGGCCACTTATGTGGAGGAAGTATCTGACGGCTTAGAGGTTTTACTTCTTTCCCAGAAAGTGACGGGTCCAACTCATCTCAAAGGACACCTGCTGGATCCGATTTTTACCAATATCTACATCCAGGTAGAGGATCCCCAGCCGCTCCCTTGGACGGACCACTATTTAATCTCATTCTCTTGGCCGGCCTCCACAAGCAGGAAGACTGAAAACCACCCCAAAATCCCGAACCGATGCTGGTCCAATATTTCTAGGGAGGAATGGTTGCCATTCTCAAAGAAACACGCCCCCGTCTTGACTCTGACCCCGAAATTGCAAATATTCAAGTTAATCAATGGATCAAAAATTCATTGGATGTACTAGCCCCTATAAAACTTAGGGACATTAAAAATGGTCCAAAAAAAGTTGCATGGTACACCAAGGAGCTGAGAGACCTTAAACGGAACTGCAAGCAACTTGAGAGACAGTGGAGGAAAGATTTTTCACCTGAGAAAAAAAGTCTATCGTGATGCATTAAAATTGTATAAAGCAGAGATCTTTAAAACTCAATCTAAGTTTTATGAAGGAAAGATTCTATCAGCGCCTAATGCCCCTAGAGAAATCTTTAAAATTTTCAAGTCCCTGACCACCCCTCCATTTTCCTCTGTGACGCCCACTGATTTACAAGGGCGCTGTAACAATCTTGCAGAATTTTTTCATGATAAGGTACAGGCGATCTACTCAGCAGCCCCCAATCTTGACTATGACTCTCTAACGGAAGAAAGGAGAGACCGTCGAGATCAGAGCCTGGATTCTTTTCCGCCCTTGGACCCAGATATAGTGGTGTCCTCACTTAATAAACTTAAATCAGGCTCCCCAAAAGACCAGGCGCCTCCCACTGTGCTGCAGAAGGTTGCCTTAGAAGTAGCCCCCGTCATCGCTACACTTATTAACTCCTCACTGGTAGTAGGCAAAGTCCCCTCTCTATGGAAGGAAGCGATGGTGAAGGCCCTGCTAAAAAACCCAGGATCAGATCCGGAGGTAATGGCTAATTATCGCCCTATCTCCCTGCTCCCGGGAATAGCCAAAATAGCAGAGAAGCATGTTAACACTACCCTTTCCTCCTATTTGGAGGAACATGACTGTTTACACCGCACACAAACTGGCTTTAGATCTCATCAGGGCACCGAAACTGCCCTGATTGCGGTAGTGGAGGAGACAAGAAAAATTATGGATTTAGGAGGATCAGCTGCATTAATTCTCCTCGATCTTAGTGCAGCGTTCGATACCGTCAACCATCAAATCTTGATCTCAAGATGCTACGAGATGGGGGTGACTGGTACCGCACTGAACTGGATAGCTTCCTTTCTAGAAGGTCGCACATTCCAGGCTTTTGAGGAGAATGTGACCTCTAGGAAGGTACCCTTGAAGAGTGGAGTGCCCCAGGGCTCCTCACTTAGCCCCACTCTCTTTAATATTTATATGAGTCCCCTAGCCAAAATTGTGGAGGCGTTTGGCATACAAATTGTTATGTATGCCGACGACATCCAGCTGATTGTTTCTCTCAAAGACCCTGGACACCCACAATGTAACCTCGTTAGATGCCTTGAGGAAATATCAGCCTGGGTGAAACAATCCTGCCTCCAGCTGAATGAACAAAAACTGAACTTATGCTGCTAGGAAAGCCTTTGCCTCCAGATCTGCCTTTGGCATGGCCTAGTTGCATGGGAAATCCACCTACTCCTAAAAACCACATCAAGAGCTTAGGAGTTTGGTTGGATGTAAAACTAGACATGAGAACACAGGCCAACAAGGTTGCGGGGTGCTGCTTTGGGATACTGAAGACAGCTAGAAAGATCCTTCCTTTTCTCCCGTTTCACGCAAAAAAACTCCTCCTTCAAGCATTAATTATGTCACGTCTGGACTATGGCAATGCCTTATACTTAGGAACTCCCCAGTCCACAACAGGCATACTGCAGAAGGTCCAGAACTGTGCGGCAAGAATTCTCCTGCAAATCCCGCGGAGAGAATCAGCGCAAAGAGCAATTAGACAACTGCACTGGCTCCCTATCTCAGAAAGGATCAAATTCAAGGCCCTATGTATCACGCATAAGATCTTGGCCGAGAATGGCCCTCCAATCCTTCAAAGGATAGTCTCTCCATACCATCCCAGAAGGCATCTTCGCTCTGGAAATAAACGCCTGGCTGCAGTACCAAGAATTTTCAGGTCTAGATGTGGAGGTCGCTGTTTCTCTTACGTCGCATCTAAGACATGGAATATCCTCCCACATTCCATTCGTATGGAGGAAGAATACCTGCCCTTCCGACGACTCCTGAAGACGTATCTTTTCCCCTCTGCATAAGCCGTCAGCTTTCTGTTAGTCTGGTTCTCAGCGCTGGGAGGCCCTAGGGTAGCCATGCGCTTTACAAATGCCTCTTTTCATTTCATTTCATTCAAAACCCAAGAAAAAGAGACAAAAGAAGTCTCAAGTAGAATTGGGTCCAACTCACATACGTACTTCCAACTTTTTTATTCCACTGCGTGAGTTAGCCCAATATTAAAAACACAGCATGTTGTTAACCACATTAAGGATGGCCAACATGTTTCATTGCCTTTTCAAAGATAGCGACAAATTTCATCAGGGCAACTGAGGTCAGCGTTCACCTCCCTGGACCTTTATACATCAAAAAAAGAGTGACTGACAAACAGACAAGAGAGACACGACTGGTAAATCATAAGAGACACCACCCATTCCTATCCAGTAATTCAGGACAGGTAGTCATAACAACACAAAATGTATTAAAACAGTAACCACATATCCTGTGGTATCGGAAAAAATTTACCTAGTGAGAACCACGGGCCCACAATCCAGCTCTCACTTAGTTGCAGGGGTGTATATTATTTACACTTTTCTCCCCTTCTGCAAGCACCTCTGTTGCTCACACCTTCATCTGTGGAAACAGACACACACACACTAAAGACAATGACTGCATAAAGTTATGATTCTGTGCAATCACCACTGGGTCATACACTTCTCACCAGTCCATGTTCCATACCTTATGTGACAACACAGCGAGCCCCTTTCATAGCAAGTGTTTTCTCAATATTGTTGGGATCACCCATTACTTTCTCCAGAACCACCCATTTCGCTGCCCTATGGTTATGTTGCTTATCTTAGTAATGTTGGACCAATCTAGTAGTCAACCTTCCGTTTTTGATGGTGCTCAGATGTTCTTGCACCATCACTTTGATTTTTCTGGTTGTAAGGCCAATGTAGTGTAGCTCACACTGGCATGTTAATCTGTAAATGACATTAGCAGAGTTGCAATTGCTAAACCTATTTAAGTACCACGTTCTCCCTTTCTGCAGCTGCACACTCACAGTTTTCTCTGTTAGCTCACACACTGAGCTCCCGCCACATGGGTAGTGCCTGGATGGAATGGATGTATTTACCGTTCTTTGTATGGGCCTCGTGTGGACAAGCCTGTCCTTCAGATTATGCGCACGCTTAAAAACGAACCTAGGTTGTGGCATTTGATAGTCATTGGTAGATAACAACGACCAATGTTTCCTAATCACCGAACGGATCTCAGTAGACAGGGGATCATAGGTCAGTACAACTGGCAGGCAATCATTAGATTCTCTCGTATTTTTTTCAAGTAAAGCCTCCCGTGGAGTGTTATGTGCCCTCTTACGAGCTCTATTAACAATTCTTCTTGGATATGCACGTTGCACCAGTCTTTCAGTAAGGCTTCCAGACTGTTGCAAGAAATCACACGTAGAGGAGCAATTCCTCCGATATCGAAGAAATTGCCCCACCGGGAGGTTGTCCCTCAAAGCTCTAGGGTGGAATGATTGGTAGTGTAATAATGAATTCTTGTCTGTCGGTTTCTGATGAACGCTTGAAGTGAGCTTCTTATTAACCACACCAATGTCCAAATCAAGATATGTCGCCTTCTCATTACTTAAGCTCCATGTAAATTTTAAGCAGTCATCGCGGTTATTCAGCCATTCCAAGAATTTGTAGAGATGGTTCTCAGTACCTGACCACACACACAAAATATCATCAATGTACCTCTTCCAGAGGCAAATATGACTCTGGAAGGGGTAAGATGAATGGTACAGATGGTGTTCTTCAAACTGGCCTACATAAATGCAGGCCAGACTCGGTGCAAATGTTGCACCCAATGAAGTACCGGATGTCTGCAAAAAAAGATCGTTCTTGTAGGCGAAGTAGTTGTGGGTCAGGGCAGTCTCAATACACTGCATCATGAAGGACTGTGGAGTATCGTAAAACCACTCCTGGGCCCCAAGAGCACGAGCCTCTGCCACCAGTGTCGCCTCTTGGGGTATGCTAGTGTACAGAGATTCAATGTCAATCGTCACTAACAACTGTTGTGACGGGTCAAAATCCATATCTTGGATAACATTCAAGCTATCTGTTGTATCCTTGACATAGGACGGTTGTTTCAACACTGACTCTTAAAAAGAAATCAGCGAACTGCGAGAGCGGTTCTAACACAGAGGCGATCCCCGAAACTATCGGGCGTCCTGGGAGTGGACGTTGTGCCGTATGAATTTTTGGCAGAATGTAAAATGCCGGTGTTCTTGGCTTTACATTAATTAAAAAATCTGCCTCTTTGCTGGTTATCCATTTCTTTTCTTTGGCTTGTCCAACCATGGTTGTAATTACCCCAAGAAGTTCCTCACCTGGATCTCTGGGCAACGGTTGGCAGTTTTTCTTATCCTGTAATAGCCTCCTTACTTCCATTTCATAGTCCACAGTATTCATAAGGACTATGGCCCCACCTTTGTCAGCCGACTTTATTGTCAGTGAGGCATTATCTTGTAGGGACTCGCTTGCCAATCACACTGACTCATGTTGCTGAAAGTATGTTGCTTCTGTGGTTTTTCCAGCAGCTTAATTTCGTCCAACACTTTCCTATCAAACACAAAAACGTCTGGACCAATTGAAGTGCTAGGCCGACAAAAATGTGAAGGGCGGTGAAGGGTAGTAGAAAAAACTGAGGGAGAGTCTGGTTCCTTATTGGGAAAAAACTTTTTGATTTTGATCTTCCTCATCACTTCTTGTATCTCCATTCTGCACTTGGCGCGGGGTAGGGACATACCCCAAGCCTTTATTAAGCACCCTCCACTCATCCAACTTTAATTGATGGTCGGACAGGTTAACTACGATGTTATTCAAGTCGGGGTCCTGCCTCTGCTCCTGGTTACCCGGGGTGAGAACATCTGACATGTCTGTGCCTGATTCTGGCGGGCCCTGCCTCTTCCCCTTGTTCCTCCCCCTCTGTTTCCCCATTGGGTTTGAGCCTAATAAGAGCTTAATAGTACTCCCAAATCCTGATTTGACTGTACTTGGGGATTAAATCTCACCCTCTCTTGCTCCGGTGCCTGTGCCCCCTCTTCTTCCTCGCTTGATGTATTATCAAATGTCCAATGCTAATGGGGATGCCCGTTGATGGATTCCATCTCTTTGGGGAAAAGGTGGACTCCGTGTGGGAGGGCTTCAACAATAGCTGAGCTATGGCCAGGTCCTTTTGCCTTTGCATGGCCCCTCGCCAACCACAGCATGCCTTCAGCTCCTTTCGTGGCTATGGAAGGAGCTTCCAGCCACATATTAACCCACCTAGCTACCATGGCTCTCAAGCTTCCTGGCCTTTGCATGGCCAAGGATGCAGTCCCCACAGCCCTCGTGGGTCAGACAGCCAGAGGGTGGGCAGGTCCACCACCACCCGACAACTGCAGTCTCTAGGCCTATTTAGTTTGTGGTTGGTACATCATGGACACAGAATGGGAGACAGAATACGCCATCACCTGCTCTGACTGCTGGGTTCATCATATTGTCTGAATGGGCTACTCCCTCCCCTTCATGACTACCCCTCCACCCATGCCACCCACTTATGACAGGCTGACGGAAGACGATCTTTCCTTAATTTGCCAGGGAGTTACGGCTCTCTTGGCCTAGGGTGCCATGGAGAGGGTGTCGGCATCAGCAGTAGGTCATTGTGCCCAAGAAGGATGGAGGACTTTGTCCTGTCCTAGACCTGTGCCCTCTCAATTTCTTCCTGAGGAAGGAGAAATTCAAGAGGCTCACACTCACTCAAATCCTGTCTGCCCTGGTTCGTGGGAATCTGAACTGTAGCGTTGGACTTGCAGGTAACATTTTTCCATGTCCACGTCCTGCTTAAGTCGGGCGTTACCTGCAGTTCACAGTGAAGCATGAGCACTTTCAGTTTGCCATGCTTCCCTTTGGCCTTACCGGTACCCCTCAGGTGTCCACCAAGGTGATGTGGGTGGTTGTAGCTCATCTGCGGGTATCACAGGTGCCAGTCTTTTACTATCTCAACGACTTGTCTTCCACCTCCAGACTACGGCTGACCTCCTGCATTCACTGGGGTTCACTACAAATGTGCTGAAGTCACGCCTGACCTCTTCTCAGACGTTCCCTTTCATCTGAGCTGTTCTGGACTCCATGCTGTTTAGGGTTTATAGTCCCAGATGGCGAGTTTGGGATATTCAGGCTATGATACTGATGTTTCAGCCTCTATACTGGGTTTCGTTGAGACTGACTCTGATGCTGCTGGGCCTCATGGCCTCCTGCATCCTGCTTGTGACACATGCCTGTTGACATATGTGGGCTCTGCAGTGGGACCTGAAGTTCCAGTGGGCGCAGCATATGGGTAATCTCTCTGACTTGACCAAGATCTCGGAGGTCACTGCAGAAGATCTGCAGTGGTGGTTAACGAACCACGATTCAGTCAGCCGCAGACCCCTCTCCCTTCAACAAACAGATCTGACAGTAGTGACAGATGCGTCACTCCTGGGCCGGAGTGGCTATCTGGGAGAGGTGAAGATCAGAGGACTCTGGTTTCCACGGAATCCGGACTCCACATCAACCTGTTGGTGCTCTGAGCAATCCAGCTGGCATTGAAAGCCTTTCTACCCTCCATCAAGGGAAGGTAAGTGTAGGTGTTCATGGCAACACCACCGCCATGTGGTACTGCAACAAGCAGGGTTGGGTGGGGCCATGGACCCTTCATCAAGAGGCCCTGCGGCTCTGGGCAAGACTGGAATGTCTGGGCATTTCCCTGGTGGGTCAAGACCTGCAGGATCTCTGAAAAACAGGGTGGACAAACTCAGCTGGAGATGCCTAGCAGATCACAAAATGAATCTCCATCTGGAGGTGGTGCAAGGTATCTTTCAACAGTGTGGTCAGCCTTCAGTGCGCAATGCCAGCAGTTTTGTACTTGGAGTTTCCAAGTCAAAGACTCTTTTCATCTTGAGTGGAGCTCAGGCCTCCTGTATGTCGTTCTGACCATGCCAATCCTGCCCAGAGTTCCCAAGAAGATCAGGAATGCCCAGGCACAAGTTATCCTTGTGGCTGTGGATTGGGCTTGAAGAGTTTGGTATCCCGAGCTGTTGAGCATGGCTATCAGTCCTCCGATCAAGCTGCCCCTGTCGCAGCAACAGGGGAGGGTTCTCCACCCGAACCTGTCAACCCTCCACTTTCATGCACGGTGATCAAGTGGCAACGGTTGACAGCTTTTGACCTTCCGCCCAAACTCTGTGATGTTATCTTGGCAGCTCGGAATTCCTCCACCAGAATGGCATAAGCTGGCCATTGGAACAAATTCACTGCATGGTGTGCTGAGAAGCAGTTTGATCCTTTGTCTGCCCCCCGTTTGGTTCTTTTGTTCGTCCTTACCCCAGTCCAGCAGGGCTCTACATTAGGCATTTTAAAGGGTTATTTATCCACCATCTCTGCTTTTCTGTGGCTTGCAGCCCAGCCTTCTCTCTTCAGGTCCTCAATTGTAAATAGGTTCCTTAAAGGACTGCAACACGTTTTCCCTGGCTTCCTTTGTTATGCCTCAATGAGACCTTAACTTGGTTCTTACCTTCTTAATGTGCACTCCCTTTGAGCCACTTCATTCCTACCCTCATAAGCTCCTTACCATCAAGACGGCCTTTCTGGTGGCAATTTCATCTGCCGGGAGGGTCAGTGAGCTACAGGCTCTGTCCTCTCAACCTTCCGAAATCTCATTTTTCCCTATCAAACTGGTCCTTCAGACTCCAGCATTCTTTTTCCCGAAGGTATTTACTCCATTCCAAGTAGGCCAGTCCATCTCTTCGCCTACCTTTTAAGCCCTCTAAAGAAAAGGAGAGACTATACTGGCTGGACCCAAAATGAGCATTGCTGTTCCACCTTGACCCCACAAAAAAATTCCGGGTCGACAATCAACTCTTTGGATGGTATGTCAGGGCCAATAAAAGGAAGGCCATGCAGAAGAGGACCATCTCCTGATGGATCATACTCTGCATTAAAACCTACTATGGATTGGCCAAGAAGCAACCCCCAGAGGGTTTGCATGCTCATTCTACCAGAGCAAAGGCTGCGAGCACTGTGCTAGCATGCCGAGTCCCGGCCTGGACATCTGCCAGGCAGCAAAGTGGGCGCCTCTGCACACATTCACTAAGCAATACTGCCTGGTCCTGCAGGGAGCTTTTTGTTGTGAAGTTGTTTTGCAGAGCCACCTCTAGGGAGGTATTGCGTGGGTATCTATTCTAAGGTAAGGAATCTGCAGATAGAAGTCTCTATCAGATTAACAAGTTACTTAACTGGTAGAGACTATCTAGCTGCAGATTTCTTACCGAACCACCCATCCTCTCTGCTCTGTGAAGGTATTTCTAGGGATACGTCTGTTCTCCTTTCAGGGCCTTAGTTTTTACACACCAGAGGTCAGTGTTCTTGGTGGCTCCACGCTCCTGGCATAGAAAGTTGTGAAAAGAAACTGAAGTTAGTGCAATAGGGTGGCGCCTATATATGCACTGCACACATTACTTCCGGCGCAGATGACGCCACACAAAGCTGATCGATGTCAACTACAGGCATGCAGGGGTACTGCTGACAAAAGTTTTCCAGATCCAGTCTGACATCTCAGGATAATTCTAAGGTAAGGAATCTGTGGCTAGATAGAGTCTCTATTAGATAAGGCATTGCTGAAGGAAAGTAACTTGTTCAATAGGTTAAGGGCCTTATTAGCCACAGTGGCAGCGCGCACTGCACCGCACTCCCAGTCCAACCGCCCCACTATGACTAGGGCAGTCGTACCGCATTGGCACCACCGTAACGGCAGGGGATCAGAGATCCCTGGCGGTGTCACAGTGGTCTTGAGACCGCAGTATGCTTGGCGGGGCCAAGCATATTACGAGTTTCTTCGCTGCCACTGTGGCAGTGAGCCTGCCATGAAAGTGTGGCTGGGCAGAAACAAAGGCGGCCCTAGAGGGCCCCTTGTTGCCTCTGCGCCGGGGTATGAATGCAGATGTGGCACCTGCAATGGTGTTCTTATTGCGGTGCCTGTTACGGCTCTTATATGAGCCTTTAAACAGGCATCGCCGTGGGCCAGCCGCCGCTGGACCGCCCAACCTGGATACCAGTCGGAATCTGACAGGTTGTCTAATTATGGCTTTGGCGGAATGAGGCGCTGGCGTGGTGGCCCACTCCACACCACTAAAGTCATAATTAGTCCCTAAACTTCTCCAATTATATTTGAATTCCCTGGCATTACCAATTGCTAGATTACAAACACTGCAGTTTCCACATCTCCAAAATCCTCGTGACTGATTTGTCAACCAATCATTGCAACTTTTGACTTAAACAATAATAGAGTGAAGCACTCTACAAATATCAGTAACTAATAGTACATCAAAGCAAACAGAAGATATTCAAGGCGATCGTTCCTGTATGAAAAAAAAGATGATCACATCTTCTGACATGGAAAAATGCCTTTATTGCAATTCTAATGCATTTTTAAAAGTATGCCAGCCCCTTCAATTTTTGTAATGGGGTAGCTAAGTCTGATGATATTTCTAAGGGTTTTAACTCACCTGAGTGTAATACTTTGTTTTCGGTTAATATGTTTTGCAGTCACCTCTTCATTAGAAAGGACCGCACAGTGCATCATATAATGTTCCCCGCTACAAAATTATGCAGTCACAGCCAACCTGTAAGATTGATTGAATTTGTGGATTCTCAACCCATCCATGGATGGCCTGTGGGAAAATGTTCTCTTTTTAAAATGTTTTATCTTCAGATCCTCTGTAGCCAAGGACTTACACATATTTTAAGCATGACGTTTTCAAATATAGAAAATATTAACTCTTCGAGGCCGGCCCAAAAAAATAAAAAATTTGTAGCACAAATATTTTGAAAACAGGTTTACACCAAACCCTTAAAAAACATTGGTAATGCTTGTAAGGCTGGCTTCCAAATTAAACTGCCACTTCAGTCACTTGTGAGTTTAGGCATGCAATAAAGCATCACACATGCACTCTGACAGCCATCCTGGTACTCCTGCATCGACTGATCCCCCCACCATCCATTCTTGTGTAATCCACATACCCATGTACAGTAAATCACACACACAACCTCAGCAACTATTCACAAGATACACTGAAAAGAATACAAGAAAAAAACAGACTTCCTCCTAAACCTGGCAGTCATATGTTTGTAAGAATTCAAAGAAACATAGCAGAAGCTTTCTTTGAATGATATCGTACACTGTGTATCATTTTTGTAAAGTTACAACTTGGCCCCATATTATAAGCTACATGTTGCTCACGCCTTCTCTACTGAGTGTACGTTTTTCCACAAGGCAGTAATCAGGCTTGTAGTCAAATGCACACATTGTCAAAGCCTATAGGTCTGGCCTTCACTGGTACGATCATTTTGTTAATGCAAGCACATGGCACAAATTACAATGGAAAAATAAATCATGGCGCCACCTAAACGCGGCTGCCATGAGCATGCAATAAATATTTTTTACATTAAAATGCATTTCCTGAAGTGGTCACTTTAAACAATTAGACTTTCAGTTATACTGTGCATTTATTATTATTTTTCAAGAAGCCAACATTAAGTCAAGCGCTCAAACTCTAGGCAGCTACAATGTTACAGTGTCACTTCAACACGTTATTACAGCTACATTGAAAAGGAAATAAAAATTAATACCTATTTAACTGGGAACACAAGTGCAGACAAAATACATTTCTGGTATTTAAAGTTGATATAAAACAAAAGTAAAGGGACCAGTGTGTAAAGTGGGCTGCGCTAATGCCCCATTCAGTATTGTGCGAGTGGCTGAAGCAAAATGAGAATGGCAATTTACCAGACCAGTGGATGAAGCCAAAAGCCCCTTATGTATGTTTGTTTCTACAAAAAAAAAAAGCATTAGTTTGGAGAGACAGCTAAAGGTGTTTTAAAGGCCTAAAACTATCAATAAAAACAATACACAACACTTCTATGAGGACCACACAAAGATTATCTCTGTACAAATCTTCTTCCTCAATCATTTTCCAGCTTGGGCAACCCACACCAAAACACTTTCCTACGTACAGTGATCTCTGAGATTACATGCACAACATACTTTTCTACAGGCTTTAACACAGTATAAAACCAATCCACTTTTAAAGGCATATTGGCTTTAAGACATTCTCTACCTAGGTCTTAGCTATGCAGACCAGACATGTAGCATCTGAGCTCACTTCTCGCAGTGAAACAATCACACATGTCACCTTTATCATTGCCTTGTCGCAACAACTCATTCAGATTTACTGTACTGAACTTCAGCTTTCCACAAAGGCAACCATCAGGCAAATGGTACTAAATCCACAAATATGTACAAAATTACAGTTGACAAAACAATATACAACCCCTCAGTAGAGGGTTAAGAGGATTATCAATGTGCAAATCTTCTACCACCGTGCTTTGGCAGCGCGGGTGACCTGCAGTAAAACCTATGAATAGCTGCAGCATTCTTTAAGATTCCATGTAGCACAATAATTGTATACTGACTTTAACAATTGTAATAACAGTCAATGTTTAGAGGCAAACTGGCTTTACACGTGCATTACACAATAAAGACATCAGGCCTTCTGCCTTATTTTTTTTTAATAGCTTTTCATATTAAATAGATCAGGCTTATAGCTTTGATTATTGATTTTTTTCACCATACCCACTTCAGTCCTCCGGTATTGAGCCTAAGCTTTCCCACAACTCAAAAAGTGCGATACAAGCAATCTTTTTCAGTGGAACCGCGCCCTGTCTGCCCAGTCAACTGCTGTGCCTAAGGCAATCAAAATTTGGACAGAGCCACGTCTTTTTCAAGCTCTTTTTATGTTTATGTTTAGAACATAAGGCACAGTGTCAGCTGCACTGTCAAGCTTGACCTAAAAAGGAACCATTCTAAGTAGAGTAATGAGTTTATTGTCAAGTGTGGTGTAATTCCTTTGAACTATATCAGAGAGCACAAATTCCTATGCGGCATAAAGCGTGAAATGGTACTTTTAAGTTACCTTGCGTAACTTTATCCCCTATTCATATAACTAAAATACATTTAAAAAGGCAAATCCGAGTTGGGCAGGTCTAGTATTTTCCAAATGTAATGCACATTTAGCAGAAAGCACCAAGGTTATTTGTTATTTGCCAATCAAATAAGCCATTGCCTGTGTGTGTTTAATTGATAATGTGCCTACATTAACTGTGCATCACAGCAAGTTACAAACTGTGATAGTCATTTGCACTAAACAGAATTTCAACACAAATCTAGGTTGGAAAGTTGTTTGGGTTTTCAGCCAGTGTGAAACTTTCCAACTATCTATCAGTTCTCTGTGTCTGCCAGCTGTTGAAAGCTGTTTCAAACATGCCCTGTCGTTGTGGCACATGAGGCATTTTATTGGCATCCTAGCCAGCCCAAACTTGTTGTTGGTCTTTGCAAAGATGCACACTTCAGTACTGAGTGTTTGAAGAATGTTTTGTTGGCCTGTGTGCAGAATCTCCTGTCCCAGAAGGGGTGGTACTAAAGGCAGGCCACGGTCTTATCGAGCTCGTTTGCTAATATTAGGGCCTTGAATACACCTCTTCGAAAATGGGGATTTAAAAACCCCTGAAAACTGCACCTCGCCTCTTTATTCTATTCATTGTGTATTATTTGTCCGCCTTTTCCAGCACCTGCAGCTTAATTTGCCAAAAGTGATTTATATTTTTTATTTAGGGATTTGGTAGCGAAAATATGTATCAAACCATTTCTGTTTCGAACCCTGTAACAGTGGAGTGTTATTTATTGTCATGCACACTTCTCTAATCACCTTCTCTGCATACTAATTACAGCTGAGCACTGTCAATCAAGCCACCCTTTACCATGTCAAAAACTGAATGCCATACAGGAAAATATCTCTTAACACTAAAATGGGTGATAAAGGAAAGTCGCCTACCTACCTTGTAAGATAATAACATGGTAAACTAAGTCCACTCATTTAGCCATAAGTCTTCGCCTTATGAGTTATTATTGTTGCGCTTGCATCATAGCCATGCCCTTGCTCAAATGCCAAAGGAAAGAGAACTCCAAAGTCTGCAGCAGCAGCCAGGACCAGGTTCCAGGCTTGTACCTTTGCCCCTCAGTCCAGCAGAAACACCCTGGGTATTAGGATCCCTGTACAGGGTCTGTATTGGTGGACACTACAATAATCCGACACTTTGGGGCAGAAGCCTTCTGCTTTTTGTAAGTCATTGCAGCAGAAATATTGCTTCACCATATTATCCAAAACAGCTGCAAAAGCCTCTGTGCCACTGACCTCCAGCTCATCCCAGTTGATGTCTTTTGAGTTCTGAGGGTGCTGGAAACTGATCTTTGTAGATCTGAAAGGCTTTTCTCAAAGTACAATGATCACCTCCCTGGACTCTCTCTCTTGGAAAAAACTAAACTCATTATTGACACTAAATAAATTAGATATTGTCACAGTAACAATATTCGTGAAATACTGATAACGAAGAAGGGCATTGCCTGTTATTGTGGGCACGCGTCCACAGGAATTTCTACTCTCCATGTCAGCTCAAAAACCAAAATAATAAAAGGAAGTCAACTATTCACAACTGGCCTGTGCGTCGTTCTTCTGCTAAGAGGTTACAGACTAACTAAATGTAGCCACTTATTACTTTGGAGACCCTTCTTTTAATGAGAGACACTGCACAGCTCCCTGCCCCCAAGAAGAGACCGAAGGTGCCGCAGCCTATGCTACCCTAGAGAGGTCCTCGCATACCTGAGTGCGGGGGATGGCTTTGTGCAATATACCAGCTGTGAATAAACCCTAACACTTGAATGAAATTAGAATGCAGGCATGCAACTTCAAATCAGTGCAAGCATGTCTCAGGATCTGGCAAAATATCCTCACTCTCGCTCAATTAGCAAAATCCTTAAATATTTTGGTTGGCAGTAATCTTAGGTGCTCTGAATAAAAAAGAGAAACGGCACTCATTTCGGCAGTCTGAAATTTGCGATGCGAGTCTTGAGATGCCCCCTTTGGCTACTCCAGCTTCCAGTTACAGTGCGAAACCCCATAAGAGTACAGGAAGAGGTCTAGTTTGTAGAGCCTTTGACCCTGCTCCTAATTTGTAGTATGCAGTTCCAGCAGGTGACTACATTGAGAAGCAATACTGACAGTCTCACCACTGAGCAAGATATCTGCCCCGCTTTTCATCGAGGAAACTAAAGTCAAGGGTATTTTCACCAAGTCCAGGGGAATTGTGAAAAATATTAGGAACAACCTCAAAGGATGCAGAGATTCACAGAAGTCTTCACATCTTGAAGTGTATGGACTAAAGTTGAGTGGGCAGAGTTGACACAAGCCATAAATAAGTATTCTGAGTTATTTATTGCAGCTATAAAGTATAACACCCTCTGGAGTGAAGCAGCTCAAGATCTACCTCTTATTGGACTCATTGCAGTAACAGAATTAATAAAATAAAAAATCTAGTGTAATTTTGGCTTAGTGTTTAGGTTTAGGACCGTGCATTGCATCTACTGTAGTGTTCAAGAGTGGCTTGCGTACATTGATTGTTAATTAAGAATAATTTGCTTTCTTTGTCAATTAGCTAACACCCTGTTTCAGGGAGTGAAGTATTTCAGGTCAGATATCACCACAATAAACATGCCAAGAATTAACCAGCAAACGTAGAATCATGTTGTAGTGCATTTGGGAGTAGTATGAATAGTGGGGTTCATAGTGTTCCTGTGAAAAGCAAGGTGTGCCCACTTGTCTGGTAGGGAGCTGACTACAGACATTACCAAACTAGCTGCCTTTGGTCAAAAGCCTTAAACCTTTTTTGTTAGATATTTGTTATTGAAGATTCACAAAGCAAAACAATTGCAATATAACTTATATGTAAGAATTATTGCAATATTTAAAAAAAAAAACATCTTATATGGAAAACATTTATCATTATATATTTTTAAAAAAGAGGATGACAGAAGAGAGGAGGAGTAAGGGGTAAAGTAGGAAGAAATGGGGGGAAAGAGAAAGGGAGGAGTACAGAAAGAAAGATAAAGATAGTTGATTAAATTAATGTTGAGTGGCAAGAGAGATCGCTAGTAAAGTGTAACTAATGTAAAACCAATCTGATCTTCTGGCGTAACGATAGTGAGGAGACAGTATGAATTCTGGATTCATCACAAATAAAATTCCACCATGTTAATGTCGATAATTTAGATGCATCTTTCCCACATGAGAGTATAACTTTCAAACAAAGCGCAATGAAAAAGATCAAACAGTAAAGGTTTGAGGGAGAAATAATCAAAGTCAGGAGACCTGAATTCTAAGAAAACATTTTGGAATGTTAGCTGTATATTACACTGAAAGATCTTTAAAAATTTAGACCAAATAGATTTTCAAAATTAAACACATGAGAGCAATAATATAATAAATGAGTTAAAGTGCCATTGCATATGGAACATGATCAACATGGTGGAGAAGCAAGCAAATGAAATTTAGAAATACATTCTGGGGCAATAATATCTCTATTGTAAATAAAAAATGAAGATTGTGTAATATGCGCACCTTTGGAGGTGTTGACTATTTTGAGCCAAAATTTATCCCAGAAATGAACAGAGAGCGACATGGAAAGGTAGGTTTCCTACAGTAATTCCATGGAGTTTTTGGTTCGCACAGAAGTTGGTGATAATGAAGTTTTGTATATACAAGTAGCTTTAGGAATAGATGGAGTAATGGCAAATAATATCTAATGGTGTCAAAGGCAGGAGTGGAACTGGGGGAGGAGGGAAATTGTGAATCAGTAAAAAGGAATTGGTAGCAGAGGACATTCATTAATAATCCTTTAAAATACCGCTTTGTAAGTGGTATTATATTTGTAGTTGGGGAAAATGTATAACGGAGTTATCCCTCACAAATTGGTTGACAAACATAATATCCTTCTCCTTTCAATTCATGAAAAAAAAAGATTTGTGTTGAAATTTGAGAAGCTCATTAAACCAAATTGAGGAGGATAAAAGCATTGTTGAAAATCGAGAGTAGCCAAAAATATTGCAAGTAACAAATGCTGGGAGTATTTTAAAATGGGATTGTTGAATATATAGGTACTATTCGACATATGAATCGTATCTTTGAATGAGAAGCCTGCAGCTTGGAAAAGTTAATATCTTTTTTTCTAGAGCAGATTAAAAAAACTTTGGAAAAAACAAAATCTGTCTCCCCTTTGGATCTATGTCTTTCATAGATTAAAGCTTTACTCTCCCACCAGATTGCACATACTGTCTGGGAATTGTTTAATCTATCTGTGGGCATGGGCGATTCCTCATAAAT
Organism: Triturus cristatus; assembly: GCF_964204655.1. NCBI lineage: Eukaryota > Metazoa > Chordata > Amphibia > Caudata > Salamandridae > Triturus > Triturus cristatus. The sequence continues at coordinate 1,619,533,672 of NC_140589.1, read as the reverse complement.
GGAAATCAGCACAAGTTGTACCTATACAAAAGAAGGTCAATGTTGATCCTAGTAATCTAGCAAATTGTCATCCTATTTCGCTGCTTCCGCTCCTGGGCAAGTCGCTGGAAGGTCTAATAAATACTAAACTTTCAATTTATCATGAGGTAAATAAGATCCTGAACCCATCGCAATCTGGGTTCAGATCCTCTTATAATACTCAGACTGCTTTGGTTGCGGTTGCAGATTCCATAAGACGCTCCCTGGACATAGGTATTCTATCCATACTGGTGCTGCTGGATGTATCTGCAGCCCTTGATATCGTGTCCCAAACTAGGTTGAATCAAAGGTTGTCTGTGATTGTCACTTTGGTACAGCTCTGCAGTGGTTGAGAGAGCTTTTAGAAAATAGAACTCACACCATGCTGATTGTCGAGGGGGTACAGCAGGGTTCCTGATTGAACCTCACATTGTTTAATATATATGTGCCCCCCTCTAGCTTCCATCACTAGAACCTTTGGATTTAAAACTATATCGTATGCTGATGATACTCAGGGGGCCAGCTGGTTGTCACTTTTCCGTGCCTCCCAGCACAGGATGGAGATCGCCTGTGGCTCCTGAATTGCTGGAAGCCGCTTTCTGCCCCTCATTGCAGGAGATGTCTCCCCTCTTGTTTCCTGCCTGCCTGCGCCAGGGCTAGAGAATCCCTCAAGACCCCCTCCCACCACCTGACTACTCCAGCCAGCCGGACCAGACCAAACTTCATTTACCAGCAGCCCCGGAGGTGATGCCAGCTGGTAGTCAAGGGTGGGCACATTCGTGCCCAGAGGAGGCTGGGCTGGGCCACCCCTCTTTCGTCTGACCCCTAGCCTAAGGTAGTGTACCCTCTGCCCTTGCCCCTGAGCTGCCTGCTGTTCCTGCACTGCCTGCTGTCCCTGCAATGCCTGCCCTAGGTCCGCCTACCAGAACCACTAATGGAGGCCGCAGCACAATCATACAGCGGACGCGCGCAGCTCGTGTGCCAGCAATACTCTGCTGGTTGGACAATGCCCAATGCCAGGACTCTTGGTCCTCCTGCCACCTGACTGTACACCACTAAGTAACTCCCATACCTGGACAATGGACACCAAAACAGCTGCATCTCCTCCTCCTCCCTACGATCCACCAAAGGACCCTAAACCTGCTGACACTGCCACTTCTCCTGCGACCCAACCTTCAAAAGATCCCTGCACCACTCCTGCCCACAAGACCAAAAACACCCTGCAACCACTCCATTGTATCCTGCTCAATGCCCGCTTACTCTACAAACACACCACTGAAATCTAGAACACCATCACTGTAGGAAAGTAGTATCTGCTTCTTATGGTTATCCCCACTTTTTTTGTTTGATGTCTCACTTTTTTGACTAGTCTCACTGGGATCCTGTTAATCAGGACCCCAGTCTATCTGCTTTCTCCCTTAAATTGACATACATGAACTTTGGTACACTCCAGATTGGATACTGGGGTACCCTTATTAGTCCCTAGTATATGGTAAACATGTACCCAGGGCATAGGTACCCCAAAGGCCCACCGATGGGCTGAAGCATGTATTATGCCACCCATGGGAGACCATGCAAAATAGAACTCGAGGTCTGCTTCTGCAGCCTGTGTAAGATGGTGCTTGCATCACTTACATTAGATATAGGTTCAATATATCTAATTGGCACTACACTTAAAACGTATAAGTCACCCCTATAGCAGGCCTTAACAATCCTGAAGGCAGGGTGCTGGGTTTTATGTGAGAGGGTGCCCCTGCATGAGCAGAGACTCTCTGCAGCCTTCGGAGACCATTCTCCGGTGTTGTCTGTGACTCAGCCGAACATATAGGTAGAGATGCATTATAACCTCGCGGTAAATACTATCTCGAAAACGGCTGCATAGAAACATATCGAGTTTGGTATCAAACACCTTGGAATCATACCTCCACACCAGCTGGTTTGGAGGTATGATTCCACCCTTCTGAAGCGAGCCTTCCCGACCCGGACAGCACAAAATGGATGCTGCCAACCAAAGACACTTTTCTGCCCTCCTGCTCCTGAGCCAAGCTCGAGCAGAGGAAGGCAGCACAATAGGCATCCTGTCACAGGGAGGTGTGACTACCTCCCAGATAGGATTTAGTGTATTGAGGCTGGGTGGGTGCACTCCGAGAGTGCCTGAAAATCTGCCCTGGGGCCACATTTGGTGTCCCTGTGCATAGTCCAGCTCAAACCAGTTCTGGGAGCCATTGACTCCTGCTCTGGTGCGAAACTGGACAAAGGAAATGGGTGTAGCCACCCCTCTGGCCTGCCCCTCCCCTAGGAGAGTCCCCTGAATTTATCCAACCCTCTCCATGGGTATAAAATGGGTTACCTGGCTACAGGACATTGGAATTTACGTGGACAAGATTCTCCAAAGAAGAAACCACTGACCTTCGATCGTCTGGACACTTGGACTTCGCTGGACCTCAATTGGGCTCGACTTCGTCCCCCTTTCCGTCCAAAGCTTAGTTTGTGCCTTTCCCCATACAGGCTCCATGCAGGACCTGTGGTGCACTTAAGACAACAGAAGAATCTCCCTTGGCATGAAGGAGTCACTCCCCTGCTTCGCAGGCACCTAAAGCGCAACTGACCGGTCTGCTGCTCCTTAGATCCTGCCGACTCCAAAGATTTTAGCAACACAGGAGATGGGTACCTGAAGGTCTCTGAGGTCGATCTGCCCTCTCACTGAGTTTGAGGGCAGTTTCCCTCGTGGGGGCTGTGTAACCCAAACCACTGTGCACCGTTTCCAAGTGCATATGCTTGTTGATGATTCCCGAGCTCGTGCATTGGAATCCGTGGGATAGCTCACCTCCGGCTCACTATTTTAGTATATGGTTTGGTCTGCCTCTGGAGCCCATTGTGTATTGTGCTACTTACAACTGTTCTATTTAATTCGTAATGTGTGCTTTGTGTTCTATCCTCGTGTAGAGGATAGTAGAGTGTGTTGTATTAATAAATACATATTTTTATATAATTATTAGGTGGTTCTCCTTCATTAAGCCATTCAGGAGGTGCTATTCTGGTAAAACAAGCTGCTTTACATTCCTTCAAGCTTAAGCCTGAAGGCTGCTCTTAATAGCTACCACTAGGATAGCTTTCAACAAGGTTATCTTTGACCTCATACATCATAAGGGTCGTGTGGATTGGTACAAGGTGCCCACTTTAACTAGTGGACAGCATATACCAAGCCACCTTCTCACAATCACCACCCTCGACGGACGTTGCCTTCTTCACGAAACATGTCTCAACCCCTGATCGAACCCCTACATCACAACTGCCACTACCGAAGGCTACAAGATGAAACACTATGACTGCGCCAACAAACTAGGTGGAGGCATCGCCATCATCTTCAAGGAACCCATCAGATGCACCATCACCAACAACGACCCCACACCTCTCATGGAACATCTCAACTTCCTACTATAACCTGACGCATAGACCACTAAAAGAGACATCTTGGGATACAGACCCCCAGGACCCCAAGCAACATTCTGTGACGCCATCCCCAACCTCATCGCCCCCTTAGAAATCAACACCCAGCACTACATCCTACTCGGCACCCTTACCTTTCAAATCGACGACCCCAACAATGCCAACTCCATCGCCCTCCTGGAGAACCTAAACAACATCGACCTCACCCAACCGATCAGTGAACCCATGCACAAAGCCAGACATACACTCAACTGCATTTTCACCTCCAATGACAGAATCAAATTCAACCAACCACAAAACTCACCTGGACTGTCCACACCATCGTACTGTGGAAATGTACCCCCGTGAGGACACACTGGTACAGGGTCACCCTCTCGTCCATGGGTCCAAAGACTAACAAAGAGAGCTCGGCACTGGAGTTGAAGTAAAACAAACCAAGTTTATTAAACACTCATGAGTGGGACTGCGTCCGGACAACACTCTAAAGTGTTGTGGGAGGACGTACATTGAACACAGAAACCATCACCCTTATATACAGTTTGCTGCAGTGTAATCGCATGGGAAGTAAAACTGGAGGAAACAGGTTTAAACATGGAAATAGCTACAGGCAAACAAGAGCAGATGGGTGACCAGGTGGTCAGGAGATGAGGAGGGGGAGTAAGGAATGTTCATGGCGGCAATAAGCAATCAATTGATAATACTTGAGACCAGGTGCACCGGCAGCTGCAGCCCCCCAGCACGTATATCAAATTGACCATGTCAGAGAGGTTAGCTAAAGCTGAGTACACAGGCTGGGTGAAAAGGCAAACAGCAGAGGTAAAATGGACACGACCGAAACGAAATGCACACAACAATCAAAATGGCTGCCGCTTATGCTAACATAGAATTTACTTTTCCACAGACTACCCTTTTAGCATAAGCTAAGACAGTTTTTGTCCCTTATAAGGGGCATAGCATACATCCTCAACATCTATTACCATTAGTCTATGTATTTCTTGTTCCACTGCTAAACGGGCATTTACATTTTGGACATTCGCTTTAGACGATATGCAGGCAGTACAAGCAGAAGTGCAGAGTGAACAGAGCATTGGTCCACAATTAAAACACAAGCAACAAGAGAAGATGATAGCTATTAATAAGAACAGAACTGATAGTACTTTCAAACCCCAAAATGAAAGCAAGTTCCAAAACCACCCAGTCCAGGTCCATGTACCTGGCTCTTGATGTATTTCGGTAGCTATCTTGTGTAGTTTGGAGATGGCTGCATAGACAGATGGTCAACTGTCCGGTATGAAAACACAGCAGCTGGATCCGATGACACGGCATGCTTCACCACGGTCAGCTAGAACAACATCTAGAACAGTCTATTCTGTAAAGTGACCATGTGGATTGATGCTTGTTCTTCAGTCAAGTTTCCTAAGGCCGCAGTTGTCTGATTAATCACTGCCTCCATTGTACGAGTGAGGCAACGGACCAGCTTGCTGTTTTGTACTGGGCCAATGAAGAAGAAAAATCCTTTGTTAAAGTCTGTATATTGTTCCCATGTGGTTTCTGTTTGATTGACTACAGAGACATCGATGGCACGTTTTCTCCTACTACCAACGTGGTGATTGAACAATTGCAAATCTTGGTGGTACGTTGGGGGAGCTAGAAATACAGGTGGCAAAAGGAAGGCTATGTAACAGGTACCAGACCAGCCTGAAGGTAGGAAGTAGTATGCCTTAGCTCCACAAACAAAATAAGTATGACGTGATGCGAGGAAGCTGCTTTGACCCCTTGTGGACATTTGCAATACTGTAGTACAGTTACTGTGACCCACTAGCACATTGCCTGTACTCTGTACACAGAGGGTGCCAGTAGGCAGAACAACAGAGATAACAGGTGGCCCATTTCCTTTAGCCAATCTAGAGTTCAGATACTCATATTTTGTTGCTGCATTTCCTCTACTATATTCTTCCATCTCCAAGATGGCCCCCTTTTCTTGTGGGTCCCCATCTTCGTTGTGATAGCATACTGTATTCAGTTTGGCGTTGAGGTCGCCCACATCCCATGTTTCTGAGAGGTTAAATTTGTAGGAAGCATATAGACGCTCAAACCAAGCTCTGCATGAGCCATTGTGAGAAAATGGCAGTGGTGGCAACGGGATTCCTTTTATGTTTTGATGAGGAGGAATCTTGCCACAAACCCAACAGTTAGTAGCATGAAAAGAAGTTGCTGAGGCCAGGTAAGTAGGTTAACTTCTTCTTTATTACCAGCAGGACTCAAGGGGAGACGATATACAACCTCTCTTTGTATTTTCCCCAACTGTCATCTCCCTTGCTTCCAGAACTCCTCTACGTGGAAGTTCCAAGACGAACATCACAATTAGAACCCTAACACATCTTTCTCCTATACAAATGAAAAACTAAAATTAAATGCTTACTAGAATTAAATATCAACAATATTTTCATAAAACAAGAATAATTGATCAAGATTCCGACGTATTAATTCACTTAATAATACATTACGTAGTATTGAAATTTGCTAGGTAATTTTGTTGACCTGGAAGAGTGTTCACAAATGTGAGGACTGTGACATGTAGTGGTTTGATTGGAACAAGTGGTAGTCTGGTACAAGATGAATTGTGGGATATAGAAATGGAAATCTTACTTTTATTCCACCACCTTCCATCTTCTAATTGTACCGCACTTTTATTAGTTCTCACTACAAGCTGAGGATGAGAGAACTTAGACGATCCCTTAGGCAAAACTCTAGAACATTTAACACGCACAAAATCTCCCACCTTTACTTTGAGCTGTCTTGTGCAAGACTGAATGTACTTCTTTTGAGCTTCAACTCTCTTCTTGTCAACTTCTTGTAATTTTGTTATTGGTACGCTGAACGCACCCATCCATCCTCTTAACATTTTTGAAGAGGGAATCTGACCTCTAAGTAAAGCAAAAGTAGAAACCCCTGTATCCGAGTTAGGAGTGGTGCGTACAGCCCATAACTAATTTTTGAGTTCTTTTTTGCAATCAAGATTGCTAGCTTTGGAGAGTTGTATGTTCTCTTTGATTACCCTATTAATCCTTTCCACAAGGCCATTACTCCTAGGGTGATAGAGAGAAGTCTTGGTATGTTTTATATCTATGAATTTTTAAAATTCCCCAAATTCTGAGGAGGAGAATTGGGGACCATTATCAGATATAATTTAGTCGGGAACGCCATCCCTCGCAAAAAGAAATTTTAGAATTTCTATGATACAAGAAGTTGTGGGAACCTTTACAAATTTTAATTCTGGGCAACGGCTGTAATAATCCATGACAACAATACCATATTCTGAAACACCATGATCTGACAACTTTAAAGGACTTATGATGTCAATAGCCAACTTAGACCACGGCTTTGGAGGAACTTCCACAGCTTGAATAGGGCTGAGAACAGTCACCTGAGTTTTGTCACTAATGGCACACTGCAAACAATCCCTCACAAAATGTTCGACATGCTTATCAAGACCAGGCCACCAGAATTGCTCCCTAATTCTTCTCTTCATTGCACGTATGCCTATATGTCCCTCATGAGCTAGGGTAAGTACTTTATTCCTCATACCTGTTGGAACTACAAGAGAAGTAGAACGGAATAAAAAGTTATCAATTATTGATAAATCATCAAAGACATGTTTGAATTTACCAATAGAATCATTAAGAGAAAACCCATTACTCCATCCTGTGTGAATCGCGTTCATTACCTTCTTGATATCCTCATCACAAGAATATGCATCTCTCCATTCACTTTCCAAAATAGCACCACATGATTCAAAGATGGCGAAACAAAATACATCTACTTCATCCACTTCTTCAATTTCCTTTGTCTCATCAAGACTTAGCAATCTAGATAGACAATCTGCCACAATGTTCCTCTTTCCTGGAACATACTCTACTTCAAAATTATGTTCTAATAATCTATACTGCCATTTTGCGATGCGGGGTGTTGCCTTCTCCCCACCTTTTGTTGTGAAAAGTTGTACTAAAGGTTTGTGATCAACTCTCACGGTGAATTTGGAGCCCCATAAGTAGTGCTTAAAATGAACAATGCCCCACCAACAAGCTAACGCTTCGCGCTCTATTACAGAATACATTGCCTCTGCACCTTTAAGACCTCTTGATGCAAAGGCTAATACATCATCCCTTCCATTCCTGCGCTGCATTAGTACTGCACCAAGGCCCTTCTGACTTGCATCCATCATAATTATGCTATTGTCGTTAATATCAAAAGATTTAAGAGGAATGGCATGTGCAATCTCATACTTAATTTTTTAAAATTCTTCGTTGCATTCATCACACCATTTGAAAATGACATTTTTCTTAAGGAGATTCTTCATATGAAAAGTTTTCGATGAACAATTGGGAACGAACCTGGCATAGAACTCAATAAGTCCCATGAAAGATCTCAATTGATCTTTGTCCATTGAAATACACAAATCTTCTATTGCTTTAATTAGGTATCTTTCAGTTTGACCCCCTTTTCAGATAGTTTGTACCCCAAATAATCCACAGAGGCTACATTCATTTTACATTTTTCCACACTTAAAGTAACACCGTTTTCCTTTAAAATGTTAAGGACCTTACTTAATGTCTCATCATGTTGAGTTTGATCCGAACCATAGACCAAAACGTCATCCTGAAACGCCATCACCCTAGGAATGTTCTTAAACATGCTTTCAACAAGTCTCTGAAAAACTGCAGAAGCAGATGCAAGACCAAATGGCATGCGTTTAAATTGGAATAATCCTTCTGGGGTGATGAAGGCAGTGTAATGTCGCGAATCAGGTTGCAACTCAACCTGATGATAGGCTGAAGTCATGTCGAGCAGACTGAACCTTTTTCCATTCTTAAGGGTGCTAGTCATCTCAGTTATATTTGGTAATGGGTGCTGATCTATCCAGATGTTCCGATTTAACTCTCGAAGGTCAACACACATGCGAAGAGAACCATTGGCCTTGCGCGCCAGAACGATGGGGGAAACCCAATCGGAAGATTCTATGGGTACGATAAAGTCACTCGCACAAAGTTTATCTAATTCTTTTTTAAGTCCTTCACGCAATGCCAACGGTACTCTCCAAACTTTATGTACAACAGATTTGCTCCCCTCAATTAACTTAATTTTTTGTTTGAAGGCTTTAATTAATCTTAGCTTATCATTAAAAATCTCAGGATGAGTAGTCACCCATGTTTCATCTTTAAGTGCATGTGCTAAAACCAAATCCTTCTTTAATATAACCTGCTCAGGGTCATTGGGATCTAAAATTATTCCCAGATTGCCCTGGTCTTTCCAACTTAAAAGACACGTGTCATCCTTGGCAACATAAACAACTGCGTTGGCATGGTTACCTTTGAAACACATACTAGCATCAAATTCACCTATAACATTTATGTTTTTTCCTCCATAGGCAATAGGTTTAACAAGAGAGTGTCTTAAAACATGACCTTGTGATTTAAACAAATCTTCCCATATTTTGTCAGATATTAAAGTAAACGGGAATCCTGAATCGGCTAGAACTTTGATGTCTACACCATTTACTGTTAATGTACACAGAGGTCGTTTAACTTCTGATTCAATTATAGCAATAACGTCAGCATTCTGAGTATCAGACAATATGCAAATTTGGTCTTCCTCACTTGAAGATGATATATCCGAAGATTGTTCAATATTCATGACTTTCTGGGTGGACGACGTGCTTGGTTTGCTTAATAATGGCGACTTTGTATTGGATCTGCAGGCACTTGCAAAATGACCTTTCTTTTGACATTTACTGCACGTTTTATTGAGGGCAGGACAAAATTTAGCATTTCCAAGGTGGAAACTACTTCCACACGATAACATTCCCAACGTTTATTGGATCTGGAATTTGTATCAGTATTAAGATGTCCATCTTTTTTCCCCTTATGTTTCTCTTTTGAAGAAGAATTGGATTTGCTTTTAATGGAAGAAACAGCTTGTACTTGACTATCAGAACTAGAAATATGAATTCGTTCCAGATGAGAAGAAGTGCTTTCAATCCTTGTAGCTATTTCCAATGCTTTTTGTAGGGACAAATTTGGTTTGTTTAAAAGAGCTTCTTGGGACTTTTTTGCTATTAGTTTTTTCTACTAACTGATCCCTTATCATTTCTTCCTCAAAAGCTTTATAATCACAAGATTCTGCCAAAATACGCAATGCACAAACATAGATAGTGGCTGATTCAGCAGAAAGCTGTGCTCTTTTTCTAAATGTATGCCTTTCTAATGTAATGTTCTTACATGCTTTGAATCTATTGTCAAGAGATTTAATTGCTGTAGCATACTGATCTTCTACACCTTCATCTCTGCTTCAAAAAAACTACAACTTTTGTGGTATGTTTAAGGATGGTGCGACCTTCAGATCCAAGACAGTGTCTCAAAATTTCCTTTTATGCGTGAAAGAATCGCCATCAAGAGCATCGAGATATGCTTCAAAACTTTCTTTCCACTTCTCCCAGTCTAACTCAGGAGAAGATGGATTTGGAGAAAATGCTGGAGAAGCTGATAAGGATTGCTGCATGTTGGCAGTGACAATTTTCCTTGTCGACTTCAATTGATAGAAAGTAAAAGCATTGACTGCTTATCTTAAAATAATAAATGTGACTTGTTTAGACACATGTAAGTTATTATTAGTATGCGTGACGTGGATAATTATGGCACGCTAAAAAAATTAACTTGAAATAGATTGAAATTAACGTGCACATTATTTCAATTACAAAGGTGCTAGCGTGTGCGTCACTATTGAGAGTATAAACAGTGATAGATCATTGCTCGATCCTTTTTATTGAATTAGCGTGCGCATCGCTGTAAAAAGGGATGCGCTGTAACTTGAGATACTGAAAGATGCTTAAATCAGCGTGCGCGTCGCTAGGCAACAAGTTGACGCGCTACTAATTCCGGATGAAATTGGGGGCACGTGATCTTTTACGTCTGGACTGAATGCATCATGCGCTGCACGCGATCGAGTCTCGAGCAGAGGGCATGATTAGCGTGCGCGAGAACCAGACTTTTTTGACAACACGTACCTTGCCCAAATTTTTTGCGGGAATCGCGACACAGTTCCCGATCCTTCAGGGCGCCATAAACCATACGTGAACTTGTATGGAATCAAAGAGCTTGTTCTCCTCCAAGAGAGTTTCCGTTGCCTTATTTAGTCTGCCGATTGAAGACTGCACGCGTGGATGTCCTGCTGGCTACTCGTCGCCAGTGAAAAGAAGTTGCTAAGGCCAGGTAAGTAGGTTAACTTCTTCTTTATTACCAGCAGGACTCAAGGGGAGACGATGTACAAGCTCTCTTTGTATTTTCCCCAACTGTTGTCTCTCTTCCAGAACTCCTCTATGTGGAAGTTCCAAGACGAACATCACAATTAGAACCTAACATAGCATTACTTAGCTGGTGTGTCTGATACAACATTTGAAGAAATTAATTGTTTCTCATATTATGCCGATACCCCTGTTCATGTTGCGGCAAATTGAAATAATGGTGTTCCTTTGTAGCAGGCGATGTAGAAGTAATATTGAGCAAGGAAGCCCCAGACATTACGTCCTCCACTACCCACATTACAGTAGCGATAAGGGCGGTAGTCAAAGTCAAACCAAAGATGCAAAGTGTACAGCCATTACACATGGTCGTAGCAATCCCCTTCGCTCCTTAGGAGGGACCATCTTTTGGCAAACGACAAGAAAGGTAGCGCCCTAAGAGTCCTGAGTGGACGTTGGTTTCGTCACTGAAGTTGAGACGAGTAGCCACTAATAGGCTGACCCCCCTTTGTAGTCAGACTTAACCACTGAGGACAATGGCTTCACCTGTCTTGTTTTGCCCTGGAGTGCCTTTTTTCCTGGATCGAAGTAGGTACCTGGATGTACCGGAGATAGTGTGATCCGGAAAAACTTCTTAAGTTCTTTCAGGTGATGCAGCTCGTCCCGTTTCTGTGACCAGGATGTTGCGGTGATCCTTCAACGCAGTAGGATCCACCAAGGCGAGCAGAACTTTCTTGCAGTGGGTGGCGTGCGTCCAATTTTTTCTGTTGGTCACTCAGACTGCAGTTCGGGTGGTGAGGAGAACTTGCTCGGGCCCTCTCCAGCGAGGTTCCAGGCAATTTGTCCGCTGAAAGGCCTACACCATCACGTAGTGTCCCGGACGCAGGTCCTGTCAGTCACCTTGCGATTTGTCCGGGAGAGCTTTTTGAATCTGCTGATGAATAGAAAGTAAACTGTCAGTCAACTGAGACAGATAATCACTCATTAAGGTGTGAGGCACATCGTGTATATGGTGAGGCTTAAGAATCCCCTAAATATTCATGGGCCTGCCGAACACGACTTCATATGGGGTAAGCCCAGAGCGTGTATATGGTATTGATCTAATGGAAAGCAGAGCTAAGGGCAATGCATAAGGCCATTTTAAAGAAGTGGAAACCTGTATTTTTGCCAATTTCAGTTTCTATGTAGAGTTATAACGTTCCACCAAGCCTGCTGACTGTGGGTGAAAAGCAGCATGGAACTTCTGCTTGACCCCTAGCCCTTTCATAACATACTCTACAACCTGTCCAATGAAATGAAGCCCATTATCACTCCATAAAACTCGGCAAACACCGAATCGAGGAAAGAATTCCTTCAGGAGTATTTTCGCAGTTGTGAGGGCTGTATTGTCTTTCGTAGCATATGCCTCCACCCATCTATTGAAGGCACAAAAAGATTGTTGCAGCGCTCAAACTGAATGTAGTCCATTTGTAGGACCTCAAAAGGTGCAGATGGTGTCGCAAACCCTCCTGTTGGAGTTTGTGTTCCCTTCCCAGGGTTGTACTGGAGACAAACCAGGCAAGACTGGACTATCTTTTTAGCGGCAGCAGCAATATCAGGATGGTCCCAGACTTGCATAAGCTGCTTTGCTACTGAGGATGCGCCAACATGGGCTGGACCATGTGACATATGGATCAGAGGGTATAGGTATGCATTGGGTAACTTCCATTTAGTCATATCCTTGCTCCTCCAACAGCCCTCATCGTACAATGCTCCTTCCTTAGCCCATTGGTCTAATTCATCAGAGGAGGCAGATTGTTGCATGTCCAACACTTCCTGTCTAGCATCATGCCACCATTCAGCTTGTGACTTAACCACATACATAGACGTGGTGCTTTGCTGCATAGCAGTCTCACTGGCTGTGCGATCCGCAAGGCATTACCTGCTCCTATTTTGTCTGTCACCTTCTTGTGTGCACTACACTTGACAATAGCTATTTTCTTAGGATAGGTTAAGGCAGTAAGAAGATTGTGCGCTAGTTCTCCAGTGCACTATCGGTGTACCACAAGGATCCTCACTGAGTCCGACACTATTTAACATCTATGTGTCGGACTTGGCCAAAGTTATCAAAGCACACGGGATGGGCCTCACGTCTTACGCCGATGACACACAATTGGTGCTGGCAGTGCATAATGATGGCGATGAAGTAGCAGCCAATTTCCAGAAAGGCATGTTAGCCATCAGCAGTTGGATGACCAACAACTGCCTAAAACGTAACTCTGAGAAAATAGAGGTAATGATATTTGGCAAATTACTGCCAAATTGGTGGTCCTCCTGGTGGCCGTCGTCACTGGGTCCCCTTCCACTTCCGGTAACCAAGGTCAGAAACTTGGGCGTTATTTTTGACGACAGGCTGTCCTTTGTTCCTCATGCTAATTCTGTGGTCTCATCCTCATTCCATAAACTGTAAATGATAAAAAAACTCTTACCTTTTCTACCTCTCACTGCTGGAAAGACACTAGTAAGCACTTTAGTCATGTCTACTATTGATTACTGGAATGGTCTCCTCATTAATGCTCAGAGCAAAGTCCTCAATAGACTCCAATTGGTCCAAAATTCAGCTGCCAGAATTCTATCGGGAACTCCTAAATACAAATCCATCTCATACATACCTCGACAGTATCACTGGCTCCAAATAAAAAAACGTATTAAGTTCAAGGCCCTCTGTATTGCATATAAAGCTTCACGCAACTGGACCATTGAATGAGGCCCTAGATGCCTACATTCCTAATCGGGCCTTATGCTCATCCACAGCGAACCTGCTAAGGGTCCCCCGCACAAAGACAGCATCGTGGGGTGACAAGCGATTCACTATTGCCACAGCCAAGCTGTGGAATTCTTTTCCAATTCATATCAAAACCAGCCAGTCTTTACTTGCTTTCAGAAAAATGACAAAAACATGGCTTTTTAGCCAATAGTCTATCTGTCTTTGGTTCTTGCTCGTTGTCCCAAGCGCTGAGACACCCACGGGTATTTGCGCGCTCTACAAATCGTATAAATAAATAAATTCCATGTCAAGTAAGAAAACCACGTTCTTTCCACAGGCGGCAAAAATTGTGCGCTACCCCAAACGCATACTGACTATCGGTGTAGACATTGACAAGCAGGTCTGTACTAAGCTCACATGCTATGGTTAGAGTAATCAGTTCAGCTGCTTGAGCTGATTTCTGTGGGAAACAAGCTGTCTCAACTATTGTCTGGAGTGTCGTAATAGCATAGGCATTAGATGTAGTGCCATCGGACAATTTCAAACATAACCCATCAACCCATAATTCCCCGTCTGTAATGGAGAAGGGAGTATCTTGTAGGTCAACGCGATATTTTGTTTGCTCTTCAGTGAGAAATATGCAATCATGTGACTTTTGTGGCTGAGGCTGAGTCAATGGAAATGGCAATAATGTGGCAGGATTTAGTGTCAAGCATCTTTTTAGTGTGATATTGGGGGGCCAAAAGTGTCAATTCATATCCTGTCAAGCGAGCACTAGTCAAATGCTGTGTCTTTGTTTGATTTAGCAAGGCATCAACTGAATGGGGCACTAACACAAGCAGTTTGTGTGACAAAACTATTCCTTCACTCTGGCGTATAGATACAGCCGTTGCTGCCACAGCTCGGAAACATTCTGGCAGCGCGCGAGCAACTGGGTCGAGGACAGCTGAAAAATATGCACACGGGCGTTGTTTATCATTGTGCATCTGTGCTAAGACCGAGTGGGCAGAACCTTCCCTTTTGTGTACATAGAGTGTGAAAGTTTTAGTGTAGTCTGGAGTGCCTAATACTGGTGCAGAGCAGAGGGCTTGGCGTAACTGTTGGAAGGCACTCTGGCATTCAGAGGTCCATGGGAGGGGCATTGGGGTGTCTTTGGTCAAAAGGGCTAACAAAGGTTTAACAATGTGCGAAAAACTGGGGACCCACTGCCTACAAAAAGAAGTAAGGCCAATCAATGCACGGACATCCCTTTGAGTAAGGGGCACAGGAGTATCTAGAATGGTCCGAATGCGATCTGGTGTGAGCGCTCGTCCCTCCTTAGACAGGAGGTGACCTAAGTAGGTAACCTGCTGTCTACAATATTGCAATTTCTTTCTAGAGACTTGGTGATTATGTGATGCAAGAAACGATAACAGTAACAATGAACCTTCTTCACATTGCTCAGGAGTATCTGCAGCTAGCAGAATGTCATCGACATACTGAATGAGGGCCACCCCTTTTGGCACAGGAAAATAATCAAGTTGTCTCTTCAATGCTTGACTGTAAATGCTGGGACTTTCTGTATAGCCCTGTGGAACTCTACAGAACCGGAAGGATCTATTCTTCAGTGTGAATCCAAAAATATAACGACTTTCAGGGTGAATGGGTATTAAAAAGAATGCATTTTTCAAATCAATCACTGAAAACGTGGTGGCAGTGGGAGGAACCATAGTGAGGAGGGTTGTTATGTCAGAAACTACCGGATATTGGGGCACCACTATTTTATTAACCTCACGCAAATCAAAAATGAACCTGTTAATCTTCGTATCAGTGTCCTTTTTCAAAATAGGAAGGATAGGGCTATTGCAGGTATTATAGGTAATCTCTTCCACTATACCTACTTTAATCAAATCCTGAACAATACCTGCTCGTGCTACCTCACCCTCTCGAGATATCTTATATTGGGACAAATGAGGCACCCTCCCTCACTTGAATATTTACAGGTGGAATAACCATTTGGCCCACATCAGTGTCTGATCTAGCCCACAAAGTACAAGGTAGGGACGCCAGAGCGGCGTCCTCATTGATAAGGCAAGATCTATCAATAATTGGATAGTTGTCATTAAGGATAACACGTACACCTTCTGGGGAACAGCGTATTGGAGCACGAAAATATTTTAGCATATCGATACCTACAATGTTATCTTGAGTGTTAGGGGAGAGCAAGAATGGACATGCTGCATTGAATTTATCTAGTCCAAATTCAAGTGGCTGTAATAGTGGGGTAGGTGTAGGTGTTCTGTTGAACCCTATCAATGTTTTCAATGTGCCAGACAGAGGAGCCCTAGGAACCAGTCTTTTAGACAGGGCACTACGTGTAGCCCCTGCATCAACCAGAGATCGATCAGTAGATCCCAAGACATTTGCGTCAATATAGGGACCCATTTGATTTACCGGCACCTCAAACGGTCCCACACCCTGTCCTAGGCATTCCTGTGCATAATCAGAATCTGTAGGCGTATCAGCAGAATAATCAGTTATTTGGTACTGGTGTCGTTTGTCAGAGGTATTAGGGTAGTTCGGTCTCTGTTCGACTGCCTCAAACTGGGACAAGCTCCTGCACCTCCCCTGCTTCCTACATTCCCTGGGCACCTTCTCATACTTCCCCCTTCCCCGCTGGTATTGCTGACCTTGCAAACGGGGGCACTCAGAAAGCCATTGCCCAGTTTTTTTACAATAGGCAGACTGATCAGGAGACAAATTTGCCCGAAGAAGAGGGAGTGCTCCGGGTGTATGCATTGCACGTCCACCTCTTCCACCTCCCCTAAATGATGGACCATACACTTGAGCCATCATAACCTTTGTTTTTAAATCTTTAACCTTTTTATCCTCCCTTCCTTTCGCTTCTTGTTCCTGTCGTTCATAATATTGTGCCATTGTCAAAAGGGAAACACGTGGTCCAAGAACTTTCACTGGCCTTAAGGCGACTAGATATTTCATGTAACATATTAGCAACAAATGTGTCGAAAAACAGCTGTTTACCTGTATCGTCGGCCAACGACTGGCTACTAAAATCATGAAATATCTCCTCAAATTTTGAAAAGAAATCAGAAACTGACTCATCCTTTTTCTGTTTACTGGATGCTAATGTACTCCAATCTATTTTCTTAGGGGGTATAAGAGTTTTTAATTTAGAAACAATAGCTTTAGGAAGTTCTAATATCCCCTGTTGGGGCTTCTGGATAGGTAACCTATCCGCATCTATTTCTTCAAATTTTTCCCATGTATCACCAAATGCCCCAGCGTCATTTTTTTACGTTTTATTCTCCGCATATCAGGGGGCAAAATAAACCCAAAGAACATATCTATATCTGCTACGGTCATAGTGCAAGAACTGTTGGCTCCTTCCACCTCCTCATAGAAAGCAGCTGGATTTTTCCGGGAGTCTGGCAAGGCAGCCTAAAGGCCCATAACATCTGCTCTACTCCAAGGAGTGTAGACCCAATTATATATGAAATATCCTTTTGCATCATCAGAACCCTTATCACTTGTTCCCTCACCCTTCGGGGAACATACAGAGGTGCAGCTTCAAGCATTGTTTTCATAGCAAGCGTACTACTACTTGGATTATTCGCATCGATTGGGTTATCTGCATTCTCTGTCTGAGACTTTTTTATTCCTACGCTTTTATGCTGCTGTTTAGCTAATTATTTTTCCTTTTGCAGTTTTAATGTGTCATCCCGTAGTTTAACCGCTCATCTAATTGTATCAGGTATGTTTTTGAAAGGGTGAGTCCCATCTCCTAACTGCTTATAATCTGCATTCAAGTCTTTTGGGCCTGGTTCATCAGAGATATGTTGCCAATTATATAATACATCCCAACAGAATTTTTCTAAAAAATATAACTGTTTTGCATCTTCCCAAACCTTAACCATAGTTGTGAGGACCGTTGCTGTGGTTTTCCGCCGAGATTCCTCTCTAGCACTGCCCTTCAATTTATCTTTCTCTTCGAGTGGAGCGAGTCTGTCGTATGAGTTGCTTATCTTTGTCTACCTCTTTTGAGGGAAATATTTCCTCATCTGAAGTACCTCCCTCAGGGGCACTCAGATCAGGAGATTTATACGGGGGTCGCTCTAATAAGATAGAATCATCATGGGGTTTATTAAGTATTGGATAAACAGGACGTCTAATAGGGTGCTGACCATTTACCTGTAATCGACGTTCCCTATCTTTCTTTTCTATTTCTTCCTGCATCTCTTTATCTCTCAATTCAACACATTTCTGATATATAGTTTTCCATTGCTCTTTCTTCGCTATAGCTTCAGCTTTCCTCTCTCTCTCTCTCTCTCTCTCTCTCTCACTTCCTTATCCCACATACGCAAACAATCAAACATATCCTGTCTACTCTTCCTTTTGAACAAACACTGTTCCACATACTGAACATTCTTAAAGTCAAATGATCCATTCACTGGCCACTGTAGATCGGGCTCTTTCTTTGTGTATTTGTTCCACAATGAGCCATACATTATGGGACAAATACCATATTTTATATACATATCTCTAGGTCCCTTCTGGGGGAGCTGGCTGACTTTGTTCCAAAACAGTCCTAGTACTACAACAGCAGCCCCACTTACGAAGTGTGCTCAAATCAGGCATGCTTTTACAAGTATATGTAAAATATTAGTCATCCAAACAAATTTCAGAAGGGGAAAAATCCCCACAATACCTGCCTTCAGTCTTTGCAAAGAATGAATACCAAAACCAAACCAAACAATCAATAGTGCCGCATCAGCGACCTTACCAAACAGAAGTCTTCAACTCCTACCTGCCGATCTCTGGTCGACCTAATGGTCACTGCAAATTCCCCAAAGAAGCCCCAGTCGAGACCTGCCACCACCCGGAGCTTCAAGTCAGGAAAACCGGAAAGTTCACGTTGGCTGCTAAGACAAAGGTCTTCTCATGCAGTCCGCGTCATCAGTGACAATTTCGATCTTCTGCCGAGACCACTCCTTCAGATGGCCGCGTCTCCGATGGGGCCCCATGTGCTGGGCACCAATTGTGGAAATGTACCCCTGTGAAGGCACACTGGTGCAGGGCTACCCTCTCGTCCACGGGTCCGAAGACTAACAAAGAGAGATCAGCACTGGAGTTGAAGTAAAGCAAACCAAGTTTATTAAACACTCATGAGTGGGACTGCGTCTGGACAACACTCTAAAGTGTTGTTGGAGGAAGTACATTGAACACAGAAACCATCACCCTTATTTACAGTTTGCTGCAGTGTAATCGCATGGGAAGGAAAACTGGTGGAAACAGGTTTAAACACGGAAATAGCTGCAGGCAAACAAGAGCAGATGGGGGGAGTAAGGAATGTTTATGGCGGCAATAAGCAATCAATTGATAACTTCAGAGACCAGGTGCACCGGCAACTGCAGCCCCCCAGCATTTACATCAAATTGACCATGTCAGAAAGGTCAGCTAAAGTTGAGGACACAGGCTGGGTGAAAAGGCGAACAGCAGAGAGTAAAATGGACACGACAGAAAGGAAATGGACGCGACGAGTAAAATGGCTGCCGCTTATGCTAACATAGAATTTACACTTTTCCACAGTACACTTCACTATTACCGATGCCCAGCACACCATCACTAGGCATCAGATCTCCTCCCACCGCAGCAAGGACAGGCAAACTCAGTGGTCACAGCCCCTCATCACCTCCCAACCCGGGGCCTCAACAGACCTCCAACAGGCTGCCCAGAACTTTGCCACCTGGATCACCAATAGCGCGAACAGAATCACCCCACGGAAACCTACAAAGTCCAACAAGATCCCCAAACATGTCAGCTGGTACACCCCAGAACTCAGGACCACCAAACATAACTGCCACCACCTGGAGAAACAATGCCACACCACCAAGTACCCCACCAACATAGCAGCTCACATAACAGCCCTTAGCAACTATCACCGTCATATCAAATAAGACAAGAAAAGCAGCCATCACCACCCACATCGACCGATGCCGCAGCCAAGCACACAAAGGAAGTCTTCAAAGTAGTCAAAGAATTCTTCAACCCGATAGCCATAGCGAACACTGTCCACCCCTCCCAAGAACACTAAGACACCCTCTCAGACTACTTCAGCAAGATCACCTACATCTACAACAATTTAAACATCCAACCTGCCTCCCTCAACCCCGATGACCTCAACCAACCAGCCAAACCATCACCACCTGGACACTGCTCACTGCCCTGACCACCTTAGCCATCATGTCTTCCATCAACTCTGAGCCGCCCACCGACACCTGCCTGCACCACCTCAACAGCCTCGCAGAAAAACCCAATCTGCATGCAACTCATCCGCATCCTCATCACCTCCATCTCCACAGTAACCTTCAGGGACAGATGGAAACATGCAGACATCAGACCCCTCCTAAAGAAAGCCTCCACTGACCCCAACAATCTAAAAATGTATTATCTTATCTCTCTGCTCCCCTACCCAGCCAAAGTTCTTGAGAACACCATCAACTAGCAGCTCACCGAATTCCTGGAACAACACCACTTACTGGACGCCTCTCAATCAGGATTCTGTGCCAGCCACAGCACTGGGACCTCGCTGATTGCCACCACAGACGACAACAGAACACTCTTCGACAGTGGAGAAACTGTAGCCCTGATCCTCCTCAACCTCTCAGTAGTGTTTGACACAGTCTCCCACAACACCGTCATCAACAAACTCTACTACATAGGCATGCAGCAAGGTTCCCTCTAGTGGATCAACTCCTTCCCTACAGGATGCACACAGAGCATCCGACTGCCTCCCTATACCTCAGCACCCAAAGACATCATATGCGTCATACCACAAGGTTCATCCCTCAGCCACACCCTGTTCAACATCTACATGACCACCCTCACGGACGTCGTCAGATCCTGCAGACTCAACATAATCTCCTGCCTACACCAGGCACACAACCTGGGCATCATCCTCAACTGAATGAAATGAAATGACAAGTTAACGTTTTTGGCCTCCTCCTGCTTCCACACATTTTTGCATGCTCCGCAGAATCTTCAGATGGATCCCAACCAACACCATAAAGACTGTCACTCAGGCTCTCATCACCAGTGCCTCAACTACGGCAACGCTCTCTATGCCGGCATCTCCACCTAGCTCCTCAGAAGACTCCAGACCATACAAAACCTCAGACAGAATCATCCTGGACCTCCCCCAAATTACCCCACATCGCCTCTTACCTGAAAGACCTCCACTGGCTCCCCATTCAGAAAAGATGCCGTTTCAAGATCCTCATGCACTCCTACAAAGCCCTCCATGACCTAGGGCCTGTCTACCTCAACCATCAACTGAAATTTACTAACCCGCTAGACACCTGTGCTCCTTCTCACTCTGCTCACACACACCCTCCGCATCCATCGCAGTACTGGCTGCTCCTCTTCCTACATTGCTGCCAAGACCTGGAACGAACTTCCCCTCCAGCTCCACACAGTTCCCTCGCTGGCAGACTTCAGAAAGGGACTCAAGACCTGTCCTTGCGATAGAGACACAGCGCCCAATTACCCCTAGGGGTTGCAGTGTTGCATTTTACAAATGCTGTTTGTTTGCTTTGATGAAGACTTGGATGTAGTCAAGGACCAGTTCTCCAATGGCATGAAAGTGTTTGCAGATTGGATGGCATCAAACTGCTTGTAATTGAATTTTGATAAAACAGAGATCATGCTGTTTATGAGATTAATGTTTGTAGTTTTCATTTTAAAGTAGTAAAGTTATGGTAAAGTGCATTGGAGATAGCAGGGGAAAACAAAACACCAAGGTATGTTATTCTGGAGGGACATCATGTAAAATTAGTGCAAACATATAATAATACCAAAAGGAATTTAATAGTAAGATGTCAATTTTGAAAAAGTTGAGTTTATATCCAGAAATGTTAGAATATGAAGTGATCTTTTGTAAGAAATAGTCCATGGTACACAAAGAATTGGACATGTAAATAAGAACATCATCAGCATAAGTCAATAACTTAATCTCTAGGGAGTTGTGTTTAAACCCGGAGATAAGTGTATTTCAACAAATACTTTCAAGGAATGATTCTAGACAAAGAACAAAAAGTAAAAGGGAGAGGGGTCATCTTTGCCTGGTACCTCTATGTAAAGTAAAATAAGGAAAGAAATGACCATCAACAAAAACATAGGCACAAGGATCAGAGTATAATAATTTCAAGAATGCAATACTTTTTGGACCAAAGCCCAACCAGTTTAGAGTGGTGAATATGAATTGCCAATTAATGCGGTCAAATGCCTTTTCAGCATGCATCTAGAGATAGGGCTGCAAGAGGGGCACTATGTTTATTAACCAACACAAGAATGTTAAAAGATCATTCTGGCATTATCTGCAGGAAGTCCGCACTTAATGAAACAGATTGATTGGGTTTGGCAAGGAGGGGCACAACAGTTTCTAGGCAGGATGCTAGAATTTTGACTAATATTTTGCAATCATAATTAATCAATGAAATAGGTTGATAGTTTTTACAGAAGGTGGGGTCTTTATCTGGCTTAGGGAAAATGTCAGCTTCAAATATTTTGAAGGTATTAGAAAGGAAGGAGGTTTGGGGAAATTATTATTGTATATTCGATTCTGATGGGGTGGTATCTTCTGTATATAATGATTTGTAATAGGATTGGAAAACATTGGAGATATCAGATTTGGAGATGACGGTGGTATTAGTAAACTCTTTGTGAATGGGTCTAATAGTTTTATATTCTGTGTTAATTTTTTTGTAATTTGCCAGCATTGTACCAGCTTTAGTCTAACCACCATGAAATTATGTAGATTTAACTTTAAGTAAGATGTTGCATGCATCAGTGGTAGCAAGTTTATTGAGATTAGATTTGACTGTAATTCATTCATGTAAAAGGGAGGAAGATTTAAAGGTGAAGTAGGTATGTTCAAGAGTTTAAATTTGTTGAAGTTAAGTGATGTATTGGGAATTTAACCAATGTTTTCCTTTTATCAGAATATGCTATAGCGAAAGCCGGGAAAGAGGCTTTAAAAACTTCCCAATTGTTAGGAATGGATGTATCAATAGGTTGGTTACTTTGAAAGAATTCCCTAATAAAAGTAGTAGCTTCTGTTTTAAAATCTGTATCAGATAGGGAATTATTAAATCTCCAATGACCAGTTTTGGAGCCATTGAAAGATAAATCAAAGGAGGACAGAACAGGTGCATGATCAGAAATAAAAATGGAACCAATTTCTGACGATTGTATAGAAGGGAGTAAGGATTTTATAACTAAAATATAATCATTCCTGGATATGGTATGATGTACATAAGAAAAAAACGTAAACTCACAGGTATCAGGGTTGTACGTTTTCCAAACATCAAATAATTTTGAGAGGTAATGGCCGATTGGAATGCCCTGTGAAATTTGTCAGGATTAAATTTGCATTTGGATTTCCTATCTGTAAAGGGGTCCAACCATTGATTAAAATCAGTTGCTACAATAACGTTGGGATTGCCAAGTTTTACTTTAATAACGTGTCAAAAATCAGGGAA
Source organism: Triturus cristatus (assembly GCF_964204655.1). Classification (NCBI taxonomy): domain Eukaryota; kingdom Metazoa; phylum Chordata; class Amphibia; order Caudata; family Salamandridae; genus Triturus; species Triturus cristatus. Next base: position 1,619,510,625 of record NC_140589.1, on the reverse strand, counting down.
AGGTTTAACTGGTGGCAGAGAGAGGGTAGGCTGATGAGTGGTAACGTTACACCAACGCAAACGGTAAATCAGTGTTCCCTCTGTCATTATTGAGGAGGCCTGAGAGCCACCCTACTTGAGTCGGTATTCATATGAAAGGTACACCACATTTAGGTTCCACTTATGGTTGGATTAACCTCATTACCACTGTGACAATAAACAATAGTTTGGTCCTGACAAATTGCCGTTTGATCACTTTGTGTGACATATCAGTCAAGAAACATGACCTTTTCTTAGAGCAACCAGAGAACATTGTCTCAGAGGTTCACCATTTTCATTTTTAAACTGGAGAAGCAGACTCATTTATTAAAGTTTACTTGAGAGTCCTAGTTAGTCTATTTTACTACGCTACCCTATCATCCATCTTGCACATCAACACATTCATCTACACCTCACTGCCCTATAACCCCACTTCACATCATGGCTTTGGAACAAAAGATCTCCGTCAAATAGCCCCTTTATAGATGCCTGTCAGGCATTGTAGTGCTGGCCTGATGAGGAGAAAGACCTATGATGAAGCATGGCACCAATTGGGTGTGTCAGGGTCCCTGTTCCAAAAGGAACAGACCCCGTCTGATCCTGTGGAGATGTGGACCGACCAGTCATTTATATTCTTTCTGTCTTCCTGTGTCTGAAGGAACTATATATCTGTTTGGCATAACAGGTTTAACTGGGTGTTAGACCTGTCAGCCCTTTGGGTGGTCCCTCCTCATCATTATTTATTTTGTCCCACTTTTGCCTCAAACCCTGTTTGAATTTTTCCTTTTTGGGAACCACCAGACTTTTTCGTGTTGCTACAGATTCAGGGAACCATTTTAGCTACCCCTGAAACTTCTGTCTGAGGGCCTGGAGCACAAAATGGTGGCCACCTGTGACATCACCAGCATCCACTGGAACCTACCAGCACCTTCCAGAACATTCCAGGAGATTCCAGAACTCTGTGACAGTTGGAGACCGTTTAGAATGTTGGGAGGATAAGAGAGGCAGTTGGCAGTTGGAGCTGGCAGTTGGCACCTGACTGGTGAAGAGAGAGGAGCACAACAGTGAAGGAGGAAGGAGTGAAGCAGCAGGGGTGGAAACTTGTGCCTGGAGTGGGGTCCATAAACCCACCCTTGATACTTGTCCCTACTGATGGATCCCAGCCTATAGCCCTGTGTGGGAAGAAGACAGAAGAAAACCATCCTAAGGACCTGGACAGCAGGAACAGGCCTTAGAACCAAGAAAGCAGCAAGATCCTGACCTGGAAACTGGTTTCCCTGGAGTCCGGCGTCGAGTAGCCTAAGACCTGGAGCCCGAGGTGGAGAAGCGGCGCTGACTGAAGTAGCAGACGTCGTACCCGGAGCCGCCTGAGGTCGTGAGAGGGCGCCGACGGGGGTCGAGAGGAATACCAGAGGTCGAGGAGGAAGTGAACCGAGGTCGAGCGAGCGGCGTCATCGGAGGAGTGAAGTCCGCCCTCCGGAGTCGTCGGAGACCGAGGTAGAGGAGCACCGGAGGTCGGGAGTGAGGATCGCACTCCGGAGTCGCCCGGAACCTGTGAGGAGGAGCACCGGAGGTCGGGGGTGAGGATCGCACCCCGGAGTCGCCGGAAGTCGACATCGAGGCCAGGCCGGCCGACGTCATCGGAGCCGAGAGCGCCATCGGACCGGAGCCGCCCGAAGTCGACATCGTGAAGAGACTGCCTGACGCCGTCGAATCGGAGGTCGAGATCGAACCGAGGCCACCGACATCGGACCGGAACCGCCTGCCGGCGTCGTCAAAGAACTGACATTGTGCCGAGGCCGCCGAGACCGAACCGGAACCGCCTCACGGCGTCGACACGACTCCAGCGGCGTCGGAACATCAGAAAAAGGGCAGTAAGTGGAGTAGAGGGCGCCTAAGGCCCTGTGGAGACCTGAGAGACTGCTCTAAGGGGCTAGGGAGGTGCTGAAACCCATCTGACTGTGCCTGGGGTGAACTGGGACTAACCTAGAGAGGTTGTGTGGAGAAGGAAAGCCAGGGCATTGGTATTTCCCCCCTTTGATCTACCTCAGTTTAGGCCTCAGCCTTGTCCCAGCCAGGGAGTAGCCTCCCCCCTCAAGCCTTCCACAACCCTACAAGCTGTGCCTGGGCCAAATCAGCCCTTAAGAAGTGAAGTGTCATCTGATTATATGAGGGGTGCTGTATACTTGTAATTATTTATTGGGGATACTGTATTTATTGAATTTTTATCTATTTATTGCTGCACTATATTTATAGGTCCACAGGACTGGATGGTGTACAATATTTATTGGTACAGTATTTATTGCCTCAAAGTATTTAATTGTCTGTATATATTGCACTTGTATTTATGCCCTGTTATTTATGATCACCCCTATTTATTTCATCAAACAGCAAATATTTATTTGACCTGCTCTATTTAAGAATGTATATATTGTGATTGACTTATTTATTTTCCCAATCAGCAACTAAGAGAAGAAAGATAAAGAAAGAATATTTTCATAATTTTTACGGTGTAGAGTCGTTTTTGGAACGGATGCACGCATGGTTATTGTATGGGTATATTGTATGCTTAGCACTGCGCCTGTTTCCTGACCACTCGAGCCAAGCTACCACAGTGTGTTCCGGAAGACCACCACCACCCTTTCAGAGTGGGAGTGTGGTTTTCCAACATAAATTGGTGTTCAGTGGTGGGATAGAGCTGTGCCTACATATACTCAACAATAACTGTGGGTAGTCCATAGGCCTACACCGGGAGTTTTCTCAAAGCGGCCTTCCTAATTGTGGGATTTTGTTTTTTCCAAATTTACTCTGGTGGTGGGAGGAGGTATTATTAAAGGTACCCCCCTACATTGCTACTGCACAAAACCTGTCCTCTAACCTGAGTGGGCAAGATGGAGTTTGTACTAGAGAATCTAGAAACGTACACTGTGGCCCAACTCAGGGAGTTTTGCCAGCGGGAGGGGGTGTACTGTCCCCCAGGAGCAAAGAAGGGTGCACTCCAAACCAGCTTAAGGGCTTGGGGGGAGGCACGCCGAGAAAGCAAGGCTGAGGAGGAAGACAGGGATGGAGAGCCTGACCCCGAGGGGGCTGAGATGTACCAACCTGAGGTGGGGAACCTGTCAGCAGGGCCCAGGACACTTTCTAGGAAGGGCAGCACTGTCTCTAGCGGGGGCTTATCCAGCGTGGAGTTAGCAGATCGGAGAGAGAAAAGACAGCTCACATGGGATTTAGCAAAGCTGGAGAAGGAGAAGGAGGAACAGAGGTTGGCTCATGAGACGGAGAAAGAGAGGATGGCTCATGAGATAAGACTGAAAGAGATAGAGCTTCAGATCTTAAGAATTGGGGCACCAACTGTTCCTAATGGTGGCAGCAAAGACCAAGAAATCACCAGGGAATCCAAACCTTACCTGCCAAAGGACATAGTAGCTAGCTATGGGGCGGGTGACGACATCGCCAAGTGGCTAGCAGCCTATGAGGTCTCGTTGAGGGCCCATGGGGTTCCAGTGAAGTATTGGGGAGGAGGATTGTATAGGTACATGCCTCCAGCTGGTAGGGATGCTTTATTGGGCCTCGAAGAGGATGAGCAGACCCACTACCCCACCATGAAACTGGCGCTCATCAGAAAGTTTGGACTAACACCTGAAAAGTACAGACAGAAGTTCAGGGGTAGTCACAAACTGGGCACACAGAATTGGGTGGACTTCCTGGACTATGCAAAGAAGGCACTGGAAGGTTGGATTCAGGGCAGTGAAGTAAGGAACTACGAGGAGCTGTTTGACCTAGTACTGAAGGAACACCTACTCGAGAAATGTTTCCCTGAACTGCGGCAACACCTGGTGGATAGCAAGCTGACCAGCCCCCGGAAGCTTGCTGAGGAGGCGGACATTTGGGCTAGTACCCGGGTGTCCACAAGGGGGACTGGAGGGGATACTCAAAAGGCCGGACAGGGCGCCCCCCAGAAGAAAGAAGGAGGGGAAAAGAAAAAGGAGTTCTCCAAAGGCCCCCAAAATAACTTCCAAGGGAAGGGAACAGGATTCACCTCTAAGGCTAACCCACCCAGAAACCCTAATCCTGGCCAGAGTCAGCAGCCAAGGGTTGTCCATTGCTATGAGTGCGGTGGCGTTGGACACTATAAAGGAGATCCGAAGTGTCAGAAACGATCACCCCCTCCCACTGGAGGAAAGCCCCCCGGAGTAGCTAGTGTAGTGCTCGGGGAGGAGATGCCCTTAACTAAGGGAAGGGAGTGGGCGGGTGTCACTTTAGTGTCCCTGGGAGAACGGGAGATGGTTCCTAAGATCCAGGTGCCCGCAAATACCGCAAAGTATGGGCAGTGGATCACCATCAACGGCCAAAGAGGGGAGGCTCTGAGAGACACAGGAGCCAGTATGACTATGGTGCGTAGCCAACTGGTGTCTCCAGAGCAGGTAATTCCCGATGTACTCCACCCAGCCGCGATGGCTGACGGCAGAACAGGTCACTATCCAGTGGCCGAGGTTCCCTTTGAATGGGGGGGGGTTGCAGGTTCACTTCGAGTTGCCGTAAGCCCTGCCGTGCCAGTCGATTGTCTGCTGGGCAATGACATGGAGCACAACGCTTGGAAGGAGGTGGAATACCGGACTCACACCGAGATGCTGGGTACACCTGACTGGGCCTGTGTTAGCACAAGGTCCGAGACTACCCGAAGAGGGAGCTCATTCCGGCTGGAGCCTGGAACAAAGGCCCAGCCAGCTGCCAGTCAAGGGAAGAACCGAGGACAGGAGGAGCCTGCCTCGGCGTCTCCACCCCGTAGGACGGATAGGCCACCGGAGGTGGTGGACCAGGAGTCTGCGGAGGGGGACGTTACCAACCTGGAGGACCTACCCATCCCGGCCGAGTGGCACGTGGAGGGAGGCCCGTCCAGGGAGGAATTCTGCCAGGGCCAGAGGGAGTGCCCTACCCTTGAGGGGCTGAGGCGACAGGCCGAAGCCCAGGCAGCAGGGAACGTTGAAGGGAACTACAGTGTTTACTGGGAGGATGGCCTCCTCTACAGTGAACCCAAGGCCCCCCTACATGGATCGTCACGAGCCTTGGTAGTTCCTCAACGTTATCGAGCCTTCCTTCTGGAGTTGGCTCACGAGATACCATTGGCAGGACACCTGGGGCAAGACAAGACCTTCGCCCGTCTTGTCCCACACTTTTATTGGCCTCAGATGAAAGTGTCGTCCGATACCTACTGCCGGACATGTGTGTCTTGCCAAGCCAGTGGGAAAACAGGGGTGAAGCTGAAAGCTCCCCTGGAACCACTTCCTGTCGTTAGCACCCCCTTTGAAAGGGTGGGCATCGACATTGTGGGTCCATTAGATCCGCCAACTACAGCTGGTCACAGGTTTATCCTGGTTCTGGTGGATCATGCCACACGGTACCCAGAGGCAATACCTCTGAGGACCATAACAGCACCTGTTGTGGCTAGGGCCCTGATGGGAATCTTTACCCGAGTGGGTTTTCCCAAGGAAGTTGTGTCCGACAGGGGGACCAACTTCATGTCAGCGTATATGCGGGCAATGTGGAAGGAGTGTGGAGTGACCTACCGGTTCACGACTCCTTACCACCCCCAGACCAATGGTCTGGTGGAAAGGTTTAACAAAACCTTAAAAGGCATGATCAGAAGTCTGCCTGAAAGCCTGCGGAGGAAATGGGACGTCCTCCTACCCTGTTTACTTTTTTCCTACAGGGAAGTGCCACAGAAGGGAGTGGGCTTCAGCCCCTTCGAGCTTCTGTATGGGCACCCTGTACGTGGACCTCTTAACCTGGTGAGAGACGGATGGGAAAGAACTCCCAGAAAGCTCCCCCAGGATGTGGTGAGCTACATGCTGGCCTTCCGGAGCCAAATGGCTAAGTTGTGGAAGCAAGCTTCTGACAACTTGGAAGCCAGCCAAGCAGTAATGAAGGCGTGGTATGACCACAACGCTCACCCGGTGGAGTTGGAGCCTGGCCAGAAGGTGTGGGTGATCGAACCAGGAGAGCTTAGTGCCCTCCAGGATCGCTGGTCAGGACCCTTTGAGGTGTTGGAGAAGAAGGGTAAGGCTACCTACTTGGTGGACCTGAAGACCCCTCGTCAGCCCCTGCGGGTGCTGCATGCCAACCGCCTCAAACCCCACCACGAGAGGCCCGAAGTCATCTTGATGATGGTGACTGACGGAGGAGAGGACGTGGAAAGCGAGCCTCTCCCTGATCTGTTTGCGTCTCAGGAAAAGGATGGGTCGGTGGAGGGAGTGGTTCTCTCCCCATCTCTAACTCCTGAACAGCAGGAGGACTGTCGCCAGGCCCTGGGGCAGTACTCTGCGTTGTTTTCCCTTGTCCCGGGTAGGACTCACCTGTGCGTCCATGACGTGGACACAGGAGACAGCCCACCTGTGAAGTCCAAGATCTACCGGATGTCAGACAAGGTGAAGGCCAGCATTCATAGTGAAGTCACTAAGATGCTGGAGCTAGGAGTGATTGAACCTTCTAGCAGCCCCTGGTCCAGTCCGGTGGTGTTAGTACCGAAAGCTGCACCACCGGGTGCCCAACCAGAACTGAGGTTCTGTGTGGACTACCGGGGACTGAATTCAGTGACAAAAACTGATGCACATCCGATCCCTAGGGCGGATGAATTAATTGACCGGCTGGGAGCTGCCCAATATCTAAGTACCTTTGACCTTACTTCGGGGTACTGGCAGATCTCTTTGACTGATGGAGCAAGGGAAAGGTCAGCCTTCTCCACGCCCAATGGCCACTACCAGTTCTGTGTGATGCCCTTTGGGCTCAAGAACGCACCTGCCACGTTTCAGCGCCTGGTAAACCAGATCCTCACCGGAATGGAGAGTTTCTCTGCTGCTTATCTGGATGACATAGCCGTCTTCAGTAACAGCTGGGAGGATCACTTGCGTCACCTGCAAGCTGTTTTCCAGGCCCTGAGACAAGCTGGATTGACGATCAAGGCCAGCAAGTGCCAGATCGGGCAGGGGTCGGTAGTGTACCTTGGACACTTGGTGGGTAGGGGAACGGTGCAACCCCTCCAGGCGAAGATCGAGGCCATCATGGCCTGGGAACCCCCCAAGACACAGACTGAGGTCCGAGCATTTTTGGGCCTCACGGGATATTACCGCCGCTTCGTGAAGGGGTACGGTACCATCGTAGCCCCCCTCACGGAGCTCACGTCCAAGAAACAACCTCGACGGGTAGTCTGGACGGAGGCTTGTCAGCAAGCCTTTGAGAGATTGAAGAAAGCCATGTGCGAGGCCCCGGTCTTAAGGGCCCCAGACTTTTCCAGGAAGTTCATTGTCCAGACAGATGCATCAGAACATGGCATTGGGGCAGTGTTATCGCAACTCAACGAAGAGGGCCTGGATCAACCCGTGGTCTTCCTATCCAGGAGACTACTTCCCAGGGAACAGAAGTGGAGTGCAATAGAGCGTGAAGCCTTTGCAGTGGTATGGGCTCTGAAGAAGTTGCGGCCATACCTGTTTGGCTCGCACTTCCTAGTTCAGACCGACCACCGACCCCTTCGTTGGCTGATGCAAATGAAGGGGGAGAATCCCAAGTTGTTGAGGTGGTCTATTTCCCTACAGGGGATGGACTTTCAGGTGGAACATCGGCCTGGAGTGGACCACGCCAATGCAGACGGTCTCTCAAGGTATTTCCGCCTTAGTGATGAGAACTCCCAAGGGGTTGGGTAGCTCTCCCCACTTTCAGCTGGGGGGGACGCGTGTTAGACCTGTCAGCCCTTTGGGTGGTCCCTCCTCATCATTATTTATTTTGTCCCACTTTTGCCTCAAACCCTGTTTGAATTTTTCCTTTTTGGGAACCACCAGACTTTTTCGTGTTGCTACAGATTCAGGGAACCATTTTAGCTACCCCTGAAACTTCTGTCTGAGGGCCTGGAGCACAAAATGGTGGCCACCTGTGACATCACCAGCATCCACTGGAACCTACCAGCACCTTCCAGAACATTCCAGGAGATTCCAGAACTCTGTGACAGTTGGAGACCGTTTAGAATGTTGGGAGGATAAGAGAGGCAGTTGGCAGTTGGAGCTGGCAGTTGGCACCTGACTGGTGAAGAGAGAGGAGCACAACAGTGAAGGAGGAAGGAGTGAAGCAGCAGGGGTGGAAACTTGTGCCTGGAGTGGGGTCCATAAACCCACCCTTGATACTTGTCCCTACTGATGGATCCCAGCCTATAGCCCTGTGTGGGAAGAAGACAGAAGAAAACCATCCTAAGGACCTGGACAGCAGGAACAGGCCTTAGAACCAAGAAAGCAGCAAGATCCTGACCTGGAAACTGGTTTCCCTGGAGTCCGGCGTCGAGTAGCCTAAGACCTGGAGCCCGAGGTGGAGAAGCGGCGCTGACTGAAGTAGCAGACGTCGTACCCGGAGCCGCCTGAGGTCATGAGAGGGCGCCGACGGGGGTCGAGAGGAATACCAGAGGTCGAGGAGGAAGTGAACCGAGGTCGAGCGAGCGGCGTCATCGGAGGAGTGAAGTCCGCCCTCCGGAGTCGTCGGAGACCGAGGTAGAGGAGCACCGGAGGTCGGGAGTGAGGATCGCACTCCGGAGTCGCCCGGAACCTGTGAGGAGGAGCACCGGAGGTCGGGGGTGAGGATCGCACCCCGGAGTCGCCGGAAGTCGACATCGAGGCCAGGCCGGCCGACGTCATCGGAGCCGAGAGCGCCATCGGACCGGAGCCGCCCGAAGTCGACATCGTGAAGAGACTGCCTGACGCCGTCGAATCGGAGGTCGAGATCGAACCGAGGCCACCGACATCGGACCGGAACCGCCTGCCGGCGTCGTCAAAGAACTGACATTGTGCCGAGGCCGCCGAGACCGAACCGGAACCGCCTCACGGCGTCGACACGACTCCAGCGGCGTCGGAACATCAGAAAAAGGGCAGTAAGTGGAGTAGAGGGCGCCTAAGGCCCTGTGGAGACCTGAGAGACTGCTCTAAGGGGCTAGGGAGGTGCTGAAACCCATCTGACTGTGCCTGGGGTGAACTGGGACTAACCTAGAGAGGTTGTGTGGAGAAGGAAAGCCAGGGCATTGGTATTTCCCCCCTTTGATCTACCTCAGTTTAGGCCTCAGCCTTGTCCCAGCCAGGGAGTAGCCTCCCCCCTCAAGCCTTCCACAACCCTACAAGCTGTGCCTGGGCCAAATCAGCCCTTAAGAAGTGAAGTGTCATCTGATTATATGAGGGGTGCTGTATACTTGTAATTATTTATTGGGGATACTGTATTTATTGAATTTTTATCTATTTATTGCTGCACTATATTTATAGGTCCACAGGACTGGATGGTGTACAATATTTATTGGTACAGTATTTATTGCCTCAAAGTATTTAATTGTCTGTATATATTGCACTTGTATTTATGCCCTGTTATTTATGATCACCCCTATTTATTTCATCAAACAGCAAATATTTATTTGACCTGCTCTATTTAAGAATGTATATATTGTGATTGACTTATTTATTTTCCCAATCAGCAACTAAGAGAAGAAAGATAAAGAAAGAATATTTTCATAATTTTTACGGTGTAGAGTCGTTTTTGGAACGGATGCACGCATGGTTATTGTATGGGTATATTGTATGCTTAGCACTGCGCCTGTTTCCTGACCACTCGAGCCAAGCTACCACAGTGTGTTCCGGAAGACCACCACCACCCTTTCAGAGTGGGAGTGTGGTTTTCCAACACTGGGCCATAGATATTGAACAAGGAAACGGGAGACATCTGTTACATCGTTGTCTTCACACCGCAATACGTTTACAACGCAGGCATTACAACGCAAGTCGTTACAATGACTTGCGCTGGATGGCGCTATACACTAAGGAATAGTATAAATTACTATTCCAACACCTTCACTACTGTTACGTAGGCTGGAGTTGGAATAGTAAATCATACTTTTCCTAAGTCCAGGGCCCTCCAGCGCAAGTCGCTGTAACGACTTGCGTTGTAAATGTATTGCGGTGTGAAGACCGCGATGTAACGTCATATATTCGATGAAACGTTTGTTATGAATAATGGCATTAACCAATGCCCATCTTCCATTAGTATCATATTCAGTTGATAAAATCTGTACTTTTAACATTTTATGACAAAGAATAGCAACACCATCTATGTGAGCAATAGCCGGAGAAGAAAAACAAATCTGACCAACCCACTGGCGATTTAATTTAAGCGATTCAACATCATTACAATGAGTTTCCTGTAAGAAGGCACTGTGGTAATTAAGTTTAGACAAATGAGAAAGTACCTTTTGTCTTTTTACTGGATATACCATGGATGTTCCACGAGACAACGTCAAATAAATGGGGGAAACAAGGAGAGGGAAATAGGAGCATGGATGAAAAGCTGCATAGACAGAAAGGGAAACAAAATGAGGCCATTTATTTCAAATGACATAACGCATGACTGAGGTAACATAATAATGTTGCAAGATATATGAGCTTTCACTTAATCGAAGTAAAAAGAAGAGAAAAGAAAGGAAAAAGAGACTATAAAAAATGAAAGAGATAGATCAAGGATAGAAATCCAGATCTGAGAAGAGCATTGAAAAGTAGCAAGGGACATGTCAACACCGAAAAAAGAACAGAACCAGGGAGATTAATAGTAAAAATTATGTTAAAAAAGCCAAATATTCAAGAAACTTAGGAAATGAAAGAAAACGTGTGCAAATCAAAGTTCTTTAGATTGTTGTACATTAGTGTCCATTATATGAGGTGAGAGAGTTTGAAGAAACGTTTTTAATTTAGCAGGATTTAGCAGGATCGTCAAATAATCTTGAGGTACCGTCATAGGATATTTTGCATAAGCAAGGGTATAGGATGCCAAAGTGGATATCCAGCTACCTCATTTGAGGTTGAAGGGTAAGGAAAATCTTTCATTTGGCATTAGTTGCATTAGAAATATCTTAGATAATAAGTCGTGGCTGGACCAGACAAGATGACATTTTTCCTTAGCTGCTTTGAAGACAAGGAGAAGGTCAGTGAATTCCAGAAATAGCATAATGATTCCTCTAGATTTGGAAGAATGAGAATGATGACGACCCAGCCGGTGTGCTCATTGAATATTAAGAGGGGGTGGAGTATTTGGAAGTCCAAGAAGATCTGGGTGAATTTCTTCAGGAATCCAAGAAGGGCAGTCCATATAAGCAAAGGTTATTCCGTCTATTTCTGTTTTCAAGATCCTCTGTTTGCAGTTTGAGTTTTAGTGCCAACATCTTGCTGACTGCTAACACGTTGCTCATTTTACCCTCGATAATGATCCTGCGGTCCTCAATTTGTTGAAGTTTTTCATAAGTAGCACAAATGAAAGGTTTTAAGCCCCTCACCCAGGATAGGGTCTAAAACTGGATTATGGGAGAACATGATAGGTAATGGAGGGTCATTTTTTGCCCTTTTAGACTTTGTGCTAGAGGAGGTGGCCTTAGCAGTTGCAAGGATGCTAGCCATCTTAATGTAATGAATTTGAATAGTATGAGGAGGAACCTTCTGAAAGGTTTTTATCCTGCCCATAAACAGAAATAATGACTCAAGTGGAATATGAGTTAGTAGATTGTAGTGTAGAAATCACTAAAAGCCAAAAGCAGTATTGATTAAGTAGCAAATTAACCAATGCGCCTGACAGCTAAATTGTAAGTAGATTCCCATTGTCAAATTCCAGGCAGGTGAATTACCCAAAATGTTGGACTGCAAATACAAAGTATTCTATGAAGCACATGGGCAAGGAGAGGAAGAAGAGATTCACAGCATTTCCTTTGATAATAACAACAGCTTGAACAGAGTGCAATATTTGTGGGGGTTGTCCATTCATAAAAGCATTCAGTGTGAGGCAAGTATGTGAATATGCCAAAACTGTAGTATGAGTGCTAGAGTGGAAATGTATCTCCTCAAATGTTGGCCAATGATTCTTTTTAAACAGCATCAGAGATAAAGAATTTCCCAACTCAATAACTCCTGGACAGGAATTCAGGTGCACAACTGGATGCTGGCCAGTCATTTATTGTGAATTTTTAAACAGATTCAGATATACCACTTTTAACATGATATATAAAAATACAAAGAAAATAGAATGACGCCAAATCCCCGAAACCGATTCACCCCATATAACAAAAACAAAACTACCAACTAAGTTATTGACACATAGGTTATTAAAAGGCAAAAATGTAAATAAGATTGCATCAAGCTTTCAAAAAAGAAGAAAATCCCTATTCCCTACACTATCTCCACACTATGTAAAAGGGGAAACCTAGACTAAGCATGATTCATAAGGGAAGCGTAAAAGGTGTCAGCTGTCAAAGTCCTCCTAAGAGGCACGTCTGACTATGAGCATGTAGCCTAAAGCTACATTCACTGAGAGAGGTCTGTACCTCGAAGAGTCCGCAAAAGAAGTGTCAGCTGTCCCTAGTTTCATTAGTAAAAAAACGAACCATCCATTAGAGGCACCACCTACAACCCTTTGGGTAACTTTCCATTATCCCAACGGCCTCCATCGTCTCCTTTCTCAACCTCCTGCTTCACACTGTAAACTTCCACATGTCCATGTTGCCAACTCCGTCTCCTGCAACAATTTATCCCTTCTTTGTTATCGCATTCCTTCCCAGGCCTAGCTATCGACTAAACAATAGGCCAGTCTCTAAACTAACGATTAACCCCTTCGACGCTCATGACGGAACGGTTCCGTCATGAGCGTCGGTTGAGCTGTGCTCATGACGGAACCGTTCCGTCATGACCACGCCCGCGCAGGTAACGGTCAGCACCGTGGGGGAATCCGCCCCGCATGGAAGGGGTTAATTGTCCACCTGCAGTGGCAAAACAAATACATGCAACATTTCACAGTACAAGCAAAAGCTAAATTATACGTTAGTCAAGAAGCGAGTTAACGATTTTCAGGCCTACCATTAGGCTAACTTAATATTGCACGGATTGCATTACAGCTTCTTTGTGACTCGTAAAGCACATTATATAATAATTATCAACATCATGAATAACCAATTCTACTAAGTTATTCTTACAATGGTAATGTTAGAACATTTCACAAACATGTTAAAAAAGAACATGTTATACTTTAGGTGTCAATGTGAGGTTGAAAGAAGTCAGTTACATTTCTAACACACATAAAATATATTTGTAGAACAGAGAAATACTCTGACATCTTAACATGAACTCTTTCAGTCCTAAATTAGTCACACAGAATACACGTAAGTGCAGACTTCTCAGAAGTATGATGCACTCCTACGGAAACTTTAAAAGAAAGAATGAAGCTAAACATAAAGCAAAACATTATGCTTCTCCAATCCCCCTCTGATGGAGTATCAAGCCATAAACAATCTCTACCTCTTATCAGATGTACTTTTAGATGGATCAATCTAAACTGTCGTAGTTGCATGTCGTTTCCTTTTGAAATTTTCCAATCTCTTCAGGTCATGATAAAACTTGTCTCTTGCATTCTCCAACCACAATTCACCCAGTTTCTGACTCTCTCTTTTCCTCTCTCTATATTTTCGCTACCCTTTTACCAAAATATACAAGACAAGCACACATATCCTAACTATGAACAACGGTTTCAAAATTAATCCAACTAGACCACTCCCCAAATTTGCAAACCACCTGCCGATAGCACTAAATCCATTCCCGCGGAACTCCCTCATTTGCCAAACCATTTAGGTGCTGGTAGAGGTTATTAATGTTCTTTATGCATTTTTGCAGATCTCTACTCTTATCAGGGATATAAGTGTAGCACTGCTGAACTTTTAGCATTCGGCAGACCCCGCCCTCTTTGGCGAGCAGAATGTCTAATGTAAGACGCTCCTGCAAAACCATGGATCTAATAGCAACCATTTCCCCATTGACTAGTAACAATGATCCAGCTGTGTTAGTCGATAATTAATCAACTACAGTGAAAAGTTATTTAATTATGATATCATTCAGTATTACTCCAACACTTGGGATGATTGCTCGAAAGATGTCCCCCACAATTTCTCCAGCACTCAAGCCACGCCTATGTCATGAATTCTCGCCTTAAACTGGACGATCAAAAGTCATTCGCATGATACATTTTTGGAAATACTACTCCTAGATAAGTAGTTCCGTACCATCTACAGCGTAACTTGAAATAAGAATTCTTCCTACAAATGTAATAAACTCCAGGAATCACTGAGTCTCTCTCCCATCTACATAAAACTTCCTTGACCCACAGATTTCAAAGGTGTGATCGCATTCACTCTACCCTACAAATATAGAGCTACGGTCAGTCTGTTTCTGGTATATTCATAATCTTCTGTGATGCTGAAAATCTAGGGATAAAGCTCCTGTTGGACTTGGCCCTTTTTGGCTAAAGTTTCTTAAACATTTTGCTTTCCCCCTAGACCTTTTTTCTGACATGGTGTTGCCAACTTAGATGCTTTGGGCACTTAGCCACTTCTGATCTGTGTCAAAGTGCAAGTGCTTCCTGTGTAAAGTGTAATGGTAATTGGTTGTCCATGATTGGTATGTTTGCCTTACTAGTAAAGTCCCTAGTAAAGCGCACTGTGTGTGCCAGGGCTAGTAATGCAAATGCTACTAGTGGGCCTGCAGTACTAATTGTGCTACCCACACAAGTACCCTTAAAGAGAGAACTCAGACTTGCCACTGCAGTGCCTGCACGCAGTTTGTTAAACTGCCATATTGTCTGACAAGTGCACCCACTTGCCAGGCCTTACTCTTTCTATGCACACCAGACACCCCTATGGTAGGTCCAGGGTACCCCCTGAGCAGGGTGCAGCGTATGTGAAAGGTAGGACATGTACTACAGTGTGAACCATGTCCTAACAGTGAAATACTCTCCTTTTTTTTTTTTACTGTTGAAAGGCCATCTTGCCCATAGGACAGAATGGGGAAGGGCGTGTAATACGTTTCCAACCTATCTTCCCAAAGGCTTAAAATGGAGAGGTGAAGCTTAGTGTGCCTGAACTCACAATTTAATAACACATCTTTTTTTGAAGGTGGTTTTTGAATTGCGTGTTTAGAAAGAACTCTTTTAGAAGTGTCTGGGTTTTTGTGATCTAACATTTCTGTGTGTCTCTGCCTTGGTGTGGATTGACTGTCTGGATTTGAATGTGATAGGCTCTGGGGAATGTCTTGACCCCGGGGAGGAGGTGAGACAGCAACAGGCTGACTTGCATCTAGCCCCTGGAGGTGAAGAGGCCTGGGTTGCTGCCATAAAACAATGGCTCCATCTCCTGCTGAATGATTAAGGACCCAGACCCCCACTATCAAAGGCAGAAGGTGTCACTGGCAGGGAGACACCCAGAACTGGTTTGGACTGGGGTCAGTGCCCCCTGAACACAAAGACTTCAAAGACATTTAGGGGTATAACTATGAGAGCTGAAACCCCTGGACTTGGGAATGGAACTGTTCAAGACTGTAAAGGATTGAAACTACTTTGTGGTCAAGAGGAACCTCTGCCAAGGAAGAAACAGCTGAATAGACTGAATGAAATGACTGACCCTTGCTGTGTGTTCTGGAGCTGGCCTGCAGTTTGCTGATTTAACTAAGGAGAGGCTAAAGGGACTTTGCTGTGTGTTGTGTCCCCCTGCTTGAGAGGACTTTGCTGTGATGTGTCCTGAAGTAACTTGACCACAAGGGCCCGAGGAGAGCTGGCTCCATGTTGTGGACTCTCAGGAACACAAAGGTTTCTAGAAGTGTCTCAGCGACGCTGTGTGCGTGTGTTTTGTGCAGCCTGATACCTTCGTAAGAATTGCCCTGTGATCGTGGGCACCTGGAGTCCAAGCGAGTCTCAGCGACGCTGTGTGCGTGTGCTTTTTGCAGCCTGAGACCTTTGCGAGGATTGTCCTGTGATCGTGTGCACCTGGAGTCCAAGTGAGTCTCAGCGACGCTGTGTGAGTGTGCTTCATGCAGCCTGAGACCTTCGTGAGGATTGCCCTGTGATTGTGCACACCCGGAGTCCAAGTGAGTCTCAGCGATGCTGTGTACGTGTGCTTTGTGCAGCCTGAGACCTTCGTGAGGATTGCCCTGTGATCGTCTACACCCGGAACTCAAGTGAGTATGCACAATGCTGTGTGCGTGTGCTTCGTGCAGCCTGAGACCTTCGTGAGGATTGCCCTGTAACCGTGCACACCCAAAGCTCAAGTGGGTCTCAGCGAAGCTGTGTGCGTGTGCCCTGTTGCAGCCTGAGATCTTTGTTATCGCCATGGACCGGACCGGGATTCCCATGGGAGCTGTGCCACCGGCCTGAGCCCGCACTTGCCAGAAGCAGGACCTCGAACCAACCCCGTCGGGGGAGGACCCGAGTTCCACTGCCCAAAATCAACTAAGTCGCATCGGAGGCCCAAGTCGCGCAAAGAGGAAAGGAGAGCGAGGTCGCACCCCCAGGTAACGTGTGTCGCCGCCTGGGGCGGGGTGCGGGCTCAGAGAGAGAAGCTCTCGGCCTCTTCCATTCTTGCAGCGTGAGCCTCTGCTCAAACTTGGATCGCGACCCGTACTTGCCAAGGAGTGGCAGTATAGGAGCCAGAGTGTGGAGCAGCACTTTGGTTTACACCATACCCGTGTTGGGGAAATATGTTGGCGGAAGCTGACCGTGAGTTAGTACGAGAGGCAGAGAGACCGTCTAAAGCACCGTGATCGGTGCCGAAGTGCCTTGCGCTTTGTATTGTTTCTGTATTACGAACTGCCTTATTGTTGCCTTGTGCATTGCATTGTGTTTGCATAACAAACTGCCTGATTGTTGCATTACGCATTGCATTATTTTTGCATAACAAACTGCTGATTGTTGCATTAGGCATTGCATTAGTTTGCATAACAAACTACCTGATTGTTGCAATACGCATTGCATTATTTTTGCATAACAGACTGCCTGATTGTTGCATTACGCATTGCATTATTTTGGCATTACGAACTGCTGGATTGTCATAACCACATATTGTGTGTTTTGATATTTGGTTCTATTTTTGAGTGACCTTTAAGCCACACATCATGTCTCAGAGGAGTCAAGTAGCCAGTGAGGTTGCAGAATTAGAGTTCGACATTGAGGCATTGCTTGCCTACAACGTTGATCAATTGAGGCAGTTCTGCAGAGCTTTCGGATGTACCATGAAAAGTAGCGCCAAGAAGGAGGAGCTGCAAATGGCCTTGAGGGCCTGGTGGGAAGCCAAAGGGGCTCAGGAGACATGTGATGTTGAGGTGGATGAGGATGATCCAGGGAATGGATTTGGTCCACAGGATTTGCCAGTGGAAGGACCAGCCTGAGGGGCTGGTAGTAACCATTCAGGGAGGAGTTTTTCCCCAGAGGAGCTGGAGGAAAACCAAACGGTCAGAGAGCATGAGTTGGAGGTTTTAAAACGTAAAACTCAAGCAGAAGAGAAGAAGTTGCTCATTGAAAGTGAAAAGTGAGCAGAGGAGACCAGGAACGCTCTCGCCTTGGAAGAGAAAACTATTCTCTTAGCTCATGAGTTAAGCATGAGGTAACTGAACATTAAGGTTCAGCAGGCAGAGCCCAGTTTTAATGGTGGCAGCTCACAGCCAGTGCCTAGTGTGGATGAGTACAAGTGTGCACTGTATGATTCAGTGATGGTTAGCATGGCAAATGATTTGAAGGTTTTGCTCAATTTGGCCCCCCGGGAGCCTCGGCTCAGTAATTGTTTTCCAGGATTGCGCCATGCGAGCTCTTTGATTCCCGGGAGCTGGTACAAGAGCCCAACCCAGAGTAGTGGGGGGCATGTGGGCTAGCGCCCTGTCTCAAAGGAGAGAGAGGGAGTGTGAGCAGCGTCCCCAGGGGTTCACCACCCCACCCCAGAGACTGGAGGGTTCCTTAGAGGAGCACCAGGTTGGAGGCCTAGTACCTACTTGCCAGCTGTGTGAGGAAGAACACCTAGCATCAGGAGGACATGGGGTGTCTGTAACCAGAGCTCCAGCGGTCCTGAAGGTTGTGGGTGCCATTCCTAAATGGCAGGCACAGAAATCCAAATGGAAGGTTAAGAGAGGGAGGTGTCCCTCCGCGCGAGAACCCATGGGACTGTGCCCAGCCTGTAGGGCTAGGTCCCCTAGAAGTGACCAGGGTAAACCCACTTCTAACTTTGAGGGCAGGATAACTGGGGACAGTATCCTGACCAGTGGGTCTTCCAAGGGTACCGCTTTAGGTGGGGGTTGGCAAGGGACCAGCACCCCTAGAGAGGCCCCAACTGCTAGGAAGTACCCATGGAGCAGCATAGTTGGCCCAGGGAGTAGTGACCAAGAGAACCCCCTGGGGTCAGGAAGGCATAGAACAGGAGAGTGTCCCTGCAGTAACGGGCCTGCGTCCGTGTTTTATCGCCCCAAGCAGGGAAGTCCATCAAGGTAGTTGATTGGTCTACCCTGGCTTTCGGCTGGGAGGGGGTTGTGTTGGGCTTGACCCTTTTTGGCTAAAGTTCCTTAAACTTTTTGCTTTCCCCCTAGACCTTTTTTCTGACATGGTGTTGCCAACTTAGATGCTTTGGGCACTTTGCCACTGCTGATCAGTGTCAAAGTGCAAGGGCTCCCTGTGTAAAGTGTAATGGTAATTGGTTATCCATGATTGGTATGTTTGCCTTACTAATAAAGTCCCTAGTAAAGTGCACTATGTGTGCCAGGGCTAGTAATGCAAATGCTACTAGTGGGCCTGCAGCACTTATTGTGCCACCCACACAAGTAGCCTTAAAGAGAGAACTCAGGCCTGCCACTGCAGTGGCTGCGCGCAGTTTGTTAAACTGCCATGTTGTCCTGACAAGTGCACCTACTTTCCAGGCCTTACTCTTTCTATGCACACCAGACACCCCTATCTATGGTAGGTCCAGGGTACCCCCCTGGGCGGGGTGCAGCGTATGTGAAAGGTAGGACATGTACTAAGGTGTGTACCATGTCCTAACAGTGAAATACTATCCATTTCATTTTAAACTGTTGAAAGGCCATCTTGCCCATAGGGCAGAATTGCGAAGGCTGTGTAATATGTTTCCAACCTATCTTCCCAAAGGCTTAAGATGGAGAGGTGAAGTTTAGTGTGCCTGAACTCACAATTTAATAACGCATCTTTTTGTGAAGGTGGTTTTTGAATTGCGTGTTTAGAAAGCACTCTTTTAGAAGTGTTGGGTTTTTGTGCTCCAACTTTTCTGTGTGTCTCTGCCTGGTTGTGGATTGACTGTCTGGATTTGAATGTGTTAGGCTCTGGCGAATGTCTTGACACAGGGGAGGAGGTGAGACAGCAACAGGCTGACCTGCATCTGGAGTGTAGGGGGGAGGAATAGCCCCTGGAGATGAAGAGGCCTGGGCTGCTGCCATAAAACAATGGTTCCATCTCCTGCTGAGTGATTAAGGACCCAGACCCCACTATCAAAGGCAGAAGGTGTCACTGGCAGGGAGACACCCAGAACTGGTTTGGACTGGGGTCAGTGCCCCCCTGAACACAAAGACTTCAAAGATATTTAGGGGTATAACTATGAGAGCTGTAACCCCTGGACTTGGGAATGGAACTGTTCAAGACTGTAAAGGATTGAAACTACTTTGTGGTCAAGAGGAACCTCTGCCAAGGAAGAAACAGCTGAATAGACTGAAGGAAAGAACTGACCCTTGCTGTGTGTTCTGGATCTGGCCTGCTGTTCGCTGATTTATCCATGGTGTGGCTAAAGGGACTTTGTTGTGTGTTGTGTCCCCCTGCTTGAAAGGACTTTGCTGTGCTGTGTCCTGAAGTAACTTGACCCCAAGGGCCCGAGGAGAGCTGGCTCCCTGTTGCCCAAACTCAAGAACGCAAAGGTTTCTAGAAGTGTCTCAGCGACGCTGTGTGCGTGTGCTTTGTGCAGCCTGAGAGCTTCGTAAGAATTGCCCTGTGATCGTGGGTACCTGGAGTCCAAGCGAGTCTCAGCGACGCTGTGTGCGTGTGCTTTTTGCAGCCTGAGCCCTTCGTGAGGATTGTCCTGTGACCGTGTGCACCTGGAGTCCAAGTGAGTCTCAGCAATTCTGTGTGAGTGTGCTTCATGCAGCCTGAGCCCTTCGTGAGGATTGTCCTGTGATCGTGTGCACCTGGAGTCCAAGTGAGTCTCAGCGACGCTGTGTGAGTGTGCTTCATGCAGCCTGAGACCTTCGTGAGGATTGCCCTGTGATTGTGCACACCCGGAGTCCAAGTGAGTCTCAGCGACGCTGTGTGCGTGTGCTTTGTGCAGCCTGAGACCTTCGTGAGGATTGCCCTGTGATCGTGTACACTCGGAACTCAAGTGAGTATCCACAACTCTGTGTGCGCGTTCTTCGTGCAGCCTGAGACCTTCGTGAGGATTGCCCTGTAACCGTGCACACCCAAAGCTCAAGTGAGTCTCCGCGACGCTGTGTGCGTGTGCCCTGTTGCAGCCTGAGATCTTCGTTATCGCCATGGACCGGACCGGGATTCCCATGGGAGCTGTGCCTCTGGCCTGAGCTCGCCCTTGCCAGAAGCAGGACCTCGAACCAACCCCGTCGGGGGAAGACCCGAGTTCCACTGCCCGAAATCAACTAAGTCTCATCGGAGGCCCAAGTCGTGTGAAGAGGAAAGGAGAGCGAGGTCGCACCCCCAGGTAACGTGTGTCGCCGTCTGGGGCGGGGTGCGGGCTCGGAGAGAAACGCTCTTGGCCTCTTCCATTCTTGCAGCGCGAGCCTCTGCTCAAACTTGTATCGCGGCCCGTACTTGCCAAGGAGTGGCAGTACAGGGGCCAGAGTGTGGAGCAGCACTTTGGTTTACACCATACCCGTGTTTGGGGCATATGTTGGCAGAAGCTGACCACGAGTTAGTACGAGAGGCAGAGAGACCGTCTAAAGCACCGTGATCGGTGCCGAAGTGCCTTGCGCATTGTATTGTTTCTGTATTACAAACTGCCTTATTGTTGCCTTGCGCATTGCATTGTGTTTGCATAACAAACTGCCTGATTGTTGCATTACGCATTGAATTATTTTTGCATAATGAACTGCGGATTGTTGCATTACGCATTGCAGTAGTTTGCATAACGAACTACCTAATTGTTGCATTACGCATTGCATTATTTTGGCATAACGAACTGCCTTATTGTAGCATTATGCATTGCATTATTTTGGCATTACGAACTGCTGGATTGTTGCATAAAGAACTGAATTATTTTTAGATTGCAGAGTGCCTGATTCTTGCATTGCGAACTGCATAGCATTGCATTAGGACTGCATTGGATCATCTAGAATTGCTCATTAATACTGCCAGAACCTACAAGGGCTTGCTAGCCTAATAACCGGCCAAGAGGAATATTACAAATATGCATATGTTGGATCTTTATCGTGTGGTCGCATCGTATATCTTTTTATATAAACATATACTTGTTTTCCTATGAAACTTGTGTGGAATCCTTTTGTGGTGTCATCATTGGGTCACTGGGAGCATGGTTGCAAATACTTTACACATTTGTCTTGAAGATAAGCCTTGCTGCTCGTGCCAAGCTACCAAGGGGGTAAGCTGGGGGTATCTGAGAAGATGTCCTTCCGTTCCCTGGTTTAGAAGCTAGGGTCCCTACTTGGCCTAAGGTACCTACCTCAGCCAACTAGGGAATCCCGGTTCTAACTGCTCCCCTCTTTCCTGCGGTTTTACGATCCTTTTCCTCTTGTGTCCACACCTGGGTGCAAAATCCAATTTCAGCAGTAGCCACCCCTGCTCTGAACCTTTCTTCTACTTGATCAATGCATTTATTTTCAATCCCTGAGAGTGCACAAGTTAGATTATGTCGGTGCGCATAAACAATAACTATTGTCTGAGGTGAAATTAAATATATACCATCAAATTCAGCTGTCTCCTCGTCTGTATGCTTATTCAGGTCCTCAAACAAAGGCACCTCTGAAAGAACCAAATACAAATTTGAAAAATAATACTCAAAATGTTCCTAATTATAAAATTTACTAAAAAGCATAATACAGCTAATACCATACGTCAAAGGAAGGTTGTGGTAGGTGATGTCCGCAGCTGCTGAAGCGTGCAACTGCATGCAAACATAACAAGCCACGGTTTCCATTGAATCGACATACAGATAAAGTAACCTAGCATAAGCGTACAGAGAAAAATCTCTCCTAGAAAGCTTGGTGTGTAAGTTTTGCCTGCCTAATATTACTACCTCTTCTCTAGGCTTGAGCGAGGGCATAGGTTTAAATACATTAGACTCACGTATACTACCTCCTGGTCTAAGACACAACTACCTGAAGGCCTAAGACACAATACTATAACTAGCACTATTAATCCAATTATTATAAGCGTTATGGAGGTTCACATGATGCATTTACATCTACAACTAGAATGATTAGTTTCCATTCTACTTAAGACCAAGTTCAGTGGAGAAATAGCAGCTACAGAATCTTCTCTGTGGTTCTCCACCTGTACAAATGCAAAACAGTCTTTCGTATAAAGTTCAACTCATACACATGTATATACAGTTCTTTGTGAGACTCCCTTAACCTTACTCTGTTTTCTTCTAAAGGACTGGCTTCCTAAATTTGTTCTTCTTCCACTTGTGCCTAGGTATTTTCTTGAGGCTCATAAGCAAAATACACAAAGTTCATTCAACATCTCTGTAAGTTCAGACCCTAACTCATGTATGAACAATTGCTGTCAATTCTGCAATCTCCTCAAGGGACTGTTCTGGATTCAAATGAGAAAAAACGGTGTCATCCAATATTAGGTTTCGTAATCCACTCAATCAGTCTCTGGAGTCCTCAGCAAAACGTTGAGGATCATCACTGATTTTCCAGAGTTCATTCTCGTTGGCAATGGCAGCTAGGTAGGTCCACCCTCAGCCTCTTGGATGTTTGTACCAGATTCCTCTCCTTCGCATACACTTTGTTTAGACTCTGACGTCTCTTCCACAGATGCGAGCTCTGCATCAGGCTACAATTGCAGATTTCTCTTTGGCAACACCTGTGGCCAGCCTTCTACCACCTATTGTTGCCCCATAGCAGTAATTCCTTTTTTACAGGTAGGACCTGACTTGCATATAACCCAGTGCCAGCTGCTCGCGAGCCATTCGCCACTCACCAAACTTCGCCTTTCTGATCCCACCTCGAGTTGCTCTAGTGCACTTTCTGGTCCAGCGAGTTCCCTCCCTGCTTGGCTGACCCTCTCTCGTAGTCTCTAGTCCACTGCTGGCATTTCTTCTGGAAGAGGAGCTGTTTCGTCAAGGGGAAACAGAATGCTACAGGTGTGGGAGGCATGCACCCAGTTTGAAAGTCTGCCGCACTTCACAGCTGTTGTTAACAGAATCACCTGGAATGGGCCACATCAGCAAGGACCACCCAGTCCCCAGGGGCAAGGTCGTGAAACTACTCCTGATGATGGGGTGCAACCGTGGCGTCGACCTGGTGAGACACAATACAAACAACATCAGCTTGTCCTTTGCAATAGTCAAGGACTAGATCATCCGAGATATTTACAAGAATGTTGGCAGGCTCAGCAGGAAGCCTCATAGCATGCCCCATGAAGATCTCTTATGGCAAAAGGCCAGTCTTCCTGTCTTGAATGCTACAGAGGCTACTCAACACAAGCGGCAAGACATCAGGCCATTTTTGTGAAGTTGAAGCACACACTTCAGGTTGCCTGGATTTCAAGGTACCATTAATTTGCTCTACAATGCCAGAAGCCTCTGTCCAATAACTGCAATATAACCTCTGCTCCGCTTGTTAAGCTGCACACAGCAGTTTTAGTATCTCATTATTAAAATTAGATCCTCAGACTGAATCCAAAGTAGTTGGAAATCAGAATCTCGGAATGAGCTCCCTCAACAATAGATTTGCCATTGTCAAATTGTCACATCTCCTAGTAGGGTAAGCCTCCACCCACTGAGAGTATATGCAAACCACCACAAGGATGCATCTCAGCCCATTACAGAAAAGCATTTCTACAAAATCCAACTGCATTTGATTAAAAGGTCCCCCAGATTTTCCAATATGACTCCGCGTAACTGCTGTCTCTTTTCCAGCATTTATCTGCTGATACGTCACACACCTGTGGCACAAAGCTTCAGCAATCACTCAAAACGAGGGATTGAACCAGGTCTGTCAGAACACTCATATCATTTTATCCCTCCCTACGTGTGTCGCCCCATGTATATGCCTCGCCATTGGATGTAACAAGCTATTAGGCAACACCGGTCTTCCATCACCAGATACCCAAATGTCATCTTCTCTTTTCACACATCCATTCCTGAACCATCCAGCTTATTCTTCCTCCGAGACCTCCTCTTGCAACCATTTTACCTCATCCCAAGTATCAGCAACTGTCAACAGCAGGTTGAGATCGGTCTCATCAACTTGCTCATTCATATATTCCCCATTGAAGGAATTGGTGTTTAAAGCACAATAGTGTGCAACCTCATCAGAATTTCTGTTTCTGACCGTAACAGTCATTCCCCTTACAGTGAGCGGCAGATTTGACCACAGCCACTTCTTGAGACAATCGGAGAGCCTCTAACAATGTTCTCACCACCTCCCCATTTCTGATGGGTGATCCCGACAAGGTCATGAAACCCCTTTGAGACCACAACTGTCCGAAGTAATGCACCACGCCAAAGCAATGCTGGCTGTTGGTAAAGATGGTCTCCCTCAACTGGTCAGAAATGCAGCAGGCACTTGTCAAGGTAGTCAGTTCAGCTACCTGTGTGGAGAATACTCCTTGTAAGCAGGCAGCCTCCACCACCTCTTTAACAGTAAAGACAGCATTGGCAGCTGCATTACAGGTCCCTGTGTTCCTCCCATATTCTGAGATCTTGGCTGAGCCATGTATTGTGATGGTACGAACTTACCCTGGATTTGGTTAGATCCCCCCACTCTGATCCTGGTTTGTAGGATTCAAACGACATTTGTGCTTCCAATGCCCCACCCTGTTGCAATAGTGAAACTGGCTGGCTTTCCTAAAGGTCGCAATGCCTATCTCTGTCTATCGGACCACTCCAGCCTCTTTCTTGGCCCTGCACTCTTCCTCCCTGAGCACCTATACTCCTTGCGGGTACTTTCCTGACATAGGGGCCATGTTTCTGCTATATATCTGTCCCTGACTTCCCCTCTGCGCAGCCTTCATTTGTACCTAAATCAACATTCTCCTTTATCCTCTTATGCCTTGCCTCAATTTCATCACTACAATATTTGGCGTAACGCAGAATCTCATGAATGGACTTATTTTGCTAAGCTATCAAATGTTGCTGAATCATTAAATTGGTTTCAGTTCGCAACGTAGTCACAAACTTAGACACTAACTGTCCCATATCCTTTGGTTCTAGAGTATCAATTCCACTGTACTGTTTACTGTTTAAAAGCCTGCAATAACCGCTCATTGTAGGCATGCACTGTCTCTTTGGATTCCTGGATGGTTCTGTCTATCTAAACCCAGTCCACTTCCTGTGGAGCCACCTTAGCTTTTAACCATGTGATCACCTGATCATATTTCTTCATCTCCACAGGGGACTGACCATGAGTCACCGGATCTCTTTCAGGTTCACCATCAGGCCATCCTATAGCTATTTACATGCTGACCGTAGGTCGCTTGGGTCCACAATTTCAAACAATGTGTTAATATCAACCCACAGCACCTTCGATATTTTTACAAAATGATCAACTTGCTTACACCATTCCATAGGCTTCTCTCTCAATCTCAGAAACTCACCTGTAAATGCGACAAGATCACCCCTACTCCAGGGCACATGTACGTATTCTCCGCACGGTACCTCTCGTAAAGGAAATTAATGAACACTGCCTCCCCGATCCTTTTCAGCTTTTCTGTTCACTCATCTTTCCTCCCACTTCTCTTAGGAAACTCCTGAATTTGTGTTTTAAGTCCTGGCGTCCTCTAATTCTGCAGGTTTTGATCACTGTACTCAGGCCAATGATTTTTTTGCAGTGCCTTTGTTCTTTCTATATCTACTTCAAATTTAGTAGTCAATTCAGACAATTGTCCATGTACTTCCCTCTCCCTTCCAGTAACATCCTTACTTATGAGCAACAACTAATTTAGCTGATATGAATCTATTCAATTGAGCTCTAAGAACCCACTGAGCTCTAAGAACCCACTGATCATGGCTTCTAATTCAGTTTTCAGCTTAAGCACATCGACCAAATCCAGTATACTTCTTCAACGATTTCTCTTGATCCAAAACATCAAGCATACTCTGGCTCTCAGTTGTCTTCTGTGTATTAATCTGGTCTCTGGGCATGCTATTACGCACTCTCGGTAGAGTCTCCCATGTAGGCGAATCCACCCCGTCATCTCTGAAAGTGGCCTAACGATTCCTGGCCCAACTTGAACTACGGATGAATCCGCAGTAGCTGCACAAGGAGTGCTTGCATTCATTGGAGTCAAAGGAGAAAATCTGGTGTGAGGAAGGTCCACTCCTTCTTGTGATGCTCTCTCGGGCACCATGGGCATCCCTTGACCCCATTTCCCAACAGGACTCAGGTAGTATACAGGAATAATAGGGCCAATGGTGACAGGTACAGTCAGGGCATCCGGGATCCTCGAAGCAAGCCCAGGATCACAGTGTGTAGAGGCTTCCTAGAACTCCCGATGGAGTTCCACCCAGTCCCACAATCTAGGCTTTCCCTATGGATAGAGTCCCTACAACATTTGGATCGGTGGGCACTCGCAGCTTTATTGGCGCCATTATAACTTCCCCACCTTCCTGGATACAATGAACTGTATAGGGTGGGCACTCAGCTACCAACCAATCTAACAAGCCATCCTCAACATCACTGTCAATGTCCTCCTCCCCTTTACCCTTCTGCTCTATCTTTACATCATCTTCTTCTTTTGCCTCATTTGTCACCAACGCGGCGCACAATCTCACTCCTTCAATCGTGTCTACTCTCCAACTCTTTTGCTTCTCATCCCATTGTGCTTCCTGGTATGCACGCATCGCTTTTTAAAAATCTTTTCCTGATAACACTCCCCCTGTTTAGCATGTGCGGTCCGCATTCATGCATCAAGTGCTTCAGACTGTGTGGGTCTAGGTACAGGCTTTAGTGCGTACAGCATTCCCCTCAAATGGTCAGTTAATCTCAAATTGAAGGTACCGTAGCATGGAAACACCAATATGTCCTCATTTTCGGTGATCTTGTGCCAATTTTTAAGCCAAATAATAGTGTGGAGCCCTACATTCATTGCCATAGAGTGAGCGGGCGTATCCTCCAGAGACGCCTCACCCCCACTCTAGTCAGAACAGACACATCTCCTCTAAACATCTCTCTAATCGTTTTAAAACACTTCATTTCCCTCTTTTCTTTTGTAATATGTATAACTGGCCTTCAAATTGTTAAACATCAGAGTACCCGCAATGGTGCAATTACAATTTCTGATCCAACCTATTGTTTTCTTAAGCAAAAATTGTCTGCTTCCTTTAAAAGAATCGATAGATGATAATTATTCGAAGAACGCACACTCCTGAATGAAACCTCGACCAGCAGGGAATCACCTGAATCCGTGTTTTTTCTTTTCTGCACAAAAAGGTCCACCACACTATTTACAATCGTGCCATGCACACAAAGTTCCCTGTTTCAATTTGGGCCATCGACGACGTCTCACACCAAACTCTCCACAAAACACAGCAGATAAATACAACACAGTTTCTTCTACATCTTACTATATATCACCAGGTTCTTAGGCCATGTCGGAACCAATCACCACTTCAAAAACTTATCACCACATTCACACGACTCTCACAACATCTCCACCAGACATTCCGCAGCTGACTTTTCACCGCAATCGAACTTCCAACACTCTCATCACCCTATAGATACCACTGGTTTCTCTGTATGCCGCCTGAACTCCGCTCAATCTCTTCCGCTCACATTTGGGTTCCACGCAGGGGACACTATTGTCGGGCCCAAGAACTAACCTTACTTCAAGTATAGAATTATCTTCTGTAGCTACCATCTGCTAGTGCGGAAATTTAACTCCGGAAATTTTGGGCGATGATTATTTTCAAGCAGCATGGGATGTAAGGAATTTCCCAACTCAAAAACTCCAAGACAGAAATATCTCAGGAACTGTGGTCCACAACTGGATTCTGGTTAGTCAGTTTATTGTAAATTTTTAAACCGATACAGTTTATCACTCTTGACATGATAGTATAAAAATACAGAGAATATAGAATGAAGCCATATCTGTGGAACCAATTCCCCCCTCTATAACTAAAAGAAAATTACCAACTCAGTAATTGCCACATAGGTTAATAAAAGGCAAAAATGTCAATTAGATTGCATCAAGCTTTCAAAAAAGGAAAACATTCCCAATTCCCTACACTACGTAAAAGGGGAACCCTAAACTGAGCAAGAATCAGAAGGGAAGCCTAAAAGGTGGCAGTCATAATAGTTCTCCTAAGAGGCAACTCTAAATATGGACATGTAGCCTAAAGCCACATTCATTAAGAGAGATCTGTACCTCGAAGCGTCTGCAAATGAAGTGTCTGCTGATCCTAGTTTGAATAGTACAAAAAGCAACCATCTAGTACAGGCACCTCTTACAACCCTTTGAGTAACTTTCCATTATCCCAGTGGCCTTCATTGTCTCCTTTCTCCACCTCCTGCTTCACACGGTAGACTTTCGGTCTCCCACAATAATTCATCCCTTCTTTGCTATTCCATTCCTTCCCAGGGCTAGCTATAGATTAAACAATAGGCCCTTCTCTAAACTAACAGTCTTGTCAACCTGCAGTGGGAACACAAATGCATACAGCATTTCACACTACAAGCAAAAGCAAAATTAAACGCTAGCCAAAAAGTGAGTTAACGATTTACAGAACCACCATTAGGCTAACTTAACATTACACGGGTTACGATACAGCTTCTTTGGGACTTGTAAAGCACGTTCCATCATAATTATTGATACCCTGAATAACCAATCCTAATTTATTATTACAATGGTAATGTTAGATCATTTCACAAACACGTTTCAGGACATTTTATACTTTAGGTGTCAATGAGAGGTTCCCAGAAGTCAGTTACATGTCTAACATACATGAAATATACTTGTAGAACAGAGAAATACTCTGACATCCGAACATGAACTCTTTTAGTCACAGAGAATACACGTGAGTGCAGACTACATTGAATTATGATGCACTCCTACGGAAACTTTAAAAGAAAAACTGAAGCAAAACATAAAGCGTAAAATTATGCTTCACCTCAAGTGTCACACTGATAAAGTAGCAGCCACTCATGATTTATCATAGATAACCCCAGCAGCGCCAGGTAAATTAAAGCTTCCGCAAGAATGGATCAGATATGTGGTTCAGAGAAGCCCGAGGGCATGCTCAAATTAGTTGCATTTGAACTTGAGGAACTGTTTTTCGTCAGCGGGGCAAGAGTGCATGTTCGCCACGGCGGCGTGCTGTCACAATGGCAGCTGCTCTTATATCGGTGAACTCACCGCCATGGCACCGGAACATGAAAGGGGATTCTGGAGGGGCACTAACATGACGTGCGTGATGCAGAATTTCAGGTAAATCCGGTGGCATGTCCAAGTAGGTTGTGTGCAAGCTGGAAGTGGCTTTTTTCAATGAAGAAGCTCCGTGTTGCACCCGGAGATCAAGGATCCGTCGCATCTTGTTTGGCGTTGAAGCCACTCCCCTCCTAAGCCTTAAAACTAAAACTGGCATTACAGCAAGACATGGAGCCAGAACTAATATTGGATTAGTACACTGTGCTACGATCCAATCTCCGGTTCTATGGCCATACAGTGGTGACCATGCATGCTTCCATCATCTATAGAGACTGTCTCACAGAACATTCTGGCTAAAACAATTTTCTGACACGCCCATCATGTATCTGGTGAACCACAGTTTACAGACCTCACAGTTATGGGCCACTCCTGTAGTTGGTCACACCATTCACCAGAGCATGCACCTTGGAGGGAGGGACTTCTACAGCATTCTTCCCTAAATCTGGAGTTACCTTGAGTAGAATTCCAGCCATGCAGGACTCAACTTCATGACAGTAAATGGAGCTCCATTTTCTCTTAGATATGCTTTGTTTCTTGCAATTGACTCTGCAAGCTAATCAGAACAGTCACTTGTTTTCTTAGCCAAAATGTTTTAGTTGCAGTCTCAATTAATCTGGTTTAATCTTTTAGACTATCTCATTTATACATAACTTGAGAGCTCTGTTAAATTCAAAACACCTTACTGAATTCATCAGACTCACATGCAAAAGGACTGTTTGTCGATTAGGGACAAGCATGTTCTAAAAGACCTTTGGGCCACTTTAATTATTGAATTATTATTATTATTATTATTATTACAAATTAAGCAATGTCATTGCTCTGTAGTAGTTGCTGATTGTGGCATTCTTCACAGCCACACATTCTTAAATTGGTCTGTATCTTATGTGGCTAGAGCTTATGTATTATCACTTTCAGAACTCAAATGAATGATGGCTGTTCAGTACCTACAAGTTATGAGTGATGTTTGATTATATGTCCCTTTTATTCCTACATCAATGTAAACTAGTGCATTCTGTACACATTCTCAAAATTGAATGTGCCCAATGCCAAATTGAAGGCTGCATAGTTTGGTCTGGCTGCAAATTTCTCAGTACAAGTTGAGAAGTGTAATTTAATAACTTGTTGAGCAAAATATAACTTTAGAAACACACACTCTACTGTAGCATTTAATGCTGTTTGTT
This sequence comes from Triturus cristatus, assembly GCF_964204655.1. Taxonomy (NCBI): domain Eukaryota; kingdom Metazoa; phylum Chordata; class Amphibia; order Caudata; family Salamandridae; genus Triturus; species Triturus cristatus. The sequence continues at coordinate 1,619,479,957 of NC_140589.1, read as the reverse complement.
AGTGAATAGTAGTTTTTACATAATGTTTCACCTAGTTACTGTATGAAATTATTTTAAAGTAGATTTCAAGTATTCACTGTGTACACGGGAGATGTTTAGAACAGGAGACGATCTGCTTGCCAATTGTTGTACTTATTACCTATATACCATGTGTACTGCTTTATGGTCTATATCCTCTGATTTTAATAAAGATGTGTAAAGCAACAGCACTGTACCATAAGCTTGGCAAAAAGTAGGGACCTTTGACCTTAATATTATCCTGTACAGACTCACAAATGGCTGATCAGATACGTTTGTGAATCATGTAGATTTAGATCAATGCATTTTATCCCAACAAAGACTCAAAACAACTTCAACAATGTTATTTCAAAAATAAAATTTTGAGTGGATGTGGAATCCCAATTTTCAGGTATGGGCAATAATTGTGACCAAATTATGAACTTTTACAAAACAGATTACTAGAGAAATATTTTTTTTAAAACATGCTTGCTTTTTAATTAGAAAAATGTACTTGTTTGCCATACATATTAAAAAGCAATTTTTTGAAAATTGCTCCAGGGTCATGCGGATAGTTTAACAAATATACTACATGCATGATATTTTTTGCAAATACTACTCTACACTTTGTGAAAACTCTTTGGAATATTAAGTGATCCTACTCCTGCCTACTCCATTTGCCAGTTATAATTATATTGAAAATTGGTGGAGTTGGAATTTGGCTGTTGAAAAGCTGACTAAACAAGGGTATTAGAACATAACTCCTGTCATGAGTGTCACTAACATTGGCAGTGCTTAGCTAGAGAACTGTGATCTGTTTTGCAATAGCCAATACTGAAGTCCTTGTGAAACCTTTGACATTTGAACATATTTTGAGACTCCTAATCAGGCATTTGCCTATTTTTTTATTTTTTTCCCCAGAAAACCAAAAGGGATGTTAATAACTTTGATCAAGATTTTACTCGGGAAGAGCCAGTGTTAACACTTGTGGATGACACCATTGTCAAACAGATCAACCAAGAAGAATTCAAGGGGTTCTCGTATTTTGGTGAGGAGCAGCTTCCATGATTCCACCATCGAAGGCTGAAAGCAAAGGCTGAAAAGACTGCTTCTTGAAAAATGATTTAACGTTACTGAGGTTCAGTGGACTGAGATCTGCTTCTCCTACTTTGAACCTGCCTCTCCATTTAAATGATCTATTTATTGTTGTTTTCTTTCGTTTGTGGATCTTGGAGCACGTTTGACTCCTGTTTTACAGAACAATGAAAACTCGTATATGTAAAAAAAAAAAAGCTGTAGATGTGGCACACTGCTGTGTTATTGTAGGACTCATGATTTTATTTCAGCTCGAAGATCTCTTACTGAAGTTCTCTCTTTGTCCGAGTCTCTTAACAACTTGAAGAAAAAGAAGCTGGGCTTTTGAAAGGAATGGTTTTAAATTATTATTTATTATTGTTCGTATTTTCATTACAACACTCGTGGATAAAATGGAGAAGGTACATTTCTTCAGCGCATGTTTTCAATAAAGGTCAGTTAAGTAGGCAAGGAGTTGAGAACCCATGATGGGGTGTAATGCTTATGGCCCGCACCAGTTGTGCTCTAGCACTCAAGTGGGAGAGGCAGTGTGAACGTAGCACACAAAGAAGGTCACCCTTAAGCAGGTGGGGAGTTTTGGCAGAATCAGCGTCCTATCTATGGGTCACAGTAGCATGGTCTGTACACCTCACCAGTGACTACAAGGGGGAGGTTACTGAAGTATTTGCTGGACAACATGGGGGCATTCGTGCCGTGATGCAATGGGCCAAATATTTCTTTATTTCTTTATATGATGGTGACGCGGCAACACAATCGTTTTATCTAATTGTAGAAGAAAGAAGCCATTGACTATTCTAGAGGCTGCTTGTAAAGGGCTAAGATGTTATAGTGAATGGACGCTCCGAAAGCAGACAGCTCTGTGTTGTTGCTGGGCTTTCCTTCACATGTTTTGTAGACAAGATGGATACCCTGTGCAAGGATGCATTAGCAAAGTATGCCTAAAACAAAAGAAGCCATTGATTTTAATATGCTGTTACATAGTATTTTTTAAAAATGACTATTTTGGGTTCCTGTTAGGTTTTTAGTTTTAAATACACTCCATAATTATTCTATTTATTTTCCCTGTGGTGTGTTCCATTTGCACACTTGTACAGACCCTTAGTACTACTGTCTTTTAGATGTGGGAGATCTAAAAATGAAACCTATGTTATCCGAATATTATGAGGCGAGGGATATCCTTGTGGCATTCTGTGAACGTATGTTGGAAGACTGAAGATCAAAAGTTAAAAACTGACATTCTTAAAAGATGTAAATGCATTTTTTCTTTATATGTATTAACAGAAGCGGTAACTAGATACAGACGATATTACTAATGTGAAGTTACCTCTTGTAGACATGCTAACAGTGTTATGTACTTTTTTTCAGAGAGTACTCTGTGTTTGTCTGTGTATATGTATTGCTGAGGTCATATAAGATAGATTTTACTGGACTGAATCTTGGGCAGTTTTGGGGGTTCAGCTCAGCGATGCACATGAACTCCCTGTTGCCCCCCCAAAAAATATATATGCGAAAGTGGTGCTTCAAGGCACCTCTTCAGCCTTTGTACAGGTGAGACATTGTACATAGTGTTGCTGCAAAACCTGTGGGGTACATTGATTATGGAGGTGTCATCTGCTGCATGTTCAGGCATATTCTAAAAGTTAAGTCTGTCACAGAATACTTACAATAAATGTCCATGTGCAATACTCTGTATATGTATTGGTTAAAGATTTGCTGTCAGAAAAATGGTTTGGATTTTCATTTTGTTATGAAAGGTGTATACAATATATTAAGCTATCCCAGATCTTGTATAGTTCTATTAAAGCTGTTAAATGGTAACCATAATGGAGGGAAGCACATTTGCATATTGCAGGCGGGTGGGCATTGGGTGGGCAGGGTTAGAATCTAGGTCATTTGGCGCTTAGGGGCAATCTTGTTCACAAGGAACATGTACATTTGTCACAGTCCTGTGCCCAGGAGCCAGTGGCCCCTTGAGTCTATTGAAGATAAACAGTTCCAATTTTTTTTTTGTTTTTTAACAACTCAGGTGTAATTATTATATATTATTATGATGGTTTAAAATATTAAATATTTTACATAGTGTATCAGTTCAGTTGTCTGTTGCAGTACAAGTGGTGTGTAACGGATTAGACCATAGATTCGTATTATTTATCATCAATAACTTTGTAAACTGAGGATGGGTGGGGGGGAATCTAGCACCTGTAATTGAGTACAAGCACAGAAAAATCTTAATGGCTGCATCATCTCATATTTCTAAAGGCAAAATGCTAATACTGCCCCTAGATTTCTTAAAAACAAAAAATGTGTTTGATGTGTCACTACAGGCTAGCTCTTTTTTCATTACTCTGGAGTAGTTTGCGTTGCCCGTCTGGGCAAAAACTTGTTAAGTGCTCTTTTTCATAGTTAAATAGGTGAGGTTGGAAGGCCAACAACAGCTGTGTTGTGTGTTGCTAGTTATCTGGCAGGAGAGGCTTTTGTGCAGGTGTTTAGGTCACTGATTCGAATGTAGTGAAGTGTAGAGATGATGAAAAGATGCTGTACATTCTACAACACATATGTAGGTATGATGGCCAGTGAGCTTGATTGCTAACATGAGATCCCTCTGTGCTTGAACGGAGGACACTGCACCTATTGTTGCATTTTCTTTTGCCTTGATTTTGGGACCCATTCATACTGCTTTATCTGCCAGTATGTCCTTTTTCTTTTGTTTCAGGTATCACTTACTCCTGAATTTTCTAGCATAATACATTCAAGCTTACAGAAAAAAGTATTGGTGATTTAGGGCTGGGCTAAGCATGTCGTGCTCCTGGAAATTCATGATTAAGTCACACCAAAGACTGCAGTACACCAGCTACTACTCACAGAAAATGCCTTGTGATTCAGGCTTGGGAATTTAGTAGTAATTCTTAGCCAAGAGAGGAGTAAAAGACAACTGCTTGCAGTAAAAGCTTTTTAAATCAGGTCTGAAAATTCAAAAGTGATTCACAATTGGGAGGAAAGCAAGACACACCTACTTGCAGAAAAAACTTTGTGAATTAGGTCGTGTAATCTCTCTATCAAAATATTGAGTTTTTTAAAATCGACTTGCCCTTACATTGACCGCACGGTATCCACTACTAACATGTTGTTAAGGTAAGTATTGTGAATTTAATCAGTGCTTAATTTTACCCTGTGGTTTCCAGTGCTCGGCACCGGCACCTAATCATCAACACCAGCACTTTTCATGAGCACCAGTTAATGACACTTCTATTTATGGGTAGATTAAGTGATTTGCCCAGAATCACAGGGTGTTGAACCGATGCCAAGACTGGAAGCTGGTTCCCCAGCTCCAAAGCCGGCACCTCTGGCAATTATGCCACATCCTATCCCCAGTAGTTGGTTCTGTTTTACGCAGCGCTAACAGGAGAAATGCTCTGGTGCAAGCTGCCTCTTGACGAGAGCCCCGGCACTTATTTTTTAACAAATTAACCACTGAATTTAATAATAGTAAATCTATCCTAATGTAGGCATACTTACTTTGTTAGTCAATATTCGGGAGTAGATAAAAATGCAGGTCGATAATACTGAACGCGATATTTTCACATACATCTGCTAAGTATTGTAGGAGTACATGTTTTTTCAATGCAAGCAAACTGGTCTTCTCTCTCTGGCTTAGATTAGCACACCTGTCTGCTACAATCAGCGTTCGTTTTGAAAGAGATGTTTAAAAAAAATACAAAACACAGGTTAGCACACTGTTGCATTTATTGTATTGACTTTCTTTTCAGTAAAATGAGCGCAACATGCCAAAAAGTAAGCATTACTTTTAATTGTGTTTTCTGAAATTATGGATTATTCTGTTGAGTGGAAATACAGTTTCTTCATATGTCAAAAAATGCATTCTCTCCAAAAAGGCTAAAAATTACCTCTTTTTAAATTATGTGCAAAATAGGTCTGGTTAGCTATAAAATGTATTCATTTTGGTTTTGTATTGTGAAGCTTTATTTGTACAGGATTTGTTTTTCTTATGGATGTATTTTAAATCTCTTGCCATTCATTAGTGTTATTACATTGTAAACATTATTACTGTGCCAAATGTACTGTATTCAAGAGGATGTGAATGTGTATTGTTTCAGAACCTAATAAATACAATGATGGTAAATTTAGATTGTTTATTCATAACTTTTCTCATCAGTATTTTTTCTGCTTTTACTATATTTTACTGTGTTGTCTGAACTTGTGGCACAAGGCGCTGCTCCTTAATAATGTCAGAGAAGAGTCACCCCCCTGCTCAGATCATCAGATGAAAATTTAAATGATGATAAAACAATTTTATTATCATTTTATTTTTCCATGACTACTGAGTCAATGCGAGTCAAGGACGGGGCCAGGCCATGGCAAGAAGGAGGAGAGTTGGGCGCTGTAAGTGCACATGTTGGTTTGGCTGGCTGTCTTAGGACAGCCAAACCAACATGTGCAATTATATTTCTTCAACCCATCCGTGTTGCACTGCCGTGTGAAGAAAATGTACAGGCTCCCTGTGCCTGAGCGAGTGACAGACCAGCCCGCTCAGGACAAACCCGGTGCTTCTCTCATGCTTGGTATAGCATGAGAGCAGCATCTGGATTGAGTGGGGAGCCTGTGCTGTATGGTTCATGGACTGCTGGGAAGACAGGAGCACCAGGGGAGCTGGCAGCAGCTGGTAAGTCTTTTTTTAATTTGTTATTATTCCCCTAACCCTCCCCCCCACCTCCGCACCACCACACCACTTTAGATTGGTGGAAGCTGCTACTTGGTGCCTTGTACATGGTGTCACTGGTATGTCTGTTGCTCATGTTACTGGTGACCATAGACAGTGGCTGAGAATCAGAGGTAAACTAAAGTACTTCCACTTTTATTAATTTCGAGATGGCCGCTATTCCCCCCTTTTTTATTGGGTTATTACTGCTTCTCAGAAGACCGACATAAAATATAGCTTACCTGTGCTTCCCACCCCTATCCTGGTGGTACCAAAGAGTGTAACAAGCAGCATGCCTGTGTGCTTTATTTGTAAATCGTGTGCTAAAAGAGGAATCGTGCTACATTTTTTGTTGTGATAAGGGTGTCAAATACCAGACATAGGTTTGTTATAAAGTGAGAGATGATCTCTTTGCCTAGCTGTTCTCATACTCCAAAATATTTAACCTTCCCACCCAATGACAACAAAGTTGCTATGCCTATATGGAGAAAGCACCCAGGCTTCCCCATATGACCTTGGCTCCTCAGCAAATCAGTCATACCTGCTAAGCTGTCTGTTGTTCCAGACACTTCACAAAAGAGATGGTCTTTCAATGGAGAACTGAAGAAAACGGAAATTGTTTACTCTCCTTTCTCCCTGATCTCCAATTCCTTAAAACTATATCAGTTCTCTCTGTGTAGATTGCTGCTTCACATTGTCACCACTACATTTGAGCAGTATATGGAATGGATCCTTTTTGCTAGCTCATGAATGAGGCTTCCTGCATGGGCGGTGGAGAAAAATAAGTTCACACCTTACCCCTCCCAGTTCAACTCATAGATGCCAGGAAAAAAGGGGTGACTTGATAGCAACAGTGTTGAACCAACATTTTCTTCGTGGTGATGCTGAGGAAACTTTTTTAATCATCTGGCTGATGCTGGGTTAGCCTCAAATGCTTTGCACATTCTCCCTTTTCAAAAAGTAATTTCACTGATTAGGTTTCAATGTGAAAATGGAATGTGCAGAGGAAAACATAATTTCTTAAATGTAGATATGTTACTCCTTTGCATTACTTTATTAAGGATTTTCGCATTGGATGAAAGGCACAAAACAAATGTATATGTAGGCAGTTTTCTGTAATTTACTTTATTTCGAAGTACACATATTTCCTAAAACAAGCAAACATGATGTAAAATATATTTTGCAACATGAAAATATAAATTAAAATAATCTTAGAAAAATAAAATGTGTTGCTCAGCTTTTTCAACGGTCCTAAAGCCAAGAGGAGAGCACCCAGGGCCAAATCGATCAATATTTGATGCAGTGCAACTCAGCAAGACAACTTGCTGCGCTGTGTCAAATGGAGAGGGCAAGAATGCATAAATATTTACCAAACTATGGCATATTCCCGCTCTCTCACTGCACTGATGCACTACATGCTGCCTGGTGCCAACGGAAGCACCCTTGCACCATGGTAAAAGAGTGCCTGTGTTGCAGGCAGGATTGTTTGTGTGCAGGAAGGGGCACTTTCCTGCACGAAATCAGTCCTTCGAGGCTTTTTTCCTTTTTCTGACTTGTACCACACTAGAAGTTATTGATAAGATTGGATTAATCCTATGTATAGGAGGATGTGCCCATCCATCTAATGCAATATGATAAAGGATATATACAACCCTATATGTACCTCTCTTTGGAGTGGGATGTGCTCAATACCATTCAATAAAGCAGTCCTGCACCTCATATTATAAAGAGGGTGTATGTAATCTCAAATAAAGACTTTTTGTGCTAGATATACTCTACCAGTAGAACATGATTCCCCCCCATTTAAACTGCACAAACGGAGATTCAATGTACAATCTAACACCTACCCTCTTAAACAGTGCAATTTCATTGTAGTTTAATACAACAACACATATTCATTAAGATTGCACAATTTTGCTAATGTTGACAATTCCTTTCCTTATGAACTAATTACTACGTTTCCTATGTTCAGCCCTTACAAGGTATTTCACAGAGTAGGTCCGGTGTTACACCCATCAATCTCAAGAAGTATAAGAGGCTTCTAGGTTAGGTGTGCGCTAGTTATACCACAATTTGCCACTCATGGTGTGATGGATGTGATGTGTAGTGACACTATGATGTCACATGCAATGGTATAGGAGAGAATGTTCTTGAAATGGAAGGAAGGTTTTTTTCAAGAAGTTACAGTTCAGTTAAGACTAGAATTAGAAAGAGTATGTAGCTGAGAATTGTAAACTCTAATAAATCAATTATAATTATTATAAGTTTCCTGATTATAATTGACACCGTTACAATGGCGATGAAGGGAAGAACTCAAAACAGAGACCTAATTTGAGCCAGACAACAAAGTGGAGTGTTGAATTTACTGTCAAAAGGAACTGCCTGAGGCCGTCTGGTAGTCATGCGGGTTTCAATATCACTGTTAGGAGTGGGTGTGCACACCCACGCTGCTGAGAAGAAAAAAAACAAAGCAAGAGGTGAGTGGCACACAGACACAATCGGTGTCAGGCATCGTTGTGAGGAAAGGAGCGGCCGTGTACTGTGCACATGTGCGGAGTGCAAAGCTGACATGTTGCGCGCCGTCTTAAAGTCAGGCAGTGTTTGAATGAGCGCAAACAAGCGGGTGACTCAAACAGAGGCAGCAAAGGACAAAAGGAGAGCATAGAGCCCATATTGGATTATAGTAAACCAGATAATAAATACAATATGTACATTGCATTGTGACATTGTGAAGTCCGGCTTAAGCATTTATTTCTTTTGATAAACGAATACAAAGACCATTTTAGAGTCGGGCGAGAAAAGAAGGGAGCAGAACAAGAAAAGTTAATGTGAAAGTACAGTGGAAAATATATATTAAGAGTAACAACAGTCATGTCAGTTGAAAATACAAGTAATGAAGTAACAGTTAACATGAATTCAGATATATACAATGAGGACGATCTTGCTGGAAAGGTCTCAAGTGCAATTTTGAGGAGACTATTACCTTTTGATTTTTTAGAACAAAATGTTATTCAGAGGTGAGAAAAGTAGAGAAGAAGGTGTGAACATTGCAAAAATTATACTGATCAGCAAGCGAAATATTTGTTACTTAATCTTGTCAGAGATTATGTGGAAGATTTAATAATTATGTTTCTAGAACAAGAGCGAAATACATACAAAGGGCTCATGAAATGCTTGAACATTAAGTTTGATCCTCAAAGAAACCTAGATTCTGAAAGATATAATTTCAATATAACATGTCAAAGAGAAAATGAAACAATAGATGCTTTTGTCACAAGATTTAAAAAAAATTATGACATTCTGTGAAATAAACAGATTTAGTAATGAGGGGGCAATAAGGCTGAGAGCGATACAAGGTTGCAACTCAGTGAAGTTCAGGAAAAAACTTCTATAAAAAATAGTACTTACAAGAAATTTTACGTATGGCCAGGACAGAAATGCAAGCACAGAAACATACCACAAACATTGAAGAAGGATAAAGAAAACCCATAGAACAAGTAAGACAATTATTGTGGGAAATGAATAGTGAGAAAAAGTTGGAAGTACAGTACAAAGAAAAGAGATTGTGTTTATAGGTGTGAATTTCAATTTCCACATCAGCGGTTCTGTCCGGCGATAGGACAGCAGTGCAAGGAATTCAGAAGATACAATCATTGTACAAGTGTAAGCAGATTTAAGAAAGATTAGAGAGAAATTTGGACGAGGAAAGAAAGTGGAAACAAGCAAACTAGCTTAGATGAAAAAAAAGACGGGGAGCACAAAATATTTAAGGCAAATGAAAGGAATTGAGAGAGATTCTGAGGAGGAACATGAGCAGTGTGAGAGACTGTATATAATGCAAGACGAAAGTGAAGTTCAGCAGCCTAATATGATAAAGAAAGAAACCATCCAGAAGACTACGTCAGTTGATCTAATGGTATTTTCTCAAAAAGTTCCATTTGATCTCAATAGTGGAGCAACATGTAACATAATGTGCATAACAGAATATACAAAAATGAGTGATCAACCCCTCTAAGCCCTTCAAATGTTAGTGGTTTTCAGTGGGGAGCTAAACATCCTGTTTCCTGTTAAGGGAAATTCAAAGAAATACTAAAATATGGAGATATAGTTAGTAAAGAGGAAATGCATGTTTTACAAGTTGAAGTTCTAGGACCATGTTTGTTAAGCAATATGACTGCTCAATTCATGGCGTTGTTAGCAATGACTTGCAATGTGTCAACAAATCATCCAATTCTGAGAAAATATCTGGAATTGTTTGATGCTTTAGGTAAACTAAAGGATAAAGACAGTGAAGCCAGTGTCACAAACACATAGGAGCGTTCCAGTTCACACGCAGATGAAAGTAGAGAAAGAGATAAATGTATTACTTGAACAAGATATAATTGAAGAAGCAACAGGTCCAACTCATTGGGTGTCACCCATTGTGATTTCTCCAAAAAAGACACTGAAATCATTAGGACCTGTGTTGATATGAGAATTCCAAATACAGCCATTGAAAGGGAAAGATATCCAGGTTCTCATTTAAATGATATGATCAGTAACATTTATGGGGCTGTAGTTTTTCCATAGCTTGAATTATATAAAGTCTATCATCGATTGGAAATTGATAGTCAATCAAGATATATCACAACAGTCTCTACGCATATGGGACTGTTTGGGTACAAACTATTACATTTTGAAATATGTTCAGCTGCTGAGATTTTTCTAGAAATTATAAAGAATATTATAAGGCCAGTGCAAAATGGCATGAACTATAATGATGATATTTTAGTTTTTGGCAAAACACCGGAGGCACATGACCAGGCCCTAGATGGAGTATTTCAACAGCTTCAGAAAGCTGGACTGACACTGAACCTAAAGAAATGTGAAATAAATAAAACTGAAATAACATTTTATGGACATATATTTTCTCATGAAAGAATGAAACAAGACCCTGTTAAAGTAACAGCTCTTAATGCAATGCAAAGACCTAAGGATGTGAAAGAGTTGCGGTCATTTTTGGGAATGGCTAGTTATTGTGCAAGATATGTTAACAATTTTACAACTTTGAGCTCACCACTCGGAGTTAACAAAGAAGGGGTGAAGATTTTGTTGGAGTGGTGATTGTGAACATGCATTCAAGGAAATAAAACTACAATATCAACAGCAATAAACCTAAAATATTTTGATCCAAATTTGTGCACGAAGTTAGTGGTGGATGCTAGCCCTGTAGGACTGGGTGCAATTTTGGTGTAGCATAAGCCTGGGACCAAAACAACTAGATATGTAGTCTCTCATAAGTAAGAGCCTGTCTAATGTGGAACAAAAATACTCTCACCTTCAGAAGGAATGTTTGGCGGTTGTTTGGGTATGTGGACATTATCACGATTTCAGATATGGAAAGCCATTTGTAATTATAACAGACCATCAAGCTCTTATTTCTATTTTTGGGAATCCAAAAACAAAGATGCCACCTAGAATTGAAAGATGGGGCATGAGAATAATGGATTACAATTTTAGAATTATTCACAAACCTGGAAAGGAATATAATCCGGCAGATTATTTATCTAGACACCCATTCAAGTCAGAGGTGGATCAACGGTTAGGGGCAGATGAATACATTTATTTCAAAATCAAATCAGCAGTACTAGGAATTATTACAGAGAAAGAGCTAATTGAGGCTACGCACATGGATGACACCATTCAATAAGTAATGCAGATTATACATGAGAACAATGGGAGACTAATAATTAGTGCAAGCCATTTCAAATCAAACATAAAGAAACATGATATATTAGCCTTTAAAAACATACATTCTGAGCTGACAGTGGCTTCATCTGGAATACTTCTAAGAGGGAATACATTAATCATTCCAGCCTGTTTACAACGAAGTGTCATTGACCTGGCACATGAAAGTCACAGAGGTATTTCTACCACAAATATTTTCTGTAGGGAAAAGTTATGGTTTCCAAGTCTGGATCGACAAGTAGAGGAAGTGGTTTAGTCATGTCATATATGTCAATGTACTTCTAAAGAAAGAGCAGTGAAAGAAATGCACATGTCAGAATTGCCAAATGCTGTATGGACCAATGTGGCAGCGGATTTTTATGGGCCACTGGACTCTGGACATTATCTATTAGCAATAATAGATGAGTAATCACAATTCCCTATTGTAAAGGTGGTATCATCAACATCAGTAGCACTTCCAGTTCTGGATGAAATATTTTCTACCTAATGTTTTGAAAACGGACAACGGACCACCATTTAGTGAAGGTGAATTTAAAAATTCATGAAATATTCAGGAATTGTACATCGAAGCATAGCTCCTATGTGGCCTAGGCTATGTGGCCCATGTTAATGGAATGGTGGAAAGGTTGATGGCCACCATTAGGAAGGGCGTGCAGAGAGTGAGACTGTCGCATATATCAATAAATCAGGTGTTGTGTCGAGTTTTGTGAGATTACAGGAACATCCCACATACGTTAACTGGGAAATGTCGTTCAGATTTAATGTTTGGTCAGCCAAGACAAACTCGACTGCCACATCTGCCAGCAGATCCTCCAAAACATTATAAAGAAATATTGCTTAAAGACAAAGAGGCAAAGGATAAAATAAAATATTATACAGAAAGTGGAAGAAAATGTCGAAGCGAGGAATATCAAATAGGTGATTTGGTATTAGTTTTGTCAACAACAGATAACTAAATCACAAAGTAGTTTTCAACCGATGCCAATGGAAATAACAAAAGTTCAAGGAACAGCATTAACAGTGGAGAATGACAACAGAACAATAATAAGGAATAAGACATTCTTCAAAAAGATCAAACCAAGTGTTAAACAGGAAGGTGTACAATTGATTATTCAACAAGGTAAGCAAATGCCCAGAAAATCTGAGTCATGAGGAATCCTGAGCGATTAATTGAACATTGCTGATTTTTTTCTCTCTTTCTTTTTCTCTCATTATTTTGTTCTTCGTAATTTTGAATTTTAACTTTCCCTTAAAATAAAAAATGTGTAGTGACACCATGAAGTCACATGGAATGGTAAAGGAGGGAATGTTCTTTGCATGGAAGGAAGGTTTTTTTCATGAAGTTAAAGTTTATGTAAGACTATAATTAGAAAGAGTATGTAGCTGAGCATTATACGCACTAATAAATCAATCATAATTATTATACGTTTCCTGATTCTAATTGACACAGTAATGCGTGGTTTGCAATTTCTCACCAGTGTGGTGTGGTTTGATGGCATTTATACATCAATGGTGTGTACAAGTGATTTTAACACTTCATAATAGGGATATCTAGTAAGAAAGGTTAGGTTGGGCAATTTACATAGTTTCACAATAAGAGTGTATAAAGGATAAGCAATAATATATACAGGATATCATGCAATTGCTCTGAGAAAAGCCCATGGATTATTTAGTCATCGAATCAGGGCTGCTATATATAGACTTAGCAGGATTGTGAGGAAGGTGTCATAATCACTACTTAATTCCCCCACTCCTTTAATTTTCAACTTGTGCAGGATAGAGTTCAATATTAACATTAATAAAAGGAGTACGCTTTATGTAACCTAATACAAATGTAATAGATTGTGATTGAGATCAAAGTTCAATTCCACCTTAAATCTTGACATAAAAACTCCCAATAGATCTGGATGAGCCTGCTTAGCACCAAGATGGTGCTTGCTAAAGAGCAACCCCGAGGACGAAGCATACCACTTAAAGTGAGTGAGGGATTACATTTTTGTTTTAATGATCAAATCTTGCAAATACCTTTTTGCATACAATCAGATACCCGACTATTTAATGGAAGATCACATGAACACTTTGGGATTTTGAAACACAAGTACTGCTTCTTGACAGAGCATCACAGTCCATTTAGTGTTTTTTAAGACAACACATAGTCAAAAACATGGTGAATCTTCCAACTGCATTGTACTCACTGACACCCTAAGTGAAGTGGAAGACCATCCTCCACACTAAAGGCTTGATTTTAAGTTTAGTAGGCAGCTCACTGTCGACTAGGGTGGCAGAGGACATTATGTCCGCACCCTGATTGATTGCCACCTGCTATATTTAGAGATCACTACTGGTCCTACGGCGATCGCTGTGCCCTCAGAGGAACCACCAACATGGTTAATTTGAAGGCAGAGCAAGTTTGGTTCATGGCTGCAGTCTTTCAGGTGGCTACACTCAGGACTTTTTCATTTCTCAAAACTGAACTCACAAAGCAGGAGTTTGTTTTCTGAAAAATAAAAAGAAATGACCTCCACAACCAGGGAGTTTTCTCCCAACGAGTGTGAGTCATATTTCTTTTTTTTCTGTCTGGTACAGCAGGTTTTTCCTTGTGGTGATGGACAGAAACAAATTCCATCAGACTATCTGCTATGAACACGGCAGGCAGTCCGATGTCATTACTCCAACAGGCCCTACTCTGTTGGCCTGTCTGAGTAAGCTTTCCGATGGCAGAGCACATTCTAACTCTACCAATCTATATTTGTATAACACCCCTCAGGAAACCATTGACCCATCCTAGGATGCTGTTTACATCTTTGTAGTACACCTCTTAAGTTTGTGGTTTTTTCATATCAGAACGGATGGTGTGAAACTGTATCCCCTTAAAGCTAGAACATTGCCTCATACTATTCTAAAAACATGCTGGTGTAGCTCATGGTCCCTTTTTCAGAAACACAACAAAAAATAATCGGTGGATAAGACAGTGTTAATTTTTCAATCACCTCCAGTGTGATAAGGTCCACAAACCAAGCAAAATACTGAATTCAGATAGGCACTAATGCCAAGCCAAGTCTCTAACTCCAGTCCTTTAAAGACACTGGTATTCATCTCAATCATGTATATTGACTAGTTGTTTAGAGTTTCTATTATATCTTGAGTTGAGAATCAAAACCTTACCTTTTTGCTGCCATCTTGATGCTGGTCAACTCTAATAAATGCCATTTCAGCACACAAAAATTACCAACAACCTCCTGTTTAGTTTGATAAGTGAATATTAGATTTAGCGTTTTATATCTTCAAATTAAGTCAACCTTAATACAGTAAATCATGCAGCCACTACAAAGTTAACTCTGTAATCTTGAATAAACTTGACATTAAGTATCCTTTCATATGAAATTATCTTTATAGCAAGTAAGTGAAATATATTTTAAAATAATACAGTGGCATCAGGGGGCAGAGACAGGCTAAGCTTATTTGTTTAGGTGGAAGTCTCATAATTTTCATTTGAACCATTATTAATTTTATGTAAGCATTTCATCCATCACCTTCAGATCAACCATACATGTAACCACATTAAATATTAATTCACTTCAGTTATACATTACAATAAATTAAAGGAGATGGTGGAGCATTGTGTTGGTTTTTATGCTCTGGCTTGACAGTGCAGCCATCACCAGACAATTCGTTATCCCCAGGAGAGGGGCTTTGGCTCCACTCACATGTTTGGAGATACAAGTACCTGTTTTGATTGGGCAGATGTTGTGCTGATTCCACAAAAAAAGCCATGCCCATGTCATGAATGATGTAATATATGACATCAGCAGTGCAATACAGGGGCACAAGTTATAGTTAGCTCAACTAACTATAACGTCCAAATATCTGGTTTTCTACGAGTGAAATGTCCAACTAACTATAACGTCCCTGAAACCTGTGTTTTTTTTCAGTGAATTTCTAAGGTTTTCGGAATGCTAAGTTCTAACTATCACGTCCCTGAAACCTATGTTTTTTTCAGTGAATTTCAAAGTTTTTTTAAATGCTAATTTCTAACTATAATGTCCCTGAAACCTATGTTTTTTTCAGTGAATTTCAATGGTTCTTTTAAATGCTAATTTCTAACTATAACGTCCGTGAAACCTATGTTTTTTTAGTGAGTTTCTAAGGTCTTTTTAAATGGTAATTTCTAACTATGCCTACAGAAGTAGGACATGTGCAGAAAGAGGAAGAAAGGCGCAGAAAGAAGCAAGAGAAATGCAGAAAGAAGCAACAGAAGTCCAGAAATGTGCAGAAAGAAGCAAGAGATATGCAGAAAGAACCAACCGAGGTACAGAAAAAGGCCTTGTTGCAAAGTCATCCTGTACCTTCAGCTCCCCCCAAATTTTTGCTGACTGGTACTGGTGGTAACTGACTCTGACTGACCCTGGTCTCTGCCTAACCAGGCCCGGTGCCAGTGCTATGCTGGAAGACACTTAGAATACAGTGAAAACACATACATACGCTAGGGTAAACTATGGGTTGGGGTACCCCTGTAATTGGCATGACCTCCCCTGTAAGGCCCTAGTACATAATAGGTCAGAGGGATTCAAACTACCTCTAAGTCCCTAGCAAATAATAGGGCATGGCAGTTTAAAGGCCAGCAGCCCTTTTCTGCACTTGCATGTGTGCACTGTTGAGCCTGAGGTCAGTTTAAAAGTAGCCCTGTGTGTGCAGAATGAGGCAGGGTGGTGTAGAAAGAGGGAAGAAGGGTGCAGAAAGAGGCAAGAGAGGTGCAAAAAAGTTAGAGAAGTACAGGAAGAAGCAACAGAGGTGCAGAAAGAGGGAAGAGCAGTGCAGAAAGAACAAGAGAAGTGCAAAAACAGACAAGAGGGGTGCAGAAAGAGGCAAGAGCAGTGCAGAAAGGACCAAGAGATGTGCAGGAAAAGGGAAGAAGGGTGCAAAAGAGGCACAAGGGGTGCAGATAGAAGCAAGAGAGGTGTAGAAAAAAGCAAGGGAAGTGCAGAAAGAGGCAGCCGAGGTGCAGAAACAGGCAGAAGAGGTGCAGAAAGAGGGAACAGGGGTGCAGAAAGAGAGAAGAGGTGTGCCGAAAGAGGCAAGAGGGGTGCAGTAAGAAACAACAGAGGTATAGAAGGGGCAAGAGGGGTACAGAAAGAGGCAAAAGAAGAGCAGAAACATGCAAAAGAGATGGAGAAAGAGTCTAGAGGGTTGCAGAAAGAGGTAAGAGAGGTGCAGAAAGAGGCAAAAGAGGTGCAGAAAGAGGGAAGAAGGGTGCAGAAAGAGGCAAGTGGGGTACAAAAAGAAGCAAGGGAGGTGTAAAAAGAAGCAAGAGAAGTTCAGAAAGACGCAACAGATGTGCAGAAAGAGGCAAGAGAAGTGCAGAAGGAAGCAACAGAGGTGCAGAAAGATGCAAGAAAAGTGCAGAAAGAGGGAAGAGAGTTGCAGAACAGGCAAAAGAGGTGTACAAAGAGGGAACAGGGGTGCACACGGAGGCAAGAGAGGTACAGAAAGAACAAACAGAGGTGCAGAAAGAGGCAAGAGGAGTGCAGAAATGTGCAAGAGAGTAGCAGATAGAAGCAAGAGCAGTGCAGAAAGAACCAACAGCGGTGCAGAAAGAGGCAAGAGGGGTACAGAAAGAGGCTAGAGAAGTGCAGAAAAAAAGAAAAGCAATACAGAAAGAGGCAAAAGAGGGGCAGAACGAGGCAAGAGAGGTGCACACAGAGGCACAAGGGGTGCAGAAATTTACAAGAGAGGTGCAGAAAGAAGCAAGAGAAGTGCAGAAAAAGCAACAGAGGTGCAGAAAGAGGCAAGAGGTGTACAGAAAGAAGCAAGAGAAGTGCAGAAAGAAGGAACAGAGTTGCAGAAAGACACAAGAGAGGTGCAGAAACAGGCAAGAGAAGTGCAGAAAATGGCAAGAGGGATGAAAAAAGGGCAGAAGGGTGCAGAAAGAAGCAAGAGAAGTACAGAAAGGGGGAAGACAAGTGCAGAAAGAGACAACAGGGGTGCAGAAAGAAGCAAGTGAGGTGCTGAAAGAGGCAAAAGAAGTGCAGAAAGAAGGAACAGAGGTACACAAAGAGGCAAGAGTGGGCAGAAACAGGGACGAGAGGTGTAGAAAGAGGCAAGAGAGTTGCCCAAAGATGGAAGAAGGGTATAGAAAGAGGCAAGAGGGGTGCAGAAAGAAGCATCAGAGATGCAGAAAGAAGCAAGAGAAGTGCAGAAAGAAGCAACAGAGGTATATAAAGAGGCAAGAAGGGTTCAGAAAGAGGCAACAGAAATGCAGAAAGAAGCAACAGAGGTGAAGTAAGAGGCAAGAGAAGTGCAGAAAGATGCAAGCGAGGTGCAGTAAACAGGCAGGAGAGGTGCAGAAAGGGAGCAGGGGTACAGGAAGAGGCAAAAGAGGTGCAGAAAGAGGGAAGAAGGGTGCAGAAAGAGGCAAGAGGGGTACACAAAGAAGCAAGTGAGGTGTAGAAAGAGGTAACAGAGGTGCAGAAAGAGGCAAGAGAAGTGCAGAAAGTGCCAGAGATGAGCAGAACGAGGCAAAAGAAGTACAGAAAAATAAACCAAGGTGCAGAAAGAAGCAAGAGAGGCGCAGAAAGAAGCAAGAGTGGTTTACACACCATTAGTACCAATTTAATACCCACATTTAGCAATAAGTAACAGGTGACCATTGTAGGTTTGCAAAGGGCCTTCCACCACGCTGTAACACTTGTCACTGCATTTTTGGTAATGTTTTAGCCGTTTGAGCTAGAAACAAGTTTTTTTTGTTCATATCTGCAGATTATGCAGCAGATGATGGATCATGTGGCAAATGCAGAAAATGTATAATTGTGCAAAAGTCGGTGCAAAAATATTAGAGCTGCTTTGGACTAGGGAGGGAATGCAGGCCTGATCATTTTGGACCTCTTTGCGGCATTTGATATGGTTAATCACAATCTGTTGGTTGACCGTCTCTACTCCATTGGAATCAAGGGAGCAGCCCTTGCTCTCCTGAAAGGCTTTTGGTCAGAAAGAGATCAATTTGTTGCGCTGGATGAATTCACTTCTAACCTGTTTCCTTACCACATGCGGTGTCTCAGGGCTCTGCCCTGAGTCCCATCCTTTTCAATCTTTGGCTCATAGAAATATTTGTTTTTCTGTAGTGTCCTATTCTGATGACACCCAGATCGTTGTCTCAGTGTCTGGCAATCCAGGCGACACTGCAGCCAGATTCCATACCAGTATGCTACACATAGGCAATTGAAGGACCAAAAACTGCCTTAAACTGAACTTAGGAAACGCGTGGTTCTTCTGCTGGGTAATAATAGTTCATTTTGGTCTCCAAGATTGTGGCCACGGGAATTGAGTACACTACCAACACCTGTTACACAAGTCAGAAATTTAGGGATTCTTTTCGATGGCAAAATGGCATTTACAGATCTAATTAATGCTGTGACCTCATCATCCTTCATCCCTCTTTACCTTGAAAATTCTTAGGAAAGTTTTCCCATTTATTCTTCAGGAGTGGTAGAAAACAGTGTTCACTGCACTTGTGCTTTCCAAACTCGATTTTTGCAATGCCTTGTTTACCAACATGCAGCAAAAACCATTAAACAAGATGCAAGTATTGCACAATGCAGCAGCTCATCTGCTGCTTGGGATTCCTAAGTATAAGTCAGCATTTCCTGTAAGGAAGGGCACCGGCTTCAAGGCTTTGTATATGGCCTTTAAAGCACTCCATGATTTAGGCCTGGAGTACCTCAAACAAAAGTTCTCTTGGTACATTTCAGCCAGGTCTCAGTGCTCTTTTTCTTGGCTAACAATGTGGTCATTCCTGAATACAATCTGCCATATCCCGAATACCACATTTGTTACCTTGAATACATTGTTGGTTTTGCCGATATGGGCTGAAGGTCGCAGTAGAGTAAAATTCGACATACTCAAACTGGACACAGACCTGGGTGGATTTGGCCTCTCGGACTTTAGACCATATTATTTTGCTGGACTGCTTCAATATGCAGCACATTGTTGTATGGAGGGCAGCAATATGCAGAAAGCATTTCTAGCGAGCCGTAAACACGGTTCCGATTTACCCAAATATCTGATGATGGGCACTCGGGTCTCCAACTCATGCCCATTTATTAACCGGCAGGAAGCGGCGACCTGGAAACAGGCAGTCACCCGAGAGGTCTGTAAGGTGCCTTACACAACCTTACTTCCCCCTACAATGGTTGCAGGGGTTTGGTCAAATTCAGTCAGTTATGGACATCTCTAAATGGCACGAGGGTGGATGTTCAACGGCCGTGGATCTATTAGATAACAGGTCCTTCCTGATGTATGAGAAAGCAAAGGAATGGTGGAGAATTCCTGAAGGACACTTCCTACAATACACCAAGATTGCACATACTGTCAGGGGAATTTGGCCCTCCTTTCCTGATGAGCCGACAGAGTCACACACACTGGCCCTCCTGCTAAACCCAGGGTCAACTAGAAACCTAATCTCATATATATCTATATATCTATATATCTATATATATAGATATATAGATTACCTACTGGCGGTCGCCAGTAGGTAGTTATAGTTAGGACCCTGTTTCCATAGGAAAACCGCAACATTCTATTTTGAATAACTTTGGCGCCGGTCGACGAATCCTTGCGAAATTTTCAAAACTAATGGGGCGCTACGCTCCGCTCCTACCCTGAAAGTCTCGGGGGGATTCGTCAAGCGGGGGCTGAGATAAAAGGGGGGTCCCAAAACGCGTTTTTCCCATGCATTTTTCCATAGGACCTTTAGACACAGCTACAGCCCGAACGGCTGAACAGAGTTCCTTGAAATTTGGCAGAGAGGTAGTCTACAGGTCAAGGAAGTGCCTTTTGTAGGTTTGGTGCAAATCTGTTCAGTAGATTCTGAGAAAATAGCCTTTAAATCAATATATATATCTGAGCCAGCTTACGGTGCGCTTACGGTGCGCTTACCGTACGCGTACGGTGACGTGCGCGAGCGCGATTCTGATTGGCTGTTAGATCTTAGTAAACATTCGAATCGGTCGAAACCAGGAAGTAGCGGCCGCCATTTTCTCTCTCGCACTCTGAGAGGGGGTTAAAAAACAAAGGCCAAAAACATGTAAAGGGGCTGTTTCGACAGCTCCTAAGCACCTAGCCATGTTGAGGGAGTCCTCAAAGATCCCCCAAGGTCAAAAACGGAATTTTAAATTTTTCGATAATTTCGCCGATTACGCTTACCGTACGCGTACGGTAAAAATTAATAAAAAAAAAAAAATATCCATACTCTCCCCACCCCATGTGCAAATCGTGTCCGAACGGCACCATTTGTGCATGGCATATCACAGCAGTTTAAAAAATTAAATATTACCTTTCACAACGAAGCGCATCATATGTCCTCCATGTGCGCACGGTGCCCATCTAGCGTAACGTGGGCACGCGGTGTGCGTAGCGCACCGCGTGCCCACCGTGCGCGCACGGCACTAACTGCGTAAAGTGCGCGCACGGTGCGCGAAGCGCACTGTGCGCACACGGAACGAACTGCGTTAAGTGGGCGCGCACGCCACGAATGGCGTAAAGTAACTTAGCATTTAAAAAACCGTACAAATTCACTGAAAAAACCATAGGTTTCACACACGTTATAGTTAGGAATTAGCATTTAAAAAACCTTGCAAATTCAGTGAAAAAACCATAGGTTTCACACGTTATAGTTAGCTGGACATTTCACTCGTAAAAAACCAATGAAATTCCCCCGTTATAGTTAGTGCAGGCAACTATAACTCACGTGACCGCAATCTTCTGCTGATGCTAATACTGTATTTAGACACTTATTTGCCCATGTCTTCTTCCATTAAATTTTAGCTATACATATATTACAAATATTTTTTTTTCATAAAGACACATATGTCATCAGCAGAGGATTGCGGTCACGTGAGTTATAGTTGCCTGCACTAACTATAACGGGGGAATTTCATTGGTTTTTTACGAGTGAAATGTCCAGCTAACTATAACATGTGTGAAACCTATGGTTTTTTCACTGAATATATATATAGATATAGATATATAGATACCAACTTAATACCTATTCACGGTTCCCATTACCAAGTTAGGGGATTTTTATCAATACATGCCCTATCTATGACTTAGGGTTCAATTTAACACTTTGCACTTCAAATGGTCATTATTATATTTTTTTGGTTTCTCTATTCATCGCACAACATAAACTAGACAACCAAATTTACACACATATTACGTTGTGTTTGGCTATTAACGAGCTACCTATGAATTACACAGATTATTTTTATTTAGTGGTCGCGGATTACAACCTGTTGCCTCCAAGTATTTGTACCTTGAATAAAACACTAGTATCATATTAGAGAACAAATCACACAACTGCACATTGTTAATTGGCAATGCGGTAGATTTTGTTATGCATTCCCAGTGATAGCCTTCTAGCATTGTCTTAGGATGTATTTTTCTAAATTGAACCCTAAGGCTCTACAGTTCTTTCAATCTTCAACGGCATTTTTGTTCTTCCGACCATAATAACCGCAATATACAGATTATTCATGAATTCATAGATGTTATGTTTATGTTAACACATAAATTCGCATTCAAGTTAACATTGCCGTTTATGTAATAAGCCAATTACCACCACTTGATACATGAGGTATATATTTTTTCTATGTTTATGATTGTGCAGATGGATGTTAACCAATAGCGATGAAAGCTATGTTACCTCCCCTTTCTTTCTGTTGTGTATAAATACGTCACTTATTTGCAACGCAATCATGTGAGCAAGGCCACACAGTTGTCCGAAACGCGTCTTCCCGTTTCATTTGCACTGATTCTATGATTTAAATAAATACGATACTGCGGCTGCAGTTTTCTACAAAGAAGAAGGTGTCTGTCTCTCTGTTCATGGTGCCGAGAAGCGCTTTGGAGTGGTATTTAGATATATAGATATATATATATATATATTCACTGAAAAAAACATAGGTTTCAGGCACGTTATAGTTAGGAATTTGCATTTAAAACACCTTAGAAATTCACTTAAAAAACCAAAGGTTTCAGGGGCGTTATAGTTAGCTGGACTTTTCACTCGTACAAAACCATTGAAATTCCCCCGTTATAGTTAGTTCAGCTAACTATAACTCGCGCGCCCGCAATGCACTGCTGATGACGTCACATATTACATCACTCATGACATGGTCAGTAACATCACTCATGACATCACTGATGACATCTCAAATGACATCAGTGATGACATCATCCAGTGAATGTGTGTTTTTCTGAAAATTACATATGTTTTATATATGTATATCTCAAGGTCGATGGAAGAATAAATGGGTATATAAGTGTCTAAATGGATGATTTGTTTTTGAAAAATTGATTGTATAACTGACTGATTAAGTGTATCTTAGTGAATACATGGCTTAGTGAGTAATGTTTAAATGTGTAAATATCTGTATCAGTCTCTCACTTTGTGTATAAGTGGCTGCATGGGTTGGTGAGTAGCTACATGAGTGTCTATATAGGTTATTAGTTGGTTTTTTGAGTATCAGTATGAGTATCTGAGTGTCTGTATTGTTCGGTGGGGGGTATTACGTAGTGCATAGGTGCATGAATGAGTGACTCACTGTTTGTATGTGTTGAAGACAGCATGTGTGCAGGTCTGTATGGGTGGATGTGTGTGTGCGTGGGTGTGTTAGTGAGTGATAGACTGTCTCAATGGTGTCTATATGAGTAACTACATATGTTTTAAACTAGTATATGTGACTATTGGTGTATATAAGTGAGTATATGTGAGAGTGAGAGATTGAAAGATTTCCTGTATGAATAAGTATGTGTTTCTATAAGTGATTGTTTAAAAGACTAAGTATGTGTAAGTTTCTGTAGAAGTAAGTGTGGTGGTGTGTTTATAACTGTATATGCAAGTAAAAGGATGTTTGATTCTTTATTAGCATGAGTGACTATGTGTGTGAGTAACTCTATGGATGAGTGGTGTTGTGTAACAGGATGTATAGGAGTGTGAGTACATATGATGAGTGAGTACATGTATGAGTGACTGTATAGGACTGTTGGTGAATGAGTGGATGTGTATGTGGATCTTAGAATTACTGAATAGGTTGTTGTAACTGGTAGTCGTATGTCCATTGTTTTGAACATTGTAGTTTCTATTTTTGAATGTGTGTATCAAAGGTTATATTAGGGGAAGAGGTGGTCTGCCACTCTATCACAAGGATGATGTCATCAGTGATGTCATCAGTGATGTCATTAGTGATGTCATTTGAGATGTCATCAGTGATGTCATGAGTGATGTCACTGACCATGTCATGAGTGATGTAATATGTGATGTCACCAGCAGTGCATTGCGGGCGCGCGAGTTATAGTTAGCTGAACTAACTATAACGGGGGAATTTCAGTGGTTTTGTACGAGTGAAAAGTCCAGCTAACTATAACGCCCCTGAAACCTATGGTTTTTTCAGTGAATTTCTAAGGTTTT
This sequence comes from Triturus cristatus, assembly GCF_964204655.1. NCBI lineage: Eukaryota > Metazoa > Chordata > Amphibia > Caudata > Salamandridae > Triturus > Triturus cristatus. Next base: position 1,619,455,958 of record NC_140589.1, on the reverse strand, counting down.
TTAAATGCTAATTCCTAACTATAACGTGCCTGTAACCTATGGTTTTTCCAGTGAATTTCAAAGGTTTTTTAAATGCTGATTTCTAACTATGCCTACAGAGATAGGACATGTGAAGAAAGAAGAAAAAAAGCACAGAAAGAAAAAAAAGAAATGCAGAAAGAAGCAACAGAAGTCCTCAAAGACGAAGAAAAGTGCAGGAAGAAGGATAAAGTGCAGAAAGAACAAACAGAAGAGCAGAAAGAAGCCTTGTTGCAAAATCATCCTGTACCCTCAACTTTTTCAGACGGATACTGGTGGTAACTGAGTCTGACTAACCAGTCCTAGAGCCAGTGCTATGTTAAAAGACACTCAGAATACAGTGAAAACACCTACATACACTAGGGAACACTATGCGTTGGGGTCCCCCTGTGATCAGCATGACCTCCTCTGTAAGCCCCTAGTATATAATAGGGCAGGGGATTAAAACTACCTCTTAAAACGCGCCACAGCGCGTGTTTGCACACGTCACCTCAGGCCCCCGTCCCCTCACTTCCCCACTGTGTAAACACGCCCTGTGGCCGTTTTAAGTTGGGAGATTAAGTCCCCTTGAATCCTGAGGGTCCCTAGGGTCCAACTAGACCACTAGGTACCTCCAGTAAGTGCCACAGAGCTGCGTTGCAGAGAGATGTAAAAAGGGGCACGGCCTAGACCACCTCTGCAACGCAGCAGAGTGGTGCTTACTGGAAGCACCTGGTGGGCTAGTTGGCCCCCAGGGTCACTCAGGATTGAAGGGGAATTATTTCCCCAACTTAAAACGCGCCACAGGGCTTGTTTGCACACGTTAACTCAGGCCCCGTCCCCTCCCTTCACCACTCTGTAAACACGCCCTGTGGCCGTTTTTAGTTGGGAGATTAAGTTCATTGGAATCCTGAGGGTCCCTAGGGTCCAACTAGCCCATTAGGTACCTCCAGTATGCGCCACAGAGCTGCGTTGCAGAGAGGTGTAAAAAGTGGCACGGCCTGGACCACCTCTCTGCAATGCAGCTCAGTGGCGCTTACTGGAAGCACCTGGTGGGCTAGTTAGCCCCCAGGGGCCCTCAGGATTGAAGGGGAATTATTTCCCCAACTTAAAACGCGCCACAGGGCTTGTTTGCACACGTTAACTCAGGCCCCGTCTACTCCCTTCACCACTGTGTAAACAAGCCCTGTGGCTGTTTTTAGTTGGGAGAGTAAGTTAATTTGAATCCTGAGGGTCCCTTGGGTCCAACTAGCCCACTAGCCCACTAGGTACCTCCAGTATGCGCCACAGAGCTGCGTTGCAGAGAGGTGTAAAAAGTGGCACGGCCTGGACCACCTCTCTGCAACGCAGCTCAGCGGCGCTTACTGGAAGCACCTGGTGGGCCCTCGGGGTTGAAGGGGAATTATTTCCCCAACTTAAAACGCGCCATAGGGCGTGTTTGCACACGTCACCTCAGGCCCCGTCCTCTTCCTTCCCCACTGTGTAAACATGCCCTGTGGCCGTTTTTTAAGTTGGGAGATTAAGTCCCCTTGAATCCTGAGGATCCCTAGGGGCAAAATAGCCCACTAGGTACGTCCAGTAGGCGCCATTGCAGAGAGGTGTAAAAAGGGGCACGGCCTGCACCACCTCTCTGCAACGCAGAGCAGTGGCACTTACTGGAAGCACCTGGTGGGCTAGTTGGCCCCCAGGGTCCTTCAGGATTGAAAGGGAATTATTTCCCCAACTTAAAACGCGCCACAGGGCTTGTTTGCACACATCACCTCAGGCCCCGTCCCCTCCCTTCACCACTGTGTAAACGCGCCCTGTGGCCGTTCTAAGTTGAGAGATTAAGTCCCCTTGAATCCTAAGGGTCCCTAGGGTCAAACTAGCCCACTAGGTACCTCCAGTAAGCGCCACAGAGCTGCGTTGCATAGAGGTGTAAAAAGGGGCGTGGCCTCAGAACACCTGTCTGCAATGCAGCTCCCTGGCGCACACTGGAGATACCTGTTGGGCTAGTTGGCCCTCAGGGACCCTCAGTATTGAAGGGGAATTAATTCCCCAACTTACAACTGGCCAGGGGGCGCGTTTGCAGAGTGCTGCAAGGAGGGGGCATGGCCTCCAGCGCGATGCCGGTCTTTTATTTATTTTATTTTTTCAGGAAGGAGGGCTGTGTGGCCCCCCTTCTTTTTCTAATTTACTGGCCCTGGGGACCCCATCCCCCAGGGCGTGCACCCTAATTTTTTTTGTTGAAAAAAATAAATTTGGCCCTCCCAAGGCCTTAATCGGCCCCGGGGACCCCAACCCCCGGGTCATGGCCTTTTTTTTATTTAAATTCTTTAGGAGGGGGCTGCGTTGCCCCCCTCCTCAGGCCACTTATGGCTCCGGGGACCCCATCCCCCGGGGCCGGCCTTTGTTTTTTATTATTTTAAAAATATATATATTTATAGAAACACCTAGGACATGCTGGACAAACCGTATGTACCTATCACCATGACGATTTGCGTGATATTCATTAAAAGGCGACTATGCATAGAATGAATCCACATGGAATGTATTTACACCGCTAGTGAAGCTCTGACGTGTCTGATGCCCTACTGTGCCTAATCCCGGCGCCCCCGCCAGTGGGTACTCTCCAAGTAGACACCCTTGCCGTTTATTTATACAAACATGGGTAGCTATTGACGGGCACATTTAATATACACGCACAGCAAGCCATTCAAGGGGGATTCGACAAAAATTCGACCAAACTATGCAAGAAACCCCCCTCACGGTTAATAAAAAACACATCCACCGCCGGATGTGTAATACTTTTTATTTTACTCTCTGGAAAGGAGACGAACCTCACTTGAGAGTCACAGCGTGCTCCGGGCTAAGCCCAATGCTGTGTTACACCCACCAGTGCCCACCGATTGCCTCACACCTCTGTGTTGTATACTTGTATTCCACCAGCTAGTGCGTATGCTATGACACTCTCTAGCCCATGTGCACTGTAACACCACCCCGTGAATATGTCATGCCTCACTTGCCTTCGCACGGGTTATATTGCCCCATCTAACGTGCCTTCCTCAATGTGTATGTTATAACGCACAGCGCTATGCCATACATATTACAATCTGAGATCCATATCTTTGTCACAGTGCATATGCAACGTTACACTCCCCAACACATATTTTATATTACAACTTTAGAGACTAGTTATGTTACACAACACTGCCCTGTGCATATTACACTCCAAGGCGCATATCGCATAGCACGCGCTAGTGCCTGTGCTATCTCGCGCTCTCCAATGAATCTGTCATTGCCCACAATGTATTGCATATTATATTTCACGCCCCGGTTCATCTTAAATCACACTTTTTGGTGCATAGTTTATACCATATACTACATCTAGTTTTCTTTTTCAATCGTGCTCTCAGGACTATGTTCTATACAACCCTGCGTCCACCTACCCTTTTCACGGGCATTACATTTTGCGATGGGGGTGGAGGGTCAGGGGGTGTTTCTGCCAAGTGAGTCCGGAGTCACAGTCACAAACGTCCTCTTCTTCCTGAATAAAAGTGAGATTACGCTGCATACTTGTTCATATTTTAAGTAGTTCGCACAGACACACATTTTAAAAACAATAAAGTTCCTAATACCCACCTTCTCTGAACAGTTAGCTTGCTGCCTCATCCACCTCCTCCCTATCCTCTGTTGTCTGAATCCATGGACTAGCCTCCTCCCTTCTGCCATGCATGGTCTGATGTGCTGCCACTGCCCTCCATTTAGCATGATGTACCAGTCCACTCCTCCTGCCCTCCATTGCCCAATTCTATGGCCCATCATTGACCTCCTGCTTAGCCTCTGTGCTTAGCTTGCTGCCCCTATTCTCCTTCCCCCTCCCCTCCGATGTCTTTGAGCATGCCCCTGCTCCATCCTTTTTGCCCACTATGTTCCATGGACCTGCCACTCCTATCTACTCTGAGTGTTCTGTTGAGCTGCCACTCCCCCCCCACCTGCCTAGCATTGTCAGATGACTGTAACCTGTCCCTGCCACCTCCACCCTGTCTGTCCACATGCCATGCCCCTATCCCCTTCCTCCTGTCCTCCATGGTCCATTTTACTGCCACACCCTTCTGCCCTCCCTGATCTGTTGTGCTGCAACTGCTCCTCCTGCCAGCCCCGCGCGGTCTGTTGTGAGGCCCCTTCCCCTGAACTCTCTTGTCTGTGCCCAGGTCCTGACCCTCCCTTCTATCCTCCATGATCCTTTGTACATGCCCCTGCACCCTCCTTCTTGCCCATCATAGCCATTGTGCTGCCACTAACCCTCCCGCTTGCCATGCATGGTCTTCTGTGCTGCCATGGCCCCTCCCACCTTCCCTGTGTGGTCAGCTAGCTGCCCCTTACCCCCTCCCACCTTCCCTCCATGGTCTGTGTGTATGCCACCATAGTCTCATTGTTGCTCTCCATGGTGTGTCTTGTTTCTAGTGCCCATCCTGCCTGACCTCCATGGTCATCTTGCAGCTCCTGCCCTGCCACCTTGCCCCCAGCCCTCTGTTTCCATGTGCAGACCCCCTATTCCCTCTCTCCTGGCTTGTCTGTTCCATTGTAATGCCCCTGATCCGTCCCTCCTGGCCTCTATGGTCTGTTATGCTGCAGCTTTCTCTCCTGTCTGTCCATTATGGTCAGCTAGCTACCATTGCCTCTTTCCAATCTGTTCTCTGTTGTCCATGTGCATGGTCCTGTCCCCTCCCTATTGCTTTCTATGGATTGTTGTGCTGCACTCCCGTCCCGCATGCGCTATGTGGTGTATTGTGCTGCTGCAAACCCTGATGCCTGCCTTGTAGGGTCAGTTTGGTGCACCTCTCCATGTCCCTCCTGTCCTCTGTTATCCGAGTCCATGTCCCTACCCCAATTCCTCCTGCCTACCATGATTCAATGTACCATACTTGTGAACATTTTGAACTTGGTAAGAGGGAGATTTTGAAAACAAACTGGGGTATTGATTTTCCCCTTTGAGTTACATTGAAAAAGAGGAGATTGTAGACAGGAGACAGATCAAATAAAGCCCATTTGAGCTTAAAAACATTGGACGTTTCCTGGCTGAAACGGGTCTGTTGGCATGTATGGTTGTACTACCACTGCTGCTTCCTTCTGCCCACAATGGTCTATTATATTGCTACAGCCTCTCTTGCCAGTCCTGTATTGTTGGTTTGTTGCCCCTGCCCCCCTTTCCACTGCCCTCCATAGTCTGTTGTGCTGCCACTGCCCTCCCTGCCTGCCCAGTGTGGTCAAATTGTTGCCTCTGCACTCTCCTACCTGCCTTCAATTTTCAGAGTCCGTGCCCCTGGCCTCTGCCTCTCAACAGCATCCCAATGAACAACTAGATTGCTAACATTCTATATTTATTACAAAAGTGTGGAACGCCTGACGTCATCTTGATGTAATCAAAACTGTAAAACCTAGAGTATTTCCTTTACAAATTACATATATGAGAGGGTCTTATTTGCACCGAAATTATGGTTAGTGCTCTAAAAAACTAAAATGAGGACATATTTTCTGAGTTTTCAAATAGCGACTAAGAACTTTTAAATTATTTGTAATCTTTATGTTTTTTTTATCCAGTTGACCACTTGATTAAATGTTGCACCTTGGCGAGAGGATGTGGTGTTTCTTCCAGAGCTGCAGACTTTGCAACTGGGGAACCAGGTTGGAGTTTCTGCTTCAGCTCAACATTCTGTGATTGTGGTCAAATCACTTAATCTCCCCATGTCTACAACCAAAATGAATTTGATCTTGTGTGATGTAACCATTGCTCATGTAAAGCATTCCAATACCTGATAAGTCTGCACTATATAAAACTGCAAATACACAAAAAATAAGTGTTTTGCACATTTCTGTCATTGGGCTACATGTGGGCTACATCTGGGTGATATTTGTGCTGCATTTAGGCTCTTTTGTGTCTTGTGGCCATCTTGGGAGATTTATTTGTTATGAAGTTTCCTAATTTCCTCATTTACTGCAGTCTCCTCAGTAGGAAATGCTTTCAGTTTTTTACTTTGATTCCATCAAGAAGGTATTCAGATATGTCACACATTTGCCATCAATTCTGAATGTTAGCACTCTAGTTGCTCATTAGATCACTGTAGTAAAGCTACTGCTCACCACGGAAGTCTGCTGCTGGTATCGGTCTGCATATCAGAATTTTTTAATTAAATAGTAGAAGATTTGAGAAGTCACTCAAAATGTGCCCTAATTTTTCTTTCTTCAGCACTAATCATAATTTCTATGGCAAAATGAACCCCCTCATTGTGTTCCTTTTTAAATTAAATGTTCTAAGTGTTACCAGTTAATTCCAATCAAGATGGCTTCAGGTGTGCCATAATTTTGTCATAAGTAAGACAGTAAGCGCTCTAGTTGTTCTTAAGAACACTCTGGGACATTCTGTCATTAGGTTATACTTGGGCTACATCTGGGTGATATTTGGGCTACATTTGGGCTCTTTTGTCTCTGGTGGCCATCTTGGGAGATTTATTTGTTATGAAGTTTCCTAATTTCCTCATTTACTGCAGTCTCCTCAGTGGGAATACTTTCAGTTTTTTATTTTGGTTCCATCAAGAAGGCATTCATATGTGTCACACATTTGCCATAAATTCTGAATGTTAGCACTCTAGTTGCTCATTAGATCACTGTAGTAAAACTACTGCTCACCAGGGAATTCTGCTGCTGGTATTCAAAGTGCATGTTTCAGTCTGCATGTCAGAATTTGTTTATGAAATAGAAGAGGATTTGAGAAGTCAAAATGTGCCCTAATTTTTCTTTCTGCAGAACTAATCATAATTTCTATGGCAAAATGAACCCCCTCATTTTGTTCCTTTGTAAATTAAATGTTTTAAGTGTTACCACTTTATTCCAATCAAGATGGCTTCAGGTGTGCCATACTTTTGTCATAAGTAAGACTGTTAGCGCTCTAGTTGTTCGTTAGAACACTCTGGGACATTCTGTCATCAGGCTATACTTGGGCTACATCTGGGTGATATTTGGGCTACATTTGGGCTCTTTTGTCTCTGGTGGCCATCTTGGGAGATTTATTTGTTATGAAGTTTCCTAATTTCCTCATTTACTGCAGTCTCCTCAGTAGGAAATACTTTCAGCTTTTTACTTGGTTCCATCAAGAAGACATTCAGATGTGTCACACATTTGCCATAAATTCTGAATGTTGGCAGTCTAGGTGCTCATTGGATCACTGTAGTAAAGCTACTGCTCACCAGGGAAGTCTGCTGCTGGTATTCAAAGTGCATGTTTCAGTGTGCATGTCAGAATTTTTTTATGACATAGAAGAGGATTTGAGAAGTCAAAATGTGCCCTAATTTTTCTTTCTGCAGCACTAATCATAATTTCTATGGCAAAATGAATCCCCTCATTGTGTTCCTTTGTAAATTAAATGTTTTAAGTGTTACCACTTTATTCCATTCAAGATGGCTTCTGGTGTGCCATACTTTTGTCATAAGTAAGACTGATAGCGCTCTAGTTGTTCGTTAGAACACTCTGGGACATTCTGTCATTGGGCTATACTTGGGCTACATCTGGGTAATATTTGGGCTACATTTGGGCTCTTTTGTCTCTGGTGGCCATTTTGGGAGACTTATTTGTTATGATGTTTCCTAATTTCCTCATTTACTACAGTCTCCTCAGTAGGAAATACTTTCAGTTTTTTACTTTGATTCCATCAAGAAGGCGTTCAGATGTGTCACAAATTTGCCATAAATTCAGAATGTTAGCACTCTAGTTGCTTATTAGATCACTGTAGTAAAGCTACTGCTCACCAGGGAAGTCTGCTGCTGGTATTGAAAGTGCATGTTTCAGTCTGCATGTCAGAATTTTTTATGAAATAGAAGAGGATTTGAGAAGTCACTCAAAATGTGCCCCAATTTTTCTTTCTGCAGCACTAATCATACTTTCTATGGCAAAATGAACCCCCTCATTTTGTTCCTTTTTAAATTAAATGTTTTAAGAATTACCACTTTATTCCAACCAAGATGGCTTCAGGTGTGCCATACGTTTGTCATAAGTTGGACTGTTAGCACTCTAGTTGTTCTTTAGAACACTCTGGGAAGCTGCAGTAGAACACAAAGGAATCAACTGACAGTCTCTGCCCTTGTTGGATGTACATGTTTTACTGAGAATGTCAGACTTCATTCTCACATGACTGAGAAAGATAATGTGAATTTACAGAAAATATGCTCTCAGTTAGCTTATAGATCACCTTCCAAACCTCTGTGGGAAAAGCATGAGAAAATAGTTTTCTCTCAAACATGATTCATGATATCACAGCAGAAGGCTTTTTCACATGGTAAAATCCCCTTAGAACACACCACAATTCCTAAAATGAGTATGGTACCATCAACAAATGATTTATAATGTAACTAAAGTCTTAAAACCTTCTATTAACTGCAATGCTTTTTAATGAGGTGCTATCATGTATATTGGTCCCAAGATGGCTGCCAACACTTCTTGGATGAAGTGCTGACAGCCAATCAGATCTCACGATGAGATGTGTGGTTAGGCTCCGCCCAGATATATATGTGATTTTACTTTTGATTTTCTCAGGAACTACTGAACGGATTTACACCATTTAAGCAAAAGGCACATGCCTGACCTGAGGACTACCTCTTTGCCAAATTTCAAGTAATTCTGTTCAGCCATTCGGGCTGTACCTTCGACTAAAGGTCCTATGGGAAAATGCATGGGGAAAACGCGATTTTGGGACCCCCCTTTTTTCTCAGGCCCCGCTTGACGAATCACCTCAAGACTTTCAGGCTAGGAGCTGAGCGGAGCGCCCCATTAGTTTTGAAAATTTCACGAAGATAAGTCAACTGGCGCCAAAGTTATTCAAAATAGAATTTTCAGATTTCCTATGGGAACTCGATCCTAACTATAACTATCTACTGGCGACCGCCAGTAGATAATATATATATATATAATAAGGCCCTTAAAGAAGTCCGCATAACTGAGATGTCACAGATAAAAGACAGGTGGTCTGCTGACCTGACAGTCCCCCTTACGAAAGGGAAATAGAAAGGGCATTTGCGCAGGTCCGGGAGGTGGCTACTACTGCTAGGTTTAAACTTGCCCAGTTCCACTACTTACATCATACTTATTAGACCCCTCAGAGACTAGCTCGTTTTAACTCAGCGCTCCCTTCCCACTGCCCCAAGTACGGCTCTGACCCTGCCACATTCCTGCATATGACTTGGACATGTATTAGGTTACAAAGGTACTGGCATCAAGTTATTCAGATACTCCACGCCACCACAGCTTTTCGAATAGAACAGACAGTTAAATGCTGCCTACTGGGGGTACTCCCGACACCAAAAGGGAACACGCACCAGACACAAATTTGCCCTCCTATGCCTAGCACTGGCTAAACATCACATTGCGATACTCTGAACTCAAACAGTTTCTCCAAAAATGGATGCATTGCTGTCAGACATGCTGGTGGGGGGTGGCGGAAGAAAGTCGTCTAAAAACAGTGCGCACAAACGAACATGCCGAGATAAATTTAGAGTACTGGAGACACATGCTGGAAGGGTTGCGAATACTGGACTCACAACTGGAGTCAGAATCAGATAATACACAAAGAATGCAACCAAATACCTCTTTACCACATACAGGGATAAGGGATAGTCCGGACACCTGTGTGCAGGTGAGTCAGATACTGCTAAGCGGTGGAGACCCCTCCCACACCGGTCAAATAACCCCTAAATGATGGGAGGTTGCCCAGTCCCACGAAAGGGGCAATTAACAGATGGTAACTTCAATATTTAAAGTGAATTCCGTCACAAGTCACTGCTGCGCCACGTTATAGGTTTTTGTTTTCTTTCATACTATATGATTCTTATTATTGTAATTACTGCACTTGGACTGTAGGCATAAATGATGAGTGGGTGAGTAAACCCTGGTGCACCACGTATATTGCAATGTAATCCTTGTCGAGGGCCAATGGGCAGATTACTAATAAATGTAAAATGTACACATTTCTGTGATTAACAAGGCAGGATTATAATAAAAATAAATTTTAAAAAACAACAATTTGGTCATTCACAAATTTATAAATTCACAATGGGGTGGCAGAAGTTTCATTTTATGCACTGCCAAACTCTGGAATACTCTAACTCCTCATTTAAAGAAAATCACTGGCGTCTTTCCCTTTAGGAAAGCACTAAAAACTTTGCTCTTCAATCAATAGGTTCTGGTCTGGTTATTCCAGCTCTCTGGCTTTCTGTAGTTCTCGTATCTTCCACTTTTTCCTTTTTAAATGTCAGCACCAAGATTCCTCCGGGCATTAGAGCCCTTTATTAAAAACATTTTCATTTCATTTACTAACAAGTGGTCAAGAGGTGGACCTCATATACTAAACCTTATCAGTGAGTGCAATTTCTGGCATAAGTTTAAGAATGCAAAACCAAAGGGGTTGATGGACGGAGTGTTGAACATTGCAAGCACTCACCCCCAGTCAACTGATCTGGGTTTAATCCATCATCATTCTTTAGCTCACTCCGCCACCCCAGTTCAGACATAGCCATATGCAAATCAATCTGACCCTGTGCCTCATGGGAACAGTCCAGCCCGAACTGCCAAGCCATGTCTTCCCTGGACCGGAAACAAGCATCCTGGGACCGGTTTCTGGCTAATCAGCCATCATCAGCCAGGCTAGCTTGAATCCAGTGGCAAAGTGAGCAAGGGACCTAAGGCTGGGCATACCCTGTCCTTAGGGCGAACAAAGCAAAACCAAAGGGGATGATGGACGGAGTGTTGAACATTGCAAGCACTTTTGCATAAGTTTAAGAATATCTGACATAGATTATGTGCATCAAGGTATACGTCATTGGGTGTCAATTCAGAGAGTGCTATATTGGTTATATGTCGATATGTGTTCTTAATCAGCCTAGACATGTTGGAAAATAGGAATTTGACCCTGGCAAAAGTCGCCTGGTTGGTTGTATCTGTGTCATCAATCAAAGTGCTCTTCGCTTTCACAGTTCTTGGAAAGATAAGGCCAGGCGACATCTGAGTCTAAAAGCAGCATGATAATGATTCTGCATGAATCGGGGAAGATGGCAACCTTTATTGTTTAAGAGAGGGAAGATGGCTGCCTCTATTAGTCAAATGGAGTTGAGGCCTACATAGATGAAGTCGGAATTTAGGGACTTTAGGTCAAAATATTTTATCATGTTTCTAGGTAGGATCACAATGCCATAGGACTTTTGGATTCCATGTGTATGAGCTTGCAGTGTTTGTGTTGAGAGCTTGATTATCTAATTAATTGCAGCAGTCTTATTTTAGGGAAGCTATTACCGACAGACCCCTTTTCTCTGGTTTGTCCAGCACAGTAATTCAGTTTTTCAGGTACTATCATGTCTCTAGGTTTGCCACTTTCAAATCCAAGACATTAACGGTGTAAGGGTGGAATTTTCTTCTATACCCATTACACCCAGAATCTCTCACCAGTTTTTTTTATCTAGAAGGCACCCTGCTTTTATGGATTAAAGACATATACATATTGTTAAAAATCTATATTCCAAAGTGTTAAAAGCTTTTACGATGGATATTTCAATACTGCAAATGTCCAATTTGTTTTTTGTTTTATTTTCCCACCATTTGTAAATATTTATCATTATTTTCTTTCTCAACAAATGTTTAAAGAAGACTTTAGGCAATATTAAGATGTAATTTTCTATCTACACCTGCAGACAGCTTTGTGAGTGCTAATATTTCCTTATCTTTGAACATTAGCATTTACCTGTTGGAGATGGGGATTCAGGTTGCTAGCAAAGGGTGGAGTTCTCACATTGAAACATTTATGAGTATAAACATAAGAATGGCATATGCATTGTGTGTATGAAATGCGTAGAGACAGTTATTCATAGTTGGGTATTCAGGAAATTTCCCCCCATAATATATCTGTGCTGAGAACTCAACTGAAGTGGTTGCTGGAGACCCTACATGGGCCACAGTGGTAGGATTGCATTTGGCATGCCCAGCTACATGCTGAGGGCTCACACTGCCTGTACTGCTCTGATGTCTTCACACATGCAGCCACTTAGGAGCATGCTCCAAGAACTGCCTGGTGGAGCCACCTGAAAGCGTGCTCTAAGAGCTGCATGGTGCATTCACCTGGAGAAGTGCTCCATCAGATGCCTAGAGTAGTAGGAAAGCGGTATGCCGCACTGGTCAAAAGATGTCAAACTTGGACTATTTGTTCCTTTACCATGTGTACACCATGAATCTTAGAAAAGGGGCAGGGCAAGCCATATAAGCTACCCTCTCCAAGATGGTGGTTTGCCTGTAGAATATTAACTGAGATACCCAATCTAAGATGAGGCAGAGAGTTATTTGATGTATTGTCCATTCCTGTTAATGCCATATGAGGACACATTTCCGAGAGTTGAGGCTATCCGTTACCTTATTCTTCATCATGTTTTGCCACTTTTTTCCTTTTTGTCTCTGATTTTTGCTTCTTGCAGGGAGTATTTTCTACTGAATTCTATGCCTGGATGCCTTTGCTTGGTTCTTTTCTTCTTCCTTGTGCCAAGAGGAGCTTGGAACCTTGCTACTCACTTCTGTACTAACCTTCACATTCAATCAAGACTTTATTTAAAGAGTGCCATGGAAGTTTGTTGCCCTCTTGTTTTTTCCTCCTAACTGGAACCTTCTTTAAGAGACACTTGTCACCTTTCAAGTGTAATCATCTGTGCAGGCTGGCACCCTGGCTACTGAAATTAGTCACCCTTTCCTCGGACAATAATGAAGTTGACTCAACCGATCTTCTCAGTGTCTAAAACGTGAACCCTCTCCCCCGCACATGTGTACTATTAAATGTTCATTAAATTTCGTCACAAAAAGTAAAAATAATTTTCTCTGGGTGTGACCTAGAAATTGGGAATCCCTACACAAAAATGGGAGCTGCAAGGAAATATTAAGTAGAGCTCTGAGGGGTCAATACAAATCAAAGTATATGCCCGCAGTTGAGGCAGCCACTGCCACCCAGTAATAAGGCAGAATCACAAAGATACACACACCAAACATACAAACTAATCCAGCACTACCCAAATTTCATGCTGCAGAAAGTTATTCCAATCCAGCCTTGGAGTAAGTCACCCACCTTAAAAAGTATGCATAAAAACACCCCTAACTAAAAGTTGCGTTCTTACAAAGTATTAAAATCAATTTGACTAGTAAATTGAAAGGTGCAGTGCATAAACAAACTGAAATGACTTCATACTTGTTGAGTAAAGTTATATTTTCTACCCAACATGCCCTTTGTGAAATCCAGTACTCCAACAATGGGGTGGTAAAGCCACCAATTCATTCAAATCATTAACATTCAATATACTCCATCAAATAGCCAGGGTGAATTGCAGCTGCAAATCAGCTTGTGAGAGGGGGGGGGGGGTAGAAAATGACAACAATCTACCCCTCAGTCATAAGCAGGCAAACACAGCATTTCACCTGTGCAAGCAAATTCTTCACCGAATACTGATACATGGAGTTCATTGCTTTAAATAGTTGGAGTTTCAAGATAACCTCAATGAATTGGGTTAAAATACCTGGTTCTGGAGTTTAATATATATGGATGGGGGAGATAACACCTGTATATAAAGGCCTAAAGAAACAACTACTCCATATGGTCCCAATGTGAATTGCTACATCCAACACGGACTACATTGAATTCTGAGACTAGAATGTGTTGTTAAATTAATCCAAATCACACATGATGACTTAAAATGAACACCTAGAAGGAATTACATTTGCACTACTTTTATACCATTATCTACTTACTCATCAATAAGGGAACATTTGTTTTAAAAAAACTACTTGTAGCAGTCCTTGAAAGATTGTAATCTGCAGTGTAAAGGGCACATAGAATTGTTTCACAAAGACCTCTGCCTGGTCTGAATCCAAACCCACAGTAGTATGTGTCCTAGATTATAGTAGTTGTGACACAGTGAAAGGTGTGCCAGAGAAATGAAAAAAAAATGGGGAATGAGATATGGGACATGGACAAGCCTAGCACTGAAATTAAACTAAGTAATAAACCCATGCACAAAAGTTTTAGAAATAGGATTTATTAAAAAATAATTAATCAAGGTTGTAACCATGAAAGTTTAATTAAAAAATATGATTAAACAAGAGACCTTACGATTTACCACACAAGCATTGCTCAAAGGGAGACACAGTCCCAGCCTGGACATGTGCTTGAACACAGTGCAACCTTAACCATTCTATTAGTTTACACTATTCCTCCTTACCAAGATACTTTAACACAAAAAAATAGGAGAACTCACACCAACTATTCCAATTACCATGACCTACATAGAACTTCCAAGTGTATTAAAGGCTCATAAAGCTACTGATTACAAATCTTACAGAGAAGTTACTCAGTCTGTCCAGTGCCGAATAATGGGATGGAGTCTGCCTTCATTTGAAAAAATTGTAAGCGCTCTCTCCCCACTAACTTTTTGTAGTGATGAATGTCCACGCATGAAGGTAGTATTTAAGATGATTTATTCAAGCAGGAAACAAGTAGTTTTACAGGTAGTTATGTTCTGAAGGAGAGCCCCACCAGGAGCAGCCTGTCTGCTGCTCAGCCCATGCCTAACTGTCACTTCAGCTCTCAGTGTCCCAACATTCCGAGGCACATCATGACACCAACATTCTATTGGGCCTACTGCACAAACACTGGCAGAGCAGGAGGAGTAAAATACATAACATTACCAAATGCAGGATACTACACTTTTATAATGTAATCGTCTTCTCAAAAGAGGGTGGAACAGCCTGATGTACCATCTAACAATACTGACTCTTATCATACAAGTTGAAGACCCAGAGTTAACTTGACAATCCTGAAAAAAGAAACAGTTAATCTACTTACAGGCTGGGAAGATCAAACATTACAGGTCATGAAGTTGATTCAAAGGACAGCAGCAACACAGAGCAATTCATTGAAAATCATAGTGCCTTCTTTCCATTCCGAGCCATAGTGACCCACACATAAGATCTTGAAACTGAATGAGCAAAGGGCAGTAGTGAGGGACAGGAAGATAGCTCAAATGATAAAAGACAAATAAATATTGTGTTGATCAATGTTACCAGAATGTCAGGGCTGATGAACCGTAGAAAGCTCTTGAGGATAAAACGTTATCCATATTTCTGGATAGAATTCGACTAATGAATGTATCTTGTAGCAAACCTGCCTCTTCTACATGGTTGTCCCAGATTATTCACCTTTTTCTGGACCTTATGTTTGCTGGGCTTAGAACTCTGTGCATGTTTGCCCCTCCTAATCAGGAGGTAAAATGCCTGTGCTCCTCATTTAAACATGGTTGAATTGGCCTACCCATACTTGGTATATTTTGTTTTCCTGTAGGACCATAGAATATGGTGCAGAAAATACAACAAACAATGGCATAGACAGTTACATGTTAATTAGGAACTGCAGCACTTATTGTGCCATCCACTAAAGTGATAGAGAAAACAAGGACTCAGGACTACCGTGAATCCCTAAAACCTGCAGAGTAGAAGCTTAAAAGCTTGCTGTACAAACCTGTAAAAATGACACTTTCGGACAGGTGGGAAATTCTGCTTTTAAATATTAATACATCACTCTTAAGTACACCTTGTTGCCCATAAGTGGGGTGTCTAACAATTAAAAGTACAACATGTGCTAAATTAAACTGCTCATATTCCTCCAGCCACTGGCAGGGCTGTAGGTTGAATCCTAGAAAATATCAAAGTACAGCTCATGAACTTTAATGTGTAACAATTGACATTAAATTGATATGTTGGGACAGAAAAGTCCTCTGCAAGGCTGAAGACATCTACCACTGTCTGGATCCTTAATGCTGATTTTTTTGTCAAAGGCAAACACTGATCATACTTGTGTGCCAAGACATATGCCTTTCTAACGGATTGCAGTCTTATTGGACCGAAAGGGGCACCCAAAGCGCTGTTCTCAAACTGGTGGAAGGATGCCACCTTCACTAGGTGTTAAGCAGCATGAGTGCAGTGGATGTAGATTACCCTTTAGTGATCAGTAGTAGATAGAAGGACTGTTTTTCCCTGTCTCACTGGAGTGAGGCCTACAGGCTCACTCACCTTTTTAAATTTTGGCTGCTGTTAACTTAACTCAACCCTTGGCATACATCAGGTAGATGTGGAGTGTTGCACAGTGCGGGAGTTGTGACTCTACATTGGTTGTATGTGTCAAGGGTATAGTACAGGGATAGAGCAGTACTGTGTAGTATGTGTGTGGTTTGTGCATGTACTGGGTATATGTATATCTGGAAGGACTACATGACTCAAGAGATGTAGTACTGTGCAATACGTGTACAATGACAGCATGCGCTGGGTGTATGTGTGCTTGTGTGAAGTACAATAGAGAATAGGTGAAGTGCTCTGCAGCTCGCACATCGTAATTGTGTGTGATGGCAGTATGTGTTTGTAAATAGCACACACTAGAAAAATATATAAAAGCATTGGTGCTAAAAAGTGCACACAGACTGAGTGTCTGTGCCAAATGCATGTGTGCATGTAAGGGTACAATGCGTTGAGGTACTAGTGCTGAACAGTAAGTGTGCTGTGAATGTACACTGTGTAAGTGTGCTTCCAATGGTGCATTACATGGAGGACCCTAAGTTCCATCTGAGAATGCCCAGGCCTGCCTGGTGAAAAATTGAGGAGAAGAGGAATACCCCTAGATATTTGGGTATTATATTCCTGTGAGCTGGGTGGAACACACATTGTAGGGAAAAGGAAGAGACTCCCTTTACACTTCAAAGGTGATTGATCACAAGAAAGGGGCATGGACACATCTCAGAAAGGGAGATGGGACTGATAAGGGAATCATAAAGAGTAGGGCTGAGGGTCAGGGATACATTTTTTGATACGCCTATCACTGTGGCTAACACCCTGTTGTGAACTCTGGTCATTCCAATGAATTGTGCTGTGGGACAATCCGCTTTGGAGTCTTGCTTGCTGTCACAGTCATTCATGAGGAAAGATGAAAAGGAGAAGTAGCTACTTTGGTATCTGGAAATGGACTATAAGAAGGGAATGTTGAGACATCAAAATGTGACATATGCAAAGCAGCCAGACAAGCTGTGTGAGGAGGGGAAGCTCTGTAAGACGTCTGCCTGTGAACAGGACTGGGAGCAAAGGCCTGCTAGTCTCCCTGCTGAGTGAGGGGACATCACCCAAAACACCAAGAACACCTGCCCAGGAGCCTGAAGCACTAGCACCTGCCTGCTTGCCAAGACCAGTTTGCCCTGTGAGGAAGAGGAGAGCGTTGGTGGAGCGAAATCCAGTGGGAAGCCCTGTGAGAGGATTTTAAGCGAGGTGTGAGGCTGTGCACCAATCGTGTCATTACCTGTGTGCTGTGTTGACTATGCGACCCTCATATGCCAGTTGCGCGGGATCCATAGTAGGTTCTCCCCAGAATATCAGGAGTAAATGGCCTCAACCACCACAGTTCGGACCAGTAGCCCCTGCATGCCTTGTGGCCCTCTGGAAGGAGTTCTGACAAGTTACAAAAGCCATTCAAAGACTATTTTTAATATTTATTAAAAATCAAATTTAATAGTAGGGTTAAATTTGTAATTTATATTTAGGTTAACAAACATTTAGAAAGTTACATTTTACCGCTTGTATGTCCAGGGTTTGCCTACTGATAGCTGGTCTGCATTGCTTCATCTTAATCAGGTGTGAGACCTGCTTCCAGAGCAGAGACAGTAACCTGGGTGTAGAGGCTGTTTTTACCTTTTGAGGGAAGGACAGTTGGTGTGTACCCAGGAGCTTTTTTGACTTGTAAAGGAGCAATGTGAGGCCTGTCCTTTCACAAGTGATTGTAAAATGAGATCTGGGGGAAGGCAAGCCTTTGCCCCCCAAGCCCACACCAGTCTGACTGGATGTAAACCCAGTGGGAGGGAGGGTGTTCCCAAAACTATTTCAAACTGGACATGTAAGAGGACTACTGATTTCCCTGGTCACACCTCTGGGTAGGCACAAAGCCTCTGAACAAGGAAAGATGGGGTACCCCATCTTCATTTTATGAGTAAGGTGCACTGTGGGATTGCTAGTAGTAGGGCAAACAGGATCTGCTGAAAAAGTGGGTAGGGTACCTCCTGTGAACTTTTGCACCATTCATTATGGAGAAGTCAGGAGCCACCCCCACCCAACTAGTGCAAACCATAATTGTATGATCCCAAGGAACCATCCTAAGAACCCTTTCTGGACCTGTGGAAGATCAGAAAAGCAATGGACCTTGCTTGCTGTAACATGAGAGGAGCTGTGAATGACTGGACCTGCTCTCTTTTGTACCCAGGCCAACAAAGTGAACTCCACGGGTCTGTGACCTTCTGTGTGGCTACAGGGACACAACAAACGTGTTTTTTCCTTGATGTAGGAAGCTGGCTCTGTATATACTTTACCAAAATGAGGTATAGTGTGCACAGAGTCCAGTGGAACCCCAAAGGTAGGCAGAGGTAAAAGTAGATAGCACCTTACTCTCTATTTGTGGTAGTGTGGGTAAGCGGTAAGGCTTTATCAGAGGGTAGTGTTAAGCATTTGTTGTACACACTCAGGCAGCAAATGATGTCACACACTCAAAGACTGAACTCAGACCAATTTGTTTGAATCAAAAATATTATTTTGTCATATATATTTTCTAGAACCAAGCAAACCTGGTACAGGTAAGTGTAAATGGTACTTTTCAATACAGGTTGAACAAAACAAGCAAGCTAAATGAAAATGTCTGTTACAGGTTTGTAAATCTTTTCAATACAGTGTAAATTACTGTTAATTACTTTTGATTACTTTACAAATTACTTTATGGATTACTTTTTCGACTCAGTGTGATATGCCTAGATATCAAACTAGGACATTTCCTAGAGAAAAGGTAAGTAAAGCAGTTTTTAGTTCTTTGCAGTTTTTTATTGTTTCATACAAAACCAACTCCACTCTTAAAACAATCAAGGAAAAACAGTCAATGTATTCCTAAGGAGAGAAATTAAGTTAACGATTTGCAGGTAAGTACAAGTTTGTGGGAGTTGGTATTCTGGGGTTAGAATCAGGGTTCCCCCAGGGTCAAGGATGCACTCTCAAAGCACCCTCAGCGGCATTTGGGCAGCCGGGTGCAGTGTTGAGGCCCAATGCTATCCAATGGGGGATAGGAGGCCTCTGGTTGGGGGCTGCTCATGAGCAGGCCACAAGGTTGTGGGAGCAAAGCTCCAGGTGTTAGGCTCACGGCAAAGGGGGATCCGAGTTAGCAGATAAAGTGCACGCACAGGGGCGGCTGGGTGCAGGGTGCTGTTTTGGCATTTTGGCTGTTTCACCCTCCTGGAGATCAAGAGGACGAAGGAAAGTGCTCCCAGTGGCTTGAGAGCACCACTAGGAGCAAGAAGAGGCCAAGATCGGGAAGATCAGTCCCCTGGGGGCTGAGATATGCCCCCCTGAAGGTAGGTGACCTTTAACCTTTGGATGACGAAGCGCGTGGGGCTCTGCCGCCAGTCCAGAAAATGCCCCCGGGATGGGTCAGGTCCCTGGGTAGATAAGTCGGGGAGCACCATTGCGCTCCCCGTGAAAGTGCCCTGTGGGGTGCCAGGAGCCCACCCTGGCCCCGCTGAAAATGGAGGCAGGGAGCGCCATCGCGCCCCCCTGGGAATAGTGTGAGGGGCCTGGGATCACAACTCCGGGCTGAAGGCGGGGAGTGCCGTTGCGCCCCCACGATGACAGAAGCTGGTGAGCGCCATCGCACTCCCCGTTAAGGTGTCCTGGGGGTGGCAGGGATCTCAACTCCGGGCCCCGATTGCCTGAAGCAAAGCCGGGGAGTGCCATCGCGCTCCCCGTGAAGATGGCCCCGGGCCCAGGATCCCATCCCCGGGCCCTGACTGGAAGAGGAGGACGGGGGAGTGCAGCCGCACTCCCTGGCAGTAGTGGGAATGTGGGGGGCAGTGCCGTCTCACTCCCCTGAAGACCCGCTAGGCCTGAGGCTGCCTCGCGTCTGCCCAAGCAGGCGGGTAGACCAGATTTGAGGTGCCTGCTCCCGTAGCAGCACGCGAGGGTGCTGGCCGTAAGGGGAGCCAGCGGGGGCAGCCGGGGGTGGGCTCCCCGGGCTGCACTCCAATGCTGCCGCACTGCGGGAGGCACGGGTGGGACCAGGCCTCCACGAAGAGAAGAGCGGCCGGGGGTGGGCTCCCCGAGCCGAAAACCACTTACCAGTGGCAGCAGGGGTTCGGGTGGAACCGTACCCCCAACGATAGGCCGACGCCGCAGGAGCAGCCGGGGGTGGGCTCCCCGTGCTGCAGTAATAGCTAGGGGTCCGGGTGGGACCAGGCCCCCCTACGAGGATCAGAAGCGGCGTGAGGCCGCCTGCCCGGCAGAGCGGCTCTCCCCAGCGCAGCGGGGTAGTCGCTGCTCTATTATTCATAGAGCCAGAAAGAAGTGCCCCATAATGCTTTGCAGGCCCGAGGCGGCCTGCAGGAAAATGCCTGTTTTTCTGCATGTGGTGGCCCCAGGAGGACAGGGTCACCACGAGGTGTGTGCCAAGGTGCAGGGGGAGCTGCAGGAGCAACGCAGTCTCCCCCAGCACGAAGGAAGAAAGTCCCTCCCTAAGTCATAGGGGACTTGCAAAGAATAACTCCTCAAGGGCTCAGCACCGGCGTCAAGTGCATCAGTAGTCTGGCAAAAAGTGGGGAGGGGGGGTTACTGAAACAGAAACCCAGCTTCCTACACTAGATGACCAATTTCCCAGTCACAACAGGTTTTGCACTACATCTTGTACAAGGCCTTTGCTGAACCACCCTTGAAGTCCCTCGAAACCCTTGAAGCCTGGGAGCCATAGGTGAAGAGCCGAGAAAAAGGGCTTACCACTGAAAGTTTTGGGACTTAAAAAAAAATTATGACAGCCTGCATCCGAAAATTTCAGATTTTGTTTCTGTGGGAACCCTGGAACTTTTATTGGAGTAATTGCATCCGTGAATTGTTTATAGTATTTATCAGAAGACCCATCTGGGCCACTGGCTTTACAGTATAAAAACTCCGTTCTCTTATGTAGTTATTTGTTTAACTCTGGTATTCATCATCAAAATAGTATTTCAGGGATTATTTACTTTCTTGCTTGGATTGGGATGTTATTACACATTATCAAGATTATTTGCCTATAGTTAGCCATTGTAGATTTAGAAGATTTTTCTGCATTTTATCAGTTGAGATTCAAATGCAGATTTTCCCCCAGTGTTAATGGGAAAATAATCATGATTTTATAAAAGCACGGAGGCTAATATTATGTATCATCTCTTTTATTACCTCATGCACAGCAGCAACAAGAACATAGAATTATAACAAACACTCTACAATCCTTAGAACATCAGATAATCATTGAATGCACAGCCACCTTCCTTGTTTTCTTGCTGCAAATAAACTAAATGAGCATCCTCATATTAAGTGTAAATCCAACAGAAGGAATATTGCCCATATTCTTGAGATTCTTCTTCAAAAAACATCTTCTTAACTTTGACCTGAAACACAAAATCAAGCACATCAGACGGGCTGGGCAAAAACCAGGAAGGGATAATATTAGCTTCTGTGCCTTTAATAAAATCATGATTATATTCCCATTGAAGCTGTGGCAAATCTGCATTTTATGGCAAGTCCTGGAGGCCACTATTGTGCATGTTGAAAGCTCATCCAATACTCTTTTTTTAGCATTTTGCACAGGTTTAAAGCAAAAACGTTAAAACATTGAATCACTAGACCAACCTGCAGCCTTCATTGTACTACTTAGAAAGGAACCTGTCAAAAAATAGTAGCTATTGCCTCTCCAGCTGAATCCATCCCACTTACATCAATACCTGCCATTTTCATCACCTCCTTAACCCACCTTGCCAGAGTAGCTGCTGACACAGCTTTAAAAGGCTGTCTAAAAGAAATCAATAGTTGTGAACATCCTTGCTCTCTCAACCTCTTTGTTCTTTTCTCGTACTCCTTCAAACAACGTACCACACACAAATTGTCATGTCTCTCCATCTTAATATCAAAAGTGGTCCAAGACATAGTCTTAGTCCTATTCCATAACTCAAAACACACACCCTCAGGTTAGAAACTCCTAAGGCCCGAATATTAGATACTCTCCTAAAAGAAATCAGACAAAGTTTCCAAGATAACAACTTTAATGTCAAACATTAATTTCGTCTCCATCTCCCCTCAACACTTGAGTGACATCCCATAAAGAGCATACTTTGCCATGAAAGGAAACTCCATACAGACACTTTTAACTATACTCTTCACCAAAACATGCTGACTAACCTGAATTCCATCCACCGACTCATGTCCTGCTGAAATTGAAGACCTACTTAAATTCACTGAATTATATGCCAGACCCTTCCTGAACAATTCTGTCAAATGATTCACTACTTCCACTACAGGAGCTGATACGGGATCCAAAGCCCTCATAACACACCAACTAGACCATTTTTCCCATACTGACCTGTAAGCCATTGTTGTCCCCGGCACCCAGGACTCTTTAAGCTCAGTAGACTCTTTTGATAACCCAGACATTTGCCATACTCTCCTGAAATCAACCGACCTATCAACATTGGCTGTCCTGCTACTACCATCTTGTGACAATTCCCCATGGCATACATCAGTACCGGAAGGAAGCATGGTAGCAACACTGGGTTGTCTAACAACAAGTTCATCCAGAAACCTCACCTGAATTTGCTAGAACGGAGTAATCAACACCAACTCTGCTCTCTCTCTCTCCTTACTTTCATTAGTACCTTCTGTACCATTGAAAACGGAGGAAAAGCATGCATTATTCCTTTCCCCCAGTCTTGTAGAAGAGCATCACACCTATTGCTTCTGGATCCAGTCTTCAGCTGTAATACTTCGGCAACTGTGCATTAAGCCGGTCTGCAAGCAGATCCACTTCCAAAGATCTCCACCTTTTTCCCAAACTCTTGAATACCTTTCTGTCCAACCTCCAATTGCTCACATCTGTTAGAAACCACAAGTTCCAGTCTGCCTCTAGCTTGCTCTTCCCTGGGATTTGTTGAGCCTGCACCTTTATCTCTCTGTCCAAACAAAATTTCCAAAATTATTTTGCCAACTCTGCCAAGCCTCTTGAATGACAACCCCCCAACTTGTTGACATACCACATTGCTGACACATTGTCCATCATCAACAGCACACAGCATTTCACCTGTCTCTTCACAAAACCCCTCAATGCAAAGGAACCCGCCAAGAGCTCCAGACAATAGATATGCATTGCCTTCTCTGCTTAAGGCCCTGTCCCTGTCGTCATTGAGTCACATTTTACCCACTAACCTTACAGACTTGCATCTGATTCAATTACCACTTCTAGAACCTTCCCCCCAAAATTGTTCTTCCATTCCATGCTCATCAGCCACCATTCCAGCTCCTCCATCGTGTTTTGATTCATTCTCACTTTCTGGGAATACTTTGCCCCTAACCGTAAATGATAACCCTTCAAGCTTTGAAGAGCCGTGTAATATAGGGGTGCCAGAAAGATTAACTCAATCGAAGCTGACAGCAGGTCCAATAACCGCGCTAGTTGACGCAATGTGATCCAATCTGAATCCCTTACTCTTTACAACTCCTTGCAAATTCTCATCACCTTCTCCATAGGTAATCTCAACACACCTTCCAAGGTCTGTATCTGGAAACCTAAAAACTTCACCTTCTGTGCCGGTACCAAGCAAGACTTGTCCCTGTTCAATACAAACCCTAAATCCTCCAGCATACACATAGCCACATCTGTCTGCTCCAATGCCAATGTCCTTTCTTCTGCCATAAGCAACACATCGTCCAGATACACAATCAGATGAACTGCAAAATCTTTATCTAATCAAAGGCTCGGAACATGCTCATGATATGGCTTCTGGAAAGTGAATTAGGCACTCCACCTGGAGAGGCTGAGCAAGAAAATGTTCAAGAACATATTATAAAAGTGAGGACAAAAGAGAAGAAATTGAAACTTGCAATGCAATAGAACGGCAAGCCAGGTTTTCTGTTTGTTTTTGAAAGCAGGAAGATCACTGGTTAGGCAAAGGTCTCTCAGAAGTTTATTCCTATTGACGAGCCCTAAATAAGTCACCAGTTCTCTATAGCATTGAGTCACAAGAAAACAGAAAAAAGAGGTTAAAAACAATAAAAGGGAGGGGAGGAGCCTAGCGCTTGACCAAGATGGCCGCGTGAGCTTTGAGCTCCCGAGACCCTCGTGCCCTCCATCGTCTATCCTGTATATAATCCTGTTTGTATGCATGGCATCGTGTAGATGACTTGTCAGGGAGGCGATTGATGCCACCCGAGGTCGAATCGCCCACCGGGAACCGGAGTTATGCATGGCGGAAGATTGAGGCCTATCTCCGAGGGATGCCAGGGGCTCGAGTTGGCAGGATGCCCGACCTCTAATTGAACAACAGCGGCCAGGCGAGGTGTGAACTGCCGGACGGAGGTCTCTATCCTTTCACTTTCACTTTCTCGCCCTTTGTCTGCCCAGCCCAGGGAGTGCTCACGGCTGCTTTATTATCATTTGGACGCTCTGCATGCCACACTGGCGACCCATCGCAAGACGGAGCACTCCTGATCTCTCTCGCTGAGAGAGGGCAGTCCTGTTTGAACCGACTTGCTCGAGCCCACCATGTCGGGCAAAGCAGAGGTGGACCGGCCGAAGCCTAAGGCCACCAGGCGGGGAGCCTATACTCAAGCCAATAACATGGACCGCTATGCCCAGCAGAGGGGGTCACCGGGTGCACCGAGCCAGTCCCCGGACACACAGAAGACTGCCTCACCCTTGGCCCCGGAGCTCTCACTGCAGGATGTCATGGGCGCGCTCGACGGGCTGCAGACTTCGATTGGGAGACAGTTTGATGCCCTGGCGCACAAAGTGGATACCATCTTGGTGGATGTTAATCTGATCCGCGCGGATTTGGGCAAAACAAATGAACGGGTTAAATCCCTGGACATGAAGACCACGGGCCTCGCCGATGATGTCTCGGACCTGCAGACCGAGGTCCGTAAGTTGCGGACCGAGAGTGATCTCGCCGCCCGTCGGCTGGAGGACTTCGAGAGCCGGGCCAGGCGCAACAACGTGCGCGTTATCGGGGTCCCGGAGTCCTCGGACGAGACTTCCGTGGACCTGCTCGTGGAGGACTTGGTGCTCAACCATCTGCAGCCTAAGGGTCTAGGGAAGTTCTTCGCAGTTGAGAGGGCCCATAGAGTGCCGGGTGGGCGGCCCAAGGTGGGAGCCCCACCGAGGCCGATTGTCGCCCGGCTCTTTCATTTTCGAGACCGGGACGCTATCCTGCAGGCCTCGAGGGTAACGGGCCCGGTCCCCTTCCAGAACGCGTCGGTGAATTTCTATCCTGACTTCACCCAGCAGGTGCAGAGGCAGCGGCAGGGCTTCCTGGGGGTGAAGAGGAGGCTTCGGGAGAGGGAACTGAAATACGCCATGCTCTTCCCTGCCAGACTACGTGTGGTGTTTGAAGACCGAACATTCTTCTTTGAGTCACCTGCCATGGCGGATGAATGGCTGGACGCTCTGCCTCGACGGCGCACGGAAGAGGACACTGCCGTAGACGAGGACAGTGGCCGGGATGAACAAGGTTGATGTCTTCGGAACCGGACTGACTCGGAC
The DNA here is from genome assembly GCF_964204655.1 of Triturus cristatus. NCBI lineage: Eukaryota > Metazoa > Chordata > Amphibia > Caudata > Salamandridae > Triturus > Triturus cristatus. Next base: position 1,619,430,289 of record NC_140589.1, on the reverse strand, counting down.
TGACTTTAGATAATGACTTGCAGTAAATACGGAGGTTGTGGGAGGACGAGGGGAGCTCTTTCCTCCCTTAGGGTACTTTTTGTAGATTTTGGGTTTGGTAGGGCGACAGGCACACTGCAAGTTGGGGGGGCTTTGTAAGCTGCAGCAGGGGTGCAGGGTGGGGGGGGTTTCCGGGATTTTGGGTTTGTTGTTGGGGGGTTTGTTTCCGCAAGGCATAGTGATTATTTCCAGGACTGTTCCATGGTGGCTCTTCGGGTGTGGGGTGGGCCTCTTTACGTTTGGGGATGGGGGGTAGGGGTTTAAGTGTTATAAGCTGGAATGTTAATGGTTTGGGGGATCGCATTAAGCGTGGGATTGTTTTGCAATTCTTGAAACGGTCATTGCCGGATGTTGCCCTGCTGCAGGAGACGCATCTTATAGGTAATACGTGCTATGCTCTGAATAGGAAGGGTTATAAATTCATAGCTCATTCGGGATTCTCCTCTGGGTCCAGGGGTGTGGGCATCCTAGTCAGAGCCTCGCTACCATTTGAGGTGGACTCCACCATTGTTGATGATAGGGGGAGGTTTGTGGTGGTGGCGGGGCGGTGGGAAGGAAGAACTTTGGTTTTAGTTTCGGTTTATGTCCCGTCGGCCCTGCAGGCCTCCACGTTCACAGATCTGGGTAGGGCCTTGCTGGATCTCCCGGGGGGTATGCTTGTGGTGGGAGGTGATTTCAACGCTGTTGGCTCCGGTCTGCTGGATAGATACCCGCCCAGAGACACAGGGGGGGCTCAGAAGTGGCTTCCAGACTTTCTAGACACGCTTGGCCTGATAGACTGCTGGAGGCTCCGGCACCCCACACAGAGCCAATACACTTTCCACTCCGGGGCGCATGGTAGCCTTTCCAGGATTGATTACCTACTCACTCTGGCTGCGCATGCCTCATTGGTGTCCGAGGCCAGGCACATGGCGCGTGGTATATCTGACCATTCGCCAGTGTGGGTCAGGCTGGATCTAGGTCGGGAGGGAGGGGGAAGGGTGGCCCCTATCAACCCTTGGTATTTCCGAGACCCCAAGATGCGCAGCGCGCTGGTAAAGACAGTAGATAATTTTTTCAAGGACAATCAGGGATCCGTGGACTCGGCAGTGTCGCTGTGGGAAGCATTTAAGACCGTGCTGCGAGGGGAAGCCCTCTCCCTTGTAGTGGCTGCCAAGCGGCGGAGAGATGGCGAGGTTTTGCAGGTTGAGGAGGAGATCGCGGCTTTGGAGGGAGCGCTGGAGGAGGAGGTTACAGAGGCCTCACTGCATGAGCTGTGCTTGAAGCAATCCGAGTATAAGGACCTGGTGACGAATGCCGCTAAGACCCTCAGTAGGGAACAGCAGGGCCGTCTGTATGATGTTGGTGACAAGGCCGGGAAACTCCTGGCTTGGCTGGACAAAAAAGAACGGGTTAATAGAGTAGTGCCGGAGTTGACGGGAGAGGGGGGAGAGGTGATTGTGGAACCTGAGAGGATTGTACAGTGTTTCTCGGACTATTTCCGTATGGTTTATGCCTCAGTGTCGGACAGGCCACCCGAGGACTCGCGTGACCTCCTGCGTGATATTGCATTGCCCTCTCTCTCCGATATAGATAGGGACGATTTAGATGGTGACATAACGGTCGATGAGGTGGCGGGGGCTATCCGCGCGTTGAACTCGGGCAAGGCCTCGGGTCCGAATGGCTTGCCGGTCGACCTGTACAAGCTGTTTCCGGATAGGGTTGCCCCTCACCTGCGCGCCATGTTCGTGGAGGCGCGGGGGAGTGGGGCCCTCCCGTTGGATCAGCGACTGGCGACGATTGTGGTTATACACAAGGAGGGCAAACCCCGAGATAAGTGCGCCTCATATAGGCCTATCTCACTCCTTAACGCAGAGCCAAAAATTCTGGCTAAAATCCTGGCGGCCCGATTGATTAGGGTACTCGGTGACTTGGTCCACCCGGATCAATCTGGATTCATCCCGCACCGTAACACAGCGTTAAATCTTCGGCGCCTTCATGGTGTAATCGCCAGGGCGGGCACGCTGCGTGAACCAGCTATTGTGGCGTCTCTTGATGCCACGATGGCCTTTGACACGGTGGAATGGGCATATTTGTGGGCCGTGTTGACCAAGTTCGGCTTTGGCCACGGTTTTGTGAGCTGGGTGAGGTTGCTGTATGAGGGCCCTCTTGCGAGTGTGGTGGTAAATGGCCGGGCGTCGACTCCGTTCCAGCTTGGGAGGGGTACTCGGCAAGGTTGTCCCCTGTCGCCATTGTTGTTCGCCCTCGCCCTTGAGCCGCTGGCTGCGTGGATACGCTGGCACACGGATATACGGGGACTTAGATGGTCGCCTGAACACGAGGACCGTATTTCGCTCTATGCTGATGACATCCTGTTGTATCTTGCCTCACCCAAGAAATCACTTATAGTGGTCTGTGACGTACTCACATCTTTCGGTAGGAACTCGGGTCTCGTTATCAACTGGAGTAAATCGTATTTATATGTTCTTAGTGGCGAGGTTCCACCGATCCCTCGAACTTGTTCGATCCAGGTCGCTCAGCAGGGCTTCGTGTATCTGGGGATCTTTATCTCCATGGACTCTGCTGTGCGATATGAGAGGAACCTGCTCCCCCCCCCTAGCGCGCCTGAGGCGGGATGCGGAAGGCTGGCGGAGGCTGCCGCTCTCCCTCGTTGGGCGCGCGGCCCTGTTCAAAATGATGTCTCTTCCCCGGTTCCTCTACGCACTGCAGAATACTTTGGATTGGGTACCGGCCAACTACTTTCGGGAGGTCGAAGGCCTCCAACGAACGTTGCTGTGGGATGGGCGGCCGCGAATAGCTATTGCAAAGTTGACGCTTCCATGGTACGACGGGGGTATTGCCCTTCCAGACATCCGACGGTACTATTGGGCCACCCAGCTGAGTGCGATTAATCATGGGTTTTATGGCCCTGCCCTCAGCCCTGGGTATGCCATGGACAGGTGGTTGCTGCGTGGTGGTAACTATTACAGGGCGTTGTACTCGCGGTCCCTGGACTCGTCCCTCACGGGGCCCACTGGTGTGGCGGTGCGTGTGTGGAAGATGGCAACTGACTCGCTGGGCTGGAAGGATAGTGTGGTAAATAAAATATTACGCTCTCAGAATTTTTAGTATATAAATAAGATCATGCATAAAGCAAGAGGCTGAGTCTGTGGTATCAGGTTCATAAAGGGCTTTATTCCAATAACTCGAGTCAAAGGGAGAATATTACCATCACCAAAAAGGATCTGGAAGGGGACTCAAAAGTATTCTCAATATTCTCAAAACATTATTCACAGAGTACAGTATATATACATCTCTCAATTGTACGTAAGCAAAAGAGCAAGAGAGAATGAGATAAGAGCATGTGGGCGTGTAAGTAGGCGTGAAGGTGGGCGTCCATGTGGGCGTCCACTTGATGATAATGGGTAATTTGTCATGTGTGGGTGGATACCTGGAGGGGGTTGCGTGATCTGCTGGAATTGTACTGGAACTTTGCCTTACTTGTGCTCAACTCGAGCATGACGTGTAACTGACGTGGGGAGGGTTGCTATGCAACCGGACAAGTCTGGAAGTGAGGCCTTCAGTGAGTGAGGCCTTCAGTGTCAGGACGACCAGCACATCTTGTATTATCTGATATCCGATGTCTGGAGCAGGGACTGATTTGTGACATAGGTTGCTCATCACCAAGAGCCGATGTGGCATCTATTTCTTCATTTACTTCATTTACTGCAGAGGCCTTACATGGGGGCTATGGGCTTTTTACTGACGTGAGCTTTGCAATCTCACAAAGAGAGACAGTAAGGCTGGGCTCCCTCCTTGCAGATGGGTCGCGTTCATTCCTCCTTCACCAGGCAAGAATGCGGCTCTGTAGGAGTAAGCAGATAACCGTGCTCAATACTGTCTCGGCACCTCGGTCGGGGCCCCTTTGGCTGAGGCCCAAGTGTGCAAGGCCAAGGATACATAGCTGCAGCTTTCAGAGCGTTCTGAGGCATGAAACCTCTTTTCGGCTCTGGCTGAGCCATAAACATGGGCTTCATGAAAATGCAGGAAAACATGATGAAAAACGTGTAGGCCTCAATACAGATTTGTCGTTTCTCTCATGGGAGACTGGATGATGGCAGGCCACGTTATAGCATAAGCATCATGATAGAAAGGCCATGGAGAGGAAATACATAGGTTACATGTATGTGCACATAAGCGTTGGGGGGGGCACATGGGGACACATAGGCCTCATAGATTTTTATTTTCCTCATTCCCTCCTTGTACCCTAGTGAACCCCCTATGTAACGTCTATTTTCATGAGACAGTCGATCTGTTCTTGCAGCATTATTTTTCCATTTTCAATGCTTTGTAAATAGGGATGTGGAACACATGCAGTAGCACACAGGCCACAAATGGCCGGGCCACACTGCAGAACAGTAATTGAAGGCGGACCTGACATGTGTTGGGGCTTTACGTTCAACACTATAAAATCGAGGGTCGCATTTCCTTGCAGATACTCTTCATTTTCTAGATCTGTACCTTTCATTTGGGGAAGACCCTCTTCATCTGGGAAACATGCTTTGTTCATGACTTTATTCAAGTTACCCCATACCCACTCGCCCCTACACTCCTTGTCTTGACATTCTTTGGCATCACCGTTGATGGATGTCATTAAGGCAAACCATGCTCCGCAAGAACCATTATGGGAGAATGGAAATGGGAAAAGAGGCAACACTCCCTTCATCTTTTGATACGGGGGAAGTTGGCCACAGACCCAGCAGTCTGTAGCATTGCTAGTCTGATGTGAATGGTGCAGCATCTGAATAAAGGTATTGTTGCGTAAGGCAAGTCGATATGATAGCTCATGGGATGGCAGATCACTAAATGTGTGCTTTATGGTATCATTAGTGGAGGAGTATAAGAGTGAGGCAATAGGAGGAAAAATAGCATGTAGTATTAAGCTGATACATATTATCGTGATGCACAGAAGAGATAGAAAAATTACAGTCACTATACATCTACCACGTAATATTTTACAGTATTTGCTTTTTATCTTGCTCTTTTTATCAATGTTATTGTCCAAGATCTTATGCAAGCCAGAATACATGTTCAACCGCTTCACCACCTAGTGGACTTAATTGATCAAACGGGTTCTGACTTTTTAGATCTAAGTTTAGCTTTGTGGAAACTGCTGGGGAGTCTCCTCTTAGAAAATGGTGTTCAAAGTCTGAAAAAGGTATTTTCCTTTGTAAAAGAGTGGTGAAGGTGCAACCATCCTTTCCGCCCTTTGACTTTAACGGCCGTCCCCGTGGTCCAGAGCACTGACTTTGGCGCCTTCCATCCAGGAGCGATGGAGTATTCTTTGACCTGGGTGTTGTCAGGGAAGGCGGCAGCAACCTGCGAACAACAAGAGAGTAGTGCAGACATCAAGGAAGCCAGGTCAAATTCAATGGTCCAGCACCCAAAAAGCAACAGATATTAAACATTTGTTTATGACATAAATAATTGTCGACAGTTCGTCTTTCAAAAAACATGGACTTTCAGCAGAGACGATTCTTTTCTTTTTTTGATCCTTTATTCAGAAATTTTCTTTCAACATGTTAAAACAGACCATAGCCAACGCGTTTCATCCTCGCGGACTTCTTCAGGGCTATAAACAATACATATATATACATAAAATTAATATACACTATTTACATAAAGTTTCTCATTTTATATTACACTATATACAATTCAAACAATCATAGCTTCTGATTAAGTAAAATTAGATATAAAAATGAATGTACAAACCATAGTGGTTCGAGGTTCCCAATTCTTTATAATTAAGACAATGAATTAACAATTCTTTTAACATGAAAGAATAAAGCAAAAGTACTCAAAATTCGTTACTTCCTTTTGCCCATTTCCAGTACATCTCCTATGGGATCATAATCACTCTGCTGAGTTCCAAATTACAAGAGAGGAACAATTATATATACTATTCCTTGCGGATTTCATTTGTTTACGATTCCGTATACGTTTCACATCAATACATACTGTCATATTGGAGCATCTCAACAACCTTGGCTAGAGTAGTGAAAAAGGGGTATCAATTCCATCAGGCTTACCATTAAATAGTAGCTTTGTTTTTCTGTGGTCTGCGCTCTTTCCTTACGATTGTAGGTAGTCTATTTGTTGTGTACGTTTTTGCAATATCTATCAAAAAAAAAATTTTATTTCATATTTTATATAAAAGAATTTCTTTAGATCTTTTAAGGTGCGAAATATGTATACAGACTTCGTAGTGTTATCCACAAATAGATAATAAGGTTAGGACACAGGGATTTATGCTATTTTTTACTTTCCAAATTAAAAAAAATTTTTTGATAGATATTGCAAAAACGTACACAACAAATAGCCAAGGTTGTTGAGATGCTCCAATATGACAGTATGTATTGTACATTCATTTTTATATCTAATTTTACTTAATCAGAAGCTATGATTGTTTGAATTGTATATAGTGTAATATAGAAGTCCGCGAGGATGAAACGCGTTGGCTATGGTCTGTTTTAACATGTTGAAAGAAAATTTCTGAATAAAGGATCAAAAAAAGAAAAGAATCGTCTCTGCTGAAAGTCCATGTTTTTTGAAAGACGAACTGTCGACAATTATTTATGTCATAAACAAATGTTTAATATCTGTTGCTTTTTGGGTGCTGGACCATTGAATTTTGCTTTGGTTGTTTGAAGCGTGTAGCTTCAGGAGATTTAGAGGCTTTGGATCTCCGGTCATTAGCACCATTCATTTAAATAGTCTCACTAGGGATAGGTGCGGTTGTGCTTTGCCCCAAATCCTCTCTTTTCCTAACAAATCAAGGAAGCCAGGTAATCTGTCAGCATGTTACTATCAACATCAGTAATCTTTTAGGCATTGGAGTGCCCCACATATTTGGTAGTCTACCAAAGACCACTTCATAGGGAGATAAGCCTGTTCTAGAATGGGCTACCATTCGCATGTAAAAGAGGGCAACCGGCTGGGCTACCATCCAATCTACACCTTTGTCTGCGCAAATTTTTAATGTCCGATTATGTCTTTTTACAAGGCCTGCTGCTTCAGGATGTCGCACACAATGGAATTTCCAGGTATACCCTAACACAAGGGACACCTGCTTCATTAGTACCAGGACATATTTGTAACCTCTACATCTGTTTATTTGGATATAATCCATTTGGAGCACTTCAAAAGGGTGGTCAGGTGGATGGAATCCACCTTGTTCCATCGGAATGCCTTTACCTGGATTGAATTGGCAACAGATCATACATGTTCTGACCTTTTGTTTCGCTGCTGCACGCAGGTGCTTGTTGAACCATATATTCTGTAAGCTATCTATCATTGCTTTCTCTCCTAAGTGTGCAGGACTATGTGCGGTATTTATAATCACTTGTACCATCGAATCAGGAAGAAACCATGTGGATTTGCCCTTATTCATCCAACCCTGATCAGTCAGTACCCCTCCTTGTTCCGACCATTTCTTTAATTCGTCTAGAGTAGCATGTGTCTGAATGTCTTGTACATCCCTGGAAGGATCCCTAACTGTCATGGCTTTGGACAGTGATAGTATCTGTGATTTTGTCATGTCTAGTGGGGTCTGAGCTGTTTGTTTAGCTGTTCGGTCTGCCAGATCATTGCCTTGGGAAATGGTATCTGTGGCTCTAGTATGTGCTTTACATTTTAGGATAGCTATGGCTGTTGGTAAATGTATTGCTTCCAGTAGGGCATGAATAAGGGGGCCATGCTGTATCTTGGCCCCATGAGAGGTCAAGAAACCTCTTTCTCGCCACAGAATCGGTGTAAATGTTTACTCTCAGGTGCTTAGCTCTTATGCACGCTTGTGTCAGGGCGATGAGCTCTGCTGCTTGTGCTGACAATATGTCTATTCTTTTAGTCTCTATTATTACAGTATCAGTAGTCACTGCATATGCTACCACTAATTCTCCCGCCCCTGTCCTCATGCATGAGCCGTCAACTTATAGTGTTAGGTCGGGGTCTGGGAGTGCAACGTCTGTCAAGTCTTATCTTGGTTTAGTCACGGTATGTATTACTTCAACACAGTCGTGTGGTGAAACGGTTTCTGTACTGGAGGGCAAAAGGGTAGCGGGATTCAGTATGTTGCATCGTCTGATCTCTATGTGTGGTTGAAATAACGTTAGCTCATAGCCTGTCAGTCTAGCTACAGTCAGGTGTTGTGTTTGTGTCCGGTTCAAGAGAACCTCTACTGCGTGTGGTACTTGTACTGTCAGAGGGTGGCCCAGCACTATCGAGTCACTTTGTCTTATGGCTAAGGCCGTTGCTGCAACTGATTTTAGGCACGCAGGCAAAGCCTGTGCTACTGGGTCTAATGTACTAGAAAAATAAGCACAGGGCTTGTGTTTTCCTGCATGATCTTGTGTTAGGACAGATAGTGCTGTTCCATCCCGCTCTGTCACAAAAAGCATAAACGATTTGTTGTAATCAGGGTTTGCTAAAACTGGTGCTTGACATAAAGCTTCAAATGCCACAGTGTGTTCTTGTGTCCAAGAGAGGACTTTAGTAGAAACTGCCTCCTGTGTCGTCAACTGTATTAGGGGCTTGGCTATGTAAGCATACTGGGGAATCCACTGCCTGCAATATGAAGTGAGGCCAATGAATGCACGTACCTCCTTTTGTGTCTTGGGCTGTGAAAAACCAGAAATCAATTGAATACGTTCCGGTGCCCACAACTAATTCCCCTGAAAGATCACAATAAAACATGAGAAAAAGGGGAAAGCACCATACCTATTTCCTCGGCTTAATTTCTAAGGGGGCTAATTTCTAAGGGGCTTAATTTCTTAAGGGGCTAGCGGGAAGCGAACCTCCTCAGGGGCCAGCAGAAAGCCAATATTCTCCTCCTTCCCCCCTTTTTGACAGGAGGAAATCTGAAACAGATTTCACTGCTGTCAAACACTAACAAACCCTGTGTCTTGTCAACACTATTAATCCCTGTGTGTAGCTACTGGGCGTAAGCAAAATTATAGGAGATACACAGCGTATTTGAAACGGCGAGAAATACTTCAAATTAATGTACAAACCTCATTGTGTTAGCTCATAAGCTGGCCAAATGACATCTCATATGCAAATGTCCCTATTACATGAACCTACACCAACCTGAAGTCAATATTAATGCTAGGAGGCCCTAATAGGAATGCTAAATTACCTAAATATTCGGAAAACCAAATTTAAGAACAGTTGTTAATGTTGATAATTAATAATTTATCTGCTAAAGAAATCAGTCATTTTGCAATAATTTCCACCTATACAATAAATAGCCTAATTTAAAAACAAGTCAACTTTTGGGGCCACCACTTACAAGAATGAGCTTACTAAAGCAAACTTTAAAAAGGAAATCCTGTCAGATATTTTCTCATTACCCTAAATACCGAGCCTCATTTGTCACTCTGGGGTGGCAGTCCTTATTTAAAACAGGCCTTTCAAGAGTTAAGATGCGAGTGCATAGATCATAATGGTTCCTTAATGTCCAATCTGGAAACATATGACCGAGGCTGCCTGTCTATAAGAGAAAGGCAGGCATGTGATACATATTTTAGTCTTGCATAACTTTTTTCTTCTTTCATTCATCTCCAATACCAATTAGACATACACTGATAACGTGTTGTCTGCTATTTTGACAGCATGATAAAGGAAATATCATGTCTGTGAAATTTAGTAATTGTGAACAAGTTCCAGCCAAGCGCTGCGCAAAGATTTACGTCGTCACGTCCATCTCTGTAACGCCCAGGAGAACTTGTATCAATGCCAAACATACTGGTCAATACAACACAAAAACAAAACATATATAAAATACATATGCCAAGCCATCAGTATACCAAGCACAGAAAGCATAGACAATTACACGAACATATATAAATGAGCAGCGATGCGCAATTACAGTACCTACAGCTCAGAGGCGAACATTCTGGCCTGCTTAATTTGTCAGGCTTATAATCAATAATTGATTTACCTGCCCTATACAGCCCCAACTGACAGTGGGTCATCCCAATGATGACCAGCTGGCAGCTGAAATCACCGTGTCAAGTCTGACACACAGGATCAGCAACAATAATCAAAAATGAAGAACACTCGAACCTGTCTTTTTTTTATAAAAATGAGCTATGCATCTTTGTACACAATGTACCCTCATGTCCTAGTCGAAGATGCATCTCCCATCTTTCCTCACAGACCCGTAACCACTGGATCATTTATCCAATGCAACTGGTGGCAGCTTGTGGCCACAATTCAAAAATGTCTGAATTTGAAAATCGTTTTTATATAGGCATATAGCCCTTAAAATTCCAAGCAAGAGCAACATTTTACATTCTGGCCAGAAGCAATATAACATTTGCTAAAAAATAAAACAAATCTTCTCCATAGACATTTCTCCGGGGCACTTGTTTTGCACAGAATAGAACAAGGGAATCTTTCTCGACTTACATTTCTCAGCTGCCCTGTCTTATCAGAGAAGCTAAAAATAGCCCCTCAGCGCGGCTTGAGCCTGGGCTGCCAGCCATCTTTTTTTGTTTTTCCTACTCCTGGCCCCCAAGGCTCTCCGGCTGCAGGCATTACACAGATGCGATGTCAGAGAAGCTTTCTAAGCAGTGCCTCTGTTCTGCTCCTCTCACCGGCCCCCACCTACACTGGCTACAAGGTCAGAATCTGTCTCCGATTTCTGTATCACATTCTGCTCTACACAGCCCCCACCTTCTCCTCACTCTGAAGCTGTCAAAGACAAAAAGACTACTCAATTCCATAAAAACTGCAATAATTCGCCCAATTGAAAAATTATTTTTACATACAATTTGCACTCAGGGGGTCATAATCTTACCGACTTGACCCAGCACATTGGCTCACTGGACCACCAAGAACACAAACCTGTATTCTTGAACAATTTGCAAATTCGAAATACCCACAATTCTTTTTTCAAGCTAAACTTTTCACTAATTATTTTTTCGTTAACACTTTGTACATTAGGGGTGTCATCAAATCACAGGTGTTGCTCCTTCTCTAGCTACACCCCTCTCAATTTCCTATTGACAACGTAGTCAAATGTTGGACCATGTAAACACCAGCTATGCGCTGTTCATTTGGTGGGTGGCTCAAGAACCTTTGGGCTACTATATCATTATTATATGTATCGTGGTACTTGCGGTGGCACTCTAACTGGTCTTTCTACTGGGGCCACTCTTGCTAGGTCCTCTGAAAGGACGGGATAAATACCAGCAACGTCAGTATTTCTTTTTCTGTCAGCCTGCACTCATTTTACCAGCTCCACTTCCTCCTGTAACATCTTTTCCTTGGCTTTTCCAGACTCCAGTCTACTTCTCTCTGCTTCGTGAAACACTTACTCTGTCCTCCTATGTGACTCCTTGCGCCAAAACTCAATGGCATCCTTCCGAGCTGGTCTACATTTTCTCTTTCATAAGAGTGTTTCGTTGTCTGTCTACTTGTTCTGCTTTTACTCGGATACCTTCCTCAACTAATACGTTTTCTCGGGCTTTGTCTGAATCCTCCCTACTTTTCTCTTCTTTTCTGAGCGCTTTCTCTGTGCGTCTATGCAATTCTTTATGCCATAATTCAATGGCATTTTTCTGTTACTGTCTGGCTGTCTTTTTCCATAACTCTTCTTCTACTCTCATGATGCAATCTGCATCCCAGGTCCCAGCTGCGGGCCACCTCTGACTTTCTGGTAAATCCTTGGTGTAGTCCACCCATAAATCAAGAAATAATACGGCATCTAGGCCATGCTTATGATACATAAAGTACCCTGGAGTGTCCCTAGGTGGAATGGGAACAGCTTCTTCGAGTACCCCTTTTCTGGTTTTGATCTGTCTTAATTTTGAAAAGAGCGGCATTTTTAGACCTTATTACTTGAACACACTTAATACAATAAACACAATAATGAACAATCATTCACACCACAATATGTAGAACGTATTAAAACATTTAACATTTAACAGTTAACGAACGATGATAACTAATAGGAAACTAGTTACTGACATAATACTAACACTAGAGAATACTGAATTATATGCAAGACATACTAGATATACTGCTAAACAGTACAGATACACTGCTGAAACAGTGCAGACCGGATTTGTGTACCCAAACCCGTCTTGACCGGCACAACCTAATGTGCACGTCTAACTGCCTCCCCAGCAACGGTACTCACCGGGTAGCACGGAACGGAAGGCCTCGGAACTGAACTGGACTAGACCAAACTGGACTGGACTGGACTCGACTCGTGACCTGGATACTTCGGAACTTCGGAATCTGGTGGGCCTCTGTATACCTCGGACACAGCTCTCTCGCAGGTGGGCTCTGGGTAGGACAATCTGCGTTCCTCACCGCCTCGTATGGATGCCTGGTCTCGGTCTGTCCCCTTCGTTGGCCTGAGGGAGTTGGCGGGAAGACCCGCGACGTGCGCGCTTGAAGTCCGTCACGGCTATGGAAGGGGGCAAAACTGGACCTTCATCTCCGGCGTGTGGGGGAAGAGATGTCCCTGTTCGGGCGCCATTATGTGGTAAATAAAATATTACGCTCTCAGAATTTTTAGTATATAAATAAGATCATGCATAAAGCAAGAGGCTGAGTCTGTGGTATCAGGTTCATAAAGGGCTTTATTCCAATAACTCGAGTCAAAGGGAGAATATTACCATCACCAAAAAGGATCTGGAAGGGGACTCAAAAGTATTCTCAATATTCTCAAAACATTATTCACAGAGTACAGTATATATACATCTCTCAATTGTACGTAAGCAAAAGAGCAAGAGAGAATGAGATAAGAGCATGTGGGCGTGTAAGTAGGCGTGAAGGTGGGCGTCCATGTGGGCGTCCACTTGATGATAATGGGTAATTTGTCATGTGTGGGTGGATACCTGGAGGGGGTTGCGTGATCTGCTGGAATTGTACTGGAACTTTGCCTTACTTGTGCTCAACTCGAGCATGACGTGTAACTGACGTGGGGAGGGTTGCTATGCAACCGGACAAGTCTGGAAGTGAGGCCTTCAGTGAGTGAGGCCTTCAGTGTCAGGACGACCAGCACATCTTGTATTATCTGATATCCGATGTCTGGAGCAGGGACTGATTTGTGACATAGGTTGCTCATCACCAAGAGCCGATGTGGCATCTATTTCTTCATTTACTTCATTTACTGCAGAGGCCTTACATGGGGGCTATGGGCTTTTTACTGACGTGAGCTTTGCAATCTCACAAAGAGAGACAGTAAGGCTGGGCTCCCTCCTTGCAGATGGGTCGCGTTCATTCCTCCTTCACCAGGCAAGAATGCGGCTCTGTAGGAGTAAGCAGATAACCGTGCTCAATACTGTCTCGGCACCTCGGTCGGGGCCCCTTTGGCTGAGGCCCAAGTGTGCAAGGCCAAGGATACGTAGCTGCAGCTTTCAGAGCGTTCTGAGGCATGAAACCTCTTTTCGGCTCTGGCTGAGCCATAAACATGGGCTTCATGAAAATGCAGGAAAACATGATGAAAAACGTGTAGGCCTCAATACAGATTTGTCGTTTCTCTCATGGGAGACTGGATGATGGCAGGCCACGTTATAGCATAAGCATCATGATAGAAAGGCCATGGAGAGGAAATACATAGGTTACATGTATGTGCACATAAGCGTTGGGGGGGGCACATGGAGACACATAGGCCTCATAGATTTTTATTTTCCTCAATAGGCTCACCCTCGCTACCCCGCTGTTTGAATCTGAGAGACTGGGTAGGCTTTGGCACACAAAAGGCTTTGACAAATGGGACTTGATCGGCATCTCCAGGGTCGGAGATGTGCTGATTAAGGGGAGGGTGAAGTCCTTTGAAGAGTTGCAGAAGGAGTATGAGCTGGGGCCATCCGAGTTTTTCCGCTATATTCAGGTGCGTCACGCCCTCCGATCAGTCCTCATGGAGGGTGAGAAGGTGCCTGAGTCCTCTCCTTTGGAGGACCGGGTCCTTGATGGCCATATGCCCGAGAGCACGATCTCGCTCATCTATAAGAAACTGATCAACGTCCGGGCGGATATGCTTCTGGGGCTGAGGGACCAGTGGACTAGGGATGGCCTCGAGTTGGATGACGAGGATTGGCAGTCTGCTGTTTCCTCTCCTAAGGAGTTTGCGATCCCGTCGCGTCTGAGGCTGGTGCAGCTTAAAATACTGCATCGAGTGTATGTGACGGGGCCAAGGCTGGTTCACATGGGATTCTCGGAGGACGGCCTATGCAGGAGGGGATGTGGTATGGTGGGTACTTTCCTGCATATCATTTGGGAATGTGGTGTCATTACGGAATTCTGGAGGAGAGTCCATGCAGTGATGGGGGAGGTGACGGGCATTGCTATGCAGCCGGAAGCGCGGTGTTGCCTCCTGAATGTCTGGGGGCCCACTGACCACGATGAGGCACAGACCCAATGGGTGACTCTGGGTAACATGGTCGCTAAGAGAGATATCGCGCGATTGTGGGGCTCCGCGGGGCACCCCACATTGACCGCGTGGAAAGAAAATATGGACTGGAGTATGCTAAGGGAGAAGACGGTATATTGCGCTAGAGGCCGCCCTCGGAAGTGGCACGCCATCTGGGGGCGGTGGAATCAATACAGGGGGGGAATATGTCTTGCCCCTGATTTGGATCCCCCCGAGGAACAGCTTTCCTCCTAACCTTCTTTCCAGCCCAGTATGGTTAATGGACTTCTTTGGCCTCTGCTGTCCCCCTTCTTCCTCTTTTCACAGTACTGTAACTGGTAGATGATTGGGGTCCTGCCTCCCCTGGGGGGCTATCACCATGGGCATTCAGTGTTCTTGCCTTGCTGGGGGTTGTTGTGTGTTTTGTGTTTATTTAAAAATGGAATCTTTGCACTCCTCCTTCACTGTACTGTGGACGCGTCTCTGTTCCTCTTTATCGAAGCTGCCGAACCTCCGGGTTGTCGGCTGAATAGCTGTGTCCAGACTTTTGAAAATAAAGGTTTTTATAAAAAAAAAACAAAAAAAAAAAACAATAAAAGGGGGCAGGGTAGAAACACGCTGACTCCCTAGGCCTGCTCAGGGTGTCCCACAAGGACCCCCAGGGCCCAAAAAAGGAAGCGTGATGGGGTCGCGAATCCCACCGAAATTATTTTTTTTTTTTAAAACGAATCGCGTGCTCCTGCACTTTGTTAAAAAAAAAAAACCCGGTTGGGCCAGGTCCCAGGACACTGGCAATTCATTACCAGGGGCCTGCGGGGGCCCAGCAGCCCCAGGGACAGCCACCTCCCCGGGGCTGTGAAAAAATGCGTGGGGGTCTCAATCCCCCCATGCTGCCTCAGGGCCCGCCACCACCTTTTCATAAACAACTGCGGGGGCACGTGGCCCCCCGCAGCCCCGGGGACCGCCACCTCCCTGGAGCTGATAAAAAAAATGCATGGGGGTCCCAATCCCCCCACACTGCCCTGGGGACCGCCACCTTCCCGGGGCAATTTTTTAAATTAAAACCTGTGGGGGGGGTCTCGAGCCCCCCCACATGCCCCGGGGACCACCACCTTCCCGGGGCACTAAATATGTAAAGGCGAGGGTCCGTTCCGGACCACCGAGCCCAGGGGACCACAACCTCCCCGGGGCTTTGCTCTGGTAGGAAAGGGGGCCGCACGGACCCCCTCCTGGAGCCCTTCATGGCCCTTGGGACCGCCACCCCCGGGACACTGCTGTTTGCTATAGCAGGACGAGGGCCGTGCTGCTCCCGCCCTGCCATAGCAAACTCTGCTTTGGATTTTGGAAGCGAGAGCAGGTTTCCTGCTCTCAATTCCAAAATCCAAAGCATATTGGTTTTACACAAGGGGAGCTGCATGTTAGCAGCTCCCGTGTGGAAAAGCAATGCCGGCTCCCGCAGGAGGCGGGGAGCCGGCAGGACCGTGGTGGTATTGGGGCTCCCCCCACGGTCCCCAACAGTGAGGCCAGGCCCCGGGGGATCGGGTCCCCGGGGCCACAAATGGCCTGGGAGGGGGGACATGCGGCCCCCCCTCCCCTCTAATTATAATAATTTGTTTTAAAAACGGACAGGCCAGCCCCAGGAGATGGGGTCCCTGGGGTCAAAAATGGTCCAGGGGGGTGGGGGGCCGCGCTGTCTCCCTCCTTTAAAAGAAAAAAAGAAATTGATTTGGGCATGGCCAGTGGCGATTATACATTAATGGAAGTGAACAGTTTTTTTTTCACCACAGTTTGGAGTCGTGACCCTAGCACCGCGCTCAGCGCGGCCACTGGTGTGAACGTGATGGGTCCGCGGCTCCCAATGCGGCCCCCCTGGTGTGAACACGATGGGTACGCGGCTCCTTCAGTCACGCTGGGTGCACGATTCCAAGCAAAAATGATCACGTTTTTTTTATATAAACCTAGGTTATATGTTGGGTTATTGGGTGGCTCTAAAAAGAGCCATTCTTGTTCATTATGAGTTTGTTGTAGCTACATGTAAGTGCGGATTCAGAGCTTTAGGTTGTTGAGAAAGACTCTGTTTCCATCATCTGTAAAGTGTACTCCGTTACTCCTGTAGATGCCCTCCATATGGAAACGGAGATTGCTGTTCTATATGGAGCCCATTCTATGGTTTCTGAGGTAAGCAGAAACAGCTTTATTGACATTTTTTCTAGCTTTCTCAACCAGAGGACAAAATTGATTGGACCATTTCCATTTCTGTCTTTGGCATATGTTAGAGTAGACAAAGGCAGTTTGGCGGAAAAGCAGCATCAATTCTGCAAAGGTGTCCTTCATTAGCATTTCCAGACCTACCCCAATCAATGTGCCCAGGTCATTGCCACCAATGTGCACAATCATGAGGTCGGGGTTGGAGATGCGAAAAGGCTTTAACCAAAGGCATCAATTGGTGCCACTTTAATCCTCTCTGTCCAATCCATTTAATGTCTACATTTTGCAAAGCTAGGTCTTTGTCAATACCTCTGCTTTTCGCATACCTTTTGCACCAGAAAACATAGCTGTGTCCCACAATCCACACTCTAAGCATCTTGAAGTGAAGTCTGGATGTAATGAAAAGATGTCTGAGCTGTACTCAGTTGATAGAATGAGAGGTATGTAAAATGGTGGACAAGATGCAGTTTTATAAAAAGAAGAGAATTGATTGGCTGTTAAGAACATTCTATATTTAAAATTAGGGTGCAGTCTTCTTTTAAAAAAAAGCATTTTTCTTATTGGTTAGTAAAAAATGTTTGAAAGGTACAACAGAAAGGATTAGATAATATTTTGCCAAGTCAACCACACCTGCACCTGCTGTTTGTATTTGCAACATTTTGTTGTGAGCTTGTGACCTGTGAGTTCAGTTGAATGCTCCATGAACTGTTGCTATGGAAACTGGCATTAAGCAGAATGGGGGTAGGGTTAAAAGTTAACTGTTCTTTTAAAATATACAATTTTAATATATATATATATATATATATATATATATATATGTGTAAGTAATATTTTTTTTGATGATTATTCCTAAGCTAATTCTATCTTTAGAAGTGGTGTGTTATTAAAAAATAGTGTTACATTTATTTGCTATATGATTTTGAACGCCCGTCCGAATTCTCGACTCCATTGCGGTGGTGCACAATGGGGTCGCTACTTCAAAACAAATGTAGGAACAGTTTGGACACCTTCAGAAGTAAGTTGGTAAAGGTTATTATGTGTAACCAATAGAAATGTGTTTAACAATTTGAAAATATCTGGGAAGCAATGTGATTTGTTACTTATGTGTATTTTTGTACAAAGGTATAGTTGAATGATGCTGTATATTTTTAGATAGTTGGTTGAAGATGCAGTACAAATGTGTACTTAGAAAGATGTTTATATAATGTGTAGTTTATTACGCTTCATTTTTTGTTGTCTCTACAAAGGTATACTTGAATGATACTGCATAATTATAGATATTTTGGTAAAGATGCAGCACAACTGTGCTGTTTGGAAGATGATTATATAAGGTGTTAATAATTAGGGTTCTATTATTAGTTTCTACAAAGGTAAAGTTAAATGATGCCACTTATTCTAAGATAGAATGGTAAAATAAGGTGCTGTTAATTAGGCTTCTTTTTGTAGACTGAACAAAGGTCCTTGACCCCACCAGGTAGGTCGCTCCCCCTCCGCACAGCACTGCCTGTGTGTCCCTGCCTCAGCTGCCGCTGCTGCTGAGGAAGTGTGAGGCCCTCCACCACCCGCAGACTACCACCTGCGCCTCATCCCTAGTGGCCAGTGGTAGGCCGTAGGTTTGTTCATCTTCCGCTCTATTGTTTGATTGTATTGCCTGTATTTCATTGTGTCTGTGACTGCTGTTGTTCTGTCTTCCGCCGCTGACTGTTCATGGTCCGTGCCCGTTTTCCTCCCTCTGTTCCCCTCCCTGTCCCCGTGTCTGTGCCCGGTTTTCCCTCCTGTACCCCTCGCTGCCCCCGTGTCTCTGCCCGGGTTTTCCTCTGTCCCCCTCGCTGCCCCCGTGTCTCTGTCCGGGTTTTCCTTCTGTACCCCTCGCTGCCCCCGTGCCTCTTCGCCCGTTTTTGCCTTCTGTTTCTCAGCTGCCCCTCTATCTCTGTGCCCTCTTGCCTTCTGTGACACTCGTTTTTTCTGTATTTCTCTGCCCTTTTTGCCTCTGTGCCACTCGTTTTTCCTGTATTTCTATGCTCTCTTGCCTTCTGTGGCACTCGTTTTTCCTGTATTTCTTTGCCCTTTTTGCCTTCTGTGCCACTCGTTTTTCCTGTATTTCTCTGCCCTTTCTGCCTTCTGTGCTACTCGTTTTTCCTGTATTTCTCTGCCCATTTTACCTTCTGTGCCACTCGTTTTTCCTGTATTTCTCTGCCCTTTTTGCCTTCTGTGCCACTTGTTTTTCCTGTATTTCTCTGCCCTTTTTGCCTCTGTGCCACTTGTTTTTCCTGTATTTCTGTGCCCTCTTGCCTTCTGTGACACTTGTTTTTCCTGTATTTCTCTGCTCTTTTTGCCTTCTGTGACAATCGTTTTTCCTGTATTTCTCTGTCCTTTTTGCCTTCTGTGACACTTGTTTTTCCTGTATTTCTGTGCCCTCTTGCCCTCTGTGACACTCGTTTTTCCTCGTTTTTTGTGTCCTTTTGCCTTCTGTTCCCTTCATCGTCCCTCACCACCCCCGCCGCTGCGTCCCCAGTGGCCCCGCCCCCCTGACTGCCCATTTGCTGCCCCCACCTCCCGCTTCCTAGCTGCTCCTCCCTCCCACCTCCACATATATGCCGGCCGCTGCGCGGTGAGGAGAGCAACCCTTGACCCCACCAGGTTGGTCACTCCCCCTCCAAACACCAACGCGTGTGTGTCCCCGCCCCAGCTGCCGCTGAGGAAGTTCCAGGCCCTCCACCACCCGCAGGCTACCACCTGCGCCTCATCCCTAGTGGCCAGTGGTAGGCCGTAGGTTTGTTCATCTTCCGCTCTATTGTTTGATTGTATTGCCTGTATTTCATTGTTGTGTCTGTGACTGCTGTTGTTCTGTCTTCCCCGCTGCCTGTTCGTGGTCCGTGCCCGTTTTCCTCCCTCTGTTTCCCTCGCTGTCCCCGTGTCTCTGCCCAGTTTTTCCTTCTGTACCCCTCGCTGCCCCCGTGCCTCTTCACCCGTTTTTGCCTTCTGTTTCTCAGCTGCCCCTCTATTTCTGTGCCCTCTTGCCTTCTGCGACACTCGTTTTTCCTGTATTTCTCTGCCCTTTTTGCCTCTGTGCCACTCGTTTTTCCTGTATTTCTCTGCCCTCTTGCCTTCTGTGACACTTGTTTTTCCTGTATTTATCTGCCCTTTTTGCCTTCTGTGCCACTCGTTTTTCCTGTATTTCTCTGCCTGGTTTATCCTTCTGTACCGCTCACTGCCCCCGTGCCTCTCCGCCCGTTTTTGCCTTCTGTTTCTCAGCGGCCCATGTATTTCTGTGCCCTCTTGCCTTCTGTGACACTCGTTTTTCCTGTATTTCTCTGCCCTTTTTGCCTCTGTGCCACTCGTTTTTCCTGTATTTCTGTGCCCTCTTGCCTTCTGTGACACTCGTTTTTCCTGTATTTCTCTGCCCTTTTTGCTTTCTGTGCCACTCGTTTTTCCTGTATTTCTCAACCCTTTTTGCCTTCCGTGCCACTCATTTTTCCTGTATTTCTCTGCCCTTTTTGTCTTCGGTGGCACTCGTTTTTCCTGTATTTCTGTGCCCTCGTGCCTTCTTAGACACTCGTTTTTTAGGTCTCGCCTGATCCAGTGCATGCGCTGGTCTGGCCGAGACATTTTGTATGCGAGTTTTCCAAGTGCTGCCTGTGGCCTAAAGCCTGCGTGCACGTGAGCGTGCACGCGCGCAGCCGCCATGTCTACCTCCGCCGTGCTTGATCGAGTCCGCGATCACTTTCGCGGGCCGCGTGGCCGTGTCATTTTCACGGCAGCGCGGCAATCCTTTTTGTTTTTCCTTCCACCCAGCTCCATTTCTTGTTCTCCCCATGTTACTTTCTGCAGAGTGACTTTCATCCCTTTGTCCCCTATTTTTTTTTCCCACTAACCTTCACGTTTTGCCACCCCACCACTGGACCCACCTGTTTTCTTTCTTCATTCCCAGGCCCATTGTCTTTCTCTGACTTCCTCATCCACCCCGTCATTCCTCTTGTCAGTCTTTTACCCCTTGACCTGTCTGTCTCCTGTACTCCCAGTCTCCCTGTCTTTCTCTCTTCCCAGTATGTTTTATGATGTCTTTCTCTTCTCTGCCAGACCCCTGTCTGTGTGTGTGTGTGTGTGTGTCTCTTTCTCTCTCCTTCCCTCATGTCATCTTGTGTGATCCCCACCCCCCCAAGAGCCTCTTGTTTCTTTACCCGGCAGGCCCATTTGTCTTTTTTCTTTCCTGCCCCCCGCCCTTGCTTCTTATCTCTCTTCTTCCCCCGCCGCTACCCCTGCTCCTCTGACTCTTTCTCACCTTCCAGGCCTTCTTGTCATTTTCTCACCCTAACCATGCTCTCTTCTCCTTCCAACGGGGACCCTCTCTCTTCCTACAGGACCCCTCTTGTCTGTCATCCTGGGGTCTCTTCCTCGAACCCTCGCCTCTCTCCCTGCCAAACCCCTTTTCCATTTCTACCCACAGCTGTATAGTCTTTCTCCCCCTTACATGCCCTATCTTACAGCATCTTTCACTCGTATCTCTTCCCCCAACCTCTCCTTTCCACCTTAGCTGTTTGTCCCTTGAGGGCCCCCTTGTTGCTTTCTCCCCTCAGAGCCACCTTGTTACTTTCTCTGCTCCAGGCCCCCTTGTATCTTTCACACCTATTCCCTCCTCTGTTTTTCTCTTGCCCCCACCCCCATATCCTTCTCTTCCACTCCTTTCGCCCCTTTCTCACCCCTGAGAGATCCTTTGCCTCCCCCCCTCGTGTGCACCTTCTCTGTTTTTTAAACCCCATAGTCCTGGCCTCATTCTCTCCCTCCTTAGCCCCCTTGACTTTCTCTCTTGTCTCTGCCTAGTGGGAATCCATGTTATTTTCCATCCACAACCTTGTCTATTTCCTCTAGGCCCCCATTCCTAAGTCTCTTGTTCCCCCCCCCGGCCCCCTCTTTCTCGGTCTCTTGCCCAGTCCCCACTTTTCTCTCTTTCTTAATTTTCTTTTGTACTTCTGGAGCCTTTAAGGCAACAAGGATCTGCTGGCATGAGCCGCAGGGGGCTACAGGCGGCTCAAAACGGGGAGGGCACATGACAGTCCCCAGAAAGGGCAAGCAGGCAAACGTGACACAAAGATGGCGCTTAACTACCTCACTAACGCCTCAGGCACACAGTAAACATGCGTGGGTGCAGGCGGAGCTGTGGGGCTGCTGGGATTTCTGAAGAGCCATACCTTCCACTGACACAGCAGGTGCAGTGGCACTGGGTACCAGAGGGCCAGGGGGCAAGTATAACCCTCTTTATTGCTGTATTTTATCATTCAAACAGCAGCCAAATGGCCAAATTCCTTCCTTGCACTACGACCTGTGAATCTCAGGCTGTGCTACTGCCTCTCTGAGGCCCTGGCCCAGGGTGCAGTCAAGTCTTCCGCTTCCGGCATTTCCTTGACATGCATTCTTGGGTGAATAAATCTCACTGTCAGTACAAGCAATAGGTGCACTCCCATGAGATAATACATATCCTTATATTGGACACTATAATTTAATGGACACTATAATTTGCGTGCACGTGCTTTAAACAGGCATCACTGTTTCCCGACTAAGAAGTACTGGTTTCATTGTCCTCGAAAGGAAATATTGGGGGGAGCTCCAAGGAGCTCGAACCTGTGGCAACGAGGCTTCGTGCATATTTCTACAGTGGCTGCCAGGTCCATGGAGCACACCACGCACACACACAATCGGCATTGTGGTGGCAAGCAGGGCTTTCGTGGACTGAAAATGCTTGGGGCGGGGCTGTCTCTCAAAGGGGCGTGGTCGATATAATTAAGGACTTGGCTTAAAACATTTATGCTAAAAATCTGTGCTCAGCATAATGTGCCACCGACTAGTATTTTGCTGCTTCTGTTATTGCCTCCACATATATAATACAACAAGTAACATTACACCCACAACAAGCCATGACTATTGGCTTTGTCAAAGGTTGATAGTTGGATAGGATAAATATACTACATGCATACATAGAACCATGTCTGCGTTGTATATAATATTAAAAATGCTTTAGTTCATGCATGAGAGGTTGTGGCGTAATGGCTAGAGCTGCCCACTTTGGAGCTGAGGAAGCAGGTTTGAGTCTCAGCATCGGCTCAACATCCTGTGCTTCTGCCAGTGCCTACCCAAAAAACAAATGAATATGTCTCTGTTGATGCTCAGGTAAAGAAAGCACTTCGAGTTTTGCAATATATAACTGCAAAATAATAAAAGTTACATCAAAAACAGTGTACTGCTGCACAGTTAAGATTTTATTCCATCCTGATAGCGAGGACGAAAATGGGGAACCCCATAGGGACCCGTCTCGGTACCTGCTTTTAAGAATTGCGGGTGCTGGGCACCAGCAGGACTCGGCCCACTTAAAGCTCTGGGGGCATGTTGCCAACTCTGTGTTTTTTAGCCTGAGGCAACTGTACATTACTGCATAGGAAGCAAGGGTGGGCGCTGGCGATAAGAACTGCTTATTGCCACGGAGGCGACCTGTCGTCACCTCCAACTAAACTTCTCGTTGGACTTATGTGCCCCCGACAGAGACGAATCAAAATGGAATACGCAGGAAGCAATACATTATCCAGAGCAGGGGTGCACCACATTCTGCGATGGGGTGGCTGGGGCATTTTGCATTACGCCTCTGCCCTAAATATCAGAAATATGCTTGTGGTGGGCACAAAAACCATGCAAGAGGCTTACGTGTGTGATTTAAATGTGCGTGGATGTGGCGACCCGCAGAACTCACAGGGACGCGGCAGAATACGCATCCCGCTATCGTGGCCTAAACACAGACAGGGTGTGGCCAGCCCGCCCTGTTGACAATCCGCAGCAAGTTTTATGTGTTCATTTATATGGCTTACACTTTGGCACACTTGTGCCCCGGCCACTTTCTTCAAATGCGGTGTCTGTGACGCAGCCTCGGGGGAAATAAAAGGCACACTCTGAAAGCAGGTGTCTGGAAATGTGTAACTTTATTCAGGGCCCGGCGAGCAGAGCGCAGTGTCGGCTCTGGCAGCTACAAAGGGGAGATTTACAGAAACATCACAGTATTAAAGAAACGTCACTGTATCCGACCAGGAGTGTTGAATGTGTACCAGCGGTTGTGGTGGTGGGACTGGCATTCATTTTTTGGTGTCATGAGATTCTGTAGCTGCAATGTTATCCGCATAGTTATGGGTTTTGTGCATTTGCCACATAATCCACAATCTACTGAATAATTATAGATTTGTATAAACATTGTTGTAGTTCAAATGGATCAAAATTTACTAATACAAAAATGCACAATTTGCATTTTCCTGCCGGATAATTTGGTCAATCCTGTCTCTTAATTTTGTACAGTCATGCCGCCTAATTCCAGTGGCCATAACAGCGCTAAAAACAAGCTTTGGCATAGCCAATAGGTCTCGCCTTTGGGGCCTTATAAGTTTTTAACCATGCAACAGTTAATGTTATTGCACCAAGGATATTGTACTGCATCACTAAATACTTATAAGGTCCCAAAAGCGAGACCTATTGGCTATGCCAATGCTTGTCCTGTATTTCTCTGCCCTTTTTGCCTTCTGTGACACTCGTTTTTCCTGTATTTTTCTGCCCTTTTTGCCTTCTGTGACACTCGTTTTTCCTGTATTTCTGTGCCCTCTTGCCTTCTGTGACACTCGTTTTTCCTGTATTTCTCTGCCCTTTTTGCCTTCTGTGACACTTGTTTTTCCTGTATTTCTGTGCCCTCTTGCCCTCTGTGATACTCGTTTTCCCTCGTTTTTTGTGCACTTTTGCATTCTGTTCCCTTCATCGTCCCTCACCACGCCTGCCACTGCGGCCCTGCCCCCCTGACTGCCCACTGCCCCTTCGCTGCCCCCCGCCTCCCAGCTGCTCCTCCCTCCCACCTCCCCATATATGCAGGCCGCTGCGCGGCTGCACGCAGCGGGCATGCCAAAGGCGCGCCTAAGGCAAGCCCGTCAGTGCCCATCCGTGCCTGATCTGCAGAACCCCTGGCCCCCGCACCCGCCACGACGACCGCCGCCACTACGACACCATCACTCTGCACGCTCTCAACTCCGGACAGACCCTCACCTGCTTTAAGGCCACCCCGAAACGCACACACTGTCCCTTCACCTACCGGAACTGCAGCTACACCAGCCTCAGAGCCGACGAACCACCCACCAAGAAAGACCCCAACCACCTCCGATGCATACTACTGAACACCCGCTCCGCACGCAAACACGTCGTCAAGCTCTGGGACCTGCTCAACACAACATCCCCAAACGTCGCCTTCCTGACAGAGATGGCGATGGAATCGCCATCGTCCACAAGAACAGCATCAGGGTCTCGACTAGCACCGACGATGCGCTCAGCACCGCCGAACACATGCACTTCCAGATCCACACAGACCCTAACTCCACCCTTAGAGGCATCCTCATCTACCGACCACCCGGACCCCGTCCCCAGTTCAGTGACTCCATCGCCGACTTCATCAGCACGCACGCCCTGACCTCCACCGACTACATCCTCCTCGGAGACCTGAACTTTCACCTTGAGAACAACAACGACAACAACTCCACAACCCTGATCGATAACCTCGCCAACCTTGGACTGAAGCAACTCGTCACAATGCCCAACCACTCCGCCGGCCACACGCTCGACCCCGTCTTCTCCTCAAGCCCGCACGTCTCCATCAGCCACACCACGGACTCCTCTGGACCGATCACTGCTGCATCCACTTCACCTTCCAGAAACCCACCACACACCACCGCACCCAACAGATCCCCGCCGCTGCTAGAGCAAAATCACCAAAGACCAACTACATGCAAACCTCGCTCTCAGCCCACCCACCGAACCCTCCAACACCGACGACGCTGCCCACAGCCTCAGACGCTGGATCGAGGACTGCGCCAACACCCTCGCCCCGCTGAAGAAAACCCCCCACAGAGACACCACAAGAGGGCCAGCTGGTTCACCCCAGAACTCCTTGCCTCCAAGCAAGCCTGCCGGAAACTAGAGAAGGAATGGCACAGTGAACAAACTCCGGACAGCCACGCAGCACACAAGGATGCCATCCGCAACCACCACCACCTCATCAGGGCGGCCAAGAGGACCTCCTTCAAAGACCGCCTCGACAGCAACGCACACAATAGCAAGGAGCTCTACAACATCGTGAAGGAACTCTCCAACCCCAGCTCCAACACCAACGACATCCCGCCATCGCAAGCCCTGTGCGACTCCCTCACCACCTTCATCCACCGCAAGATAGCAGACATCCACGACAGCTTCAACACCCAGACAGCCCCAACAGACAGCAACACAACAGACACTCCGCACACCATCGACCACGACCCCCTGCTAGCCTGGGCCAGCGTGAGCATCGATGACACCATCAAGACCATGATCACAATCCACTCTGGCTCTCCGTCAGACCCATTCCCGCACCACGTCTTCAACAGAGCAAGCAGCACCATCGCACCCCACCTGTGCAACGCCATCAACCTCTGCCTCGAGACCGCGACCTTCCCAGAGAGCTGGAAATACGCCGCGATAAACGCCCTACTCAAAAAACCTAAGGCAGACCCAAGAGACCTCAAGAACTTCCGGCCCATCTCTCTGCTCCCCCGGCCAAGGTCATCGAGAAAATCGTCAACAGACAGCTGAGCTAACCCGATACCTCGAAGAAAAGAGAATCCTGGACCCTTCCCAGTCAGGGTTCCGCAGCAACCACAACACCGAGACTGCCCTCATCGCCACCACCGACGACATCAGCACCCTCTCCAACGGTGAGACCGCAGCACTTATCCTCCTAGACCTCTCCGCCGCCTTCGACACCGTCTGCCACCGCACCCTACGTGCACGCCTCCATGCCGCAGGGATCCGAGACAAGGCTCTGTAATGGACCATCTCCTTCCTCTCCAGCAGAACCCAGAGCGTCCGCCTACCCCATTCCGTACCAAAGCCTCCGAGATCATCTGTGGCATACCCCAGGGATCCTCCCTCAGCCTGACACTGCTCAACATTTACATGGCCCCGCTCGCACACGTCGCCCGACAGCACGACCTCAACATAATCTACTACGCAGATGGCACTCAACTGATCCTCTCCCTCACCAAGGACCCCATCACCGCCAAAGCCAACCTCCATGAAGGAATGAAGGCCATCACCAACTGGATGAAGATCAGCCGTCTGAAACTGAACTCGGACAAGACGGAGGTCCTCATCCTCGGCTCCAACCCCTCAGCCTGGGACGACTTCTGGTGGCCGACGGCACTGGGGGCAGCCCCGACACCCACCGACCACGCACACAACCTGGGAATCATCCTCGACTCAACGCTCTCAATGACCAAGCAAGTCAATGCCGTCTCCTCCTCCTGCTTCAACACCCTCCGCATGCTCCGCAAGATCTACAGATGGATCCCGACAAATACAAGAAAGACAGTCACCCAGGCCCTCGTCAGCAGCAGACTCGACTACGGAAACGCCCTCTACGCGGGAGCCCCAACCAAGCTCATCAAACGACTAAAACGCATCCAAAATGCCTCGGCACGACTGATCCTCGACTTACCACGACACGGCCACATCACCCCCCACTTGAGAAACCTGCACTGGCTCCCCGTCAACCAGAGGATATCCTTCAAGCTCCTCATCCACGCACACAAAGCACTCCACAAGACCGGCCCAGCCTACCTCAACAGACGTCTCTCCTTCTACATCCCCAACCGCTAGCTACGCTCCGCCGACCTCTCACTCATCACCGTCCCGCGCATCCAAAGAACAACCACCATCGGGAGAACCTTCTCCCACCTCGCCGCCAAGACATGGAACACCCTCCCACTGAGCCTACGACAGACCCAAGACCTGCTGACCTTCAGGAAGATACTCAAGACCTGGCTGTACGATCAGTAGCGTCCCCCCCCAGTGCCTTGAGACCCTCGTGGGTATGTAGTGCGCTTTACAAATGATTGATTGATTGATATAGTTGAATGATGCCACTTAATTTTAGATACAAAGGTGAAGATGTAGAATAAAAGTGTGGTTTTAAAAATGCTCATAAAAGGTGAGGTATAGTTTAATGATGTTGCATATTTGTAGATAGAGTGGTCAAGATATAGCTCAAAAGTAAACCACCACATATTAGCCTTGCAGGCATGTTGTACGTATCTACTTAACTAGATAATATGTGATCAGTTATCTATGTGTTCAGATTGAATTTAAACAGTTGTATGTATGCTTAGTGAACTATTGAGAGGTGCCTGACCAATTACAGGAGTGCAAAGGTACTGACTGGGTGACTAGGTGATTTTAAAGCTACATGAGTAATGATTGACTGATTCCATAGTCTGCAATCACCCAGTTACTATTTATGCATTCATGAAATCACTCCGCCACTACCCAAACACTTATAATATCACCTAGGCACTACCCATGCTTTCTTCCAATCATCCAGTCAGTACCCAAGTACTCATACAATGATCTATGCACTAAGTCATGCACTGCTACAATCCCCTGAGCACTACCCATGCAGTCCAGAAATTCCCCTGTCACTAACTGTGCACTCTTCCAGTCACCCAGCCAGCACTATGTACTTATCCAATCAATCCGCCAAAACCCAAGCACTTATAAATTCACGATACATCTCCTTGTGGCACTCTAATCATCCAGTCACTACCCATGTAGTCATGCAATGACCCAGGCACTAACTCATGCAGTGCTACAATCCCCTGAGCACTACCCATGCAGTCCAGCAATTCCCCTGCCACTCCCTGTGTACTCTTCCAGTCACCCAGCCAGCACCATGTACTTATCCAATCACTCCGCCAAAACCCAAGCACCTCCTTACAGCACTCTAGTCATCCAGTCACTACCCATGTAGTCATGCAATGACCCAGGCACTAACTCATGCAGTGCTACAATCCCTAGAGCACTGCCCATGCAGTCGAGCAATACCCCTGTCACTCCCTCTGCACTCTTCCAATCACCCAGCCAACACCATGCTCTTATGCAATCACTGCGCCAAAACCCAAGCACTTATAAATTCAATATGCACTCTCCTTGCAACATTCTAATCATCCAGTCACTACCCATGTAGTCATTCAATGACCCAGGCACTAACTCATACAGTGCTACAATCACAAAAGCACTACCCGTGCAGTCCAGCAATCCCCCTGTCACTCCCTGTGCACTCTTACAAGCACCCCACCAGAACCCTATACATATCTAATCATTTCACCAAAACCCAAGCACTTAAAAATTCACCATGCACTCTCCTTGCAGAACTCTAATCATCCAGTAACTACACATGTAGTCATGCAATGACCCAGACACTAACTCATGCAGTGCTACAATCCCCAGAGTACTATGCATGCAGAGCAGAACTCCCCCTGTCACTCGCTGTGCACTCTTCCAATGACCCCTCACAGCACCATATACTTATCTAATCACTTTGTCAAAACCCAAGCACTTATACATTCACCATGCACTCTCATTTCAGTACTCTAATCATCTAGTCACTACCCATGTAGTCATGCAATGACCCAGGCGCTAACTCATGCAGTCTACAATGCCCAGTGCACTACCCATGCAGTCCAGCAATCTCCCTGTCACTCCCTGTGCACTCTTCCAATCACCCCACCAGCGCTTATACTTATCTAATCACTTTGCCAAAACCAAAGCACTTATAAATCCACTATGCACTCTCCTTGCAGCACTCTAATCATCCAGTCACTACTCATGTAGTCATGCAGTTACCCATACACTAACTCATGCAGTGCTACGATCCCCAGAGTATTATGCATGCAGTCCAGCAATCCCCCTGTCACTCCCTGTGCACTCTTCCAATCACCCCTCAGAGCACCATATACTTATCTAATCACTTTGTCAAAACCCAAGCACTTATAAATTCACCATGCACTCTACTTGCAGCAATCTACTCATCCAGTCACTACCCATGTAGTCATTCAATGACCCAGGCACATGCACTGCTACATTCCCCTGAGCACTACCCATGTAGTCCTCTATCCACCCACAGACTACTCATTCGCTCCTTCAAATCCCCAGGTAGTACCCATGCACTCCAGCAATCACCCTGTCACTCCCCATGCACTCATCCAAACACCCAGTCAGTACTATGTACTTATCCAATCACTCCGCCAATACCCAAGCACTTATCAATTCATCATGCACTACCCTTTCACTATTCCAATTACCCATACACTACCTCTGCACTCATGCAATCTTTCAGCAATTAGCCATGCACTTACAAAATCATTCAAGCAGTACGCATGTAGTTACAAAACCACACAGGCATTACTAATGCACCTCTCTAATCACCCAGGCACAAATCATCCACTCATGCAATAACCCAGACACTACTTATGCACTGCTGCAATCTCCCATGCACTTATAAAATCACCATACACTATCCTTGCACTTCTCCAATCACCCAGGCACTACCCATACACTCATGCAATAACTCAGGCACTACCCATACACCGATGCAATCACTTATGCACTACCAATGCACTCATTGAATTACTCAGACATTACCCATGTACTCACCCAATTATGCAGGCTCTTCCCATACTCTCATGCAAGCACCTGCATACTTCTAATGCACTCATGCAATCACCCAGGTACTACTCATGTACTCATACAATCACTCATGCAATACTTATGCAATCTTGCAACCATCTACTCAGTACCTAAGCACTCATCCAATCACTCTTATATTAACCAAGCAATTATCTACCCATTCAGTTAGTATTCATGCACCCATGTAATCATGCAGATATTATCCGTACAGTTCTTACAGCACATACAAATTTCTCTTTTTTAACCAGAATAGGTAGTTCTAACAAGAACTGTTTTTTTTCTTCTTTTGTTATTTTTTTTGTGATTTTCTAACTTTTTCCCATTTTTTTGATGTTTTTCCAAAAATGAAACAAAAATAAACAGAATAAACTGTGAAAACTTCCACAACATTTTGAATTAGTAACATTGCAAAAACAAACAAAAACAAAAAAAGTGGTTTGAGATTGCAAACACAATTGCATCCACGGAATGTTCTCCAATGCAGAGAACGTTCTTGAATTTTATGCAATTCTGCTTAAGTCTCGCATATTCAGGTTTGATGCCAGTTGTCATGCCAGTTGGAGAACCAGATGATGTGCTCTGTCCTCCAGATTGGGCTTGTTCGACAGCCTGCTTTGCCAATGCAGAACGGTGTTGATCCCTTGCAAGCGCCAGAGGATACATAGTCTGAAGATGCTTCAGCAGCGATGAGGTGCCACACAAATACTTCTTTTCCGACCCACGCAACAGGACTCTTTCGCACAGAGTGCACGTAACTTTGCGTGCATTCACTTTCTTTTGGCCTTCAGGGATGGAAAAGTAAGCCCAAACAACACTTTCAAACCTTTTTCTTGACTGGTTCTGGTTGATCATCTTCTTCCTCTGGATGAACCTGTGGTGGGATGCTGGAAAAAGCCATTTGTTATTTCTGTTTTTGAAAAACACCCACAAAATTGAGAAAAAGTACAGAGAAATCACAGCTGCAGTCTCTCTGCTGAGGTTCTGCAAAGAAGAATATAATTGGGTGGGGTCTTGAAACTTCCAGAATGAAAAAGTTATGAACCAATGAAATTCTTCCTTTGAAAAACTCACCTGGAGTCGCGCACCAAGCATGCACCCAGCGTGAAGCCATCATGAATTTTAAAAAATATATTTGAGTAATTTATCTTAATTCTACTTACAAAGATATCATTTTTATAAAAAAGTAAATAATCTCTTGCTTTAATATACATGTAAAAGTTACATATATATATATTTAAAAGTTTAAAAAATCACGGTGGATTCACGCACACAGCACGAGGTCTGCAACTCCATGCGTAACGTTACATATGGTCGTAATTCGCGCACCCGTCGCTTACGAAGCGGCTTGAATTCACGCACCGATCGAGACAGGTACACGATGGGTGCGCGGCTCCAATTATTAATTTAACAAAAATAATGAATATTTATCATTTACAAACTAGGAAATGATACAAAAATGTCATAACAATTAAAAAAATAGGAAAAAATACTTATAAAACATTATTCTTAGAAAATAGCATCTAAAAAACCTTTGAAATTCACTGAAAAAACCATAGGTTTCAGGGACGTTATAGTTAGAAATTAGCATGTAAAAAACCTTAGAAATTCACTGAAAAAACCATAGGTTTCAGGGACGTTATAGTTAGTTGGACATTTCACTCGTACAAAACCATTGAAATTCCCCCATTATAGTTAGTTCAGCTAACTATAACTTGAGCCCCTGCAATGCACTGCTGATGACGTCACATATTTCATCATGCACAACTATAACGTCCCTGAAACCTTTGGTTTTTACAGTGAATATATATATATAAACGCTCTTGTTTCATAGAAACATGCTGCACTCACGGGCCCCTTCAAATACATTTTAATGGCAAGGACGCGTTTCGGAATTCCGCCGCCTTCTTGCTTGCGTATAAAATTAACTAAACAGCACTGACGCAATGGTGCATTTAAACTAGTAACTGCGTTTTCATTGGGCGCAGTAGTTAAAAGGGCAAAGGAGATTGGTTCATCGTCAGCAAATATAATTTCACCTCCATATTGCGGGACTTTTAACATCCGATAGTATTCCTCAGGAGTTAAATTCTAAATTTCCTGTCTTGATGACACTTATAAATTGTTCATATTGAGCCTCCGCATGGGCAAACTTCCCGAGTGTACAGTTCGTTTTATTGCAGGTATCCACTGTTCCCTTTGCTTGCTGCCAGTTCGATAACATCTTGTTTAAAATGTCTAATTTTGCTGTTTTGATGACTGCCTATGAAGGGGGCCGCTCGTCGACCATGAGGCTTTACAGTACACAACGCAGGAGCCGGTCAAATGGCGTGTCTCCAACAGTATGAATGACTGTCGACATGTGTCGGCGAAGGTGCCAAAAATACTTTCCTGGTGGTGCAAAGCGCCTGTGTATTGTATACTCTGCTCTTTGTCCACCATAAGGCGACTGCTGCACTCTCAATGACGGGTGCACACGAACATGGTGGTGGGTCCATTTGAAGATAAACGCTCTTGTTTCATAGAAACACGCTGCACTCACAGGCCTCTTCAAATACATTTTAATGGCAAGGACGCGTTTCGGCATTCCGCCTTCTTCTTGCTTGCGTATTAAATGAACTAAACAGCACTGACGCAATGGTGCATTTAAACTAGTAACTGTATTTTCATTGGGCGCAGTTGTTAAAAGGGCAAAGGAGATTGGTTCGTCAGCAAATGTCATTTCACCTCCATATTGCGGGACTTTTAACATCCGATAGTATTCCTCAGGAGTTAAATTCCAAATCTCCTGTCTTGATGACACTTATAAAATTTTCATATTGAGCCTCCGCATGGGAAAACTTCCCGAGTGTACAGTTTGTTTTATGGTAGGTATCCACTGTTCCCTTTGCTTGCTGCCAGTTCGATAACATCTTGTTTAAAATGTCTCATTTTGCTGTTTTGATGACTGCCTATGAAGGGGGCCCCTCATCGACCACACAAGGCTTTACAGCACACAACTCAGGAGCCGGTCAAATGGCCGTGTCTCCAACAGTATGAATGACTGTCGACATGCGTCGGCAAAGGTGCCAAAAATACCTTCCTGGTGGTGCAAAGCGCCTGTGTATTGTATACTCGGCTCTGTGTTCACCATAAGACGACTGCTGCACCCTCAATGACGGGTGCACACGAACATGGTGGTGGGTCCATTAAAAAATAAACGCTCTTGTTTCACAGAAACACGCTGCACTCACGGGCCACTTCAAATACATTTTAATGCCAAGGACGCGTTTTGGCATTCCGCCTTCTTCTTGCTTGCGTATAAAATGAACTAAACAGCACTGACGCAATGGTGCATTGAAACTAGTAACTGCATTTTCATTGGGCTCAATAGTTAAAAGGGCAAAGGAGATTGGTTCATCGTCAGCAAATGTCATTTCACCTCCATATTGCGGGACTTTTAACATCCAAATTTCCTGTCTTGATGACACTTATAAAATTTTCATATTGAGCCTCAGCATGGGCAAACTTCCCGAGTGTACAGTTCGTTTTATGGTAGGTATCCACTGTTCCCTTTGCTTGCTGCCAGTTCGATAACATCTTGTTTAAAATGTCTAATTTTGCTGTTTTGATGACTGCCTATGAAGGGGACCCCTCGTCGACCACGAGGCTTTGCAGCATAAAACACAGGAGCCGGTCAAATGGCCGTGTCTCCAACAGTATGAATGACTGTCGACATGCGTCGGCAAAGGTGCCAAAAATACCTTCCTGGTGGTGCAAAGCGCCTGTGTATTGTATACTCGGCTCTGTGTTCACCATAAGACGACTGCTGCACCCTCAATGACGGGTGCACACGAACATGGTGGTGGGTCCATTCGAAGATAAACGCTCTTGTTTCATAGAAACACGCTGCACTCATGGGCCCCTTCAAATACATTTTAATGGCAAGGACGCGTTTCGGCATTCCGCCTTCTTCTTGCTTGCGTATAAAATGAACTAAACAGCACTGACGCAGACACGGCCATTTGACCGGCTCCTGCGTTGTGTGCTGTAAAGCCTTGTGGTCGACGAAGGGCCCCCTTCATAGGCATTCATCCAAACAGCAAAATGAGACATATATATTTATATATATCTACATATCACTGTGTAACAATATAATTTAGAAACAAAGATGGATGCCATTTCCTATTGATATGAAGTGTCCTTATCCTCAATTATGCTTGCAAATTTATGGCATTAGTAGGCCCAGATGCCATTTTACTAAGGGTAGTACATACGGGCAAAGCATAACTTTGCTTTCAGTGTCAGCAACTTGAAGCAGGATCTTAGGAAAATAATAAACTAAGCATTGCATTCACAAATGAGTTCTTCTCCTCAAGGATGTCTTGTGCTTCCTTCAGGAGAAGATCCTTCCACCTGCTTATTATATAACAGGTTTGTGTCATGTGATTAGGTTCCATAGACTTGTAATAAGAAAAAATGTATACAAACTGTCCTAAATTCACTAGGGCGGAGGTGCGTCGCCCCCACTGCTTTCTCGCACTGCGAGAAAGCCAAAACATAAAAAGGTAGTAACTTTTTGTTATTACCATGTTATATTTCTTTGCATATTGTGGGCAGGCAGGCGGTTGGAGCTGCCCAGGCAGGGCAGGAGTGGTTTGCCCAGTCCTAAATGCGCAAAGACTGTTTGGTCGGCCCTCTCGGGCTGTCCAAACCAGTCATGTGCACTCTATACTTCTCCATGCAGGAACATGCCTTCCGCTACAGCCCCTGCCTGGGCGGCGTCCCGACCAATCACAACACTCCACTGGAGCGTTGTGATTGGCGTATGGCAGGGAAGGGTGGCTGCCTGCTTCTTGTTCCTGTCGGAAGCAGGAGCAGTGAAGACGTGGGACCGGGGCCTGCGCAAAGATAAATTCTTTTTTTTTTTTTTTAATTATTGACCACCCCCTCCCTGTGCGCCCTCCTCCCATCCCCCCACCCGCAAGCAATGCCGGTGCTACTGCCTACATTTCATGTATTCTAGCATTAGGCTCCAACTGGCCCCTTTCTAGCAAGAAATCTGATCATGTAAAATGAACATTGTATTTTGTTTATTTTCTGTGCTGTTTTTCTGTTTTTGCATTAAATGCAAGTTCGGCTTTTTGGCTTCGCTACGTTTTGTGTTTTACTTTAAAAGATCTTTGGCAGACTTTTTTTTTCTGAAATAATATCATAAAGATTTTATTTCTACAAGAGACCTCTTTTAGTGTGAATGTGTGGCTTATTGACCTACTCATAGACAGTGCCCTAGGATGGTGAAGGCAGATGACCCTAATGATAGAGGTATAATTGTATTCCCAAATCAATGAAGTTTACATAACTCTTTAACCATAGATTACATGTCAGTTATCAATTAGATTTACAGCTGGAGTTTGAGGACAATATATTGAACATATTGAGCTATAATATAGTCATTAGGACCCTAAAGGTAAGTGCCAGATCTGTCCTCCTAAACCCTCTGGGTAAGTGCATAGTGTTCTGACCAATTCAATATTTTGTCACAACATCGACTTAGCCAGTGTTTGGTTAACCATTATGTACAAATTCCCAAAAGCTAATAAATTACTTAATGACTATTTTTTATTTCTGAGTGTGTGTTAAACATTGCAGTGTGTAAATTAAATTTGTAACCGTCCCAGATTAGGGTGATTTGGTTATACCAAAACCCAGTTATGTTATGTTATTGAGAATTTGTAGAGCTCACGTTCACCAACAGGTTTCTTATCGTGCGTAAATAATTCCTTATTCCATCTTTGGAGACACCGCTAGGAGAAAGCCAAGTCTAACCATAAGCTTGCGAGAAAAGCCAGGTCTTCAGCTTTTTCCTGAAATGCAGATGGTCAGTTTCTATTCTCAGTGACATGGGCAGGGCGTTCCAGAACTTGGGTCCCTGAATAGAGAAGCGCGATCCTCCCATGCGTTTACGTCTGAAGCCTGGCACCACCAGTAGATTCTTGTGCATGGATCTTAGCGTGCGTGTTGGGGAGTACCTGTGAATTTTTGAGGAAATTAACTTAGGGCCAGTACCATAAATGGCTTTGAATAGGATACAGCCTGTTTTAAACAAGGAACGCTGCTGCACCGGAAGCCAGTGCAGCTCCTTCAGCAGTGGTTTAACGTGGCAGCGTCTCCCTTGTTATTGAACTACTCTTCAGAAGACATAAAAGCGTATCCCGTATTGCCTCTTCTCTCGTTCTCCTTGACATTGCTTGTCAGTGTGTTTAATGGAAAATCTGAATGTGAAGGCATCTTTTATCTGAAGAAGGCATCTAATATTTGCTCCATCAATATCCAAGGACTGAGTTTGGTACAACTAATATCCCATACTAGCCTGTCCTAACACCAATCATTTCAAGTTTCTTTTCAGTTTTGTGTTGTTAGCATCTTTTAGTTAGTCAAATATACATCAGCAGGGGTAGCATCCTTAATCAAGATCATGGAAGGAGGCGTGCATTCCCATGTCGTTTTTGAGTGGGTGGAGTCTCAGCGATGGAAGAGAAGCCGAGGATCCTACTCCGCTCAGTCAATAATCCCTTGGCAATGCCCGCTTGGTTAATATTTTCCATTAACTGTTGTCGGTGCCCTTTTGAACGTTCACCATCTCTATGGTTCTTTTAAAACCAATATTATCCTTGCCTCGACTTTTGATGTTTGTGATGCTATTTTTGCAATATCCTTGCAATTATGCGAAGCATTTGTCTTTTAAAGTCTTTCAAAACAACCAAGTAGGACGATAAAATTCCAGTGTTTTTGTTTAAACATGAATATCAGATGTTTTTCTGAGCTGCATTAATTATAGACAAATGATTTGCTTACCAAGAAAACATCCGACACTGTGAATGTTCACTTCGGCACATAACTCCAATTATAGGCGGTTTTCCCATTCTTCGTGAAGGTAAGCGCTGTGCCTCAGCATGTCGACCACTAATTCATTGTGCTTGGCAGCAAATTTTCACATCAAACCCTGACTGCAGCGCTCATTGGCCAACAACAACAAGACAGCCTTATGCTCAAGTTTCCCACTGACGGAATGATCTGTCTTTCAGCCATACTGCTTTCGGTTGAGCGTCATCGCGCGTAGCCTTGGGACGTTGTAGGGTGTGCACCTACTTCGAGTTATGACAGATCAGATTTAGCAATTCCATGCAACAGGTGAAACTGGCAACAGCACATATATGGGAAAGGAGAACAATGTCCATGTTGTACCCGAATTCAGAATTTTTGATAACAGATGTTCAAGATACTGTTGTAGCATTTTATAAGTTTTTCATTGGTTTCAAAAATGCGTGTAGTAATGTATTTTTGAACCATATGTTGTTTGCCTGGAGCTATACATATGTTTTATTTACAATTAACAGTATTCAGTCCACAGTTTATATTTCATAGATAGTGCATGTTTCTCCTGAATTGCCATGTCAGCAATCTTTAACATTGTTTCTTATTATACCTGTTAGTAAATGGTTGACATTGATACATCTAGGTGGTATTTATAGTTGTATGGTGTGCATCAGCTTTCTGCAGAAACTCTCTGACCTCATAAACACAAATATCAGGACACTGTGCCCACTGCTAAAACTATGATGGCATCATCATCAACTGGTCACCAAATTGCCCTTAAAGCAGTCAAATATTGCCCGATGGTCAGGGAGGGAGTGATACAACGTCACTATACCCTGGGCGCTGGAAAGGTGAAGTTTGACATTATATGATGTATAAAAAGTTAAATGCATGTATTTTCCTTCCAAAAGTTGATTTATTATCAACACCACAAGGATCACCTTGCTGCTGAAGTAAGAATGACCTTGCCCTGGGCAGTAATGCTAGTATTTACTTGGCACAGCCCATCTCTCAAAGACCAACCCAGGCACAGATTTGCATGATTTTATGGTTTTGCGTCAGGCTTGCAATACTTTTTTGCCCAGTGGCAGCTTCTCAAGGGAGTGCTGCAGGGCGGTGGGTGGGGCAGGGGAGGGGCAGGTGGGGGGGGGTAGTAAACTCTGGCAAGCAGCCGAATGGAGTTAAGTAAATAAATAAATAAAACGATTTACATTGCGCGCGCTGCATCGCTGATTTGGCGTTGCAGCGCACGCAATGTAAATAGTGTTATTTATTTACTTAACTCAGTTCTGCCGTATGCCGGAGTTTACTACCCCCCCACCCCGCCTCACCGCCCCGCAGCACACCCTCGAGGAGCCGCCACTGTTTTTGCTGCAGATGCAACAAAAAAATCAATTTTGGCATTTGCAAAGCAACTCCTATGTCAGTTTGTGGTGGTTTGCAAAAATGGTAACTCAATGCACCAGATTGTTGTTTTAACTGGCTTGAGGTCATGGAGTCCGTGGGTGGTGCATGGGCGTTCCCATGCATCCACCCATGGATTTTGACATAAATGCATACTTACTTGGGGGCATATCATCAAGGGCCTTATCTCCGCTTTTTTGGCTTTAAAAGCCAGAAAAGCGGAGCTAATGTTTTCACCCTATTAACAAGAGGGTGCTAACATGCATAATCGCATGTTAGCACCCTTTTTCCCTACGCCTCCCTTTGCATCTCAAATGAGATGCAAAGTGGGCGTTCCTGCCCAAAGTAACTGGAGAAATGTCGCTAACCAACATATCTCCAATTATCAATGGGCACGCTAACAAGCATAGCGATAAGAAAAGTAGCACTAACCGCGGTTATCGCTACTTTCCTTACGCCTGCTTTTAGTTTGACTTAGCCATGATATCCAATGGAAGGTGGATATCATGGTTAAGTATGCCCTGCCCTATCAACAACGTAGCGCCAAACGTTGTGCACATTTGGCAGCTAACTCAGTTATTTTTATTGCTCCGGAGATAAGCGTCGCTGATAGCGCGCTATCTCCGCGGTAAAAACAAGCGATAGCCGGCGATAATTATCCTAGCGCTAAGTGCGCCTAGCGATAATTATTGCCGGTTGTTGATGATATGCCCCAAAGTGTTGTAGATATGGGATTGTGCCAGAATGGGGCGACAGCCGGCAGCTGGCGTAATGAGGAGAAATATCTTTATTTCTCCTCATTATTTCCTCTTTGCATTTGTGCTGGATTCTGCTGTGCACATACAAAGTGGGTAAAAGCCTCCAAGGATAGATCTTGTGTAGGAAGGTAATACTTCCTATCCTGATCATAAAAAGGCACATTTGCACTATGGCGCAAGGGGGCAGCAATTGGCGCTAGGCAGCCCAAAGTGTGCCAGGACAGGGGAAAAGAAGACATGTGCCAGTTCTTTGAAAATAAGGCACAGTTCTGCTCATTCCTTTCATGCAAGGCAGTGCAGCAGCTTCACTTGCTGTGCTGTGTGAACTGTTTGTAAATCCAGGCCCCAGGGAGAGCAATGTTGTGTAAATGTTTTAAAGGGGCCATCAAGTTAAAAGTTATTTCTCTTACATAATCTTACATCATCAACAATGGCAAACAATAATAGTTTCAGAATGTCTCTTTATT
Organism: Triturus cristatus; assembly: GCF_964204655.1. Classification (NCBI taxonomy): domain Eukaryota; kingdom Metazoa; phylum Chordata; class Amphibia; order Caudata; family Salamandridae; genus Triturus; species Triturus cristatus. The sequence continues at coordinate 1,619,390,588 of NC_140589.1, read as the reverse complement.
TGATGACGTTTGTTTGCGTTGTAAAGTCAATTTCGACTCATTCACCAGATGACCCCTTTAAAATTACCCTGTTCCTTTACAGGAGAAATAATGATTAATCTGTATAGGGCCCTGACAGTCAGTTTTCTTACTGAAATTCCTATTCATAACTCGTTATTGGGAACCTCACAAAATAATTATTATCACCTTCAGTGATTAGTGCAAGGTCTTTGACCAGTCGAACTTTTCAAGTCTACCAGCTGGTTTAGAGAGGCCACCAGACTCTCTAAATCGCCCACACAAGACTCAGCCATTTCGAAAGGTGTAGGGCTTATCCATAAAGTCTTCTGTATCCCTAGGACTTCAGGAATATGATAGAGGCCCATCTGGTCCCAAACACAACACTCTTTTACCCTTAGAGGAAGATGATACTCTCAACTACGTTTTTCCACATTCAGTAGCCGTGCCCTCCACAAATCCAAGGTTTACTGGGATGATGCCAAATTGCCCCCCTTATCTTTCTCACTAGATTTGGCGCGGATGATCTTTTATTTACCTACTAAAAGAGATTGAGGGGAGCAAAACTATTCAGGATTATACTTTCAATATAAACATGCTTTAAAGGACCACAGGCTCCGAACTTCAGTTTTGTCGATTTATTATAAGGCCAAAAACAATTGGATGTAGACACAGCGAAGAATCAAAGTATATAGATATAAAAAGATCAATACTGAGCCGTGTCTACGAATATAGGTTATTCGGCACAAAAGGTATAAGATAGTAAACTCTAAAATCAGAATACAACAAAGAATAGATGCAGAGTCCAGGTCCCTTTTCATTAGGAAGAAATAAAATATCTTTCCCTACACTGCTCTGATGGAGGTCCTGCCTAATGCCCTTCCATCATTTCCCAAACGTGTCAGAACGTGTTGACTTCCTAAGAAGTACTCACGTCAAAAGCTTAAGGCTTGGAGCTCGCTCTACAATTCTCCTTCTCCCACCCAAAGCTAGCAGAAGTTTGGTTTCACTGTCCCTACGCTTCATACAAAAACATGGGATTCGACTAATAATACGTCATCAGAAACTTTCCATTGCAACTTTGTCAGTGTGGTGATTTTCCAGCCTGAGGCATGATGAACCTTCTTTGTTTGGATGGCCTTGGTTCCCAGATAGGCCAGGCATGGAAGGCATCCTCCCTTCTCGCCTTTCAGCCATCTTCATAAACATTCCGGGTATCTCCTTCAATCTGAAAATAATTAGTTTGCTTTCCGGCACCTGAGAACATTCTGTTTTTTAACACAACATGTATTTAATTATTAATTTCTCGAGAGACCAAGGAGATGTGAAACTAAAAACAATCTGCGATTTTGGACCTAGACTGGGCAACTTAAACTAATCACGATTACATTATATGAATATAATATCATCTTGTATCTTATACATTCAGGAATCTCAATACATATTCGGTCCTACTTGAATATATTCACTACGATTAATGTTTAAATGGTTCCACTAAATACATCTTAATAATCATAAAACACTGCAAACAATAAACTACATGTGAGTTCATCTTAACCATGAATATAGTGCCTCCATACAATATAGAGTGCTGAAAGCGCTCTATCAGTTGCATACGCAAATGCAGTATATATCAGACACAACTCAATATCTTCCTCATCTTCTCTTCACTCTGTGGACAAATACAGCTTCAAGTTCACAGTAACACGATCGTACCATCTCTACACATGATGCAAAAACCCTTCCTACATGGGCATTGATGTAATCCCACTCTCTATCAATCACGTACGATAGATGCAGTAGGCTCCTGTTTGTCCACACAAAGTGCTTTGGAGCCTAATCAGGGGTATGAGATGCAATGCATATGCTATAACAAAATGCAATACAAGCATATAGCTATACATCTTTCACACTTTTTGACCAAAGTCCCTATACATAGACATAGAGGCTTATTTACAAGCCTCTTGCGCCGCCGGTTCATCAATTGTTTTGATGCACCGGCGGCGCAGCGTGCTGGTCCATATTTACAAGGCCACGCAATGCCACCCTTTGTTACTTTTCATGTCCTTGAAAACACGGCCCCTTTTCACACATCACTTTGCGTGAAAGGGGCATGCCATGGGTGTTGCTTTGGGTGTTCCCACGCAACACCCATGGATTCTGCCGCATTCCCAGATTTACAACATTTCATAAACCTGGAAGTGCGTCAGAACCCTACGCCTCCCTAGGAGGTGCAACGAGGAGAAATAATGGTATTTCTCCTTGTTTTTTTCCACTTTCTATGCGTGCTGCATTCTGCAGCACACATAGAAAGAAGAAAATACCATCAATTATTGTTTTTGTGCAAGAAGGTTCCCCTTCCAGGACAAAAACGATCATCTCTGCAACTCAAGCACCCTTGCACCATGGTGTAAGGTTGCCTGCATTGGCACATAGCAGCCAATTGATCGCTGGTGTATGGAAAAGCATAGGGATGCATCATATTGTTGTCAATATGACGCATACCTGTGCTTTTAAAATTATGCCATTCGGCGCAACAAAATGGCTTGCGGCGCTGCGCCATTTTCTTGTAAATAAGACCCATAATTCATAACTTTACCCAGGCATAAGTTTGACTTTAATAATCAGCCCTTGTGTTTTCAATCAGTAGATAAGAAAGGCTACAGATCTCACTTTGCATTCAATGCGCCTTTAAATAATCCTTTCAGCATCCTAGTATCTTACTTCAATACTACTGAAACCAAGCTGACAATGAATTAGCAGTGCAGAGTCAGAGGTAAAGGAATGGACTAGAAAAGAGAAGATAAAAAAACAGTGGAATGAGAGGTGAAGTTGTGCCATTAAAATATAAATCGTAAGGACTGCATGACTAGCATCATGTACCATATTACCCTGATAAATCATAGGAAGGGACCTTAAACAAATTTAAAATTCCAAGACAGCTTTTTTTTTAATTCGGTATTGAAAATGCATATTAATAAAACACTGACTAATAACAACCATAAACAAGCTACTAAAGCTATCAACATTATAAAGTAGCCTCACTATTAAAAGACCACCAAGGAAGATTGATAAACTTACAGTAGCTGCAAAGAAGTCCTTGAGGGGTGAAAGCAGTAATTTTAGGAGGAATTTAATTAACTGGAAGGTGCCCTCAGACCGAACAATGTCCTTGCGCATGAGGCCGAACTCATTGTTACATATGTTCTTCTAGTATATGTTAATTAATTACTTTTGGTTGGGTATATATTGCACAGTATTTCACAGTTTCCTACCAACAATGTTTATGGAGCTGCCAAATTATGTGGGCTTTCAATTAATTTCTATTGCCTTTGGCTACAGCCCACTTGAGTCCTCTGAAATAGGAAACCCATTTAAATCATCGAGTTTGTTATTAGCAGGTCTGTAAAGGAGAGCAGCTGGTGACCTTTTTGAGTAGGCAAGCCAACAGTAGATTGGCAATTCTATATCTCTTTCCAAAGCTTGTGCACACATGCGAAAGGATCATTGGCGACTCTGATGTATGGTTGGTAGATTATGCTCTGTTGTCCCACACAGATAGAAGTATACAGCTCAGACATCATCATTCAGCCAGTTTCTCAAACATATAGTATGCAAGTCACTTAGCCCAATGAAAATTACATTTCTGACAAATATTTTATATGTTTTATTTACATTCTTTCAACAATTAATCATATTATGTATGCCTCATATTTAAAGGACTGGTAAGGCAGAGATTCGTCTGTATGCCTTTGAAGCCCTCTTACTATCATATTTGGATGGTGCCAACTTCAAGTCTTCCAGATTCCACATTGTTCCCCTTTCAGAGCATCCTACAACCCACAGCACACCTCAACAAACACACATAGAAACATGATCACCTCAGCCCCACCATGCCGAAACTCCGCTTGGCATCCCACACTGTCTTCAAATCTAGCTACATCTTCAACAAATCCAAAACGAAGGCACGGCTGCCTATCTGTCTAATATTCTCACCACCATTGATGGCTCTTGGCACTCCTTCGGACAGGGCGTCATGTGACTGGAGATGAAGAAGAGAAAAAAAGAATAATCAAGGCAAAAGGCCTTCACAATATATGCACCCAGGATCTAGAACAATATAGTGCATCTATCAGGACTGCCCCATCCATGCTCCAAAATGAGGTAATGGCGGAAGATGCAGTTTTTTAAAGACCACTGAATCATGATGCAGTAACAATCCACTTCAATTCTCAGAACCCAGCTTACCCTCCAATCGCTCATTAACTGTATCTTTGCCCTTGACCCTGTCCAATGTTCTGCTTCCTTTTGACTAGGTTTGTGCTATATAAATGCCACATACATGCACATACATGCACATACATACTGATGGTCTTATTAGTTTATGCTTTCTTTTTACAGTGTCTCTCTTCATGTCATAATTCGAAGATTGTAGTGCCATCAGATAGTTGAGATCAATCCCACACCCTATAACACCCAGAATACTGATTTAAAAAAGTTGGATATATGCTATTAAATCAGGGAACCAATGATTGCAGGCCATAAGTAGTATTTTGGGATTTTGTATTTTTGTAGTATGGTTAGGTCCTTTAACGTTTATGATTCCTGCTTCAGAGGTATGTGTGAAGGTGTTCAAAGGAGTGGGCATTGAATTATAAGGAACAACAAAATTGCCGTAAATTACCCTGTGTAAAGCCTGCTCTCTCAAGACACTTCCATTACCCTATGTAGAACTTGACATTCTCTCAACATCACAGAAGAAGGTAAAGGAAGAAGAGATACTTGATGACTACAACAAAAAGGAGAGGAACCTCAGTCAAACAATACGAGTGAAGAAGAAAGGAAACCAAACAACTGACTAGAACTGACTAAAATAAAAAATACATGAGTTCGATATACGGCACTGTCATGTTGTTGAAGCTGTCCCTCAAACTTACGATGCATTTCCCTTATGGCGGTTCCTGGAAATGTTAGAGATGGCTTCAGGGGCATCAGACTTCTCTAAATTCAGCTGGAGGAGTACGTTCGCCATGTAGGCAGTACATTACTCTGCCATGGTGATGGTAATTACTGCATTAGCTAATTAAATTCCCCCATTACCTCTAACTGACTTGCTACTCCTTTGCATCAAAACAATTGGGCCCCTAATTAAGGAGGTAGGACTGGGACAAACCAACCCTCAGCTGATTCTCCTCCTGGCCCAAGATGTTGTAGAATCCATGATATGACTTGGCCACTTCCTGGGAGAAAACTGGAAACTCTGTGGACCAAAAATGGAAAACCAACCAGTCACCTGCATTACTTGAAACCTCTAAAGAGAGAAAATAAAAAATAATATAAAAGGGACTGTTCTTCACCTTTGTGAGCTGCCCTATGGTTTCTCCACCTAATTAGTTCATCTCAAACTGTCTCAGATTTCCTCTAATAATTAGGTCTGCTAGCCAAGATCTTTTGATTTTACTAAAATTATATATTTAATATCCTTACTAATACAGGCTTTCAACAAACCCCTGTCAGCCCTCTTCTGCTATTTTACTGTTGTTGTGTCAATCACATTTTTCTTCCCCCCACTACAGCATACCACATGGGGCCACCGGGTCTGCCAACTTCATCCATTCACTAATTTTAATGTGACTGTTGCTGTCTGCCCTTTCACAAGGAGCACATCCACACACAAATGAGTTTCTTTCGGTGTCATTGTCCACATGTCAAATTGTGAATTTTGAGACCAAAAAGTATTTTAATTTTAGCCATTATGTATATTTTTTTAATATATTCAGTACTGGCAGCTTCCCAGACAACGTTTTGCGAAAACCATAACAAAACGATATAAGCATCATTAAAGCCAAAAGAGTGGTGGCCAGTGCTACATCTATTGGATTTGCTAATGCTTGTTAAATATGAGATCTGAGACGCAGCCCCATTAATCTGACAGCTGCGTCATAAAATGATAACTATGGCCAGAAAAGCTCCCTATGCATGGTTCATGCATCTCACACAAACTACTGTGCCTAAATGAGATAAACCACACTCCTGGCTTATTTGCCCCGGAAATACTGACGCTCAGACTGACGCATCTGCTTTTGTTTCCAGAGACGTTTTAAGGCATGCGCAAAGTAGGCTCTGGCCCCGGGCCCCAGTGTTTCAGGGGGCCCCCTGATAGTGCCAACCCTGTTCTACAGAGTCTTTGCCTTATGACCTTGAATAATTCTTAAACAGATTGTATTAAATTCCGTTTTCATTTAATGTATTTTTAATGTCGGTGCTGTGTGAGAGTCTATTACAGACATTTTGCAGAGAAATGTTGGGTTTCTGTTTTATGCCACATCCATGAAAAAAAGTTTCTTGTAGATCAAAACAGGACCTCACATATGAGAAATGGAAGGCGGTCAAAGAGATTATTTACAGTAGTATTTGTGAGCTGCGGCTGTGTTACAATATTGTCACTATCCCTGAATATTAGATTAAAACGCATTTAGGGGCTTATTTACAAGACACTTGGGGCCATATTATCAAGGAACGGCGATAGCATTATCGCCGCTTTAGCGGCAGGAAACTTGCCGCTAAAGCGGCGATAATGGGCTTGATAATATGCCGCAGAGAATTCCCATAGAAGCCCAGGTTCACACCGGAACATGGGCTTCTATGGGAATTCACAAGGACATATTATCAAGCCCATTGTCGCCGCTTTAGCGGCAGGAAAACGGCGATAATGTTATCTCCGTTGCTTGATAATATGGCCCTTGCGCCGCCAATGCGTCAATTTTAATATGGGAAAAAGTGACGTTCCAGTGGCGCAAGGGGCTTGTAAGTTAGCCCCTTAGCAATTGGACGAGTGCGCAGGTGCCAAAGAGGGCATGAAAGAGCTGAAATTGGATTATAAGTTAAAACCTGTTCCGAACAGGGGCCCTCAAAATGCGAAATCCTTAAGATGTCTCGCTCTGTTTCTGCAGGCGCTTGCTCCAGAAGCCGCTGTGGAAGAGACACTTGTCCTCGGCGTTGTTTGTGAGGGAAGCCGATTCATTGTTATAGGGGCGCAGGTGATCCTCGCAAGGTCGCTGTCGCTGTGTACCTTCAATACCTTATCAGTCTGAACGGTGCCGTCTTTTCCAGTGATGTATCGCGGACACACTCTGTCTGTCTCGCGCCATTGTTTGAGTTGCAGTCAGCTCCGGGCAATGCTGCCCAATTGCTCTGTAATCGTTTCTTCTCTGATAACATTACCCTCTTATCTATATGCTGGTTTCAAGTACCCAGGCTCGTTTTCAAACCTACAAATCAGCTGAGTGCAGTTGTTTGCTTGCCATGCCTTTATTGACCTGCTTGTGCCCAGGGGTTGTCCTCTCCTAATTAAGTCTGCGCGTTCATCCATACTGGAGTGTCTTTCTTGGTGGTCAAAACATCACAGCCCGCTAGTGTTGCTTTCCTTTTTCATGTTGTCAAGGCACCTTGGCATCTGCATATTTCTGTTCCCAAATCATCTGCGTCAGGTGTATGAGCCCAATTAGTTTAAAAACAACAAACCGAGCGTGTAACTCCCTGGACACATTTGGTGTTGCGCACACACTGGAAACAAGGGGCATATTCATGGGAGGCTTGAGTCGTGTTTGCACCACCCAATGTGGTACATGCGTGATGCAAACCTCTAAGTCACATTTTTGAATCCATACGAAACCACTTTGCATACCTCTGGGTGGCCTCATAAATCTGGGTTAGCGCAACGCAGTGCAAATTGCTGAGTTGTGTTACTTCCCACCAGGATTTAATAATGCTTGCCACTGTTGTAGGGTTGCAGTCTTTGTAAAACCATTTCATTTCATTTATAATATGCACTGCAATTCAAGTGCACTGAACGTTGATGAACAAAAAGGGCCCTGGGAGTAATACAACTTTTCAATGTGTTAAATTAAAACCCAGAACTGAAAAAGTTGTGTCCTGGTGACATGAAGTCATCTAGTCATACTATCCATGCATAGCTACATGTTGTACCTGCTTTCATTCAAGCTCTTTTGGAAATGAATGGCCTCATTTCCAAGAACTGACACATCGCTGCATCAAGGCAGCGATGTATCAGAAAAAGTTGCGCTTCCTTACGTCATTTTAAAACGTCATGGATGTGTCGTATTTACAGGACGGCACACCATGGCGTAGGTCAGATCTTGTGTCAAAAAAAATTGACGATTCCGTGGGACGGCTGTCATAATGAAAACTGATGCATGTGTAGTCAAAGTGATGTAAGGCTGGTTTGCGGCACATAAAGCAACACTAATCTCTTTTGCATCACTTTTGAGTGCTTCAAGTGTCCAAAAACAATAAGAAATGACCCTTTTGAAGAAAAACAAAATTATACTTGCAGAAAGCCGAGAGCAGCAGCCAGGGCAATAACCCCAACACCACCAGCACCAACCAGGATGTCCAGACAGGCTCCCAGGGGAAGAGGAAGTGCAATTTCAGTGAGGAGGAGAAAGATATCTTGATCACTGAGGTGACAAAGCATCACCACCAACTCTTTGTCACCTCTAAATTATCATTAGGGAAGAAAGAGGCCATTTGGTAGTCCATAGTTTACAAGGTCAACAGTGTGGGACAAGCAAGGAGCACAGTCACCGTCTGCAAGAAACGCTGGCACAACTGTAAGCGCAGGACGAAGGAGAAACCAGCCCAAAACATGAAGGCAGTCATGCAGACCGGAGGAGGACCCACGCCCCAGCAGGAGCTGGATGCCTCGTAAGAGCGGTTGGCAGCTGTCATCCCAGCGGAGTTGGTGGCAGGAGTACCTGGATCGGACAGTGCTGCCTATGAGGACCAACAAGACCTACAGGGTAAGTTGCAACAAGGGGCAATGTGGGCAAGAAGGACATAATGTGCAGTGCAGCTAGCTATGTCCTAAGTCCCACTGCCCTGTATGCAAGGCAAAGGGTAGGAACCTGTCTAATGTACCATGAAACAAAACATTAATGCAAGCCGCACAGCCCAGTTACATGTTGTACAGCTCAGTCCAGCTGTGTCAAGGTTGTCTCTTCCATGTGTGACATGCAGCAGCAGTCCGGGTTCACCCTTGCATACTGGGACTGTGGAATGTAGACCATAAGCAACCAAAACTAAAAGCTCCACAGTACAAAGGAAAATACATGGAGTGGAACAATACATCACACATGGACACTTGAACCCTGACCAAACTGACTGTGACAATACAGGCCACCTTGCACCATGAGCATATTGTGCCTTACTTGGGAGTATGCACCCAAATCACGACTGTATAGCAATGGAATGGAATGGACTTGTCTAAGGATAAACTGCTCACCTGAGAGGGCTTTGGAGTGGGGCATGTGAAATATCAACACATAGGAGCATGTGAAGAGCCATAGCTACCAGCATGAATCTAAATTCCACGCAGCTGTCCTGAAGTGCAGGTGAGAGCACACAGGTGTCTCTTGCCATGGTAGGGACCAACCAACCTCCTGTCATGTACCAATCATACTAGGGTGACTGTGAATGCAAGTGATGCACACCAGAGGATCATGTGTGTTGGAAGAAAATATGGTGTGTGGCCCCAGTGGGCCCCTGGTAGTTCACTGCATTGTAGGTGTTGCTGAGCACGTTGCACTTGCACTGTGTCTGAATGGGGAGAAATTGCACAGCAAAGAGGTGAGAAGGGATTGTGTACTGCAAGATAGCCTGACCAATACACATGTCCTGCTGTGTGTGACAGTGTCACACTTCTGTCACAGCTGGAAAGGGATGACAGAGAAGGGCCCATTGGTGTACTACATCCTACATGTGATGTGAACCTGGCTGAAGATGTAGTACATGGCAGGTGGGAGTCTGAAGGAGAAAGATTTCACAATGCCACATATGCCAAAGCAGGAGGATGTGAAACAGGGATCTGCGAAGGTATATGATGAACTAGAATGCCACCACAAAGGGCAGGAGTCAGGGATAATTGGAGGGTGTGGTAGATGGGCCTAGTTGTGTGGCAAGCCTCTGTAGGTGCTGGAGCAGGGTTTTCTATCTAAACCCAAACATCAGTTCATATTTTTGTATGTCATAATTAAAATGACTAATGATTAATTATTAAGTATTAAGTTTTGTCGAGTTTTTTATTAACCAACCTTATTAATGAAAAAACTATACGTGGGAATGCAATTGCATGGCAAAATTAATAAGTGAACTAAGTTGGTGAGCAAATTAATTAAATAAGTGTGGCTTATGTGATATTTGTTCTGTGATTGCGCTTTAAAATAATATGCTTTAATGCTTTTTTATGTCGCAAATGGCTAGATAAATACATACACATAAGGGTATTAGTGGGAATTAACACTGTATAATCAATATAATGTAGTAACATTGTTTTATGTTTCTTTTTAATTAAGTTGTCCATTGTGGCCTGCTAAGAAAATGGCCGACATCTACAGCCTGCATTTGAGTAGATGAAATATGAAGAGAGGCCTCGCTGATTGTGACCTCGGCCTCTGCCTGAACTAAAAGTTATGAAAAGATGACAACTCTGGGATGACCGCCAGTTATCCTTGGTAGAGAACATTTGTCACAAATGAACATTTTGATAAATTTGTGGTGGCTTCACTGCGATTGATACAATTCCGGAGAAGAGCATCCATGGATGTTACAAATTAGTTTTGGACTTCCTATTTCCTTGTTTGAGTTTCGAGATATCCGAGAGCGGAGATTTTTCTAATGTTGCAAGCTAACATCCTTTCCTGCTCAACGGGCGTTTTAGAGCTTGTTTGTAACTTTTAATATGTAGATTTTTAGTATAAATATTACTAGACTAGTGAGGGTCGGGGGCCACTTCTTCCTGAACTTATGCTCAGAAGACCGATGCTGACTGAGAGGACGGTGACTCTACATTACAGCTCGATAGACTTTAATTCATTGCTGAGAGACCTGTCCTGACTTAGAAAACGACATTTAGCCAGAATAGGTAAATATGAGAATAATGATCTTGCAATTGAATGGCTTTTCATATGAACTAATTTAGATAAATAATTTCTGTTTGAATCACAGTGTCGGGTGGTTATTTCTTTGTCATGTTATTGAGATCTCAAATGTGTTTACGTTGTTTTTATCAAGACTCAAGATAATTCAATTAGGTTACATTGACCTCAAATTAGGTGCAGATTGATTAAAGAGTTCTTCCTTATATTCAGTGTGGATAGAGTAATAGAATGAATGTTGGTGTAATGGGCCCCACCAGCGTATGATGAGTGTATGTGCGCATGACTGTGAAATTACTCTGTCCGTGGAAGCAGGGAGAATTTATAAGCTCTGATCTGCAGCAGTTTCCTGGTAGCAGTATGATGGTTTTGATTATTGTCTTGATCTGATAGATTGCTTGTACATAGGCTTTTGGATTTATTGATTTATGTTGATACATGTACTAACACTAAATGTTGAAGTCGTCGTATTGAGTTATATGTAGTGTGTACGGCTTCTGGGACGTAGGGAGTCGGTGACAGTTCCGTAGTATGGGCAGAGGGAAGTGAGTGCTGCTCTCGGGAAAGGCGGGATTGTTGGCCCTGTACGAATGCGGGGAAAAGCGTGTGACAATAGAAGTTGCGCGTCGCATTGTCTGGGTTCGATACAGTGATATCGTCGTGTATTACTACTAGAGACATATTTTCTGTATAAGAGAAGTGTGTATGGTTGCGAAGGTTATCTGTGAAGTTCTGGTCTTAGGTAACAGGGATCCTTTTTTAGGATTGCCGTTAACACTTATCACTGGGAAGGTAATAGGTATTCTCTGAACTTGTTTGAAGGACAGAGCAGAGGTAAGCGCTGCTTGGTTAACGTATGTTATAATTCTGTAGTAGGACAGATTGTTCGCTGTTCTCGGGAAAGACAGGATTCTGTGTAAATGTGCTACATTTTCTGGTGTGAAAGTGCGTGAATGTATGGGCATTTAGTTGATTGTGAAACTTTTAGGAACATTCCGGGAGGAAACAGTTAATGGATGCATTTTAGAAGGGCAGAGTAGAGGAATGTGCTACTGTGTCAACGAAAGTAATAATTCCGTGGTAGAGCAGAGGTAAGCGCTGTTCTAGAGAGAAGCGGGATTCTCGTGGGGAAGGTCTTTACTATTCTGTGGTTAGCGGAGCAGACAATGGAGATGTTTATATGTTGTAACTAATAGATTTGTAGAATCTGAAACAAAGTCTACTAAGAAGGTTTTGTAAAGGAGGGGTAGACGAGTGACAGGAGACAGGAGTAGAAGCGACTGCAGCGACTGCTGACGTCAGAAAAGACCGCGCTGTGATTGGACAGTGGGTTAGAACAGTGCTTTCACTGTGATTGGTGCGTTGGTGTGAGCCGCGCAGGGATTGGAAGAAGTACAGGGTGATGTAGACGCGCCGGGATTGGTGCGTTAGTGTGAGTCGCGCTGTTATTGGACAAAAGATCGTACAGTTGTAGAGAGGACTAGAGGTTTGTGGTAAACGCAAAAATGTATTACCAAACAGAGGAAAAGAAAAAGAAATCCTTGTTCAGTAAAATAAAAAAATGGTTTGACAAGGATAAGGATATAATAACTAGAGAAGGGGAGTTACTACCTCCGACAAGAACCCCTGCATCCTTCATGGTTGCGAAATATGGGTATCATACCTGTATTTGGTTAGACAATTGGGCTAAATATACTAGAGAAGATGGTGTTTTAGCATTCCCGGAACATGGTTCATTTAATCTGGCCGTGTTGAGAAATTTACGGGAGAGAATGATGAGTCTAGAGCCCAGACCAAGGCCGACACAGTTTGAGGCATTGGTAGAATGGGAAGATGAGTTGCATGAGCGAGAAAAGCAGAGGAGTGGAGGTAATTATAGGTATATGTTCGGGAGGAAATATGATCGTGAAACTCATCATGATCGAATGAGGAGATGGCGAGATGCTAGTATGACTGAGGGACTATATCCTGTGAGAACTGTTGAGGAAGCAGAAGGGAGGAAAGGTACAGAAAAGGTACATGATGCAGAATTGAGAAGGTATGGGGCTAATGAATATGAGGATGAAGTCTTGGATGACATGATCTACAAGAGACCACCTCCATATAGACAAGAACCAGAAGTGAGAACACCAGTTGCTACCCCAATGAGAGATACTTTGCAAATCATGAAAACAGAAGTTGTGACACCTGATCTGAAAAGTGGTAGCTCTTTCGTGGAAAGGGAAAGAGAGAGAGAGCGAGAAAGAGAAAGAGAGAATGAAATCAAGGATGAAAAAACAAGAGAATTAGCAAGAACCACATCTGAGTTGACAGAGAAAATCAGGGAATTAACTAAGAATCTAGAAGCTATTACAGTGCCTGTAACCATAGGTCCGGTTATGCCTATTTTTGATAAGCAAAGAATGGGTGAAAGTGGTTTAACAGTTCCATATGTAGGAAATGGACTAGTTAGTTCTCCAGAACAGTCAGGAATGAGGATGGGAGAGAATCAGTTGAGACATACCATATGTGGTGGAGAGTTAAATGTACAGCCTAATTCAGGATTGAATACTGGTTGTGTGGAAAGAAATGTTATGATGGGAGGATCAATTTTGGAACCACAGAGGATGGCAGAACAAGTGAGTACAGGGAAAAAATCTACAGAAATTACGGCTGAGGATTTGAATGATTGGTTGAAAGCTCTTCAAAGGAAGGACAAAGATTCTCAGGCAATTGATGTAGCCAGGTTGCGTATAGAACTGGAGGAGCTTATAGCGGGAACAATTCCTTTAGAAACGTTAAAAAATCATCATGATGGAGAGTTATTATTCATGTGCAAGAGCATCACATGGAGGGCTAAGAATACTCATGATAGGTTAAAAGGAATAGCGAGTGAAATGGGAATTTACATGGATAAAGTGAAAGCTTTACAGAAGCCTTACCGAGTGGATTTTACGGATAAGGATATTGAGAATCTAAATGATTTTGGCCGAACAGGGCAGATTAAGGAAATGATTGGATTATTGCGAAAATGGGGTGATGTGGAAAAGTGGAAGGATAGGTGGTATAAGAAAAGAGAAGATACAGTGGACAGGACTTACTCAGCATTTCCTATGAGAGAAAAGGAAAAAACAGTGGATGCTTATCCTATGAGAGAGATTCCTGGAGGAGGATATGTACATGTCCCATGGACTAGGCAGGATATTTTGTCATTTACAAATGATTTCCCTCGACTAAGAGAGAAGCCTGTCGAGTGGTATAGGCAGGTTGATAGGTTTGTGAAATTGTCAAAGGTGCTGTGGATTGACCTGAATAGTCTGTTTGATATAATTGTTCCAGCAGACTTGTGGGCAGAGTGTAAAATAGTCATAGATTGGCCTGCTAAAGAATACCCGAGAGATCAAAGAACAGGAGCTCCAGACCCGGAGGTTATGAAGAAATATGAACAGGTCATAGTGTTCCTGAAGAATAAGGTACCCCCTAAAGAGACAGATTGGGTTAAGATAGATCGAACACATCAGGAAGTAAAAGAATCAGTTCATGCCTTTTATGAAAGGTTAATACTGGCTTTTAAACAGTTCAGTGGAGATGAACATCTGGGTGATAAGGATTTGAGTCATTTTGTATACAGATTTGTATATGATTTGCGACCCGAAATCAGTGAAATGATTCGTGAGCACACAGTTGATTGGCAGAGTAAGAAGATTGATGAGATCTTGAGACATGCGAAGTACTTCAGTGATGAAATTGAGGTAAAACAAAGAAAGCTGAAGGAAAAAGCGATGTGGGCACAGGTGAAGGTTGCAGAAAGACAAAAAGCACAGCTGGTTGAACAAGCAAATAATCCAGGAAATAGGCCCAGATGTGGTACAGGAAAAGGAAAGGGGAACTTTGAAGAGGCGAAGAAAAAGTTTCCGTGCCACAACTGCGGAAAATTAGGGCACTGGAGATCCGAGTGTACGAATCCACCATTAGTGAATAATGACAATCAATCCTTGAATCAACAGGTGCAGAACGAGGGGTGTAATCATCCGCAGCAACAGCAGAATGTTGTCAAGCAGCAGAATCAAGAGCCAAAACCGCCTTTGCCACAGAACAGAGGATCCCAGAAATACAATCAAGACTCGGGATTCTACAATGAGGAACAGGTAAACAAACCGAGACGTACAAATCCAGTACAACAATACTGGCTAAAGAATGAGGGGAGTGAGTCTGAAGGGGACTTCTGACGGTGCCGAAGAGAGGAGGAAGAGTGCATACTTGGAGCAACTCTAGAAATAGACCAGGCAGGACCATTTGTAGATGGGAAAATAAATGGAGAAAGTGTTACTTTTTTAGTAGACACACGAGCGACGAGATCAACTGTCAGGTCAGCAGATATAAGAAATCTTCCTCTCTCGGAGGAAGCAATCCAAGTGGTTGGTGTGTCTAATACACAGATTAAGACTCGTCTTACTGAACCAGTAAGGGTAAAGATAGGGAAATTTTCAGACATGCACAGGTTTGTAGTGTGTGACACTAGTCCAGTGAACTTGTTAGGTGGGGATTTGTTGTGTAAAATGAATTGCACAATTTTTTGTACTCCGGATGGAATAGCGTTTGAGACACCGGATGAGGATGTCTTATACAGAGTAACTCTAGATAATAGAGAAAATGAGATTGTTGGAACATATGCTGTATTTAATCCAGATGATTTACCTCAAGAATTGAGACACACAGTAAAAGCAGCAGTTTGGGATTTTACTGGAGAAGATGTGGGATTGATGAATAATATAGATCCAGTAAAGATTACAGTGAAAGAGGGAATCTCTTATCCCAATATCCCACAATACAGATTGACACCAGAGATAATTGAAGGAATTATTATTATTATTATTTGGAGTTTTATACCGCGCACGGTTACCCTTGGGCATCCCAGCGCTATCAATAGATCGGAGCAGCACCCAGCGCGTGATATCTCAGACCGGGAACAGGTGAGTTTTTAAAAGTTTGCGGAAACGCAGAGTGTTGGTTTCTGCCCGCAATCTGAGTGGAAGGGAGTTCCAAGCGGAGGCCGTATTCACTGAGAACCTTCTCCCTCCGGTACGGGCTCGCCTTACTCTAAAAGACTGGAGAAGAAATTTATGATCAGAGCGAAGGGCCCTTGCTGCTTTATAAGGTTGGATCATGTTCCTCAGGATCGCTGGGCCCCTCCCCTGCAGACTTTTCTGTGCCATGCAGAGTTCTTTAAAAGTTACTCTTTCCCGCATCGGGAGCCAGTGCAGTGCCATCAATGCTGGTTTAGCAGACTGCCTTCTGGGGACATTGGTTAGCAGTCTGGCCGCTGCATTTTGCACCTGCTGCAACTTCTTGAATGTGGATTCCGGAGCACCCAAGAAGAGTACATTGCTGTAATCCAGCCTAGAAATGATGAGCCCCTGCATAAGCAACTTACGAGAGGTCTCAGGGAGGAGTGACAGAATCTTGCGGGCTGACCGGAGCATACCAAAACAAACACCAGCGGTCTTTTTGGCGTGTGTTCTAAACGTCAGGTCTTGCTCTAGCCACACCCCCAGGCTCTTAATCTCCTTCTTTGGGCTGGGAAGAGCTCCCATGCAGTCAGGCCAACTACTGGGAGACAGGGAGAAGGAAGACTGACCTAAAATCATAAGCTCGGTCTTAGAGCCGTTCAATTTCAGGGATGAGTTACACATCCACCCAAACACTGCCTCCAGGCAGGAATGAAGCGCCGCTGGTTGCTTCTCTAACTGAGAAAGCCCCACCACCATCTGCGTGTCGTCCGCATAGCTGATGATATTGAAGCCGAACGGAGACACCACATCCTCCAGGGAGGCCATGTATACATTAAATAATGTAGGGCTCAACGACGAGCCCTGGGGAACCCCACACTGGAGGGCGAAAGGGGGAGACTTCTCATTTCCTTCCCAAACTTCAAATGACCGTCCTCCTAAAAAGGAGGCAAGCCATCCCAGAGCCATCCCTGTGACACCCAGCCCTTCCAGTCGCTGGAGTAGTACCTGATGATCACGGTATCAAAGGCCGCACTCAGGTCCAGGAGGATCACTGCCACTGACCCTCCTGAATCCAGAATGCATCTGGCCTCCTCCACCACGGCCAGAAGGCCGGTGTCTGTGCCCTGTCCAGGCCGGAATCCCGTCTGGGAGTCCCGTAGTCGGCCATTAGCCTCCAAGAAATTCAAAAGTTGGTAGTTAACTAACCTTTCAGCCACCTTACTCACCCCTGGGAGCAGGGAAATCGGCCGAAAATTGGCCAAATCAGTGGGGTCAAGGCTCGGCTTCTTCAGGAGGGCTTTCACGACTGCTCCTTTCCATTCAGGTGGCACCACCCCTTGTGAGAGCGACAGGTTGATCAGCTCAGTCACTGGGGCCACAATAGTCGACGCAGTCTGTTTTAGATATCGCATCGGGACAGGGTCCTTGGGAGAGCCACTTTTCAATTTCCCAAGCACACTCAGCACTTCCTCCGCAGTCACGGGGCCAAAAAGGTCCAGCTCCGCTGCTCCTACCCTTTGCTGAGCAGTTGGCTCTGCTACTGCAGTTGGCTGAGGGAGTGAGCGTAGGATGGTCTCGATTTTAGAGTTGAAGTAAGAAGCCAACTCCCGACATTTTCCTTGGGGATTGTCGTGTATAACCGGTGGGTCGGGGTTTTTTAGCAACTCTTTCATTACTTTAAAAGATTCTCTCGAGGAACAAGTGGCTTTACAGATTCTTTCATTGAAGTATTTGATCTTAGCCTCCCTTATCGCGTTCTTGTATGATCTCATGGCTGAGCGGTAGTTGTTCCTACTTATTATCCCCCAGTCCTTCCTCCACCCCCGTTCCAGCCTTTTACAGCTCTTTCTCAGAGCCCTCAGCTCAGGAGAGTACCATGGGGCCGAGCCCACTCTCTTATCCCTGATGAGCATCTTTTTCTTTGGGAGAATGGCATCTAAGGAGCTACTCAGCCAGGTCTCTAGGCTGGCGTCCGCCACCACCGGGTCAGAGTCCCCATGGGGGCATGTTGATTCCAAGAGGGTCACCCATTTATCCATAGGGAGCCTCGACCAGGCTCTGTCCGTCCTGAACGTCCTAGGTGGGGGAAGATCCCAGATCACAGGGGCCCAGCTGAATAAGACCAGGGAATGGTCTGTCCATGGAAGGGCAAGGGGAGGAGGGGCAGTAAGTTGCTCCATATTGGAGAAAATAGGGTCTAGCAAATGACCCTTTTCATGGGTCGCACCTGAGTTGATTCGTCTCATCTGCATAGCACTCAGGTAGCATTGCAGGTTAGTGGCCGACACGTCCATTGAGTCCTCAAAATGGAGATTCAGATCTCCTAATAGGACAAAATTCGTCGTAGAGGAAGCTGTACGGGTAACAGATTCCATTAATGAATCGATGAAACCGGCCACTGCCCCCGGGGGGCGATAAACAAGGAGACCTGAGATAGCGACCGTGGGGGACAGCCGAAGGGAAAAGTGACAACTTTCGCAGTCCTTAACCCCGGCCTCCTGCATTTTACAGGTAATCGTATCACGGTACAGGATGGCTATACCCCCTCCCCGTCCTATGGGCCTGTCAAGATGCACAATAACAAATCCCGGCGGGAGAGCACAGACCATATCTGGGCCGGATGTGGACGTGGTCCATGTCTCCGTTAAAAATAAGACATCAAGGTCCTGGTCCAGAATTAAAGAGTTAATTTCTGTAGAGTGACAGGGAAGTGACCTGCAGTTCAGCAGACCGAATGCTAAATGTTTTCTAGCCTTATGGGCCCCAGGCCCTGGACGACACATCTTGCAACTGACAAAAGGTTGCCCATCCTTCACAAAGTACCCACATGTATCCACTTTAGGAGGACGTAATGACAGGAGCTCAGTTGCAGCGTACATGAGGCAACACCTATAATTGACAAAATGATTCAGCAAGGTGTCTTGAGAGAGTTACTGAGTAGCCCATGTAATTCACCTATAATGGGACTGAAGAAACCTAATGGGAAGTTCAGAATAGTACAAGATTTGAGAAAAGTTAACAAAATTGTGGTATCATGCTGTCCCATTGTGCCAAATCCATCAGTGATTTTGTATCAGATTCCTCATGATGCTGAATGGTACACAGTAATTGATTTGTGCCATGCTTTCTATTCAAGTCCATTGCATCATGACAGCCAGACGATTTTTGCATTTCGGTTTGGACAGCGTATTTTGGCATGGTGCTGAATCCCACAGGGATATACAGAGAGCCCTTCAATATTCAATCAGTTGCTGAAGAAATCTTTGGAAAGTCTGACCATGCCTGAAAGCTCAGTACTAGTACAATATATCGATGACCTACTTGTGGCATCGAAGACACGTGAAGCATGTGAAGTAGATACCATAGCTTTACTGAATCATCTGGCTGATGGAGGATTAAAGGTATCTCCAGCCAAATTGCAATTTTGCAAGAAAGAAGTACATTATCTTGGACACAATATTGAAAAAGGTCTAAGAAAAGTGACCATTGACAGGATCAAAATTATCAGAGGAATGAGAGCCCCAATGACCCAGAGAGAAGTGAGAATGTTTCTGGGAATGGTGGGTTATTGTCGTCAGTGGATAAGTAACTTTTCCCTGATAGCAAAGCCACTGATTAAATTGACCAAAAGTGAAATAAAAGACCCATTGGAATTGAATGCAGAACAAATGGCAGCATTCGAAGAATTGAAGAACAGATTATGTGAAGCTCCTGCTCTGGGAATGCCAGACTATGAGAAGGAGTTTGAGCTGTACTGTAGTGAGAGGAATGGATGTGCACTTTCAGTGTTAATCCAGAAACATGGACGTCTGAGGAGGCCAATTGCGTACTTCTCATCAACACTTGACCCAGTAGCTGTGGGTTTACCAAGTTGCCTGAAAGCAGTAGCTGCTACATGCAGAAGCTTGGAACAGAGTGAGGGTATAATAATGGGATATCCTGTACGGGTGTTCGTACCTCATGATGTGGCAATTCTTTTCACAAGAAGCAGAACTCAATATATGTCACATAGTCGGCTGACTAAATATGAGAAAATCATTCTGGGAGCATCAAATGTGACTCTTGAGAGATGTGTGAATGTGAATCCAGCGACACTGTTGCCAGATGCTGAAAATGTAAGTGTAAGAGATGATGTTGATCATGATTGCTTGGATGTGCTTGATTACTGTACAAAACCGAGACCAGACATAAGAGATCTGCCACTACCTGAGAGTGATCATGTGTTGTTTGTGGATGGATCATGTCTGAGAACAGAAGAAGGTGTGCTGAGTGCTGCATATGCGGTGTGTAAAGTTTCAGAAGTTATGGAAGCTTCACCTTTGAAAGGAGTTAAATCTGCTCAAGTAGCGGAATTGGTGGCACTGACAAAGGCTTGCAAGATTGGAAGAAATGTGAGAGTGACTGTAATGACTGATAGTCAGTACGGATTCGGAGTTGTTCATGATTTTGGCCAGCTTTGGCTACAGAGAGGTTTCCTGACCTCGAGTGGAACTCCTATAAAGAATGCTGAAGTGATTGGGAAATTGCTTGAGGCGATACAGCTGCCTAAAGAGTTAGCAGTTGTAAAATGTGCTGCTCATGGACAGGGTGATGATTTTGTTACTCTTGGAAATAGGTTTGCAAATGACATAGCACAGTATTGTGCAAAGAACAATCATTCCATTAACAGGGGAAAAGAGATAGAAATGTCTTTTTGTTCTGTGATGTTTACTAATGTGATGGAAACATGGGAAGAGGTGAGGCAGTTGCAGGATGAAGCAGGAGATGAGGAAATGAGAGATTGGATCAAGGCAGGTTGTGCACCAAGAGAAAAAGATCATGTATGGATCTATAGGGATGGAAGACCAGTCATGCCAAATGCTATGTTGTCAACAATGGCAAGAATGTATCATGGCCAGGGGCACCTGGGGAGGGATGCTATGATTAGATCCTTTAAACATACCTGGTACAATGCAAAGTTCAGGCTGATAGCAGAGAGCATCTGTCAAAGTTGTTTGATTTGTCAGCAATTCAATACTGGAAAGAAAACAGTGGTGAGCCTAGGAACAATAGGCAGAGAAGGAGGTTATTTTACCAGAATGCAAATAGATTTCATTGAAATGCCCCAAGTCAATAGATTGAGGTATGTTCTAGTGGTAGTCTGTTTGTTCTCAAGGTGGGTGGAAGCATATCCAACTAGGAGAAATAATGGAATAACAGTGGCCAAGTTGCTGTTAAGAGAGTTGATTCCTAGGTACGGGTTCCCAGTGACAATTGAGTCAGACAGAGGAGGACACTTCTATAATGAACTCATGAGTTTAATTTGTGAAGCATTGAGTATACAGCAGAAGCTACATTGTGCATACAGACCAGAGGCTTCTGGCGTTGTTGAGCAGATGAACGGTACAATCAAAAACAGAATTGGCAAGATGTGTTTAGCCACTGGAATGAAATGGCCTGATGTCTTGCCTCTAGTGCTGATGACTATTAGATCTACTCCAGACAGAACTACGGGGTTGAGTCCACATGAAATAATAATGGGACGAGCAATGAGACATGCATTTGTGCCCGTCAACAAGCTGATGACTATAACTGATGACATGATTTTGGATTACTGTAAAGGCCTGGCTGACGCAGTTCATTCTGTGTTTCACCAGGTTGGAGAAGACGCCACCACACTTGAAAAGAAGGCAGCCCATGATCTGAGCCCAGGGGACTGGTTGAGAATAAAAGTGCACAGAAGAAGAAATTGCTTGGTTCCAAGGTGGGGAAGGCCAAGACAAGTCATTCTGACTACGACGACTGCTGTGAAGTGTGCTGGAGTGAGGAACTGGATTCATGCAAGCCATACTCTGAGAGTTCCAAATCCAAAGGATGGGACTGGGAAAGAGTACTTTGAAGAATCGGAGTCCAGTGATGATGCAGACACAGAAACAGTGAGAAGAAAAAAGAATCCTGAAAGGGGGGAAAGAGGGTCAGAAAGAGAGTCAGGTGATTCTTTTTTCTTACCAGAAGAAGTTTCAAGAGTTTCAAGAGGAACATTGCGAACCTCAGAAGAGAGTTCAGATTCTGGAAAAGTGCCTGAAGTTCTAACGAGCAGTGAAAAAGATAAAGAGAAAGAAAGAAAAGAAAAGAGCGATTCCACAGAGACTATACCTGAGTCAAATGAAGAGGTTGAGAGGAATCCATCTGAGATAATTCTTGAAGAAGGTGGGTCAGAAGAAGATAGAGAGGGACAGATTGCGGAAGACCCCGAGGAGGTGTAGGGAACATTCATGATAAGCTAGGTGAAGGGACAAGTAGACAGCAAGAAGATTGCGTGTCGGAGACCCGAGGAGGGACAGTTGCAGGGAAATCTCAATTGGTGGAGAAGAAGACTGTGGAAAAAGAGAGAATCGTTGATGAACAAGAGGCAAATGAGACGGAATCGGATGAGAGTGAGAATGAGATACCAGAGGGTCGAGTTCTGAGAAAGAGAACTTGGATTGGAGAAAGAAACAATAGAGAAGTGAAACAGAAAAGAAGTGTAAAAGGAGATCTTTGGCCTAACAAGATAAAGAGGCTGAGATATCGACTGACACGAGTTAACTCATCGAAAGCTGAACAGGTGAACGAGGTGTCAAGCCAAAATCAAGTGAAAGAAGAAGAACCAAAAGAACTAAAGGAGCCAGAGGCGATCAAAAGAATCAGAAAGCCCAACCAGAAGTATAGGTCACCAGAATGGACGTATGTGGCACTGTCTGAAGAAAAAGAAGAGGCAGAAAGTCAAGGAAATCCAGAGGGGACCTTACTGAAAGTGGTTGAGGAGGAAAAAACTGTTGGAATCCTGAAAGTTATCTTGTCTGACATTGGAGAAGAGACAGATGTTCAGGATCTGATACAATTTGATGTTGATGAAGAAGAAGTGAAAAGTGATGAAAATCCAAATTGAGTGAACTGAAGGAGTCACTTGAAGAAGAGTGAAGAAGAAGAAATCTAAAGAATACTAACAGATTGTAACGATCTAGTGGATGTTTGCTGTCCTAGAGATTCAGTAGTGGAGTAGTAGAGGCTAAGTCAAAAGACACAGTCAAAGTAATAAGATGGCTAACACAGAAAATAATCAAAGTAGATGTACTTTTCTGAAAAGATGGTGCAAAATGTGCTGCTGCTGTATAGGACTATTGATGCTACTATGGAGTGTACTTGCTTTATTAGTTACTTTTAGAGTTACAGTAGACACTTTGGGAATACATACTGAGAATATGACTAACATAGGGAAGAGCTCACAAAAAGTAGTACCAACTAGAATTAGTAATATAAACATACACAAGGGTAGGTCAATTAATGATTTTTCTAGCAATGTTTTTTCAAAATTGTTGTATGAATACGTAAAGACAATGGAAGTAAGGGATTGCTACGTCTGTATGCAATTACCTGCATCCGTTTCAGAGGGAGTTACTTATCATCATCTCCCAGCTACGTATGGAATTTCATGTAGTGTGTTGATTAGTATTTTTTATTTATTAGGGAAAATAGATTATGATATGTCTAATAAGGATAACATTTTTGGGCAATTGCCTATGAATAAAAAACTGAATCCTGCTAAAGAAGCTAACATTTTAGGTGAGATTTTTATTGAAACAGAAGAATTAACACTAGATTACATTTTTAGAAACAATTTAACTTGTAGTTTGAAGGAAGAAGAAGAAGCTTTCCTAGACATGGTAGAGAAAAGGAGAATGGGTATGCATGAAAAGGCAGGAGGATATAAAATGAGTGAGACAATGTGGGACATTGAGATGGGAAAGGAGTTGAAGAATGGGGCCAGTCCAACTTTGGCTTTAGATGCACCACAGAAGGGTAAACTATGCATTACCAGAAGGAAATCCCAATATGATTATTATTTTGTTGGGACTAGTGAGTGCCATGATACATACTTTATTGCAACGGGATGGGGATTCAAAGGAGGAGAAGATCCAGTTTTCCCGGGAGTGTATTATATTTGTGGGAATAAGGCTTATTATAGGTTGCCTGACCATTGGTATGGCACATGTTATGTTGGCCTGGTCTTTCCAAAGATTTTCCATGTGGATAGAATAGAAGATGCAGAACAAATTAATCTACTAACACGCTTTAAAAGAGAAACTTGGACAGAAATTGTAGGAGATATTTTCGGAGCTTTAATACCAGCAGTGGGAATTCCATTAAATGCATATGGAATTCGGAATCTGTCAACAGTGGTGGATCGCTTATCGACAAGCACCGCTGGAGGGTTTCTATTGGTAAATACAGAGATGGTTGCCTTACGCGCTATGTCTATGCAAAATTGACTTGCCCTTGATATTCTATTGGCAAAAGAGGGTGGAGTCTGTGGAATGCTGAAAGTTCAACATTGTTGCACTTACATTCCTGATGAAAGCAAAGATCTAAAAGTTTATATCAAAAATATTACTGATTTGCATGAAGAATTAGTACCACTGGAAGCTGAAAGTATCTGGACTAAAATGGCTAATAAGATAATTGCTGTTAAGAATTTTATTGCTAAGATAGGTGGTACCATTTTTGGTAAGATATTATTTCCATTGACATGTGTGATTGTTGCTTTATTGATTCTTAGATTAGGGTGTTTATGCTGTAGATATAGGAGGAATAAAAAGAAAATAATAAAAGAAAATGTTGAAAAGATACAAAAGAGGTCAAAAAGAGACCCACAAGAAATAGAATTGGAAGAATTTAGGGAGAGCATGTACTTAGAAACAAAAAGAGATGATGAAAGAGAAACTGGAGTTTAACGAATGAACAAAAAGACATTTGGATTTTTCCTAAAAAGGGGGAACTACATTTTTTGGGTTGGATTTTTGTGGTGATGATATATCACCAAAGGGGGGATTGCTGGAGCAGGGTTTTCTATCTAAACCCAAACATCAGTTTATATTTTTGTATGTCATAATTAAAATGACTAATGATTAATTATTAAGTATTAAGTTTTGTCGAGTTTTTTATTAACCAACCTTATTAATGAAAAAACTATACGTGGGAATGCAATTGCATGGCAAAATTAATAAGTGAACTAAGTTGGTGAGCAAATAAATTAAATAAGTGTGGCTTATGTGATATTTGTTATGTGATTGCGCTTTAAAATAATATGCTTTAATGCTTTTTTATGTCGCAAATGGCTAGATAAATACATACACATAAGGGTATTAGTGGGAATTAACACTGTATAATCAATATAATGTAGTAACATTGTTTTATGTTTCTTTTTAATTAAGTTGTCCATTGTGGCCTGCTAAGAAAATGGCCGACATCTACAGCCTGCATTTGAGTAGATGAAATATGAAGAGAGGCCTCGCTGATTGTGACCTCGGCCTCTGCCTGAACTAAAAGTTATGAAAAGATGACAACTGGGATGACCGCCAGTTATCCTTGGTAGAGAACATTTGTCACAAATGAACATTTTGATAAACTTGTGGTGGCTTCACTGCGAGTGATACAATTCCGGAGAAGAGCATCCATGGATGTTACAAATTAGTTTTGGACTTCCTATTTCCTTGTTTGAGTTTCGAGATATCCGAGAGCGGAGATTTTTCTAATGTTGCAAGCTAACATCCTTTCCTGCTCAACGGGCGTTTTAGAGCTTGTTTGTAACTTTTAATATGTAGATTTTTAGTATAAATATTACTAGACTAGTGAGGGTCGGGGCCACTTCTTCCTGAACTTATGCTCAGAAGACCGATGCTGACTGAGAGGACGGTGACTCTACATTACAGCTTGAGAGACTTTAATTAATTGCTGAGAGACCTGTCCTGACTTAGAAAATGACATTTAGCCAGAATAGGTAAATATGAGAATAATGATCTTGCAATTGAATGGCTTTTCATATGAACTAATTTAGATAAATAATTTCTGTTTGAATCACAGTGTCGGGTGGTTATTTCTTTGTCATGTTATTGAGATCTCAAATGTGTTTACATTGTTTTTATCAAGACTCAAGATAATTCAATTAGATTGCATTGACCTCAAATTAGGTGCAGATTGATTAAAGAGTTCTTCCTTATATTCAGTGTAGATAGAGTAATAGAATGAATGTTGGTGTAATGGGCCCCACCAGCGTATGATGAGTGTATGTGCGCATGACTGTGAAAATTACTCTGTCCGTGGAAGCAGGGAGAATTTATAAGCTCTGATCTGCAGCATCGGTACATATCACCAATTCCAGCACTACTAGCATGTGGGATACAGCTTGACCCATAGCCATCAAATACAGGCAGACATGTCGGTCCATTGGACATGGTCATGAAAAGTCTTTGTGTTGTAGGCACATGAGGGTCAATGTATGATCTAGGTTCCATCATTGTGTGGCAGTAATTTTAGTGCCTGGGTCTAAATGCAGATGGCCAGAGGAGGCATGTACACATATAAGTGAGCGGGCCTGAGCAGAGTGATGTGTGATACTCTGCAGATCACCAACACTGGCAATTATGAAATGGGGTGAGTGTCATCTTCAGTAATCTACCTAGTTTGACTAGGCCCATCCTCTCTGAGTCGGTACACAGTGACCCTGTCCACAACTATGGAGCCAACTGTGTGTAAAAATGAAATCACATGAGTACACAGACATTGGAAACACATGGTAGGTCCCTGCACTCACACAAACCTGACATGTAGCAAAATAGCTAGCTGTGTAGAGGTGTGTGGATGATTGTGAAATACAGAACCCTTGGCCACACGAATGCACAATGTACATAAAAGACAGCACAACAAGGCAGACAGGCATGGTGTACGGTCTGAAAGGCAGACTGCATGATTCAAACAAATACAATCCCCAACCTACATCCCCTTCAGAGGTGCTATGGGCTGAATACTGGCCACAGGGAATGCAGGCACCCTTGGGACTTGGTGTAATGTGTACAGTAGTGGTGTCAATACTTTAAAGCACAATCAGTAGAAGCATCATGAAAAAGTAGGCTAATCACCCAGGCAGATGTTGCCCTTACCTCAAATCACCTGTGTAGGCATTGCTGGCCCAGCAAGCTGTGTAACACTTTGCATGTTAGGGGTGTGACATGGGTGCTGCTGTGGGTGTTCCGAGGAATCGTAAATCTGAAAATGCATCAGAATGCTATGTCACCCTAGGGTGGCGTAGCGAGGTGCAATGAGGAGAAATGTTTTCATTTCTCCTAATTTGTTTCCTCTTTCAATGCATGCTGCTTTTTACAGCACACATTGGAAGAGGAAAACACCTCAAATGATTCTTTTTATACACAAAAACAATCTCCACCAACGAGGGCATCCTTGCACCATGATGCAAGGGTGCCTGCACCGGCGCTTGGCAGCAGTGTGTGCGTCAGCGCAGGGGGAAGCACAGAGAGGCGACATATTGTTGTAAATATGGTGCATCCATATGCTTCAAAACGAACGCAGCGCGGCGCAGCAAAATGACTTACCGCACCGAGATGCATTCGTTTTTTGTAAATCTGCAACGGTAATGTCAACATCCAACATAGATCATGTTAGACTTGGCATCCTTGGCGTGGTTTCCCCTGACTTTTTGCTTCTACCTCCTGCATTTTTTACATTGTATTGGATTATGTTTTTGCTGGCTTAGATGCTTTGGGCACTTTGCCACTGATGATCAGTTTCAAAGTACAAGTGCTCCCTGTGTACATTGTGATTATAAGTGGGTATCCTTGATTTGCATATTTGATTTACTTGTAAGTCCCTAGTACAGTTCACTGTGTGTGCCCAGGGACTGTAAATCAAATGCTACTAGTGGGCCTGCAGCACTGATTGTGCCACCTACCACTCCAGTAGCCTTTCAAATGTGTCTCAGACTTGTCACTGCAGTGTTTGCGCTCGCAGTTTCTACTGCCATAGTGACCTGGAAAGTGCACCCATTTGCCAGGCCCTAACCTTCCCTTCTCTTATATGTAAGGCAGCCCTCAGGTAGGCCCAAGGTACTCAATGGGCAAGGTGCAGTGAATGTGAAAGGTAGGACATGTACTGGTGTGCTTTACATGTCCTGATAGTGAAATACTGTGTATTTCATTTTTCACCATTGAAAGGCTGTCTGTCCCATAGGCTATCATCGAAGCTGCAATGAAACATTTTACATGTGTAACTTTCAATTGGGACAAGATGGAGATTTGGAGTTTATGCTCTCTGAATTCAGAGTTTAACAACACACTTTTTAGTGAAGGTGGTTTTTTAAATTGTGTGTTTGAAAATTCCACTTTTAGAAAGTGGCCATTTTCATGTTTAATCATCCTATGTGCTTCTGCCTGTTTGTGTGTTTACCGTCTGGTTTTGGAGTGACAGGACTGGGGATGTGCATTTACTCTAGACAGTTACAAGGGGGGTTGAGGTGTGTCCTGCCTTTCCTGGGTAACTCATAGCCAGACTGAATAGACCTCTCTGCATTTAGAGTGGTGGGAGGAATTTTCATTAGCACCTGAATAGGCTGTGTCTGCTATGCACAATGCTGTCTCCACCTCCTGTAGTGAAGCTGGACCAGGGAGGCCAGGACTGTTTTTTACTGAGCTCAGAGACTCTTGCAACAAAGACTACAAATAGAGAATGGGCCATAAATATTAGACCTAAAACCCCAGAACATTATATTACTTCTAGAATCAAGAGAAACCTCTGCCAAGAAAGAAGACCTCAAGAGCTGTAAGGAGGAGCACTGCCCCATTGCTGTGTGTTGCTTTGCTGGGTTGGCGTGCAATTGCTGATTCTGCCAAGGAGAAGAAAAAGACTGGCACTTTGCTGTGAACTTGCTTGTGAAAAATATTCAAGGGCTTGTGTGTGCTTGCCTCCTGTTCTGAAGTTTCAGGGATACAAAGACTTCACCACCAGCTTCCTTGAACTCCACTGCTGGGGGTTCTGACCTGCCAGGAGGTGCCTATTCCAGTTCTGGCCCTCTGGAGGTAGTTCCTGTTGCTGGGAGCTAAAAGAGCTTGAAGAAACTAAGAGAATCGACGCTTCGCCCTTCCAGCTCAGGTTTTTCTGATGCAGTACTGCTGAGTGGGAGAAATGTCCACACTCCACCACCGTGCAGCCGAAGAATTGAAGCAGCGACTGCCAGCGCCTGAAAAATGGGTTGCAGTCTGGATCCTGTACATCGATCTGCAAAGTCCGAGATTACCGCACCGACTCCCACGTAGGCCCTGCTGTGCAGCTGAAAGAGTCGATGCATCGTGGAACCATAGCTGAAGAAATCGACGATGCGCCTGTTAGCTGCCGGTCGCATTGACCTCCAGCTGGTCCAGATTTCCACGCATCACCCGCAGACTAGAACCGTCTTGGAATCGATGCATCACTTCCCCCTCCAGTCTGGATTTGAGGCATCATTTCTCCTGCGTGCAGCAGAAGTGTTGCATCACCTCCGCAAAGACTCAGGAACTGACGCATTGCTGTGTTTTCCAACACATTTCTCTTCTCTGTGGCTGTTTGGCCTTGGGAATTTTGATGCACCTAAAGGTACTTGTTTAAAATCAGGTATCCATAGATTTCTATGGACAGAATTGCTTGAAACCCGTTTAAAAGTCATATTTAGAATTGAGTATGTTAGATTTTTGTTGTTTTGGTCTTGTTTGGTTTAGATAAATATACTTTATTTTGTAAACTGTTGTGGTTTACACTGTGTTAAGGTGTGCAAATACTTTACACGTTGCCTTTGGGATAAGCCTGTCTGCTCGTGCCAAGCTACGAAGGTGGTGAGCAGAGGTTATCTAAAGTGTGTAACTCCCTTATGCTGACTAGAAGGAAGGGTCCCTACTTGGACAAGGTGCGTACCTCTGCTAAATAGAGACCTCCATTTCTAACAAATCACCATTAACATATATCTATTTCATTTCAGAGGGTGAAATAACATCTCCTGAGTAGCTGCCTGTCCTGAATGAGGAACCTGCTGAGGATGACAGCCTGCCAACCCTGGACCAAGACACCCTCTGGGAAATCCTGGCATCCATTGATACACAATCAATGGATGCCAGGATTGCATGGTCTCCAGAGGATCCGGTTACCAGTCCGATCTGCCAGCCCAAGCCCAGGTCTGGACTCCGAGGACCCCAAAGTTGAATCCCAATAACATGCAGTAGGAGTCCAGCGACAGCTGGTAGATGAGGCGTGGGCGGGGATGGAGACCATGGTGGGTGCCCTAGAGGTAGTCTGTAAGTATCTTAGTCCCAATAATGAGACCTTGGAGGCAATAAGAGGCACCTACACTACCCTCTGCTCCATGGATTGGATCACTCCCTGGCAGACATTGCTGGTGTCATGAGGCAGAGACATGAACAACTGCTTTGCCGAAGTGGCACCAGTGAGGAAGCCAACCAGCTGAGGGTGATCTACATCATCCTGGAGTCTATAGAGCAGAAGCAGGACTCCTACATAGCAACAATGGGTGACTTCCTATGCGACTTTGTTGCTGTGCTGTCAAGCCAACAGGCCCTTCTCAGCGCTGTGCTGCCTTCCTTATTGGCACAGACAAATACTGCTGAGGACAGAGGATCCACATCTTCTGCCCCTGATGTGTGTTTGCCACCTTTCACTCCAGCACCGACAACACCCCCCTAAGGGGTGGCAACACACATCTCAGAGGACGACAATGTGGACTCCAACATTCTCCGGCATAGAACGGCCCAGTAACGTGTCTGTGCCACATGGCCAGTTTCTCATTGGAACTGTGCTTATCTTCATGCCAGTGCCCTTGTCAAGTGGTACTGTCCCCTATTTGCATTTCCTCCTGTTGATCCTACCCATTTGTGGACTGTTGATAGGCCCTACCTTCCCTAGTGGCAAATTTCATCATTGGAACAGTCCTCTACTCAACCGGTCACCTGACATGTATCCCCCATGGACTATGTCTGGACTCTCTCAAACATTGTTGGGGTTGTTGCTGTAAGAACTGCTACTGTGATCCCTCATATTTAAACAAATGTAAATAAATGTACAATCTTCAACCTGCGTGTTGTATGTCTGTTGATGTTTGTACTAAGTACACCATGTGGGATGTGCTGACACTAAAGACTACCTACTTTCTAAAGGGAATTGTGTTTCATAGACCCATGGAAATATCTGCTCAGGACAAGGGAAATAATCAATGTGAATCCTATGTGCATCTAAACTAGCAAGTAGTTGCCCAAGGTCACAGGAATGAAGTGCAGCAATTAGCAATCAGTCAATGGTAAGGCTGAACGAAATTCCTTCCCGGGGGCGGGGGACTAACTCAATGGATACTAGCCACCAAACAACACTGATATGACAATACAATGGTGCAAGGGAGAGTGTGTAAGTGGCTAGCATTAGTGTGTGACCCACATGATGATTTGATATAATCATCCATACAATACATGTTACATCACTGTCACATGGCCTATAGGGACATTGTCGGTTTCACTAACTTAGCATGAGCACATTGCAGCTTGCCTGCTGCTTTTGCGCATGTTACTACACGTCTTTATTTTTGCAATACTGTCAGTGATTGCTTTCACATGACAACTCAGCGCTGTGTTCACTCTCTGCATTTTCCTGGGATTTTGACTGAACATTATGTGCAAGGTCGAACAACAATGCCCCTTGTTATTTTGTTCTGGCCAGACCTTAGCCCTTAGACAAAACATACCGATGCAGCTGTTGTTTGGACAACATACTTTGGTTTTTAGTGAGGTACACATATAGGTAGCACACTCTTGGAGATGGACCTTTCCAGGGAGAAGAGCTGACAAAGCCCAGAGATCTTCTATTATATAATAATACTTCTTCTTAGCAAGGGGAGGGAGGTTAGGCACTATAGTCTTTTCACCATTGTCTTTCTATGATGACATCTCCCTTCATGATATATGGACTAGCTGCTATGCTGACTATA
Organism: Triturus cristatus; assembly: GCF_964204655.1. Classification (NCBI taxonomy): domain Eukaryota; kingdom Metazoa; phylum Chordata; class Amphibia; order Caudata; family Salamandridae; genus Triturus; species Triturus cristatus. The sequence continues at coordinate 1,619,358,816 of NC_140589.1, read as the reverse complement.
TTTGTATTATGCATTTTCCTGCTTGTCATGGCACATATACTGCATGTTAGGGCACGCTAGTTAAAATAAATATTTTAAACTGTTTCGTGTCTCTGTCAGATTTTATTGTGGACAAGTACAAGAGTGTGAGCAAAAGGGTGTGTCTTGTTACTGTGATTCCTGAGAGATCTGGGAGTGTTGTGTTCTGTGGTTTCTAATTAGTTGCTTCTCTTGGAGTGAGTAGGAGAGCAAGTGAGATGCTACAGCTAGTCGGTCCTGGGCTCATGGGTATTAAGGTGGTAGGAAGACTCAGTCCCTATACACCAAGGTCCCATATTCCTGCACATAGTCCTGTATTTGTGCAGAATCCCGGCAACATCACTTACATGCACACTGCAACAGTAGATGAACACCTGTTTAGAGCTGTGTGTCCATCCACAGCAAGAGTGCCACTTACAGTGCACAATCATGTTTGAATATCCCTTATGTTATGCTATTGCAAACTTGACAGGATCTTCTCCATAGGTGTTTCACCTAGTTACAAATGTATACAAATGCTGCCTGGAAATCCTACAGCATGTGTTTAACACAACCAAAGCAGACATGACAACTCCTACCCAGTTTATCATTAGGCAGTCGTGGAAGTCTAAAACATTGTTTATTACTAACATTATAAAAGCCTTCAATTAAAAAACTAACTACACTACACTAACAAACGTATCCTATAAAAACTATGCCTAATCTAACCTATGCTAACTAACCTACACTACCTCATCTTACAACTATCCTAACCTACCTTTTTTAAAGTATTTGTTTTTGGCATTTTGATAATATTAACATGACATCATAGCGTATCTTACAAGGAGTAATTTGTACACACTCTTATTTCGAATAACCATCGCCCTTTCTAGACAGGTACAGATGTTGCTAACATTTTTCATCATTATATGGCACGTGAAATAACCCCTTGCTTTTACGAACGGGGGTATATGAACATCCCAACAGTACAATGAATCTGCGGCGGCCACCATAAGCAAAGGGTGGTAGGGTGGGTGGGGTCGCGCTGGAGGTGTTGCGCTGGGTGTGGTGTTGGGGATGGGTTGGGAATAAAATATTAATTAAAAATAAAACCTACCTTCAGCCACCGGCCGCTTCCAGCTTTGCACCGCTTCTCCTCCTCTTCCTGGGTGAGGCCCCAGCAGCCCCTGGGACGGACTCCCATCCAATCCCCACGTTGCAGAGCTGCGCGGGGATTGGTCTGAGCAGGCAGGAATGAGACCCTGCTCAGACCAGGGAGTCTGTGGGGTTTCTCCAGCCCGGCTGGTCAATGCGGCTGGGCTGGATGGATTTAGGCCCAGATCTCTGTACTGGGGTGAATGTATGACATTGTTCTGTATTCTGTCCATCAACTGTTGTTTTTGCATTTGTCACCCCTAGTGGGACGGGTATGCTCAGACACGAGTCCCGTGCTCTCCATGCCACTGGAATCAAGCTAGCCTGGCTGAAGAGGGGTGAAACCCCGAAACCGGTCCTAGGATGCTTGGTTCCAGTCTAGGGAGGACCTGGCTTGGCAGTTCGGGCTGGACTGTTCCCATGAGGCACAGGGTCAAGACTGATTTGCATATGGCTGGGTTCAAACTGGAATGGCATGGTGAGCAAAAAAACGATGGATTTAGGCCCAGATCTCTGTACTGGGGTGAATGTATGACATTGCTCTGTCCATCAACTGTTGTTTTTCGATTTGTCACCCCTAGTGGGACGGGTATGCTCAGACGTGAGTCCCGTGCTCTCCATGTCACTGGAATCAAGCTATCCTGGCTGAAGAGGGGTGAAACCCTGAAACCGGTCCTAGGATGCTTGGTTCCAGTCCAGGGAGGACCTGGCTTGGCAGTTCGGGCTGGACTGTTCCCATGAGGCACAGGGTCAAGACTGATTTGCATATGGCTGGGTTCAAACTGGAATGACATGGTGAGCAAAAAAACGATGGATTTAGGCCCAGATCTCTGAACTGGGGTGAATGTATGACATTGCTCTGTCCATCAACTGTTGTTTTTGCATTTGTCACCCCTAGTGGGACGGGTATGCTCAGACGTGAGTCCCGTGCTCTCCATGCCACTGGAATCAAGCTATCCTGGCTGAAGAGGGGTGAAACCCCGAAACCGGTCCTAGGATGCTTGGTTCCAGTCCAGGGAGGACCTGGCTTGGCAGTTCGGGATGGACTGTTCCCATGAGGGACAGGGTCAAGACTGATTTGCATATGGCTGGGTTCAAACTAGAATGGCATTGTGAGCAAAAAAACTGTGGATTTAGGCCCAGATCTCTGTACTGGGGTGAATGTATGACATTGTTCTGCATTCTGTCCATCAACTGTTGTTTTTGCATTTGTCACCCCTAGTGGGACGGGTATGCTCAGACGTGAGTCCCGTGCTCTCCATGCCACTGGAATCAAGCTATCCTGGCTGAAGAGGGGTGAACCCCCGAAAACGGTCCTAGGATGCTTGGTTCCAGTCCAGGGAGGACCTGGCTTGGCAGTTCGGGATGGACTGTTCCCATGAGGGACAGGGTCAAGACTGATTTGCATATGGCTGGGTTCAAACTAGAATGGCATTGTGAGCAAAAAAACGATGGATTTAGGCCCAGATCTCTGTACTGGGGTGAATGTATGACATTGTTCTGCATTCTGTCCATCAACTGTTGTTTTTGCATTTGTCACCCCTAGTGGGACGGGTATGCTCAGACGTGAGTCCCGTGCTCTCCATGCCACTGGAATCAAGCTATCCTGGCTGAAGAGGGGTGAACCCCCGAAAACGGTCCTAGGATGCTTGGTTCCAGTCCAGGGAGGACCTGGCTTGGCAGTTCGGGCTGGACTGTTCCCATGAGGTACAGGGTCAAGACTGATTTGCATATGACTGGGTTCAAACTGGAATGGTATGGTGAGCAAAAAAACGATGGATTTAGGCCCAGATCTCTGTACTGGGGTGAATGTATGACATTGTTCTGCATTCTGTCCATCAACTGTTGTTTTTGCATGAGTCAGCATACAGCTGAAACAACAGAGGGGTCAGGGTCCCGGCATAAGTCCCTTAGAACTTGATCGGTAGGCCATCAGGACCTGGTGTTTTACCTCTCACCATATCTTTAATAGCCACTCGAATCTCCTGCGCTGTTATAGGTCCTCCCGGATCCCTTCTGCATTCCTTGGAGATGGAGGTCAGGGCAATGGCCGCTAAAAAGTCCGATAGGTCTGCTGCCTGGAGCGGTGTGGGAGTGGTGTACAGGCCTTTATAATAGACATGAAACTCACCATTTATAGCTGCCGGTAAATGTAAGGAGAGACCATCTATCTGTCGGATATGCATGATAGAGGCCCCCCCCCCCGAGCCTCCAGCCGGATGAGCCACGCTAACAACCGCCCGCTCTGCTCTTTTCTCCATGTGTTTTAGTAATGTATTGTTTATAATTATGACTGTGCATTCGCTCTAATATTGCCCTGTGTTATTCTCTTGTATCCTGTATTTTCTCCAGTACTCCTGTCTGGGTGCCTAGGTTCCCATCCAAGACGTGCAATGTGTCTTCTAGTGTTTGGAGTTCCCTGTTAAGTTCCCTCTGGGTGCCTACCTTCAACCCAATACAACAACCATGGACCACCACCTTAAAAGCCTCCCACTCTACTACACTCGATAACGTAGAGCCCTGGTTCTGAGCAAAATACTCTGAGATCACCTCTGAAAGAGAGTTGCGGAAACACACGTCCTCCAGAGAAGTTGGGCTAAGTTGCCACAGGTATAGTTGGGCATTCCTCCAAAAGCTGGAATTCAAGGAGCATGGGACTATGATCAGATAAGGTGCGACCCAAATATTCCTAGTGTACAATTTGGTGTGTAAGTTTATGAGAGCACAGAAATCTATCAATCTGGACATGCAGATTATGGATATGGAAGAATATGAGAAACCTTGCTCCTCCTTGTGCTGAATCCTCCATATATCCACTATCTCCCAGTGCTCAACCCAGTCTCTCAATCCCCTCGCCAGATTACCCACCCCAGTGCCCATCAGCAGTGGTGTCGAGCGGTGTAGTAACACAACTATCACACAATTAAAATCACCCCATAACAGCAGATTATCGATCAGGATGCTAACCATATGAGTAGAGAGTGAGTGGAGGAAGGGAATCTGGTCCTGGTTTGGTACATAGATGCACCCCAATGCGATCTCTTTACTGAATAATTCCCCCCCCCCAAAACAAACCTTCCTTCCTTATCTATAATGGAATGGGTGAACTCAAAAGGGACCCAGGGCCTGATCCATATTAACCTCTTCAGTGCCCATGACGAGATAGTCTCGTCATGGAGCACGGTTGCGCTGTGCCCATGACGAGACTATCTCGTCATGAACCCCACCCACTAGTGCAACGCCCGGCACAGGAGGGGGAAAGGGCGTGGCACTGAAGGGGTTAAAGCCCCCCTGTCGTAAGCCGAATAGGAAGTGGCATACAGCTGGCCTCACCATCTATGCTACAACCGATCTCTCTCGGTCCCCGTGAGATGGGTATCTTGGAGCATGGCGACCTGCACTCCCCTACGATGGAGGTACGTATGAATTCCATTTATCTTTGAGGCTGAACCCATCCCCCTAATATTCCAGGACATAAACTTCAGGGTTGATCATTGGCCAGCCATAAATGATTTTGCCAAGGTACCTCAACCACAGCCTCCCAATATCACCCCAACAATCCCCCACATCGCCTTATACCACTGTGCGGTCTCTGTATGCACAAAGAAAAAACCAAAATAGAAAAAAGAAAAGATAAGGAAACAGGGCATAAACGGCCCCCAACTAGGAAATCCCTACCCCACGGGCAGCGCGGCATTGGCCTGCCGTCCAAACCAACAGCATCAAGCCTGTCCTAAATTAATTTCACTCCCAGTCAGCCTACAAAGGCCCCGCTGTGAGGTTCAGGCAAAGAGGGGTTAGCCAGTTCCGTGCAATGTAGGCCTAGTATATTTTATTCAAAGCAATTGTCTTTCCAGTAGACAGGTAAATTCACCCAGGAGATGATGTTCCTATAAAACGTGCAGAACAATATGAGCCAGCCCAGGAGCCCCTCTCCCCCCTTGCTCCCCAGCCTCCATCCACACTCGGACCCCAAGGCCCCCTCACAAGAAAGGATATCAAATCAGGTCACCTGCTGTCCAAGGCGTAACCACTGAAAGTCCAATTTCATCTCCATGGGAGGACATAGAGTCAGACAGCATTAAATTCCGTCCAATGCAGTGTCTACTTATGAGAACGTCTTGCGCTCATATACAAAGTCCGCTACTGCCTGCAGAGATGCTGCATGTTCCAGTTTGGTTTGTGAGGGTGATGGGCTGCTTTTGGGGCCCCGCCCAGGGCCCAGTTCAGACTCCTCCACACCCTCTGCCTGGGAACCCAAGATCATGGACGTGTTTTAGGAAGAGTTGATCCCACCTTGTAGGCCTTCAACCAGGTCCAGGTGGATTCAGGGTCCTCATAAAAATGCATGGAGCCAACAAGCACAATCCGTACTTTCGATGGGACATCAATGAATATTGAATTTCATTATCATGGAGACCTCTCTTGACCTTTAAGAAGGAAGATCGCCTGGCCTGCACTGCCACCGTAAAGTCCGGTACTATAGAAACCATCCTATTATCCACCTCATAGGGGTCTTCTGAGCGAGCTTTATGCAATATGATATCCCTGTCTCGGTAGTCAAGCAGCCTGGCCACCACCGGTCTGAGGGGTTGACCCGGGGCCAGCGGATGAGCTCGTTCCAATGTGTAGAACAGGGTGAGTAAGCCAGTAGCCACCTCCATTTTCAACCAGTTCTCCAGATAACCCATCATATCACCTTTCTCAATTCCTTCCGGAAGACCCACCACCCTAATGTTATTACATCTGCTCATCACTAGAAACATGGTAGATCTGCCATTTGACTCCTAAGCGTTGTGCATTCGGGTCTGAGTCCAGTGATGGAGTTCTGCACCCCTTTGACTCTGTCCAGTAGCATGTGGTGTTTCACACGGAGCAGGCCCAGACAACTGACACTGTGCCTATATACTGTTGTAGAGTGGCCTTGGTATCCTCTATGGCTGCGAGGATCATGTCGAGCTGGAGCTTAATGGGGTCTCCAGATTGGGCGGCGTCATCTTCAGCCACCGTACCCTTATAGGGGTCAGGTGCATTGGGCGGGACCCCGACGGTTTGGTCACACCTTCCTCATCAGGGCTGCAATGAATAGGCACCAATGTCCAAGCCAGGCACCTAAGGACCAAGTGATCCACTGCACCTCCGAGCCGATGAGTGGACTCCATCTTCAGAGGGGTGCTGGAAAGGCACCCCGGGCTCCGCGCTCAGTATCCTCCCTCTCGAAGTGGCCTCCAGGCACCTAGTTGTCCGCCATTTCCTTTGTTGTCGCTGCAGCCTCCGGAGGCCTCCCACAGGGTGGGGGAACCACTAGGGCATCGCAGGCGCATAACCCCTCTGCAGTAAGGCCAATCCGCATCACTGGCCACTCACGCGGGTTATGCAGCACTGCAGATGGTCTGTGCAAGGGAAGCCTTTGCTGGGGCAGTTGCTGGGGCAGTCCTTCAGGCCAGCCCATCTCCAGGTAGCCTCCGCCCCTGTGGGAGTATTCCGCAGATTACCTACCAGCACCAGCAGCCCGAGCCTGCAGGCCCTATCTGGTAACACCAACGTACACCGGAGGTAGGGCTACTTAATGTGGGCTCATTAACCGATTGCAGGATAATTGGCAGGCCTCACACAGAGCTTCATTAAAACACGTCCATTGCGGTCGCCATCTTGCCACACCCACCTTATCATAACCTACCTAACCTAAACTTTCTATTCTTAACAGATACCACAACAGACACGTTCAACATCAAACGCCACCGCTCCAATACACATGTACACACAGGAACTAAACGTAGGTAGCTGTGTAGTCGTTTTTTTATTTCACAGATATTGCAGTACTATGCAAATGAAATTCACATTGTTATACATGATTAAAGCCAAACATGGAGATTGTACTATCTGTCTGCATTCCCTACATTAGATGTGTTATGGACACAATTCACTCTCAGGAAATGACGTACACTGGCTGCTTCAGCCAGTGTGTACAGCATAAAGTACAGCATCAAACTCACAGATTGACTGCCTAGATAGAAAAGGTATGCTTCTAGGCCAGTAGGTCACCTGTTAATTTGTGTGACAAATCATTTAGCAGGCTAAAATACCCAACAACCACAAGATCATGGCGTGGTACACACAAATCTGCTGTCTGGGCTTGGTGTCTGGCCCAACATGTGTGGCACATGCACATTACACCTGCAGAAAGGTGTTTGGCAAAAATATTAGCCTATATTTTGATCATCACATGGCTAAACAATTGTGATGACTTCCAAGAAGATATATGTTTACCATTTCCAGGGATCACATTAGTCAGCCAAAAAGAGGGCTTACATGCACTAATAAGGTATGTAAGCATTCACACAAGGTGATCATATGTGCATTTATTGACTGATTATGCCACTCCGATTATGCCACTCTAACCTGGGATGCCTCAGTGCATAGTGCATTGGGAGGAGTGCTATCGCACATACTTATATCCTTCACATCTATTTGCCTTTTAGATTTGCTTTGTGTCCTCTACACATTAGCACATGCAGTTGGAGCTGTAGCAGACACAGCATTGTTTTTTATTCAGAGTAAGACACACCAGCACTGTCACATCCATTCCTGCATGTAAAGGTTGCATCCTTGTCTAGTGGGTCAAGTGTGTCTGCATTAGACCTAGGTAGTCAGTGCAGCACCAACACAGGAAAGGACTCCACATTTATATGTGTTACGTGAGAGACCACACTGATTTTGCTATGCAGTCATAGCCGCTGCAAGTAAGAGCTGTTGGGCCAGGTGAGGGGGGATTTCGAGAGACGACCATGAAGGAAAATTAATTATGTATATAATTTTCCCTCGTGGTCGTCTCTCGAAATCTCCCCTCACCTGGCCCCACTGCTCTTACCTGCAGCAGCCGCGGCTGTTAATATGTGCTTGCTAATGTTGATCTAGCCTATGGAGACTAACTGGGTTGCACTGTGTGCCCATGCGCGTCATATTGGCCTCTGTTAGCAGTCATAGGACAATAAGGTCAATATAATTACCACCACGGGTGCAAGGCAGTAGAACATGTGGACGTACAACACACACACTCAGTCATTGCACACTGTTACATTTACACTCCCATTGGATTTTGGTAGGATGTCTGACAGTCAGTAGACTGTAGCAGCACACATACTCATAACATGTACACACAATGTTTTACATTGCTAACTTTATTTGGTATCAGTCTTCCCAATGCATATGTATTTGGCACATGTTGTTGATATGCACATATATTTTGGTCCACGTGTTGCTGTCTGGAGAGAGTGTAACACCTGGCTAGTTACCTTTGTGATGGTCCAGAATTCTATTAGATGATATGCGAGTTTTTTAATGTTTACAGTGACCGTAAAATGAAATTGCGTACACAAAGGAAGTGTCCAATCATTTATTTCCTTCTTTTTTAAAAAGGTTTTTAGTTTATTTTTTAAACAAGAAAATAAGGGGTGCACTAAAGTGCACACATAACAGAAACTTATATGAGGCTGTAGATCATCAGAAATCATCTGCTGTAGTACAGAACATCTATTTCTCTCATTAGACAGTCGACAAATATAGCACCTTACATGCAGTCATGTACAGAGTTTCACTGGAAGGCATAAGAATCATTTCGGTGTAGGCACAGTTTTTTCATCCATCACACCCACTCCAGAGTATTTGCACTAAGGACCCCATTTTTCACATTTTAACTCTCTTTCAAAACTATCATTTTAATTATGTCCAACAGGTTAATTCAACTTTCACTGAAAAAACTGTGCACAATGGTGTTTCTTCGCCGGCTCCACACAATTGTGACTACATTTTCCCCTCTGTTCTCATATTCGTCCTCATCTGCAGCTTCCTGCTTTCTCAGCCTGCATTTGTCCGCACACAGATGTTGTGCAATATACACACACCAGGATAATTTTGCAAACCATAGGGAAGGAGTCTAGCAATCGCCCCCAGATGTGTCCAAGCAACAGAAACAAGACTTCAGTACTTCAGACTTCTGTTCAACAGTGCTTTGCAGACCATATCCTTGGTCAGCTGAAAAGACAAAGGAAGAAAAGTCACTCAATGATCATGGTGATTAATCAACCCACATTCAAGTACATGTCTGTTAAATGTACTGAATGGCTCTTACAGATTTCTACCAGTATTGGACACTATTGGTTAGATTTAGATTAGAACATTTAATTCCGAAAGTCTTGTCCTGTTCTCTGTCAGATTGACAGCCAAGACGCTCTGTTAATTTCTTCTACTTCTTCAGCATCATTTCCACTACTACTCACATCCACCCTGCCAAATTCTCCATCACTCCTCAACATTCTGTGCAGATTATTTACGCTTAATCACATAATTTTGGGTACCACAACTGACCAGACTTCACCCATAATAAATTATCCATTTCACCTTAACCATAACTGCATGCACAGACCTTTTGAATTGGAAGATTCTTCAGTAGATATGCTTCAATTCATGTACAAAATAATGTCCACCTGATAGTGCTGAAGTCTATGCCACACACCATCCAGAGCATCACATCCACTTTTACCACCTTTGTTTTTCATCCATGTTAAACATGCAAGACTGTATGATGATGGATGAGCTCTTCCCGTAATGAATCAAAACATGTGTTTGCCGATCATAAGAAATGAGTTTATTCTACATTCACAGTGCATTTGTTGAATTTATACATGTTCTTACATATTCGTCCTCCACTATATTCATACATTTAGTCAAGCTAATTGATTGTGGATGGTACTCTAAATAGGTTCCAAAAATGGGACATGCGTAAAATGTAGAAACTCAGGAACATTTGAGAAAAAGAGGGAACAGCTATATTGGAAGGTCTTGGGTAAGAATACAAACTAGCAGACACTGAGTCGTACCTGTTCATACAACTACTACATGCCTAGCGGCCCACATTCCGGAAAAAGCCACACAAGCAGACTGAACTCCATTACAGGATAGGGCCCTGTTGGAGCCACTCCCCCAAATAGTTGTATCCTTCATTTACCAAAAGATAATAAATAACATACCAGACCTGATTGTAAAACTGAAACAAAATTTTAAAAAAGAGATCTAGTGCCTGGCTCGAATAAGAGGGCTTGAAGTTAGAGATTGCTCCAGGGGAGGTTGACAAGTAGCCAGTTTCATGCATACTATGTGGGATTGCCCTTGCATGCCACCCTTCTGGAGTAGAGTGGAGGAGTGCCTTTTTGCTCTCACTAGTTTTGATGGCAATCCCAATTCCAAATTGTTTGTATTGGATGTCTGGGGGGATATTTCCCTCCAGAGGTACCCAAACATATTTTATAGACTGGGTTTATGGTGGCAAAATGGAATATAGTCAGACAATAGGGTACGACCTGGGGTCCAGTTCTAGAAACAGTGAAATAAAGATTTGTACTTGTGTATGCTAGCAGAGAATTATATTTATTAAGGAAGAGGGTGTCGGAAAATAATGGGAAATGGTTGAACCCAGTGGAAAACCCATTGAGAGTCTCTGCGAGTGGTGTAGTCTTGATATTAATAAAGCGTGGGAAATCACGTACAAGATACTGCGGGTGTATTGGGGAGAAATCAGATGTTGAAATGCTCATCTATGCTTTTCAGAGGGTTGAGCTGGACATTTGTTGCAAAATAATATATATGCCTGTGCCATTCCGTGCTACCATTGTATGTTTAAAACCAATAAAAAGATTATTTTTTTTAAAAATGGATCCGCATTTTACGTAATTATGTGTAGTTTTGTGTAATTTGGCCTAATTTTGCAGAAATTGTGCATAGTTACATAAAAACAATTTACCTAAATTTGGAAAAAAGGGCTCCAGATGAAAGCGTCTGTTTTTTTCCCTGCAAATGGTATCAAAAAAGGGGTTGTGGTGCTGAAATCACCATCTTCCCAGCTTTCAGGGCCAAGCAGACGTTTGTCAGAAAACCAAAATTTATCACACAGTTTTGGCATTTTTCTGGGACATAGCCTATTTGTTCTATTTTTTGTGCTTTCAACCTCCTTCCAGTTAATGGTAGAAATGGGTATGAAAGCAAATAATGGATCCTGGAAAGCTATACATTTTAGAATAGTAAACACAATTCTGAATTCATCAAGGGGTCATTTGTGTAGATCCTTCAAGGTTTCTTCATAGAAACTAACAGTTAAATATAGGAAAAAAAGAAAATTAGTTGAAAAAAACAGCCATTTGTGTCAACGTTTTCACCTGTAACTTCTTATAATTATGACAGCTGTTTGAAAGCAATATACCGTTACATTTGCTGGACCTTTCTGGTTGTTAGGATATATAGGACTTGTAGGTTTACCAAGAACCCGATGAACCCAGAGCCAATAACTGAGCAGCGTCTTGCAATGGTTTTTTATTATGTACCGGCTATATAGCAATTATTTTGGGGAAATGTATACGTGGAAAAATCAGTATGAAAGACACCTATGTATTTCTGAAATGGGAATAAAATATAGAGTTTAGAAACAGTAGATATTTGCACATTTCCGAAATTGGGAGTACCCATACTAGCATGAGAATTATAGGTCATTTTTCAAAATGACTTCTTTTTTACACATAGCCTTTCATTTGGAAGGCAGAAATGCATCAAAAGTCAATAGGTAATAACAGTTGCTCTACAATCCTGTGTTACCCTAAGTCTCCCGATAAAAATGGTACCTCACGTGTGTGGGTAGGCCTTGTACCTACGACAGGAAATGGCTCAAAACGCAACGTGAACACGGCACATTTTCTCAATGAAAAATTACCCTTTTTTTTGCAAAGTGCCTAGCTGTAGTTTTTGAACCTTAGCTCTGCCTGCACCCAGGGAAACCTAGCAAACCTATACATTTTTGAAAATTAGACACCCAGGAGAATCCAGTATGGGGTGACTTGACTGGCTCTTACCAGGTTCTGTTACCCAGAATCCCTTGCAAACCTAAAAGATCATCAATAAAAACACATTTTCTTCACATTTCTGTGGTGGAAATTTCTGGAATCTGTGTGGATCCACAAAATTCCACCCACCCCGCGTTCCCCAAAGTCTTCCGAGAAAAATGGTACCTCACTTGTGTGGGTAGGCCTAGTGCCCGCAACAGGAAACGGCCACAAAACGCAACGTGGACACACCATATTTTCACAATGAAAAATGACCCTTTTTTGCAAAGTGCCTAGCTGTAGTTTTTTAACCCTAGCTCTGCCAGTACCTAGGGAAACCTAGCAAACCTATACATTTTTGAAAACTAGACACCGAGGGAAATCCAGAATGGGGTGACTTGACTGGCTCTCTCCAGGTTCTGTTACCCAGAATCCCTTGCAAACCTGAAAAATTGTCAAAAAACCACATTTTCCTCACATTTCTGTGGTGGAAAGTTCTGGAATCTGCGTGGATCCACAACATTCGACCTACCCCGGGTTCCCCACAGTCTTCCGAGAAAAATGGAACCTCACTTGCGTAGGTAAGCCATAACTCCCTGGAATCCCCGGGTGTCTAGTTTTCAGAAATGTGTGGGATTGGTAGGTTTCCCTAGCTGACTGCCAAGCACGGGGCCAAAAACACAGGTGACCCCCCTTGCAAAACCAGGTAGTTTGTGATAGGCAATTTTGATGTTGCCTCAATATGTTTTGGGCCCTTGCCTGTCACGGGTACATGGGCCTCCCACACAAGTGAGGCACCATTTTTTGAGAGACCTGGTGGAATAATGGGTGGTAGGAAATTTGTGTCAGCCCGGTGATGCCACAACTTTCCCACACAAAAATGTACGGAAAAAGTGATTTTTTCAGCTAAATTTGAGGTTTGCAGGGGATTCTGGATAAGAAAATGGTGGGGGATCCACGCAAGCCATACCTCACTGGAATCCCCCGGGTGTCTGGTTTTCAGAAATGTGTGGGATTGGTAGGTTTCCCTAGCTGACTGCCAAGCACGGGTCCAAAAACCCAGGTGACCCCCCTTGCAAAACCAGGTTGTTTTGTGATAGGCAATTTTGATGTTGCATCAATATCTTTTGGGCCCTTGCCTATTGCGGGTACTTGGGCCTCCCACACGAGTGATGCACCATTTTTATCGGGAGACCTGGGGGAACACTTGGTGGTAGGATATTTGTGTCAGCCCGATGATGCCACAACTTTCCCACAAAAAAAGTGTGGAAAAAGTTATTTTTTCAGCTAAATTTGAGGTTTGCAGGGGATTCTGGATAAGAAAACGTTGGGGATCCACACAAGCCATACTTCCCTGGAATCCCCCGGGTATCTAGTTTTTAGAAATGTGTGGGTTTGGTAGGGTTCCCTAGCTGGCCGCCGAGCACGGGGCCAAAAACCCAGGTGACCCCCCTTCGAAAACCAAGTCGTTGTCAGACACTCTCTAGTTTAGAATGCGATCCCCTCAGAAACAGATGACCTTGCCCCAGATCCTTCCTGCTGACGCCAGCGACAGGTGATTAACAACTGTCACTAAGGGGAAGTGGAAGACAAAACAAGTGAGACTGCCTCCAGACACTGGTTCCTCTCCTATGGTTCCTCTCCTATGCTTTCAATGGGGTGGAAGGGAGGATACCTGTAAGAGAAGCACACACATTTACCTCTCCTAACCCTTTAATGCACAGTCTTGTTAATCTATTTTAATGTGTGACTTTTACCTGTGTCTTTTTGAGGAATAGCTCCTCTCTTGACTGTTTTGCCTGTATATATCATACCATCTGATTCACTGGAAGAACCCCTGGTAAGGCTTGTTGTCAGTTTTTGTCTGCACATGTTTTTTTAATAACAAGCAATACAATTCTCTTAAAAATATAGAGTCATTCAGTTCTTTTCTTAGGGTTCTCTCTTTATGGCATTAATCTTTTAAATTCTAGAGAAGAGTTCGTTTTTTCTTTTAAATCCGGTTGCACAAGAAATTCTCTTCAGGAAAACCTACATTTCATTTCTGCACTGTCTTTCTGAGTAGTTCATTGTGTCTGGATTAGGAACTACCCTTAACCTCATGAGGGGGAGGCAAGGGAAGTCTCCAGACTGCAAAATCTCTTGAGGAACTGTCAACAGAACTTCTTCCTCAACTCTTAGGAAACTTCATGACCAAAATATACGGCCCAAATGCGCTTACTTGCAATTCGAAGTGCTTCTCTTCACAGAAGTTACTCCCTGGAAAAAGGCTGCTTCACTCACTGACTTCTTCACTTATTCTCGCTCCAGAGCTCTCGGCAGAAACCACTCCTCAACAGCAGCGGCGGTAGTGAATATTTCTGCTAAGGGAATTTTTTCCAGGATTAATAGAACATCGTGACAAGAAAAACTATAAAGCCTTATCAACTTTCCCTTTTAAACAAAGCCACAGACGCAGAACTGTTGTCCAAGAATATTTTCTCTCAGTGCAAGAAATGCGAAGGGGAAAGTGCTCCCGACAGGAATCTCCTTCAGTTGAAGTGCACCATGCGATAGTCGCGCATGCGCGTTAAACACTCAGAATAATCCTTAGCAGGAACAACTAGACTGCGCACCTCTACAGGAAGTGGGTGTGGGCGAGTTTTGGCCACCATTAAAGGAACGCTTCAATTCCTGCAATGTAGCGTGAAGAAAGGCTCTCCAGCCAGGGTTCAGTCTTCTCCAACGAGGATACTTGCCAGCAAATAATTTAACAAAGGTGGGAACATATTGCCTGTGACAGATACTAGAGGACATTAAAGGGTTCCTGACAGTATCCCCACCAAAAAACATTCCCCCAACCTTGGTTTTGTTGGGTTAGTCTTGTGGAATTCTCGAATGAGTCTTGGAGCATGAATGTTAGTGTACGGTTCCCACGATCTCTCTTCTGGCCCAAAGTTCTTCCAATCAATCAGATAGTACAATCTACCTTTCCTAAATGTTGAGTATAACATTTTGTGTGCTTCAAATTCTTCTGTAGCGTCAACTAACACTGATTCAGGTGGTGCATGAATTCTCAAATTAGGTGGACTTTTCTTTAGTAAAGAAACATGGAATGTTGGGTGCACTTTTAGGTAAAGTGGCAAGTGAATTTTAACTGTCACTGGGTTTAACATCTTGTCGATCTGGAAAGGGTCAATAAAGTGGGGCTGAAATTTACGACTCTCTTTAAATCTGAGATTTTTGGTAGAAAGCCACACTTTGTCTCCTGGGTAAAAAACTGGGCAGGCTCTCCTCTTCTTATCAGCTTGAATTTTGTAAGAGGTCTTTGCCTTAGTTAAATTCTCTTTTGCTTGTATTAAGGATTTCTGTACTCCTTTTACATATTCTTCAACTGCTGGAAGTGGACTCTCTTCTTTCTCTAGGATTAAACTTGGGTGCCTACCATAGTTTAAATAGAAAGGGGAATTTCCAGTGGAGGAATGCTTGGCGTTATTATAGGCGAACTCTGCTGCCTATACCAACTCTGACCACTCTGTCTTTTGATCCAACAGATAGAGTCAGAGATACTGTTCTAGATCTTGGTTGACTCTCTCTGTCTGACCATCAGTCTCAGGATGGAAACTAGTGGAATACCTAGAATCAATCCCTAACTTTTTGGTGAAAGCTCTCCAAAAGTGCAAAATGAATTGAGAGCCGCGGCCTGAAACTGAAACCTTTGGAATTTCATGTAACCTTACAATGTGCTGGGAAAACAACTGAGCCAATTGAGGAGCGTTTGGAATTCTTTTGAGTGGAACAAAATGTGCTATCTTGGCAAAGGCATCAACCATTACTAGAATGGTATTAAACCCTTGACTTGGGGGGGAGATTGACAATCAGATCCATGGAAACTATATACCAAGGATGCGGTGGAGTTTGCATTGGCATTAATAACCCTTGTGGGGCCATTCGGTCTGATTTCAATTTTAAGCAGCACTCACAAGTGGACACAAACTGTTGTATCTGAGGTCTTTTTCCCGGCCACCAAAAGTTTCTTTCCACTAACTCTATGGTTTCATGGATCCCTTTGTGACCTGCAAGTAAATCATCATGGCAAGTCTTCAGGGCTGTTTCTTGGAGTGTCTTTGTTGGAAGAAACAAACGATTGCCTTGGTAAGGTAGACCATTCTTGATTTCTCTTTCTTCCTCTTCTTGCGTCCATCGAATCATCTCTCGACTAGTCATTGCCTCTTTGATTTCAGTAGAAAGGTCTGAATTGCTTGTTACTGATATTATTTTTCTCTGATATGATAAGTTGGAGCTCTTTGGTTCTTTCTTGGAAGTTTGAATTGATTCTGGAGAGCGCATCTGCTCTGGCGTTACTTGCTCCTGGCCGAAAAGTGATTCCAAAATTTTAAAAAAACAAGGACCACCGCAATTGCCTGGCGGTTAACGTGCGAGCATACTTAAGAAATTGCAAATTTCAATGGTCTGTAAACACAGTGACTTTGTGCCTGGCCCCCAGTAAATAATGCCGCCATTCCAAAAATGCACATTTAACAGCTAACAGCTCCTTCTTTGCAATCGAGTAATTACACTCTGGCAGGGTCAACTTCCTGGAATATTAAGCCACCGGATGCAACTGGCCTGTGTTCGGGTGACGTTGTGATAAAATCCCTCCAATGGCTACATCCGAAGCATCTGCTTCGACATAGAATGGATCTTCAGATCTTGGGTGCTACAAGACAGGGGCATGAGTAAAAGACTTCTTTAAAAATTGAAAAGCTTCTTCAGCCTCAGAGTTCCAGAGGAACTTCGCCCCTTTTTTTTAAAAGACGAGTAATGGAGGTCCCCTTGTGAGAGAAGTCGGGGATGAATCTCCTATAGAAGTTTGAGAACCCTAGAAAACTTTGGATCTCTTTCACATTTTTGGGAGAGGGCCAATCATGCACTGCCTTGACCTAAGTAGAATCCATACTGACTCCTTCTGGAGAAAGCACGGATCCCAAAAATTCAACCCTCTCAACATGAAATGCGCATTTCTCCAGCTTGACATAGAGGTGATTCTCAAGCAACTTCGTGAGGATGGCTCTCACATGTTGTACATGTTCATTTCAATTTTTTGAAAAAATCAGAATGTCGTCTATGTACACGACCGCCGCTCTATCTAAAAATTCTCAAAGAACGTTGTTCACAAAATGCTGGAAAGCAGCTGGAGCGTTGCATAAACCATATGGCATTACCTGATATTCAAATAATCCATAGCGGGTTCGGAACTCCGTCTTCCATTCATCACCCTGAGCCACTCTGATCAAATGATATGCTCCCCGCAAATCCAATTTTGTATACACCTTGGCATCTTTAACTTGGTCTAACAACACAGAGATCAGAGGAAGAGGGTAACGATTCTTTAAAGTTACTTGATTTAGGGTTCTGTAGTCTATGCAAGCGCGAAGATCGCCATCTTTCTTGTGAATGAAGAATAAAGGGGAGGAGACCGGGGACTGAGAGGGGCGGATGAATCGATTAGCTAGATGATGATCTAGGTAGGTCTTTAAAAATCGATTCTTCGTTTCTATGAGGGCATATATACGACTGCAAGGAAGAACCGCTCCCGGCTCAATCTCAATCTTACAGTCGTAAGGGCGATGAGGTGGAAGCTTTTCCGCTTCTTTTTTATCAAATACAGAAGATAAATTCTGATATTCCAACTGAATTTCTTTGGTTTCCACTGAACAAATCTGAGCGGGGTGATGATGCACCAGATTTCGGACTGGTGTACCCTGGGTAGATCCAGTTCTCTCCCCAAAACAATTCTCTGCTCAAACGGAGGAGTCCATGACAACTGTTCTCATGCTCCAATCAATGAGTGGGTTGTGTTCAGTTAACCAGGGAAGACCAAGAATCAACTGAAACTGGGGGGCGTCTATTAAATTGAATGTAATCTGTTCGGAATGACCATTTAAACCGGTTAACTGTACCAACTCGGTCTCATGAGTGATCGGTGCTGAAGACAGATTTGTTCTGTCCACTGCTCGAACTGCCTCCAAGAACTGCTTTTTCATAAATCTTATTCCAATCTGCTGAGCATATTTGATATCACAAAAGTTACCGGTGGCCCCAGAATCAATCATCACGGAGACCTTCCTTATCTCAATGCTGCGAAATGTTACTGTGAAAGAGACCACCAGGTGGGGAGCGTCAGATTGCAAGGTGTTCACTATCTATTGCGTCTCTGGAGCTGACTTGACTGTTGCTTCCACCCGTGCAACTCTTTCTACGGGTAAAGCCGACCTTTTCCCTGCTGGGAAGATTTAGGCTTTTTGGGACATTCTCTCACAAAATGCCCTGCTGATCCACAATATAAACATAGCTGATCATTTCTTCGTTGCTCCTTTTCCTCTTTAGTCAATGGACCCCTGACCGACCCAATTTGCATTGGTTCTTCTATGGAAACACTCGTTGCAACCTTGTGACCTTCTGATTTCATGCGATCAAAACGAGGAGGCGGAGGACGAAAATCTTTTCTCTTCTCATTGTGACGTTCGCTCAATCTGTGATCTATTTGTAACACCAAATCAATAAGCTCTGAGACTTCTGTGGGTCTACAGGGAATTTGGGCCAAGGCATCCTTGAGCTCGTCCTTTAACGCTCTATAACAAATGCCAGCTCTTTTCTCCTCCGGCCAATTTGTTTCTACAATCAATTTGTTAAATTGTGCTAAATATCCCACTAGATCTCTAGTTCCTTGCTTGAGCTCAAGTAACTCATTGTCAGTAGCTTGAGAGGCTGATTGTCGGTCAAATATCCTTGAAAATTCAGTCTTAAAGTCTTCAAAATTGTACAACACTGGATCATTTTTGGTAACCAGAGACATAGACCAGGCTGCTGCATCACCATTCAGATACAACAGAATAAATGCCACTTTAGATTGATCCTCAGCAAAGATCATAGGACGACACAAAAAAGTGTAGGGAACACCGTGTATTTTTTTTTCGCCCTGTGCGGGTCTCCGCCAAATCTTTCTGGAGGCGCCAAAGGAATAATTGGCAAAATGGTGTGAATAACTTGAGTGGAAATATCTGCAGAGGATGGGTTTTCTAGGCAAAGGTTGGGGTCCCTTAAAAACTGAACCTGACGCTACCAATTCATCCAACATTTGTCTTGTTTGGATGGACTCTTGACTGGACCGCCTAACTTCCTCCCTCAAGGACTCGTTTTCTACCAATGCGTTATTTAGTTGTCTCTGCATATTACTCAAGATAGTAGTTAAAGACGTTAAATCAAAGTCTTCCATCATTCTGCCCGGGAGGGGATCTGTAACCCTCAATTAAGAGGAGGTACTTCAATCTGTCAGACACTCTCTACTTTAGAATGCGATCCCCTCAGAAACAGATGACCTTGCCCCAGATCCTTCCTGCCGACGCCAGCGACAGGTGATTGACAACTGTCACTAACTTCAGCCGGGGGAAAGGGGAAGTGGAAGACAAAACGAGAGAGACTGCCTCCAGACGCTGGTTCCTCTCCTATGGTCCCTCTCCTATGCTTTCAATGGGGTGGACGGGAGGATACCTGTAAGAGAAGCACAAACATTTACCTCTCCTAACCCTTTAATGCACAGTCTTATTAATCTCTTTTAATGTGTGACTTTTACCTGTGTCTTTTTGAGGAATAGCTCTTCTCTTGACTGTTTTGCCTGTATATATTATACCATCTGATTCACTGGAAGAACCCCAGGTAAGGCTTGTTGTCAGTTTTTGTCTGCACACTTGTTTTTAATAACAAGCAATGAAATTCCCTAAAAATATAGTCATTCAGTTACTTTCTTAGGGTTCTCTTCTTATGGCAATAATCTTTTAAATTCTAGAGAAGAGTTCGTTTTTTCTTTTAAATCCGGTTGCGCAAGAAATTCTCTTCAGGATAATCTACATTTCATTTCTGCACTGTCTTTCTGAGTAGTTCATTGTGTCTGGATTAGGAACTACCCTTAACCTCATGAGCGGGAGGCAAGGGAAGTCTCCAGACTGCAAAATCTCTTGAGGAACTGTCAACAGAACTTCTTCCTCAACTCTTAGGAAACTTCATGACCAAAATACACGGCGAATACGGCCCAAATGCGCTTACTTGCAATTCGAAGTGCTTCTCTTCACAGAAGTTACTCCCTGGAAAAAGGCTGCTTCACTCACTGACTTCTTCACTTATTCTCGCTCCAGAGCTCTCGGCAGAAACCACTCCTCAACAGCAGCGGTGGTAGTGAATATTTCTGCTAAGGGAATTTTTTCCAGGATTAATAGAACATCGTGACAAGAAAAACTATAAAGCCTTATCAACTTTCCTTTTTAAACAAAGCCACAGACGCAGAACTGTTGTAAAAGAATATTTTCTCTCAGGGCAAGAAGCTCGAAGGGGAAAGTGCTCCTGACAGGATTCTCCTTTAGTCGAAGTGCACCGCGCGATAGTCGCACATGCGCATTAAACACTCAGAAAAATCTTTAGCAGGAACAACTAGACCGCGCACCTCTACAGGAAGTGGGTACAGTCGAGTTTTGGCCACCATTAGCGGAACGCTTTAATTCCTGCAACATAGCGCGAAGAAAGGCTCTCCAGCCAGGGTTCAGTCTTCTCCAACGAGGGTACTTGCCAGCAGGTAATTTAACAGCGGTGGGAACATATTACCTGTGACAGATACTAGAGGACATTAAGGGGTTCCTGACAGTCGTTTTGTGATAGGCAATTTTGATGTTGCCTCAATAGGTTTTGGGCCCTTGCCTGTCGCGGGTACTTGGGCCTCCCACACGAGTCAGGCACCACATTTATTGGGAGACCTGGGGGAACACTGGGTGGTAGGAAATTTGTGTCAGTCCGGTGATCCCACAACTTTCCCACAAACAAATGTGTGGAAAAAGTGATTTTTGCAGCTAAATTTGAGGTTTGCAGGGGATTCTGGGTAAGAAAACGTTGAGGGATCCACACAAACCATACCTCCCTAGAATCCCCCGGATGTTTAGTTTTCAGAAATGTGTGGGTTTAGTAGGATTCCCTAGATGGGCGCCGATCCGGGGGCCAAAAACTCATGGACCCCCCTTGAAAACCGGGTTGGTTTGTGATAGGTAATTTTGATGTCGCCTCACTAGGTTTTGGGCCCCTGCCTGTCGCGGGTCCTTGACCCACCCACACAAGTGAGGTACCATTTATATTGGGATACTTGGAGAAAGGCAGGGGGGTAGGAAATTTGTTGTTTCTTTCTGCAGCGTGAACATTTTGGCACAATAATGCAAGGAAAATGTGACATGCACATTTAGAGGTTTGCAGGACATTGTGGGTAAGATAACTTGTTGGGATCCACAAGAGAGACATCACCATGTACTCCCATGGGTGTTTAGTTTACGAAAATATCTACAGTTGGTAGGTTATTCTTAGCTGGAATGTAACCTTGGCAGAGAGACAAAAAAGACAAAGATTACTGCACAGCCATCTATTCCTCAAGCAAACACACATACTGGTTGGATTTGGCATGAGGGCGAGTGGTGGTTCAGTATATAAAATGTAATTAACAAGATATTTCACAAAAATGAAATGCACAGTCAATAATTGAAAAGACAAAAAACGAAACATGTGACTCGCAGCTCGTGAGTTATAAAACCACGTCAAGGCCCCAACCGCTTAACAGGCCATTCACACACCTTTCACACATGATACACACAAGACTATTCACACCACCAGGCATGAAACCAACACATTACAACATTCACAAAAAGGGACATGGTACACCCTGCTTGAAAAAGACAGAAAAGACAAATATTTTTGCACAACCACCTATTCCTCAAGCACACAGACATACTGGTTGGATTTGGCACGAGGGTGAGTGATGGTTCAGTATATATAGTTGTATTAACCGGAGATTTCACAAAAATGAAATGCACTGTTAATAATTGAAAGGACGAGAAACTGAACCATTGACTCACAGCTCGTGAGCTGTAAAGCCACAACAAGGCACCAACCTCTTTACAGGCCATTCTTACACCTTTCATATGTGTGACACATACAAAACCATTCACACCACCAGCCGTGGGCCCATCACATTACAACACTCACACCAGCAGACAGCGCCATTCAAGGGCCCATCACTGTCACACGCCCACATTCCTGACACAGCAACCACACCAGCACACAGATTGCGTGGAGTGGCGTTTGGCTAGCAATGTGTGTAGTGACCAGCAGCAAGTCACTACTCACACACTGCTAGCCAAGCACCAGTCCACGTACACTGCCAGCCGGTTGCCAGTCCAGGCTCACCGCCAGCCAATCGCCAGTCCAGGTACACCGCCAGCCACCCGCCAGTCCAGGCACACCGCCAGCCAAGCGCCAGTCCACGCACACCGCTAGCCAAGTGCCAGTCCAGGCACACCGCCAGCCAAGCAAGAGTCCAGGCACACCGCCAGCCAAGCGCCAGTCCACGCACACCGCCAGCCAAGCGCCAGTCCATGCACACTGCCAGCCAAGCGCCAGTCCAAACACACTGCCAGCCAAGCGCCAATACACGCACACCACCAGCCAAGTGCCAGCCTACACACACTGCCATCACATTTAGGATTTTTTTATACAAAAAAGAAAACAAAAACAAATTGCAAATCTACTAACACAAAATCTGAAACTAAATACATTGCACAAATGCCAACCTTGAAACTGAACAAAAAATATAAAACAATAGAGACCAGGTAGTTCACTTTACCACTCATGGATGCTCCCAAAAATTATTTTGCGTGTGGTACATTCTAAAACAAGCCGGCACACACAGCCCAGGGTTAGAAGGACACTCGGGCAGTACATATGAGTCTCCTTCCGCGTATCTCTTTGCCAACACACTCTACATCTCCTACTGGGAAAGTCTTTTGAGGGTGTGGGAGAAATGTGATCAGGAAAGTGGCGATCTTTCACTCTAGCCACATCCTCCACCACTCCAACTCTAGGAACACTTGCCTGTTCCACTAAACAAGGCTGCCTATTACAGACTCCTGAAACTTAGCAAAAGTCATCTTTGACTCAGGACAAGAATCCTTGAATACAACAAAACCATTAAAGGTTGCCAAGTGGAAAAGATGGATAGCCAACTTCTTATACCAAACGTAAGCCTTCCATAGAGCAGCGTGAGGTTCCAACCTCTGATCTACTCTATCAACACCACCCATGTGCCTATTATAGTCTAAAATGCACACAGGTTTGCGCACTTCAGCAACCTGACCCCAAACAGTCACAGGTGAAGTGGTTTCATCATGGATGGTAGTCAGCATGTAGACATCTCTCCTGTCTGAAAACTTCACAGCTAGAAGTTCCTCGCAACGCAACGCACTGCACTGTCCCCGCACAAGCTTTTGACAAACTATCTCTTTTAGGAAACCTTTACAGTTAGAGCGGATTGTGCCACAAGCAACAGTGTCCACTTTGGCCAATTCCCTGAACAACCGCACACCAGTGTAGAAGTTATCTACATATAAATGTTGACCTTTATTAAAAAGTCCTCTACCAAGTTCCCACACATTTTTCTCAGTCACTCCAAAAGTGGACGGACAACCAGGGGGCTTAATCCTGGATTCCTTACCCATATACATCCTGAAATTAGAGACATAGCCAGTCCTACTGTCACACAGCATATACAGCTTAATTCCATAGCGTGCCCCCGTACTAGGAATGTATTGCCTAAAAACCAAGTGGCCGTTGAACAAGACCAAAGACTCATTCACTGCTATTTCTTTCCCTGGAGCATAGATCTCAGAAAATCGATCTACATAGTGATCAATGACAGGCCGAATCTTAAAAAGACGGTAACACTCTGGGTGATCTCAGGGCAACGCTAAACCATTATCGACATAATGCAGCATCTGGAGCAGAAGTAAATAACTATCACGACTCAAGACTGCCAGAAATATAGCCGTTGCCATCAAGGGACAAGTAGACCAATATGAAGACATTGATAGCTTCCTTAGCAAGCCCATCAAAAAAGTTAAACCCAAGAACTTCTTCATCACTTCCAGATTTGTGGGAGTCCACCGGGTAGCTCTAGAGTGGGGCCTAAGGCTGGCACTGTTGTCCCTCAAAAAGTGTTTGCCATACAAATTAGTCTGCTCAACAATCTCTGCCAAAAATACATTGTCCATAAACAACTGAAATAAATTATTGGCAAAAAGAATTCTGTATTCGCTCTACACCCTGGAACACCAGTAAAGTCTGGCAATTCCAGCTGCACCATGCCTGGGGCAACCCAGAGATCATCCCTTCCAACTGGAAGACTTGCAGACCCAAGCTGCAGCCCAGATGCCTCTTGCTGCATTATCGGCACATCAATGTCCTCCTCTAACACAGGCACTTCATCCGCACTAAGAGTAGCTTCATTCGCACTGAGAGAAGCTTCATCATCCGATGATTCCATGTGGAGAGAAAACTCACTGCCTGAATCTTCCTCTGCCTCAGATGCAGAGTCAGTCTCTGAACCATGGTCAGAGAAGGACTAAAAAAGCATACCAACAACCTGCTGAGCAGTAATCCTGTGGCTAGCCATTATCCTTACTAAGAAAGGAGACTGCACAAACAAGTCAACAACAACCAACACTGTGCAAAATAAGTAAGTAAAAAAAATGTGTACCTTTATCACAAAGATCTATATACTCAAAACTCTACGATTCACTTGGAAGAGACAGCTATACTCACCAGCACCTACTCTGCAGAGAGACAGCAAAAACCAATGATTTCCCACTAGAAAGAAAAAAAACAAAACCAATTACTCACAAGACAACAAAATACACATCGAGCACAAATGCAAAAAGTTTTTGACACTCAAAAAACAGAAGCCAAACATACTGCTATTATTACACCATTTGCAAAAAACACATTCATGCAGAGAAAGGAAACTCATTTACAATGTACAAAAAAAGGTCTCTTACCAAACACATGCAACTACACAAACAGCAGAACCACCAGTAACGAAACCGCAACCTGGAGGTGTCTAAAGAGCAAAAGCCTTGAACTAGAACAAAAAGGGAGAAATAAAGCATTACAATTGCAATTCACAATAAATAAAACAATTAACATTATAACACGCTATGTCACTACCCAAATAGTCAATCTGCTGGATGGGCTTTCAAATAGGGCTGAGAAAAATGGGGGGTAATCTTGCCCGAGGGATTGGGTGAGGTTGTCTGCCAGGCGGATCTGTCCCCCAGATGGGGCAGAAAACAGCAGACAGAAATGTGACCCCCTTGCAAAATAAATAAATCCCTGGTGCCTAGTAAAGTTTTCTGCCTCCCGCCTAGGGCAGAAAGGCAAAAAAAAAAGGGGCAGGTCTGTCCCCAGGAGTGGCAGAAAAAACATTAAGCAAATCTTACCCCCTTGGAGGCAACCACATGCCACCCCCCCCCCCCCCCCCTATATAAAAAAACAAAATGCCCCTTGGAAGCGACCCTTGCCCAAGGGGTTGCTTACATTTTATTTTTTTAAATATCCCAGGCGATCTGTCCCAGGGGGGCAGGAAAGTCTTTAAAATGATTTAGGCCCAAAAGGAAGCAACCCTTGCCCAAGGGGTCGCTTCCATTTAAAATTTAAACCACTCCCTGGTGTCAAGTTGGGTTATCTGCCCCCCTGAGAGCAGAAAGACCAAATAAACAGACTGATCTGTCCCTGGGGGGGGGGGGATATACTTTAAAAAAAAATATGTGCCCTGGAAGCGACCCTTGCCCAAGGGGTCGCTTACATTTTAATTTTATAAACTTCCCTGGCTCTGGTGGGCTTTTAAGCCCCCCGGGGCCAGAAATGCCCAAATATTCGGGCGATCTGTCCCCAGGAGGGGCAGAAAAGTCTTGAAATGAATTATCCTCCTAAGGAAGCGACCCTTGCCCAAGGGGTCGCTTTCTTTACTTGAAAAACACATCCCTGATGTTTAGTGGGGGCATTCCTGCTATACGATCGTGTCGCTGTGCTCGATCGTACAGCAGGAATGCCCCGCATTGAGACATCAGGGGAGAGGAAACACTATTTCCTCTCCCCGATGCCTCAATGTGAACCGATCTGCCCCCCCCTGCCCCAAAGGAGCACAAAACTTACCTCCTCCATGCCTGGATGCCTGGAAACAAAAGGTTTCCGGGCATCCAGCGCTTTCTGATTACGTCGGCACGCACTGTGCTTGCTGACATCACAGGATCGCCGAGGGGGGGTCGGGGTGGCAGCGGAAACTCTTCCGCTGCCACCCCTGCTTGGGGGTGCAGATGGGCTGCCCATGGGGGGAGCGCCAGTGCTTCCCCCATGGGTGGGAGCCATGATGGAGCGGTTCCGTCATGAGCACATGCCCACCGTAGCTCATGACGGAACCACTCCGTCATGAGCACCGAAGGGGTTAAAGAGAGATGTCAGAATCTGGTTCTCAATATAATGTTGGTTGAATAAGGATATGTACACAAGTGCGGCATGCCCAGGGTTACAGTAAGTTGGGGTACCGTTGGTGCTCAATATTTCATTTCTGTGTTATGGTGCCAAGCCATCTATGGAACAACCCCCCTCCCCTTGAATTCTACTTGAGAAAAGAGGGCTCAGTTGCTTTGCTCTCTCACTGAAATCTGACTGTGGGCAGTGTCCATGCAGGTATCATGGGTCGTATTACATGTAGGGCACACTATCCCTATTTGTGCAGTGGCATACCTTTCATGAGGTGCACTAGGCAAAAACAGGGAAAGTGTGGCCTAATACATATGATGTGCTGCCCTCAGGGCAGCACGTTTGTGCAAAGCGGAGTGATTGTTGAATCAGCCGCTTCTTTTTCACAGTGCAGGTGGCACCTTGTCTGGACTTTCAAAGGGAGGATAGAGTTCCCCCTGCAGGCAGATGCAGTCAGTGTCTGCAAGCACCGGCAGGGGGACGTCAGGGAGGGCTCTATATAACCTCCTTTTCCCCCTTCAAGCAAGCACCCTTGGGTGGCACAATGACTGTGCACTATTTTTTTGTCTTCTGAGTGCTTCCTTGCAAATACACGCAGATCCATAATACACTGTGGGCACATGCAAATAAGGTATGCCCCTTAATATATTGCTGGCATTGCATGTGAACCGATGGCATCTGTATTACAGCGGGGTCCCCACCAGCATCCGCGGCCCCTTCTGTAATACCAAAGTACACCAGGGCGCAGAAAGCGGGCCCACTTCTCTTGCGCCCCAGGGCAACCTATGTAATATGGCCTAATATGGCACCAGCAGTCAAAGTGAGTGGTGCCAGTTGTAGACGTGGATAGTGCCAATGCACTTATTGTTTTACAAATCACGCACAGCATTTGCCAGAATATAATGCATGTGGTGGCTTCTACTTATATAGATCTACATGTTCATCTGGTTAGAGAGAGACGTCTCCCAGGAAGTGTGTCCAGCATCCCCCTGTACAAGTAAAGTAAAACAAATAAATACACGTTAAATAATAGCAGGGCTCTTTAAAAGAGACTAAGGCCTCTGTAATGGAGAGTTCAGGACACAACTATGCCTTAGCATTTCTTTCCAGAATCAAAGCTTTACTGCCACTGTTGTGTGCCATTCCTGCTACCAAATATAGCAAAATCTCTTTAGATTGATAATTGTTTGACTCATTCATTTAAACAACAAATTCTGCCATTGGGAGAGACCGCATTTAAGGAGTGTCTGGACTGGAAAAGTAAATGCCACTTCTGGGGGTGGACCCTCCTTTAAACATAAATTTCACTTGCCTATAAACTTCATTTTACATGTGATAGGTGGCTTAGGCATTGCTTAGTGTAAACGTTTTTCTCATGCGCCCTCCAACAGTGCTGCCCAATCCCAGGCTTGCGTATTGCTGCTTAGTCTCCAGCTCAAGCCTCTTTTTTCTCCACCTTACACTTCCAGTCTCTTCATCTCACGTTTGCGAATAGCATCTGTTACCACGCATGCCAAAACTATGCATGGCTTAACAACGCCGTCAATACCACGACTTGCTTTAGGGAAGATCTGAACTTTGGAATAGTTTAAATTACTATTTCAACTCCAGTCGGTGTATCAGTAGAGACGGTGTTGGACTTAAAATCCAACACCAGTCCAACACCGCATTCTCTAAAGCAAGTCGTAATGACTTGTGTTGCAATGGAACTCGTGGTAACGTCGCAGTCGTGGTGGTACTGACTGCGTTGTAAAGGCGCTACGATGTAATGCCTGCGTTGTAATAGATGTTTCCCCACTTTTTGCAAATTCTTTTTACATACATGCCAATAATTTAAAAGTGGAAAGTGGATTTTTTTCAAAAAGGGGGGTGTAGTTTTCCCTTTGAATACATAGTAAAGAAAATTGTAGGCGGGAGACAGCTAAAATAAAGCCATTGTCGGGAATCTCCCACCTCAATCGGGTCTGTTGACATGTTGGTTTTTAATCCGTGCTTTTTCCCTTCTGTCAGTTTTGTTTCCTATCATTCTGTCCTTATTTGTCCATTTTCTGCTCCTCTCTGTTGCACGGGGTCAAAGTGTAATGATTAAAAGTAAGCCCCTTTCCCGAACACGAGCGCCGGCGCCCTCCACCAGCACCCAGCTGCAGAAATGAAGCGCTGTATAACGAGTTGACGCACAATGAACCTTTAAGGTAATTGAGACGTTTTGGAGCAAAAGTCTCAGTTCAGAAATGTTATTTTCATTGTTTTCAGTTTCAAGCGAAATCGTCAGCGTCTGGTCTCTGGCGTTAACACAATTACAACATGTAGTAGAATGTTTGCATTTCAGCATGTGTTTATTTACTTAACACAACACTGATTAGAGGCGGCCTCCCTTTCAACGGGTTGCAAAACCAGCGAAAATAGCATACAAACAGAAAAGTACAACGTACAATCAGCCAGTGTTTACATGTCTGCCCAGATAAGGACCCACTGGTTGTTTCCTGACTGGCAAAGGCGCAAGCGAGCCCCATGCTGATGTCATGGGCGCTGACCGGAGCGGCTGCACGCTTGTTGCCAGTGCAGGAAAGACCCGAAAACATCAACACGCTAGTGGCAGAAGGCCTAGGCTGGAAGGGATGCTCTATTCAGGGAAAGCTCTATGAATACAGATTCATCTGGATTAATTGATTATGCTGCTAATAGTTGTGACTGTATTGAAGTCAAAGATCTTTTTAAAAGATTGGTTTTATACATTGTATACTAGTATGTATTTATTTGTCTTTATTGTATATGTCTGTGCTTTTATGCATACATTGTCTACCCAAATAAAGAACTTGAACAAAAGGGAATCCAAGAACGATGGAGGTACATTTTGTGTCCGTTTAGCATTACTGAGTGTTTTGGGGGCATAGTCCTGAAATGTTGCACAACATATATGTTATAGAGCCACGGCCATATGCAAGAGCACATGGCGAGAAGTAAGGGCAATCACCTCACGACAATGCTCCCAAGAGCGTTTATGGCTGTAAGTCCATGCTCCCAAGTGGCAGCAGGCTGTTATGCCCGCTGCCGCTCATGGGCAGTGCCTGCGCTGTTGGGCGCCTCCCTTGAAACGACGCGGTCCAAGCAGGATCCCGGTAGAGCAAGAATCTTGCTGGTCATGGGGAGAAGGGTCCAAACGTACATGCCATCCTCTGGGTCTCTGCTTGTCCTGCTACTTGGTCCTTGGTCTTGGGTTCCTCTGGCTGCTTTTTGTGAGTTCATTCCTGGAACTCTGTACTACTGGGTAGTAAAGGGAGGCAGGGCTGAGACAAACCAAGACCTCGTGGTCTTCCTGGAAGAGGAGGACTATCACTTGTGTAAGGGCTTGTAGAAGCCTATTAAAGGATTTCTAGGATTTATTCTAGTCCAGATCTTTCATTTCTCTATTTAGTAAAGCCAATAGGCAGGAGTATTCCTTTTTGTAATTCTTGTTAAAATCCGACATGGCTGTCATCATGTGATCCTTTCTGTCATTTTCCTTTCCTGTCTTCTTCTTTTCTCACTGTATTGCAACATAGATGCAGTATTTTTCCTTGGTTTTACACCACTTGCCTTTATCTTTGTTTAGATTTTTTCATTACAGAGTCTTCCTTTGATACAGCCTGCAGTTCAGTACCCTTTCTATCCTTAAGTTACCCTGACTCCTTCTCATTTTCTGAAATCTGAGACTTTCTTCTAGTATCTTGTAGGTTTCTGTACCACTGCCTTTTACTCCAGCAAACTGCGACCATGCGTGCAGACCCTGACTTTCACACATTTAGTGGTAGAGGAGAGGCATTGTGGCTTCATGAAGACATCATCCTTGCCATGGACAAACAAGGAACCGGACCAAGCACCGTGGGCTGCATCCAGCCCATGACACAGGCATTAAGAGAATCCCTTCTAATTTACTTATTAAGCAAAGGCAATTGGCAGGTTTCTGTGAAATTTACAATGTGCGTATTTATTCATTTTAGTTCATTTTAAAGACACACATTAAAAGCCTTCAAGACACTGAAAACATCAAAAAGAACTTCAAATAATCAGCATCATCACTCGGAAAAGCAGCTAAGAAGACCAATGGTAAAACAGAAACATCAACAAACAAGTAGGATTTGTATGGTCTCCAAAATTGCATGAGTGAGGTGTGCAGTTAGTATCTAGTTGGAGAGCTTTTTCGGAGAACCTCGGATCTTCCTTAAACTTAAAGTTAGGACCTTACAAGAGGAAATATTAGTTGGCAATGCAAGCTTGCTCCTAATGGGCACCTTTTGTCCCAAGGTATGCTGGCAGCAGTTTGGGAATAGTTCATTCAACTGCTTATAGCCAGATAAAGCAAGTTCTGCAAGTCCCATTTCTTTTTAAATAAAGTGGACCATTGCAATCAGAAATATCTGCAACTGCTAAACCTGATAGTGTAGAAGGCCAAATAAAAAGCAATATCAAAATCCAGCTTGGCATTTATAACTAATTATATTAGTACATTTTATATTGATGTGTTCTTTAGAAAAGAACACATCAATAAAAAGCCCTGTCTCAGTTTGAGTAATAAACTTTGCACCATGTCCCTATTGCGTAACTCATCTTAGCGATGAGCCAAACTGCAGCAAACAAATTGGATCAGAGTTATAGAAAGTAGGCTTTTACTGGCAGTCACTGCCTTCTTGTTAACAGTAGCAGCTGCTACCAGACCCGGTGGTGGGTAGGGGGTGAAAAAAAGAAAAAAAAAACACTTACCGGAAACGGCCGGCTGCTGCCTCTCCCCCGTCCTCTTCTTCCTTTCTCCAGTCCAGCAGCAGAAAGCAGCAGAAAGCACCCGGACACCCAGGCTCCCCTGAACTAATCACAACACTGCAATGCAGCGTTGTGATTTGTCTGAACACCGTGGATCAGCGCTCAGTTGGGGAATGGGAGGCTGGGCATGTTCCTCACCAGGCTGTGCCTTACAGCCTGGTGGGGAAGATGCAAAGTGCCCATGACTGTTTGGCCAAGCAGTCATGCGCACTTAGTGAGCGCAAACCACTCCTCCCCCTAGTCTGGCCAGACCCGCCTGCCCGAGAGCCGCTGACGGCAATAGGAAAGCTAAAATGATAATAACAATATGTTATTACCATTTTATTTTTCCTTTTTGAGCAGTTGGGCGACGCTCCTCCGCCTTAGCTCTAGCAGAAGGATCTGGGCTGAACCTAGTGAAATATGGTGAATTTTGCCCCATGTAATTCCTGACCTTGGGACACATTCAGTAGTGCCCGCATGCACAAAAGCAGTGGTCCCTCAAGTGTCTACAATCTCACCAATGCTTTTCAACATCTACATGGTCATTACAGGCACTGATCAATCAATTTCACCTCATGTGCTATAACTATGCAGATGACACATAAATATTCCTTCAACTGGAATGACCCAAAGACATTGGAAAGTCTCCAGTTTTCTGTTGTCTCAGAGCAGTGGATCAATGGAAGACATGGAGCCATCTCAAATTGAATGCTTCCAAAACAGAAATAATCATATGTGGTGATTGGAAAAATTATGACCCCTCTCGCCACCTGACCCGATGATCTGGGAACACCGCCTAAAGTATCAATGAAGGGGGCGTGGCCAAGATAGCAGGCGAGTAGGATGTGTTTTCCTCATCTCCCCGTCCTCGCTACCCACCGGTGCGTAATCCAGAGCCCTGATGACCTGACAGGCCCACTGAGAGCTACCAAAGAGACCCTAGCCTGCAAGGGCACGGTCGGAGTGCTGAATCCATCCGCACAGGGCTGCATTCTGCAAGAGGCAGAGAGGAGGCTGCCGGCAGCCCACGTAACATGATAGCGGACATGGCATAGCCTGCAAAGGTGGGTCCCAGTGAGGCCACAGTCAGCCGGGCGACCCAGCTCAGCCTGGGATTGACTCCCTGGGGAGAAGGCAGTTCCATACTGGAGTGGGGGCCGATGGGTGGATGCCTCGGTGAAGCTGTGAGCATGACCAGTGCCGTGTGCCCCGTATCAAGAGGATGGCTGCAGCACCCAGGGGCGGCTGACCTTGGCGGTGATGTCCAGTAGACACAATAAAGTGTACCTGGCAGTGGAGTGCGGCTGGAGGGAACCAGGTGGACAGCGTTCCTCGGTGGCCCACAGAATGGTGAGCCTCCGCAGGACCCCAGACGTGGCTGTGGGACCCCCTCACACTGTACCCAGGGAGATTTGCGGGAACCTGGCTGATAGCGGAAGACTGCACAGGATACTCGGCACTTGGCCTTGGGGCTGGAGCATGCCCACACAGAGAGACTTATTGATCTTGCCCCGGTGACCCATTGGGACAGCGGCACCCCATACTGCATGGCCGCCATCCTGACCCTCTAACAGCAATCCGAGAGCGACTCAATGCAAAGCAGAGATGGCCTGGATGCCTGGGATCTCCAGCGCAGGGGCCCAGTGACAGACGACAAAGGCTGAATGTAGTGTGTGAGGCACAGATACTGTCCAGTGGTCTTGCGTGTGCGCTGCTGACCGAGGCTGAGGGTATCCCCCCTTCTGGAGAGCTCAGAAGACTCCCCCAGGTGAGACTGGCAGCTGTGATTTAAAGTGCACGTGACGGGGGTCCTGACTGTTGGTACAGGTTGCAGCAGATAAGTGCCACTCTCTTATGCAGCAGTGTTTACGCAGACCCAGACTAAGGGCACCCAGCAGTCAAGAGTGGCCTTGGAGGGCACACACCTCGCTGGAGCTACAGGATACGAAAGCGGTCCCTGGAGGTTGTTGGTCCCTGGCTACTCAGAGGGTGGCTCAGGGTTGCGCCCCACCTTAAGCAGATGGGCAGCAGAGATTGGGTCTGGCCTGGGGCTCCCACATGGCTAGAGACACGCTGGGAGGCTTAGAACACTCATGCTTGGGAGACAGTAAGTGCCATTTCTGCAGGGCTCAGAAGGGAAGAAGGGGACCCTCCACCACAAAGGCACCCACAAGGGCGAAGAAGGACTGGGCCCTCAAATTGAGGTGCCCCGCAGCAGCAAATAGGAGTTCATTCTCTCCCGTCACAAGGGGGAGGGACACTGGTAGACGATAAATCCATAGCAGCAGAATTACGGGACTTCTATGCGGATCTATACTCAGTACAAAATCTAGACCCACAAGACATCGCCTCATATCTGCAAGAGGCACACACGTCCAGCCTCACGCCATGCAAGGCGGCCTCACTAAACTCCCCCATTAAACTAGAAGAGATCATCTCAGCGATTTCTCGCTTGAAGCTCCTAACATCCCCAGGTCTGGACAGATACACAGCAAGTTTTTATAAAACCTTCTGCCAGATCCTGGCTCTAATACTCACTAGATCGTTCAACTTGTTCTAGGGTCCTGATGAAGCATGACACCTCTGATGTGTGAGGGGAACCGTCCTAAAAAGGGAATCCCCTGTTGCGCGTAAAAGTACACTCAGCTCTCCGCTGAACAACCCCCTTAGCTAACTGGACCCGGGAACCTTAGTTGTGATATTATTTGGAGCTTGGTGACAGACACAATGCCACGCTGTGGACCACCTCTTCATTGAACACGGTATTATTCCGTTTCCCCACCCATGTCAAGAATATAACCTATGTGAGGCTGAAAGGCTGCACTACCTTCAACTGTGACACTGGCTCCTGCACCCCCCTAACTCCCCCGCAGTAAGCAGACAGCTCACACGCTATCAAAAGTGGTTCATTACCAAACGCACAGACAAGCAGCTCATTTTGGAGCTATATACTTTTCTATGCCAGCCCACCCTACTACAAAATATTCCCAGCCAGAGACAATGGGAGAGGGAACTGGAGAGAGAGCTATCCCCAAGGTCGTGGCACACAGCCCGGAACACAACTAACTTATAAACTGTCACCAAAAGTAGTAGCTTACTGGTACCTAACCCCGGTGTGCCTTCACAGAGGCAACCCGGAAATGAACCAAGATTGTTGGCGTCGCTGCGGTTCCTCAGGCACGCTCCTCCACCTGCTGTGGGAATGCCTGCATCTTACCGCCATTTGGAACTAACTTCAACACCCAGATACCCAGACTTCCCTCTTACACAATTCAAGGGTTGCCCAATCTGCTACCCTACCCACTTAAATCCCCCAAGGGAAGGCAAATGGGTCTGGCATTGGGGGTGGCGATTCAGATCATCCTTGCACATTGGGGGACTCGAAATGCACCTACATATCAGGTTTGGTTTAATAGATTATGGCACATCTAGGGAATGGAGTGGCTGGTTTCATCCCTCACTGCCTCTAAGATTTAATTTGGTGACATGTGGCATCCATTCCTTGCCTTACTAACTACGAATTCAGAGAGCTGACCTGTCCCAAATACTTGCGTATACTCCTGATGGAGCGGGGTTTCACAAAAAAACATGCTTGGATTAAGTACCCCTGCAATATGTACTAATTTTAAGTAGTAAGTATATTAACGTGCAATCACACATCACACCTGGGCGATTTGCTTTGCAATATGCATGAAATTAATCATAAATGTACGTAAATAACAGGAAAATGTAATAATATTGTGTATAGAACGTGTTATGAATGTTTTGCATGGTAAATTGCATGTATATGTAGTAAAAGCATGATGTGTGTTGCTTTGTCATAATAAATAATGCCGCTTTCCTGCTTTTGCTATGCTAGGTTAACTGTTAACATGGACTAGAGATAAGGTGGGTGGTTAACAGTGAACATTTCATTATCACATCATTAATAAATGTCTGCTTTCTGTTCTTTTAGTAAATGGATTAGTCTCCATTTTGTGTTAAGTTAGCCGAATTGTAATGAGTGAAACTTGCAGCGCGCACAAACCACGTGACTGAGTTGTTGGAATGCTGAACAAGCTGAAAGAGCGTAGCACGGTGAAGGACATGACGCTTGACATGCAGCCAACTCCAGTGTCTTTGTGTGAAATTTCACAAGATGTTAATTGTATAAACATTTGTCCTCAATTTGTTACATTAACCTCATGACAGAACAGGGATGTATACTGAATATGTGGGAACGGAAATTCAAACAATGGGGTAGTATGATCTAATGGTAGGGTAACCATCCGCACCTCGTTTTTAACCAATCCTGTAGCTAGAATGAGTGACTTTAGCAACTTTGGTGGGATGGACATGTATGGTAAGGGTATAAAGAATAGGTGATTTAGGGGTGGGGTCAGATGTGAGGGCGGCAGATGTGGCTGCTGCTTTAGGCTTGAAGAGAGAAAGGGTGCGCTGCTGATTATCGGGTTGCAGAGAGGCCTAGCTGTTCCAGTCCTATCCATGTTCAGATCTTAGAGTCTTTGATCCCTGACTCTCTCTCTGGGGTTCCCCTGCCGCTACCTATGCCTGGGTAGTGGTTTTTCTCGTTGATATTCCTTGGGTTGGTATCTTTGTTAACTTGATCATCTTTGTACTTTTGTCTCTTCATCTATCCCCTCCATGCAACATACGTTAGAGTGTATTTTCTCTCATGAGGTATTTTAAGATTAATGCATTTGATTTAGATAAAATGTAACAATTTGCAAACAAAGAGTCTGGGGTTATTTTAGTCTGTCTATGATTTGAATAACTGTTGCCTTCAATTTTTCAACTAATTGGTCCATCAACCAAGAAGATGGAAATTTGAACGAAAAAGGTTTATTGAAATTGTGAACTGTCTAAATATTGAACAGCTGAGTATGAATTGGTAAGGACTTTGCAAACTTGACACCAGTGCAACAGGGACTTTGGGTGTATGTGTATGGGCCAAAGTAAGTGAAATAATTGAATGTTCGTCCCTGTCCAAATTATTGGGTCCACGCCGGATCACTCCGATTAGAAGAACCCCCTCTGACACGATCACGAGTGACAGATGAGCAACTAGGGAGCAGTTTCCGCTACAGCAGGCACACTCATTATTTCAGGGATGAGTACTGGAGGGGTGGAATTGGGAGGGGGCGGGTTTTGGGGATTTGTTTCTTGTTTATCGTTTTACTTCTGTTTCCTAAAATGTTCACATGCAGAGCGCTGCAACGCTCCCTCTTTTGATTTACATAAGTGATGCTTGCAGAGTGCAGTGCAGCTGTACGCAGTGGTAACAGTGCCTTATACATGTGAATAATAAGATTTAAACCATAAAGTATCAAAGGAAGGAAGAAACCTTGGAATGGCTATGGACTCCAAGCTTTCAATGAATGCCCAAGTTGACAAGCTAGCAAGATCAAGTGTTGGTACTATAATAACTCTGCGACAAATCTTCCCCCATCTGGGATTTCTACACAAGGTCCAGGCTACCATCTCGCTTGTTCTGTCCAAACTCGATTACGCCAATAGCCTCTACTATGGATCCCCTTTAACAACTATGAAAAGACTGCAATGGATTCAGAACTCGGCTGCCAGACTACTCTTACAAATAAAGCCACAAGACATCTTCCCTGCTTTGAAAGCCCTGCATTGGTTACCGGTTGCCAGAAGATCCACGTTCAAACTTCTTTGTGTCACCCACAAAGCGACACATGGAACAGGACTGCTCTTCATCAGGAATAGAAATCACCAAACACATTCAACAAAGGAACCTCTTCTCTAGAGTAGGACCTCACCTCAAAATTCCAACATTCAAGAATAAACCAGGGTTGGCATATACTTCTCTGTTCAAGCAGCCAAGCTATGGAATTCGTTACCCCCAACACAAGATCCACGGATAACCACCTTACCTTCAGAAAATTACTCAAGAATTGGCTCTTCCCCACATAACCACCACACGCAAACAGAAATATACAGCATATCCCTCTGTATATAAGCATTTATTTGGACTATAGATATGTACCTGTATATGTGTATTGCTTTATATAAACATGCAAAATAATTATGTTTTTAAAAATATAGATATTCGATAGTTCTGCTTAACAAATGTACATGTTACAATATTCTATGTTTTTAACATGTATATAAGTGACTGCATAAATAGGTAAATCTTTTTTTTAAATGCATCTTTAATCTACATATACTACCTTCCCTGTATATATACATATAATATATATATATATATATTCACTGAAAAAACCAAAGGTTTCAGGGGCGTTATAGTTAGGAATTGGCATTTAAAAAACCTTAGAAATTCACTGAAAAAACCATAGGTTTCAGGGGTGTTATAGTTAGCTGGACATTTCCCTCGTTCAAAACCCTAGAAATTCCCCTGTTATAGTTAGTTCAGCTAACTATAACTCGTGCCCCGCAATGCCCTGCTGATGACATCACATATTACATCACACATGATATGGTCAGGGACATCACTGATGACATCACTGATGACATCTCAAATGACATCACTGATGACATCACTGATGACGTCATCCAGTGACTGTGTGTTTCTGTAAAGTTTAAATATGTTTTATATATTTATAGTGAAAGGCCTGTTGAAGAATGAGTGGGTGTACAAGTGTGTGAATGGATGATTTTGTAGGTGTGTAACTGACTCTATAAGTGAGTCATTAAATGTATCTTACTGCAGACTAGTGACTAAACTGTTGAATGTCTGTATGTGTCTGTGTGTTGGTTTATAAGTGGCTGCATGGTTTTGTGAATAGCTATATGAGTGTCTATATGGGTTATTGATTGGTTGTCTGAGTATCTGTATGGGTGCCAGAGTGTTTGTGTGCGTAGGCTGTGTGTGACTCTGTGCATAGATGGGTGAGTCTATGGGTGCATGGTTTTGAGAGTGCATCTGTGATGAACTGTATGGTTGAGTGAGTGTATGTATGGGTGTGTTAGGGATTGAATGTATATCTCAGTGTTGCATTTGTGACTAACTACATATGTGAAAGGCAGTATATATGCGTGTAAGCGTATATAAGTGGGTATATGTGAGAGTGTGTGATTGTGAGAGTGGTTGTATGGATGAGTGTGTGCTTGTATCAATGATTGTATAAGAGCGTAAGAATGTGGTACCATTTTTATGAGTAAGTGAACTTGAGTGTGTATAACTGCATAGGTGAGTAAATGGGAGTGTAATTAATTATTTGCATGACTGACTAGGTGTGAGAGTACCTCTATGGACGATTAGTGGTATGTGAGTGTCTATGTAGGTGTATCAATGCATATGATAGTCTTGTACGGAGTGACTGTAAGTATGAGTGACTGTACAGGTGAATGAGTGGGGGTGTATGTAGACCTAAGAGTTAATAAGTGGGTATGTAGTTATTGGTATTGGAGTATCTATGGTTTTGAGAATGGAAGTCTGAAATTTTGAGTTGGTGTATCAACGGTTAAATTAGGGTGTCAGAAGATGCAGTAATTTATCACATGGATGACGTCATCAGTGATGTCATCAGTGATGTCATTTGAGATGTCATCAGTGATGTCACTGACCATGTCATGAGTGATGTAATATGTGACGTCATCAGCAGTGCATTGCGGGGGCGTGAGTTCTAGTTAGCTGAACTAACTATAACAGGGGAATTTCTAGGGTTTTGTACGAGGGAAATGTCCAGCTAACTATAACAGCCCTGAAACCTATGGTTTTTTCAGTGAATTTCTAAGGTTTTTTAAATGCCAATTCCTAACTATAACGCCCCTGAAACCTTTGGTTTTTCAGTGAATTTCAAAGGTTTTTTAAATGCCAATTCCTAACTATAACGTGCATGAAACCTATGGTTTTTTCAGTGAATTTCAAAGGTTTTTTAAATGCTAATTCCTATCTATAACTTATCTCTGAACATATCATGTTTAATGATTTTGATTGGATTTGTATATTTTTCAAATTCAGTGTGTCAGTTTCATTAATGAAATTTTTTTTAAAATACTTTTTAATCACCATTTTTTAAACTTATTTTTTCAATTAATTATTTTAAAAATTAAAAAATATTATTTGAACTTAATGGGTTTTTCAAACATATTTGTTTATAATTTTCAAAATATTTTTTTAACTATATGTGCAAAACTTTATTTTATATATTTTTTTCAATGTTTTTGGATCCGCGCACCCTAAGCGCACTGTTCCCGATCCCTACGCGGTAGCATCCGCGCATGGTATGCGTTGGGTACGTATTCAGTGAGCGATCACAATGCGACCGGTACGCGACTCCCAGCGTATACGCGACACGTTCAATGTACGTAACGCGACGTTTACGCGCTTCCGCAATGCGTCATCTGCGTCTATGACGCAGTAGGTGCGCGGATCCCGCGAAATATTTAACATTTAAAAAAACATATATATATCTATTCCATGTGAATATTAATTGAAGACAAACTCTAAACTAGTCTTAAAACTAATATATTTTTACATCTAATCCTATTATTTCTTTTTAATTCAATTTCGCGGATGCGCGCTGGGTGCGTGCTGCGTAAGCGCACGGTGCGCGGATCCCATGTGACCTGCAAAAAAAGAGATTTGATTGGTTCATTACACTTCCTATTCTAACTATTGAAAGACCCCACCCATTTCAATCATTCTTAGAGCTTCTTTGGAGGAACATCTCACACCTTAGAACTAGAAGAAACTTTTTGGGGAAGATTTCCACAGCTGCAATTTTTCTGAAGAGAATGGCTTCTGCACAGCAGCCACCATCAGAATCAGACCATTCGTCCGATGAGGAATTTGTTTTGGAACCTCCACGCCCAGAAAGATACACCTCTGTGGTGTGGACATTTTTTTCCTTCCCAGAAGGAAAAAATAAAACTAATTCAACTAAAGTGACATGTAAAATATGTCAAAGAGTGCTTTCAAGAGGAGATCCATCAAAAAAATACTCTTGTGGGACTGCAAGTATGTTAAAACACCTGAAGACTCTGCATCCCGTGAACCTGGCCAAGCAGGAATGCAGAAGACTCCGACAGCAGCCTCAGTCAGCAGTGGCAAGAACTTCTGCAGCATCACCATCAAGCACTCACCCGGAGATACGTCCAGAATTTGGAAAACTAAAAATTAGTTGCATTAAATGCAACAAACTACTATGTTACGGCGAGCAGTCAATTGAACTAATCTGCCGAGCGCAGCAAAACCACAAGTGCTAAACTTGTGTTTATTTTTTTTTTTGCAGAAGTTGACTGCTTTGTTCCTCCTGTTGTCTTTTTTGCCTTTTGAAAAAAACAAAAAAATAACAAAATTGTTCCAAAAAGTACAAAAAAATTAAAAAACAAAAAAGAAGAAAAAAAAAGTTCTTCTAAGAACTAATTTTCCTGGTTTAAAAACGAGCTAAATTTCTTTGTTAGTGTGTGAAAGTTTAGATGAATGTATGTGTAGTACGTAATTGACTGAATGAATGCATTAGTAGCGTATGGTGAATGTATAAGTGCAGAACTATGAGGAAGTGTTGCAGCATCACACAGTAACCTCTTTAACTGCAGTGTGCTGTAGTACTTCCGAAGCACAGGGATGCAAAATATGTACATAAATATGTTGCAAATCTATGCTTCTCTCTGCACGGCTGCTTAAACTGCAGCCATGTGGTGACACAGGCACCCTTGCACCATAGTGCAAGGATATCTGTGTCATGGGCTGTTTATTTTTCTACAGGAAGACACACCTTCCTGCACAAAAACAATGAGAAAATGCATTTTTCTCCTTCAATGTATGCTGAACATTTCAGCATGCATTGCAGATATAAAAATGTGGAGAAATTAAAACAATTCTCCTTGTTGTGCTTTCCTACACCAATTTTAGAATGGTGCAGCATTCACACACATATCGAGATTTATGATTTCTGATAAATCTAGACATGTGTCTTGTTCTATGAGTATTAAGTGCAATCATGCACAACAACACTTATAGAACACCCTTTCAACACAAAGTGGTCTGCATGATGAGGTTGTATTTACATGGAGTATAAAAAGTGCACAGAGTGCCTTTTCCACTCTTTGTAAATATGAAAGAGTATCTTGCACAATAACTATGTTACAAAAAGTGACATATTTCAGTTTTTTAATTTCCTTGCAAATGATAGAAGGTAAGCACAGAGTTTTGTCTGCAAAGATGTTCAAAGAAGAATGATTGAAATAATTGCGGTCCTTCAATAGCTAAAATGGGAAATATTATGAACCCCTCAAATCTCTTTTTTTGCAGGTCACATGATATCTGATTATGGTCAGATTTCAAAACTACATAAACAGAGTGTTTTTAGAAACGTGTTTCAACTTTGTAGCTTCTTGCAGACCTCTTCATTCTGCATATTGAGACTTAGTTAAACTTACCTTCACAGTAATAGGAATAAATGGTATACATTTTTTTATGTTTTTCATTCCAATATAAATTCATATAAATTGTT
Organism: Triturus cristatus; assembly: GCF_964204655.1. NCBI lineage: Eukaryota > Metazoa > Chordata > Amphibia > Caudata > Salamandridae > Triturus > Triturus cristatus. Next base: position 1,619,317,190 of record NC_140589.1, on the reverse strand, counting down.
TATTTTAAAATTTGGATCTGTGAAAGAAAAGGAAAAAAAAATTATAACATGTAATAATAAATTTTTTACAACACAGCATAATTTCCACAAAGTAATTTGTTTGCCTTTTTTGCTGTTCTCAGAATATATTAAATTTCACTAAAAATAGTGATTTCAATCGTACTTATCACTTAACAGCGGGCAAAAAAACCACAATCTCAAAGATTGTAAAAAAAAACCCAACATGCTATTCTCAAAAAAAAAAACAAGATACAAATCACAGATATATAAAATGCACACAGCTAACAACATTTTTTAACTTTAACTTACAAAAACTGTAAATTATGTCGCTTTAAAATATTCACCGAATCTAAAGATGAATTTTTGGAGGATGCCCCACGCTCACAACGTTTTCCTTCAGTGATGTGGAAATTTTCTACTTTTCTCGAGGGGCAAACAAAGACCAATGCCACCTTTGTCACGCACAAGATTTTCAAAAGAATTCTGTTACGAGGGGATCCTAACAAAAAATACTCGTGCGGCACAGCAAGTATGATGAAACACCTAAGGACCCTTCATCCAAACAATCTTGCACGAGAAGAGTGCAAACAGATGAGAAACACTCCTGTTCTGTATCTGTAAAAAAGAATCACAAATAAATGTATATTAATAACTTTCAAATTTATACTATTTCATTACTGTACAAACACATTTTATATAAATACTGACTAAGAAACTATAGCCCTAAACCACAAGTGTGACGATGGTTAAAACACTACATGCATTGTGCATACTACTTTGAAGCAGTTCATGCCCTAAAGCCTACCTCACTAAAACACTACATGCTAACTGACTAAATGATTACAGTACTATAAGGAGACACACTGGGTGAGTGACAGGGTGTTTGCTAGAAGTGTATGAATACTAACTAGGGAATTGAAGGTGTGAAACACAACTGTGTAGGTGATTAGAGGACTGCCTCCATACTGGATAGGCATTTAAAGCAGTCCATGTGCTAAGGCCTGGCTCACTGCATGACTACTTGGGTACTAACTGAATGATTAGAGTACAGCAAGTAGAGTGCCTAGGTGAATTTGGCTTTTCGCACAGGGTATGGATTAGTACTTGATACTGAATGGGTCACTAGAGGAGTGCAAAGGCAGTGACAGGATGTTTGCTGGACTGTATGGATACTGACTAGGAAATTTAAAGTGTGAAAGACAAGTGTGTAGGTGGTTAGAAGACTGCATACATAGTGGATAGGGGTTTGAAGCAGTCCATGTGCTAAGGCCTGGGTCACTGGATGAGTACTTGGGTACTGACTGAATGATTAGAGTACTGCAAGGAGAGTGCCTGGGTGAATTTCTTAGGGTTTGGGTTTTGGCGCAGTGAATGGATTAGTACATGATGCTTAATAGGTCACTAGAGGAGTGCAAGGGGAGTGACAGGGTGTTTGCTGGAAGTGTATGGATACTGACTGGGGAATTGAAGGTGTGAAAGACAAGTGTATAGTATGTTAGAACACTACATGCATACTGCATAGACATTTGAAGCAGTCTATTTGGTACTTAGAAACTGACTAAATCATCAGACTACTTCTAGGACAGTGCTTGGGTAAAACTTTTAAATTTTCAGTTCTGCCACAGTGAAGAGAATAGTACATGGTACTGCACCTTAGTGTCAAACCCTGACTCATTTTATCAATGCATAAGCAAAGACTAGCTTCTAATGCTACTAAAACTTGACAACATGACAGGTTTTAAAAGAGTTATCTGCTAAAAAATACACGATGTTACCAAATGCTTCTCTCACAGTGGTTCCCAAATGCACACAGACTCACAGTGTGATTCTAGACAACAACCACTATACCTAGGAGTTTACCAAAAATCATTCACTACTGTGGAAGTGGTAAGGGAACTGCACACAATCTACATATTTCAGGACGGCACTTTTGTGTCAAAGCCTGACTCATTTAATCAAAGCATAAGCAAACACTGGCTTCTAATGCTACTAAAACTTAACAACATGACATGTTTTAAAACAGTTATCTGTCACCAACTACATGTTGTTACCAAATGCTTCTCCCACAGTGGTTCCCAAAGGCACACAGACTCACTGTGTGATTCTAGACAACAACCACTATCCCTAGAAGTTTACCAAAACTCATTCACTACTGTGGAAGTGGTAAGGGAACTGCACACAATCTACATATTTCAGGACTGCACTTTTGTGTCAAAGCCTGACTCATTTAATCAAAGCATAAGCCTGGCTTCTAATGCTACAAAAACTTGACAACATGACCGGTTTTAAAACAGTTATCTGTCAGCACATGCACGATGTTACCAATTGCTTCTCTCACAATCATTACCCAAATGCACAGAGACTCACAGTGTGATTCTAGACAAGCAACACTATCCTAGGAGTTTACCAAAACTCATTTACTAATCTAGAAGAGTTAATGGTACTGCACACAATCTACATATTTAAGTACAGCATATTAGTGTCAAAGCATGACTCATTTAATCAACGCATAAGCAAAGACTGGATTCTAATGCTACTAAAACTTCACAACATGATAGGTTTTAAAACAGTTATCTGTCAGCAAATACACGATGTTACCAATTGCTTCTCTCACAATCCTTACCCAAATGCACAGAGACTCACAGTGTGATTTTAGACAAGCAAAACTATCCTAGGAGTTTACCAAAACTCATTCACTAGTCTAGAAGAGTTAATGCTACTGCACACAATCTACATATTTAAGTACAGCACATTAGTGTCAAAGCATAAGCAAAGATTGGATTCTAATGCTACTAAAACTTCACAACATGACAGATTTTAAAACAGTTATCTGTCAGCAAATACACAATGTTACCAATTGCTTCTCTCACAATCATTACCCAAATGCACAGAGACTCACAGTGTGATTCTAGACAAGCAACACTATCCTAGGAGTTTACCAAAACTCATTTACTAATCTAGAAGAGTTAATGGTACTGCACACAATCTACATATTTCAGGACTGCACTTTTGTGCCAAAGCCTGACTCATTTAATCAAAGCATAAGCAAACACTGGCTTCTAATGCTACTAAAACTTAAGAACATGACAGGTTTTAAAACAGTTATCTGTCACCAACTACATGTTGTTACCAAATGCTTCTCCCACAGTGGTTCCCAAAGGCACACAGACTCACTGTGTGATTCTAGACAACAACCACTATCCCTAGAAGTTTACCAAAACTCATTCACTACTGTGGAAGTGGTAAGGGAACTGCACACAATCTACATATTTCAGGACTGCACTTTTGTGTCAAAGCCTGACTCATTTAATCAAAGCATAAGCCTGGCTTCTAATGCTACAAAAACTTGACAACATGACCGGTTTTAAAACAGTTATCTGTCAGCACATACACGATGTTACCAATTGCTTCTCTCACAATCCTTACCCAAATGCACAGAGACTCACAGTGTGATTCTAGACAAGCAACACTATCCTAGGAGTTTACCAAAACTCATTTACTAATCTAGAAGAGTTAATGGTACTGCACACAATCTACATATTTAAGTACAGCACATTAGTGTCAAAGCATGACTCATTTAATCAACGCATAAGCAAAGACTGGATTCTAATGCTACTAAAACTTCACAACATGATAGGTTTTAAAACAGTTATCTGTCAGCAAATACACGATGTTACCAATTGCTTCTCTCACAATCCTTACCCAAATGCACAGAGACTCACAGTGTGATTTTAGACAAGCAAAACTATCCTAGGAGTTTACCAAAACTCATTCACTAGTCTAGAAGAGTTAATGGTACTGCACACAATCTACATATTTAAGTACAGCACATTAGTGTCAAAGCATAAGCAAAGATTGGATTCTAATGCTACTAAAACTTCACAACATGACAGATTTTAAAACAGTTATCTGTCAGCAAATACACGATGTTACCAATTGCTTCTCTCACAATCATTACCCAAATGCACAGAGACTCACAGTGTGATTCTAGACAAGCAACACTATCCTAGGAGTTTACCAAAACTCATTTACTAATCTAGAAGAGTTAATGGTACTGCACACAATCTACATATTTAAGTACAGCACATTAGTGTCAAAGCATGACTCATTTAATCAACGCATGAGCAAAGACTGGATTCTAATGCTACTAAAACTTCAGAACATGATAGGTTTTAAAACAGTTATCTGTCAGCAAATACACGATGTTACCAATTGCTTCTCTCACAATCCTTACCCAAATGCACAGAGACTCACAGTGTGATTTTAGACAAGCAACACTATCCTAGGAGTTTACCAAAACTCATTCACTAGTCTAGAAGAGTTAATGGTACTGCACACAATCTACATATTTAAGTACAGCACATTAGTGTCAAAGCATAAGCAAAGATTGGATTCTAATGCTACAAAAACTTCACAACATGACAGATTTTAAAACAGTTATCTGTCAGCAAATACATGATGTTGCCAAATGCTTCTCTCACAGTGATCCCAAATACACACTAACTCGCAGTGTGATTCTAGATAAGCACCACTATCCCTAGGAGTTTACCAAAACTCATTCACTACAGTGCAAGTGGTAAGGGAACTGCACACAATCTACATATTTCAGGACTGCACTTTTCTGTCAAAGCCTGACTCATTTAATCAAAGCATAAGCCATAACTGTCTTCTAATGCTACTAAAACTTCACAACATGACAGGTTAAAACAGTTATCTGTCAGCAAATACACAATGTTACCAAATGCTTCTCTCACAGTGGTTCCCAAATAAACTCTAACTCACAGTGTGATTCTATACAAGCACCACTATCCCTAGGAGTTTACCAAAACTCATTCACTACAGTGCAAGTGGTAAGGGAACAGCACACAATCTACATATTTCAGGACTGCACTTTTGTGTCAAAGCCTGACTCATTTAATCAAAGCATAAGCAAAAACTGCCTTCTAATGCTAATAAAACTTGACAACAAGACAGGTTTTAAAACATTTATCTGTCAGCAAATACACAATGTTACCAAATGCTTCTCTCACAGTGGTTCCCAAATGCACACATACTCACTGTGTGATTCTAGACAAACCACACTATCCCTTGCACTATACCAAAACACATTTCTTCATCTAGAAGAAGTACTACATTTTAGTATAGAAACATAACATAACTAATTTCACAAATTCATAAACAATGACTGGTTTCTAATTCTACCCAAATATAAAAACAGCACAGTTATCTGTCTGCAAACACATGAAAAACACAAATGCTTATCACAGAATGGTTTCTACATGCACACACACTGTCAATAAGATTGTAGAGAAAAAAAAGTACTCCCTACACTTTAGCAGGAGAAATACATTAGTATGATTAAAATCAAAATAGTCTACATACATCCCCTCACAATTAAATAACTCATCTTTCAAATTGTTTTGTAGATTAAGAAGTATATCAGTCACTCACCATATTTCCTTTTACAGAATCTCTGCACTGTGCACCTCTCAGCAAAAACAAAGAATGGAAACGTTTCCCTTTCATTTTCCACACATATACATGTAAACATCAAATCACAATCCTTCACACATAAACTCAAAAGCAAACAGACATTTCTATTGGTTAAACATTTCAACCCTTTCCAACTGAAATACATTTCAACCCTTCCCCCAATCTGCCTTCTGCCTGTTACCATAGAAACAGGTCATGGAACACTGCACTGAGCACACAGGTCAGAAGTTCAGCACACAATGTTGCTAAACAAGAGAGGAAGTGTGCTTCACTTTTCAACATATCAGCTAATCATATATAATGTTCCTTACAATCTGTTTTTGTTAACCAATAAGAATCATACCTTCAAAAAACAGAAATATACACCCTACCTTTCAGTGTACAAAGTAGTCATACAACCAATGATTTCTTGTCTTTTTTTAAAAAAAAAATTCTGTGGATCCGCGCATCCAACGCGATAGGATGCGCGCACCGTGTGCGCATTTCGCCGTTTTTTTTTTTTTTAATAAGGGGGCCCCAGGGTGTCCTTCTGGGACCCCCTAAGCACCTCTAGAGGGTCAGAGTATTTCCACTCTTCCCCCTTTATATGTTTTACACACTTATTCCCCTTGCTTCTTCAGCCTCGCTTCTACCGAGGCAGAAAATGGCCGCCAACAGTTCCTGTTTTCGAATGTAGAGAGACACTCGACAGCCAATTAGCATTCAGCGCGCGATCGGGAGGGTGCGCGCTCGGTTCGGGGAGGGTGCGCATACGGTGCGGGTAGGGTCCGCGGATTCTCCCCGGCCATAGATATTTATGTACTTTTAACTCTAATTTTCTCAGGAACTACTGAACGGATTCACACCATTTATGCAAAAGGCACAAGTCTGAACTGAGGACTACCTCTTTGCCAAATTTGGTGTCATTCCGTTCAGCCGTTCGGGCTGTAGCTGCGACAACAGATCCTAAGGGAAATTGCATGGGGAAAACGTGTTTTGGGACCCCCCTTTTTTCTCGGCTCCCGCTTGACGAATCACCACGAAACTTTCAGGGTAGGAGCGGAGCAGAGCTGGCCAAAAGTTTGGAAAAGTTTGCGAGGATTCGTCAACCGGCGCCAGACTTATTGGGAATGTTGCGGATTTCCTATGGAAAATAGATCCTAACTATAACTAGGAGATATATATATATATATATTTATTATACAATCTCCTCCCCTGTTTGAAGAGCACTCTTTAGAACAGGTCCGTAAAGGCAGACAGCATTCTTTATTCAAATAATTTTGCAAAGCCTTACGTGTTTCAGAGACATTACTCCTTGTTCACAGGCATTTCAGTGGGTTGTGCAGATTTAAAGAGACATTGTCCCAGCATGCTCTTTTCACAGGTGAGTATGCATACTGCCTGCTGGGATGTGTAGTACCTTTAATTTTAGGAATATATATACATTCCATGTACTTATGTATCTATATATTTATTACTTTTCAACTAATTCAGGATATGCAATGCACTACCCTATTTCTCACCCTATACCGCTCTCAATATATCCACTACTTCCACTTTCTCATTCATCCCAATCATCATACCACTACTATGGTCCACAAAATAACCCTTTCTGGCCTCTTCTCGCCTCTACCCCTCCTTCCATCATCTCATAACTCTTTTACTATTCAGATCTCCCAGTTTTAAAGGAACACCAGCCCTTCTTTTGTTTGAATATCATCCTAGCGGGTTGCTGTCAGGAGCCTAACACCTAGAAAGCAATGCACCAGAGGAAAACAAAGACACTCATCTTGATATCATTTCACAAGTGCTTAAAGGACACGATGATTTGAGGGCAGATTTTTGACTTTGTCCAACTCGTTTATGTTAGAGGAATGCATACACTCTAAGGATATCAAATGTATCTGTCTGTATTAATAATTATACAAATAATGCAATTAGTTAAAATTTTTCGTTTAACTCTTTAATGTTCTACTCAACCCAATGTACTGTTACAGAGCACTGTACATCCCACAAGCGCTGTACAGAGATCATAAATCACAAAAGTGTACATAAAATAAACATTGTGGTCTACATGTGACATGATGTGCCTTGCTCCAGGCACATTAACCTTCTGTGGTAATTTATGAGTCAAACCTGTCTAGAACAAACACAGGTCTATGCAGGAAATGCATTATTCACCAGAGTTGGACAACTGTTATTGTTATCTCCTGGAAATTTCTGAGCATACAAAGATCTCTGCAGAAAGTGCCTCAGCCATGTGGGATATCTTCAAATGCATCCTCTTTGTGACCAATTAAGCAATCAGAACAGATTGTTATATATATCCTTGTTGTCAATTTCTTTGTGACTTTGGCTTTGAAAAAAGTAATGTATATTTGAGTGTTAGACTCTTCTTTTCGTGAATTTGCCTTTTTTGACTCCAAACTGGTTAAGCTGCTATACTTTGACTTCCAATTTATGGGTTACCGAAGTACAGGTTTCCCATTTGTAGCAATGAGTGTCATTCCACTCAATTTCTGCAGATCATCTGGGGAAGTTGTTTTGTGGAATTTAAAACCAGCTTGCAAAGAATCACTCATAATTAAAATTGGAATAATTCACTCATAACAACTTGACAATAGCCGCTAGAGAGATAAGAGATAAGAATATGATTGAGGATTAGAAAATAAATAATAATTTCCCAGTTAACAATGACCTCTCTTTGATAACAAATTAGTAGAAGATAAATATAAATTTAAAGAATTTTAAAGGAGTTGCTCTAGTTGTATGCTTTAGAAAAGCACATTGATGACTTTAATAGCTGCACCAAACGTTGTGGGACACCAAAATTGATCTTTTTAGCCTACTACCAAAGCACCTCCCCCTTGCCCCACCCCGCCGGTTCCCAGAAATGCACCTTTAGACAAACCATGGGATACTATAATGTTGCATGGGCAGTCGGGGAGTGTGCTCCGTCCTCTGTAAATTAGAAAACACCCACTCCCTCTGACTCTCCACACAAAAACAGCAAAGCACCTTACGTACCACATATTTGGTACAACCCTGTAAGTCCTGTTAAGGTGTCAGCTTGTGAAGTCGTCCTAAGACGTCTCTTCAATTCAGTTGGGTCAAGTAGCATAAAGCTACGGAGCTCATTCTAAGATGCCCTCTCTCCCAAAGCAAGGTAGAAGTCCCTGAACACTTTCCCTTGTTATACATCAATACCACAGGTAGTATCTCAGGGTTACATGCAAAATCATGCCATCCAGTCAGGCCACCTCCTCATAGGTAATATTCTATTAGGCAGCGATGCTGTCAAGCTTTGGCGAGATGACCTTGATTCCCAGGCTTGCTTCGATGAGAAAGTACAACAGTTCTCCAGTATCAGTATCTACTCTTAATGTATCCTCTTCTCCCTAAGCCAAACTCCTAAAACAAAGACATTATTCTAACGAACAAGGATGATTCTTTCACCTGCAACAGAGACTTGAAAAAGAACAATTCCAACATGCACATGAAATTCAATTATTAAATCGAATGCGAGAGCTTCCAGGGAAAATACATTTCAGGCCTACAGAAATAGGGCAATATAAGAAATAGCACACAGGCCATACGAAATTACATATCAATGAACACTCTTACTGAGCACTTCTATATCAACACGTTACATAAGCATATCAAATATGTAAATAATTGTCAGCAACATACACAATTTCTACAAGTTAATGTTTTCAGCAAAAAACACATGTGAGTTCAACGTTAACCTGTTCACGTTGACATGGAAATATCCCTAGCACACCACAATTCACATTAATACAGTTCACGTTCTACTGTCCCAGGTTAATACAACAAAGGAGTATATGCAAGTACAGACTACTCGTGATTATGGTGCACCCCTACAAATGAAAAATGAATTTTGCACTACATCACTCTCATGGCGCAAAGTGGTGATAAATTTAGCTCTTAGGCTTGAATTAAGGTCTGTGCACCACAAAGTGCCATTTCTGGTTCATTATATAGACAAGCATTTTATCAATATGGTTTTCCTAGACAAGCATTGTATCGACATAGTTTTCTGAGCATACAAAGATCTCTGCAGAAAGTGCCTCAGCCATGTGGGATATCTTCAAATGCATCCTCTTTGTGACCAATTAAGCAATCAGAACAGATTGTTATATATATCCTTGTTGTCAATTTCTTTGTGACTTTGGCTTTGAAAAAAGTAATGTATATTTGAGTGTTAGACTCTTCTTTTCGTGAATTTGCCTTTGTTGACTCCAAACTGGTTAAGCTGCTATACTTTGACTTCCAATTTATGGGTTACCGAAATAAAGGTTTCCCATTTGTAGCAATGAGTGTCATTCCACTCAATTTCTGCAGATCATCTGGGGTAGTTGTTTTGTGGAATTTAAAACCAGCTTGCAAAGAATCACTCATAATTAAAATTGGAATAATTCACTCATAACAACTTGACAATAGCCGCTAGAGAGATAAGAGATAAGAATATGATTGAGGATTAGAAAATAAATAATAATTTCCCAGTTAACAATGACCTCTCTTTGATAACAAATTAGTAGAAGATAAATATAAATTTAAAGAATTTTAACGGAGTTGCTCTAGTTGTATGCTTTAGAAAAGCACATTGATGACTTTAATAGCTGCACCAAACGTTTTGGGACACCAAAATTGATCTTTTTAGCCTACTACCAAAGCATCTCCCCCTTGCCCCACCCCGCCAGTTCCCAGAAATGCACCTTTAGACAAACCATGGGATACAATAATGTTGCATGGGCAGTCGGGGAGTGTGCTCCGTCCTCTGTAAATTAGAAAACACCCACTCCCTCTGACTCTCCACACAAAAACAGCAAAGCACCTTACGTACCACATATTTGGTACAACCCTGTAAGTCCTGTTATATTGTGCAGGCTACAAAATGCACAGCACAATAACATTGCATATGCTTGATGTGGACGGTACTCCTCATTTATTTTTACTTGAATTTACTCATTTATCTCAAATCAATCAATATATTTATGTGATGAGATTCCATAACAGTCATAAGTTTCCTCTTTTTATCCCAGTATTTTCAGAATTTGGCGAAATTTACTAAAAGTGATGCAATACAACACAGTAACCAAAGTTGTGCTGAATTACGTCAAGGAGCGAGAACAGAACAATGCAGTATCTACTAAGATGTCCCGTTGTTTTTCTCTCCCCTGGGGTACTTTTGACTTATTTACTGCCTTGTACCCAAAGTGCAAGGGTATGAAAAAGTATAAAGCATAGGCTTTGTACCTGAAGAATGCCCTTCCAGTACAAAATGCTATGCTTGAACATTGTTGAAAATTCATTGTTCATTTCAGCACACATGCAAAGTTAGAAGAGTTTTATGAAAATAAATCTTTTCTCACACATTGCAACTGCATCGAGGAGGTGCAATTTTTTGATGCCAAGCTCTGTCTACCATTGTTTGTAGATAGGGATTTGTGTCAAAACCCATGGGTGTTTGCATGGAAATGCCCATGTACCACCTGTGGCATGCCCATTGATACAAAGTAGCACAACGTATTACTTTATGTTGCTTTGGGGCTGCTATTGAGCTCAAAAAATGTTTTGAGTTGGAAAGTAAATATAAAAATCAGCAATTTGCACTGGTGTGCGTCACAATTTGTGATGAAGTTCGTGAGTGTAAAGCATTAAGCTGTCCCTACACTAGCACTAACGTGACATCCCTACATAGCATTTCCCACGGCAAGATAAGTTAAGGTGTCAGCTTGTGAAGTCGTCCTAAGACGTCTCTTCACATCAGTTGGGTCAAGTAGCATAAAGCTACGGAGCTCATTCTAAGATGCCCTCTCTCCCAAAGCAAGGTAGAAGTCCCTGAACACTTTCCCTCATTATACATCAATACCACAGGTAGTATCTCAGGGTTACATGCAAAATCATGCCATCCAGTCAGGCCACCTCCTCATAGGTAATATTCTATTAGGCAGCGATGCTGCCACGCTTTGGCGAGATGACCTTGATTCCCAGGCTTGCTCCGATGAGAAAGTACAACAGTTCTCCACTATCAGTATCTACTCTTAATGTATCCTCTTCTCCCTAAGCCAAACTCCTAAAACAAAGACATTATTCTAACGAACACGGATGATTCTTTCACCTGCAACAGAGACTTGAAAAAGAACAATTCCAACATGCACATGAAATTCAATTATTAAATCGAATGCGAGAGCTTCCAGGGAAAATACATTTCAGGCCTACAGAAATAGGGCAATATAAGAAATAGCACACAGGCCATACGAAATTACATATCAATGAACACTCTTACTGAGCACTTCTATACCAACATGTTACATAAGCATATCAAATATGTAAATAATTGTCAGCAACATACACAATTTCTACAAGTTAATGTTTTCAGCTAAACACATGTGAGTTCAACGTTAACCTGTGCACGTTGACATGGAAATATCCGTAGCACACCACAATTCACATTAATACAGTTCACGTTCTACTGTCCCAGGTTAATACAACAAAGGAGTATATGCAAGTACAGACTACTCGTGATTATGGTGCACCCCTACAAATGAAAAATGAATTTTGCACTACATCACTCTCATGGCGCAAAGTGGTGATACATTTAGCTCTTAGGCTTGAATTAAGGTCTGTGCACCACAAAGTGCCATTTCTGGTTCATTATATAGACAAGCATTTTATCAATATGGTTTTCCTAGACAAGCATTGTATCAACATGGTTTTGAACTTCTCTAGATCACTGTTTTTAACTTTTCCAAACTGCTCAACTGTTACTTTCAAAATCATGTAAGATAGTGAACATACATGTGGAAGGGAGTGAAGCAAAGTTTTATGGTAAATCTATAGAATAAATGCATTAAGCACATTTATCTCAATGCCTCATTCTTTCTAGGTATGTGAAAAATTCAAATCTTGAAGGCAAAGTTTTACATACTTGAAAACCATACAATTGAGTGTAGTATAGAATGTGTTTAATTTCCTACAGCTTCACCTGCAGATTACATTTCTAGTGAAAATAAGGTTTGGTGGGAGATGTTTTCCCATATTTTTTGTGAAGATTTCTATTGAAAATAGTAGCTTTTGCAGTCTGACTCTTCCACAAATGCATCATTTTGCTGGACTTTTCCCCACTTTTAAAAAGTCTTTTGCTAACATTACGATGTTGCTAAGATTGGTGTTTTTTGCGGACCACTTCCTGTAAAGTTCTACTGCTTTTGAGTTAGAAATGTTCTAACCACAAGACCAAGTCCTAGTGGTCACTTCTATCTTAATATAAGATGTATTACAAGTTATTTCATGCCCAGATCCTTGTGCAAGGCTCATGGTCCATGTTTTGGTATATGCTTGAACCAACATTATCTTTTGATCTTGATGGACTAACACCTAATCACTTTCTTGAGTGTCTCCATCCTTGGTCCATTGTCTCTTATTCATAGATCCTCTTTGCTCGTTTCTTTGATGTCTTCTTCAAATTTTTTTAATCCCTCCCATTCAACAAGATAGGCAAGTTCACACACCCCAGAAAAACGTAAACTTTGTTAGACACCCTTCCATTGTACTGTGCAGAGCTCTTTGGCACACCTGGAAAACTAGACACTTACACTTACTATGCCAAATTGTTCTTGGTTTGAGGTCAAATCAAATTGATCGAATAATGTCAGAAATCAGGACCAGTTTCATTCTTGACCATTCCTAAAATGACCTAAGTTAAAATGTTTTGCCTAGACTGGTGATGACCGTAGTTCCATAAAAACTGCGCACCTGACCAGGCGTGCACACATAGTTTCCCTCTGGGCAGAGACGTACAATCAGCGTACATTACAAAGGATTCCACTGCATTAATTAAATGCTTTATTTCAGCCTTTGAAGTGCCGCTAAAGTTGATGAAGATGTGCTTTGAAATATATTTTTAAAGGCATGTCTTTTGTCTTTTGAATTGCTAATACAGGGCGTTTAAACAGCTGAAGGGCAGTCCTGAAGCAACAGGAGAGAACCTTCAAAGTGTTCCCTACAACCTGAGTGCCAAGTTCCTCTGCTCACCCTCGGAGAACAACAAGGCAAAACGTTGTGGTTTCATCCACTGCTCAGATTTCTTCTTGTAGAGCCTTTGCTAGCCTCCCTGAGGCCCAGCTTGATGTTTTCTTTTGGGAGTGGAGGGTGTGGAAGATGTGAGTTCAGTGTGCTCCAAGTTTGGGACAATGCAAACACAAGGAGATGATGGACGGAGCGCTGAAACTTTTCAGACACTCACTCCCAATCACAGATCTGGGTTGAATCCATCATCGTTCTTTAGCTCACTTTGCCATCAGAGTTCAGATCCAGCTATATACAAAACAGTCTTGACCCTGTTCCTCATGGGAAAAGTCCATCCCGAACTGCCAAGCCAGGTCTTCCATGGACCGGATACAAGCATCCTGGGACTGGTTTTGGTGTAACACCCCTCATCAGCCAGACTAGCTTGAATCAAGTGGCAAAGTGATCAAGGGACCCACGTCTGGGCATACCCTGCCAACTTAGGGTGAACAAAGTAAACTCTAGCAGATGATGGACGGAGCATTGAAACTTTTCAGACACTCAACCCCAGTCACAGATCTGGGTTGAATCCATTGTTCTTTAGCTCCATTCACCACCCCAGTTCGGACCCAGCCATATGCAAATCAGTCTTGACCCTGTTCCTCATGGGAACAGTCCAGCCCGAACTCCCAAGCCAGGTCTTACCTGGACTGGAAAAAAGCATCCTGGGACCAGTTTCAGGGTAACACCCCTCATCAGCCAGGCTATCTTGAATCCAGTGGCAAAGTGATCAAGGGACCCCGAAACCGGTCCCAGGATTCTTGTTTCTGGTCCAGGGAGGACCTAGCCTGGCAGTTTGGGCTGAACTGTTTCCATGAGAAACAGGGTCCAACCTGATTTGCATATGGCTGGGTGTAAACTGGAATGGTGTGGCGTGCAAAAAAAATGGATTCAACCCAGATCTGTGACTGTATGTGAATGTTTGATTAATTTAGCATTCCGTCCATAATCTGTTCTTTTAGTATTTGTCACACTAAGGGGGAATGGTATGCCCATACATGGGTCCCGTGCTCGCTATGCCACCAGATTCAAGCTAGCTTGGCTGATGAGGGATGTTACCCCAAAACCGGTCCCAGGATGCTTGTTTATGGTCCAAGGAGGACCTAGCCTGGTAGTTCTGGCTGGACTGTTCCTATGAGGAACAGGTTCAATACTGATTTGCATATGGCTGGGTCTACTGGAATGGCGTGGCGTGCAAAAAAACAATAGATTTAACCCAGTTCTGTGACTGGACTGGTGGTGAATGTTTGATTAATTCAGCATTCTGTCCATCATCTGTTCTTTAAGATTGGAACAATGCAGCATAGCCTCACAAGCTACCTGCATATGAGTTTCCATATTCTCCTGCTTGTCACAATAAACTGAGAAACTGGAGTTTGCCTGTGTGTGCATCCAGTTAATTTAAGTTTGCTAATTAGCCTCTCCTCCAGCCTGTGCTTTTGATGATGGTAACAGAATGCACTTTAAGTGGTGAGTGAAACCTCATTATACTCAATACACTTAGGGACAGATTTACGTTTCCTGGCGCATCTCTGCAAATCAGCAGGGATGCGCCAGGAAACTTGAGACACGCATCTCAATCCTTGCGCCACCACGGATGTGCCGCTTTTACAATGCGGCGCATCATGGCGCAAGGAAATGCAGATGCGTGTCGCATCTGCTGCCGTAAGGTTGGCGCAGTGCTGGAGTTGTGTCGCGGGTGCGACGCAACTCCAGCACTGTGCCAACCCTGCCTATGTCTAACATGGTGTGTCAAGCCTTACACCTGCTTCAAGCAGGCGCAAGGTTTTGACGCAGGGGAGTCGGAAAAGTGACTGAGTGAACTCTTGTAGATTTTACTCAGCCACTTTTCTGAGGCGTTCCTGTGCCGGAACCCCCCCCTGCACCAAAACGCCCACATGAAACCTGACACAGGTTTCATGTGGCGCAGGGCTTTACAACGTGATGCATCTCCCTAGATGTGTCACATTGTAAATACCCCGCAGCATGGCGCTGGCTTTACACCGCCACTGCGTCACATAAGTGACGCAACGGCGGCGCAAAAGTGGCGTACGGGGCTTGTAAATCTGCCCCTTAGTATTTGAATGGTTAGCCAACATTTAGAGCATTTACGGAGTGATTGCACAATTCCTGATTATAAAAACAAGACTGCAAGGATTAGCTGAGGACCCCCCAAACCATAGGCTCTTACACACAAGCCACCTAGATCCCTGAGCGCTCACACCCATGTCACAGGCAGTTTCAGTGAGCCCACAATGAATCTGAAGCAGGGCTCAAAAAATCCACTTACCCACTCGCTATGGTGAACCAGATTTAATGAGGATGAGCTATTTTTAGGACCTACTCACCCTTTCTGGCGGGCTTACAACAGGTGTTCTGCTTGACTTTAAATCTTATCTAGTCACATTTGCTCGGCTTTCAGAGACAGTTCAAAAGTCAGTTTGTCTTCCTACATTTACTTTTCTTTCTGTGACTGAAGTTAGAGGATTTTGTAAAGTGAACTGTGTGACAACTGAGTTGAGACCAGTTTACTGGTCCAGTACATGACAGTTATGTCGAGTACGTTTTTAATGATTTTTTGAGCCCTGTGAAGGCCATTGCAGACAAGCCAGCCCCCAGCATGCTATCTGCCAGTTCATTCTGGACAAGTGACACTTTCATCCTTTGGGGCATTTCAGATAGGTCACCATGGAATCAAATAGTCCTTTCTAGAAAGAAGATGCACCACAGTGCATTCCACCTGGTGACTACAGACCCCCCACTCCTTTAAAGTTTTCTCAGGCTAGTCGAAAATAGAAATTTGGAGATAAAGATAATACATTTTGTGTTCATCCTTTCCATTAGAAACTTTGCAAAGCAAAATAGTTCAAATGATCGTAATTTGTATGCAGTAACTTTATTGCAAGCGATTGAAATAATGAGTGAATGAATATGTGAATGGACAAGTCAATGACTTTGTGGGGCTTTGAATAAACATGTGACTGTCCAAATGAGTAAAGTAATGACAATGGAGAAGATAAGCGAAACAGTGTTTGTGTGGGCTGATGAGTGAGAAGTGAAGGCCCAAGTGATTGAGCAAATTAGTGGGTGAGCAGAGCCCCAGAGGATTCACTGTCACTTGAGTACAATGTGGCAATAAGTGAGTATGTGAATGAAGTGGTAAGTGATTGGATGGCAAGTGTTTGGAAACATTTGGGAGTGAATATAAGCAAGTGGCAAATCAGTGAAATGGTGAGCAGTATGCAAGTGGGTGGGAAAACAAATGAAAGAGTGTGGATGTCAGTAAGTGACTGAATGATTATGATAAGTGATTAAGGTGAGTGAAGGAATGAGCAAATGAGATAGAGACAGAGCACATGTCAGCGGCTTTGTGAGTTTGAGTTTACAAGTGAGTGAGTGAAGCATGAAGTGAGTGTGTGTACAAATGACAACCAAGAATTTGATGTGGTGACTAAGAAAATTAGTGTGTCAGTGAGCAAGTGAGAGAATGAGAAGCTAAGCGATTTAGTGCAGAAGTGTTGGAGTGATTAATGCAATCAGTGAATGAAAATAAAGCATTCTGCAGATGGGAGCCTCAGCGGTGTCACCAAGTGAATCTTTTAGCCAGACTGACCCTATCTTAACGCCAAAGACAAAATATTCTTCAGGGAGAAATACAAATAATTGTCTTGAAACACTATTCCTTTATTTAATATTTGACACAATTTGCGGCAGAATGTATCAACTTCTGGATAATACATTCTGCAGCAAACTCCCTACTCAGCCCAAAAATGAAATACAAAAACATGACCTACTAAAACATAATGCAATAAAATTGAGGCGTGTCCAAAGTTCATGTAGCTACCCAAAATTTGGGGAAAATTATGTAGAGTTAATGTGTAATTACTCAAATTGCAAATCCAGCATTTGTTTAGACAACTATAATCTTTTACATATTTGCAATTTTATTGCAGTATACCTGATAGAGTGGTACTGGGGGTGTAGCTTATGCAAGTCAATGCCTAGAGTGGGGAGAAACAAACTGTCACAGGTTATTCCAGAAAGGCACTGAAGGGCTGGGTGAGGGGCAGCAAAGTGGATGATTTTGTTGTGCTGTACAACCTGATTCTGAGGGAGCACATGCTCAAAACCTGTTTTACAGAGCTGTGACAACACCAAGTAGATAGCAAGCTGACTGACTTCAGGAACCTTGTTGAGGAGGCAGCCCTTTGGGTCAGCACCAGAGTGTCAAAGAAGGCATCTCAGGGAGACTCCCAAAAGGGTGATCATGGTTCCTACCAGAAGAAAGAGAAGAGAGATAAAAACAAGAAAGAGTTCTCTCAAGGACCCCAAAATAGTGCTCAGGGGAAAAGGTCACATTCCCATTGTGGCCAACAGCAGAAAGACTTTCTTGAAAGGCACACTGGTAAATTTCTCCCCAACTGCTATGGGTGTTACCAGTCTGGGCAGACCAAATGTGATCTCAAGTGTCCCAAGAGGGCTAAAGTGCTTCTGCTCACTCCAGCTTGTGCAGTGGCCTGCTGTGTACTCCTAAAGACTGCTTTACTACATTTGAATGGATGGCTTTGCTACCTGGAGCCTGCCTCAAACCCTCAGAGGCCAGCCTTGCTGTTTGAGTTCTGCATCTTCGCCTGAACCAAGGACTACCAGAGTGACTCCAAGAGCTAGTTTGCTGGCCTCCTGTTTTGAGCCACATGGGCATAAAAGGTACCCACCATCTTGAACCTGGAGCTAGCCTGAGTGAATTCTGAACTCCTAAATAGTGTTACTCCAGTCCTGGACCTTGGTTGAGGTGCTAAAGGTACCCAGATAGCAAAAATCCAAACTTTTTTTTCCAGCTGAAGTCTGCTCTGAGAACTGAGGGAAGACCATGACCAACCTGCTAGTCTATCCACCCAAGGTGCATCGCTGGTCAGCTGACATTGTGGCATTCTTCCCCACAGCAGCAAATCCTCTTCAGCGGTTCTTTGCCAAAGTAGTAGCTGACCTCCGGGAATTATCTTCGGCTACAGCCTTCTGCCTCCTCCTGTGGATATTTTCAATTTCTGGAAAAGTGACTAAGTCCAAATGTTGAACTCTTCACTGAAATTTTGTCCAAAGGATCCCTGATGACGATGCTGCCTTCTTGGACAACGCCTGCAGCATTGCCTTGCTGACCTTTACCCTCTCAAAACATTTTTCTTAAAAATCCTTCTAAGTCTGAAGGTGAGCACTGACTGGGTCCAATCCATTTTTTGCATTCAACCCACGCTCCATCGTGGCCAGCTAAATTCTATGCATCCCTCTACAAGGGGCAGGAACTTCCAGAAATGGCTCCTATGCAGTATCTGCAAGGGGTTAACACCGCCAGGCTGGTTCCTCGTCAGGTGAAAGACCTTGAAGCCCCGTTCAGACTTGAGGAAGTTATTTCTGCCATTTCACAATTAAAACCACTTAAATCTCCGACCCCAGATGGCTTCTCCTCCCTCTTCAAAGCAAACACAAGGAGATGATGGACGGAGCGCAGAAACTTTTCAGACACTCACCCCCAGTCACAGATCTGGGTTGAATCCATCATTATTCTTTAGCTCACTTCGCCACCTCAGTTCAGACCCAGCTATATGCAAATCAGTCTTGACCCTGTGCCTCATGGGAACAGTCCAGCCCGAACTGCCAAGCCAGGTCTTCCCTGAACCGGAAACAAGCATCCTGGGACCGGTTTCTGGGTAACACCCTTCATCAGCCAGGCTAGCTTGAATCCCAAGGCAAAGTGAGCAAGAGACCCACGTCTGGGCATACCTTGCCAACTTAGGGCGAACAAAGCAAACACAAGGAGATGATGGACGGAGCGGTGAAACCTTTTAGAACCTCACCCTCAGTCACAGATCTGGGTTGAATCGATCATCATTCTTTAGTTCACTTTGCCACCTCAGTTCAGACCCAGCTATATGCAAATCAGTCTTGACCCTATGCCTCATGGGAACAGTCCAGCCCAAACTGCCAAGCCAGTTCTTCCCTGAACCAGAAACAAGCATCCTGGGACAGGTTTCTGGGTAACACCCTTTATCAGCCAGGCTAGCTTGAATCCAGTGTCAAAGTGAGCAAGGGACCCCTGCCAACTCCTCCCTCTTCTACAAGGCATTTTGTTCTATCCTGGCCACGTTCCTACCGAGGGTCTTCAACTCGATCGGTTCGTCCCCCCCGTTCCACCCTCGATGCTAGCGACGTTAGTCACGGTCATACCTAAACCAGGGAAGGATAAGCAGAACTGTGCGTCCTATCACCCTATCTCTCTCCTTAATGTTGACCCCAAAATATTCACAGGGATTCTGGCACAGAGACTCTGTTCTTGCCTTCCTGGGCTACTCGACCCAGACCAGTCGGGCTTTGTTCCCGGATGCCAGTGCTCGAACAACACAAAACGCCTCTTCTATATAATCGACAAAGGACGAACGCATGGTCCTTTCAGTAGATGCTATTAAAATGACAGTATTAACCTATAATCAAATATATATTCCAGACCCTTCCAGTGGCCCCTCCTACTGGGGTGCTGCGGGCACTGCAGATAGACATAGAATGCTTCATCTGGTGGGACCAGCGGCCCAGGATGCGCAGAGACTTAAGTTATAGAGCTCCAACAGAAGGGGGTTTGGTGATCCCAAATCTGCAGGAGTATTACTGGGCAGTGCAATTGCGGGCTCTGGTCGAATGGTCTCGGCTGGAGTCCGAGAAACACCGGCTGTTCATGGACAGGGTGCTGGCTAAGCAATAACTGTGGGGGTTTCCTTCCTTTCTAAATCAGCCAGGCTGCGCAATCTGTACCTATCCAAGGTGACGCATTCCACCATGGCGGCTTGGGACAGTGTGGCTGTCTCACGGGGACTTGCGACATTTCCGTCCCCAATCACGCTGATAGTCAACAACCCTGACTTCTCACTGGGAACGGATTAAATTAACTTCGCGCAGTGGTCAAAAACAGGCTGTCGCTCAGTAGGCCACTTCTTTGACGTGAAGGGGCCGTTGTCATTTAATGACCTGCGGGCGCAGCATAACCTTTCTGAAAATGAACGTTACCGTTACCAACAGATTAGACACTGGGCATTGCTATCTATCTTTGTCCAGGCCATATGAGGGCCAGTTGTTATGGCTATTGTTTTGGAGAATGGACTCTGACTGTCTATGGTGGTGGAAATTAAGTGGTTGTACTACTGCATGGCAGGCTGGCTATTGAGTGAAGTATTGACATGTAAGTGGATAAAAATAAAATCTTAGAAGGACATTTGATGTGCATAGGGCTAGAAACGTTTCATGAAGATCAAATGATTGAAGAATTTGCAAAATGGCTGAAGCACTGCGGTCTGCCTTAAGGATCATCTATATGGGGTTTAAAGACCCCCAGTAAAGCACCCACTGAGTACTGGCAGTATCGATGATTTGTTTCATTGTGTTTGACGTCTTGTTCGGTGGGTGATAGCAGAGCAAGAAGACAGTAGAAGTAAATGGGAAGAGGCATTACTGAGCCACCATAAGCCTAGAAAATATCTGTATCCATGATACATCTATGGAGCAGGTGCATCCGTTTTTAATAGCACTTCCTCCACCCAGAGGTCGTGCATGTGATCACGGGGGGTAGAACTTTTTTGCCAGGATAGTGCTTGGAAAAATTCATTATTCATTCATAACAACATGTCACCATTCTGTTCCAAAATCATATCATGAATCTCCCAGCAGCGCACAGGGATGAAGCGAACATTGTGGACCAACTAGAAATGTTTTGACGGTGCTGTGAGGCTAGATGAGAGAGTGTTACCTATCTAGATTGAGATATTTGCAGATCATGCAAGGTGGATTAAGAAGATTGGTGGCCGTGTGTGTAGAGTTCTGATGGTCAATGATAA
The DNA here is from genome assembly GCF_964204655.1 of Triturus cristatus. Lineage (NCBI taxonomy): Eukaryota > Metazoa > Chordata > Amphibia > Caudata > Salamandridae > Triturus > Triturus cristatus. Next base: position 1,619,295,750 of record NC_140589.1, on the reverse strand, counting down.
GAAAGGTGTTGGCTAACTGAAGATTTTTGAGCCTGCATAGTTGGAATAGATCTTCCATATTGTAGAGCCTAGCAGTTTGTGGGCTGTAAACAGAGGATGTGGAGCTGACCTTGTGGATTTAGTGCAGAAGGTCTCAGGCAGGTTTGCCTTTGACGTGACTGTGGCACACCAGTGGCATGCTTGCTGTACAAATCCGCGACACTGCCGTGGTAGGGGATAGATTTTATTTCCCCTAGTAGACCACCACATTCTCAGAGGAAGGAAGAAGTAGTGCAAGCAGCTGGCGCAACACCCAGTACGAAGCCATAGTTGAGGAGCAGTGCTCCCGCACAAATAATAATAAGTAATAGGTTATATCAGTAAAAAGTCAGAAATTAAAAAAAACAGTATAGCAGAAAGGAAACAAGTCAAAGGGAGAAACAATACACAACGGGGCATATGCACAAGGGCTTAACGCCGCCGTAGTGTCAGTATTCCTGATGTTACGGCGGCTATTTTTTAATCGCCTTATTTACAAGTTGCTGCTAAATGGAGTTAGCAGCACTTTTCCAGCGAATACATGAATTTTAAAGATCACCTCTTCAGTTAGCGAGAGTTAACGAAAATGAGATGGAAGGTGTGCTTTCCTGTGAAAAGACTGCTGCTAGCCCCAATTCACGATATTTACAAGGAAATCCTTGAATGGTGCAAAACTCAAAAAACTGCCTCTTAGTTCAGTTAAAGGCAGTTTTTTAAGACCAGAAAATAGATTGTCTTAAAATTGGTGCAACCACTTGGGGCTTCATTTCAGAGGTTTTGTTGCTGGACAGTGCAGCAAAGAAAATTGCTGCGCTGCCCTGCGTCAAAACAAAAGCTCAGGAATGCACCCCACAATAAGATAGGGCGCAGTCCTGGGCCTCATTCATAAAAAGTGTTGCATCGCTGCAACAAAACCGGGTTGGCACACTTTTCACTGTGCCCTCCTTGCGACACCATGGATGCACCGGATTGACAGATATGTCCGTATTCCTGTCACGCATTGCTGCAATTTTATTGCAAGCATGATGCAACTCCAGCAATGCATGGGCAAGCATATCCCTATGGCACTTCGTCACCCTTACGCCATCCAGAGGTAGGCGTAAGGTTTTGACCCAGTGGCGTACTACAATTGTCGCAGTGAAATCTCATAGATTTCACTGCACCACTCCTACGAGGCTTTGTTGTGTGGGAACGTCCACCCTGCATACATCCTACATGACACAGGTATAATGTGGCATAGGGTTCACAAGGCCACGCATATACCTAGATGTGTCCCTTTGTACAGAGTCTAGTTTGGCGTCCAGGGTGTCTGCTGTCACCTTCCCCGGCAGCCCCCAGATGCTCAGTCCACTGACACGGGGGAGCTGCCAGGGTGTTGGTGCAGTTGGAACTCCATCGTTGGAGTTTGAGCGCTGTGGCGTTGGCGCCTGTAAGCGTTGGCGGTGTGGTGGTGCTGAACGAGTTGCTGAAAAGTTATTTGATGGCCTTGATCCAGCTGTGGCTGGGGGGGCGATGATAGCGGTGGTGTACTGTGGGCGTGGTAAAGGTGTGATGTATTCCATGATGGTCGGTCCAGGAGAGTTAGGTGCTGTGGCTGTAGTTCAAGTTCCCGCTGGCAGCGAGGCCGGGGTCGAGCATGTGTCCGGCTTTGTGGGCTGGTGCGGTGACTAGCTGCATGAGTCCGATGTTTTCGGGGTTCGCCAGGAGGGTGGTGGTGTTCTGGTCACTGGGGTTGTCCAGGTGGAAGTTGAGGTGTCCGAGTAGGATGCAGTCAGTGGATTGGAGAGACTGGGGTGCAATGAGGTCTACAATGGCATTGATGAATGGGGGTTCATGGGCTGGGGGGCCTGTAGACGAGGGTGCCATAGAGGGTGGAGTTGGGGTTGGTTCAGATCTTGAAGTGAAGGTGTTCCATGGTAGCCACCGAGTCATTAGAGTGCGTGGCAGTTGGAGTGGGCTTTTTTAGACAATGGCAATGCCTCCTCCTGGGCGCTCGGATGGTCCGTGCGAGTGCATTTGTAGGCGTCGTGGATTGTGATGGCGATGTCTTCTCTGGAGCAGAGGTTGGTCCAGGTTTCCATGAAGAAGGCAATGTCTGAAGTGGTGGCATCGAGGAGGTCCCAGATTTCTGTTGCATGTTTGTGAAGGGACCGCACTTTGAGGAGGATGCACTTTAGTCAGTTGGTCGCGCTGTTGGTCGGGTGGGTGGCAGGAGGCGCTGGTGTGCTGATGTGGCAGAAGGTGTGTTTGTAGTTTTGGCAGGCGCAGGGTGCAAGGGAATTCTACAGTGATGCTAGATGGCAGGCAGTGTGGCTTCCAGGGCTAATGGCGATGAGGGTGCTGGTGTTGTAGCAGTGAAGTGTCTGAGAAGAAGGGTCCTTGATGCTAGGCGCGGTTCAGTAGCGGAAGGACGCCAGTGCACCAGTACCTTTGTTGCACCAGTGGTACACCCGCTGAGTATGGCCCCATAGCGGCCGCCATTAAGTAGAGCTGCAGGAGAGACTGGATAGCTGGAAGGCGGGAAACGCGGGAGAGTACACTGGAGGGGGCAGGGATGCGGGGGATAGGGTTATAAATATATATATTTTTACATCTTACCTCGTGGCCAGGTCTCGCGTCTTCTGTGCTCCTGCTCTCATGAGTCTGCCTCCACGAACAGGCAGCAGGCAGCCAGGCTCCCTCCCCTAAGCCAATCACAATGCTGCAATGCAGCGTTGTGATTGTTCTTGAGCACCGTGAAAAGGCGTTCAACCAGGGGCTGGAGGGGTGGGCATGTTCTCCAAGCAGGCTGTAATGCATCCTGCATTGCGAACAGGGAGGTGCGCATCACTGCTTTGGGTGGACTGAGAGGGCCGACCAAACAGTAACTGCGCACTTGAGTGGGCATACCACTCTGCCCCTGCCCTCCTCCATGAGTAGAGCAGCAGCCACCCACCCTGCCGCCCACAAAGGAAACATAGCATAAGAATATCAGAAAGCTATCATCATGTTATATTTCCTCTTCTTGCCCTGCTTGAAAGCAGTGGGCCGAGCTCTTCTGCCATAGAGAAGGATCCGCCACTGGGGGTGCATCACCCACAGGTGCTAGGCCTCGGCCCGACTGGACCCCTGGGCTTCCTCCACTACGCATCCCAGATTCTCCGCACCTGGACATTGACACTGTGGCGCAATCAGCTACACTATCTCCAAATCTTTGAATAAGCCAGCAGGAGCCTCAGCCAGGTCGGATTTCACAAGCCTGGGTACAACAGTTGCTGCAAAGTCCACTGGGGAACATCCTGGTGATGCAGGTGATGCAACAGGGCACCCTTATGCGTAAAGTTGCAGCACTCCTCCCACACAAGTTCGGCGCAGCTCAGGTGCCTCACCCTCCACAGCATCTGCCCAGCTCAACATCCTCCGGCCTGTGATGCAGAGAGGCGCGGTCCACCATTGTTAATTCCCTCCATGCACCCTGGTGTAGTGGTGGCATGTGGATGCAATGCAGACTTCCCTACCTTGGTGCACAAAATCGCCTCTACCATTCACAGCTCAAAGGGTCACCAGGCGGTCTTCTCACACCGGTCAGCAACGTGTCTCCATGTGACCTGGAAGACTTCACCACCAGGTAAGGGCAATCGCCGATGCCTCAATGTCTACCACCACGGCCCAGCAGCTCCACAGCACCTCCGCATCCCACTCCGTGTCCAGGACGCAGGCACAGCGAGGCCTTCGGGCCCCGGGAACTGTCCGTGCTTTCAAAGTTTTGGCTGCCATGGGGTTGCAAGGAGGGCGCTATATAAAGTGATACATCACAGGCTTTCCCCAGCGATGCGCCTCTTTTCATATATGTAGCCCTGATTCTGCATTTCCTCTTCCCTTTTGACTCTGGCTGGTCGTCCTGGCTGTTCGGGGGTTTGGGTAGGTTGTTGTTCTGTGCTGGCCCTGGCTGCTCCATTCTGCATTCCATTGCTTTTCTTTTCTTTTTTTCATTGGAGGTAGACTTATTGGCTATTTTTGCCTCTAGAGGCAAATAAGGTGAAGTTCTGCTGACTAGCTTGAAATTTTTTCCCACATAATGGCCTTTTGTCAGTTTTCTCCCGTAATCTCAGAATTTGCATTGCCTTTACAGCAGTTTTCACCGCGGCTACCTGAAACTATCGCCATGTAGCGACATATTGTAAATACATCGCTAACAGGATAATAGTTTTTGGTGATAGGCCCTGTTAAGAAAACTGCTGCTAACTAATGCTAATGCTAGTTAGCGGCAGTTCTTGTACATATACCCCAACATCTTTAAACAAGCATTTGCAATGCAATAGGTCTTGCATTTTAGAAACTTTTACCTATTGGTATTGTAAATGGCAACGCCTTCTATTTTTGCAGTTTTTTAAAAGACATAAATAAAAGGCATTGTCATTTACAATGCCAATATCTCAAAATATCGCAATTGCGAGACCTATTGCATTACAAATGAGAAATAGCTCTGTTGTCCAAAGCCACACTCCTTCGGTGAGAGCTCAGCTGTGTTAGGTTGAGCAGTTAGATATGTGCAACCTGAATGATAGTCTTATGTCTAAGATCAAACTGTGAGCCATATCCAGTCCAAGCAATAAGCAGGAGACAACAATCAGGCAGCTTGAAAAATATGCATACTTGGGAGTTACCATGGACACCAAACTCTTCTGGCTAGAACATATACATTCCAGGAAACAAAAAACAATAACAATGGGAAAAGGCGATTGGCAGGTTCACCAAGCTGTAGGAAGGAAAAGCAATTACCCAGTTGGTCACAGCACTAACGACCAAACGTATACCATTGCAACTATACACCTCACCAGTACTTTACTATAAGACATTAAATGAACTGGAAAAAAATGTTTATATAGCATTAAGCAATTCCCCAGCCTAAGTCTAGCCACTCTATATAGCAAACTTAGGTTAGAATTAAATCTGAGTCCGTTGGCTAACTTCCATAACACTTCAACGATAAATTATATATGTGAATGTAATAACGCCAATGCCTCAACACAAAGGTGATAATCTATAAGGACCTGCAATGTAACAACTACAAAAGCTTTGACCAGAACTTGGACAGTATTAGGGCAGTGATCACACAACACAATCTTCCAGGCCTGACCTCGCTTTCAAGTCAACCACGTCTTGAATTGAAAAAACCTAATAAAAAATACTTTAAGGGGAACTATCGAGAGGAAGATGTATGCTCTCTTTCGAATTACCGTGTTACAGCAAAAAAATGATGGACGTAATGCTGACAATGCAAACATTCTCCCCCAATCAAAAGATCTGGGTTAAAGCCATTGTTCTTTTGCACACTACACCACCCCAGTTTGGACCCAGCCATATGCAATCATACCATCATAGCGACTTAACATTTAATTCCTAATTTTACTCCATCCGAAGACAACTATATCTTGATTTTAACCCAGAGGGAACTAACAAAAAGAAATATTTAAGAATCAGGCTTTTATATATTCCTTTGCATCAAGTTGAAGGGTCTTGGAACCCACACATAAAGGGCAATGGTCCATGTCGATTATGCAGTTTTAAGTCTGAGACTAATGAACATAATATTTGTATCTGGCCCAGTCTACGAGGTCTGTGCAAACAATATAATTGAATATTTTTTAATAAGGTAAATATTCGATCCACCAGAGAAGCAATCAACTATTGTTTTAACAAACAAATCTCCATTTTTTATTAGTGCCTTAATGAGAATTTTAGATATTTCTTATAGCAGCCTGGGCTTTAATTTTTATTTTTACTGAATTTATTTGACATATTTCTTTAAAAATATATATTTTACTTATTGATGATTTTAATACACTACTATAATGGGTACCAAAAGAATGGAAGCTATATGCATTTTCTTTTATTTTTCTTCTTTAATTTTAGAAGATGTAGTATTTATTGTAAAATGATTTGATAAATGTAATAAACCTACTTGCGTACCTATGTAACAAGAGATAATTCTTCTGTGTGATGCTGAGGTGTACAATATATGCAAACTGTTTTATAAATATCAAGCTAGGATGGATATGCTTCAAAAAGATCTGCACATCATCAAGTCTCCTGGGTTGTTGTATGATTAAAGCATAAATCACTTTTACTTAATGTGTATATTGAAAAGGAATAAAGATTGATTTTGGATATCTACGATTACGTATATGAACTTGGGACTTATGCTGGTGACATTTATCCTGGAATTGGATCAGATCATTTGTGGTGATAGTGCTGAGTGCATGTAGGATATAAGTGACATTCATCAGGTGTGCTCTGGTGCCCTTGGTTTGATTATATATACAAACTGACCGACATTTTGCAGGGTGGGACCTGAGCTTGTAAATTGGGCAGCCTGAAGGAAAGCTCTGATGTCTATGGGTCGAATTTTAAGATATGTGTAACCTGAGAGATAGCTATGGTATCCAAGTCCAAGCTGTAAGATATGTGTAACCTGAGAGAGGGCTCGATTGTATAAGGCAAGCTGTATGAAATGTGCCTTCTGAGAAGTAATGCTGTTGACTAACACCAAGATGTTACATTTGTGTAAATGGAATACACGAGTAAGATAGGTGCGACTCGAGAGAAAGTTCTTCTAAGACATATGCAATCTGTGAGATAATTCTACTGTCAGACTGAAGGACACAATATATGCAAATTGAGGGAAGTTCTGCAGTCTCAGGCCTTAGCATGTGAAATCTGCATACTAAAGGGTAGCTCTGTTGTCTAAGGCCTGAGTTGTAAGATATGTACAATACGACAGATAACTCTGGTATCTGAGTTAGAGTTGTAAAATATTTGTAACCTGACCGATAGTCCTGGTGTCCAAGGTAGAGCTGTGCGATATTTGTAACCAAAGAGATAGCTCTGCTGTCTAAGAGAGAGCTATAAGATATGTGCAGACGGAGGGGTACCGCCGCTGCCGAGGCCTCAGAATATAATATTTGCAGCCCTTGGAAGAACTATTTTATCTAATGCCCACGCACGCACAATCAATCTTCCCTGAGTTGCCATGGCACATTTTCTGCTGTCAGTCTGAATCTGACATTTGTGTAAGGTTTCCAAGCATTTTCGGACAGATAAAAGGAGGAGCAACTGAACGAGGGAATACGGCCTAATGAGCAGAGCTACCGACTTTGTAACTGGGACAGCATGTTCTACTCTCGGCTCCGCTCAACATCTTGTGATTCTGGGCAAACGGCGTAATAATCTCTTCATGCCTCAAAATAAAAAATGCTTTCATGTAGTCTGGGGCAATCGTAAAGCGCTCTCATGTCCTTAGCTAAGACCAACTTCTCACTATATGAAAGCTACCTAATTTAACTGCTGCTCATGTAAACCGCTCCTATACCTTCGGGTCGAGTAGGCGCTATATAAAACTATATAAAACTGCAATAAATTTTAAAAAAAGCCCATGTTTCCCTAAAGGAAACGGACAAAGTCCTACAGCGCAATATAACTGTAGTTGGTCGGTGCTGCTTCCGATAAAAACGGAAGTGATGCATCGGACCAGCAACCAATAGGGAGGCCAGAAATCACAGTGAAGCCAATTGCAAGCAGGAGGCAAGCAGCAGGCGTGATTACCCTCTCTTACAGATAACTAGATGGCTTGGAGAGACAGTGCATGTGCGCTGCCTAGGCGAGACCTAAAAAGGAATGTAGCTCAGGCATTCAGTAATAGACATGCATGAAGCGCAGCTATGCTGTGCTGTTGTTTGTATCTCATCGAGTAGACCGCCACATGAAGGAAAGTAGGAGGGCAAAGAGCTGGTGCGCTAACTACTAACACGCCACAGGTGGCGACAGGGCATTTTGACACAAAGAACAAAAGGAAACCGGGAATTACAGAAAAAAGAACACAAAAATAAGTTCCCCCTTACAGAGAATGTGAGAAATCAAAAACAAATATAGGAGAAAGCAAACAAGTAAAGGTGAGGAAAACATACATAACAATAAACAAAGAATTCACTCATTGATGACAGGCTTTCAATAACAAACAAGCAGACCTGTCAGTGATGGCTTTAGAGTGCTGTGACCAGTGCCTTCGCATCGGGCGCTGAGCTCGAGGGGCGCGGCATTCTTATGATGTCATCTCATGGCGTTAAGAGCATCTGCTGCAGAGTTGCATTTGTGCCCAGTAATTTTCAGGCAATAACAAGAATGCCAAGATAACTCTGGTGATCAATGTACCTGCTGGAGAGGTCTGAGGTGTGTCTAGGCAGTTTTGACTCATATTAAAGTAGTGCAGAGCGTTAATGAGCCTGCTGCACAGCATGTGTAATATACAGAAGACTGAATTGTATTTCATGTAGATAGGTCAGTGGGTTACTGCTTTTGTCACAGAGATCCTTTTATTACTTGCAGTTTATAAGTTACAAACCTGATACAGCACTGTGAGGTCAAACTGGCATTGACGAGCTGCATGCAAACTACAAGGTATGGATTTAGAATTTTACGTTTTTTTCTAAGTTTGCCATAAAGGGTTTGTTTGAGTAGAAATACATTCTTATTAGTAAAGTCACCCTCGAACCACTGTGTTGCATTTTGAATCCTGAGTTAATGCTTCTCCAGATGAAGCACTCTTAAAATATAGGGCCTACAAGCGTAACTGACATGTAACTCCTACTTCTAGTAGTCCTAGTTGTCTGATGCCATATTTTCCAGACCTTGATTAACACAGTTGTATGATTCATTTTCTCTGTGTAATGTGTGTGTTATATAAAGTGCCTCGAGACACTTCATTGGCATGAGTAGCGCTATAAAAGAAATTAAATATCTTTGACTTAGGGGGAATCGTGGAAGGCACTAATGAGGAAATCAGTGGGGAAGGAGGCCATTGGGAGGCATCAACAAAGATTCTCACAGTTTGCGCCACCAAGACTAAGGTTGGCCCTGTAGCCGATTTATGGTGTTTTTTTTGGATCACCCCAAACAAGCTGGCACATGCTCAGAGTGGGGGGAAAATTGGCTAGCAGCTAACAAGCTAAAGATGGCATTGGGGGACTCTGCCCCAAAGAGCAGTAAAAAACTAATCCAAAAAAAAGGCCCATCAACCAGGAATAGTCACAAATCAAAAAACTCAATTTAGGAGAAAGCTAAGAAGTTAAGAGGAGAAAAAATTACACAATAATAAAGAAGGAAAACAAGCATTCAGTAAGTGTTATCAGCCTATTTCGGTTCCTTTCTTCTTTGCAGATGCTTTCATGAGCAGTGCCCCACTTAAGACATGTCTTTCCTGCCGCTCTAATGTTGGAGACAATGTGAACAATTTCCTTATTGTTTCCAGAAAGTCATTGACCATATATTTATTTTGTTCTGAACTAAAAAAAAAATGAGTTATGATTCGTAATTCTTGCCTCGGTATTGTAACTATTATTATAATTTTTCTTTTTCCAAAACACATCCTTTTCGTTCCATTAGTTGCCCACAAATCATATGAAGTCTTTCGAGACCCTTTCAGGGTGCACGTTGTGTTAATTTGTATACTCGGTCCATTTCTCTGTGGACATCTGGTTTGTTTGAGTCAAAACCTGTATGGACTCCTCAGGGGTCTTCGATGCTGAACATTTCAACCTCCCAGTGTGGGGAAATACATGAATGAGATCTCCATCAGGACCACAATCCTGTTGAACCTCCCACCCCAGCTTGTGTTTCATCACCACTGTGTGGAGAGCGCGCGGCTGCTGGATTTCTTTTAGCTAAGCCATGCTGCTGGTGGCATTGACTGCAACTCAGTGGAGTAAACTCCTTTGCAACTCTTACTGCCACCTGTGCCCAATGGATGCCATAGGGTGCATGTGTGCCACACATTGTTGAGTATTAGCTCACTTCAAATAATTGATAAACACGGTATTAATTGAGTGCCACTTGGGTGATGGAAATCGTGGTGTTAGATGTAAATATAGGATGTGATGTACTGACTATTTGTGAAAATGTATTGGAAGCCTAAGGTTGTAAGTAGTGCTTGCACCAGTGTTTGAAAAAAACAATATCAGAGAGGGCAGATAGGGGATTATTTTTTTTTTGTTCTGAGTGTAGCTGCCTACTCCGATGGCACTTAAACCTCTCACCTTTTATATTTGTTGGGACACTGTCCCGAAACATTTGTCCTCGGTAAAGTAATATTGAGCAGTGTTTGTGAGAAACCTTCTACTTCACACATCTCTACCATCTGTGTCACTGCTCTACACACGGAAAAATATCTGGAGCTGATTTACAAAGCCATTTGCATGTGTAAGTCCAATTTACATATAAAATGACTCAATTTCCATTCTGGTAAACTTGTGTGTAAACATCCATGTTGTTCATTATAGTCTCCTATGATTGTGTAATATTACGCTTAGGTAAATCCTACCCCAGGTGTATGGAGAGGGCTTGCTATGGAGGGTGCGCCTTGGTTGTTTTGGTAACACCCACAAACTCTCACCTTCATGAGGATCCATAGACTTATTTCTAACCCATTTCCACCCTGGAAATTGTCCTGCCAAGGACTACAGTGAATCCTTTCGCCATGGAGGGGACGAGAACGGGAAACTGTTTTCTCTTGAATAACGTTCTAGTTTTCAATAAATAGCACAATTACATAAACACAATTGCATCTCGCTGTGTGTAATTGTGCAGTGTAACTGTGCACTGTGGCCCTCATCATTGGGCATATTTACAAAGGGTTTATCTCTCTTAAAAAGCCAAAAAAGTGGAGATAAAACTATCACTCTATTTACAAGAGGGTGCTAACATGCATAATCGCATGTTAGCACCCTTTTTCCCCAACGCCTCCCTTTGCATCTCTAATGAGATGCAAAGTGGGCGTCACCAGGCGTACCCCGGATGGACAACCTTCCAAATATCACTGATGTTCACATTGAGATATTTACAAGGCTGCCCCAGCATTTTAGCACACGTTAGTTTTTGGAGAAAACAGCTGTTTTCTCCAAAAACTAACATCTGCTAAAATGCAGACTTACGTATCCCCAACATTGGGGTGGATTATCGTATCAGCAAGGTTATCAAAGTTTTGCAGGGAACCCTGCAAAAGGGTGATAACCTCGCTATCTCTGGAATTTGGCGTTGTTAATAACGCACTACCAGGGCGATAAATTCCAGAGATAGCCTGCGATAATAAAATTATCACTAAGCACGGCCAGCAATAATTATCACTGCCCGTTGATAATATGCCCCTTAATTTGCTCAGTAAAACAATATCGGTAAAACCGCACCAGTAATAGGATTTTTTTTTTTGCATGTTTATATAGCGCGAACTCGACTCGAAGATATTGGAGTGCTTTACATGAGCACCTTATTTACATTACACATTCAGGCACGGGGAGATTAAGGGGCATATCAACAAGGGCTTTATCTCTGCTTTTTGGCTTTAAAAGCCAAAAAAGCAGAGATAAAACTAGCACCCTATCAACAACAGGGCGCTAACATGCAAATTTGCATGTTAGCACCCTTTTACTCTACGCTTCCCCTTGCATCTCTAATGAGATGAAAAGGGGGCGTTCCAGAGTAAATTAATAGGCGAAATGTCGCTAAGCGACATTTCTCCTATTATCAAGAATATCGCTAACCCTGTTAGAGACAAAAAAAGCAGCGCTAACCGCGGTTAACGCTGCTTTTTTACGTCTGGTATTTTTCTGACTTAGCCATGATATCCTATGGAAGGAGGATATCATGGCTAAGTTTGTCTGTCCCTATCAACAAGCTAACGTGAGATTATCGCTGTGTTTCCAGCGATAATCTCACGTTAGCCACTTAGCGTGAGGATTTTTATCGCTATTGAGATAAGCGTCGCTAATAGCACGCTATCTCAGCGATAAAAATCAACGCTAGCCGGCGATAATTATCATAGCGCTAAGTGCGCTTAGCGATAATTATCGCCGGTTGTTGTTGATATGCCCCTAAGTGATTTGCCCAGAATCACAGGATGTGGACGCGACCTCGAGGCTCGAACCCTGGTTTCCTGCACCAAAGTCGGCAGTTTAAGCCGACGGACCACATTCTCTCCCCAAAAGGAATGCTTCAAGATCGGTAATTCTGGGGTATAGGATTGCCGCACCATTATTGGCTTTTGGCCTGGGAATGATAACACCAGGCAAGCTAGAGTTTGCGCATTGATTGCTGCACGTTTTTCCCTCATTCTGCTTCCGTTTCCGGTGCAAGTGTCTCAAGCCTCGTCCTGCAGAGATCTGCACCTGTTGAACCCCGATGTTTCGATGCGAACTTTTATCAATATGTAGATGTCAATCATGTCATATAACATCGATAATCGTTTCAATGGTCAAGATACAGTCTCCGTTTCTAATTTGCTGCCGCCCTTTGACCCGGTCATTGATGAACAAACATCAAACACTGTAAGAGCACTAGAAGATGATAAAGACGAGAGGGAAAAACCACGCGCCAGAGTGACAGTGCAGCTGGCGTGACAGAATTAGCTGAAGAATTTGTAGTATGCCTGCCCGGTGATGACTCTTTCAAATTAGTGGAAAGGGCTGCCTGACACTCGGGCAGGTCTTCAGCTTGTGATTAATTCATCAGTAAATTGCAAGTCTTTTCTTTTCAACACCCTGTTGTTTGAAAAAAATGTAAGGCCAGCAGATGGGCAATTAGTTGTGCTGTTGCTGCCTTGTTGCCTGAGAGCTGAGAGATAAATAAGTGAGATTAAATACCAGGAGAGTAAAGACGCTGTAGTTCTTGGAAGACACGCTTATCATCTTTAACCTCTTAGGAGTCCCTTGGGGTGAGGCTTAACTAGATCAGTGGAAGGGCAGGGGATCTTATGGCGTTTAACATCTTACTTTGGCATTTTACAATATTTTCTGTCCAGGTTCAAGAGCAATGCATGTTTCTTGGCTAATGCAAAACGCACTATTTACGTAAAATGGACAATGCAAAATGTCAAGTAGTGATTCTTAATATTCTCACAGAAATTTGCACTGCGAAACCTAAAGTGTGTGGACAGGCACCAAATTAAGTAGGTACAAGCTGACAGGAGAAAAGCAAAAGGTAAAATCGTGAAGAAAGGAAAAGTTAAACAAGCATTTCCAATGCAATAGGTCTCACATTTCCGAGAGTTTGAGCTATTGGCATTGCAAATGACAATGTATTTTATTTATGTGTTGGTTTTGAAAACAGATAAATAAAAGGCATTGTCATTTACAATGCCAACAGCTTAAGCTCTTGCAAATGCAAGACCTCTTGCATTGAAAATGCTTGTTTTGATATCCACAAAGCATGAAGAACAACATTTTAAAACTTATATTTGTGTCTAAAATATGCTAAAATTAACACATGCATAATTTGTGCAGAGAGAGTAATGTATTGCATCATTTAATTGCACTTCTTTTCTCTAAATATATATTGAAAGTGTTAGCATGATACCTACAATACCGTTGATGATCTGTCAACCATGTATCACCTTTGGAAAGGTTGGAGCACAGGGCTGCAATCTCCTGACTGATGCTCATGGCCTCAGCCAAAAGAATCAGAAATAGATCAGCGGAATCCATCCTGTAACTTGCGGCATTCCTTAAGGATCTTCCTTGTTTGTTTTCTCTTCAATATCTAGTTATGCCCTTTGGCCGACTTCCTTGAGTAGTACCAGGGGAACTTCCAAGTACATGCCAACTGCATGAAAATCTACAAATCTCTTGAGAACTGTCCAAAGAATCAATCTGGTAAGGATTATTGTGTGCTGGGCTTGGTCCACTGGATAAACATTAACTTCATGTAGACAAATAGTGCCCAGGATCAGATCCTAGTGATCGGCACTCATAATCCCAGCATGCCACCATTTGCTTAGCCTCCAATCCTTACTATGCCTCCCGCTACTTAAAAAAAAGGAGTAACCTAGGAATCCTTTTGGACACTGACTTCACGTCTGGCTCTCAATTTAATGATGAGGCAAAGGGTGTGACCAGGGGGCATATTATCAAGCACGGCGTTAAAATTATCGCCGCTAAAGCTGCGATAATGGGCTTGATAATATGCCGCAGAGAATTCCAATAGAAGCCCATGTTCAAACCAGAACATGGGCTTCTATGGGAATTCTCAAGGGCATATTATCAAGCCCATTATCGCCGCTTTAGTGGCAGTTTTCTGCCGCTAAAGCAGCGATAATCTTAACGCCGTGTCTTGATAATATGCCCCTATGTTCCTCTTTCTTCTTTATAACATTCTAGCACTTCTTCACTCTGAAGGCAGAATCAAGCTTACCGGAGTCTTTTACCTTATACTCCTTGGCTAGTTCAATATAATTTAATCTGCTTTCCTCAAGTACCTCATTGCCAGCCCCCTAAGACTTCAGAATCAAACAGCCAGAATGAATGTTAACCTCAGACAATGTGACTCCATCATGCCTGTTCTTGAAGCACTTCTCTGGCTCTTGTGGATGCTAAAATTAAACTTAAAGCCTTTAATACCATCCACAAAGCCCACTGGGGCAAAGCAGAAGTATACCTGTAAAACTTACACATCCCTACATACCCTGCAGAGACTTATTGTCAATGTCTGCCCATTAGATTAACCAATGAGCCTGGGACACTGATGGCCCTAAACTAAGGGCTGAACTCAACCACATGAAGTTCATGAAACTCATGATACACCTGAATACTGAACTCCACAGACGTTCCGTTAACTGAGATGGCCAAGAAAAACGTCAGAGCAGAAGAATATGAGAAGTGGTTATTCACCCCAACCACTGGACACTAACCTCCCATTCTGACGATCAATTCCAACCCTACCTTATAGCACTCTGGAACTATTGGCAACAGTCAGACCTATTCAGATATTCCTAAACAATGAACACATTAATAAATAGATACCAGTTTGTTGGAGAAAATATAAAGTGTAATACATTTTTGAATTGATGACTTTTGAGAGCCCTTCTAATGAATAATGCTGCAATGCTTTCAACCTCAGGGAGAGGATGTGGAGTTTGTCTCTAAAGGGTGACCTTTGAAATCGGAGTCATAATCCACGCCCCCACCCACCCCCCTCCACACACAGACACACATTTTACTGTGTTATTGTAGGGATATTTCATCAAACCCTGGTTCCTCGACTCCCATAAATGAAAACATTGGAAGGGATTGCAAATGAGCCAAACCATGCCATTAAACACCACATTATCAAAAGGGTAGTTGAATACCAATTATCTTGTAGACCACCTCTACTCCCTTATGGCTTGAGTTAGTAGGAGCAGTTTACAGCAGTGTATATGTAAACTTCTTAAACCTTCTGCGATCTATGCCTAAATGGGAGATGAAATGAGTGGGCCGAGGAGCGGAATTCCCTCTGCCCCTGAACCCCCTGTAAACTCTCGGCGTGCTGTCTTACACATCTGAAGAAAGCACGCCCGGCTATGTTAGCTCAACGTCACGAGGCAACTGGTAGCGCTCAGCTTTCGGCTTCCTCTGTAACCTCGCAGGTAGTGAATGGAGGCAGGATTGTAACAAGCGACTTCAGCATTGCCGAAACGGTCAGATAATTGGAAAGTAAAGCATGTGTTTGTAGAAGCAATCACAGGAAGACCCCAAGGAAGTGGCTGAGCCCAGGAAGAGTTGTAGGGCGGGGCTAGCGGCAAGGACAGCGAACGGAGCACAGCAGTCAAGATCGGTGCACAGAAGGCAATATGGAAATAAGGAAAACAGCAAGATGAAGGAACGCGAGCAGCGTGCGCGCTGCTGCTCGCTCCCGATGCAATACTTCATGGAAGTTAACTTTTTAAAAAAGGTGGGACATTCACCAACCTTTAGCCATTTGGAGGCGACACTTTTTAAATGACACAGACAAAAGCCAATCCAAAGCGTGGGAGGAGTCAGACTCCACAAAGTACACACAACAGATCATCCTGCAGCGCAATCGCTGTAGGCTCGACCTAAAAACAAATAGTGAGAAACCGAACAGAAGACATCATAACAGATCGGTATGACATTAAAAAATAATACAAGAAGTAAAATGACAAAACATTTCACAGCCCAAATACGGACTCCCGACCTGCAGGCCAAACCACTAGCTAGCGATACTCTTGTATGCCTACCAAGGCTCCAGTGGCATCAGCCGCCTATTGCAGACCCGAAAAACATCAGTATACCGCCATATATGGCTCACGCAACTGTGAAGACACAATACTGCATCCTGGCCATGGCCGTCCTGTGTTGTAAAGCCAACAATGTGGAAGGAAAATATGCTGGAGTAATACTGGCACCTTAACTATTGGAGCACCTTTCAGTTTTCTGGCTACAGGTACTGAACAAAGAGACCATACTATACAGCCCACTTCACGTGTTCCGCATCTCAACAAAAGAGACACACAAAACATAAAAGCTAAAACAATAGGGTAGCCTGTTTATTCCAAAAACCCTCTCACAGCCGCCTGACAGGATGTCGTAATTAGTCACCTGCCTTGGACCACACATAGAGCCTTGCAGGCCAAACAGCTGGGTGCTGAAGAGACACCGTAACCCCAGCAACCCATACACACCCACACTCACTCACTCACACACCCACTTACATACCCACACAACCACTCACACACCCACACAAACCCATACAGCCACTCACACACCCACAAAACCACTCACATACCCACTCACACACCCACACAATCACTCACACAGCCACTCACACACATATTCACTCACACACTTACACATTCACTCAACCACTTACACACCCTTACAGTTACTCACTCACCTACTTAGAGACCAAGAACAAATCTCACACACCCACTCAGACACACTGATACAGCCACTTACACACCCTCTCACACACCCACCATACGTTCACATACATACTTACAGACCCACTCACACACTAACTCACACACCCATGTGCACACTTATAGAGTCAGTCACATACTTCCTCTCAGGCCCAAACAGCTACTTACACCCTCACTTACATGTCCATCACATGCTCACATACACATATACCCACACAGCCACTCACACATCCATGCAGATACTCACACACCCACTCACAGACCCATACAGCCACTCACACACCCAGTCTAATACCCATACAGCTACTCCCACACCCACTCACAGACTCACACACTACTCAGACATCCACTCACAGACACACACTGTCACTCACACACCCACCCACTCACACCTCCATTCACATACCCATAGAGCTACTCACACACCCACTCACAGACCCATGGAGCCACTTACAAACCCACTCACACATTCACACACCCATATATGCATCCATGCAACCACTCATATACCCACTCACACATCCATACAGCCACTCACACACCCACTCACTGGCCTACAAATCTACTCACACACCCCCACAGGCACTTCCACACCTACATACAAACCCACACAGACACTCACACAACCACTCATGCACCTATATAGCCATTCACACAGTCAATCACACAGCCACTCACACCCACACACAGGCAGTGATACGCTTATAGAAATTGCAATAGCATATTCCTGTATTAAATGTGTTGTTGTTTTAGTATTGAATGCGTGCTTTTGGTTGGGAACAGATCCGCAGATCCATAAAATGAATAAAAAAGAAAAAAGACTTGGAGCATTGTATTTATAGGAACTCTACATAAGTTATCTTCCCTCAAGTTTTTTAATTTTTAGTTTTAAAATATACAATAAAAATGAATGTGTGAATTGAATGAATTTATAAACTTGTAAAAATGTATTTTAATAGATTGAATTTATAGGTCAAATTGTAGTAAAAAAAAAGGTAAAATTCACCAATAAACCAAAGATTACAGGGATGTTATAGTTAGGGACTAGCATTAAGAATTCTTGGAAATTCACTGAAAAATCAAAGGTTACAGGCAGGGGTGTGCGAGGTTGGCAGAGTGCCACTTTGCAGAAGTCCACGGAGTTGGCTAAAAACCCCTGCTGCCACCCACCCCGAGGCCGCTGCAGACCTACCTGGTCACGCCAGTGCTTCCTTGACCTGCTTGACTTGACCTGTTGGGGGGATTCTGCACCTACACAGAACTATGCAGAGGAAAACAGGACCTCGGTGTATAGGGGTGTACCAACCTATCACCTTAGTAGCCAAAATCCCAAAACCGACTAGCTATAGTGTCACATTCGTTCTCCTCCAAAAATAATGAAGCTACAAATGATTAGACAACCCAGAACACAAAACTCCCGACTCTCTCAGGAATCGCAGTAGCAAGACATACCCTTTTGCTCGCTCACTCTTACTTGTCCACAATAGGAATTAACGGAGTCACTGTAATAGTTCAAAATGTTTATTTTAACTATCATGCTCAACAAAACAGTATACGAGCCACTACCAGCAGCAAAATGCATAAACTCAAAACAATTAGCATTGTCACAATTCCATAGAGTACGAAGGGGGAAGGCATTATATAAAGACAGTGGAAAAAGGACTATTAAGGCCTAACCACCCTCCCCTTGACTGGAAGATGTTTAATATATAAAGGAAGATCTCTGGGCTTAGACAGCAGACCCCATACCTTAAAGCCTGGATGTAAGGTTTACATCATAGGAACAGCATAGCTCTTCTCAATGGAAAGGGCTCTCTCCAAGTGTGTGCTAAAACAACATGTCTTCCTATAAATATCAAAGCATGAGTCTTCAGCATTGCAGCTGTGTGCAGCATATTATGTCTAGGTGCCAGGGACTGACCAGAACAGAATAACCAGGGGCATTGTTTATCGACCTTGCACATCGTGTTCAGACTAAACTCCTGGAACGTAGCTGAGAATGTGAAAGGGAGACAGTTCTTATGTGAACGGCATAAACAGAGTCTTGCAAAAATAAAGTCATATAGTAACGTGCGCAAAAGAAGCATCATGGCAGCTAAGCTCATGCTAACTTAGCAATGTCGACAATGACCCCAAAGGCCATATAACACCCTCGCCTTGGTAAGGTCATAGGACATAGACAAAAGACCAAAACAGAGTTCAAAAGTAAAGCAGAGTTGCGTTTGAGAAAAACAAATTGGAAAAAATCAGAAATAAAAAAACCCAAAAAAACAACATATTCTTTGTGAATATTGAAAAAATGTTGTCTCTGGGGTATGGTTATTATGAAGGAGGTGGTCAATCCATCAAAGTACGTGAACTTAAGAATGCAATCCCCTCCAAAAGATCATCCCTATCGTTAGTAGAAAAAAGGGAAGCCATCCAATCAAGTAGGTCGAAGAAACAAATGTGCTCCTCATAGTCTGATGCTTCCAAAAGCATAATTGGGCAACTTGCGTGATATTCGATGAAACTCTGATGTAGCAGGTTCTGCGCAGCCACACAGATATCCCATTCAGCCAATACTCCAAGTGCCACTGCACGCACCATGCGGCCATCCCCAGAACAAGCTTGGCTATGAACCTCTTAATGGACCAATCAACTAGATAAAATCCAGGACGGGACATGACGTATTGGAGTGGCATAAATTCATAGCCCAATAGAAGGGCACCGTTGACAGTAGAACACTGGTGGCACGCAAGTAAAGTAGGCAAAGCAAAAAGTTAATCCATAACTCATGCTAAGCATTGCTAATGGCAAGCATCCAAAAACCTGTTGCATTCCATCACGGTACAGTTGCAATTGACCTAGTTTGTGCATTACCACAAGATGAGCAGCCATTGCACAGCAGGAACAGCAGAAGCAGGATTCCACCAGCTAACGCTAGTAATAAAGGGAATCCTCCAAAGACGCTTGAAAAAATAGAATTAATAAAATCCAATATTATTCCAAATATTGTCTGAAAAGAAGTCACAAGGCCAGACCCCCCTTGTTTAAAAAAATGTGCAAAGCCTTTAGTGTCAGACGCATTGAATATTTGATGTATAAGCTCCTCAACGTGAAGTGGAAGGTTAGTGTTCAGAAGTGACTGAATCTCGCTAAATTTTCTAGCCATCTGCAACTCGAAGGTCTCTCGAGCGAAAGTGAGAGCCACTTCTTGTTGGAATAATAGCGCTTTGAGCCTGCTCAACTTGTTAAAATCTGTTTTTAAAGTCGGAATGGAAGGCCTAATGGAACTATCTACACTCACATGTGGGGGTGGAAAAAACACACTGCTACAGCAAGTAACACGCTGTGAAACAGTTACTAAATATGGGATTCCTGCCCGTAAACCACATCAGTCTTGATTGTTCAAAATAAGACAACTGCCGTTAGTAAGCAAGGTAAAAGAGCGAATTATTGATGAGACTGGAGTACCTTTAAAAAAACATGCAAGATGCAACTTAACGTGTTTACAAACCAGGGAATGTCCTACTGTAGAATGGCAGTCCTCCTGTGTTAGGAAAACTTTCTTATCCTCCCGTTGACATCTGTATGTGAAAGGTAGGGACCATAATTCATGGAGAAATGCACTACCCAGGGGTTCAAAATGGCCAATCGGAAAATGTTGCATGCATTGTTTAAATTGAAACAGTGAAAATGGGAGAGATATAACCCCATGAATTACCAAACAGCAGAGCAGAGGCGTAACACAGGCCCCCGCAGCCCCTGCGGTGCGGGGGCCCTCAGCACTGTACTCTGGCGGGGGAGCTCCCGATTGAGTCCGGAGGGGGCCCCTCCATGTACCTTGCTGGGGGGCCCCCTCAAGTTTCGTTACACCAGTGTGGACAGCATAATGAATGCTTCTATGCGTGGGGCAACAGACAGTACCAATCATATATCGGGCGGGCACTCAGCACCCCAACTGAGACTGTGGTGAAGATCGTTATCTACATATGTACAATGCTAAGTTAGCACAACCGCGTTAGATGTTAGAAAGCCATCTTGCCGCTTTTGCTGCTTTTGCACACCACACTGTAGTCACATGTTATTAAATTGAGAAATGCTTACTCGACTTTGCTTCACATGAGAACTGTCTGTTGTTAACATCCCAAACAGTGAGCTGTGACCTTGGTCTGTACACAGTGTAAAGAAACAGTCTGAGTCGCTAGACGGTGCATGTTGTTGAGTTCAGGTTGATCGGCCCACTAGTTTAGCCATAACACGCACGCAGCTGCAAATACCTGAAAGTCGGGTGCTTTTAATATTGCAGTGTTACATGTTTTCATTACATTCGGAAGAAGAGCTTTCCCAGGAGCAGAGCATAGCTGATCCTGTGATGTGAACTCACTGAGCTGATCTTTACGGTATGGGGTGCCCCATTCAAGCCTAGAGACCTTTTACTAGTCTAATAATAATACTATTAGTTTGCTAGAGAAAGGAAGGTGGCTTAGAGCCACTGTCATTTTAGTATGATTACTCCTTTCATGTTCTATGGTATTGTAACTATGCTGATGGTTTTGATTTTAATCGTTTGTCTGCTTATGTTACCCAAACTGCTGCATCTTAGGACACGAGGTTTATAAAATAAACTCTTTAAACTTTTACCGTGTCTCTGTTTATTCTGTTGTGGACTGGTATGAGAATAATTACGAAAAGGTATTTCTGATTCCCACCATTCCTGAGAAATATACTAAGTCGCGTGTTCTGGGTTGTCTATACATTGGGACCGCCGAGCTAAACCTCGGATAACGAATGGGACAGTAATGCTGGCCGGATAAGGGGTTCTGGGTTCTGAGGTGAGTTTTTGGTACACCACAATTCACTGAGGGCCTGGGTTCCTGCGCATAGTTCTGTGCATAAACAGAATCCCTGCAACATGGCGCCCAACTTTTGGTCTATTGATTTGAAACGCCTTAGTAGTGCTTGTATTAGTCCACAACACCCTCACTCTGGTTTCCGGATAACGGGAGTGATGGTTTAACCTACCTGTGTTTCGACTGATAGGTTCCTTCAAGCTTGATCATTAAAAAGGTTATTTTTTTCTGAACCCCAGTGCTACAGTTGATATCGTTGATACTCTTTAGCGTGTCCTGATGGCGGTTGACATAGCCGCGCATAGCCGTGCACCTCTGCGCCGTCATTTGACGACATACGGGGTGCCGGATGATGGGATGGCTGTAATTTTTGTGGTCAGCGCTGATGCGTCATACCCGTATGAGTTGTTTTACTCGTGGGTGACTTTTCCGGCGGTGGATGACGATGATACGTTTCACACCTACACTGCCACACAGCTACCTGTGGTCTATACCCCATATAGGACACAGGAAATTCCAATCTCTGCCTGGCAGCATACTATTTGGTTTAATGGTGCCCTTCCCCATGCGGTTGCACCGGCGACAATGGGCCCGTTGTCTATTGCAGGGGCCACATGGCCGGTGCTGGCCGGCTTTACGCCTCATCCCCGCTATCTCACTGTGGGGGTGGCTGAGTTGCGTGTACTGCACACAGCCCTGATTACGGTCCATAGGGCTTTGGTGCAGTACGTGTCGCGCAACGTGCAGGTGGGGGCACCTGCTGTTGCGGGACAACCTACAGACCACCACGCGGTGGTCATTAGTCCTGTTATGGTTAATTCAGTGGTCGGCAAGCGCCCCCAAAGTAAGGATGAATTTCCTTATTGGCTTGCTGAGAAATATGACCAGTTGGAAGCGGTTTTTCCAAATACATCTCCTGTGGAGAAACACAGGATCCTCACCATTACTTTGCCTAAAGACCTAGTCCCAGATATGGCCGATTGAGACAACTGGGGTAAGGTCTTTGCCGCGACCTATTCAAAGTGCTATGGCACTCCGTCTATGTCTGTGCTACCATCCGTCATCAAAAAGGTTCGGGAGAATCATGGTGCGGAGGCTGCTATTGAATTGGGAATGAGGCTTGTCGACAGCTTCGATGTGGTATGCTCCATGGTAATGGGCAACCTCAAAGGAGATGCCATGCAGTTCCAAGTTGCAAATATGATGGACCGCGTGGATGACCTCGACAAGCCCAAAGAGTTCGCTAAAGTAATTGCGAAGGCATATAGGACTGTGGGTCGTAGCGCCTTGGGTGTAAAACCGACTGTGATCATTCCTGATATAGTACAGCAGACTAAGGCGAGCTCGTCTACGAAAGACGAACG
This sequence comes from Triturus cristatus, assembly GCF_964204655.1. Taxonomy (NCBI): domain Eukaryota; kingdom Metazoa; phylum Chordata; class Amphibia; order Caudata; family Salamandridae; genus Triturus; species Triturus cristatus. Next base: position 1,619,272,813 of record NC_140589.1, on the reverse strand, counting down.
CCCCAACTTTCCTAAACAAAGTTGGAGAGCTAAGAAACAGGGGAAACAGCAACAGAAACAGGGGTCACGTCCTGCCTCACCGGTACAGTTGTCTACCGAACGCACATATGATCTGCGCGATCGATCTCGTATTAAGTCACCTGATAGATTTCAGGTTTCTGAACAACGCTCTCCTCGTTCTTCACAGGAAACATCGGCTTCACAATCCGGTGGCGGAGACCGTGGGAAAGGAAGGGGTGCTCAGAGTTGTGAGCAGCCCCGCCAGTCGGACAGCAAAGGCAAGCAGGACGAGTCTGTACGTCAAAGACCCCCGTTTCAGAAGAAGAAAGTTGCTGCACTGACCGCGAGGTATGCCTCAGATGGTACGGACGCAGCTTCAGAACCTGACATGGGCGCTAACGCTGCTAGACAGCGCGGCGGAAGTTATAGTAGTGCGACAAGCACTGCGTCCATATCTGGTGGCGACAGCAACTGATATATTCGTGAATATTGAAACTGCTGACACTCGGGTGTCTCCCCCTGATAGACTGTATAATATAGTCATTCAAATTGAAGGTGACATACAACGTACAATTTAAGGTTTTTTTGGGGATAATCTGACCACTTCCTATGATATTCTGTTGGCGGAGGCAGATTGGCCCCCGGCTTTCATTTTAGATGCTCCTAGAGGAGAGGAAATAATCCTCCCGTCCTTTGCGCACACAGTGCCGAAGGTCCAAGCTAAAAAGTACGCCGAGGAATGGGCTCAGGTGCAAGCACCTGCGTTATATCAAAATCAGGTTGGCTAGGATAAATTGTCTCCCGGCCTTGAGATTCCGTTGCGGACTACGCCCCAACCTCAACCCAAATACCCCATGCGTCGCAAAGCTAGACCTCACGTCGCGTCGATCCTTGAACAATTGGAATATCAAGGAGTAGTCGAAACATGTGTGTCACCTATGAATAATCCTTTGTTCACTGTGATGAAGCCTGACGGGTCGTACCGCCTAGTTTTGGATTACCGGCACCTAAACTCTCATTGCCGGACCTGTGCAGTACAAAACACCCACAGTTCAGCTCTCGCCGATAGTCTTGTGAGAAAAAGGTTTAAAACCACACTTGACATTTCCAATGGCTTTTACAGCCATAACCAGTCCTCTCTAAGTAGTGAGTGGACGGCGTTCACCTCGGGTGGCAAACAAAAACAATTCAATAGATTACCAATGGGCTATCAGAACAGCCCTGGAGTCTTTGCCGCTCGCGTGGTCTCTCTCTTAGAGGGTGTAGACCCTGATGCGTACTCGTATGTGGATGACATTTATCTCACAGATGACGAGTTGGAACCACATCTCCGGTGTGTTGATCGAATTATTGTTTTGTTTGCAGACTTCGGATACAAATTTAACTTTGCGAAGTCTCACATTGCGGAGTATACAGTGTTTTTCTTGGGGTACGAACTCAACAATGATGGTCGAGGATTGGCTCCGCACTTTCTAGAGAAGTGCGCATGCCTCCGTGCTCCCACGTCACTGAAGAAATTACAATCTCTGCTGGGTTTTCTGAATTTCGGTCGAACTTACATCCCGGATTATGCCCAGCGTATCAAGCCGCTTTATGCTTTGGTACAACCTACTTTTTCCAAATCTTGTTGGCTGCCAGAGCATTCAGCTACATTGCAGTCATTGCAAGCTGATCTTCTTGCTTCTAAATACTTACTGACGCGTGATAACCACACTAACCTGGTCATAAGAATTGTGCCTGGCGCAGTGGGTTTCACGTACTTAACGTTCAATGAGGGCGACACCGTCCCCATTGCTTACAAATCTATCTTGTACACTTCGGCTGAACTGCGGTTTTCCACTGTCGAGAAAGTTCTGACGGCAGTGCAGATGGCGATTCTGAAAGAACGAGCGCTGTCACAAGGTAAACGCATGTTGGTGGTAACACCTTATCCTGCCCTTGAGGCGGTGACAAAAGCAAGTGTACCAAATTCTAAAGCTTTGCATCCAAGGTGGATACAATGGGCCACTTCCTTGACATCGCCGGACGTCACATATATCTTTGACGCGGCACTTCAGACTCAGGAGTTTTTGCAGTATGAATTTGTTCATCCGGCTCCTCTGTCCTTGCGCCCACTCGAGGATTACCATTGTGTCAGATACACTGACGGTTCTGCGCAACCGGCGACTGGATCAAAGCACGCCTATTCAGCGGCTTGCGCAATTGTGGTCAGTACTTTCGTAAATGGAGAATTCCAGTCCGATGTCGTGCATACGCAGTAATTGGGTGATTGTACCGCACAGTTGGCGGAGCTTCGTGCTCTAGTGCTAGCACTAGAGTTTGCTGATCCCGAGTCACTACCCTTATAGTGAGTTACTCCTTTTATTGTGTTCAATCTTACAACGACAATCTACATTTTTGGTCTCAGAATGACTACCATGATTCCAAAGGAAGCACGATTAAGCATAAACTGCTTTGGGTTCGAGTGGCAGATCTTAAAGAACGTCTGCCTCTCGTGAATGTAATTCACACTCTTGGTCACCAAATAGTTGGTGTCCATGCTGTCGGCAACAGCCTAGCTGACGAGGCAGCAAAAACAGCAGTGGCGACATACTTAGTAGCAGCAGTTCAAGATCCAAAAGTAAGATCGATGATGACATCTTGGCAGCTATTGCTGCAACAAAGCAGGGAACAAAGCCACCGAGAGGTTTCCCTGCTCGTTACCATTATCGCTTAAGTCCTGATAAAGTCCCATTAGTGAGGATTAATGACGTTGGTGACAGATTGATTCCCGACGCGGACTGCAGACCTCCTTTGACATTAGCGGCTCACGAGGGCATGGCGTCCGCGCATGCCGGCGTTGCAGCTACTGTATCTCTGCTACAACAACGTTACTGGTGGTGCGGTTTGTATAAACAAGCCAGAGCTTATGTTCTTAATTGTGACATTTGCCAGCAGATTAAACCTTCAACTGCGGCGCGCCCACCACAAACTCAGTTGTACATATCTAATAAGCCATTGGGTTGTGTTTATTTAGATCATTGCGGTCCTTTTACCTCTGATACTGTGTACAAATACATCTTGGTTGCAGTTGATTTGTGCACACGTTTTCTGTGGGTGTGGCCACAAAGGAGTGCTGATTCTTGCACTGTCATAAAAGATTTGCGTGTCTTTGTTGGGAGTTTTGCATGTGGTACCTTTCATTCTGATCAGGGCTCGGCGTTCGCCTCTAAGGCGTACAAAGAAGCCATGAGAAATTTGGGGGTCCAAGTCAAATTTTCGTCTCCATACCGGCCTGAGGGTAATAGTGTAGTGGAGCGAATGAACCGTGACTTAAAGCAATCTTTGACAGCCAGAGTTTTGGGTACTGGCCGGAACTGGCTAGCCTACTTGTATGACGTGCAACGTGCACTTAATAATCTCCCTAGAAGGTCTCTGGGTGGGCGGACCCCATACATGATGCTCTTTGGTGTACGAATGTTTGTCCCAGACCTTGATGGTCTAGACATGGCGGCGTCAGCCGCACCCTTTGACGTAGATGAACACTGTGCTGTATTGCAGAATCTTCAAGAAGCCAGAGACAGTCTAGCGAAGGACCACACACCCTCCTCATCTGATGCTGAACTTCAGGTTCCGGTAGTCGGCTGGCTGCCTCGAGCTGGTGATCTGGTCCGTGAGGAGGTGGAGAACAAGAAGGAGTTTGGCCCCTCTTATCGTGCACCGGTTCCAGTGCTTGGAGTATAGGGTACTAGAACAGTCATTTTACCTCCACTTCCTGGTCGAAAGGATAACAGGTACATCTCAATTGACAATGTCAAACTACAGCGAGTGGCCGATTCTTCTTAGTATGACTCCGGCAGTTTTTTGCCCTTCGATGCTGAGAAATTCTGTTGTGGCACGAGCTTCTAACACAGTGCCTGATGTTGCCATCGAGAGGCATACCGTTACTGGTCCCTTGTTGCCACCAACACCTAGTGGTATGCCTGAAGAGGTTGAGTATGCTTATCCAGCGGATGTTACCTTGCCTGTTTTACAATCCACCACAGTTGCCCACTCACAAGACTCTTTTGATTCTCGTTCAATGACTTCCATTGCCCTGTCCAAAGTTTCGATTTTTGTGGCCTGGTTCAAAAGACATTTTTTAATTCCCCCTTGGACTTACATTTGGCTGGTGCTCATATGTGTTTTTTTGTTTATGTCCATTGGCTTTGTGGTAGTGTTTTTTAGACTTATCAATGGACACTACCTGAAAGAAAGATCAACGATTCGACTAATTAATGGAACTTTGGCCCCCCACTCCTCATCACACATTATGAAGAGGGACCAGACTTTTGTGAACATTACTGCCTGGCCTGTACGTGATGGGATCGCTTGGGATGCCGTAAAATTTCAAATTCATGGCCCCACTGAAGTAATTAATGTGCCAAATGTATTTTGTGTTTCTATGGGTGATGTCGTTAAGCAGAACATCCACTCAGATGACTGGGATGTTCAGGCCATAGAAGCACTGTTTTCTGATTTGAAATATTATGCTGCATTTGATGCTGAGGATTTGTATTTAGATACTGCTAATTATGATGAGCAATTTTGTTATCAACATTATGGCACGCATTTCCTACACAAAGCAAATACGTTTAGAAATTTTGTAAATTATACGCAATGGGAAGACTGCCCCACCCCTAGGATAGGCAGCTCTGCCACGTTGGTGGAAAAATTCACCTATTTTTCTGATTTTAGTGTGTCAAATCCGGCCTCCTTTTATTTTAAAGTTGCGTCTGAGTCTGCTTCTAAAGTTAGACTGACACACACCAAATTGTTGTATTCCAAGTCCTCTATGGACGAGTTGGCAATTGGCGGGTATGATCTGTGGAAAGCTACAGTCGATCTTAAATCGGTTTGGGGCTCCAAACGATGGCAAGTATAGGGAACAGAAGCTTTGCATCGTGCCTGTCTCATCCCGAATCACATGTTATTTTTAAATTTGTAAATTTTTCAGACCACCTGTTTTGGATTGGCTACTTCTAAAGATTAAATTCTCCCTCCGTTCCGGGTCTGGGTGCTTATCCCAATTGGGGTAATCATACGGATCTATCCCTTGCTATGTTGCAGACACAGGTTTCCAACACGTCCTTCAATATTTCTGAATTGAATCCGGAAGGGTGGTTGGTGTGGCAAACGAGTTCGGACTCCTGTCAACATCGGTTTCTGGATTTAAAGCAGGGTATACACAGGTTCGTGTAGACCCCCGTTTTGAATCTTCTCACACTGTAATTACCTACTCAGTAGGGAAGTTATGCCAGTCTTGGCTGCAACATTCCACTTTAGCGCCTGTCAAACTTCATTTAGCACGATTAAATGACAAAATAGATTTGAAGGATTTTGTTAAGGGTCCTGCTGTTGGCAGGCCCAAACGATGGGTGTATGCTGTTTATAACGAAGTTTGGAAGTTATCAAAAATCGAGGCTGCATCCAGATTACGTGCTATTGATCAAGCCAATATGGAAAAGGTGTTGGCTGTAATAGATAATAGTATTAAAACCCTCTCTTCTAGAATTTATACCTTAGATAATATTGTATCATCTGTGGTAGACATTGTGCAAGATTATTTGTCTGTATTGTATCATGGTCAAAATCAGTTGCGTTCTATTATGCAGTTTGCATGGACGTTGCAAACTTTAAAGGCAGGGAAAGTCCCTTGGGATTACATGAACACTTCATCTTTGTTCCTTCCTTTTAATTTAACTGCGAAACAACAGTTCATGTCCATGAAGGATGCTACATATTCATCACTACACATTGAAAAGTTAGAACCTTTGCCTTTCTCTGTTGCTGAATTGAATTCTGCTGTGTGGCTTGTACATGGGTTGATCACGTTACCGTTCCCCCTGTTTAAGTTTAGTTCGTGCATGAAACATTATGCTCTGGGCAGATATGAACAACTCGGTACTGCCTTCCTGCATGAAGTTTGGTCTCTCCCATTCACGTATAGATGTGTGAGAGACGGCAAGGAGGTTTACTTGAAAGGTGAAGAGTGCACTTCCACTCCGGATCACTCTGTGGTGTGTAGGCACATTCAATTGCATGGTGCATGTAGTGTACACGCCCCTAATTTAGTTTGCGTCCTGAAAGGGATTCCTGTGCCAGTTATAACGCCGTCTTTTACGCTGCTTGCTAACGGTAGTTATTTGCTATTAAATAACGAAGCTTGCTGTGGGATGTTAGTGGGGATTCCCTACATAGTGATTGTATCACAGAGAGTAGTTTGCTTTAATAATGTCCTTTTCCCACCCCCGCATGGCCGGCTCGATGTATCCATCTGGCCTTCCATTCCAACCTTGAAAGCAGAGTTCAACAAGATGAGCAGAATAAGGGCTCTATTTTCTCAAAAAGAAGTCGCGTTGACTTCGTCCAGGGAAACATTTGTCCTTTATGTAGCAAATACGCGCACAGAGGTGCAAGCGCTTTTGAATACTGATCTCCCACTTCATTACGGGACCCTGATTCAGACTATCTTTAATGCCTCATCAACAAGTGGCATAGCTCATTTTTTTTTTAATTGTGGGCTCTGGCCTCGTGACCTCTTTTCAAACTATTTTTGGTGTGATCCCGGCCTTTTTTCATTCTATTTTTTCCAGCGTCTTCGGAGGTCTCCCTTTACTTCTCGCCCTCATAGCTGGAATACTGTTGTTGATCTGCGCCCTGCGCTATGGATGCACAACTTGCGTCACACGACAACATGTCCCGGCTGCTCCATCTTCGTAACCGGATGATTGAATACTATGGCACTTTACCACTGGCAACTCTAAGCATAGCCTATGGATTGTCCTTCCGGTTTCCCTACTTTACTTGTGTGCAGCTCGTCTTTCATTGCCTAGATTGTCCGTTCCAATGGGCTCTGGATTTGTGTCTGTCGAACTGGGTGTCTCCTGCCCCGGATTATGATCGGCTGATGAGCCCCTTAGTGGCTCATGAGTTGGACTGTTCTGGCGTCGGGATTATGGCCTGTGGAGCAGCACATGGAGTCCTTGGGAATTGGGACATCGGAACGGCTGCGATTGACTTATTAGCAAGAAGTTATCTTGAAGAACACACCAGTTGTCCTCGTCTGGTACTGGAGGCTCCGGTGGTTGAGGAGCATGTATGTTCCTTCCCCGCCCTGAACTGGATGGCAGATAATTTTGCAGAACGTTTCAATGATTTCCTCTTGGAAGCTGTTGCAATTTGTTGTGCTTATACATTGATGGATTGACTTTGTACTTACATTTCGTCCTACATCTGTTAATGAGTTTTTTTTTATCCTTTACATGGGTTTTTTCACTCCTTTTCAATTTTTTCTTCTTTTTTCTTCGAACTTTTTCACTTTCCTCATATGGACTTACAGTTCATGCCCTTGGTTCCGTTCTATCAAACTTGAACTCTGCGTTCTTGCAAGTGCGCCCCTACTGGATAGTGGTCCGATCAAGGAGGGGTGTGGTGAAGATCGTTATCTACATATGTACAATGCTAAGTTAGCACAACCGCGTTAGATGTTAGAAAGCCATCTTGCCGCTTTTGCACACAACACTGTAGTCACATGTTATTAAATTGAGAAATGCTTACTCGACTTTGCTTCACATGAGAACTGTCTGTTGTTAACATCCCAAACAGTGAGCTGCGACCTTGGTCTGTAAACAGTGTAAAGAAACAGTCTGGGTCGCTAGACGGTGCATGTTGTTGAGTTCAGGTTGATCGGCCCACTAGTTTAGCCATAACACGCACGCAGCTGAAAATACCTGAAAGTCGGGTGCTTTTAATATTGCAGTGTTACATGTTTTCATTACATTCGGAAGAAGAGCTTTCCCAGGAGCAGAGCATAGCTGATCCTGTGATGTGAACTCACTGGGCTGATCTTTACGGTATGGGGTTCCCCATTCAAGCCTAGAGACCTTTTACTAGTCTAATAATAATACTATTAGTTTGCTAGAGAAAGGAAGGTGGCTTAGAGCCACTGTCATTTTAGTATGATTACTCCTTACATTTGCTATGGTATTGTAACTATGCTGATGGTTTTGATTTTAATCGTTTGTCTGCTTATGTTAGCCAAACTGCTGCATCTTAGGACACGAGGTTTATAAAATAAACTCTTTAAACTTTTACCGTGTCTCTGTTTATTCTGTTGTGGACTGGTATGAGAATAATTACGAAAAGGTATTTCTGATTCCCACCATTCCTGAGAAATATACTAAGTCGCTTGTTCTGGGTTGTCTATACATTGGGAACGCCGAGCTAAACCTCGGATAACGAATGGGACACTGATGCTGGCCGGATAAGGGGTTCTGGGTTCTGAGGTGAGTTTTTGGTACACCACAATTAACTGAGGGCCTGGGTTCCTGCGCATAGTTCTGTGCATAAGCAGAATCCCTGCAACAAGACCAGTCCGGTGGTGCGAGCCTGTCCAGAGGGGGCAAATGTAACTTCCCCACGGAGACCGGCCCAGTGGTGCAAACCTGTCCAGAGGGGGTGAAGAGAACTCCCAGCCCACATTTTCCGAGAGCTGGCTCTGCTCTGCTCTCCTTACATAGGTCGACTCCGGCCCCAGACTGCAACAAGTCGGATACTTTCCCACAGACCTAAATGTGCAGCTACGACAGCGCTGCAGCTGTGTGAACTCTGCTCCATCAAAGTGGAACACACAAACCCCCCGAACACACTAAACACGGCACACAACAGGGAAACTGGAAACATGTCCATACGGCCTAATGAGGATGATGGCAACTTAAAGAACTCAAGAAAGATACCACAGTCAGTAACGCTAACGCACATGACGCCATAATAAATGGAATTCTATAAACAGGTATAACCAAGCTATAATAGGGGATGCTAGACACTGACGCACCATGGCGACAGCACATACCGCCCAGATATGGCGATATACAGGGCACAAATAGAGCCCTTCAACGAGCAGAGTCCATTTCCGTTACAGAAAACGGCAAGGGCTCTAATTGTTCAATATGCAACAGTGTATATGCACCATCTTTCATGGACATAAATCTCTGTTTATCAGTCACATTAAATGGTCAAAACAGAGAAGAAGCATTCAAATAATCCCAGGGGACTTTTACTATTTTAAGGTTCTGTAACGTCCACGCAAACTGCATAACTGATCGTGATTGATTTTGACCATGGTACAACACAGATACATCACTCTGAACAATATTAATAACAGAAGAAACAATATTATCCAATGTATAAATGTGTGATGAAAGTGTATTGATGCTATTGTAGACCACTGCAAGGACTTTCTATAAATAAGCTTGATCAATTTGGCGCAGACAAAGAGCTGCCTCAATCTGCAAAAGTTTCCACATTTCATTGTAAGTGGCATAGATAAACCTCTTAGATCTAGGAATCCCTGGACCTAAGATAAATTTGTCCAAATTGATGTTGTTCGACAAGAGTGTGAGGTGTTGTTCCACTGATGATAAGGTGGAACGTTCCAACCATTGTTGGCATAATTTACCCACCAAGTATGTGGTGACCAAATGTGTAAGTGGATAATGAGGATCCGGTCTAGCCTGTGTAAAACCAGGTGTTACGTTATAAAAACGCATTTGACATGCATTTGAATTTGTTTGCCATACCAACCACCCGAACGAGTCAACTTCAGAGACATTGAAAGACTCATTTAGAAGAAAAGCCTGCAAGGCATCAATAGTATAATTTGTCTGAGAACCCCAACTGTAATATTCCGCTAAGGACGGAATGGAAGGGATGTTTACATTTTTTACAGTTGCCAGGTCGAAACAATTGGTTTGGTACACTGTATCATTTAAAAAAAAAAATAGGTTGGGATCAGGCAGGCACGATGTAATGCTTCAGTTCCCTGAACCTGCCATTGTTTAGTGCCCCAGATCGATTTTAACTTGATGGTCTCTTTCCAGTAATCATAACCCTGCGTGGCCAATTTAGTCCTAAAAGAGTTGGAGTAAATCAATTTAGTGTGGGTCAAAATGAATTTGGATTGTGATGATAATTGTTGTTTAAAGAAATAGGATTCCGGATTAGATGTATCATAATCTGTAAAATATGTGAATTTATCTCTAAGAGATGTCCATAATGTTGATAACAGAAGAGATCAGCATAATTGGCAGAATTTAATTACAAATCTTCCGCATCAAAAGCAGCATAATATTTTAAATTGGAAAACAAGGCATGTACTGCTTGCACATTCCAATTGTCTGAAAGTATGTCCGTGTTACCACATCTCCTAATGAGACACGAAACACGTACGGCACCCTGAGCACTTCAGTCGGACCGTGGATTTCAAAAGCCACTTTATCTCAAACGATGCCATCTGCAACTGGGAAAGCTGAAATGTTCACTAGAGTCTGATCGCGTTTCATGATATGGGACGATGTGTGCGGGGCCAGAATTCCATCGACCTAGTTCACAGCAGAGCGTTCTGGAAAAGAATGACCTTTGATGGATAAGAAGAACACTGTCGGAAATCCAATTGACAAGAATTTTGTTATCTTGCCTTTCAATTAAAAAATGTAAGACCTCTCCTCTTTAATTCTTCTTGTTTTCCTCCTATGATGCCAGCCATGTCTAGAAACACCCCACAAGGGGGCGATGGAGTTCTTTTTAAGTTTGATGACCCTAAATTCTTTAAAATAATAAGACTGAAGGTTCTAAGTTCGGCCTGTGAAGTTTGGTCCCAATTCAGGAAGATCCTGAAGATTTCTTATTATAGTGCAGGGGCCCCCAAATGGAACTCCCCAGGTACGCCAGTCTGCTTAAAAGACTCCCTATCCACTGTACTACAGGATGAAGGTATTATGAGTTGGGGTCAACTGCTTCAAGGGAATAAATTCCATTTGTGGGATGAACCAAAGACTTGCAAGATTAAAGTTTTATCAATTATCTAGCTGAGCCTCACATTTGGATAAAGAAGAAGGAGATAGTGTAGAACATGAACTCTCTTTTCGTGGCCGTCGATTTCAACAAAAGGAGGTCTCCAAATTGAAAATGAACACCCTTCAGCACCTATGGAGGAGTCCTGGGGAAGAGACCTGCCATCGACCAACGTAACACACCTATGTCAAGTATTAATGCGCAGCCTTTGGAATGTGGTCAAAACTGCCTATCTCAAGATGAACCATTTGTTCACACTCCACAAGGCTTTCTGGTCACCACAGAAACTGGCCAAACTGGGAGGTACCCATCGAAAGGTTTGTCCGAAATGTGAGTCTGATGATGCGGATGATCGGCATATATTTTGGCAGTGTCCTTCTATCCAGGGCTTCTGGCATGACATAGGTAAGACTGTCTCGGAGGTTTTGGGGTGAGAGATCAAGTTAAGCTTAAGTCTGGTTATATTGGGGGTCCTACAAGAGTAGGGTATTAGTTTTAATTTGTCTAATTCACAGATCTCTTTATTATTTTTGTTGGTTCTTATAGCTAGGCAGTAAATCTGCCTAAAATGGATTTTACCACAATCACCAGTAATATTAGATTGGGTGACCTCGGTGAGGCGTATTCATAATTTAGATATGGCAACTCCATCAAAGAAAAGATACAAAATATGAAGGAATTGGGTAAACTGGGAGAACAAGGTCTGATCAAATCTGTTTTGTTATTTGCTCCGGTACACATAAAAGTCCAATGATTATTAAATAAGTGAGAGTGGAGGTGGTGTTTCTATCTCGTTGAGGTGAAAGGGTTTCACTCGCTACTTGTATCACTAATCCTTACTAGAATCTTGGCAACTGGTTTCGTTGAATCCCCGGGGCCCAGCGACTTGAAGGTATCAACAAACTTGTATGGGGACTCCTAAATAAATCTTGATTTGACTAAAGATTGCTCACTTATTTAGTTAAATGAGGATGAAAAAAAAAATGAAGAGAAAAATCAGGATAAGCTCCAACCAAATGTAGATCTATGGAGCGACCAGGTAAGTCTTTTTGAACCAAGAAAAGAAAACACTTAATTTAGTCAGTTGGACTGCCAAACTGGAAGATGAGGAGGATGAGTCATAAGAGATGCTGGCATGGTCCCCAAAATAACCGCTTGCATCCCTCGTTATTAAAGGTGGGTGGGATGTATCAGCCTGATGTTGTCGTGGATTGCTTTGGGACTCATCCGTGAGATATGCATACTCAACATCTGCGGTGGAAGAGGATGGAGGCAGAGCAGGAGTAAGGTCAACAGCAGTTTCCATCTCATCCTCACCAGTATGGGCTGACGTCATAAAGGCTGAGATTTCCAGATTCAAAGAAATAGCGTTGCAGGAAACTGCAGGTGTTACACTATTCAGAATTGGCCAGACGGTGTAACTTGACATTGTGCACTGAGATGTATCTGTTGTCTTTGCGACCAGGTAAAGGTGGTAAAATGACTGTACGAGTACCATTCAATCCAAGTACTGGAACTGGCGTACGGTAAGAGGAATCAAATTCTTTTTTGTTCTCTAGCTTTCTCGCACCAGCTCTCCAATCTTAGGAAGCCAGCCGGCGACTGGAATTAGTAGTGCCGCATCATTGGAAGGGTAAATGTTCTGTTGCATAGCTGTCACTGGTCTTTTGTAGATCCTGTAACACAGTAGAATGATTATCTACATCAAAGGTTGTGGCAGCAGCCACAATGTCTAGACCATCAAGGTCTGGCACAAACATTTTAATGCCAAAGATCATTTTGCATGGGGTCCGCCAACCCAGAGATCTTCTAGGGAGATTATTGAGTGCACATTAAACACCATACATATGGGCCAGCCAGTTCCTGCCAGTACCTAAGACTCTAGCTGTCAAGGATTGCATTAAGTCACGGTTCATTTGCTCCACAAATGAATTGCCCTCTGGCCTGTATGGAGATGAAAACTGCACCAGCACCCCTCTTGACTTCATTGCATCCTTGTACGCCTTAGAGGCGAATGCTGGACCTAGGTCCAAATGGAAGGTGCCACAGGCAAACATCACGACAAAGACACGCAGATCCCTTATGACATTTCGAGCGTCAGCACTGCGTTGTGACCAAACCCAAAGAAATCTAGTGCACAAATCCACTGCAACAAATATATATTTATACGCAGTATCAGAAGATAATGGACCGCAGTGATCAAGATATACAAAGCCAAATGGTTGATTAGAAATACACAGCTGTGCTTGAGGTGGACGTGTTACCATAGAGGGTTTAATTTGCTGACAAATGTCACAAAAAAGTACATAATTGCGGGTTTGTTTGTATAAACCAGGCCACCAATCGCTTTGCTGTAAAATCGAGACTGTCGCAGACACTCTGACATGCCTTTGTGTGCGGCTTTGATCGAAGCAAGTCTGGGGTCCATGTTGGGAATCAGCCGATCCCCAACAGATGGAATCTTAGCATAATGGACTTGCTCGGGAGATATATAATAGGAGTACTTCGAAGGGAAGCCCTGTGGGTAAGCCACTGCATCCTTCGTAGCAGCAATTGCTGCCAAAATTTCATTATCAATCTTAGTTATGGACCTTGTAACTACTACAACGGAACATGTGGCTACTGCAGATTTGGCTGCTTCGTCAGCCAAAGAATTACCAAGAGCATGTGTTCCCACATGCTGATGGGCCAGAGTATGTATATCATGTGTGAGGGGCAGACGTTGTCTGCCACCCGAACCCAACGCGTTTCATGCTTAATTGTTCTGCCTTAAGAGTCTCGATAATTATTTTGAGACCAAAAGAAAAAGTTGTCATTAAAAGACTAAAAACAGTAGTAAGAATCGCACACAATAAGAGTATTCACATCAGGATCAGCAAACTCGAGAGCAAGAACAAGAGCATGCAGCTCCGCCAATTGTGCCTTACAGTCTCCAAGTTCCTGAGTATGCACTATGTAAGACTTAAATTCCCCATTTACAGTTGAACCAGCAACAATTGCGCAAGCCGCTGAATAAGCGTGCTTAGAGCCGGTGGCCGGTTGAGCCAAGCCATCGGTGTAAATGATACATTTGTACTCGTGTAAAGGAAGCAACGACAACGGGGGAGGATGAACATGTTCATACTATAAAAACTCCTGTGTCTGAAGTGCAGGGTCAAAGATAAATGTGACATCAGATGACGTCAAAGACGTAGCCCATTGTATCCAACGTGGATGTAGTGCCTTAGAGTTTGGTCCACTTGCCTTAGTCACAGCCTCCAAAGCAGGGAAAGGTGTGACCATAAGAATGTGTTTACCTTGCGCCAGTGAGCGTTCTTTGAGAGCCGCCATCTGGACCGCCATCAAAAAGAATTCAACATTTGAAAAATGCATTTCAGCTGCAGTGTATAAATGTGATTTGCATGCAATAGGTACTGTGTCTCCCTCATTAAATGTCAAGTAAGTGAAACCCACTGCCCCTGGTACTATACATATTACCAGGTTCGTGGAGTTATCACGCTTCAACAAGTAGTTAGTTGCAAGCATGTCAGATTGCAAAGAATGTAGGATAGAGGTGTGTTCCAGGAGCCAGCTGGCAGAAGAATATGTTGGTTGTATCAATGCATAAAGCAGTTTGATACGCTGGGCATATTCGGGAATGTATGTCCTCACGAAATTCAAAAATCCCAGCAAAGACTGAAGTTTCTTCAGCTTAGAAGGAGGTTGCAATTGTGCACATTTTTATAGGAAGTGGGGGGCTAACCCCTTGCCTTCATTATTGAGCTCACAGCCCAAAAAGAGCACCGCCAAATGAGCTATGTGAGATTTTGCAAAATTGAACTTGTATCCCTAGTCAGCAAACGACAAAATGATGCGGTCGACTCTGACAAGTTGCAGAATAAGCTCATATCCGTTAGATAAATATCATCAACGTACAAGAACGCATCTGGATCTATGATGTGTAACAAAGACACAACATGTGCTGCAAATACCCCAGGGCTGATTTTATACCCCATAGGCAAACGCGTACATTTTTTCTGATTATCGATGTCGGTAAATGCTGTCAAGTCACGGCTCTCAGAAGCAAGATTATGACTATAGAAACAATTGGAAATGTCAAGTGTAGTTTCGTATTTTTTACAAACAAGATTGTTTACCAGCGCAGAGCTGTGTGTGTTTTGCACTGCAAAAGTGTGACAATGACTATACAAATTTTGGTAATCCAATACAATGCGATATGAACCATCAGGTTTTGATACCGTAAAAAGAGGATTATTCATCGGTGATGTACATGATTCAGTCACCCCTTGATACTCCAACTGTGTTATAATGTCACAAATGTGAGCCTTAGCTTCACGTCTGATTGGACATTGCGGTTGTGGCTGCGGCATAGACCCTAAAGGTATCTCATGTGCCGGTGAATCTATATCCCAGCCTACCTGATTACGGTACACCGCCGGGGCAAAGCCCAAAGCCGACTCAGCTGCGAATGCCTTTGCATGTTCCTCAGGGACGTAACGGGAAAAACTCGGAAGTATCGCGTCCTCCCCTCGAGAAGCGGCTAACACAAAGTGTGGAGGCCAATCTGCCTCTGCCAACAAAATGTCGTATGAGGAGGTTAGATTTTCCCAGAAAACCGCTTTGATTGGACGTTTGACATCACCTTTAAATTGGAATATAACCTCATAGAGTCTACCCGGGGGGGCAACCTGGGTATGTGCTGTCTCTACTGTAATGAATGTATCACTTGCTGTCGCCTCCAGACAGGAACGCAGAGCCTCCTGCACTATGGTAACCTCCGCCGCGCTGTTGAGCAGAGTCACTGCCCATGTCAAGTCCAGGAGTCGTGTTCTAACCGTCTGAGGCATATCTCGCTGTTAAAGCAGCAACTTCTTTCTTCTGATATGGGGGTTGAAAACGAGGCAGATCCTCTTGTTTGGCTTTAAAGTCAAACTATTGAGGTTGATCACGTCTCTGTTGTGTGGTCGGATCTTTGCCACAATCCTGGCGCTCCCCTCCGCCAGCTTAAGAGACCGATGTGTCCTGTGAAGAACGAAGAGAGCACTGATCAGGGACCTGAAATCTACCAGAAATCTTAATTTTTGCGCAGTCGCGCAAGTCATAAGTACGTTCAGAAGCCTCGCGTACCTTGCTTCTGCTGTCCCTGTTTTTTATTTTCCCAGTTCTTTTTAGGAAAGAACAGGCGCCCATCTTTATCAGACTGGGCCTTTTGTCATGTTTGTGATTGCCTCCGTGTTTGAACAAAAGGCTTAACTCCCAGACTATTGTGGCCTATGGTTTTATAAACTTTTAAAATAATCTTTAGCAATTCATGAGGCTTGTCTGCATCTGCGAAGGCCCCCAAGCGGTTTGCCACTTGAAAGCTTACAGCATCACCCTTGACATTAGCAAGGATCATGTCAGCAACCACGTTGAACACTCCCGCCAGTCTCATTCCCAGCTCCACAGCTGCCATGGCTCCGTGTTAATTTTGAACATGTTTTATCACCGAATGGAGTGCGGTCATGGAGGGAGTCCCAAAACACTTTGAACATACCGTCGCAAACATCTTGCCCCAGGTGTTACAATCAGCTAATTCGGGAATTAAGTCTTTAGGCAAACTTATAGTTAAGATCCTGTGTTTCTCCACAGGAGAGGTATTTGGAAAAACATCCTCTAGTTGTCCAAATTTTTCAGCAAGCCAATAAGGAAATTCATCCTTGTTTTGCAGATGTTTGCCCATCACTGAATCAATCATTAGAGGACTGATGGTTACACCACCAGGTCCAGCAGGTTGTGCAGCAATGCCAGGTCGACCCACCTGAAAGTTGCGCGACATGAACTGCATAACAGCTCTATGCACGGGTATCAAGGATGTATGCAATACGTGGAGCTCTGCAAGCGTTGCAGTTGTCTTAAATTCATGTGTTTGGGGTATACCCAGCCAAAACTGGCCATATAGCCCCATCTATCGATTAAGGGCCTAAACAGACTAGCGTTATTGGGTGAGGAAGGGCACCATTAAACCAAATTATGGTGTTGCCAAGCTGTTAGCTGAACCTTGAGGGCCCTATCAGGCTGATAAACTTAAGGAAGGGCCGTGGCAGTATATTTGTGAAACAAATTATCTGTTCCATCCACCGCCAGAAAGGTGACCCAAGAATAAAACACCTTGAAGCGGTAAGCCGTATCCGCCTCTACAACAAAAATTAGCGCAACACCAGCATTTTAAGTCAAATAAGCTGAGACTGCAGCCCGATTAGGTGGTGTAACCTCAACCGCCATAATGAATAATAAAGAACAACAACCTACAGCGTGGCAGCACAAGAATGGAGGTTAAAAAGAAAGAGAAGGAACCTTTACAAAATTCAAGCTTGAATGAACCTATAAAACATCAATATAGGAGGTTACACCGTCACAGCTGTCTCCGTAAACAGAAGTGAGAACATTGTGGACAAGCGCAAGCACTACTCAAGAGTCTTGCAGATAAGAACCAGACCAAACGTTGGCGGCGCCATGTTGCGTGGATTCTGCACCTACACAGAACTATGTGCAGGAAAACAGGACCTGGCTGTATAGGGGTGTACCAATCTATCACCTTAGTACCCAAAATCCCCAAACCGACAAGCTATAGTGCCTCATTCATTTAGACAACCCAGAACACAGCACTCCCGACTCTCTCAGGAATCATGGTAGCAAGACATACCCTTTCGCTCGCTCACTCGTACTTGTCCACAATAGGAATTAGCAGTGTCACTGTAATAGTTCATAATGTTTATTTTAACTGTCGTGCTCTACAATACAATATTTGATCCACTACCAGCAGCAAAATTAATAAACTCAAAACAATTAGCATTGTTACAATTCCATAGTGTACGAAAGGGGAAGTAATTATATAAGGACAGTGGAAAAAGGACTATAAGGCCTAACCACCCCCCCTTGACTGGATGAAGTTTATTATATAAAGGAAGATCTCTGGGGTTTGACAGCAGACCCCATACCTTAAAGCCTGGATGTAAGGTTTACATCTTAGGACAGCATAGCTCTTCTCTATGAAAAGGGCTCTCTCTAAGTGTGTGTTAAAACAACATGTCTTCCCGTAATATCAAAGCACGAGTCTTCTTTGTTGCAGCTGTGTGTAGCATTTTATGTCTAGGTGCTAGGGACTGACCAGAACAGAATAGCAAGGGGCTTTGTTTATCGACCTTGTACATCGTGTTCAAACTAAACTCCAGGAACTTAGCAGAGAACGTGAAAGGCAGGCAGTTCTCATGTGAAAGGCATAAACAGTGTCTTGCAAAAATAAAGTCATTTAGTAACGTGCGCAAAAGCAGCATCATGGCAGCAAAACTCATGCTAACTTAGCAATGTCGACAATGACCCCAAAGGCCACATAACACTTCCTTGACCTGCCCGGGCTGTCCTCCTGGCTTCCTCCTCTCTCCACTCCAGGTTCATCCGACTCCCCAGGCAAAAGGAAACTCCTATGCTCTATGTCACGCTTGGGAGGACTGTGCATGCACGCTCATGAGCATTTCTCTCAAGAGTGACGTAGAGTGTCTGGGGAGTCAGACAAGACTGGAGTGGAGAGGACTGGAGACAGCCAGGAGGAGGAGGACAGCCCAGGCAGGGCACGGAAGCACCAGCGTGACCAGGTAAGTCAGGGAGGGTGGCAGGGCAAACTCTGCTACGCCGCAGAGTCAGAGTTTTTTGCTAAACTCCGCGTTCCCATCAGAGCACGGAGTTGGCAAAACTCTGCATACTCCGTTGGCGTAGTGGAGTTCTGTGCCCGGGGGTTAGTTACAGTGATGTTATAGTTAGGAAATGGAATTAAAAAACCTTAGAAATTCATCCAAAAAAACCCAAAGGTTAAAGGGACTTTATAGTTAGGTTCACATTTTACACACTCAAAACCATAGAAATTCAGTAGTTATAGTTACCTGAGCTAACTATAACTTATACCCTCTGTAATGGACTGCATTTGATATCACATATTACATCACTCATGCCATGGTCAGTGACATCACTCATGACATTTCAAATGGCATTACTGATGACATCATCCAGAAAAATGAACTTCACACAGTCTCTGGTCATACACAGTGGTGGGAGGTTTACCACCAGGACTGGCCTGTGGCCAGGACCTGTGGTGAACCCTCCACATGGGGGCCATATCCCCTGGGGGCATCTTTTAGAGGGAAGCATGTGGCCCCCTCCCAAGCTGCTTTTGGCACTGGGGACTCATTCCCCGGGTTCTGTCAATATATTTTAGGGGAGAGGGGTATGTGGCCCCCCTCGACAGGCTGATGTTGGCCCCAGAGACCCCATCCCCCAGGGCCCAACACAATATGTGATGGGAAGGAGGAATGCAGCCCCTCTCCTAACAATGCTTCTCCTTGCAGGCAGGAGCAATCTTTTCATTTGTTTACTTGCTGGCTTCATTGCAGGCAGGGAAATAGATGAAAGTCCGCTCTCAGCGGGATGGGGCATTTTTCATGCTCCCGCCCCCTGAGAGAAGACTTGGTGGTTGCTCTCACTAGGCGGGAGATCTAAATTGCTCCCATCAAGCAAGAGCAAACACACGTTTTCCTGCCCATGCCAGTGGGGGCAGGGAAACCACTATGTCCCAGGATAGGGCATGAGCTGTCCCTGGGGGTGTTATCCTGAGGGCCAGTTTCAGCCCGGGTGGGGGGGCGGGTGTCCCCTCCCCCATTTTTAATACACCCAAGTCCCTGGGGATTGGGTTCTAGGGATGAAATTGATCCGGGAGGGGGGCAGCGGGCCCCCTCTCCCATCTGAAAATCCACTGGGCCCCAGTGGATGGGCCTGGGTAGGGGGGCCACATGAACTCCCTCCTTCAAAAAAATTATAAATATATATATATATATATATGAAGAGAATGTATCCACCAACAAACAGAAGGATACGGTTGAACTCCTCGGTGAGTTAATCAAAGAAAACTTTATTGGAGTGCTTAGAGTGACAAACTGTCAACGCGTTTCAGCTGCTCACGGCAGCCTTGATTACGACAGTGTGCGCCATCTTCTGGGTGCAATAAATAATGACGTGTAACATAAATATAAAAAATATCTTCAGGTTAGGAGAAAAGGTGTGATAGACATAATAAATTTCAATGATATACAGGCTAAATGAAATGGTATTCACGTACATCATTTATTGTTATTTATTATTTCATATTTTATTTTTTTCCCCAATGTGAGACACTCAAATGCATAATGCCACAAAAAGAAACTCCTGCTGAATATTTACACATAGCCATCCATTCAAAATTCAGTGCAAGTTTAGAAAAATGCAGCATGATTAATGTTTAGCTGATGGACAATGATCATCCTTATAGAAACTATTTCATTAGGAACTGTTGTGTATATAAAAAGCAGGTAAAAACATAAAAGCAAATTCACTGAAAAAAACATAGGTTTCAGGGACATTATAGTTAGTTGGACATTTTACTCGTACAAAACCAGAGAAATTCAAATGTTATAGTTAGTAGAGCTAACTATAACTTGAGTCCCCGCAATGCACTGCTGATGACGTCACATATTACATCACTCATGACATGGTCAGTGACATCACTGATGACATCTCAAATGACATCACTGATTACATCACTGATGACATCATCCAGTGAATGTGTGTTTTTGTAAAGTTTAAATATATTTTATATATGTCAATGCCAAGGTGTATTGAAGAATGAGTTGGTGTATAAGTGTGTAGGTGGAGGATTTAATAGGTGTTTGACTGACTGTAAAAGTTAGTGATTAAATGTGTCTTACTGAATGCATGGGTTAGTGACTAAACTGTGTGAATGCCTGTATCAGTCTCTCAGTTGTTAGGTAAGCTGCTGCATGGGTTGATGATTAGGTACATGACTGTCTATATGGGTTACTTATCGGTTGCATGAGTATCTGTATGGGTGCCTCAGTGTTTGTGTGTGTGGGTGGGTGGGGGTGTGTGACTTTCTGCCTACATGTGTGAGTGGATAATTTACTGGGCATATGGGCTCAGTAGTGCATGTGGAAATAGCTGTATAGGTGAGTGAGTGTGTGTATCAGTGTGTTGGTGAATTAATGTATGTCTCACTGGTATATGTGTGAGTAACTACATATGTGAAAGGCAGTATATGTGAGTGTTGGAGTATATAAATGACTATATGTGAGAGTGAGTAATTGTGAGAGGGGCTGTATAAAGGAGTGTGTGCTTGTGTTAGTGATTGTATAAGAGAGTAAGTATATGTTAGTATCTGTAGGAATAGGTTAGATAGTAAATGTATAACTGTATAGGTGAGTAAATGGCAGTGTTATTGATTCTTTACATGACTAGCTAGGTGTGTCAATAACTCTATGGATGAGTGATGATGTATGAGTGTTTGTATAGGTGTATGGGTACACATAATAGTGCTGTGTTGATGAGTGACTGCATGTATGAGTAACTGTATGGGTGAATGAATGTGTGTGTATAGCTAAGAATTAGTCAGTGGGTATATAGTAACTGCTATTGATTTGTCTATGGTTTCGAAAATGGTAGTCTGTTTTTTAGAGTGGGTGTATCAAAGGTTATATTAGGGTGTGAGGAGGCTCATCAGATTATCACATGGATGATGTCATCAGTGATGTCATTTGAGATGTCATCAGTGATGTCATGAGTGATGTCACTGACCATGTCATGAGTGATGTAATATGTGACGTCATCAGCAGTGCATTGCAGGGTCACGAGTTATAGTTAGCTCTAATAACTATAACATTCGAATTTCTCTGGTTTTATACGAGTGAAATGTCCAACTAACTATAACGTCCCTGAAACCTATAGTTATATCAATGAATTTCTAAGGTTTTTTAAAATGCTAATTTCTAACTATAACGTCCCTGAAACCTATGGTGTTTTCAGGAAATTTCTACGTTTTTTTAAATGCTAATTTCTAATTATAATGTTCATTAAACCTATAGTTTTTTCAGTGATTTCAAATTATCATCCCATTCTCAACCTGGTGAAAACAGCCGATATCGCCAGTTTTCCAGCAATAGCTTCCGCCCAAAAAAATCGCAACAAATGAGAGCAACAACTAGTGCTAATAATATGCAGAGTAGGTGTTCCTGTGCAAAAATATATATTTTCAACGAGCAGCTAAATCTGCGGTGCGATCCAAAAACGGGCGATAAGCTGCGTTAGCAGTAGGAATGTAACATATGCCTTTTACTGGTGTAAAGTAGGATGACTACCTACAGTGTGAAAGGGATCCCAGCCCAGAATCACATCTGAAGACCAACACATGTCATAGAACTACTGATCATGCACCTCCGTCACTCAAGAAAGCCACAAAATCCACTGCCACCACCCTCAAGACCTCTTCCCCGGACCACCCCACCTACTACCACCGAGGCAGGGCACAACAGGACAACGGACCTTCCAAAAACAGCATGGCCCCTCAGCCACACAATAGGTGAATGTTGCGAGATGTGACAACCAAACATGTGTGAAGGACGCAAGTCACCCACCAATAATAATGCACACAATACCAAGTGTAGCGGTGATGTGCTGGACAGACCTCACTATGCAGAGCACAAACCTCTCCATGTGTACATGTACTGCTGGTGCTTGTAGTGTTGTGGACAGTGGACGCAACCATGTTTCCTCAGGCAGTGGGGAAGATCTCAGTCATGTACCTGTGTCGTCGTCCCCTGTAAGCAGAAGTGCAGTGGGCTGGTCCAACATACGTCACTCAAGCGTAGAAGTGTGAATAAATACGCCAGGGCTCTGGGCGTGGTTCACTTGTGTGAAGGCCAAAGCGTCTGCCAGAGCGGTGGCCCTCACCGTGCCACGTGGCTGCCGCCATGACCACGGGCCTTCTCAACACAGGCCCCCTGCGAACATAGCGGCACAGCACCGCAGAGTTATGTCTGTACAGACCACTGCCTTCAATCTACACTGCGGACAGCAGGGCTCACAATTCAGATGGAGTCGCGATTGCAGATGACGCAGTCCAGTAGGCAAGACACATTGCTCCCAGTACGGCCCGCCCAGACCATGCATCATTGCAGGCTGCGTACACGCTGAGCACCAGAGATACCACTAACTCTGTGCACCACAAGTCAATGCCACGTGGGCTTATTAAGGCAGAATTAATTAGACAAAAGACATTGCTACCAGTGCGGCCCGCCCGGACCACGCATCATCGCAGGGTGCGCACACGCTGGTTGCTTCAGGTGCCACTAACTCACTGCACCATAAGTCATCGCCACGTACCCTTATTAAGGCAGAATTCATTAGGCAAAAGACATTGCTACCAGTGCGGTCCGCCCGGACCACGCATAATTCCAGGCTCCACACACGGTGAATGCTTCTGATGCCACTAACTGTGCAGCTCAAGTCAATGCCACATAGCTGTATGTCCTTGCTGGCTGCTGCCTCCGGCCTACACTGCGGTTAGCAGGGCTCACAATTCCAATTCAGTCTTGAGTCATTAATTTCAGAGTCCAGTAGGCAACTAACTATAACGTCCCTGAAACCTACATATTTCGACAATGTAGTCCATACATATTTAATCTTTTGTTCCATACGCCCACACTGTGGTCAGCAGAGCTCACAATTTACATTGAGACATGATTTATTACTCGCCAACAGAATTGTACTCTATGCCCTAGGATTTTGTCAAGAGGAAGTGACAAAAAACATTCCTCAATGTCTGTGCTGACTACTGCCTTCGATCACCATTGCGGACAGCAGGGCTCACAATTCAGATCGAGTTGTGACTGCAGATGACGCAGTCCAGTAGGCAACAGACATTGCTACTAGTGCAGCCCTCCCAGACCATGCATCTTCGCTAGCTGTGCACACGCGGAATGCTTCTGATGTCCCTACCTCAGTGCACTACAACTCCTTATGGACCCTTTATGATAGAATCTTTTGTGTATGATTTCAGATCTGCTGCCCCTACCTCAGTGTACCACAAGTCATGAACCCTTTAAGATAGAATCTTTTGTGTATTATTTCACATCTGGTGCCCCTACCTTAGTGCAGCACAAGTCATGGACCCTTTATGATTGAATCTCTGTGTGTAGATCCAATGATTACTGTTGTACTTGTTGCCAGCACCAACCATTCCCTGAGGGCTGACTTACACTCACCCCACACGCACCCAGCACAGATGTCACTGGACATGTGGCCCTAGTAATAAAAAGGGGCAGAGCGCACGTGCCCGTACCCAGTTCCACTATCTATCTTTCTGTGTCAGTGTGTTCATTATGTATGCATGATGCTGCCCCTGGGCCCAACCACATTACATTCTGCTGTGGACAGCGCTCACAACCATGTTACCTCTGGCAGTGGAGAAAACTTTGGTTACGTAACTTTGTCTTGGTCATTGTATAAGTACATAGGGAGAGACTGGATCATTAGAGTACTGCAAGGAGAGTGTATAGTGAATTTATAAGTGCTTCGGAATTGGCAGAGTGATTGGATAAATACATATGTTAGCGGAGCCTAACCCCCGAACACGAGCTTGGCTCTAATTGGCTGTCCTCCATGTGCCAAAAATGGAAATTTGGGCTTTGCATGGCCCTGTATTGCTACAGCTGCAACACTCCACTGAATGTGCAATAAACATTCATATACACACAGATATGTCATGTGCACGATCTTTCCTGTGTGGAAGTATGGATGAATGTAGGGTCAGTGATGCCCCTACCTTCCATGTTGGCCATGTTTTGGGACTTGGGTCACAGGGTGACACATTGGCGCTTGCGGCCCGGGTGGCGGCAGCACTACAACAGGGACACCCACATTAGTTGATTCCTCATACAGCCCAGGATGGACCCACGCCCAGAGCTCCGGAGTCATTGTTCACAGCGTCACGCAGGACTGGCATACACCAGGCCAGCCCACTCCACTTACGCATACAGGGAGGGACAAAAACGCTACATGGCCCAGATTTTCATTGTAGTGATCTGCTGCTAACAGGTCTAGTTGTCAGTACGCCACAGCCACTCCCTGACGGTTGGTTTACACCCACACCACACCCATCAAGCACAGGTGTCACAGGACACGTGACCCTGCCAATAAAAAGGACCGGGTGCACGTGCTCCAAGCCATTTCCATTTCAGACTTGGTGGCACCGGATGCACTGCGACCGGCACAGGCACACCGCCATGGGATGGTGACTTTTGGTGCACTGAGGTAGGGTCACTGTAAGTGCTGAGCGGGTGTGCAGCCTGCGATGATACCCCATCCTGGCGGTCTGGACAGGTCAGGTTTTGTGTGCCCTGTTGGACCGCAGTGTAGGCCTGAGCCATCTAACAGCGGGGGCCTACCGCCACGTGGCGTGGCCTCACTGGTCATAGAGTTAGTGGCACCGCAAGGGCTGAGCGGGTGTGCAACCTGCAATGATGGCGGGTGCATTGGTATGTCCTCTGCAATGGTAAAATCAAGACGCAGCACCAAATGTGAGACCTGGTGGCCTGCGGAGCGGGGCTGCATGATATGCAGGGTGCCCTGTCAGCGGGGCCTGGGCTTGGGGCTTGCAGCGGCACGTGGTAGGCCCTCTTTTCTACACGCAGGTTGCGAAAGGTGAGCAGAGAGGCTTGTTTGCGCAGCGGAGGGCAGTCACCTCCTAGCAGTGGGAGTGGATGTGGTGAAGCAGCCTGGGTGCATAGCGGCAGGCAGTCACCTCCGGGCAGTGGGAGTGGATGTGGTGCAGCAGCCTGGGTGCGCAGCGGCGGGCAGTCACCTCCGGGCAGTGGGAGTGGATGGGGTGCAGCAGCCTGGGTGTGCAGCAGTGGGCAGACACCTCTGGGCAGTGGAAGTGGATGGGGTGCAGCACCCTGGATGCACAGAGGTGGGACAGTGATTTAGGCGTGCAGAGTCATATGTACTCTACCATTACTGATTCTGTACTATGTTTCAGATGAGTGAGCTTGAGGGCTCCACTATGTCCCGGCACATGGTTAGAGACACGCCGGTGGCGGAAAGGTGAGCTGTGAGGGTTTTGTCCACAGTGTGGACACTCAGTGTCCCTCTCCATCTCTTCCTTTCTCTCCCTCACACTCTTTCTCTCTCTCTTCCTCTCTCTCACACTGTTTCTCTCTTTCTCTCTCTCTTCCTCTCTCTCTCACTCTTTCTCTCTCTCTTTCTCTCTCTCTCACTCTTCCTCCATTTCTCCCTCTTTCTCACACTGTTTCTCTCTTTCTCTCTCTCTTCCTCTCTCACTGTTTCTCGCTCTCTTCCTCTCTCTCTCTTACTCTTTCTCTCTTTCTGTCTGTCTTCCTCTCACTCTTTCTTTCTTACTCTCCCTCTCTTCCTCTCTCTCTCATTCTTTCTCTCTTTCTCTCTTTCTTGCTCTCTCTCTCTCTCTCCTTTGATGGACGCATGACGCACAATCTTATCTTGCTTTTTGTCTAGCAGGCTGTGATTCACAGATTGACGACCCCCCCACACGGACCACCCGCCACGAGGCGATGACTTCAGTTCCACTGAGTTAGTGCCACCAGAGGTGAACGTGTGTACAGCCTGCGATGATGCATGGCCATCCTGGCAATCAACACCCACTCTGAATTGTGAGCTCGGCTTGGCCACGTGTACGCAACATCTGAGGAGGTTGCTCCGGCACGTGGTGGACCCTCTTACACACATGCCAGTGGTGGAAGGTGAGCAGAGAGGCTTGTTTCCGCAGCAGCGGGCAGTCACCTCTGGGTGGTGGAAGTGGATAGTGTGCAGCAGCCTGGGTGCACAAGAGCGGGCAGACACCTCTAGACAGTGGGAGTGGATGGGGTACAGCAGTCTGGGTGCGCAGGAATGGGCAGTCCCCTCCGGGCACTGGGAGTGGATGGGGTGCAGTGGCCTGGGTGCACAGCAGCGGGCAGACACCTCTGGGCAGTGGGAGTGAATGGGGCACAGCAGCCTAGGTGCGCTGAGGTGGGCAGACACCTCTGGGCGGCAGGAGTCGAAGGGGTGTGGCAGCCTGAGTGCGCAGGGCAGACAGACACCTCTGGGCAGCGGGAGTCAATGGGGTGCAGCAGCCTGGGTGAGCAGGGGCGAAACAGAGAATTACACGTATGCAGTTGTATGTACTCTGCCATTACTGATTCTATACTATGTTTCAGATGACTAAACTTGAGGGCTGCACTATGTACCGGCACGTGGTTGGAGACACACCGGTGGCAGAAAGGTGAGCTGTGAGGATTTTCTCCACCGTGTCAACACTCCCTCTCCCTCTCCATCTCTTCCTTTCTGTCAATCACACTCTTTCTCTCTCTCTCACTCTCTATCTCTTCCTTTCTCTCTCACACACTCTTTTTCTCTTTCTCTGTCTCATTCTTTTTTTCTCTCTCTCTTCCTCTCTGTCTCACTCTTTCTCTCTCTCTCTTCCTCTCTCTCACGCTGTTTCTCTCTTCCTCTCTCTCTTCCTTGTATCTCACTCTTTCTCTCTTTCTCTTTCTCTTACTCTCTCTCACTCTTTCTCTCTTTCTCTGTCTCTATCTATCTCTCTCTCACTTTCTTTCTTTCTCTCTCTCTTCCTCTCTCTCACTTTTTCCTTTGATGAACGCATGACGCACAATCTTATCTTTCTTTTTGTCTTGCAGGCTGTGATTCATAAATTGTCGAGGGATGACACGCCATGCCTGTACCTACTTTTATTTTGTTGTTTTGTTTAAATGAAATGTTTTATATGTAAATCCATAGATGACTGAGATTCCTATTTGTCCAACCTCACATGCATCTTCTTTATTATAATTCCGCAACATCAGTCAATTTGTTACGTTCCAGATTTCCTAAGGTTGCTGTCACATTTGTTTGTGGGGGTGGGAGTGAGGGGTATGGCGGACAATGGGCTGGTGGCAGGGCATGTCGGAGCAGTGTTGGGTGTCCGAGCTGCATGATTGTTGGCTCCATTGCATCTGTTGTCATTCAGGCGTGGCTCTGGGCTGGGCACCCTTTCATGTTGCAGGTTGTAGTCTGACTGTACACCAGCTCAGAGCAGGTGTAAACTTCCTGCTACTAACCCACCCTATCTCCTGTTTTGTACTCTCTTCTGCGATCTTGCTGGTGGTTGAGAAACTTGGAAGTGATGTGTTCGCTGCTTTTTGCACGGGAACGCCTACTCTAGATCTCATTAGCAATATTTGCCGGGGTCATCCGTGATGATGCTTTTTAAGGCTGCTATTGCTGGTAAACTGGTGATATGGGTTGTTTGCTCCAGCTTGTGAATGGTGCGTTAAATTGATCACCATTTTGGTTGCAATAAGGTGCCGTTAACTTGGCGATGTGTCCTTCAGAATATACCCCTCAGTGTTTGAAAGACTTAAGAAGTACTCGAGTGCCGCACTGAGAGCCGCGCACCCATCGCTTTCACACCGGGGGCCGTGCTGAGAGCCGCGCTAGAGACGCAAATCCTTTTCTTATTTTTTTACTTTTTAACTTTCACTAATTTACATTCGCCTCTGGACCCCATCCCCCGAAGCATGCCGACATGTTCATTATTTGAAAAAAAGAAACAAACGAGAAGAGGGCCGCGTCTGCCCCCCTCCCGTGGCCAATTCCGGCCAGAAGACCCCATCCCCTGGGGCCTGGCCTCACCGTTGGGGACCGTGGGGGGAGCCCCAATGCCCCCATGGTCCCGCCGGCTCCCCATGTCCTGCGGGAGCCGGCATTGCTTTTCCACATGGGGAGCTGCTGACATGCAGCTCCCCATGTGGAAAAGCAATCAGTTTTGGATTTTGGAAGTGAGAGCAGGTTTCCCTGCTCTTGCTTCCAAAATCCAAAGCAAGTTTGCTATGACAGGGCGGGAGCCACACGGCTTCCGCCCTGTCATAGCAAACAGCAGTGTCCTGGGGGTGGACAATCTGGGACACTGCAAGAACCGCCCTGGGGAATGGCGGTCCCCAGGGCCATCACAGGCTCCAGGAGGAGGGCCGTGCGCCCCCCCTCCCAACATGAGTGAATCCCCGGGGAGGTGGTGATCCTCGGGGCTGCATTATTTTTTAAGAAATGCCCCCGGGACCTAGCCCACCCTGGGGCCTCATTAAAATAAAATGCATGAACCCGCGCTTCATTGTTTTTAAACAATTTCGGCGGAATTCACAACCCCAGTGTGCATTGCGCTGAAATAAAATAAACAAAATGCTTTTTTTGGCCCTGGGGGTCCTTCTGAGCAGGCCTAGGGGGTCAGGGTGTTTCTACCCTGTCCCTTTCTCTTGTTTTATATCTTTGTTTCTCTGTTTTCTGGTGACTCGCTTCTACCGAGTCACAAGATGGTCGCCAACACTTCATGGTTTGGAGTGTTGACAGCCAATTAGAATGAAGCTCGTGGTTGTGGCAGCCAATTAGAATTAAGCTTGTGGTCGGGAGGGGACGCGACTCCACTGCTGCCCTGGATATTGAAACTTTTATTTTTTGTATTTCTCAGCAACTACTGAACGGATTGACATCATTTAAAAAAAAGTCGCTTTCTGAACCAAGCACTACCTTTTTGCAAAATTTGGGGTAATTCCGTTCAGCAGTTTCGGCTGTAGCCTTGCGCAAAGTTTCCTATGGGAAATTGATTTTTTGACTCTTATTCTTTAAATTTCTCAAAAACTACTGAACGGATTTACACCATTTAAAAAAAGGTCGCTTTCTGAATCAAGCTCCACCTTTTTGCCAAATTTGGGGTAATTCCGTTCAGCAGTTTGGGCTGTAGCCCGTCTCAAAATTTCGTATGGAAATTAACATAGAGAAAATGCGTTTTGGGACCCCCCTTTTTTCTCAGCCCCCGCTTGACGAATCACCCCCAAACTTTCAGCTGACCTGGATAGACTTTTTTTGGGAGACTTTCGTGAAGATTCGTCAAACGACGCCAAAGTTATTAGCAAATCAAAAAATGCTTTTCCTATGGAAACTAGGTTCTAACTATAACTACCTACTGGTGACTGTAGGTCGCCAGTAGATAGTTATAGTTAGGACCGAGTTCCCATAGGAAATCTGAAAATTCTATTTTGAATAACTTTGGCGCCGGTTGACTTATCTTCGTGAAATTTTCAAAACTAATGGAGCGCTCCGCTCAGCTCCTACCCTGAAAGTCTCGGGGTGATTTGTCAAGCGGGGGCTGAGAAAAAAGGGGGGTCCCAAAACGTGTTTTCCCCATGCATTTTCCCATAGGACCTATAGTCGAAGGTACAGCCCGAACGGCTGAACAGAATTACTTGAAATTTGGCAAAGAGGTAGTCCTCAGGTCAGGCATGTGCCTTTTGCATATATGGTGTCAATCTGTTCAGTAGTTCCTGAGAAAATTGCAGTTAAAAGTACATAAATATCTATATGCGCGCACCGTGCGCGAGCGTAATTCTGATTGGTGGTTAGATGTCAGTCAACATTCGAATCGGTCGAAATCAGGAAGTGTCGGACGCCATTTGTGTGTGGCAGTAAAAAAGAAAGGTGGAGAACGGGAAAAGGGGGCAGGGTAGAGAGTTCCTGACCCCCTAGCCTTTGTCAGGGGGTCCCTGAAGGACCCCGAAGGGTGAAAAAAACATTTTTATTTTTTTTAAATCGCGGGGTGCGCGCACGGTGCGCGCACCCCCCAGCCGCCATTTTGAGTTTTAGAGGCAGAAGAGAGTTAAAAACACAAGTGGAGAACGTGAAAAGGGGGCAGGGAAGAGAGTTCCTGATCCCCTAGGCCTTCTCAGGGGGACCATGAAAGACCCCTTAGGTCCCAAAAAAAAATAAAAAATTATAAATATTGCTGGGAGCGCGCACGGTGCGCGCACGGCGGCAATAAATTCATAACAAAAATAGAATTAAAAATCAAGTTTAAGTGTTTAGATGTTGGTTGGCTCTAAAAAGAGCTGTTGTGTTCATTGAGTGTTATTTGTACCTACAGGTAAGTACCGATGCAGAGTCTAAAGTTCAAGAGGAAGACTCTGTTCCCTTCATCTGTGAAATGTACACCGTCTCCTCTATAAATGCCTTGCATGTTGTAACGCAAGTTGTTGTGGTATATAGAACCCATACCATAGTCTCTGAGGAAAGCAGAAACAGACTTATTGACGTGCTTTTTTGCTTTCTCAATCTGCGGACAATATTGGTTGGACCAGTTCCACTTTTGCCTTTGGCATATATTAGAATATACAAAGGTAGTTTGTGGAAAAAGTGACATCAATTGCACAAAGGTGTCCTTAACAAGCATTTCCAGACCTACCCCAGTTAAAGTACCTAGGTCATTTCCACCACAGTGCACAATTATAAGGTCAGGCTGTGGGAGATGTAGAAAGGATTTCACCAAAGGCATTAATTGGTGCCACTTTAACCCTCTCTGACCAATCCATTTAATGTCTACATTTGGCAAAGCAAGGTCTTTCACACTACCTCTTTTTTCTGCATACTTTTCACTCCAGTAGACATAGCTATGACCTACAATCCACACTGTGAACATCTTTCAAGGAGATCTGGATGCACTTAGAAGGTGTCTTTCAGTAGAATGGCAATATGAAAAGAAAGATAGTTGTAAAATGGAGGCTTACATACTTTTTTTTTATAAAAAGAACTCATTGGCCGTTTTAGACCATTCAACACTAAAAACTAGGCTGTATGTTTAAATTTTTAAAAGCATGTTTTGTATTGGTTCAGAAAAATGTGTCCCCACAGAAGATTACTTTGGATATGCTGTTAGGTTTGAAAAGTCAAGCACTCTTGCTCTTTGGATTATAAACATTGTGTGCTGAACTTCTGACCTCTCTGCTCACACCAGTGTTCCATGATCTGTTGCTATGGTAGCAGGCAGAAGTCATGTTGGGGGTAGGAATCATTTGGAAAGGGTTGAAATTTGCAACCAATAGAAATGTGTGTTTCCTTTCAAGAAAATGTGGGAAGCAATGTGATTTGAAGTTAACATGTATATGTGTGAAAAAAAGAGAGGGAAATTTTGCCATTTAGTGGTTCTGGTGAGAGGAGTACAGCTCAGAGATTCTGGCTCTGATAATCTGCTGTGTGAGTGGCAGATTTCTTTTTCAACTAACTACTTTTAAAGGTGAGTTATGAATTTGAGAGGGGATGTATGTGGTGTATTTTGATATAAATAAGTGAAATTTGTTTCTTCTTTTAAAGTTGTGTTTTACATTTTATTGTTTTGGAAGATATTTAACTGCCAGGGGGGAGGAGCTAGATGGCAGGCTGACACGCCACGGAGCAGCAGCAGTAGTACGAGATCCCTGCTATCGTCTTTCAAGCTCTAAAAACTCTAGGAGCAATGGACCGCAATGATTAAACATTTTTCAATTCACCTCTATATGACAAGCGAACCTTGTTTTTGAATTGAATTAAAGACCGAAAAGATTGAGGGTCGAAGATTTATGTACCGGCTTTTCAAAAGCCTCCGGCGGCTGCTGTGGGCGGCGCGCTCTTCTTTCCCGGCGTTTAGGAGGTCAGAGCTCTGCCTGCCTGGTAGTCTTGGATTTGTGATCTCTGCAAACCCGGCGTATCCCGCTTTTAATCGTGAACTCACAGATGCTGACAAACACTCGAGCTTTGCTATTATGGCCCCCAAAATAAGTGCCCGGGGGGGCCGCGCTGGACGGAGCACCCAAGCTCAAGCTCAAGCCGCGCAAGCAACTATTTCAACGGCTTGCTCTCGGACGGCATCTGCCTCGCTAATAAACAAGACTGAGGACAAATTTGGAGGCAGCCAGAGATCGCTTCCCTCGGACCGGCATCTATCTAGTGCGGGTAAGCCTCTGATTCGACCTCCCCTTTTGGTCACCGTAAATGTTACTCGGGGGGAAAATGAAGAGGGGGCCCCCTATACACAGTGGTGGTTGTGGTGACTCAGGGGGGTTATCGACATCCGGACCCTGCCCCGATGAGCATACCCTGTTTGCTGGGACTCTATCGTCTGCTACACTGAATGATTTATGTCCTCCGGTTACCGTTCTTTGTGGAAGTGCTGGAAAGGAAGCTGCTGTGGTGAGGTGCTCAAGTGCCCAGGGGGAATCCTTGCCTGATAGAGGAAATTTGTATGCAGCTGGGCTTGAACATGTTGCTAGTGAGTCAACTGGCACCCTCCATTCGGAGACTCTGGGCTGTGGTTTGATTGATGTATCTAATGGAGACGACGTGGTGGAATCTGCTGTTCTTGTCCCCACTCCACTAACTGGCCTTAGCCAGGGTTCTCGGACTCCTTTGGTACGGGCCAGTGAGCTGCCCGATGGTGGGGCAGTCGATGTTGATAATGCCTCTGGTTTGGATAACACTGGCCTAAACTGTAATAATGAGGAGTGGGAGTCTAATGACGAGATGCCAGAGTCCCTGGTGAGCCTGCCAGTAGACTCAGTTAAGGAAAATATATCCAAAATAAAGGGGAAATCTAAGGCCAAGAACAGGCTAAAGAAGGGTAAATCTCCAGCTCTATCTAAATCCGGTATAACTACTTCAGATCTATACGGACGCCCTGTCATAGACAAAAGCCCACTCCACAAATGGATTCAGGCTAGTGGGAGAGTTAAGAAAATGGCTCTACGTCTCTCTGGTAGTACTATAACATTGGGAGATCAGACAAAAGAAACGTCTCCAATCCAACCCCTAGCACAAGTGGATACAATGACACCGCCTCTACTCTCTTCCATCGATGCTCTTACTAATCCTCTGTCAGTAGTTCTCAATCCATCGACTGGGTCCGATTCTACGATTGAGGTTTCCACCGAGGGGCAAATATTTTCATGTAACGACCAAACTCTCAAGTTAGCTCCAGCGTTTATTGTTGATTCTGCTCCTACACTAGTCTCTCCAATTATCCCCTCAGTTACTGATCTTGATAGCTCTGAAAAACAGCATCTTCCTCTTAACATCATTCTACAGACTCTCTCTGACCAACATAAGGAAACTCAACAACATTTCCTTTAGCTGAGGGAAGATAACACCAAGATCCAGAACTTTATGCAGGAACTAAATAATAAGCTTGGAGGGGTTGCTCAGGACCTGGAGTCTCTACAGCAAAGGGTTTCAACGGTTGAGGAAACATGCGCTTCCAACCAAGGTGTGGCCGACAGACAACAGGAGCAGATCGGGCGACTACAAAATAAGCTGGAAGATATGGAAAATAGGCAAAGGCGACTCAATCTTAGACTCTTTGGTATACCCGAGGGGTTTGAAGGGGCTGACCCGAGGGCTTATATTGTGTCATTATTTCAGAAGGCTTTCCCTGATCTTTCCGATTGTTATTGGGACTCTCAGCTTCAAAGAGTTCATAGACTGCCACTCTATGCATTGAATAAGGGTAGCAAATTTCCTCGCCCTTTTCTGATTTATTTTGGCAATTTTCTGCTCAGACAGGCGGTCTCACTCAAAGCCAGGCCAAATTCCCCGGTCTTGATAGATTCTTTATCTTTTTTTGTACGATCCGATTTAAGTAAAAGTACTATGGATAGGCGTTGGCGGCTGCGTCAGCTCATTGACCCATTTAAGGCTTTGGGAGGTCAGGCTTTTCTGCAGGAACCGGCCCGCCTAAAGGTGATCAATGGGGGGCGTACATATATATTTACTGATGAGAAGGAGGCAGAACAGGTGCTTTCTAAATTAACATCTTAGAAGGGGCAGAGGAAAAACTAAGTTAAGATGACGAAAATAGAACAGGAAAGGGAAAAGAGTGTATAGCCCTAGTGACTATTGATGTGGACATTTACCTACTTATTTTTGTCTAGGTGGTGGTTTTGCTCATACTCTAGCATACTATACTGACAAACTCTATAGGTTGTGGAGGTTAAAATATGAGCGGAGGTAGTTCAAGTCAATGGTTGGTAATGGTGCTTGGCAATGACCTAGGAAAGAAGGGAGGTTATTCAATTAAAAAAAAAAAAGGGGGGGGGGGGGAACTGATGATTTGAGTATTATATTATTTGGAGTTTACGGATGTTTTCGATTATGTGGAGTTTTCTTTGAGCTTATGAATAAATAAATCTATTGTTTATTGCAGGTTGATCTCTCATGCTGCTACTCCTTCGAGCTGCCCATCCAGCGGCGGCAGGGCA
Organism: Triturus cristatus; assembly: GCF_964204655.1. NCBI lineage: Eukaryota > Metazoa > Chordata > Amphibia > Caudata > Salamandridae > Triturus > Triturus cristatus. Next base: position 1,619,237,960 of record NC_140589.1, on the reverse strand, counting down.
TAAGAGGTTCTCCTCCTCTTGGGGAATGGGAGTGGGGGTTCAGTGTGAACCTCCTTGGGATGGGTCTTAGGGTTTGTGGGGGTATGTTGGGAGGGGGGAAAAATGTTCAAATGATCAGGACGAGAGGGATCACTTTTATTTTTTCTAATTTTTTTTTTAAATGTTATATGGATTTGCAAAACAATGAGCAGGGAGCAGAAATATGTATATATAATGGATAGAATTAGATGTTTGGCATGGAATGTCGCAGGTCTCAATAGCAGGAATAAAAGATGACTTGTCACTGAAGAGTTAAACATGTCTAAACCACAGCTGGCTTTACTTTCTGAGACACATATTACTGATACTGACCGCAAGCTTCTCCAGCAATTAGGATACGAAGTGGTGGTATGCTCAGAATGCAGTACTCCTACTAGAGGTGTGGCTATTTTACGACAGAAGGGTTTAAATCTAGCAATAATTAATACTAAGGTGGATAAAGCTGGGCGATGGGCCAGCGCTCAAATACTGTGGTGTGGTAATACTTATACTTTTTGTGTACTATACGGTTCAAATGTAGACGACCCTTCTATCATAGATCGGCTAAATATTGAACTGCTTGAAAGTAGAGGAGAACTTATTTTAATGGGCGACTTCAATCTTATTATGGATTAAAACATTGATACTACCCGCCATCAATCATTTCGGAGGATGCGCCGATCTAGAGCGGCTATTAATGAACTTGGACGCATCCATAACATCAAAGATGCGTGGTGAACACTATATCCTTCTGTCGCTGGTTTTACTTACTACTCAGCACCACATCAACTTTGCTCAAGAATTGACATGGCCTGGGTCTCAGACAATATACTAACAAACAGCTCCATGGAAATCTGTCCGAGATTTGCCTCGGATCATAATCCTATTATATTAACGTTTACTATTCAACAGAGTTGCCCAAAACCAAGGTCATTTACATTTCCACGGCATCTACTGTTTAATAAGGATTATATTTTACAATTAAAAGCACATTTAGTGGAGTTTATTACATTTAATATAAATTCAGCTACACCCAGTATAGTGTGGGACACGGTCAAAGTGAGTATTCGGGGTTTTACACAATACTATGTTCTTAATCAAAACTCACAATATAAACTTAGTCTGGATGTCTTGGCTAATGCTGTAAGCATATTAGAGAAACAACTTTCATTGGCTCTGACCCAGGGCTCATCAAATATAGTAGATATATGCCAAAAATTAGCCAGCTCTAAACTCAATATTAAAACAAGGCTTATGGAAAAAAATGTGGTTAGCTCACATAAGTACCATCTCTCTCAATATGAGAGTGGAGATAGGGTAGGCAAAATCCCTGCGTATAAAGTAGCGGACGATAAGTCTAGAACTCTTGTAAAAGAAATTAAGGGCCAAAATAATATAGTATATACTCAACCAGAGCAGATTCTGGAGCAATTTGCTGTATTCTATAGAGCATTATATACTCCAGAGGATTATCCGACTATGAATCAGATCCAAGAATATTTAGATACAAATTTTGTCAAGGACCAACAGATTGAAGGATTTGGGCTGCTCTCTGCTAATATCTCCGAGCCAGAGATAAGACTGGCTATTAATTCGCTCCCCCCAGGTAAAGCTACTGGGGAGGATACCATTCCACTTGAAATATATAAATTATGCTCAGAGGAACTTATACCTCTATTATCTACCGTGATAAGTAATATAGGAAGTACTGGGAAGGCTCCTGAATCTTGGAACACAACTAGGATTGTTTTTTTTCTAAAAAAAAGGTAAACCAGGAGACCAATGTGGGTCATATCAACCCATTTCACTTATTAACACAGACGCTAAAATCTTTGCTAAGGTACTGGCCACACGATTAGCTCCATGCATACCGCATTTGGTGACTCCCCATCAACATGGCTTCGTTATGGGAAGAGATACTACTTCCCATATTAATACGGCTATTACGGCATTCGATGTGGCCGGGACTAGTTCAACCCCACTCGGTATGATACTTTTGGACGCCGAAAAGGCGTTTGACCGAGTGGGGTGGGACTACCTTTGGTCAACACTGATTACTATGGGCTTTAATGGTCAATACCTCAAATGGCTACAGGTTTATACGACTCCCCAAAGGCTAAGCTTAGCTATGCTGGGTTAATCTCGCTCAGTTTTCCAATTTCTCGTGGAACACGGCAAGGGTGCCCATTATCACCCTTGCTATTCGCGTTATCTCTGGAACCTTTTTTAGCAGCTCTACAAGCTCATCCTAAAATTATTCCTTTTGCATATGGCCAGACTTCGTTAAAAATTACGGCATATGCCGACGATATAGCGGTCTACTCTACTAATGCATCGGAAGCTTTATTGGGTATCATTGATGAGGCTAATAAATTCGGGTCTGTGTCTGGCTACAAACTAACACACATAAGACACAAGTTATCTTGAACTATAGGTCGCCTACTCCAGTCCTAGGTACCTGTCGAATAGCTACTTATCTTGGCATCAAAATCTCTTCTAATATTAATGAAATAATCACTCTTAATTATAAGGATCTTTTCAAAGAAACAGCTCTAACATTAAAAAAATGGCATAAGGTACCTCTTGGCATCATAGGTCGAATTAACCTAATTAAAATGAGCATACTACCTAAATTTTTATACTTATTTAGGTCTATACCACTTTATGTCAACAACTCTTATTTTAAACGATTAGATGGGATCTTTAGCAGCTATATATGGGGATATAAAAAGGCTCGTAGATCAATTAACCTACTCAAACTGCCCTATCACAAAGGTGGTCTTAACTTTCCTGATTTTAGATTATATATTTTTTCAGCTTTTTTCAGCCGCCTCCGTAGCCTGTTCATTCGTAATAAGAATACATGTTTTTGTTATCAACTCTCGCTGGGTGAGGATTCTAATATGTTCTTATCAAAAAATTAACGATCCAAACTACTTTAAACGAGTTATATTTAAGACTGTCAAAGACAGTTTTAAAATTTGGCAATCGATCCTGACTAAATGCAATACGACGTTCTATCATCCCCAATTATTTTTATGGGTGAACCCAGGTCTCCCAGGAATATTTCACGACGGGTCATTTAAAATCTGGGAAAATGCTGGAATAAAAACACTTGGCGATTTATATGGTAATGATGGCCTTCTGCCTTTTGAGACTCTTAGTAGACTTTACAAACTACCTGAAACATCACGCTTCAAATACATACAGATTCATGACTATCTCATTCGTAAAATGAAGCTCTTAAATATTCCTGACTCTGATATTTGGGAATGTTTCTACTCCAGTAAGGATAGGTCACTTATCAGTTTTGGATACGGTGTCTTAATCTTATATAAACCAGACGATTGTGGGAAAATAGCAGCAAAATGGAGCTCTCGACTAGGCTCAAATATTACTGCTAATCAAATTTCTTCTGCTTTCTGTAATATAAATCGCATAATTCACTCTTCTAGCCTGAGGTTACAGTATTATAAAACTATCTGTCAGCTATATTACACTCCCGAAAGACTTTCCAAGTGGTATAGTAATAGTATTGATAACCAACGGATTAGCTGTCCCAAATGCGATCTTTTAGCTGCAAGTTTAGAACATATGCTGTTTACGTGTCCTCGACTTACGGAATTTTGGACTAATGTAAAACAAGGAATGGCTCTGATTTTGTCTAGACCAATAACACTTAACATAACTAACGTTTTGCTTGGTATTCAGATCTACAACAATCTACCAGCAGACTCACAATCAGACCTTTTCAATATCTTAATGGGTTGTGCTAGATTGACTTTAGCTCGAACTTGTATCGCAAGCAACCCACCACATGTGATGGAATGGTGGACTCTTGTTAGAGAAATCTATACTATGGAATCCTCTCTCGCTAAAATTAGAGGAGTCAAATCTTTACAGAAGCTAGATAGAATCTGGGGGTCCTCACTTACCTGACTGAGAATGAAAAGAGGGCTACTCCCCCATTTCCCTTTCCTTTTTTTTTTGTTGTTGTTGTCTGCTTTCTACTTTTCTGTTTGTCTGTTATACCTGCTATTTAACAAATATGAACCTTTTGTTTATGAAACATAATTTGGGGACATCTATATCCATGCTCTGCTAGATATATTGATATGATAATGTATAAATTATTTTGTATTTTCAAATGTATTGTGGATTCGATCTCTTGTCCTGATTTCAATAAAAAGATTTTTTTTAAAAAGGAAGATATTTAACTGCCTTGAACTTGTAAGATATTATGGAGTATGTCTTCACCATAAGTTAAGGTGTACTGGTATCACCCAGGAATACTGTTTTGTGCCTAGAATCACACCATGAGTCTGTGTGCACGCAGGAATTGTTGTCAGAGATTTCATTTGTGTTGCTCTAGTTCTGTAAGACTTGCACTCGTAGGAAAGGGGCAGCTTGTTTTCTTGAACTGTGATAGTTAGCATTCAGCAGAAATCACTATCTCACAGATGCGAGGCAAATGCTAACACATTTGAAAACAACAGGGTAGATTTTCCTTCCACTCCTGCAATGGGTGAGGTAGTTCCTACATGTTCAAAACTGCAATTAACCCTTAGCACAGGTGATCTTACATACATCTATGCAGTCTTCATGCAGTTGTGCAAGCGTCCATGCAGATCTCTCTTGCACCTGACAATACACAGTCTCCAGAAACACACTCTTAGCACACAGCCAGCTGCTTCTCCTGCACTCCCATGCTTACTATTCAGCACTGTGTGGTATTTCAGATAGCAGTGTGTAACGCTAACACATTCAACATCACCAAGGCTCATTTCCTTTGCTGTAGTCTAATCACTCACCCAGGTTCCACATGCTCATGGTCTCAAGTAGCTGTTAGGACATGTGCTCTTTTCTGCCTCTCTAAGCTATAAGGAAAATGTGTCAGGCTGTTACAGTAATTATCACTTGCTCTACCACAGTAGTAAATGTGCTTTGAAATTGCTAATCAAATATCGTTTTCTGCCTAGAATCACACCATGAGTCTGTGTGCACACAGGAATTGTTGTCAAAGATTTAATTTGTGTTGCTCTGGTTCTGTAAGACCTGCACTCGTAGGAAAGAGGCAGCTTGTTTTCTTGAACTGTGATGGTTAGCATTCAGCAGAAATCACTATCTCACAGATGCGAGGCAAAATGCTAACACATTTGAAAACAACAGGGTAGATTTTCCTTCCACTCCTGCAATGGGTGAGGTAGTTCCTACATGTTCAAAACTGCAATTAACCCTTAGCACAGGTGATCTTACATACATATATGCAGTCTTCATGCAGTTGTGCAAGCGTCCATGCAGATCTCTCTTGCACCTGACAATACACAGTCTCCAGAAACACACTCTTAGCACACAGCCAGCTGCTTCTCCTGCACTCCCATGCTTACTATTCAGCACTGTGTGGTATTTCAGATAGCAGTGTGTAACGCTAACACATTCAACATCACCAAGGCTCATTTCCTTTGCTCTAGTCTAATCACTCACCCAGGTTCCACATGCTCATGGTCTCAAGTAGCTGTTAGCACATGTGCTCTTTTCTGCCTCTCTAAACTATAAGGAAAATGTGTCAGGCTGTTACAGTAATTATCACTTACTCTACCATAGTAGTAAATGTGCTTTGAAATTGCCAATCAAATATCGTTTTCTGCCTAGAATCACACCATGGGTCTGTGTGCACACAGGAATTGTTGTCAGAGATTTAATTTGTGTTGCTCTAGTTCTGTAAGACTTGCACTCGTAGGAAAGGGGCAGCTTGTTTTCTTGAACTGTGATGGTTAGCATTCAGCAGAAATCACTATCTCACAGATGCGTGGCAAATGCTAACACAGTTGAAAACAACAGGGTATATTTCCTTCCACTCCTGCAATGGGTGAGGTAGTTCCTACATGTTCAAAACTGCAATTAACCCTTAGCACAGGTGATCTTACATACATCTCTGCAGTCTTCATGCAGTTGTGCAAGCGTCCAAGCAGATCTCTCTTGCACCTGACAATACATAGTCTCCAGAAACACACTCTTAGCACACAGCCTGCTGCTTCTCCTGCACTCCCATGCTTACTATTCAGCACTGTGTGGTATTTCAGATAGCAGTGTGTAACGCTAACACATTCAACATCACCAAGGCTCATTTCGTTTGCTGTAGTCTAATCACTCACCCAGGTTCCACATGCTCATGGTCTCAAGTAGCTGTTAGGACATGTGCTCTTTTCTGCCTCTCTAAACTATAAGGCAAATGTGTCAGGCTGTTACAGTAATTATCACTTGCTCTACCACAGTAGTAAATGTGCTTTGAAATTGCCAATCAAATATCGTTTTCTGCGTAGAATCACACCATGAGTCTGTGTGCACACAGGAAATGTTGCCAGAGATTTAATTAGTGTTGCTCTGGTTCTGTAAGACTTGCACTCGTAGGAAAGGGGCAGCTTGTTTTCTTGAACTGTGATAGTTAGCATTCAGCAGAAATCACTATCTCACAGATGTGAGGCAAATGCTAACACATTTGAAAACAACAGGGTAGATTTTCCTTCCACTCCTGCAATGGGTGAGGTAGTTCCTACATGTTCAAAACTGCAAATAACCCTTAGCAAAGGTGATCTTACATACATCTATGCAGTCTTCATGCAGTTGTGCAGGCGTCCATGCAGATCTCTCTTGCACCTGACCATACATAGTCTCCAGAAACACACTCTTAGCACACAGCCAGCTGCTTCTCCTGCACTCCCATGCTTACTATTCAGCACTGTGTGGTATTTCAGATAGCAGTGTGTAACGCTAACACATTCAACATCACCAAGGCTCATTTCCTTTGCTGTAGTCTAATCACTCACCGAGTTCCACATGCTCATGGTCTCAAGTAGCTGTTAGGACATGTGCTCTTTTCTGCCTCTCTAAACTATAAGGAAAATGTGTCAGGCTGTTACAGTAATTATCACTTGCTCTACCACAGTAGTAAATGTGCTTTGAAATTGCCAATCAAATATCGTTTTCTACCTAGAATCACACCATGAGTCTGTGTGCGCACAGGAATTGTTGTCAGAGATTTAATTCGTGTTGCTCTGGTTCTGTAAGACTTGCACTCGTAGGAAAGGGGCAGCTTGTTTTCTTGAACTGGGATAGTTAGCATTCAGCAGAAATCACTATCTCACAGATGCGAGGCAAATGCTAACACATTTGAAAACAACAGGGTAGATTTTCCTTCCACTCCTGCAATGGGTGAGGTAGTTCCTACATGTTCAACACTCCAATTAACCCTTACCACAGGTGATCTTACATACATCTATGCAGTCTTCATGCAGTTGTGCAAGCGTCCATGCAGATCTCTCTTGCACCTGACAATACACAGTCTCCAGAAACACACTCTTAGCACACAGCCAGCTGCTTCTCCTGCACTCCCATGGTTACTATTCAGCACTGTGTGTTATTTCAGATAGCAGTGTGTAACGCTAACACATTCAACATCACCAAGGCTCATTTCCTTTGCTCTAGTCTATTCACTCACCCAGGTTCCACATGCTCATGGTCTCAAGTAGCTGTTAGCACATGTGCTCTTTTCTGCCTCTCTAAACTATAAGGAAAATGTGTCAGGCTGTTACAGTAATTATCACTTGCTCTACCATAGTAGTAAATGTGCTTTGAAATTGCCAATCAAATATCGTTTTCTGCTTAGAATCACACCATGGGTCTGTGTGCACACAGGAATTGTTGTCAGAGATTTAATTTGTGTTGCTCTAGTTCTGTAAGACTTGCACTCGTAGGAAAGGGGCAGCTTGTTTTCTTGAACTGTGATGGTTAGCATTCAGCAGAAATCACTATCTCACAGATGCGAGGCAAATGCTAACACAGTTGAAAACAACAGGGTAGATTTTCCTTCCACTCCTGCAATGGGTGAGGTAGTTCCTACATGTTCAAAACTGCAATTAACCCTTAGCACAGGTGATCTTACATACATCTCTGCAGTCTTCATGCAGTTGTGCAAGCGTCCATGCAGATCTCTCTTGCACCTGGCAATACATAGTCTCCAGAAACACACTCTTAGCACACAGCCTGCTGCTTCTCCTGCACTCCCATGCTTACTATTCAGCACTGTGTGGTATTTCAGATAGCAGTGTGTAACGCTAACACATTCAACATCACCAAGGCTCATTTCGTTTGCTGTAGTCTAATCACTCACCCAGGTTTCACATGCTCATGGTCTCAAGTAGCTGTTAGGACATGTGCTCTTTTCTGCCTCTCTAAACTATAAGGCAAATGTGTCAGGCTGTTACAGTAATTATCACTTGCTCTACCACAGTAGTAAATGTGCTTTGAAATTGCCAATCAAATATCGTTTTCTGCGTAGAATCACACCATGAGTCTGTGTGCACACAGGAAATGTTGTCAGAGATTTAATTAGTGTTGCTCTGGTTCTGTAAGACTTGCACTCGTAGGAAAGGGGCAGCTTGTTTTCTTGAACTGTGATAGTTAGCATTCAGCAGAAATCACTATCTCACAGATGCGAGGCAAATGCTAACACATTTGAAAACAACAGGGTAGATTTTCCTTCCACTCCTGCAATGGGTGAGGTAGTTCCTACATGTTCAAAACTGCAATTAACCCTTAGCACAGGTGATCTTACATACATCTATGCAGTCTTCATGCAGTTGTGCAAGCGTCCATGCAGATCTCTCTTGCACCTGACAATACATAGTCTCCAGAAACACACTCTTAGCACACAGCCAGCTGCTTCTCCTGCACTCCCATGCTTACTATTCAGCACTGTGTGGTATTTCAGATAGCAGTGTGTAACGCTAACACATTCAACATCACCAAGGCTCATTTCCTTTGCTGTAGTCTAATCACTCACCCAGGTTCCACATGCTCATGGTCTCAAGTAGCTGTTAGGACATGTGCTCTTTTCTGCCTCTCTAAACTATAAGGAAAATGTGTCAGGCTGTTACAGTAATTATCACTTGCTCTACCACAGTAGTAAATGTGCTTTGAAATTGCCAATCAAATATCGTTTTCTGCCTAGAATCACACCATGAGTCTGTCTGCACACAGGAATTGTTGTCAGAGATTTAATTTGTGTTGCTCTGGTTCTGTAAGACTTGCACTCGTAGGAAAGGGGCAGCTTGTTTTCTTGAACTGGGATAGTTAGCATTCAGCAGAAATCACTATCTCACAGATGCGAGGCAAATGCTAACACATTTGAAAACAACAGGGTAGATTTTCCTTCCACTCCTGCAATGGGTGAGGTAGTTCCTACATGTTCAAAACTGCAATTAACCCTTAGCACAGGTGATCTTACATACATCTATGCAGTCTTCATGCAGTTGTGCAAGCGTCCATGCAGATCTCTCTTGCACCTGACAATACACTGTCTCCAGAAACACACACTTAGCACACAGCCAGCTGCTTCTCCTGCACTCCCATGGTTACTATTCAGCACTGTGTGTTATTTCAGATAGCAGTGTGTAACGCTAACACATTCAACATCACCAAGGTTCATTTCCTTTGCTCTAGTCTAATCACTCACCCAGGTTCCACATGCTCATGGTCTCAAGTAGCTGTTAGGACATGTGCTCTTTTCTGCCTCTCTAAACTATAAGGAAAATGTGTCAGGCTGTTACAGTAATTATCACTTGCTCTACCATAGTAGTAAATGTGCTTTGAAATTGCCAATCAAATATCGTTTTCTGCCTAGAATCACACCATGAGTCTGTGTGCACACAGGAATTGTTGTCAGAGATTTAATTCGTGTTGCTCTGGTTCTGTAAGACTTGCACTCGTAGGAAAGGGGCAGCTTGTTTTCTTGAACTGTGATAGTTAGCATTCAGCAGAAATCACTATCTCACAGATGCAAGGCAAATGCTAACACATTTGAAATGAACAGGGTAGATTTTCCTTCCACTCCTGCAATGGGTGAGGTAGTTCCTACATATTCAAAACTGCAATTAACCCTTAGCACAGGTGATCTTACATACATCTATGCAGTCTTCATGCAGTTGTGCAAGCGTCCATGCAGATCTCTCTTGCACCTGACAATACACAGTCTCCAGAAACACACTCTTAGCACACAGCCAGCTGCTTCTCCTGCACTCCCATGGTTACTATTCAGCACTGTGTGTTATTTCAGATAGCAGTGTGTAACGCTAACACATTCAACATCACCAAGGCTCATTTCCTTTGCTCTAGTCTAATCACTCACCCAGGTTCCACATGCTCATGATCTCAAGTAGCTGTTAGGACATGTGCTTTTTTCTGCCTCTCTAAACTATAAGGAAAATGTGTCAGGCTGTTACAGTTATTATCACTTGCTCTACCACAGTAGTAAATGTGCTTTGAAATTGCCAATCAAATATCGTTTTCTGCCTAGAATCACACCATGAGTCTGTGTGCACGCAGGAATTGTTGTCAGAGATTTAATTTGTGTTGCTCTGGTTCTGTAAGACTTGCACTCGTAGGAAAGGGGCAGCTTATTTTCTTGAACTGTGATAGTTAGCATTCAGCAGAAATCACTATCTCACAGATGCGAGGCAAATGCTAACACATTTGAAAACAACAGGGTAGATTTTCCTTCCACTCCTGCAATGGGTGAGGTAGTTCCTACATGTTCAAAACTGCAATTAACCCTTAGCACAGGTGATCTTACATACATCTCTGCAGTCTTCATGCAGTTGTGCAAGCGTCCATGCAGATCTCTCTTGCACCTGACAATACATAGTCTCCAGAAACACACTCTTAGCACACAGCCTGCTGCTTCTCCTGCACTCCCATGCTTACTATTCAGCACTGTGTGGTATTTCAGATAGCAGTGTGTAACGCTAAAACATTCAACATCACCAAGGCTCATTTCGTTTGCTGTAGTCTAATCACTCACCCAGGTTCCACATGCTCATGGTCTCAAGTAGCTGTTAGGACATGTGCTCTTTTCTGCCTCTCTAAACTATAAGGCAAATGTGTCAGGCTGTTACAGTAATTATCACTTGCTCTACCACAGTAGTAAATGTGCTTTGAAATTGCCAATCAAATATCGTTTTCTGCGTAGAATCACACCATGAGTCTGTGTGCACACAGGAAATGTTGTCAGAGATTTAATTAGTGTTGCTCTGGTTCTGTAAGACTTGCACTCGTAGGAAAGGGGCAGCTTGTTTTCTTGAACTGTGATAGTTAGCATTCAGCAGAAATCACTATCTCACAGATGCGAGGCAAATGCTAACACATTTGAAAACAACAGGGTAGATTTTCCTTCCACTCCTGCAATGGGTGAGGTAGTTCCTACATGTTCAAAACTGCAATTAACCCTTAGCACAGGTGATCTTACATACATCTATGCAGTTTTCATGCAGTTGTGCAAGCGTCCATGCAGATCTCTCTTGCACCTGACAATACATAGTCTCCAGAAACACACTCTTAGCACACAGCCAGCTGCTTCTCCTGCACTCCCATGCTTACTATTCAGCAGTCTGTGGTATTTCAGATAGCAGTGTGTAACGCTAACACATTCAACATCACCAAGGCTCATTTCCTTTGCTGTAGTCTAATCACTCACCCAGGTTCCACATGCTCATGGTCTCAAGTAGCTGTTAGGACATGTGCTCTTTTCTGCCTCTCTAAACTATAAGGAAAATGTGTCAGGCTGTTACAGTAATTATCACTTGCTCTACCACAGTAGTAAATGTGCTTTGAAATTGCCAATCAAATATCGTTTTCTGCCTAGAATCACACCATGAGTCTGTCTGCACACAGGAATTGTTGTCAGAGATTTAATTTGTGTTGCTCTGGTTCTGTAAGACTTGCACTCGTAGGAAAGGGGCAGCTTGTTTTCTTGAACTGGGATAGTTAGCATTCAGCAGAAATCACTATCTCACAGATGCGAGGCAAATGCTAACACATTTGAAAACAACAGGGTAGATTTTCCTTCCACTCCTGCAATGGGTGAGGTAGTTCCTACATGTTCAAAACTGCAATTAACCCTTAGCACAGGTGATCTTACATACATCTATGCAGTCTTCATGCAGTTGTGCAAGCGTCCATGCAGATCTCTCTTGCACCTGACAATACACTGTCTCTGGAAACACACTCTTAGCACACAGCCAGCTGCTTCTCCTGCACTCCCATGGTTACTATTCAGCACTGTGTGTTATTTCAGATAGCAGTGTGTAACGCTAACACATTCAACATCACCAAGGTTCATTTCCTTTGCTCTAGTCTAATCACTCACCCAGGTTCCACATGCTCATGGTCTCAAGTAGCTGTTAGGACATGTGCTCTTTTCTGCCTCTCTAAACTATAAGGAAAATGTGTCAGGCTGTTACAGTAATTATCACTTGCTCTACCATAGTAGTAAATGTGCTTTGAAATTGCCAATCAAATATCGTTTTCTGCCTAGAATCACACCATGAGTCTGTGTGCACACAGGAATTGTTGTCAGAGATTTAATTCGTGTTGCTCTGGTTCTGTAAGACTTGCACTCGTAGGAAAGGGGCAGCTTGTTTTCTTGAACTGTGATAGTTAGCATTCAGCAGAAATCACTATCTCACAGATGCAAGGCAAATGCTAACACATTTGAAATGAACAGGGTAGATTTTCCTTCCACTCCTGCAGTGGGTGAGGTAGTTCCTACATGTTCAAAACTGCAATTAACCCTTAGCACAGGTGATCTTACATACATCTATGCAGTCTTCATGCAGTTGTGCAAGCGTCCATGCAGATCTCTCTTGCACCTGACAATACACAGTCTCCAGAAACACACTCTTACCACACAGCCAGCTGCTTCTCCTGCACTCCCATGGTTACTATTCAGCACTGTGTGTTATTTCAGAAAGCAGTGTGTAACGCTAACACATTCAACATCACCAAGGCTCATTTCCTTTGCTCTAGTCTAATCACTCACCCAGGTTCCACATGCTCATGGTCTCAAGTAGCTGTTAGGACATGTGCTTTTTTCTGCCTCTCTAAACTATAAGGAAAATGTGTCAGGCTGTTACAGTTATTATCACTTGCTCTACCACAGTAGTAAATGTGCTTTGAAATTGCCAATCAAATATCGTTTTCTGCCTAGAATCACACCATGAGTCTGTGTGCACGCAGGAATTGTTGTCAGAGATTTAATTTGTGTTGCTCTGGTTCTGTAATACTTGCACTCGTAGGAAAGGGGCAGCTTGTTTTCTTGAACTGTGATAGTTAGCATTCAGCAGAAATCACTATCTCACAGATGCTAGGCAAATGCTAACACATTTGAAAACAACAGGGTAGATTTTCCTTCCACTCCTGCAATGGGTGAGGTAGTTCCTACATGTTCAAAACTGCAATTAACCCTTAGCACAGGTGATCTTACATACATCTATGCAGTCTTCATGCAGTTGTGCAAGCGTCCATGCAGATCTCTCTTGCACCTGACAATACACAGTCTCCAGAAACACACTCTTAGCACACAGCCAGCTGCTTCTCCTGCACTCCCATGCTTACTATTCAGCACTGTGTGGTATTTCAGATAGCAGTGTGTAACGCTAACACATTCAACATCACCAAGGCTCATTTCCTTTGCTGTAGTCTAATCACTCACCCAGGTTCCACATGCTCATGGTCTCAAGTAGCTGTTAGGACATGTGCTCTTTTCTGCCTCTCTAAACTATAAGGAAAATGTGTCAGGCTGTTACAGTAGTTATAACTTGCTCTACCACAGTAGTAAATGTGCTTTGAAATTGCTAATCAAATATCGTTTTCTGCCTAGAATCACACCATGAGTCTGTGTGCACACAGGAATTGTTGTCAAAGATTTAATTTGTGTTGCTCTGGTTCTGTAAGACTTGCACTCGTAGGAAAGAGGCAGCTTGTTTTCTTGAACTGTGATGGTTAGCATTCAGCAGAAATCACTATCTCACAGATGCGAGGCAAAATGCTAACACATTTGAAAACAACAGGGTAGATTTTCCTTCCACTCCTGCAATGGGTGAGGTAGTTCCTACATGTTCAAAACTGCAATTAACCCTTATCACAGGTGATCTTACATACATCTATGCAGTCTTCATGCAGTTGTGCAAGCGTCCATGCAGATCTCTCTTGCACCTGACAATACACAGTCTCCAGAAACACACTCTTAGCACACAGCCAGCTGCTTCTCCTGCACTCCCATGCTTACTATTCAGCACTGTGTGTTATTTCAGATAGCAGTGTGTAACGCTAACACATTCAACATCACCAAGGTTCATTTCCTTTGCTCTAGTCTAATCACTCACCCAGGTTCCACATGCTCATGGTCTCAAGTAGCTGTTAGGACATGTGCTCTTTTCTGCCTCTCTAAACTATAAGGAAAATGTGTCAGGCTGTTACAGTAATTATCACTTGCTCTACCATAGTAGTAAATGTGCTTTGAAATTGCCAATCAAATATCGTTTTCTGCCTAGAATCACACCATGAGTCTGTGTGCACACAGGAATTGTTGTCAGAGATTTAATTCGTGTTGCTCTGGTTCTGTAAGACTTGCACTCGTAGGAAAGGGGCAGCTTGTTTTCTTGAACTGTGATAGTTAGCATTCAGCAGAAATCACTATCTCACAGATGCAAGGCAAATGCTAACACATTTGAAATGAACAGGGTAGATTTTCCTTCCACTCCTGCAGTGGGTGAGGTAGTTCCTACATGTTCAAAACTGCAATTAACCCTTAGCACAGGTGATCTTACATACATCTATGCAGTCTTCATGCAGTTGTGCAAGCGTCCATGCAGATCTCTCTTGCACCTGACAATACACAGTCTCCAGAAACACACTCTTACCACACAGCCAGCTGCTTCTCCTGCACTCCCATGGTTACTATTCAGCACTGTGTGTTATTTCAGAAAGCAGTGTGTAACGCTAACACATTCAACATCACCAAGGCTCATTTCCTTTGCTCTAGTCTAATCACTCACCCAGGTTCCACATGCTCATGGTCTCAAGTAGCTGTTAGGACATGTGCTTTTTTCTGCCTCTCTAAACTATAAGGAAAATGTGTCAGGCTGTTACAGTTATTATCACTTGCTCTACCACAGTAGTAAATGTGCTTTGAAATTGCCAATCAAATATCGTTTTCTGCCTAGAATCACACCATGAGTCTGTGTGCACGCAGGAATTGTTGTCAGAGATTTAATTTGTGTTGCTCTGGTTCTGTAATACTTGCACTCGTAGGAAAGGGGCAGCTTGTTTTCTTGAACTGTGATAGTTAGCATTCAGCAGAAATCACTATCTCACAGATGCGAGGCAAATGCTAACACATTTGAAAACAACAGGGTAGATTTTCCTTCCACTCCTGCAATGGGTGAGGTAGTTCCTACATGTTCAAAACTGCAATTAACCCTTAGCACAGGTGATCTTACATACATCTATGCAGTCTTCATGCAGTTGTGCAAGCGTCCATGCAGATCTCTCTTGCACCTGACAATACACAGTCTCCAGAAACACACTCTTAGCACACAGCCAGCTGCTTCTCCTGCACTCCCATGCTTACTATTCAGCACTGTGTGGTATTTCAGATAGCAGTGTGTAACGCTAACACATTCAACATCACCAAGGCTCATTTCCTTTGCTGTAGTCTAATCACTCACCCAGGTTCCACATGCTCATGGTCTCAAGTAGCTGTTAGGACATGTGCTCTTTTCTGCCTCTCTAAACTATAAGGAAAATGTGTCAGGCTGTTACAGTAGTTATAACTTGCTCTACCACAGTAGTAAATGTGCTTTGAAATTGCTAATCAAATATCGTTTTCTGCCTAGAATCACACCATGAGTCTGTGTGCACACAGGAATTGTTGTCAAAGATTTAATTTGTGTTGCTCTGGTTCTGTAAGACTTGCACTCGTAGGAAAGAGGCAGCTTGTTTTCTTGAACTGTGATGGTTAGCATTCAGCAGAAATCACTATCTCACAGATGCGAGGCAAAATGCTAACACATTTGAAAACAACAGGGTAGATTTTCCTTCCACTCCTGCAATGGGTGAGGTAGTTCCTACATGTTCAAAACTGCAATTAACCCTTATCACAGGTGATCTTACATACATCTATGCAGTCTTCATGCAGTTGTGCAAGCGTCCATGCAGATCTCTCTTGCACCTGACAATACACAGTCTCCAGAAACACACTCTTAGCACACAGCCAGCTGCTTCTCCTGCACTCCCATGCTTACTATTCAGCACTGTGTGGTATTTCAGATAGCAGTGTGTAACGCTAACACATTCAACATCACCAAGGCTCATTTCCTTTGCTCTAGTCTAATCACTCACCCAGGTTCCACATGCTCATGGTCTCAAGTAGCTGTTAGGACATGTGCTCTTTTCTGCCTCTCTAAACTATAAGGAAAATGTGTCAGGCTGTTACAGTAATTATCACTTGCTCTACCACAGTAGTAAATGTGCTTTGAAATTGCCAATCAAATATCGTTTTCTGCGTAGAATCACACCATGAGTCTGTGTGCACACAGGAAATGTTGTCAGAGATTTAATTAGTGTTGCTCTGGTTCTGTAAGACTTGCTCTCGTAGGAAAGGGGCAGCTTGTTTTCTTGAACTGTGATAGTTAGCATTCAGCAGAAATCACTATCTCACAGATGCGAGGCAAATGCTAACACATTTGAAAACAACAGGGTAGATTTTCCTTCCACTCCTGCAATGGGTGAGGTAGTTCCTACATGTTCAAAACTGCAATTAACCCTTAGCACAGGTGATCTTACATACATCTATGCAGTCTTCATGCAGTTGTGCAAGCGTCCATGCAGATCTCTCTTGCACCTGACAATACATAGTCTCCAGAAACACACTCTTAGCACACAGCCAGCTGCTTCTCCTGCACTCCCATGCTTACTATTCAGCACTGTGTGGTATTTCAGATAGCAGTGTGTAACGCTAACACATTCAACATCACCAAGGCTCATTTCCTTTGCTGTTGTCTAATCACTCACCGAGTTCCACATGCTCATGGTCTCAAGTAGCTGTTAGGACATGTGCTCTTTTCTGCCTCTCTAAACTATAAGGAAAATGTGTCAGGCTGTTACAGTAATTATCACTTGCTCTACCACAGTAGTAAATGTGCTTTGAAATTGCCAATCAAATATCGTTTTCTGCCTAGAATCACACCATGAGTCTGTGTGCGCACAGGAATTGTTGTCAGAGATTTAATTCGTGTTGCTCTGGTTCTGTAAGACTTGCACTCGTAGGAAAGGGGCAGCTTGTTTTCTTGAACTGGGATAGTTAGCATTCAGCAGAAATCACTATCTCACAGATGCGAGGCAAATGCTAACACATTTGAAAACAACAGGGTAGATTTTCCTTCCACTCCTGCAATGGGTGAGGTAGTTCCTACATGTTCAACACTCCAATTAACCCTTACCACAGGTGATCTTACATACATCTATGCAGTCTTCATGCAGTTGTGCAAGCGTCCATGCAGATCTCTCTTGCACCTGACAATACACAGTCTCCAGAAACACACTCTTAGCACACAGCCAGCTGCTTCTCCTGCACTCCCATGGTTACTATTCAGCACTGTGTGTTATTTCAGATAGCAGTGTGTAACGCTAACACATTCAACATCACCAAGGCTCATTTCCTTTGCTCTAGTCTAATCACTCACCCAGGTTCCACATGCTCATGGTCTCAAGTAGCTGTTAGCACATGTGCTCTTTTCTGCCTCTCTAAACTATAAGGAAAATGTGTCAGGCTGTTACAGTAATTATCACTTGCACTACCATAGTAGTAAATGTGCTTTGAAATTGCCAATCAAATATCGTTTTCTGCCTAGAATCACACCATGGGTCTGTGTGCACACAGGAATTGTTGTCAGAGATTTAATTTGTGTTGCTCTAGTTCTGTAAGACTTGCACTCGTAGGAAAGGGGCAGCTTGTTTTCTTGAACTGTGATGGTTAGCATTCAGCAGAAATCACTATCTCACAGATGAGAGGCAAATGCTAACACAGTTGAAAACAACAGGGTAGATTTTCCTTCCACTCCTGCAATGGGTGAGGTAGTTCCTACATGTTCAAAACTGCAATTAACCCTTAGCACAGGTGATCTTACATACATCTCTGCAGTCTTCATGCAGTTGTGCAAGCGTCCATGCAGATCTCTCTTGCACCTGACAATACATAGTCTCCAGAAACACACTCTTAGCACACAGCCTGCTGCTTCTCCTGCACTCCCATGCTTACTATTCAGCACTGTGTGGTATTTCAGATAGCAGTGTGTAACGCTAACACATTCAACATCACCAAGGCTCATTTCCTTTGCTGTAGTCTAATCACTCACCCAGGTTCCACATGCTCATGGTCTCAAGTAGCTGTTAGGACATGTGCTCTTTTCTGCCTCTCTAAACTATAAGGCAAATGTGTCAGGCTGTTACAGTAATTATCACTTGCTCTACCACAGTAGTAAATGTGCTTTGAAATTGCCAATCAAATATCGTTTTCTGCGTAGAATCACACCATGAGTCTGTGTGCACACAGGAAATGTTGTCAGAGATTTAATTAGTGTTGCTCTGGTTCTGTAAGACTTGCACTCGTAGGAAAGGGGCAGCTTGTTTTCTTGAACTGTGATAGTTAGCATTCAGCAGAAATCACTATCTCACAGATGCGAGGCAAATGCTAACACATTTGAAAACAACAGGGTAGATTTTCCTTCCACTCCTGCAATGGGTGAGGTAGTTCCTACATGTTCAAAACTGCAATTAACCCTTAGCACAGGTGATCTTACATACATCTATGCAGTCTTCATGCAGTTGTGCAAGCGTCCATGCAGATCTCTCTTGCACCTGACAATACATAATCTCCAGAAACACACTCTTAGCACACAGCCAGCTGCTTCTCCTGCACTCCCATGCTTACTATTCAGCACTGTGTGGTATTTCAGATAGCAGTGTGTAACGCTAACACATTCAACATCACCAAGGCTCATTTCCTTTGCTGTAGTCTAATCACTCACCCAGGTTCCACATGCTCATGGTCTCAAGTAGCTGTTAGGACATGTGCTCTTTTCTGCCTCTCTAAACTATAAGGAAAATGTGTCAGGCTGTTACAGTAATTATCACTTGCTCTACCACAGTAGTAAATGTGCTTTGAAATTGCCAATCAAATATCGTTTTCTGCCTAGAATCACACCATGAGTCTGTCTGCACACAGGAATTGTTGTCAGAGATTTAATTTGTGTTGCTCTGGTTCTGTAAGACTTGCATTCGTAGGAAAGGGGCCGCTTGTTTTCTTGAACTGGGATAGTTAGCATTCAGCAGAAATCACTATCTCACAGATGCGAGGCAAATGCTAACACATTTGAAAACAACAGGGTAGATTTTCCTTCCACTCCTGCAATGGGTGAGGTAGTTCCTTCATGTTCAAAACTGCAATTAACCCTTAGCACAGGTGATCTTACATACATCTATGCAGTCTTCATGCAGTTGTGCAAGCGTCCATGCAGATCTCTCTTGCACCTGACAATACACTGTCTCCAGAAACACACACTTAGCACACAGCCAGCTGCTTCTCCTGCACTCCCATGGTTACTATTCAGCACTGTGTGTTATTTCAGATAGCAGTGTGTAACGCTAACACATTCAACATCACCAAGGTTCATTTCCTTTGCTCTAGTCTAATCACTCACCCAGGTTCCACATGCTCATGGTCTCAAGTAGCTGTTAGGACATGTGCTCTTTTCTGCCTCTGTAAACTATAAGGAAAATGTGTCAGGCTGTTACAGTAATTATCACTTGCTCTACCATAGTAGTAAATGTGCTTTGAAATTGCCAATCAAATATCGTTTTCTGCCTAGAATCACACCATGAGTCTGTGTGCACACAGGAATTGTTGTCAGAGATTTAATTCGTGTTGCTCTGGTTCTGTAAGACTTGCACTCGTAGGAAAGGGGCAGCTTGTTTTCTTGAACTGTGATAGTTAGCATTCAGCAGAAATCACTATCTCACAGATGCAAGGCAAATGCTAACACATTTGAAATGAACAGGGTAGATTTTCCTTCCACTCCTGCAATGGGTGAGGTTGTTCCTACATATTCAAAACTGCAATTAACCCTTAGCACAGGTGATCTTACATACATCTATGCAGTCTTCATGCAGTTGTGCAAGCGTCCATGCAGATCTCTCTTGCACCTGACAATACATAATCTCCAGAAACACACTCTTAGCACACAGCCAGCTGCTTCTCCTGCACTCCCATGCTTACTATTCAGCACTGTGTGGTATTTCAGATAGCAGTGTGTAACGCTAACACATTCAACATCACCAAGGCTCATTTCCTTTGCTGTAGTCTAATCACTCACCCAGGTTCCACATGCTCATGGTCTCAAGTAGCTGTTAGGACATGTGCTCTTTTCTGCCTCTCTAAACTATAAGGAAAATGTGTCAGGCTGTTACAGTAATTATCACTTGCTCTACCACAGTAGTAAATGTGCTTTGAAATTGCCAATCAAATATCGTTTTCTGCCTAGAATCACACCATGAGTCTGTCTGCACACAGGAATTGTTGTCAGAGATTTAATTTGTGTTGCTCTGGTTCTGTAAGACTTGCATTCGTAGGAAAGGGGCCGCTTGTTTTCTTGAACTGGGATAGTTAGCATTCAGCAGAAATCACTATCTCACAGATGCGAGGCAAATGCTAACACATTTGAAAACAACAGGGTAGATTTTCCTTCCACTCCTGCAATGGGTGAGGTAGTTCCTTCATGTTCAAAACTGCAATTAACCCTTAGCACAGGTGATCTTACATACATCTATGCAGTCTTCATGCAGTTGTGCAAGCGTCCATGCAGATCTCTCTTGCACCTGACAATACACTGTCTCCAGAAACACACACTTAGCACACAGCCAGCTGCTTCTCCTGCACTCCCATGGTTACTATTCAGCACTGTGTGTTATTTCAGATAGCAGTGTGTAACGCTAACACATTCAACATCACCAAGGTTCATTTCCTTTGCTCTAGTCTAATCACTCACCCAGGTTCCACATGCTCATGGTCTCAAGTAGCTGTTAGGACATGTGCTCTTTTCTGCCTCTGTAAACTATAAGGAAAATGTGTCAGGCTGTTACAGTAATTATCACTTGCTCTACCATAGTAGTAAATGTGCTTTGAAATTGCCAATCAAATATCGTTTTCTGCCTAGAATCACACCATGAGTCTGTGTGCACACAGGAATTGTTGTCAGAGATTTAATTCGTGTTGCTCTGGTTCTGTAAGACTTGCACTCGTAGGAAAGGGGCAGCTTGTTTTCTTGAACTGTGATAGTTAGCATTCAGCAGAAATCACTATCTCACAGATGCAAGGCAAATGCTAACACATTTGAAATGAACAGGGTAGATTTTCCTTCCACTCCTGCAATGGGTGAGGTTGTTCCTACATATTCAAAACTGCAATTAACCCTTAGCACAGGTGATCTTACATACATCTATGCAGTCTTCATGCAGTTGTGCAAGCGTCCATGCAGATCTCTCTTGCACCTGACAATACACAGTCTCCAGAAACACACTCTTAGCACACAGCCAGCTGCTTCTCCTGCACTCCCATGGTTACTATTCAGCACTGTGTGTTATTTCAGATAGCAGTGTGTAACGCTAACACATTCAACATCACCAAGGCTCATTTCCTTTGCTCTAGTCTAATCACTCACCCAGGTTCCACATGCTCATGATCTCAAGTAGCTGTTAGGACATGTGCTTTTTTCTGCCTCTCTAAACTATAAGGAAAATGTGTCAGGCTGTTATAGTTATTATCACTTGCTCTACCACAGTAGTAAATGTGCTTTGAAATTGCCAATCAAATATCGTTTTCTGCCTAGAATCACACCATGAGTCTGTGTGCACGCAGGAATTGTTGTCAGAGATTTAATTTGTGTTGCTCTGGTTCTGTAAGACTTGCACTCGTAGGAAAGGGGCAGCTTGTTTTCTTGAACTGTGATAGTTAGCATTCAGCAGAAATCACTATCTCACAGATGCGAGGCAAATGCTAACACATTTGAAAACAACAGGGTAGATTTTCCTTCCACTCCTGCAATGGGTGAGGTAGATCCTACATGTTCAAAACTGCAATTAACCCTTAGCACAGGTGATCTTACATACATCTATGCAGTCTTCATGCAGTTGTGCAAGCGTCCATGCAGATCTCTCTTGCACCTGACAATACACAGTCTCCAGAAACACACTCTTAGCACACAGCCAGCTGCTTCTCCTGCACTCCCATGCTTACTATTCAGCACTGTGTGGTATTTCAGATAGCAGTGTGTAACGCTAACACATTCAACATCACCAAGGCTCATTTCCTTTGCTGTAGTCTAATCACTCACCCAGGTTCCACATGCTCATGGTCTCAAGTAGCTGTTAGGACATGTGCTCTTTTCTGCCTCTCTAAACTATAAGGAAAATGTGTCAGTCTGTTACAGTAGTTATAACTTGCTCTACCACAGTAGTAAATGTGCTTTGAAATTGCTAATCAAATATCGTTTTCTGCCTAGAATCACACCATGAGTCTGTGTGCACACAGGAATTGTTGTCAGAGATTTAATTTGTGTTGCTCTGGTTCTGTAAGACTTGCACTCGTAGGAAAGGGGCAGCTTGTTTTCTTGAACTGTGATGGTTAGCATTCAGTAGAAATCACTATCTCACAGATGCGAGGCAAAATGCTAACACATTTGAAAACAACAGGGTAGATTTTCCTTCCACTCCTGCAATGGGTGAGGTAGTTCCTACATGTTCAACACTCCAATTAACCCTTACCACAGGTGATCTTACATACATCTATGCAGTCTTCATGCAGTTGTGCAAGCGTCCATGCAGATCTCTCTTGCACCTGACAATACACAGTCTCCAGAAACACACTCTTAGCACACAGCCAGCTGCTTCTCCTGCACTCCCATGGTTACTATTCAGCACTGTGTGTTATTTCAGATAGCAGTGTGTAACGCTAACACATTCAACATCACCAAGGCTCATTTCCTTTGCTCTAGTCTAATCACTCACCCAGGTTCCACATGCTCATGGTCTCAAGTAGCTGTTAGCACATGTGCTCTTTTCTGCCTCTCTAAACTATAAGGAAAATGTGTCAGGCTGTTACAGTAATTATCACTTGCACTACCATAGTAGTAAATGTGCTTTGAAATTGCCAATCAAATATCGTTTTCTGCCTAGAATCACACCATGGGTCTGTGTGCACACAGGAATTGTTGTCAGAGATTTAATTTGTGTTGCTCTAGTTCTGTAAGACTTGCACTCGTAGGAAAGGGGCAGCTTGTTTTCTTGAACTGTGATGGTTAGCATTCAGCAGAAATCACTATCTCACAGATGAGAGGCAAATGCTAACACAGTTGAAAACAACAGGGTAGATTTTCCTTCCACTCCTGCAATGGGTGAGGTAGTTCCTACATGTTCAAAACTGCAATTAACCCTTAGCACAGGTGATCTTACATACATCTCTGCAGTCTTCATGCAGTTGTGCAAGCGTCCATGCAGATCTCTCTTGCACCTGACAATACATAGTCTCCAGAAACACACTCTTAGCACACAGCCTGCTTCTTCTCCTGCACTCCCATGCTTACTATTCAGCACTGTGTGGTATTTCAGATAGCAGTGTGTAACGCTAACACATTCAACATCACCAAGGCTCATTTCGTTTGCTGTAGTCTAATCACTCACCCAGGTTCCACATGCTCATGGTCTCAAGTAGCTGTTAGGACATGTGCTCTTTTCTGCCTCTCTAAACTATAAGGAAAATGTGTCAGGCTGTTACAGTAATTATCACTTGCTCTACCACAGTAGTAAATGTGCTTTGAAATTGCCAATCAAATATCGTTTTCTGCCTAGAATCACACCATGAGTCTGTCTGCACACAGGAAATGTTGTCAGAGATTTAATTAGTGTTGCTCTGGTTCTGTAAGACTTGCACTCGTAGGAAAGGGGCAGCTTGTTTTCTTGAACTGTGATAGTTAGCATTCAGCAGAAATCACTATCTCACAGATGCGAGGCAAATGCTAACACATTTGAAAACAACAGGGTAGATTTTCCTTCCACTCCTGCAATGGGTGAGGTAGTTCCTACATGTTCAAAACTGCAATTAACCCTTAGCACAGGTGATCTTACATACATCTATGCAGTCTTCATGCAGTTGTGCAAGCGTCCATGCAGATCTCTCTTGCACCTGACAATACATAGTCTCCAGAAACACACTCTTAGCACACAGCCAGCTGCTTCTCCTGCACTCCCATGCTTACTATTCAGCACTGTGTGGTATTTCAGATAGCAGTGTGTAACGCTAACACATTCAACATCACCAAGGCTCATTTCCTTTGCTGTAGTCTAATCACTCACCCAGGTTCCACATGCTCATGGTCTCAAGTAGCTGTTAGGACATGTGCTCTTTTCTGCCTCTCTAAACTATAAGGAAAATGTGTCAGGCTGTTACAGTAATTATCACTTGCTCTACCACAGTAGTAAATGTGCTTTGAAATTGCCAATCAAATATCGTTTTCTGCCTAGAATCACACCATGAGTCTGTCTGCACACAGGAATTGTTGTCAGAGATTTAATTTGTGTTGCTCTGGTTCTGTAAGACTTGCACTCGTAGGAAAGGGGCAGCTTGTTTTCTTGAACTGGGATAGTTAGCATTCAGCAGAAATCACTATCTCACAGATGCGAGGCAAATGCTAACACATTTGAAAACAACAGGGTAGATTTTCCTTCCACTCCTGCAATGGGTGAGGTAGTTCCTACATGTTCAAAACTGCAATTAACCCTTAGCACAGGTGATCTTACATACATCTATGCAGTCTTCATGCAGTTGTGCAAGCGTCCATGCAGATCTCTCTTGCACCTGACAATACACTGTCTCCAGAAACACACACTTAGCACACAGCCAGCTGCTTCTCCTGCACTCCCATGGTTACTATTCAGCACTGTGTGTTATTTCAGATAGCAGTGTGTAACGCTAACACATTCAACATCACCAAGGTTCATTTCCTTTGCTCTAGTCTAATCACTCACCCAGGTTCCACATGCTCATGGTCTCAAGTAGCTGTTAGGACATGTGCTCTTTTCTGCCTCTGTAAACTATAAGGAAAATGTGTCAGGCTGTTACAGTAATTATCACTTGCTCTACCATAGTAGTAAATGTGCTGTGAAATTGCCAATCAAATATCGTTTTCTGCCTAGAATCACACCATGAGTCTGTGTGCACACAGGAATTGTTGTCAGAGATTTAATTCGTGTTGCTCTGGTTCTGTAAGACTTGCACTCGTAGGAAAGGGGCAGCTTGTTTTCTTGAACTGTGATAGTTAGCATTCAGCAGAAATCACTATCTCA
The DNA here is from genome assembly GCF_964204655.1 of Triturus cristatus. Lineage (NCBI taxonomy): Eukaryota > Metazoa > Chordata > Amphibia > Caudata > Salamandridae > Triturus > Triturus cristatus. The sequence continues at coordinate 1,619,212,652 of NC_140589.1, read as the reverse complement.
CAGATGCAAGGCAAATGCTAACACATTTGAAATGAACAGGGTAGATTTTCCTTCCACTCCTGCAATGGGTGAGGTAGTTCCTACATATTCAAAACTGCAATTAACCCTTAGCACAGGTTATCTTACATACATCTATGCAGTCTTCATGCAGTTGTGCAAGCGTCCATGCAGATCTCTCTTGCACCTGACAATACACAGTCTCCAGAAACACACTCTTAGCACACAGCCAGCTGCTTCTCCTGCACTCCCATGGTTACTATTCAGCACTGTGTGTTATTTCAGATAGCAGTGTGTAACGCTAACACATTCAACATCACCAAGGCTCATTTCCTTTGCTCTAGTCTAATCACTCACCCAGGTTCCACATGCTCATGATCTCAAGTAGCTGTTAGGACATGTGCTTTTTTCTGCCTCTCTAAACTATAAGGAAAATGTGTCAGGCTGTTACAGTTATTATCACTTGCTCTACCACAGTAGTAAATGTGCTTTGAAATTGCCAATCAAATATCGTTTTCTGCCTAGAATCACACAATGAGTCTGTGTGCACGCAGGAATTGTTGTCAGAGATTTAATTTGTGTTGCTCTGGTTCTGTAAGACTTGCACTCGTAGGAAAGGGGCAGCTTGTTTTCTTGAACTGTGATAGTTAGCATTCAGCAGAAATCACTATCTCACAGATGCGAGGCAAATGCTAACACATTTGAAAACAACAGGGTAGATTTTCCTTCCACTCCTGCAATGGGTGAGGTAGATCCTACATGTTCAAAACTGCAATTAACCCTTAGCACAGGTGATCTTACATACATCTATGCAGTCTTCATGCAGTTGTGCAAGCGTCCATGCAGATCTCTCTTGCACCTGACAATACACAGTCTCCAGAAACACACTCTTAGCACACAGCCAGCTGCTTCTCCTGCACTCCCATGCTTACTATTCAGCACTGTGTGGTATTTCAGATAGCAGTGTGTAACGCTAACACATTCAACATCACCAAGGCTCATTTCCTTTGCTGTAGTCTAATCACTCACCCAGGTTCCACATGCTCATGGTCTCAAGTAGCTGTTAGGACATGTGCTCTTTTCTGCCTCTCTAAACTATAAGGAAAATGTGTCAGGCTGTTACAGTAGTTATAACTTGCTCTACCACAGTAGTAAATGTGCTTTGAAATTGCTAATCAAATATCGTTTTCTGCCTAGAATCACACCATGAGTCTGTGTGCACACAGGAATTGTTGTCAGAGATTTAATTTGTGTTGCTCTGGTTCTGTAAGACTTGCACTCGTAGGAAAGGGGCAGCTTGTTTTCTTGAACTGTGATGGTTAGCATTCAGCAGAAATCACTATCTCACAGATGCGAGGCAAAATGCTAACACATTTGAAAACAACAGGGTAGATTTTCCTTCCACTCCTGCAATGGGTGAGGTAGTTCCTACATGTTCAAAACTGCAATTAACCCTTAGCACAGGTGATCTTACATACATCTATGCAGTCTTCATGCAGTTGTGCAAGCGTCCATGCAGATCTCTCTTGCACCTGACAATACACAGTCTCCAGAAACACACTCTTAGCACACAGCCAGCTGCTTCTCCTGCACTCCCATGCTTACTATTCAGCACTGTGTGGTATTTCAGATAGCAGTGTGTAACGCTAACACATTCAACATCACCAAGGCTCATTTCCTTTGCTCTAGTCTAATCACTCACCCAGGTTCCACATGCTCATGGTCTCAAGTAGCTGTTAGCACATGTGCTCTTTTCTGCCTCTCTAAACTATAAGGCAAATGTGTCAGGCTGTTACAGTAATTATCACTTGCTCTACCACAGTAGTAAATGTGCTTTGAAATTGCCAATCAAATATCGTTTTCTGCGTAGAATCACACCATGAGTCTGTGTGCACACAGGAAATGTTGTCAGAGATTTAATTAGTGTTGCTCTGGTTCTGTAAGACTTGCACTCGTAGGAAAGGGGCAGCTTGTTTTCTTGAACTGTGATAGTTAGCATTCAGCAGAAATCACTATCTCACAGATGCGAGGCAAATGCTAACACATTTGAAAACAACAGGGTAGATTTTCCTTCCACTCCTGCAATGGGTGAGGTAGTTCCTGCATGTTCAAAACTGCAATTAACCCTTAGCACAGGTGATCTTACATACATCTATGCAGTCTTCATGCAGTTGTGCAAGCGTCCATGCAGATCTCTCTTGCACCTGACAATACATAGTCTCCAGAAACACACTCTTAGCACACAGCCAGCTGCTTCTCCTGCACTCCCATGCTTACTATTCAGCACTGTGTGGTATTTCAGATAGCAGTGTGTAACGCTAACACATTCAACATCATCAAAGCTCATTTCCTTTGCTGTAGTCTAATCACTCACCCAGGTTCCACATGCTCATGGTCTCAAGTAGCTGTTAGGACATGTGCTCTTTTCTGCCTCTCTAAACTATAAGGAAAATGTGTCAGGCTGTTACAGTAATTATCACTTGCTCTACCACAGTAGTAAATGTGCTTTGAAATTGCCAATCAAATATCGTTTTCTGCCTAGAATCACACCATGAGTCTGTCTGCACACAGGAATTGTTGTCAGAGATTTAATTTGTGTTGCTCTGGTTCTGTAAGACTTGCACTCGTAGGCAGCTTGTTTTCTTGAACTGGGATAGTTAGCATTCAGCAGAAATCACTATCTCACAGATGCGAGGCAAATGCTAACACATTTGAAAACAACAGGGTAGATTTTCCTTCCACTCCTGCAATGGGTGAGGTAGTTCCTACATGTTCAAAACTGCAATTAACCCTTAGCACAGGTGATCTTACATACATCTCTGCAGTCTTCATGCAGTTGTGCAAGCGTCCATGCAGATCTCTCTTGCACCTGACAATACATAGTCTCCAGAAACACACTCTTAGCACACAGCCTGCTGCTTCTCCTGCACTCCCATGCTTACTATTCAGCACTGTGTGGTATTTCAGATAGCAGTGTGTAACGCTAACACATTCAACATCACCAAGGCTCATTTCGTTTGCTGTAGTCTAATCACTCACCCAGGTTTCACATGCTCATGGTCTCAAGTAGCTGTTAGCACATGTGCTCTTTTCTGCCTCTCTAAACTATAAGGAAAATGTGTCAGGCTGTTACAGTAATTATCACTTACTCTACCGTAGTAGTAAATGTGCTTTGAAATTGCCAATCAAATATCGTTTTCTGCTTAGAATCACACCATGGGTCTGTGTGCACACAGGAATTGTTGTCAGAGATTTAATTTGTGTTGCTCTAGTTCTGTAAGACTTGCACTCGTAGGAAAGGGGCAGCTTGTTTTCTTGAACTGTGATAGTTAGCATTCAGCAGAAATCACTATCTCACAGATGCGAGGCAAATGCTAACACATTTGAAAACAACAGGGTAGATTTTCCTTCCACTCCTGCAATGGGTGAGGTAGTTCCTACATGTTCAAAACTGCAATTAACCCTTAGCACAGGTGATCTTACATACATCTATGCAGTCTTCATGCAGTTGTGCAAGCGTCCATGCAGATCTCTCTTGCACCTGACAATACATAGTCTCCAGAAACACACTCTTAGCACACAGCCAGCTGCTTCTCCTGCACTCCCATGCTTACTATTCAGCACTGTGTGGTATTTCAGATAGCAGTGTGTAACGCTAACACATTCAACATCACCAAGGCTCATTTCCTTTGCTGTAGTCTAATCACTCACCCAGGTTCCACATGCTCATGGTCTCAAGTAGCTGTTAGGACATGTGCTCTTTTCTGCCTCTCTAAACTATACGGAAAATGTGTCAGGCTGTTACAGTAATTATCACTTGCTCTACCACAGTAGTAAATGTGCTTTGAAATTGCCAATCAAATATCGTTTTCTGCCTAGAATCACACCATGAGTCTGTCTGCACACAGGAATTGTTGTCAGAGATTTAATTTGTGTTGCTCTGGTTCTGTAAGACTTGCACTCGTAGGCAGCTTGTTTTCTTGAACTGGGATAGTTAGCATTCAGCAGAAATCACTATCTCACAGATGCGAGGCAAATGCTAACACATTTGAAAACAACAGGGTAGATTTTCCTTCCACTCCTGCAATGGGTGAGGTAGTTCCTACATGTTCAAAACTGCAATTAACCCTTAGCACAGGTGATCTTACATACATCTATGCAGTCTTCATGCAGTTGTGCAAGCATCCATGCAGATCTCTCTTGCACCTGACAATACATAGTCTCCAGAAACACACTCTTAGCACACAGCCTGCTGCTTCTCCTGCACTCCCATGCTTACTATTCAGCACTGTGTGGTATTTCAGATAGCAGTGTGTAACGCTAACACATTCAACATCACCAAGGCTCATTTCGTTTGCTGTAGTCTAATCACTCACCCAGGTTTCACATGCTCATGGTCTCAAGTAGCTGTTAGCACATGTGCTCTTTTCTGCCTCTCTAAACTATAAGGAAAATGTGTCAGGCTGTTACAGTAATTATCACTTACTCTACCGTAGTAGTAAATGTGCTTTGAAATTGCCAATCAAATATCGTTTTCTGCTTAGAATCACACCATGGGTCTGTGTGCACACAGGAATTGTTGTCAGAGATTTAATTTGTGTTGCTCTAGTTCTGTAAGACTTGCACTCGTAGGAAAGGGGCAGCTTGTTTTCTTGAACTGTGATAGTTAGCATTCAGCAGAAATCACTATCTCACAGATGCGAGGCAAATGCTAACACATTTGAAAACAACAGGGTAGATTTTCCTTCCACTCCTGCAATGGGTGAGGTAGTTCCTACATGTTCAAAACTGCAATTAACCCTTAGCACAGGTGATCTTACATACATCTATGCAGTCTTCATGCAGTTGTGCAAGCGTCCATGCAGATCTCTCTTGCACCTGACAATACATAGTCTCCAGAAACACACTCTTAGCACACAGCCAGCTGCTTCTCCTGCACTCCCATGCTTACTATTCAGCACTGTGTGGTATTTCAGATAGCAGTGTGTAACGCTAACACATTCAACATCACCAAGGCTCATTTCCTTTGCTGTAGTCTAATCACTCACCCAGGTTCCACATGCTCATGGTCTCAAGTAGCTGTTAGGACATGTGCTCTTTTCTGCCTCTCTAAACTATACGGAAAATGTGTCAGGCTGTTACAGTAATTATCACTTGCTCTACCACAGTAGTAAATGTGCTTTGAAATTGCCAATCAAATATCGTTTTCTGCCTAGAATCACACCATGAGTCTGTCTGCACACAGGAATTGTTGTCAGAGATTTAATTTGTGTTGCTCTGGTTCTGTAAGACTTGCACTCGTAGGCAGCTTGTTTTCTTGAACTGGGATAGTTAGCATTCAGCAGAAATCACTATCTCACAGATGCGAGGCAAATGCTAACACATTTGAAAACAACAGGGTAGATTTTCCTTCCACTCCTGCAATGGGTGAGGTAGTTCCGACATGTTCAAAACTGCAATTAACCCTTAGCACAGGTGATCTTACATACATCTATGCAGTCTTCATGCAGTTGTGCAAGCATCCATGCAGATCTCTCTTGCACCTGACAATACACAGTCTCCAGAAACACACTCTTAGCACACAGCCAGCTGCTTCTCCTGCACTCCCATGCTTACTATTCAGCACTGTGTGGTATTTCAGATAGCAGTGTGTAACGCTAACACATTCAACATCACCAAGGCTCATTTCCTTTGCTGTAGTCTAATCACTCACCCAGGTTCCACATGCTCATGGTCTCAAGTAGCTGTTAGGACATGTGCTCTTTTCTGCATCTCTAAACTATAAGGAAAATGTGTCAGGCTGTTACAGTAGTTATAACTTGCTCTACCACAGTAGTAAATGTGCTTTGAAATTGCTAATCAAATATCGTTTTCTGCCTAGAATCACACCATGAGTCTGTGTGCACACAGGAATTGTTGTCAGAGATTTAATTTGTGTTGCTCTGGTTCTGTAAGACTTGCACTCGTAGGAAAGGGGCAGCTTGTTTTCTTGAACTGTGATGGTTAGCATTCAGCAGAAATCACTATCTCACAGATGCAAGGCAAATGCTAACACATTTGAAATGAACAGGGTAGATTTTCCTTCCACTCCTGCAATGGGTGAGGTAGTTCCTACATATTCAAAACTGCAATTAACCCTTAGCACAGGTTATCTTACATACATCTATGCAGTCTTCATGCAGTTGTGCAAGCGTCCATGCAGATCTCTCTTGCACCTGACAATACACAGTCTCCAGAAACACACTCTTAGCACACAGCCAGCTGCTTCTCCTGCACTCCCATGGTTACTATTCAGCACTGTGTGTTATTTCAGATAGCAGTGTGTAACGCTAACACATTCAACATCACCAAGGCTCATTTCCTTTGCTCTAGTCTAATCACTCACCCAGGTTCCACATGCTCATGATCTCAAGTAGCTGTTAGGACATGTGCTTTTTTCTGCCTCTCTAAACTATAAGGAAAATGTGTCAGGCTGTTATAGTTATTATCACTTGCTCTACCACAGTAGTAAATGTGCTTTGAAATTGCCAATCAAATATCGTTTTCTGCCTAGAATCACACCATGAGTCTGTGTGCACGCAGGAATTGTTGTCAGAGATTTAATTTGTGTTGCTCTGGTTCTGTAAGACTTGCACTCGTAGGAAAGGGGCAGCTTGTTTTCTTGAACTGTGATAGTTAGCATTCAGCAGAAATCACTATCTCACAGATGCGAGGCAAATGCTAACACATTTGAAAACAACAGGGTAGATTTTCCTTCCACTCCTGCAATGGGTGAGGTAGTTCCTACATGTTCAAAACTGCAATTAACCCTTAGCACAGGTGATCTTACATACATCTATGCAGTCTTCATGCAGTTGTGCAAGCGTCCATGCAGATCTCTCTTGCACCTGACAATACATAGTCTCCAGAAACACACTCTTAGCACACAGCCAGCTGCTTCTCCTGCACTCCCATGCTTACTATTCAGCACTGTGTGGTATTTCAGATAGCAGTGTGTAACGCTAACACATTCAACATCACCAAGGCTCATTTCCTTTGCTGTAGTCTAATCACTCACCCAGGTTCCACATGCTCATGGTCTCAAGTAGCTGTTAGGACATGTGCTCTTTTCTGCCTCTCTAAACTATACGGAAAATGTGTCAGGCTGTTACAGTAATTATCACTTGCTCTACCACAGTAGTAAATGTGCTTTGAAATTGCCAATCAAATATCGTTTTCTGCCTAGAATCACACCATGAGTCTGTCTGCACACAGGAATTGTTGTCAGAGATTTAATTTGTGTTGCTCTGGTTCTGTAAGACTTGCACTCGTAGGCAGCTTGTTTTCTTGAACTGGGATAGTTAGCATTCAGCAGAAATCACTATCTCACAGATGCGAGGCAAATGCTAACACATTTGAAAACAACAGGGTAGATTTTCCTTCCACTCCTGCAATGGGTGAGGTAGTTCCTACATGTTCAAAACTGCAATTAACCCTTAGCACAGGTGATCTTACATACATCTATGCAGTCTTCATGCAGTTGTGCAAGCATCCATGCAGATCTCTCTTGCACCTGACAATACATAGTCTCCAGAAACACACTCTTAGCACACAGCCTGCTGCTTCTCCTGCACTCCCATGCTTACTATTCAGCACTGTGTGGTATTTCAGATAGCAGTGTGTAACGCTAACACATTCAACATCACCAAGGCTCATTTCGTTTGCTGTAGTCTAATCACTCACCCAGGTTTCACATGCTCATGGTCTCAAGTAGCTGTTAGCACATGTGCTCTTTTCTGCCTCTCTAAACTATAAGGAAAATGTGTCAGGCTGTTACAGTAATTATCACTTACTCTACCGTAGTAGTAAATGTGCTTTGAAATTGCCAATCAAATATCGTTTTCTGCTTAGAATCACACCATGGGTCTGTGTGCACACAGGAATTGTTGTCAGAGATTTAATTTGTGTTGCTCTAGTTCTGTAAGACTTGCACTCGTAGGAAAGGGGCAGCTTGTTTTCTTGAACTGTGATAGTTAGCATTCAGCAGAAATCACTATCTCACAGATGCGAGGCAAATGCTAACACATTTGAAAACAACAGGGTAGATTTTCCTTCCACTCCTGCAATGGGTGAGGTAGTTCCTACATGTTCAAAACTGCAATTAACCCTTAGCACAGGTGATCTTACATACATCTATGCAGTCTTCATGCAGTTGTGCAAGCGTCCATGCAGATCTCTCTTGCACCTGACAATACATAGTCTCCAGAAACACACTCTTAGCACACAGCCAGCTGCTTCTCCTGCACTCCCATGCTTACTATTCAGCACTGTGTGGTATTTCAGATAGCAGTGTGTAACGCTAACACATTCAACATCACCAAGGCTCATTTCCTTTGCTGTAGTCTAATCACTCACCCAGGTTCCACATGCTCATGGTCTCAAGTAGCTGTTAGGACATGTGCTCTTTTCTGCCTCTCTAAACTATACGGAAAATGTGTCAGGCTGTTACAGTAATTATCACTTGCTCTACCACAGTAGTAAATGTGCTTTGAAATTGCCAATCAAATATCGTTTTCTGCCTAGAATCACACCATGAGTCTGTCTGCACACAGGAATTGTTGTCAGAGATTTAATTTGTGTTGCTCTGGTTCTGTAAGACTTGCACTCGTAGGCAGCTTGTTTTCTTGAACTGGGATAGTTAGCATTCAGCAGAAATCACTATCTCACAGATGCGAGGCAAATGCTAACACATTTGAAAACAACAGGGTAGATTTTCCTTCCACTCCTGCAATGGGTGAGGTAGTTCCTACATGTTCAAAACTGCAATTAACCCTTAGCACAGGTGATCTTACATACATCTATGCAGTCTTCATGCAGTTGTGCAAGCATCCATGCAGATCTCTCTTGCACCTGACAATACACAGTCTCCAGAAACACACTCTTAGCACACAGCCAGCTGCTTCTCCTGCACTCCCATGCTTACTATTCAGCACTGTGTGGTATTTCAGATAGCAGTGTGTAGCGCTAACACATTCAACATCACCAAGGCTCATTTCCTTTGCTGTAGTCTAATCACTCACCCAGGTTCCACATGCTCATGGTCTCAAGTAGCTGTTAGGACATGTGCTCTTTTCTGCATCTCTAAACTATAAGGAAAATGTGTCAGGCTGTTACAGTAGTTATAACTTGCTCTACCACAGTAGTAAATGTGCTTTGAAATTGCTAATCAAATATCGTTTTCTGCCTAGAATCACACCATGAGTCTGTGTGCACACAGGAATTGTTGTCAGAGATTTAATTTGTGTTGCTCTGGTTCTGTAAGACTTGCACTCGTAGGAAAGGGGCAGCTTGTTTTCTTGAACTGTGATGGTTAGCATTCAGCAGAAATCACTATCTCACAGATGCGAGGCAAAATGCTAACACATTTGAAAACAACAGGGTAGATTTTCCTTCCACTCCTGCAATGGGTGAGGTAGTTCCTACATGTTCAAAACTGCAATTAACCCTTAGCACAGGTGATCTTACATACATCTATGCAGTCTTCATGCAGTTGTGCAAGCGTCCATGCAGATCTCTCTTGCACCTGACAATACACAGTCTCCAGAAACACACTCTTAGCACACAGCCAGCTGCTTCTCCTGCACTCCCATGCTTACTATTCAGCACTGTGTGGTATTTCAGATAGCAGTGTGTAACGCTAACACATTCAACATCACCAAGGCTCATTTCCTTTGCTCTAGTCTAATCACTCACCCAGGTTCCACATGCTCATGGTCTCAAGTAGCTGTTAGCACATGTGCTCTTTTCTGCCTCTCTAAACTATAAGGCAAATGTGTCAGGCTGTTACAGTAATTATCACTTGCTCTACCACAGTAGTAAATGTGCTTTGAAATTGCCAATCAAATATCGTTTTCTGCGTAGAATCACACCATGAGTCTGTGTGCACACAGGAAATGTTGTCAGAGATTTAATTAGTGTTGCTCTGGTTCTGTAAGACTTGCACTCGTAGGAAAGGGGCAGCTTGTTTTCTTGAACTGTGATAGTTAGCATTCAGCAGAAATCACTATCTCACAGATGCGAGGCAAATGCTAACACATTTGAAAACAACAGGGTAGATTTTCCTTCCACTCCTGCAATGGGTGAGGTAGTTCCTACATGTTCAAAACTGCAATTAACCCTTAGCACAGGTGATCTTACATACATCTATGCAGTCTTCATGCAGTTGTGCAAGCGTCCATGCAGATCTCTCTTGCACCTGACAATACATAGTCTCCAGAAACACACTCTTAGCACACAGCCAGCTGCTTCTCCTGCACTCCCATGCTTACTATTCAGCACTGTGTGGTATTTCAGATAGCAGTGTGTAACGCTAACCCATTCAACATCACCAAGGCTCATTTCCTTTGCTGTAGTCTAATCACTCACCCAGGTTCCACATGCTCATGGTCTCAAGTAGCTGTTAGGACATGTGCTCTTTTCTGCCTCTCTAAACTATAAGGAAAATGTGTCAGGCTGTTACAGTAATTATCACTTGCTCTACCACAGTAGTAAATGTGCTTTGAAATTGCCAATCAAATATCGTTTTCTGCCTAGAATCACACCATGAGTCTGTCTGCACACAGGAATTGTTGTCAGAGATTTAATTTGTGTTGCTCTGGTTCTGTAAGACTTGCACTCGTAGGCAGCTTGTTTTCTTGAACTGGGATAGTTAGCATTCAGCAGAAATCACTATCTCACAGATGCGAGGCAAATGCTAACACATTTGAAAACAACAGGGTAGATTTTCCTTCCACTCCTGCAATGGGTGAGGTAGTTCCTACATGTTCAAAACTGCAATTAACCCTTAGCACAGGTGATCTTACATACATCTATGCAGTCTTCATGCAGTTGTGCAAGCGTCCATGCAGATCTCTCTTGCACCTGACAATACACTGTCTCCAGAAACACACTCTTAGCACACAGCCAGCTGCTTCTCCTGCACTCCCATGGTTACTATTCAGCACTGTGTGTTATTTCAGATAGCAGTGTGTAACGCTAACACATTCAACATCACCAAGGTTCATTTCCTTTGCTCTAGTCTAATCACTCACCCAGGTTCCACATGCTCATGGTCTCAAGTAGCTGTTAGGACATGTGCTCTTTTCTGCCTCTCTAAACTATAAGGAAAATGTGTCAGGCTGTTACAGTAATTATCACTTGCTCTACCATAGTAGTAAATGTGCTTTGAAATTGCCAATCAAATATCGTTTTCTGCCTAGAATCACACCATGAGTCTGTGTGCACACAGGAAATGTTGTCAGAGATTTAATTAGTGTTGCTCTGGTTCTGTAAGACTTGCACTCGTAGGAAAGGGGCAGCTTGTTTTCTTGAACTGTGATAGTTAGCATTCAGCAGAAATCACTATCTCACAGATGCGAGGCAAATGCTAACACAGTTGAAAACAACAGGGTAGATTTTCCTTCCACTCCTGCAATGGGTGAGGTAGTTCCTACATGTTCAAAACTGCAATTAACCCTTAGCACAGGTGATCTTACATACATCTCTGCAGTCTTCATGCAGTTGTGCAAGCGTCCATGCAGATCTCTCTTGCACCTGACAATACATAGTCTCCAGAAACACACTCTTAGCACACAGCCTGCTGCTTCTCCTGCACTCCCATGCTTACTATTCAGCACTGTGTGGTATTTCAGATAGCAGTGTGTAACGCTAACACATTCAACATCACCAAGGCTCATTTCGTTTGCTGTAGTCTAATCACTCACCCAGGTTTCACATGCTCATGGTCTCAAGTAGCTGTTAGCACATGTGCTCTTTTCTGCCTCTCTAAACTATAAGGAAAATGTGTCAGGCTGTTACAGTAATTATCACTTACTCTACCGTAGTAGTAAATGTGCTTTGAAATGGCCAATCAAATATCGTTTTCTGCCTAGAATCACACCATGGGTCTGTGTGCACACAGGAATTGTTGTCAGAGATTTAATTTGTGTTGCTCTAGTTCTGTAAGACTTGCACTCGTAGGAAAGGGGCAGCTTGTTTTCTTGAACTGTGATGGTTAGCATTCAGCAGAAATCACTATCTCACAGATGCGAGGCAAATGCTAACACAGTTGAAAACAACAGGGTAGATTTTCCTTCCACTCCTGCAATGGGTGAGGTAGTTCCTACATGTTCAAAACTGCAATTAACCCTTAGCACAGGTGATCTTACATACATCTATGCAGTCTTCATGCAGTTGTGCAAGCGTCCATGCAGATCTCTCTTGCACCTGACAATACACAGTCTCCAGAAACACACTCTTAGCACACAGCCAGCTGCTTCTCCTGCACTCCCATGCTTACTATTCAGCACTGTGTGGTATTTCAGATAGCAGTGTGTAACGCTAACACATTCAACATCACCAAGGCTCATTTCCTTTGCTCTAGTCTAATCACTCACCCAGGTTCCACATGCTCATGATTTCAAGTAGCTGTTAGGACATGTGCTTTTTTCTGCCTCTCTAAACTATAAGGAAAATGTGTCAGGCTGTTACAGTTATTATCACTTGCTCTACCACAGTAGTAAATGTGCTTTGAAATTGCCAATCAAATATCGTTTTCTGCCTAGAATCACACAATGAGTCTGTGTGCACGCAGGAATTGTTGTCAGAGATTTAATTTGTGTTGCTCTGGTTCTGTAAGACTTGCACTCGTAGGAAAGGGGCAGCTTGTTTTCTTGAACTGTGATAGTTAGCATTCAGCAGAAATCACTATCTCACAGATGCGAGGCAAATGCTAACACATTTGAAAACAACAGGGTAGATTTTCCTTCCACTCCTGCAATGGGTGAGGTAGATCCTACATGTTCAAAACTGCAATTAACCCTTAGCACAGGTGATCTTACATACATCTATGCAGTCTTCATGCAGTTGTGCAAGCGTCCATGCAGATCTCTCTTGCACCTGACAATACACAGTCTCCAGAAACACACTCTTAGCACACAGCCAGCTGCTTCTCCTGCACTCCCATGCTTACTATTCAGCACTGTGTGGTATTTCAGATAGCAGTGTGTAACGCTAACACATTCAACATCACCAAGGCTCATTTCCTTTGCTGTAGTCTAATCACTCACCCAGGTTCCACATGCTCATGGTCTCAAGTAGCTGTTAGGACATGTGCTCTTTTCTGCCTCTCTAAACTATAAGGAAAATGTGTCAGGCTGCTACAGTAGTTATAACTTGCTCTACCACAGTAGTAAATGTGCTTTGAAATTGCTAATCAAATATCGTTTTCTGCCTAGAATCACACCATGAGTCTGTGTGCACACAGGAATTGTTGTCAGAGATTTAATTTGTGTTGCTCTGGTTCTGTAAGACTTGCACTCGTAGGAAAGGGGCAGCTTGTTTTCTTGAACTGTGATGGTTAGCATTCAGCAGAAATCACTATCTCACAGATGCGAGGCAAAATGCTAACACATTTGAAAACAACAGGGTAGATTTTCCTTCCACTCCTGCAATGGGTGAGGTAGTTCCTACATGTTCAAAACTGCAATTAACCCTTAGCACAGGTGATCTTACATACATCTCTGCAGTCTTCATGCAGTTGTGCAAGCGTCCATGCAGATCTCTCTTGCACCTGACAATACATAGTCTCCAGAAACACACTCTTAGCACACAGCCTGCTGCTTCTCCTGCACTCCCATGCTTACTATTCAGCACTGTGTGGTATTTCAGATAGCAGTGTGTAACGCTAACACATTCAACATCACCAAGGCTCATTTCGTTTGCTGTAGTCTAGTCACTCACCCAGGTTTCACATGCTCATGGTCTCAAGTAGCTGTTAGCACATGTGCTCTTTTCTGCCTCTCTAAACTATAAGGAAAATGTGTCAGGCTGTTACAGTAATTATCACTTACTCTACCGTAGTAGTAAATGTGCTTTGAAATTGCCAATCACATATCGTTTTCTGCCTAGAATCACACCATGGGTCTGTGTGCACACAGGAATTGTTGTCAGAGATTTAATTTGTGTTGCTCTAGTTCTGTAAGACTTGCACTCGTAGGAAAGGGGCAGCTTGTCTTCTTGAACTGTGATGGTTAGCATTCAGCAGAAATCACTATCTCACAGATGCGAGGCAAATGCTAACACAGTTGAAAACAACAGGGTAGATTTTCCTTCCACTCCTGCAATGGGTGAGGTAGTTCCTACATGTTCAAAACTGCAATTAACCCTTAGCACAGGTGATCTTACATACATCTCTGCAGTCTTCATGCAGTTGTGCAAGCGTCCATGCAGATCTCTCTTGCACCTGACAATACATAGTCTCCAGAAACACACTCTTAGCACACAGCCTGCTGCTTCTCCTGCACTCCCATGCTTACTATTCAGCACTGTGTGGTATTTCAGATAGCAGTGTGTAACGCTAACACATTCAACATCACCAAGGCTCATTTCGTTTGCTGTAGTCTAATCACTCACCCAGGTTCCACATGCTCATGGTCTCAAGTAGCTGTTAGGACATGTGCTCTTTTCTGCCTCTCTAAACTATAAGGCAAATGTGTCAGGCTGTTACAGCAATTATCACTTGCTCTACCACAGTAGTAAATGTGCTTTGAAATTGCCAATCAAATATCGTTTTCTGCGTAGAATCACACCATGAGTCTGTGTGCACACAGGAAATGTTGTCAGAGATTTAATTAGTTTTGCTCTGGTTCTGTAAGACTTGCACTCGTAGGAAAGGGGCAGCTTGTTTTCTTGAACTGTGATAGCTAGCATTCAGCAGAAATCACTATCTCACAGATGCGAGGCAAATGCTAACACTTTTGAAAACAACAGGGTAGATTTTCCTTCCACTCCTGCAATGGGTGAGGTAGTTCCTACATGTTCAAACTGCAAATAACCCTTAGCACAGGTGATCTTACATACATCTATGCAGTCTTCATGCAGTTGTGCAAGCGTCCATGCAGATCTCTCTTGCACCTGACAATACATATTCTCCAGAAACACACTCTTAGCACACAGCCAGCTGCTTCTCCTGCACTCCCATGCTTACTATTCAGCACTGTGTGGTATTTCAGATAGCAGTGTGTAACGCTAACACATTCAACATCACCAAGGCTCATTTCCTTTGCTGTAGTCTAATCACTCACCCAGGTTCCACATGCTCATGGTCTCAAGTAGCTGTTAGGACATGTTCTCTTTTCTGCCTCTGTAAACTATAAGGAAAATGTGTCAGGCTGTTACAGTAATTATCACTTGCTCTACCACAGTAGTAAATGTGCTTTGAAATTGCCAATCAAATATCGTTTTCTGCCTAGAATCACACCATGAGTCTGTGTGCACACAGGAATTGTTGTCAGAGATTTAATTCGTGTTGCTCTGGTTCTGTAGGACTTGCACTCGTAGGAAAGGGGCAGCTTGTTTTCTTGAAGTGGGATAGTTAGCATTCAGCAGAAATCACTATCTCACAGATGCGAGGCAAATGCTAACACATTTGAAAACAACAGGGTAGATTTTCCTTCCACTCCTGCAATGGGTGAGGTGGTTCCTACATGTTCAACACTCCAATTAACCCTTACCACAGGTGATCTTACATACATCTATGCAGTCTTCATGCAGTTGTGCAAGCGTCCATGCAGATCTCTCTTGCACCTGACAATACACAGTCTCCAGAAACACACTCTTAGCACACAGCCAGCTGCTTCTCCTGCACTCCCATGGTTACTATTCAGCACTGTGTGTTATTTCAGATAGCAGTGTGTAACGCTAACACATTCAACATCACCAAGGCTCATTTCCTTTGCTCTAGTCTAATCACTCACCCAGGTTCCACATGCTCATGGTCTCAAGTAGCTGTTAGCACATGTGCTCTTTTCTGCCTCTCTAAACTATAAGGAAAATGTGTCAGGCTGTTACAGTAATTATCACTTGCTCTACCATAGTAGTAAATGTGCTTTGAAATTGCCAATCAAATATCGTTTTCTGCCTAGAATCACACCATGGGTCTGTGTGCACACAGGAATTGTTGTCAGAGATTTAATTTGTGTTGCTCTAGTTCTGTAAGACTTGCACTCGTAGGAAAGGGGCAGCTTGTTTTCTTGAACTGTGATGGTTAGCATTCAGCAGAAATCACTATCTCACAGATGCGAGGCAAATGCTAACACATTTGAAAACAACAGGGTAGATTTTCCTTCCACTCCTGCAATGGGTGAGGTAGTTCCTACATGTTCAAAACTGCAATTAACCCTTAGCACAGGTGATCTTACATACATCTCTGCAGTCTTCATGCAGTTGTGCAAGCGTCCATGCAGATCTCTCTTGCACCTGACAATACATAGTCTCCAGAAACACACTCTTAGCACACAGCCTGCTGCTTCTCCTGCACTCCCATGCTTACTATTCAGCACTGTGTGGTATTTCAGATAGCAGTGTGTAACGCTAACACATTCAACATCACCAAGGCTCATTTCGTTTGCTCTAGTCTAATCACTAACCCAGGTTCCACATGCTCATGGTCTCAAGTAGCTGTTAGCACATGTGCTCTTTTCTGCCTCTCTAAACTATAAGGAAAATGTGTCAGGCTGTTACAGTAATTATCACTTACTCTACCATAGTAGTAAATGTGCTTTGAAATTGCCAATCAAATATCGTTTTCTGCCTAGAATCACACCATGGGTCTGTGTGCACACAGGAATTGTTGTCAGAGATTTAATTTGTGTTGCTCTAGTTCTGTAAGACTTGCACTCGTAGGAAAGGGGCAGCTTGTTTTCTTGAACTGTGATGGTTAGCATTCAGCAGAAATCACTATCTCACAGATGCGAGGCAAATGCTAACACAGTTGAAAACAACAGGGTAGATTTTCCTTCCACTCCTGCAATGGGTGAGGTAGCTCCTACATGTTCAAAACTGCAATTAACCCTTAGCACAGGTGATCTTACAT
This sequence comes from Triturus cristatus, assembly GCF_964204655.1. Lineage (NCBI taxonomy): Eukaryota > Metazoa > Chordata > Amphibia > Caudata > Salamandridae > Triturus > Triturus cristatus. The sequence goes on along the minus strand of NC_140589.1, from coordinate 1,619,195,764 downwards.
ACATCTCTGCAGTCTTCATGCAGTTGTGCAAGCGTCCATGCAGATCTCTCTTGCACCTGACAATACATAGTCTCCAGAAACACACTCTTAGCACACAGCCAGCTGCTTCTCCTGCACTCCCATGCTTACTATTCAGCACTGTGTGGTATTTCAGATAGCAGTGTGTAACGCTAACACATTCAACATCACCAAGGCTCATTTCCTTTGCTCTAGTCTAATCACTCACCCAGGTTCCACATGCTCATGGTCTCAAGTAGCTGTTAGGACATGTGCTCTTTTCTGCCTCTCTAAACTATAAGGAAAATGTGTCAGGCTGTTACAGTAATTATCAATTGCTCTACCATAGTAGTAAATGTGCTTTGAAATTGCCAATCAAATATCGTTTTCTGCCTAGAATCACACCATGAGTCTGTGTGCACACAGGAATTGTTGTCAGAGATTTAATTTGTGTTGCTCTGGTTCTGTAAGATTTGCACTCGTAGGAAAGGGGCAGCTTGTTTTCTTGAACTGTGATAGTTAGCATTCAGCAGAAATCACTATCTCACAGATGCAAGGCAAATGCTAACACATTTGAATGAACAGGGTAGATTTTCCTTCCACTCCTGCAATGGGTGAGGTAGTTCCTACATGTTCAAAACTGCAATTAACCCTTAGCACAGGTGATCTTACATACATCTATGCAGTCTTCATGCAGTTGTGCAAGCGTCCATGCAGATCTCTCTTGCACCTGACAATACACAGTCTCCAGAAACACACTCTTAGCACACAGCCAGCTGCTTCTCCTGCACTCCCATGGTTACTATTCAGCACTGTGTGTTATTTCAGATAGCAGTGTGTAACGCTAACACATTCAACATCACCAAGGCTCATTTCCTTTGCTCTAGTCTAATCACTCACCCAGGTTCCACATGCTCATGGTCTCAAGTAGCTGTTAGGACATGTGCTCTTTTCTGCCTCTCTAAACTATAAGGAAAATGTGTCAGGCTGTTACAGTAATTATCACTTGCTCTACCACAGCAGTAAATGTGCTTTGAAATTGCCAATCAAATATCGTTTTCTGCCTAGAATCACACCATGAGTCTGTCTGCACACAGGAATTGTTGTCAGAGATTACATTTGTGTTGCTCTGGTTCTGTAAGACTTGCACTCATAGGAAAGGGGCAGCTTGTTTTCTTGAACTGGGATAGTTAGCATTCAGCAGAAATCACTATCTCACAGATGCGAGGCAAATGCTAACACATTTGAAAACAACAGGGTAGATTTTCCTTCCACTCCTGCAATGGGTGAGGTAGTTCCTACATGTTCAAAACTGCAATTAACCCTTAGCACAGGTAATCTTACATACATCTATGCAGTCTTCATGCAGTTGTGCAAGCGTCCATGCAGATCTCTCTTGCAACTGACAATACACAGTCTCCAGAAACACACTCTTAGCACACAGCCAGCTGCTTCTCCTGCACTCCCATGCTTACTATTCAGCACTGTGTGGTATTTCAGATAGCAGTGTGTAACGCTAACACATTCAACATCACCAAGGCTCATTTCCTTTGCTGTAGTCTAATCACTCACCCAGGTTCCACATGCTCATGGTCTCAAGTAGCTGTTAGGACATGTGCTCTTTTCTGCCTCTCTAAACTATAAGGAAAATGTGTCAGGCTGTTACAGTAATTATCACTTGCTCTACCACAGTAGTAAATGTGCTTTGAAATTGCCAATCAAATATCGTTTTCTGCCTAGAATCACACCATGAGTCTGTCTGCACACAGGAATTGTTGTCAGAGATTTAATTTGTGTTGCTCTGGTTCTGTAAGACTTGCACTCGTAGGCAGCTTGTTTTCTTGAACTGGGATAGTTAGCATTCAGCAGAAATCACTATCTCACAGATGCGAGGCAAATGCTAACACATTTGAAAACAACAGGGTAGATTTTCCTTCCACTCCTGCAATGGGTGAGGTAGTTCCTACATGTTCAAAACTGCAATTAACCCTTAGCACAGGTGATCTTACATACATCTATGCAGTCTTCATGCAGTTGTGCAAGCGTCCATGCAGATCTCTCTTGCACCTGACAATACACTGTCTCCAGAAACACACTCTTAGCACACAGCCAGCTGCTTCTCCTGCACTCCCATGGTTACTATTCAGCACTGTGTGTTATTTCAGATAGCAGTGTGTAACGCGAACACATTCAACATCACCAAGGTTCATTTCCTTTGCTCTAGTCTAATCACTCACCCAGGTTCCACATGCTCATGGTCTCAAGTAGCTGTTAGGACATGTGCTCTTTTTTTCTGCTTCTCTAAACTATAAGGAAAATGTGTCAGGCTGTTACAGTAATTATCACTTGCTCTACCATAGTAGTAAATGTGCTTTGAAATTGCCAATCAAATATCGTTTTCTGCCTAGAATCACACCATGAGTCTGTGTGCACACAGGAAATGTTGTCAGAGATTTAATTAGTGTTGCTCTGGTTCTGTAAGACTTGCACTCGTAAGAAAGGGGCAGCTTGTTTTCTTGAACTGTGATAGTTAGCATTCAGCAGAAATCACTATCTCACAGATGCGAGGCAAATGCTAACACAGTTGAAAACAACAGGGTAGATTTTCCTTCCACTCCTGCAATGGGTGAGGTAGTTCCTACATGTTCAAAACTGCAATTAACCCTTAGCACAGGTGATCTTACATACATCTCTGCAGTCTTCATGCAGTTGTGCAAGCGTCCATGCAGATCTCTCTTGCACCTGACAATACATAGTCTCCAGAAACACACTCTTAGCACACAGCCTGCTGCTTCTCCTGCACTCCCATGCTTACTATTCAGCACTGTGTGGTATTTCAGATAGCAGTGTGTAACGCTAACACATTCAACATCACCAAGGCTCATTTCGTTTGCTGTAGTCTAATCACTCACCCAGGTTTCACATGCTCATGGTCTCAAGTAGCTGTTAGCACATGTGCTCTTTTCTGCCTCTCTAAACTATAAGGAAAATGTGTCAGGCTGTTACAGTAATTATCACTTACTCTACCGTAGTAGTAAATGTGCTTTGAAATTGCCAATCAAATATCGTTTTCTGCCTAGAATCACACCATGGGTCTGTGTGCACACAGGAATTGTTGTCAGAGATTTAATTTGTGTTGCTCTAGTTCTGTAAGACTTGCACTCGTAGGAAAGGGGCAGCTTGTTTTCTTGAACTGTGATGGTTAGCATTCAGCAGAAATCACTATCTCACAGATGCGAGGCAAATGCTAACACAGTTGAAAACAACAGGGTAGATTTTCCTTCCACTCCTGCAATGGGTGAGGTAGTTCCTACATGTTCAAAACTGCAATTAACCCTTAGCACAGGTGATCTTACATACATCTATGCAGTCTTCATGCAGTTGTGCAAGCGTCCATGCAGATCTCTCTTGCACCTGACAATACACAGTCTCCAGAAACACACTCTTAGCACACAGCCAGCTGCTTCTCCTGCACTCCCATGCTTACTATTCAGCACTGTGTGGTATTTCAGATAGCAGTGTGTAACGCTAACACATTCAACATCACCAAGGCTCATTTCCTTTGCTCTAGTCTAATCACTCACCCAGGTTCCACATGCTCATGATCTCAAGTAGCTGTTAGGACATGTGCTTTTTTCTGCCTCTCTAAACTATAAGGAAAATGTGTCAGGCTGTTACAGGTATTATCACTTGCTCTACCACAGTAGTAAATGTGCTTTGAAATTGCCAATCAAATATCGTTTTCTGCCTAGAATCACACAATGAGTCTGTGTGCACGCAGGAATTGTTGTCAGAGATTTAATTTGTGTTGCTCTGGTTCTGTAAGACTTGCACTCGTAGGAAAGGGGCAGCTTGTTTTCTTGAACTGTGATAGTTAGCATTCAGCAGAAATCACTATCTCACAGATGCGAGGCAAATGCTAACACATTTGAAAACAACAGGGTAGATTTTCCTTCCACTCCTGCAATGGGTGAGGTAGATCCTACATGTTCAAAACTGCAATTAACCCTTAGCACAGGTGATCTTACATACATCTATGCAGTCTTCATGCAGTTGTGCAAGCGTCCATGCAGATCTCTCTTGCACCTGACAATACACAGTCTCCAGAAACACACTCTTAGCACACAGCCAGCTGCTTCTCCTGCACTCCCATGCTTACTATTCAGCACTGTGTGGTATTTCAGATAGCAGTGTGTAACGCTAACACATTCAACATCACCAAGGCTCATTTCCTTTGCTGTAGTCTAATCACTCACCCAGGTTCCACATGCTCATGGTCTCAAGTAGCTGTTAGGACATGTGCTCTTTTCTGCCTCTCTAAACTATAAGGAAAATGTGTCAGGCTGTTACAGTAGTTATAACTTGCTCTACCACAGTAGTAAATGTGCTTTGAAATTGCTAATCAAATATCGTTTTCTGCCTAGAATCACACCATGAGTCTGTGTGCACACAGGAATTGTTGTCAGAGATTTAATTTGTGTTGCTCTGGTTCTGTAAGACTTGCACTCGTAGGAAAGGGGCAGCTTGTTTTCTTGAACTGTGATGGTTAGCATTCAGCAGAAATCACTATCTCACAGATGCGAGGCAAAATGCTAACACATTTGAAAACAACAGGGTAGATTTTCCTTCCACTCCTGCAATGGGTGAGGTAGTTCCTACATGTTCAAAACTGCAATTAACCCTTAGCACAGGTGATCTTACATACATCTCTGCAGTCTTCATGCAGTTGTGCAAGCGTCCATGCAGATCTCTCTTGCACCTGACAATACATAGTCTCCAGAAACACACTCTTAGCACACAGCCTGCTGCTTCTCCTGCACTCCCATGCTTACTATTCAGCACTGTGTGGTATTTCAGATAGCAGTGTGTAACCCTAACACATTCAACATCACCAAGGCTCATTTCGTTTGCTGTAGTCTAATCACTCACCCAGGTTTCACATGCTCATGGTCTCAAGTAGCTGTTAGCACATGTGCTCTTTTCTGCCTCTCTAAACTATAAGGAAAATGTGTCAGGCTGTTACAGTAATTATCACTTACTCTACCGTAGTAGTAAATGTGCTTTGAAATTGCCAATCAAATATCGTTTTCTGCCTAGAATCACACCATGGGTCTGTGTGCACACAGGAATTGTTGTCAGAGATTTAATTTGTGTTGCTCTAGTTCTGTAAGACTTGCACTCGTAGGAAAGGGGCAGCTTGTTTTCTTGAACTGTGATGGTTAGCATTCAGCAGAAATCACTATCTCACAGATGCGAGGCAAATGCTAACACAGTTGAAAACAACAGGGTAGATTTTCCTTCCACTCCTGCAATGGGTGAGGTAGTTCCTACATGTTCAAAACTGCAATTAACCCTTAGCACAGGTGATCTTACATACATCTCTGCAGTCTTCATGCAGTTGTGCAAGCGTCCATGCAGATCTCTCTTGCACCTGACAATACATAGTCTCCAGAAACACACTCTTAGCACACAGCCTGCTGCTTCTCCTGCACTCCCATGCTTACTATTCAGCACTGTGTGGTATTTCAGATAGCAGTGTGTAACGCTAACACATTCAACATCACCAAGGCTCATTTCGTTTGCTGTAGTCTAATCACTCACCCAGGTTCCACATGCTCATGGTCTCAAGTAGCTGTTAGGACATGTGCTCTTTTCTGCCTCTCTAAACTATAAGGCAAATGTGTCAGGCTGTTACAGTAATTATCACTTGCTCTACCACAGTAGTAAATGTGCTTTGAAATTGCCAATCAAATATCGTTTTCTGCGTAGAATCACACCATGAGTCTGTGTGCACACAGGAAATGTTGTCAGAGATTTAATTAGTGTTGCTCTGGTTCTGTAAGACTTGCACTCGTAGGAAAGGGGCAGCTTGTTTTCTTGAACTGTGATAGCTAGCATTCAGCAGAAATCACTATCTCACAGATGCGAGGCAAATGCTAACACTTTTGAAAACAACAGGGTAGATTTTCCTTCCACTCCTGCAATGGGTGAGGTAGTTCCTACATGTTCAAACTGCAAATAACCCTTAGCACAGGTGATCTTACATACATCTATGCAGTCTTCATGCAGTTGTGCAAGCGTCCATGCAGATCTCTCTTGCACCTGACAATACATATTCTCCAGAAACACACTCTTAGCACACAGCCAGCTGCTTCTCCTGCACTCCCATGCTTACTATTCAGCACTGTGTGGTATTTCAGATAGCAGTGTGTAACGCTAACACATTCAACATCACCAAGGCTCATTTCCTTTGCTGTAGTCTAATCACTCACCCAGGTTCCACATGCTCATGGTCTCAAGTAGCTGTTAGGACATGTGCTCTTTTCTGCCTCTCTAAACTATAAGGAAAATGTGTCAGGCTGTTACAGTAATTATCACTTGCTCTACCACAGTAGTAAATGTGCTTTGAAATTGCCAATCAAATATCGTTTTCTGCCTAGAATCACACCATGAGTCTGTGTGCACACAGGAATTGTTGTCAGAGATTTAATTCGTGTTGCTCTGGTTCTGTAGGACTTGCACTCGTAGGAAAGGGGCAGCTTGTTTTCTTGAAGTGGGATAGTTAGCATTCAGCAGAAATCACTATCTCACAGATGCGAGGCAAATGCTAACACATTTGAAAACAACAGGGTAGATTTTCCTTCCACTCCTGCAATGGGTGAGGTGGTTCCTACATGTTCAACACTCCAATTAACCCTTACCACAGGTGATCTTACATACATCTATGCAGTCTTCATGCAGTTGTGCAAGCGTCCATGCAGATCTCTCTTGCACCTGACAATACACAGTCTCCAGAAACACACTCTTAGCACACAGCCAGCTGCTTCTCCTGCACTCCCATGGTTACTATTCAGCACTGTGTGTTATTTCAGATAGCAGTGTGTAACGCTAACACATTCAACATCACCAAGGCTCATTTCCTTTGCTCTAGTCTAATCACTCACCCAGGTTCCACATGCTCATGGTCTCAAGTAGCTGTTAGCACATGTGCTCTTTTCTGCCTCTCTAAACTATAAGGAAAATGTGTCAGGCTGTTACAGTAATTATCACTTGCTCTACCATAGTAGTAAATGTGCTTTGAAATTGCCAATCAAATATCGTTTTCTGCCTAGAATCACACCATGGGTCTGTGTGCACACAGGAATTGTTGTCAGAGATTTAATTTGTGTTGCTCTAGTTCTGTAAGACTTGCACTCGTAGGAAAGGGGCAGCTTGTTTTCTTGAACTGTGATGGTTAGCATTCAGCAGAAATCACTATCTCACAGATGCGAGGCAAATGCTAACACATTTGAAAACAACAGGGTAGATTTTCCTTCCACTCCTGCAATGGGTGAGGTAGTTCCTACATGTTCAAAACTGCAATTAACCCTTAGCACAGGTGATCTTACATACATCTCTGCAGTCTTCATGCAGTTGTGCAAGCGTCCATGCAGATCTCTCTTGCACCTGACAATACATAGTCTCCAGAAACACACTCTTAGCACACAGCCTGCTGCTTCTCCTGCACTCCCATGCTTACTATTCAGCACTGTGTGGTATTTCAGATAGCAGTGTGTAACGCTAACACATTCAACATCACCAAGGCTCATTTCGTTTGCTCTAGTCTAATCACTAACCCAGGTTCCACATGCTCATGGTCTCAAGTAGCTGTTAGCACATGTGCTCTTTTCTGCCTCTCTAAACTATAAGGAAAATGTGTCAGGCTGTTACAGTAATTATCACTTACTCTACCATAGTAGTAAATGTGCTTTGAAATTGCCAATCAAATATCGTTTTCTGCCTAGAATCACACCATGGGTCTGTGTGCACACAGGAATTGTTGTCAGAGATTTAATTTGTGTTGCTCTAGTTCTGTAAGACTTGCACTCGTAGGAAAGGGGCAGCTTGTTTTCTTGAACTGTGATGGTTAGCATTCAGCAGAAATCACTATCTCACAGATGCGAGGCAAATGCTAACACAGTTGAAAACAACAGGGTAGATTTTCCTTCCACTCCTGCAATGGGTGAGGTAGCTCCTACATGTTCAAAACTGCAATTAACCCTTAGCACAGGTGATCTTACATACATCTCTGCAGTCTTCATGCAGTTGTGCAAGCGTCCATGCAGATCTCTCTTGCACCTGACAATACATAGTCTCCAGAAACACACTCTTAGCACACAGCCAGCTGCTTCTCCTGCACTCCCATGCTTACTATTCAGCACTGTGTGGTATTTCAGATAGCAGTGTGTAACGCTAACACATTCAACATCACCAAGGCTCATTTCCTTTGCTCTAGTCTAATCACTCACCCAGGTTCCACATGCTCATGGTCTCAAGTAGCTGTTAGGACATGTGCTCTTTTCTGCCTCTCTAAACTATAAGGAAAATGTGTCAGGCTGTTACAGTAATTATCAATTGCTCTACCATAGTAGTAAATGTGCTTTGAAATTGCCAATCAAATATCGTTTTCTGCCTAGAATCACACCATGAGTCTGTGTGCACACAGGAATTGTTGTCAGAGATTTAATTTGTGTTGCTGTGGTTCTGTAAGATTTGCACTCGTAGGAAAGGGGCAGCTTGTTTTCTTGAACTGTGATAGTTAGCATTCAGCAGAAATCACTATCTCACAGATGCAAGGCAAATGCTAACACATTTGAATGAACAGGGTAGATTTTCCTTCCACTCCTGCAATGGGTGAGGTAGTTCCTACATGTTCAAAACTGCAATTAACCCTTAGCACAGGTGATCTTACATACATCTATGCAGTCTTCATGCAGTTGTGCAAGCGTCCATGCAGATCTCTCTTGCACCTGACAATACACAGTCTCCAGAAACACACTCTTAGCACACAGCCAGCTGCTTCTCCTGCACTCCCATGGTTACTATTCAGCACTGTGTGTTATTTCAGATAGCAGTGTGTAACGCTAACACATTCAACATCACCAAGGCTCATTTCCTTTGCTCTAGTCTAATCACTCACCCAGGTTCCACATGCTCATGGTCTCAAGTAGCTGTTAGGACATGTGCTCTTTTCTGCCTCTCTAAACTATAAGGAAAATGTGTCAGGCTGTTACAGTAATTATCACTTGCTCTACCACAGCAGTAAATGTGCTTTGAAATTGCCAATCAAATATCGTTTTCTGCCTAGAATCACACCATGAGTCTGTCTGCACACAGGAATTGTTGTCAGAGATTACATTTGTGTTGCTCTGGTTCTGTAAGACTTGCACTCATAGGAAAGGGGCAGCTTGTTTTCTTGAACTGGGATAGTTAGCATTCAGCAGAAATCACTATCTCACAGATGCGAGGCAAATGCTAACACATTTGAAAACAACAGGGTAGATTTTCCTTCCACTCCTGCAATGGGTGAGGTAGTTCCTACATGTTCAAAACTGCAATTAACCCTTAGCACAGGTGATCTTACATACATCTCTGCAGTCTTCATGCAGTTGTGCAAGCGTCCATGCAGATCTCTCTTGCACCTGACAATACATAGTCTCCAGAAACAGACTCTTAGCACACAGCCTGCTGCTTCTCCTGCACTCCCATGCTTACTATTCAGCACTGTGTGGTATTTCAGATAGCAGTGTGTAACGCTAACACATTCAACATCACCAAGGCTCATTTCGTTTGCTGTAGTCTAATCACTCACCCAGGTTTCACATGCTCATGGTCTCAAGTAGCTGTTAGCACATGTGCTCTTTTCTGCCTCTCTATACTATAAGGAAAATGTGTCAGGCTGTTACAGTAATTATCACTTACTCTACCGTAGTAGTAAATGTGCTTTGAAATTGCCAATCAAATATCGTTTTCTGCCTAGAATCACACCATGGGTCTGTGTGCACACAGGAATTGTTGTCAGAGATTTAATTTGTGTTGCTCTAGTTCTGTAAGACTTGCACTCGTAGGAAAGGGGCAGCTTGTTTTCTTGAACTGTGATGGTTAGCATTCAGCAGAAATCACTATCTCACAGATGCGAGGCAAATGCTAACACAGTTGAAAACAACAGGGTAGATTTTCCTTCCACTCCTGCAATGGGTGAGGTAGTTCCTACATGTTCAAAACTGCAATTAACCCTTAGCACAGGTGATCTTACATACATCTATGCAGTCTTCATGCAGTTGTGCAAGCGTCCATGCAGATCTCTCTTGCACCTGACAATACACAGTCTCCAGAAACACACTCTTAGCACACAGCCAGCTGCTTCTCCTGCACTCCCATGCTTACTATTCAGCACTGTGTGGTATTTCAGATAGCAGTGTGTAACGCTAACACATTCAACATCACCAAGGCTCATTTCCTTTGCTCTAGTCTAATCACTCACCCAGGTTCCACATGCTCATGATCTCAAGTAGCTGTTAGGACATGTGCTTTTTTCTGCCTCTCTAAACTATAAGGAAAATGTGTCAGGCTGTTACAGTTATTATCACTTGCTCTACCACAGTAGTAAATGTGCTTTGAAATTGCCAATCAAATATCGTTTTCTGCCTAGAATCACACAATGAGTCTGTGTGCACGCAGGAATTGTTGTCAGAGATTTAATTTGTGTTGCTCTGGTTCTGTAAGACTTGCACTCGTAGGAAAGGGGCAGCTTGTTTTCTTGAACTGTGATAGTTAGCATTCAGCAGAAATCACTATCTCACAGATGCGAGGCAAATGCTAACACATTTGAAAACAACAGGGTAGATTTTCCTTCCACTCCTGCAATGGGTGAGGTAGATCCTACATGTTCAAAACTGCAATTAACCCTTAGCACAGGTGATCTTACATACATCTATGCAGTCTTCATGCAGTTGTGCAAGCGTCCATGCAGATCTCTCTTGCACCTGACAATACACAGTCTCCAGAAACACACTCTTAGCACACAGCCAGCTGCTTCTCCTGCACTCCCATGCTTACTATTCAGCACTGTGTGGTATTTCAGATAGCAGTGTGTAACGCTAACACATTCAACATCACCAAGGCTCATTTCCTTTGCTGTAGTCTAATCACTCACCCAGGTTCCACATGCTCATGGTCTCAAGTAGCTGTTAGGACATGTGCTCTTTTCTGCCTCTCTAAACTATAAGGAAAATGTGTCAGGCTGTTACAGTAGTTATAACTTGCTCTACCACAGTAGTAAATGTGCTTTGAAATTGCTAATCAAATATCGTTTTCTGCCTAGAATCACACCATGAGTCTGTGTGCACACAGGAATTGTTGTCAGAGATTTAATTTGTGTTGCTCTGGTTCTGTAAGACTTGCACTCGTAGGAAAGGGGCAGCTTGTTTTCTTGAACTGTGATGGTTAGCATTCAGCAGAAATCACTATCTCACAGATGCGAGGCAAAATGCTAACACATTTGAAAACAACAGGGTAGATTTTCCTTCCACTCCTGCAATGGGTGAGGTAGTTCCTACATGTTCAAAACTGCAATTAACCCTTAGCACAGGTGATCTTACATACATCTCTGCAGTCTTCATGCAGTTGTGCAAGCGTCCATGCAGATCTCTCTTGCACCTGACAATACATAGTCTCCAGAAACACACTCTTAGCACACAGCCTGCTGCTTCTCCTGCACTCCCATGCTTACTATTCAGCACTGTGTGGTATTTCAGATAGCAGTGTGTAACCCTAACACATTCAACATCACCAAGGCTCATTTCGTTTGCTGTAGTCTAATCACTCACCCAGGTTTCACATGCTCATGGTCTCAAGTAGCTGTTAGCACATGTGCTCTTTTCTGCCTCTCTAAACTATAAGGAAAATGTGTCAGGCTGTTACAGTAATTATCACTTACTCTACCGTAGTAGTAAATGTGCTTTGAAATTGCCAATCAAATATCGTTTTCTGCCTAGAATCACACCATGGGTCTGTGTGCACACAGGAATTGTTGTCAGAGATTTAATTTGTGTTGCTCTAGTTCTGTAAGACTTGCACTCGTAGGAAAGGGGCAGCTTGTTTTCTTGAACTGTGATGGTTAGCATTCAGCAGAAATCACTATCTCACAGATGCGAGGCAAATGCTAACACAGTTGAAAACAACAGGGTAGATTTTCCTTCCACTCCTGCAATGGGTGAGGTAGTTCCTACATGTTCAAAACTGCAATTAACCCTTAGCACAGGTGATCTTACATACATCTCTGCAGTCTTCATGCAGTTGTGCAAGCGTCCATGCAGATCTCTCTTGCACCTGACAATACATAGTCTCCAGAAACACACTCTTAGCACACAGCCTGCTGCTTCTCCTGCACTCCCATGCTTACTATTCAGCACTGTGTGGTAT